>NW_026640647.1:0-2400000 GCF_028554395.1 Pezoporus wallicus
GGTAAGAAAGGTGCTTTTGATCTAGGTTACGGTACCGATTTTTGTAAATGCATGGTATTGACCTTTTGCAAAGGTCTGCAAAAAGCCTGCCTGTTACACGCAGCAAAAAGCTGTGTGTGTGGTTGCACAGTAGTAAAGCCCTGCCTGTTAGACGTGGTTAAAGCTGCGCTTGGTTGGGGCTACAGAGAGCTCGGGGTAAAAGCCTAGGTTTCATCCGTTAGACAGTAGCGAAAGCTCTGCAGGTTCGGCAAACATGGTTCGGTATTGGTATTTATGCTGCAGGAACAGCATCAGTGTAGATAAGTGTTGTAACTTAGTGTTGTACAGGAAACAAGTTTTCCTTAGGATTTGTGGTACAAAAGGAAACTCCTTTGTAATCACAAGATGCCGCCAATTCCCAAGTCCTCTCCACTAGGCTGTTTGCTAAGCCATTGGAAGGAAAGGGGATTTGGGCAAAGTATGCAGAGAAGTAAATTGATTGATTATTGTAATGTTTGGTGGATGTGTTACTGAGAAGAAGTGTGTTGATGTCCTGTAGAAAACAGTTTGCAGCACCAGAAAGATGAGAAAATCTTGATTTGGCAATTCGCTAGTAGCAAAGGAAGAAAGGGGGGAGGAGAATGATAGTGATAATGGTCTTGAGAATGAGAGTGATTGTGATTGCAGAGAAACAGAGATTTCTGCTACTCCAGTTTCACACCGAACTCGTCAGAGGGGAGAATGAAAAAGAAAGTGCAGACTCAGGCATCTCAGGCACCTAGTGCAGTGCTTGCACCTTTAAGACAGGGAGTTGGAACGAAAGGACCTGTGTATGTTAAAGTGCCCTTTTCTCCTGGGAATTTGGTTCTCTGGAAACAATCAGCAGGGAACATATAGAGAGAATCCTGATAGGGTAGCCCGTGTAATGAAAATGATCATTAAAACCCAGAATCCAGACTGGGATGACATCCAGGTGCTTTTAGACACCCTTATGGATTCAACAGAAAAGGAAATGGTGTTGCAGGCTGCAAGAGAAAGGGTTCGGGAGGATATACGACAGGGACTGGTTGAAGGAAATGTAGATCAAAATTTCCCTACAGAAGATCCAATGTGGGATTATAACACGGCAAGGGGAATGAGGAATTTGCGAAGGTATTAAGATTGGGTGATTGTTGGAGTGCAGAATGCTATACCTAAAACAATAAATTGGTCAAAGCTATATAACGTAAGGCAGGAAAAGACAGAATCACCGTCTGCTTTCTTGGAAAGACATAAAGAGACAGCAAAGAAATATACGGATCTGGATGTGGAAACTGAACAGGCTAAGGCACAATTGGCTTTGACCTTTTTGGGGCATTCTCAGGATGACATTAGGAAGAAATTGCAGAAGCTGGAGGGAGTAGACTTGCAAAACTTAGACAGATTGCTAGAAGTGGCTTGGAAGGTGTATAACAAGAGAGAAAAAGAGAATTCCCAGAGGCAACAGCAAAATCGAAATGTGCGGGGACGAGGACGAGGAAGAGGATTCTGTAATCCGAGCACAGGAATAAATGTGGAAAGAATAGGATATAACCAGTGTGCAAACTGCAAACAGGAGGGACACTGGAAAAATGAATGTCCATTAAAGGGAAGAATTATGTCTCCAAGGAACCCTTTTGTGGGATCGGAAGTAGCTCAAGCAGTGGTGCTGGGGGAATATAATAATCAAAGCTGACTAACCGAAGCAAGAGTTAAGGAGCCCCTTGTGAAAATACAGTTAGGAGAAGAAGAAGTAAAATTTTTAGTGGACACAGGGGCTACCTATTCAGTCTTAAATGACTTACACGGAAGGTTAGGGAAAAAGACAACCACAATAATAGGGGCCACAGGGAAGGAAGAAACACAGCCGTTCCTACAGCCCCTAGATTTGCGATTTGGGGGGAAAGAGTTGACACATGAATTTCTGTATATGCCTGAACGTCCTGTTCCTCTTTTAGGAAGAGATCTGTTAGCTAAATTGGATGCAACAATTATTTTTGAAAATGGTGAATTAATAATGCAGATTCTGGAATCCAAGGCAGGACAAATTTTGGTTTTGAAAGATAAACCTATTGCTCAAATCCCGGAGGAGGTAGAACAAGCTGTAATACCAACAGTTTGGGAAACAGAAATTCCAGGAAAATCAAAAACCGCTCAGCCAGTAATAGTGGAATTAAAGGATGGAGCTGGGCCAGTAAGAGTTAAACAATATCCCCTGAAATTAGAAGCAAGATATGGAATTATAAAAACAATTGAGAAATTTTTAAAATACCAAATTTTAGAAGAATGTGAATCAGAATATAACACCCCAATTTTTCCAGTGAAGAAACCTAATGGTGAGTACAGGTTAGTCCAGGATCTGAGTGCCATAAATGAAATAACAAAAGATATCCACCCAGTGGTTGCAAACCCTTACACATTGTTAACATCTGTGAAGGAAAAGTATAAATGGTTTACAGTGATTGATTTAAAAGATGCCTTTTTCTTCATTCCTCTTGACAAAAGTAGCAGGAAATTGTTTGCATTTGAATGGGAAAACCCACAGAATGGACGAAAGACCCAATTGATATGGACCAGACTCCCGCAGGAATTTAAGAACAGTCCAACTCTCTTCGGAAACCAGCTGGCCAAAGAACTGGAAACATGGACCACTCGAGGAAAAATACAGGTACCGAGATCACAATATCTCCTATTGCAATATGTTGATGACATCTTTATTGCAACAGAACAGGAGTCATTGTGTATAAAGGTAACCATTGAAATCTTAAACCAACTAGGCCTGAACGGGTATAAGGTCTCAAAAGAAAAGGCGCAAATTGCATGCACAACTGTGTTGTACTTAGGATGTGAAATTTCACAAGGGCAGCGAAAGCTGGGAATAAATCGCATAGAGGCAATTTGTGCCATTCCAGAACCACGGAACCTACATGAGTTAAGAACATTTTTGGGTATGGGAGGGTGGTGCAGATTATGGATAATGGGCTATGGACTCATTGCTAAACCCCTGTATGAGGCAAAAAAATCACCTGTTTTTGTTTGGAATAAACCACAGAAAGAGGCCTTTAAGAAACTGAAAGAGGCATTAATGAAATCTCCGGCTTTGGGACTCCCAGATCTGACAAAGGACTTTCAGTTATTCATCCATGAGAGACAGAGATTAGCTCTGGGAGTGTTAACTCAGAAACTTGGGAGCTGGAAGAGACCAGTAGGATATTTCTCAAAACAGCTGGACCCAGTAAGTGCGAGATGGCCTGTATGTTTGAGAGCAGTAGCAGTGACTATTGTTCTAATACAGGAGGCCAGAAAACTGGAAGTGTTTTCTGGGGGAAAACACATGGAAGTGTTTGTGCCACATATGGTGACAATCGTCTTGGAACAAAAAGGGGGGTACTGGTTATCCCCTAGCAGGATGATGAAATATCAAGCAATTTTAACACAACAAGATGATGTAAGCTTAAAGACTACTAACCTGTTAAATCCAGCAGCCTTTCTAGGAACAGACCTAGAAAAAGGGACACTTGAACACAACTGTATAGAGGTTATCGAGCATACATATGCAACTAGAACAGATTTAAAGGATGAACCTCTCGAAGAACCTGACTGGGAACTTTTCACAGATGGTAGCAGCTTTGTGGAAAATGGAACACGGTATGCAGGATATGCTGTAACAACACAGCAAAAGATAATTGAAGCAAAAGCGCTACCTCCTGGAACATCAGCACAATGGGCTGAACTCATAGCTCTTCTGAGAGCACTGGAACTGAGTAACGACAAAAAGGTAAATATCTGGACAGATTCAAAGTACGTGTTCGGTGTAGTACATATACATGGAGCATTATGGAAAGAACGAGGGCTTCTATCTTCTCAAGGGACTAACATAAAATATCAAAAAGAAATTTTGGAATTAATAATTGCTGTGCAAAAGCCTAAACAGGTGGCCATCATGCATTGCAAAGCGCATCAAGGAGGAACTTCAAAGATATCTGAAGGAAATACATCGGCAGACCGGACAGCTCGACAAGTGGCCCGGAAGGTATGGAATATAATGGCACTGATACCTCTCAAGGTAAGCCCACTCCATACCTATCTCTCACAAGACCCAAACTATTCAAAGGAAGATGAGAAATTGGCAGGACTTCTAAAGGCTCAAAAGAATTCTGAAGGATGGTATATAACAGTAACTGGACAAATAATAGTGCCGCGAGCTATAATGCGAAAAATTCTACAGAACGAACATCAGAAATGTCATTGGGGTGCAGAAGCATTGGTGACTTATTTAAAGCGAGGAATAATTTCCACACAGATGTTAAACATGGCAAAATCAGTAGGGTCAAAATGCGAAATTTGTTTGAAAAATAACCCAATAGTAAGGAGACAGGTTGAAATGGGAAGGATCAGAATAGGGATGGAACCAGGAGATTATTGGCAAATTGATTTTGTGGAATTACCAAAGACACAAAGGTACAAATACTTATTAGTAGGGGTTGACACCTTTTCTGGATAGCCGGAGGCCCTTCCCTGTCACACCAATCAGGCAAAAGAGACAGTAAAGTGGTTGCTCAGAGAAATTATTCCACGATTTGGTGTTCCTTTAGGAATATCATCAGACAGAGGCCCACACTTTATCGCAACAATAGTGCAGGAGATAAGTAAACTGTTAGGAATATCATGGAATCTACATACTCCCTGGAGACCCCAATCTAGTGGGCAGGTGGAAAAGATGAATCAGACAATAAAAAGACAAATCAGTAAAATATGCCAAGAGGCCAAAATAAAATGGCCACAAGCACTGCCTATAGCCTTGTTGCATATCAGAATAAAACCTAGAAGTGGAATGTCAGTAAGCCCCTATGAAATTCTCTATGGGAAACCATATGAGGCACCAGAACCTAATCCCAATACCCACATTAAAGGGAATCAGGATGTTTACAATTATGTGCTATCTCTAGGTAAAACCCTAACCAGACTGAGAAGCACCCTGGTGTGGAACAGGCCATTGTCCTTGGAAAATCCAGTGCATGACATTCAGCCAGGAGATCAAGTATACATCTGAAATTAGAATGAGGAACCATTAAAAGAAAGGTGGGACGGACCTCATCAAGTACTATTAACAAGGTTCACTGCAGTAAAGGTAGAAGGGGCGGATTCTTGGATACATTATACGCGGGTAAAAAGAGTTCCAAAAGTCTGGGAAACACAGATACTAGGCCCTACGAAACTGAAGCTGAAATGTAAATAAGATGTCTGGGTTTTGTTACAAAATTTTGATTGTCATTTGGTCATTAACACAATTGACGTTTAGTCCTATCCTAGGAATTTCTCAGAAAAATGGATTGACAAAACTTAAAACAAGATGCCATTCTGACCTGCAAGTTCACGGAAACCATTCTGATGGGACCAACACTTTTAAAGGTAAACGGTTCTATAGAACTAAATCTACAGTTAGCTACAGCAAAATCAAAGTTACAGGAAAAAGAACTAAAAGATCAGTGAATCCCACACAGATAATTCAATCATATTGCCGAAATCCCGAAGAAAACCTAATGATAGGTCTGATTAAGGATTTCGCAAAAATGAAAAACACAAGTAGAATAACAGCATGTTTGCCGATACCCAAAGCAGCTGGAGAACCGATTGAATGGGGAATAATAACGCTTTCACTTTCAGAAATTAACGGAACAATCACTTGTCAGGAAAAAGAGGTAACGAAAAATATAACGGCGACAGAATATCATAAGGAAGGTATTCTGGGAACCTCCATAACAAAGTCATTATGTGAAAAGAAACTAAACTCACAGTTTACCTCTTATGAAGGAGGAGTCGGAAAATGTATTTATGATAAAGAAACTAAACAAACAAGAAAAAGTATGGGAATGTGAAAAAAACAAAAACTGGGACACGGCTTGGTCAATGAGCATTTTGCAGAAATTTCAATATATTGGAAACACATTTTGGTGCCTTAGATGGACAGGAAAGCAAAATATGACAGAAAACATAAACATCGATAATTTGTTGTCCATAAACAGAGTTAGTCGAGATGTTATCAAAAATGTTCCTTGGTGGAATTGTACCAAAATTTTAGATTGTGACTCTGACCCCGAAGAAATCACAATACCTCCAGTTAAAATTGCTCTAATGGCAGGATGTGCATGTCGAGGACTGAGAATTGGAGGAAAGGTGATACAGGTCCCAATTGACAATGTAGACTGTAAATATTCTACGGTGCGTAGCATAGGACATTTTGTATGGGCAGCAAGTGATGGAACCTGGACTACCCACCTATCCGTGGAAGGTCCAGCTAAAGAAATCACCCTAGGATTACTGACTCTTTGTCCAATTTGGAAGAAGTCACCATTCAAAGGCAGATTAGAAACCCCGCAAATTCGAACAAAAAGAGATATAGATGATAACGACAGTGACGATGAAGACACTTGGCAGGAACCCTCCACAGGAGTTAAAATAGGATGGGCTTTTGAATCCCTATTTGCCCAAGTAGCAGCATATCGAAAT
Organism: Pezoporus wallicus; assembly: GCF_028554395.1. NCBI lineage: Eukaryota > Metazoa > Chordata > Aves > Psittaciformes > Psittacidae > Pezoporus > Pezoporus wallicus. Next base: position 6,508 of record NW_026640647.1, read on the forward strand.
AGAGAGATGATTGACAGCCTGATTGGCCAAACAAAAAGATTAGCCAGGATAACAAAGAAAGGATTCAAAGATTTAAATTTGCAATTACAGGCAACAACTAAAATGACTTTGCAGAACAGAATGGCATTAGACATGTTGTTACTTAAGGAACATGGTGTCTGTGAATATTTAAAGGACAGAGTGGATCATTGCTGTATTCACATTCCTTATGTGACTGCAGATATAGAACACAACATTTCCCAACTAACCAACATTGAACGAGAAATAGAAAAGGAAAAAGAAAAGGCTGAACAAGATTGGCTAGGGACAATATTTAACAGACTGGGCCTTCACCTTACTGGATGGATTCGTTCCCTCATACAAACCGCAATTGTAATATTAATTGTGTTTTTGATAACATATCTGATGTATCTTTGTATACGAAAGGAAATAACTCGCAACAGTGCTTGGACTCATCGAATCATAGGAGCAGTAACTAGGAAACATTCAAAGAGCCCCACACCTCCACCTACTTATCAGGAGACGGCTACCTAAGATAATGAAAATACTTGCTTAAGTTAAATGAAGTATTTTCAAAGGGGGAAAATGTTAGAGGAGGTGAAGTTTTTTACAATAAAATAATCATATAAAATAGTAGAAATGATTATATTTGAGAAATTTATATATCAATAGTGAGGTTTTATATATTAGAAAATGTTGTAACTTTGCAATTTTGTATTACGGTTGTTCTGTAACCAGTGTTGCAATAATATGTGTATGGGTGGATTTAGAAAGGTATATACTGGAGACTATACCCAAATGGAACCTATGCATAAGGTAGCCAGAAGAGCATACCAGAAGCTGATAAGAAAATGCTAGCGTCCACACAAGGGTTGGTATATATCCAAGTAAGGAAAAGGTCCTGAGGAAGACTTCTTACTTCATCTGAGGAAGACTCCTTACTTCATCAGGACGACCACCAGAGGGGGCGGCGCAAGCGCAAAAGAGGATGATGTCGTAATAAATTGATGTAGCAATCTTTGATGCATATGTATTAGTCAATGATGTAATCTGTGTTGAATATGTATTAGTTATGAAATTTTAGTGTATAAATTGCGAACGCGATGTGACGGGAATCGGAACCAGATTTGGGTGCATACCCCTGGTTCCCAGCGCCTCAATAAAGCACCTCATATAACCATCCCGGTGGTTATGTGTTTGTCTCGACGTTAACAATAGGACTTTGCCTTTTTGGAGTTCACCTGTTATTGGCAAGTTACTGGTCTAAGAAATGATTAAAAATCACAGTAGCTGGGCAGCATCATAGTGAGATTAATATGGGACATTTTTTGCATTGTAAAATTATACATTTCAGAAGTATATTCAGTCTTTTAAGAGTGTACATTGGAATGTGCAAGCTTTCTCCTCATTCACTATTTCTTGATCTCTGGAAGCTGTGCTAATACTGCAACTGGTGAACATAATTGAAGAGTAGGGAAAAAAATCTATTTAGGACACTGGGAAAGGATTTGTTTTATCATTTATCAAATGATAAAATATTAAGATGTGTATTTTGCTGCCTGCACAACAGTGATTTAAAATTAACACACAGCCTTCTATTTGCATGAAATTTAGGGAAAATAGGAAGACATACTTTAAGAAATGCATAATAGTGAATGCATTTTGTATCCAAATTTACAGCACACGCCTCTGTTAAAATGAAGCGTGGCTTTAATTGGTTTCACAGTGGTGGAAATATCATTCAAATTAGGGTTTATACATGGTTCAGTTAGCTTTCAAGGAATATCCAGTTGACTCTAGAGTCGTGTAATGAAAAGGGCCATGACCTCATCTGTGTTTTGGGGCTTCTGATGTATTTTAAGGTATTTTAAGATATTTTACACTGAGGTGAAGAGGTAGAATTTAACATCATAAAATGCACTGACTTTTTCCTGTTGCTAAGCTGGAGAGGAGAGAGACCTTCTTCTGCAGGCACTTTTTCCCTAGGGCCTGCATTATGGAAAGTGTTAACCTGGTTTCCATTTTGTAAGAGGAAAAACAGCCTTTTGTATCTGCTTTGATCATCCGAACACTCAAATACAATAATGTAAAAAGAAAGGTGTATTTTAAAATTATAAAATTTTTACTTACAGAATATAACCAAATTATCAGCTGAGTTGAACAAATACTGTATTAGCATTTCTTTATACTGAGATTTTCAAAAATACTTTGCTTTATTAGAAAATGGTTGAACCCCTATGCAAACAGGGCAGTCACAAAACTTTCTAAGTTTCTTGTTTATACAAATTTATTTTTAATCAGCTCCTGGAGGTTTTTTAAATAGTATGGTTTATATTCTTTACCACTCGTGGGACTGGGAAGAGGAGGGTAGTTTTGTTTTCAGTCTGCAAACACATCTGGAATGAGGAATAAATTCCAATCAGTGTCCTTCTAAAAAAATACTAATTTTAGGATTCCGTGAAGCTGCCAACATAATTAAGAGCCCAAGTTCTTCTGCATTAACCTAATCTTGCAGTATTTAAACTGTGAGTAATGCACACAATTTTCTGAATGCTGTTTACTTGATTATATTTTAAATGCCAAGAAAAACTTTTCTATTAGCTTACACTGATCACCTCAACGTGCTCACATTTTACTGCCCTAAGGATTCTTTTCTTACTTGCTCCATTACCCTACAATTGAACACTGCACTGAATGACAGCCTCATTATCTAAAGTTTACTGCTGGATACAAAATCAAGATCAGAGTTATAATGGGAATACACTTCCAGCAATCCATTTTGTCCTAGTTAGTAACAAAAGCTAAGACAATGTGATGGAATACTACTAGTCAGTTTGCTGTTACATGTACTTAAAATCAGATTTAATCTTAAAGGTCAGCTTCCTATAGTGGTTAACCTTCGTCAGTTTTAGAATTAATTAGTGTTACACAGCAAGTTCAGTTAAAGACCCACTGCAGCTGAGTCAATCAAGTTTCAAACACTTAAAACAATTTTAAATGTATAAAAGCTGGATTTTTTTCTATCAAGCGGCTCTGTTATTTCTTCCTTCTCTATGAGTTTTCGTGTGCTGTGAGTTAAAAAAGAGGGAAGTGTTACCCTCATGCTGTATTTTATTTCAGATCTGGAGTTTCTTCGCACAGATTATCGAACACCTTGATATTTCCGTTGTTTTAATGCAATCCAAGTTATACAGGGGAAAATGAAACACTGATAAACTATTTTGATAAAAAAATTTAGAGAATTGTCTCTTCTTTACTTCTCTAAGTGTACACCCTACACTTTAAGGAGAGAATTCATATTTTTCCGGACTCATTTCTAACAGAAAGCTTAAATCTTGTGGTTTTGTGGGTTTTGGTGTTTTTTTGGTAGTTTTGTTTCTTTTTTTTTTGTTAGCGGAATGCTCCCATCTCTGCTCATATCAGAGGTTCTTTCAACAGAGCTGGCTGTAAGACTATTTTTTTTAATACAACAAGCTAGTTTGAAAATATCCACCCATGGGGATCAATAACTATTTCTTTCTAGATGTTTTTATTAACATTTCATAACCAAGGACATCAAAGTACCTCTAACTTGATTTGCTGACTTGCAACTATGGTCTTCTTTAATCTGGAATTTTTACTTCTTTCTAACAAAAATATTTTTACGGCAAAGTAAAGCCCTTCTCTCTGATAACAGCTGTTTAAACTTGTGATCCTGTGCACTTTGTGTCTGTTTTGCTTTACTTTGGTTAAATGTTAGAAGTTTCTTTTGGAAATGAATACACACACCTAAGCAGTATTTTTGACTGCTATTGATGTTAACTTTCTTCAAACTTGAATATTTATAGCCACTGTGTCATGTTCCTTTTTTTCCTATTGTTTTTATAATGCTTTTTTCTCTTTGCTATATAAGAAAAATAAGTAGGAAACAGAACCTCTCTGTTCTGCTGCTCATATGCTAAACACACATCAGCATTATGATTGGGGCATAAAATCCAGCTGGTGTTGATTTCAATAAGGAGACGTGAATCAATCATCTTTCCTTTTTAATAAAATTGCAAAAGAATGCTCCGTAATGTGTTGACACTGAAGATGTCTCCAAAATAATTAAACTGTAATAAGATGGCAAAAATAGCTGTCCCTGTATGATGCATTTTTTAAATGCATAAACTTTTAACAATTAAATGTTCCTTGGCATTGTGTAGCATAGAAAGATTCACAATGATGACACAGATGTGGTGATAAGTGGGGCACACTGATAAGTTCTCATATAAAAGTACTTAGATTTAACTTCACATACACTAGTTTAACTTTTTCTTGTGAAAATCATACTAACCTATAATGTTTCTTCCCTCTTGCTCTCCTTTATTAGTTTCTAAGGTCACAATTTTGAAAATTCAGACTAGATAAAGTGTTGAAACAAGTGTGGAACAAAAATGAAACAGCAGGGTATATGCAAAGTGATCTTTTGGGTCTTCTCAGTACCGGATTCCAGAATATGGCTTATAATAATAAAATGTTTGGGCACAGTATAAAAAGCAAGATAAATACAAGGAAATCTATCCAGGTAGGTTAATGTTCTCATTTCATCTATTTTTTATTTATTTGTTTTTTAATGAGATGAATTAACAATGGTCAGGGGGGAAACATCAATTCATTTTGCTACTGAAGTTGAGATCTTTCCTCTGTTAAGCTCTGACAGTAAACAGCCCATGCATAAACTGTAAGTAAAGTATGTCCCACAGCTTGTAAATAGCTGATTTTATTGTCTCCTCCCTTCTTTGGGTCATATGTTACCCCAGTTATCATTATTTACTCTTCCTTTTCCCACCAGTTTCTTTTTTGAGAGTTCTCTCTGTTCTGTTTTTTTTTTAATATGTGTCCTGGGTTCAGCAGTAGCAGTCATTTTTAATCCTTCTTAGTAGCTGGTGCAGTGCTGTGTTTTTGACTTTCGGCCTGGGAACGGTGCTGATAGCACCGATGTTTTTAGTTACCGCTCAAATGTTTGGTCTGGCCAAGGACTTTCTGAGCCTCCTGCTCTGCCAGGGAGGAGGGGAAGCCGGGAGGAAGCAGAGACAGGACACCTGACCCAAACTAGCCAAAGAGGTATTTCATACCACAGCACGTCATGCCCACTATATAAACTGGGGGCAGCTACTGAGAAGGGCTAGTTCACTGTGGGGTTGGACGAGGTATCGATTGGTGCTTGGTCGGGCTGGGGGGGCGAGTTATCAGTCAGGGGTTGGTGAGGTGTTGTATTCTCTTCCCTTGTTATTTCTCTTATCATTATTATTATTGGTGGTAGCAGTAGTGATTTGTGTTATACCTTAATTATCAAACTGTTCTTATCCCAGCCCATGGGAGTTACATCCTTTTTGGTTCTCCTCTCTGTCCCTCCGGGAGTAGGGGGAGAGAAAGAAGGGGGGGAGTGAGTGAATGAGCTGCCTGACTGGTTTTAAACCACAACAATATGCATACTTTCATAAGTTTCACAGACATACTTTCATAAGAATTCCTTTCTCCCCACCCTAAGCCTGTAGATACAAGGAGTTTCTAGACTCCATTTATTGTTGGCTGCATTGTTTTAGTCATTTGCATGTATTTTTATCCTTAACAGCTCTGTGAATAAAGGCGAGAGGCTTCCTTTATCCTATTTCAGACAAAAAGAGTGAAACCAAATATGGCAAGAAGTGACTGAAAGAAAAGGATGTTGACTTACTTTCTGCTAGCATTTCACGAAGAGCAAAGATTTTTATTTTTTGTTACTTTTTACTTACTGGTTCCCCAGATCTTGATGTATTTTGCAGAGTTTTGTTCTTTGTCTTTGGGGGTTTTAAACTCAAAGTAATTAATTTTCAGATACCTATATGAGTTAATTCTTGAGTTAATCTGGTTAGTTAACTCTTGCTGTATTCCTACAGAACTACAACATTATGTACCTAAATGCTTGCATTTCTTCCCTTGATGTGCATTTTATTTGAAAAAGGAGTTAAAGACTGAAGTCCCAAACTTTTCTTTGGAAATGTATCTCTTTGGAGATGCTGAATAGTCTTCTGAAGTAACAGTATTTGTTTGCTGATTTTTTAATAATTTTATAAATAATGTTAAAATTTGCTTTAAAAGTAAAGTTTATATGCTATGAGTTCTCTAAATAACTAACTAGGGGTGTACACTTAGAAACAGTAATTCTAAGGAGACAGGAACTAAATAAATCCTCCAAAATGTCATGTTAATGATTAGAAGAGATTTATTTTTTTTTCTGAATAGAACAAAGGCAGAAGTTGTTAAAAAGAGCTCTTCATACCTTAGTTTATAGTTCTGAACCTAACAATAATCTTCTAAGTCCCACTCAATTGAATACAATTTACATCATTGACATTGAAGCTAACACTAATAAAATTCTTAATTTGCATTTCATGTAGATAAACCAATCCTGCATTCCTTAGGCATATATTGACCAAAGGGTGATATTAGTTAGACCAAGTATAATGCCAAAACTGCAGTAATTTTCTTTTAGTGAAAGAGGTAAATAAATATCTCACTGTACAGTGTGATTTCACCCTATGATTTCTGTTAACCTACAGCTGATACAATTAGCCTCCTGCTCCCTTAGTATGTTTCTTGCCTCTTCTTTGGTCTTTGCTAGTTGCAATATGCTGTCTTTAGTTTTCCTAATCAGTTGTTTTTAAGACCCTGATCTCAAATAGATAAGTGGTAAAGAAAAAATAAATTCTATGTTTTTAGATTTCTCTCTTCAACACAGGAAATCTGTCCATAAAATCATAAAGAGGCTACACAAACAGCCCACCATAGTAAAAGGTGAGGGAGCAAGTGTTCAAGGGTGAAGGGCAGTAATCCTTTAAAACGTTTTTGCAATCAGAAATTATAGGAATCACATAATTTTCTTTGGCATTTTGTGCAAAACTTAAGTTACAGCCAAACAGCCTTTTCTGGGGGAGTTTCGCTTCGTTTTGCTTCCTTTTAGTACTCACATTAATACAAGAAAAATGTATCCATGTGGTATCCATTTCAGCATTATTTACTATAATTAATCCCAAGTGTACAATACTTCCCGTTAATGAGCAATATAGATTAAAGGCAGATGTTCGCTGTAACCGTGAAAGTGGCATTCATCTTATGGCAACATGTTTAATCTGTGCTATATGTTTACTTCTTGGTATGTTGCTTGTTGAGTAGTTGTAATTCTCTTCTGCTGTAGTTTAAATAAAAAGAGGCCTCCATCTTGTGCCCTTCAGACACAAGGCACAGAAAATGGGAACTGGTAGCGTTCATTAGTATTTAATGCCTGAGCAGACAACAAGAGGAGGTCTGATTGTCCAGAAGCTACTTGAGGCTGTGTCCTGGGTTCAGCTGTAGCAGTCATTTTTCTTCTTAGTAGCTGTGCAGTGATGTGTTTTCAACTTTAGCCTGAGAACAATGCTGATAACACTGATGTTTTCAATTGTTGCTAAGTAATGTTTACTCTGATCAAGGACTTTTCAGTCTCATGCCCTGTCAGTGAGGAAGGGCACGGGAAGCGAGTAGGAAGTAGAGACAGGACACTTGACCCAAAGTAGCCAAAGGGGTATTCCATACCACAGCATGTCATGTCTGGTATATAAACTGGGGGGAGTTACCCTGAAGGCGCATATTGCTGCTGGGGTCAGGCTGGGTATTGGTCTGTGGGTCGTATTCTCCCCCCTTGTTATTTTTCTTATCATTATTATTATTGGTGGTAGCAGTAGTGATTTGTGTTATACCTTAGTTATTGGACTGTTCTTATCTCATCCCTGGGGGATTTACATCCTTTCGATTCTCTTCCCCATCCCTTCTGGAGCTGGTGAAGGAATAAGGGAAGAGTGAACAAGCAGCTGTGTGGTTCTGAGTTACTGGCTGGGCTTAAACCACAGAAGGCTGCAAGCCAACAGAAATTTGATTTTGGACAAACATGATACTTGTAACACTGGGGAAGTGAGCAGACAAGTTGAACTTCAGAACCAGTTGAGCGCTTCCACCACAACACCTTCAGAGCAGAAGTTCCAGCCCATCTCTCTACTGTTTTAATTCAGGCATGTTGAGCATGTCTTAGTCTTCTATAGGAAATTAAGAAGTGGATGTATGCATCACTACTTGAAATAAACAGCTACTGAGTGACAGTTATGTTTTTGTTTCTACTGCTACTTATCATCTGCCCATGCATGAGATGGTTTGGTGTCATGATCTTCACCCAGAAAGTAGCTCTGTGCAGTGTTGGACACAGAAGTTGAATAGTGTTGTGTTGTACAAGAACAAGATATGTTGGGGGATGGACCCTGTCCTGGGTTCAGCAGTAGCAGTCATTTTTCCCCTTCTTGGTAGCTGACGCAGTGCTGTGTTTTGACTTTCGGCCTGGGAACAGAGCTGATAACGATGTTTTGGTTTGGCCAAGGACTTTGTGAGCCTCATGCTCTGCCAGGGGGGAGGGGAAACCAGGAGGAAGCAGAGACAGGACACCTGACCCAAACTGATCAAAGAGGTATTCCATACCACAGCACGTCATGCCCAGGATGTAACTGGGAGTGAGCCAGAAGGGCTGGGAGACTGCAGGGTTGGAGGAGGTATCGGTCAGAGCTTGGTCGGGCTTGGGGGGGGGAGTTATAGGTCAGCTGGTGCTGAGGTGTTGTATTCTCTTCCCTTGTTATTTCCTTTATCATTATTATCATTGGTGGTAGCAGTAGTGATTTGTGTTATACCTTAGGTACTAAACTGTTCTTATCTCAACCCGTGGGAGTTGCATTCTTTTTGATTCTCCTCTCCGTCCCTAGGGGGAGGGAAAGAAGGGGGGGGTGTGAGTGAACGAGTTACCTGACTGGGTTTAAACCACGACAGTTCTTTTTGGCGCCCAACGTGGGGCACGAGGGGTTGAGATAACGACAGATCTGACTGGATTAATAGTCACTCGTCACAATGCTGATTTATTGGCTCTCAGAGTTGTTCTTGTTGATCTCACAGCTTCAGAATGTTGTAACTTACTTAGAGCCGGTATTTGCTGTGTTAGTGTTTATCAAGTGTGGGGCCTGGGCTAAGGTTCTTGTCTCACTGTGCTTTATGGCAATGGCTTGTAATACGGGCGGGCTCCAGCAGCAGGGCGGGACGGACGTGGCTGTGGACTTGTACCTGGCCGTCCGGCTGCTCTTCACCGTCCTGGCCCTCGCCCTACTCTCCATTTTCGTGAGGCTGCGGGAAGCCGAGGGGGAGCGGCCCCGGGAGCCGGCGGCAGCCGAAGCGGCCCGGGAGAGCAGCCCCGGGGACCAAGCGGCGGCGGGAGCGGGGCCGGAGGCCGCGAGGGGACGGCTGCCGGTGGAGGAGGTCGGGGCGGTCGAGGAGCAGAAGGAGGCGGCTGCCGAGCAGCGGGAGAAGGCGGCGGAGGAGCCGAGCCCCGCGGAAGAGCCGAGCCCCGCGGAGGAGCTGAGCCCCGCGGCCAAGCCGAGCCCCGCGACGGCCGAGAGCATCCCCCGGAAGCCGCCCGCCGAGCCCCAGGAGGATGCAGGAGACCACGCAGCATTTCCCCGCAAGGCAGAGGAGGAAGAGCTGGACTCAGGAAAAGAGAAGCTGGTGGTGGGAGAGCCGGCAAGCACAGCAGCTACACCAGCCCCAGTGACAAGTACAGCAGCATCGTTTGAGAGTTCTGAGGGTTTTGAATGGCCTTTGTGCATCCTTGGGACCTGCCTGCTGATTGTGATGGGGATCAGCATGTTGGCACACACACAGACTGTGTTCTACCCACAACCATTTTGTCTGATCTCAAAAGTTAAGCAGAGTCAGGTTTGGGTCTTGTCTGGGGTTAGACGAGGATATAGGGGGACCAAAAGGTTTTCTCCAAGGCTGGACAGTCGTGAGTGGCAGGGTGTGTGGGACAGTATGGGCAAGTATCTAGTCCACTGGGCCCCTCCAGTGCTTTGGAAGCATCGGAGATGGAAGGCAGCTGTATGGAGTCCCCAGCAACAAGCTGCAGAAACTGCTTAAGGGGACAGTGAATTATTTTGAGCCTGGTGGGCCCATGGCACTTCAGGCCATCAGAGCAGAGATGCAACATAGAGATGGACTCATGATCGAGGGGTGGACTTAGCAATGGACACTATTGCCCAGGTTATTCACGAGTGTGAACACTGCACACAGTCTCTCCTGCTCTGGAAGACTGTTACAAGAGATGGAGCCTGACATCATGGACCAGATGGACTCAGCAGCTTTATAGGGACTGGTCCATGCACTAAGATAAGAGTGCACTGAGATAAGAGTGATGGTATATTGAAAATGTGGGATCTGAGCACGACGTGAATGGTATGGAATAAGGGGTGGATAATGTCCTGGGTTCAGCAGTAGCAGTCATTTTTCCCCTTCTTGGTAGCTGATGCAGTGCTGTGTTTTGACTTTCGGCCTGGGAACAGAGCTGATAACGATGTTTTGGTTTGGCCAAGGACTTTGTGAGCCTCATGCTCTGCCAGGGGGGAGGGGAAACCAGGAGGAAGCAGAGACAGGACACCTGACCCAAACTGACCAAAGAGGTATTCCATACCACAGCACGTCATGCCCAGGATGTAACTGGGAGTGAGCCAGAAGGGCTGGGAGACTGCAGGGTTGGAGGAGGTATCGGTCGGAGCTTGGTCGGGCTTGGGGGGCGAGTTATCGGTCAGCTGGTGCTGAGGTGTTGTATTCTCTTCCCTTGTTATTTCCTTTATTATTATTATCATTGGTGGTAGCAGTAGTGATCTGTGTTATACCTTAGTTACTAAACTGTTCTTATCTCAACCCGTGGGAGTTGCATTCTTTTTGATTCTCCTCTCCGTCCCTAGGGGGAGGGAAAGAAGGGGGGGGTGTGAGTGAACGAGTTACCTGACTGGGTTTAAACCACGACAGACCCCCAAACGAACAAGATATTAGAAAGGACTAATGAAAGAAAGGTTGGTATTTAATGGTGTGTAACAGAATAATAGGGAGAAAAATAAGAATAAACCAATTTGTGATAATTTTAAAATTTTCCACTTACTAGGAATTGGAAAGATTGAGTAACTTTATTCCCAGTTTCGTAATTGAAACTATCTTTGGTTAGAACAAACATGATGTTTTCTTCATTGACATGGATAGATGGGCTACCCAGAGGTAGGTATCTAAATACCAGAAATTCTCTCCACCCACATATGGGAGTATGAAAGTGTGTGTTTGTTATTCACCTGTATGGATTGACTTGTGAGCTGGTATCAGGAAATATTAGCATGGAGAAATAAACTTACTTGCTGTGTTTTGCCCAGCAATGTGTTACATCAGTGCAGTTCTGTGAACTGTTTGCTCTTTTTTCAATAGATAAGCACCCATGACATTTTTGAGTAATATAATAATATCAACCATCACAAATTAGAACAGCTATTACTTTCAAATGGATGCTTAGGCTCTGCTTTTGAGACGTGCTGAATGTTAAATAGTCACTAAGGGGATGTAGCAGTTCTTGATATGAGTTTGGGTTCATCTTGAATGCGTTTTTATTACAGTATTAAAATGCTGCTGCATCAACAGCAATTTTTGAGATTTCATGTATTGCACTCCATGTAATTACACATAAGCTTCAAATGCACTCTCTATGGCATTTCTTTTGAAAGCTCAGCTGGGCTTTTTGCCTGACCAGTTTCAGGTTAGTTTTAAGCAATAGCTATTTCAGACATAGTATCACATATGGTCCAAATTCTGGGAAATGTTTACTCTTTTAACTTGCCATTCTCTGTTTTCATGAAAAGCATCTGAAGATCACTGTCATAAGAAGAACTCTAACAGCAATGCTAACTGCATCTGGTAAGGGGAAGCCAATTCTTAACCTCATTCTGTGGCAGATGGACAGCACTCACCAAGGGATTGCCTTGTCCATAGCTAAAGGCAGATGTATGGGACTGCTGAAGGAATGAGCATCAAAGACCGCAGTTTATTTTTGTAAGAGTTATAACTCCAAGTCAGCAACTCCTGGAGCGAGTTCAGCACAGTATCAGTTGTAGGTGGAATTTTAGACATGTTTTAGTGTCCTCCAGATTGTATAAGTTCCTTGCACCTGTTACTTTATTTTATATGATGCACTACTACCTTTTAGACAAGAGTTGAATTTTACCTGCAACATCCAAGTCCATTTATAAGCTGTCCACAGGCTGAGCTGTTTTTTGTCCTAAAGCATAAAAAAGGATTGCTATGAAAGGACAAACCCAGTAATAATGATGTAAGGAAAAAAAAGTCTGAATTTGAAATGTTTGGCAGAGAGTAAGAGAGAAATCTCATGGTCTGGTAGCTATGGAAATGTGTGAACTTATGTCTGATGAAAGCACTTAAGATTTATGAATGTGTACATAAATCACATGCATCAATTGTCAGCTAAGGAATAATTATATAATTTATTTCTCACTCCTGTAATTCAAGAAGAGTAGCTAAGAAGCTTAGAGGAAAACATTAAGTTAATTCAAGTATCTGAACAAGTCTGCTCAAAGTCTCTATTTGCAGATGCTAAATCGGGGGCTCATTTTCAATTAAAAAGTGGAGTTCTGTTCTCCTTACTTGAAGGTACTTGTTTATGCTCTGAAGAACTCTGTACCTGACTGGCAATTATCAGTTCCAGAATCCAAAGTGATGCCTATTTTTACTCTTGTTTTACCTGAAAAGATAAATTCATTGTCTGCAATTTACTGAGGATTCTTAGTCTCAGATGTAACAGACACTGGAGAGATTAATGGCTCTGTCTGCTTTCCAGACATGTATATCCCAGGACAGAGGGTGTATATAAAAATATTTACAGTGTTGAACTTCTGTAAAAAACACATTTTTTTTTCCTACAAAAAATGAGTAAGCAAGAAATGTATCATGACTTTGCTAGTTTTAATGACTCATGATGGAGATAAGTGGTTTTAAAAAACATGGTGCAGTTGACTACAAGAGAAGAGAGTTCACTTCCACAGAACACAAATAATGTAGATAATTAACTGCACTACAGAATTTCCACAACAGTGTAGTTGTAACTGGATGTTTATTTCCTCTCCTACATATCACAAATGGCTTTTTTTCTAACATGGCTTTCCTAATTTTCCAGTGTTAGGTTCTTTGTTTCAGTATTAACCCTGTGCTGTCTTCAGCTTTCATATCCCATGATCTTCCTCTAGCCTTCTACCATTGTTACCAAATATATTCTCTTTTGGAACTTTTCAGTTTTACATTATATGTGGAAAATAATCCAAGGGGGTTTAACATGCATATTAAATGCATGCATCATTTAGATTGTCTTAGACATATAAACCACAGTCTTGGTGAGATGTATCCTATGCGAGGAAGTAAAACTCATCCTTAACTGCACATGCATGTACATCCAATCTTGTATAAAGTACAAAGTATTATATATGGAAAAGAAGCAAAGGAGAACAGAGGAAAGTCTGGGTTACAACATATGCATATAAAAATATTGATTTGGGCTTGATTAAGGGCCTCAAATAATTCTTAGCTTTTGTGAAACGTTGTTGAGGCTATTTTACTAAATAACCTTGAGGATTTTAGCTTCCAATTTACCTGTTTATGTGTTTATGTCAAGGGATGAGAGATTCTTCCAGAGCCCAATCTCCTTCCTAACATGTCATGTAAGAGAAACCCTAAAAGCAAAGACTTAAGACAATTTTTTTTTCTATTTAGAGGTTTTATTCTTATATAAACAGTTTTCTAATATAATATTACTCTCTGAAATCTCCAGGAAAAATACCTGAGAGTTCAATGAGAGCAGACTTGAAATATTACTTTGGTTTAGGCATCCCCAAGTATATTTTTGTTGCATTGTTTTAAAATCCTAGATAGTTTTAAAAACTGATGTCCATACATATAGTGCAGATGATTAATGATTTCTTTTATTCTTTCTGTCTTAAGCTAAACGGTGTGGTTGAGTTTTAGGCTGTCTTACTGTTCTAGGTTTTTGTAATGAAGCAACTTCAGATAATTTCATAGGTAGACATTCTGGCCACATTTTAAAGGATAACTGGCTCAGAACAACAAAAAACCCACAAAAACCCAACGATATTGAGCATTTTGTGTACTTGTTTTCTGCAAAGAACACTACATATTAGCCTTTTGGTTTTAATAAAAGCTCTCTATTGCTTCTTCCTTTTCTCAAAACTTCAGAATGAAATGGCAGAAGTCTCTTTCCTTCTCTTGGTTTTGTAGATGTGAGATTTACAAAAGTAGTAAGCTACTACAAAAAGTAAGGTCTGCGACAGTTCTGCAACAAAAACTGCTTTTCTATTTGGAAATATTTTGCAATGGTGTCTACAGCACTTTTAATGTTACATACTTCCACAAAAAGCTTCAGGGACACAGAAACCGACCCCCTTTGGGATGAAAATTCTATGAGGTATTGCATAGAAGGCCATCCTGTTTAGATATGTCCCTAGTTACAACAATCTCATGCTCAGGTTTACAATGACCAACATTAAATCAGTCACTTCTACTGCCACCCACACTTCAGCATTGTTGACACCCTGCTCATGTCTGACACAGAAACCGATGGCACTGCTAATGATGTTCTTCCCTTGACTGAAATGCAGAGCTTTTTTTACATCCTCCTAAGATCACCAAGATCAATGTGGGGATGTGATTTTTGTTTAACAATGTGTAAGGAAAGTTTTGAATGGGGGCATACATTGTACCACCATGATAATATTAAAAGGTCTAGAAGTTAAATACGACTTCAGGAGTAAAAGCTTCCCTGCAGTGTTTCTCCACTAGAAAGACTGAATAGCGCTTTCTTTTTGTTTGTTATTTAACAGCCTCACAGAGTAATGCTAGGTAGCTTTTGGTCTACCTTAGAAGCAAGACAGTGCTCAGTAGAGAGGTGAAGCTCATCAGGTTTTGTAATTGGTGCAATCCTTTAATCTTAGTTCCTTCTAGTAACTGTTTTCTGGTAAATCAGTCCAAGTGATTAATATTTATTCTTTGATCTTGGCATAGGTCCAGATCTAAATGAATACTGATTTCATTGCTTTTGCTCATTTTCTATTATCTTCACTCAGTCACCACCATCTGTTTACATGACTGTCATTTGCAGGCTCATAAGAATAATAAACAAATCCATTCATGTAAGAAGCCAGGGTGCCAGCATGTGTTTATAAATGTGACTTTGCTCACTCTTGAGCATACTCTTAATTTCTTGTGTGCCTAGCTTTTTGTTCAACTCTGCAACACTCAAGAATGACAGCCCCAGTAATGACCCAACTTTGTCCACTTTAAGTTTTGGGGGACCAAGACTACTGAGGAAGTCACTGTTTTCTTCTTTTTGTTCCTAGCCTTTTGCTCCTGGATCACACGAGTTAACAATTAAGATGAATAGGTACTAATGCTGTTCATGTGGTTTTGTTCATGTATTTTTGCTCTAATTTTTTTTCTCAAATAACGTTCTCATTGCAACCCTAGGTTGCCACTGTTGAAGGAGGAAAATGGCAGTAGAAGAAAGAAATCACATCATCTTCTATTCCCTTTGAATAATATGCATCAACTTTAAGTTGAAAATAACTTTTTATTTAAACACTGCAATACAGATTATGTCAAAAACATCTTGGAAGAAATCGGAAGCTTCCTATATACTGCATAAATTTTTTTTTACGTATTATAAAATGTCTCATTTGCTAAAGAGAAAAAATTATTTGCATGCAGAAGGGATTTTGGAATGTGGAGTATACAGGGATGATTCGTATCAGCAACTTAGAAGTCCTTGTGACCATTGTACCATGCGTGGAGAATATAGGAATGATCATTATTATGACAGATGTTCCTGCCAATACAATGATGAAAGGGAAGAGGAGACAAAGGAATAATCCCTCTTACTCAACCACTTCACTGTTCAAAAAGAGCTTTTTTTAACTGCTTGAATGCCTTTAGGGGGTTTGATAACCAGGAGATACACCCTGTTACAGGATATTGTGAAACTTGGATACTAGGCAAATAGCCATATAAGGTATAGAACAAAATGCTAAGTCTGCAGCTAAGCTTGTAAGCGTTTTTCTGTTAATACGTTACCAAGAAGTTCAGCAACGTCTTCGCCGGAGAAAGACCCCAGCAACAAGAAAAGAACAATGGAAATGAGCCACATCGACCTCTGGGTAAAAGAGATGACAGACTGGCTGAAACCCAAGACCAAGAAGTATAAGAGACTATACTCCAAAGATCCCGGTATGCATCTTTGGTGGAGCGGAGACTCCCTTGCGCACCCAGCGCTGCTTGCTTATTGCCTCTCGATATTAATCAACTGTAATAAAATAATTGAATTAGACCATGGCTGAGATGAAGTTTTTATAACAGGAAGAATGTCCTTGCCTGAGTAATATATTCTCTACTTATATTTTTATTGCATTTAAAATAGTATAAGTTGATTTTGGACAAAATCTAACCTGACTTCATCAAATATACTTGACTTCTGCAAAACCCGGTAACTAAAAGAATTCCCCTGTATCATATTTTATTTTTAACTTTCTCTGATGAATAACTTGCGACGGTACTGTAAAAAAATTTTAAAGTGCCCTTAATTTTTACTTGCTTTCCTAATCACCTTTGAAAAACTGAAGATTACATGTATTTCCATACCCAAAATGTTTTCTGTTTGTGTAACATATGCTCTGCTTTGCTGCTATGACTAAGCTACCGACCTTTTATTTTAGTAAAATTGTACTGAGGATTTTCTACTGAAAGATAAAACATGTATAAGGGAGTCCATAACTTTAAAAAGAAGTATATATATATTTTTTTTATGAGGTAGATCAAAACTTTGAGACTCACTCTAGTACAGAGGCTGCAGCTAAGCTTTAATCAAAATAAAACCAAACCAGCACATTTACTGAACAAGTCTGAGTACTTGTATTTGACATACAACAGACTACTTTTGAATGTATGTTATGAAATGCCAAATAAATAAAGATGCTTCCTGACACTGAAATGAACCTTATTTTTGCCTAAGAAGGCAGTACACAAACTGCCTTGTTGCTTGAAAAACCAATCACACAAACATCAAAAATAAGCAACCAAAGCCTAAATGTAACACAATACAAACTTGTGATGGACAACATTAGCAGTCCACACTAATTAACTTCTTACATAATTCACATCTATGCATGTAATTACCTAAGGATTTCTGATTTTAAAAGCTGCCGGCTCTTGACTTCTAACTTTCATGTTTTTTCCTATAGCGATCTTTCCACTCCTAACTGTAAACTGCCATCTGTCTTGCCTTTAAAAAAAAAAAAAGGAAAATACCCCCTGCAGACAACACACCTTTGCTTTGATTTCAGTGACGTTTTGTCCTGCTCTCTAAATGGCTATTCTAGAGGTTTGTCTACTGATTAAGAAAAAATGAAAGGCATCTTTCAGTGTGCTTTGAAAAAACTGAGGCAGAGGAATGTCAGATGAACTTCCTGCCTTTCCAACGACACTATCTCGTGCTTCCTTACTGGCAATATCACAGCAGAAGGCTACCAGGAATAAAAAAAAATATGGCAGACATTCATTCCTTGCCTATTTACAGGAAATATGTTGTCCCTGTTACATGTGCTGTGACTGTCATAAAAAAATACTGGTTTACACTGTTCTGGTGTTTCTAAAACACAACTGGGACTGCCATACCACAGATAAAATGTCAAAATCAGGATGATGTTACCTACCTTCACCTTACCAAAATGATTATATTCTTCATTGTAGATGTACCAAAGACCTGTGGAAGTGCCTATTAACCCTCAAAATACGTTTTCCTGAGGAATGTGGACCTACTAACTTGCATTCCCCACTTTCTCAGCTACCGCCTACTCTTCACGGCTTTTTTTCCCTCCCATTTCTTCATCAGACTTTCCTTAAAGAAGAGCTTAAATGAAATAAACTACGATACAGATGAGGTGTGCACGCCTGCCAGTTTTGTACGGCTCCGAGAGGCCTGCTCCCCTCCTCTCCAACGGGGCTCTCAACGAACCTGAGTCCGCCGCCGGGCTGAAACAGGAGGCGCTCGCCCTGTCCGAACTCCATTGCCGCACCTTCCCCAGCGTTCGCCTTGTCCGGACTCCAGTGCCGCCCCTTCCCCGGTGCCCTCGCTACTAGCCACCCCAGCCGGAGGCCTGCGGGGCTGGGGCGCGCCCAGCCTAGCTCCCTAACCCGAGCCTCTCTCGCGAGGCCGCGATGGCGCCCCCTGCCGAACGTCGCGAGGCACGCCTCCTTCAGCCGCCGTTGGGCGCCCGCGCTGACGGCTGTACCGCCTCCAGGTTCCGCCCGTGCCGGCCGGTGGCAGGAGGCAGGGGGAGCCCGGGAGCAGCGGCAGCCCGGCCTGGCGGGCAGCGAGCCCGGCAGACAGGCGGGGTCCCTAGCCCGGCCGCGCTGACGTCAGGAAACTTTCTCCGCTGCTGAGGCAGGAGCGGGCGCTGTGTACCGGCGCGGCGGGACGACCTCCATCACCTCGTCAGGTACCGCGGCCCCGAGGGCAGCCTGCATGCGCGGCACAGTCCGAAGGCTCCTCACTGTCCCTCCCGGGGCCGAGGGCATCCGGGTTCACCGATGGGTCCCGCGGTGCGGTTGGCGAGAGACAGCGGCCAGGGAGGTGCGGGCGCCTGTTGATTGCTGCGGCAGCAGCGCTGTCCCGGGCTCAGCCGCTGCCCGAGGCAGCAAACTTCCCAGACGACGGGTGAACGGGCGAGGCGGGCGGGCCGGGGCCGGGCGGCGGGAGCAAGGAGGGGTGTCGGCGTGAGTAACGGGGCTTGCTCCCGGGATCGAGGGGAGCCTCCCTGGTCTTCACGGCTGGTGTGCGGGACAGGTCTCAGCGCGGGAGGCGGCCGTACACCTGCGGTAGTTAGGCGAGCGGTGCGGAACTTGCGGTGCGCACAGCTTGCGTAGGCTTTTTTCTCCAACTTGGAAACCGCAAGGACTTGGGGATTTTAGGCATGCGCTATGCCATGGGTGAGAGTTTTTTGAAATTCAAGTAGCTGAAAATAATTAAATGCCCTTCATTCCGCTTTTTATATTCCCCCCCCCCCCGCTCCGTACAGTAAAGCCATTATCTGAGACAAGGTTTTGTTTTTCTTCTGAGGGCTTTGCCGTGGCAGCTCGGTGGTGCTAGGAGGCGAGCCGAGCTCGCCGCTGAAGGCTGATGAACGCACAATTGTTTCACAAAGGAGGATCTTCAGTTCGTAGCCAAACCCAAACCACCAAGTTAATTTTAACTCCATGAAGCACCCGGGTGTTGGAAGGGTGGAGTACAGGAGTAGTTTGTCGGATCGTCATGTGGATAGAAAACTGAAATCAGAGAAAGGACTGCAGCATTTGGCTGAGAAATTCTTAGCTTAAGAGGGTGTGAAAGTTGTATGGTGGTTCTCTGGAGGAATATGGAAAAGTATGTGCCTCATTTATTTGCACCATCCTTCTGATTTATTGAAAGGCATCGAGAGTTAATCAAAAGCCCGTAAAGGTTAATTGTATTTTTCATCCAAAGCAGTTTGGGCCCTTACAAAAATCTGGATTTTTGGTGTCTTTTTTGAACTTAAGACAGTCATTACATTTCTAATTTAAATACCATGCAACTTTCACGTTTTTAATTTTATGTTCCTACAGTTACGTTGCAGGTTTTTAAAAAGTCATATTTATGTAGATGTAACTCAAAATGAGTTTATGTAACTACTAAACAGGAAAGCAAGTCATACATGAAGGTGATGATGAAGGTGTTTTGAATGCACATATACAATGTTTTAGCAGTATGTTAGATCTACTCAGTATAAATATAAATAAGCATCCTTTTTACATTTTATGTGGATAACTAAGAGCCTGTCCTTTTAGAAATACTTTTGTCTTTTTTTGTGATATTTTTTCCCTTACATGTTAGGCTAACATAACTTCAGTCGTACCTTTCAGTTTTTGTAGCGATAAATAATGCTTGGAATCTTAAGACCTCTCCTGCTTCCGATGATAATCAAAATAAGAAAAAATAATTCACCCGAGGGAAAAAAAAAATGTTTTGGAAGGTCAAGCTCCTATTATTATGGCAATTTCAGAACAAACAGTAAACTTTGCCTCATAATTATAGATTTGCTTGATCGATTTGTTGTGTACTGGCCTGTCAGGGACAACCTCTGATGTTTGGAGATTATCCACGTGTATTTGGGGAAAGGAACAGCAAAATAGTGAAGGGGAAAAAGGTCATGATTATTAGCCTTATGCTTTTTGATACACATTTTATTTTTAAGTGTATAGATGTGTTAGTGATTATAGGTCTTCTTTAACGGCATATATTGACTTGAAGAGGTTGAATAAAGAGTGATCTATGGATTAAAAACCTAGGGGTTGTGGCACAGTGTGGAAGGGTACAAGGGAACAGTGTGGTCTGTGCTTTTGGCAGAGCTACAGTGGCAGGGATATCAGCGGAAAGAGACTAAAAATAAGCTGAAGCAAGTACAATCTAACTGCCTTAGAAGTAAGGATGACAGTCTTAAAAGTGATCCAGCTAGCACTGGGTGTGTCTTGCAAGTGATAAGTACAGAAATTAAAATTATTTTGATGCCAGAAAAGTAAAGGAGACAGTGCTAGGTTGTGACAGCTAGAACTGCAACTCTGTGTTCATAGAATCATAGAATCGTATAATAATAGAATAGTTACGGTTGGAAAGGACCTTAAGATCATCTAGTTCCAACCCCCCTGCCATGGGCAGGGACACCTCACACTAAACCATGACACCCAAGGCCTCATCCAACCTGGTCTTGAACACTGCCAGGGATGGAGCATTCACAACCTCCCTGGGCAACCTATTCCAGTGCCTCACTACCCTAACAGGAAAGAATTTCCTCCTTATATCCAATCTAAACTTCCCCTGTTTTAAGTTTTAACCTGTTACACCTTGTCCTGTCACTACAGTCCCTAATGAATAGTCCCTTCCCAGCATTCCTATAGGCCCCCTTCAGATACTGGAAGGCTGCTGTGAGATCTCCATGCAGCCTTTTCTTCTCCAGGCTGAACAGCCCCAACTTCCTCAGCCTGTCTTCATATGGGAGGTGCTCCAGTCCCCTGATCATCCTCGTGGCCCTTCTCTGGACTTGTTCCAACAGTTCCATGTCCTTTTTATGTTGAGGACACCAGAACTGCACCCAATACTCATGGTGAGGTCTCACAAGAGCAGAGTAGAGGCAGGATCACCTCCTTCAACCTGCTGGTCATGATTCTTTTGATGCAGCCCAGGCATTTTAAATTGCATGGGAAAACACAAAACTGACAGTAGAGGACCAGAAAGGAGGAAGATGTGGGTAACAAGAGTGGATGGGAGTGTTTGTTAAACATCTATCAGTTGGTACTGCCTCATTAGTTTTTGGCAGAAGTTTTGTAATTTTCTTGAGGTCTTCTGAGAGTTCAAAGATTGAGCATCTGCTGTTCTATATTCACCTCATCCTAGAAACAGAATTGTTTTGGTTGGAAAAGACCTTTCAGATCATTGAGTCCAACTATTAACCTAACACTGCCACTAAGTATACCACTAAATCATTTACCTCCAGGGATGGTGCCTCAACCACTTCCTGGACATCCTGTTCCAATGGTTGACAATCCTTTCTGTGAGGAAATTTTTCCAGATATCCAATTTAAACATCCCCAGGTACAGCTTGAGACCATTTCCTCTTGCCCTAGTAATTGTTACTTGGCAGAAGAGACTGACACCCACCTCCTTAACAACCTCAGGTAGTTACAGAGAATAGATGTGATATCTCAGAGTGTTCTTTACAAGCTCATTACGATAATTTGTTAGTCTCTTGCCTCTAGGCAAGGTCACCTTGTATGGTTCAATAGCAGTGTGTCTGCATGGGTGTGTCATACAGCATTTGTAAATATTACTGGGTGCTTTAGTAATCATAATAAGCATGAAGAACTTGAGTGGTGAAATAGAATAAACTGGCATTTGTATTATGATTATAAAATCAGTTTCTCTCTAGAGATAATCCCTCAAGCATATTGCTTGAACATGTCATAAGAAAATGAAATCATTAAAGGCAGACATCTACTTGAACTGGAGGACTCGCATAGTTTGAAACAGAACAAGAAATGAACTACTCTGTCCTTTATTTGTTCACACTTGTGGCAGGATTCTAATTCTGTAATTTTTTTTTTTTTTTTTTTTTTTATATAAGAGAGGCACTGGGAGCTGAAAAGCCCACCAGGTCCTCTTGACAAAAATCACTGCACCCCTAGAATTTTCAGTTATTGTCAGTGGTGAAATGCATGGCAGAAGTTGAGGCTGTGTTTCAAGTAGCTCTTGAAACAAAAATTCCTCAATTAATGACTTAATAGAATTGTTATATAAGAATATGCTAATTGGGCACAAAAAACTGTAACATTTTTCCCCAGGCCCTTTTTTGCTTGTCATCTGATTTTTGAAGGCATAAACTCCTTTAGAGAATCAGGGTGTATTCCAGAGAAGAATGAACAATGATGTCCCTGCGAGAACACATAGTGGCTCTGCACAGCAGCTGAACAAAGTTCTCATCAGGTCATTGCCTTCAGTATGCAACTTTTCATATAGATAATATTTATTAATATTCTTGTTCCCAATGGAAGTCGGTTCCTTCCTGGTATGTCCTAAATCCCTGAGATCAGCCCCTTACTTTTTTCATGCAGTTAGTATTAACTGCTCTACTGCTAGTGCTTCGCTGAAGGTGCCTCATTACTCAAATGCTACATGAAACTGTTTTGTAGATTTGCTGTTGAGAATAGCCAGCTATTACCACTTAATATGTTGGCTTTATCTGGATTTACACTTAATGGCCCATGCTGGACAGGGGCAGGAGGAGGGAGGTATGTTTACTAAATTACTTGTCACCTTGTGGTCTGTCCTGAAGGCATATATACCTGTGACCTAGCAGGAATAGCAGAATGCAGTAGTAGGATTATAGTGAGTTACTGCTCACCTTTTAGTTTTAGATGTGCAAGTGTAGACCCTCTCTGTGCCATTTAATTTGCCCAGTGGCACTGAAAGAACTCTGAGAATGGTCATAAGTAGCTCTTAAGTCTTAAAAATGCTTGCTATCTAGGCTTTAGCTCCATTCCATCTATTAAGGAGAAGGTCATCTGAAATGCCTCCACTTGCTGTGTTGTTTCAAACCGTGTTTGTTACACTAAACATCAAGAGGAGGAAGTGGCATTACCACAAAGATTTCATCCAGGATTTCAGTAGAGAATTTATCCAGCTGGAAACCCACCATGAATTCCCATAGTAGAATCTACACTTTCATTCCTCCTCCCCTCTGCCAGTTTAAGCAGATGTTCTAATCACCAAGCTAAGAGGGTGCTCTGGATTAAAATAAAGTTTTCTTAGGTTGTGAGACAAGGAGGCACAAAAGCACAAAATGTAATCAGTTTTAAGCAATGTTAAGTTTGATGGCTTTGTAATGGAAAATAACTGTGGTGCTTGAAGGTAGTTGACATAGTTTCAGGTCCTTAGGACCTTAGTACAAAGAATGTTAAGAAAAGCAGAATAGAACCTGGACCTGGGGATGGGGAGTATCTGGGACTAGCAGATGTCCAGGATGGGCACAGTTAAACTAACTGATAAGTAGAAGGACAGGATGATTGCTATGTTTGTGGTGTTAATAAACCCATTAAGCTGGTGTAAATATCAACTGAGGAGTATCTGGGACTAGCTGATGTCCAGGATGGGAGCAGTTATCAGTTTAAGTGGAAGGGCAGGATGATTGCTATGTTTGTGGTGTTAATAAACCCATTAAGCTGGTGTAAATATCAACTGAGGAGTATCTGGGACTAGCTGATGTCCAGGATGGGAGCAGTTATCAGTTTAAGTGGAAGGGCAGGATGATTGCTATGTCTGTAATGTTAATTAAGCTGGTTATGAAGATTGTTGGGAAAAGTAAACGACCCTTAAAGACCACCACATTTTTGTATGCATGCCGCAAACTTTTTGGAAAATGATGTAACATGCCCAGTGACCATATAAGGATGGCCTGTGCAGCAGTACGGGGTCACACGTTAGGAGGAGCTATGGCCCGTGTCTCCCGGCGCCGCAATAAAGAATACTTGCTTGTCAACTTGAAACTGTTGGCGAGTTTGTTCCTGGAGTTTTCTCCGAATCAGTTTAAATGACTTACCTTTTTTGGGTGTAATTACATACTAGGCAAAGAAAGAGAACATAGGATTTTGTAGCCTAATGAAGCAAATATTTCTGTAGAAGAGGAAGGATCTGAGTTTGAAACAGGCAAATAGTAAGCTTTCAGTGGAGCAAGAAGCAGAACTTGGACTTTGTAACACGTACAGTTTCACATAGGCTACTTGATAACGTGGCAAAGTAGTACCATAAAACTCCTTAGACTGAGATACTGGATTTCTTTAACTTCTGCAGATTTTTTTTTGTTTGTTTTTTCTGTTTTGAAGGGGAGTTATTGAGACATTGTTTGTTATTCTAGAGTCTGATCTACTCAGTTTATTAATGTATATACTGTATATTGTACTAATTTTGTTAGTACTGCATATATTTTATGTCTAACTCGAAGCTTGCATATTCAGGTTTTATTCTGAGAATGAGCTGGGTTTTCTCCATTTTCTATCTCATTTGCAGTTATAAAGGTTCAAATGGTTTTCAGTTTATTTTGTCAGTGATACCTTGAACACCATTGCCTTTCATGAGTTTTCACAAGTGTAACTTGGTAAACAATTCTCTTAATAATGCATTGGTTGGAGCAGGCTGCAGCTGACTCAATCTTACTACATTTTTTTTTTTTTTTTTTTTTAAGCTCTGTAGGACTAAGAAGTATCTGATAATATTTGGGGCTAATTTTTTGTCAGCAGAAAGTAGAGCTGTGGAAAAAGTGATCTGTGGAATTCTTTGATCTGTTTTTTCCGGTACTGCAGAGAGATCCTGACCAGTGCAAGTAAAGAATACTTTTATTTTGAAAAGTGTATGGCTTTTAAGAAAAATCTTGGCATTCAAACGTGTCTGATGGCTGTTTCTAGCATGCTACATTGCTTTACTGGAATAGGGCAAGTGGGTTCTCCTGTGCTTGGGAATAAATATGGATAGAGGAGCCTTATCTCCCAGGTGTTTCAGTCTTCCCTAAAATAACATTAAAACTACATTTAAATTCCTACTTATTATTTTTAGATGAAATCGTTTTTGAGGACTGCTGGATTCTCTGATTTTGTTTTTCATTCTTTCTCAGCTCTCTCCATCCCCCTGGTTTTAATGGGGGCAATCCTGGGCAAAGTGCAGAATCCTGATTACTACCTGCTATTTAGTAGCCTGTTTTCATTTTTGTCCTTTTAAATGCAGGTGTTAGCTCTTCAGTTCCTTCTAGGCAGGATGGCCCATTAGGAACTTAAGCACTGTGTCTAACCTTTTCAGGTGATCTAGGACACATAGCCCTTAAAAGTTTTTCATTCACAGTTGTCAACATCAAATTTTGTTTCCACTAGAGGAAAGGTTGGGCTAAGGCTGCTGGTGTATGGGGAAAGGTGGCTGGAGGGAAGGTGGTTGTCCATTCTCACCCCAGTCTTGAAACTCCTTGTGTCAGGGGGACCTCCGGGAGAGCTGGTTTCTTCATAGCTGTAGTCTGTGCCACCTGGGCTTTGACAAGTAGCTATTTTGCCAGTGCTGGCAATTTCTACCTGCTGCCCTGTGCAACTATTGTTTTTCCTATGCATAAGGTACTCCTAATATTAACATATTTCTGTTTTGTCAGATTGAGAGCTTTTATTTTGTGTGTGTGTAGTATGTCTTTTAAAGAAGGTGTCTCTTGAAAGAACAGTATTTTTTTCTTAATCTATTGTGAAATCTTCTGGAAAGTATTACAGAAATGAGGTAATGAGCCTAGATAAAGGACTGTGTTGACAATAAAGAAATTATTTTTCCTGCAGTCACATCTAAAAATGTTGTTTGGATCAGCAGTCATGTTTGCATGCCAGTTACATTAGTTGTTTAAAGAAGTTTGGTGTGTCCTCAAACCTATTTTCTTAACGTTTGTCCAGACAGTCTTTCCAAATGCCATGCTCTGCAGATACATGCTGTCTCTAATGCCTTCTTCCTACATTCTGTGTTGGCAGATGCATGCATTCAAAGATTATGAGTCAGGTTCCCTAGCAAAAAAATCATAAAATGATGAGATTAAATGTAATATAGGCTTTTGTCTTTCTGTTTTCCTTCTTTAAAGGTTGTTTTTGGGGGGTGTGCTGTTTGTTTTTTTTTTTTAACTTATGCACATCTGAAACTTACTTTATATTGAAAACAGATTCATTTTGTTTAACATAAGCTCAAAATTTCTTTTCGGGTCTTCAAGAAAAACAGGTCTTGTGAGACTTGCCCTAAATCAGCGGCACTGCTGTGTCTTGAGCTTCCGTTGATACACGTTTTGGTCTTAGATGAAAATTAAACTTTCTGACTAGTATCTTTTGTCATTTGTGTTTCTATTCAGTTGTAAGAGAGGTCTCTGCTGATGGTCTTTGTTGAAGATGCTGAAGTGGAAGGAGATTCAATGCTAGCACTGAAAATACTGACAGCTTATCTTTTTCTTCCCAATTGATAAGGTGACAGAACCATCACTTCCAAAGCAGTGGACAGCTGGGGTTACAGCTAAATGGTGGTTTCATATTGTGGGGTATGCTATACACAAGTCATTCCTATTTTAGAGTAACTGTAATTAAAATAACATGAGAAAGCCTGTTTAATAATAGCAATGACAGGTGAAGTGTATATGGTGTATGTGATGCTGAATCTTTACTTGGGACAGAAAACAGCAGGGGACTGTAGGCAGCAGAAAGTAGTTTGAGAGACAAATCCCCCACCATTGTGCCCCTTAATCTGTTTCACATGTGTAAGCTTTAAAGAAGAGTGTACTGTGGATTTGTAAACACAAAATTCTTTAACATCTGAGATTAGTACAATCTTTTTCTTGATTGAAGCGGCCTAAAAATTGCATTACTAGTTTTGTAAGTTATATGTTGTTGTATTATTCAATTTATCATGTTGTGCAAATAGGCTTAGGATGGAAGAAATACTTTTCCAGCAAATTTTGCAGCTGGAGTTGTTACTAATTCTCTTATCTTCAGGTGCCATATAGTAATTGCACTTAATTGTTTGCTTCTGCTGTGTTTGGTGGTGTGAAATGCAGTATGTTAAGGCTGCTAAACCACAACTTTAATGTGTTAATGCTAACGCTCTTGAAAAAGATAATTTCCAGATTTCACCTAACTGGAGGAAACAGCTCATGTGTAACTACCAATGCAGTGCTTTACGCATGTTCTTGTAATAAAAGTTTATAGTAGTTTTTTCTTAGCAACAGATTGGTTTTGTTTTCAGACGTTTTTGTCTACTCTTAAGCTTAAGGCAACATATGAATGGGACTTAGCCAAAGTCCATGGCTGGGAAATCAGGATTTAAAAAAAGTAATATTTTCTTACACAGCCACTTAAAAATGTTGGTATTCTCATTAAATTGCTTGCTATGCTTATACTCTCAAAAAAAAAAAAAAAGAAAAGCATACTAGTTTTTTTTTTTTTTGAGGACCAAAAGAACTCATCTGGGATCATTCCAACTTGTAAAAATGATTCTGCAACCTCCTATCCCATAGGAGCTCTGTTTCTGGCTTAGTCCCCACAGGTTAGATGTGGTACTTCTTAAGAAACCATCCAGTCTGGCTGGTTCCCAGCTTTGGTTCTCTCAAAGACTTACTGCTTCTGCACTGAAAGATAGCTAAAACAGCACACTGTGTTTTAATCTGACCATACTGACATGCAATCTCATACCTTTGTCACAAGTAGTCTGTCATTAGCAGCAAATGTAAACTCAAAGAGCATATGACTATTTATTTAGTGTTTTCTCTTTCAAAATTAAATGCTTCTCCCAGAGGCTGCAGTTTCATTCCCCATGTTTTAGTCTGAGGATATTAAATGTAACTATTAAACAGCTAGACTGATTTTTTATTAATAATTCTCTCCAATATGAAGAGTGACTTGTGAATCCACATCATTAGCTGGCATTTCAGCCTTGAAGTAGTGAATAATGTGCTTGCACTGGTAATATCCACAGCTGTCAGTACAGTTATGTTGCCTGTGGTCATCAGCTCTTTTTTCACTGCTTCTGTATGGGGTGGCACAAGGCAGCTGATGGCTACAGACACGGCAAATCTACCAGTGTGGAAAATTCACAGAGCAAGCATAGGTATTGTAGTAATCTGTCAGGAAACTGAAGTGCAATTGATAGCACTGTTGACTGTTTCTCTTAGAAAAGTGCTAATATTTATTTTACTTTTGTACTGATTGGGAAAGCAGAAGTTATTTTACTGCACAACTGACATGGCTGCTGCAAGGAAGGAGAATATCTGTAGCAGAGTGGACTAGGATAGTGTGCTATACTTTTGAGTAACTGATGCACAGTGTTCTGTATTATGTATGTTTACTGTGCAGTTTTGGACAAATGCAGCAGGGAATAGTTCTGCTATTCTCTGAATAGCCATTACCTCCATCCCTGGCAGTATTCAAGGCCAGGTTGGACAGAGCCTTTGGGAACATGGTCTAGTGTGAGGTGTCCTTGTCCGTGGCAGGAAGGTTGGAACCAGATGACCTTAAAATCCTTTCCAACTCAAACCATTCTATGATTCAATGTAAAATTGTCACACTGGACTTTCTGTTTTGTTGCTGTTTTTTTTGAGGGAAGGAAGAAGGGCTTGACTAATTTTCAATAATATGCCATGGTACCATGCTTCATGTAGCTATGCATTTAAAACAGATAATTAAGAAACAGGGCAGTGTACATTTTATAGACTATTCTGTATGAGCGTTTTGTATTTGATGGCAAGCATAGCATGTACATGTTAATACACATTCTTCATCTTGCTCCCTGTGTAACTGATGGCCTTCACTGTTACCTGTTTTCAAAATGTAGAATGATTTGCACCATGAATTCTATACCCAGCCTTGGACTGAGAAAAGATGGACATGCTTTAGTGAACAGTTTGCAGAGGTTTACTTTGTTTGTCCCGAGTTTGAACCTAATAGGATAAAGGATATCCTAAGAGAAAATGCTTTTTTGTTGAACTTGAATACATGTATAGAATATCTTTCTTTGTGTCAGTTTTGCTCCCATATTAGTCTGTTTTGTTTACTGTTAAATTCCCAAATTTCATAAATCAGCATTTTAGTCTTATAAATAAATAAAAGAATCTTAAGAACTGTACTCACTAAAACCTTGTAAAAATAGATGCAGCATCATTTGTTTATATATTTTATTCAAAGCCAGTTGAAGAAAATGACAGGGAGCTAACACAGATGAGAGATGGTATTGTGTGGGCAAAGTGAATAATTGTCAAGTGCTAATAGGTGAGATTTTCGAAGAAGTGGAACATAAGTAGCTCCTTTTGCTGGTCAGGCGGATAATTTAAAATGGAGTAGAAAGCTTCTTCCCACGGAGTCTGACAACAGAGTTTTTGAGAAGACTCTGTGTGTTTCATACCCTTTGTGTGTCTGAATAACTTTGCTCTTCACTGACTCACTGATGTTTTTAAGAATTTCCTCATCTGTGATACCAGTTGTCCGAACCTTAACTTCTTTCCAAACCCCACTCCTGGAGCAATCTGGGATATCTCAAACGCAAGTTCAGTATCAGAATGAACAGTCACTGTCTAAGCTCTTGATATCCAAAGTAAAGAACCAAGTCATATTTTGATGACTTACGGATGTTGTACTTTATTATGTTGCATTTTTATTACCATTTCTGGAGGATATCAGAGTTTTTATAATTTTATGGCTTATGAAAAATTCCTAAATAAGATTTTCTCCCCCTTCCCATTTTTGAGGTGTGTTTCCTCTGTAGCACTGTTAGGCTTGATTAGGATCTAGGAGCTTTCAAGTAGTGAGTCAGAAAAATAAAAGCTGAGCAAGCAAAAGCTGAGGAATGAAAGAGATTTTGGTTTAAGTGTAGTTAAAATCCTTTCAGCTCTAAACTAGAGGCGTAGTTTCCCTCCCCTGCATGCACATATTTTTCTTCCTTTTTCCTTGTTCCTATCTTTCTCTTGCCCTTGCACCCTCAAAGAATCGTTGAGGGGTGTTACGCCTTCCTTAGACAGCTTTGTGGGATATGCCTAGATATGCTTCTTTAAAAGAGTCTGAAAGGAAAGCTTTCAGCTGTAACAAGTCTGTAGTGTCAGATATGCAAAACAGTGCATGTGCTTATAGTCATAACCCCCAACATTACTACAGCAGTCCCTTAGGTACTTCTTACTCAGAGAATTATCTCTGTTGTGACTCTACTTTACAATTTTGGTTTTCAAGTTTTTTACGTTATAACTGGGCAGTGATTAAAACGTATGAAGAAACGGACCATAAAATAGATGTTTAGTGGAAGGTAAATAAGAGCATGTTTAGTAAGATTAGTGGAATATATTTGAGATGTGTTACGTTACTGGCATACCCATGACCGCTTAAACACTGAAATAATCTGTTGCAGTTTAATCCAATTCCATTTGCTAGGTCATCTGGAAGTTACTTTTGCCGAATAAAGTTCTTAGTTGCTTAACCAAATTGCAGGGGAGGGATTTCAGACTACTGAAGAAATATGCCTTGTGATTCGGAGAAAACTCCAGGAACAAACTTGCCAGCAGTTTCAAGTTGACAAGCAAGTATTCTTTATTGCGGCGCCGGGAGACACGGGCCATAGCTCCTCCTAACGTGTGATCCCGTACTGCTGTACAGGCCATCCTTATATGGTCACTGGGCATGTTACATCATTTTCCAAAAAGTTTGCGGCATGCATACAAAAATGTGGTGGTCTTTAAGAGTCGTTTACTTTTCCCAACAATCTTCATAACCAGCTTAATTAACATTACAGACATAGCAATCATCCTGCCCTTCTACTTAAACTGATAACTGCTCCCATCCTGGACATCAGCTAGTCCCAGATACTCCTCAGTTGATGTTTACACCAGCTTAATGGGTTTATTAACACCACAAACATAGCAATCATCCTGTCCTTCTACTTATCAGTTAGTTTAACTGTGCCCACCCTGATATCTGCTAGTCCCAGATACTCCCCATCCCCAGGTCCGTTTTTTCTATTCTGCTTTTCTTACATTCTTTGTACTAAGGTCCTAAGGACCTGAAACTATGTCAACTACCTTCAAGCACCACAGTTATTTTCCATTACAAAGCCGTCAAACTTAACATTGCTTAGAACTGATTACATTTTGTGCCTTTGTGCCTCCTTGTCTCACTTGACAGTAAAGAGCATACTAGAATGCCAAAGATCTCAGTTCTGAAAGAACTAAGTGGTTGGTTGGAAATAATCGCTTTGAATATTTTGAATTCAGGACAGTGAATTTTGCCAGATGCTCTTGAATATTTTCTTTGTTATTTACTTGGTGGTTCTTGTGCTTGTTGTGAGGCATGTGTTCTGGATAATGTGATCCTGTTTGTTTATGGTCTAAAGACTTCCCCTCCCCTTTTCCCCCCCCCCCCCCCCCCCCCCCCCATACGATTTGATGTTGGAAACTGGATCATCATGACCAAGAATTGGGAAGTGTAATAGGTCCATTTATATATGTTCAGTCAGATTGTGGTGCATCAGTGTAACATCAGCAGTGTAAGGCGCAGTGAAGTTTCTTTTCAAAGCAGAGGGAGCTAAGCTGTAAGCCTTAGTTAAAGAGTATGCAGGTTTTTTCACTGCTTGCAGTGTAGTTCATCACTGACCTGACCAGAACAGATTCATCTGTATAAACATAGTCTCTGTCTGGCCTTCATTGATGAAGTTTTAGTCTTCAAGCCACAATCACTTTAACAAGTGAGGATAAACAGCGCTGTATTGTGGAAAAATGTAGAGCTTGTTGTTACTATATCCAGTTTATTTAGCTTTGTCATAAATTCGGATTCCTGAGCATGTGCATTAGTGAGGCTGGTTTTGTTTTCTTGCTGAGCTCTATCAGGAAAAACACAGATTCTTTTATTGCCTTTTACCTTTTTTTAAAAATGGAGAATGTATTGACTTCTGAACACATCAGAACGTTTATTGTATCCATTAAATAATATAGAAAAGAAACAGAAATTGAGTGTATTTTTCACTAGTTTTCTTTGTGTTTCAATTTCGTGTTCGTTTTAAAATGCAGACTTCCATAACTGGCCCTGTTAACCACTTAAAGAAGCGAGCTTACTGGTTTTCTTTCCCTGTTTTTGTTACTAACATAATATTCTAGTATTACTTATTTAAAAAGTGTATTGTGTATTCAGTGTTCTTTCCATTGCAAATAACCAAGAATACCTTAATCAAACCTTTATGGTGATGTACATAGCATCATGTTAACTATCAGGCTGACTGTCCATTGTGTAGATGGAATTTCATGGCAAAACCCTGCCTATTTCTGTGACACTCCCAATTATAGCTGTAGTGTTAATTCCATTCTTTGTATGCTTATGCCTGTCTTTCTTCATCAGAAATACTCGGATGTGTCTAAAGTCATTTTGCAGAATTTTGGTCTCAGATTTCATGTGTTTATAAGAGATTAAGAAAAGTTTTTGTTGAAGACTATCGTTTCATGGTTTTGAGTTGAATTAGGTGAATACTGATCTCTGTAGAACAGGAGCTAATATTCTTATTATCGTTGTTGAATAGATCAACAGAGGTGAATATAATTATGTAGACTAGATCCATAGGCTGTAGACTAGATCCATAGGCTGATGACTAGATCCATAGGCTGATTGCTTTTCAGGCCAGAGCACGCAATGTGGTGATACTGGCTTCTCCAGTGACTGTTGGTAGTGGCTCCCCCACTCACAATTGAAGTAGGTTGCTAAAGATAATTTTTACTTTGCATCTCCACTATTGTAAGTTTTACCATAAGATACTTAATGTTGGAACATACTTAATTGCCTTTTGAAGGATCTTTTTACTGTTAATGGTGTTGCTGCTGCTTGAATAGAGAAGAATTCTGGTGGTTAAAGGGACCGGTTTATCTTGAAAATGAAGGCAGACCATTTAAATTAATTTATGTATTTATTTATTTAAAGCTAGTTTCTAGTCGAATTAGACTATATCAGGGTAATCCCATTTTTCCTTTTGCCTCTCTCCCAATTGGTAGTGATTTTGGAACTTACTGTCCTGCTCTAATAAAAGTTTTACATTTTACATTTTACATACAAAATCTGATGAATGGTTATAAAAGAGATTTACATTAGTTTCCCTGCAGAAGATGTGTATCTGACTGGAGAGTGATGTGGCAGAAACAATGGGTTCTTGCTCATAGCCTGCATTCTGCTGATTTTGAGTGATAGTTGCCTATAATAAAACTCCTGATGAAAAGATTATTTTTTTCTTGGTCTTAAAAATTTATCCATTAAGCCCTGTCATACTGGATGAAACCCCAGTAGCACTTTATTTTGGAGTGGCCTTACAAGTGCACAACATTGTGAAATTTAATGTCATTCTTTATTATGGTCGTGCAACTCAGTCATCTCTATTTCTTATTATCCTTCCCATTTGTTTCACTTTTTATCCAATTTTGTTTTCTTGAAACTTTCATTTTAGCCCTCTTCAGTCTGTTTTCTCAGTAGAAACAATCTCTTACTCATAGTTAATTGTGCTTTAGCAGTATAGGTGTGACACATCCAATATATGTACAGTATATATGAATTTCCTTTTTTCGCCGAAGTCTCTTCAGTGTTCCAGATTTTTTTGGGATGGGGTATAAATCATATAGTTTGCCTATTTTTCTGTGTGAATTCTCAGTTTGCTGTAGATGTCATATTCTGGCTTGAAGAACTACGTGTTCCATATGCTCCCAGAATTTGCAAATCTGTTTTTTTTTTTCTTGTGAATTCCTTCAGAAGAGTGGATGGGTTTAAAACTGGGTAGTACCTTTGGTTGTACTTTCTGTATTTTTAAAGGAAAAGCTAATGATCCTAGTTGGGCTTGTTATTTTTCAGATGTCATTTCAATATTCTTTGTTCAGCAGTGTTCTAAATGACCCTTTCCCCTATGTGCACAAGTTTCAGGCTTGCCAAGTTTTTTTCTTATATTTACTTTTTTTTTTTTTTTTTTTTTTTTAAGCTTGGTATGCTTTAGAGCTCCTTAGAAATTAAGAGAAAAACTACTGGAGTTGGAAGTCCTGTGTGTTGTCTCTGCTGTCTGTCCTCCCCTTGCAAGCAGCTATGTAGTAATGTCTGTCTAGACATTGAAGGTTATTATTACATGAAAGAATTTTAGGATCTTCTGTCTGTTACTGGGAAGCTTCCCATGGTTGCTTCATAGGCTGTGCTTGCTCAATCAGTACCCTTTCTATATATCACTTCTGTTACTTACTGTTTGCTGCTTGTTAATTTTTTGTCTGGAGGCATTTTTCTTCTTTCCATGATTCTTTTTAATTGGATAAAATTTGAAAACATTAGATTTTT
The DNA here is from genome assembly GCF_028554395.1 of Pezoporus wallicus. Lineage (NCBI taxonomy): Eukaryota > Metazoa > Chordata > Aves > Psittaciformes > Psittacidae > Pezoporus > Pezoporus wallicus. The sequence continues at coordinate 40,903 of NW_026640647.1, forward strand.
TTGTCATGTGTTTTCTTCAGTTGCCTGTTTCAGCTGATGATTTTTATTTATTATTAAAAAAAATATTATCTGTTCTTCTCTTTATACCTCTATTGCTCCATCATGTTTTTGTTAACCTTGCAAATGCAAGATTTGGTCACTGATTTTTTTTTTTTTTACAGTTCAGTGTCACTTCAGTGTTTTTCTTTTTGCATTGAAACTGTATGCATATGTCTTGCTGCATTTCCCAGTTTACTCATAGCAGTTACTGATAACCTAATTGATGAAAACAAGAATTTGAAATTTGAAGGAGTATTGGCTACATTTGTTTATTGTGCCTGATCCCTATCTGTGATACCTCAGGAAAAAACAAGGAATAGGTATAACTGTAAACTGGGTTGCTTTCATGTGTCTCTCTTTTATGGCTTTTTGATAGAAATGCTACTGTGTTGCCATTTCAGGTCTACCTGCAATTTTAACCAAGGATGCAATTTCAGTCTTTTACTGTGTTTCATGAATGCTCTTCTCCTGTGACTCTCTGCATATCCAGATTTCTAAACTAGTTCTTAAGATCTGATGCAGATCTAATAAAAATGTACCAAAATCGCTTGGGTTAAATATGAACTGGTGTTCTCCTCCAGATAAAAAGACAAGCCTTAATCAAAATTGTTTTCCCTTCATCTGCTGCATAGCAGTGATGTCATGTAACAGGACATTTTTAACCGCCTTTAATACTTTTTTTTTTTAATACTTAGTATGTTTTACGAAGGAGGCTTTTCCTATTATTGTTCTCTTACCTTCTCTGTTGAGAAATTCAAATGTACTGAAGAAAATGCTATTTTTAATTTTAGCTGGAATACACTGCTGATCTAAATAATGAGTAGGACTTAAGATGCAAGTGTGATAATATCATGAGTTTCAGCAAGCCTTTTGGAGATTCATGGAAACTATTAGGGCTAATATGCTTAAAGTATGTTTTTTCAAGTTCAAAGAGAAAATAGCCATTTAAGTAAAAATAAATCAGTGCTGTAGGCTTCTGTCATAGCAGTAATCTTTTTTTTTTTTTTGTCAAGTGAATGGGGTACATTAATCCTGATGTCCTAGACTTTGAAATAATAGTATCATATTAGTAGTATCACAAGTGGTAGTGCAGTGTCCTGCTGCTTTTCCAGTCCTAAAATACACGTTGAGTGCTGATACCTGTTAAATGAGAATATGTGGGATTGCACAGAGTTCTGAATTGCAAATCTCAGAATGATTGAGGTGGAAGGGACTACTGGAGATTACCTAGTCCAACCTCCCTGCTCAAGCAGGGTCCCGTAGAGCACATTGCTCAAGAATATTTCCAGGGAAGGACAATCCACAACCTCTCTGGGCAATATATGCCAATGTTCAGTCACCCTCACATTAGGGAAGTTCTTTGTTCAGGTGATACTTCCTGTGTTTTAGTTTATGCCCATTGTCTCTTGTTCTATCACCTAGGACAGCTGACACCCTCTCTTCAGATACTTACACACATTGATCAGATTTCCCTTCAGCCTTCTCTTCTCTAGACTGGACAGGCCCAGCTCCCTCAGCATTTCTTCATGCGAGATGCTCTAGACTCTTAATCATTCTAGTAAGCCCTTCACTGGACTTGCTCCAGGTGCTACATGTCTCTCTTGTGCTGGGGAGCCCAGAACTGGACGCAGTACTTTAGGTGAGGTCTCACCAGGGCTAACTGGGAAATTGGTGGTAGAGAAATAGAAGTTTTTCTTTCAAGATTTGTGCATTTGCAGCCATTTAATTCATAGGTTGAGCTGTTGACAAAGCTTGAGTTTATATTTACTGCTTGGAAACAGAAAATATTTTAAGGCTGTCAGCATATTATCTCTTATATAGATATATCACTAAATTGTGTCTACCATTAATACATATCCCCAGGGCTTTTCTTACATTCCAGGATTATCTTTGCTCTTGGAAGAGAGACTTGCTCACATAGGATCCATATCTATGTAGCACCTCAGGTAACACCTCAGGGACACTTGTCATGAAGCAGGACTACCATGTTTTAGTCTACCTAGCAGGACATTTCCCCACCCTCCCAATGTAATTGCGTGTGTTTGTTTTCTATTGGTGTTTAAACTCTCACTCTCTTTAATTAGATTAAATGAAGGGTTCTAGATACCTTTTATCAGTACAAGTAGCTCAATTGTGTATTACTGTCAAAAAAGTTTCATTTAAAATGTAGATACTTTTAAAGTTATGCAAAGAGTTTATTCTTACTTACATTTAAATATTTCTACTTGTTTTTGACTTAACACTTGATCACTTTAATCCTGGGCACTTTTAAAAATGATGTTAGTTATGAAGAGGAGTCTACTTTTGTCACTTAATTTGACCAGGCCAAAGGAGCTTGCTTTCAAAGAACACTGAGAGCACCTCTCCCTGAATGTTAGACGTGTTAATTTTGGTACAAACCCGAAGTGGCTTGTTGTATTTGTAAGCTTCAGTATAAAACATTTAGTCCCCAAAAAGGAGATGACTTGGTTTTTATAAATCCATAATTTGCAGTTCTGCATAATCCAAGTGCAACAAAAGCATCTTTACATGCTGACTAGTGAGTACATTGTTGTGTACGTCGACAATAACAAAATGGCTAACATAATTCTGAATTTGCTGTGGTTTATTTAAGGAGTTGCTTTTGTTGAGATAAATTTGAATAGTTTGCAGTTTCATAAAGGTGGATCAGCTGTCTGTGGGGTTAGGGTTGCAAAGTAGTAAAGGCAGTATAATTTTGTGGTGGTGTCTTTTTTACTGCTGCTTGCATTGTTGGTTCATACATCTAAGATTTATTGGAGAACACCTAGCTACACTATACAAAAGATTATTGCTGAAATTGATATCTTTTAATTGCTGCAAGAGTTTTTAATAGTGCATCTGGTGCTTTGTTTCACCTGGCTACTTTTAGTTCTAGTTGTTGAACTCTGACACTTATTGCAGTAGCATAACATGGATAGGAGGGGTTAATAGGATAAAGAAGTAGGAAAAAAATTAGACATACATAGAATGACAATTTCTGTGTTTTATTAAGAGTCTTCTAAATTAAGAAACGTTGTATGGTTGCGTTCTTGAGGTTATGCACTTGCTTATGGATCAGACACACTGATGAGTGCAGACAAATCTGAGCACATCAGCCTCTGGTTTAAGCAAACCGTATGGGAGCAGCTCCATTCCAGAAATACTGTGTGTATGCTTTCACAGTCATGTTATCATGCTTTAATACACTCTAGGACAATTTGGGAGTGGGAGAGCATTCCATGTGATAAAGTGGTTATAAACAGTGTGAAGTTTGTAATGTCACATGGGTTGTTTTAGTATTCAAAGATTCATGGCATCAGCCACAGATGGGATGTTGAAAGGCAGCCTGTGGAAATTCTAATTTCCCTGTTGCTCCTGTTTATTACTGCCCCTCTGTTTATTCCATTTATAGTTCAGTATTTCTTGGTGCAATGTCTGGCTCTCTCTACATCACCTGTTCTTAGTGCGTTAGCATGATCAGAAATTTTTTTTAGCTTCTTGACAGGTATTACTGTTGTGTTAGATTTTTCTAGCACTTATAAGGTATTTGGAGTAACTATTTTGGATTGCATGTTGGGAGAGGCCTTTAGGTTTATTTTCATATTAGCTAGTAGATTGTAATTTTAATGAGGAAAAAGAGTTTTTATGTTAGACTGAGGAAAGCTGTGAGTTCATGTAAAAAGTTCTATCTGTATTGCTTGGCACTTGCTTTGGACTCCCTCTGTATAAGTAGTAGCCAAAGGATTTGATATGGTGCTGTTTATAGTTTAAAAGTTTTGTGTACATGCGTAAGTAAACATGCTCCCAGCCTGTTTGAATTAAATAGTTGGTTCAAATTGAAGAGTTTGAACTTGTTGTGTGTGCCAAGTGGAAGAAAAATGTCTATTTGGGAGATGGGAGGGCAGAAGTGTGAGGGAAGTCTAGCCATGATTATTGGTATATTTCAGGTAGTTGGGTTGCAATTTGCAGACAAACACAGCTGTAATAATTTTTAAGAATAGATACTTCTACAGAGCACAACTGTACTTCAAATATGTGGAAATGCTAAAGAGAAAATATTAAATCATTTACTTTATAACAGAAAGCCAGCAGTGTTTTTTAACTATCTCTGAATACTGGAAAAAAAACCCAACCCACTTGTAAACTGTGCATGTTGGCCTCTTGTTTACCTGGGGAAATAGGTCAGATTATCGCACTGCACCTCTGTGTTTTTAATGGTTTTTAAAAGACAGATAAGATCATGGCTATAAAAACATTGGATTTGTAAAAGAGATCAAATGATTGGACTTGATCATCTTAAATGTCTTTTCCGTCCTAAATGATTCTGGGATTCTGTGATAACTTGGATTAAGATTTTAAGGCAGAGAGCCTGGAGCTGGGAAGAAAAGAGAACTTAAACTAGGAGCCAGTACTAGATGAGATAGTAATCTTAAGGGGAACGGAAAAGCAAGGTCTGTTGAGTATCTGTTCAGAGGAGGTAGACATCGTGTGAGAAACTGGTAGTTAAGACAGAATTTAGACTTACTGGATAAAAAGACAGAGACCATGGACTGAGAAGATTAAAAATGGCTAAGGAGCCTTTATGGAGATTTTTTATAAGTGGGGAGAGACTGGGAATCAGGACAATCACGGCGCATAAGAGGGAAGGAATTTAAGTAGCCAGACTGGAGAACAAGCACTAAAGATGCTAAAAGGAATTTGAACAGAAAGTTTTGCATATGATGAGAAGACAGAACTTTGTCCTTGAAAACTTATTCTTCTCTCCAGAGTCTGAAATAGAACTTAACTAATCAAATACTGTTCTGGAGAACATGATTTTTCTCCCTGTTTTTCCTACTTGATACTGGTCCAAGATGCTGTAGTAATGTTTTTGTTGGTGTTAGGTATACTTGACTTTAGTTCATGTCTCTGATTTGAGGAAGTGCTGACTCTCGTACTTAAAATCAAGGGCAGCTTGCTTTGAACATAAATGACTTCATATTTTATAGCTTTTCAGGAAATAATACCTGGGGGCTGAGACAGGTGTTTCCTTGGTAGATAGTTTCTTTAGCTTCTGCAGGGGTTTACTGTACCTGCAGCAAATCAGTTCAATTGAGTGTTCGAGTGTAGCTGAGTTGAAACTGCCTCTCACTAGAGTAGGCAGCTAAACATTTTGTGGCGATGGTAATTTCAGATTGGGACCTCCAGTTCTGTGATAACATTGAATATCCACAGCAACTAAATGCAAAATGAGGACGTTATTTCTGAAAGTGAGTGTTGAAATACATTGAAGTTTATGGGCCATAAAATGCTCTGGTGAGAGGTGCCATAGAGCTTTCTCTTGTGAGCGTCCCTTGTCTTCTGACTCTGCTTTGAGGAGTTTGCAGTAAGTAACACAGCAGGCTTTTCCAGTGGGCCATCAAAAAAGTTGCCCATTTGGTGAGTGTCCTGGGTTCAGCAGTAGCACTTATTTTTTCTCCTTCTTGGTGGCTGGTGCAGTGCTGTGTTTTTGACTTTCGGCCTGGGAACAGTGCTGATAGCACCGATGTTTTTAGTTACTGCTCAAATGTTTGGTCTGACCAAGGACTTTGTCAGCCTCCTGCTCTGCCAGGGAGGAGGGGAAGCCGGGAGGAAGCAGAGACAGGACACCTGACCCAAACTAGCCAAAGAGGTATTCCATACCACAGCACGTCATGCCCACTATGTAAACTGGGGGCAGCTACCCAGAAGGGCTAGTTCACTGTGGGGTTGGGCGAGGTATCGGTCAGTGCTTGGTCGGGCTCGGGGGGCGAGTTATCGGTCGGCGGTTAGTGAGGTGTTGTACTCTCTTCCCTTGTTATTTCTCGTATCATTATTATTATTGGTGGTAGCAGTATTGATTTGTGTTATACCTTAGTTACTATACTGTTCTTATCTCAGCCCGTGGGAGTCGCATTCTTTTCAATTCTCCTCTCTGTCCCTCTGGGAGTAGGGGGAGGGAAAGAAGGGGGGGAGTGAGTGAACAAGCTACCTGACTGGTTTTAAACCACAACAGTGAGCAGTATCCATTTTATGTCCTAAACAAGGCAATAGTTTATAGAAAGTCTTGCATTACTTAATCTCATACTGTCGTTATCCCTACATGTAAGGAATCCCAGTTAGGATTGCATAGACTTTATTCTGCCATTTTACAACTTTTGAGTGATTATATTGCCCAAACATCCAGAAAGCGGGAGACTGGCATAATCAGTCAGTCAGATTTTTAAGAGGATAGGGCCTTAAACTGCACTGGTGTGATAGACGACTTCAGTTAGAAATCCTGAAAGTCATTCTCCTGGGCTGTGCTAGTGGAAAGGCTTGCCTTGTTGGAAAAGTGAATTTCCAGCTGAAACATCTGCTGCTGAGTCCTTTGTTTTCCACTCTCTTATGTTGTGATTTTTTTTCTTTTTTTTTTTGGTGTGTGTATAGTTTATAGGGATTAAATTATTAATGGGATTTGACAGTAAACATTTTTGCAGAATCATTGTTTCTGGATCATTTGCTTCTTGTTCAACATCCATGGCTAATGAGCTTATAAAAAAACAATCATTGAGCTAATATCTTACAGAGAGCATGATGTTATATTTGTTTCCCTAATTGGTCTTATAATTGGCATTCATTAGAGCTCTTTCACAAGTCCGGCAATAGACCTCCTTTGTTTTATTTAAAATGTTGTAAAAAAAATTGAACTGGCAGCTGATTCCAATTTTCTGTTCAGTAAGCAATTTCAGAAGACTGTGGGCTATATAATTGTCTGATTTGCCTATGTTGTAAAAGTTAAATATAAAGAGAGATGAAATTTCAGCATATGGCTGTGTACTAGCAATTACATGCATTACTGTTTAAGCTAGTGTATTGTGTCTGCTTTATAAATGTTTATATTGCAGTTTTCTACAAATAGATGCTGATGACAGTCAGTGTTATGCAGACATGAAGTACAGTGTATGGCAGTAATCATTATTTATGACCTAGTAAAAAAACAGCTACATGTATTTGGTAATGTATCCAGTCCTAACCCATGCTGATAGGAGCATGAACTATTGAATTGTTCTTTAATAATTTGAGTTCATTGTCAGCTGGGATGTAAATGATTAACTTCATCTATTTGGTATATTTAAGTTTTAGAACTCTTTAAACATGAGCAAGACTGGAAGTAAAATGGTACTGATGCTTACATAAAACTAGTCTTATTCATTCTGAAATATTTCAGTTTTTTGATTGCTTGAGTACATGTATAAATGATATATACAGTCTCTTTGTTCTGAAAACACAGGCTAGTCTATGCTGAGAGACAGCTTTGAAATCTAACGTTTTTGTCAAGAAAATGAATTCACCGATCATTGTCCATAAAAATCAATGGAAAAATCCTACAGTTATGAATGATCTCTGGATCTGACTTCTTTTAAATGGAAAGAAGGTGGTAAGCTTTCATTAAGCTATGATGGGTATTTAGATACCAGAATATTCAACTTTTGCCTTATGTTTCTCTCGAATACAGAGCTGCTTTCTCATTTATAGAGTACCTCTGAATAGCATGGTGATTGTGGAATGATCTGTTTATATTGAAATACAAAATGGAGCTTGTTTTAAAGTCTTTGAAAGTTAGAGACAGTCTTCTAGAACTGTCTGTGTTCATTTTTTGTAATTGTAACAACATCTAATGTGAATTAAAAGAATAAATGAAGTATTTCTGGTGGTATTCATCTGGAAACCGAGGCATGATTAGCAAATAATTAATTATCAGTGTTATGTCTTTGCATGACTTCACTGGCTGGATTCTAAAAATACTGATTTTTCACAGTGGTGAAAAGATGAAGGGCTTCTCTTGGATGCTGAGTTCGGGGTGTCAGAGTTTACAAGTTCCTGTGACAAGTCTGTAAAATGACCTGTGGACCTTATTCCATATGTGTAAGCCTGCAGGGCAGCGACTGCTGTGCTGTTCTGTGCCCACTGAGTTCTGGGGTGAACAAGCTACTTTGTGCATTGAAAAACATTTAGTTTCACACGTCTGTGGATGCTGATATGTTTTTTTCAATATGAACCTCTGCAGACCACTGAAAATTCTCTTTTCTGTTTTATTTATCCACATTTGATATCTTCAGAGGAAATGTCTGTGCACATTAAAACTTATTTTAAAATTATGTGGAATGTGTGGGAATATAAATTGCTAATGCATTTGGTGAGATCCTTCAGTCCCTTATGCAGATGGTAGACATATGCAAAGCCCTATACTAGACATGTTTAAATTGCCCAGAGAAGGCATTTTAGTGATTTTCAGTAAGAGCTTGTAAGAATCTGTAACATTTTTGGGAGAGGTGTAGTGGATTTGTGTCCCAGAGAATTCTTACACGCTTTCAACCCTTGGGAGTGAATTACTCCTTGGTACCAGTGGCTTTTTCTTCTAGAGGTTTACATGCAAAGGATCAGCTGTAATACAGATCATCTCTTGGTTCATGTCTGACCAAGTATTAGAATGCATAAATATGATGTCCAAAGTATTAGTAACATATGCAAGCATGGATTGAAGATCCTGAAGTAATTTTACAAGTTATGAAGAGTTTGAACCAAAGACTATGTTTTTTGATTTTTTGAACAGATTCCTTTGAGGTGGGATGGAAGACAGGTATAGAGGACAGAGCCATTTAGAATGGATTCAGCAATAATCCTGTTTTGTTGTCATGTATGTTTAGTTTAGTGATTATCTACACCTGATCGTATAAATGTGTTTATTAACACTAACAGGTAATCAGTTATATTGGTTACTAATGTAGATGGAGTTAATCTGTATTTGTTGCTGGATCAGCAATATAACACGAGGTTTCAGTGTGCTGTTTACACAGGAGAAAGTCGGTACACTCACAGTCCTTTTGCCAACTGAATGCTTTCTTTTGTCACTTCAGGTCAGATGAAACCATAACTGAGGAATAGAGGAAGCTAAACTTTATCTTAGAACAGTGTGGTTAAGATCTTTCTAACCAGTACATATCTTCAGACTTATGTCAACTGCTGTTAAAAATTTATGATTCCTTGATGTGACTTCTTGGATATTCTTTATCTCACTTTCACATGCTGTTTATTTTATCTGTTGCTTTACTTTTATTTCAGTGCTCAGATGGATTAGATCACAGAATGTACAGATGCCGTTGTCGCTGCTTTAGTTGATATGTCTGTTGAGAATGATGTTATCATTAGCGCTGTGAGAGAAAACAGAAATCTAGCTATTTTATTGGTGGTGGTATCTTAAGAAAGAATAGTGCTTTCTGAACTTCTGTGGTAAGGTTCAGCTTGTTCCATTCCCATTGAGGTTGTTGCGTACTACTAGCATAAGAAGCCAGTATCAGTGGCCTAGTCAGATGGATTTTGAAATTAGCAGGGCTCTGTAGTTAAGATCTGCTCTATGATTTGGGTTAGTGGTTTAAATTTCAGGCTGTGGTACAAGGATCTGGGGAGGAGAAATTCCTTTTACAGCCCAACAACCACTTTATGTGCTATAAATATGCAAATAGGTAAGTGCCCTGTTTTTTTTTTTGCTTGATCAGCTGAGTTGCTTACAAACCCCTTTAATAATTCTCTCAATATGAAAGGGATTTTAATTTGTATGGTTTATGTTGTAAGAATACACTTGAATTTCAGATAAAAGATTTGTGATTAAATAAAAGGGCATGGAGAGGGAGGATGTGTTTATGTACAGTATCATGAGCAATATTAAACACCAAGGGCCATGCTGTCAAGAGTCTGAGTGAGGAGTTCCAGTCTGGCATGTGTGAAGTATCATAGCTGACGCTGAAGTTTCTCAATAAAAATATTTCTCAGAAATAAAATAAAAATAGCTGGATGCTCTGATGATATGCCATAAGATGTGAACTTTTCTATGGAAGTGTTCTGTAAACAGAAGCTGGGATTGTACAAGTTGTTTTGGTGGTTGATGTGGGTTTTCTTTTTTTTTTTTTTTTGTGTTTATTTTTAAATTTTTTAGGTATATATAAAGCTCATTTTTGTCTGCAAAGAGGTGGTGTTTCAAGGCAGCATTCACTGTGTTTTCAGCCCCCACCTTGGTGTTCCCTTAGCATCAGATTAAGATGGCCTTTGCATAAAAGAGAACCCAGAAATGGGAGTTTTGCAGAATGAGCAGTGTATTGAAAGTCTTCTGAACTTCAGATCAGGCTCCTAAAGACACATTTCAGCTGTGATTGTTAGTAACAGAGAAATATAAATGGGCCCTTTCTGCTTGCGCTTGTCACATGGGACAGTCAGCCTTTGTGTAGAAAGAGTCTGTATGAGCTTCACTTATTTGTCAATCTTTTTCCTTTGCCTTTCTGCCTAAGAATAAACTCCTAAATATTAGTACTTGCATTATGAAAATTGTTAGATTTGTTTAGCTGGAGTGAGCACTGTTCAGGTGTCTTGTTTATTAGTAAAGAAGAGAGGGGATGACTGGAAAAGTTGTTATTTTTATCTGTATTTCCCCATTACTCTCACTAGCATGCCAAATATCTAATGAAAAACAGCCTTGTGAATGTCTATTTATTTATTTATTTATTGAACAGAGCCTGGTCTGCCAATGTGATCTTATGGTTCCATAGTGCTAGACTAACATACTGTAAGTGGCAATAATCTGAAGCTCTTTCTTGGCATCTTTAACCCCACCTGTGGGATTAATGTAAGATTTTATTTGCTTTCCCTCTTCCTTTCTGCCTTTAGTATTAATTTAAACAGTAGTACTGGATGCTTATTATGTCTAAACTGGAAACGAAAAACCCTATTACTTAAGAGTGTAATAAAGCCGAGCTTTTTCGTTTGAATTTTTCATTTTTACAAATTGCTGGTAGCATTTATCTAAGGTGAGAAGCAAAAATAGTGGAGCCTATATGGAATGAAAAATGAAATAATTTTCCTGTCCCTGCTACAGATCCAGATGCTCTTGCCACAAGAGAAGCCTTTACTGTACCATATATAGTCTTATATGAGTTATATTCATCCTTTGGTCTGCTATAGCATGCTTAAGGTCAAGGTAATAAACATCTGACTAGCCTAATAAGTGATTACCTGGTGTTTTTTTTTTTGTTGTACGAAATTCTGGAGTAGGCAATACTTCTTGATACAGTGAGCATGAGTGCTGGTACACCTCTTTAGAACCTAAATATCCCTTTACAAGTTACTGTATATTCTTCCTTTATATTTAGAGAAGATTTTCTTACTTTTCACAAAGGAAAAATACAAATAGCTAATGACTTCAATACATTGGTTAGTAAAGTTAACAGCCTCAAGTAGTGTAACATGCGAACTGCAGAACAAATGCAGGAAGAGCAAGGCTGACTGAGCCTTGAATTTTCTGCTGTAACCGTATTAGCATGGTAGAAGGGTTCATTCAGTAGACCTGCCAGACAACTGGAGACTCAAACCATTGATAAATAAATTCTCAGTTTTAATCTCTTTGGGGGAAAAAAAAGAACCTTGGGAACCAAGGTAGTAATTGGTCTGAAGCAGCGTGATTAGGCCATTTAGAGTGGAATTTATTTTGGAAGCAACTAAATTAACATAGACTGAGTCTGGTGAGCTTGAGGAAGGGTTGACAGTAGTTTTTTGTGTCAAAATCCAACAGTTAACACACTCTCTGTGATTTTGGATAATGTAACTTTTTATTAGACATAACTTTCATCTTGCAATTTGTCATAAATTCAAAGGCAGCTAATTTTCTGTAAATAAAATAGTCCTTCTTTGTAGAAAAGAAAAAGAATTGTTTTGAACTGTAGTTCCTAGACAGTAATGGTCAGGCAGATAGGACAACATCCCCTCTTTTATTACACTTAAGATTTCTGTCCCTCTGCTCACCCTCCTCTCCTCCAGCTTTTTTCCATCCCTTTTTACTACCTAGGTTTTCCTGATACTGCACACATTTTCCAGCGAAGAAGCTTCTCTCTGATTGAGGGATTGAGCCAATTTTTAACTCTGATTTAATGAAAGATTCATGGGATGCACATGATAACCACCTGTCATGGGAGGAATGAGGTGGGAGAAAGCACTTTGTGGCATACTGGTTGATCTGTCACCATGGTTAAAGGTGGAAAGACACAAAACCACTACTGGTGTAACCACGGAAATGCCATAAAGGCACCTGACAAAAGGTCCTCTTTGTGTTGGAGATAATGGACTTTTTTGTTTTGAGAAGGGATGGAAATGAAGGAACCAGACGTAATGGTTCTACCATCTTTTCTGCAGTGGAAAAAGGAGGACAGCATTGTTTAAAAATTGGTGCTTGTTGTAGACAAAGGTGAAGGTTGGAATCACATCTTCAGCAGAGGACTTTGATAAGAAAGAGACAGTTCAGTGCTGCCCATGTGCTCTGGCTGCAGCATCCTAGGGATGTCTGCACCTGCTGTTTGGGGAAAGGTTCTCTGGAGAAGCTGCTTGTGAGTACTTCAGTGCCTTGAGCTCCTTCTGACTGTACAGTGTTGGCAGGGGTTGCTGCTGCAGCTGCTATAGCTGTACCAGACTCCTGGGCAGAGTGGGATGTTCCCTCCTCAGTGAGGAGGGGAGCCTGAAGGACTATGTTAGGATTGTACCAGCTGATTCCTTGACCATTTCCTGGCTTCCAGATAAAAACTGGATGCTGAAAACACCTTGTTTTGGGGATGGGCAGGGATTAAAGTTAGTCCCTTCCTTCCTCAAAAAACCACACAGTGCTGCTGTAGTTGCTTTTGACTATGTGCCTGTGAAGTATAGCACATTGTATCTCTCTTGGTTGCTTTAGGTTTCACACATTGTTGTGTCGAGGTGTCAAGAATCCCTTGAACTTGTGGGACCTTCTGTTTTCTGCTGGCACAGTAGGTTTGCAGTTGGCAGCAAAGAATAATAACATTTTAAGATGTAGTCAGATATGTCTGTGGAATGTGGTTTGAGCATGTATTTCAAAAGGAGGGACACAAGTTTATGTGTTTTGCAGTGATGATTTGAAAAGTTCTTCAGTTTACAGATGGTTCAAATTTCTCACCAGGTTTTCACTAAGCACGTTAATGGTGTATGTCACTCAGAAAGCCAGGTTGGAGCAAAACAGCATATGAAATCTAGTCATCCTTAAATTACTATAAGCTGCTGTGTAAAAGAAAGGTGAGAAGTACAGAGCCCAGCTGACTGTGTTACTCCCCAGACAGTGACTGCGCTGTTTTAAGCACAGACCACAAACAGGGAAGTGGTGGCTGTAATCTCCCTCCTTATCCTCTCAAATGTCTAGTCAGAAAAGACTATAAAGGCTCTTCCAGACATCTCATTTTCTCAGCTGGATTTGAGCAATGAGCTGATAATCCTATGAGCTTTCTCTTACCCTCCCCTTTGCTTGGAGGGGAGGTAAGAGGGGAAGGAACTAGCATTCTTGAAATGCATCTAGGTTTTAATGCCTTTTGATTGTGGTGCAGAATCCTGCTGTGTTTGTGGCTTGTTTTGTAGCAGCATTCTACGGCCTTATGAACTGAGCTTGCACAAGACTCAGGTGTAGGTTTAACCTGACAGACCCTTTTGCAGGGTCTGCAGGGCAGTAATGGGTAGGCAAAGGCCAGGTTTGGGGTATTTTGGTTTTGTTTTTTGGTTGCAGATAGGTCTCCTCCACAATTTATTCATTGTACTGAGAATGGAAGAGCAGATGCTTTGATTTGAAAGGGAATCTTTCATTTGGGAAAGGGAATCTTTGATTTGAAAGGGAATTTGTAATACTTGAGTATGAACTAACTGTGGGGAGGAAGTCTTAGAGGAAAACAAAACAGCCTTATTAGGCCATCTTGTTCTGGGACAGCACATAATAATCCTTATGGTGTTTTGTGTCAGGGACAAGTGTGTGTACATGTATTTTTAGAAGGGCTTCCAAAGGGCAGCCTGCTGTGTGTGGGTTTGTTTATGGTTCTGTGTTATGCAAAACATGGTACTCAACTCTCCTATTTTAAGTTCACATTCTGCCTCTATCTGCCCCCTGTGAACTACTGACTGGTGCAGCGAGCAGGAGGCTGGTAAATAATGGAGCTGTCTTTCCACCTCAGTTTCCTTATAAATGGCATCAAACAGTAATTGCTTTTCATTCAGCGCTTCAGAAAGTGTGAGGTGCAGAGCTGGGGTTTGCTTTTCCCCAGGGTGGCATGGGAGTGACTGATGGAACAGAGCCAGAAGAATTTGGTAAAGTAGCTGCCTGTAAAGAGGATAATCTGTTTCTTCTGATGATGGATGGCACTTAGAAGGCAGCTGAGCTTGAAAGCCATTTTTCATGGTAAGACACTGCGATGTGCAGCAGGTCAGCCACTGAGCAAATGCAAGCCTTCAGATTGCAAGCTAACAGCTTGGCAGGTTATGTCTAGCAGGTGGCAAGTGATTCAATTTTAGTTCCTGGGACTCTGTGTGGGTTTTGGTGGTTGTTTGTGGATTATAACATCTAGTAATTTTAACATTTTTCTAATTACATGATGGTATTTTTCTAAGTTAAGAAATACCTTAAGACTCATTTAAAAGGACATGCATTGTTGTTCCTAAATATAGTAAATTGCTGTAATATTGAAAGACTGATTCTGTTTAACTGCTGCATATGCCATTAACAATCTAGGATAAAAAACATATTTTGGCTTATTACCACAGCTGAGCAGGTGTTAAGATACTGGCCCCTCATTTTTCTGTGGAGCAAATTGACAAGCTACCCGAGACAGAGCATCTTTATGTGGTGCTTTCAAAGAAATGGCCCTGGAATAGCAATGGCAAGATTTGACACAAATATCCATATCGGAGTGATTATCCTAATTTGCATAGGATAACAGCCATTGTAGAGATGATGTGTTGCAGGCTGGATGCTGGGAATGCATACGTAGATCCAAATGAAGTTGAATGTACATGACCCATGTGACGGAAGTTTACACGGAGTGCACCATCATCATATGCCCACTCATTGGCATCAATAACCTGACATGACGTAGCACCACCAACAGTGGGGGAAATGATTCATCAACCCTGAGAGTTTGAAGACAGTCTCACCCCTTTCATCATTTCAGCTGTGGAAAAACTGTCCCAGGAGTTCAAACAATTGAGAAACAATCTATCCAGCTCCCCAAGTGTACCAAGCCATAACTCAGCTATTAGCAAAGGGCATCCTGCTGCTTGAGAGAGAAGGTATAGGAGTTACATGCTGTGGGCCACCCTATGGTTTTACCTGTGGGATCATGGAGAATACATGAGAAAGTGGGATGGAAAACCTACCTCAGCTCTGGAGGAACGGGTGCGTGAATTGAAGAGGAGAACAAAGGTCAAGGCTGATCATGCCATGAAAACTGTGGCTTCAGTCTCTGGTGAACAGGTTTCCAGGTGGAGTGGAAGAGCTGATTTTACTCCAGCTCCTGTGATAAAGAAGACTAATCCCTGTCAACAAGATGTAAGTGCCCAATAATTGTGATCAGTATTAGAGGGGCCCTGCGTCCCCCCAGGTGGAGGTAGGGGACAATTGGATTTACTGGACTGTTTGGATCAGATGGCCTGGCACCTCAGTCCCAGAAAAGTATAAGGCTCTAGTAGGTACTGGTGCACAGTGTACCCTGATGCCATCAAACTGTCAAGGGGTGGAACCCATTTCTATTTCTGGAGTGACAAGAGGATCCCAAGAGTTGACTGTGCTGGAGGCTGAAATCAGCCTGACTGGGAGGAACTGGCAAAAGCACCTCATTGTGACTGGGCCAGATGCTCCATGCATCCTTGGCATAGACTGTCTGAGGGGAGGGTACTTCAAAGACCCAAAAGGGTACCAATGGGCTTTTGGTATTGCTGCTTTGGAGACTGAGGAAATTGAGCAGCTGTCCACCTTGCCTGGTCTCTCAGAGAATCCTTCTGTTGTGGGGTTGCTGATGGTCGAACAAGTGCCAATTGTCACCACAAAGGCGCACTGTCAGCAATATCACGCTAACTGAGACTCCCTGATTCTCATCCATAAGCTGATCCTCAGACTGCAGAGTCAAGGAGTGATCAGCAGGACCCGCTCATCCTTTAATAGCCCCATATGGCCAGTGCAAAACTCTAATGGAGAGTGGAGATTGTCGTGGCCTGAATGAAGTCACACCACCATTGAGTGCTGCCGTACTGGACATGCTAGAACTTCAGTATGAGCTGGACTCAAAGGCAGCCAAGTGACATAACATGACTGATATTGCCAATGCATTTTCCTTAATTCCTTTGGCAGCAGAGTGCAGGCCACACTTCGCTTTTACTTGGAGGGGCATCCAGTACTCTTGGAAATGACTGTCCCAGGGGTGGAAACACAGTCCTACCATCTGCCATGGACTGATCCAGACTGCACTGGAAGAGGGGCAAGCTCCAGAACACCTGCAATACATTGATGACATTATCGTGTCTGATGGCTGGTTTTGCCATAAAACGGAGTTTGATCAAGGGACCTGAACAGGAGATTAAATTTTGAGGAATAAAATGGCAAGGTATACATTGCCTGATCCACACGGATGTGATTAACAACAGCAATGTCTCCACTAACTAATAAGAAAGAAAAACAAGCTTTCTTAGATGCTGTAGCATTCTGGAGAATGCACATCCCAAATTACAGTTTGATTGTAAGCCCTCTCTATCATGTGACCCGGAAGAAGAATGATTTTAAATGGGGCCCTGAGTAACAACAAGACTTTAAGAAATTAAATGAGAGATAGTTCATGCAGTAGCCCTTGGACCAGTCTGGACCAGGCCAGATGTAAAAAATGTACTCTACACCACAGCCGGTGAGAATGGTCCTACCTGGAGCCTCTGACAGAAAGCTCCAGGGGAGACTCAAGATCAGCCCCTTGGTGTTTGGAGATGGGGATACAGAGGATCTGAGAAATACTGGAAAAGAGGTCCTGGCAGCCTATGAAGGGGTTCGAGCTGCTTCAGAAGTGATTGGCACTGAGGCACAGCTCCTCCTGGCACCCTAGTTGCCCGTGCTGGGCTGGATGTTCAAAGGCAGGGTCTCCACTACACATCATGCGACCGGCGCTACATGGAGTAAGTGGGCTGCACTAATTACACAACAAACTCGAACAGGAAATCCCAGTTGTCCAGGAATTCTAGAAGTCATTATGGACTGGCCAGAGGGCAAAGAGTTTGGAATGTCACCAAAGGAGGAGGTGATGTGTGTTGAAGAGCCCCACCATATAGTGAACTGTCAGAAAGGGAAATGCAATATGCCTTGTTTACTGATGGGTCCTGCCATATTTTGAGAAATCATCAGTGGTGGAAGGCAGCTGTATAGAGTCCTTGATGACAAGTTGCAGAAACTGCTGAAGGAGAGGATCGCATCTGTTTGCTGAGGTGAAAGCCATCCAGCTGGCCTTGGACATTGCTGAACAGGAAAAGTGGCCAGTATTTTATCTCTATACTGACTCATGGTTGGTGGCAAATGCTCTGTGGGGGTGGTTGCAGCAATGGAAGCAGAGCAACTGGCAATGCAGAGGTAAACCCATCTATGCTGCTGCATTGTGGCAAGATATTGCTTCCCGGGTGCAGAACCTGGTGATGAAGGTGCGCCATGTAGATGCTCAGGTACCCAAGAGTCAGGCCACTGAGGAACACCAGAGCAACCAACAAGTGGATAAAGCTGCTAAGATTGAAGTGGCTCAGATGGACTAGATTGGCAACATAAAGGTGAATTATTTTTGGCCCGGTGGGCCCATGACACTTCAGGCCATCAGGGCAGAGATGCAACATATAGATGGGCTCGTGATCGAGGGTTGGACTAAACAATGGACACTATTGCCCAGGTTATTCATGACTGTGGAACGTGCTGCAATTAAGCAAGCTAAATGGTTAAAGCCTCTTTGGTATGGATGATGATGGCTGAAGTATAAATATGGGGAGGCCTGGCAGATTGGTTATATCACGCTCCCACCAACCTGCCAAGGCAAGCACCATTTCCTTACCATGGTGGAAGCAACCACCGGGTGGCTGGAAACATACGCTGTGCCCCATGCCACTGCCCGGAACACTATCCTGGACCTTGAGAAACAAATCTTGTGGCAACACGGCATCCCAGAGAGAACTGAGTCAGACAATGGGACTCATTTCTGCGACAATCTTGTAGACACTTGGGCCAAAGAGAATGGCATTGAGTGGGTATATCACATCCCCTACCATGCACCAGCCTCTGGGAAAATCGAACGGTACAATGGGCTGTTAAAAACTACACTGAGAGCAGTGGGTGGTAGGACTTTCAGCCATTGGGATACACATTTACCAAAAGCCACCTGGTTGGTTAACACCAGAGGATCTGCCAACAGGGCTGGCCCAGCCCAGTCAGTACTTTTACATACTGTAGAAGGGGATAAAGTGCCTGTGGTGCGCATGAAGAATTTGCTGGGGAAGACAGTCTGGGTTATTCCTGTTTCAGGTAAAGGCAAACCCACTCGTGGGATTGCTTTTGCTTAGGGACCTGGATATACTTGGTGGGTAATGTGGGAAGATGGGGATGTCCGATGCATACCTCAATGGGATTTGATTTTAGGCGACAACAGGCAATGAACTCGAGTGTATGCTGTTGCCTGCTATGTAGCACTTTTATAACCTACCAATTGGATGTCTTCAGGTCGCCAGCAACTGGCCCTGGCTTCCCCCCGACCATCATCCCAACAGAGAATGAACTTCGATGAGACCAGGTAAGTTCAGCAGTGACCAGATGAGTTCTGCAGTGTCATCAGCAGGCAGCAGTCTGACACTGCACACCATCTCTCCAGCTCTGAAAGACTGTTACAAGAGATTGAGCATGACATCATAGGCCAGATTAACTCAGCAGCTTTATAAGGATTGGTCCATGCACTAAGGAATGATATCTGTCTCTCTGTGTGTATGCATATATATATATATATAAATATATGTATATAAATGAGACAGTAGTGATGGTAAATTGAAAAATGTGGGATCTGAGCATGACATGAATGGTGTGGAATAAGGGGTGGATACCTGTCCTGGTTTCAGCAGTAGCAGTCATTTTTCTCCTTCTTAGTAGCTGGTACAGTGCTGTGTTTTTGAGTTTCAGCTTGAGGACAACACTGATAACACCAATGTTTTTAGTTGTTGCTAAGTCATGTTTACTCTGACCAAGGACTTTTTGAGGAGGGGAAGCTGGGAGGAAGCAGAGAAAGAGAGTGAGATTTGCTTTTTGTTTTTGTGAAGAGAAGACAGAATTGTAATTTGAAGAGTACATTATTACCTGAATTTTGTAGACATGGATTGGCAGGGTATTAAGTGTCCAGGAAGGGCTTTCCCGGCGTGCAGTGTTCTTCTAAACTGCGTGCTGTTGTATTGGGAAATACAGCTATTAGCTGCAGTTTAAGAAGATGCATGTGAAACAGGTTGTCTCTTTTCAGTGCTGCATACTCAGAGTAATAAAAGAACTCCATGCATTATGAAACATGAAATTACTGGCTTGGTAAAAAAAAAAAAAAAAAAGGCTGCTATTTCAGTTCATTGCAATTTGACATGCTTTTTGGAATGTCATTAAAGGTTGAGGCAAAAGGTCTGTGCTTGTTCCCTGGGAGTAAATTGGAGCTGAAAATCTAGTGGGTGTTAATACCAAGTGGAACAGATCTGTGTGAAACAAAGTTACTTAGAAGCTCCTTGTATGTGTAATTGTTATGGTTCATCAGTTATTCTTCCCTTTGTTATACACTAAGACTTCAATATCAATTGTGGAACAATTTTTCTGAGATTTTTACAATGTGATAAACATCTTGCTGCCAAATGTAGTAGCTTTTATCTCTTACAAGACAGTTCTGAAAAAGATCAGGGAATAGCAGTAGAGGAAAAGGACCACTGCTACAGCCATGAAGGCTTAATGAACTTTTATACCTCTCTAGCATTAGCAATATCCCCCTGTTGTTAAAACTAAGCAGCAGCCTGAAGGTTGCAGTCACACTATATTGCTGTAAAAGGTACATGCGTCTTCTGTGATTTGCTTGAATGAAGTTATTAGGGTCCAGTATCATCAAGATGAAATGAAACCTGGCAGCACCTTCTGTGAGGGAATGTGTTCTGCCAAAAAAAAAAAAAAAAAGTATGTATTCCATTGTTTCTTTTGGTTTTTAAGCAGATAAGTGGTAGTGGGTTTATGGTATAATTGAATGGCATATTGACAATGTTGTAAGCCAGGGAATTGGCATTACATTTAATGCACTGCTTGTTTTTCTCAAAACATGATTCTTGTTTCTGTCAACCTTTTGTAAGAGGTGTTAAATCAAACAGGTGAGCTACAGCAGATGGTACCGCTGAGTGTGCTGACATTCAGAAGATACTGTTTCTGCTCCAGAAGCCTCAGCTGGGCTGGCTATTTCTTAAACTAGGTTTTTTTATTGTTTTGGGTTTTTCTTGGTGTCCTCAAGATACCACTGGAACTTCTTCAGGCCCATATAAGTGACTGCAAGGTATTCTGGTATCTCGGTTGTATTAGTGTTTAAGGCTTTACCAATCGCTGATGTCTGAAATAATTGATTTCTAAGGAGGCTGCCTTCTGTGACACCTCTAAGTCTGAATTCCTTGTGTATTGTATTTCTTGCATATTGGCAAGAGATGGTGAAGTCTGTGGCCTGTTAGAGTGAGCTGAAGTGTAAATGAAGTAGGTGTTTTTTGCTTTGCTATGTCTTAATGAAGTTTGGTTCTAAAATATAGCCATGACCATAATATCTGCTTGCAAAGTTGTTGAGAAACTGGGTGGCTGTAGAGAAGATCCATAAAAATGAGTATAAGATTGGCAATTAGAGATTTAATGCTTATTGGAAACAAAAGTGAGAAATGCCTTTGCTATATTGGAAGACAGCAGGTTGTAATGCATGTTTTCATTTGGAGAGAGACACATAACAGGAATCAGTCACTAAACCAGATGCTGGATAACTAACTCTGGAGGTGAGCCATTGGTTTTTGACAACGAAGATGATTAATTTTTTGAACAAACTACCATTTGGAAACAACATTGCATCCATCCTTTGAAATGTTTATATTGGAACTGGAAGGTTTCGCTTTAACTTTTCAGAGGTAGAAATCTTTCCTTGATAAAATTTAATGGCGTGTGACAGGTACAAGAGGTAATTCTGATCTCTGAATTTAGGAATGCTCTTGCTTCCTAGCTTTGCTCTCTGGTAAGTTTTTGGCTGCTGCATTTGGAACAGTCTCCTTTGCTTAGGGATTTTTTGCTAAAATGTAATGTGATCTTAAGGTCCAGAGATAAGTTCCCAAAACACTTTCATTTACCCACTGGCATTGTAGAAGGTTCTGCCATCGTAGTGAATGTATTTATTAGGTAGCTTCTCTTTGATTTGTGCTTCTTGCATTTGTCTCATTTTTTCAAACCTCCGTAACTTCTGTGGTAACATTTGAGAAATGAGCTGTTCCTTAGGATTGTGACAGGTGCAGATTCACTTTGTCCTTTTTCTTATTATAGTAAGCCATATTGCAAGAAAGGCTTGGTCTTTATGTTCCTGGTATTTTAGCTTTTTATCATTTATGGTTTCAGGCTGTACTCAGAAATACTTTGGTGCCTTGGCCAATGCATTGAGCTGAACCTCAAGTAGAGTGCATTGTAGCGTTGTTTTCTTAGTATTGTGGGCTCTTCTCATTCTCCCGAGGTTGAAAACACAGTTGTGTTCTTCACACAGGACCTAGGAAATTCAGGGGATGGAGCATCTTACTCATCATTTTTTTGCACAATTGGTCCATTTCATTCCCTTTTGTTTTTTGTTGTGGTAAATCATTGATGAAAAAAGTTCTTAAGTGGTGTTTAAATTAGCATAGTTTAGCTTTAATAGCAAGACTAGCAATGTAGGCATGGTACTTGTGATCAGATGCCTTTTTGATTGTTGTCTTTCCTTGAGGTAGAGTGATCCTTGTGAAAATACTGAATTGTGCTTGAAAAACTGTTTCAGTTTTCTTTCTGTTTTACTTGTATGCTTGCATTCCTTTTTAAGAACATGTTGGTTAGAGGTGCCAACTGGAAGACGGGAGGCAACATTCCTCAGGGCAGATGGCTCTGCTTATGAGAAAGGAGTTCCCACAGACAGCATAGTACCTGGCAAATGCTGCAGAAAGTCATAGCTTACATGAAGTTCAGAAGCTGTAGAGAGCTAGCAAATCCCTAGAGACTTGGACTAGTCCTCTGTGAAAACTAGAATTGACTAAGCCAGTTTACAGGCTGGCAAACCTACTGACTTGGCTCAAGTTGAGCCCACAAGGCATTCATTGGCAGGGAACAGGTCGGCAGGGAAAAAAGGCATTTGTTGGACCAGTCACCTGTGTTTTCTCAGGTGATTTGCTATCACAGATGTTTAGATAAAATTTGTCTTTTAGGTTTTAAAAAACCCTGGATTGTTTTTGGCAGTTTTTTGCAGGAGAAATTCACTGGACAAATTCAGTTGTAGCTCAGGCTAACTTGGAGTCGTAGGAGAGCATCACAAAGGAGTTAAGTAGGAGCAGTGGAATTCAGTATTGGATGACTTGAACACCAAAGCCTGTAGTTGCTGTGGAATATACCTACAGCAGAAGAAATTTTAAGAATGACCGTGTGGAATCAGATTAATACCTTATCTCCATGCTATCCTGCTTGTGTACCAATTTTCTTCTTTAGAAAGCAAAGGAGGGAAAAATTAAAGTTGGGAGAAATTAAAAATTTCAAATGAACTGAAAAATGATTTTCAAATAAGGATAGGGGAAGAAATGAGCACTAGAATCAGGATGGTATTTTGAGAAGATAAATTTACCAAAGAACTCTTAACTAGTTTAGAGTTTCTGTGAAGATAATTTTCATCTATTTTAGAATATCAAAACAAGCTTTAGTGGAAGGAAGAGGCTGTACCGTATCTTCTTACCTAATTAACTTACTGCATATCTTCTTCGCTTGTGATTGACCCAGGAGATGACAGTCTTGTTCAGAATGCATGGGTAAAAAGGTCTTTTGTTAGCGAAGACAGGCCTTCCTCATAGGAGAAGGAAAACTCCTATCTTCAAACCCGGGCTGATGGTGCTTGTCTAGCCGTATATGGTCTTCCATCAAAGAGAAGGACACTCTTGCAAAACCTACGACCTATGGACTTTGCTGTCACCGTCCTAGCTAACTAGGCCGTGGCAGTTAAACCTCAGGTGTAAAGGGTGGGGCCAGTTCTGCGCAAGCTGTGCTTCGCCTAAAAAATCCACTGCGCAGGCGGGAGGGCTTACTCTCACTTGTCTGTATGGACGGGCGAGGGTCTAAACTGTAGGTGACAAGGTGCATGGGAAGCTGCAGATCCAACATTGTATGTGGGCGGACCAGCGCATGGGTAGCTCGAGTTAGCTCAGGAGTTGACAGTCGTGGTTGGACACTTCCTGATTGCCTAAGCAGCCTTTTTCTCCAACCAGATTTGGATATCCCGCATGCCCTTGGTCATCGTGCTTGTAGTAAGTGTGGTTAAAGGCCTTCCCAAATCTTCACTCGCAAAGCCAAGCCATCAATGGAAGTGATGCTTGCTGATTTCTTGGAGGACATTAACAGAGTTGAGTTTGAAGAGGGAATTGTTCTTATCTAGTGTAAGTGGAATCTGAAAACAGCCTTCCACATCCACATAAATACTATAAGATGCCTCTTATTTCATGGGAACTCAAGGGAGTTGCTTGCTTTAGTAGTGAGACCTTGGGGAAGAGTGGTGATGTGTGGCATATCTTAAAACTATTAATCTTTGTATTGCTGAGCATCTGCAGTGAGGTTGTCTATGGGATCCTTACTTGAATGTATACAATATTGAAAGAATGTTATACAGTATTGTGTTTTTATTTAATACCCATAAAGTAATGTTGAAAATATAGATCTCTGAGAGCTTTTAAAATGAAATTTTTAAGATGAAAATTGAACTTAGCCATCTTAAAGCTATTAGGTTTTTATAAATCTGTGTTTGATGATACAGTTGAGAAACACATCTAAAATACTTTAAATAAGATAATTGTTTTACTTCTTGCTACAGGAATTTTTCCATTGTGTAAGTACCTATACAATATCTCTATTTTAGATTAAAATATATAGTGAATCAGAGGTTATTTCCATGTAGTCTATTTTAGGGATAGATAATTAAATGTAGGTTTGTAGTTTGGTAGTTCTGTTTTTTGTATTTTCTTCAACACCTTTTTGTAGATACAGTCTACTTATTTACATCTGGGGCTTTGAGCAACTTGGTCTAGTGGAAGGTGCCACCCTGTAATGTCAAGCACACCCTTGCAGAGCTCTTTAGCCCCAGCCTGGATTTCCCTAGTACCACCGACTATCTCATTTGAAATTAGAATCACTTGAATCACATTGGACTCTCCTCCCTCAACTTTGAACACCTCTTGTGGATCAAGGTACAGTGGAGAGCATCTAAATCAAAGCCTTTTTCCCCTGCATGCTACACCTCCAGCACTCTTCATGAGCTGAACTCAATGATTAAAAAACTGATTTCTCACCTTACACTATTCTGTGTTATGGCTGTGTCAGAACAGAAAATTGATAGGTAAGAGAAGAAAAAAAAAACAAACCAAGCAACTAAGTAGAATCATTCACCAGTTTGAATCACGTATGTTCAGATCTTTAGACCAAGAACGTGAGTCAAATTACAAGTCTGGATGGAGTTTTTGCCTTTAGACAGATTCACTAATGTCAGTCTTTGATGCTGGCAACTGCTAGTGTCTCAGCATATTCTGATTTTATTTTATTACTTTTTTAAATGTTTGAAGCCTTGATTAGAAGTGATGTGCTACAGAATATCTGGAGGGTCAGTTTATGTTCTGAAGATGTCATTGTATCTCATCCAGTAATCCTGTGGACCAAAATCACTTCCTTAGTCTTTCTTTAAATGGGGTTCTGTATGTTTTGGTTGTAATCACTGTAACTTCTTCTTTTTCACTGATCAAATAAAGACTTGATGCGTATTCATTTGCAGATGGCAGGGGCTAATCTCTGAACCCTGCCAATCCTTAGCAGTTGGTTGAGTGTCAATGTACAAAATTCTGTGGCTTTAATGATGAAGGCATTTTTGATTAACAATACTGAACGTTACTGAATTAACAGATGTTGACATCACTTCTATTAATGAGTTTTCATAACTGCAGTAATTAAAGAAGGTACAGCTAATGTATCATAAGAGATAAATTTTATGCTTTGTATAGTTTCTCTGCTAACGACATTTTCTTATGCTAAGTGATATCACTGTTAGATGCTCCAAATGGGACTGTATATCAATATGTGGCCACTACTTTCATCATACTAAATGAAGTTATCAGTTAGTTGGGATTGAGTATTATATGATTTGGAGCTCTTAATACGTTTTTATGTACTGCATGGAAAACTTCAGATTGTTTGGGTTATTTTCCTAAATAAATGCAGGATTGAAGAATTAAACTATATTATGTTTTGATGTTCAGTACATTTTCTCACTACTTTCTGTCCGTATACACAGCAAATATATTTTATTATTGGGAAGTAATATAGCTGTTTAGAAAATTACTTAGGCTACACTATTTGTATTGGCAATTTTCCAGGCGTAACAACTCTGTTTTCTTTCTACATCCATTTGTGGAAAGATGCTGGGGAGGGACTCTTCATTAGGGACTGTAGTGATAGGACAAGGGGTAATTGGTTAAAACTTAAACAGGGGAAGTTTAGATTGGATATAAGGAGGAAGTTCTTTACTGTGAGGGTGGTGAGGCACTGGAAAGGTTTGCCCAAGGAAGTTGTGAATGCTCCATCCCTGGTGGTGTTCAAGGCTGGGTTGAACAGAGCCTTGGGTGACATGGTTTAGTGTGAGGTGTCCTACCCATGGCAGGGGGGTTGGAACTTGATGGTCTTAAGGTCCTTTCCAACCCTAACTGTTTTATGATTCTCTGATAACCATAAATCATATTTTCAAGGGCTGTGATGCTTGTGCTATTCTGTTTTATGCAGCTCTCTGGGCTTCATGGATTTAGGCAGGCTGTTATCTGTAACCTGGCCTAATTTAAATAATTTCTTACAGATCACAAGCCTAATCTAGATTTATCACAAGATAAAAATAATTCTTTTCTTGAAAACTGGCCTTAAATAAGTAACTTGTCAGGCTGTTTAAATCAAAATTGTCATCCAAACAGGAGAAAAAAGCAGAGTATGTGTTCCCTTAAATGAGCTCGAGAAAAGCAGACTGCAGGCTTATAGAGAAAGATTTGAATTATAGTTTGGTTGGGCTTTTTTATAGGAGTATTGGATTTAGAGAACCTGTGCTGAAAAATCAGTGTGTCCAATTGCTTAAATATAGTGAGGTGAATTCCTCTGGGGGTGAGGAGCAGGTGTCGAGCAGTTCTGTGGATATTCACAGGTTTTAAATGATAAAACTGTTCTAAGTCTAAAAACAAAGTTGAGTACCTGCTGAAAAGTTCAGGCTTCATCTATGTGACACCCTGGTGTCTCAAACTTGACATGTTTTTGCGCCTGAGGCGGCATGTGAGTTTGAACATAAGATTACCTCTGATACGCAGACGTTTTGAAGTCCAGTTAAAAAGAGAAGCTGGGACATGTGAAGAGGCTTATGTGTTGGCTGTTTCAAGATAATCTTATTTGTGTATTGCACTGTAGACTTCAGTAAAGCCCGAAAACCACAGCTTTTTTTCAGGAGTGAACAGTTAATGTGATAGGTAGTAGAACCTAACCATTGCCTTATTTTTCTGTTTGTGTGTCAGCTTAGCAAACTGGAAAAGTTTTCTGGCATTCGTCACTCGACCCTCAGCTTTGTTTACCTGACGTACTGCACGATAGTCCTTGAAATGTAAAGGCAATGTTTCCCAAGTTTGGGTTGGAGAATCCATTTAGTACAGCCATCTACTATAGATTCTCCCCTGCCTCCCCCCCCCCCATTTTCAGCAATTAAATTTAACTTGTTTGCATTTATTCTTCTGTGTCTCCTCTAGCTCCATTCCCAGCTTGATAACTGTCTCTAGACAATGTTTATAATCACTGTCTTGTTTTCTTCTTGTGGTAACCAGTATTGTATGGAGTACACACTGAAATCTGGCTGAATACAACTGAAGTTTTGTTTGGCTTTTTTATTATTATTTTAATCTCTGTTGGTCATGTTTCAAGAGGCTTACTATTAAATATTTGTCTTGGGTTCGGCAGCAGCAGTCATTTTTCTCCTTCTTAGTGGCTGGTGCAGTGCTTTGGTTTTGTCTTTGGGCCTGGGAACAACGCTGGTTAACACCGATGTTTTTAGTTGTTGCTAAGTCATGTTTATGCTGACCAAGGATTTTGTGAGTCTCATGCTCTGCCAGGGAGGAGGGGAAGCCAGGAGGAAGCAGAGACAGGACACTTGACCCAAACTAGCCAAAGAGGTATTCCATACCACAGCACGTCATGCCCAGGATGTAGAACTGGGGGCAGTTACCCAGAAGGGCTAGGTCACTGCTCGGTCGGGCTGGGTATCGGCTGGTGGGTGGTGAGCGGTTGTATTCTTTTCCCTTGTTATTTCCCTTATCATTGTTATTATTGGTGGTAGCAGCAGTGGTTTTGTGTTATACCTTAGTTATTGGACTCTTCTTATGTCAACCCATGGGAGTTACATTCTTTCGATTCTCCTCCCCATCCCTCCGGGAGCAGGGGGAGGAAGGGTAGGAGTGAGCAAGGGCTCTGTGGCTGGGCTTAAACCATGACAATATTTTACAGCTCCTAAATGTTTGACTCAAGACTTTAATGATATGTGAGTTTCCCATCTTCACACAAAATTTCCTAGTCAGTGTGGTGCATTTGCAGTATGTCCTCAAGGCATCACTGGTGTTTCTTGCTGTAGAAACTGCTTTTTGCTGCATGAATGTGATACATTCTGGGCTGATTTCATCTGCCTCGATTAATTATGCAGTGGATGTGCATGGGTAGTATTTCATGGTAGTGCAAGTAATACTTTGAACTTGCCAGGCTATAGCAGCTGTATGAGGAAACCATCCTTACCAAACAGTAAATCCCACACTACACAGAGTTACAATATAAACCTGTTTTATGATGAAGATGGATCCTGTGGGAATAAATTCAGCACAGTGCAGAACAGGTTCGGAGGGTAAAGCTGCCCTTGAAGGCAAGGTATTTTTACTGTCAAGTGAGGAACTCTGGTGTCCTCACATGCTTGAGCGCACAGAAAACAAAGTGGTCTTGCATGAGCCATGGTGAGCAAAAAGCAATAGAATAATTACATTGAAAAAGAGTTCCAAATCCCAACTCCTAAATGAGGAAGTTTGGGCTTCTTGATAGCAAAACAACAGCTTTTGAGGTTCACATTGTTCTTTCTGTCTCATCCCCACTCGAACTTGAAGGGGAAAGGAGCAAACAGCTGAAGGAAAGATTGCTTGCCTGCTTTTGAGGCTCTCATGATCACAGGACTGTTAAGATCACTGACTGCAGGACAAAATGCAGAAAATTGTACACTGGTGCTCTATGCATGTATAAACACACACACATATGTGCTTGCATGTGTACATACCTCTCTTTATTCCTCAAAGACATAAGGAAAAGTCATTCAATGCCTTATGCATAATTTTTTTGTAGTGAATGACTGGGCTGATTTATCTCTGTTATTTCGATCTGATATTACTGTCATGATTTGCTTGAAACTATTTAATCTTGTAGCTGTTTTGAGGCTAGCGTGAGTATAGATCAGAAAACCTTTTTTTTTTTATAATCTCCACCTGAATTAAAATATTCTGACAGTTGAACATTTTAGTTTGGATTTTTTCATCGACATTGTAGATGTTTTACAGATTTCTCATCTCACATTTTTCTAGGAGAATGTAAGTGTTACTTGGTCAGGGATTTTTTCTTGTTTCTGTGGCACTTTTTTATTTAATATGTGTTAAATTTTACCATGACAATCTGTTGTATTTATGTTTGTAAACAACTATCTCATATGAATCCATCTCTGCAAATCAGTTTATCTAAGAATAGATTTGTAGAAAACATGAAATCATTTCTTAGGTAATGAGCTCGAGGATGGAATCATCTGTTGCAAGGTAAGGAGCTGTGTATTAGTTTTCTTGGTAGAAATGTGGAGTTCTTGTTTGATAATTGTTTTGATTCAGTTTCTTGTAAATATTTTTGTGTAGGTTTAAATTAATAAATAAGATGTAGTGCTAAAAGGTTTGTATTCATAGTTAGTACTTACTTAGCACACAGCAAAACATTTTTAATTTCTGTCAGCTTCCCCTACTTTAATTGCCCTCCATAATAAATACTTTCTACCAATAGGTGAAAATTCCTGTAAATCTCTTTCTGATTATTCCAGAAGTGTTCACTTCAGTGTGCTCATATCATCTCTGTTTTCCAGGTCAGTAATTGAGGCACAGTTAGGTGACATTTAATGGTCAGATAAAAAATAAGCATAGAACTGTACCTTAATTCTCAAGCAGTGTCCTGTCCAATTTTTGTGCTTCATTGTTCTTTCATATTTTTATGAAAATTTCTGTTGTCCAGCACCCCAGCATCTCAATTGTTGTAATTTCTACATTTTTTATTTTTAGTGAGAGTAATAATAGCACAAGTGGAAAATAGATTCATGACATCATCAAGAAAAAAAAGATATGTGTTGTCGGAAAAAAAGAAGGGTTCATGGACTATTTTGTTTATTCTGGCAGTCAGATCAGCCCTTGTCACAGTGGTAAAGGTTAGTCAGTGAGTCATAGTTGGCTTGTCTGTGCTGAGCAGAGTAATTCACATTAGACAGTGACTTTTGCTAGCTGACTAAAATTCCCCTACACTCCTTCCCAGTATCTGTAGGGGAGTATGAAGCAATGACTTCTGCTGAGTCCTGCAGCTGCTGGCGTGTCAGTAGTGATGCACTCTCTGAATACCTGTGAGACAAATAAAAATCTGTCCTGATGTTGATGTGTTCTGAAACAGTTGCATTTGAATTAAGGGGTTAACACAACTCGTGCTCATGACTGGACCTGCTGCCTATCAAGAAGCTGTAAGATAAGTAGGATTTTAGACAGATTGCATTTCTTCAGTTTGCCTTCGATTCTTTAGGGTGCAGTCAATTTTGAGACTTCTCTGCAAATGTAAAGAGATTTTCCTTGCTCTAACTGTTATTTGGGCATTAATTAAAACGTAGGAATAAAATAGTTGTTGCATCCTGTGATAGGGCTGTATCTCTTGCTCATTTCTCTAGTCTTAGAGATATTCTGGGATAAATTCCTCTCATACAGAGGAACTAAGCGACATTCTACTTTGATGTTTCTTCCCTGCTTGAGTGCCTGCATTTTTAGTTTCATCTTTGCAAATAAATTCTTGCTCAAAGTGTGAGAAATGACTGTCTAATCTGGGAATCCAGTAATTTATATTATTTCTCTCCCCCGGCCTTTTCCCTGTGAAGAGGACAGTGTGAGTTTGAACTGTAAAAAAGTCAGAGCTGGCCTCCCCTGAGAAGCACCCTAGCATCCTGCTCCCCAAATTAACCTGAAGAACTTGGCTTAGTGGATTTTGATTTTTTGATACCAGTTGGTTTGCTTATTTGTATTTGCATCCTTGGAAGCTCTTAACACCATAGCAAATATTGGAAAACTTTCCCCTTCCCCCCCCCCCCCCCCCCCAACTTTTTTTGGAAGATTATATGGGCAGCAGGTTGTTTAAATGAATGTCAGACTTGTCAAGAAGTTTCTTTTTGACTTTAATACAGTTGTTGTTATCTAATCCGTGTTCTAGCTGCTTCCTTCCTTAATCTGCTGTAGCTCATTACTTTATGGAACATACTGTAATGTTTGCATTGCACAGGGGTTTAATTGTTTTGAGTACTTCAGCATTGCTTTTTCTCTTCTATCACCTACCCTAGAATTACTTTAGGCCTTTACATGTTAGTATTATGATTTAAAATCATGGAATAGTTAGGGTTGGAAAGGACCTCAAGATCATCTAGTTTCAACCCCCCTGCCATGGGCAGGGACATCTTGCACTGAACCATGTCGTCCAAGACTCCATCCAACCTGGCCTTGAACACTGCCAAGGATGGAGCATTCACAACCTCCCTGGGCAACCTATTCCAGTGCCTCACCACCCTAACAGCAAAGAATTTCCCCATATCCAATCTGAACCTCCTCTGTTTAAGTTTTAACCCCGTTACCCCTTGTCCTATCACTAGTCCCTTATGAGTCCCTCCCCAGCATCCCTATAGGCCCCCTTCAGATACTGGAAGGCTGCTGTGAGGTCTCCATGCAGTCTTTCTTTCTCCAGGCTGAACAGCCCCAACTTTCTCAGCCTGTCTTCATACAGGAGGTGCTCCAGTCCCCTGATCATCCTCGTGGCCCTCCTCTGGACTTGTTCCAACAGTTCCATGTCGTTTTTATGTTGAGGACACCAGAACTGCACACAGTACTTCAACTGAGGTCTCATGAGAGCAGAGTAGAGGGGCAGGATCACCTCCTTTGACCTGCTGGTCACACTCCTTTTGATGCAGCCCAGGATATGGTTGGCTTTCTGGGCTGCAAGTGCACACTGCCTGCTCATGTTCATTTTCTTATCGAGTAGCACCCCCAAGTTCTTCTTTGCAGGGCTGCTCTGAATCTCTTCTTTGCCCAACCTGTAGCTGTGCCTGGGATTGCTCCGACCCAGCACTTGGCATGGTTAAACTTCATGAGGTTGGCATCAGCCCACCTCACAAACGTGTCAAGGTTCTTCTGGATGACATCCCTTCCCTCCAGCATATCAACCGAACCACACAGCTTGGTGTCATCTGCAAACTTGCTGAGGGCACACTCAATCCCACTGCCCATGTCACCGACAAAGATGTTGAACAAGACCGGTCCCAACACCGATCCTGAGGGACACCACTCGTTACTGGTCTCCAGCTGGACATTGAGCCATTGACCACAACTCTTTGCGTGCGGCCATCCAGCCAGTTCTTTATCCACCGAGTGGTCCATCCATCAAATTGATGTCGCTCCAGTTCAGAGACAAGGATGTCGTGTGGGACAGTGTCGAATACTTTGCACAAGTCCAGGTAGATGACATCAACTGCTCTACCCCTGTCCATCAGTTCTGTAGCCCCATCATAGAAGGCCACCAAATTGGTCAGGCAGGATTTCCCCTTAGTGAAGCCATGCTGGCTGTCACCAAGCATCTTGTTGTTTTTCATGTGCCTTAGCATGCCTTCCAGGAGAATCTGCTCCAAGATGTTGCCAGGCACAGAGGTGAGACTGACTGGTCTGTAATTTCCCTGGGTCATCCATTTTGAAAATGGGGGTTATATTTCCCTTTTTCCAGTTGTTGGGAACTTCACCTGACTGCCATGATTTTTCAAATAGTCAGGATTAAGTCGCATTACTACACGCACTACAGATCCAAGGAAAAAAAGAAATATATATTTTAAACATTAAATAAAGCAAATTGTAGTATGAAATGCACAGACACCAAGGTGCTGAGACATAGAAGGCTTTTAATCCCATGTGTGGAATAGCAGATTCTTTTTTACATCTGCTGGACCAGAATATCTATAACAATTATTTTTGTGACCTTGCAAATGAAGGAAAATGTAATTAAGATTTTCATCTTTGTTTTGCAAAATATTTTACATTTAAATTCTGTAGGAACGCAGTAGGGGATGAATCTGTGAACTGGGGAAGATAGGTAGAGAGGGATGGATGTAAGCCAAGTTGGAAAGGGGAGTTTTAGGAGGACTGGTTGCTTAGCTGAGGCTGTTGGGGACTGTGTGTGGAGACTTGCCTTTCATGTGGCTTTAAGGGTTGGATTTCTTTTTTTTTTTTTTTTTAAATCAGTCAAGGTATTTGCACTGGATATGCTGTATGTGCCCACTAGGACACTGGTTATTCATCCAGGAGTTTTGAAAGAGCATAGTTTAAATGGTTTGGGACATTTTGCTCTTGAGATGATGTCAGGCATATACTGTACCTTACATGGATGTTATAGCCATGATTAAATGCTATTTGATGTCTTCTAAAACTGCTATAACTTCTATTAAGCTATAATTATAAAGAAGCTCTGCCCTCTCTTGAAGGTGGAGTAAACCTGAAATATTTAGGAAGAACTTACACTGCATACTGGACGTGTATAATTTGGAATGTATTTTGATAGCTGAGTCTCAAGTGTGCTGGTCTTCCCATGTATTGTTATATGATGTGGGTATTATGAACCTGTGCCTGATTGTTGAATCATTTGACATGTGTAAGTGAAAAAATTCTTTACAATTTTTACATGTAGTGCACTTTATAAATATTTGTCTTGTTACTGTGATAAACAGAATCTGTAATTGAGGAGAGGTGGTGCTACTTAATGTTACAAATGCTGTTTTACCAGCTGCTTAAAGCCGAAGAGATTTTGTACAACAACAGAGCGTGTCAGAGGAACAGCAGCAGAGCATCTCAGAAGGTCTTACATGCCTTTCTCTGACAATTCCAGTTTAAGAACCTCTCTGCATGATTTCTGAAATGTCTGCACCTTGAATATAACTGGTGAATTGCGTTTTTGCTGCACATCTGAGTCCTTCTACTGACAGTTGCTCTATAAATGCAATTCTTGAAATGTTGGTTACAGTCACCGTGGACAGTGCAATATGAATGAGTTTGCGAATAAGTTTGCTGACAGAGCACTGTCAACAACTTCAGGCACTGTAGGGTGAACTGCAAATAAAAGAGCAGAGCCATTGGATCAGTGATTCCCAGTTCTGCTGCTTCTTCTGATCCAATCTTGAACGCTGCGTTAATAAGTGTTGCCTTCCAGAGCATTTTATGACCTTTTCTCTTGTTCTGCTTTTACTGTGAAAAATACTGGTGGAATACTGTTACCATAGAGCTACAAGAAAAAATAGGGAGAGGCAAGTAGAAGTTGTTTAATATTTTTATTTTTTAAGTAAGCAGTAATTTAAATCTCACAAACAAGGTGTCAATCTAGGTGCGAACAACAGTTAAATATGTTTTGGACTTGTTTTCTGGATTGGATCCTGTGTCAGTAGACACGAAAATGTTCAAGTGGATGCTGTCTTCAAAACCTGAGTTTGGAGAGAGGGGGCTGAGGATTTAGAGCTTCTGCTGTCTTCAGGGAGACAGGAGGTGCTTGGCTGTACAGGCTCAAGTAGAGCCACAACATCATTACATGTGCAATAATGGTTTTATCTTCTGTCTGGAATATCAAGTTCATAAATAGTACAGGTTTGGATTAGAAACAAAAACATGTTATTGCAAAAGCTGAAAATATCACTTCTCTACCTTTTGCATTCATTTATGAAGAAAAGTATAAGAAACAGAGCATCAGTGTGAGTGTAGCGTTTGCTTGTTGAGTTCGGTACTGCCATGATGATGAAATGGTACAGGACAGATTTCAGATTAGATAAAGGGAAAATTTTTGTCTATTGTAACTCCAGAACATACCTTAAGGAGATGCCCTTTAGCAACATACTGTCTTGGTATTCTTATAAAGGCCTGATAGTAGCAAGTGAAATTGTTGAGTGAAATAATTCATCCCTCATGCAATGCTTAGGCACACCTTCCACTAACCCAAGTTGCTCAAAGCCCCATCCAACCTGACCTTGAATATTTCTAGGTATGGGGCATCCACCACCTCTCTGGGCAGCCTGGTCTGGTGCTTCACCACCCTCTTTGTAAAAAATTTCTTCCTTCTGTCTAGTTTAAGTCTACTACCCTCCTTTAGTTTAAAACTATTACCCCATATCTTATTGCAGCAGACCCTGTTAAAAAGTTCATCCCCATCTTTCTTATAAGCCCTCTTTAAGTGCTGAAAGGCAGCAATACGGTCTCTCTGGAGCCTCCTCCAGGCTGAAGAAGCCCAGCTCTCTCAGCCATTCTTCATTGGAGTGGTCCTCCATCCCTCTGATCATCTTCATACTCCCTGTGGTCTCACCAGAGCAGAGGGGCAGAATCTCCTCCCTTGACCTCATAGCTACACTTCTTTCAATGCAGCCCAGGATACAGTTGTCCTACTGGTCTGTGAGTGCACTTTGCTGGCTTATGTCCAGCTTTTCATCCATCAGTACTCCAAAGTCCTTCTTGGCAGGGCGGCTCTAAATCCCTTCATGCCTCAGCCTGTATTGGTACTGAGGATTGCCCTGACCCAAGTGCGGGACTTTCCATTGGCCTTGTGGAATCTCATGAAGTTCACACAGGCTCACTTCCCACGATTGTCCAGGTCCTTCTGGATGGCATTCCATTCCCTAGGTGTGTCAACTGCATCATTCAGCTTGGTGTCATCTGTAAACTCTCTGAGGCTGCACTTGATCCCAGTGTCTGTCATTGATGAAGATATTAAACAGTACTGGTCCCAGTACAGTCCCCTGAGAAACACCACTTGTCACTGATCTCCATCTGAACATTGAACTGTTGACCACTCAGTGGCAGCCATCCAGCCAGTTTCTCATCCACCAAACAGTCCACCCATCAAATCCATATCTCCCCAGTTTAGAGAGAATGTTGTGGGGGACCGTGTCAAAGGCCTTACAGAATTTCAGAGAGATGACATCCATGGTTGTTGACTTGCTCACTGATGTAGTCACTCCGTTATAGAAGACTGCTAGGCTGGTCAGGCAGGACTTGCCTTTGGTGAGGCAGTGGTGGCTGTTTGGAGTCACTTCCCTGTCTTCCATGTGCCTTAGCTTAGTTTTGAGGAGCATCTGTTCCATCATCTTCCCAGTCAGATTGAGGAGGCTGACAGGCTGGTACCTCCCAGCATCCTGTTTAAATTTACAGACACATTTCTTAGCATGTGTGGGAGTACAGCATTCTCTTCTAACCAAGAAATAGTCAAAACTGCTGTTCTGTGTGTTAAATGGTTATTTTATTGGTGAGGACAGTGTGGATAAGGAAATTATGGGAAAAGATTTAAATTGGAATTCCTATTTGAACATAAAGTTCTATTGCTTCCAACATTCTAGTCTGGTTAGCAGCAAAATTGTATTAAATTGTGTGAAATATTTCCATTAAGCTGTACTTTCTAAATTTGAGAAAAGAATCAAATATGAGAAAATAATTTCTGTGCTTCGATAATAAACTTGTTCACAGCTTATATCTGTCACTGTTTCTTTTTATTCCAGTACATGAAAAGCTATAAAGCAGCAGTAACAAAGGTTCAAAAATGTTGACAAAGGAGTGATCTATTCCACATGAAAATTAGTGTCTGCTCTGTACCTTCACAAGAAATCTGAACGCAAAAGGGTAAGCCCTTTTAATTGTTGCTGTGATCTGCTGTACAGAAAAGGATTATGCAAATATTTGATTTTTTTTGGTTGAGTGGTATTTTAAGATTGCGATGAACTATTCCAACTTACATTTTGTTTATTTTCCATTTAAAGCACTCATAACAAAGCCACAAGGCTAAGTTCACAGACTTTATGGGTTAGAGGTCTGCTTCTGTCCATTTCACCTATTAAGCAGTGCCTGTTAGGTGAAGTCAGCTGTGGAGTGAATGGCAGGACCAAGTTGTTGACCCAGAGCTCGCTCAGTCTAATAACTGTGTTTCACTAATCCTTTTGTTGAGTGAGAGAATAATGCTTGTTGGCATGACTATTACAAATCGGCTTTTGCACTCTTTTCCCCCCACCCCTCCTTACTTTTTCTGCCCTTTCTGTTTTCCACACCTGATAACTCATTGCTTAGATTGAAAATACTGCTACAGTCCCCTGAAGCTGCAACCTCCTTGCTTCTCTTCTCTTTAGACAAAAAGTGTTTGTCTGGATAAAGGAAAGTTTCCCTTGATATATTAGAAAAAAGGCAAAATTTGCAGACTTAGAATGTTATGGATAAAAATTTATTTATGGAAGTGGTTATGATATACTTGTTAAAAACATTAAATAATTTAAATATTTTCAAAGTGTGGATAGGGAGCTAAGAGGCTTTGGAAAACCGAATGTTTTTTTTAGCTGAAAGGAAGGTAGGCTAAAATTATGTAGCAAATTTCTGTTGTTTTGAGAGTATAAACAAAACATTTGTTTAGCATTCTAGTGGTTAATAAAAGCTTTCTCTTGTCTTGCTTATTTCAGTTTCAGCAATGTGCTTTAGAGCAAGTGCATATCGCTTCATTTGATTTTAAATCCCCAAATCCATTGAAGTACCTCAGAGAAAGTGTAGAGCTAAAGTCAGATTAGGATGAGTCAGTCTGTCGATGCTACTGGCTTTCCCGAAGGTTATCTTTAATCTGACACCAAGATGGCTATTGCTATGATATTATAGCCTCTTAAAAGTGCTCACATGATTTCATTACTTCTTAAAGACGGATCAGTAGTGTGCAGTTCCCTTCTGACCTCCTTTGTGTCTCTTGATGTCTCCAATATAGGTGTTATACAAACCATGCCTCAAGTAAAAGTTCCTTGAATTTTGAATTATTGCTGTGGCATTATCTTGTAGGATGACCAAGGATAACTTCAGTTCCTGCTGGTTTTCAGAAAGTCAGTGTGTGTGTTGATGACTTTATGCTGTTACTTCCCAATTGTATTTCAGACAGGTCCTGTGGTTCTTATTTCATGGATGGCTGGGATGTAAGGCTTGTTCTTGACTTCCTCTCTAAAATAAAACAACGGGTATACAAGTAGATAGCTTTCTTCTTTAGACTCTTCTACTACGTAGGTAAGTGTTCTTCATTAAAAGACCTTTCTTGTGGGGCAGATAGGAGCTGAGGAAAAAAAAAAAGGGGGTGTATGAAGACAAATAATACTCAAAAAGAAAAACTCAAAGTGTGTCAGTTGCAGAAAAGGGTCTTGTAGCCTGGGAACAAATGGGAGGAGATGGATTTTTTTCTTTCTGACAACAGCAACTCAAAATCTCTCCTATGTATGTACTGGATTCTCCTTTTATCTCTGCACTTGAAAAACGCTACCTAAAAGGTCTCTCCTACCACAGGGTAGGGCAAAGCCAGACCGATTGGCAAAAAACGTTGATAGGACTCATTACCAGTCCAAAGCACAGAATCATTTCGTAGAGATAGACTTACATGAAACAGGTTTATTTAGGATGCTTAGATACAAATTCTTTTGCTGATTTGCAGCAGGCTTATCAAATATTTGGAGTACTGGAATTTAAAGACAAAGGTGGTTTTAAGTTCAAAGTCCTTTATTTTAAGAATAGTGGATCCTTGGGCTTTTAAAGGTGTATTTAGTTTTAGTGTCCATCAGTTACTGAGTAAATGAGGAATGTAGTGTTGCAAATTTACAGCAGAAATTACATGGAAAATATATAGACTCACACACGGAAAGGTTTAGGGCTGGGATTAATCACTGACATTTTCAAAATCAGATGTTGACCAGTGACAGGATCTAAAAACTCTGAATTAGTAAATGTGTTCTAAATTCCTGGTAGTGAAAAAAAATGTTTCAACTTCTCTGTGTTATTTTGCAAAAGGTTAGAACGTATGTTTACTGTAACAGTAGTGTACTGCAGTAGTAAATGGTAGGAGGTTCTAGCATGCATGACCTGGTTCATCTGGATAACACTATTGATTTTTTTTTTTTTCCAGTGACTCTGCTTTAGTTAATTTTAAATTCATTTTCTGATTCTTGATTAGCTCAGTGGTAAGTTGTCACTACAGCATTCAACTCCCTAAGGACATGATCCATAAGGCAGATTTTTCCAGTGGAGGGTCATGATTCAACTAATTTACACATAATTTTAAACAGCAGTTGGCCTAATACTCTGAAGTGGCATTTGAGATACTTCAAGTCCAAGAGTTAGATACCATAAATTACGGTTTGTGTTAAGTACTCTTTAGAGACCTGCAGGAGCAGCCAGTGGGACATGTAATGCTTCTTGTGTTAATTTTTTCAATAGGTATGTGGAGTTAAATTCTCAAGATTAAGAAATCAGTTGCACTTAATGCAGAAATGCTATTTAACATTTAATTGCCAAAGCTTTGTTTCATTGAAGTTGAGGTAATGTTTGTTTGCCTAGACTCTGTGTTTGGATTTATAGCTTTATGGCCAAAAAATGAACATAGTAAAAATGTCTTCATGTGGTTAGAGCAAGCTAATGAACTCTGACTTTTGCATTTACTGATGTTTTACATTTTTTGTAAGTTTAGTGCTGAGCTGTGCTTAGTTACTTAAAACAGTTTTTCTGAGATAGAGAATTTGTCTCCATGTTAGCCTCACAGTGGTTTTGTCTAGCTGAGCTGGTGTCTCAGAATGCTGTACAGAGGCAGCAGATTGAAGATGAATGAGTTGAATTAATGTCTTTTCTGGCTATTTCAGAGGAACTTGCCTGGGGACCTAAGTCTGACTGTCACTTCACCCAGGCCCTTACTTACTGAAAGATTTCTGATGTATATTGATGCTGTGGTTTCCAGTTCAGAACTGCAGTATGAGCCAGTGTGGAAGTCAGCAGTGAAGGACTTTGTGCCAGTGTGGGAGAAGGGCAACATAAGTAGGAGTGTTTGGGGACAGAAGGCAGGGAAAAGCACAACTGCTCTAAGAGTGTGTTAAAATCAAATGTAAAACTGTTCACATGACTAATGATAGCGTGACATCAGAACAAAACATGTTTAAATAGCTATGTTTCTGTGAAGTGGTTTTCAGCTGGCTAGATGGTAAGTGGTTAAAGTGCATTAGCAAAGTTTCTAGAAGAATCGAGCTATGGTGTAGATTGATTTTCAAGTAGCAGTAATTATGATTAAGTCAAAACTGTACAAAATATCTCATAAGGTGGTAACTAAATTGGTGGGTCATGGTTTGGAGCTGTATGTTTTAATAAGTAATATTATCCATGTATAAATAACATGCATTAAAAGTTTTTTTTACCTTAAAACAGTTAAAACCATTTTTTTTTATTTTTATGGTATTCTGAGTGTGAGTAAAACATACTAAGATGGTGTTCAAATATGATGGCAGAGCTGTTATGTGTATAATCTGGATTTTGAAGTTCTTCCTGTAAGTCTTTAAGCCTACAAGAAAAGCAGTGAAATCTAGTGTTCATTCCCAGGTGTCTGCCTGATTGGGATCTCTTTTAGTTCTTGTTTTTCTTTCATTGTATGTGCATCCTGTTTTCAGAGCTAACAAGTTTAGGTGTACTTATAAAAATCTGTGGGCTCAGTATTGCTGACCACGATCTGTTTATTAAAGCTCTGTTTCCCTCCTTTGCTATTTCTGCCAAGCTGCTGCCATTGTCTGTCTGCCACTAGGTCTCTGCTTCCGCTTCCAAACAGCTAGGCTGGTTTTGTCACTGCTCTTTCTCAGTTCTCTTTGTTGTCTGTGTAGTACTGGCAAGGAGCCATCCAAGGCTGCAGCCAAATGACTGAAAATGTAAAATTTCTTCTCGGTCTGTTTCAGGATGTTACCTTGAGTTTCCTAGGGTCACCTATATTACAGGCATCCTGCTGTTTGGGGGAGAGTCACTCCTTTTTAGAGGGCCATTAAACTCTTGAAGTTTGCAGGTGGTGAAGATTCTGACACATTTCTAATTACATTCTTCTTTATAGGCAATTATCCTTTTTTTTTTAAACCTGCATCTAGGTTGCATTATTTTTATTTTTAATTCAGCTTTAGGCTTCAGCATTTCTGAAAGTCAAGTAGTTATATCATTTTAATCTCAAACTTCTTGTGGTATTATTAGAATAAATGGGTGCATTGCGGTGCCTTTTGGCATAATGTGTAAGGTCAAACTCTAATTATCCTTTAGTTTAAGGTATGTTTGAAACATTTCTGTCTGCTTTATCCCTGTTAATTAAAAGAACCGGAACTGAGGACTCATCTGTAAAAGAAAGGGGTTCATCAGCACCAAAATCTGCTGTCATTCAGAAGTGTCACCAGCCTGATGCCGTCAGTGAACTTCTTAGATGCCCTCCTGCATCACTGCTCCAATCTTAGAATCATAGAATCATAGAATTGTTAGGGTTGGAAAGGACCTTAAGATCATCTAGTTCCAACCCCCCTGCTGTGGGCAGGGACACCTTACGCTAAATCATATCACCCGAGGCCTCGTCCAACCTGGCCTTGAACACTGCCAGGGATGGAGCATTCACAACCTCCCTGGGCAACCTATTCCAGTGCCTCACCACCTTAACAGGAAAGAATTTCCTCCTTATATCCAATCTAAACTTCCCCTGTTTAAGTTTTAACCCATTACCCCTTGTCCTGTCACTACAGTCTCTAATGAAGAGTCCCTCCCCAGCATCCCTATAGGCCCCCTTCAGATACTGGAAGGCTGCTGTGAGGTCTCCACGCAGCCTTCTCTTCTCCAGGCTGAACAGCCCCAACTTTCTCAGACTGTCTTCATAGGGGAGGTGCTCCAGTCCTCTGATCATCCTCGTGGCCCTTCTCTGGACTTGTTCCAACAGTTCCATGTCCTTTTTATGTTGAGGTCACCAGAACTGCACCCAATACTCCAGGTGAGGTCTCACAAGAGCAGAGTAGAGGGGCAGGATCACCTCCTTCGACCTGCTGGTCACGCTCCTTTTAATGCAGCCCAGGATATGGTTGGCTTTCTGGGCTGCAAGCACACACTGCCGGCTCATGTTCATTTTCTCATCGACCAGCACCCCGAAGTCCCTCTCTGCAGGGCTGCTCTGAATCTCTTCTCTGCCCAACCTGTAGCTGTGCCTGGGGTTGCTCCGACCCAGGTGTAGGACCTTGCACTTGGCATGGTTAAACTTCATAAGGTTGACATCAGCCCACCTCACAAACGTGTCAAGGTTCTTCTGGATAACATCCCTTCCCTCCAGCATATCAACCGAACCACACAGCTTGGTGTCATCTGCAAACTTGCTGAGGGCGCACTCAATCCCACTGCCCATGTCACCGACAAAGATGTTGAACAAGACCGGTCCCAACACCGATCCTGAGGGACACCACTCGTTACTGGTCTCCAGCTGGACATTGAGCCATTGACCACAACTCTTTGCGTGCGGCCATCCAGCCAGTTCTTTATCCACCGAGTGGTCCATCCATCAAATTGATGTCGCTCCAGTTCAGAGACAAGGATGTCGTGTGGGACAGTGTCGAATACTTTGCACAAGTCCAGGTAGATGACATCAACTGCTCTACCCCTGTCCATCAGTTCTGTAGCCCCATCACAGAAGGCCACCAAATTGGTCAGGCAGGATTTCCCCTTAGTGAAGCCATGCTGGCTGTCACCAAGCATCTTGTTGTTTTTCATGTGCCTTAGCATGCCTTCCAGGAGAATCTGCTCCAAGATGTTGCCAGGCACAGAGGTGAGACTGACTGGTCTGTAATTCCCCGGGTCATCCATTTTCCCCTTCTTGGTCTTCATTCTCACAGTCCCTGCATCTGCCTTCCAAGACTTGGGTGGTGCAGTCAGAGCCTTTGGCAGTGAAGACCGAGGCAAAGAAGTCATTCAGAACCTCAGCCTTCTCCAAATCCTGTGTAGCCAGTTCTCCTGAGAGTTTCCTGAGGTGGCCTACATTCTCCCTTGTCTGTTTTTTGTTTGCTATGTACTTGTAGAATCCCTTCCTGTTATCTTTAATACCTCTAGCTAAGTTTAATTCTAACTGGACCTTAGCTTTCCTAACCTGGTCCCTAGCTTCTCGGACAACATCCCTGTACTCTTCCCATGCCACCTGTCCTTGCTTCCACTTATTATTTTTCAATTGAATTTTCCTCGGGAGCTCCTTATCCATCCAAGGAGATCTCCTGGCCCTCCTGCACTTCCTTCTGGTTGGGATGCAGCACTCCTGAGCTTGTAGCAGGTGATCCTTGAATATCAACCAACAGTCTTGGGCCCCTCTGCCCTCTAGGGCTGTATCCCATGGAACCTTCCGAAGCAGGTTCCTGAAGAGGCCAAAGTCTGCTCTTTTGAAGTCCAGGGCAGTGAGCTTGCTGCATGCTCTTCTCACTGTCCTGAGGATCTCAAATTTTAGCATCTCATGATCTCTGCATCCAAGGCTGCCCTGGAGCGTCGCATTTCCAACCAGCCCTTCCCTGTTGGTGAGC
The DNA here is from genome assembly GCF_028554395.1 of Pezoporus wallicus. Taxonomy (NCBI): domain Eukaryota; kingdom Metazoa; phylum Chordata; class Aves; order Psittaciformes; family Psittacidae; genus Pezoporus; species Pezoporus wallicus. Next base: position 83,817 of record NW_026640647.1, read on the forward strand.
GCGAGGTCAAGCATGGCACCTCTCCTTGTCAGATCCTCTATTACTTGCAGAAGGAAGTTGTCTTCTACACAATTGAGGAACCTCCTGGATTGCTTGTGCCAGGCCGTACCGTCCTTCCAACAGATGTCAGGGTGGTTGAAGTCACCCATGAGAACAAGGGCCTGTGAGCATGAGGCTTTTCCTATCTGTCTATGGAGTGCTTCATCCGCAGGTTCTCCTTGATCAGGCGGTCTGTAACAGATGCCCACAGTAATGTCTCCCATAGCTATATTCCCTTTAACCCTGACCCACGAACTCTCTGTTGACTGCTCACCTGTCCCCAGACAGAGTTCCATACTCTCCAGCCTATCCCTAACATAAAGGGCAACTCCCCCTCCCTCCCTGCCAGGCCTGTCCTTCCTAAAGAGCCTGCAACCTTCCATTCCAACACTCCAGTCCTAGGAGCCATCCCACCATGTTTCTGCTATGCCTATTATATCATACCCCCGTAGATGTGCACACATCTCTAATTCCTCTTGTTTGTTCCCCATGCTAAGGGCATTTGTATGGAGGCATCTGAGCCGAGCTTCAGCTGAAGCTGGCTCATTGGCTGGAGCAGCTGGGATATCTCTACATTGCTCCAAGCATTTATTATAGGTTCTGGCAACTGACTGGGTGTGTTGGGATGGAATGATGGCCCCCTCCCCCAACACATCTAGTTTAAAGCCTCCTTGACCAGTCTGGCAAGCCTCCTACCAAAACTGCTCTTTCCCTTCTTTATCAGAGCAGCTCCACTAGCCCCCACTAGACCTGGCCTACAAACTTGGGTCCTGTGTTCAAGACACCCAAACCCCTGACTATGACACCACCCTTTTAACCATTTATTAACCTGGCTAATCCTCCTAGCTAGTCCTCCCTTGTACCCTGGAGAATTGATGAAAAGACTACCTGAGCTCCAGAGCCCCTAACCACCTTTCCCAGGGCTCTGTAGTCCTTCTTTATGTTCCCCAGTCTACTGCTGTCTATGTCCCTAGCACCCACATGTATCACCAGGACTGGGTAATAATCCGTGGGGCTTTACGATTTGCTGTAATCTTACAGAATAGCCTGACTGACTTTATGGAACGCACATGGATTGCAGTGACAAGGAATGCAATGGTGACCCAGCCAGTTGCTCTTCAGTGTGGCAGGTGGAGAAAAGTGTGTCAAGTGGTTTCCAAAAAGGCTGTCAAGAGCCTGAATACATATAACCTGTGTTTAAAAAAAAACAACAACCAAGCAAAACCAATGCATTTTTGTTTTGCATTTGTGACTTGTCCCCTGCCCCCATGTGACTTGAACTGTGCTTGGAAAAAGCACCTGTGTTTGTAGTTGGCTCTTTGCTATCTAAATGCTTACTTGGGTTACAATGTTCTGCTTTTGAAATTCCTTGTCAGAACTACTTGCTTCCCTTTCTTTACTTACCTACGGAAAATATGACATCTGGCCTTATTAGGAGTACATAATGGCTTTCAAATTCTGCATTTATAGAGGTATACTTCTTGCTATGAGTAAAGAGATGAATCAAAATATCAGAGGTCAACCCTAATGGTTTTGTGAGACAGCTCTACTATATTTTATTCTTTTCATCTCTAGCAGAGGTTTAGACAGAGAAGTTGCACAGATCTCATCTACCAAACCCTGAATTCCATTTTTGAATGCAAGTCTGTTCTTCTGTACTTCTGAGTCATGTAAAGCATTAAATTAAAAACCAGTCAATCCATCTGTGGTAAGCAGCTCAGTGGCTTTCCTCAGCAGGTTCTTATTTATTAGGTAATTTCATTTTAGCTGACACTAGTTATATGGTATGTGAAATTGAAAAAGATGTCACTCTAAACTTCCAGATGCAATCTGTTGCCACTTCTTGTTTCCATTCATAGATTATTTTTAAGATCTCTCTCCCTAAAGTTAACATTCCTGACAAGTATGAAGAGTTCTGTATTTTTTTGTCCTCCTGGAGTGGAAAGATCAGCTGTAATATTTTTTTGACTGCTCTTACAACAGGGAGAGAATTGCATTTCACGTTTCAATGGTTATGGATTTAGCATGAAAACATATCTTGTTAAGAATCAAAGTACAGTATTATAATTCATGTTGTATTTATTTTCTTATTGTTTATTTGGTTTTATATTTATAAATCACTGCCTCTAATTCAGTTCAAATTTAGAGGTTTATCACATTAATCTGTGTCAGGAGGCTGTTTTGTTTCTGACCTTTTACAGACAGAAGTAACATAACTAAAATCAGAAAAAGCTTAATAATAATCATAGAATCATGGGATAGTTACGGTTGGAAGGGAACAAACAGAAATACAAAAGCAGGAGTGCCTTCCCCCTATTTGGGTTACTTCCTTTTTGTAATAAATTGCTGCTTCCTTTTCATCCTCTCCTTTAACTCTTTTGTACCAGAGAAGTGGGAAGACTGAAGCTACCTGAAGTGTATTCAAGATCTTAGATCACAGTATCACAGTATGTTAGAGATTGGAAGGGACCTCGAAAGATCATCTAGTCCAATCCCCCTGCCGGAGCAGGAACACCTAGATAATGTTACACAGGAATGTGTCCAGGCGGGTTTTGAATGTCTCCAGGGAAGGAGACTCCACAACCTCCCTGGGCAGCCTGTTCCAGTGTTCCGTCACCCTCACTGAGAAGAAGTTTCTTCTCAAGTTTAAGTGGAACCTCTTGTGTTCCAGTTTGTACCCATTACCCCTTGTCCTATCATTGTTTGCCACTGAGTAGAGCCTGGCTCCGTCCTCGTGACACTCCCCCTTTATGTATTTATAGACACTGATAAGGTCACCCCTCAGTCTCCTCTTCTCCAAACTATAGAGACCCAGCTCCCTCAGTCTTTCCTCATAAGGGAGATGTTCCACTCCCTTAATCATCTTTGTTGCCCTGCGCTGGACTCTCTCGAGCAGGTCCCTGTCCTTCTTGAACTGAGGGGCCCAGAACTGGACACAATACTCCAGATGCGGTCTCACCAGGGCAGAGTAGAGGGGAAGGAGGACCTCTCTCGACCTACTAACCACCGCCCTTCTAATACACCCCAGGATGCCATTGGCCTTCTTAGCCACAAGGGCACAGTGTTGGCTCATGGTCATCCTGTCGTCCACTAGGACCCCCAGGTCCCTCTCCCCTACACTGCTTTCTAACAGGTCGTTCCCCAACCTTTGGTACTTGAGACACTTCTGTTGAAACGGAAGTACAGAAACCCAAGAGGCTTACAAATGTGTGAAAATGTGAGCCAGATATTTTGCTTCGCTTAAATATTGCCCAGGCTGTAAATGACAGCTTTGTTCATAACATTTTGAGGGGTTTATGAAAGTCTTTACTTTGACAGCTCAAAAACTTGATGCATGATTTAGCCATTAATAAAAGCTTACCTAATTGGCTCAGTAGTCATGTATACTATTTAAATGCATTTTTAAATCTCTGTGGAATTTGAGATAGAGATGAAAGCTCCAAAGGAGGTTTATGAATAAATGTAATCGAATCATACTGATGTAAACCAAAATCTGCTTTATCAGAGAAGAACGCTTAGGTTTTGATGTATTTAAGAAAAAAACACCAAAAAACATGATTAAATAAGTCATGTTTCAGTGATGCAGGAATATCAGAAAATAAAGGCCTGCCATGTCACTGCTACATGTTACTGGGCATTAAAAAAAAACCAAAAAAACCACAAAACAACAAAGTATTAAAAACTTCTATGAACTTTGTAGCACCTAAAATAAAAGCATTTTTAAAGGAACTTCAAAAAATCAACTTATCGTATTTTAAATTGATTTTTTAACTTACGCTCTTCTGGGGTTCATGGTTGTGTGGTGGTAAGTAGGGATTGGATTCTGTCTACGTGTCCCCTTCTGCATGCTGCCTTCATCCCTGCCTCTTCAAGAATTTTTTGTCTTCCTGGGTGAATTTAATCCTTATTGCTCCAAAAGTAACTCTCAAGCATATCTATTATGTGTTTACTCTGCCGTACTGAGACATCAATATGTAAGACTCTTAAAAAGTGCATATACTTGACTGCCCTTCTGCCTTTGTGGGTAAGCTTCACTGTAATCCGTGGTGAAGGCCTTGAATATGTACAAATTCAGTGATTCACAGTATTACCATGGGCACAGCAATCCTGCTTTTGAAGCCTGGGTGGAGCAGGTAGGACTGACATCCATCCTCTTTTGTTGATCTAGCTATGTTACTGACCATAACACGAGGAATGGGGTCATAAATTTAGTAGAAGTTGGCACACTGTCCTGTTCGTATTTCCACCTTTTTTATCTTTTCTGCTTTGAAAGCTCCATGTAGCTATCAGTTAATGAAATAGCAGTAGAGATCTTCTGTTTGAAAAGTTACATTCTGATTCTGTAGTAGTGTCATGCTAACTGTAAAATAAATAGGAACTATCTAAGCTTGTTGTAAAAAAACAAAACCAACAACAAAACCCCCACAGAAACCAAAACCCAAACCAAAAAATCCTCATCACCCAAAAAACCTGCTAGAAAATATTTTCCATTTGGAGAAATCCTTATGCACAAATGTGAAATTCAAAAGTCCTGGGTTTTACTGCAGCTGTCCAATCTTTCAGTGCCATTGGGAAGCCGGGTATTGTGCCTCCGTCTTAATTTATGCACCTACAAGATGGAATGATAATAATCTTATAGGAGTACTTGTAAACTGTATCTAATGTCAATGGATGCTTCTACATCCTTTGTTGAAAGATTTCATAGATGGTGAATGCATTATGGGAGAGGAGGCAGCTTCTCCACTGTTAACAAGCAACTAACTTACTTTGTTATACCAGTTTTAGCTCCAACATTGGTTTGGCATAAAAAAAGAAATAATCATTTGGCTTATTAGTTCTGACTTCTGTATTTTTTTTATCCAGAGGGGAAGGGGGTGGCTTATGAGACTCTCCAGAGAATTTGAAGGAAATTCAGGGGTTGGTTCATTTGTTTTAGTGTAAGTTTGGGGTTGGTTTTTGTTTTGTTTTTCTTTGGCTGCTTAGTTAAGTGCTTCTGTTTAGTTTCCCACTAGCTTGATTCAAACTACATTTAAAAACTTGATACCTACTAACTGGTGTAGACTCTAGTCTGTGTGTTAATTCATGTGGGAGCATCTTGAGGTTTTACTTCTTGAAAAGAATTCTTATACTGGCACTTTCAATGATACTCTCCTTTTGAAGGAGCTGTAAAGTGAGAGATTATTTTAATTTGTCTCCTGTAGTAATTATGTTCTCATCTTGTTGCTTCTGATGTTAATGAAGTTTAAAAAACGGTGGTGGCGTTAATAGTTCTTGTGTTTTCTTGAAGTCAGAGTCCAGTTACAGTACAGGTTAATTTCTGGAAGGTTAAACATACAAAGCTAAGCTGTTTTTAAAAATATCAGAGAGTCATGACCAGCAAGGTATAGTTTTGAAAATCCAGTTAGCAGACACTCACATTCTTGGATGAAAAGGGAAGGTGTGATTAATTTTGCATAAGCATATGTGCAGTGGTATTCCAATAAGATTTAAATATAGATAGTTTAAGAAACAAATTAGAGCTGGCATGCTCATAGTCGTAAACAAAGTGAAGAAAAAGGAACATAGAGATTTGGTAGAGTAATGGGGAACTTCCATCCACACTATACTGTAGTACTTTGTCTCTTTTAATCCTCACTTAAAACAATACTTCCTCTTCTCTTCCTTTCCAGCTTATCAAGGCATGCAAGTAATTTCACATGTAATTTTTTTCTCCTAGCTGAAATAATGTTTTATGCTTTCAGTTCTCAAGGTAACTGCTAATTACTAATTTTGATTTTCATCTCTCCCTGATAAAATTGACAACATCAATCTATGCTGTTGGGGGAAGGAGGAGGAGAGAGTAGCATGTAGTTTGGTGTAACAGTTGGATATGGGGTGGAATTTTATGTTGATCCCTCTGATTTTTTTTTTTTCCCAGATGACTTCTAGGTTTGGTTCTTGAAAGCAGCATGGTCTCCAGTGCATTAATGCAGTAGAGAGTTGTTTTGTGGTTTTGCTTTGGGTTCTTCTCTCAAAATAAACAACTATCTAGGAGGAGATTCTCTATGGCTACATGCTACAAGAGTCTCTCAAGAGTCCACATGCTAGTGGAGTTTTCTCTTACTACAGGACAGCTGGTAGCCTCTACAGGTTATGCTTTCCAAGGAAGTCAGCACTGGACATTCAGATGCTTGGTGCTGACTGGTAGAGACAGATGTTAAATATGTATGTATAAAGTTCAAGTGGAATTAACTTGCAGTCTTCAGCTGCAAAAATAAATTTAAAAAGCATATTTAAATGGAGTAGTTTTTTATACACTGTGGATCTGTAAACTGATTTCTTGAAACCTTGGTAGTGAAGCTTAAATTTCTGAAAGAACTGAGGTGCTGTGAAAGAGTTTTGCTTCAGTGTTTATGAATCTAATTCCTGTACCCAAAGCCATAGGCCAGAGTTGATAGCTCAGATCTGTATAGAAAGAAAGGGAAAATAAATGCCTATCATAGGTATTTAAGCCATTCAATAGAAACTTTCTGGCAAGGGCCCATTTCTAGTTTTTAACTCTGTTTTTCTGTGCTTTGCTTGTTTGGTTGGGTGTTTTTGTTTGTTTGTTTGGGTTTTCCCCCTGTTTTCCCCCCAGTTTTCAAGGAAAGTCTAAAAATTACTTTCTTTGGAAAGATATTGGTGCCTGCTTTTCACATACCTCTCCTTTTACATCCTGTAGTTCAATTATGGGCTCAGTCATTTAATCTGTTAATAGTAGCTGTCTAAATTTTCTCCATATACTCAGGAGGATGACTTCTATTTATTTCTCTCCTCTGGTTCTGGAAGTTCAGCACAGATTGGTACCTACCTGGGGAGTGAGTGAGTTATGGTACCTACCTGGGGAACGAATGAGCTGTGAGCCTTAAATCACCATGAGCTATCCATTTCATAGTAGATCGTTTTCAAGCTGTCGTACACTTGTAAAGATCAGAAGACACTCCTTCCTCCCCAGATATTGGAGATACCTCATTGAGAGTTTTTCTATGTAAAGCTGACAAAAAATGAGAATATGGTAGACTTGCAGCATATTTGAACTACATGGAAATTAATTTGAGCCAGGGACTTCAATAATGTCTTCCTAGTCCCTAGTAGCCGGTACCATTCTGTGTGTGATACAGTGAATGTTTGAGTCTAACCTTGCTGATTGCCATGCTTTTAAACACTTAAATGTTCTCCTTAGTCCTGACCATGTAAAAAGATACAGAGCACTCCTATTCAGGAAAGCTGGAGAAATTTAAGTCTTGATAGCTTTGAAATTCTATTATGCAATAGTCTATATCCCAGTAATTTCTACGAAATTACTCTAGGATGCATCACTTACCAAAATCTCAAAAAAAGATTTAGAATAACTGTAGTATTGTGAAATACCTTGATATTTCTCCTTAATGCAAATTGTAATGAATTACTTGAACACATACCTGATCTACAAGATGGAGATGAGATTAATTTGTTATCAATATGATTTTGGTTCCCATGCTATTGCGTTATTTTAATATCTGTGCTTTTAACATCATATCACATCCTTGTTGAAATGTTGGGATTCCTCAGAATGTATTCAGAAGGATTAAAGAAGATAAGATAAAGGAATGTAATATGATAAAGCCTAAAACCCAATATAATCTAGCTCAGAGATTCATTTAAGTAGAAGTGACAAAAATGGGTATTACCAACTTTTTTCAATTTTGAAAACTGTTGAAATCACGTAAAGCCTATCTCATCTGTATAAATAAAATTTAATGCTGTCTTTGAGGCCAACCAATTAAAGCAAAGATTATGAATATATTAACATTAATGAGAAATCTATTTACTTTAATAGTAAGGGAATGTGGTTTTGTCCTGGGTTTAGCAGTAGCAGTCAATTTTTCTCCTTCTTGGTAGCTGGTGCAGTGCTGTGTTTTGACTTTCAGCCTAGGAACAGTGCTGATAATACCGATGTTTTTGGTTGTTGCTAAGTAATGTTTACCCTGACCAAGGACTTTGTAAGTCTCGTGCTCTGCCAGGGAGGAGGGGAAGCCGGGAGGAAGCAGAGACAGATCTGTCCGGATTAATAGTCACTCATCACAATGCTGATTATTGGCTCTCAAAGTTGTTCCTCTTGATCTCACAGTTTCAGTATATCGTACCTTACTTCGAGCTGGTATTTGCTGTAATAGTGTTTTTCAAGCATGGGGCTTGGGCTAAGGTTCTTGTCTTGTTGTACTTTATGGTAATGACTTGTAATACAATAGAATCATTGATCATGAAACTGATTTGGCTTATGTTCCCATTGTGGTCACCAACTTTATACTCTGGGAGGTAATTACACATCTTAATCTGCTAGTAATTAAATAAATAGCTTCTCTAGATTGTGCATGGAGCAGTCAGCTCTTCCCGAGGAGAAAGGATGTTGCCAAAATAGATGTAACTATATTCTTCATTAGGACATATCTTTACTTTTAATTGTATATAAACATCCAAGCAAGGGCTGGGTGTAAAATTTTGGAGAATTATTCATGCTGTGTGTCAAAAACTTGAGTCCAGTATCCCTCCTACTAGAACTGTTCAATTTTTAAGAGCTCGTCTGTGTTTACCTGTGGTGGTGGATCCCCTTGATGAATCCCACCCCATTGCTGTTAAAACACTAACAAAGCTCCCAAGGCTCTCCATTGTTGAGGTGAAACTAGTGGGGTGGGCAAGAATCTTCTTCAGATTCCATATGGACGATCAGATGGCTAATGGGATGTCAAATACAGAACCTTTTGTCTGCAAGTGAGCAAGATGCTTGTCATCTGTCTTTTGGAAGCAGATGAAAGTAGCCAAGTGCTTTGAGAGGGAACATGTATAAAGCCTTTCTGTTGGCTCTGAGCATCTGACATCTGTAAGTTCTTGTACAGCAGAGTAAAAATTAGGCTGACACAACTGAAATCATTTGTATTTCACTAGACACTTCTGGATTTGAGGAAGAAGGAAGCTTTTCTGGTATTCTGGATGTGATTATTCCGTCACAGTGAACAAAATATCAATTTTTCGTGCAAAATATAACATGTTTGGAAAGAAGGGAGTATTCCTGGTTTTAAGGTTACTTGTTTGTACAGTATAAAATTCAGTTTGTTCCATGAGTAATGTAATCCACTAATACATACCAGCACAAGCATAATACAAAATAATTGCTTAAAAATAAATACGGTGAGCATTTTTTTAATTTATTTTTTAATGCTTTAAAAGCCAGATCTAGAGACTGGTTTTATGAAACAAATGAATTTTGTATTTCTCTGTTTTGTTTTGTTTTTTTTTTTTGTCTTAAGATTATGCCATTAGCAACTTGTCTGAGGATTTATTGGTGCTTGCAGCAGTTTCAAGCATATTTTCTTCAGAGCTGAATTTTTAATAGTGTAATTTATTCTTGTTATATTTCCTGATGTTGATATTCTTGCTGTAAACAAAAAATTAGTGGCAACCTTGCCTAAGGAGTTGTTTTTGCTGATTAAAGTGATATCCCCTTATCACCTGTTACTCATCTGTGGTTTTTTTTGTACTATTGAAAGGAGCAGGTTATTTTTAGGAATTGGAAGAGTAAAAAGCCACTTACCAGAACTTTTTGGAAACTTGCTATGAGTTCCATATAGATTTTTCTGGTTCCTGGTATGTGTTTGATGTTGATATTTATAGCAAAACACTGCTGTCTTCTTGTGCTTAGAGTTTGTGTGAATACCTTTAGCTTTGACAGATCTACTGTATGAGAAATGGTTTACCTGTGGTCTGAAAGACTTCTTGCTGTGTGGGGAAAAGCACTCACTACAATGGTACTGGGCTTATACTGGTTGAGAGAGTTAAAAAAAAAATAGTGCATATGTGATTTTCACATACCTTTGAGCTGTTTTCAGGAATTTTGGGGGAACAGGGGCTGTGATGTCTGTCAGACCAGAGGGATGTTTTTAGCCTTTGAATAAGGGTGTTCTTGCTCATCCCTTTCACAGAAGGAGAGTGAGTGTATTGGAAGATGAGCTACATTTTAGGGACGTGATTTTTAGCGGATTTGGTCTTTGTCAGACCACTTCTGTCTTTGTTCTCACTTGGTTAGCCCCTCGGTGATTCCTGTGTCCCTTCAGTCTCATGCCTCCCTCACTGCAGGCTGACAGTCCAGAAGAGTTGTTGTTTGAGCTCTGCCCCATTCAGAATACCATCATCTCAACAGCAAGGTATACTTTAGTAGTAGGGAGTATGAGAATGTTAGATAAAAGACCAGTTCATGACCAGTTAATTTCCCCCCTCTTCTGTACATGTGAAAAAATACAAAAGTTAATCTCAGATATATTTCCAGCCAGAAACTAGGCCTGCCACTTGATTCTGGCTAATGAATGTTTCTGAAAATGCAGAGATTAATAAAACTTTAAAGCTTTTTAGTGACTGAATGTTTTCTTTTGTACTCCATTTGTGCTTCTGTGCAGTTACAAAGCCCACGCACAGACTAAGAACTTGCAGCTGACACTTGTTCATTTTTATTGAGGCTGTTTTGAGGATCTTGAAGATATATTTTTTTCTACAGAATTTCATAGCACTAAGTTCTCTTTAAATGCTGTTTGTGGTTTATACTCCTATAGGCTATTATTACTTACAAACTCAAAAGAGACTAGTATTTTCATCACCAGGAATGGAACTGCTTGCTTCCTGAACATTAAGAAAGGATGCATGTGAGTGTAAGTTTGGGTCTGCACTGAATTTTGTTCATTGATGTGTCAACATATTCTTTTGATTTTAGTCTTTCATAGGAGAAAGGGTTGCAGGAAGTTAGTGTTTCAGTTACTTGCCATTTAAAAGGGAGTGCATCATGATATGGCAGTGTTTATCTGGTTTTTGTTTATCACTTCATATAGTCTTAATATCATAATTTTCCTACATTATGTCACATGTCAGATCTGGACAATAGTGTCCTGGTGTTTTGGTCTAACTCAGAAAAAGAAATTTCAAGTTTCTCATCCTGCCTTCAGCAGTAACTGTGTGAGTGTAAGTTTCATTTCAAGTCAATGAATCACACATTCCTGTGTGCTGCAGCCCTTTTGAAAACAGGCTTTGAGATATTTTGTTTTTTTGTTCTTTAAGAAGTGTTATCCCGTATGCTTGAAATGTTGGGGTCTGAGAGGGAAAAGACTCTGAATCTTCAGGTCTTCTGAAGTTAAATTTGACTTTGTATGGAAACTCTGTGATGTGTGTGTGTGGGAAGGGGCGGTATGGAATTTAGATTTTTATTAAAGGGAGTGTAAGGGTGCAAGTTGGGGGTTTCAGGGAGGTTTTGTTGGAAAAATTATTTGTTAAATGAAAAAGAAGTACACCAAAAAAAGGTTGTTATAGTCCATGCCATTTGAAGGAACTGTCTGCAAGGGGGAATCCTGAGGAATACCCTATTTTTAAAAGGAAATAAAGAGATAAATGAGAGCAGTTACTCTGGTGGTTTGTTTTACCCCCTTCAGAAGTACCCCTTCTCTTGGCTTGTCTGAGACAGCTCTAAATTTAGAAAACATATCAAACCACAACATTGTGAAGGAGCACACACAGGCATGTAAAGATGTCTGTGGAAGCCTCAGTGGTGTTTCAGTGTCCGGGTAGCACTGCACCTGCTTGTGCTGAAAGCTGGAAGACTGCCACTCTTCATCCTTTGTTCAGCTTCCTTTGCTGCATGAAGCATAGAAGACAGCAACTAACCTTATCGTTGACATTAAATAATTACAGAGGAGGTGATTTCACCTTCAAAACTTAGCACCCTTGCGCTCACCAGCCCAAATGCCTGCAACCACCACTGTCGCCAAACCCACTAATTTCATTGCACCCCCTGCCATTTTGCAGTTTCCTTCTCACTCTGAGAAGCACCTCACTGTGAAAAGGAAGGGGTTAATGACAGTGAAGACAAAGGAGAAAGGAGGGTGTTTGCTTTCCCCACTGCTACTGTTTAAAGTTTGATAGGGCAGCTTAAATAACCTTCCATGCCACATGCCTATTTCACTGTTCAGACTGAGAATGTTGTGTTTCCCCCACCTGGGATATTTGGCTGTTATTTGTGGGTTGTTTTTTTTTTATTATCATTACTTTTCTAAGCCTTTTCTCTCTATCTTTTTATTTTATTTTTACTTTTTTGTATTTCCCTTTCAGTCTCTTTTCCCTCTGCCCCCAACAAAATAACCTGATACAACCCCAAATTTCCCTAGTTTATACCTGTAAGAACTCTTCATGTTTTGTCAATTAACCATTTTGTGAAAATCACATGCAGGTTTGTATTTCCTAGTAGGGTTTGGTTTCTGGACAAAGCTAAAGAAAACTCCTAGGAGTAAGGTGAAGAAACATTCCTTATATAGGTGTGTCTTCCTGAGTGATGAGTGATGAAGTGGTTTGGTCCACATTCCTATTCCCTAGTGTCTCTGATTGTTGGGACTGCTTTACCCTTTCAGAACAAAGGGTGTCATAAGAAGACCTCCCCCTTTCTACACAGGGCTGTAGCATAGTTGGATTTTCAGACTTGCCTTCTTTTTGACTTCATTACAGGCTTCTAACAGACTGTTTTGTAACTCAGTTTCTTCCAGCCGCTTTTGTGTGTTGAGCATTGGCGGAAACAAAATCATATTCTAACAGAAAACCTGTCTAGCATCCATGGTCAGAGAACAGCTTGCTTGCTCCTTAGAGCTTTGTTTCTCTGTTTGAATATTGTGAACAATGATATCACAGGTATCAAAGCATAACTTTGCTCTTCTCCTGATAAGAAACTTATTAGTGCTGCTTACAAGTCTGGCATGACCCTCTTCTCCTGAGCCCAGCTGAGGAATTTGAAATTAGCCTTGTGGAATTTGAGTTGGTTTATTTATCTTTTTTAATAGCAAAATTTTATGGTTATTTAACCCATCCAGATCCAGATGGGATCAGAATCCATACAGGATTTCAGAAGAGAAATCCTTTTTCTGAATCTGGGAGATTGATGAAGTTGTTCATATCAGAATTGAAGGGAATTTTAAAAGCAGTTGCATGTAAGCTAAGTGTTTCATTCCTTGTGATAAGTGGAAGTAAATTGATTAAGTATTTTAATACTAGTTGTTACCTAATCCACTTCCGTATTTTGTTCTATTGATGTTTCATTGGAACTGAAATTATGAGCACACATTTGGCAAATGCTGTCAATTTTTAGGCATGCACTCAATAAATTTTGGCCTTTATTAGGCCAAAGGTAGATTAATGGTAGTATTTCCTTGTCTATGCAAACCCCACATGTTTAGTTATGCTGTCTTTTAAACAAAATACTTCAGTGGTGATCTTTAGAAGTGTGGCTTAGTCAACAGCTTCATGATGTGCATGCAGTCTTAAGGAGATTCTCTACTCAGTAAGCCATCTCAAATATGCTACTTAGTAGTCTCTTGGATGAGGACAAGAATACACACACACACAGAGAAAAAGGGGTTCTGAAAAAGGGCGTATTATAATTCCATAGTGGAGAACTGAAGTGGTTGCTCAAGTGCTGTGTAAGACAACTGCCAGAGATATCTAAGAGCTCTTTCTCCTCAAAACTGCTTTCGTCACTGACTGTAATAGTTCATGAAGAAGGTGAACATCCTAAACAAAAGTCTTCCATTGCTTATGTATCTGTATGGTATGTAATAGGCTGCGTGTGTTGCCTCTGAAGGTAAATGTCTAAGCTAAACACACTTACTTACCTACCAGTTGTTTGCAAAGTCAAAATTCTGATGTTCTTTGCTGTTTGTTACTTCATTTAAACTGAATTAATTATTATAATTTCAACTGTTGAAAGTCCTACTCTGTGCCTTCCCTGTGAGAACTACTCATGCGTTGGCAGCTTTTGATGAAACGCCCTCACGGGTGAGTATTAACTGGAATTACTCCAGTAGTGCTATTGCCCATTCCAGGGAGGCTGTTGAAATAATTCCTAGGATTTTGTAACCCTTAGCAGTGTGTTTGGGTTTCACTGACGTCTGTCCACATCTTTCTGTGTAACACTGATGATACATTTTAGGCAAACAGGAGGAATGGTTACAGGTGTATGCAGGGCTTCTTCAGTTTTCCTGTTAAAATCCGCTGTGTAGTGTACCTAATGTGTTGTTTCTTGACTTCGTATCAAAATAACAAGATGGAAAATCTATCCTACTACCTTTGCTTATGTCATTGCATCCTCCCTTCTGAACTACTTAGCAAAGTCTGTAAAAACCAAATGATCTGGTAAATGTACTTTAAAGAGCAAAAAGTTAGTTGGTTGCACATCTAGGGTACTACAGTTCAGGTAAACAGGGATTATTCCTTCATTCTCACAGGATTATATTGAGAAGTAGTCCTACCACATCAGTGATTATTTGAAAATAAAATGAAGGTTTTTTTTTTTTAGCTGCAGTTGCACTTGTGTTCTAATCTGTAAAATATCAAGTGTTCACATGGAAATTGGTATATATTTGGTTTAATTGGTATTGAACAATATTTAAAGAGGGGGGCAAGCACCACAAAAAGTGTTCATGAGCTGTATAAAGTATCTTAAACAAGTTAGTCATCTTGATACTGACATTTGAAATACTGGCTTAAGTTTGCGTTTATTCAAAGCAAAGATAGTGTAAGTGATTTCAAAGATAATCTGATACCAAGTGCTTTTATTTTCTGCCCTTTTTTTTTTTCTTTGAGTGGACTGCTTTGAGAGCAGAGAAGGGGTGCTCGTGCAGCTTTTGCCTTGAATATCTGAAAAGAATGGAAAGGGGTGGTGGGGGTATTCTCACATGTGACTGACAAAAGAAAATATACTAACAAATGAGAATGGGTTTGAACGACATTGGATGTGTTGTATCTAATTTGTTTTGCTGAGGAATGTTGGTAAGGAATAAAATCTTGTGGATCAGAAGTTAAGATAAAATTTTGAGTTTATTGGTGGTGTTAAGTGAAGAAAATGCAGCAATTACTGTGTGATCTGTTGTAGTCGGAGCAAGGAGGCAGTTGCATCGAGAGCCATTTTTTTTTTTTTAGTATTGAATCCCTGAGTGAAGTCTTTATATCGTGATTTTTTTTTTTCAATGTCAAGCCCACATGAAGATGACAGCATAGCTTGAAATAATCTGACAGCCTAAATGACACAAAATAAGGTAGTGCAAATGTGAACTGAATGTTTTTATGAAGTCTTGTAGTCAGCATTCATTTCAAAGCTTTCTTCTCAGCCTATTTGTGGGTAGTATTTCTCTTCACATATAATACCATATGCTCTGTATCTGTGAAATCTCGGTGAGAAGAGCTTCACGTATTTCTTTCTGTATGAAGTACCACTGGGCATTTGAACATAAATCTTCTCAGTTCTGCAGTTTCTTTGTCAGCAAAGCACATCTCGCTTTTATTTCCCTGAATTATTTCAGAACTCTGACGCTTATTTGCATTGTCTCTAATATGAAGATAGTGAGCTTACTTCAAATACAGTAATGTCTGTCTTCTCTGTTTTCTTCTGTGTATTATTCTGCAGGTTAAATTGTGTGTGTGAAAAATCAACAAAGCCAAGAACGTCTTTGACTGGATAGATTTTTCAACATGAATCGTGCTTTTAGCAGGAAGAAAGGTAAGAAATTTAGCATATGTTCCATGTGAGATGTAAATATCCTGTATAAATTCTTTAGAATATAAAGAATCATATAAGGAAGTACTTATGAATAATCATACCTAATTAACTAGGTAAAAACAGGCAATCAGGCAATCTTCTCTGAGATGTACAGAGCAAAGCATTCTTGATTGATACTTGCAGAGCTTCGTGGATTGTAAGGCTTAGGTTGAATTTCATAATATTTTCTTGATTGAGGCATCTGCTTGTGTATGTGTGTGTGTATATATATCTGGAATACACACACTTTTTTCTTTTTTAACCCTGCACACTCCAGAGCATGTGCTGTAAGTTTTTAGAAGTTTGAAAAGTTAGTGACTTCTGTATTTATTATATATATATTAATGGGCTCTTATTCTTGGCAAGCTATTTTAGAAAACTGTATTTAATGTACTTGAAGTATCTCATGCAGCAGAATAAGTCTTAGCTTTAAGAAGCTGTTCTGAATTTGTAGCAATCTTCAAATTGTATGCTTTCCAAAAGAATATCAAACCACTAAATATTTAATTATGTATGTTGCTCTTCTGGCTTGCTTTATTCTCTTTTCATGGTCTGTTTATGATTAAATATAAGCTGGGTTTTTTTAGACAGAGCATTTAGCCCAGTCAGAAAGAGGTGTTACCAAAAAAGCTGTCAGGTGTGATTATTCCGGATCTTAAAAATGATCCAGAACGTGAGCAACCATGAGAGTTAAATACTGTCATCCATTAATTTTACTTATGGTATTTACTCATGAAATTTACTTAATGTTATTTTTGTTCTTGTATCCTAGGAAAAATGCAAATTTCTGTTAAGCACTTGTCAAGAATAAGTGAAAATTACGTATTTTTCATGCCAACTGAAGTTGGGAAAAACTTGGCAGTATCAGTGTTCATCTCTAATAATTATATTTAAGAACAGGTTCAAACACATTCATTTGATGAACTTATTTTATTGTATTTCCTGGTTTTACTCCCAGAACTCAGGGATACCGCAGTTTTCGTGCCTGGGGTTGGTGGGTGGTTTATGGGTTTCTTCTGTGCACAAGAGCATGAGGATATTTTGAGGAGTTAACTGAGTACTGTGACTTCGCTAGCAGCTCTCTCTAAATCCAAATTAGTCTCCTGGTGACTGTGCTGGTGGGGTTTGTGGTAATTACAAGTTTGCATTGGTCTGTTGCCTTGGAACTACATAAACAGCAGTCTTAAAAATACAGGATTGTAAGGGGAATTTAAACAAATACAAGTATTTTCATAAAAGCCGAAGGTTATGTGAATTATGCAGATTTCTGGAGTAAGTGTCCCCTAATTTCCGTGGTCACAGTCAGTCTATACTAGACTTTTAATATGATGCATACAGAGAAAACAGTAGTGCCATATCTTCTTGAACCGGGTTAGCTGGTGACTGGAATGATTTGGACTGTGTTGTACTTGAAGAGCTCTGTACTTGAAGAACTCTGTTCTTGCACCATCGCCTGATGCAAGCAACAAAACTTTCCTTCTAAGCATTAAGGAAATTATTTCATCATTTGCAGACATTGGTAGACAAAGCAAGAAGAGAAGCACTAAACTCAAGCTTTCTTGGTTTTTTTAACTGTTGATTTAACTGCTGGAGGCTGGATAGCAACCTGTACTTTCATGACCAAGTTGCAAAGGAAATGTGAGTTGCTAGAAGAGAAAGGAAGTGAGATCTTTTTTAAATTAACCCTGATTCTTTAAAGAAAAAGAGTTCCTCATAGATATGATGTGACATGATTGTTTATGTGCATTGAGAGCCTGTGTTATGGGAACAGCATATTTGTCCTAAATCAGAGTAGAGCACAGACCCCATTTTGAATATTACCAATAATTCATTTTGCAGCAGAAATTTGTGCTACAGCTGTCATATCTAGAGCAAGTACTCAATGTAAATTCATTTTTGGGGGCCATGATTTGGGCATGAAACACCCACTTCAACTGAGAACGTATACTGAGTGCTCTCACCTTAAAAACAGCTAGTAGTCATTGGCTGGCTGTCTGCCTGAGATTAAGCACAAACCAGGACTTCTAACCTGGATAGTTAATGTTTATATTATAGATGTCATTATTTTCATTTGTTTGATACACTTCAATCTCAAATTGAATAAATTCAGGCTGTTCATCTTTCATCCTAATAATGACTATGAAAAATACAGGAAAATGAAGTTTAAGCAAAATCAGTTTGTTTCAGGAAGCACTTACATAAGTAATAATAAATGGAATCTTTTACCAGTTAAGAGTTGTGATATCTATTCTTATCAGTTAGCCATAAGCTAATAAAACAAGGAAACAAACTTTATGAACTAATAAAATCTATTTAGCATTTGCTAAAGTTGCATGTTTAGATATGAAAAAGCTTAGTACTTGTTTGAAGTAAAATAGCCTTTGTCTTGACTTCAGGTTGGTTGGACTACCAGTTACATGTGTTAAGAAGAAAAATCTCTGTCGCAGAAATATTATATGACTATACAAACCAATTTGTTTCATTTATCAATGAATGCAGTATACTCTATTGATACAGGTTTTACAGATTATTTTTTTTTAAGGATCTCCCACAAAGCCAAATTAAAGAACAACAGTGTTGTTATGTATGTTCTTGCTGATTAGTTATTATGACAAAACTTGTGAAAACATTAATGTATCTATAACAGTATAAGGAACTTGCTTTTTTATGTAAACCATTTTGGGTCATGTTTTCTTAAAGGGTCTTCTTATTTCTATCTTTAAAGTCAGGTGTGGTAGCATGTACTTTGAAATGTTGTGCAAAAATCTTAGTGCAGATCACAGTCTGTTCATCTTGAAATATGTATGTATCTTGATAAATTCAGTCTCTCTTCTAAGCATTTTAGGGTTATTAATGTAATTCTCCTGTAAAAGATCTTTGTTAATGCTCAATTTTAATGTAAATTTTTCTCATTATTAGTGTATTGACATCTAAATTGATTTAGGTATTTGTCCTTAATTTGTATGCGACTGTGTGTATGGGTAATAATGTATACACAAAACAGAAAGTATTAATCATGAGATCTTTTTGTTTGGTTTGGTTATTTTATTTTAGGGAAGGGAGGTGCCTCTCTCAGATGAGTTTGGCATATTTTATTGATTCTGTGGCTTTGCATTCAAAACCATTAGTGTAAGAACTGGTGCATAGAAGTAAACAAAAATTAACTAGTGTTTATTACTAGTATTTATTGGCTTTCCCTTATCAGAAATGGGTAAACCTACTGTTCCTCTTAGGAAGAGACATTTCTAAATACGGAATGACTAATCCAAACCTGCTGGAGTTAAAAGAGTGAAACTACTGAAGTGTCTCAAAATAGAGATAAAGATGTAGATACGTAGGTCTACTTTGGGCTAAATTTAGTACTGAATTACAATGTGTGAAATCCAGTGAACTTCAGTGGGGTTGTGGAGGGTGTAAATCACAGTTGAATTTAGTTCATTCTTTATTACACAGTAATTGTCGTCCTTCACCCCAAAATAAATGCCAGCCTTAGTTTATGTATGGCATTAAGTTCAATGCCAAAGCTGCAGTTGTATCCAGGAATCTGAGTTTTTTTGAATGTTTTTATTCCATATAATTTCAGTTTGTAAGGTTGGTAATTGGTGCCACATAATCAGCTCATAAGATGTAGATAGTGTTCATGATGCTAAATGGAATATATTGAAGTAATAGCCCGCCATAAATCATTAAATTTCAGCAATAATGTTTCTGTGCAATGGTTTTTCATGAGTCTCATTTATGGAAGATGCATTTAATGGGCAGGGCCTGACAAAAAATTGCAGTCAGATGTTATAGGATGCTCTTTTATGTGTATGGACTGGCTGTAATACAAATTTCATTGTCAAGTTATGCGGCATTCCAGAGATTGCAAATGTTTTAGTTTATTTTTCTTTTTTTTTTAATTAGACTAGACAACAGAAGGGTGAAGATGGTAAGTTTAGTCCTAAAGCAAATGCTTTCATTCTGTCAGGGAGAATATTTCACATTAGTGATTTAAACAAACAGGCTGTTATATGCTGGACTTCCACATTAACAGTAATGATAAAAAACATGAAGGAGGAGTAGGTACTTGTACACCTTAAAGGCATATAAGTAGTCACGATCTTTGTCATTGCATTCTTTAGATATTCTTGTCATGACATACTAACTTTTCATAAAAGAGCTCATCACCTTCCAGGAAAAAAACTAGCTCTAAATATCCTCATCCTCCCCCATCCCCAAAATGCTGCTGCTTGATTGTTTGTAGGATTTCTTTGGTGGGTTTTTTTTTTTTTTCAATAGTAAATGTTGGGAGGAAAGAAGGGTACTTTTTTGTATACCAAATATTATATTCAGTTGGTCTCACTTCACACACACAAAAAAAAATTAGATTAATATTTTTATAATACAAAGAGGTTTTATGTGTTCCAAATACTGCTCCTTGGGCTTCAGAAGAGGAGTTTGTGTAAAAAGCCGATATTCAGTGACCAAGTGCCTCTTTTGGACTGTGCATTTGTCTCTTTGCATGTACTTACATGCAGCTGTGTATGTATTTATATTCTGAAAGCAGAAGGAACAGATCTTATTGTTTAGGAAAGAGATGATTATAGCATGTATTTAGAGGATGCATAGTTACAAATGAGGAGTAAGTTTTGGAAACTTTCTCTGTAAGATTCATATTGAATCTGCACAGATAATTTAGGCTAATACCAAATAATAAAGCCTAATTTTTCTTTCCTTTCTGTTAACACAAGAATGGGAGAGTAATATCCTGTTGGCTGTTTTATCTGCTTTATTTTTGGAAGGATATTGCAGAAATAATCTTATCCGTCACTTGCTTTAAAGAATATTCTAGGCAAGTTAACAATCATATTTACCACAATAACTATTTGTTGCTTCTGCAAAACCTAAGGAGTTCCTTTCAAGAACATATATGCACTGCTTAACCATAAAGCACTGAAAACTGACTTTAAAATGGAACAGCATTGTAGGAGCCTTAAGCCTTTTAGTTTCTACCCTATTAAAATTTATACAGCCTAATTTAGAGAATGTTAAGTGATTTGCGTGGCAGCTTGGCAAACATGTCTTTTGAGCTAATAAATTTTTAAAGTAAGTTGTTATGAGTGTACAATGTAGAGTTCTTGTCCAAGTGTACTATTGCAAGTAACTTCACAAACTACAACCTAAATGCTTGAATTACATAGGTAGTCTGCGAGTTAACTGGATGAACGTCTAACTAATGACAAGATGTGTTATTCTGTGTGAAATAAGTTTGGATGTATACCAACCATACCTTGAGTGGAATCACAATGACTGCTTTGTTTTAAAGTGCTTTGTCTTATAAAGCTGCTGGAAAATTGCAAACAACATCCAAGATACATGACTTGGGAAAATATTTTGAGTAAACAAATTCTTTAGGTACTGAAAAAGATGTACCATAGCAAGAGAAAGCTACAGATACACATACTGTAGCTGTTCTGAGTTGTTGCTGCTACTCATTTCTTCTCTTCCCAGTTTATTGGCATTTAAAAAAAAAACCAGTTAAATTTTTCTATTACTTTATTTTAATCTTACTGAATTAGAAAAATAAAATTCTATTTTTAACTGCACCAAGATTCCAATTTCCATTCCTTTTCCTTTGTTTTGCCCTACTGAAGTGATACGTGTAATGTTCTTACTTTAACAGTTTGAAATTCTTCTAAAACTTGCCTTTTTTAACAATTTTTACAAGCCTAATTGATACTTTTCCAAACTTATTTTTAGTTAAATGGGAGCAGCTGACTGAACTCTGACTCAAAATGTGAAAGTTGGGGTTGGAGGTTTTATCTGTACACACTTCTCAGTTGAAAGCATTTGTAAATGTGGTCACTTAAATAAATTATGCTATACAAGTAATCTCTTTTTCAACTTCAACTAGAACCTTTTATCAAAGACACAGTGTAGTTCTTCTTGTGGCAAGAAGAGGTACAGTTCAAATAGCTCAGATTTTATTTTTTTTCTTCTTTTCCCCTTCGATTTAGGAAGCCAAAGTTCTTAACATCAAGAAATACAAAAGCAAAGGTTTGCTAATTACTGGTTAGTTGCACTAATATACACTATTTTGATCCTATCTTTCTTTTTTGTCAAAACTTATGTAGTAGCATCCATATCTTAAAAATATGTAGTATAAATGCATAGGGAATGCAATGAGTGTTGCTATTAGAGGAATTGCAAATACTTACTTTTCTTAACTTGATGACCATGCCAACCCAGTATTCTGTGATGTCATTTTGCTGTTTTAGTAATCAGCTGTTCAAAACCGTTCATGAGGTCCTAAATATTGTGAGAGAAGGACATAGAAAGACAAAGCATTCTGTAAAGCTCTGTCTGTTCTAGGGAGATACAGCTTTGTTGTCTTTGGCAAAGAATGAATAAACCTGCAAAGAATAAATATGCCTCCAAAGAATATTTTATGCTTAGGGGTGAAAAACCCAACAAAAATACCCCCAAAGTAATTATTTTTTCATTATGTATATTGATGGGTATTTGCCTATACATGCAGAATCTGATTCATAATTTCACTTGCTTAATCATAGTAACATAGCAATAACTTTAATAAACTACTGCTATTTAGATACACAGATTGTACTCAGTCATTCCTGATTTATGTTTAATAATAATGTTTAGGTATTATATTCAGCTGAAAACTTCGGTAACAAACATTAAGTCTCATGGCTTGGTGTATCAAACCATTCATTGTCTGCAGCAGTCAAGAAGACAGATTCTCCCTTGTTGTCTGACTTAGCGTAATTGAGGTTTGGGAGTACCTGCCTGTTTCTGTTGTAGTGCAGGATAAAGGAAATTATTTGACCGATTCCCCATTGTGACGGTTTTCTTGATTTATACAAAAGTAGATAATCTAGAAAAAAATGAAAGATGTAGATACATGCGTACACACACTGAAGCAAATAAGCCATTTGTTCCTGAGGCATCAGTACCTACATGTAGCATTGATCTCATGGGGTACTCTCCCCTTCAGGAGACTGTTACTAGGATGATTGTCACATAAGATCTTTCTTTCTATAGCAGGAAGAAAAGACATCCATTGATGTCAGAGGTACTTCGATTCAGTAAAGAACGAACGTGGTATTTTTTACCTTCAAGAAATGACTTTTCATTGTTTCATTTCAGTTTCAGAAGTTTCGTTGTGGCACTAAATAAAAAGAACATGAGTGGAATTCAGGGAGGCAGTTAACTAAACTTGCACTGTTGAGAGTTGTTTTGCCATTTATAGAAAATAGTACATCAGTGCCTCTTTACTCAATCTGTTCTATAGCTGTGGCCAGTAATGTGTGGGGAAATTAATCTCAGAGAACAATTTCTCGCCACTGTTACTGCTTTCCCTTTTGTGAGATAAGTGGTCAGCTGTGCTTTTATCTAACCTAGTGTCATCCTAGTGCATCACAGTTTTTATGGGTACTTTATAAAGTTCCTGAGTCTGTTGACTTCAGCGTGTGATTTGTCAGCACATTCCTCTTCCCTGGCTCTCCCAGCACTGCCAAGGCCTCTGAAATGACTCACACTGGTGCTCCCAGAGTGTGTGATGACCTAGCAGTTGTAGTGACATGCATATTTTAAAAGAATCTTTCTTTTAGAATGGAAGGGGTGATTTAAGGGAGTCTAGAGAGGAGTGAAGTCTCAATACTGAGCACAGTTAATCCTCTGACCATGAAAGTGCCCATCCCCTTGCCTCCTCCTCCCTTGCAATTCTGTCAAACCCTAGATCTTCGGAATGCTAATTTTATGCATTTTTTTTCACTGCTCTTAGCAGGCTACTGTATGCCGGCAGGGAGCTACACCTGAGAAGCTCTCACTCAAGCCAGATTCTCTTAAAAACTGGCTGAGATGCTGTGCTGCTTCTACGGGGGCTCTCAAAAAGCCCGCTGTGCTGCACAGTTAGTATGCCATGCATGTGAAGAGGTGTTGAGGCGAGGTTACAAGATTACTGTCTTTAAGCAGGGCTGTGGCTTAACCTGTGCTTCTGAATCCTGAGCAGTGATCCTTTTACCCATCTTTTCTCCTCGCAGTGCCAGTATGTTTGGCAAAATCGACTCATACTTAGGCTATTACCTTGTAGAATCTCTCATATCTTATTCAAGCTAAACTCTGCTTAGGTTTTAATGGATTCTGGATGGCTCAAACTCCTGAATCTACAAAAATAACCAGGCACTTAAACTTTAATGTAAGTGTGGAGGCAACCTAGATTAAGACTTTCAGCCAAAATCTAAAAATAACTGTAGTTTTCACCTGATGTGATAGCATGAGTCTCTTTTCACTTTGTAGTACTCTTATGTTAGATGCATGCAGTTGTCAGTTTTGGTTTTATCTTGGCTTTTAGTCCTTCAGGACTTAGTGTTTTATTTATTTATGAAGTGCCTAGAACTCTTGCTGCTCCATAACTAGTAAAATAATAATATCAACTGTGATTTTTATTGTAGGGTTTCATATTTTGTTTGTTGCTTCAGAACGAATAATTAAGTAGTAAGCTGTGAAAACCCATTTAAAATGAATTTAAAAAGTGAGGGATCGTGCAAATCCCAAGCCACATCTACATCGGGTACTTACGTGAATACTTTTTTAAATACTTTTAAACAGTTTTAACTGAATTCCTGTTTTTCATATTTTTCTAGTTTATTGGTTGCAAAATGTCTGGAATTTGGTATTGCTCAACTGCTGTGAAATCAAACTAACTTTAAGCAGTATTTCAAACAACTACTGAAAGTGACACAAATCCAACATCATAACTTAGAATTCAGAAGGAAATGCAAGTAACGAACTTCCCCATAGTAACTTGAGTGATTTTTTTTTCCATATCTGTGCGATCAATGTGAATTTGTCTACTTTAGATTTTGTTTAGTGTTAAAGAGTTCTTTCAGAAGTGCCACCATTCTGTAATTATTACCTGCCTCCAGGAAATGGGCTTCCAGTGTCAATGGAAAACTTCAGTATCTGTGTCACAGTTTGTGCAGATCCACATCTGGTTATTGGAAATGTAGCATGCCAACTCACTGTTTTAACCAATGGCACAAGACTTGTAGAATCCAGGCATCTTTTTGGTACTCTGCTAAATTACTGATTTCATTTTCAGCTGGGAGAACACATCCATATTTCTAAATCTTCCCCCTAAATAGGGGTACCAACACTTAAACACTTTCCTAGCAGCATAAAGTGTTTGCTGCAATCCCTGTAAGATTGCAGATTGAGGTTGGTAGGCAAGTGGATGATTTCACAAAAACATTTGAAGTGAAGCTTTGTACCTAATAATAATATTTGAAAGATTTCCATCTACTCAGTAATTATATTGAGAAGATTATCAGGTGCTTAATTAAGACCAGCACTTCAAACTTGGCTCCAAAATAAAATCACCTTTTTTTCAGGTTTGAACTTGCCCTATTTGGGAATGGGAAGAAGGAAGGAGGAAGCACTTGCAAAGAGCAGTTAGTTTTACTGGTACCTGTGTAATCAGTTGTCTGCCTGTGAAATTGCTTCAGAAGCTACAGCCCTGTCATTTCTTTGTGCTAGTACTAGGCGTGAAATGAATGGAGGAATGGTTTTGGTGTTATTTTATTTTTTTTTTAAGATGTTCAATGTTTTATGTTTACTAGATTTTCCTTTATGAATTTATAAATATCACAGTATACTTGCTGAAGCTAGTGAACAGTTAGCATGTAGGAAATGGGTAAATAAAACATTGACATTAGTGATGTGAATGCACAGTTCAGAGTTGCAGTTTGCACTGTGCAGGTCTTTGCTCTGCTGCAGTAAGCATGATGGAGCAGACAGTAATCCTGCCTTATGTGCCAGCTTCCTCTGTGCCTCTTGCCATTAAGGCCAGTCACCAGTCTGCTTGTCTGGCCTTCAGCAGTGCGCTGACCTAAAAAACAATGCTTAGAATTATCTTTTAGGATGTCAGGCTGTGGAGGCAGTTTTCTCACAGGAGAATGCATAATTGGTACATAAACTCTGAATAATCCTGAAAGATACAGCAAGGCCATGAGAGGCCGGAGGAAGCTTAAGCAAGCAAGATGAGAAGAAGCTGGAATTCACCGAGCTAATGAGAACTGTGGACTGTTGGCAAGCTTTCGAGGTCAAGTTCTCACACCTGTGCTTAACCAATTATATGTTAGTCACTGAGGGTCTTCAAGACATGTACTCAATCATAATATGCCAAATCAGTGTAAGTGCATGTAAGAAATAGTACATAAGGAGTTAAGGCTTTGTAATAAACGGCTGATTACATTGATCTCTGACTGAGTCCATGTATTTTCTGTGGCATCAGGCTTTCTTCTACATTCCTAATTAATACTGATTGTTATTTTTTATTTGTAGATAACATCAGCTTTTGATATTGTACTGAAAATAGAGACCAAGTTCCAGGTCTTAAAATATTCTGGGAAACGAGTGTAGATCTTGGTTCCGGTATTCAGTCAGGAGCAACAATTGAAAGGAAGAGCCACTTCAGTGCATAATTTTACTCCTGGGTGCTGCTGAATGGAAAAATCATGCTTGCTTAATTAAGAAGTGATAATACCACGTTTCAGTAATGGAGCTGAACATTACTGTAATCTAGAATGAAATCTGCTTAAAGAAAAAAAATAATCCTCCAGCTTTGCAGTTTTGAACCTGGTACTGCGGTGACTATGGCAAATATCTTGTTTAGCAGTGTTTTTTGCTTCTGTATATTAAAAAATGTTTAGTTATTGGTTTATTGTCAATAAATGTCACACTTTTTGCTCTTGAGCAGTTTCAAGTGAACAGAATTTTATTGTTTTTACGTGTAACAAAAAAGTAATTGCTGTAACTTCAACTCCAATTAAAGGCAAGGGGAATTATCTGTGAATACTCAAGGGTAGAATTTTGCTTTAACCTATTATTCTTTCTTATTTGAATAAAGTTACAGATTTCTAACTTTAATTCATGCTAATTAAAATAGGAGTAGTAAAAATACTCGTAGTAGAAAAGACTAAATATTGAATGTATGGAGTATAAAATACTACTAAGTGTTACAGAATCTTTCAAGAGGTTGGTAATGCAATTTAGTATTTTAGAACATCTGTTTTTCTTAAATTCTTTCAAATGAGAAAACTTTCTAAACAAGGTTTGTAAACTTCTAATAAAAATTAGTGTTTTCTGACATTTGGAATTGCACCTTAAATTATGTAGAATGCAAATGACCATTAAAATCAAGGTGGGAAGATGTATTTAAAAATAATCATAGAATCATGTCACCATATGAAACATGCAATGGGAAAAGTAATACAATAGTGCAGTCTTGTGATGTGACAATCATGAAAGGAAAATATGCACGTTCATTTAGGATATATAAGCAAATACTCAAGAAGATCTAATCTTCTGAATCAGTTACCACAGTGTGACTTGTTTCTATTCTCCTGTTGAAGGTTTAGGGCTTTTTGCTAGCAGTTATTGCTCTGATATTTTTCCCCAAATAATTTCCTTTGTCCTGTTAACATTTTGATAATCCATCAAAAAGTACATAATTCATCAAAATCCAATAATTAGAAGAATGATACGCAGTCAGTGCTTTAAACAACATCAGGATGCAGAAAATGCTGATCTGAGGCAGAAACAGCAAACAACCTTAGACCAATAAATATATCTGGGGGGAGAGGAGTTGGAATTCTTACTGTAAACCTTGTTAGTTAAAATGTCCATAAGAGAAGTAATGCTCTTTCATGTAATGTTTTGGAAGTTGTGAGATAAGCTGCATTTCCCTCAAGCCCCAGTAACTACTTCAGACAGGTACTTCTCTGGGTAAAAGGAGATTCCTTTATGTTTTTCTATATAGATGCAATAATAATTAACAAGTGAATAACCTATTCGGTGCCTCTTTTATTTTGCTTTTCTGTAGACAAAACATGGATGCACACTCCTGAAGCCTTATCAAAGCATTATATTCCCTATAATGCAAAGGTAAGAAAATATGAAGTTGTTTTGTGCTCCTGCATTAAACAGTGTGTTCTATCTTGCTTTTCATTTTAGAACTGCAGAGACATGTATTAGCTAAATGAAATAACAAAGAAAATCTTAGTAGATGTCTGTTTTGCAGGTTAAAAATTCCTGTTTCTTAAATAGTGACCAATTGATTTTTTTTCTGAGTTATTTGATGTTTTTCTAGAAAGCAGACCAGTGTTCCTTTTCTGCTTGATGCTCTGTTTTCTTTTAATGGATTGCTAAATGGATGGAAATTTTGAGTGCAAAGGAATTTAACATCAGGTTGCATGCTTACAGTAGTAGAAAAATTAAAATTAATAGCTCAGTCTTCTTTTGAACAACAGCAAAGGTGTGATGATCCTATCTGCTGGATGTATTGAAATGTTAAATACTCTGGAAATACCGTAGAATAATAATGGAATTTTTGCACAGTAAAAAGAGAAGACTTACTTATGATTTCTTATTCCAGTTAAAATGTAATTCTACATTATTTTGATTAATGTGATGACATCTGTTCACAGGAAATACATCTTCCAAAAGAACAAGTTAGAAAATGGTTTGCTAACAGGAGGAGAAAATATACAGGAATCAGAATAACTCAGTGTAAACTGAGTAATTGGGTATTATTTGCCTAACCTAGGAGGATAATTCAGTAACATTCCACTATGCTCTGTTCTGGATAAAGTTCTTATATGATTTTTGTATTTCTTAATATAAAAATCGTTTCAAAAACTGGGACTCAGTTTCCTATACTGGTAATCCCTTCTGTTGTGTTTGCAACGTTCTGTTCTAAGAGGAAGATGAAACTATGAATTATTCATTCACTGAAAAATGTCCTTTGGTCTGTGGTCTTCTAGAGAAAAAAGAAACCTCCCTCACCTTTCGTGCCTCATTGTATCTTGTGAATAAGTGTCAGTACAGCTATGCAGAAGATGCAAACAGAATAAAAAGAATGGTGATAGGCTGGTGATAACTGTAGAAACAGCAGCATCAACTGCTTCTGGAGTAAAAAAAAAGGGATGGGGAATTCCTATCTGTCCTGGTTTTAGCTGGGATAGGGTTAATTTTCCTCCCAGTAGCTGGTACAGTGGAGTGTTTTGGATTTAGTATGAGAATAACACTGATAATGCTAATGTTTTAGTTGTAGTTTAGCAGCACTGACTATAAATTCAAGGACTTTTCAGTCTCTCATGCTCTGCTAGTGAGGAAGGGTACAAGAAGCCAGGAGGAAGCAGGAGCATGACACCTGACCCAAACTAGCCAAAGGGTATTTCATACCACAGAATGCCATGCTCTGTACGGAAACCAGGGGGAGCTGCTGATCGCCACTTGGAGCTGGGCTGGGTATCCGTCAATGGGTGGTGAGCAATTGTATTGTGTTTTGGGTTTCTTGAGTTTTATTCCTCTCTCTCTTTACCCTATTATTGTTGTTATTATATTTACTTTATTTCAATTATTAAACTGTTCTTATCTCAACTCACAAGTCTTATCTTTTTCTCTGATAATCTTCTCTATGCCATCAGAGGGTTGGGGAGAGTGAGTCTGCATGGTACTTAGTTGCCATGACACTATGCAAAGAAAGCCATGACACTATCCAAAGAAAGTCTGTTCTCAGCCTAACAGAAAGCCTCTTGGTCCAAACAAGTCTTTACTTTTATTTAATGTATGCCTAAGTGTCATTCCAGTTCTGCTCTTGTTCAGTGTGGCTTCTGACCTTGCAGGGTCTCCTCAACCTCCTGTCTAAATACTAAGCAGGAAGCTGCAGAGATGTCCTTGCTTATTGCAGGAGGTTGAACAAGATGACCTTTGAAGGTCCCTTCCAACCCAAACTATTCTATGATTCTATGGTAATGTACTACAGCATATGTTAAAAAAAAAACAACAAAACAAAACCACACAAAACCCACAACAAAAACCCAACCAATTTTAAAAATTTGAATCAACAGAAAATCATTATGTAGAACTGTCAGCTATTTGATCCTTTATTTTTCTTGACTATATCACTTCAGGCAGGCCTACTAAAGTGATCAGAGGGCTGGAACACCTCTCCTATGAGGAAAGGCTGAGAGAGTTGGGATTGTTCAGCCTGGAGAAGAGAAGGCTCCAGGGAGACCTTATTATGGCCCTATTGTGTTCTTAAAAGGGGCTTATAAGAAAGATGGGGAGACATTTTAGCAGGACCTGTTGCAATAGGATGAGGGGTTACGCTTTTAAACTAAAAGTGGATATTCAGGCCGGATGTGAGGAAAAAATTCTTTACAATGAGAGTGGTCCAATACTGGCACAGGTTGCCCAGAGAGGCAGTGGATGCACTATCCCTGGAGACGTTCAAGGCCAGGCTGGATGTGGTTCTGGGCAACCTGATCTAGTCAAAGATGTCCCTGCTTATTGCAGGGTGTTGGGCTAGATGACCTTTGAAGGTCCCTTCTAACCCAGACTGTCCTATGATTCTGTGATTTGATGAAATTAAAGAATCATGGTTGCTCTTTTTCCCTCAAAAAGATGATTTAAAATTTTGATAGTATAATTGTCAAACATGGGGTACATTTGTAGAACACATAGCAACATAGCAATTTTCATGTTACCAGGATACTAAGCAAACCCCATATTTCTCTTTTTGTGTCAGCTTTTTTCTGTAATCTTCCTAAGAATAGATGTTTGTGTAATTTTCTATGCTGGAGGGGGGAAAATGTTCTCTTTTTCCCTTAAGTGAATTTTCTTTAATTTTTGGCCAGTTTCCTTTCTCCAAAACAGAAGTGATTGAAGTGTGACTTCATAATCGAATCTGTCTGAAACTTAAGACTAGGCTTATTCCTGTCACAATTTAACTGGTAACTACCCTGAGGAATGCCTTTCTGATGATAAAAAGTTACCACTGCCCAAACCAGCAATGTGTTCTGTGTCTCTTTGTAGTAAATGATGTATGTATTTATAGGCACTTGGCTATTTTTGTTTGTTTGTTTATATCAAATTTCCACATGCATATCTTTCCGTTTTGCACATTCAAGGTGCTGTTTTGCGAGCCTGGTGTTTATATTGGCTACTAGTATACTGTGGAGTCTGTAGCTTTGACCTTACCTTAGGCCAAAGAGCTGCTGTTTTACATAATAACATGCTGGTAAGCATGTAAAATAAACGTGGGAGTTTATTTTACAAGGAGATGTGATGGCTTCCTAGTGCTGATACAGCTACTGCCTTAATGTTTACTTTAGACTTCTTTTAAAGGTTTGAATATTGTCAAATACATATTTATGATTCTTGATGAAGTTTAAATTTGAAACTTTAAAGATAAATGAGCAAAGCCTTCCCACAAAAGACTGTTAAAATTCTCTTACTTTGTATTATTGTGGGGTTTGGTGACATTGTGAATTGTTTTGCAGTTCCGTGGATGATCTTTCCTTTCAATTTTTCAGTATGTATCTTGGTCTTCTATTGCAACTGTAGGAAAGGCAGAAAAAAAAAGGCATTAGTAACAAATACTCTGCAAAAAGACCTTGCTCAGCAGTATCTTACGTTATTATTCTTTACTGTAGTACAATAAACAGAGTATTGTTAGGTTTTCAAACTTATGGGATTTCTTATACCTTCAACTTATTTATCATTGAGGAATGGTAGATAATATTTTCATGGAGCAGGCATTTTGGACAAGAATTTTAAGTCAGAAATACCATGCCGCTTCTAATGGACGCAACTGCTGTAGCAGGGCTCTAGGTGCAATTATGTCTTTTGAATATATGCATATCACAGTCATTAGTGTATGGTATTATCAAAGCCATGTTTTTATGGCATAAACAGCACTTCTACTATAAATTTTTGTTGCTATAGCTATACTAGCATTTTCTCTTTTTGCAGGCAGTTTTTTATCTCATCTGCATATGAATGCACACACAAGTTTAAAGACTCTATGAATGCCTGTTGCATATGCTTGAGTAGCCCACATGGGCCCCTACATGTCAGGATATTGAGATTGTTTTGCAAGAATTAGTCAGCATGTGGATCATGGTTTCTGTGTACTTCCGCACCCAGAGTTTTGTCATTCATGTCCATTTACTGTTACCTGAAAGCTTTGAAAACGTCACTTCCTTATAATTGGAGTGCTGGTATCTTCTATGGCTAAACACTGGCTAAGAAATTCAAAAAACTGTGCGGAACAGCAGTTTTCTTTTTCCAGGTGTCTATAGCCTTCTGTCAGTTATGTGTAAAATACCCAGATACAGAATTTCTGGAATTCATGTGACTTCTGGATTATGAAGCCAATAACTTAAATATACATGGGAAATTTCTTCCTGGGTCAAGGATTTTTGTAGCCTTTTACTCTGAGATTTGATCACCTGTGTGTTAAGTTTTGATCTCCTTTTACTTAAGCTTGAAAATCTGCAGCAGGGAATTTCATCATACTGATTTATCTGGCACAGTCTGCGATTCAGAAGACTTGTGTTGTTGGCATGATTAACAGAGTACAGTGGTTTGCAGCATTGTACCTGAGGCCCATCTGTGCCAGGTGCATTCTTTAAATTATTTTTGTTGCATAAACTGTGATTCTTTCCAGGGGTCTTGGAGTAGAAGAGCTGTTTGTTGGAATGTAGAAGAGCCATATGTTAAAGTGTTAATCCAGCAAGTTCTGAAAGTACATTTGTATATATATGTGATATACAGAAAAAACAGAGTGTCCTTCTCTTAGATGGATGGCCTTACAGGACTCTAATCAAACCTACGACCTGAGGACTTTGCTGTCACCGTCCAAGCTCGCTAGGCCCTGGCAGTTAAACCTCAGGTGTAAAGGGTGGGGCCAGTTCTGCGCACGCTGTGCCTCACCTAAAAAATCCACTGCAAAGCCCTGCAGCGACATGTGAAGGATGAAACGGCAGGTGATAAGGTGCACTGGAAGTCGCAGACCCAACCCTGCATGCAGGTGGTTCAGGACATTGGTTGCTCGAGGCTGACCCAGGAGATGACAGTCTTGTTTGGCAACATCCTGAATGACCAAGCAGCCTTTTTTCAAGGAGAGCACTGCTTGTTCCATATGGAGAGAGGCCTAGAAAAGGTGGCCTAATCAAAGCTCATCTCCCCCTCCACCTGGTTGGCTAGCCGCGGCCAGCGGGCATCTTCTGTTGCAGTCAATTAAAGACAAAGAGACAAAGGCATACACCTGCCTCCAAAGGTGTGTCCAGATTGACACTTGCATGTTGGAACATCAGAACCATGCCTGATACAGTGAACAGCAGGGATCTTGAGCGCCATTCTGCACTAATTGCCCACAAATTGTCACGACTTAACATCGATATTGCTGCTCTCAGTGAAGTTCGCCTTCATGAGGAAGGTAGCCTTAAAGAATATGGTGCCAGCTATAGACTCTACTGGCCAGGCAAATCCAAAACTGAAAGTCATCTTTCTGGAGTTGGCTTCATGATTAAAAACTCCATCGTCTCTAAACTTGAAAATTTGCCGATAGGTCATTCTGATCGTATTATCTCCCTACGTCTTCCACTACACAATAAGCAACATGTTCTTTTCAGCATATATGCTCCAACTCTGCAAGCTGACCCTGCAGAAAAGGATAAATTCTGCTCCGACCTGCGTCACCTCATTCAAAAGGTTCTATAGAAGATAAGATCGTAATCCTTGGTGACTTCAACGCCCGAGTAGGTAAGAACTTTGAAGCCTGGAAAGGAGTACTAGGCAAGCATGGTGTTGGCAGCTGCAATGATAATGGTCGCCTCTTACTAGAGTTCTGTGCAGAGCAACAGCTTACTATCACCAACACTATTTTCCAGCAGAAAGACAGCCAGAAAACAACCTGAATGCATCCTCGATCTAAACACTGGCACCTTATTGATTATGTCTTAGTGCACCAGAGAAATATTCATGATGTCTGTCACACCTGAGTGATTCCTAGTGCAGAATGTCAAACAGACCACTGCCTTGTGCGTTGCAAACCTAATTTCCACTTCAAGTCCAAACCTAAGAGGGGCGGCATTCTGAGGAGGCTGCTTAATGTTAATAATCTCCAAGTAGCTGCAGTGAGGAACAGCTTTCAGGCTAACCTTCAAACTAGACTTGAAGACCAGCTTATAGATTTTTCTCCTGAGGCGCTTTGGCAACATATTAAAAATAGCATCCTGCAGACCTCCGAAGAATCCTTTGGGTTCTCCTTAAAGAAAAACAAAGACTGGTTTGATGATAGCAACCAGGAGGTCCAGGAATTTCTGACAAAGAAGAGATCTGTTCATCAAGCACACCTCGGTCAGCCACTTTGCCATGTAAGAAAAGCAGCCTTTCATCTTACAAACTTAAACAGAAGCTTCGAGACATCCAGAAGAAGTGGTGGCTCACCCTAGCAGAAAAGAGTCAATTATGTGCAGACCTGGGTGACCACGGAGGAGTCTATGAGGCTCTGAAGCCAGTGTACGGACCCATATTTCAGGTTCAAAGCCCCTTACTCAGTGCAGATGGCCGAGTGCTTCTTACAGATAAAATCTCCATCCTGAATCGTTGGTCTGAACATTTTCAAACACTCTTTAGTGCTAACCGTGTAGTCTAAGGCGAAGGAATCCAGCACATTTTACAACATCTGGTGAAAAACGAATTTGATTTGGCCCCTACCATGGGAGAGACTCTTAAGGCTATACAGCAGGTGAAAACTGGCAAGGCAGCTGGGGTTGACAGAGTCCCACCTGAAATCTGGAAGTATGGAGGCCAAGCACTTCATGATAAATTTCACGAGCTCGTTGTACGCTGTTGGGAACAAGGTAAATTACCATCAGTTTTTCATGATGCAATCATCATCACTCTGTATAAGAAAAAAGGTGTAAAGTCAGACAGCTCAAGCTACCGAGGTACAACTCTGCTCTCCATTGCTGGAAAAATTCTTGTAAGAATACTATTAAACAGATTAGTACCTGCTATCGCAGAAGAACTTCTACCTGAAAGTCAGTGTGGTTTCAGAGCTAATAGAAGTACCACAGACATGGTATTTGTTCTCAGACAACTGCAAGAAAAGTGTAGAGAACAGACTAAGGGGCTCTGTGTAACTTTTGTTGATCTCACCAAAGCTTTTGACACTGAGCAGAAAAGGCCTGTGGCTGATCTTGGAACAATTAGGTTGTCCCCCAAGTTCCTCAAAATGATTATTCTGTTACATGAGCATCAGCATGGCCAAGTCAGATATGGCAATGCACTCTCTGAGCCCTTCCCAATAACCAATGGTGTGAAACAAGATTGCATTCTCACACCAACTTTATTCACAATCTTCTTCAGCATGATGCTCCAAAGGTCTACGGTAGACCTCAACAAACAAAACGGCATTTATATTTGATATACTGATGGTAGCCTATTCAATCTAAGTCGTGTGAAGGCCCACACTAAGACCCTAAATCATCTTGTCTGTGAGCTGCTTTTTGCTGGTGATGATGCCCTTGTTGCCCACACAGCAGCAGCTCTGCAGCATTTAACATCTTGCTTTGCAGAGGCAGCTGAGCTTTTTGGGCTGGAATTCAGCTTGAAGAAGACAGTAGTTCTCTACCAACCCGCACCACAAGAAGATTACCCGCACCACAAGAAGAAGTACCACATTACTATGGGCGAGTCAGAGCTTAAGTCAGTTCAGCAGTTCAGTTGTCTGGGAAGCATTATTTCCTCAGATGCCACGATTGACAAAGAGATAGACAACAGAATAGCAAAGGCATATAGAGCCTTTGGAAAACTCCATAAAAGAGTCTGGTGCAATAAACCCCTGGAAGAAAAGTACAAAGATCAGTGTCTGTAGAGCCATTGTACTGTCTACTCTTTTATATGGGTCTGAATCGGTTATCTACCGCCATCACCTGCAACTCCTTGAACGCTTGCGTCAGCGCTGCCTCAGTACAATTCTAAGCATCCATTGGACTGACTATGTGTCAAATGTTACTGTCCTTGAACAGGCAGGGGTCACCAGTATCGAGGCCATATTGCTGAAATTGCAGCTGTGCTGGGCAGGGCACGTCTCCAGGATGGAGGATCACTGCCTCCCTAAGGTTGTGTTTTATGGTGAACTCGCCCCTGGCTGCCACAAGAGAAGTGCCCCAAAGAGGAGATATAAGGACTCCCTGAAACAATACCTCAACCTTGGCCATATTGACTACCATCAGTGGTCCACCTTGGCCTCTAATCGGGAGACTTGGAGACACAGTAGACATAATGCCTTTGACTCCTTTGAGGACTCACGCAGAACTAGTCTCGAGGAGAAAAGACGTAGAAAGAATTATGCCGCACCTATACCACCCAAGGAGACCTTTCTCTGTGGTTTTTGCAGCCAGATTTGCCTATCTCACATTGGTCTTTTTAGTCATTAGCGCGCTTGTAATAAGTATGAGTAAAGCCCTTCCCAAATCTTCATTCGTGAAGTCAAGCCTTGTGTGTGTACAGAAAAAACAAGTAGAAGCAGTAGTAATAGGAGCTCGCTTGCAGCAGCAATAATGGCATTTAGTATTGAACACAGTATCTAAAGCATATTTCTAAAGTTACTGTGTTAACTAAAGGTTTTAAACTGAGTTTTAAACAGGCACATCACTGCTCCAATATCTGTCTCAAAAGAGCTGAGCAATGATACTGTTGAGAAAAGACTCAAAATTATTAGCAGCTTTATAAATAACTTTTATAATGTCATTTTTTTTATTCTTCAGAAAAAGAATAAATTAGTATTTGAATATAAATCTTCATTTTACTGTGAAAGGTACTCAGAATCACGAGTTCGTCAGCACCAGGCAAGAGCAAGCACCAATTGTTTAATAGGCAGTGAGTGATACGAATGTCAATTTGAGACAAATGAACAAAACTCAGAGGTTAGTCCAAACAGAATTAACAAAGCGA
This sequence comes from Pezoporus wallicus, assembly GCF_028554395.1. Taxonomy (NCBI): domain Eukaryota; kingdom Metazoa; phylum Chordata; class Aves; order Psittaciformes; family Psittacidae; genus Pezoporus; species Pezoporus wallicus. The sequence continues at coordinate 120,286 of NW_026640647.1, forward strand.
AAAACAAAAAAGCATGCAAAGAATAAGGATGGAAGCTCCTAAGACCTGAAGATCAGCAAAGATTTACTCAGCTCTCCACATCTCTTTCTGTTCCTTCTCTGTTGCTGGTATTTATTCCCACTTCTTAAGTTTGCTTGAAACTAACGAGTACCCTCATTAGCATGCCCTCTGGGGATTCTTTCTGCACTATTTCCATGTGAGCTGTCAGCTGTGAGAAGGTGAGGTTTCTTTAAGCAGGCTTTTTAGCTTCAGAACTGTCAAGTGTCAAGTGAGTTGCATGCCAGACACTGGAAGTAATAGGCTGCAGAGTTCAAACGTCTGGATTATTGTACTCATGGGCTAGGTGGCCAGCAGTGATTTAGAGACTATTCTTGTTTTAAATTAGAACCAGGACTGCAGATGAATTAAGTCCTTCTTGTCTCCTATTTTTACTTTTGGAAATAGCGAGGTATTTCTTTTGCTCAGCCTTTCCTATTTTTATGGAGCTACTGCCACCACCTTACATCTATTATTCACCAGAAATAATCAGGAAATTTCCAAAATAAACTAGGAAAACAACCAGAATAAAACTGGGTCATAGAAAATAAGAGAATAGCACAACTTTTTCAACAGAAACTTTGACAAGAACATACAATTTTTCCAACACAAGCAAGACTATAGGAATCTGTCCAACAGCTAGGGTGTTCACCATTCAGAAGGGTTTCACAAATACACCATGATCTCCGTAATGATTCATCTTCAAGAAACCATCAGACATGCTAGCAGCTGCAGTCTCTGACTTTAATAAAATAATAACTGTCCTGGGTTCAGCAGTAGCAGTCATTTTTCTCCTTCTTAGTAGCTGGTGCAGTGCTGTGGTTTTGACTTTTGGCCTGGGAACAGTGCTGATAACACGGATGTTCTTAGTTGTTGCTAAGTCATGTTTACTCTGACCAAGGACTTTGTGAGTCTCATTCTCTGCCAGGGAGGAGGCAAAGCCAGGAGGAAGCAGAGACAGGACACCTGACCCAACCAACCAAAGAGGTATTCCATACCACAGCACGTCATGCCCAGGATGTAGAACTGAGGGCAGTTACCTGGAAGGGCTAGATCACTGCTCGGTCACACTGGGTATCAGCCGGTGGGTGGTGAGCGGTTGTATTCTTTTCCCTTGTTATTTCCCTTATCATTGTTATTATTGGTGGTAGCATTGTTATTATTGGTGTATTCTTTTCCCTTGTTATTTCCCCTATCATTGTTATTATTGGTGGTAGCATTATCATTATTGGTGGTAGTGGTTTTGTGTTATACCTTAGTTACTGGACTGTTCTTATCTCAACCCATAGGAGTTACTTTCTTTCAATTCTCCTCCCCATCCCTCCGAGAGCAGGGTGAAGAGGAAGGGAGGGAGGGAGTGAGCAGGCTTCGTGGCAGCTGGGCTTAAACCATGACAATAACATACACTAACCAGTTGTGGTTTCCAAACTCTAATGAATATCAGATTACTCTGATTCTGAAGGTGTAAAGCCAACTTTTGCCTGTTTTGAAAAGTATTTTGAACTTAGACCCTGAGAATTTTAGGTGCAACTTACTGGATTATTATTTCTGGTTTGGAACATAGCAAAGGAAAAATACATGAACCAATTTGTAAGGCTTTGTTAAAATGTCTTACATTTTCACTAGAAATGATTATTAGCCACTAAAAGGGAGAGAGTGATGGGTTTCATTGGTCTAAGCTTTTTTTTTTTTTTCATACTTTATACTTTTGCATAAGTAATATTTTCTTTATGCTGAATTCTTTAGGGAAATAAAATCTAGTCAGTTCCTGTAGTTTTACAAGTCTTTTCTCGATTTGTTGTTCTAGTATTACTGAAAAGAAAGAAAATGTGGAAACAAGGATATACATCAAATCTTAATGATATGTGTGGAACCAGGGAGTGCATTTGAAGGAACACATAATTTGAAGCATGTACTAAAAATGTCCCTAAACCGTATAATCTACTAATGCTGTAGCACTTTATGCTTTTGAAGTGGGAGACAGTCAAGAGTCAGAGATAAGCAAATCACATTAATTAGAGCATTCTGTTAATAAGATTAGGTGGGAAGGAAGTCTTGTCTACTCATGAATATAGGATTATTTCTGAAAAGCTATATAAGTCAGGAATGTGTAGGTCTTTCTAACATCTGTTACATATTCTGGCACATCTCAGAATTAAGAGGCCACATCCCAACTTGCAGTTTATGAGGCTTTGAGGAACTGAATATTAAAAGCAAACCCATTCTCAAAATGAAAAAGCATTCACTGAAATTGCATGTGCATACTTAATGTTCAAACCATTTTTAAAAGCTTTAAAACGGTACAGTTTTGGTGTTTGAGGTTTTGTTTGGTTTTTTTTCTTAATGGATGTTTGAAAACATCTTACTTTGGTATGTGGATAAGTGAATCTTCCTTATGCTTCTTAGAGATGTATTGCAGTGGCTTGCCATCTTCCCCATCTTGCCTTTAGGTAATCAGGCAAGATGGAGGTGGAAAAGTTGGACCTCTTCACATGTGTTTTATTTTCAAAATTGAAGAGCACTCTGTTAATTTTGTACTAGTTGTAAGTTTTTACAACTACTTTTCTTGTAGTAAAGTATTTTACAATATCTTCCTTGTATTAGTATTTGCTGTTAGACTGATGTGTACAAGGAAGAATGGGTGAGATGTTTTATACTGATTTTTATGAATAACACTCAGACATACTAACTGAAATTATGCTGTGCATTTCCAAGAGGCTAGTGTAATTTATCAAATTCATTAGATCATGCATTCTTTGAAACTAAGGGTGAACTTTCCTGTGTTTGTAGAGCCTGTAGAATAATGAGGCAGAGACTCTAGGTGCTGCCCTGAAGCAGTCAAGCACAGGTCAAAGTTCAGAATATGTGAGCAACAGAAGACCTTGGACTTGATTCTCATGAGCGTTTTTCTCAGTTGGGTTAATTAAATGATAATGTAGACAAGAAATGGGTGAATTGTTATCCTCAAAGATACTGAGGTAATACTGGAGATTTTCTGCATATCTGCCCCAAATCTGTTTTCAAATCAGACCCCAAATTTTGAATTCTACTTTAGTGCCTTGAGCTCAAGACTAAATGTGTTCTCAGTACATGCTGTCTTAGTAAAAAGTATTATGTTTCTATTTAGAGAAGACTCTCAATCCTTACATGAAGGATTTTGAAATATGCTGTTTTCTTACTTTATGTTCACCTAACAATACAGGTATCACTATAATCATCTAGACTAGATTAATTTTACTCCTTTAGCACCACAATATAGGTCTTTTATTGAAAAGCATAGTATTTTTTATAAAGCAAAATGACAGCCAACATTAGTGTTGGATTAATTGCCATTGGAAGATAATTTATGAATTACTTTCCAACACAGTTATATTCTCTTAGAACAGTTCATCTGAGATGTTCGTCTCATCTGCTGATAGATCTTACAGTCACAATACTAGTGGTTTCATTTCATATCTGGTGTTGTCAAGTTGAAGTAGTCATTATTAAACATTTTTCCACTTTGCTAAAATAATCTTTCTAATAAAAATTCTGGTTCCTAATTTATATTATTTAGAGGGAAAAATATCTCCAATGTTTAGGTAGTGCTCTGCAAATTTGATTTACATATCTAAAGAATGGTAGCTTAATGAGGCAGTTCTTTCTGTTCCAAGTATTATTTTAAATTAAATGACTCTCATCCTAGTTAGGTTTTAGGAAAACTCATTTAATGATGTTCTTGGAAGTACCTGAAGGCCAAGTGTTGAATTATGGTGATCACATATGTTTTATAGTTGGCTTTCATGTGAGATTATGTGAAGAAATGGCAGTTTCTTCTAAATAAACAGATGACAAGAGAATATGAACAGGTTCATAAAACAGTAATCGTCACAGGGGATACACTTCTAGTTCTATGAAGGAAAAGTGAAAGATCCAGCACAACTAAACCAATATAAGAAGTGCTTTTCTTGTTAGGGTTCATTGCCTATGCAGTACTTGCTTCCAGAATCCATGCTGGAATTGAAGAAGGAAGATTCAGAGCAGGATTCGGCTTTCTTTTACAGGCAGGACATTCTCAGATAATAAGGTAGATGTATGTTAAGGATACATTCCATGTCTTTGAAAGCAAGATTTCCAATATTTTTCTATTATTCCGTAAAAATCTTAAATGTGATTCCTGAAGATTCTTTAACTGTAGTCATGAATCTGTAATAGATTGAAATGTTATCTAACTGCTTTGTTTAAGTGCCACCCATTTAGCCTTAAGCTTCTATATGTTCTGGTGCACTTCAGCCTCTGTTACGCATTTGCTCTTTCAGCTTGCCTCCTATGTGTGCTTTCTTTATGCTGTTACCTCTTCATTTCAGATAATCAAAACACCCAGAACCAGTGCTGATTTCCCTGTCCTTTTCCTACAAGATACTCACTTTATTTAGATACTTTCTTAGAACTTTAAACGTGATGCAGTTTTTGGTTCACAGTTACTACTCTGCTTTGTCTGCTGCATGGATCTTCTTTAACTTCCACAGATAGCTAACCTAATTTTCACTTGGCTACCCCAGTCAAATATTCCCTGACAATTTCTGAGGATATTCTGTGAATACAGTAACTCCCAAAGATGTTTGCAGATGTAATTTGTGCAAAACTAACTATACAATCAAAGTAGAAGGTGGAGCTTAGGAAGTAGTTTTTAGGATCAAAATAAAAAATTGCATTTTAGTTAGAAAACAGACATTTTCTTGGCCACTTTTGTGAAAATATTTCTATTAATTTATGTGGGTATGGCACTTCTTTTAACAAGTTGTTGTAGATTATCCATGTGATTATGGGTTACACTTTTCATAGTGACTCAGCGTATTTCCCCCCTGAAATTGCTTTACTAAGAAAATGTTAGGTTCATTCTTTATTTTTACAAATGTAGTGATTCTCAGTATAGGAACTCTAAACTCTACAGTTTAGGAAACAAAAAAATTGAAAAACCCAACAAAGGTAGTTCAGAGATTCAGAAGAGGTGCAATGCCCTTAATGTAGGCAATTTCATATTTAACATTAAACTGGAAAAGGGCTTTAATAAATTGAGAGTTATGGACAATAATTATTTGTTCCTATTACTAAGGCTATTTGTGTTTCAGTGAGAATTTTGTTCCTAACTATGGCTTTTTCTGTTTTGTTTGGGTTTTTTTTTTGTTGGTTTGTTTTTTTGTTTTTTGTTTTTTTTTGTCCCACAGGGAATTCATGTTTCTGTTTGTCATTATATGTTACCATGGCAAAAGAGTGTGATATGACAAGTTCAGCATTATCGTGTTAGTCAGAGAAGGCAGAAATCAGTTTAGGGAAAAATAAACATTATTCAAAAAATTGAAAATTACTCTGGAATTGTATCTGTTTTTGTAAGATAATGTTAGTATTTTCCAGTCCAAACGAGTAACTTCAACACTTTTCCATTTGTCTCAATATATTTATATATATAAAAATCCATTACAACTTCTTACACAACTTGTAGAGTTAATTTGCATTGAACAGAAGAAGGCTCTTAAGATTTTTTGTCCAGCTTTAAGCTGCAGAAGTTATTGGAAGCTGAACACTCGGAATTGCATAGTCGCACCTTGAAACAGCACATGGAAACTCCTGGATGATCTTGTACATGTTGTTATGAAAAGAGAATCTGAAGCCTGCTCTTGGATTCATGCCTAGCAATGAAGTCATCTGGGAAATATCTCTTTGAAGCAGCAGCCGCATTCTGAATGACGTTGTGGCCTGTTTACTCTTGTGGCTCAGGGGTGCACCCCTAATCCAGCTGCCTCACTACATTAAAGAAGTTGTGAGTTAATCAAAATGCTTTCAGCTTTACAAAGCTTCATCTTACTGGCAAAGCAGTGTGTTTTTGCCTGTTTTGTGAGCTAAGATTGGTTTTGTTATCAAATAATTGACAGCATAGCTTGTTTCTTCATAAGGGTTGTTTGTCATCTCAGTTCAGTTTTAATTGTTCTTGGGGACGTTCTGTTTGATAGGCTGAATGTTTGCAGCAGGAAAAAAAAAAATGTGACCAGGACAGGTGGAGCCTGAGAACACTTGAGTTCAAGCTTTAACTTGGCGTATTTTGTGAAGAAGGCCAGATAGCCTGCGGAACGCTAACACAGAGCAGACCAGTACATGCTACAGTTAAAGGAACAGTGGCATTATGAAAACCAGCGGGTTGATATAGCAGCAGGGCAAAACAGAGCCAAAACCTAGGACAACAGTTTTGCATATCTTATGCAGGGTGTTATGTGGTAATTCCTAAAAATGTTGTGAGAATACTAGCACTTGGGATCTTGATCTTGCTATTCCTTTAATTGTAGCGTTGTAATAGTTGGAGTTTTTTGAGGAGGTGGAGGGCAGGGCTGTCCTTCAGCATTTTGGGAATGCTAAAGCAATGGAACTGTAACCTCAGTCCAGGTAGACAGTGGGTTTATGCAAGTAGTAACAGCAAAAACATTTTGTTCATACTGCAGTGCAGTGAAGGTCCCTCTGGAATTGCCAGTGTTGCTAGCTGGCATTTTCAGAGATTAAGGGGGAATTAAAGCAAAGGTGGTCTCTGTGTTCTAAAGTTTTCTAACAGTTACATTTGATATCTTTGCAAAACACTCTGTAGGTGCAGAGCTGTTTTGAGGACAGCTACATTTTGTACAAACAGTACATTTTAGTGGAATGTAGGAATTGTTGAAGTTGCCTTACAGTTAATATGAATTAAATCACTGTACTGGCGCCTGGTTTATGAAAATAAATGAAAAGATAACATCAGCTTTCTTACAGTAAGATATTTCAAAATATCTAGAGCTAGGTGAAAAATATGTCAGCAAATTTGCAGGCTTAGTCTCACTTTACTGTTTCCATAAAAAAATGATCCTTGAGTTGAATCCAGTTCTGTGGTGCAGAACTAAGTCCACTAATTATGGAATTGTAAAGCTGACAGACCTGTCCACTCTGTTATGCACTTTCAAAGCTGAAAAGTCAATGTTTAAAATAATGATGTTGAATTATTTTTAGGTGGATTCCCTTCAGTTCAGGTAAAGCAAGTATTTTTTTTTACTGGGAACAATCCCATCAGGAATACAGATTTTCAGAATTAGGTATTCAAGCTGTGTGGTATATCTTCAGTGAGTGAATATCAGAGCGGCTTCATATTTGGAATATAAGTTTCTAAAGGAAGGGTGTTGATTAGTTCCATTTTCCATGTCTGGATACAGAATGGTTTTGTGAATGTACAGGTGCACTCTTCCCTTGCACCCACATTATCAGAAGTATAACCTGAGTAATCACCTTCACTGAATGTTGGCTCAATAATGATAATTCTTACATTTTAAGATTCAGCACTGAATTTAGAATTGCCAGTTCTTGGAGGTGAGAGACTAAATAAAATCTAAACTAATACAAGAGTAATGATAGAAGATTGCAGGAGCTGGCAGGGATGTTATTCAGTATCTATAGCTGGATGGCTTGGTCATTTTCTAGCCAAGCAGAAGTCATTCAGACCATGAATATGATCAAGCCAGGTCAAAGTAATCAACAGTATGCTCATTTGATGAGTTTTCTCTTGTTATTTATCTTAAAACTTCCAGGCAGTAACAATGATACACGACAGGAGGCTCTGCAGAGTTGATGAATAGGAGCAGAGAAACAGGTTTGTAAAGTAATTTGATGCCATTGTTCAACATTAGGTGAATCTCTGTGTAAAGTGTTAATGCTTTTGTACTGAAAGTGAAGGAGCTATAATAACTTGAAGGTGGTGCCTTTGGATTACCCACAGACATCTGTTGTAGTAAAAAGAGCTGACAGATCCTGGGGAGAGGATCACACACCAGATAAAACCCAAAACCACAACAAACCCAAACCTGTTCTCATGTGAAAAGGCCAAAACTGGAAATACTGATATGTCCAAATTGAAACCAGAGTTTGGAAGTGCGGTGTTCTTTATTTTACCACTTCATTTTATCAAGTCTCCGAGCACAGGATTCTTGCATGTGAGACTAATGAACATTGCAGAATACATGAAGAAAGAATGATGTCAAAAGAATGTGTTTCCCTCAGTCACCAGGGAATGTATGGTAAGAAATTATTTTTCTCCAGTGATCAGTTGGCTTTCACTACCATCTTCCTTTGACCTTGTTTATTTCATGATAAATATTACCTCTATTTTTTTTTTATTTATCAGCTGTGGGAAGTGCATCTGGGCTTAAAAGAAAAGCAGGCTTTCAGTACGGTTTTCTACTAATACTGGCATTGCTGTCATTTTGCATTCTTAAAATTTTCCTTTTTAAGCTCTTTTCCTATGCAGCAAATGTTTTTAAAGAATTTTCTAAAAATTACTCAGCTTGCTGATTTTTGCTCCAAGCTGGTATATCCCTAAGGGATATTCCTATTATCCTTCTGTTGCTGCCTCTGTAATTTCACTGAGTGGGAACATAATGCTCACTTAGACCAGCAGTGAGCTGTTAGCTCCAGCCAACAGGTCTGCAGAGCACTGCCAAAGAACTGCTTTTCCTTATCCAGTTGTTAGAGATGGAAATAAGTGTGCATGTAGCTGTGTTTATTCTCAGCCTGTGGCTAAAATTTGGGTAGCTGTATGGTGGCTGGTGATGCTGCATGCAATGGGAGAGCACCGTACAGCCCCTTCCCCCGCCCCCCCCACCCCATCCTAGGTCTGTTACCCTCTTCAGATTCAGCCTGACAACATTTTCAGAGCATGATACAGTTGGAGATGTGCTTCTGAAGTGCTGTGGTGATTGATGGATTGAAGAAATACTGAATGTTTTTTCTTGTACAACTGGTATTTTTTTCTATAGTGACAGTCTTGACAAGATAAGCTCTTTACTTTTCCTGCTTTCTTTCTGTATTCCAGCCTGCTCTTATCTTCCTTGCAAAGGTACTAGCTTTATTTCTTAACATTATTTTATCTTTAGAATTAGACACGTTTATGCAGAGAACATCTTTGATGGCTGTGTTGCTATCTGATTTGGTTTTAAATATATCCTTGTTGATAGCCCCTTCAGCATATGATACTAAGTTTTGGTCATTTACAGAGTGGTATCATAAATTCTCCTGAAGTTCTGCTTGCAAACAAACTGGTTATGTTAATATGAATGCATAATCCTATTGTATTTTCCTTTTTCTGTGCCCTTTGTTTTTTTCCCATTTGGCTGTGGATTCAAATGCAGTGGGACTTGAGGAAGAATATGACCTGATATGATATAATTTAATCTCATTATTTTGCCTTTAAAATTGTGCTTAACTAGATTCAATTTATTTGGACCACACTTCAGATTTCTTCCTAGTGAGCAGCTATATAATTTCTCATTAAATCTGAACTTGGGTTAGAAGACAGGTATAGGCAGGATTAGCACTGCCATATGTCCTCAGTTTTTCAGGCATCTTTACCAGAATATTTTTAGATATTCCTGCTTCCAGATATTTGGATTCCTGACAAGAACCACATCCAGAGCCTGGTGAAGTGTCTGTAGACACAGACAAAGAAATGTCTGTATTGTCTATGTCCATCAAATGTTCAAAAATATGTTAAGCTTTAGTTACCACATTATGTTCTTTATTATTTAGTCATAGCACCAAATTTAAAGACTGAGATGATTGTTTACATGGCTGATAGTGAAGAATTCTTAAGTTACTGCACTTCTAGAGAATAGAAAAAAATACAAATTAAACCAGTGTGGCTTGTTGAGAGGTTGCTTAAAATCAAGCACAGTGTTTTTTACTGCATCTGGAAGATTCTTCAGTTAACCACTGCCTAATTATTTTATAGTCCTTTCTCTAATGCTCTTCTCACCCACCCTCTATATTTCAGTAGCTTATTAAATAGGTTTTTCTTTCTTTATATCTTAATTACTGTAAATATCTTCACCCCTGTGTTTCCCTTATGAATTTGGCTTAATTCTACTGATGGATGAAATACCTGATAATATTTGATTTCTGTAAGATTTCTGTTAGAAGACCTCTCTTGTTTGTTTTTTTTCTCTTTTTAATCATGCATTCCTTCCTTTATTGCAAATAGTACTTGAACACTCCCTCAGAAAAAGGCACAGAATTGTTTTCCTGTGTTAGTCACTGTTTGTGTGGCACATGACATATCAGATGAGCAGGGGATATCCACGGAATGTGCTGATGTCTGTGGCACTTTTCTGTCTCTCCCTCCCACGTGGTGAGTTTGATTTCTGCTCTCATTTGAGCAGCAGTCATGCCTAGGAGAGGCAGTTGTTTTTTAAGGTGTTGCTGTTGAGAAATGCTCCCCAAAAAGGAAAAAACCAAACATTTATGTACTCTGGCAAAACCATGGAAGCTGTTGCGAGTGAGGAGCTGCATTGTGGGGTGGAAAAGGAGAAGGAATCCAAAACAGAAAAAGGTGGGTATTTACACTGCTTAATTGAAAAAGAAGACTCGCATATGCAAGGTTGAGCAAAAACTGCATAGACATTTGTTCATCTGTTTTCTGCATAGCTTCAGAAGTGGTCCCATGTCTCTTTTGTTCTCATTGTGTATTATATACTGTTATTCTGATGTTATTAGAATGTGGATTCAGTTGTCTTCCTTTCATCAGTAAATCAACATCCTTTAATTTCTGCTGTAGAAGGAGCTAATTTGTCAAATTCTGGCAGTAGGTATCCAGTAATTTTGTATTGCTTTTCTCCTTTATTGTATTAGTATATAGTAAAGTATAAGTCCTTTTTTTAATACAGTTGTGTTTATATCTGCATACAAGGGAACTTTTAATGTTTAGGGATTTCAGAGTAATTTCAGTGTGGCACTGTTCAGGATGGGTGTTTGAAAGATTGAAATGTGATGACAAAAGAAAACAGATGTTGTTTTAGTTTTGAAATACCTACACTGCTCTCTACTGGAAGAGTGGAGGTCTACATTAACTATTCAAAAGTTCACCTAAAACTCTTTCTTAGTCAAGTTCTAGATTTAATGATTCTCTTTGACTCTGATAAAAGTAACTTTTCCAAAGGATGGATAAGTTTTTGTTTTTCCCCTTGAGTTCTGAAGAAAAGCATCTGGATATGCTTCACATGTAAAAAAGTAGAATGTTGAGGTCTGAAATGTAAGCAGATTGGGTAGAATTACTGGAGGGCATCTTGTTTAGGGCAAGGAAAAAAGTGAACTGTTAATTCACCTGACCTTACTTGCAGCTGAGGCAGATGATAACAGCAGTAGACTTGTCAGAACTGTAAAGGATTTGGAATGCCTGAAGTCACCCTACATTTGAAATTGACTTTTAATTAAGCCAGCAGAATAAAGGCAAAGAAAGACCTACCTTTTCTTTTAATAGTTTCTCTAGCCAAAGTACAACTATAAAAGCATTTTTAATCAGTATGGAATTGGACCAAAACATGTCTTGCTCAATCTAAATATGTAGGAAAGTTTTCATTTCACAAGAGGTCTGCATGCTAGTTTGTTGTGCAAGACAGCTCCCCTGGCCATTACTGGGTGAATAATTCAGCGCTGAATTATTCTCCCAGTTCTCAATGATAAAACTTCTGTTAATTCTGGTATGTTGAAACAGTGTCTGTTCATTCTCTGCAGCTGCACTATCATGCAAATCTTTGCATGTGGAGTGAGCACATCTGGTTGTCTGCTAATATTAAATTATAACCAGTTTGAGGTGTTTGTCTCCTGTATGGCTGGTCAACAGCTCATTTTCTTAATGCAGACATCAGTGAGGAAATAGCAACCCTTAATGTATTTTAAAGGAACAGTTAAATTGTTTTGACTGATAAGATTCATTGACCTCATAAAAGGTTTTTTTTTCTGATAAGACAGCTGCAAGTGAGATCAGAATAAGTAATATATTAGAAAAATAACCTTTTATCAGTTTTGTAGGGAATATGGTTGGAAGAATGAAAGACTGCAATGAAAAATGTAATTCATATAGGAAAAAGACTGCCTTAGCTTGCTTTATGTTAAACAAAATATTAAATGTCATCCTCTTCAAACTTCTTAAAGTATCTAACTGAAACACAGTATGGTTATGGTGATTTTGTCATTAGCACTCAACAGTATATAAACATTTTAAAAGGTGGCATTTTTGTTGGAGTTGGCTTATCATGCATTATGTACACCACATTCAAGAATAACTCTTTTACTAGCTGCAAACAGTAAATACATGTAACAATCATATATAAAAACATTTTTCACCTATATTACATATTGGATGTTAATGAAGACTTAAAAATGCAATGCTTTTATTAATTTGCATATAGGTTTAATAGTGAATGATCTGAGGGGAACTGCTACGTCATTTTCTGGTTTGCTCTTCTGCAGCTATGTGTAGGAGTAGTCTTAGCTTGGCTCTGCTCAACAGCCAGGTCTGCAGAAGGTTCATAGCTGCAGAAGGGAACCTGGAAGTGGTCAGAGCAGTCACTGACTTATCAAGTTCCCATCTAGAATTCTGCATCAGCATTGCTTTCTAAATGAGCCTGATCTTGAAAAAGGAAATCTAATATTTACTGATTTTGCTTTGCAGTTGCTGTTGCAGAAACTGTTTCATGATGAATATTTAGACCATTCATGCCACACCTGTACTGAGCTCCTGATATAACAAATATTTATTCTCTGTGTTTGTGTAAGGTCTGTTGAGAAAAATCTGCTGTAAAGAGGATAATGACATGGCCATCTCCCTATTTCATGAGGATGGTGAATTAATTGTTAGTTACTTTGGAAATCCCAGAGGTGGCAGTGCAATCCATTGTGTTAGGGATTATATAAACACAGAGGACTTTGTCATATTGCATTTGTCGTTTGAAGTCTCAGCTTTGCAAATACGTATGTGTTTGCTTAGCTTAACTATTACGATTAATGCCATAGTAATTGGTACCTAATATTGAGCAAAATATGAGGATAGGACAAATCACACAGAAAAGGCACAGAGCAGAAAAAGGAAGCAGTTAAAAAGCCTTCAGTTAATGTATTAGGTATATGTTAAACATATATTACATAGTCATCATTCTGTTGTAATTAGAAAATAACTTGTCTTGATTTGAAGTTCTGTTAATATTTCCCTCCTAATTACATCAGTCTAATTAATACAAATATTCAGACTATTTGCTCTTTATTGCTGCTTTTCTCTTTATTAATCTCTTACCAAAGGAAAAAAAAAAAGATTAAAATGAAAAAGCTTATGAAAGCTGGGGATGAAATCTGTAAGCAGGTGATAACTAAAGTTTTAGCTTACCCGAATTAAAAAAACTAACAGCAACAAAGAAAGCAAGCTAAACAAGTGCAGTTAACAGAGATGCAAATAGATATCAGATTCGAGCAATGTAACCCATGCCGCACAGTCTGATTAATATTAACACTTAAGCTGCAAATATTCTTCATAATTCTGGATTAAATACATTTTCCTATGCTGAACAGTTTATTATGCATAAGCTCTAACTCCACATCCAGTTCAAAACTGCCAAGAGCAATAAGAATTTTAATAGTGATGCTTAATGTTAAAACAGATACTCATCTGGAAGACAGCCTATTGCATATGACTGTTGGAATTCTGGCTGGTTAAGTTATGTTCCATAGATAATGATATAATGCTTGTTGTGATGCTATAATACAATTCTATGATGCTTCCACATATCTCAGATCTTGGTTGTTTGTTTCTTGTATAACTTGTTGAGCAAACCCAGTTAGTATGTTTCTTCAGGTATTGTCAATCATTTAAACCTGTGCTTTCAGCAATTGATCTTTCTAGTTAAGATGTCTTACTTCTCCCTCTCCTTCATGACCAGAAATGGATTTGGGAACATTTCTTAAAAAATTAGTGACATTTACAGGTTCCACAGCTGTGGCAAAAGCTTAATATGGTGCTTACGTTTTCTAAGGCAGTAATGCGAGTTAGTAGCTCAGCTGTCTTCCACTTCACTATGGGCAGCAGTGACTTGTGCTCTCCTCCTTGAGCCTTGTCCACACTTGCAGCTCTTAGTTCCTGTGGCTATGAAGGATTCCTGTACTGTATATAGTGTGCCCTGGCCTGCTCACAAACTTTACAGCAGTTCTACCTCTGTCTCTTGTGTTGTGCCAGGTGTGTGGTGTATAGGTATCTTGTGTACAGATATCTAGTATTATCAGCATTCCTCCTAGATCATCATCTGACATTATCTACTTTCTTGTCCATTTAAACTTGTGGTTACTTTTTTTTCATTGCACTTTCTGTCTCTGTCACGTGTAGTATCCATAATGTCAAAGAATTATTCTTCTTTTTCTGTGTGTGTCACTTTCACAAGGAAGAACACACCCTCTATTTAAAGTCATTGGCGATGTTAGGTGAAAGACATTATGAGACCTCACTTGGAGTACTGTGTACAGTTCTGGTGTCCTCAACATAAAAAGGACATGGGACTGTTGAAACAAGTCCAGGGGAGGGCCACGAGGATGATCAGGGGACTGGAGCACCTCCCATATGAAGATAGGCTGAGAAAGTTGGGGCTCTTCAGCCTGGAAAAGAGAAGGCTGCGTGGAGACCTCATAGCAGCCTTCCAGTATCTGAAGGGGGGTTACAGAGATGCTGGGGATGGGCTATTCATTAGGGACTGTAGTGATAGGACAAGGGGTAATGGGCTAAAACTTAAACAGGGAAAGTTTAGGTTGGATACAAGGAGGAAATTCTTTCCTGTTAGGGTGGTGAGGCACTGGAATAGGTTGCCCAGGGAGGTTGTGAATGCTCCATCCCTGGCAGTGTTCAAGGCCAGGTTGGACAGAGCCTTGGGTGACATGGTTTAATGTGAGGTGTCCCTCCCCATGACAGGGGGGTTGGAACTAGATGATCTTAAGGTCCTTTCCAACCCTAACTATTCTGGATTCTATGATTCTGTGAAATCAATAATTGAAGTTTCTGCTTTGTTACTACAAAACCTTGGTCTCTTAGCTGGAGAACTGTTAAAGAGAATATAGTAAGCAGATGTCCGTGGTCTTTTGATTTACACACTGTTGTATTCAAGATGGCACATCATATTTCAGAGTCAGTAACACATACGTAATGGGACTTAATTATTGGTTTCTTCGCAGGAGTAAAGCTTGAGGACATTGACTACAGTAAACATGTTTTGAAGTTTTAATAAGATTTTAAACTTCAGAGATACTATGTTGAAAGTTATCTGTAGCTTGGCAAATTTAGGTTCCTTTTGAAACTGCTAAGTCTTAAAAATTATACATACCTCTGTGTGTCATGTTACACAGAAAATTGTGTCCTTTAGACAAAAAAAGAGGGGGTTGTTGTTTCTTGATAATAATATTTTAGCATGTACAAGTACATGGTGTGACTTGAATCAACTGTACCTCAATATGAAAACCAGGCAATTCAAAATAATTATTACATAGATGCATTTTGGGCAGAATTATTATACTTTTTGTAACCGTTCAATAGAAGGAAAGCAAAACAGTATAGAAGAATGTAAAGGCATTTCAGCGTGCAAATAAATTGTAAAGTCCTTTGAAGTATCGTGCTTTCTATAATAACAGGTGTATGTTTTGTTTTCATTAAGACCTTGCTTGGTAAAGATTTGGCCTTTAATAAAAATTCTTTGAGCATGAGCCTTGGTTTTGTGTAAGATTGGAACCCAGTTCCTTTAAACCTATGACATAACTACCAAGCAGCTTGGAGAGCAAAATCAGGCCTTCTTAATTTGTTTTGCCTCACTGTATGAAAGTTTTAGTAACATAGTCCAAACCATTGGCTCATGTTGATTCATGAAAAGTATCTTACATAGGGTTTTTTTTTGCATTGTTTCACTGTTCTCTAAAAGAGATTATATTACCAAAATGGTAATTTCCTAGTGGGAAAAGGTACTTAACAATCTCTAATTTATAGACTTGCAGAGGATCAAGATAAAATGTGTTTTAAAAGCTGCTTTTGATAATTCTTGTATTTGCCCAATTAGAATTTAATTCTTGTTATTCTCTTGATTAGAAATAGCTATATGAATATTTGTTATTCATCAAGTATTTAAACAGTTGTCTTCCCAAAATATTATTTGGAAATTAAGATTACTTGATTTAATTAGGCCTTTCAAGGCATAATTTATTACTCACAAATTATAATCTTCTCAGTTTCTTGGCAGTACGGAAGTGGAGCAGCCCAAAGGCACTGAAGTTGTAAGAGATGCTGTTAGAAAATTAAAGGTAAGAAGGAATTTTTAATAAGCTATAAATGGAATGTATTCTTCGCTTGTTTTCAGAGATAAGACACATTGTGGTTTTAGGTATATGCTAGAAGCAGTCGCTTTTACTAATCTCTTCATCAGTGTGTAGGTACTTATGTCTTGTGTTATTTGGTGTTCTTCTGTACAAATACTTAGTTCTAAATTATGCAACTATTTATAATACAAAGTTTATATACTTTAATACATAATGCTTGTTCTTTGGAAAATTTAGGGCTTCATCAATACAAACTTAGGTAGCAACAATTTATTTTAGCTGCCATCCTCACTTTGTGGCTGTTGAGTACCTCTCATGATGGCACTCCGAACAGTTTGCCAGAGAATTTAAGAAAATGAACTCTTCCTAATGACATCAGTAATGCCTGACCTGCATTTCTCTGGGCTGTATGTTGCTTTCTGTGAGCCCCACTTTGGTGAGTTGCCTCTTGCTGCAAAACATAGAGTACCCTCCCACTTAAAGTAAGCTGTTCATGGCAGAGAACAGGAGTAAGAATGTTAGACCATGCCGTAAGTGGGCTGTGATAGCTCTGTGAGTACTGGCTGTCCCTGACTGCTTTTCACCTTAAACTAACACGTCTGATCCACATAGACTGACTGTTAGACTGGATGGGAATGTATGTGACACTGGCATGAATGTTGTTCCCCCTCCAGCTGTGATAATTGGTGATATGTCTGGAAATAAAGCTGTAGTGAGATAATAGGGCTTAAAACAAGCCAAGGGGCATTATTGCCTTGTCCTTTAGGTCTTTGTGTTGTGTTGGAAATGGCCTGTGTGCACAAACACCATCTATGTGCTGGTACACAGATGGCTGAGAAAACCAGACATTTAAAATTTCTTCTTGGTTACGTGTCTTTGGGCAATGAGGGACTCAGCAGCCTACTCAAAAGTATCCTAGTGAAATGACTTATTGAGGGTTGCTAACAGGTAACATGGCTTTGACTTGACTATTTGAGCAAGAGCTCATATGCTTAAAGCTCTACAAATGCTATGAGTTGTGGTAGGGAATGCTGATTTCATTTGCCTGCTAGCTCACATTGATGTAGAATTCCATTGTTTCATGCTTAGCTGCTTACAGCCATTGGAGCATTATTTAGGCGTAATAGACGTAAAAATTGTTCTGCCTATTATTGTACTTTCTATAAGTTTTTGTGGGTTTTTCATTATTCATTTAAACAGAAGTTCCTTGGAAATGGACAGAAAAATTTGGAAATCAATACACAAAAGTTTGATTCTGTGTTGTTACTATAATAAAGGAAGAAAGAAGTCATGAAACACTATTCACAGCTCAGCTTTTAGGACTGAAGTTTGCCTTAAAAAAGCCATCTTTACGAGATTGGTTAGTATTTTTGCTCAGGTATCGAAACAGAAGTTCTTTGCCATTATTTTTGCTCTACCAACGTAGTACAGCTGCCTTGAGATTCGCTTAGTCAATTCTTAGACCATTTTATGCCAAAAAGATTTACTCTTCTGCAGTTCGTCAGAGACATTATTGCCTAGTTGTTTTCAAGTGTTTTAGGCTAATGTAAGTATGACCCTTTTTTAACAATTGCAGCATGCTACCAGTGGAAACAAAATGTATGGTTTTGAGTGAATTTCATACAGTTTATGGCTGATACTGGAGTGAAGACTGTTGTTTAGATATTTTGTGTTTATACAGTTCTATTACCCTGAGCAAAGTAAATTCCTTGCAGAAATCTGTCAAGATAATATCTTGCTATGGAGAAGTTTTGGTTCTATTTTTATGATGTTTTATCACACTCCTCCCAAGTAAAGCAGCAGCTCTCTGTCTGTCTAACTGGGGAAACTCCAGGCTACCCTGAGCTCTCGCTGATCACTGGAGGGTTTTGGTAGGTTGGGTTTTATGATTTGGTATCTTGAAATAGTTTGCTTTGAAAGCAAGACCAAAAAATATTTCAAGTAACTGTTCTGTTAAGTATAGGAAGAGGCAGAACTATTCTAGCTTATCTGTCTTGAGGGAGGGGACAGCACACGCAGACAACAGTTGCCAGCCTAGCACTAAAACATAAAAGTAGAAATTTTTGGTATATACATGTTGTGTCATTGAAGTATGTAGATACCTCTTCTAACATTTTACATGTTCCCTAAATAAGCCTCCTTGGAGAGATACATGTCTGCATTGTTGCTGACAGAATTACATTACTTTCATCAAGCTTGGAAGTTTGGAGCTTAGAGTTCAAGTATTACATGGGATCTTATATAATCACAGGTCTATTGGAAAACTCACAAAGTAATTAAAGGCAATTTTTGGAAAGACTTGGAAAATCTTGGAAAAAAAAATCAGAAAGTAATAAAGAGGTTTTATGTCTGAAGCAATCCTCAATTAATTGAATACTGTTTTCAACACTGACTTATGTTGCGCATCTGGATTCTTTGAAGAGAAGCCTAGAGGTACTTACGCATGTGTGAACCACACATCTGTGGCTTTTTTCAGAAAATATGAACTAAAAATTTGAAACCAGTGAAAACAGCTTGAAAACTAATTTCTTATATCAAAAGAAAACATATACAGTGGTTTTTGGAGTAGGAGTTTTTGAGATGTGTAACTTGTGATGCTATATTGGTTTGTTGTTTTAATGGATTTGGTTTGAATCACGTTGTTAATCATAATTTGGTTTTAATGAAAGTTAATAGCTAGCAGAAAAGCAGCTGACTTTCTTAATATTTGGAGCTATTTTTATGGGGGGGGGGGCAGAATGGCACAAATAACCTTTTGGAGTCATGTGCTTACAGTGATTTATAGACCATGAAATACTGTCACTGAAAACTATTTTTCTTAAGCCCTCATGTCATCAAGCTCTGTTAGAGGAGACATTTGATACACAACTCTTCACTTCTTTTAAATCAAAAGCTCTTAACTTTTTTACAGCACAGAGACTCTTTTGCTAAACGTAGGTTTATGCAAAAACTGTAACATCTATGAACTTTTCATCCATCCTGTGGACTTACTTGTACCAGCAGGTGGAGCTGATGTTCTACAGTAAAATACAATAACTTGCCGGAAATTCTTCCTGATGCTTCAATGTACTTGTTCTATCTGAAATACTACTACTTTGTTTTCTTGACGCTTGACAGTTTTGCTGGGTCAGTTGCAATTCGAATATAGAGGGATTTTTTGGACGTCTTTATTAATTTTTCTAGAGAGTTATCCAGTATTTTTTTTCAAGTTAGGGTTTCCCCTCCTGTTTTCAAATTTCTTGGAGCTGTGCTGCAGGAGAAAGAAGACAGTTGGACGCATATGTTTTAAAGTGTTTTATTTTTATTTTTAAGATAAGGCCAACTGTTCTCATAATTCATTAGAAGCAGGTTTTTTCTACTCTGACTAATTTATAGAGTGAAATAAAAACTAAGGAAAATGGTACCAAGGTGTGACAGAACTATCAGAACATGCCTACATTATTCACATGTGCTTATGCTGTCAAATCACACTTTATAAAGTGGAATGTTTACTTTCCTTGATTAATGAAGGATGTAACTGCTAAATCAGAATGTAGGTATTAATTTGGTCCTTCTGAAAAAGTGCTCGAGGGGTTGCCAGGGGCATAAAAAGGTGAAAAGATCAGCATAACAGATGCAAAGGACATCATATAAGAAAATGCACACTAATAAGAAGCTAGTGTGGAGGGGTGTTAGGGATGACGTGGTTTAAACCAAGCCAGTAACCAAGTACCGTGCAGCTGCTCACTCACCTAAATTTTGGGGTATCAGTCTCCTTTTTTCCTGTTTTCTGTAAATAAAGATAACCAAATATAATGTAAAAAGAGTTAATCACTGTGAAGCCACTTGAAATATTCTTATTCAGCCCCTTGGATAAGGATACAGAAATTGAAGAGTGCACCTCCATGCAGGCTGTGATGCTGTCCTGCTGCTGTCCTTAATAGGCCATCATTGGATATTATTCTGTGGCTATAATAGTCCATAATGGATATTATTCTGAGCTGCCTTTTGTGTCAAAGCTGGGTTTCACTTGTTGAAAGGACAGAGGAAGGTGGAGTACAGAAAATCTTGTAATATTGAGATAAAGATGTTTCCAGACAAGCCTTACAGCCATGGCTGTTCTCTTTCGAAGTGCTGGAGAAAGCAGAATGTGTGGTCTAGGACCAGCCAGGGACAGCCTGAAGACCAAAGCACATCAAATGAGAAGAGTTGAAGAGAAAACCTGTTTATCCTCTCTCAAAAAAAGCAACCAAAACCAAAGGCCAGTCCAACAAACCACAAACAAAAACACCCAACCATAAAAAAGAAACCACCAAAACCTGCAAGAAATCCCCAAAATCCCACACAACCAAACAAAACAACAAACACTCCCCCCACCACCCCTCCCCCCGCCCCCCCCCCCCCAAAAGCCAAAAAAAACCACAACCCCAAACAAATCCAGCAGATGTCTTTGGAAAATAAAATACAGCATGCTCCACAGAAATGGATTTCTGAAACAGCTTTCTCCCTACCCAGCTGAGAGATTCAGGTTTGCATATCTGTGGCCTCTTCATCCTTCTCTTTTGCCAGCTATTTTCCAGAAGTCATAATTTCATTATACCAACATAAAATGTGCATGAGGGTTTAGACCATAATATGACCAAAAAGGTGACACATAGTCACAGCAAAAGAAATAGGGCCTTTTGTTGTTTTTCAGGGATCTTTCCTTATAATGAATATAGTTACGAGAAAAGAGGGGAAGCATCTTGTCAAAGCCAGGTATAAAGCTGTGTCTCAGTTTAGACAACTGTGTTGCCCTCAAACGTCCATGTGAAATGCAATGTCTGTCGTCTCCCTGGAAGCCTGTGTAAAATGAGTCATGGACACCCTGTTCCCTGGGCTGAAGATTAACACTCAAATCACAGAAACATCTGCTTTTGATGTTTCAATTTTTTTTTTATAAACTCTTGAATTGTGCAGTGAGGTGTAAAATATTAAGATAGAAACAAATAGTTTAGCTTGGCATCTCTTAAATAGATTTTGTTATAATTTGTTTAGCCATTATTTCTTTAACTAAAGCCCTTGGCTGTTTTTAAAGTGTGATTTTTTTTTTTTCTTCATATTATTTTCATTGATTAATCCTCTGATCGTGGTTTGCAAAGACTTAATGCACAAGCATTTCAAATACAATTTTAGTAAGAGTCTTAAGTATGCAATTTTCCCTGCTACTGTAGTAAAAGACAGGGAATATTCAAGTTTTTTCTTTTATTATTAGAAAAAAAAAATAAGCTAAGTTAACCAATAGCAAAAAGCTTTATTTGTATTTGTTGCTTTCCCTAAAATATTCAAGAGAAATACGATGTTAATTAAATAAAAGCTATCCCATCCCACAGAGCTGCTCACATGATTATTGGGACAAATCTGAGTGTCTTGCCTGAGAGCAATATATGTATAAACTAACAGCTTAAGAATTTGGCACATCGTATCTCTTCCCAAGCCATGTTGTGATTCATTATAATTTTATATCCTTGTCCATTTTGATGCCAATGGGAGGATAGAGATTTTTACCCTCTTAAATAATCTTGTTACTGTGTAAGCTACAAATATTACTTTGTTTCAAATGTGTGCTGAAAGGGGAAGAAAATGCATGTACATCTCCTCTATCTCCTCTGTCCAGAGGTCCCTCACATTCTGTTCAGGTAGAAGTAGTAGAAAAAATAGAAGAAAAAGGAAGCAAATTGGCTGATACCTGACTAAGTTTAGGATTTGCTGTTCATACCCTGCACAAGTCTGGGAGGTAGCCAAACTTGGCATTGTCATGAGAAAGGCAGATATAAAAGAAATTACTGATCAGTATCTCTGTGTTCTGTGTTATTACACAGAAGAGGGAGTGGGCAGGAAAAGCATGAAAAGTAACTGCATCCAATTTTCTAAATCTATCTAGGTGTACTTTTCAGTTACTGTATCCTAGTAAACCTTTGATTAAAAAGTTCATTTGTCTCTCTAGATGCCTCTGTTGAAGAGATTCTTCTGTGTTTTTCTTTCTCCATTAGCTTGGTTTTGATTTGATGGAGTTTCTTATAAAGTGGGCTTCCAGTCCTCTGCTAACACTTTGTAAATATCCTGTAGTTTTTCTCCAATTTGTCAATTGCAATCCTTCTGCATTTAAAAACCTCAGAACACAGAGTCTGAGTCAGTTCTCACAAGCAGCCAATTCAGTGCAGCCATTTTTATCTTCTTGAGGATGGTTTTGAAATATCCAAGGATTGCATTAATCTTCCCAACTGTAGTTTCATGAACAGGTCCACAGTTAGCAGAAAGCCTACCATGACATCAAGACTTTAATTTTCATCTTCACAGGGTGGTTTTCCAAGAAAACAAGTTTGTTCCCATATGTATAATTTGCAAAATTGATATTGCAACAGAGGTGGTTTGTTTGCAATACAGGCAATTTGTGGTGGTCTGGCTGGTAAGGTATTTTCTCTGTTATTTGCCCCTTCATCAGCCTTCATGATCTGCAAGCTTCCTCTGTAATGGTTTAGATTTCAGTTCATGAGTTACTTTTCTCCTTATTTTTCCTCTAGTTTTTTCTGCCTGCAGATTTTATCCGTAATTATTTTCCTTCTGGTCATTGTTCAGTAATGTCATGCTTAAGAAATAAACCCTGCTGGAATACATTAGAAACATATCTTCCCAGTGACAATTTCCTGTTTATAACTGCATGTGGAGGCTAATGTAGCTAAGTTAACTAATATTTTCTTTGTATTGCTTCATTTCCCAAATATAACAGCATTCAAAACTCAGACAACTGCTTTGCCTATTTTGACAAGCTGCATTTTTTGTAAAACCCATAGTGATCACCATTAATTACATCTCACTTGAATTCTCCGGTTCTTGAACTGGATTTAAGCCTTTTGAGAAGGAGATGTGATAGGGCTATTTTGTTTACCCTTTTTTTTAGTATTGGCACAGGAATATCTTCTGGAACTTCCTCACTTGTAAGACTTCTTGGCTACTTGGAGCAAGCTTTGGCCAGCTGTTCTAAAACTCATGCAGTTTATTCAGACCTACTTTTAAAAGTTCTCATGGAGCTGTTGGGGACTCTGAGAAGATGATTACAGTTGGAAAACCAAGCATTATTCTAAACATATACTATGTCTTTAACTCAGTAAAATCAGTATTACTTATGCCTCCTCTGTTACTGCACAGAAATATTTGTGAGCTTCTGGTTTTAAAGGGGCACTGTAAAAAAAGCCAGAGTTCATTCAGCTTACAAGGCTGTTTCAAACTGAGATTGCCCCAGGGTTATCTGTTGTATAGTCATGTTTTTGTACACTCTAAAGTACATTGGAAATTGAGATGCCCAAACTGTCCAGGTGATCTGTGGTTTTTGTGGTCATTCCATTTAATGCATAGCAAAGAAAGACAAGCAAAGATCCCTGTTGTACTATGAGAAAGGACTATATAAATCCTCAAAGTTTTATCCGGTAAAAGGACTTAATCAAATTACAAATCAGAAAAGAAAGTTGACAGAGTGGGGGTATTGAAAAAACATACAAAAATTATCTTGGAGACAATTTTAGTTTTATATTAATCTTGGAAAAAATATCTGTGCTAATGAAACATTGATTGGCTTATTATTTTCCTATTTTTTAAAGTGGAGAGTTAAGAATAAAACAGGTTAAACTGCTGGTATAATATTTAAGTCACATTTTGAGGGATTTTTAATTAGTAATTTTTATTAAAGAAAAATTATATTTTTTTCTGTAGCAAATTTGAATTGTCTTAGAAGGTCAAGAGAAGTTGTTGGCCATAATGCCTGTAAACAAGTGATAAACTTTTTTAAATTTTATTTTCTATAACTATTTTTTTTATTATAAAAAGATGCTTGTAAGATGACCCTCCTCAATTAAAATAAAGGGATCAGAATAGCCATTAAACTGT
Organism: Pezoporus wallicus; assembly: GCF_028554395.1. Taxonomy (NCBI): domain Eukaryota; kingdom Metazoa; phylum Chordata; class Aves; order Psittaciformes; family Psittacidae; genus Pezoporus; species Pezoporus wallicus. The sequence continues at coordinate 144,379 of NW_026640647.1, forward strand.
ATTAAAAGTATACGCTGAATATGTGAGAAATATTCTTCAAGATAAATAGGAAAGGAAGAGGATTCAAGAGCTGTATTCATATGATACTGAAGTGAGGCAAAACTAGAAGGTATGTAGAAAAACATTAGAAAAACTACAAGTTATGTTAGATTTGCTTGACTTTTGACTGGTTGTTTTTTCACTAGTGAGTTGTCATGTCTGGCTAATGACTGTAGTGTTCTAGCTGTTGAAATGTAATACGGGTATTTAGATTTAAGTTGGTTTTGAGAATGGCATGGAGTGGTTTAGGTGGGCTGCTTTGTTTGGGTTGGTTTGTTTGGTTTCTGTTTTAACTAACTTGTGAAGCCTGTCAAACTGTATCAGCTCACGTGATACATTAATCAGTAGTAAACTAGATAGGTTATGTTACTATATGAAGTTAATGGGATTAGTTATAAATTAATGTTTAGTTACTAAAATTTTCAAGAAGTGTGCTTTCAAAATGAGGAGTAAAATTGGGAGGAAGGGAAAAGCAGGTTAATTGCGTGCTTTTACGGTGGTTTGTAAAACCACTTAATAATTTGCCATGAATAGAGCTGCCTACAAGCAAAATGAAATAAAACAGATGGAGTCAGTCATATTCTGTAAAGCAATTGAGTTCATGGAAAGACTTCCCAAGTACTATACTGGCATAGAAATAATGACAGAGCAAAACCCCAAACCCTCAGTTACCACTTGAATAATCAATTAAAATGAGGGGTTTAGGCATTTATGGGGGAGGTATCAGTTGGCTGCAGTCCAATACTTGATAATCACAATCAGGTAATTCGGTATTCTTTCTTAAAAATACATGAACACCCTTGCTGATGTCCCAGACTCTTTATGCCACTAAAAGTCATTGTATTCACTGGCTCTTTATATATTTAACTTGTACTGATAGTGAAATATGTGCTCAATTATACTTGAGTAGGAGCAAGTTTGAGGACAGTGTGTTCAAACATACAGCTGTTAAGCAGAGACCCCAACTCCTCTGGCCATCAGTGAACCATCATCCTTATTCATGCTTTTAAAAATAGCATTCTAGGGTGTCAGAGACTTTTGAAGAAAAGGGCTGGTAACAGAGCAAAATACAGAACGATTCTGTATCTCTGGTAAGAAAGTTCCCCAAATTCATGACACTTAACTGTTATGCAGTAGCAAATGTTAGGTATTCTGCTTACTTTAGATGCAGTGTTCCCAAGAGAAAGACAGGTCAACTCGAGCTACTAGAAGAGGAGATACAAAAGGATGGAAAATGAGTTGAATAGAACACATAACCTGACCCACTCATGTGTCTAGCTGTGTAGTGAACTGTTATGAAATAAATCTTGAGAATATGGTAGAAGAAATCAAATATTTCTTAGGTGTTGACAGCTGCAGCAGTTTCACCTGTTTAAAAGAACTGATTTCCTTAGAGAATATGGGAAGTTCCATATGGGAAGTACCCTGTATGCATGTGCACAGAAGTGAGTGTAGAAACAGTGGGATGTGGAAAGCATAAAAGTGTTCACTGCTCAACAACCACACAGTTGGCAAACTGTCTGAAGGTGTTAATGTTTCTCCTGTTCTCCTAGAAGTCTCAAGCAAAAGCTTAAATTAAGTGCATAAACACCAGATAAAAGTTTCAAGAGAATCAGCTAAGTAATTTTAATTTTCTTCCTGAATTACAGGAATATTTGTTAGTGTGCAGTCAGAAATGCTGTTCTGTGCCTATGACTTTGGGAATGGTTGATGTTGTTTGTAAGAGCTTTCTGAAGGAAGGAAGAAACAGTATCAGGTGGAAGGAGTTCAGAAGAAATGAGAAGTAGTTAAAATTAAAATAAATCCCAACATAAAGAAAACGTAGTATTAATGTGGTTGCTGTTCTGTTTTTCATGTTATAGTTTGCAAGACATATCAAGAAATCTGAAGGCCAGAAGACACCCAAAGTTGAATTACAAATCTCAATCTATGGTGTAAAAATTCTAGATCCAAAAACAAAGGTGAGAGACTTCTATGTTTATTGTGCTAAACTAGTAATTAAGTACTGTTTTAAAGATTTTTAATGTTTTTATTGTTTTCTGTTTTTAAAAAGTATTATAATGAAAGCAATTGTGGGTTGGAACTAGATGAGGTTCTTTCCAACCCTAACCGTACTATGATTCTATGAAAAATTCTTCTAAAATACCATTTCTTACTACAAGGCATGGGTGACATCCCAATTACATGGTATGCCAAAATACAGACTGTAGCTAATGTGCGATTTAATTTTTTTAATCCTTTCGCACCAAAACCTTAAAACTGAGGGTGATAGAAATACTGTGATAGATGCTAATACCGCATATGATAAACACCTTTTCAGATGGTGAATGAGGAGATAGTTTGTTTTCGGTGACTCATTCTTCATACCGCTGCCTTGGAATCGCACCTCTCTTTCCTTAACATGCTCATTTTCCCCCTTCATTTCTTGCTTTTAATTATTATTTTTCAAGTTGTATCAACCCTCCCAAGAATGTGTACATTTCTCAAGTGTGTTACCCATTTCTATATAAACTTCATGTAGCAGGCTATAAGCACTACTGTAGGCTTTTCATCTGGCACAGCATGAGAATTCCCACCTTTTCAGCGCATTAAGTCATCCCATTGATGGGTTTTCTGTTCCTTTGTTTGGTCCGGTATTTTGGAAGGGGTTACGTAGTAAGCAAAAGATCTTCCTCACAGAATCAAAGAGGAATAATGAGATAAATATAATCAAGCTAAAAAGTATTTGTTCAATAGTCAGTAATTCTTAACATCTGAATGCTCTCGTGTCTTTTACACGTATGGTGAATGTTGGATTTGCATAAACTATTTGCTACTGCTTCTTAATTGTGGAGTAATTGCTGCCATTCAGACAGTGGTATTTTGAGAAGAGGTAAAGGAAATTTAGTTCAAGGCTATATATATATTTGTAATCCATTTTCAGTTCAGATTCTTAATATAACCACAATTTCAACAGTTAGGCAACAAATATCCATGTCAACTAATTGCAGGTTTTGCATCTTCCCGATGTCATAGGGCAGAAGGGGGTAGTGAACCCAAAAAAACTATTTTAAAATAACAGTTTTAAGTGCCAAAATACATTAGTCTTCCTAACTGTTCATGCGGGGTTTAACATAAATCTGTGGGATGAAAGTTCCCAGGGGAGCAGAAACATTCATATCTCTAAGCAATGTTGTTATTACAACTCAAATAGTAATTAAGTACGAGTAGTCTTTTTCTTTTCCCCACTTTATTTCTTAAAACTACAATTCTTTTTGCACAATTTGTAGATGCTTTGGGAAATTATTCAAATTCCATGTTATAATCGCTGATTAAAGTAATTTTTTCTATGTGTTTTTGGAACAGGTCAGTATTATTACAGAGGAATACTGGTTTATGCGATGACTATTATGGTTTATGCGACGACTGTTAGTTGTGTTGGGAACAGGTGGCTTGCTCATGAATCAGGACTTGATTTTATACCTGGCACTCAAAAAAGGAGGATTGTGGAAAAGTGGTTCTGTCCTTAAATGAAATAAAGTAGTTACATGGATCTAGAAATGTAAAAGAGCCAGAACAAGCATATGTTGTATGTAACTTAAAGAGCAGCTGTTAAAGAGAAAGAAATTAAATCTGAGATAGATCTGGGGACATGGGAGAAATAGGATGCACAGAAGAATGGCTGTAAAGACTGAGAACAGGAATGCAAGGAGAAAAGATTGTCTGTACGGTACATCTTTTTGCTAAATGGTTGCATGCAGAGAGGGCATGCCCTTATTTATGAGTTTGTAGCAATCTGGGAACCCCAGTGCTGCACAGAAACTTTCTTCTTTTTTTTTTTAATAGATGACAGTTAATATCTAAACTGCATATTTTCCTTTAAAACAAATGCTTCTTTCCCATGCAATAAGCCAAATAAAATAAAATACCAAGAAGAGACTTGTTGAAGAAAAACAACGAAAAAAGTAGTTGAGATAGTTTATTTCAGTCTTTTCAAGCTCTCTCAGTCTAAGAGCATTGCCACCACAACTTTTTAAGTAGTTGGAACATGCTTTTTAATGGAAAGTGCAATATAGTATTGAAATATGCAAATAATAATGTTTAAAAGCTGTTTTGTGTTGCACCTTAAGTAAGCAGTTATTTAGATGTCTAATTTATTTCTCTATGCTCCTGTATTTGGATAACAGAAGTAATTTTATTTCTATATTAAAGATAGAAAGGCAAGCACTTATTTCAGTGAAACCATTTTAATAAACCCTGGGAGATGATGAAATCTAAAGATGGTACGCACCTGGAAAAAGAACAGGGTATTTTACAGAATCAGTCCCTAAAATTAATTGCACAGAGACACAGATCAACCGTAAAACAAATTTTCTAAAACAGAAATTACTGCCAAGTAAATACTTCCAGATAAATGCTGTCCAAATAAAAACTTCCTGCTTACATTGAGTAAAAATGGGAACATTTGTTAGGAGATGAGTCTGCTAACTTCTGTTATACTCTAGCTTCATTCTTGGGGACTTTCATGTACAGTGAGAGCCATTCGAAATGCCACTGCAGTTTGCCTGCTCTTACGCACATCAGGAAATCCAGAGATGTACTTTGTGTGTCTTTATCCTGAGGAAGTACAGTAATTTTTTGAAAACAAATTTTTGTTTTTTTTTTCTTATTTTCAGGAAGTCCAGCACAACTGTCAACTCCATAGGATATCATTTTGTGCTGATGATAAAACTGACAAGAGAATATTTACTTTCATATGCAAAGACTCAGAATCAAATAAGCATCTTTGCTATGTATTTGACAGTGAAAAGTGTGTAAGTATTCAAGATGCTTTAAGAGAATTTGTGTGACTTTGATTGCTCTGCTTCGAAATAAACCAGGGATGGTTAATAAAGGCAGACAGCCTGCCTTTTGATTGGGGTCACTTTGGTACAGTCTTTCATGCCATTATAATGTCTTGTTAACTTAGATGCATTTATTTAAAGGTGAGCCTTTTTTTTCATTGATCAAAGGTGGTTTTCTGGGACAGTTCTTACTACCCAGCTCAATATCCTAGGCCAAGCATCTGCAGTGCTCTCAAGGAACAGGCTTCATCCCTCCAAGCTTAAAATGTTTGCACAGCTGTTTTGCAGAGATTGCTGCAATCCTGTGGCTGAGATACCCTCACAGGCTCTTCTGAGATGGAACAGGGCAACTGTTCAAAAATGTGCAATAGCAGGAAAAATTAAGATAGGCAATAAAGAAAATGGTGTCCAGCTGAAACAGGGTCATGTGTTTATTCTAGCTGAAACAGGGTCATGTGTTTATTCTAGCAGAAAGTAATAAATAAAAACAGTGGAATCAGCACCAAAAATGGATGTTTTAGGGTTTTTTGTAATCTGAAGCTTCTCTTTTTGTTTTATTATGAAGTAGCTTCATGCAAAGGAAATACTAAGGAAACATTTTTTTTTTTTTTTTTTTGGATGCATATTCACTTCCGTTTATATGCAATTATGTAGTATTATGTGTTACTTCACAGTTTCTGGTAATTTTGTTGTTCACCTCCATTGCTTCAGTGCCTTCAGTAGATATTGTTCATAATTACTATATACATCTGTTAATTTCTCTGCAAATTTCTGTCCTGTACCTCTTTGCCACATATTTTCCCATAATTTTAAGTTGCCCTTGTAGTCTCCACCCATTAGTACCATTTTTATTCCAGACCCGTGCACCGTTTTTTCTTCTCTCTAACCTGATACTTCACTAGATGTACTTTTTTCCTGTTTCACTCTTTGCTCATTAGTACTTTCAGATTTAAAAGAATTCCACCTCAGTTGGTACTACTTATTTCGGCCAGCTTTTGTTTGTCCTCCCAAGAAGGCAGGACTGCATACTTCCAGTGTCCATTACAGTTTTCTTTTACTGACATAAACAGTTGCTCTTTAAAGCAGTACTGGTTCAGGATTTTTTGGTCTAATTGGGTAAAAATAATTTCTTGTGTTTTTTTTTTTTTTTATTTATTTATTTTATTTTTTAAATAAAGTTGGCTGGGTGGCTTTTTTTTTTTTCCCCCCAAAATAAAAATATAGAGGGGTTAATTCCTCATTCCTGTAGAATTCAGGTCTTCACGCAACTCTACTGAATGACTTTACTGTTGTAGTGATGGGTAGAAGCCTGAGAGCCTCATATGTTTTATACCAGTTTTATGCATCTAGCCCTTGGTGTTCTTACAGATAGTAAAGGAAAAATGTTCCTCGCATTGGGCAGAATGCTCTGCTTTCATGAGAAAAAATAATTTTCAGGTTTTCATTTCAATAAAGGAGATAAAAGTTCTAGTTTTGTGTTAGCCAGATTAATGTTTTCCAGCATTTCTTGTTCCCCTGCCAGTTGTTTAAAACCACAAGTTATTACTGTGTTTACTTTGTCTACTAAAGTTCTAAGGCAAATGGCATAGCCATGTGTTCACCTTTTATTAGTGCCTCTTGTAAGTCAGCATTTTCTTTCTGAAACCTTTGTGTGTCCTATACTCTTATTTTTACCCCTGTTACTTTTAAAGTAGATTTTCTGCACTGGTGTATATACAGATCATAATATATGATGTGAATCAGCATAGAACTACTAAATTATTCTATTTTGCATGTATAGATTCAAATACTATTTGGTTAGATTTTTTTATCAGAGATACATTTATCTACTGCATACTGTTTGAGATTTTATCGGACTTGTAAAAGTAACTTGAAATCCAGATTTAAAAGCAGTAGGGAGTCAAAACATCCATATGAAAACATGAATCCATTAAAAGTAAAACAGTTTATTTAATGATTGAAAAGCCTGTATTTGCTTCAGAAATCAACAGAAAATAACATACTGCAGCATGCTATCTGTATTTACAGAAGCTAGAGGCATAATTTGTACTAAAAATTAGCTAATTGTGTTCTGCCTATTCAGTCTCCCTTCTTTATCTGCAGTTCTTTTAAGTTGCTTTTGTAGCATTTTCTGTCAAGTTATTTTGCTGAAGAATGTTTGCCATGCTCCTTTGTGGCGTTGACTTCAGGTTGTATGAAGCAAACCCTTTGAACATGATATATGGTATAAAGTATTTTATGATCATCTGAAATAAAAGTAATTATATAAAATATTCTTCTTATACTAATTTCAATCTTATGTTTTATGTAAAGGCGGAAGAGATAACTTTAACAATTGGTCAAGCATTTGACTTAGCTTACAGGAAATTTCTGGAATCTGGAGGAAAAGATGTTGAAACAAGGAAACAAATTGCAGGTTTACAGAAAAGAGTAAGTTCTGAATTATGTTTTTTAAAGAGATAATATGCTACTGTATTATTTTGTTATTTGCTTTTTGTGACAGCATAGTTTCCAGCATTATTCTCAGATTGCTAAGAACTGCAACAGAATAAAAAAAGAAAGCTGAAAAAAGACGTGATAACTGTGAAACAGTATTTTATGTTTTGCCATCTTGCAAGGTCATTAAAGAGAAAAGCAATATATAAGTATGGAAGATAGCAAGATTTAATTCTTGTTTGGTAATCAAATAACTACTGCTTCTAAATCACCATATCTCAGATGAAACTTACTCTCAGTAGATGCTGTTGTGAAATGAATGACTATCCCAATACCTGCTGCAGTAACCACTTACTTTGTAGATTCAAGAATTAGAAACTGAAAACACAGAACTGAAAAATAAAGTTCAAGATTTGGAAAACCAGTTAAGAATAACACAAGTACATGCATCTCCAGTAAGTACATGAACGTAACTGTTATATCTAAATTTATAATCATTGTTACAATAATTATTAGCATCCATTCTGGTTCCAGTGATCGTGATCAATCGTGTAACATGTATGTTGAAATGCGGTACTGAAGTAACAGTAGGATTGTGACAAGCCAAGAGAAATGCAAATTGCAGACTTCCAAATTGTGATTCTTTAATCCCCTTGTCATACCTATTTGTTGCTGCCTAAATCCAGCGAATACTCATTCTAGTAGATTTCTGAGGATGAAGAAGTCTGTTTTGCACTTAGAGGATCTGGTTCACAAATGCTACTTGGGATTTTTCTAGGAATTTCTGTCACAAGCATAGTGTTACTTACAACTGATATTGGCTAAGTGAGTTTTCAAAAATTTTGTCTGTCTTTCAGAAGAGTCATTAGGTCTCAGGAACTAACATGGATAGGTAGGTAAAAAGGAGCAAGTGTGGCTTCCTCATAATTGGAAATTTCTAATGCTTTCTGCAGTTCTTGTAGGTGATTGTGACAACAGTACTTTTTTAAATGATTGCCTGACAGTTTCTTGTATCTAGGTGGATAAGAAAAAAATGCAGGTTTCATTGCAGTCTTATCCTAATGACTCCCCTCTTCTTAGAAGTGTGTTCTATCTATACAACATTAAGTAACTGAAACTAAATAAAATTTCTTAATGTGCATATAGAAAAATTTTAGAAAAAGATGGACTGCTTTTTAGCTGTGCATTTTGGGCTGCCTTGTACCTGCCCTGCATGTACACCATTTCACTTTAAATGGATGTTTAGATTTAGATTTTGGGCAATGTGAAAGGATGTTTATAATGGTGACGGCAATTTTTTCACGAGTGTCTATACACACTCTTGATACTGATTAGACGCTTGTTCCCATGAGGAACTGTCATTTTGTTTTACTAAAATCTAGAGGAGAGCACCATAAATTATAAATACTACATAACTGCCACAGTGGAAGTGTAAATTATGGATGACTTTTCAATTATGAAGCATTCAGTGATAGGTAGTCAACTTTAATGCTAGATTTAAATTCAATCTAGTTAATTCTTTAATGTTCAATTTTTGTCAGTTGGGATAGCAGCTAGCTTGATTTTAATTATGAATACAATAACTAAATGTATCTTTGAATTCAGTTAAACAAGCTCTTAAGTCTCTTGTGATAGAAACATTTCTCTTTCATTTAAATTAATGAAGAATTTGGGAATTTCATTTAGTGACAAAATTATTAATAATGATCTAAAATATCCTGTAGTTTGTGATTTATTTTGTCTTGTAAGGCAGTATTGTCTCATTCCTTATTAAAAAGGTGAGATCAAAAGTTGTAAGTTTGACAGTCGTTTGTAAATACTCTCCCTAGATGGTGTTTTATTGTTAATTACTACTGGTACAATGAATATTCATATTGCTCAAATAACACTTATGTTACAACAAAATTATTTAATATTGAGAATGATTAATATTAAAATAATAATGCATTATAGTAAATCAGTACCAGCTGTTAGTTTTCACACATCATTTTATTGTTTTATTTACTTCTTAGTCTTTAAAAAGAAAACCACAGACATATCCTGTCACAGATTTGAGTTTCCTCATCATTAGAATTACAGTAAGAGCAATCTAACAGCCCATTTAATATCTAGATCAATTCTGCCACAAAATAGATTTATATAAATGAATAAATAATTGGAACAAGTTGCCCAATTTGTATGTACTCTTGGAGATAATCAGTTGAGCAGCTGATAATAAAACAAACAGACAAAACCAAACACATTTTCAGGAAAATGTCTTTCTTCAATTTAGGAACAAAACTGTGTCCACAAAATGCTATTAACTTTTGTACCAAGAGACATCATTCAAGTAGGTCTGTTTTAAGCGTAATTGTGTACCTTGTAAATCAGAGCTCTTAAATATGGTAGCATAAGAGTAAGTACATATAAATTCAGCAATTAGGTTGAAAATAAGTGAAGAAATGGGATAGGGAGGTTATGAATTGACTTCAGTATAGGGAAAAGAAAGCATAAATATTTTTAAGATTGAGTCCAATAAAGGGATCAGATGTCAAAGTGGGTGGAATAGCAGTGGATGTGATTTGATGATACCTGTCTCTTCTTTTACTATGAGCAACAAATATGTATGAAAGGAAATTACAATTCATAAGACAATTGCCTATTATAGTTTGCAATTAGGTTTTTATATTTTTAATTCAATTCAACTATAATTTCAAGAATGAGATTGCAAAACATCAACTCCTATTAGAAAAAGAGCAGAAGTGGCACAAAGAATATTTTCTATTTCCACTAATTTCTATGATGAAAAAGATCACTTTGGTTTTAAAAAACTTATGAAAGATTTTTTTTTTTTTCTGTATTTAAATTTAAAACTTTTAAGTACCATATGGCTAAAAATATCTGTAACTGCTGCTCTGAGTCTTCCTGTTTTGGAAGACAAAATTTTCCATTTTGAAAAGAAAAATAGCAGTTTTATCTTGTGACTATTTTGTCAGAAGTAAAACTTCTTAATCTGGCAATAGTATTTTGTTAAATACTGAAATAAAATAGCTTGCATTAATGAAGCAGAGTATGCAGCATCAGGAGTAAGATCTCACCTGAATCACTTCTTAAGTACTTTTGGTTAGATATGGGAAAACTTGCTTCCCTGCAGATACTCCTTTTGTTACATAATGTGAATATAACATAACCATTCCCATTATTTAAAGGAGATTTATTAAATGACAGATTTCAGGTTTCCTCACAGCTCTCATATTCGGGCTGTTGAATTATGAAGAGATACCAGTGCCATATGAGTGATTTCTGAAACTTTTTTAAACAGAATTGGTAGGAAGTTTAAGCCCTCATAGTTGATATGTAAATGTGATAAAAGTATATGTGCCATCATTACTAGCATTGCAGTAATTTGTAAAGAAATAGTTTCAGGAGCCAACTACAGATGACTATAAGGTTGCTTCTGGTTTTGCTTAAATAGTACCTTGGATTTTCATATCTTATGCTTTCTTTTTTGTATTTGGATGCTTACATGTACTTTCTTAACATTTGCCAGCTGTGCTGAAATGGCTTTCCTGTCTCTTGACTGTTCTCTTCCTTTAGTGATTAATGCATGGTCACAGACACACTTGCTAATCAGCAATTGATTTAACACTTCAGAAGTCAACACTGGCAACTTGATTAAACAAGTATATGGTTAAGGAAACAGAAGGTATTTCAAGGTCCTGTGATGACAGTTCCCAGAACATGACAAATACAGGCACAGATATCGTGTTCTGAGCTGCGTCCTCTTCTTCAATCCTGCATTGCTATGGAATGGAGACCAGAGGCCATGTGGTCTAAGCAGGCACAGTGTCAGGCTGACAGTGGGTGTCTATTTTCCTTTCCTGTGAGAGAAGACTTAGGGCTTTTAATATTTACTGCACCTGTAGTATGAAACAGTGCTGTTACAGACACCAAGTGATGTCACTGCCATGCTTTATTTGATAAAATACTTTCTAGTACGGAAAGTCTTTCCCACTTGTCAGTAACTGAAAAACCATGGTAAAATTTTTATTCAGTGCCAGTCTATCATTTATTTATTCCTGCTTCTTCCATCTGATGTTGATTGATTTTTGTGTCTTTAATTATTTTAGACACATTAGTCTTCCCATTAATGAAGTAGGTAGAAAATACCTTCAGAAATTTGAAGTTCAGTACTTTTTGCATTATTTCACTGACACTTGACACTGTTTTGTGTTTATCAAAAGCCATTTCTTCTTGTTCTGACAGTAAAGCTAAAGCTAGACCATGATTTTCCCATAAACAGGACCAGATTGCATCGCTGTTCTCATTTCATGCCAAAAGGACAATAGAATCTTTAAACTGTGCATGGATAAACTTAATACGTATATAGTTTTAAATGTTTGCCTCATTGCACATTAAAAAAAAAAACCCACACCATAATCTTGCCATGCTTCAGTTGTAAGTAGGTACATCCAGACTGTCATTTAAAATAAAATCATCTGATTTCCTGCTGTCATTTAAAATAGTCTGGCTAACTAAATCTGAAGACATACATAAAGCCATTTGCTGGAATTCAAGTGCAGGATTAAATGTAATACTATCAAGACTTAAAATTTAGATCCTCTTTTGGTTCCAGAATGTTTTAAAAATATCAGAGATGCTATTTTATATATGTGATGCTCAAGAATAAATTGGACTTAGCAGTCTGGACTGCAGTGTGTGACTTTACTGACAGATCTACTTTTCTAAAAGGAGTTGGTCACGTGTTTGCATACTGAACTCTTGGGAAATAGTGTGGAACTCTTATTTGCAAAAAATAATGCTAAAACATCTTGCAGCCCAGAAAGCCAACCGTATCCTGGGCTGCATCAAAAGGAGCGTGACCAGCAGGTCGAAGGAGGTGATCCTGCCCCTCTACTCTGCTCTTGTGAGACCTCACCTGGAGTACTGTGTGCAGTTCTGGTGTCCTCAACACAAAAAGGACATGGAACTGCTGGAACAAGTCCAGAGAAGGGCCACAAGGACGATCAGGGGACTGGAGCACCTCCTGTATGAAGACAGGCTGAGGAAGTTGGGGCTGTTCAGCCTGGAGAAGAGAAGGCTGCGTGGAGACCTCATAGCAGCTTTCCAGTATCTGAACGGGGCCTATAGGGATGCTGGAGAGGGACTCTTCATTAGGGACTGTAGTGATAGGACAAGGGGCAACGGGTTAAAACTTAAACAGGGGAAGTTTAGGTTGGATATAAGAAGGAAATTCTTTCCTGTTAGGGTGGTGAGGCACTGGAATAGGTTGCCCAGGGAGGTTGTGAATGGTCCAACCCTGGCAGTGTTCAAGGCCAGGTTGGACGAGGCTTTGGGTGATATGATTTAGCGTGAGGTGTCCCTGCCCACGGCAGGGGGGTTGGAACTAGATGATCTTAAGCTCCTTTCCAAACCTAACGATTCTATGATTCTATGATTTCCTGATCTCTGTCATCAAATTTTTTTACAAAGACTGGTACAAATGGTGACTTGTCCAAAATCTGTAAGTGGTTTAACCAAGAGAAAGAAAATAAAATAAATCGTTATCAATCTAATTTAGGTGCTTTTCCTATTAGTTCACAAACTGTATGGGAAAAACAAAATTTCTTTCTGAACATATAAAAGAAGCATTATAAAAGCAATGAGATCAAAGTTGGAAATGAAAAAAAAGAAATCTAGGTTGTATAATCAAAATACTTCTGCGTTAAAATGTATTGTTAAAGTTGAACATTAAATTATCAATCTTCTGCACAGTTTTTTTCTCAGGGTACTGTAACTATTTAGATTTAAGTTTTGTTCAGCACATTCAGTAAATAATAGACTGCTTAGTGACCACTTTTCTGCTTTTGCATAGAAGCTTTTAAGTACACTAGTCTTTTTAAAGCTTTAGAAATTTAGTCCCTAAAAAGTCTGTATTTGCCAATGCGGAAGTGTTATGCAATAGAAACTGTCACTTTTTCTTATTTTCCGAAATAGATCTGTCAAGGACATACTGTACCAAACTAGGAGTTTCCTTAGTATGCCTTTATTGCTGTGTTTACATGTGCCATGGGAAATGTTGGCATGGGATGTTTCTTTTGTCTCTCACTCCCTTGCATGTGCAGCTAAAGTTTCCATTACTTCTATATATATCTGTGCTGTTTAATTTTCATCTGTTTTGGTCGCTTGGCAATACATTAGTCTTTTTTGCGTTGGTCTTGATTATGTGAGGACAATGTGATTTTCATTTTATTGTTTGACTCTGATGACACTGTTCAAATTTGTATCACAATAAGATTTTGGATGTTGCTGTGTATAAATCCATCCTGCAAAGATCAGTGCATCCCTGGGAGCACGGTTTCACATGATTTCTTTGTTTGCTATTTATATTTGTAGTGTTGCCTGAAGCAGCCTGGGTTAACTGTACTCACAGCCTTCATGTGGGTTAGCAGTTAGGTACAGTTAGCACCCTCAGTTTTTATAGTTGTCTGAGCAGTAAACCATTGTAGGCCACTAGGGAACCTCTGATGAATAGGAGAGATTTTTAAGCTGTTTTAGGCTTGGCTGAAGTTTAACATGCATGCCTTTAAAATTTTCTTTTTGAGTAGCATGTTTTATAGAATCATAGAATGGTTTGGGTTGGAAGGAACCTTAAAGCTCATCTAATTCCAACCTGACTGCCATGGGCAGGGACATGTTCCACAAGACCAGTTTGCTCAAGGCCCCATCCAAACTGGCCTTCTGTTTAAGGTAGAGAAGGAAGTTGTGACGTGTGCATGACTCTGAAGTTAGATAGAAGAAAACAGGAATATTCAGGAAAATAATGTAAAAGAGAGAATGATGAAATATGAAAGAAGCAAAATTGAAAGGCAGCAGGAAAAGATATTGGGACAAACAGCCCCGAAAAGAACAATGTTCTTCCATTCATCATAAGTATTGTCGAAGAAGTAGTATTTAATACATATTCCTATCATGGCAGTGTTACAAAAAAACCTCCATTTAAAAATGAATAGAACATTAACGGTACTGATGGATTAGATTTTTTTTTAAGTTCTTTAATTGTGACTTGGAAGTGTAGGCCACCTGCATCTATTACCTTCATTAAAACACCTTACCATGCCCTTGAGAAAACCCCAAGATAGACATTGAAACTGTATGCATATTTCAAAAAACAGTTTTGGAATGTGTTTAGCCTATCACTTGATTCATGTTTCCATTAAGACTGCCAAGTGGGAAATTGTTAACTTTTTCTTCACCTGTCTTCTGCTCTTTCAATTTTTAATATTCTGTATTCAGTTCAGTGAGCACTTTTTCATGAGGGTTTAAAATTCAATTATGTTTTTGTTGTTAAATAATTTTGAAATTGCCTATATCAGATTTCAGGTTATTGTAAAAGTACTAAATGAACTGAAGGTGTAGCAGTGAATTAATGAAACTATTAATGCTTATACAGTATTTTATGAGTTAGCAAATTAATATATCATTAGTAGTCAAAAATCTCAGGTAACTTGTAATCTCTGGTTCTGTAATTAACTGCATAATGTCCAATTCAGAGTCACTCACAGTTCCCTAGAAGATTCACTGCAGTTATCCACTGCAACAATTCTGTATCACAGAATCATAGGATGGTTGGGGTTGGAAAGGACCTTAAGATCATCCAGTTCCAACCCCCTGCCATGGGCAGGGACACCTCACGCTAGACCATGTTGCGCAAGATTCTGTCCAACCTGGCCTTGAACACTGCCAAAGATGGAACATTCACCACTTTTTTTGGCGACCTGTTCCAGTGCCTCACCACCCTCACAGTAAAAAACTTCTTCCTTATATCTAACCTGAAATTTCCCTATTTAAGTGTAAACCCATTACCCGTTGTCCTGTCTCTACAGTCCCTGGAGGTGAGTCCCTCTCCAGCAGCCTTACAGGCCCCTTTCAGATACTGGAAGGCTGCTATGAGGTCTCCACGCAGCCTTTTCTTCTCCTGGCTGAACAGCCCCAGCTTTCTCAGCCTGTCTTCATACAGGAAGTCCTTCAGCCCCTGAATCATCCCCATAGCCCTCTTCTGAACTTGTTTCAACAGCTACAGTATATTAACCAAGCTGAATGTTCTAAGGAAGGATAAAATTTTCTAATTCATCGATAAGCTTGTGTGATTCGTATGACAATATGACTCAAAGATTGCAATCAGTGTCTTGATACACCTAGTAAAAGCAGACAATTTTGAAATGATTTCTTGATTAACAAAAACTAAGTCATGCTACATTTTCTAGTATGATAGAGCCAAATAGTGCACATTTTCAGCAGCATGCTAAGTAGAATGAGTAAAAAATAAATCCTTTGACAGGCACATTATCACATCTACTGATAATGGAGACCAGGTCCACTGAACTGATATTCATTTCACTTAGGATGATATCATATTGTTTTCTTGTGTTGATGAAATAAGGCTCAAATTGGAAAGTAATTTATCAACCTGACCAATACTACATGTTCAGTGTTACACAGTGAGAAGCTCAGACAAAAAACAATTGCCTTATAAAACGGCAATTTAATGTATTTTTACTACATTTTTCTTCCTTTATGATTTGGTGGAAAAGTATTAAGTTTCAGAAGTTACACCCTTTTTATGCTATATACTTTTTAAAACCCTTCTTTTCAGTGCTTCTCTTTGGGACCTCCCAGTATATTATTTTCCATTGTTGAATACATTTCCCTGCTATACCTTCCCTGTCTGTGGGCTGCTTAGATACATAGGGCTGCAAGCAGAAGACCATTGTTAGCCTCACAGTGGGCTGATAGCGAGTCATGAGACGCAACATGCAGAACAGTGTTTACCACAAAGGTCCCAGCTCCCAGTGGTGGGCTTCTGTACTACACTGCAAATGTAGAATTGCAGGTGAAAATTCATTCCAAGAACAAGACACATTCCTTAAACTGTCATGTGAAGCTTGACACCCTGTATGGGTGTCCTAAGATCATGGTTTATCGGATATGTGACTGCACGGTGTTCAGGGCTCGAATGATACAAATAGTGTATATTCCAGTTTTGGCTTGAAACCTTTTATTGTCTGGATCTGATACATGTTCTTACAGTTTTGCTGCTTTGCACCCTGTATGCATTTTGCTGGTTTGTGTATAATTCTTTTCATGTGACATACATGCTTTTTTATGGACACTATTCATCCTGTGTTGTTTTGCATTTCAGGGAAATACTTGGCTTAAGTACTCTGTTTGTATTTAGTGTCTTCTGGTGCTTGCTATTATGAGATCTGGGTTTTGTATACATACATACATACATATATATATATAGCATCAAGTATTGCATAGTAGTAATTACACAGTAGCATTACAGGTCTTCTACCTCTAGTGATACTCTTGAAAGAATAATGAAAATTCTGTCTTACAGTTTTTTGCTTTCATTTTGATTGACTACCATTCCACACCCTCTGTTTCACAATTCCAGCTTGGCAACAGATTAATTCTTTGCAATTGTGATAACTTTTTTTCTTATGAATTACAAATCACAACTTTTGAATAGAGATTTTTTGGATGCTTTTGTTGGTCTTCTCATAAATATGGCGTAGTTACTGAATTTGAATACCTGTACCCTTAACCTAGCTTATTTGTGAAGAAAGGAACTAAGACTCAGGTTAAAAGGAGTTGAGATGTTTTTTTTATTTTTTGCATAACTCTGGAAAAAAAAATAATTGATTAAATCCTGCTCTAGTGGAGCTATGCAAGCTTCTAATGAAGTAGTCATGTCATATCAATTTTGTAACACTGTTGGAAGAGAGGAAAAGCAGGCTTAAAAATTTTTGCTGCAATTACCTACTACTGCTTCAGCCTGAGCAAGTCAAAGGGATTTTTAGGCAAGGTACCTACAGCACATATGAAATTCCTGCCTTCTGAGTATATAAACTCTTCACTCTAGCCAAGAACTGGCTGCACAAGTGTTCAGTCCCTTCTGTTAAGATTCAAAGATCAGTCTGTCCTCCAAAGCCTTGTTTTAACTGCCCAAAGCTGTTTTCCTCAGATTTTGAGATAGGAGTACAACTTGGTCCCAACAGAAAGATTGGCTGGGCATGTTTCTTAAATATTTAAATACATTTCCTTTTTGATTTTCTTCCCAGGATCAGTACTACAGGCTCTTTGTTCCTAATTTCACCTAGGCAAGATCCGTTTCTTTTGAAGCCTTTCAGTTTTGCTGATATTTCCCATTCAGAAAAAAATCAAAGGTTTTTGTTTTTTATCAAAGTGGACAAAACCTCCAGTTTTGCTCTTGATATACACTGAATCTTGCTGTAATATAAAGTTAAATACTCCCCAGTCATAAGAGGCAGCTAGCTTGAGGTTCTTGTCTGCCTAATTCAGACCAGAACCTTGCAGTTACCCCTTTTTCATCTTAGGTGTATGTTCTTACCATCTGTATTCTGGTGTAGATGTTACTCATTTACCTCTGTTCAAAGCTGTTCTGTGGATTTGTGAAAGAGGCCCAGGGAATCTTGCAATCCTTAACATTTTTATTTCCACAACAGCAAAGTTTTATTTTGTCCTGCATCCTGTGCTGCTGTTGTAGGGACATGAGGATTCCTTTGCTTTGCAACACTGAGTCTTAGCTTTTGAGATACCTACTGAAAATATCAAGTTCAAGTGGCTATTCATCCACACAGAAAAGATGGCAGAAGCGTATTACTGTCCATAAATGTTTAGGTTCTCAAATTCTATGGACAGGGAAATGAAACAAATTCTAGTATTAATGTAAACATTAAAATTTGTGCACTGTGAGCTTGTACTGTAAGAAGATTTTAAAATGTTCTTTAAATATTGGTGGTATAAAAATGTGTTTCCTGGTTTGCAGAAAGAAAATTCTGACCTGTGCTTTAAGCACCAGAGTAACTTTTCCTCGTGGATATGTGCTTACCTTCTAATTTACATATGCAGATATGAGATATTGCTGGTATGTTACTGGATTTAGACATTTGTCAATGCATCTGAGACACCCACTTTTGGAAAGATGTCTCTCTTTTTGTTTGGTGTGATTATCAAGGAGCAAGTCATTTTCATTTGAGTTTAATACTGGGTCACCTCTTACTGTGGTGTATTTTTCGATTTTGTTTTAAGAAAATTTCAGGTTCTGTATCTTGTAACTGTAGCAATGAACAGCAAGTTGCTGACGAACTTTTTTGAAGTATGAAATGTGCTTTATTTTGGTTTTCTCTTTTTTTCTTTCTTCTTTTCCTGATGTTACCCACGTTCTATTCCTCAGAATGTTTTCTCTTTCTGTGATTCCTTTTCAGCTGCTGCACATAAAGTGTGATAATGATGAACATATGTTTCAAAGACTCTCTACTTTTTTCTGGTGTAACAGTGAGGATTCGCCTCCTTGTTTAGATACCTCTTCCATTACAGTTACTCTTAGGAGTTCTCCCAACTCTAAACTACCACCTGGATTGTTAATACCACCACCTTCAAAAAGTGGTCTTCCAAGGCCAACCAGTGAATACAGTTGGCCAAGACCTCGTGTAATCCTGCTGTGCAAAAGCTTTTTAATTTTTTTTTGCTTTCCTTTGTTCTCTGTTGTGTGTTAACTTGTATTAAAAATGTGCATTTTGTACAGTGGTTAAAGGACAGAGCAAATGTGTCTTAGATTCTTGAGAGAAACTCTTACAATGAGGAATTTGTGAAAATTTACTCTTATTTCTACATAGCTTTTTTCTCTCATCCCCAAAACATAAATTCCTATTTTCCCAATATGTTTAAATTAGTCCATTAATTAATTACCTCTAATCTTTCATTAAAATTATTTTTATTAAGAATAGATATTAAAAAATAACAAAACTAAAAATCCAACTTCAAGGACTTCCTTGTTTCGCCAGTGAATTAATATTAAAGTAAACAGCCATTATATAGCTTTTAGCATACATTATAAAAACTCTGTGCAAAATTAAGGTTGAAAATTATTCTTATACAAAATGGGCATATTTCTTGCTTTTTCATATCAGTATGCTTATACTCTCAACTTTTTTTTCCATTTGTAAGTAACATTTGGCTGTATTTGGGAAACATCCTGGCTTTCTGCATGTGTTCACTAAATAAAAGTGCTTCTTATGCTTATATATATTCAAAATGTGCATTTCTTAACCAAATTATAGCTTTACTTGAACTAGCTGTAGCAGTAGTACAAACATGGCCAGTAACTCAGCAGAATATCATATAGCCAGGAAATGGAAGTGTAAAGTTTGGGTTTGCCTTTTTTTTTTTTTCCTAAGAGACTCAAGACTAAATATAAATACTGCTTACTTATTTAGCTTCTAGATAAATGCATTTAATAAACACTTAGCAAATAAGGAGAATCTACATTGGCATTTACTGTCTCCATGAGATTCTAGGATTATCCATCAGTGTTGATGGGAAATGTAGATTAATATATGGCATGTACTTAACGCATTAAACCTGATGCCACCTTCCTGGTGTAGACAAAAGCCTGTCTAGAATCAGAGAGTTTTGTTTCTATGAAGCAAGGAATGTGGGATTCATTATTATGTGTCCTTTGGGTCAAGCACATCCATTGCCCTGCTTTGAATGGGAGCAGATGACATCCAGTGGTTGCCTTGACCTAAATTATACTGGTTCTCTGATTGTGCACAGAGGTGCCGGGAGGTTAATGCAAGGTCCATGGCCATAGCAGTAAGAGCCTGTTGTTCCTCCCAAGTGGCCAGCCCCTCCTTCCATAATCCATAGATTCTCTTTTTCCGCATGAGTTTGCCCAGCAGTTCCTTGTTTAACCATGCTGGCCTCCTGGCTACCCTACTTGACTTCCTACCCTTTGGGACACTCTGATTCTGAGCTTGGAAGAAGTGGTCCTTGAATGCTGACCAACTATCTTGAGCCCCTTTACCACCTAGTACCCTTTGCCATGATACTTCCCTTAGCAATTGATTGAAGAGGCCAAAGTTTGCCCTTCGGAAATCCGGAACTGTGGCCTTGCTAGGTATTCTGTTCCTCCCACACAGGATCCTAAACTCCACCATCTCATGGTCACTGCAGCCCAGGCTGCTGTTGACCGTCACTGCTTCAACCAGACCCTCCTTGTTGGTGAGTACTAGATCCAGCAGAGCTCCTCTCCTAGTTGGTTCGTCCACCATTTGCCTTAAGAAGTTGTCATCAATGCACTGGAGGAACCTCCTAGACTGTGAATGATTGGATGTGTAAGTCTTCCAGCAAATATCGGGGTAGTTAAAATCCCCTACGAGGACCAAGGCATGTAGTCGTGAGGCTGCTTTCAGTTGCCTGTATTATAATGCAAATTTAAAATATGAATTCAGAATCCCTTAGAAATAGGAAATGTAGGACTTGTGAGTCTGTTTTTCTTTTTAAGTAATGTATTCAGTGGAAGACTGTGGATCAATATCCTTTCCTTCTCAGGAACTACTGCATCCTTGAGAGAGAAATAGAGGTAGTTAGGGCTATCTCTACACTTGGATTAGAAATCTGTGCTTTGTGCTGTGAGAGGGCAGCTTCAGTTGTTGCAGGAGAGGCACTTAAGGTAGCATTCTAAAATAAGATTTAGGTCCAAGAAACTCTCTCATGGGTCAGCAGTACTAAAGACTATGTGCTTGCAAGATTTTTGTATTCATGTATTCTGAAATAGGATCCATGTGACTAATTTAACTTCTTAATAATTTTCATGTATATATTTTGGTTAAATTGAATCTTACTTAAAAGAAGTGGGCTTTCCCTGTGCCTGGCTGTATAGTCTTTCTGATACACAGAACGTAGGGGGTTTTGTGTTGTGGAAGTAATAACATTAATATGCAAACTAGTTTTGAACACATATTTTGCTTTCAGCTTGCAAATCTCAGTTTTAATCTATTTCATCATCTGTCTTTAGTGTTCGTTTTATTCTGACTTAAGTGTGTCTTGAAGTAGTAGACTGATGTAGGAGGAATGAATCATTCAAAAATAAATATGGCTGTAGAACCATAGTTAGTTATTGTTGGGTTTGGCGTTTCCTTGCTTTTATTGAAGCCTTCCAAATTCCTGGGCCTTTCTAATGAAATCTCTTCTGTTCACATTCAAAAATGAGAGCTTTACTCTGTTGTATTCAGTGTATTGGATGTCCATGTTGTTACTAATGAAAAAATACATTTGAAGCTTTAGTCATAACAGGTTTTTAGGTTGCCAAGTAAGTTATGGTGTAGGGAAGAATTATTGAACAAGAAGCGTTTAGATTGTATATTTTAATTTTAACTACTTGTCTGGAGCATAGCATATTCTTGTTGCAGTGTTACCTTAAATGAGTCTTGTGAAGATATCTGTATTCATATATCTGCAGTAGAGAGCTGCTTGTTACCAGCTTTCTCAGGTTTAACTGTGTTACATTTCTGGCTGTACCAGATGGACTGAAAAAGGAAAAATTACAATGCTGCTTACGTATCGGAGAGTTTTAGTATGTGTCAGACTCTGATCTGCAAATGCCATTTACTTGGTGTCAGGGGCTGGTTTTTGCATGCTGATGGTTATGTTTAACATTTTCTGAAACTGTGGCTCTTATCTGCATGCTGAACAATTCAGTATTGTGATCTTTTTCATGTGAATTATTGCCCTAATATTTATTGTCCTTATTGTAGGCAGGCAGTGTGACACCTAAATCACCTTCCACTGACATCTTTGATATGGTTCCCTTTTCTCCCATATCCCCTCAGTCATCAACACCTACTCGCAATGGTACACAGCCTCCTCCAGTACCCAGTAGATCTACAGAGATCAGTAAGTTTTGTAACATCTAACCTAATTTTACTTACATTATATTTTTAGTAAAGCATTTTAAAAAAATTACGTACATTTTGCATGAAAAGACAGATACAGTTTTTGTAAATCACATTCAATAATGCCATTTTGTTTTTATACCATCTTCCCAGAGTCATCATTGTTGCTGCCAAGTTACAAATTTATTTACTTGCTGAATTATTATATATACAGATTGAAGGAGTTTGGTTGGGGGTTTTAACATGGCTTTTCTTTTATGATATCTTTTTTGTACTTACTTCAAGAAATACTTTTACTTCCTCTTAGTTCTTTCCTTGTCAAGCCACAGTTGTAGCATCTAATACCTACAATTCTGGGGAAGACAGAAGGTGGAGTAAGTATGGCGATGATGGTGCAGAAGGAAGAGTTGAAGAAATCCTTCAAGATGCAGACTGTCTTGGAATACTATTTTTAATACTACTTTTCATACCATCTACAGCTTTCTTATTCGGTTATAGTTGATGAGCCTTTCCAGATCTATGAATTACTCCTAAAAGATATTGAAAAGATGATTAGTAATAGCAATTTTATTTTCCAAAGGCTTGAAAGCAGCTAGGGTAAGGTTCTTGGCTTCACTGGAAATCTTTTAGGAGTCCACACTATATTTTTAAAAGCTTTGGAAATCTGTTGGGGGAGAGGGGCGTGGAACATACAAAAGCAATGTTAGAGGCAGTAGAAGTATCAGTCTGTGTGTAGTATCTTGTATTTCTGATTCATGTTTTAGTGTGGGTAAGGAACATTAGTATTACTGCCTGACACCATGTAAAACCACATTTGGAGAGTTTCTACGTTTTTTAGGGAATGCTTCTGGTATGTAGAATTTTCAGGTATGAATGAAAGCTGTGTACAGTTATAAATGCATTGTAAAATTTAACTCAGTGAATGTCTTCCCCAGTACCATATCCTACATACTTTTTGGTTCTATTGCTCAGAATGGCTGTCACCATTTAAAAAGAAAGTAGATGTCCAGGCTATTGATTCAGTAAAAACATCTGTTTCTTTTCAAGTGAAGATATTAGATTAATTTATATTAATTTCTATGGGTCTCTCAAAGGGTGTATTAACATAATTTAAAACCATTAAGAATAGTTAATATTAACTGTTCTTAAATAACTTAAAAGAACATTAGATTAGGAATGTTAAGAGAAATTCCATGGCTTTGTACAGGAAAAAAAATATTCAAAGACACTCCCTCCAAGAACTCCTTTTTTGTTTTGAAATTGGTTTTTTGGAAACTACAGACAGTGCCATAAAATCAATCTCAGTTGTTCATGTACAGCTTTGAAAATAATTTCAAGTGAAGTACATGACAAGGGTTTTGGTTTGGGCTTGTTTTTTTTGGTGGGGTTGGGTTTTTCTTTTTTGGGTGCTTTTAGCTTAGGGTTTTTTTTTTTGGGGGGGGGTGTTTTGTTTTCATTTTGGTTTGGTCTGGGTTTTGGTTTGGTTTGGTTTTGGGGTTTTGGGGGGTTTTTGTTTTGTTTTTTTTTAAGCTTTGTCCTGGCTGTTTCATTGAAATTGTGGCTAGAAATCATGTGGGAGCCAGCACTCAATGCTGAGGAGTCTTGAGAATCCCAGCTAGGTTTTGTGATTATTTTGTCAGTGGGCTTTGTAATACAGAAATTACTATAAATATATTGCTTATTTAGTAATGAGTGCTGCTTAAAATAGTTGCTTCTTCTGTACTTCATTCATTTGCATTAAATTCAGATAACGTAGTTCAGAGATCCTGCAGGCAGTATCTGTGAATTCTCTGCTCCTCAGTGTGCCGTGCTTCAGAGAGAGGTTACAGAAGAACATCGTAGTCTTTATACTTTTGATTCCTGCTCTTTTAGTCTGTCATGGTACTTTATACATTGAAAATGGTTGCATTCATCAGCTATGAACACACTTCGGCATATTTCAGATATGACGTATATTACAGAAGAGGAATACTTTATAATCAAACAAAGACTTATTGTCTTTGATGAGAAAGTTCAAATCCTGTAAGAATCTTATTCAAGCTATGCAATGTTACAGTGCTGTAATAATCTACAATAGTATATTGTTTTGCATGGTGTTATTGCTGCCAGTGCAAGCAAGCTGACATTTCTTTCTCCAGTATAAGTCAAATAGGTGGCGCCCCAGAGGAAGCGATGTTTGGAGTCTCCCATTTTCTGAGGTCATCTTTTATGTTATCTCTACTTTGTGACTTTGCTGCTGCTTCCTCGTGGAGTAAGGGATTGCAAATGTTCTTGCAAGTTATCTTAAAGGACAGAAATAATTTATTAAATTTAATTAATTAAAAGAGAAATTATTTTATGTGTTTCTTGTAGGCACAGCATTATTGTATCTTAGAAAAGAACCGGAGAATAACATTATTCAATTGTTCAACATTTATATCACTCAAACACATCTTGAACAATCCAAGGTCACTACTGGCAGATGTAGAAGTATGCTCCCAGATGCTATCTTTCCAGAGACATTTAAGAGTATGTTGTCAAAATAATGGTGGAACCATTTTTTATCCTGTAGTAACTCCAAAATAAGCAAATACGGAGTAGCCTTCAGCTAAGGGAAACGCTTCCTGGACTTTACTACCTCAGCTTATTCCAAATATTTTCATGGGTGCCTGTCTTCAGCATGATTAATTTTTATTTGTCATCACAGCTGCTCTAGGACTGGGGAAAGTATATGTAAACAAAACTGTGCCTGGATGATAGCTAAGGTAAAGATGCAGAATGCCAAATATTTGTAGTTTTGTTTAGGAATTGTTAGGTTTTGGTTTATTGCAGAGTTCAGGTTGCTACTCCTCCAGTATTACGTGTTTCTTGTCCTGAATGTCACAGAAACAAGAATGTACCTGTTAATGGCTTTGTGATTTAAGTTGTGAATGTAAAACAAACATTTCGTGTCTTTTGAATTTGTTGGTTCATTTTCCACACTATAAATTTATTTCCATTTAGAAAGGAATGGGAAAAGGAAAGGAAATTATATGTGCTGTTTGAAAGGATCATTTTCAGAGGTTTACTGGTTGCTGTGTATTGGAGAAAGAAATGCCTCTATCTGCTGCAGTTATTTTGGGGAGTATGCTAGGCAAGATATTATTGTTATAGTTAATCTTCTTGCCTGAAATAAAAAATGAGTAATTTATCCCACCTCTGCTGAAAAGGAGCCCCCCATAAATGGTGGAGTGAACAGTAGCAGAAAAGCTTATGGAGATCCCATGCAGTAGTGCAACTCTGCAGTTACTAATTTTAGTATTCGTCCAATTTCCATATGTTCTTCAGCTTCTATTCAAAAGAGAAATACCGATGATGCTATTGAAAATATTTCATGGAACTTCCTCTCTCCCTGACTCTTAGCAGTGCACTCTCATATAGCATACAAATTTTAAATGCAGGGAAGCAGTTCTACTACAGCGTTTTTCAGGTGGTTTACTGAAATGGGTAGAGATAGCTCCCCAGATAATAATTTTTCATAGAAACCCAGCTAGGAAATATTCACTGTTTTGAATTTGATTCTGTACAGGGTTTATTAGGTTCTTTCACTCTAGAATAAATTATACACCAGTTAATTTTAGTCGGCTTTGAATAACAATATAAATGAAGTTATCCTTCACCTGAAGACAGGAAACATATTAACAGAGCTGAAGCTTCTGCCATTCTCCTGCTGATGAGCTCAGAAGTGCTGTCATTACTAAAAGCCTTATAATAAGGCATGAATGAGATAATATCCATAGTAGTGTACAAAGTACTTGCTTTCAAACTAGCGATGTCATATTTCAGCGCTAAGAAATGCAAGAGTTGTGTTCTTTAAAGGGTTTCTTTTTTCTAAACACATTCCTTGAATATTTGCTGTGGCTTGGTGCTGAAACTGGCTGCTTTTAGCTGTCTGACCACACAGAAAACTGTTAGCTCCTTATAAGGGTAAAAAGAACCTGGGGTGGGGGGAGAGGGGAGGAGAAGAAGAAAACGGACCTATATAGTGAACAGATACGCTTACAAGTAGCATAAAGCATAATCACTTTTTGCCCAGTAGAGCCTAGAATGAAAGTCAAAGCTGCTGCACATCTGAAGGTTACTTCATAGGAGCATCAGAGCATGGAAGGACAGTAGTTGTACTGGAGCAGACCCATTTTGGCTCCGAAAGGG
This sequence comes from Pezoporus wallicus, assembly GCF_028554395.1. Classification (NCBI taxonomy): domain Eukaryota; kingdom Metazoa; phylum Chordata; class Aves; order Psittaciformes; family Psittacidae; genus Pezoporus; species Pezoporus wallicus. The sequence continues at coordinate 170,591 of NW_026640647.1, forward strand.
GCAATGGACAAGATAGATCCTAATTTTTACATTAGATTGCCCTAGTTAAAGTCTCTTTTGCATGCAGGTGGTGTGCCTCCGCCAGGAAAAACTAGATTTTTCTTTTTTTGAGTAAGATAGGCTTTTGGAATAAAGCTCTCTGATCTGGACCATCTCCTAGTCCCATGTGGCAGTTCAGAACTGTTTAGCCACAGTTTTTGAAATATGTAATTAATCAAGTTCCTTTTTGTTTCTGTACTTTATTATGGGAGTAAATGCTGGTAGCCGCTAATAATTTAAAATGCTTATTGTGCAACCTGATAAAGCCTAATAAATCAGGTCAAAACCCATGAGAAGACTGACATGCGCAATAATTGTTGAAGAGCTTAGACAACTACATATTTAAAATTCTGACAACAGGGATGCCAAAGTAAAGACTGTTTAGCTACATGCACATGCTTCGGTATTTATAACGTGACTGGTAACACTGCAACATGGATTTTGTTTTAAGTATTCAGTTGTCAGCTTTTGTATCTTGGATGTAACAGATAAAATTTTCTTCTAAATCTAAATTCTAAATCTAAAATTAGCTAGTAATTTCAGAGTTACTAATAGCCCCTTTTATTCTCATGTTCTTAAGCTAGCATTGTTTTAAGGTAGGTAGTACGCTTCCCAGGTTTCTTGCTGGACAACTTTGAAAGTTAGGAGATAGATAGGATATGTTTTTAATTTTATTTCTACTAATGAAAAGACTATTAATTTGGCTCTGTAAATTTTGCAATCAGTGTGGTTGAGTAGGGGTAGCAAAATAATTCTCTTACTGCTTTAGTTCAACCCAGTGTGGGATAGAAAAACTGTATAGATGGAACATTACATGTAGAGGGAACTGAAGATTTGAAAAAACTGTTCAAAAAAAAAAAAAAGGATTGGAGAATCCCCTGACCTCTACAAAGCATACTACAGTTAAGGAAAGTGAGAAACTGTATGGTATTGATGTATGGTATTGAAAGAGAGAAATTTGCACTCATTCCATTATGGATCCAGATTTAGTGGCATTTTAGGATAAGCGATTTTTCATGGTCCCATATTTTTTTCATTCATTTTTGACTTGATCTTATCCAATATTTTAAAACCCTAACAAATAGTGTTAGTTAATATCAGCTGTGCACTGAGGAACTCTTACCAAATGAAGGCCTTCCCTTCCATGATGAGGAGCAGATGTTGTCCTTATGAAGATGTCCTTAACCCTGACGGTGGGAAGTGGCAAACAGGGGACATGAAGGCTAGTTTGTTTGCAAGAATATTTTTCTGACATAATATTAGGGTGAAATTTGACAACCGATGTCCTGTTCCCTTCCCGTTTCTGAAACTCCTCATACACACCAAATCAAGAGCATATTTAATTTGGAGATACCCTCTTCAAATTGCAACTTATCAGATCCCCAAAATTCCTTTAAGAGGCAGAAGTGTTAATGAAATCTGAGTGAGCCTTCAACAGAGGTTGATGGTGTTCTTGGAAAAATTTGAACATTAAACTTAGGAAAACTAATCAAGACCTGGCTTTAAATTTGGATGTTGTGGTTAATCAGTTGTAGATCTGGAGGTGTTATTGTTCAGCCTTTAAGGAGATGTAAGCTGGCTTTTTCAAAGAGTTATCGTTGTAGCCCGTACCTTTTCTCTCAGTGACTCACTTTTCTCTTGTTCCAGAGAGAGACCTTTTTGGAGCAGAACCTTTTGACCCTTTTAGCTGTGGAGCAGGAGATTTCCCTCCAGACATTCAGTCAAAACTAGATGAGATGCAGGTAACTACGAAGTTATCAATTATGCAGTTTTCTGTGGCCGTATGACTCTTCTTGAAATATATGTTTACAGTATTCTGAAAATGTATTCTGGACTACACACAAATGCATACAGAAAAAAACGGTTTTGACTTTTTTTTTGTGTGTCTCATGGTCTTTGAGTTGGAGTTTGAATTTGCCTGAAGATCCTTACTTGGTATTAATATGGACACCTGCACTAATTTAGGGGTTCACAGCAGTGTAATCAAATTGGATACTGCTGTTCCTATCTGGGAAGGTTCTGAGGGAACTAAAAAAAGAGAGCTGAGGCAAGAGCCCTACAGATCCACTGATCTTGTTACTCTTCAGTTCTAGCAATCACCATCATCCCAGTTTACCCTCACCTTTCCATCAGTGATATCAGTCTGGTTTTTCATAGCATTTCCACAGGCAAACTATGTGCTTCAGGTGCCTTTAAAACCAGCTGTATTTGACTGTGGCACTCTGGAGCACTTAAAACTGTTGAGAATTGATTCAAGAATTCTGAGTGGAAGCATTTGTCAGAAAATGTTTGCTGATTCTAAAACACTCAATTGTATCTGTTCAGTTGCTGATCCAATTTTGAAGCAGTTCTAGGAGAAAGCCATCAAGTTTTGGAATAACTCACTGCCTTCAGTCAGACTTTCCAGAGTGCTAGTTCCTTGCCAGCTTGCTTATCTGTGTGTTTTTCAGCAGCCTGCCAGCAAAACAGACAGCTGAAAATACTGGAAACTTGAATTTCTAGGATCCTGGCTCCTCAGCAGAAAGCGTTCCCAGGGCTTCTAGCCCTCTTTTCTCTCAAGATCCCACAAGGTCCAAGAGAGCTAGCTCTCTGGCTCCTTCAGTTCCTTTTTTTCTGCCTGGAGAGCAGCAGAAACATTTCAAAATGGCTGAAATAAGATTTAAACACCATTTAGTTTTCCTGAGTAAAATCTTTTAATTCCTATTCACTATGAAATTTCATTTTCCATGTCAGTTTAGGGTGTTGCCCCTGGCAAACTCCACTCACAGTGAAGTAAGAAACTGAGGTTGTTGGTCACCTGTACTCTGGCCCATATAATTTCAGATAGCAGATAAAAGCCAAAATTGGCTTCTTTGCAATTCCTGTAAAAATGCTTGGGTTTTGTAAATGAAATAATGTTATTGCCAAGCCCTTTAGCACAAAAAGCAAATCTTCTAGCACCTCACACTGATATACATCAGTGTTTCCATTGTCTATAGCCCACTTCAGGAAAAAGTATACTGTAGCATCTCTGGCTACTAGGAAGAATCCTATGAAAATACCCAAGCGTCACACACTATAAGAGTTCTTATTACAGGTAATGTTAGTTTGATTGTTAGCATATAAGCCTGCAAAGTGCTGTCACCTCATAAAACATCAGTGAATGGAACACTAGAAATCCTTATCAAAGATTTTCAAAGTCATAAAATGAGAAACTCGCATCCTTGTTTGTATTCTCTTGACCAAAAAAGCAGACAAACAATAACAAAACCTCCAAACCTGATGCCATTATTACACCCCGTTGCAAAGAATATTGCCTTGGTCCTGCATTCCCCTCTGCACATACAAGTTTTGTTTTTCCAGCTTTGTTTTGTATGCTTTATCTCGCAATTGGAGCGTCTAGTCTATCAGTCTTAGCATACCCTGACACTTCCACTGAAAATTAACTAGTGGGTCTATATGTAGAAACAAAGCTTGTTCATATATAATCCAGTTGAGAACAAGTATAAAGTTAACAAGGTATGAAAACAAAAATAAAATTCTAACAATTCTAACTTTGTCCAAAACAAAAGTTATGTACAGTATTATACTAGGTGGTAAAATGCAGATTGAAACATATTTTTATTAATATCTCTTTTATCTTCTTGTGCTGTCCTTGGTGCCTAGCGTCAGCGATGGTTGGTATATCATTTTTTAATAATGATATTTAATGCATTTACAGTTGAAGTGTGCATGTGTTCATGTCTGGTGTCTTTATTTTTATGAATATGTGTGTACATATGTAAATCTTTCATGTAACTTTTAAAACTTTTAGTGGTCTGCAGTTTTTTAAGGTAGGAAAGCTGATTCTTTTTCTTATCAGCTGCTAATACTAAGCCTTTATTTTCATTGCTGTTTATTTTCCATGTGTACTAGTGAAATCTCCAGTCTTCGTTATCAGATTGTCCTTAGTGAAATGGTTTAAGCAAAACCTTTGATACATATATTTTTATGTAATACAGTCACATTTGTGAATGTTTTTTTACTTGGAAATAATTACTTAAAAGCTTGAAATGAGCAGAAGATAGCTGTACTAGAAGTCAGTGGTTGTTAGATATACAGCTGATAAGAAGGAAGGTGAAATGGATGCTGCAAAAGGTAAAAGCACAGAATATTCAATGTACTCTGGAAAATGTAAAGAAACATGTAAGAAAAATACAGGCTTCTTTCCTTCTCTGGAATGCAAACTGAAGGAATCTGTTCACATTATGAAAGTACAGTCTGACTTTCAGTAAATACATATTTCATTAAATACACAAAGGTAAGTTGCTTATGAACACATCTAATAGTTCAAATATATAGACTCACTCTGAGAGGGCGTTAAATACAGCTTATCCTGCACTGAGTGGTAAGCAAGCTGTCTCAGCAGCAGCCAGTGACAACCTGATTGGAGCAGCTCAGTCCAGACTCTCTTGCCCTGTTTCTCCTGTAAAGCTATGTCAGATGCCTTGTCAAACATATGCCTGTCTGCAGAAAAGCTGTCTCAGTGTATGTGTGTGTTGGAAGGTGATGTGTAAGCAAAGAGAGAAGGGAAAGTGCAGCACAGAAGAGGCTTTGGAGAATAAGCCCATTAAGTAGTGGGTGCTTTTCTTTGCATCCAATATTCTGAATTTAAAAGGATCAGATAAATTTTCCTGACCTCTGGGAGAACACTTTTGTATTTAAACTTCAGGGAGGGTCCAGATTCCACACTTAAGCTCTTTCTGTTCCATTTCTCAGTCCAGTCTCTGTTGATCTTTTTGGAGAGCTCAAAACTCATACTGAGATGTGACTTTTACAGCTCAGGCCTCTCTCTTGATGACTGTTCAACCTTCCATTTCCCCCACCTTTATGCTGAAACATATTTTAATTTCACTATTTTTACTGCATTCAGACATTAATAAATTTAATCTGTCTGTTTTCTCAGAAATCTTGCAGTTGAGGGGAAGTTTCCCTAGATCATGAATCATACCAGCAACAGGTGCTATAATTTATTAAAATCTCAAAGCTTCCATGAGCTGCAAGCCATTCCCCTGCATGCCCTGAAGCAGCCAGTAGGATTGATGTCTTTCTATCTGAAATAAGTTACCCTCAGCCCTTTAAATTATCATCTCAGAGATGTGTAAATTTATCATTGGTTCATAGCGTTTGCATTGACTTAAGCTCATGAAGTGAAGTTACTGTGAAGTGACGGGTCAATCTCAAAGCAGTGAGGTTTTGGCAAATTTATCTTCTGGGAAAAAAAGAGTTCTTTGTCTTTTACTGTTTACTGTTTTTAACCAGAATAGCTCATGTCTTAGAGAAACTAAAAAAGTGGGTGTTTTGGAAGAGGCTTTGTTTTCAGGTTGCTTTCACTAGTGAAAACAAGCTTTGCTACTCTCTTCAAGAGACCAGTCATATCCTTTAGTTCAATACCGTTATTCATCTGGGTAACTAAGATGTTCAGTCCTTGTATTAAATCACCTTGAAAATAAAAAGTTACTTGACATGGTCATCATGAGGATATGAACAGAGAAGCAAGGTGCAATATAGATGCGCACTTCGTAGCCCTTCCACTCCTGTCCAGTAACAGGGAATGGCCTTTTCTGCATTCCCTAAAAATCAGCAGATTTGAGAGATTTGCTGATCACATGAGGAGTTACTCTTTCATGAATCTTTAAAGTACAGGAAGCCGTGGCACACATGTGTTTTAATGAACAGGCAGTGTGTTATGCTTAAGACATGTTACTTGAAGCTGAAGTGTCTGAATTTCACAAGGCAAAATGCTTTAAATGCTGTGTATTAAAATTAATGTAACCTTTAATATGTATAGTATGTAATGTGTATCAAGTGCTGACTATTATGTCATTTTAAAAGAAAATATATTCTGCATTACACATTAATTGAGTTTATTAGAAAAAGAGAAAAAATCATAATTTGTAATCTGCTTGGTCATTCCAACTGACTTCATTATTATGACAGCTGCAAATGCTGGGTTTTGAAGTGGAGAGTCTGAAGTAGACATATACTGTGTAACGGATACTAATAATGTAGCAGCTTCAAGTAGGAGCCAGAGGATTTGACAGAGATGTATGCAGTTCAGATGTATGTATAAAGTGAAATTCCTGAAAGCAGATATAAATCTCAGAAGAGTTCTGCATAGCTGTGAGAACTGAAGCATAGGATACTTCTGTTATCTGCATTAATTACACTTCAGCTGTGTCTGAACATAAAGGAGAATCTTTTTTTAAAACCTTATGTTCCCACAGCTTGCTTGATTACAGCTAATTGCCTTTTTTTAAAAAATACAGGTTATATTTGCCAAAATACAAGTTTGAAGAGTCCAAAAACCATTTAAGAATTTGGAGTTATTTTGCAAAATTTGAAGGATTAGGAATAGAGATGGCTGGGGAGATCTGAAGTCCATGCTTTTGTGATCCTTGGAAATTTTATGGCAATCGCTTTGCCAAGGAATCCGCTAGACAAGGATGTTCTGATTTATTATCCCCCCCCTTTTTGAAGACTGCATTTAATTTAATAGGAACATTAGTTAAGCCAATTCTTTGGTTTAAACTCCTACGCACTTCTTGTCCTTCACTTAGATTTTCATGAAAAAAACCAAACAAACAGAAAACTGAACCTCTGAGGTTTACATTCTTTTAAACCCTGAAAAATCCCCAGCTGGCGATCTAGATTACCTTGATGTCCTCTTTATGTTGTTGGTCTTTTTTGATCGTGTGGTTGGCATGGAACTTTGAACCTGCTAGTAACTGTAGTATCTGACATTTAATGACAGTCTGTTTTGTGTCATTTAACAGATGAACATTGAAATGTCATGTTCCTTTTATAGACAGTTAAGTGCATGAGCCATTTTAAAGTATGAATGTGTTAACACTCCAGTTCCTGATACTGTAGTAGTAGGTTTTCCTTCCTTATCAGTTCTGCCTATAATAGAAGCTGGGTTCTCAAGTACGCAACTGGTAACAGCACCTGGCTGCCACATCACTATTTTTACAACAGACAATAGTTACGGTAATAAAGTTAAAATGGTTTTAAAAATAATTATGATACATATAGTGCAGCAATCTCTTAATGGATTAATGCTGATCACATTCCAAGTACGTGAAAATATGATCATTTTAAATGCAGAATATCATATCTTCAAAGAGGAGGAGGACTAAATAGGGGGGAAAGTGGTCTGAAGTTAAAGAAGGAAAGATAAGGAGAGCATTGTTCTTCAAGAAAGCAGAAATAGTTCAAAGCAGTAACAGCAAACACAAGCTAAGTGTTAAATGACAAAATACCATTTTGTATGGAATAAAAAATTAAAAAATCACACATGATCAACATAAAAGCAGTGGGATGTATGTGCTTCCAAAATGTATAAGCTGATTTGCTTTTAGCTAGCCAGAGAAAAGGCATTGGAAGTGCAGCTTCTTAAGACAGCAACAAACAGTGCTTGAATGTATAGAAAGGTAAGAGCATGCAGGACATGAATGAGATGCGTGTTCTGTGAAGGCCTCTCTGGATTGCTAAAAATGAAGATGGTTGTCCTTGCTAAAGTAGTTGCTGTAGCTGTTGTACCTCTGTTGTACCTCTATCAAGCATCCTCAGGTTGAAGCACAAACTATCCCTTTTACAATCACAAAACTGGAAGCAGCCTTTAGATATGCTTCAGAGCATATCTGAAGTGCTTCAAAAGGTAAGCATTTCAGACACAGTGTAATAACTGCAGGGTTTACAATATGATAGGATAGACTGTAGGGCTAATTCTGAATTTCCCCATCTGTGACTGCAGTTACATCAATTAATAATATCCTTTTGGTAAATGAACAACAGGAGGTGTTTGACTTGGAGCATCAGATATCTTTTGCTTGAAATATTTTTTCAAATCCTGTTATCCCTTTGAGAAGTACAGGGCGAATAAAGGGAAAAAAAAGTCAGATATGTTGGTGAGTTTTGGCAGCACCATGTCATCCAGGTAGGGCAAACTGGGTGACGCAGTTGGAGCTACTGGCTCTTCATCTCATAGAATGGATTTGCCTGTAGGAATATTCAAATTTTAATTGGAAAATCTCAGACCATTTAATAACTATTGCCAGGAAGTTTATTCTGTTTCTCAGTATTACTCTTCTGATGACAGTAGCTGGTGGGGTTATTAATTATTGATATGCTTTCAAAATTCTAGCCTGTGGTTTAAATCTGTTTGAAATTAAGCTGGTTTGATTTGGGATTTATCTTTCGAAGCTAAAAGGCATGCTTCAGCTACTGCTGTACATTGTGAGGAAAGGCTTGAGTTTATGCGTAATCCCAGTACAGGTTGCTTTGCAAGAAGATTTATTTTATTTGCAAGACATTTGCTTCATGAAAGCACCTGTTACTGATTTCATAGCATGCAATCAACATTCTCTAAGTGAACTGTATGTTAAGACAATGGTGAACTGAAGGTTATGGCAGCTGTCCCTGGAGATGATGTTCTCATAGCATTTCTATTCAGAGCCCTTGTTTCCAATGGCTTATAACTTTACAGTACTTTTACCTAACAGACTGAAATTTTCTTGACTCAAAGGTAACTTTTCTCTTGAAGGTCAGGTCAAAATTCAGCCATTATTCTGCTTCTTCCAAAATAAAGAGAGAAATGTCCTAAAGTTAGGCTAAATTCAGATGTTTTTAGAAAGAGTTTAACCCTCAAAAAGTCACTTTCCTTTTAGTTAACTATGTTTTGTTTCATTGCAGGAGGGGTTCAAAATGGGATTAACTCTTGAAGGCACAGTGTTTTGTCTTGACCCACTAGACAGCAGGTGCTGATGCCAAGAAACTATATGTGAAAATCCTACACAGTGTTGTTCGGTTGTTTTTTTTAATCCTGAACATGTATTCGTAGATATTATCCATGTGCCAAAAGTTGCTTTCTTCAACATGTAAACTCTTGTGAGATTTGCTTCTGTAAAAATCCAACTTAGTTCTAGTCTTGCCCTGTACAAATGTAAGAAGTTATATTTGTTTATGAAATATGAATTAAATTACGCTGTTATGTTTCTTTCTCTCACATTTTGCCCCAGATTACTATGTTTTGTGACTATGAGCCTGGAGAAGTTCTTCAGAAAGCTCGCACATACCTCTCTCTGTTTGCAGACCTGCAAGCATGATTTACATGTAATACTTTACCTGGCAGCATTTTGAAATTATGCTTTTAAGTCATTATTTAATATTCAAGCAATAAAATGTTTAATATTTAGTAAAAAATGTTCAAATTGCAGTGAAAATGCAGAAAATACTATCCATTAATACATGCTTAAAAGGTAAATCTGGATGCCGTGTAATTGATCTCCTTTATTGTGTATCATTACTATGCTGTATATATGTCATTACTAGTTTACAAAATCCAGAAGACTTTTAGGTCCTTAATTCATGTTTTATAAACTAACAAATTGTTAGTATGCTTATCAGTGTTTAATGAGCATAGAAGAACTGCTAATTGCAGACTGGACAAAGTAACTGCCCGCCCTTTTGATATTTTATAGCTGAATTTTAAAGTATGTAATATGGAATTCATTATATGATAACCATAACTTAGAAAGAAGTTTATGGTCTTGCATTTACTTAGGAGTTTATGTAATTTTGTATATAAGCAGGCATTCCATTTACTGGGCTCAGTCCTGTAAGTTACTTTCAACACCTGAGTGTTTACAGTCAGGCTCTGTTGATTTTTTTTTTCACTGTCTGCTTTAATGCAATAAGTCTTACTATAATTTTAAATAATTTTAATAATTTTAAAGCTTGCTGTAAGAATTCTGTATAACTTCATAAGTCTTTCATACCCACTGGTTGTTACAGAAGTAACTGCAGTCTTCAGCTGCTAGCAAGTTGAATGCTGATCTGTCTATGCATACTCTTTGTTAATCTTCAGCATAAGCAATAAAATACCATCTTAAACCTATCTCAGAAAATTATCATTAGTGTTTTGATGCCCAAACTGAACATTATTTCAATTCAAAAACTTTAAAAACTCTAGTATTTTTCCCTCAAAACACACAGATGTGGAAAAAAAAACCAAAATTTTAGATTTTTCTTGTTTTCATTCCTTTTCCATTAGAAGTTTTTTTTAATACTTACGGTTTTGTCTGTAACAGTTACAGTTCACAATGAAAAAACAGTTTGCAAATTCAGCACCACGTGCATATGTTTATGCCTTGTTCAACAACATACTTCTGCATATACCTTTGAAGTCCACAAAAATTAATTGGATTATTACTTTAGTCTTCCTCTTTCCTATTCTGTATTCAACATTCATGTAGAGTGTTATATATAAATATATATATTAAAATATATCAAATCACTAATAGTATATGTTTCATAAAGAGAAATCTTTATAATTTTGTTTGTCATATAGTATTTTGGAATTTGTATAATGAGGATGTTTAGTAGCCATAGGAATGGCTTTTTTTAACAAATAGAATTTGTATTTTTATTGTACTTTAAAAAGCTTTACATAATGAGCATCTATTTAGTGGTCATTTATTATCAATGGTAACACCAAAATAATTGCACATTTTAAGAAACCTTTTTTGTTACTGTTTTTTATTATAATTGACTGCAAATGGCATGGTTAAATATTACATACCTGGTCAATCCGTACAAAAATACTTACATCAACACAACAGTGCATTTTTAATGAAAAGGTTATGTGATCCAATTGGAAATTGTATTTTATGTAATCTCAAATGTCTGTTTAATTTTGCCTAAAATAAATGTTTTTAAATAAATTGCATCCCAGAACACAACTTTCATTCAGTAAAATGCCCAGTGGAAGGGAGGGTGGAGAGATGCTTAATTGTTGGGCAGAACCTGCCACAAAGAATGGTTTAGTGCTGAAGTGTGTAAAAGTTGCCTTATTTGCTGGGACGAATCTGTAATCAACAGAGAAAAATCTTGTTCTATATGCAGCTACCTAGTACTAATAATTAGTGAGTAACTCCATAGTGTTTCACGGATTTAATTGGCTGGGTTTATTGTCTTTTTATATATATATATATATATGTAGCCGCTCAAATATACTTAGCTACTAAATGACCCTGATGGTTATTTAAGGAGTAAAGGAGGTAATTGAAGTCTTGCAGAATCCTACAAAGCAAGCTCTGTAAGTCAGGTCTGTTAGTAGTACAGGCTGTTGCATATGGTGTTGATGCTTTTGAGAAAGGTAAACTTAAACCCTCCGTTAATTACTTCCATTGCAAACTTTCTCTTCAAGGTAATACTCAATACCCGTTTAACCTTTTCCATTTGTGGAAATGGGGCTTTAACAGTTTATGGGAATGGATGCTGTCAGGGCTAGCAAGTAAGGGGTATATGTAATCTCCTGTGAGTTATAAACATGAGCTATTCTTTCTCAGAACATGTCTCCCACTTGTATCAATGTTCTTTTCCAGATAGTGCAGTAATGTCATGTGCTAAATCTTCAGACTGTTACTTTTAAAATATATTTTTGAGAGCAGTACAAGAAGTCTGGGTGATTGTTCTTGCTCTGTTTAGAGTAAATGGGAGTGCTCCTCCTGCTCAGGAAAAAAAAAATCAAATCTCAATAGCTGGTTTAGGCTGGGAATGTGAAGTGATTCTGCTAATTGTGTGACCATAGGCAATTCACTTCACAGAAGCCTGTGAAAAGATAGTAACATCATCTACTAGTTTGGAGATACAGTGGTAAATCAGTTGTGAATAAGACTTTTTTTTTTACTTGTAAATTTATACTCCAACAAAAAGAAAATACCAGTGTGACTGGCTGCTCCCGGGTTTGTCCATGCTTTTTTAAATTTCTGGTATCTTTTCTTTCACCTCCACTTTTTTTTTTTCTTAAACTTTTTCAAACTGTGGGATCACATTGCTGATCATGATGATCATCCCTTTGTGGATGTGGAAAACTAGATTTCAGTTTCACTTGGCTGCCCACCTACTCTGCTGGCATGACACTGAACCTGTATTAACAGCTAGAAGCAAGATTCATTGCTTTCTGTTCCTTTTCTTGTATATGAACTATTTTTCTCTTCCTTCCTGCTTATTACACCATACCTGAGTAACTGAGATGCTTAGGTTAGAATTCTTCTTAAATCAAACAAGCTGATACATGGTTGGTGTCTGTGTTTTATCTTTTTAACCTTTGATAAATTACTGAGCACAACTGCAGGATGTTCTTGCCTTAACCCATTGTCTTTACTTTGGATGGGTTTGTAAGTGGCTGTCTTTTGTCCTTCCACATGGCTGATATGATTTGCACTGAAAGTATAATTGATCAAATAATTCAAGTTGGCAAAGATCAAGTCCTTCATGTGGCAAAACGAATTTTATTTCATTTTGGCTTCACTTATGGAAGAAAGGAAGAAAAAAATTCTCACACTTGCAGAAGTAAGCGTGGTTGTGTAATCCCAAAGGTAACTGAGCATGCCAAGAAGTGGGGCTGGCTCTGAGGTTTCATCATGATGATTATTTTTCAATTTGTGAAACTAAGCACGCAGTCTCACCAAGCAATTCTGCTTCACAAAAAGAGTCCCTTCTGCAAAGGAAGAGAGTGTCACTTGCTGTGGGAAATCTCTAGTTAAAACATCCAGAGCTGCTATTTTCATTCCATCCCATCAGTTACTAGGCATTGTCCACCTTTGAACACCCTCTTAAGACAAGAAAAGTGTTAACAATGGCAGGAGAGCTCTCAGTTGTCTTAATTTGTCACATTGGAGTTTTGTTGTTGCTTTAAAAATTAAAGGATGCAGAAGTCACAAAAAAAAAAAAAAAGTCCGAATAACTGGCCATATGTTTTAAAATGCAACCAAAAATGCCAGGTGTTCTGTAACCCTCAGCTGAAAAACAAGAAGTTAGCTTGGTACATAATTAGCCAGCATCCCCTGCCACCCTTTAAGACATATTTTTAATGAGAGACTGAGAGATATATTGCATTGTCATCAGCTGGTGATAAGTACATAGCAGTTCTCATCAACGAAATAGAGAACAGGATTTCAAATATATCCTTGTATTTAGTTTGACAGAATGGTAGGCAACTTTTTGTCAAAATAAAAATCTGACATTTGTCATATATGTAGCCTTCTTGAGATTCAGTAAGTGCCGGGGCTTAGATTAAATGAAACAGCACATTTATTTATTCATCAGACCAAAGCTCTTCCTGGAACTACAAGACTTTCACTGGATTTCATGGACTGCATACATAATTTTTTGTGTGTGATGGGGGAAAGGTTTCCAAGTGCATGAATATGCAATTTGCCTTTTGTTTTGAGAGATTTCTGAGAGTCTGATTTATGTAGCATTTCAGATAATAAACCCTGCGAGTTCAGTCTCCTACAGTGAATTCTGGGATGGATTGCACCTATTCTAAGGCTCATATGAATGACAGCAGCCACAATCAGTATATTTGAGCCTTTGGAATGTTTTTTTTTGGTTTTTTTCCCCTCTGTGTTTTCCACTATTTAATTCAGCAAAACTTATGCCTTGCAATAAAGAAAAAGAAGGAACAGAAATAGATTAGAAAAGGAGTATAGGAGAAAAAGGGCGGGGGGGGGGGAATGTCATCTTGTGCCAACTTTCCACAATTTAGTAACACTGCATTTTTCTGGTGAAACTTAACTGATTTGATAACTTCTCTGGTTCTGCCCGAGGATTGTGTGAGGGATGCCAAGATGCAGATTTGCCGTATTTACAGTCCACAAGAACTGCTATTGGAGCTGTTTGAGCTAGCCAGAAACAAGGAATATTTTTTCTACCCCCTGTGGTATCTTCATTACATAGAGTAGGTGACTCACACTGAGCCTCCTCCAAGATGCCAGCTTGCCACAAGCTCTAGTTTCCATCCGTTTATCCTGATTTCTGGTAGATGGTACCATACTAAGGACCTAGCAAAGTTGTTTATCTGATGAAGGCTTCCAGAAGGACTGTCTTCTGTATTACACCATTACAGAAGTGCTTAGCTAATTGTCCTTATTGCAGTATTGACTGGAAAGCATGACAGTAAGAATAATCATCCTGATATTTTGTAAACCTATTAATGAATTGTTTATATAGATTAATCTCCTTATGATAAGAGCTTTTCCAAAACAGGAGTCTTGGAATAGACCCTAAAGAATTTTCAGCAATTTCACTTCTTTTGCAGCTTCGTCCTTCCTACACACAAGCTTTTCTGACTAAAACGCAACTCAGAAAATCTGTTTAACTGAGCATTCATAAAAGCTACTTGGGACTCTGCCATGTTTGGCATTTGAATTGTTGCAACTTTTATTTCTTGTATGATTGTATTCTGTGAGCGTTTTATTCAGTAAAAACAAGATGCTTTTGAAGCTTTTTCACAGAAATTAGGATTGAAGTATTTTAGCCGTGTTTCACTGAATACTGCTCATAGCAGGGGGGTTGGAACAACATGATCTTAAGTCCTTTCCAACCCTAACTATTCTATGATTCTGTGAATATAACTAAATGAGTTCCCTGGGAACTGGTTAACTTTTGAAAGCTATTGTGCTTTCTAAACATTTTGGTGTTCTTGATTTTTGAAAGGAACTTCACTGTTTTCAAATAAAGTGATCCTTAACACTGTGGAAAGACTGACAAAATACTTAGCTTATGTACTATGTTGGGATAAGATTCTATAGAAGATATGGTTTGGGGAGAGGGAGGCAGAAACAATCTGTTTGAAGGGCCTTGATAGACTGTAGAAATCTGGGGGTTTTTTTCTTCACTATCATCATTACTTTTTAGGGTATGTTAGAACAATAGTATCATTCACATACATACTTTGTTAATTTTTTGTAGTGGAAGAGAGCTATTGTAATGCCAGGTTAATGTCACCTACAGTTTAAAAGATGCAGGAATGGGTTCCTCATGTTTTTACAGCCTTCTGTGTATTAGATACTTGAAGAAGCCAGAATAGATCTGAATTTCTGAGACACTTCAATCCTGTAAAATAATGACATGATCAGGTGTAACTTGTGACAGATAAACCTGAGATGCAAATCAAGCAACTACATTTGGACAGAAAGGTAAGACAGTTTTTGAGATAAGTGAGAGTTAGTGAGAAATCCCATGAAAATAAAAATACTTTATGGGATTGCTTGTCTGACTGGGCTTAACCATGCTAAATATTCCCAAGTGAGGCAATATTTGTGTATTTTTAACTAATGATCTGACATTAAAAATGCTTGATACTGTTTCCGTATTATCAGTAGAAGTGTCTAATGACCAAAAGTTTTTATATTGACTTTACCAGTTGTGTCTGTTTTCTCATTTTTTAAGGTTGTGAATCAGCACTAAGATCTGTCCCTCGAGACAGGATTGTTAGTATTCACTGTGTGTATTTTGCTAGTACCTATAAATTGCCATTATATTTAATGTACCTTTTAAAAAGATTAGATAAGGCTGTGATCTATGCCATCACAATTGAATGCTGTTGTAACATTGCAATGGATTGATGTATGAAACTGAAGTAATGCAATGTCATAGAAGGTTCCATTATTTAATAGCCCTTTTAAATGTAGGTATTTTAAAAAAACTGGGTATTATTTAAAAGTCAGAAATATCATAGAATACCAGGCTGGAAGGGACCTCAGGGATCATTTGCTCCTTCTTGGCAAAAGCACAGTCTAGGAAAAATGGCCCAGCCACCCAAATTATACAAGGGTGGGGAATCCACCGTTTCCCTGGAGATCTTATTCCAGTGACTGATTGTTCTTGTTGCGATAAATACTCTTCTAGTGTCCAACTGGAATCTCCTCAAGAGCATCTTGTGCCCATTATCCTTTGTGTTTTCATGCAACTCCTTGTAAAAAGGGCATCTCCATCTTCTCTGTAGCCACCCTTTAAATACTGGAACACGGTGACAAGTTCTACCTCTCTAAATGTTCTTTTCCCAAGGTTGAACAAACCCAGCTCTCTTATCCTTTCCTCATACAGCTTCGTAGTCCTTTGGTCATCTCTGTGACTCTTCTCTGGACCCTCTCCAGCCTTTCCACAGATTTTTTTGTATAGTGGGGACCAAAATGGAACACAGTATTTCTGTTGTTGCTTGTCAAGGGCTGAGTAGAGTGGGACAATGACTTCTTTATCTGGCCTGGTGATGCCCTTGTTGATGTAACCCAACATCCTGTTACCTTTCTTTGTTGCTGCAACACAGTGTATTGAGCTCCTTGTCCACCAGGACCCCTGGGTCCCTTTCCACAGAGCTGCTCCCCAGTTTTTGACATCTCTGGATAATTTCATTTCTAGATGAATTTTTGCTTTTCTAACTGCATCTTTTCACACCCTGGCAATGCCCTTCTAGTTTTCATTGGGTAGTCATCTGCTTTTCCATCTCTGGTACACTTTTCTTGTGGTTTTGAGCAGACTTAGAAGCTTGCAGTTAAGCTGAGGAGGTTTCTCTTGCTCCCCCTACTTCCGTACCTTTAAAAGGGGATGAAGTGGCTCTGTGCTTCCAGGAGAACGTTTTTGAAGAACTTGCAGCATTTGCTAGCACCTTTGTCCTTCATGGAAGCTTCTCACAGAATCCCTCCCAACCGAGCTCTGCGTGAGCTGAAGTTTGCTCTTCTAAAATCTGAAGTATTTGTCTTTGTACTAATCTTCAGTGTGCTCAGCCAGATCCCAAACTCCACAACATTGTGATCACTGCAGCCAAGGCTGTCACCAACTGAAATACTGCCAAGCAGGTTTTCTTGGTTTGTGAGTAGCAAGCCCGGGAGTACCTCATTTCTGGTTGGCACATCTTACATTTGTATGACCACTCATTGCAACCTACTGCCTGTACTGAGTCTCTTTTCTTACCGGTTCCATCTGCTTGGAAGTGTCAAACATCCCAGGGGCTTTCTCTGAAGGAGCACTGGTTTTAACTCTGAGGCGAGTGTCCAGCATCCTGACAGAGACCCAGAGCACTTCCCTGGCCTGTGGGTCTACAAGCAGGGCACAGGGTCCTTCTCACACGCTCATCTTTGCAAACTCCTACTCCTTCCCAGGCAGTTTCACTCTCCTGCAGTTGCTCTGGCAATGCCCAAGCCATGTCAGCCTCTCATGAGAGCTCCTGTCAGGGCTGTCAGCTCTTCCTCAGTTTCCCTGTCTCTGGGAACCTCTCTGTACACCTTAGTCTAGCACACAAACACAGAACTTACTGTTGCTGCCATTGTCTGCCTTGCTGACTGTGACTAGTGACTAGAGATCTAAGTAAACAAGATAAATTGCCTCTTGGCACTCTAATAAATAAAGCAGTAAGGCTACTAAAGGGACATGAGTCATATAGCCATAATGAATTGAAACTTAGGAAAACAGGGATTTGTTTTCTTGGGACCACAGATTCAGTCTCTCACAGACCTCTCCAGTTAAGAAGTTGAATGCCAAAGGGAAAAAAAACCAAGACAATATTCAAAACAGTATTTAACTAATCCAATGCACAAGCATTACTTGTAAAAGGCATTCACTGCTGAAAAAGTGTACGAGATTATGACTTTAGCAGTCTTTTTGCTGTGTTCATAAGCAAACTTTATGGTTGCAGAGGGTACTGGGAAGCAATGAGAAAGCTAATGTGAGATCAAGAGGAAAAACCTGAATTTGCATGAGAACACATCACAGAAAACACGTCACAGAAAACACATCACAGAAAACACTCGTGATGTTTAACTGGTCTGAAAAGATAAATTTTTGAGCATTTGTGAATTTTTAACTTGTTCATAAAATGCTATTAAGCAATATCTTTTAAGTGTGTAAATACTGCTGTATCACTGTGCTATTGATAGGTATAATTTTTCAGGAAAAAAAATGGAGACAAACTATCTAAAGTGAGATTTTGCTTATTCATCTACTCACATTAGAACAAGAAAGCTGGTATCTGTTCCTGTACACATGACATTGTGTGATGTTCAGACAGAAATGTGCAAATGAGTATTCTGGATGCTTTTCCTATGGAGGCTGATGCTTCAAAATACAGCTCTGGAGGTTTGTGGTGGTTAAATGGGGAGCTGCTTCATACACAGCAGTTTCTGGATAAGAATACAAATTGCCAGAGTTGACAGTTTGTGGAAATGTCAAGTCGATCTCCATCAGGATTTCAAGCACAGTGTAAATAAGTGCAGACAGATGTCGGAGGCATTTCAGACGTGGGCTTCTCTCTCAGCTGTTATAAAGCAGAGAACACTTAAAACTTACTTTTTCTCAGCCTGAGAGTAAACCCATGAGCAAATAAACTTTCATATACGTTCCAGCAGAATTTAGATTGAATAGAGGCACATTCTGACTCCCCATAATTAATTAATTTCTTTAATTAATAAGAAAAAAGACAATAAGCAAGAGAGAGTTTAGAGGTGTATATAAAAAATGCAGTAGCCCTATGTTTTATAAATGAAAGCTTTGAAAACTTGGAGTAGGTATTTGTACACAGAACATTCTAGCTTCTGTTTGTTTGAATACTATTTATGTTTCTTCTAATTACTTAGATTTTGTGATTTCATTTTTCTTTTTTCATTATTTTAATTTTCCTAGAGAACTGTTTGGAAATGTGTGAAATATACAGGCTGTGTATATTTCAATATTCAGGCCTTTCTGCCTAGAAATAATGGCAAGACACCTTTCTTTCTTAAAACTTAAAATCCAGTCTTCTTCCTAGGAGTCTTAAGTTGCATGTTGATGTTTCAAAGGGTAAGCAAGCCTACCAAGAAAAGTTGGCAAAAGTATTCTGGTTGGCCCCAAAAAGTATGCTGTCTTCCAGCAATACTGAATTAGTTTGTAGTCTCCGTGTCTCCCTATGGTTGTGCTTTTTTTCCCCATACCTTATGCAGCTGAAAATGATCCAGTGTTACAAGCTTGTAAGTAGCACTTGTGGCTGCTTTCCAGGAGAGCCCTGTTTTAAGCACAAGCTAATGGTTGTACCTATTTATGTGTGAGCATACCGAGTAGCAAGTACTGTGCATACTGAGACCTGCTGAAATGTAGGGCCAGTTCAAGGTTTTTTAAGTTTTGGAAGCTGCCTGAAGACCTTTGCTCCATTTTTTTCTGACCAAAGATATCATAAGCAATAACTTCCATGGCTGAGATCACCTGTGCAGGTTGACTGGCTGCATTTCCAATTGGGACTCCTTGACAGGACAGTAAAACCTGATACATGGTGTTACTGCAAACACACGTACTGATGCAGCCACTTCTGAAACTGTTTGAATAGTATGTTTGAATTCTGCACAATATGGACTCTTTTTCTGCAGTCCAAGTAATGTCTAATTCTCTTTTTAGGGCATCTTCGTAGGGCAGTGTTGCTACCACCTTATACTCTAGTTTGGCTTTTTTTTTTTGTCCAGCCAGCTGTTGACTGTTAGCTTTATTTTGGTGTTACTGTTTATGTCATACCAACACATAATGAATATATGCTAGAAAAACATTGCCAAATTCATAAGGCAGGAAAAGAGAACAGTGCCATGCTTTTGTTTTATAAAAATTATTTCTGACCGAAATTCTCATGTGCTGTTCTGGGGTTGTCTTCTGCATGCTAGCTTTTAAAAGCTGATTCGTTAGGGTGTGTTTACCTTCCAGTTGCATTGCTGAATTGAACATTTCCCAGTTTCTTTACCATTGTTGGTGTAGCGGGATAAAGTCAGAAAAATGTCCCTGGTTCTTTTTCTACATGTTAGTGCCATTGGATGGCAGGCTGCATGTATAAACTCTATCTTTTTATAGTGTTCTACCACTGTGATCCTTCTTCCTTTAAAGAACATCAGAAACTCAAGGGCATTAAAAGCCCTCTACAGTGGAGCCAAATTCCAGGAGGCCACACCCTTAGGGAGTGGGTTTGTGGCGCAATAGATGTCTCTCTACACCTTGAGGTCAGCTATGGGGTGTGATGTCTGGACTTCTGTGTTCAGGTGACCCTCTGGTGCTCAGTGTGTTGGTGTCCAGCAGGAGGCAAGCCAAGTTGCATGTGCCTTTACAGCCACCAGTAACATCCAACAGTCTCCTGCTTCCAGTTCCATTATTCTGCGATATGCATGTGTACAATGGCACAAACAAATCTGTTGCAGCCAGCAACTCTGGGCTGTTTTGCAAAGCCATCTGGCCCCTGCTGTGCCCTAAGCAAGTCAGGCAGGTGGAGAAAGTCACCTCCTGCAAGATGATGCAAGACAGAGATCACTGTTGCTATAAAGGTTCACTGCACCCAAATACGTAGGAGGGGTTGTGTGGCCCAGCAGGCCCTTCTTGCACTAGCTCCATGGACATGGTCATTGGTATAGTTGAAACTGCTGGGGACAGTGAGGCACTGTTCCAGAGTGGGAAGAGAGGGACAAGGAAGCCTAGAAGTCTCAGTGCTGGCTGCCCTTGTTGACTCTCAAATAACCTATGTACTGCATAGGTGTTTCAGAGTCAAGGATGTCTTGCATACGTTTTGTCCGGTATGTCGTGGTGGCTGTTTGTACCCTACTCTGAACTTAAATGAGCTCTTGATGTTTCAGCTATGGATTTCTCCTTACTCTTCCAGCTCCCTTCTTCCTCACCCCAGCAGTCTCTGTGCAGACACAAGAATCGTGTTTGTATACTCACAGCCACATTCATCAGTCTGGTCTCTTGACTAGTTTATACAGGACTTTCCTTTTTGCTCTTGAAAAGAAATCCAGTCTTGAACCTCACTTGATAGGCCTTGATTGTTTTTTTTCTTCAAATGCTTTAATTACTCCCTCTGGAGCACCTGCCAAGAGAGAAACCAGGCTTCCAAGTGCCACTGCTATAGGACTTGCTTGAAGCCTAAGTATTTAAACCTTATGAAAGGCAGACCAGCTACTTCTTACTAGTCAGTCCCAGCTTCCCCTTAAAGTCTGTCTGGAACTACTTTCTTTGTGTGGTTACCATCATGGTCTTCAGCAGTTCATTTGGTGAGGAATGCTGATTGAATCCAAGCCAAATGTACTCTTGATTTCCATGGTGCTGTCTCAGGACTGGTCTGTGGCTATGGCAGATTAAATGCACACAGAAAAATGAATTGTTGCCCCACAGATTTGTCTACCTTGACTGTCCAAACTCTGCCACCCACACAGTTTTCCATGACCAGTATTCCTGCTAATAGTTTCATCCTGCTGTGTATTGCTGAAGGCCCATGTGCTATTTGTTAAGAATTCCAAAAAAGGGACCGAAGGCAGTGCATCCTCCAAACTTGTGCATTAACTAAGGATGAGACCACACATCCAAACAGACTGTAAAGCTTCCAGCTTCATCTTCACCACTGATCGATGGATTAATTCCCAAATGGGCCACTTCCTCTGGCTGTCATAATTAGCCATCTCAATTCCTGGGAACCCCAGGGCACAGTTAGAATCCTGTGTGAGGGATTTCCTTGATGGTTGGAGGAAATGTGTCAAGCAGCAGTGAAAAGGCAGTCTCTTAGCTCTTGCGGTCAAAAGTCTCCCCACAAACTCCTTTCCTCTTCAGCTATATTAGCTACAAGTAGCTTTTCTTCCGTGTCTTTGCCAGTATGGCCAGAGGCTTTCCTGACTTCTGCTGTGGATAAAACACTTTTTAGTCAGGAGTGGTTAAGGTGGAGAAAAGGGTGATGTGTGCTGCAGCCCAGCCTGAAAGGGCTGTAGGATGCAGTCTGTCGATGCACAGACTGCCGAAACTTTGGCTGAGCCAGGCCAGATTATGACAGCTTTATCGGTTTCCTTTGGTGTCTGGTCAGTCTGGCTGGGCAAATAAGCATAAGCACAAAGGTTGGTGAGAGAGGTTTGGGCTGGGGACAAAACCAGTAAGTTTTCATATTAGCAGCCTGTTAGTTAAAAGGGAGATTTATATTAGACCTCCTGTGACACTTCTGGCATTCTCTTTGGCTTCCCAAGTACTTGCTGCCTGACTTCATATCCAATGACCAATGTGTGTGGAACCCATGACAGTGCATGGAGCAAGCAGCCCTTCTCCAGTCAATGTGTGTTTCAAAATCATGGAACATATTAACTGCGAACAGCAAGGACTTCCTGGGTCAGAGGGATAGACATATATGTTGGTACGTGGGAGTATTTTTTTATGTGATCCTTTCATGGATTATGCATTTAATTCATTTGCTATTCTTTCATAATAGCCTTTGTTTGACAGAGTGTAACAAATTATTTCAAGCTGACAGTGGTTCTTCCATGGGTACCCTCAGACACTTGCCAGGTAACATAGGCACTTCTCTCTCCCAGGCTTGGCAGACATTTTTCCTCCCCTGTAACAATCAGAATAATGTATTTCTAATCATGTCTCTAGGGAGTCCAGTTAATTCTTGTTTTCTTCCTCTTGAATAACGAAAAGTGTTTAAATATGAAGTTCATAATAATTATCTTTGTTTATATGAAGTCAACCTGCAGTCTAGAAAAGAACACAAACTGTTCATCTTTTTAAGAACATGGCAAGAGTGGCTTAGCAGCAAACACGTTAAACTCCAGCTCTTGACTTTAACTATGCAAAGATTTATATGTGTGTGTGTCTAAATGCAAATGCTTTTGTACAGGTCTATATATATATATATACATTCAAACAAAAAACCCAAACATCCTCTGGAAAAGTCCACAGTAACACAGTAAGTAACCAGAACTGTGGAATTCATCACTGCCAGATAAATGCTGCTATGAATTTTGAGAAATACTACTGTCCACCCAGACTTCTACTGCAATCCGCAAGCTTACATACCCTAATGATTCCCAATTTATATGATATATAGTTAATGCCAACTTTGCTTTGCAGATCTGAAAAATGCAGGAGAAATGAGGAATATTTTTATTTACTCCAACATTTTCAGTGAAGAGTAAAGGGGAATTTCAAAGAAAGGGATCAAGAATGTAAAGTTGTTGCTAAACTGAAGAGTCTGGGTGACATGGTCTAGCGTGAGTCATCCGTGCCCATGGCAGAGGTGTGGGAACTAGATGATCTTAAGGCCTTTTCCAAGCCAAACCATTCCATAATTCTATGATTCTATGTTGGCTTGCTACAGACGAAGGTGTTTCATGAAACTGGATATGTGCAACATACACTGTTACTCTAAAATGGCTAAGGCAATCTTAAGTAGAAACAAAAAATATAACAATGTGTCAGTTAAAAGTGGAAGGGCAGTTCAGTCAAAACACCACATTTTGGTGAGGTTTTGTTAGAAGAAAAATCATTTAATTTTCACAACTTAAGCAAAGATGGCTATAATTATATGCAGAATGTGTTCTGTCTTAATGTCTGTGTTTTCATATATATATATATATATACACATATCCTAGTACCTAGTTCTATTAAACAAGTTGTTACAAAGTGTTACTTGGTTAATTTTCTCTCTCAGCCAAATCAACCTGTGGGTCGGATGTTCTAACTGCCCTGTATTCTGGTAAAGCAGTGGGGTGCAGTAGAGAAGTACACTCTTCAGGAGTCCAGTCTTATGTCTTATTCCTTCCCCATATCTGCTGATACTCCATAGTTCAAGACTGTCCTCTTTGTGAAAAAATTTTACCCAGCATGGCTTTCAATGACTGGCTCTTAAATTTGCCAGAACCAGCTTCTAAAGGTACTATGTTGTAAGCAGTAGGCCTCCTTAACTAAGGTTGTTCTTTCCTATAAATACAGGGCTGCCACTGAAAGGACAGGATTATAGAACAGACTTTGACGTGGAAAAGGGAGGAAGAGCTGCGTTTGGGAAATGGAATCAAAACTGGGAAATAACATGATTAATATGTTATTCTTTCTTCAAACATTTAGAGAACAACATCATCCTAAACCACCATAAAATCACAGAATTGTTTGGGTTGGAAGGGACCTCAAAGACCATTCAGTTCCAGCCCCCTGCTATGGGCAGGGACGCACGTAAAAGGTTAAAAATTGTTCAGAAGATTTTTGTGGTGTTTTGTTTTTTTTCTGGTGGGGTGTTTGTTTTGTTTTGTTTTGTTTTTTTAATCTAAGGACATTAACATGATTTTTGCTTTATCATTGTGTGCTTACCAATAGCTTTGATCTATCCACAAAGCCCAGAGCCTTGCTTCTAACAAGAAAGGAAAGAAAGATAACACATAGTAGAGACATTCTGATATGACCACCTTTCTAATATATGAAGTTTTCAATCAGTCTGTGGTTGTCCATTCTGTGCTAAATAAAACTGGTGTTAGCTCAGAGGTTAGGCCATAATGACTCAGTCAGATTTTATCTTAGATCCTCAACACAGTTTCACAGGGATGGCTGCAGGCTTTTAAAGAAATGTGCCACACTTCAAGAACAGATAATCCATAATCCTTGATGCAACCTTTAGCTAATTTTCTGGCCATGACAGAATACATTAAAGTGGAAATAGAAAATCCTGTTTATTTCATTAGGAAAAGAAGTTTAAATGTTTATTAATAACCTAGATTGTTCTTCACAAATCTCATGTTTCTTAAGCCAAAAGATATCACACTTAGAATATTATAATGAAATTATGTAGATGAATATGCAGCCAGCATTTCCAAGGTAAAAAAATCCCAAACCATTAAAAGCAATGAAAGACTTCTTAGTAAACTTCTTAGCAAACTTTAACTGAAGTTAATTTCATTAATACGATTGGTCTGCAATGTTTTTAGGTCAAATATTAGTGAGGGTTTTCTTACTTCTTATGGAATTTTAACAGTAAAACTTATAGCACGGTCACTAGTAACCTGACCTTCTTTCACATGACATGGCCACAGCTGAACTCTGCAATGAAGATTTTACTTCTTTGTTCTGTCCCTAATCTGAAGTGATACCAACTTTCTGTTGTTTCTGGAAAAGCTCAAATCCAAGCTAAACTCCAACATGCTCCATGGTTTTGATCCAAGTCTGAACATACAGTTTGCAGATCTTGGGCTGCTCTGTTAAGGAAACTTTGACAACCATATACTTTATTTTCACAGAATCACAAATACATTCACTGCTGTTGGCACAACAGGGGAGTTTAATCAGGCCTGTCCCATTTTTGTTCTCTTTTAGCAGCTTGGCAGAGCAGCTCCTGTTGAATTGTTAATCATTTACAGCCATACCATAACAGCAGTGATTCATTAATTATTCAGAATGTCCCACCCTGTCTATGCATATAGCAAGAGGCCAAAGAAGGCTGAGATACCTACATCTGAAAAAACGGCCCACAGAAATCCTTCCAAACCCTATAGCTGCTGCAGCATCCATGCCTTCAAATCTCTGCAAGACAGAAATAACCTTGCTGGAGCTGAGCAAGAAGGGTTTCCTCTCATCCTTGTGGCATTCCCAAGCTGAGGAAGAAGACCTCTCAGCACATGACCATGGCAAGTACATAAAAACTGGGCAGCTTTCTGTTAGTCCAGAGCACAGCAACAGTGGTCAAAACCACAGGAGAATTTAGGGGAAGTAAAGGGGGATGAGTAAATATGTTAGCATTAGCAGCTTCCAACCTTTGCATGCTAGTATTGATTGTGTCACCCAGGAAGTGGCTTCAATGTCCTGTGGTTCAGTATGACTGCTGTGAGTGCCTTGTGGTACCTTGGGAAGCAGAGATGCTATTGTCATTCAGGTTTGCTAATGTTGGGGAGGGGGGGGGTGGTTTGGTTTTCTTGGTTGGTTTGGAGTTTTGGTTTTCCTGTTGGTTTGCTTTAACACATGAGGAAGAGGTACTTCCCATAGGATTAGGAGTGAGGCAGTCTGAAGGGAGAATGGTCGGGCAGGAATATGTCCTTAACAGGCAGGGAGTACAGAAATGATGAAAGATGAGAATTGAAGAAGATCACAAGGAGAGAGCTCATCTATACCTCTCACTACAACTGTAAACAAGATAATTTAATGCACCTTACTATTAAACGAGAGTCTTTAGAACCTTTTAAAGACAACAGCTCATAGAGTTGAAAAGAAAAAAAAAGTGTCATAATACATTATTTTATTATTTTATGCATTTTTAAAAAAACTTGTGCTTCCAGTTATCTTCCTACAGATTGAACAGGAATTAGTATAAGAAATATCTCCTGTAAGACAAGTCCACTAAATTTCTGTAGTCCTTTCCAGACACTTTGTCATACTACTTTAAACTGTGGGTATAAAATCCATTTAATATGTGAGTTGAGTGTTTCACACGGAAAACTCTGTTGCAGGCTCAGTAGCAAGCTATACAGTTGTGAGTGATAGCATGGAAGAAGGTGGAAGGAGTAGTTATCAGACTGCTGGCAGTATTGCTTGCAAAGTCCAAGCAAAAACAGAACAAGCATCTTCGTTTTGGTATATTCTGTTTATTACTTTATCTGTATTTCCCATTTAATTCCATTCCTGTACTTCTCTTCAGTAAAGCATATCACATCTATGATTTTAAACAATTACAAGGGCCACATATTTATAGAAACCAAATCGCAGCAGGAACCTGCAATGTTTCATAACAGCCTTTTAAAATGATTGCCTGGTGAAATGCTGACCACAGGGTAGTCGATTTAATTTCTATTACACACAGATGGCTCTCTTTGTGTGGCTTGCTATGCTGCAACAGCATTGTGTGTGAAGGTGACACTGTACCAAATTACAGCAAGAATTAAAAAAAAAAATTAGTAATGTGCTTATTAGACTGTTTTATTTGAGAGTTAGTTGATTTTGGTTTTATTGATGCCTGTGGGGAAAATCTAGTGTGTTTTTTCTCAAAATGTTTTGTATCTAAAACTAATGTTGCCAGAAATTATTAAATTATGTGGGCCCATCTGCTCTTTCTATCTGTTAATAGAAGGTACAACTGCATGCCACCTTCTTGGTGATGAACATTATATGATTCACTTTGAAAACTGTATACTTGCAAGAGTCCTTGCATTAAAAACCTGAGACATTTGAAAATTGAACATCAAAACTGCATTAAAAGTTACCCCATGTAGGTGTAACCTTGCTTAGATATCCTCACTTATATGCAGATTGATTTTCCAATATTTTAAAAGTAGTTTTCTTAGGAAGCAGGGGGAATTCAGTATCAAAACTCCACAGAAATTCAGTGGAAAATACAACCTGATGCAAGTCACTGAAAGTTTAGATAGCAGCAGTGGAGAGACAGTGCTGCAATTCAGAGGTCTGTTAAGAAGTACCTGAGCACTTCTGGGCACTTTGAGCCATTGGAACCCAGTTAATCCTTGTTTGATCCCTGGATTTAATTTGACTGACTCAAAGACCCCCTCCCATCATGCTCAGTCTTTTCCCTCAGTGCTCTGCACTTGGGATTTTAACCACCATCCTCTTCTCCAGTGCTGACTGCAAGTGCACATTCTGTGCCAGGCTTTCTGGTTAAATACTTGTGCTTAGGCTTTTTGGCCATCTCGTTCCATGCGTGAACAGAGGAAATTGTATTTTGATTTGTACGAAAGCCTTGAGGGTCACTTTACAAGATATCTGTAGGCTCCTCTATAACTGTTGGAGGTGATGTAAACTGTCCTGTATCTGATGCATGCTTTCTCACTGGAAGAAAAAAAATTAGTTCCCATGTAAAGAATACAACTGAGAGTAGATAAAACTGGACACTTAGATTTTTGATTTGGGGTGAAAACTTCAGAAAATATAGGCATCTGCAATAAGGAGTTTTCTGAGACACAGTTGTGGGCCAGTCTTGTGGGGTGTCTCGGTGCCAAGCATTGAATTTTCCTGATTGTACCAAAAGACAGGTTGCTTATTTATTTATTTATTTATTGGCTTTTAATCCATGCCAAGGAATCTCCATCTGTTGTGGAAAATAGTTGATTGTCCCTCTGTCACGAGGCAGAGATGGAATACTATGCCACAAATCTGAAGTGTAATTGAAAGTACAGCGTCGCCACTCATCTATACCTCTCATTACAACTGTAAACAAGATAATTTAAAACACCTTGCTAATAAACAAGAGACTTAAAAATATTTCCTGAAGGCAACAGCTCATGGATTTAAAAAAAAAAAAGGGGGGGAAGAAAAAAAGGAAGGGAAAAAACCCCAAACAAACAACTTACTTATGCTAGAGACACTTAACCAGGGTTTTCTTGCTTTGTAGATCTGTAGAAGGATTCTTTATCAAGGACTGCAGCAACAAGACAAGGAGTAATGGGTTTAAACTTAATTTTCTTGTCTCTTAAAAAATTATGTTCATGAAAATCATAGAATCATAGAGTGGTTTGGATTGGAAAGGACCTTAAGATCGTCTAGTTCCAACCCCCTGCCATGGTCAGGAACGTCTCACTCTAGACCATGTAGCCTAAGGCTTTGCCCAACCTGGCCTTGAACACTGCCAGCGATGGAGCATTCACAGCTTCTCTGGGCAACCCATTCCAGTGCCTCACCACCCTCACAGTAAAGAACTTATTCATTATATCTAACCTGAACTTCTCCTGTTTAAGTTTAAATCATCTAGCTAACTCCTTATGAAAGCAACGATCTTCTTCCAGAAGTGGAACTTCCTTACTTAACAAATTAATCTGGCCCATTTTTCTTTTTGCATAACTGTACTTTTAGAGACTCTCTCCAAAGCATGCCCATACGGGTTTTTGTGTGTTGTGCAAGAATTAAGTGATGTTGACCAGGGAAAGGGAAGAAGGAAAGGGAAGTTATGAATTACAGTCAGAGATTTCTGAACACGATGTGAGAAGAGGGTGCTGAAAATCTAATAAAAGACAGGAACTGGGATCTAGGACAAAATTTTGTTGGAGACTACTGCAGGACCAGAAGAAATCTCTGATAAAATAATTAGAAGTTGGCCAGTCAGTGCAATTCAGATGTAAGTTGTAGAAAGCAGGTTATCTTCTCACATCCAGGAGATCATAGAGAATCCAAAACATTTCAGTTGAAGAAACTTGAGTATACAACAAAAATATATCATGTTGTCATGTTTGTCACTGCATATAAATACCACAACAGTGGTCAGCCTCTGTGTGCTGATTTGGACCTGCCCGAAGAGTGATCAGTGCATTGGCAGATAGGGTGACAAGAGCACTATTTGTTTAGGAAGGCTGACAGGATCCCAAGTCAGCCAAGATTTTTAGATCTGTCTGCAACCCTTGTTCAAAGCAAACATACAAAAAAAAAAAAAAAAACACTACCAAAACCCCAAAACTGTTTGCATAATATCTGGAACAAGGTAACTTATGAAACAGAGAAATCTCAAAAGAAAGGAGATAAAAATAAAAGGATCTAAACCTTTGCCAGCCCTCTTTGTCTTTGAAAGACAGGATGTGTTCCTTTTTCTTGGTCTCAGTCAGGAAACTTTCTGTTGTTTTCTGCTTTGCAGCAAATTTTATATAATCCCCTCAGGGGAAAAGCTTCTTTTTATTCCCACAGAGGCCTTGCCATGGATCAGCATCCTGCCTTTGCCATGTGTCTCCTGACTTGCCCCAGCTGTGAGTTCCCTCTCTGCCCAGCCTGTTCTGGAATGCTTCCCTGTGGCTCCAAGGATTTCCCATAGCCAGTGGCAAGAGGCAAGCAGGCTACACCCACCTCCACACATCTGGAGGGACCAGGGTCACTGGAACAGGAATATCTGTAGGGATCAATGGACACAAGAGCTCCAGAGCATAGTGAAGTTGCCATTCCAGAATCATTATCATAGAATCACAGAATGGTTTGGGTTGGAAAGGACCTTAAAGCTGACCTAGTTCCAGGCCCCTACCACAGACAGGGACACCTTCCACTAACCAGGCTGCTCAAAGCCTCATCCACCTGGCCTTGAACACACTGAACAGAGATTTGCAACACCCAGGTGATGTCAGTGGTGCAGGGAACAATGAAAAGCAAGGGGACAACAACAATTAGATACAGGGGCTCTGTGGGACAGAATGACTAGGGACTTTAAATAGGACCTAGTAAGCAATGGCACCTGGCAAACAACTCTAAGAGTCTGCTTTTTTAGCAACAATTCTAAATATTTCAGGTTGAATACAAACACATGAGATACTGATGCCTAAAGAAACATTGTTCTGGATGTATGGCAAGAATGCACTGATGTGAAGGCCAAGAAACTGCATATTTCCATTCAATACAAGAAACTATAAACCTGTCTAGACTCCAAAAGAGATCTGCAATTTCTGGAAGTCCTGTGAAAGGTAAGACCCAGTAAAATGGATTGAATGTATTAGAGTAGCACAGTCATTACAGCACAATATTAGTCCTTAGCAATCCTAGATGGCTTTTTTGCCATTAATGGTATTTATTCTGAGAAAAATGTGTTTAAATTGACATTCAAGGATTGTAATATAGGATAGATGGATTATATTTGCCCTAAATAAATATCAAACATCAAGGAAATTGTTAAGTCTGTTGCTTGTGCCAAAGACTATAAAAAATCTCAAAGGAGACCATGTGAGAAAAATCAGCAAATCAAGTCCTTGGAGTATGTACAGATAAGCTTAGGCTAGGGGGGGGAAATAAAAAACAAAATAAAAATCAGAGGTATTCAGCTTAATCGCAGACAGTAAGAATACATCTGTGAGATCTCATTTAATCACATCCACTTTTGCTAGATGTGGTGTATTTTAAAAGAGTGTCTGGCAGATGGTAATAACTTAGTGAACACCTCAAAAGTATTCTGTGTACTATGGTGTAAATTCTAAGTGTTCTTATCTTCAGTCTAGCAGGTTGGTAAGAAAAAGGTGTTGAAATAATTGTTTACCAAAAAAAGCTGGCACAGCAATATAAATATTGTGGGTAGTACTGAGTCATGGTGCCAGTACTATTAATTCTGTGCAATCCCCAGGGAGCGCAGCAGCAAGAGAAAGATCAGGCAGAACACAAGAGACTTGATGTTCAGGAACTGCTTGTATTTTAAGAAAGTCAGTCTGCATTAGCTGGGTGGGAAGCAGTTGTGCTTTGTCCCAAGGGCTAACCTGCATCCCTACTGGACCCCTGGAATGATGATGTATCTCAAGAGCTCCCAGGGGTGGGAAGCAAAGGTGCTCTGCAGAGGCTGGCCGGTCTGAGCCAGGAGCACATGGATGTGGTGGGACCACAGCATGTGGCTCTCATGGAGCTAAGGGGCTCCTCGCTGTCAAGAATTATATTTGGAGGTCTTGTGGCAAGGGCATCAGGTAGTACTTCATGCTGTAGAGTATTCATAATTAATTGTGCATGAGTATTTAGGTTGTTTATTGTGATAATTACAGTACACTGGTAACCCAGACATTTATGGTGATGTTTGGCTACGACCAGGACAATGTGGGATCTGAGCATTTTGAGTGGTACGGGAAAGAACTAGTTGGAAGCATCTCCTAATTTCCAGCATCTTCTTTGAGGTGGTGCAGGGTGTCTGGATGCATGACAAAGTGCTGCAGGCTTCCTGGTGCAGGTGGCTGCTGATAGAATCAGAGAGCTTATAGGTTATGAAAGAGGAAGAGAACAGAAGAGCAATAGGAACAGAAGGTGCTCAGAGTTCTGGAAAACTTCCTCTAGACAAAAAAACAACAACAACAACAACAAACAACAAACAAAACCCAAACATAGTCAATATATGAATGTGTGTAGCATTTCTTGAATGTAGATTCTCCTAAGGTCTAATGTTTATTATCTACACAGTGTGTTGCTTCTGCATCTAACCTCCTTTCCTTCCTTCATGTCTTTTAGTGCTTTCATGTCTCTCTCCCCTTGCCTGGGTTACCCTTGTCCCAAATGGTTATGTTCTCCTCTCCCTTTCTTCTCTTTCCCAAACTACCTCCACTTCTCCAGGACTTGTCACTTTCTATAAGCCTTCAGCTCTGCACCATGGTAGTGACTTTTAGTTCACTGGTGACTTTTTAATGCTACTAACCTCTTTTAAATAGGGCAGAGGAGAAAAATACAGCATTTTGGCTAATTTTATTCTTTTCTTTCTGGGAATTAAAACTGTATGTTCAGCCTCAATGGTGTGTAAAGTTCATGGACACAGTGCAAAATCAAACAGCTTAATGATTTCCCTGGATAAATAACCTTGGATCATTTTTCCTGGGTATGGCTAGTTGATATATTGCATATCCCTCCTTCCAAATGGAAAACAACATATTCACAGGCCAGATTTGCAGCTGATTTAAACTGGCATGATTTTATTTTATTCAGCTGAGTTTTGAATGGGGTCTATATCTGTGTCTAGAACTTAGTATCTCTCCATCCTAATTCTTGCTATCAAAACACTTATCTATAAAAATATCTAGTTGTATATTTTCCAATTAATAGACCAAAAAAGATTAAGATGTGACCATGTCATTTGCAATTCTATAATTTGTATTGTATATTTTTATTGTTAGTTATTAGAATAGAATATAACCTTGTAAGAATAATTCAAATCTTATTTAATAATACTATTTAAAACATAATTCATGCAAAACACCTCAAGAAATCCAGTTCTCAGAATTTTGTAACAAATGATTTCTGCAACTGGGCAAAAGAAGAGTGTAATTTTATCATGTTGAAATACATTTTACACGCATACAATTATTTTAGTTAAAATCTAGAAAAAGTGTCACATGGGATTGTAGGAGAGGGTTGTGCCATTAGTGTAACTGCCTGCTGGATCATATAAACTTTAAAATATCATGCAGTTTCCTCCTCCTTCTCAGGGAGGTGCTGATGTCTCAAAGAAGTATCAAACTAAATTATATTGTTATATTTTGTCAGGAGGCAGTTCTGGCCCTTTGAGATGCTCAGCAACCCTTATTTTCATATAAGATGAGGGTCTGCTTTTGTAACTGTAGCTTTGTAACTGAATCAATTGTTATTTTCTGTTTCATCCCATAACTTTCCTTTTTGTGATTTCAAAATCAGAAATCAACTGCATGTTAAGTTCTCTGTTGCTGAGGAAGAAGTGAGAGCGCTAGGACTGGAAGGCAAGTATTTAAATAACAAGGACGGGGCTCTCTTTATGTAATGCTTTTAGAGCATGTTATTAGCTTTAGACAGTTCTTTAAAACTGATAAGATGGATTCCAAACTGTAGTGGACGAAACTGAGAAGCCTTGGAACAACCTCCCCTCTACAATTATTCTTACAAACCATTACAGGGTAAAGTATGTCTTCTATGAAATTTAAGCCATAGGAGCTAGGCATGCAGAAAGGGGGTGTGTGTGGGGGGTGTGTGTGTGTGTGTATGTGTGTGTGTGAAATCCTGGTTTACTGATTGGAACTTGATTTTCTTGTTTTTTTCTTCCCCTTAAGAACAGCCCACAGCCACAGAAAATAAAAGCAGTGATTATCTGTTCAGATGCTAAAAATCTGTCATTATTTGACATGAGAAAGCCAATATGCCCTGGAGAAGAAACTAAGCTAGGAATGATTGCTGTCCTTCTTTACCACTACCACATGAAAGCCATCATTAACAATCTGAATCAAATCCATAATTTCCAATCACATAAAGCGTATACCCTCCTGTTAATTTCTGGTAATACCAACCTCATAGTAAACATCATACATGTTCACCATGTCTACTAATGAAAAAAGTCACAGTAAAGACACGTGGATTTGCTTGTACATGTCAGTATTTTAAGGCTCATTACATAAGCTGGCACCAATGTCTTGGCTTCTTAGTCTCTGAGAATTGTGGTGACCATCTGGAAGATCTGAATTTTGCAGCTGTATTCAATAAGACACTGTTGGACTAAATCTTGGAAAAAAAGTGACTAATGCCAAACTGTCTGTCAATTTGGCTATGCTTTAAACTCAGCCATATAAATTTCCCTGAACAGTTGGGAAAAAATAATAAAGTCAAATGTCTCATTAAACAATACACGTTTCATCCTAATGAGCACATCATATTTGAGATAAAGGATGAATCATAATTAATGACATGCATGATAGCACAGAGATTGTCTGGACCATACTGGCCTATCTTTCAACTTTAACTCTTATGAGAAAGTAGTTGCTTTACATAAAAAGGGCGAGTTCATCTGGGGCTTGTCCAAACCAGTGTTGCCAAGTAAACTCAGTTACGACAGTGGTGTCATGCAGATAGCTGCTTACTGTAAGCTGGCCTTATGTAAGGTCATTAGACATGAGAAGGTTTCTAATCTACTTTGCAAGGCACATAGGGGAACTGCAGTCAAAATCAAATACAGCAAATAAGTTCCTTCAAATAATTCAGGCTTAAATCAGTTCTTGACCCCCTGAAAACAATAAAAGTATATAGATAATTTTGTATATAGTCTTACTCAAGATCAATGAAATTTAAGGCTCTCAAATATCTACAAGAAGGTATAAATGGCGCTGATTCTAAATAAGTCAATACCAATGACACTATTTCTGTTGACTTTATGGTCTTGTATTTAGGTGTAGCAGTTTTTACTTCTCCTGGTTAAAGCTAAAGCAGTCAATTATAACAAAACCCCCCATAATGTAGTAAAACTCATTGGCGGGGTGTGTGTGTGTGTGTGTGTGTGTGTGTGTGTGTGTGTGTGAAGGGAACCTGAGTGAAATGGACTTGCTTAATAAAAAAACTTGTCCTGGCAGATATTTGTTATTGCACCACTTACACTGCAATTCTGACTTAAAATAGGG
Source organism: Pezoporus wallicus (assembly GCF_028554395.1). Lineage (NCBI taxonomy): Eukaryota > Metazoa > Chordata > Aves > Psittaciformes > Psittacidae > Pezoporus > Pezoporus wallicus. The sequence continues at coordinate 205,024 of NW_026640647.1, forward strand.
GGGAAATTAACATCTGTAGATGGGAACATATAAGCTAATTCATACTGACATTATCACTTCCTTTCAATAGGTGCTTAGATTATATAGCGTATTTTTTGAAAATGTTGTTACTATTGGAAATTAATTTGCAAGCTTAGCCTATAGTGAAAAGTTAAATAAAATACAGAAATGCAAATTAATTCACATTATATGTATTTTCAGCATTAGATTTATTTATTCCATTACTGAAGCATCCTATTCTTATTATAAAACTCCTACAAAACATTTCCTTTGTAGATGTGCCAAGTTGAAATGAAGCAAGAAGCCTAACATTTTAAAAAATAGAAATATAAGCTTTCCTAGCAGGAACTGCAGTTTTCACTAATCTGTGCTTTTGTATTGTTCAAGTTCTTCTAAAACGTGCAGCTTGAGGTACATTTCTGCCATTTTATAGCTTCATTTTATAGAAAAGTTCAACCAAAAAGCATTTTAAAACAGTTTGAGATATACATATGATCACACCTCAGGTTTGTAATGAGTGGAGATTGTTTGTAACTGAGCCAAAACTGGACCTGGCATTAATGACAGTAAAATTTGCAGTACAGGCATTCTGACTCTGACTAATGCAATGAAGATATCTTTCATTATTCTCAAGTTTTCTCATTACAGTCTTTATATCCCTGGAGTTTTGATTGTAACAAGCAGTCCGATAGTCCCTGCAAGGCAGCCTGTGACTTCCTCTCCCTTCTGTGTAAGATTGTTAATTGTTAATGTAACGAAGTAGTTTACTGGGGCTTTCATATACTCTCCCAGGACCCTCTCCCCTGCCCCCTTTTTTCCTTTTTGGGCATGTGTAGCCCAAAGCACCCTTCCAGGCAAAGACGTGGCAGAGAAGCAGAAACAGTCTGTGCAGAGCATCTGTTTGGGAGCCTTCCTAAAGGCAGATCCCTGCCAACCGCTGATGGAAATCATCTGTGGAAAAGTGGAGGGCATGAGTCATGTGACCTCTTGGGGCTTAATTACTGAGAAGTAAATTGCCTGGGTCCCTCTTGCTCACCAGCTGCTTTAGCAAACAACAGGCGAAACATGAACAAAGGAGGCAGCTCTCAAATACCTAACAAGGACAAGCAGCTTCTGCTTCAAGTGTGTGCATCTCTGATTTGTATGGACCTGTATGAATGCACACATCTGTCTGTGAACAGCAAGCATTTAAAAAAACAAAGTAAACATCTGTGTTTTTACACAGCATGAAAACAGGTAGTACAAAAGAGAATATTCACAGTTTGCAATCTAGAGCACAAGGATTGGATATAGCTGGTAGACAAAAGTAACATTCAAATCTTGTGGGGGAAGCCAGCATGTTGCAAGGCTTCTCTGAAGCAACATCAGCACATATGAGCATAGTACACATTTCTGTCAGTCTTTCCTAAGGTTCTCCATATTGACAAGAAAACAAACGTACCAGACTAAGGGAATTTCTGTGGTTTGCTCTCAGGATGAATATAGCAACTTGGTTACTGTCTAAGAGTATTAAAAATTAAGAGTTTAAAACTCTTTCATATGGCAGTGTTTGAGATACCACAGCATTTCCTGTTCCTAATGCAGGAGGACTGTGTGGTAGCTATTGACAAATAGTCTTTTTGTACTGGAAACACCCCTATTATGTCTGGATCTTGATCTAAGTTCTTCCACGCTTTAGCACAAAGATGTGCTGTGTGGCCATAAAGCAAGCACACCAATAATTTGTATCTTCTGGGCTACACAGTGTGACTACAAAATATGTGATGGAGCTAGGACCCTGTCAGATAGATGAAAGCTAAAGATGAGTTTAGTTAGGGAATGACTCCAGAAAGGACAGGCTAAGGGTCAGGCTGAAGGAAGAAGAAATGTCTGCAGGAGCCCCAAGGCAGGAAGCAAAAGAAAGGCTGAGAGCATAGAAGCTGGCCAGTGGCCCAGGCTGATTCCCAGATCCTCATGGGGCCCTAAAATAAACACACAACATTTGTAGCATAGACATAGCCAGCAGGTTGAGGGAAGTGATTATTACTTTCTATGTGGTACTTGTGGAGTCACATCTGGAGCACAGTGTCCCATTTTGGGCATCCCAGGACAAGAGGGATGCTGACAAATTATGAGGGTCCAGCAGAGGTCCACCAAGATGGTTGGGATTGGACCGTGTCAAGTATAGAGGGGCTGAGGTTTATTCAGCATGGAGAGCAGAAGGCAGAGAGCATCTCATTGCTGCCTTTAGTTCCCTTGGAGGTGAATGTTACAGGAATGACAGAGGTAGACTCTTCTCAGAGGATGAAGACAAAAAGGATGAAGCAAAAGGATGAGGCATAAAAGTCACAAATTGCAGGTAGGGGAACTCTGCTGGATACAAATCTGCAGCTGAACTGATTAAGCACTGTAGCAGGTAGCCCAGATAGTTTCTGGGCTTTCCATGCCTGTAGGCATTTTGTGCTGCACTAAACAAGGCCCTGAGCAGCTTGACCTAAGCTTGAAGTTTGTTTTGCCCTGGTCTCAATTATTCTGGTTCTGATGTAAGCATTTAGAAAGCAATGAAAATAAACAACCTAGAAATATTCAGTAGAGAAATAGAGCATTCGCTGAACACTTAGTATGTACCATAAACCCCAATGTGTAAATGGTGAATGACTCTTACTACACATAGTATCCAAGTCACCCCTCAGAAGGTGGGGTGAGGTTTGCATTTGTCCTTGTTTCAGAGAGGTGGCACAAGGAGTAAAGTGCTTAGAAACTTGCCACATTTATTTGTCTGTTTTAGTCTTATTTTTACACCTCAATACCAGAAATAAAACCTCCTTATCTTCAACTGACAAAATTAGTTGCCAACTGTTTCAGTTTCTGGTTACATTTCAAATGCAGATCAGGCAGCTTTGAGGGGAGGGTCGCCAGCTCTAGTCCAGCAAAAATGAAGGATTTTTTTGTTTTTTCAAACACAATATTCAAACAATCTGAGTACTGATACTGCAGGTTGCTTGTTGCAGGATCCCTGTTTGATGACGGAAAGCCTGAATAGGGTCTTGGGTTTACTCTGGATACAAGTACAGATGTAGAAATTGTAGAAAATTTCTAATGTGTCCAGTGAATGGCAGCCACATATGTATTCCATTATTTCATTGTTATTTAGTCTATTGTTTACCAGAAAGAGACAGATAAGAATATTACAACATTATTCATAAGTTATGGCCCTATATATAGATAATTTTTTTAAGAGAAAACTGAGAAGACTCTTGAATGAGCTTCTTCAATTCTGTTTCTCAGTTGGATTTTGTTTGGGTTATTTATATTTTTCATTTTTATTTTATTTTCCCCTCAACTATACTTTTTTCTGGAAAATACTCATGAGACATATGTTTTGAATGCTTTCCTTTATCCTTAGCTGACATGGTCATCTCAAGAACACATGCACACTTGCATGTTTATAGGCCTGGCGTGCATGCTTTGAAATACATATGTGTCACTTCCAGGTGGTAATTCAAAAAGCCTTTTGAGCTCTGCAGTGCTTTACTAACAGCCTTATTTTTTAATTGTATTTTCTTTAAAGAGTGATTTCTGTTCCTATCATCTTTTATTTTACTCATTTCATACGCCAGAGTAGGTCTTCAGCTCAATTTATTTAATTTTCTTTCTTTGGTAACAGAACAGAAAAGTTTTTAAGCATGTATGTTTATTTGTAAAATAGGCTAATGTTTGTTGTCTTCATTTACAGTATTCCACATTGTGAACTGTAGCCACTTGCAGCTTTGTCTCCTGCTTAGTCCAAACTTTAATTACTGACACAACTCACATCAACACTATCAGGAGGACTGAGGCAAACTGTTTTGGATTACAGGTCAGTTTGCAAACATATTTGACATTTTGATGGGTTTCCATTGAAGATTAGAATAAGCAAAAGGACTGTTCACTTGCAGGCATGCTGAACATAGTGAACATGTGCTGCACATAATGATTCCATGGTATGTAGCTTTAATTAAACTTTATTAAAACCTTGACTACCTTTATTAAGCTACATGAGGACTTAGAGGTAGAAAGCACTGGTCAGGAAAATCTTTTCCTCAAAGTTTGATAAAAACAAAGTGTTGATAAAGAAAATGTTTTTATGAGAAGTTGGATATATTCACAATAGCAGTTATTTCTGTCCACAGCTAAGTAAAATATGGTGTCTATTTTGTGAAAGACTTCATTATCAAGAAAAGCTATTACTTTCTACTTCAACATCCAACAGCGCTTGGATACATTAATGGCTTGTACTGAATGCAAATCATTTAATTCCAGATCCTTTTGTTTTTTATAGAAAACTGGCAAATGGAGTAAATATAAAAAAATTTCTGGCAGCTAAACCTTGTTATGAGTAGGTATGCATAAACATCCAAGAAGTTTTTCTTGATGGAGTTCCTCCCTAAACTTCCCAGCCTTGTGGAAGAGGGTCATGTCCTAAAGAAAATGGGCAAGAATGTGAAGCAACAAACACCATAATTCTCAACACGTAGGAGGCCAGATCTGGTGATGAGAAAGACAAGTTACTTGGTGCCAGCTGGAGTTACTGACAGCAAATGCTACATCTCCTGATAAGCAGAAAATCCTTGTTACCAGAACCCTACCTATGTTGCAGCTACTACTAAAATGACTTTAGGGGTCAAATTCACAGCCCTGTAGAAAAAAATCCTATTGAAAGCTCAAGATATATATGGCTCTCTTTTAACAAAATATCCAGAAGTAGTGAATCCCATCTTTTATTTTCCATCTAGGCTCATCTACATGCTTTACTTAATTCACATTTTAAGTGAATACATTAAATTTGATAGATATAAAAATACTTTCTTTTAACTGTATTTTACTAATAAACTGAATACTTCAGCTTTACTTTTTAACTTAAAAAAGTCCCAAACCCAAACTTACTATCTGGGACATGATTATTATTGTTTATACAATCTAAGTAGTTTACTGCAGTAAGTGCCAATTAGATTCCTCTTTTGATTACATCCTGTCCTAGAGCTGAGTAAGTCTCAGCTACACACGCTATCTAAATCTATCTAAATCAGAATCTCCTTTAGTTAAATTCAGTTATGTATAAGGGATTTTCATAGTGATGAAAAATATCTAGAGGTTCATGATAAAATCCACATTTTCATCTCCTGTTTGTTGTTTTGTTAAAAGGACAAAGAAATGTGATGACAAACTGAAAATATGTAAAATGGGTAATCCCCCATTGCTTTTATCACATGCTAGAGCAAGACATCAGGATTTGCTTTCTTTTGGTCATGAAAAATAACATTTTGCTAATCCTGTGCATTACTTGTGATTAAATCACACTGCAAAACACTGATGCAAACATACTTACCAGCTTACATGCACACACTTTTCCACTGAGAGAAGAGATGAAGAAGCATTGCACACAGCAAATGCTAACTGGATCATCAAGGGCACTTTTAGGACCAGCTCAAGCACTATGGTGGGAGGTAATTTTTCCTTTCTTGTTTCAGATCGAATTCTGTCACAGATCAGTGACATACAACAGCAGAATCAAAAAGCTTTAAGAGAGAAAGAGATATTGTGATCTGTGGACCCATCTGTGTTCTGCTGTAGCCCACCTTTCAGGAAATCTTCCATAGCTTATATCAAGTCCAAAGCATTTAGGAGAGAAGGGGATTTGGAAAGGTAAAGTTTTTATAGCCAGAATTACAAGCTGATCCAAGGGAATTTTCTTTCCCAGAACTGGTGACATGGGATTGACTGACTGCATCAGAGAGCAGATTGCTGAGTGCTGAATATGTAATAATGTGTAATAAAGTCATCCCCTTCCCTAGATAATCTGTACCAACCCAAATGAATAATGGTATAAGAACAATGGTTGGCATATTTATAGGAAATTTGGTTTGTGCTACTTCTAACTCTCTGTTGTGCATGACACAGGGTTTGCATTTTTGGGCTACAAAGATCAGACTTAAAAGTTCACATTGGAAGCCCCATGCAGATGCTGTCTTTAGCCAGCATGAGAGATGCAGCATGAAGTAGCAGAGCTGTCAGTGCTCCAGTGCTAGTTGTCTGCTCCTGTTCCTCACAGAAATGATTTGGATTTATTCATCTAGTCACTCAGTGGGGCACTTGAATTTTCTGGATTGCAGTAGAGTGACTGCTAGTCTGAGGACAAATTTAAGTTCCTTCTGTTTGTAGGTCTCCTGTTTAGTGGTTAGATATTACACTTTCACCTATGAAACTTGTGCAGGTTTTTCTGTTTGGACTGGTGCTTTAATATGGCCTGTTTAGCCTCAGGTTATCATTTCTGCCACCTCTGAGGTCCTATGAGATGGACAGATCACTGCATAGATCCTGAGTTTGTTCTCTATGGTACTTTTCCATTATGGCTCTGCATACTGAATTGCTGCTGGCAACACTGAACAACATTAAACCCTTACAAATGCCATTGCAGAGCCTCTTTGGTAAAGCAGTGTTTTATCTGAGGACTTCAACATCTTTATGGCAAGGCTGCTATTTAAAAGGTAATCCATTATTCATTTGGGTGATACATTGCTGAAACACGTGCATAGAACAGCTAAATTCTGCATGGTCCTTGAATTTTTCACAGCAGTTGTTTTTATCAGGTGGGTAGCAGCCAAGAAGATGACCATGGACTAGCACATGCTGTTGCCTCATATAACTGAGTAAGTTCTGATACTGGGAGCTTCTTGCTTTCTCTAAAACAAGATGATCACCTGGAAGGCAGTTTAATCATCCTGAATGTCTTTATTTAAATCAGCCAACAAAGCCTCACACAGGTAGGTGTGAAAGTATTCAGCACACAGTTCTGTGCCAGGCTGCTGGGAGCAATAGCTACGTTATCCACTGGATACGGGGCAGGAGCTATGGACAGATGTCAAAGTAGTCCTTAGGATGGGAATCTTCTCTGTTCATCTGCAGAGCACTAATTAGACATGATAGATAGTGGGGGTTGTATCAGTAGGTGATTGTTCTTGCATTTTCTCTCTGGGACAGAAATGTGCAGCCTCCTGCCCTGTATCTCTATCACAGCATCCCCTCAACAGTGCTAGAAGTAAAACACGGCATCTGCTGGTGAACTCCTTGTCCCAGGAATACGATCGCTTTCTGTGGGAGCACCCATCACAACTGCCAACAGATATTTTAGTGAGTACATTAACAGGTTAAAACTTAAACAGGGGAAGTTTAGATTGGATATAAGGAGGAAATTCTTTCCTGTTAGGGTGGTGAGGCACTGGAATGGGTTGCCCAGGGAGGTTGTGAATGCTCCATCCCTGGCAGTGTTCAAGACCAGTTTGGACGAGGCCTTGGGTAATACGGTTTAGCGTGAGGTGTTCCTGCCCATGGCAATGGGGTTGGAACTTGATGATCTTAAGATCCTTTCCAACCCTAACTATTCTATGATTCTATGATTTTATCATCCATTTGCCTTATTAGATGAGAGAAATGGCTTCACTCTGCTCCGTGGTGTAAATCTGTGGTAGGTTTATTGGTGTCATGTCGTTACCTGTAACACTGTAATCAGCATAGAATATATCTGCCTATTTCCAGAGCATTTGCAGGGACAAAATGTTTCATTTTGATGTGCTGTTAGTTACATCACTCTCACAATTTCCTCTCTAAATAACATTTCATTTGATTTACAGTTTCTTCAGATATTCTCCAGTGAGTGCTAATTTATTAAAATACAATTATTTCCTAAGAGTGAGACAGTTAAATTCATTATATAATATGGCAGAGATACTATTTGTTGACAGTTCTATTCAAGTGTTAATCCTGAGAAACGTATTCTCATTAAACGATAAACAGTTTCAGTCTATGAGCTCTGGATTACGAGATCTATTTGTCCCCAGTGAATTTTTCACAATTAGGGGAATCCTCGCACTGTCCTATGTCCTGCCACCACAGTAAGAAAACGTTTCACAAAGCCCTTCAGCAGTAGATAGTTAGCTTCTCCAGTGTATAATTTTTTCACAAAATGAACAGAGATCTTTCTTAGAGATCAGACATTAATCTCAGAGATAAATTATATCTATTAAAATTATTCTATGAATTTCTTTTAATTGTGTTGTTCAACCATTTGAAGCACTTATGGTACCAAAACAATTCATGGCACTTGGTTTGCAACATCTCTTCTCCTTCTGTCATTGGAGTTAAACCTAGTTTTCATTTTTACCTTTTATGTACAATTTTATTTATCCTTCAGCTTTGTGAGATGAATAATAATACTTGGAGAATCAAACAGCTTATCACATAAGCTTCCCTTTAGCCTTAACATCACTGCATGAGCTTCCAACCTCTGGGTATCTTTCTGGCTGGGACAAGCACCTGTGGGCTTGTGTTGAGCTGAGCTTCTGATGGTGCGATAGCCTTCCACACAGGAAAAGGAAAATTTAATTTGGTTCAGTGTGACTCTTCTCATTTACTTGATTGTCTGGCAAGCTTCATAGATGCAAGGATTTGGCAAAAGGAATACTCAGCTCTGCCTTATATGTTTGATTGTCCAAGATCTGAATCTAAATGCTAAAAGACACAAATCCTTTCCCTGTATACCTATGTGACTTCCCATAAACAGTTATGGCACTGCTTTTAATATTATGAATGCAGCCAAGCAGCCAAGACAGAATCTATCAAAACCATCCAAGAGGATATATAGGCAAGTAGGTAAAACAGAGACGATCTGTTTTTTTTGGGGTGGAGGGTGGTATGCTTGGGGTTTGGTGGGTTTTGTTTTTTTTTTTTGTTTGGTTGTTGTTTTTGTTTTTGTTTTGTTGTTGTTTGTTTGTTTTGTGGCTTTTCACAGTAATCGAAAGAGAAGTATGTGCTTAAAAAACTGAAACATAGTTGCCAAATTAAGAAGTTAAAATTTGAAGAGCTATATATATAGTATACAAAATATATTACAAGTCTGGACTTGCTGCCCTTATGTCTCAGCTTTACTGAAAATATCTCTTTCTGCATATTAGCTAGGCTGTCTCCATTAAAGCACAATCAGGTAAAATTCCATATCCAGAAGGAATCCTTGCATGAACCTTTCAGTGAGAACTACCTCAGTTAATTGCATAAAAGCATATAAATATTTCATAAATCACTTCTCCTTCTGAATTAAGAAAAAAATTTTGAAGAAATGCATTACAAATTAATGTAATCCAGTAAAGTGGTCCATGGCTGAAGCACATTTCCCAGCACTCTTTAAAAGTAAAGAGTAAAGTCACATTCATCTTTTTAGATGAATTAATTACTAACTCTGGGCATTCCATGAATGAGGTGGCACAGATTTTCACATTGCTGGTATAGAGTTTTTGAATGGTGCATTGAAAGATCATAAATTCAAATATTCATATTTTATTATCAAATATGTCTTATTTTTTCTCCTAGTTGTTTATTTCCCCAATCTAAAATTTCTTATAAAGGACTTGAAATTTCCTACAACTCCAAGACTTTTTTCCTAGAGTATGTTTTCTACCAACTCTTTGTATCAAGACCTGCAAGTTCCAAGACTTTAATTCTCTTATCTCTTGCCTTATGTATACATACAAACAAAACCCGTTAACTAGCAGAAAGAGGGTCAGAAAAAAAAATAAAACATATATCATACTTTTTTCTGCTTGGGGTTTTTTCCTTCATATAAAAAGAGAAATATGGAAAACTCATTTCACGCATCTCTATTTGACTAAAAAAAAAACCATTCCCTGATTAAAATAATAAAACAGGCTTTCCCAAAGGACAAAGCATCAGGCTAAGAAAATAAAAATACAAAAGAAATGTGGGGAATGTGCAATTGGTGTCAACACTACTCAACTATTTTAGGTCTGTGTTACAATATTTAAATATTTAAAATACTACAGTAGTAGCTTTAATTGCTTAGTGTTCTTGGATCTTTGGAAAGAGAAAATGCTCTCTGCCTAGCGTAACAGTGCCTCTCATTAATTCTGACTCATCTTATACAATGTGTTGAGTATAAGCATGTCTGAGATAGACAGAATAAAACTATTTACCTATTAATGTTAGCCCTTCTGCACACAGATAAAAATAAAACCAAATATTTTTTCTATTATCACACATACACAGAATGAGCTGTTACTATGAAAAATTAATGCATGTGTTGTTGTGAGTGTATATTAGGAATGCTACTGCATTCATGCAAGCAAGGCAGAAGTATTTTCCTTTCTTCCCTTATTTCCAATGAAATTGCACATTGAACATATTTTGCCGTTTGTGGGCAGATACAGCAAAAGAACTTAATGTACCTTTGAAACTTACTCACAAAATAGTTAGTTCCTTCCAGCTCCTTTATCAAAAATCAGGAGCACCATCTCTGTTTCTGAGAGCAGAAGAATGAAGACTGTCAGATGAAATTAGGTATAGCCATTAGATGTGCAAAACCATCCACATCAATGTCTGCTTTGATTTTCAACATTCAGAAATCATAAACATCCTTGTGCTGCAAATTTCTCAAACAGAAAATCTAGTTATACAGAATTCGTTTTATTTCAGGAAAACATATGTGATCTTTAGATTAAAAAAAATAACTGTTCAGTATTAGTTTATTATATTTATAACTGATTTGGTAGTCTGTTATTTACAAGATGGCCCTAAATGCTTACCTAACACATCGTTAGCTGAAATGTCCTTTAAAAGAGAAAAAAATGTGATGCATGGCAATGTCAGAAATCTTGACATATACATACAGTTTGTGTGTATTTGTCAGGGAGTAACAAAGAAAAATATCCTCTCTTGACAATGCTCTAGCTTGTCTCCAAGTTTTGGAAAATTTAAGTCCTTCCCACACATTACCAGGATTTTCTTGAAAAGGACAGATTAAGTAGAGACAACTTGTTGAGGTGAAATTAGGAAAATACAGCACAGGATCAAGTTCCAGGAATGTACTTTTAAAAACTGTTCTCTTTTATCCTATTTTCTCTAATACTATTTCATGTGGGCTATGAATAAAAACAAGTGCAGCCTACGCACATATACCATGATTTGTAGATGACTTTATGTAAACGTCATAGCTCCTTAAAACAGCACTAGAACAATCTAGTCATCTACAGAACAAATAATATAGAATTTATTAACTGATTTTTTGCATTTATTGACTGAAACATTGAAAAATTGCATGCTATTTCAAAAAATATTTGATCATGATGCCAGTTGTATTAGTCCTTTTGCAATTAATCACAGTACCTCATTAAGTAAGAAAAAAGCATGCATTTGTTGGAAACCATCAATGATAGTCGTAGGGCTGATAGTCCTAAACTAATGATGTTTGCTAAATTAGATTTCCACTTATTTGTGTCTTTACTGTGCCTTCGTGTTTCCCCTGGTCTGATTACACATTTCCATGTGACTTTGTGAAGGTGGGCTTGTTTTTTTTTCTGCCCTATGTACAGCTTATCCTTTCTTAGTAATAGCAAATCAGTGGAAGATGAGTACAGACAGCATCTTCTTCACAGTGTTGCTGCAGAGGTGGCAGCTGTAAGATGGCTGGGTCCCCTGAAAAGTGTCTTGCATCCATCCACCCTCACTGCAGGGGTGTCTGGATGCATTACACCCTTGTGCATGGACAGGCATGTTACACTTCTACATTTCCAGTGAAGAGAGATCACATTATTTGTGGCATTTCACGACACAGATTCAAGCTGCTGCAGAGACTCAAATCCTCGTTTATTACCACCAAAGCCCTTTTTATCCCCTTGTTCAGTACTTTCCCGACCTGCACATACATACAACGTTCAATCTCATTGGCCCCTGTAAAACTCTCCAGGTAAATAGTCCAATCACAATGCTGCAGACCCTCTCACAACCCCCACATCCTCTGGCCTCCAACTGCGATTCCCCCCCCAACTACATCCTGGCCCATCCTCCCAAGGCTTGCTTGTTTACTTTTCCTGTCCTTCAATGTTTCAACTCATCGCCCCAGGGCTTGTCAAGCACCAAGGCCTCAGAGCTCATTCCCAAACTGTTCTTCATGCAAATCTTATCACCTTCACTCCCTGCAATTATGGTGTTTAACAGATGAAGCAACTGCTCTGTCAGCATGCGTGGTTGCCTTCTGTGGTCTGGAGTATCTCCCAAACCCAAAGCAATACACCTGTCTTATCTCCAGCCTTACAACTTAGCCTTTCAAAGGTCTAAGAATTAGACTCTTTAAAGTGACAAGGGGGCATGAAGCACCACTGTAGAGAATAAGTTGATTCAAGATAAAGAGGTAGAGAGCTTTTATAAAAATACTGGTTTGTTGAATAAGGTGGATCCTAACAGGATCATGGATGTAAATTTTTTTCAGTTTTGAAGAGTGAATAGGGTTGACGCTTCCGGGAAACCAGAAATGCCTCCAGACATGTTAAATTCCAACTCATCTTTATCTTATTAAATAACTAATATGATGCAACCATATGAACACATGAAGTGCTGTACACAAGCAAAATTACTCTTTGTGCTGTGAATAGGACTTTGTTTTGGACTTAATGGCATCTTTCTCTGCAACAGCCTACAGAGGATGTGAACTCTGACAGCCTCTGTTCTCTGAAAAGTGCAACATACAGTTAATGTAAATGTTCTGCTTTTATTCTGGGGCTGTACTACCCAGGCAGTGCCAGATGACACTTCATGGATACACTTATTTCTGTGTCTTTTATATACAGCATATACTTAAGGCATGCTTTGCCTGCAAAATAGGAAAGTGAGGCAATGGAGTTCAGACTTGCCCAGGTCTGTAGTAAAAATGATGTTGCCCTGCCTCCCAGTCCTTCATGTGGTAATAGGGTTCAGAAGCTTCCACCTCAAGCCAAATGAATGCTGAAGAACATTTCTAAGTGCTCTGAGCATAATAATAATCATGTGAAGGACTTGTATCCTGATCACTAAATGCATAGCAATAGGTCTTCAGAGACTTAGGATGCAGCTTAAGTGAGAACACAGTGCTCTGTGTGGTGGTTCCAGACAAAGAAAGGCAGCCAAAAGGCAGAGTTTGAGCACAGCACTGCATGAATTAATCTGTATTGCTTCTGATCTGAGCTGGGACAGTTATCGTGCAATAGTGCTGGAGGTGCTAGCATAAGTCCAAAAAGTGTGTAAGCCTTGTGCTGGGTTTCGGGTGGCACACATGGCTTGGCTTTGCTTTGGCTGTGCAATATGCACTTTCATGCTTGCTGCCAGTCAGTTACTGTTGAGTCAAGGGTGCTTCTAGCCTTTTAGCTTGAACTGCCCACTGCCAAGAAAGAAAATATGACAGACATCTTCACTCAGATTAACTTGATCCATGTTGCATTCTTTCCCCATTGGAAAGGTTATTTCAACATCTTGCTGATTTGTTGCATTTCCTTTCTCTTACTCACTGTGTCTGCTCTTAGTCTACACAGGTAGAGCCCATTCCTTTGATTCAACATTTACTGTAAGAAGGCTGAGATCACTTTCCCAAGCTGTATGAGGTGGAAAGTATTGACTGTGTTTTGTGCCCCAGTATTCATTCTCTGCTTTTATTTAAGGATAACTTTAAGTGGGGTAGTCATATATACACTAATTGATAGTCTTATAGCCTCTTCCTAATGATTTATGCACTCTTTGCCAGTATGGTTAGAACACTTGTACTACAAAAACTTGTGTTTACCCAGGTATTCATTACTTATTTATCAATCTTATGTATTATATCTATATCTAATCTTATGTATTATATCTATAAGGTATCTTATATACCTTATTTATTGCATTTTTCAGATAGCAAAGTTTCACCAAGATAACAAAGCATTTTAATGACTGATTTGGTAGGCTAAATCCTAAGAAATGATCTCTGCAACAATTTTATCGTCACAATTGTCAGTTTTTAAGGACTTTGCTTCTTTTAAGATCTGAGATCAGGTTGCACAATGGTTTTACAACCTGAGATCAGATTGCACAATTTTAACTCTGAATCCGTATTTTCTTCAGTCCTATTCTCCCCTCTCCCACGTTGCAACTGTAACGAATAGGTCTGATTTACAAATGGATAGTGAGCAAGTAGAGGGCTTTCTCCTGTTGCTATCTGCAACATACTGAAGTCCACTTCAGAACTTCCACTTTCAGTCTTCAAAACAGAGTAAGCTGCAGAAAATGTGTTTCCATGAGAAAAAGACAGGCAAATATCTGTCATGGAAAACAAGCAACACCAGTTCATAAGATTCAGAAAAGAAGCTGGCTATCTTCTTTTATCAAAGATAAGAAGAATATTTGCATCTCTTCATAGTTAAGATAAATTGAAGAATATGCTTTTATAAAAACTTATCCAGACTTATCTCTTTAGTCTTCCTCTTTCTGACCAAGGAAATAGTGTTTTCTCTTAGTGTCCAGAAGTTTCAACTCTCATCCCACCATGATTAAACTCAGAAACATTTATATATGTATGTGATACTCCACTCCAGTTTTACCAATCTGTTTTCTCAAGGATTGTTTTTCACCTCAGGAAAGACGGAGAGATGTGATCCAAAGGAGTCAGAGCAAATAAAATCTGTGTAATGCATATGATACATTGCAGAATACAGGTAGAAAAAAACTGCCTGCTCCTTTTTGGTTGCAATTTGTGAGACTGCCAGAAGAGGAAATCTAATCATTCAGTTTCATTTGCTGCATACGGAGGAGCTGGGTAGCTAATAGTTTTGCTGAAACAGCAGGCAGTTCTCTAGTGCTGTCATGTCTGCTCCTCGTTTTAGTTTTGTTTTTTTCAATACATGAATTATAATTTATGTACAAGGAAAGCAATCAAAAGTCCCTAGATTTGTAGAAATAATGTGCTAAGGCACATAAAGAAAAGTCTTAAGATCCCAGATCCAAACTAATGTGTATCAATTCTTAGTAAAAATTGTATGCAATGTTGTTTTTCCATTCTTTGTTACTGTGTCTTCCTAAGGAGGTATATTCCAATTAAATGCAAAGATAAGTCAGGTGGGTATTTCAGTTTGGGCTACTGTAATCCACTGTTTGGGAATATGATGCTTTGTTCTTTATTGAAATTGTTTTTCTTACTGTCATGGTTTAAACCTTGCACACACAAGATATTTTTTTCATCTTACAAGGCAATACCAAAGTCAGCGTGGATGTTTATATGCTGGAAATGGCCTGTTTTTTTAAATGGAAACAATTACAGCAGAAATTGAGGTTTCCTCATAGGATTTTATGATTCAGAACAACAATTCATGCCATATAAACAAAATTGCTTCCAGCCTGAGAGCATGTATATCAGTTTTGTAGAATGATGATCCCAAAATGCAAATGAAAATAAGGATTAAAAGTAAAAATCAATCTCATATTTTATTTTCATGTTAATAATCAGAAAATGTATATGTATGTAAATGTCATACATAATAAAACAAAACAATATAATAGCTTTTAGTAGCTGCCTTATGCCAGAACAATACAACTTACATAAATAGTTTGTCTCAAGTAGAAAGAATTCAGTGGTGTTCTTACAAAAGTATTTTTCTATGCAAATTAATTGGATATAGAGAACTGTAACATCGCTTGCTGCATCAGTCTTATTTCTTAACATACTGAAGTCACACAACAATGTTTTGAAGCAATGTTCTGAAGCAATGTTCAGGCATGCTGGATCACTGGCAGATAGTCAAGGTACTGAGTCTGACACGGAATTTCTCAGTGACTGCACCCACTGGCAAGCTCTGTATAGCTAGGCTCCTTCTTGTCGTCTTCTGCTAAGGTCACATGAGGCCAGGATAAGCTGGCTCAGAACTGGCTTTTGCCTCACTTGACTGCAATGGTAAAAAAGAGTGGAGAGGACCTCTCTATCTTGCTCGTGTAGGAGAAACCTGCTATCCTCTATTGGGACCTTGGGACTCTGGGGGAAATGACCTGTTTACCTCCTTTAGCATCCCCACACCATTTGTTTATCCCCACCCTGACAACAGGTATCTCTTCTTTATCACATCTCTTAATACCTCATGAAAATAGAAGGGTAGGAATGGACAATACCTGTCCTACTCCCTCCTACTGCTGTTCTTTATGGTGTGACCTTATCCTTTCATATGTGTGTAGTGTTCCTTCCAGCTCATATAGTCCATCTGCTGGACAGACTGCATCTTGCTGTTTATGTGGGATTCACTGTCTATGCATAGAGTAAGCTCAGAAGTGAATAATGTAATAATTCTGATTTGCAGTCTGTTCTGAGTGAGCTTACTAGCAAGTCACTGATGTGTGCTAGAGCTTTATCAGCTCTAAGAGGTATTGAGCCTTGTTGGAAAGTGTCCAAGGACCTGAACATATGTCATAAAATGAAAAACAGTTCTAATAGCTAATTCTTAATACTAATTTTTGTTCTATTTTGGGTTTCGATTCTTTAACATTTATTAGATTTTATTTTTATAAAATTTATCAGATAAATTAAAAATGTTTTACTAGTTTCTTACAAATCACAATCTATCTCCTGCTAAGCATATTTAACATGTCAACTCACTGGATCTCCATTAATATCCTGTAAGGTAGGTTTTCCAGCTCTTGAAACGGTGGTGTAATTATTTTATGGATCCTTTTAGAAGGATAAACCCCAGAAATGCATGCAAAGTGGTAACATCACAGTGGTAAACTATCCTATCCAGCCACAGAATGGGTCTTTTCTGATATTCCATACTTCCTTATATGCCTCTGTTTTTTATTGCCATGACACTTTCTGAGTCACATTTTTCCTAATGTAACTCCTAAGCCATAGGAGTGTCTTGCCTCTCCTGTTGATACTTTATTATGTATTTGGAGGATAGTCTTCAGGAAATTATGTGCTGCATAACTTTGAACAAGTTGCCTTCCGTTCCTGTTTGATAATCTGTATATAAAGTGGAGGGAGGTTAATCTGGATATAAAGTGGTTGAAAGAGGGAGAGCACATGAGTGAGAAGTGCTGTTATAGAGAGATAAACACTAAAATGATCTTTAGGAGGGCAAATTCCTGTAGGATGTCAGCAGGATGAAGTATCATGTATAATCACTTTGGTTTTCAAGATGTTCTTCCTAAGCATGCTCACTAAATAGTGTTTATACCAGAAAAAGAAATCTGTTACCTGTAACATGGAAAACATAAGGACTATCATCTTTTAAAATAAGTTAACACTTTCTTTAGAGAAAACTGTTGTTTTGCACATCTCTTTTGTTCTTACGGTCTCTGTTACTGTTCTTTCTCTTTAGTTACATGAGTTGGCTTTTGCTGCTTGGCTTCAGGTGTAAGACATATATGAAACAAGTTCTTAAAAATGTTAACTTATTTACACCATTCTCCTCAGAAGGTCACTAGAACTGACAGGGTAAAATTTGTAGGAAAAAAAACAACAAACCTTTTAACTTCCTAATTACATTTTGTGAAAACACAGACCTTCATAGCTCAGGCATTCAACCACTCTGAATGAAAAATAAAGTGAACAATTTACAAGATTTTATTTTGGGGGGAAGCTGACATTCAAACTGATGACAAAATAGAGTTGTTTCAAAAGTTTGTTTTGAGTAGCCACCACTAAATAAGGTAGCTGCCTTTGGAGAAGGGGATGTGTTTCTGAACATGCTCTTGCATCCCTGGGTCACCCAAAGCAGCGTACCTGGGCAGGCTGGGTGAG
The DNA here is from genome assembly GCF_028554395.1 of Pezoporus wallicus. Taxonomy (NCBI): domain Eukaryota; kingdom Metazoa; phylum Chordata; class Aves; order Psittaciformes; family Psittacidae; genus Pezoporus; species Pezoporus wallicus. Next base: position 222,614 of record NW_026640647.1, read on the forward strand.
CAATGGGTCCTGCTGATGCTGTGTAATTCTGTAAATATCTAAGCAGCACTACAGTGAAAGTGCAGTATCACTGTCTCCAGTGCAGATGTTTTCCATACAGGAAGCCTCCTATCCAAACTTTCCCTCCTCCCCTTTTGCTGGCCTCACATGGCCTCATCATGCTCTTGGCTCAATCTGAAACAATTATATACATTTGAATGGCAGCCAGACCAATGGCAGCCTGTGTTTGTCAAAAATTAGCCAATCATTCTGAGGACTGCATTTAGCAGAACATTCACATCAACTGAGGTGCAGGTAGAAAATAGTTTATTTTGTACTGTTAATGAGTTCGAGTATGATGATCCACTAAACAAACCCTGTTTTTTCCTCAGCCATTTCCCACAATCAGGCACAAACCATATATATGCACGTGTCTGTATTCATACTAAAAAATGTCCATGACTTTTTGAAGATACTGAGAATTGCACAAAGGAGGTATTTGTCAAAGCATTTCTCTGAAGCATTTCTACTTTTGAACAAAAATCAAAGTAAACACTGAAAGATGCTGTACAGCACTTCACTTGTGTTACACCTTGCAAAGCCCAATTCAGGAAACTCTTCTTCCTGTGATGAATTGTTACATTCTTGCTTTGAAGTGACAAGATGTCAAAATGACATAAATTGCTTAAAACATTTCATAGCAGATCTGAAGTAACTTCTTGTAACGGATATGTATACTTCTCATGTTTGCAGAATTAAGAGGCAGCTTTCTATTTTTTTTCCTAGTGCCAAAACACACAGAAAAGCATGCATAATTTACTGGAATACAACAGGATAAGGGAACCTTACAATGTATTTTATTTAGATTCTTGTTCTGGTTTATATTTGCTGCTCTCTTTTTGGTGTGTTTTTCTGGCAACTGGAATGGATTTGAACTTGAGCCTTCCCAAAATTTATTGAATCTGAGTGTGTGTAGCATGGGTGGCTTAGCAATATTTTCTGAATCCATAAAAAGAAACTTTTGTATATATATGATAAATTTCACAACTGCTTTGAAGATGAGCAGGAATGATAAAAGACCTTCTTAACATCCACTACCAACATGGGTTTTTCTTTGCAAATTTCTAATGTGTTCATTGTATGGCTTACCTAGAACATACTTCATGCAAACCAGTGATTTATTAAAAAGCCCAAACACCCCAAATTTTTTCCCTCCTTCCCATGTTAAACAGAGACAGAACAGAGCCACTGTTTTTACTTATTCCCATGGAGATTCCGGGACACCAATAAAAGAGTATCTACACTACATATGGATCAGAAACCACATCTCTAGTGCATGGGTCCCCTTGAAACACAGTTATACCTATGGGCTGTGTCTACATGACTGAATCTAAGCATGCCTGGGAACATTTCCAAGCGTGGGGTTGTGAACATCTGTGCTAGTAAACAGAACTTTACTTGGCATGAATTAATCCTTTTCCAATCAATGCTGTACTCAAACAATTCCTGGGCACACTTTGGTGTATTGGCAGCTAAATGGCTCTAGCGACTGTTCCTCATAGACAGATCTCCCGGAACCTTCCTGTTGGAGACTGAAAGCAGTTGTCTAGCATTGACATAGACCATCGGAATCCACTTGGCCTCAGGGCCCAAAATATGTCCTCAGGCAAAATTTTTTTACTGGAGCAGGCATAGCCAGAAGCACTACTATAAGAACCAGTAGCAACTAATATTTCCCCAGACCCTGAACTGCCGTGGCAGGATATTTTGGACAAAAAACCCTAGTCCCTCAGATAGGAAACAATTGCTAATTTGTGATTTTTAAAATATGAGGTATCATGCTGAACTAGCAAACTGATATATCTCTAATTTGGTTAAAACCAATCCTGCATTTCTGAGAGCAGATTTTCAATTGAAGTATTTCCATCTCAGCTCCTATTCTAGTTTATTTCAGTTTCCCTCAGTCCTGCTGAGCTGCTTTGTTGTTGCAAATGAATAAGAGGAAAAACTACAATTATCCTGAAGTTTCAGGGCAAAATGTGTTTGAAAAAGAAACTAATTATTCTGGCTATGCACTGGACCTCAAACAGGTCATTTACAGAGTCCTGGAAATAATGAAAATCATCACATGAGGATTTTAGCAGAATTTTGGAGGTTGATTCAGTTATTAGAAATCCTCAGGAAGAAAGATGTTGACTGATAGTTAATTTAGGACTTCTACTCCTGTTAAAAAATTTTTGAAAAAAACAGACTTGCTACATACAGATTTATGTCATAAGCTGAACAAGAAAAAACACCTATAAAAATCAGCAAAGAATCTAGTCTTTGATATAATGAAGAAAAGTAGAAGATGGTGATTTAAGCAATACAAGTTGTCTGACTGGGTTTAAACCACGACAATTAATAATTTAAAATATTTGCTATATACAAAATTACTAACTAAAATTCAGTGCTGTGATGTGGAATAATTTGTGCTTCAGTGGCAAAGGCATTTTTTATAGTGGAAAAGCCAAAACATAAGCATTGTAAGAGGAAGAAATTACAGAGCAAAACCAATGTTGCTCATGCCAGGTTTCCTCCTAGAAAAGGCACAGAGAGCAAGGGTTTTAATCAGTTGCAAAAATTAAAAAATAAATTGTAAGAAAAGTAGAAGTTTTGCAGTGCGCTGGCTGGCTTCCAGACCAATAGGCAGTCAGATGCCTTTTCTTCCTACTCCCTCTCTTGGTCAGAAACTCTGGGGCTCAGAGTGGTATTAACAGCAGCAGAGTTGGTTTTGAGCCTTATTTTTTTTTACTTTGGACACTTTTCTCCCAATTTGCCATGTCTGATTTTCAGGGTATGTCAGGATTGCTGATTTCTTCCTTCCACTGTTTTCTCTCCTTCATGTCTTTCATTATTCCTGTTAACTGTAACTCTCTTCTCTCAGAATTATTTTCTCCTTTCCTGATTGCTCTTCCATAACTCCTTCCCCATCTTCCTCCTAATCTGGGCTTGCCATGTCTGCTGTTCCTCACAGAGCTCTTTATCCAGGTTTCCTTTCACAGAATAAAAGAAATCAAAGAAATTTCAAACTCTTCTAATAATTTTAATATCTTTTCATCTACTGTCTTCCTTGTTACCTCTTCCCTTGCACACACTCTTCTATGTTGTGTATTTAGTTTATAAGTGCTTTTGTATAAACTCTCTAAACCAAAGCAAAATTTCTTTTGAGGTCTTCACTAACAGCATGGTGATTAATAACATCTTGGAATAAGTCAGAAGGGACTCCATGAGTTTTGAAAAGGACCAATGTTATTGAATGTGTTCTTGGGCATATCTGTTACCTCTTAAAACTGGAATGTGCCATTCAGAGTACATGGCTTGCTCCAGCGCAATAGAGATGATGATCTTTCCTTTGTCTAAGGGGTCTGTCACAACAGTTATTGTGAACTGACTGTTCCATTAGAGAAACCATTTCTTGGGCTTTGGCTTAATAGGCACACTATGTAGGTACCTGCAGATACCCTGTAAATTTTGTTTTCAATAGAAAGGAGAAACTGAGGTAACTGAGCTTTATGATTGCAGTTTTCCAAATGGGAATTGCTTATTAAGAACAGCTCACATGTATATTGCCTAATGCAAGCTAAAATGTGACCTTGAGTGGAAACCGCAAACTGAAAAGCGCCCTGTATGAGTCAATATTGTTGAACTGTAGTAAGTCCAGAGACACCAAGCACCTGGCATCTGGTATTTATCTGAGTCTTTGGCTTTGGCTACTGATCTTACCAAGATCCAGGAAGACTGTTGAGAGAGTTCAAACAGTTGTGACACATACCACAGTTCAGATGATTACTGGACAAAAAAAATCTTCATCCAATTAAACCCTGAAGTTTTGCTGATTTTAGTCAATGCCAGTAACATTCCCCCTTCCATCCCAGTGAGAAGTATTTCCACTTCCAAGATGAAAGAGGTATCAAAAAGGACACTTAGCATTAAACAAACTGATTGTCCAAAATGACCTAAAGTTCTACCAAGTCTTACTTAAATTTTGGGTTTGTGCTCCCTACCACAGGAGGTTGGATGGTTTTAAGTAGTACAGAAATTTGTCCTTATGCATCTTTTAATAATATCAGGTCAAAGTAAACAGTGTTGCTCTAACAGTAAAACAACTCACCACAGTCTGAACCTGGTGTGTGTAATACTAGCTCTGTATTCTTTATGAGTCAATGGCTGGAGTAACTACAACTGAAAGAAAACGAACTACAGAAAAAGCGATATGGCATGAATGCTCACCTTACCACAAGTGAAACCATGATATACCTCAAAAAAACAGCTGGGCATCAGATGCAAAAAGCAATAATCCCACCTATTAAAAGGTCATAGGTCCCAAGTATTGACCAGATAGGGTACCGATACATTCCCTGTCTAGACATCTGTATTCTGGCATCACTGAAACTGGCAATACTATCAGTTCTGGGGTTTCCCATGACAATGCAACTGTCCAGGAGGCAGCCAATCACCAGAAATGTTCCTAGAAATAGAGAAAAAGCAAAATGTATCTGTACCTAGAGATGTTCAAATTTATCCTTAGAATTATGAGGACCTGGGCAGTAGTTACGGATAACTAAATGCTATTGTAGTTTCAGGCAGGTCTCACATTATCCCTCCATGGCAAACACAGGAGTCCAATCTGTACAGCTTTGCTTCTCCCAGTTGCCCTGCTTCAAATTGACTGTTACAATTTAATTTTTTTCTTCTTTCTTGAACTCAGGTGATGTCACACTTCAAACTGCTTGTATACTTGCTTAAAGTTGATTCTACTTTTGGAAGCGCAGGTGCCTGGAAGAACTGATACCTAAAAGCGTCCTGTTAAACATGCAAAATTGCACTGTATATGCTAGGATATGTACTTTTAGCAGTATTAATTATATTTTGTGGTTCTTCTGTTTAATGATTCACTTGACCTTTTTTAACCTGGACTTTTACTTTGTATAAAGAGTAAAAAAGTTGTATTTATACCTAAAAAAAGTAATACAGCACATGCCTTTCAGCTGGTCAGTTTGGCACTAGCCAAGTTGCCAGGAGTGGTATAAAAATGACAGTGAGAAATCACTTATAGTCAGAAAATTACCATAGCAAGCAAAATTGCCATGTAGTTACCTATTTGACCCTGACCAGCTAGTATATTCATTCTTTCTAAAGCTGCACTATCTAAGGATCAAAAGCAAATCTGAATGTTTCCTGTGCTGGCTTAGCCAGCAGAAGCAGTGAGAATGTTGTCAGTGGACTGATGGCGAAGTTTCAGCCAGCTGAGATGCACAGGCTGAGCTTTATGCCAGCTGGACAACTCGTGGTTTTTCAGTCAGAGGTGGAAACTTGCTGGGTTAAGGGGATCTAGTAAGATAAATGCAAATTTTCTTTCATAAACTACCTCTTCTTAGGTAGTTTATGATTTTGAGTCTGAAAGGCAGATTCTTAAAAATTTTTTTTTTTTTTTTTATGTAAGCCAATTTATCCAGCTGCTTTAATGAGGCACCAAGGGTAAAGATGTTTAAAACAGATTGTTTGATGAATGCGGGTGAGATTTTGCTGAGGTTTTGGATTCACATGGCAGGAGATTATAATCTAAGGCTATTGTATAGATTTAGAAACCTTTTAATTTTAGGGCTGGTTCTCACTTATGGCCTGTAGAGGACTAGTTAAAAAAAAAAATCGGGTTAGGGCTAGTGAACAAATTAGGGTCAGTGCTTGAACTGACAAGGGGCCATTTTTTCCAGGATGGGATTACAGCTTTCACTAAGGACCCAAACAGTTTACTCATTCTGTAGTGGTAGCAGGTGTTGGTCTGTGACTGAGGTTAGGGCTAAGGTTAGTGTTAGGGTTAAGTTTAATGTAGACAAGAGTAAATCAGCAGCTCCATATGAAGCTGTTTGCCTAGTTTTAACAGTGCCAAAATGTTGGATTTAAAATTAGTTCTATTACTCAGAGAGGATTCTTGGTTAGGTTCAGATTTGTGTTTTAGCTGGCAGTGTTTAAGGAGCTTGAACTACATTCAATTGAAATATGTTTCATCCTCACAGAAAAAAAAGGACTAATGCCAACAGAAACACCCTAATTAGTTTCTTTTAGTTTCAAATAATTTCAGATTTGAGGAAAATCAGTCTATTGCTGGGTTGAAATTAGGGTTCAGACACGTTGAATGCTGCTGAACTATAACTTCATGCAAGAGTAACGCTTTGTTCATAGATAAATCAGGCAAGGACCTCTTGATTGGATCCAGTCTCTCAAGCTTATGTTTAATGTGATGGTTAAAGACCATCACAATATAGCAATGACCTAGCTAGTATTGCGAAAGAGATATTCAGAGCCACTGGAGGTGGATATGAGCCAGTGCTGAAACCAAGTCTCATGACAGACTGGATAATGGGTAAATGCAAGACAACTACAGGTCAGAATTTCACTTGAAAGGGGAACTAAAAATGAAATTTTGAACATTGTGCTGCAGCTAATGAGTTTTAAAGTGGTAATGGATGTGTGTTGATACACAGTATCAGTAAGGGTTGATGCTATGGGGTTACGTAGGGGTGAAAAAGTTGTTCTTAATGCAGGCTTTAGTCATAGCTTCTTGGCTTTTCTTTCTGGTCATTTCTGCTGACCAGAGAAGTTAACCTCAAGGCTACAGCTAGTGCTGGCATGTAGCCTAGAAGGCCTTATGAATCATTGTTATATACTAGGCAGCTAGCAGTGGGGATTTCATGCAAGAAGGAGTTTCTGTGATTCACACTGGTCTCAGATAGCTTTAGCCTATCTCAACTGGAGTAAAGGGGATGACAGGAGCTAATGTTAGCCAATTGGCTAGCATTGTCCTAGGGAAAATGGAGTTTTAGGAGTGGTGCTAAAAGGGCCAAGCATATTTGTGTCAGACTGGGTTAGCAGAAGCTGCCATTCTATGCATATAGCCACAGTGAATCTAGAAAAAAGTGTCTGGTGTTTTTATTAAAAATATTGCTGCTTTGTGTATGTGATTTTGCTTACACAAACCAGTGATGTTTTCCCAAATGTTCACAATTGAGAAACTGACATTTTATAGCCATTAAACTTAAATGTTAAATTGGCAGAAAAAGAGTGAAACATTCATTAATATTTTGTAAATAAATTATTATTCTCCTTCCCCACTACCCCCCCTCCCGTCTTTGCTTTTCCTTAAAACATATATTATAGAATCATAGATCATAGAATCATAGAATAGTTAGGGTTGGAAAGGACCTTAAGATCATCTAGTTCCAACCCCCCTGCCATGGGCAGGGACACCTCACACTAAACCATGTCACCCAAGACTCTATTCAACCTGGCCTTGAACACTGCCAGGAATGGAGCATTCACAACCTCCTTGGGCAACCCATTCCAGTGCCTCACCACCTTCACAGTAAAAAACAGAAATAGTAGGAATTTAAGACTCCAAATAATTCATGTTCTGGATTGAATGGACTCAAGGAACTTCAGAGAGCAACCGTACATCCAAACTACCTTGACAGATGTTTGTAACTTGGCCTGTAAGTCTATCAGGGCAGGGTTAGACTATTTCCTCCCTGTGCTTATGTGTCCTGGGGGGAACCCTTTATTTATTAATTGCTATGCCTTGGTTTAAATTTCCAAAAGAGGAGTAATTTAGGAGATTATCTAGATTCTAGATGATTCAGCATGAGTCTGGGAAGTAGGAAGCTTTCTTGTAAGTAAATAAATCTCTAAGAGACTTCATGTGAAAAACATATTAATCCTATAAAGCGCATGAGGAAAAGAACTATATCAGAATTTCTGCCATGTAAGGTCTGAAAGATCAGGGCTGTATAGTTTGGGGTTCATAAATATTGCCAAACATGTCATCATTACCTTATTGTATCCATTTTATTTAATCTTGAGGATGGGATAGATGTAAGAAGGCCAAAGCTGATATTAACTATGCAGTGTTAATTCAGGAATTAGGGAGTGGAATCCGAAGTATTCCAGTTTGACACAGGTTTTGGGATACAGTCTCTCTGCCTAAAAAAAAAAAATAAAAAAAAAATTAACTTCAGTTTCTGTAAACTCATGTATTTCATATTTCATATTTCCACTGTGGCATTTCTGATTGTGTTCATTCTTAAATGTCCTCAAAACACTCACCTAACATTGGCTAACTCTGGCTTTTTATTTCAGAAAAATAGGAACCCATTATTCTCTAAGGTTCACTTAATATAAAGCTTCTAACACTAAGGATGTCTGGAAAACACCTAACTCCCTGTAGCCTCAGAGTTTAGAAAAATTTGAAGGATGGAAACAAACACTTTTTACCGTACCTATTATAATTTTATTCTGTTTCATTTAGCATAAAATCTTCCATCATTTTGAAGACATTATGGTAAAATTTTTGAGAGTGAAATGCAGAAGTAAATTATAAGATTTTTAGACATATGCATAAATAATGCTCCTGTTGACAATAATGGAACTATTGTCTCTACATTGGAGAGACATCAATTCGATAGGAATGCCATCCCCAGAGAGACCTTGACACACATGTGAGGTGTGCCAATGCCACCCTTATGAAGTCTAACCAAGCCAAGTGCAAGGTCCTACACCTGGGTCAGGGCAATCCCAGGCACAGCTACAGGTTGGGCAGAGAAGAGATTCAGAGCAGCCCTGCAGAGAGGGACTTCGGGGTGTTGGTTGATGAGAAAATAAACATGAGCCAGCTTCAGTGTGTGCTCACAGCCGAGAAAGCCAACTGTATCCTGGGCTGCATCAAAAGGAGCATGACCAGCAGGTCAAAGGAGGTGATCCTGCCCCTCTACTCTGCTCTTGTGAGACCTCAGTTGGAGTATTGTGTGTAGTTCTGGTGTCCTCAACATAAAAAGGAGAGGAAACTGTTGGAACAAGTCCAGAGGAGGACCACGAGGATGATCAGGGGACTGGAGCACCTCCTGTATGAAGACAGTCTGAGAAAGCTGTGGCTGTTCAGCCTTGAAAAGGCTGCATGGAGACCTCATAGCAGCCTTCCAGTATCTGGAATCCAGGTATGCTGGGGATGGACTATTCACTAGAGACTGTAGTGATAGGACAAGGGGTAATTGGTTAAAACTTAAACAGGGGAAGTTTAGATTGGATATAAGGAAGAAGTTCTTTCCTGTTAGGGTGGTGAGGCACTGGAATGGGTTGCCCAAGGAAGTTGTGAATGCTCTATCCTTGGCAGTGTTCAAGGCCAGGTTGGATGGAGTCTTAGGTGGCATGGTTTAGTGCGAGATGTCCCTGCCCATGGTGGGGGGGTTGGAACTAGATGATCTTAAGGTCCTTTCCAACCCTAACTATTCTATGATTCTATGACTCTATTCACATGTGTAAGCTTTTGGTCATAAAGTATCAGGGTGCCTGCTAATTAACTGTAATTGTGCAAAAGTTCACATAGACGTTCACTACAAAATAGTTTCTATACAAGGCTAATTCCTCAAAATCAAACTATTTAGAATTTTCTGTGTTTTATTCTGGTGAAAAGTAGTTCAGATGATGCTAAAATACTCGTCTTCCTTAGGATCTGACATTTTATCTTACCTTGTCCCTGAATGCAGAGCTGCCTTAATTTCTGCACAATTTTGTGGCATTTGGCCTCCCTTTTTAGTTTTAATTGTGTGTTGAGATGATGTGTGTTAAGGCTTTTCCACAGCTGGCCACAAAGATGGTATTTTCAGTGAAGTATAGGGGAATTAGACAGTCAAATCCCAACAAATTTCAGTGGGTGCTGGGCAAAGAACTGGTTCAGCTGCTTTGAAAACCCTAAAAGGCTTACGATTTTCTTTGCTTTTACTAAGCACACATAGTAGTCTGTTATAGCAAAATATTTAGAAATAAACTGAAATACCTGTTCTGAATCGATCTAAATATTAAAAAAATCTAGCAGTATAGCTCTTAAAATAGTATACATGCTCCCTTTTCCATCATTCCTCCCTTTGAAAACTTTGTAAACCTGAGGAGCCAGCAACTGAAGTCAATGGGAAGTGAAGCTGCTGAGCAACTCTGTAAACAAACTATCACTGTTCAGGGAGATATTCACAAAAATATGCTTTTTGTTTGTATAGTATCTAAAAGCTTGATGACTGATACCAACTTTAAATGCAGTTACAGTGCACTGTAGAAAGAAATGATGTAGGTTAGCCAGGTCCTTATAGTCTCTCAAAACTCACAAGTATATAGCAGAAATAACTGTAATGTGACAGTTGTGAGACGACAGCTTTAAAGGCAAAGGCGCTAATAGCTATGGGTGCTCACTACTTCCAAAGCAAAACTATAGCAGAACACAACCCAGTGTTTGTAGCAGTTTTCACTAATATTTTTAGAATATTCACTGTATGCTGTAGGATATACTAATGTCAACTTGTATGTTATGTAAATTTTCAGAACTGTTATATTATTTCTGTAGCTTCAATGTGGAGCATTGCTATGGGTCAACTAATTAGAAAGTTTTTCAAATTAAGTACTGAACTGGTATTATTGTATTTAATTGAAAGTGGAATTTTTATGCTGTTTTTACGTTTGAGAATGCATGTAACATAACATTCTGAATGTTTTCTCCATCCTCACCAAGCAGTTACATGATGCTCACTTAGTAAGCAGAGATTTTATAGCCTTGATTTTAAAGGGTAGTTTCAGTCATCTTTTATAGCTGCAAACACTTAATTGCTTTAATGGAATAAAACTGGTTTCAAAATACTTTAGGATCTCAGCACTGCAGAAATCAGTTTCCCTGTTCTGACTGTCATATAATGAAAAATCCAATTCCTCAGTAATTATCAGACGGTGCATCTTTGAATAGACATGAACAAGTATCTGTGTGTGGGAAACTCTTATTATTTCCTCTTTTGACCTATTCCTGACTGATCGACTTACATTCCTCCAACGACTGAGACATAAAGCAACACCCATGAAAGCAGCTGATCTGGTGAAGTGCTGGGACTTCTAAGACACAGCTGTGCATGGAAGCAAAATCTGAATAAGGGGGGGGGGGGAGTGGAAGGAAAATATGCTGATAAAATGAATTATATATGTCCTTCTTCATAATTCCTGATCGTGTGAGATGCCAGACAATTCTGAGAGGACAATTTTAGGGCAGAGATGAGATGGAAGTGTGGGTGGGAAAGCTGTTAAGACTCCAGCTTCTCCCACCCTACTTTGGCTTCTGTGGCAAGCTAGTCAGCTGCAGATCTAGCTCATGCAGAAAAAGAAAAGTACATTTATTCAGGCCCAGGTCCATGACTTAAAATATTATGTTGTTTTCTATGTATTCAGGGAAACCTGATGATTTAACTTTGATTTAATGGCCCTACTGGTCTGATCTCTCCATACCTGTTATGACTCAGATAACTTAGGATACCAAAACCATTAAGATTATTCAAGTGTTTTCTGTTTATTTGACTGTTTAAGTTGCTGAACATGTGCTGTGAAACCTTAATGCAGTTTGGATGGCAAAATATTTTCTGTGAAATAAAATAGTTAAGGAATCTGATAAACGCATTTGAAAATTCCAGGTCTAACACTCATGCTTATGTGGTTGTGTAAGCTATGGTGTATACAGGCCCTGCTGAAAAGAAAACAGGTTTTATTTAGAGCATATACAAATGGCAGGCAGACATAAGCCATCTGGGAAATCAAGCAATATGCCTGAAGACATTCATTCTGGTATGAGCAGCTTGTTCCGGTGTTGGTGAGGGAGAAATGGGCCTCTAATGTACACATGGAATCAGGTGCAGGATGCAGGAGACACCAGTTGAATAGCCTCCTAAGCGAGAGAGAGTAAAGCTCTTCTTTCTCTGAGACACCACTTCAAGAAGGAATGCAAGGTCTTGGGGAGAAAAGAGTAAGGCTGGCTAGCCATGCTTCTACAGCCCACAAGTGATGGCTCATACCGTCATGGTAAGAGGGGCAGCCTTGGGCCAGCTTCAGCCTCAGGGATGTTTTCTGCAGCTTCTGCACTGTCATGCTTTCCTTTGTCTCTTGGCAATTCATCTCTCTTAAAAAAATAATGAGTAAGAAAGGTATCATTAGGCTTACCTACCTCACAGCTTGCCCATTTGAAAAGATCTTTCTGCTACTTTCCCTACCTATCACAGTTTTTACATCTCATTATTTCTTTCAGATAGCTGGTTCTCATAAACTATGCAATGAGAGTATCGCTCAAAATAAGGGCAAGTGATAGCCTCCAAAGAATTAATTTGAGGCATCAACTAGATCATTTCTTTCTGAAGCCATATAGAATATAATTTTTAACATGCTCCAGCAAAAACAGCCATGCTGCAGAAAGTCTAGGGAAATGAAGAAAATCTTGAGAATCTGGCTGACATATTTAGTACTGGAAAAATCACAGAAATTCATTGAGGAGGAAGCTATATTAGGAAAAAAAAAGCACAAAGGAAATATGACAGCTGAGAAGATGAAAGAGTCAGTTTCAGAAACCAATAGGGTGGAGTTCTTCAGTTCTATTCTGCAGATCTCAGAATATAATCTTGTCAGCCTCTCTCTGGGCAGGTATAAGAGGAGAGGAGGAGGAAGAGAAGTATTCTATCTACAGCTAGCAGAAAGAAATGTACTAATTCTTTTTACATTAGTCTTCCAGAGTTCGAGCTAAAAAGAAGAAAAAAAGGTAATTTTAAGGCTCAGTGAATACTTCATTCCTTTAAATAATTTTAATGTTCCAAAATGCACAGTAAGGCTTTAGAAGAAGGCTGCATAAGTGCTATCTACATAGTAAACTGTGTATACCAAATTGACTTGTACAGTTCACAAATACACAAATGTATGTGTTGGCTGTTCACAAATACAGTTTAGAAGTCCAAAAAAAAAACCCAACTCAGTGTTAATAGCAGTGTACTAAAAATCAGAGGAAAGCAACATATATGTATCTGAAAGCAAAATTTAATTCAAAGAATTTAGGTACCATTTTATGCACGTGTTTTCTGTCTGCTGAATGATATTCTGTTCTGTCATTAGAATTTGCTAATTAATCACTACTCTTCAACAGCTTCCTTTAGTAATGGATACAGCACTGTATATTTTACAGCTGATGCAGGAACTTTGGCCTGGGGAGCCATAAGCATTGCTCAATTAATACTTCCAGCATGGGTTTGACTCTATTTCTCTGTGTTGACTCAACAATCTATCAAACAAAACATTTCATTATGTAGGCTCTGTGGGACATGTGGGATACAGAATAGAGAGCATGGAAGGGTATGAACACTTCACTATTATTTTCTTATTATTTTGGAGTTACAGAACACTTGGCAAATGATGCCACACAGAGTTGCAAGGCAGATGCTATAAATTGGGTCAGTATGATATATATGGCTGCCAAGGAGCTGTTTATTTTCATGGTTTCCAGCAAAAATAACAAGACAAAAGTAAACACATCCTGAAGAAATTATGTCATTTGAAAAGAAAAATATAGCAGAGATTTTTAAAACATACATGCAAACGGAAGAACAAATCGAACTCGTATCGTACTTGAAAACCTAATGGAAAAGGATTAACTGATAAACATGAAGCTAAACTCATTATCTTACCCTCAATTCAGTCTGAAATCGAAATTATATCTATATCCTATGTAGGGTCACTGACAAAGTGAAACTGCTGTATTTAGTGGATAATATTTTCAATTTCTGCTCAAAGAGTAAGGAGGTTTGTATTGACAAATGTGTTACAAACTAGGAATTAGTTAAAGAGTAAAGCACTGAAGAGAAAGCTAGCTAATCAATTAAGCTATTAGCATAGCCATTTATTGTGTCTGAAATACATTTTAAAATCATCAAAGCCTGCCACGTTAAATCAAATTCTCAGATCTATCAATAGAAACTTTGAGAGTAGCAACCAAAAGGCAGAAGCAGCAGACTGAAAGACTCACATGTTGTTCACTGTAAGTAGTTAACCTTTAAAACTTCAGCCTTTAAACATCACCAGTGTGGAGACAGATTTTGTATTGCTGCTCACTGGTACATTATTCTTCTTTTTAGCACTTATGCATTAGTGTCATTCCGATGACTCAGCCAGGGTCAAGCTCCAGATGTAGCTCAAATTTTGGAAAACTAGCTACATTCAGCAATAATTCACAAACTATCTGTTAATGAGTGTCTTTCTAAACCATCCATTCCAGACCATTATATAATTGTAAGACTTCAAGACCCAGATTTTAAGGACTTGTTGGCATTTTTTATTCCTTAAAGAGAAAAAACATTGAGATATTGGAATGATCTCCTCTGGATTTACCTGTTTATGTAAAGAGACACTTTTCTCTACCAAGGGCCTCAACTTCCCTATTCCCTGTAAGACAGAGATATCCTCATTGCATAGTAGAGTCTCAGGAAGCTAGAGAAAAATGGTAACACCAGAGGGTACTTTTTGGTATTCCCAATCAGTGATCTGTCCATAAGAGGGAAAGTGTTACACTGTTAACACATCTACCAAGAAAAGCAGAAGTGAAGTTATATTAAGTAAAATAACATTTTTCAAAGATGAAGCCATGCAGAAGAAGGTAAGGGACAAAGGGTCAATGTCAAAGGACAGAAGGAAAAAGATGAGAAAGGAGACTCAATTCTAAATCTCAGGGGAATTCCCCTATTATGAGTGCCAGAAGACAGTAACATGGGGAAATATAGCAAGAACCAAGGTCACTTGATAAATGGGCTGAACTGCAAGACCATGCCTGTGACTAAGTTAGTCCTAAATGACTAAATCAGTCCTTTCCATCTCCAATGCCTCAAAAAAAAAACAAACCTCTGCCCTAAAATAATAAATAAATATCTACTGACAAACCAAAACAGAAAAAGACATTTCCTCTAGAAAGAACCAAAGGGCCTTGAGGGGAATGGAAATAAATTATTTTGGTTTGCAAATAATTAATATTGTTATGGGCTGTGGAGACAATCAACATCTCATAAATTAATCTAGTAAAAGCAAATGCCTATTTGCCCTAAAATTAAGGGAGGGAGGTTAGCTGCATAATGCGGAAACACTTCTGGGTCTCTTTATAAAGACTCATGTATCTTTATGAATGGAATGCTTTGTTATCAGGCCCCATGCTGCAAGTCATTGAGGAGACACTACACCTTTTTCTTTAAACAAAGTGGTTGATATTTTTAAGGATTTGCCAGCAGGTTTGTGTTACCAACCTCCTAAGCATATTTTCTAATATGCTAAATTTGCCATACTACTTTCCATATGCCCCTCTAGCTTGTTACTTCATAGTGTGGATGGTATTAACTTCATAACAAGCTGACTGAAGTGTTAAGTATTAAAATGTCTATGGCTAGCACACGCTGCCTAACCCACAAAGGAAGAATATTTACTATTTGACTTTCTTTGCATTACTATTTGCTTTAAGCAACGATGTTTGAGAGCTTTGCAACCAACTATCTACAACATGCCACTTTTCATGCTATTCCTTTTTTGGTCTGGAATTTTTTTTTATTACCATATTCTGCAATGCTGAATTACTCACTGCAGTCTTTCACATTTAACCATTTTATGGCACTGTTTAATGGCTTGATTTATGCTTAGAACTTGCAAAGTTATCAGTGTAAGATAAACCAGTTTCTTGTACTTATACTGGGATCATGTTTGCTACAGATCATTCCACTTATTTTAAGCCACGTAGTTCTTTGAAAGTCAACACTTCTTATAATACGGGCTCTTCTTTCTTGAGCTTTGTTTTGAACATCCCTTCCCCCACAACACTGTCTGAAGAAAATCTGAGCAAATATAGAAATGAAACTTCAAGAAGAGCAAGAAAATAGGAAAAACCTATTCATAAATTAGCAGAGCTTTCTGAAGTTGAAAGTTTGAGTCATTAGTAGGCTAAAAGAAGGAAGCAGGAGTTTGGAAGCAAATGACAGATTTTTTATTTCTTTTTTTCCATTAGCCTGGCCTCAAGCTCTGCTTTTTTGTATATACAGTGCATGATGAGGGATGTTTTTCCTCAGGACTTCCATTGTTGTTATTTTATTATATCCCAGCAGCATAATAGGATGTGCCAAGGTCTCAGCTGGATCTGGCCCAATATTCCAAAATTAAGCAAGTAAGTGGATTCAAGTTAAGGTTTTTCATAGAGTGAAAAAGTGAATTAAGTTGTCCTGTAGATATTCCCTCAGTCCATGTTGTCCTGCTTTCAGCAATTACTGAAACAAAATACAATGGGCCACTGCAGACTTGGGCTGCATGCCACACATCAGCCCTCCTCTGTTCTGCTTATTCATGCTTCTGAGCTCCAGGGAGGCTTCTCTTGTTGAACTTGCCCATTTCACACTAAGAACAGTCTTTCTGCTCAGTGGGCCAAACAAAGCCTAATAAAGCACTAAATATGTTCTTGCATAAGTTCTGTTTTATGAATCCTAATTGGCTGTGAAGTTACAAGTAAGCATGTACTAAACAATCAAGGCATATGAAGAATTGCAACTTCAATTTATTGGTATTTATTTTCTCCTTCCTAGTCTGTGTGGGTAAGAAAAACTGGCATGAAGTATGCAGCTACAATTGAGCAAATTTTGTTTTTTAATTTATCTGGTTTAAGTAACTAAGTTTTTCTCTCATCTTGAGACCATCTTATGAAACTATTCAGAAATTCTCCTACAAACATGGGGATTTGAAATTATGCTTCCAGCCAGGGAGGCTTAATGTCAGGCCTTGAGTTTTGGGAGTGGTTTGGGAGATTCTTTCTTCTTTCTTGTGATTTATAAATAAAGATTTCATAAGAAAAAGGACAAGAATTCAAAGAGAGTCAATTTCTAAATGCAGAAGGTAGACCATTATCAGCCCATCTTACTGTCTCTCATTACAGGAGACAGTACAGACAGAGGAAAATGAGGAATGCTCATCCCAGAACACCATGCACCAGATTGGTTATACTGCGCTACCAGGTCTTCATACCTCACTCACTCTATTGGAGACTGTAAGTTGTACGTAGCCACAAAAGTAACCATAAAAGCAGAAGTATTTGCTTACTCATGTCGGCTAGCTGTCCAAAAGGTATGGAAAGGAAGGCAACTTGAAGGTAAAAACGAATCGAGTAAAGTTAGATTAACCTTTCAGACAACATCAGTATCTGGCATTCATGCAATACAGAACAACAATAAAAAAAAGCAAAAGTGGAGTAAATTGTTCTAGATCCAGAAGAGAGTGGATTTGCCTGACCATTTCGAAAATGGGCTAACAGCCTTTCACAGTGCTGAGTTTACCAAAAGGAATGTGTACCACATACCTTAACTCCAGAATACCACCTCAGCAGAACCAAGATCTCTCAAGATTACCAGCTAGAAAACATATTACAAGCTTTATTCCCTGATTAAAATTTTCAAAAGGGGGTTATAATTGTGGCAGGCTTTATTTGTGACTGTATACCCTTCTATTGTATGTAAGGTGAGTAATTAAAATAAATTTACTTTGTCCTGCTTTAAAGAAAAGAATATTAAGCCTGGAAGAAAAAATTAATGCAATATTTTGTTTGGGTTTGGACCGTGTGCAGTTCCTTCAAGTCAGGTTAAAACTAAGAAATGATAAAAACCAAAGAAGTGCTAGCCTCAGTCATTTCTATTTTGTCTACCATTTATATCATAGAAACATAGAATACTTAGGGTTGGAAAGGACTTTAAGATCATCTAGTTCCAACCCCCCTGCCATGGGCAGGGACATCTCGCACTAAACCATGCCACCCAAGACTCCATCCAACCTGGCCTTGAACACTGCCAAGGATAGAGCATTCACAACTTCCTTGGGCAACCCATTCCAGTGCCTCATCACCCTAACAGGAAAGAACTTCTTCCTTATATCCAATCTAAACTTCCCCTATTTTAAGTTTAACCCATCACCCCTTGTCCTATCACTACAGTCCCTAATGAAGAGTCCATCCCCAGCATTCTTATAGCCCCCATTCAGATACTGGAAGGCTGCTATGAGGTGTCCATGCAGCCTTCTCAGCTTTCTCTTCTCCAGGCTGAACAGCCACAACTTTCTCAGACTGTCTTCATACAGGAGGTGCTCCAGTCCCCTGATCATCCTCGTGGTCCTCCTCTGGACTTGTTCCAACAGTTTCCTCTCCTTTTTATGTTGAGGACACCAGAACTACACACAATACTGCAGAGGGCAGAATACAAGAGCAGAGTAGAGGAGCAGGATCACCTCCTTCAACCTGCTGGTCATGCTCCTTTTGATGCAGCCCAGGATACGGTTGGCTTTCTGGGCTGTGAGCACACATTGCCCGCTCATGTTTATTTTCTCATCAACCAACACCCCTAAGTTCTCCTCTGCAGGGCTGCTCTAATCTCTTCTCTGCCCCATCTGCAGCTGTGCCTGGGATTGCCCCGACCCAGGTGTAGGACCTTGCACTTGGCTTGGTTAGACTTCATAAGGGTGGCATCGGCACACCTCACAAGCATGTCAAGGTCCCTCTAGATGGCATTCCCTCCCTCCAGCGTATCAACTGAACCATGCAGCTTGGTATCATCAGCAAACTTGCTGAGAGCACACTCAATCCCACTGTCCATGTCACTGACAAAGATGTCGAACAAGACCAGTCCCAACTCTGATCCCTGAGGGACACCACTCGTTACTATTTTCCAAGTGGACATTGAGCCGTTGACCACAGCTCTGTGTGCAGCCATCCAGCCAGTTCTTTATCCACCAAGTGGTCCATTTATCAAATTGATGTCTCTCCAATTTAAGAGACAAGGATGCCATACAGGACAGTGTCAAACACTTTGCACATGTCCATGTAGATGATGCCAACTGCTCTGCCCCTGTTCATCAGTTCCGTAGCCCCATCATAGAAGGCCACCAAATTGGTCTGGCAGGATTTCCCCTTAGTGAAGCCATGCTGGCTGTCATCAGCACCTTGTTGTTTTTCATGTGCCTTAGCATGCTTTCCAGGAGAATCTGCTCCAAGATTTTGTCAGGCACAGAGGTGAGACTGACTGGTCTGTAATTCCCCAGGTCATCCATTTTCCCCTTCTTGAAAATATTATCTTTTTTCCAGTTGTTGGGAACTTCACCTGACTGCCATCATTTTTCAAATATGATGGACAGAGGCTTAGCAACTTCATTCACCAGCTCCTTCAGGACCCGCGGATGGATTTCATCAGGTCCCATGGACTTGTGCACTTTCAGGTTCTTCAGACGGTCCTGAATCTGACCCTCTCCTACAGCCAGCCTAAGGCCTTCATTCTCACAGTCCCTGTATCTGCCTTCCAAGACTGGCATGGTGTGATGGGAGCATTTGCCAGTGAAGACTGAGGCAAAGAAGCCATTAAGAACCTCAGCCTTCTCCAAATCCAGGGTAGCCAGTTCTCCTTGACAGCTTCCAGAGATGGCCCACGTTGTCCCTAGTGTGGAGACAGTGTCCTCACAGGAGAATGAATATTTGGTACATGAACTCTGAATAATCCCGAAAGACACAGCAAGGCCATGAGAGGCCCGAGGAAGCTTAAGCAAGCAAGATAAGAAGCTGGAATTCACCGAGTTATGAGAACTGTGGACTGTTGGCAAGCTTTCGAGGTCAAGTTCTCACACCTGTGCTTAGCCAATTATATGTTAGTCGCTAAGGGTCTTCAAGACATGTATCCAATCGTACTATGCCAAATCACTGTAAGTGTAAGCAATAGCATTTAAGGAGTTAAGGATTTGCAATAAACGGCTTTTTTCTGATTGCACTGATCTCTGACTGGGTCCATGTATTTTCTGCGGCACCCTAGTCTGTCTTTTATTTGCTACGTACCTATATAATTCCTTTCTGTTATCTTTCAATTCCCTTACCAAATTAATTCTAACTGGGCCTTAGCTTTCCTAACCTGGTCCCTAGCTTCCTGGACAACATCCCTGTATTCTTCCCAGGCTGCCTGTCCTTGCTTCTATCTTTTAGAAGACTTTTTTTTCCCCTCTAAGTTTCCTCAGCAGCTCCTTATCCATCCATGGAGGTCTCCTGGCCCTCCTGCCACACTTCCTTCTAGTTGAAATGCAACACTCCTGAGTTTGTAGCAGGGGAACTTTGAATATCAGCCAACAGCCTTGGACCCCCCTGCCCTCTAGGGCTATATCCCATGGAACCTTACTAAGCAGGCTCCTGAAAAGGCCAAAGTCTGCTCTCTTGAAATCCAGGGCAGTGAGCTTGTTGCACACTCTTCTCACTGTCCTGAGGATCTTGAATTAGACCATCTCATGATTGCTACAGCCAACATGATCAGCTACTCTGAAGCATCACATTTCCAACCAGCCCCTCCATGTTGGTGAGCACGAGGTCAAGCATGGCACCTCTGCTTGTCAGCTCCCCTATTACTTGCAAGAGGAAGTTGTCTTCCACACAATCAAGGAACTTCCTGAATTGCTTCTGCTGGGCTGTACCACCCCTCTAACAGACATCAGGATGGTTGAAGTCCCCCATGAGGACAACAGCCTGCGACCTTGAAGCTGTTCCTATCTGTCTATAGAGCGCTTCATCCACAGAGTCCTCTTGATCAGGCGGTCTGTAACAGATCCTCACAGCAACATCCCCACTGGCTGTTCTCCCTTTGACCCTGACCCACAAACTCTGTTAACTGATCACCTGTCCCCAGACAGAGTTTCATACTCTCCAACCTATCACTGACATACACAGCAACTCCCCCTCCCCGTCTGATAAGCCTGTCTTTTCTAAAGAGCCTGTAACCTTTCATTCCAACACTCCGGTCATAGGAGCCATCCCATCATGTTTCTGTGATACCAGTTATACCACATCCCCACAGACATGCACATATATCTAATTCCTCGTTTGTTCCCCATACTACAGGCATTTATATAGGAGGCATCTAAGCCAAGCTCCAAATGAAGCCAGCTCATTGGCTGCAGCAGCTGAAATATCTCTACATTGCTCTGAGCACTTATTATAGGTGCTGGCAACTGACTGGGTGTGTGGGAATGGAATGATGCCCTCTTCTCCCAACACATCTAGTTTAAAGCATCCTTGACCAGTCTGGCAAGCCTCTTACCAAAACAGCTCTTCCCCTTCCTTGTCATGTAACTCCAGCAGCCCCAAGCACACCTGCCCTCCCACACTGAGTCCCATGTTCTAAATACCCAAACCCCCGACTATGGCACCACTGCCCTAACCATTTATTAACCTGACAAATCCACCTGGCCTTTTTAAGGTCCTCCCCTGTATCCTGGAGAATTTATAAAAATACTGAGTTCCAGAGCCCCTACCCCCTCCACCCCCCACCAGGGCTCTGCAGTCCTTCCTAATTTTCTCCAGGCTGCTGCTATCTGTATCACTAGCACCCACATGGACCACTAGAAGTGGGCAAGTCAGTGGGACTTACTACATCAGGCAGCCCCTCTGCAACATCCCTTATCTGAGCCCCTGGTGGGCAATGCACCTCCCTTGAGACTGGGTCAGGGCAACAGTGGGTGCCTCTGTGCCTTTCAAAGTGGAGTCCCCTACCACTATGACTCGCTGCTTTTTCTGGCAGCACCAGTAGCGATCCTCTTTTCTGCTGTAGCCAATTGTTCAGGTGTTTCCTCGTTAGCCCCTTGTTCCGGGTGGAGACGTCACATTTAGAACGAAGCCCCTTGTTTCCCCTTGCTTCCTCTTCCCCCCTTTTTTTTTTTTTTTTTGTTACTAGCTCCCAGCTTTCTGGAATGCCCTCCTTCTTGCCTGTATGAGCTAGGTTGGACGCTTGAGGCCCCTGCACAGTTTGGGCCTGGGACAAACAGTCCTGCTTCCTCTCAGCTTCCCTGACGTCTTTTAGTTTACCGACAGCGTCCCGCAGCTCAGGCCCCTGCTGCAGCAAGACCTCCACCAGGGCGCACCGAGTGCAGCCCTGCCCATTGTGCAACCTCGCCTCAAGAGGCACTTTGTACACTCCCGAGCTCTGAGCTGTAGCCTCCCCTGTCATCGGCTCTGTCTGGGTGCCTACGATGGCCACCCCCACGGCAGCCAGAGCAGAGCTCCCAGGCCACGTCCTCTTTATGAGGCCTGCACACACCAACTCACCCGCCCTGCCTGCGCAAATGCGCGCTACGCCCCGTTCGCCCACCGTGTTCGCCAAGCTGCGGATCACTCTTCCCCCTGGGGCAAGTTTTTAACTACTGAGGGCTGGTGCCGTCCCTCCTGGCACCGTCCCCTGTGAGTCAGCTGCTCACGTCAGCCTGCCGTCACCCTGCCGGCTCCTGGGCAAGTCCTGTCGAGGACTTGAGACTGTTTAGATGGCTTTTGCCGCTCTTAATTGAGGGCTCCGGAGGCTGAGCTTCCCTCCGCTACAGTGTTGAAGGCTTCCTCTCTGGAGCTACTCACCTCAGCAGTTTCTAGACTCTTATGATTGATTGCGTGGGGTGGTTTCAAACTGCAGTAACTGTCTGGATTTGCACATTGTGGATCTGAAACAAAGCAATGAGGATTTTCAGATCCTGTATTGAGTAGAGATGTCCTTAGGGAGTGGCACTTCATCTTTCTGTTTACTGCGGCAGTCTTCCACTCAGGCTTTAGGAGTCATTTACATTGCTTGCTTCCAATACCTCCCGTTTCTTCCTATGACAGCAGATACCTTCCAGAAAAGAGAAATGCTGGTAGTTTTGAGACCTAGGTCCAGTCAACAGGTTTTATACTCTTCTTCTATCAGAAAACTGTCTTATGTTCATCTCTGCCCTGTTTATTTACATCTTTCTCATTACCACACAAAACTGCTGTTCTAAGCAAGCGCAAGTTGTGGAGGCCCGGGGGAATTAACTTTGCATTGTGGTATTCCTCCACATTTCTACTTTGGTGCCAGTATCTGCAGAACTTGTTCTGGAATTTTGTTTTGATCTGAAATGTTGAATGTCTCCTGGAAAGCATAATTTTTTTCTCATTCTCAGTACCTTTCCTCCCTTATTAGACACCAATAGCTATTGGAAGAGGAATCCTAAATTCCTTAGAAATTAAGACACAGGTGAGGAATAATTTTCACAGAAGCTATGGCTTGAAGCTTTTTATGCATTTCAACTATGCAGAACTGCGCAGTTCAGAAACATGTAAAGATATTACAAAGGCTAAAAATAGATCTCTGAATTTAACAGGAAAAAAGAAAAGCAGTTTTAGCACAGTAGAAATACTGAGATTTTGAAAATTACATGGCTTGAATTGACAGGATAAGCAGAAATTGTATTTATCCTCTTTGCTATACCTTTACCTTCTTCCACAAAAGTGTTGGGAAAACTGGAAGGGTGATAACAGGACAGGAATGGTGTCTGCCCTAAGCAGCACAATCTCTACAGCCACCATAAATTCCTCTATTAAATGGCCTGTTGTTGATGTGATGAGGACATTGTCAGATAAAAAGTCATTGTTACATTTCACAAAGTAATAGATTGCTCTTCTTTGCATCATATAAAATTGCAGTATTCCTTACTGATGTTATTTTCTTTTCTGGTATGTCATAAAAGAAGTCCCAAACCAACAATTATTTACTATGCTTTTACACAGGATGTTCCCAGGGCCTTTCGAGTTTTTCTGACATTGGAAAGCAAATCCTACTGCCAGCACCAGTGTGTCCTCCACAACAGGATAAAGCCTAAACCTTCAGGGATTTGAGTACAAATTAGTGCAGAGGGCTCTGCCAGGCACTGGCAGTATGGGAGCTGGGACACAGAGCACCAGTGGTGTCTCAGGCTGGAGGCAGTGTGGTCACCACTGCTGGTGAGCTGCCCTCCTGGGCATGCATCACTACCGCTGGAAGGAAGTGAGATGTCCCAAGCCTCTCAGTGCTGTGTTCATGCTGTTGCTATGTCAATAACCCCTAATTTGAGCTAAATTTGAGCTAAATTAGAGCTCCACTGTTGTTGCTGCCTGGCACAAGGGTTGCTTTCACAGCCCACAGGAGGTGAATGGGATTCTCATTTTTTCTTGTGAATTAATCTCATTGTTTCGTTGCCTGAATAACCGAGTACAAATGAGCTTCATTTTAAATCTGCATAGAGTCATTACACAGCCAAAACAGACAAAGGGGGAAAAAAAAAACAACAAACCACAACATTAGGAGAATGGTGGTCAGATAATAAATCTTTTAAAATAAGCATCTTGTGTCCTGAAATGACATGCTGCCTTATGCTGACCACTGTGGAGCAAGCAGCTTCTCCTGTGTGTGGTGGCTGCTGCCTTGCATCCAGCATCTGTCTTGCCCTGCATCCTGCACTGTTGCCCCAAGCTTTCCCAGTTTCTTACACTGAAAAGTGGAGCTGCCCAGAAAGGCTGGAAGTGCCTGCCCAGCTCTGAGGCTGCACAGCATCTCCACAGAACTTAAAGAGGCTGCTCTGTTAGAGGGTACAGGTGGAATAAACCCTTGAGAAGCAGCTTGGGCTGCTGGGAATAATC
The DNA here is from genome assembly GCF_028554395.1 of Pezoporus wallicus. NCBI lineage: Eukaryota > Metazoa > Chordata > Aves > Psittaciformes > Psittacidae > Pezoporus > Pezoporus wallicus. The sequence continues at coordinate 246,951 of NW_026640647.1, forward strand.
AACAGTTTCTTATCCAGGTAAGCTGATGAGAAGACCTAGTTGGAGGCCTACTTTGCTTTCCACAAAAGCTATGGGTGTTTTTTGTTTGTTTGGTTTTTTTGTTTGTTTTTTTTCAACTTCTTAATAGAGAAATGGGGAAGAGATCTGGGAATGGGTAGGAGTAGTGTTATGTCCCTGCTTCTAGAATTTCCTGGCATCCAGGACTGTTGCACAGAAAGCATGTGCTAGGAGCAGCTGGAAATTCAGAACATAAATGCATATACTCCTGTTATTAGAGGTAAAATAGGATTTCAGGGAGGAATAGGGAGCCAAAGAGGTGGGGAAATCAAGTACTTTATAGTGCTGGCATGCTTGGAGGCATTTTGCAACTTGCTCCATTTCTGAACCAGTATTTGCAGGAATCACACTACTAGCCAATAGTGTGGTGCCTCTGCTGGCAATGCTTTTAAGTCTAATGCAAAAACCATCACTGCCTAGTGGCATTACAGAGCACTATTTGGCAACCTGCAGCATCAATCTGAGCTCCCAGACTATTGTTATCAGCCACCAATATCCAAAAGTAGGCCTAAATACTGCTACTCACAGTGTATCCCTGCCTCTAAATGTAATATGTGGGAGGAGGTGGTTTGGTTCATTTTCTCAAGACAGGAAAAACATACTTTCTAACATCTTTTAGCACAGCTTGTTCATTCTGCCCGAAATAGGTTTCAAAAAAAGCTGCATATGACATATTCTCCTGGACTCAAAGAAAAAGCCATACACTTGTAATGTTATCCTTTCTCAGAAGTAAACACAGTAGAAATGGAACAGGTGGAAGATGAACTGCATTGCAGAATTTTGCTTTGACTTTCTTGAATAATGCCCACAATGGTGGCAAGGAGGGATAAAATAAATCATTCCTAACAGCCATGTGATATTTGGCTTGGATTGTCAGCATAAAAAATGTGGAAAGCTACTTTTGTAAGTATATACACTGAAATGATTTTGTTACTCTTATCCCTCATTCATGGGATTTACAGAAGAATCCATCACAAGCATGTAATTTGAAGACAGTGAATACCTCGTAAATGATCTTTCCTTGAAACTGATACTAAACTAGAACTAGGCAGGGGTTTTCAAAAGCATTAGATTAAAAGGAAACAAGATCATTACTACTTTATCAGATTGATTAGTGGATTTCATATCAAATGTCCTAGGTATCAGTGAAAATACCAGGCTTCAGGGATGTGGATAATCAGACGTTTCTTCTGGGCCTTTCCACTGCTGCTTGATGGAACTGTGTGGATGCCTTGTTTTCTAAAGGAGATTTAAGGCCGTAGATGAATATACTTTGGAAGTCTGGAATTTGGAGGAAACATTTATTCTCTTTCCAGTAAAAGTACACTGGAACAGGAGTCTTTGAGAAACACAGTGAAAAAGGGGCTATATTACCGTGTCAGAACATGCTGGAGTCCAACCTGCAATACTTCTCTCATAGGAGTTCACAGTGAGAAGTCCATGTTAGTCACTCTAGAGCATGTATTTTAAGGTTTTTGTTTTGGTTTGTTCTATAAAAAGGTGCCCATGCTTTTGTTACTTCCTAAATAACATGAAATATATCCACTGAAAATGATGTATGCTTTCTTTTATTCTTTTTTATTTTACAACTATAGCAGCTTAAGTATGTAGGGAATGGTCTTGGGCACAGCAACAAGAAAAATGCAGGAATTAAAACTGTGGAGGAGAGGCCAATCACTTCACACTTTTTTATATACCAGAGAACAATAATTGGTCTATTTTGAAAAGAAAGGTGTACCTGTAAAGTTATTCTATTAGGCAAGAACATTAATGTTTTAGTGAAGTAATGAAATGTCATATTAGCTTGGTTGTCCCTACTCGTCTGTGTCTGTATGATGTTCTGTTGTGTGATACGAGTAAACACATTACTTTGCAGTCTAGAGTAGCCATTGCACTGGTAGTTTTTAAGCCTCTTGATAACTGATTTTCCTTACAGCATTTTGTCTTACCAGGGAAAAGAAAATAGGAAAATACTAGGGAAGCTGTCCGAGTAATCTGTAATTTATACAATGTCCTTTCATCCTTATTACTCTGTATATTACCATTGCTGCAACAAAAATAAAGAAAAAAAATCCACTTTTCAATAATTAATAGCTATATATAGTTATACTGCATCTAGGATGTCATTCATAATAGAATATTCTTTGGTCTCTATACTCAGTGCTATAATCTCTACCAATCTTTCAAACTATAGCAAGAGGCAACACCTGGAAAGGACATTTAGAGAGAAAACTGCACAGGAAATAGCATTGACTGTTCAATATATATCAATCACCTTTCCAAGGCAGAACTAAAATGTTACCCTTTAGTACAGTATTAAGGGAAACTTAATTGCTGTTAGAGTGGCTGAGAAATATCCCCAAGCCTCCAGTATCTTTCTACCAAGTAGAAGGCTGAAGATGTTTAAGGTATTCTCAAAGCCTGCTTCCTGTTGAAAGGAAATTGCTTTGGCAAGAGATCTCTGCTAGACAGCTGCACAATGCTCCCTGGAGACCCCCTCCTAGGCTCCAGCACAGCAACAGAGAGTGGAGCCAAAGGTGAAGGCTGGAGGACCATTCTAAGAGCACAGCTTTTGCGTTACCACAGTACAGATGTTTGCAGTGGCACTATAATCCACCTGCACAGGCTGAAATGTGGCCTGGGCTTTTGAACTGTCTAAATTCTATTACCACTGTGAGACAGACATCATCAGGTAGACAGGAGAACATTTCAATATTACCTTTAGCTACTGCTTTCCCTCCTCTCCCCCTGACAACCTGATTCTATGGGCTCCATGTTGAATCTCTCTGCTGGGTACTCATGGGCAGTGTTCACAAGAGAAAGCTGGGCAGAGATCTCCAAGCTGAAGATAACTAAAAATGGTCAAGATGCATGGTTGTGACATGGCTTGCAAGCTTACTAGCTTTGCTGAAAAGGACCCATTTTAAGTTTTGGTATCACCCTTCTTGAAAGAAGCCATGTTTGGGAACCTCTGCATTCCTGCATGCGTACCTCTGCAGTCCTGCTGGGCTGCATGGTTAATACTGGCCAATTTTTGTTGGTGTTAGTTTAAAGACCTATAAATTCTCTCAGTAGGGATCTGATTTAAGAGGATGCTTAATCTTCTGTGCCTAACTCCTCTCACATGGCTCATATGCTGTCCAGTGTCAGGCACTGAATTACACTTCTATACCACAGCATTATGATCCTGAAAGTTACCACCAATTCAATAGAGATCTGAACAGGCAGGTGCAAACTTCTGATCTGTTGGCTAAAAATCTGGACAGACTCTGGATAACTCTGAAGTGCTTGAGAGGAATTGATATAAAGGGGAATTGATATATTGAGGGGAATAAGGTATAAAGTTTTTATGTAATTCATAAGGTAAGCACCTAGCTATCTCACTCCATTAAGTAACACAATACTAAACCTGAGATTTTTCTGGATTTTTGAAAGGTAGCACTCTATGTAGGACTAGTGTTTTCTTTGTTCAGTCATTTTTCTGTTTCGGCAGTGTAACCATCTTAATTCAAGTTCAGGGCTCTTTTCATGTTTACATTCTGGGTTTAATTCCTGCCCTTTTTTTTTTTTTTTTTTTGCCTTGATACAAGTACCCTGACACAGATAGCTCTGTCTGTGTATGAGACAGACAGGTGAGATTCTTCAAAAGCAGAATACAGAATACTGGTATCTATTTTCTTCCTCCCCCTGAACTTCTTTTGATGGTATTATTTTTATTTGCTTTGAGGAAGATGGTGTTCAGCATGTGATTGATATTCTCTCTTTTTTTTTTCTTCCCTGTAAACCTATGACAGCCATACATCTGATAGAAAAGACAGACTTCATCAACAAATGTACTCAGTTTTAAAGAAAATGTGAAATCAGTTGAAGTCTTCAGCTGAGATAAAAAATAAAGATTGGGAAGCATTACAACTTATTTGCAAAATGTGGAGAAATATTGGACAATCTGCAAAAAATTAGTGTTTAAAAAATCTGTTCTAGAGTTAGAAATGCCATATAGAATAATCAGACGAGATTAGATCCTGCTGTAAGGATGAGATTTTGTGGCAAGTGAAAAGTTGTTCTCATTACTGCACAACTGTCATGGCCACTGCAAGGAAGTAGAATATCTGTAGTACAGTAGACAAGGATAGTGTGCTATACTTTTGAGTAACTACTTTAATGCACAGTGTTCTGTATTATGTGTGTTTACTTTGCAGTCTTGAACAAATGCAGCAGGGAATAGTTCTGCTATTCTCTCAATAGTCATTACCTCCATCCCTGGCAGTATTCAAGGCCAGGTTGGACAGAGCCTTTGGGAACATGGTCTAGTGTGAGGTGTCCCTGTCCATGGCAGGGAGGTTGGAACTAGATTATTTTAAGGTCCTTTCCAACTCAAACCATTCTATGATTCTATGATTCAGGCAAGTAGTTTGGTAGCAGAGGTAGTTGACAATAGAATTGTCCTTCATTTGACCTGAAGTTGTTATTTTTTAACATTTGACTGAAAGAGTCCTTGGACTCCTCATTTTGTGACTACCCACTTGAGAATAAATTGACTTCTTTTATCTTCTAATGACAAGACCGAGCCTTGAGTCAGACATAATGAAAGAATAAAAACCAGACTACCGGGTATTTCAAAGTAGAACTCAAGAACTCAATTTCAAAAGAACAAGCAAAATCATAATGTTCACTTGGAGGAAAAATGAAACAAGATGACATTTGTGGCTGAGAAATGACCAAGTCCTTCACATTCAAAGAAAGAAATGGCCTTTGTCCTAAATATATCTGTGCATGTTATATCCTATAGAATAGAATTTTTATGCCTGAATGCTCTTTTGTTTCCTTTCAGAAAAAAAAAAAAAATGACATGACATCCAATAAATTAGGCATACAGAGAATTTCTCAGAAACCTGCACTCAGTCAACCAAGAAGACTGATGTTGCTTGAGTAAATCCCAAGAGCAAAATTGGTCTTAATTCTTTACAGGTGAGTACCTAGCCAAGTTCTAGTACACGTGACTGCTGAACATAGAGGGTTTATGTCACAAAAACCAAAATCACTGTTTGAAAAGGAGATCTATAATGTATCACATTATGCATTCCTTCTGTGAAACTCTGAGTACAGTACTCCTGAAACTGTGAACACATTTTTTAAGAGTCTTTTTCATTACTGGATGCAGAAGTGTTTAATTGCTTGGAAATCTGTCCACTCAGCTCCAAAGACTAGTAATAGCAACATAAAGCTTTCCACAAGGAAAATCTTCTTTCTCTTTCCAAAATCTCAAAGTCCCTTCCTTGAAGCAGGGAGACATGCCAGAAGTCAATAATCTGAAAGTGAAGAGATCTGTAGAGAAAGATTCAGCTTTACTTTTGTTGTTCTCAGAGGAAAAAGAGACGTCACAGCTTAAAGATCTCATTAACCATTACTATTGCTTGAAAAAGCTAAAATCTGTATGTGGTTTTTCAGGCTAGTTACCCTAATAAATCTTGACTAATCTCAGTCACTGGAAAATAAAACCTTTATGTCAGTATTAAATATTGACTATTATTTATGACAGCTGTCACATCGAAACAGTTATGCATTGTTTCTTTTTATTGGGAAGTTGCTGTTTTATTCTTTTGCATCACTAAAACTCTGTATTAGCTTAATCTGAAATCTGGCAGATGCAGAGGGCACAGAGCAGTTTTGGTGTAGAAGTAAGGTTCCTGACATAAAAAATATTTCTGGTTTGTGGAGGAGACAATATATGCAACCATATGGCTTTCATGCAGTAAAGCTTAATATTCATAGACTTAAGTTTATATCTTTGAGATTCAATGTAATTAATGATAAACTCATCAATTTAGTGATGGAGAATTTGTGACTTGTGTCATTTTGGGAGAAGTACCAGGAGAAAAATGTGACTTGAGCACAATTCTTTTGCCATTTCTCAGTTGTCAGAACAGCAGAGTAATTTATTCCAGCTTTCTTGTAAGATTAGCATACTCTCTATCATAAATCTGGCCATATCTGTTGGCTGACACCCAGGGACTTAGTGCCAGACTTAAAAATCTCTGCTTCTTTTATGCAGGTATGGAGCATGTGGTCAGTTCTCTATTCTGCTGTTTCTATTTTCACAACCCAGAGGGGCCAGCAAATTGGACTATGTTTCCTGTTGTTTTTATTCATGGACATATGTGATTCGAAGAGATAATCAAACTTTCCTAGTGCCCTTCTACAAAAATACACTGGTATCTTTCATATTTTAAATGCTGGGATTTGGGCAACAGGTCAGGGACAACAGGTCCGTGGTAAAACACACAGTTTGTCCGCTGTGGCTCCTCCCTGGAAGGTCCTGTTTTGGCTCCTACCCGGAGAGTCCTCCTTTGGATGCTCCTGGGAAAGTCCAGCTTTGGTTCCTCCCCAGAAAGTTCCACTTTAGAGCTCCCCTGAAAAGTCCTGACCCTTGGAGACCTTTCTAGATATTGCTGGCCACTTCTTCTGACATAGGCTGGTCCCCTGCGTCAGAGTGTGCTTTTCTGTTAGTATAAAAGCCTGAGCCTCATGCAATGCAGGGAGGCAGAACCTCATACCACTCAGGTCAACGTTGCTTCTGTGGGGACATCTGTTAAGGTTGAGCCACCACCTCTCACTGCAATGATGTTTCTCGGAGCTGGTTTCCCTATCTTCAGTACTTGATGGTCTTTGGGCTTGGTAAGATAACTAAACATCAGAAGTATCCTTTGCTGTATCTGTTAATATCTCTATATGTTCTTATATTAATAAACTAGTTGTGAGTTCTCTATTTGTGTCTCATTTCTCTCAACCGAAATCCTCTTAACTCCAGAACAGGCAACTACACTGTTGACTTTCTTCCCTAATTTAAAAGAGTCATTTTTGTGACTATAAAATGATATTTGAAAAGAGGAAAGGTTCCTTATAGCAGCCAGTAACAGTGCTCATCCTTTTGCTTCAGGTGGGAATAGAGCTATTCTCCAGGTTGTGACTGAATTTTGATCCCTATCACCAGTGCTTTCAGCTTCTGAAACATGATTTTGTCAGGAGACTTAATTTTCTGAATCAATTTGTACTAGTATACATCTCAGGAATATTGTCCAAACGGGCAGCATTATTACATACATTCCCAAGTGTTTAGCAGACAGGACAGCATGAAGGCTATCACATTTTTAAAATAATTACAGAAATTCCTCAATTAATTAATGGATTAATTCCAACTAATGATAGTTTTTTTTTGTTTTCTAAGTAATGGAAGATCACAGTCATGATATTTATTTGTTTTTTATCATCTACCCTTGTACACATACATGTTCTTTAGAAGAGAATAATAATGTTATCAGACAGGAATGACATAATTTTAAAATTATACATTGTATGTTAAAGGTATGTTGGAATGAGGTTGTAAGGTGGCAAAGCTAAGGACTTAAATTACAGGTGAAGCAGTTGCCTTTCTAATCCTCATTTAGTTCTCCTTGCATATATATTTTAATACAGACTCTGATTACAACATCATACGCTTTGACTGCTGTTTCATTCTGTTTAGGGGATTGAACTTGCTCATTAAAAAGCAATTTTCTATGTATGAGCTGTACTTTATTTACTGTGATCTTGTCAGATGCTACCTAAAATATGGAATTGTTATTTGTGGACTGCCTTCTGTGAAGCCAATGGAATGTAGAAGTGTTACCCAGAATTCCACAAATGAACTGAAGTTTAACATCAGAGCACCTAATTGTCTTAGATGGCACAGTTTTTTTTTCACAGCATAGATTTGCATTTTAAGATGTGGCTTTCAGCACTTGCTTGCCTACAGGTCTGCATGGTTGATTTTCAACTTGATGATCTTAAGGTTTTTTTCCCAACCTAAATGATTCTGTGATATGCTAGTGCCTTGAGAGACACCTGAAATAAGATGACTAGAACATCAGCCCTGTGACTTTACATTTGGTGAGTTTTATGTTATTTTTTCAGGGCAGCATTGTACCATATTAACTGACATCTTTCTGTTTTTTATCCAGGAGATACGTAATCATGCTTCACCCACGAGATGCCATACAGCTTGTGCCAGAGTGAGACAAGCACAAACAAGTAGTGATTTCCTAATGGATTTCACAGAACACGGAATGATGCAAGAGTCTTCGAGGGCAGTGGAATAGTGTCAGGTGAAAAAAGTTTTGTATTGCAATATAGAAATGAAAAGTGGACTAGCACCAGCAAGATGAGTTCTGAGATTTCTAACCTTTTGAAGTTTGATTCTGAAACTGTAATAAGCAAGACAGCTTTTATAACTTTCACTGGAAAAGAAAGGATTCTTGAGCAACTGCTTTTTACAGGAACAGAATATAATATGAAACATCATCAACATATTTTTAAAATACCAACAAAGACTTTTTTTTAGGGTTTGTGTTTTTGGTTTTGTTTTTTTTTTTTCATGAATTTTTGTAAATACACAAGACAAAATGAGATCCTTTATTACACGGAGCAGTTTTGTTGCCCTGTCTTCAACTACATTGTGGATTAAGCTGATTTCTACAGGCAGTAACTAAAATAACATTGACATTCCTGTCTAAAGCAGATAGATAGCATTTTCTCAAGGAATGGAAATGTATGCAGTGGGGGTTTGCTATTTGTATTTATTGTTTGTGAGAGCCCAGTTCTGCGTGCTGATTAATACTGATTGGTCCTTTTCTCCCAAATATCGCTGTTGAGCTCCTCTGGAATATGTAGCTAAGGTCTCTGTCACACAATAAGAGAAGAGTCCTTCCACGAGCTACATAATCCTGGGGACATACTAGAGTTTTCTGAACTGCAGAGGCACAATGGTTTCAATAGATCTTTAAAATACAAGTACTTGATTCATAGGATGAGAATCACATGACAGGATTTTCTGCAACCTTCCAAATTCCTTGGGCACAGAAAAGCAGCCAGGCAAGATGACTCTGAAGGATCCCTGGTCTTCAAGGCATTTTGTAAGATGTACACAGCTATCCAGCCAAAGGATCTAATGGGAGCACAACAAGCTCCGATAGTTTGGCTTTATTTTCCATTTTCATATCCAACATATATCTGAGATATCTTTGGCCAAAATTATAACCCTACGTATGAAAATATGAACTGTCAGAAGCAGATTTGATATGGAACAAAATATTATTTTGTTGTTGTTGTTGTTTTCTTAATTAGGACCAACAAAGAGCAAATGTTGTTTCATCCTGTACAGACTTAATATTTTCAAATACCTCAGACATGGATTTTGTTTCCCTTTCCCCTCATATCAGAACCATTGGCCCAAGTTTTGGGTCCTGAATGAGAAAATAATTTCCTGTTGCTCGTGGGACAGTGAAGTTCCATAGCATGACAGAGTAAAAGGAAATAGAAACAGGCAAAGAAACAAATCCTTGTGGAGGAAGAGAATGGGTAACCCTGGAAAAAATAAATCTGCCTGATAGCTAAAAGATATATGTGTATTTTGGTGTCATTGCAAGATTTAAGCCAAAATCCAGTTAGATTAGTGGAAGGCACCTCTTTCTTTCTCTTAAAAGAAGCACAATGACTCCTTTAAATCAACTAATACACACTTTCAACAGCAAAGAGTTAATCATGCGTCTACACATTCCATGGTTTTGCTTAGTCTGACTTTGAAGGTATTATGTCATCTGGCTTCTTTCCATCTGATGAAATGGGGCAGATAGAAGGGGGCTGAAGTGGAGGGGTAGAAGGAATTTCTATGCCTTAACAGAATACAAAGTCTAATGCAGTCAGTCATATACCAGGAATAAATGAAATTGTGCTGGAATAACTCGATTGCATAAAAAAGTAATTACAGTAATACTAGATGAAGAAACATGAAATAAATTAATTATATGCCCACTTACCTCTGTGCTGCGCATAATACATCAGAATGAATTTATATATGCTTATTATAGGCATAGTATAGCAATGTAACTCATTACAGAGTTATTTGTTTTGCAATCTATTTGATACAGTACCTTTTAAAATTCTACTCCCAGTCTAAATAATATGGATTATAAAAATCACAAGGCCAATGGATAATAATAAATAGGACTAAATTAGAATGTGTTTGGGGAGTTCATAGAGTGACTGTTCAGAAACAAAAGAAGTTAGTATTATGCCTCCACTAACAACTTCATACATTACCTGAAACTGGAAGTAAACAGCGTCTTAGTAATAAGATGCAAAAATGTTACCAGCTTAGAAAGTTCGGTATGCCACAGACAGTAGCACACTGGAAATGTGAAACAGAGGAATATGAGCTCAAAATAGCAGGTGGTTTGTGACAGCTCCTATGTGGCACACTGGTACATAGATTTTTAAAATACCACATTCTGAATGCGTCATGTAATGAAATGACCATTCATAAGGTATTTCTAGGGTGTCTAGTTATCATTTGATCCCTTATGTATCAGGCAGCATCACTGACTAGTCCTAGCAGGGGCTCTGCCTCCCTTCCACAGACTTCAGTAATTTCTCAAGATGTGTTTCAAATTTGAAAAGGTTTGAAAGCAAGCCTAGCTCTCAAATCTGTATGAAGTATCAGTTTATCCCAGTGATGTGGTGTTTTCCTTCATGACTATAGTACTCTTAATGACACCATGTACAAAAGAGTTCTTCACTCGTTGCTCTTGGTAGTAAAGAGTATGTTGCGCTGGGACTTGAATTTCACTGATTCCTTGTAAATTTTCAGAATGTGGTTATAAAATTTTTTAAAAACCTTGTTATATACAAGTCCTTAAATTGGTAGATTCCCTTAATTTGTTCTGATTGTTACAGAAACTGCATTCATCTGAAATGCCTGAACTGAGTTACTCACAATTTATGGGAAATAAATACTATATTATGAAAAGCAGAGATATGTTAAGTTCTACAGTTACACTGAGAAAAACTCTTTTAAGCAAAATTAATATTTCCACTTGTCATTTTTTCCAGTGATATGAAATAGTACACTCAAATCCCTGTAAAGTCGTGCCAGAGAGAGAACTGGGTTTCTGCAGTGCTGTGGGCTTTCACTCTATGCTGTGTCTATCCCATTGACAGATCAATTGGACCATGTACCACATTTTGTTTCAAACCAACACAAAATTAATGAGAGATAGTCGCCTTTAATTTTCAGTAGGCTGGTATAGTTTTTGGAATACCCCTGGATTACCATGTGCATATCCACACAGTATGTAAACAAGATTTTTTTGCAGCTGTTTCTCATTTTCGTCTTGCAGATGCTATCTTGCTTACAGGGCTTAGCTGAAAACTAAGACCATGTAAGACCATAAGACCAACAATATGCAGTTTTGATTGAAAAGTGCATAATTCTTTTATCATTCCCAGGGCAAAAAGCTTGATGTAAAAGTGTGTTTTACTAAGAGCAGAAGACTGTAGGTACAGAAGTAGTATCAAAGCTCCCTTCTTCTGTGAAGCGTAGTTGTCTAAGCATAAAAATAATAAGCATAAAAATATGCTTATTTGTCTTACTATTATGGAAAGTCCTGGTGACTCACTGCATGGGTGAGAGGAGATGGTTTAGTTATTACTGTTTGTAATTGTGTTTTCTGTTAAGATGGAAACAAAACAGAACCAATATGGGAGATTCCCATAGCATATGTGAACATGCCTATTGCCTTTTGTGTTCGCATGCCCTTTGAGTTAAGGGTTAGGGTTCTACAGGCACATCAATGAAACAATTCTTAACAGTGAATAAACTAAGACAAGAAGAAAGAAAAAAAAAAAAAGGAAGAAAAAGGAGGAAGTCTTATTCCTCCCTAGAGCCAGGACTTGGAGTGAAGGAATTTCCCTAGTGAGGAAACAAAGACATGATATCTAATTGCTAGGACATAAAGAATCAGAGGGAGACCGCAGAGTGGCCAGGTGTGCAGAAGAGCACTGAGCCCAAAGGTCGTAGAAAAAGAAAGTCAGTTCAGAGTATTCATATTCAAGAGCAAACACAGCCAAAAAATGCTTGGGAATATTGAGGCAAAGAAAGAGGAGAATTAGATGTTAGTCTGGTTTTCATACATTTGTCTATCTGAATGCACACACACAGAGGTATTCTCCATGTAACTAAGACAAAATTAATTAATCTAATTTCCTTTTGTGTTCAACCGATATGTACTCCTATAAATGCTGCAGCTAGTGAGATCTGAAAGGAGATTTGCTAAAGCTTCTGGGGAATGGGGAGAAGTAGCCTGGGTAATGCAAATCTAGTACAGGGGATGCACTTCCAATGACTGTAACAAACAGGCTACTCGTTTCCCTCAGAGCATGCTACAGGAAAAAGAGAAGCTGAAAGCTATTATTGAGAAAGCACTTGGCTGTTTTACTGGCTTCTATACACAGCAAGACTCATATGTCCAGCCAGTGGGAGCTCTACTGAGGTTGTGAAAGAGAACAGTATTTGTATTAGAGGATAAGAAAGGGAGTTAGTAAAGAACTCAGTGCAATTCAGCTTTTTCTGTTATTACCAAAACTGACTTCTGAAACTTGAGAGCTATTTATTCAAGTCAATAATCCCTAAATCGGTTGCCAGTTCCTTCCCAGAAGGGTGCAAGCCAGTTCTCAGGGAGTCAAAAGCCTCCTGCTATCAGCACTTTCACTTCATATCACTCAATCCAAATTTCTTTTCTCCTTAACTATATTGTTAAATACATGTTGTGCATAGGACTAAAAATGCAATTTTTTTTCTCTCTCTCTAAATACCTTGATATGTATACTGAGACTTCAGCATTTAAAGGTATAATGCAGGTTGTCACCTTCATTTTATGTTTTTACAGGCCGGATTACAATACAGCATAGAGTATAAGAAGCCTCAGAGAAAGCAGAGGACTAAAGATGTTTAGTAAAGCAACATAAGCTGTCCAGAAACGTTAATAAGTAAGTCTTTGAGTTAGGAGGACACACAAAGGTACTGGTGGTATACAAAATCAAACAAATCATACAGATTTTTAATGAGGAAGTGATTATGTTTTTTTCAGACTGCTTTATGAACACTAATTATGTCTTGGTCCTTAATTTTCCATGTGAATAAACAGAACTAGATTAAGGACCTTGGAAAACTCCCCAAGTGAGTCAGCAGCAAGCTTAGCATCAGGTTTTTTGAATTTTGAATCTTTATTGATTATTACCCTGCTTAAAACCTTATTCTTTGTGGACAAGACTAAATACCTATGTTCACATAAAATGGAACAAAAGAAAGTTACATAAAAAGGTAATATTGGAAAGGTACTGACCAGTTTAGATAAGAGTGCAAGCCTTCAGTACATTGAGTTTTGTTTTTGTTTTTTTTTAAATTGCCCCTTCACTCTCTTGAAGCAAAAATTATGTTGGACTCAGATTTATTGGAAAATAGGAGATCTCTCTGATATGTTTACACATCATTAGTGGTTGCATCTGGGATGTAAGTTACCCTTGGCTTTCTGCATCTGGCCCCAGTGTAAGTAGATAAAGACAAATGCTTTCCCAGTGCCAGGATTCCACAAGCACGCAGTCCAGCCCTCTGCTCCTCTTACATTTCTCCCTTCCTTGCAATCTCTTCAAAAGATCCTGTGCGTTGAAAGAGCCAAGTTAATTATTTTAAAGGTTCCAATAGTTTATTTTTCAGTAAGATTCTCAGACGTATGAATCACCAGGAATAACTGTAGTTCAGGAAAAACTTCTGGGAGTTGGACGTAACAGCTAACACTTGGTCAGAATCAATTATGTCGGACCAAGATGCAAAGACAAAGGGAAAAGCAAAGATCTTTGAGCACCTAGGGAAGCCAAGGAGGCATTTTAGCTCAGTTTAGTGTCACAAATGAACAAGAACACCAAGGTAAAAGTTTTTGACCCTGATTTCATTAATCTCTTTGTGTTAAAACAGAGCACTGATACGCACTTCTGCTGAACTCTGTTTTGAGCAATAAGGGCTTTGCTGAAAGTGGAAAAAAGTTTGGTTATTTTGTTGCATTTTTCTCTTTCTACTTCATATTCTTCAAATATCTTCAAATTAATTGATACACCCTCAAATGACCAGTGTCGTAGAGCTTCATGAAAAGTGGCTGTCAGTTCACAAAGCCAAGTTCACATTTGTTTTTCAAACTAATGAAAAACTGGGCAGACAAAAATGACAAGGGAAATGCTGTGATTTTCTCAAGCTTTTATAGTGGTACAAGCTAAGCTTTCATCTTAGTCATATAAACCCAGAGCCTCTAATAAAAGTTCAAGCAACAAAGAGTAGTTTTAATATTGAGTAGAACCAGTACAACTAGAGCACAGAATATCTGTGCCAGCAAAGTATGTTTCTGCACAGAACAGAGTATTCACAGGATTTGTGGTAACAGTATATGGAATCAATTTATGCCTGGCAAGGAAAATAAAAGTATAACATTTCTTGTGTGAAGTTTTTTCCACATTCACTCCAACAGTGTGTGTCATTAGTTACATCTGTGACAAAAACATCATTTACAGCAGGCTAGGAAAGAGAAACCTTGGCTCACTTACCCTATTACTTCATCTCTAGGGTTTGCCCTGGTGCACTTTTCCAGTAACATGATATTTGGATAGACTCTGCATTGTCTTATATAAAAGAAGTTACTATAATCACCATCTCCCTATATTCTAAGAGGTATTTATAATTTTTTCATATCCAGTAATTTTAATATGGAGGTTAGTCCATTTAAAGTCAGTCATACTTGCTCATATATCAGATTAACTAGCAACTTTTCTTAGTTTAGGATGTAAACTGTGGTCTGTCACTGGCTTTGTGGGCTGAAGAGTGTGTGTTCAGAGTTGTCATTTGTGGTTTTATGGTAAATTATAAATATATTCCTAGTGTACCTATATAAATTTATCTATAGTTGTTTATAAAACCTCAATCGCAACTATAACATGACTATAAAAATTCTAACTGCTATAATGTTATTTCATGTTCATGTCAATCTTAAAGTTTTTCAAAACAAAAATAAGTCAATTTTGTATATTTCAAAAACCACAAAACTGATTTGTCCCTGAGCCCCGCCCACCCATTCCAATGTTTTCTCCCAAAGACTCAGCAGCAACCAGTGCCATATGTCACTGAAATATGCTATAAACCTGTGAGTTATTTGCTGTTGTATTTAATTCAGTAAGGAGGAAATGCAGCATCTTATTTGAGAGAGGGAATAGGTTTCCAAGCATTTTGTACAGCAATACTTAATCTCATGTTAGATGACACCCTTGAGAGGCCTCTCATCTTCTCATCTGTGAATCTTTAGAGAGAGGAGACACTTAATAGTAGGATTTAAGACATTTAGTACTTCCTGTGCTTAGTTTTATGTAACTCCCTGCTCAGGATGCAGATGTAAGTCCTGTTTTTACATGCCTTTCTTAATCTCAGTTTGTATTTCTGAATTCAGTAGTTATTGTGTAACGGAGGAGAAAGTGTGCAGAACCCTAATTCTGCAGGGAGGTCAGGCACTTGCAGCAGTCATCACTCAAATTTGGCTGAGAAAGCGTTAAATGGTCTCTAAACAGCAGACTTGTATACTGGCAAAGTGTGAAGGTCATTTTAGCTTATTTCATGTATAGTAAGATGACTATCTTTTTCCACCCGCTCCTTGTTCTTGTTTATATTCTGTGGTGGTAGCTGATTTTTTTTCCCTGAAAATTTCTGCTGCAGGAAATAATTTATTGTCATGTAGATTTCCTTACTTTCAAATGAAACCCTACAGTTCAAGGTGCCACTTTTCAGTTGGCATCAAGGTTTACTGTACTAAGCTGTATAACAAGAAGTTCATAATACTATAATGTTACAGGAGCTGATCCAATAAATCTGACTACTCTGAAACTGCCTTGCTCTACAGTGTGTAGGCCAATGTGTCAGATCTCTATTGAAAAAAATCTGTTGGCCTCCTGTAAAGGAGAAATTAGACATTTTGATTCTATATGCCTTTGTAACTTGCTACCAGAACAAAAAGAAAAAAAAAAAGCATGATTTTAATTTTAATTCAGATTCTGTACTAATAGGTAACAATAACAGGACATACTAATAGTAAAGAAACAAACCACAAATGAAAAATAGTGCAATCCAAAGTTAATTAAAGTAATAATTTTGTAGTAGGCTTGAACTTCTAAGTCTATTGTATTGCAAATTATGTAACCATACATAACTGTATTATACTACGTTAGAGGGAAGCACTGATCTGTCAGGTTCCTTATTCATAAGCACAAATGCTTGTCACATATTGAGGAAACATTAGAATTATACTACTTTGAGATGTCATAATCATTCATATTCAAACTTTATCATCTTTAAAAATCTTGTAGTTTCTTGATAACTATCCTTCACAGTGAAAATTTTATCCTCTCTGGAGTTTCCCCCAGAAATGAACACTTGATAAAAATGGAAGTGCATGTACTGCTGTATGTACTGGTCCTATTCAGAATTCTGCTGATGCTATTGATGATCTTTTGTGTGAGTACAGACTTTGATAATATCAGTGTTTCTAGAATCCACTGTTTCTTATGCCAGGACTGATGACAGAGTCAAACTGCAAAGTCAATTAAATTTCCACTGACTGTGTCTTCTTCTCCAGTTCTATGCTTCTAAGCAGGCCTCTAGTCCTTTAAAGAGCCCTTTCCCATGGCATTCCAAAGTGTCTCTAGATAACTGAAGAAATCTTGGCGAAATATTACAGCTTTTGTGCACAGGTAGGTCTAATCCTTCCATTGCCTTGAACAGTCCACTTTAGAGTTCACAGGAGGACACTGGTGTAATACCAGTCTCATAATAGACTGCAGGAAAAATTTGTTACTGCTAGGCATTGCATGTGTCATATGCATTTCAAATCTTACTAAGGATCTGGTTCCCATGACTTGAGTTTAAGAGGTAATATGACACATGAATTTTAATAACTAACTCCTCAATATGATATGGTTTCCAGGAATTCAGTATACTTGTCACTTTTAATACAGGTTTTCAGAAGAAAATTAAATCTCATGGTAAAAACAACAAGCCAACCAACAACAACAACAAATTTCAAAGGAAAAAATATGGCATAGAAAAAAAATGGGAGATGAAAAGCCAGCATGTATATCTGCATGGGTTGCCCAGTACTGAGCACCTACTCAGTGATTTATGTAATAATGAGTCTTGTTCAAAATGCTCTTCTCAGGCAGCAGCAGAACTAGAAGCTGCCAAAGGCTGGTGTAATTAATACCATGCTTGTGCCCAAATTGCTGTCTTTCAACTCTATGTAACCCCATAGTTCTGCAGTAAATAGGAAATGTTGACTGTGAGACAGATTTATTCATCCCAAGGACAATAATCTGCTGGCATATCTAAATCAGCTAGAGTGTAATTTGCATCATGTGCTGCTTTTCCACATAAACATACTGTGGAAACCCTTGTCTTAAATCCAGAGTCTGTTACTTTGTGTGTGTAATTTGTTGGGTTTTTGTCTGTCTGTGTTGCTCTGAATCTCAAACTACATGTTAAACTGTGAAAACAGAAGTAAGAAAATCCTCCCCTGCCTTTTGTGTCCTTCTGTGTCTCTCACAATTGCTACAGGAGGGTCAACGAAGTAGGAGTGGGCTAGACAAGCCATCTCTGCTATTAATAATGCTGGGGAGGGAAGGGGTGTGCTGGGGAAAAAGAAGGGAAAATAGCTTCTTTAGAAACTTCTGACTGCTGGATGAAGTGTGCTTCCTCTATGCACATTTATGTGAAATGCTGGTTTTCAAAGATTTTGACCTCTCAGAGTTTAGAGGGGTCCAATTGCAATAAAATATTCTGAAAGTTTTCCTGCATTCTTTTGCTATAACATTTATTTATCTTCTGCTTATTGAAAGGATACATGGAACCAGTTTTGCCAGATGTAGGAATAACAAACCCTTCCCACTTGTGTTATTGCTGCGCTGCTGGGGAGGAACGAGTTAAGATATGAGAAGAGATCAAAGCATCTGTGATCTATCAAGCAATCAGGGCCCACTGCCAAGGGAGGAGAAGGAACTAGGGCTAAGACAATGGCTTTGATCCCAGGAAGAGAGGACTGGGGGTTAGGAAGTATGAAGTAAGGCTGAATCCGTTTATTTTGGGCCTGTTTTTGAATAGGCTCCTCACTCTTATAGGTAAATGTTTCTCTTTCAATGGATTTTATAACTTGCAATGTGGTTTTGCCGTGGTCCTGATTCAAATTTACCTATGTGACAACCAACATGAAAATGGCTGAGAGAAGCTGTGATGCACAGTGGTGTTTGAGCTATGTAGGGTGATGTTATGTGGAGTATAGTATCCTGCTAGGCTGAGTGCTGGTCTAAGTCAGTGAGAGGCTGGCCAGTCTGAGTTAAAAGTCAGGGGTTAATGATGTCTGCGTGGACTGCAAGATGTTTGAAATGTCACCAGTTAATCCTCAATAAACATGATGATGTAAATGCTAATATTTTCACTTGGTTTCTGTAGGCTGAAATTCATCTACCTTCAATCTACTGTCATTAAGCTCTTAAAATGTGATGATTTTCTGCCTTTGTATCTGAGTAAGCAACCAAGTTAATCTGGCTAGCAGAAGCTTTTCTTGTTTGTTTGGCTTTTGTTTGGGTTTTGTTGTTGTTGTTCAGGTCTGCTTGATAGCATTGTTGGGGTTTTCATTATGGCAAGCTACTTAATGGTTGAAACATCAGCATCAGTTGTCTCCAGTGATGTAACTCTGAGTTTAATGTACTTGATGTATTTTAGGTAGACAAAGCTCTAATAAGCAGGATACAGTATTTCTTATACTTGTGTAGGATCCTGGCTCCATGCTGTTACTGTTCATGTTGGATCTTACAGAGCTGCAGAAAGCTGTAGGTGCTGAATAAGGTCTGAGTAAAAGCTCTCATGAATGTTACAAAAACCTAGCCAATCTGTTTTAATTGATTTTTATTATAATTAATATCGAGAGACAATAAGCAAGCAGCGCTGGGTGCGCCGGGGAGTCTCCTCTCCGCCCGAGACGCACAAGGGGAACTTCTTGGGATAGTCTCTTATACTTTTTGGTTTCCCGGGCTTCTTGGGTTTCAGCCAGTCCTGTTGTCTTCTTTTCCTGGGCTTCTTGGGTTTCAGCCAATCCTGTTGTCTTCTTTTCCCGGGCATCTTCAGCCAATCCTGTTGTCTTCTTTTTCCGGGCTTCTTCAGCCAATCCTGTTGTCTTCTTTTCCCGGGCATCTTCAGACAATCCTATTGTCTTCTTTTCCTGGGCTTCTTCAGCCAAGCCTGTTGTCTTCTTTTCCCGGGCTTCTCCACCTGTTGTTGGGGTCTTGTCTCCAGGTGAAGAAATATTATGTCTATCACAAGTCTGACCGCCATCTTAGCCCCCATAAATTCCACTCCTTCTGTGTTTATTTGTTCAGCGCACAGATTTCACAATGTTCTGTAACAGGACATATCTCTAAGTTACCTATCACTCCCCCCCCCCCCCCTTTTCTAAGAACATTCATGCAATTTAAACAATGAACAAAACATTTCTTTGCACAATATTGCGGTTGACCCAGGGGAATTATTCCCTTGTTTCTTCTTCCTCCTCACTGTGGTATTGAGAGGGACACTTATCATACCCTTTGCACATAGCACAATGATCACAAGGGATTCCATCTCCACACAAAGTGCAGTGATCACTAGGACCCCTGAGTTGCTGACACGGATGACTCTGATGTAACTCACAATTCCCCCCTTTGTTTTTGTGTAAGTTATTGATTCGTGTCTTGGCCTCCATTTTAATGACTGCTTGCGAGCCACAGATAACATTGGAGTCACATTAGTTTTTAATATCATTAACGAGTGGGTTTCCCCCTTGTTTGCTATCTCTGGTTCCAACGGCATGGCAGTGAATTCCATGTTTTGTACAACCGTATGTATCAGTCTGGTGAAACATGGGATTATACAAGAATAATTAGTAATCCCCCACAAACGTAGCAGTTGGTTACATTCAGTGTTTTCGCTATATTCTCAGCGAGATTTACAAAGAGATTTTTAGTAACTGTGGGAATTTCATATTGGACTCCTGTTTCCATTTCATGATAGAATGAAATGGAAATGATAGAATGAATAATAAATGATGTTGTATTGATTCCTTAACACTTTCCATAATTTTAACTTGGACTATAGCTCCTGGATCTTTTCCAGCAGCCCATATCTTAATTCCAAATTCTTTAATTTTTCCATTTTTAATGGTATTCATAACCCCAATTTGTGGTGGCCCAACATACACAGTCCCATACGTATCCACAAAGGTGGCCTCCCAATACTGGGGTGCAACCAGGATTTCCATTCGCCATAAGGGAGTTCCTTTGGATCAAAACATCTTTACAAAGTCCATATTGGGTTTGGTTATGTATGCAGTAGCTTTGTTCCTTTACATTCATACACGGTGTGATAAATCAGTGTTTGAGAGGTTACTCTCCCTCGTCTAGTTGTGGTAATGCATTCACTACAGTTGTGAATGTCCTTAGAAGCCACGGCATTTCCCCATATGGTTCCTTTCAGAACCAATACCAAAAGAGGTCCAGTCAGGATCATAGTGCTCAGCAGTCACAGCCCCAGGGGCTGTAGCCCTTGGCAGACCTCTCCAGCTGCAGCACCGATTCCCTCCGGTCTTGCCCTCTCTGGTAGATAGAAGGTATATTCCCCGTCGGCTATTATAGTAATAATATTTGACCCACAACAACTGTTCTAATGAGGTTACAGTTTCACACTGAGTGCAAAAGAACTGTAATTGGTTCCTCAGAAATTGTTCCTGGTCTCCTCTCCAAGTAATAATATTTTGAACAATTGGGACACCTTGTCCTAATATATATATAGGTTGCAGCATTTACAGGTAGGAAGTGGACTGGTACTGGCCCTTATTCTATTATTTATGGAAATGTTTTCAGTTACACCTGTTTTTCCCATATAATATCTATAGGAGTCAATATGGATTCCCCCAGTTACCTGTTTAAATCCTCTTGAGGGTTAGCTTGGTGTCCCCAGGTTCAGTCACAGCTCTCCATTCTTTTATGGGTTCTTTTACTCGTGATGCGTGTGTCCACCCTTTTTCAGCAGTTCTTATCACCGTTTTGGTAGTTAGAAGAACAAGAAATGGTCCCTCCCAACGAGGGGTTAGACTACCCTCCTTCCAACCTTTAATCAATACCCTGTCCCCTAGTCGGATTTTATGCATTGAAAATTCCAAAGTAGTGCTTTGAGCTAGCATTCCTTTGGCTCTGAGTTCTTGCATGTTTTCATTCAAAATAGTGATATAGCGTTGGATAGTCATATCTTCCAATTTGGGGTGACTTACTGGTAGCCCTTGAGTGTAGGGCATCCCATATAGCATCTCAAAAGGTGAGATTCCAGTTGTCGAATTTGGCATAGTTCTAATTCCTCATGTATTAACCCTTTACCTTGTGTATTTATCAAACCCCTTTCTTCCCATATTTTTTCCTCCCCACAACCTTTATTCCAGCTCCCCTGCTTCGGACGGTTCTACCTCGCCCCGCGGGGAGGGTCCCACCGCAGGGTCTCCCCGCACTCAGTGCAGGGGCCCGCCATCCCCCCCCCCCAGCAGTTGCGCCCCTGTTAGTACTCTCCGCTCCCTGCCCTCCATCATGATGGCAGCCAAGGGCAGCACTTCCGGGCCATGGCCAGTGCCAGTGCTGCAGGGGGAGGCAGTCAGAGCCCGGAACAGCTCTAACAGCCTAAAAGAGCCCCAAACCAGCCCAAAATAGCCCCAGAATACTTCAAACCAGCCCAAAATAACTTTAAACAGCCCCAAAATAGACCCAAATAGCCCCAAACAAGCCCAAAATAGACCCAAATCACCCAAATATACCCTTAAATCTTGAACTAGCCGATAACTCCCATCTGATTTCCTGACCGGTAAAATTGGAGTCTTATGCAGTGACATACAGGGTTCTAAGGTTCCTTTATTGTCTGACCCTAATGGGCTCCTTTGGTTTTGTTATTTCCACTTCCAACAGTTCAATGTCTAATTTTCCTATTTCTCCCTTATTATACCAGACTTTTAAATTAATCTGTTCTTCATCCTTTTCTGTTAATTGATACAAGTTTACAGTAATCACTTCCTTTTCCACCTCTAAATTTATTCCTAACTTTATAATTAAATCTCATCCTAATAGGTTACTCTGTGCCTCCTCCACTAGCAGAAAATCTCCTGTACAAATTTACTTTTCAGATTCTATTACTATGTTTTTGATAACAGGGACCCTAAAGGGTTCCCCTTTTGCACCTACTACTAAGGTGTACCTTTACTTATCTGACATCCCATAGGAATATGCCGAACCGTAGATCTTTCGGCTCCAGTATCAACTAGAAATATTTCTTCTCCCTGGGGACCTATCTTTAAATTTATCAAGGGCTCTGATGATGTTCTTGTCCCCAGAATATATAGCCCCTGACACCCATATTCCTCATCTTTAAACATCTTCTCATCCTGCATCTGCTTTCTACAATTTCTCTTAAGGTGTCCCTTCTTCCCACAATAATAACATTCTGGTACCTCTTCAGAGAGGGTCCTAGCCTTTTCCTTCTGTTCTGTCTGTTTCCTTTCTCGATACCCAGGTCCTGAAACCTTGGGTATTGATCTTGGCTGTTCTCGTTCCTGAGTTTCCCACACTGCTGCTACAAATATTTTGCCTTTGCTTTCTGTTTTTCCTCATCCCTCCATCCATAGACTTTCTGGGCTTCTCTCAGCAATTCCTGCAATCCCCGATCTTGCCAATCATCTAATTTCTCTAACTTTCTTCTGATATCCCCACAAGATCGTGCTACAGATTGGGTTTTTAAAAGTGCTTCTCCTACCTGGGAGAATACATTTGCAACGTTTTCCTTAATCTCTCTAGCCAATCAGTAGGAGACTTATCTTTCTCCTGATGTTCACTAAAAGCTTTATTAATATTCTGTCCTCTCAGAACTGCCTCCCTAATTCCTTGTATAATAATTTCTCTCAAGTCCGTCATGTTTTGTCTGTCCTGAATATTTTGATTATTCCAGTGGGGATTCTGATTAGGCCATTTTTGCTCTCCGGGAGGACCCTGCTGATGTCGTCTCACCCAATTTCACATTCCAGCTTGTCTAATCATAGGTCTTTCTTCCGCAGTAAATAGTATCCTCAATATTGACTGCATCTCTTCCCAGGTATAAATATTAGGACCTAAGAATTGATCTAATCGTTCAGAAACCCCCAAAGGGTCGTCTAATAACTGTCCCATTTCCTTTTTAAAGTATCTTACATCACCGGTGTTCAGAGGTACGGCTACAAATCCAATCCCTCCTACATTTCCTCCCATCGGAACCTCTCAGAGGGGAAATAAAGTTTCTCTTTCTTCTGTTTTCTCTTGTGGATTTTTATCCTCCCGTATTTTTGTCTTACTTCTAGTACAACTGGAGGGAGGGGGAGAAGGGGGAAAAGGGGAAGCCGTTGGAATAGAATCAGGGAGATAACGAAGGATGGGGGGGTGGTAAATTATCCAATGCCTCCCATGATGTTTTTTTTTGTTTTCTCTGCTTTCCCTTTCTTCTCCCTCAGGGGAAATAGCAAAACCGCTACAGAGGATTCTTTCCACAATGCGGCATAATCACTTTCCTCCTGATTAAAGGGTTCCTTGCCATTTACATATGAATTTAAAGCCTGACAATTCCAATCATCAAAAGCTCCAAATATTGGCCAATATAAATGGTCAGGCCGAATTCCCTCTTGAGTCCATATTTCCATACAGTAATGGGCCATCCTCTCCTTACTCTTCCCTTCTTGGGATGGCCGAAAGCCCCAGTTTTTAATCATTACCCCCAAGGGACTGTCTGGGGGTATTTCTGGTAATTTGCTCCCTGTCTTATTCCTGGGACCTCTCCGTGGGCCCCTTTCTGGGCTACAGCTGCGACTTTCACTCTGACCCATTTCCCTTACCCCCAAGGGACTGTCTGAGGGTATTTATGGTAATTCACTCCCTGCCTTATCCTTGGGACCTCTCCGTGGGCCCCTTCCTGGGCTAGAGTTACGACTTTTACTCTGACCCGTTTCCTGCAGGGTGTGTTTCCCCTCAGGCGATCACTACCACTTCCTTCCTTCAGTGGCCAAGTCCCTCGTGGGAGATTGGAAACGCGCTTAGAAGAGGTCCACACTCGCCTCACAGATCTCCATGCCTTGGCCCGTATTTCACAGGTCCAGGATACCCAGTCCGTGTCTCAGTCGTGCACAAACACAAATCGCCAAGCACTCCGTCTCTTCACACAGGAAAACATCTCAGTCACACGCACACACAGGCCTTCCCACCCAACCGAACAATACTTACAGTCTGTTTTTCTCGTCCAGGTCTTCATGCACAAGAATTATGGGTAATTTATACTGCAGTTTTCCTGGGAGCTTGAACTCCTTGGTTATTGCCTCTCTGTTTGTTGATCTCTCGAGACTGTCCGGGGCTACCGCTCCCGAGCCACAAGTTGTGGGGCACCCCTTGTCCCAGGCAGCCACACAGAGATCATGTCAGAGTCACCAATTTTATTATAAAAACCTAGCCAATCTGTTTTAATTGATTTTTATTATAATTAATATCGAGAGACAATAAGCAAGCAGCACTGGGTGCACTGAGAAGTCTCCGCTCTGCCCAAGACGCACAAGGGGAACTTCTTGGGTTTCAGCCAATCCTGTTGTCTTCTTTTCCCGGGCTTCTCCACCTGTTGTTGGGGTCTTGTCTCCAGGTGAAGAAATATTATGTCTATCACAAGTCTGAACACCATCTTAGCCCCCATAAATTCCACTCCTTCTGTGTTTATTTGTTCAGCGCACAGATTTCACAATGTTCTGTAACAGGACATATCTCTAAGTTACCTATTCCCCCCCCCCCCTTTCTAAGATTATTCATGCAATTTAAACAATGAACAAAACATTTCTTTGCACAATATTGCGGTTGACCCAGGGGAATTATTCCCTTGTTTCTTCTTCCTCCTCACTGTGGTATTGAGAGGGACACTTATCATACCCTTTGCACATAGCACAATGATCACAAGGGATTCCATCTCCACACAAAGTGCGATGATCACTAGGACCCCTGAGTTGCTGACACAAATGACTCTGATGTAACTCACAATGAACAGTTGTAATTAAAACTTTTCTTTATAAGCTATATGAATTCATCTGTGTTTATTGTGTGGGAACTCAGTTCCATAATAATGTGAGAAGTAGTTGTGCTGTAGGGCAAAAAATTGAACTATACTGTGATTTTAGTGAACAGGTCTACCTTGACAGCATAGTAGATTACTGGTAAACACTATATTTCTTTAATTTTCTTTCACGTTATTAAAAGTGGGGTTTATTTCTGAAAGAACACCTCCAATCATTCTGCAGTTTTAATACTTTGTTTAAACATTAAATAGTTACTAATGCAAGTTTACCTTTAACTGTGATAATACAATTAAAAAAAAATTGGTTATTACATAGCTTTTTTTCGTACAAGTAATTCAAAGCTGCCTTTTTTCCATTATATTATCTTCAGAGGCTGTGTTTCTAGTTTGTCTTGATCCCATATTTCAATCTTTTTTTTCTTTTCTATTAGATAGTTTTCGATAAGGGGAAAAAACAACAAACAAACAAAGGAATTTATTTTGTTAAATGAAATGGAGGTTTAAATGTCCTGACACAGTGTAGATATTTCACCAGTAGAGCTGCAGAGAGTAGGTCTGCTCTATCAGGATAAATATAAGGTGGAATTTACAGTCCTCTTGGAATGAAGAGTCAGTTTCTTGTAACAGAAGATTCATTTTTTCATTGTTTTCCTTTTTAATATCTTCTTGTGAAAACAAAATTATCAAATTAATTCATATGTGTCATAAATGTACTGCTGTTGATGTATTCTGGAATAAGGGTTTTCCCTTGGGGAGTAGCGTATGCTCTGGTGAGATAAAATAGACATTAACTTGACCTTTGCCTTGAATTAACCCTATTCTACATCACAGCTTTCGCAGAGATTAAAAACCACACGATCCTTTGTCTGGCACTTCTCACTTCAGGCTTCTGCTGCATTGCTGCTTGATAGAGGTGGAATTCTGGCTCTTTCCTACAATTTTTCAATGTACAAATTGCATGCACCAACCATTACCATGTTGTTTCTGGCACAGCCTGGATTCTGCAAGCTTCTCAGCTCTTAAGGGTCTTCCATCAATAATTTTAACCCCTAGAATTAGGAAGTTTTTCCTGTGCACAGCCACATCTTTGCGTTGTGTCGGGTTACACAATGTCCTCCTGTGCAGGAAAAAATGTAACTGTAGCTGTTAAATCATATTTTATATTCCTATTTATGGTCATGCAGCAATAAGGTAATACATGCCATGTTCTCTGTAGATTTTTGTACCTATGTTGGTGCCTAGAGGCATGTGGTTTGAACCACAGCGAAAGAATGTTACGTACAAGATGGAGGCATTCTGTGAGTGTGCATGCATGAGAGTAAGTTAGTGCAGAAGTTAGTGTTATGGCATATACTACAATCCCCAGTGGAAAATTTTGGCACAGGGATGACTATTCATCTGTTGAGCATAACACTGGGACAGTCATTACTGAGAATTAGTTCTGAGGGAATGAAGTCAAAAGCATAAATGATGAACTTTGCACTTAAGGCTCTGAGCTCTGGAAAGTAACAGGCTTTCTGTTTCTTCATGAGAATACAGTGGGGTCAATCATGTATGGCTTCTTCAGTTGTGGTTTTCTATTATTATTTTCTGAATTATCTGACTATATATATATATATATATATATATATATAAAAGCAGCTTTGTGGTTTTTTTTTTCTTTATCTTTCTTGATACCAAGTCAGAGAAAGCTTTAAGCCAGAAACAGTGAATATTGTACTGCTTGTTAACTGCTTTCTAACCTTCATGCAATGAGAAAAACATTAATGGCTAGGACCCTTGCACACAAAATTAGAAAGGACTGTAAGCATAAGAAGAGCTTTAAAAAATATTTGATTTCTCAGTCAAATAGAAATGAATGGCTTTTTATGTCAGTGGAAGAAATATTTTCTGGTTTTATCCCAACCATTCCCTCTGTACATTCAGCAGTGTCTGTAAAATGGACATCTGAAACTGGAAACAGAGGACTGAGACCCCATAGCAAACCCAGTCTGTGTAAAGACCTGAAGGAGAGGAGCAGGGAAAAGGAAATCTGCTTCATTAGTAAGTAAGGAGAAGGCTAATGCCTTGTCTAGAGTCAGAGACTTATTTATCACAAATATTTGAAAATACATGAAAACTGCAGCTGATGTTGAAGTTGACTTTGACTTTGCAGTAACTATCAAGGGCAATTATACACTGTCTTCAAAATGTGCAATTGGCACTGACTCATCTTGGTGTGAACCAGGATTTACTCTATCAACTATGAATTGACATTTTCTCATCAATTGATCAGAGATGAAAATATGAGGGAAGGACTAAACTACTCTGAAATATATTTTGCTGCAGATCTGGGAGATTTCTAAAGTGAAGTCAGCCATAGTACCTTAAGGAGATTTCCTCAAAGGGAAAAATCATACTTTTACATGTACAGTCATATGATTAAAAAAACCCCAACTTCCTTAATTTGAGCAAATAGAAGTCATTTGCTAGATTCTTGGGGGGAATAGGGTAATATATGATGTAATCTACATACACTTCACCAGTAGAAAAGAAACACTGATTTTCTTTCACTCACTGTTGTGACTTTGGGGTCCACTGTTAAGAATTACAGAACAAATAATTCCTCTTTCTGAGAACAATAGAAAATTGAATGCTTTTAAAAATGTTGATTACTGCATCCAAAATACACATGGAGTTTGAAATGGATATAAAATCAACTATTTTGCTCTTCAAAGATAATGAAAGAATGCATAATGCTGACACTGAAATAGCCTGACATTATTTGTTTTCTTATGATGCCAGCTTAAGGATTTGATTCTCCAGTTAGCTTGGGCCATTTGTAGCATTGGGCGGTTAATATTACAGGCTAAAGTATTTTCTGCTGCAAGGAGATAAAATACCAGAGTGATATTTCAGTTATCAGAAGTTTAAATTAGTTGCAGTCTTGAGGTATTGACTTTTCTTACCCTTCTCCCATAAGATTTCATCTGCATTGGGCTGCTTGTGTAACCTTTGTGGCAAAATCTAATAGTTTTTTCTCAGCACTGTCATTGGGGTAAAAATGACTGATAGACTGTGATAGAAAGAAGGGAAACAGATAAGTCAGATGTAGATTTGAACAAAAAATTTCTAGGCACTGTGCACAATTTACATGAAAAATGCTAAATTTTAGGTAAAAATGTATTCTTTTACCTACGTTTCCTATCTTTCCCAATCGTGCGTGGGATGAATTTTGTGCTTTACTTCCTTTTAGGACTTAGAGGGCATCTCTGCTTCAAGAAAAAGCTAACAGCTTAATGTCAATGTCTCTTCTACTAATACGGTGTGTAGCTCCAGACGGGTAGAAGACCTGCTGGTTAGAAGTTCGGTATTTTGGTTTTTAGACAGTGTTTGCAACCTTATGTCCTCATAACAGACATTTATAGTAAAATTAAATCTTGACATATTTATAAAAGACATAAACCAAATAAATATGAGTTAGCCTAAAAATGCACCGAAGAAATCCTCATCTGGTATCAAAGCAGAATGGCTGTTTCTAAGCAGTCTCTATAGGTTGTTTGGAAGCCATAATTTAGTGATTTTCAAAAGACCTAATGACTTTCAAATTTAGAATTCAGCATGCATTTTCTTCTAGATTTCATTCCTAAAAATGAATGGAATTGCGTGTAGTCTTTGTGTCATGGTTTAAGCCCGGCTGTAAATCAGACTATGCAGTCTTATCTCACTCCCCCCCTTCCCTCCCTCCCCCCACCCTGCTCCCAGAGGGATGGGGAGGAGAATAAAAAGAACATAACTCCCACGGGTTGAGATAAGAATAGTCCAGTAACTAAGGTATAACACAAACCACTACTGCTACCACCAATAATAATAAGGATAGAGGAAATAACAAGGGAAGAGAATACAATCGCTTATCACCAGCCGACCAATACCAGCCCAACCAAGCAGTGATCTAACCCTTCCAGGTAACTGCCCCCAGTTCTACATTCTGGGCATGACGTGCTGTGGTATGGAATACCTCTTTGGTTAGTTTGAGTCAGGTGTCCTGTCTCTGCTTCTTCCCGGCTTCCCCTCCTCCCTGGCAGAGCATGAGACTCACAAAGTCCTTGGTCAGAGTAAACATCACTTAGCAACAACTATAAACATCAGTGTTATCAGCGTTGTTCCCAGACTGAAAGACAATACCACAGCACTGCACCAGCTACTGAGAAGGAGAAAAATGACTGCTACTGCTGAACCCAGGACACTTTGTTAATCCCAAAGAAGTGTTTTTCTTGCACAGCATTTAAAAATACTGCCTGTTTTGCAGGAGTGCTATGAGACTTTCCCTCTTTTTCATAATCCCCTTAAACTCCTTGGTGACAGGTAAATTCTGTTTCTAAATGCAAATCCCACCACCTTCTTCCATTTTGACATTCAGTGTTGTCACTGTGATATTTTTAGCTTTCAGCACAATTTAGAATTGGCTAGATGAAGTCTAAGAGTAGGAAGGAGGTTCCCAGATCCTCATTAAAAAAGATTTTTCCCAGTGCCTTTCTCCAGAATGGAGCTGGTTCCAAACAGCATTTAAGAGACTACAAAAAATATTTAGCTTTTGATATCCTGCATGACCATTCAGTTTATGGTTGAAAGACTCCAGCTCTAAGGAATTAGTGTATATGTTGGGTGTTTATATGTTGAGTGAATACGTTTTTTAATAAATTACTGGTGTGCTTGTAGAATCTGCTCACAGATTGCTAGCATTTGACATAATTTTCAATACATTTAAAGGGGAAAATTAGACCGTTGCAGGTTTGTTGGCATGTATACTTTTAATACACTGAGGTTTGGTCATCGTTGTGATATTTCTGTTGCCTCTGTTTTAGTACCTAAATAAATCTAATAGCTAAACCACTTTTCATTCTGAAGTACTTTTGGTTTTATAGGTTTATGTTCTCATCCAGCTAATTAATTTATAAAATATGATTAGGTAGTCCTTAACAATCTTTTCTCAGAATCCTAGGAAGATAGCTGAAAGATACTTTACAGATCACATAACTTTTCTGAGCCAAAGCCTACCTATGTCATTACAGACAGTTTTGGTTTTGTTTTTATCTAGACTCTTTGCAAAGACTTTAGATGTTGATAAATATACCATCTTTCAAGCAATCTGTTCCATGACTTTGCTATCCTTACTGTTAGGAACAGTTACTAGCACAGTTTCTACCTCTCCCCTGCCTTTTTCTACTTTAGACCTGCCATTTTTTGCTTTATCCATGGTGAACACAGAATGTATGCTATTTCATCTGTATGTATTTGAAGATAATTTCTATATGCTTTACCCTTTAAACAAATTTTCTCTCTTTTAAGCATCTCAATTTCTTTCAGCTTTATTTTCTAATTTGTGGTATACTCCGTGAAGTGCAGTTCCTGTCCTGATGTCCTTAAGCCATTGATTAAAAATCTACTTATATTTAATCTCTCCCTTTAATATTTTTCTGAAAGATATACTACTATTTGGTGAAGTACAGTGTCAAGAATTCAAATAATGCTATTGAGTTGTCCATGGCAAATGCAAGGTCCTACACCTGAGTCACAGTATCACAGTATCACAGTATGTTAGAGATTGGAAGGGCCCTCGAAAGATCATCTAGTCCAATCCCCCTGCCGGAGCAGGAACACCTAGATAATGTTACACAGGAATGCGTCCAGGCGGGTTTTGAATGTCTCCAGGGAAGGAGACTCCACAACCTCCCTGGGCAGCCTGTTCCAGTGTTCCGTCACCCTCACTGAGAAGAAGTTTCTTCTCAAGTTTAAGTGGAACCTCTTGTGTTCCAGTTTGTACCCATTACCCCTTGTCCTATCATTGTTTGCCACTGAGTAGAGCCTGGCTCCATCCTCGTGACACTCCCCCTTTATATATTTATAGACACTTATAAGGTCACCCCTCAGTCTCCTCTTCTCCAAACTATAGAGACCCAGCTCCCTCAGTCTTTCCTCATAAGGGAGATGTTCCACTCCCCTAATCATCTTCGTTGCCCTGCGCTGGACTCTCTGGAGCAGGTCCCTGTCCTTCTTGAACTGAGGGGCCCAGAACTGGACACAATACTCCAGATGCGGTCTCACCAGGGCAGAGTAGAGGGGAAGGAGGACCTCTCTCGACCTACTAACCACCGCCCTTCTAATACACCCCAGGATGCCATTGGCCTTCTTAGCCACAAGGGCACAGTGTTGGCTCATGGTCATCCTGTCGTCCACTAGGACCCCCAGGTCCCTCTCCCCTACACTGCTCTCTAACAGGTCGTTCCCCAGCCTATACTGGAACCTGGGGTTGTTCCTGCCCAGATGCAGGACTCTACACTTTCCCTTGTTATATTTCATCAAGTTACTCCCTGCCCAACTCTCCAGCCTGTCCAGGTCTCACTGGATGGCAGCACAGCCTTCTGGCGTGTCAGCCACTCCTCCCAGCTTAGTGTCATCAGCAAAGTTGCTGATAGTACACTCAATTCCCTCATCTAAATCATTGATGAATATATTAAATAATACCGGTCCCAGTACTGACCCTTGAGGCACTCCACTAGTTACAGGCCTCCAACTAGACTCAGCCCCATAGACTACAACTCTCTGGCTTCTCTCCTTCAGCCAGTTCGCAGTCCACCTCACTACCTGATCATCCAGTCCACACTTCCTCATTTTAGCCGTGAGGATGCTGTGGGAGACTGTGTCAAATGGTTTGCTGAGGTCAAGGTAGACCACATCCACCGGAACAATCCCAGGCACAGCTAGAGGTTGGGCAGAGAAGAGATTCAGAGCAGCCCTGCAGAGAAGAACTTGGGGGTGTTGGTCGATGAAAAAATGAACATGAGTCGGCTTCAGTGTGTGCTTGCAGCCCAGAAAGCCACCTGAATCCTGGGCTGCATCAAAACAAGTGTGACCAGCAGGTCTAAGGAGGTGATCCTGCCCCTCTACTCTGCTCTTGTAGACAGCACTTGCAGTATTGTGTGCAGTTCTGGTGACCTCAACATAAAAAGGACATGGAACTGTTGGAACAAGTCCAGAGGAGGGCCACAAGGATGATCAGGGGACTGGAGCACCTCCCGTATAAAGACAGGCTGAGAAAGTTGGGGCTGTTCAGCCTGCAGAAGACAAGGCTGTGTGGAGACCTCATAGCAGCCTTCCAGTGTCTGAAGGGGGTCTATAAGGATGCTGGGGATGGAATCTTCATTAGGGACTGTAGTGATAGGACAAGGGGTAACAGGTTAAAACGTAAACAGGGGAAGTTTAGATTGGGTATAAGGAGGAAGTTCTTTCCTGTTAGGGTGGTGAGGCACTGGTATGGGTTGCCCAAGGATCTTGTAAATGCTCCATCCCTGGCGGTGTTCAAGGCCAGGTTGGACATAGCCTTGCGTGACATGGTTTAGCGTGAGGTGTCCCTGCCCATGGGAGGGGGGTTGGAACTTGATGATCTTAAGGTCCTTTCAAACCCTAACTATTCTATGAGTTTAGGACAAATAACTTAGCCACTGTATTTTATAAGCCAGCCTTTTGTTTCTCTGCAAGTATAATTCTTTTCCTGTCAATTCCAATTGTCTGATTGTGATGCAAAGCAACACCCGTACATCCCTTCTTCAGCAGACATAGCTCACATATGACTGAAAGAAGTGTGATTTCCTAGGTGCAGTACTTTGCACTTCTTCCTGTTGATCAGGATTCTGCCTTTCCAATCCTTATCTATGGCTTCTCAGTTTATTTTAATTCTTACCTTGTCCTCCAACAGAGTAGACTCCTGAAAATCAGGTAAGTATGGTCTCAGTTACGTCACATAGATGGCTACATAGAACCTGATGTCCTAAACATGGCCCTGCTTTCACTTGACAGAAGATCAATAATAAAATCTCTTATTTTCCACCCACCATTTACTAGTTTTATCAAAGACTATTTTTCCTGTTTATCAGACTGTCATGTGAAATAAAGATGAATTTTATTAATATCAAGATTTCTCCATCATCCACAAGGCTTATAATACTGTCCTGGATTGACATTGCATTGGCTATATCCCACTTGTTATCAACAAATCCAGATCAGATATTACTCATATCCTTTTGTCCTTATAGGCTTAAAAGGCACTCTTTTTTTCCCTGTAACTGAGTTCTTGCATGCATTATGCTAAATGTTTAGCCCTTTGGCATTTTTTTTGCCCTTTCCAGTCTTCTATAATTTCTACCAGTTCTCAAAGGTAATTGTTAATGTCTTTGAAATAACGAGAAAATTTTCTAAATACATGAGATTTCCATTTTGAAAATACCTACTGTAGCTAACTACTCTTTAAACTGTTAATTCCCTGCTTAGTTGTGTCTTGGGTTCAGCAGTAGCAGTCGTTTTTCTTCTTAGTAGCTGGTGCAGTGCTATGTTTAGTTGTTGCTAAGTAATGTTTACTCAAACCAAGGACTTTTTGAGGTTCATCCTCTGCTAGGAAGGGAAGGGGGGGGCAGGAGTAAGCAGAGACAGGACACATGACCCAGGCTAACCAAAAGGGGTATTCCATACCACAGCATGTCATGCCTAGTATACAAACTGGGGGGAGTTTACTCTAAAGGGCTAGGTTGCTGCTTGGGTCTGGCTGGGTATCGGTCAGCAGGTGGTGAGCGTTTATATTCTCTTCGCTTGTTATTTCCCTTATCATTATTGGTGGTAGCAGTAGTGGGTTTCTGTTATACCTTAGTTACTGGACTGTTCTTATCTCAACCTGTGGGAGTTACATTCTTTAGAATCTCCTCCCCATCCATCTGGGAATGTGGGAGAAGGAAGAAGGGGGAGGAGTGAGCAAGTGGCTGCATGGTTCTGAGTTACCGGCCGGGCTTAAACCATGACACAACAGTTCTTTGTGGCGCCCAACGTGGGGTCCGAAGGGTTCAGATAATGACAGATCTGACCAGGGTGTGTCTAATCGTATTTGTGATAAGCATTTATGGCTTTGGATTAATGCTGACTAGTCCTAATGCTGATTTATTGGCTCTCAAAGTTGTTGCTCTTGGTCTCACAGTTTCAGCATGTCGTACTTTACTTACAGCCAGTATTTGCTGTTGTAGTGTTCATTGGCTGGGGGGGTTTGGGCTAAGCTTCTTGTTTCACTGTACTTTATGGTAATGACTTGTAGTACAATAGAATCATTGATCATGAAACTGCTCTGGTTTGCGTTCCCAGTATGGTCATCACTTCTGTATTTTGGGAGGTATATAATGGAAGTGTTTAACAATTACACATCTTTTTTTCCCTCCTTCTGTGGTAAGCCTATGAATGAGACATTCCTTTGTGCTCCCAGCTCCCCCACCAGATTATTTACAGCATCATTTGAGAGTTCTGAAGGTTTTGAATGGCCTTTGGGTACCCTTGGGACCTGCCTGCTGATTGTAATGGGGATTACCATGTTGGCACACATACAAGGTGTGTTTTACCCACGACCATTTCATCTGATATCAAGAGCTGAGCAGAGTCGGGTTTGGGTCTTGTCTAGGATTAGACGGTGATCTAGGGGGACCAGGAGATTTTCTCCGAGGCTGGATAGTCATGAGTGGCAGGGTGTGTGGGATAGTATGGGCAAGTATCTAGTCCACTGGGCCCCTCCAGTGCTTTGGAACTTCACCACTGAACATGTGCAAAATACAGAAAAATTAGTAAAACACTTAAATGAGGTTCGTTGTCATTCTGGCCATACCAGAGACGACAAATCATGCAGCGTGCTGGGGCTTGCCCTATGCTTCCAGAGCCCTGTTCAACACTCTGCAGCACCTTCAAAGGAAAAAGATGTCTCTGGATCTGATGGCAAAGTAACTGACAATACAGCTACTCCAAACACAGCAGCTACACCAATCCCAGTGACAAGTACAGCAGCTACTCCATCCCCAACAACAACAGACAGAGCAGCTGCTGGTGCTACTGAGCCCCCAAGCACAGCGGCTGCACCAGCCCTGACAATAGATACTGCAGATAAACCAAAGGACCAGTTCGTTCCAATATAAGTTGCCCCTGTATGCAAGGGGAAAAGCAAACAAGAAGCAC
This sequence comes from Pezoporus wallicus, assembly GCF_028554395.1. Lineage (NCBI taxonomy): Eukaryota > Metazoa > Chordata > Aves > Psittaciformes > Psittacidae > Pezoporus > Pezoporus wallicus. The sequence continues at coordinate 282,115 of NW_026640647.1, forward strand.
AAAAAGCAACCCATACAGTGAAGAAAGATGAAGAGCCAATGCTCATACTACGTGGGACAGCATCTGATCAACAGGTATGTAGATCAGAGGAAGATGAAGAGGTGACTTCTTGACCCCGGACCAAAACTGAGATACGGAATATATGAAAAGATTTCACCTGTCATACAGGGGAGCACATCATCACCTGGTTGCTCCAATGCTGGGACAATGGAGCTGACGTTCATGACCTAGAAGGTAGGCAAGCTAAGCAGCTGGGATCACTTGCTAGGGAAGGGGGAATTGACAAAGCAATTGCAAAAGATAAACTCAAGAGCCTCAGCCTTTGGAGGCAGCTCTTGGCAGCTGTGAAAGAAAGGTTTCTGTACAAGGACGATGTTATGAGTCATTCGGCCAAGTGGTATGCCACAATTGATATTGCCATTGCATTTTTCTCAGTTCCTTTGTCAGCAGAGTGCAGGCCACACATCACTTTTACTTCAAGAGGTGTCCAGTACACTTGGAACCAACTGCCCCAGGGGTGGAAACAGAGCCCTACCACCTGCCATGGGCTGATCCAGACTGCAGTGGAACAGGGGCAAGCTCTAGAACATCTGCAGTACATTGATGACAGCATTCTGTGGGGTGAGACAGCAGAAGAATTTCCTGAGAAAGGGAGGAAAATAATCCAAATGCTGCTAAAAGCTGATTTTACCATAAAACGGAGTAAGGTCAAGGGACCTGCACAGGAGATTCAGTTCTTGGGAATAAAATGGCAAGATGGATGTCATCAGATCCCCACAGATGTGATCAACAAGATAACAGCAATGTCTCCACTAACAAATAAGAAAGAAACACAAGCTTTCTTGGGTGCTGTGGTGTTCTGGAGAATGCACATCCCAAATTGCAGTCTGATTGTAAGCCCTCTCTATCATGTGACCCAGAAGAAGAATGATTTTAAATGGGGCCCTGAGTAACAACAAGCCTTTGAGCAAGTTAAATGAGAGATAGTTCATGCAGTAGCCCTTGGAGCAGTCTGGACTGGACCAGATGTAAAAAATCTACTCTACACCGCAGCCGGGGAGAATGGTCCTACCTGAAGCCTCTGGCAGAAAGCTCCAGGGGAGACTAGAGGTTGGCCCCTCGGCTTTTGGAGTCTGGGAAACAGAGGATCTAGGCCAGCTATACCCCAACTGAGAAAGAGATACTGGCAGCCTGTGAAGGGGTTCAAGCTGCTTCAGAAATGGTTGACACTGAAGCACAGCCAATGCTGGTACTCTGGTTGCCTGTGCTGGGCTGGATGTTCAAAGGCAGGGTCTCTTCTACACATAGAATCATAGAATCATAGAATAGTCAGGTTTGGAAAGGACCTTAAGATCATCTAGTTCCAACCCCCCTGCCATGGGCAGGGACACCTCACACTAAATCATATCACCCAAGGCCTCGTCCAACCTGGTCTTGAACACCGCCAGGGATGGAGCATTCACAACCTCCCTGGGCAACCTATTCCAGTGCCTCACCACCCTAACAGGAAAGAATTTCTTCCTTATATCCAATCTAAACTTCCTCTGTTTAAGTTTTAACCAATTACCCCTTGTCCTATCACTACAGACTCTAATGAAGAGTCCTCCCTCCCCAGCATCCCTATAGGCCCCCTTCAGATACTGGAAGGCTGCTATGAGGTCTCCATGCAGCCTTCTCTTCTCCAGGCTGAACAGCCCCAACTTCCTCAGCCTGTCTTCATATGGGAGGTGCTCCAGTCCCCTGATTATCCTCGTGGCCCTTCTCTGGACTTGTTCCAACAGTTCCATGTCCTTTTTATGTTGAGGTTACCAGAACTGCAGCCAATACTCCAGGTGAGGTCTCACAAGAGCAGAGTAGAGGGGCAGGATCACCTCCTTCGACCTACTGGTCACGTTCCTTTTGATGCAGCCCAGGGTACGGTTGGCTTCCTGGGCTGCAAGCGCACACTGCCAACTCATGTTCATTTTCTCATCAACCAACACCCCCAAGTCTTTCTCCACAGGGCTGCTCTGAATCTCTTCTTTGCCCAACCTGTAGCTGTGCCTGGGATTGCTCCAACCCAGGTGTAGGACCTTGCACTTGGCAAAGTTAAACTTCATAAGGCTGGCATCAGCCCACCTCACAAGTGTGTTGAGGTCCCTCTGGATGGCATTCCTTCCCTCCAGGGTATCAACCGAACCACACAGCTTGGTGTCATCAGCAAACTTGCTGAGGGCGCACTCAATCCCACTGTCCATCTCAGTGACAAAGATGTTAAACAAGTCCGGTCCCAACACCAATCCCTGAGGGACACCACTTGTTACTGGTCTCCAACCGGACATTGAGCCATTGACCGCAACTCTTTGTGTGCAGCCACCCAGCCAGTTCTTTATACACCATGTGGTCCATCCATCAAATTGATGTCTCCAATTTAGAGACAAGGATGTTGTGTGGGACAGTGTCGAACGCTTTACACAAGTCCAGGTAGATGACATCAACTGCTCTACCCCTGTCCATCAGTTCTGTAGCCCCATCATAGAAGGCCACCAAATTGGTCAGGCAGGATTTCCCCTTAGTGAAGCCATGCTGGCTGTCACCAAGCACCTTGTTGATTTTCATGTGCCTTAGCATGCCATCCAGGAGAATCTGCTCCAAGATGTTGCCAGGCACAGAGGTGAGACTAACTGGTCTGTAATTCCCCAGGTCATCCATTTTCCCCTTCTTGAAAATGAGGGTTATATTTCCTTTTTTCCAGTTGTTGGGAACTTCGTCTGACTGCCATGATTTTTCAAATACGATGGCCACCGGCTTCACAACTTCATTCGCCAGCTCCTTCAGGACCCGTGGATGGATTTCATCAGGACCCATGGAATTGTGCACATTCAGATTTTTAAGATGGTCTCGAACCAGATCCTCTCCTACAGTGGGCGCAAGGTCTTCATTCTCACAGTCCCTGCGTCTGCCTTCCAAGACTTGGGTGGTGCAGTCAGAGCCTTTGCCAGTGAAGATTGAGGCAAAGAAGTCATTCAGAACCTCAGCCTTCTCCAAATCCTGTGTAGCCAGTTCTCCCAAGGGCTTCCTGAGGGGGCCTACGTTCTCCCTACTCTGTTTTTTATTTGCTATGTCCCTGTAGAATCCCTTCCTGTTATCCTTAATACCCCTAGCCAAGTTTAATTCTAACTGGACCTTAGCTTTCCTAACCTGGTCCCTAGCTTCCCAGACAACATCTCTGTACTCTTCCCAGGCTGCCTGTCCTTGCTTCCACTTATTATAGGCCTCTTTTATCATTTGAATTTTCCTCAGGAGCTCCTTATCCATCCAAGGAGGTCTCCTGGCCCTCCCGCTGCACTTCCTTCTGGTTGGGATGCAACACTCCTGAGCTTGTAGCAGGTGATCCTTGAATATCAGCCAAGAGTCTTGGCCCCCCCTGCCCTCTAGGGCTGTATCCCATGGAACCTTACTAAGCAGGTTCCTGAAGAAGCCAAAGTCTGCTCTTTTGAAGTCCAGGGCAGTGAGCTTGCTGCACGCTCTTCTCACTGTCCTGAGGATTTCAAATTTTAGCATCTTGTGATCGCTGCATCCAAGGTTGCCCTGGAGTGTCACATTTCCAACCAGCCCTTCCCTGTTGGTGAGCACGAGGTCAAGCATGGCACCTCTCCTTGTCAGCTCCTCTATTACTTGCAAAAGGAAGTTGTCTTCCACACAATCGAGGAACTTCCTGGATTGCTTGTGCCAGGCCATACCATCCTTCCAACAGATGTCAGGGTGGTTGAAGTCACCCATGAGAACATGGGCCTGTGAGCATGAGGCTTTTCTTATCTGTCTATGGAGTGCTTCATCCGCAGCTTCTCCTTGATCAGGTGGTCTGTAACAGATGCCCACAGTAATGTCTCCCATAGCTATATTCCCTTTAACCCTGACCCACAAACTCTCTGTTGACTGCTCACCTGTCCCCAGACAGAGTTCCATACTCTCCAGCCTATCCCTAACATAAAGGGCAACTCCCCCTCCCTGTCTGCCAGGCCTGTCTTTTCTAAAGAGCCTGTAACCTTCCATTCCAACACTCCAGTCGTAGGAGCCATCCCACCATGTTTCTGTGATGCCCATTATATCATACCCCCGTAGACGTGCACACATCTCTAATTCCTCTTGTTTGTTCCCCATGCTACAGGCATTTGTATGGAGGCATCTGAGCCGAGCTCCAAATGAAGCTGGCTCATTGGCTGGAGTGTTTGGGATATCTCTACATCATGAAACCGATGCTACATGGAGTAAATGGGCTGCACTAATTACACAACAAACTCAAATAGGAAATCCCAGTCATCCGGGAATTCTAGAAGTCATCATGGACTGGCCAGGGGGGAAAGATTTGGAATGTCACCAGTGGAGAAGGTGATGTGTGCTGAAGAGGCCCCACTATATAATAAACTGTCAGAAAGTGAAAAGCAATATGCCTTGTTTACTGCTGAGTCCTGCCATGTTTTGGGAAATCATCAGAGATGGAAGGCCTCAATGACAAGTTGCAGAAACTGCTGAAGGAGAAGGGGAATCGAATCAGTTTGCCAATGTGAAAGCCATCCAGCTGGCCCTGGACATTGCTGAATGGGAAAAGTGGCCAGTACTTTCTCTCTGTACTGACTCATGGTTGGTGGCAAATGCCCTGTGGGGGTAGTTGCAGCAATGGAAGCAGAGCAACTGGCAACACAGAGGTAAACCCATCTGGGCTGCTACTCTACGGTGAGATACCGCTGCCCGGGTGCAGAACCTGGTGGTGAAGGTATGCCATGTAGATGCTCATGTACCCAAGAGTCGGGCCACTGAGGAACACCAGAACAACCAACAAGTGGATAAAGCTGCTAAGATTGAAGTGGCTCAGATGGACTTAGATTGGCAACATAAGGGTGAATTATTTTTGGCCCGGTGGGCCCATGACACTTCAGGCCATCAGGCCAGAGATGCAACATATAGATGGGCTCGTGATATGGGGTTGGACTTAACAATGGACACTATTGCCCAGGTTATTCAGGACTGTGAAACATGTGCTGCAATTAAGCAAGCCAAGCGGTTAAAGCCTCTTTGGTATGGAGGACAATGGCTGAAGTGCAAATATGGGGAGGCCTAGCAGATTGACTAAATCACACTCCCACCAACCTGCCAAGGCAAGCGCCATGTGCTTACCATGGTATAAGCAGCCACCAGATGGCTGGAAATATATGCTGTGCCCACACCACTCCCCGGAACACTATCCTGGGCCTTGAGAAACAGATTTTGTGGCAACACGGCACCCCAGAGAGCATTGAGTCAGACAATGGGACTCATTTCCAGAACAACCTTGTAGACACTTGGGCCAAAGAGCATGGCATTGAGTGGGTATATCACATCCCCTACCATGCACCAGCCTCTGGGAAAATCTAATGATACAATGGGCTGTTAAAAACTACACTGTGAGCAATGGGTGGTGGGACTTTCAGCCATTGGGATACACATTTACCAAGAACCACCTGGTTGGCCAACAGGGCCGGCCCAGCCCAGTCAGAACTTTTACACACTGTAGAAGGGGATAAAGTTCCTGTGGTGCACATAAAGAATTTGCTGGGGAAGACAGTTTGGGTTATTCCTGCTTCAGGTAAAGGCAAACCCACTCGTGGGATTGCTTTTGCTCAGGGACCTGAATATACTCGGTGGGTAGTGCTGGAAGATGAGGAAGTTCGATGTGTATCTCAAGGGGTTTTGATTTTAGGGGAAAACAACCAATGAACTCAGTTGTATGCTGTTGCCTGCTATATAGCACTTTTATAACCCACCAATTAGATGTCTTCAGGTCACCAGCGATTGGCCCTGACTTCCCTCCAACCATCATCCCAACAAAGAATGAACTTTGACAAAACCAAACGAGCTCCGCTGTGTCATCAGCAGGCAACAGTCCAATGCTGCACACCATCTGTCCTGCTCTGAAAGACTGTTACAAGAGATGGCGCCTGACATCACGGACCGGCTGAACTCAGCAGCTTTATAGGGGTTGGTCCATGCACTAAGGAATGGTATTTGTCTCTTTGTGTGTGTGTGTATATGTATATATATATAGGAGACAAGAGTGATGGTATATTGAAAAATGTGGGATCTGAGCATGATGTGAATAGTATGGTATAAGGGGTGGATATTGTCCTGGGTTCAGCAGTAGCAGTCATTTTTCTCCTTCTCAGTAGCTGGTGCAGTGCTGTGTTTTTGGGTTTCAGCCTGGGAACAACACTGATAACACCGATGTTTTTAGTTGTTGCTAAGTCATGTTTACTCTGACCAAGGACTTTGTGAGTCTCATGCTCTTGCCAGGGAGGAGAGGAAGCCGGGAGGAAGCAGAGACAGGACACCTGACCCAAACTAGTCAAAGAGGTATTCCATACCACAGCACATCATGCCCACTACATAAACTGGGGGGAATTACCCAGAAGGCCAGATCACTGCTCGGGTTGGGCTGGGTATCAGTTGGCAGGTGGTGAGCTTTTGTATTCTCTTCCTTCATTATTTCTCTTATCGTTATTATTATTGGTGGTAACGCTAGTGGTTTTGTATTATACCTTAGTTACTGGACTGTTCTTATCTCAATTCATGAGTGTTACATTCTTTTGATTCTCCTCCCCATCCGCCCCTGCGTGGTGGGGAGGAAGAAGGGGGAGGAGCAAGCAAGTGGCTGCGTGGCTCTGAGTTACCAGCTGGGATTAAATCATGACAGCTCAAAGTAGTACCTTCTCACCCCAAGGACTCTTAGCTATGTGCCTGCTCTTGCCTATTTTAAGGAAGATTGGACAAGACTTGAATGATCTTCCTGTAACTGACTCCTTGGAGGTTTTTTCCCCAGTTTGTTACTTGGCATCTCGGTTATCTCAACCTTGTTTTCTTCTCTGACATGCCATTGAAGGCTAGTCAGTTCTGTTTCTTTCTGTTTTTTTATTTTTCTGGGCTTACTGAATCCTGCCTTCTACAGATCCATGATATTTATTTTGGGGCCTATCTTTTTCCTTTTCTCTTTCTGAACTTTGTAACTTAAGACCATTATCACCAAGTTGCTATCCATTAGCATTCTCTAAAAGTTGTCACCAAGATGCTCTCAGAATGTGTAGACCAGTCGCTACTCAAATTTCAGGTCTGATCCCCTTTAATTTCTGGATGTTTGGAAAAGTGTATATGGTTTTGTAGCATACGCAAATTTGCCTTTTCATTCATTCTCTCTTCTCTGTACTTGAAATTAAATATCAGAGATATAAATATGCTACAAATTAGAAATACAGCTAGCTCCTTAGTGAGCCTCTCTCCTTTGGAAAACAGTGAAGCATCTAAACAGCAAGCATTGTTTTTAAGTACCTCCTGGAAACAGTTCTATACAATGCAAGGCATGATTGCCAGGGGTTTTTGCTCATGTGGAGGCCTAAACCCCTGCCCTGTGTTGCAGTTCAGGTCCCTAAACCCTTTACTGACCTTGGCTTTCCACCATGTAGATGTCCAATACACCCCTGTGACTTTCTTTGCTGTCCAAAATTTGAGATAGCAGGCATCAATTTGCAAAAAAAAGAGGCTCAAACTTTTGAAGGCTTTTGACTTTTGTACTAGTTTTGGAAGCAGAAAAATATTTGACTCCTGCTTAATTCTGCTTTTGGCCTCAGAGTCAGAATGTCAACAAAATTCTAACTAAACAGTTTTGCCAAATGCAGAGAACCCCTGACTACGCAATAGAGAAGTTTTTCTTTATAATATGTTAGATAAAGTTGGTAACAAAACTAAGAAACTTCCCCCCAAAAATGCTGTATTTTGGAATTCAGGTATCTTGTTCATTCAGCATTTTATCATTGTCTTAGTTATAGCAAAAGGAGAGCTATGAAATCCTTTACAAACCCATTTTGTCTGCTGACATACCAGTTCTGAAAAGCAGCTGATTCAAAACATCTCAGTTTTGGAAGGAAAAAAGATGCCAAATCTTGTTCTTTACACAAACAGATTTGACACATTTTTACTTTTGAGAAACAAATGTCTTCCTAGGTTGTTTAATCTGTTAGAACAAGTCTGTTCTGTATTAGGAGAGTAAGCTGACATCCCAAGAGCCAAGTGACGGTTCTCTTTTTGGGAATAAGTTCTTTTTTTCTTTTTCTTTTTTTTTTCATTTTTTCCTCCCCTTTATTTCTAAACACATGGGCCATGACCAAAAGTACATGATGACTTAAGTCTGTTGTAGCTCAACATCCTTCAGCTGACAGGAACTAAACGCTCCTTACCTTTGAAACAAGTGTCTCCAAAGTAGTGTTGAACAGACTTAAACAAACTTGTTTAACCACTTAGCAGTTCACCTTAGTTTGCAAGTGCTCCTATTTAGGCAAGGTCTGCATGTAAGAGACAGCACATTGGTAATCGTGATTTAGAAGCATCCATAGCATGTTTGTGCTAGGGAGCATCCACCATTTCACACACTTTCATGGAGTGATATACTTCAATGCAGACTTTTAAATTAAAAAGTTGTGTTCTCTGGAATTACTGAAGCCAGTAATAAAGCTTCGACTGAACTGAAATAAAAATATTATCTCACATATATAATTTGTTTTTACTTTAAAGGTCTATTTTATCCCTTTGAGAAACTCCTGTGACAATATGTTCAGAACTCAATGCCAAGATTTAAAGCGCAGTTGTTGCCATACTAATACTGCTTTAAGGAACAACTGCTTTCATTTATCATCTACCATGCATAATCTCTTTTGCCTAGAATATATATTAAGTGGAATTAGTAGCATAAGATGAGTACAAGTGGCATTTCCTTAGAAAGCAGGAAGTTTGCAGTCTGCACCTGTAGTCCTTCTATAGATATAATGCAAGATTAAGAAGACGTAACTGGAATCCTTTGCCTACATTTTTTTTTCTTAAAACAAAAGTATCCGACCACTTCATCTTTAAAGAAGGTGAATATGCTTTATTAAGACTACCATACCTGTCTTCCTTTTGCAGAACATCAGCTGGTGTGCATAAGATTTTTTGCTTGCTTGCTTTGGATTGTTTGTTTTTTAACTTTATTTTATCTTTAATATTTATCTTCAGTATAAGGAATGCGTAAGTGAAAAGAATATCAAAAAACCTGTGTACCTCATTAGTGCTTGTAATTTCTTCATAAAATCTTTTTATGTGCCATTGTGTCACTACAAAATAATAATCATACTGGTGAAATGGCATTACGTGTAAAGAATTAAAGGTATCTCTAGATTTACACAGTAAGAAGAAACCAAAGATACATTTAATTCCTTATGACACACAGAAGCTATTTTGTATTAAATCCTTACTGTCTTGCTATATACATTGAGCAAAAATGACCAGCTGTTTCTGCCTGGTTGAGGCTTTTCACACAGAATTATTGCATGTTGCCTTGCCGTTCTCAGAGATTTTTAAGGACTTTGTGGCTTACAAATGTGGGAGGCTTATGGCAGGCATTGAAATACATGCATCTCATGCTGTATAATTCATGTCTTAACTAAAGTAAGACCATATTGAGAAATTAGCATTTCTCACTATGTGTCCCAGTCAAGTGAAAAAATGTTTCCAGAATGGAAAAGGGTGTGCTATTAAGGCCAGAAGAAGTAAATGATCTTTGAGATCAAGCACAAACTGTCCCAAATGAATTTGGAGTGCTCGGGTGGGGAAGTAAAGGTGGAAAGAACAAGGGCTAAAAGAGGATGATACTCTTTCCCTCAGCTCAGCTAAAGCTTCTGTCTGGAAGTGGAGCTGAGGTATTGTGCTTCCTCCTCCACCTCCTGCTCTTATGTAGGGCACAGCCACTGCAGTCATACTGTGAGCCTGTGAACAACAGGACTTCATGGAGTTGTACAAGTGGTGGTGTAAAAAGTAATGACCTAGGACATTGGTACCCTGACATCATTTTGACACCAACCTTAAAGAAAAAAGTAACTGCAGTGAACAATTACCAAGTTGTTCAGGGGCCCTGGGGGAGGCTAGAAGACCTCGGTTTGCTTTAGCTGAGACATTGAAGACTGAGGAGGTCTCTGCTATTTTAGACAGCTATTTATTAGGGGACTCACAGCCTCAGTAAAGGTTGGCACAGGAACTAATGTGTATAAACTGGATCAAAGTTGTTTCTTTTAACCTGAAGAGTAGAAGGAAGCTTTAAAACCTTTCTGAAGCAGTCTTTCAATATATTAGAAGTCTAAGTGTAAAAACTGCCAATTTTTACAATAAAAAATTAATAAGAGTTTATAGATGTTTATGGCCAAAAAGCATCTCAAGATGATCTTTTCCTTAAAATCCAAAGAGTACTGAGTCTGAGGACTGCCTCTGTAGCGCTGAGCTATTTGTCTGAATCTTCTGCTGTATAGACACAGTTGTTTTGGGGCTTTTTTGCATAATTTATAAATGACATTTAATTCCAGCAATTCTGAGAAGAAGCTCAACAAATTAATTATATGCAGAAACTGTTGGCCATAAATTATCTAAAAGAAACTTTGGCGTTGTCTTTGTTTATGAATGCACCTGACCTTTTCTGTTACTTTGTACAATGCAAGCATGTGTGTCAGTAGGAGTTTAACAAGACCCAGACAGTAAAAAGGTTGCCAAATTTTCTTTACAGCATATTTGTTTACTCCAGCCTCAAGATCCCCCTTTTCCTTTTGTAGGGCACTAACTGTTGAAAAATATCTGCTTTCCAGATAAATTTGAAAGGCTTGGGTGGGGAGGGAAAGAGGGAGTTTGGAAGTCCAGGAACATGAAGCGGTTCACACCCTGCTTTTAATCTGTGAGCCCAAACTGGAACAACCTCACTTGAACTGTGTGTTTTCATGGGAATACTGTCTATGTAATCTATATTCATGTTAACACTTACACTTCAAGTCTTTGCAAGTATTTCTTTAAGCTTTTCTATATTTCTACAGAGTTTACCTACTTCTGGTCTATCCACACTGGCTTAAAAAGGCAACAAATCAGTATGCTTTGAAGCATAGGTTCAGGATATACTTTATTTGCGTTGGAACCCCCTGAAGAGAATAAACTGGCATAGCTGAGCATTAGAAAAGTGCTATCCTGTAAACCAGAAAAGAGATAGATGGAATGTTCCTAGAATTTCTTGTTCAGTGGATTTCTCTTTCCTTCCATTAGCCATTGGGCTCTTATAATCTTACTTGCATCTCCAATGTGATATGATGTTAGTCATTTGGGCATATGTTCTGGACTTGAGTGCCTTTGTGTTATGGTCTGCTGTATTTTCAAAGAAGAATTCAATTTATATTCATGTTTCAGCTGTAAATGATTTGGTTCTGGCTTATCCGAGTCACCAGTTTGTTACACAGCTTGTTGTTTGCACAGGGCTTTTGCTCCTTTATTCAAAGAGATATGTCCCACATGCAAACCCAGATGACTTTTATTGAACCCTCCACCAAGAGTCCTTGAGAAAGGAATGTACTTTCTACCCAGGTCTGCTGTAGTGCTGACTTGTTAATGTTATGGCCATGCTGCAAATAACACCCACTTACAGAAGCCTTTGAATCTACAGTTTTAGTTTGCGTCTACATTACAGCAGTATTTGACCTCTCCTATGTACAAACCAGTCTGCCACAGCAGCTCCCCCCTGGATAGACAGTGGAAGGTTAGTTTGGTTAGTTTTAAAATATAACAAATATCAGACAAATGCAGTCAATCTTTCCTGTAAAGAGAAGCCTATGAAAAGCAGCATTTCAGAAGTGCTTTTATGAGTTGCACATGGAGTTCAAAAGACAGATTCCTTAGAGTTTCTCAGCAAAATCTTCTTGCTTGAGATGTTTATGGCTACCTTTTTACAAGTCAGCCAATTTACCAGTTCCTATTGCAGTATGGAAGATCTTTACCTGTGAGTTCATTCCTAGGAAATTCTCCTTTTCTCACTGGTTCCTTCACTAACAGTGACATAAACCTGCAGGAATATTGACCAGTTTTACCTGTAACTCAAGCTCTTTAACCCCAGATGCAAGTGGCACTGCTGTATTTGTCAGTTTAAGTATCTTGTATTTGTTTCCCAGCACAGCTCTGCAACAGTGCAAGACTAGCTCCCAGCCGGTTTTGTTAGGCTACGTTAAATAAAATTAATGTCTTTGTCTAAGCTACAATGTTTTGAAATCATTTTAATGTGGCCTTAAGGCAGTGTTTAGGTGATCCTCTTTAGTGCCTAAAGTTTGCTGCTGCTGGCCATTCTGTATTTCATGATTTCTTTCTATGCTTAAAATTTCCTGGGTAAATATATTTTTCAACTGAGTCTAAACCTAATGTCAGTCTTTTGCATAACCATGTAACAAGCCAGGTAAAAATGCCTGTACTACCCTTGACCTCAAGCATGCTGTGGATCTCTAAGATGTGAAGTAATTCAATTTCTAGGCCAGATGAGACTAGATTGATGTATGAATTGGTGCAGATGCATGAATTATTGTCTCATGCATTAAATATCTAGAAGTTTGAATAATTTGATATCAGGAGGTGACACTGAACTTATTTTCCTGCAATATTCTTTTAACAGAGCAATAAATTAACTAGACTTCCGTTGTCTGATTTTTTTGTTGGGCAGCACTAGTATAATCTCTACTTTTAAATAAAATCTCCCTCTTTATTATAGACATTAAAGAGCAATGCGCAAGTAGACTGCATTGTTTCTTCTGTGTTTCTTCTGTGCTGTTTTACATAATTCTTCATGAATTGGCTGTATTTAATAAGCATCCTTAGATGCACTGTGAAAAGCTTTCTTTTGTCACTTGAGAAACTTGCAGTGTAACACTATTAAATAAAAACATACTTAATGCATTTTTATTTATTTCATGCAACACTTAAAAAAAAAGTATAAAAGGAGGGCATGACGTGATTTTTTTTTTTTTAAGAGACTTTGCTCAAAGTTTTATTTCAGACATGCATTTGAGCAAGTAGATGGCCTCTGGTGGTCCCTTCCAAAGGCTACTATCCTGTGATACTCTGATTTTTGCCCAAGAAAGGTGGAGACATGTTCTGTGTAGCAATACTGTGACTCCACCTTTGCCTGCCTGTTTCTTCAATGGGGGAAAAACTCACTCTAGGGTATATGTTATATCCAGCTCATGGTAAATTCTGTTGCAAAAACTGGTTTTTGACTGTTGGTGTTTAGTCATTAGTTAAACATCACACAACTGTCTTGCTGGCATAGTAAATTTTATGAGTGTTGCTCTGTTCTGCTCTACAAAGCAAGATTTCCAGTTTCCACACTGAAGAAATGCAACAATGGAAAATACAAAGGAATGAAAAATATATTTATTTTCCATTTAAGCCAACTCTGCATTCACACCTTCAGGAGCTGCATTTCTTCTGTCTCCTGGTTGCAACACTAAAAGAAAAATAATTTTAATTGTCTGTTACAATAAAGGAAAAAAAAAATAAAGCTGTTATCCTCAGGCATTAAGAAATTACCAAATCTTAATTTATCCTTTATGAATCAGATGGCTAAAGCAAGCACCATGTCTTAGCAAGGTATTTCCAAGCAAGGCAAATAGCCAAGGGGCAGAAGGTTATATGTAGGCAAGTAATGGAGCATTGTTAGGTATAGAAAGAAATTAAATTTCAGTTACAGTGTTTACATAACATTCTGGCTGAGTTAGTTGCATGAAAATGAGTAGAACTAGAATTAAAAAAAAAAAAAGCCAATTCTGTTTTAATATGCCTAAATAAATATTGCTGTAAACACAGAAGATATGTGGCAAAATTCTAGTATGCAATTTTCATATGTTTCAAAGGTAAGTTTCAATAATTATGCAAACGGCATAGTTATCCTCTTGTAGTTCACTTGTTAGGTGGCATTTAGAGTATTTGGGTCTGATTTTTTGGTTGCTGATAAAACTTGGATCCTAACTATAATAGTAAGTGCTTTTTGCTTTGTACTCTGAGTTTCTGCTATGTTAAAAACTCAGAAATAAAGTGGTTGTTTTAGACCTAATCATAGAGTCATAGAAACATAGAAAAGTTAGGGTTGGAAAGGACCTTAAGTTCATCTAGTTCCAACCCCCCTGCCATTGACAGGGGCACCTCACACTGAAACCGTGTCACCAAAGACTCCATCCAACCCAACCTGGAACACTGCCAGAGATGGAGCATTCACAACTTTCTTAGGCAACCCATTCCAGTGCCTCAACACCCTCACAGTAAAGAACTTCCTCATATCTACCCTAAACTTCCCCTGTTTAAGTTTTAACCCATTACCCCTTGTCCTATCACTACAGTCCCTAATAAAGAGTTCCTCCCCAGCATCCTTATAGGCCTCCTTCAGATACTTGAAGGCTGCTATGAGGTCTCCACGCAGCCTTGTCTTCTCCAGGCTGAACAGCCCCATCTTTCTCAGCCTGTCTTCATACAGGAGGTGCTCCAGTCCCCTGATCATCCTTGTGGCCCTCCTCTGGACTCATTCCAACAGTTCTATGTCCTCTTTATGTTGAGGACACTGCAACTGTACACAATTATTAACAATAAATATGAATGGCATCTCTTATTTTTGTGCAATATGCCAGGGAGTTACTGAATATGTAAAAATGTCAAATTATATCTGAACAGAGGTGAGAATTGTGTGTAGGATGAAGAAGGTGCTGTAGTGCTGACCTCTTCGTGAAACATCAGATCATCAGAGTATAAGGAAAATAATGTGGGACTATGATATGACATTTTGGGAAGAGATTGATAAAAGATTGAAGGAAAACAAGTGGGAGACTACTGAACTCTGTAAGGAAATTACTAGAAGTTACCGTTTATTGTGTGGATTATGGCTTTTACTGGTTTGTTATTTTGTTTTGTAAAATACAAGAGCTGAAGCAAAAAACAACGTAACTGTAGTACATGTCATTTTGTTTTTTGGTTTGAAGTGTTTTTGAACTGGGAGAAGAGAAGCAAATATACACTGCACATATGCCACCTTGATTTTATTATAAGAAAGTTCTGTACTCCCCATGAATGTGGTTCAGTGTCTTGGAAACATGAAGTAATTTGACTGAAACAGTCTAAGGAATAACATTATGGTTGACAGATAAGATGAATGTGAAGAGAGACTGACCATTTTAAAAATCAATCAAAAGATTTAATGGTAAAATTCTAAATACAAATATAAATATGTAGTAGGTATCTCTTGATTCCCCTTAAGTGTTAAGGATAGTTTCTTACTCCAACCTACTTTACCTCTTCCTTATATTCTGTCTCTTTAGTCAGCTGTATGCCAAATCCAAAACCTGGTTCTAAGCTGATTAGGGGATTGAGTGTACCCTCAGCAAGTTTGCCAATGACGCCAAGCTGTGTGGTTCAGTTGATATGCTGGAGGAAGGAATGCCATCCAGAGGGACCTCAACACACTTGTGAGGTGGGCTGATGCCAACCTTATGAAGTTTAACCATGCCAAGTGCAAGGTCCTACACCTGGGTCAGAGCAGTCCCAGGCACAGCTACAGGTTGGGCAGAGAAGAGATTCAGAGCAGCCCTGCAGAGAAGGACTTGGGGGGTGTTGGTCGATGAGAAAATGAACATGAGCAGGCAGTGTGCACTTGCAGCCCAGAAAGCTGACTGTACCCTGGGCTGCATCAAAAGGAACGTGACCAGCAGCTCGAAGGAGGTGATCCTGCCCCTTTGCTCTGCTCTTGTGAGACCTCACCTGGAGTATTGTGTGCAGTTCTGGTGACCTCAACATAAAAAGGACATGGAACTGTTGGAACAAGTCCAGAGGAGGGCCACGAGGATGATCAGGGGACTGGAGCACCTCCCGTATGAAGACAGGCTGAGGAAGTTGGGGCTGTTCAGCCTGGAGAAGATAAAGCTGCATGGAGACCTCATAGCAGCCTTCCAGTATCTGAAGGGGGCCTATAGGAGTGCTGAGGAGGGACTCTTTATTAGGGCCTGTAGTGATAGGACAAGGGGTAACGGGTTAAAACTTAAACAGAGGAAGTTTAGATTGGATATAAGGAAGAAATTCTTTCCTGTTAGGGTGGTGAGGCACTGGAATAGGTTGCCCAGCGAAGCTGTGAATGCTCCATCCCTGGCGGTGTTCAAGACCGGGTTGGACTAGGTCTTGGGTGATATGATTTAGCGTGAGATGTCCCTGCCCAGGGTAGGGGGGTTGGAACTTGATGATCTTAAGGTCCTTTTCAAACCTGACTATTCTATGATTCTATGATTCTATGAAATGGTATAGAATTTCCTTACTCATCATTCTGTTGTGCTGGTTTTAATACCTGTACCTAGTTTTCCCCCATAAGATTTTGGTATCTGTGAATGGTTTAGTTATGGAAGAGAACTGGGCAGGCAGACTTGTTGGGAAATTTATTTTTATGTGCAAACATCTTCTGTGTCTGGCCTGAGCATGTAGCCTGGGTAATGGAAGAGGTGACTTTTGCTTCTAAGAATGAGACAAACTTATTTTCCAGTTGTAAACTTTTTACAGTCAAAAGATCTATTGACCAAGTTAAAAGGCTCTGGAAACTGTGTGACAGTTTATAAAAGTCCTATAGATAATACTCTATGCTATTTAGAAGTGTTCATTTTAATCACAGATGAACTATTTTCACTGCAGAAATGTTGTTGATTTGTCATTAAAATTTGGGTTTAATTCAAACTTTTACTACATTAAAATACTGCACTGACTTATCCTGTCTCTCAAATGCATAACTGGGAGTATGTAGGTATTTTCCTATATATTAAATCTCTAAAGCTGCTATTTCCATCGCCAAGGTACAGTTCTGCAAATTTAATAGTTTTCTTACTGTAGCTTTAAGCAGAGTAATGTGAGGTTGCGTATGGTCCTAAATGGAACAGTTCTAATATGCAATTTTTTTCTTTCGTAAGTGCTCTTTATTGTCAGTATTGCAGGTTTTTTAGGCTTGCCACGCTCCAGGTTTTGTTCAGTTATGTACTCAAGTGAGGTTGCTCCTTGGTCTATATAATGAAAAAACAATTGAAAAACCAGGTACCAAGGCTGGGATCTTGGCAGCAGCAAATACTTGGTTATTCTAGAGAAAGCTGGAGAGCAAACTTTGAGGAGTCACTGCCAGTTCCTAGAGCTGGAGCTATCAGAACTCTGCACTTATTTCCATATAAATTAATATAACTTCAACTCTTGCATGTGTAGCGGGAACATTCCTCCAAAATCATCTAGCAGTTTCAGACAGTCTGAAAGCAGCATCCTAAGCCTGCTGTTCTCCCAAGGTTTGTGGCATGGCACTAGCATTTTGTAAGAATTTTCCAGAGGCAGCATCAGAAAATCCTTGTTAGAGAAAATGGTCTTGGTGCCTTATAGTGTCACAAAAACTGGGGGAAGAGAAAGTTGTTGTTAGATGTTTCAAAACATTGACCGCTCTTTGCATTGTGGGCACAGCATATCATCTACATTAAGTTTGCAGTGCTGTTTCTACAGTGCAATGTTTCGGGCTTGCAAAACATTTCTGGATGCTGTCAGCCGAAGTTTGGATTCTGTAATGCCTTTGGCCAGGCCTTGTATACACAGGGAAGATGTTTTTGGAACTCGCAACACATGCGTTGAGCTCCACCAAGATGAATCAGCAGCTCAGGAAACTTAGTGCATTCTTCTGGAGCCAATTTTCTCTTTTTCTTTTTAAATTTTATTTAACAAGTGAAAGCTTAGTGCTGAACTTGTTCCAAAGATTGAATTCTTGCCCTGCCAAAACTTTGACCATCTCTGAACAGATGTCTGGGATGGTCAAGATAGTGGTGATGCCAAGTGTCCTTACCAAAATGCAGTACTGACTTCAGTCTCAGCATAGCAAAAAAATACTGAACATCATAACATTACAATATTTTAAGGAAGTGGTATGTTCTTTACAGTGTATGAGAGAAGGAATATTATAGGAGAAATCTGCAATCATTGTGTTCTAAGATATCTTTCTGCCAGCTTATCTGTCTTACTAATGGCTTTCAAACTGTAGATAAATCTTGATCAGTATGCTTGATTTTTAGGATAAGCAGGATTATGGCATGGATGTGTTTCACTGTTTCACCAACAGTTATTTCTATATGTGTTTCAGATAAGCTGTAACAGGTTTCCACTAAGGGTGATGTTGGGGCAGAGTGTCTGTGCGCATTAATTTCATAGGAATGAGTGGTGCATATAACCAGTACCTGATTATTTAGCTGCTTCAGTGTGTTTATTATTCCCTGAAGAAAGAAATCTTCTCTTTGATGCTGCAGTATATTCCACAGTTATACTTTCATCTGCAAATCCAGAGATCCATTTCATATCCTATATATTTGGTTTTTAATATAGAATATTTTCATTGCTCTTCTGATGGATATTTTTCTTGAAATGTAACATCAAGTGTGTTTAGGTGTAGAAAAAATACAGTAGTCACACTTTGGTAGGCTTTGCTGTATAAGAAGATGGCTTTTTCCAGGGAAGGGGAGCAGCAAAACAAAAAAAATTCACAAAGTTTCATGCTTGAGCAGATTCTGCTACCTGGACTACTGAATAAAAAAACTAAGGTAATGAATGGATTTTTCTCTGAAAGTTTTCATAAGCTGTTAAATGTTAATTAAATTTTTTGTGGTTTTTTTTCTGGTTGGTTGGTTTGGGGTTTTTTTGTTGTTTGTTTTTTTTTTTAATAGTAGTAATTTCTAGGTACCATAGTCTTCTCCATTTGTTTCTCTTTCTAATGCTCTTTCCCTTATTTGTGTCACCTTAGTTGCTGTAATAATACATCAATAAAATAAGGTAACTGTAGTCTAATAAAAAAAAAAGAAGGCATATGACCAGTGGAATACTGTCTCTTCCCCTGTTTTCACTGTTCCATCGTTTTGGAGTTTTATGACCTCTTTGGTCACCACGCAGTTACAAATGTCCTTCAATTCTGAAACCTTTGGACATCCATTTCTCCTATGACAAAACATAGAATCTTTTAGATATGAAGAGCTGTGTAATCAATCCAAAAGAGGCAGATTTCCTACTCACACCCCAAAAGTTTACCATGATAACAAAGTAGCTGTGAAAGGGAACAAGTAAGAAGTCTTCAGAGGGAAGAAGTCATGATATTCTCTTATCTTGTTGTAAGCGGCGAGGAGAAGTAAGACATGCCAACCCAATGTGGGTGATAACCAAACTTCTACTTCATTTGTGGCGCACTTTGCTTATATCCACGTGGTGATTAGCCACGCCTACTAGTCACAACAGTATTGGTTAGTTCTACACAGCTTCCTTCGCATTCTCCTCCCACATCCGGTTTCTGGTTACCTGTGAGGCCTACACCTTGCTTTGCTCGCACAAGGCCTCTAAGGATCCATGGCCTTGCTCTTGGAGCCATTCTGCAACATCTTGTCTCTTGCTAATGGAATTCTCTTGTTTATGAACTCAAATTGGTAAGGAAAAAACCCTATCCAAAAAGGATGAAGATAGAATGGAGAGAAAAAAATATTATTTTTAGATAGTAAATGCATCAGTGTTGTTTGTCTTGCTTTCATTAAGTGTTTCCTGCCCAAGAGAGGAGAAATTACATCTGTCCAAATCAGCAGTTTTACTGAAAATGAACTGGTTTTCCTTTCTATCCCATATCCCCTGCTTTCACTGCCAAATGACACGTTACCAGTACATTATAAAGGATCTGGAAGTAGAAGCTATCAGAGAAGCTGCTGTTTTTCTGCAGAAAATTCTTGCTAATATTCCAATGACACATTTCAAATGTGAAAATTGATAATCTGTTCCTACAATGCCAGTAGAAAGCATTCTTACAAGAACAGGCAACACTGGGTGTTTTGTAATTATCACTAGAATGGGTGAATATTCAACGAAACCCTACCTCAAAACCTAGCACCTTTAAGAGGAAGTTGAGCCATTTGTCTTTGCAAAATCAGTAGATGAGTGAGCAATGAGAATGGTGAGATGTGAGCTGGCACCTGCCTTTATTTTCATTCACAAAAGGGAAAGGCCACTCATAAAAAGATTGTTTACTCCTCCAAAAAACAGAAGTAAGTGAACTCTTCTCTTGTACCCGCCTCTGACTTCAAATAATCCATGCTAAATTCAAAGGGGAAATTCTGTCTTTGCCAGAAGTAAACTGATTTGGTGGACAAAGTGAGTTTTTTTTCTTTAAAATATAATATAAAAATGTAAGGCAAACTGGAATTGCACTGAACAGCAATTATTTTGTCCATACATGTCAAGACTGCATGCTCTGTTGACTTTTTTTTCTTAGTACAGAAAAGTATTTGTACCCAGAATTGCAACGCTGAAAGCACCTTGATTGAGAGCAGCCCAAGTACATTAATAAAAAGCAACACTGTAAAGTGCCCACTGTAATGTCTTCATGCCATACCAGTCAGTTATCTTGGAGTAGTAGAGTTATCCATACTGGGGCTGATCACCATTTGCCACAGGCTCACTTACTCCTTTGAGAGAGACTGTCCTGTGTTCTGCAGTAGCAGTCATTTTTCTCCTTCTTAGTAGCTGGTGCAGTGTTGTGGTTTTGACTTTCAGCCTGGAAACAGCGC
Source organism: Pezoporus wallicus (assembly GCF_028554395.1). NCBI lineage: Eukaryota > Metazoa > Chordata > Aves > Psittaciformes > Psittacidae > Pezoporus > Pezoporus wallicus. The sequence continues at coordinate 302,580 of NW_026640647.1, forward strand.
TGGTAACACGGATGTTTTTAGTTGTTGCTAAGTCATGTTTACTCTGACCAAGGACTTTGTGAGTCTAATGCTCTGCCAGGAAGGAGAGGAAGCCAGGAGGAAGCAGAGATAGGACACCTGACTCAAACTAACCAAAGAGGTATTCCATACTACAGGATGTCATGCCCAGTGTGTAAACTGGGAGGAGATACCCAGAAGGCCCAGGTCACTGCTTGGGTCAGGCTGGGTATTGGTCGGTGGGTTGTGAGCGGTTTTATTCTCTTCCCTTGTTATTTCCTCTATCATTATTATTATTGGTGGTAGCAGTAGTGGTTTGTGTTATACCTTAGTTACTGGACTGTTCTTATCTCAACCCATGGTTTTGATTCTCCTCCCCATCCCTCTGGGAGCCTTCTCTGGGAAGAAGGAGGGGAGTGAGCAAGTGGCTGCGTGATTCTGAATTACTGGCTGGGCTTAAACCACTACAGAGACATACAAAGTTCCCACACCAGCTTCCTTGGTGTTCCACAAAGGGGTATGAAACATGAAAATGCTTTAGGTTTTCTTGCAGATTCATGTGATCGTAGTAGCACTGTGCTTAGTAGAGGTGGTATGGAAAAGCATGGCTGTAACACAAAGAGGCTTTGAGGTTAAAGAGAATATGAGGATGCATTTCTTTGCCTCAAATTATTTTTCAAATGTCGTGGTTTAAGCCCAGCTATGCAGCTCACTCTCTCACTCCCCCCCTTCTTCCCCCCCGCTCCCAGAGGGATGGGGAGGAGAATCAAAAGAATGTAACTCCCATGGGCTGAGATAAGAGCAGTCCAGTAACTAAGGTATAACACAAACCACTGCTGCTACCACCAATAATAATAATGATAAGGGAAATAACAAGGGAAGGGAATACAAAAGCTCACCACCTGCTGACTGATACCCCACCCGACCAAGCAGTGATCTAACCCTTCTGGGTAACTGCCCCCAGTTCTACATTCTGGGCATGACATGCTGTGGTATGGAATACCTCTTTGACTATTTTGGGTCATGTGTCCTGTCTCTGCTTCTTCCCAGCTTCCTCTCCTCCCTGGCAGAGCATGAGACTCACAAAGTCCTTGGTCAGAGTAAACATGACTTAGAAACAACTACAAATATTGGTGTTACCAGCGTTGTTCCCAGACTGAAAGTCGAAACCACAGCACTGCACCAGCTACTAAGAAGGAGGAAAATGACTGCTACTGCTGAACCCAGAACATCAAAACATGTAGAAATGAGTGAACGGATGGTCCATAATTTTTAAAACAAACACACATCTAATAACAAGCCATTGTAAACCTCTGTAGGAGCTTTTCCAAAGGCAGCTTATCTAAGATCCTAACCTTAATGCCTGGTCTGCAGGTCCTAATGGGAAGCTTGAATAGGCTTCTCTCTTTTTTTTTTTGTTTTTTTTTTTTTACCTCCTTTGAGGATAGTTTATCCCTTATTGTCATAGTCCTTATCCCTTTTATCCCTTAATCTTGATTTAGGAAGCGATTTGGAATAGCTAAGTAGACCACATGCTCTTCTGTTTGAGTTCAGTGTTTGTGTGAAACTGATTGGGATTTTCTCAGCTGTTTAATTTATCTGGTAGAGTGCCTGTAAAAATAGTATCAAAACAGTATCAAAACAGGCTCATATTAGTGCCCTTAGCCAAAGTCTTTCCAAAGAAAATCTTACTAGCCTGTCTACTAACTAAGGAGGGTAAGGCATGTGTTGGAACCTCGCTTTCCAAGGCATTTGCTGCCTCTGAGTAGCACATTCAAGTCCTCCCCGCTGGCTCTTGTGCCCTCTCAGGTGCAGAGGTGGACCTGCCTGGCATTCTGTCAGCTCGGAGATCTAAACTGCAGCTCACTTTCCCCTCACTGTTACAAAGCAGTCATGAATAGCAGCTCAAGGGAGGAAATGTACTTTATATAAGTGGTCTTTTGTATGGTGTAAGTTCTGGAAGCACGTGTGGGGATGCTGTAAGGGTGGATAGAATAACCAGAATACATCTAATTGCCCACAAAAAAAAAAAAAAAAAAAGGGAGAGGGATGCTTTCAAAGCTGTTAGGATGCCTCTCATGTGGCTATGGATGAAGTAATTGTAGCAGGACAGTGTACATTTACCAGGAAGAATAAGGCATCATCGACACTGAAAAAGTGTCTTGTTAATGATGACAGATTTCCTTTGGGTTTCCTCCATGGAAATAATTATATGAAAACGGAAATTACTGTATGTACAAGCTCTTCTGCCAGTCCAGCTACATTAATTAGAGGTTTGTTGGTGTGGTTTTGTTTTGTTTTAATTTTTTTCTTTTCCATGTTTCTGGTGCATTTAAATGAATACAACTTTGCTTATGTGACATGCTTGGAGTCATAAATGGAAATACGTAGGGGAGCAGGACACTGAATGGAGCTTTTGCCAGTCCAAGAATTTCTCATAGTGTCACACAAGTGAAATTTGTTTTCAGCAACATTTACTCTTCTCCCTCTCACTCACAGATGTTATTGCTGAGCATATTACTTGGTATGGAATCTCTCTTTGGTCGGTTGGGGTCAGTTGTCCTGGCTCTTCCCCCCCTTCCAACCTGCTGCCCACCCTCAACCTACTTGCAGGTGCAGCAGAGTCAGAAACAGAGCAATTCTTGATGCTGTGCGAGCACTGTTCAGCAAGAACTAAAACACTGGTGTGCTGCTAACACTGTTTTGGTCACAGAACTAAACCACAGCACCCTACAGTCTGTTATGATTATAATTAACTCCATCCCAAGTAGAACCAGTACTGAAAGACATCAAAAATGTCTGTGCTGTGTGTAAACTCAGTGGTTGTTTTCAGGTTCTAAACTTGGTAAGTAAATATCGGTACTTAAGTTTCCAGGTATTTGTAGCTGTTGCTCAATAAGGATGTTTTCTGAAGGACTGAGTAGCCAGGGTAGGCTTTTTATTGTTGCTTTTAAAGAAGAGGAACTATTTTCTCTTAGTCTCTCACAATTTATGCTTCTCTTTGGCTGCCAGAACTGTGCCTGTATTGCTGCAAACTATGGTCCTTTGTGGCCTTTTCTGAAAACTCTGTAACACTTAAACCTCCACTGCAATCACAACTTTTGTTTATTAGAACATTGCAGAACTGTTTTCAGATGAGTCTTTCCCTAAGTCCTTCTTATACACTGATAAACACTGGGGCTTTTTTTAATGACAGTCTTGGAATATAGCTAGTTTCTTATAGCTGTAAAACTGAAAATGACAAAAACAAGTGAAACCAAACTGAAACTTAAAGCAAAATTGTAAAAAAGAAAGACATAACATGGTTTATAACAAACATAACATGGCTTAACAACAAAAGCATAACATGGTTTCTCACACTGGGATTTAGGGAGAAGCCAGAGACACAGTGGTCACAGTCACACCTCCACCTTCTGAAAAAGCTGCTCTCTTCTACTGAACATTGTTCTCTACATTAGGGACCAGCTGTAAACCAACCATTAGAATACCTCTGTCACTATTACAACAGCTGAAATTCACAGAAGTGATTTCTGTCAATGCAGTCGCAATAAAATTACTCCCACACAGTATCTGGAATGAGTCAGTATGAGAAAAATCTATAAATACTGCTGATATTTTATAATTATGCAGCTCATCCCTCTACTTCTGATGCTGAAATACCTTTCTCGTTGCTTTCTGCCTTTGGCATCTTTCATCTTGGGCATTTCTTATTCCTGTAAAATACAAGTGTGCTATAAACTGTACCTAGTAGGGAAAAAAACTGTTTTGCAAACTACTGGAACTTGACTGACTGTGTTTTAAGTATTGTGTATCCTGGACAATCCCTATTCAAAGTACTGTGTAGGTTACCTGCTCAGTAGGTGAGTGGCCAAGACAAAGCAGCTTTCTATTCTATGGTGATTAGATGACCAGCTTGCTTTCTTCTGACTGCCCAAAGAAAATTAAAAATAAATGGAAAAATGACTTCACAGAGAAATGTTTACATGTTTGGGAAATCTTAATTTTGTTACCAAGTACAGCAGTCTTGTAAATCATTTCCAGGTGACAATGAACTTTTTTTTTTCCCCTTGCTTCTTCCACCCAGCATGCATTTTCAATCAATCTCGGTGGATTTATAAATGTATCACAATGTGATTTTGTCAGAGGCGCCTCTCATATGTTCCACTGTGGAGACGTTGCTACTTCCCAAAGTTTGTGGTTCGCTTTTGGGGCCACAAACAGAATCTCTTCTAGGATGTGGCAGAAATCAGGCCTGGAGCTGCTGGGTGGATGTAGACAAAATACAGCCAAAGACTTCTGGCAACAGGAGAGGCAATAGAGGGTACAGGCATAGCAGATTTGCCAGGATTTTGTGAGACCCAGCCTTACTAGAAGAGATGCTCTTGCCCAGTGACTAACTTTTGAGCTTGTAGCGTCTTTTTCGTGTTCACGTTGTCACTGCAAAGTAAAGCGCCTAGTTAACATATGCTTCATTAAGCTCTGAGGAAGACTGACACAAATATTGAGCTGTGCTGTTTTCATCTGTCCCAAGATCGAAGATAAATTTTTCTTCATTAGCATATTTAAAATGATAAAAATAGTGTTTTGTATTCTGTAGTTATTTTTATTTTGAAAATTGACTTTGAAAGAGTCAGTTGATAGTATATCATTATTATTTCTATTGCAATATCAGCTAAGGACATCACCCCTTAGTCACTGTCCTAGTGTGCTAGCTTCTGTAACATACTCTGCTAGATTCTGTAACACTAAAGGCTCTTACTCACAGCTAAAGAAATTAGGCCAGTGTGTATAATATTGAATTGTCCTTTTAGGAATATTTGGTATTTTTAAGATTCATTGTATAATTTTCTTTTATGTCGATGAAAAAATAATTGGTGACTAAAAGGCTCATTATCAGAAAGAAGTTGCACCTATTGTTTCCAAAAAGTAAATAAGCCACAATGAATAAGCTGAAGTTTTTCTCTTATCAAGATCATTTTTTATAATACAAAATGAGATCTTATAGGTGATTTAACATGGACCTTCAGCAATATACAATTCCATTTAGAACCTAAAAAAGTGGTAAAGATAGTCTAAATAGTCAGATAAAATGATGATAAACAGCATTATTGTACTTACAGAGATTACAAATATGCATTTGTGTGTCTGTCATGGAAGAACTGCCACTTTGATGTAAGTCTAAAAGATTTCAGAATCTTTTACCATGAAGTCTGGAGAAGGATGATTATGCTACATGGTTGTTTTAGAATTGTTCTGCTATGCATCTATTAATTCCATAACACTGCTTTTTTAAGTGTTTTTTTCTTTTCTCAGTTTTTTTTTAGTGTCAGTCCTTCCCCTCACTCCCCTACCAAATTCCTGTTGGCTTCTGTGGGACTGTGTGTACAACACAGGAAATAAAGTCCTTTAGGCCCTTCCTTGGGGCAATAATAGCATTCTGTTGCAAATGACAAGGCTGTTTAATTAGTAATTTCACTATATTTATTGAATACTGCCTTATTAGGCATCCCAATGCCTGAATAACCCTGAGTGCTGGGCTGCTTTAATGAGTGCGCAAGAGCTGAAATTGTCAGGTGGGCTTGAGAGGGAGCCAGCATTTGGTTACTGGTGGGAATCCCTTATGCTTCGAAGCCTTTCTTATATGTGCAATCAAATCTATATTAAAAAGAAACATCCTGTTTTGAATTTTAATATAATCAGAATGCCCGTAGCTTGAGTGGGAGTTTGATTGCTTACCTTACTTGAACCCAGTTGTGCTGTTGTCTTCCATGGCATTAGTCTTGACTGATACGGCTTTGAGATTAGAATTTGTCCTTTTGTCAAAAGAAACTGTTATGAGGCACAACAATGAAATGCCATGGCCACAAGATGGCCTTCAAAACTGCCAGAAAAAGAATTCCATTCAGAAAGCTAACATTCCTGTGCAAATACAAGGGAAAAAAAAAGAAAACCAAAAAGTAAAATCTAACCAAATCATATACAGTGTCCCATTGTAAAGATTGATATGGTGATGTTTACCTTGGAGAGCTTAAGACCTTCCACAAGGTCATCTTTTGTTTCTTCTTCCTCTTTTTTTTGTGAAGGACAACCTATTCAGAATGAGCAGTACTGAGTCCTAGTACATTGGTTGGGTTTTTTTGTTTTTTGTTTTTTTTTTGGGGGGGGAGGACTCTGTGGTCTTTATAATGCTGTTTATCCTGAATAAATCCATCTGAGCTGGGCCCACAGAGATGAAAAATGAAGATGTCCTGACAAAGAACTGGTACATTTCTGTTGCATTTGAAAGATGTCTCTCCAATAACTCAAAAAAATTGGAAATCAGATAGTATGAGTCATTATGTTGCCAATCTGTCATCATGCTCAATGCCATCCTTGTGCCACATTCCACGGTTGTATTCAGCTCTGATTTGCATTGCCCCATCACTGAGGTGCCTTTCCCTCTTCTGCAGATCAGGCAGTGGAAGAAGAGAGACATTAGCCACATCACTTCAAAATTCAGGTTTTTTATTTTCCAAACATTTTAATTGTATTGTATTATTTGATATTAGCATGTTAGAAATCATCCATTAATTCAAAGGCTTTGTCAACAAAACTAAGACTTTCTTCAGCACGGTTCCAATGGGTTTTGCTATCTAGCTTTCAATCCTGTATACTTCAGAGCTGACAAAATAATCTAAAAGGCAAAATTCATCTTTCACCTGAAAAATCATGGAGAAAACCTTTTTTCACAGTACCTCATTTCACAGTACATTCTAACTGGAAAACCCTCCATGTTCACTTCTTTTCTCTCAAGCAAACTAAATCTGACTAAATTAAAGTTGTGAAAAGATAACATTTTAAAACTTTCTGGTAGTTCAGTTATGTGAAATGTATCCTTCCACTTCCATTCAGGTAGCATTTATGTGGAACAGGTAGTCTACAGATAGTAGACAGACTTTTAAAATAATACCATGAGTTCTGAAGCATTACAGCTTCAACTTAACCTAAAAATAAATCACAAAACGAACTAAATTATTTCAGTAGTTCCATTCTAGTCACTCACTACAAATTAAGAGCATAAACCAGCACTAATCCATTTTATTCAGCACCTATGAAAGTTAACATGTGAGTAATATGGAATACCTGAGCAAATATCATCATACATAAACATCTGGTGTGATGTGAGCTCCTGTTATGCATGCATTTCTCTGAAACTACTTATGTGAGCTATTTTAGGAAATACAGTAGGAATACTTCCACTGCAGTTAATCACAGCATAGAACATGTACTTTTTGTCTGTTAACTAAGACATCCAGAAATATTCCAGTGAATCTTCGTGTATTTGTTTAAATTCTGTACTTTGGCTGGATAGCTGCAGAGAGTTTTCTTTGTGGACATCCATGCTATGATGATATATGCTTTTGAAGGAATCTGATGCATCAGTATGGCTCAATAGGTTTATTTTTCTCTCAATAGGTTTATTTTTCTCTTTTCTCTGAGGGGAGGGGGGAAACTCCAAGGGAACCAGTCTTACTGAAGTGATGAGAACAAAAAATAATTTGCTGGTTTGTTTTTTGCTTTTTAAATTAACCCCTGTAAAAAATACATTCTACAGAAAAAAGATGTTCTTCCATTTTACCAAACTACTTCGTGAGATTTTGTATGGTAATACTAAACATGAAGCTGTTGCTACTGAACTCACAGCATTCCCAAATAATGTGTATTGGTATGTAAGCTGCTTTGCCTATCCCCAATAATGTTTTATATTTAATATTACTGTACACTTTCCTTAATGATTTGGTCCTTATATCTACTGAAGGTGAAGTACCTTAATCTTTTGTACATAATAATATTTATGGGTTTAGTGATATATTGATAAGCTGCAGTAATACTGTGTTAACTCAGTTCACCTTCTTCTCCTCTAAACTTTAAATATTCCTTTTTTCTTCCCATATAATATCAAGTATTTCTTTATTCAGTTTCTTATCACAGTTTTTCCTTATACTTTCCAAAATTAATAGCAGCTGATGTAACAATATAAATATAGCATTATGACAAGCCAGCTATATTTATGGTTCAAAAAAACCCAAACAACACCAACAGATAAATACAACAAAAAAGCAGATGATAATTCTAGTTTGCTTCTACATTATTTCCTGCATTAAAGATAATGGTGTCTCAAGCAACTTGAATTACTTAGGATTTGCACTGGTCCAAATGAAACCAGACTCAAATTTTTAGTGTATGTCTTCAAATCATAGTTTAAAGATTTTGTAATTAAAAATTTAGTAATTTAGAAATCTAGTAGAGAACCAAGTTGCAGGATTTTCTTTAAATAAAAAATGACACTATCTTGTACTAGTAACGGTTCAAGCAATACTAACCTTACTGCTTCACTCCACACTCCCTACTCCCCTAAACCAAAGCAAACCCTGTATTATATTGCATCAATAGGGAGGCAAACTTTGTCCAGGTCACTTTCTAAAGATACGGAAATAACTTGCTACATGCCCTGGAATATTTGTCTTTATTTTATTTTTTTTTTAAATTTATAAAGAAAATCTAGTATGAGTGCAACTGTAAATCAACTGTACTCATACAAATAAGACTGACTCTTCCAGCAACTTTATAGCTGAACAAGAAAAGAATCACAACAGCTTTATTAATCACGCACATTAAAGAAAGAAGAAAAATGTCCCCTAATTTTTATGCTTGTTCTCACTCTTCCATTTTTGTTTATGTTGTTAGAATGATAATTGATATTTAATTATCATTCTAAGTGTTTTAATAATAGCTTGTTCTTTCCTTGCCATCCATTCTGTTCAGGAGTTCAAATAGTTCAGAGCTTTTTTTTTTTTTTTTATGCTTTATCAGTCTTCTTGTCACTTCAATTATTTTCTCTCTATGCGTTAAGATAATTTTTCTTGTTCTTGAGGAAACGTGTTTTTAAAAAACAGGATTATTCAAACTGGCAAAGTCTCAGTAATGTTAAATATTGAGAATAGTTTTGGATGCATGATAAATAATGAATTCTAGGCTATGTATTCAAAATGATAAAACTGAGAAGAAAAGTGATGAGGAGACAACCTATTCATCAATAATCATTTTAGTGCAGGGCATGAATCTCCACACCAAGGGGAAAAGCATTCAGTATTTTAATATGCCAGAATTTTAATTTCAGATTATAACCAGGCAGGAAACACTTTTTCTGAAGTAGCAACATAATGGTTGTAGCTGTGAGGACTCAGCACCTTGATTAATGGAATTCCATGATCATATGAGTAGTATTACCAAAAATACAACATGTATAAACTCTATGTATTCTGTTTAGGCTTCAGTTTATCCATGTTAATTCTCTAGTCTACCATTTTGTTCTGAATTGCATCATAGTATCCTAGTCCACTCTGCTGGAAAATGTTCAAGAAACACTTATTAAGTAGACTTATAGGAACCCCAAAAGATTCTGGAATATGGACGTATATAATAAAGAAATAATATATAATAAAGGAACCATTTATTGTAATTAAGGCATTGTATGAAAGCAAAGTTCTGGATCAGTAGCCAACCTATTTTTTTTGCTTAGAAAGGGATGCCTAAGTGTTGCTGCTTAAGCACGCCAGAAGTGTACAGCTGTCTCTTAACCTACGAGTAATGAGAATTTCTTAAGCGTCACTCATCTCCCTGTTCTAAGGCAAACATTTTCTAATGCTTTGAATCTTCAGTCACATTCTTGTTGACATGGCATTTTCTTGCACATCCACTAACAGCTACAGGATAATATTAATGCATAAATGATATATGAATGCTGCCCTCACATGAAGTCTTAGATAATGAATGTTTATAGAAATAACTAATTGCATGTTATTAGTTCCAAGAGTGCTAATAAGGAATGGTGCAATCACTTTGAACTTACTTCATTCCACAGCATTAACCATTTACTTTGTTTTATGTCATGTAACCCTAGTTTTGAAACAATCCATGGACAAGACTCCAGCTGTCTTAAAATCTCTATGGTCGCTTTTTCTCACACATCATTACCTTTGTAGAGTTATCTTGCCTTCACCAAAACTTAGACGCAATGGTACTATGGTTCTAAGCAACCAAAACTATTGGTGTTAACTGAATCAAAACATAGGTGCTGGTTTGTCTGAAATTCCTTCATCTATGCTGTGCCAAACTGTTAACATGACTAGCATAAATGAAGTTACCAGTTTCTGGCTTTGAATTTTTCCCCTTAAATTGACCGTTATGTCAAATGCTCATCTTCCATTCCTAGTTAGCATTTTCATGCCCAAATGCAATTTCAGTGCTCTTGCACAAAATTTACATGAAGTCCCCGAGTCAGGAGACTTCTTAAGGCATGAACCAAGTCAATTAACCTTAAGAACAGTATATTGGAAAACTTTGCTAGGTTGGGCTAGCACTATCACCTCTTGGCTATCACTTCTTCACTCTGGCTGTGCTGTCCTCAGGTTCAGTACCAAAATACACTGCTCAATCTTATTACAAACAAGGCAGATGCACTGCTTTCAAGGTACAAAATGTTATATGCTTCTTTAATTGCTTCAGGAATTTAACTTTATAGCAGTACTGATCCTTATCAAGTTTTGTTTAGGGAAGTAGAATTCTTTTTAGGGTAGTCAAAAGATTAGACTGAGGAGAGGGAATACTTTGAAGTGAGTGCAGTCATAGTTCTCACACTTTTATGATTGGAATATACCACAAAATCATTGCTATAACTGAGTGGTACCATAGGATAAATACAGAAAAACATCTCTGTGTTATCATTCAGTGTGAAGTCTTACAATAGAAGCATTTGCTATGGGTTTAGTTTGGCTTCAGGGAAGTCACTCTCCTCCAATGTTTTCTGATGGGAGAAAAATTAAGTCAACATTAAGAGCTTGGGGAATTGCTGTTTTGTTAATAGATACGGTTAGCCATTTTGATTTCCATTTATGGCTTTGTGACATTCAGCCTCATAATGAAAATTGTGTTTGGTTATCACCCATCATCCAAGGCAGAAAATCTTCAGTTTTTCCATGTAAACACAAGAAAATAGTAAGACTAAAAATAAAGAGGATAGGCAATTAACACTGTGAGACAGAAAGTGGGAAGGAGAGAACAAATGTGAATAGTTTACTCTGAATAAGCAGCTTGATGTTCTATAATTCTACCTATTACTCTTTTTTTTTTTTCTTCTAATGTCATGACTAGATCATTGTTTAGTTTAACCCCAGTTTATTGGCTTTGTCGTATCAAGGGTGATATATAAGAAACAGTGGGAGGTGTCCCTGCCCATGGCAGGGGTTTGGAACTAGGTGATCTTAAGGTCCTTTCCAACCCTAACCAGTCTTATTCTATAATAACAAGGAATCTGGCAAATAATATTCAACATAATGACTCAAAGTTTCTTCAGCCTCCCAAATAAGAATTGAAACATTTGCTTTCCTATGTGCCTTGCCCTTCTGAGATAATTAACCAATTAGTTAATTAACAAATTAATTGTGGTCACTTTGTGAACCAGCATTATTTTCTTGTTATTTGATTAGTCAAGTATGTGCTAATTTTTTCAGCTGAAACCAGTGAAAATGAAGGTTCTGTAAACTAACAAGCTCAGCTTCTTGTAACTACGAAGAACGATCAATAAAATAACCACAGTTTTGCCATCTTGCCAGTCCAAATGTAGGGCAGATTGTTTGAAAGTTGTTAAACTGTTTGTAAGATGTCATTTCGTAGTTTGATCCTGATGGCTATCATAAGTTCTGAGGTGTGCTCAGCCTTTATATTTAGATGTTGGACTAATAAAGCTAAAAAAATAGTAAAACACTCTCATTCTGTCAAAACTTTGTGTTCTGCAAAGAGATCTGGTTTTTATTAACAGTTTGTTTTAGAAGATACTTAGTCTAGGAAATGCAAAATTTCCTCTGGAGATGCATGATTTGGCATGTAAAAAACTGATCTAGAACCTGAGAGCCACAGACTTAAGCATTTACTAACACTGGAATAAGAACTGAAGGATCTTTCCTGATCAAAGAAAATTATCTGCATCTTCCCTATTCCTGTAGGTAGGACCTCTTCCCAATTTGAAAACTCACATTCTTGTTTTGAAATTGTCCATTCCTGTGTGTTGCTGTTTACATGTAGTGCAAGACTGGAAGAGCACTCCAGACTCAGTGAGTGCAGTATTAATGCTTTTCTTCAACCCTTATGAATAAAATGGAACAAATGCTTCACAAATGGATCAAATCTCTCCCTCCTCTCTCCCCCCTGTAATTATACATCTTCCAGAATTCATAGGCTAATTTTTTTCATGGCAATTTGCATCTATTTCCTCTTGCAATAGCTGTAACATGTGCTTTATAGCTCAACAGCTCTGTTATACTTTTTTTTTTCTTTTTTTTTTTGCCATTTAATTCCTTTGACAAATTTCTAGGTGCAATTACAGTCTTTCTATAATAATACTAAAAATCTTTCAGTCTATCTTTATTTGAACTCCACTTCCTTAAACAAGAGCAATCCACAATCTGCTTGTTCAGTATTACAGGAAAGGTAGCACTGCATCAGTTGGCATTATGGTTCATATTGGTACCGTGATTGCCTATTGTGTCCAGGTTTTAATCCTTCTCTGGTTTTAACTAATGAGCTTGTTATTACTCCTGAAGTGCATGGGTTTACATTTTCTTACACTTTGCTTAGTTCCGTTTCTGTCATACCTACTGTTGAGATATCAAATTTGATAGGTCACTTTGCATATTTGCTGACAATGTTCCTAGCTTTAACTCACCCTGTTCCACAGTTTACTTACTGCTAATATCATTAAAATGTGCCTCATACCTAACCATTTAGGGGGTTGTGTTTTCTCCTTCAGCAGTACCTCTAGTTACCTCCCATTTAGCAAGACTTCCCTCCTCCTAACTGCTTTTGCATAAGAATTCCAAGACAACTAGCAGTATACTATGTAATGCAATAATAAATACTTCAATAGAATGTAGAAAGAGTAGCTCTATTTAATTTCATTCATTCTGAATACCATCTGAAAGATACCCACTTAATTTGTTGCAATTTATCTTTGTGAGGTCTATGTTTCATTCTACCTCACTTTTCAATCATGTAAGTGTCTTAAAATCCTCTCTTAAAATGTGATCTGAATCTCGCACACTGCTGAGGTCAGTGTAAAAAGACTGCCGGTGTCTGTTGAAGCAATCACTTTTCCATTCCAGTATGGAAAACTAATTCTAGATTTGGAAATTATTCTTGTTGTATGTCTGGTGCAAAACTCTGAAAAGTTATTCATGCTCATTTATTTTATTTTCGTCATGCATGTTTTATTTTGGTTTTGTTGTGGTTTTCTGGGCTTTGTTTTTTTTTTGTTTGTTTTTTTTTTTTGGGTTTTTTTATTAAAGTGCAAGTCACTTTTTTGTGGACTTACCATCACACTTGGAAAAACCAAGCAGCAGCTTTTGGAAAAAAAAATGTGGGGGGTTTCATCATCTTTGTCATTTTTCATGTCAAATATTTTATTTTCTAGTCAGTCTGCTGGTACGCCCCATATCATCACATACAGAAACACAGCACTGCCCATTGATACTTTTACTTCTTCTACATCTGGTTAGACAAAACCAACTATTGATAACAGAATGTGCATTTCTCTTCCCAGACAGAATAAGCATGTATTTCCAAGATCCCATTCATTTCAGATAGGTAGACCTTAGGGGCTTATTTATCCTTCTTCTTTTCTCAAATTTTACTATAGTTAGATGAAGCATAGGCTTTGAAAAAAGTTTTCATGAAAATGATACAAGCAAGAGGTTTATTAAATGCAAAAATGAAAATTACATAATTACCTGAGAATGCAATAGTAAAAGATGTAAGAAAACTGATAACTGAAGTTTACAAAACCTAAAAGTCTGTCATCTGTAAGAGAAATTTTATTTATTAGGACTGGGATTTCTTTTACGTATTGTGGGATGTGTTTCTATCTCTGTGAAACCAAAATTCATTGTTAGGTGATCAGGTGCGACTTTTTCCACTGCTGTATGGCATTGTGATACTACCTTTTGGTTTTCTTTCTGCCCCTGAAAAAAAACAAGACATGTTTCAGTGCAGCCTGTTGAACCCATCTTGTTGGGATGGCTGTGCTGAGAAAAACATGAAGAGGAAAACTGCTCATAAAGCAATAAAAATGCAGGCCAACAAGCTTGATGTTTGGGTGGTTTTGGGTATGTATTTTTCTTTTGTTAAACAGTTGTTTTATATAAGTAAATGCTGTTCTGTCCCCTATTTTGGAAGTTTAGCTTCACTTGGAGAAAATGTAAAATGGTTTTGATGTGGGTCATGACTAGTTACAGTAGTGCAACAGTAAACAGTATCTTGTTACTCACTTTCTGATAGTATTATGCAGACTTTTGGTGAGTCATCTTTCATTTACAAAAGAGGGAAGAGTAAATCTTTCCAGTGTAAAAAGTGAAATTCTGTGGTTTGAATAGTGCAGTTAATGAGATTTTAGCTCTTGTTTTGTGGAAATCAGTAGAATCCAAAGGGGAATACAGGAAGGATTCTTCTTAATGTAGCTAGCTAGCTCTGTCTGGAAATGTCGGACAGCTATGGATGACTCTGTCATTGGTGGAGGATTAGTGGTCATGAGTGCAGCATCTTATATCCCCTTGCCAATGATCCTATTTGGATTTTGAATGTGCTTTAACTTATGCTTATTAGCTTCACGTAGCTAATTGAGTCTTTCCTGAACATCCCTACATAAGCAAACCCAGATGTTCTTTCAAAAGATCATGAGAAAATTCTTTTAAAAGACAATGAGAAATTCTTTACAGTCCTTGATAATACTATTATGTAGCTGTCATCCAATGTCTGTCCTAACCACAGTCTTAATACCCACGGCAAAATGAGGCTATTGCAAATGACACCTCTGCCAAAAACATGTATCATGTGTCACTTCATATATACTTGTAAAAGCCATTGATTTTACTATTTCATTTTACCTGATTTTTAGCTGTTACTTTGCAGTACTAATTAAGTAGATTTGTAACTGAGCTTTATGAGTTGTATATAAGCTTTGGTACATATTTTCTAGGGAGAAAATATGATTTGGTAGTGTCATTGAAAGGAAAATATGTCATAGTCATGCTGCCCAGTCAATTTAAAATGTGGATTATACATCAGAGTTGGGACAAAGGTAGAGACAAAAGGAAAAAAATAGAAGACAGGGTATTCAGTATGTGGACATACCTTAAACTGAGCACTGACATTATTATTTCCAGGATGTTTCAGTTCACCTTACTGAGAAGCAACCCAGCATGGTTTTAGGTACCTGTTCAAATAGTAATTTATATATTCTGAGCCTTCTTTGAAAATTCTGCACAGAGAAATAAAGATAAAAGTATTCCACAGATTAAAAGAGTTTTAGATTTGTTATGCCAGGCACAGGGATGTCAGCACTTTCAAACACAGTCATGAACTCCTCTGTCCTTAATTGAACTTGCTGTCAGAGCTTGGCTTTCGCCAGAAGCTCTCTGGTGTTGTGTGATGCTCCTGGCAGGGGTCTTAACTACAGCATTATGCTAATGCAGATAAGAACTTCTGTATCGGGAGCTTGTTACGGAAGATCAGACTGCTTGCTGTGCAGATTAACATGCACATGTAGGGCAAGAAAATAATGCAGTGCCAGTGGCTTTCCTTGCAGCGCTTACAGAAGACAATCTGATTTGTTCCCTGATATTAACACACCATACTGACGATTTTCTGCAAACAGTCCCTTCCTGCGAACAGCCCCAACACAGTGGGAAGTGAGGATAACAGTTTCACCATTTAAACAGATTTCTGGTATGGAATTGCTGCTGCATGAGACAGACTTGAAATCAATATAAAGATAGTATCTCAAGGTTGTTGCATAAATCATATTGTAGCACAGCTTACATGCTTTTCTAATACTTGTTGATTCAGGGTAACAGGTTCTCTGTATCTGTTTTTCCAATGACCTAAAGGGTGGGCACAGTCTTTTTATTATTAGTGTAGGATTCAGGACTTCTAGAAATTCCATCACTGATATTTTGTGCCAAATGTTTGCTTGGAATGGTTGAATAAGTTGTAGTTTGGCCTGTTAGCCAGCTCCATGCTGAAAGTACCAAATACATGTTTCCTCTGCTTCCTGTGTTTCTTGGGAAAGCAAAGGGTCAGCTGAGAGTTTTGCTGCAGATACTTAATTTACTTTTCTGTAGGAGCATTGTCTTTAACATCAAGCAAACTATGGCTTTGGTCAAGAAAGAAAGCAGCTGTAGACTACAAATTAGTTGAATTATTGGGGAAAGAGGAACCTCACCTTCAGGTTTTTTAATGCATCTAAATTTAAGTTGCTCATTCTGGTAGCAGCTATTCATAAGGACTGGCTGCCAAGACTGTAGACTTTTTAGACTTTCTTTGTATAAACCTGAAATGAGATCCAAGTTCAAGATTCAATGCTCAGGATTTTGCTGCAAAAATATGTCAGCTATTCCTGTGGGCTTCCTGCAGAGCTGAAAACATAACGGCCTAAATGGGTATAAGACATAACACTGTAGATTCATGGGATTTATATATATTGTTGACCTTTTCTAAATAACAAACATACTGTCCCTTTTCTCCATGAGATGACAATATAAATAGAATGAAAAGCCAGTCTTTCCTCTGCGATTGAACATAAGGAATTGATGCTACGAAGCCTCAATATGAGGGAAAGAAACAAAACCAGAAGACTTTCATGGTTTTGGTTTACTTTTGAGCATTTGTCAGGTAATTTTCAGCAGTCAAAAGTAAAGACTAAGGGAAGCGTAATAAAGATTTGGTAAAAGAATGGAATGTTGTTTAAGAAAGCCAAGTATGTTTGAGAGATGTAGCTGATCATGAAGGCTGTAATAAGTCCTACGTATGTATCCAGATGGATGCTGAACTGTTCAGGCACAGTCAAAAGCAAACAAAAATCTCATAGTACCCTTACAATGACTTTTTTTGGAAGAGCTCCCAAAAGAAGAACAAATTAGCCACAACAACAAGGGCTTCTAAAACAAATATGAAATGAAATGGCTAATGTGAAATGTGAGCAACTTGAAATTATAAAATGTTAGATTAATGTTAATATATCAGAAATGCAGTAAAGAATGCTGTAATTAGCAGCACATTCCACATGCTTTGTATACAAGCGTAAGGTAAGGCGCTTAACTCCGGAGTTGGAACACACAAGGTAGATGAATTTAGAAAAAGACAAATGTCAGCAACATTGAGACAGAAAAATGAATTTTAATAATTTCATCTTGGACATTATGCAAAGGCTCAGTTGCAATGAGACTGAGAGAAGCTGTCTGTAATCAGGGGGAAAGGTGGCTACAAACTGGCTAAAATTTAGAATGAAAGTAGTGACAAATGCATTAAGATTGAAGAATATGTACAGTTGACAGGAAAAAACAGAAAGGGAGAAGGATCCTTGCTTCCACCATGATTGTGAGTCTGGGAATAAGGGAGAGTAGTGAGGTGGGGTGGGATTCTTTTAGCAGGAGTATGGGTGTGTTTATGAATTAAATCTTGATTTTTTTTTTTTTTAAAAGATGGGTGTAGATTTACTGGAATATTTGAAGTTCATTCTAAAGGGATTTAGCTATGGGCAGAACTGCTAAATGGAAATGTGAAAAGAGCAGTAAGAGGTATTGGAAACAGTAGTACTAAAAAGTGTTGCTGAAATTACAAGAGCAAAAAGACCTAAAAAAGAGCAAAAAGACCTAAAAAAGAGCAAAAAGGTTACTAAATTCAGTGGCAAAGCTCTCAATAAAACCACTGGGGCCAGGTCAGACTTTGGGGGCAGAAAAGCAGAGGAGCAGCAAGTAAATGGGAAGGATGCCAATAAAAGGATTACCTAGCTGCAACAGGGATAATGTCAAGTGTATCAAATATTACATTGGTAGTAGCAGCTTATTCTGTTTGTATGTAACCATGTTCTTATTCTTACGTAGCAGCTTATTCTGTTTGTATGTAACCATGTAATGAAGCTTTTTGTCCAGTCAAGGTTGCTTGTAACTTTTTCTTGTAAGTTTTTAGGCTCTTAAATATAGATTTTAACAAACTAAAAATAATAATAAATAATCAAGTACTGCTGATGTTTTTCTGTGAAGCTGCTACACAATTGCTCAAGTAACATCTGTGCTATGAAATTAAAGATCTATATGGTATTATTGTGCTTGTTCCCATGAAAAACATGCATATTCCAAATAGCAAGCTGCTATTACTATTATCAGTTGGGCATTTTATAACCACATTATTCTTTCATAGTTAGGAAAATATTTTAGTGATTAACTGTGGTTGTCCTCATTAGGGGACACCTCATTCATTCTGTCAGATAGTCCCTTTCTGGCAGTGGAAAGCACTGCAAAACCTCTCATATCCCAGATGGGTATATGACTAGCTCTTGTGTTTTCCAGTAATTATTCGGAGCTGCTTCTTTCAGACTTTTCAATTTGATGTCATGGGTTGTCTGCAATTTGGTAACTACATTGTATATATATATATATATATATATATATATATGATTAAAAAAACTGTTTTCAGACAGTTCTTGAAGGCACCTTCTAATTGTGCTGTTACTGTAGGAGTTGTTTATCCTCCAATAAAAGATAAAACAGAAGAATTTCAGGGGAAAAAATAGATTTAAGTATTTGGGTATGTTTGAGTAATATAACTGTTTTGGATTGTGCACAATGGGAACTGCATTATTTTGTCTAAAACTGATACAGTTCACTTAGATTTAAATTCTCCAATACATGAATCTGTGCTGTGAGTTCTTCAAGGTGGTATCTTAGGGCTTGTCTAGTGCGTGGCATAAGATGTTAGTCTTGCCTGAGGTTCTTTCATGTTATGTTCTTATGTTCTTTCTGTTACTCTTCCTTTTGTGTTCCATCTGTGCCAGCAAAAACATGTGCTAGATTTCTGTACATGTATTTTTCCCTTTTTTCTTTATTTTTTTTTATAAAGACCTTAAATATCCTATAATATTATCCAGTCTGCCTTGTCGTCACTCTTTTTTTCTTCCAGTACCTGTACCTGGTCCATTTTGCAAATTGACACAGCAGTGTGATCTTAACTAATCTAATGACCCAGAGTCCTAAATACAAACAAAATTAAAGAAGAAAATGTGTGTACTCATACATTTCCTTTCCAAATGAATTTTTAAGTATTTTATTTTTATCTTTAAACATCCAATTTTGGAACTAAATTATAAGATTTCTGTATTCCTGAATTTCTTGAGGGACAGACTTAAAGCCTCTTTATCCCCCAAATAATGTTTTTGTTCCTAAGCCACAAAATCTGCATCCCTACATAAAATGCCCAAATAGAATTTGTTTCTTCAGTGGGATAGGCATTGGATCATAGGAGCTGGCATTTACATTGACCAAAATGAACTTGATGTTCTGTCCCATGAACAGAATAACAACATTAAGAGGAGATCATTGTGTCTATCTGTGGTGATAACGGTGTGGTGATGTAGTTTTTGCCTGAAGGGGTATAGACCTATAAATGAGTGTCTGCAAAATTTCATGGCTCTGGAAATGACAAGCACAAATAATGAACAAAAAGACTAGTGTGTGAGTTCCTGTGTTCAAGTAAAATGAGAAAATTTAATTGATGCTGATAACAGTCACAAATATATTAAAAGTAGTTTAATTTAGATTCTTTCTCAAACATTCTCACACAATACAGAGGTCATTGTTTGAAGATTAATGCAATTACACAGCCTTTGTGATTTTATTTACTGCAGGCATCAAGTAATGGTGGTCTGCAATTGCTGAGAACACACTGAGTGAGTGGGATGCAACTTGTAGGATGTGATCAGTATTGATTAGGCACACTGGCTGACTCTTATCCATAAGAGCACCCTGTCCAGAGAGGACAGTAACCAATGAATTATCTGGTCCAATTTTAAAACATATTCTGAATCTCTGAAGACTACTTTGTGAACCTCTTGTTTCAAACCATTGCAAATTTGCCAGATACTTGCCTGAGGCCTCTAGGATTTATGTCTGTGGGATTAAGAATTGCTCTACTACAGAGCCTGTGCTCAAGACAGTGCCACAAAATGTTGCAAAGGATCTGTTGGCAAGATGCTCACAGCTAGTAAAACATAGTGTCTTCCCTGTAATGTGAGAGAATACATGGAGTACCGTAATTTCATCCTGACAGTGATCTTACATGGTTACACTGGTAACTCATGATTGCACTGTACTATAGTTCTTCCCCTTGGGAGCTTTTCAACAATGAATCATTACCAGGAATGAAAGCAGCTGTAGTTTTTGTTTCAGAGTCAAGAGACTTTGCGGGGGTTCTAATCAGGAATATATACAGAGAGGCACCTAAATTATCATAATTTATTGTGGTTTAAATTATTTGGTACAGTTTTATGGAAAGGGTTATGTCAGTACTTAATAAAATTAAAGCTTCCTTTGTGCTGGCTGGTCAGTCAGATGGAATGGTGTTTTTTTAATGAGTCAATATGTGAACAGAGAATCACAGAAACCCTTTAATGCAGAGTTCTTCTCAAAGGCCAAAGCAAATTCTCCTTCTTTGTGAAACCACTCTCTGTCAAAAACATTTATTTTGTATGTACATATAAAATGTTTTACTACTATATCTGGCATGGGTAGACAAAGTGAGATTCACTTTTTTTTTTTTTGTTTACCTACCTCGAAAATCAATAGCATACTGTAGCAAATAACAAGTTGCATACCTTCCAAAACCTTTCTGAACATTTTGTTAAAGGAAAAAATTACCTTACTGTAACACTTCATGTCAAAATATTCCTCACAAAGCAGCCAAAGGCAAGGAAAACAAATTGAAAATAGAAAAATATTCTCATATAAGTTGTACAATGTTTAAAAGAATATGTAAGCATGGGTCATTTAAAATTGTGGTTAAATTTTGGAGTTTCTAAACATGACAAATTAATCATAATATTTCTACAGAACAATAGTACATATAATAAAAAATATCTCTCCAAAAGGAGGGGTGTGTGTGTGAGAGTTCAATTTGGAGAGGGAAGACAGAAGTCATAAGTAGGAAAGATGGGTTACTGAGAGAAAACAAAATAATTCACCCATCCCTGTGCATTGTCCACTTGGGCACTGGGGTGACTAAGCAATACTATCTAGTCATACTTTTTCGTTACACACGCAGCTGGAATTCTTATCTTTTAATAATACCTAAGATGAATTCTGTGTGCATATAAACACACGTGCAGCATGTACATGCCTTCATAACAACACAGAGAGGCCTCAATTGGATGCTCTATACAAATGTAATTGCACAAGATTGGTTTTCTGCCTGACAGACGTTGTATATGTCTAACCAAATTTTGCAAAAGTCAAACATGAATTTTTGTCAAAGCAAGGGAAGTTATCTGGAGCCAATGTTTTATAGGCATCAGCCAAACTGAGAACTATTTTCCTTCTCTATGATTGCAGTAAAAGAAGTGTTCTGAAGCCAGCTGTGGTATACTAGGCCAGAGTCTTTGGATTAAAAAAATGTGTGCTGTGACCTCGGCAGAGTCATCATGCAGCTGATAAAAGAATAACAAGTCATTCCTAGGAACAGCTGCTTTGCTGAGAGGGCTCCAACCTCTCCAGTGTAAGTGAGCATTTTTAGGTCCTGTTGATTTAAAGAGACCATATCACAAAAACTGCAGCACTTTTTTCCCTCTGACCAATGTTTTACCGTGCAGACCACTTTGCCAGCAAACCACTTGTCTCCAAAACAGCGTTCAAAGACCTACTCCAAGCAGAGACATCAGTTTAGTCCCAGCAGGCTGTTTCACCATTTTTAGTGTTTTATTTTCTTTTTCCAGGGATGGTGTACTGTGTGTATAAATAGGGTGTTTCAAATTTCTGTGGTACTGGTAACAGTGTTTGCAGAGATGTCAGCTGTTCAGGAGTTTCCAATACATGTCGACAATACATACTACATAGTCCAAGCAGAATTAGGCCCTGCCAGTGGCCTCGTACAGGCAATATGGAGATTCAGGCAAGCATGGTCAGTGCCAGGCAGAGGTCTTCCCAGATATAGAAGTTGTAATCGCATAGGATATTTGTCACCTATAGATACAACCAGTTCCTTTTTTCTGCCTAGTCATATGTCTGTTGTTAAATTATTGCTGTTGGAAACTCCTTTTAGAAGCATAAGCAGGCTAACTGCAGGAGCATCTGGTTTAAGAGAATTGTGCTTCACCTTGCAAAGTTATTTGTTTTCATAATGTACTAGGCTTGCATGTATCACAGAGTAAACAGCACAGTAATAGCAATAGGAAATGTTGAAATAACTGATCTAGGTTTTTTGCTCAGTGGGCTGGTTATTAATTTCTATAATGGTTTTGGAGATTTCCATCCTTCTTTCTAACCATCCCTAAAAGTATTCTATACGTTTGCAACAGTGACACAAAAAACAAGAAATGTGGGAGAGTGTTCAGGACCCTAGGTCATAGGGTGGCAGAGGGACCAAGTTAAGCTAACGACAGGTCATCCTGAGGAATGAGTAGACCATGGCTTGGATTTTACCCAAGGACAGCCAAAATCTAATTCGGTATAGATGATCATTTATGTTATCTGCTTTTGCTTGCACAGTGTTTATGGCTGAGCACTTCTAGACAAATATGCACATTTAGGACCATAAAAGGTCTTTAGTCCAACCTTCTTCTTAAAGTAGGTTCAGCTGTGAGGTCACGCCAAATCAGTACTATGTTCTCACACATCCTGCAAAATGGGAAATCCTAGGTTTGTAGAAGATGTAAGCAAATATTGCCAAGTAATTTGTGAATAAAGGCTTCATAATTTAACAACTTCTAGCAGACTGTTCTTACCAAAGCTACTGGTGCACTAGCCACTTTATGAACAGTTGGAAAGATGTTAATTTTCAAACTTTCTAACTCAAATGGCTTGGCTTATTTCCAATTTTCTTCAAAACAGTTCCATGTCTGCTGCAAAGCATGCAGGATGTTTTGTGGTGTAGTGTGTGTGTGCGTGTGAAAATACATCTCCATGGGAAAATCAAGTCAAGTTAAAAATACAAAATTAGGCTGGAATGGAAATCTTAGTGTCATGGCTCTGATTCTAACTGAGAGATAAAGGTGGTAGAAATAGAGCCCAAGTGTACTGGGGCTTTAGCATGTGTGGAGCTTCTTTTCTCTAGTGTTAATATTAGGAACTTATACACTAAAAAAGAAAACACCCCAAAAACGCAACCCAAAACCTAACAAAAAACCAAACAAACAAGAAGGTTCTAAGTAAGCCCATCTTAAGTAACTTTGTTTGACCTGTTTCTGTCCCTGAATGATCTCTTTGGCTTTTGAAACCTGGGCAAATTTAGAACTAAATGAAGGCATTTTGAAATACCCAGTATTAAAACAGTGAGGCTTCTTGCATGAAACATATAAAGCTGGAGTTGCAATTAAGCTCTTCCTTCCACCTTCCCCCCTCCCCCTCCCCCCCCCCCCATTGGTGTTCTGCTTAATGGAAACTGATTTTGGCAAAGACAAAAAGCTGTGGCTAAGTGACTCATCCACTAATGTTGTTTAAAGAGAACTGGACAGAAAGGGGGGAAAAAAAAACCAACATCCAATAAACCCTCTGCTGCTTGATAAGAACCAAAATAGGTCCAGATGGTCTCTGTAAATCTTCCGATACTTGCCTGAAGAACGGTGGACAGAAACATCCAGAGCTATGCTATCCAGAGCTATGCTTACATTTTCAGTAGTTCTTGTTTTCTTGGTGCAACAGGAATGTTCAGGCACATGGGAATGCTTTTTGTCAGGTTTCTGCACAAATTAAGATTAATTGGGCCAAGCTGAGAACCACTGTTATTAGAAATAACAGCTCAATGACTAAAGACTAATATAACTGAAAATACAGGAGCAAAAGAACTTCCATTCCAGTGCCATGACTCTGCAGAGCCATGCAGACAATGCAACACTGAGTTCCAGTTGCAGAGGATCCTTGCTGATTCCAGGATAGATGGAGTCTCTGGAGTAATGACAATGAGGCAAATCCCAATAAGAAAGTGCAGGCTTAGTGTTTGAAATGTTTATGTGTTGGGCAGCTTTTGGTGGGTTTCCACAAGAAAAGTGAAATATGTTAGGCTATGTCCTGTCAAATTTCAACACTTTTCTCCCTAGCTTGGAAATGCGACAGGTTTTCAAACAAAAAGCATTATTCTTCTCCTTTGCATCGTTTTTGGAATGACAGAACCATTTTATCTAAGGTTCTTCCTTCTTCCACTGCTTCCACACTATCAGTGTGAGATAAGAGAGTTTGTTCTTGGATAACATCAGCGTAAGGAGCTAGACCTGTACTAAGCTTCAAAAGTGGAATTACATGATGACATACTTGGGGCAAATGTGGTAAAGATGATGCAGTCAGTATGGTCTACTACAGTGTGCCTATACATGTGAATCTGTATTCAGAGCAGTGTGTATATTTCTGCATCAGCATTGTAAATGCATTATGTTTTCCATTTTTTTATTATTTTGTCAGGAAAATACCCTTGGGCTAAGGAGTTAAGAAACTGTGCAGTGCTGAGTATATAATTCTACTTATGTAGATTAGAGTTTTTGAGAGCTGTTGGCTGATGATGCAAACTGTCAAACAAGACCCTTCAAGTTTAACTTGCAGTTCTGTGTAGCCACTGGCTGCTGCGATGGCCAGTCATCACTCGCCACTTCCTAATCAGTCTATTGAAATTCAGTGCAAAGGCAACACAGGCTGGAATACATTTTTGAAGAATAATAAAGTTAGGAAACACAACTTTTTTGTGGAACCCATGGTGTAAACACAAGAGTAAATCGCCTTTGAACTAGCTCAAGTCAACAGGTTTGGGCCTGAAGTTTTTGGCTGAAATATTTCTTGCAGATTGGTATGAAGATGTGATTAGATGTGGGCTGGAATGAAGTAAAACCACTGGGAGCTGCTCTTCGAATTCATCCCACTGAGGATGCAAGCTGAAAACTGATCTTGTAAGGCACAGTTTTTAGCTCAGCAGAAAAAAAAGGAAAAAGCCCTACTGACAAGGGAAGGTATGGATGTGAGCGCAGCTGCCTAACTTTTGCCAAGTAAACCACATAAAATGTCTTTGAATTCACAACATATTGTGGTGTAATCTGGATTCTAACCTTTGGCCACCCATTTTCTCCTCACCACGCACACTAGAAGCTGCCCCTTCTTTAGCTTGCAAGGAGAGTGGGCAGAGCTGTGACCTGGATGACACAATATGAGGGTTTGCAGCGAGCCACTGGTGGTCTCTTGTGCTTTGTCCTGATGTATCTGAACTCAGGGGTGGGAGTAATGTGTTTAAGCTTACTTCTGCTTAGTAGAGGTCAGCCTATAAATGTTCTTTACTAGTTAGCACAACAGGCTTCAGTTTTGCAAAGGGCAGTACAATAACAGTGTTACTTGCTGTAATGATTATTCTGGCAGATTTTTTATGGGATTTAGTCAGACCTTTTGTTTTTAAAATGCAAAGCAAATTCCGTATAGACATAGACTGAAATAGGAGAAAAGTAGCTCCAGGCACCCTTAGAAATTGAAGCGTCAGTGTTTCATTCAACTCATAGTGTGAGGAGCACCACAAAGAGGAATGTGTTTTAAAATTACCTTTAAACCTCATTTTAGATGTGGATATCTGGCATTTGATGTTATTTTTATTTTTATTGTAACTTGATACAGGAGATGCAAAAGAGGCTTTGCTTTAAAAAAAACTTGCTTGTTCTAGGAGAAAATGTGCAGGGAAAAAAATAATTCAAAGACTGTCAACAAAATGAAGTGTACATGTCTGACATTAATCAAGTTCATGTTATCTGCTGCATAGAAGCAAGGTTTCTTTAGTATTCACTTCCAGGTTAGTTGCTTTTGTGTTTTGAAAAATTCTACCATTCTTTCTTGACTGCTTCACTAGAGTTATTACAGTGTTGCTGTGCTTTTTGGGAACGCAGTTTGTCAAAAGAAAGGCAAAAGGAGAAATGGGCTAGACTTTTAAATTTCACAAGGTCAGTCAAAACCCACAATCTGTAAGTTCTTGTTTAGTTGCTTAAAGAATGAAATGGGTACTATGTAAATGTTGTGAGCATTCATAATCAATGATTCAATCTCAGGATGAAATAAAAAAACTTACGAATTACAAGCTGATTTTTTTTTAAATGCAGATTTGGGCTGGTTTTGTGATGGTGGAATAGTCATGAGAAAGTGGCAGAAGGATCATCATTTGAGGTATTTGATGTATGAAAAAAGAAGGGAAAAAAAAAAGCTATTTAAAATACTGCTGAGAATAATCCAGCCATGGATTTGGTTACCTACAGTATTCTATCATTAATAATCAGTTCCCTGGTCAAGAGAAACAGATCTTTGCATCTACTGGCCCTTTGTAATGTAGTCCACCAAGGAAGCAGAAAGGCATTCTTTACATAACTCAAATGCTGCTAAGAAGTAATATAAAGTCACCAAAGTTAGTGTGGATTGCAAATGCCACAAGCAGCAAAATCTTCTCTTGCTTAACATTATTTCTCAAGAGCTTTGTTGCAACATGTTATAAATGGTAGGAGCAATATTTATGGGATACAGGCCACAGTAGGTTAAGAAATATAAATTAAAAACCATGAGTGACTTAAACTGAGTCACCCTGATTTTATACAGAAGTAGAAATGGAACATGCACAGGATCTGTTCACATTGGGGATAGATGGTTTATTTCCAGACGACAGTCAGCATGCAACTGAACTCACACAACCTCTCCTCATGTAAAAGGCAAGCTTTTTAAAGCTAGGTCAGTCTGACTGCTGGCTCCTGTGCTTTTGATCTCATCCCTATTTCCAAGAAATCCCTCCTCTGAGATTTCTCACAAGCTAGTTTGATCTTGTACTATGTCAATAAAGGCTCTCTCCTTGTCAGCAAGGATCTGGAGATTTGAGAGGACCATACAGCCGTGAGCAGGACAGCAGTCAGAAAACACTGGATATATGTGACTGTAGACTCATGTCTTCTGTGTGTACCTGTGGCACTCAGTGAAGCTCTTTGATCCTGTCTCAGAATTCATCAGATGTGATTAAAATAAACCAAAATCTTTTAACTTCCCCAAAGAACTTCAAAATGAGCTAATGTCATTGTCCTGTCATTAAGACTTTGTATTATGCAAGAGATTGCCAAGCATCACAACCTTTCTATACCTGTAGGCTACAGACAATGCAATGACAGTACAGCACAGACAAACACAGACAGAGGAGAAAGTGGATGTAAAACCCAGTAAATAATGCTGGAATGACAATTTGTAGAAACCTCTTATACAGGTTCATCAAAAGATAGGATACTAGAGTGGAGGAAGGGGTCAGGTTTTCAAAATTTACCACTATTTAAGTCTGTAAAAAATGATCAAAACCATACAGCAACATGTATTTTCTAAAGGATGATCAAACTGACATAGTTTCTACAAAAATTAAAGTTATGATACATTGACCAGAAAGAAAGTCTAATGGGAGTTTAGGATAAAATACTAATTTCAAAGCAAACATACACAGATCTTAAAAAAAAAAAAAAAAGTTAATGACAGCCGGGGAAGGTATTGTGTAAAAATGAGTCATAAATTCCATTTATTTGGCACCCCAGAAAGGACAAATAATGCAAACATGATGGGTATGTGACATCTGTGCAAAGAACCAGAGCATAACTGAAAAAAGCTTAGGAGAGTTTATCTTGCACCTAGCAGTGGCTGGAAGCAAGTAGCAACTCATTTGTTCCAACTAAGCATGGCACATTGGTGCTGATGATGATTACAGTCACCTTTTGAGAACTGTCTTAACTTAGCCACATATTAGTCACCACTTTGGCTCATTTCTGCCTCAGGCAAAAGCATCTGGAGTAGTTTTATGATGAGCAATTTTCAGATAATGGACCATTTGCAATTTTGAGTATTTCCAAAGGATAGGTCTTAAGCATGCATATGCATTAGTATGGTTTAAATTACCACTCTACTTAAGTGCAGTGCAAGCATGAACCAAAGAAAATGAGAAGTTTAAAACCTATGTCTCCAATTTATTTGTTGTGGTAGGTGTCTGTAGAATTCAGTGCTTCATCCCTCAGATAGCTGTGTTTTTTTATCTGCAGGCATTTAGATATACAGCAATCTCCTCATACTCACAGTTGCAAATTGCTATGAAAAAAAAAAACTAGTAAAAGAAAGCAAAAGAAAATTCTAGTAACAATGACAGAGCATAAATTATTTTCATCAGAAACTACAGTATAACAGTGTAGAATCTAAAAGTTTTGAATGGAATGGGTGGGCCAAAACAGCCAGGTGTATGCAAACAAAGCAAGCAAAATACTTGATCAAAACTGGAGACTGATCCTAGTTTCTTTAACCACTAAAGCTAATGAGTGATGCTTAGAAACTAAGTAGAGGAGAAGAAAAATTAAACCCCAGTTGCCTACAGGGCAGTATGAACCACATAAATATCTACAAGTTCAAGAAGCAACTATCACTCCGCATAAGTACAGACCTAGAGTGTGAAAGACCTAATAGGCAGTTATTTTTATCCTACCTGTTAGGATTTCACTGGTCTTAGTAATCATGTATAAGGGGGCACACAAGTTGGAATTTGGAGAACAAAAACCATCTGTACAGGTGTTGGTATGCCAGTGTTAAGCATTTAAATGCAACTTGTCCAGACTATTATTATTATTTTATTCTGTGTTAATTTATTTCTCTGTATTATAGAAAACAAGCAGAGTTTATTTTTAAACTATAAAAAAAGTCAAGTCCTAAAAGAGACAGAGCAAAACAAGGCTAATGAGAATTCTTGGTTAATGCAATCATGCATTCTAATTCTTATTTTGCTCTAGGGGCTATTCCACAACCTGTTGTACGGTGCATGAGCATTCCTATTGATTCATGTTAATCATGAAAACCTACTTCACTTGAAAGGTTTCTCTGAAAAAAAAAAAAATGCCACGAATGGTGGTTTTATTTTACAAATGTGAAATTATAAATATTTGGAATTATTTTGAGAATGTAGTTATATAGAATGCTTATGTTTAAATCCTAACAGTTTGGGATGTCATAATATGGTCTTAAAATGCGAAATGTACCTGTATTTTCTAAAAGAGAAAGCCAAGGAAGAGGACATATGGAAAGGGAAGGGATAAAAATGCCAGGTGAGTATAAGGCATACAATTTAGCAATGGCTCACCCTGATAAGAAAATGCTACTATACCAGACATGCAGATGAGTTTCCTATGAAGAGTGTTTTGAGAGATTCAGGAGAGTGTGCATATTAAATAATAGGAAACAAGGGAAGAGGCATCTTGCATTTAGTATCCTTAAGAATCATAAAAGGAGGAAGAGGAATGGAGGCCGAGTCTCTCCAATCACTATGTGACGCATACCGACTTGCCTCTCAGGATACCATGGTAAAAGCATAGACTTAGGTGACCCACCACTAGGAATCTTTCTTTCTGGTGTGCTTCTACATTCCCTGCTTCTCCAGACTTTTTCCTTACAACTCCATTTTAGCCTAAACGGTGTGGCAAAGAATGTAGAGCCCAGGTTAGAATGTCAGGAGGGAGATGATTTATAGCATATTAGTATTGGGAAAAAAAAAAAACCTTGATTTGGTGGGTGACAATTAACAAAACAAAAATCACCCAATCACAGAAAATAAAGGCCACAATAGGTGGACAGAAAGAAACATGATACTCTATATAAAACCAGACATGTAACATTTTATTCTATCTGGTTTTGCTGAAAGAAAAACTAAGTAGCACTCAGATTCCTTTTAAGCTTCTGAGCTTAAAAATAACTGCAGCTAACCATTATGCCATTGCAGTGAGACACCCTCTCTCCTTAGTACTCATCTACAACTACTTCAGATTATTTAGATTTCTTTCTGAATGAAAATCCCTCAGAAATTTAATGATTATTTTTTGCTTTAAAAAACAATAATGTTTTGAAATACAGTCTGCAAGAAAGTCAAGTTCTCATTGCACTGTGCATCGTTAGGAATATGTCAGTCCATACGGTTCTGTAGGTTTCAACAGTTCTAAGCAGTAGGGCACCTGTGGGTTTGATTCAGATCTGGAATTCTGAGCGATTTACCTTTGAGGTCTACAGTTCTGCAAGAGGATATTCTGCAGTGAGTATTACACCCTTTCCATTTTCTACTATCATATTACCTGCCTACTATGTGAGTCCTTGGCCCAAATGTTCCAATGTCAAAACTGATGGTACAAATTCTTCTTCGTCAGGAATCTGCTTGAAAGATGCAGATCTGCCTCTTTACTCTGCTCTTGTGAGACCTCAGTTGGAGTATTGTGTACAGTTCTGGTGTCCTCAACATAAAAAGGACATGGAACTGGTGGAACAAGCCACTAGGATGATCAGGGGACTGGAGCACCTCCCGGATGAAGACAGGCTGAGGAAGTTGGGGCTGTTCAGCCTGGAGAAGAGAAGGCTGCGTGGAGACCTCATAGCAGCCTTCCAGTATCTGAAGGGGACCTATAGGGATGCTGGGGAGGGACTCTTCATTAGGGACTCTAGTGATAGGGCAAAGGGTAATGGGTTAAAATTTAAACAGGGGAAGTTTAGATTGGATATAAAGAAGAAATTCTTTCCTGTTAGGGTGGTGAGGCACTGGAATGGGTTGCCCAGGGCGGTTGTGAATGCTCCATCCCTGGCGGTGTTCAAGGCCAGGCTGGACGAAGCCTTGGGTGGCATGGTTTAGTGTGAGGTGTCCCTGCCCATGGCAGGGGGATTGGAACTAGATGATCTTAAGGTCCTTTCCAACCCTAACTATTCTGTGATTCTATGATTCTGTCTATAATTTGGATAGCCTCCATATGTTCTATTGAATGGTTAACTCCAAAAGTAAATTAATTCAGTTCAATGCGTGTTGCACTGTTGAGTACAAAGGTAGATATGCACTGATGTACTCTGTAATAATTAATTTTTATTTCTTTCCACCCTTTCCTTTGGTATGTAAATTTCACCATATTTAATGCAGGTGAAAAAAGAGATATAATAATAAAAGAGAAGCAGTTGAAAGAAGGAGAACTGGGAGTTTTAGTGGGTTGTTTAATGTTACATTATATAGAGAATTATCTGATATATTTGCAAAAATAAAAATATTAATATTTTCACATTTTCTAGTGTTAAATACAGTCTAGAAACACAAGTAAAGGATGATTACATATAGAGTACTTAGAAGTAAGCTGTTCATGAATGAATTGCTTTCATTCATGTAGCTTCAGGCAATGCTTAAGGTGGAAGTTCCAAGCACCCACACCCATGCTGCATGATATGCAGAGCCACTAATGGCATTTTGCCATAGACAATTTCCAACATCCTGAATTTATATTTGTTATTTACTTCCCGCAATATTCTACTTCAAATTTCAGTTAAAATGCATACTAAAGAATCATAAACTTTTTACAGATTTCAATTTGATAGTCTCAGAAGTAAATTGCAGACATAAAAATATTCATATTACAGCACAAAAAGAAATAAGGTTTGGAAGGAATTATATACAGTTGTATATAAGCAAATCTTTGGCAATGACAGATTGGGAGAAAGATTAATTTTAAGGTTTGTTATTCTGTAGCCGCTCTGTGAGAATGCTGTGTGCTTTTCTTGGAAGCATGTGCTATCAGCTACTATGGCAGATGGAAGTCAGAATAATTGGAGTTCTGATCCTGTACAGCAGTTTCATTGACTGAATGAAATGTTCTCCCCTGTTTGTCGTGGTTTAAACCCAGTCAAGTAACTTGTTCACTCACTCCCAGTGAGTGGTGCCGAGCTGACAACAGTTGAGGTCCGTGTCCGTCTCCCCCCCCCCTGCACCGGGGCTCTCCCCTTCCCCGCTCCCGGAGGAACGGGGAGGAGGATCGAGAGAGTGCAACTCCTACGGGTTGAGACAAGAACAGTCCAGCAACAAATCACCACCGCTACTATCAGCTAAAACAATGATAAGGGAAAATAACAAGGGAAGAGAATACGATACCACCGGCCAAGAAAACGAGTTCCACCCGGAAGCTCCTGTCCTTCCGGGTAACTCCCAGTTACCCCCCACCCCGGGCATGACGTGCTGTGGTATGGAATACCTCCCCGGCTAGCCCGGGTCAGGCGCCCCGTCTCTGCTTCCTCACAGCTTCCCCTCCTCCCTGGCAGAGCATGAGCCTCACAGAGTCCTTGGTCAGGGTAAACATCACTTAGCAACAACCGACAACATCAGCTTCACCAACACTGTTCTCAAACTAGAAGTCAAAACACAGCACTGCACCAGTTAACACAAAGGAAAAAAAAAACATGACTGCTACTGCTGAACCCAGGACACTGTTTTTTTCACATCATGGATGTTTAGATGTGACCCTTGGCAAAATGTACAGCAAGAGTGCAATATATATTCATGAATGAAACATAAAGGTTATATTGCTCAGAAAGCACTTAACCCAAATTATTTAGGTGAATGAAAATGGAGAAATCTTAAGTTAGTTTATTTTTTGTAATTAAGAAACCTCCAAAGACCTTCCCAAACATGCACATTTCTGGACTGGTAGAAGATCCCCTTATGGTTGGTCACTGATCCATAGGCTAATTCATTACATAATGGAAAGTACACCCAGTCTGAGTTTGGAACTTCTTCTGTTATTGCAATTTCATGTTTGCAGAAGTTTCCTGAAAAAAGAAAAGCAATCCTGTGATAGAGGAAGAAAAAATCCTTTCTACTAGGCCATGTAAGATTAAATCCTAAAAGGTAACAGCATACTTAACATTTGCCTGCCAAGCCATAAGGCTGGGTTATAGGCTTACATTACAAAGTAAGTGCCAGGAAAGACTGAAGAGTAATACCTGTTGTGGTTTAAAACCAATCAGGCAGCTTGTTCACTCACTCCCCCGCCCAACTCCCACGAGACTGCAACTCCCACGGGTTGAGATAAGAACAGTTTAGTAACTAAGGTATAACACAAATCACTACTGCTACCACCAATAATAATAATGATAAAGGAAATAACAAGGAAAGGGAATTAAATCTTCTTTTTTGAAAATTACCTCGAGTGTTCACAGGCTCTGTCTTAGTCTGTAAAATATGTAATTCTTAAGTATTCCTTCCAATGTTTTCAAAGGATGGCACATTTTGAGCAAAGTCTCTGGGTGTGATTTAGGCTGGTCTTCCCAGTTATTTCCCTTCTTTGTTAGCTTCTCATTTTTAGAATGTTTAAATTAAAATTGAGGTCCAATTGGAAATTGGATGGATAGTCTCTTTGAGCTCCTGAGGGACATGTGAGGTTTGGCTAGTCGGGATTTGTTTAACTTATAATTGAGCAAACTATATGTGAATAAACTGTTTGAATTACACTGTCTGCAGTTTGGACAGATCCAGTGTTGAGGATTATTCAAACAATTGTTCTGTAGAAATCCTTTTTCTTTAAGAGTATAGTTTTCTTGTGTTTAGTTAAGGCAAAATAGAGGAACTTCATACAGTCAGTTTTAGCATTTTATTGGTAACTGCATTGTTTAGCACTTATAATATTAACACTGTTAAAGTAAGCAAACAATAGTATCATCATAATCTAGGGTAGATTGCCTCTGAAGCTGAAAATCGTTAGATCTCTCAAATTATTTTTTTTTTTTACTTTACCGAAGTAGTAAATAAGTTCATTAGTTGGCCTCTTTTACTGTGGAGCTTTGGGAATTTTAGTTGTGGGTTTGGTTATTTTTTCCATTATCATGCATTTATGAGTTGGGTTTTAGCTGGGGTTTCAGCGTATTTTTTGCTGATCCATACTTAAAATACCATATGTATTTGTAACCCAGGTTCTTCATGACGTCTGAGTTACTGTCTCTCCTAAATAGTATGTGGTATTACCATTATCTTACACACTTTCCACATCCCTGCTGATTTCATCTGCCATTCGAGTCCTTCCTGAGAATAATACTGGTCTTTCACATTTGTGGCGAGTGCTATGCTTGACATTATCCACAGCATCTTTAGCCTCCAGGTGTAGTGAATACTTGATTAAATCCTGTCTTTCCCTCACTTGGAACATCTGAAAAAACATCTGTTGCATTGTACACATTACTCACATTTGTACACAGTTGAAGGTGATAACCTGTGGCAGGTTTTCACTTTTCAGGACCATTTTGAAGCATTACTCAAATTTCTTAGCCAGCAGCTACTGTCCTTGCCAAGAGATTGAAAGTGTACCTTTATACCCCTTTGTTTAAATGAAAGGTCTTTGATACTTGGGTGGAATTGCTTGATCTCAAGGTTGCATTTCCCAATAAGTGTCTACCAGACCACAGGAAAAGGCCAGTATAGCCTGAGGTATAGCTGCTATACCATACCTACTGAGTCTGAGATTCATGGTATACTGTAGAAAAATTGACACTGCCTAGCTGAAATCCCCTTTTTTTTCAGGCTTCAGGCCAGTACAGTATGGTGTTTATGCAGCTTCTCTTGCAATCTGCTCTGGCCTGTTCTGGGCCTCCATCCCCTCCTGAAATTGCATGAGTGTGTATTATATGAAATAGAATGAAAACTGCGTTTTGTCTTGAGCCACAGGGAAGTTTGCCATGGTATTGGGCCCATCTCACAGAGAGCTTTGTGCATTGTTTGAGACATGACTCTGCTGGAGGGTGGGAAAATGCTTTTGGGGCAGCTTAGAGCCAGACCTGCCACCTTCAACAGTGGGATGAGGTGGAGGGCAAGCAACTCCAGTGTGCTTTTGGGAGGTGCAGCAAAGCAGCTCACCTCCCAATTCCATGCTGGAAATAGTGTCTTTCCTATCAGATAGGCTTTCAGATAGTTAAGACTACCTGTGGTGGTTGCTGTTTTATAGATGATATGCAGTATCTTAAGCCTTGAGGCTCTGGGAGTTTTAGATAATATCCATAGAAGCAGATCCTTTCTGTGCCTGGAACAGCTGCAGCTCACACTGCACATCGCTCCCCATTGTGCATGTTTTAATGTTGATGTTCAGTTCTGTAGTCTGCCTTCTCAGAACTGTTCTTGAAGCATCATTTTCAAAATTCTATTCCTTTTATGTCTTTCATTCCTGTAATGTTGATCCTCTGATACTTACAAGTGGAAGCACAGAAACCTTGTAAAACCCCTGACAATTAAGATCAGTCTGTATTATCCAATCTTACATACTGATGTCATGTTATGCAGAAATCCCCATGAATTCATTCAGGTTTTCTAACTTTACCTGAGGTCTTTTTTTACTTCAAGTAGACATTGATTAAACACAGACTGAATCAAAACCAAATAATAGCGGGGGGTAAGGGTAGTATTTACTTTGGCTTTAATAGAGCTCAAGCCCCAGTTTTATTCAAAGCCATATTAAAATTATCTCAAACTACATGACATCAACACACTATGCTGTAGAAGTAACAGGAGGTACTAAAAACATTTGCAAATTTGCCACCAGTGTTCTAATGGATATAGGGAATTTTACTTAATAGGCAAAGATTGATTTAGCTTTCATACTTATTTCACTGCTAATTCTGCTCTTGTTTTCTTTTTATCCATCATTATTCTAAGCCTTTGGCAAAAGAAGCAAAACCAAAATAGTTCCCCACCCAGTGTTTTCTATGTTCTTGAGGCAAGAGAAAGGAAATAGCCTTGCTGTTTGCACAGTGATAGTAAAGGCTGTGCAGGGTACCACACCTAAATCTTCAACAGCAAATATGCCACAATCGTGTTAGACATACACATAAACAGCATTATGAGTCTCATTAGTATCTTTAAATGAAGTACATTTAGGTTAGGCATGCTGAGAAAGTAATCTCTGTAACCCCTTGAACACCTTAAAAACATGAGTAATTTTCCATTCTTTTCCATAAAACGTACTGTGGACATGGTATTTTGCTCATCTAATGTGCAGCTTGACTCATTGAAAGAAAGTAATGTAAATGAAATCTGAATTACAGCTGTATCCTGTTAT
Organism: Pezoporus wallicus; assembly: GCF_028554395.1. NCBI lineage: Eukaryota > Metazoa > Chordata > Aves > Psittaciformes > Psittacidae > Pezoporus > Pezoporus wallicus. The sequence goes on from NW_026640647.1 coordinate 338,551, forward strand.
AATGAATAACGTCTGCTAACTAAGACACTGAGTCAAGGACCTAGTTCTCTGTGGAAGGAAAATATTTGTGTTTTGCACTGGAAAAGCTGACAGGCGTACATCTGTGTGCTGTGCTTCACATGCTGAACACTAGAAATAATGCAAATTGTTGATTTGGCTAGGATTAGTAAAAACGTGGTTTGAGAATCATACCACTTTGCGTGACTAATTCTGAGAAGCAAATGCAAAGCCTTGAGTGTCTTTTTTGGGGGGTAAAGTCTGTTTAGTTTGTCTTTCATATTTTTGCATTAGTTGTGGTATTAGCTTCAATCTGGAATGTCTTAAGCAAAGTTCAACAAGTAAATCAACACTTACTTGTATCCAAGATTGATAACTGATTAGCAAACCAGGATATAAAATAGGGTATCTTATTATTATCTGAATTTTTCATGTGTGTGCATGCAGCTTTAAATAAACACTTTAGCTTCCTGAATAAGCAACCCTTGCTACAGTTTGAGAGCTTTGTATGATTTATATGAGGGCAGTTCTAAGAGAAACTTGTCTGTTTTTCAATTTCACTGCAAGGTCAGCTCCGGATATGAGCAAACCTTAAGCATGACGCTGGACTTTCTTCTGTTCATGTGTTCCAGTTGCATAACCTATCTGGAGTATGTGCAAGAGTTCTTTCAGAGTCATATGATAATAACACATCAAAATTTATTCAAAGTCATCTAGTAAATGTAGACCATTTCATCTCATTAATTTGTGTATTTTATATGCTCTTATATCTAATACTAGTTTTTAAATTGCAAGTGCAGTTTAGAAGGCATTTGAAGAAGTGCAGAAATGTTGAAAACCTGACAGTGATGCATTAATTTTTCCAGTGCTCAGAGTAAAAAATTAGAGTTTTATATCAAATAGGAAAGAAATACCTATTCATTAGGAACAGTTGCACAGTACCGCTGCCGGGAGGAAGATGAAAGACTTTGGGGCACTGAATCTTGCTGGTTGGAAGGATCAGAGGAGGCCAAACTTCCATCAAATTAGCAAAACAAAAACAGTGCCAAAAATTCAAATTTATGCTGATTCTCCCCTTGCCATGCTTTTCTCAAGCCTTGCTTGAGAGACTGTGCTGATGGCTCAGGATCATGTGCATCAGGGTGTACATCTCAGCTAGAGTTTAGCAACCTAAGAAAGCCCTAGGTAAACTGAGCTTTCTAAGACCAAAACTCTATTAAGAAAGAAAAAAAGTAAAAGCTACTGCCAGCTATCACCTAGGCACCTTCTTGTTTGACATTACAACTCCTTATGTACCTAGGGCATTTCTTCCATGCATGCCCAGAACTGCTTTTAGCTGGGAAACTCAGAGCCTGTTTTCTACTCAGACTGGATTTTGATCCAAGAGCTAGACAGCTGACCAACTAAACATAAGGCAGCACCAAAGCAGTACGTGCTCTATGAGCATATATAATGCATTCTTTAGAAGTTGAGAACTCTCTAGTTGTAATAGTTGTGGTAATTTAAACATGACCTATTGCTGTATGGAACACGTATGCATAAGTACACATACATACTGCAGAGGACTGCTTTTGACTTCTATTCATAGAGATTTATTTTTGCAATCTCTAAAGAAAGTTCTGCTATAGATGCTAGGTAGGCCATTGCAGATGTGATTTCCACTTCCTTATGAGCCTGAAAGTACTTAGGTTTAGATTTTCCAGGGAAGAAACTTTCACCATTGGTTTCATTGGTCCTTTTCAGTTCTTTCATCTTTACCGCTATATACCAAAGGCTCTTGGTTTATTCCTGCTGCAGTCTGCGCACCTTTGCCATTTGCGCAAGCAGGAGGACACCTGTGCTGAAATGTCCATTTTTATGTCACAATTTTTATTTCAAGTCCTTTTTGCATAGGACATCTGAAAATGTAATACTCTATATATGTAACTTTTATAGAAAGAACATTAAGTTGCTGTAATGACATCCTAAGTTATATAAGTCATTGTTTAAAATAAAAGTACTAAAACTGTTATGGTTCACCTGTGGGGCATTTAAAATGGTGATAGCCCAAATAAGCCTTCATAAAAATATAGAGCTTTGTGACAATTTGGTTTTCAGAAAATTTATTTGCTTTAAAGAATTATGGATGCAGTACATATATAAGGGCAAGCATCCTTTTTGAAAACAGTATTGCCATCCAAGCTCAGTTTTCATACTTTGTTTGATACAGTTCTCAGGCTCTTAGATGGATTTATTTTGCACACTATGCCTTTAGACCAGTTTTGCCCTCGGGGTGTCAGTGTGTGCCAATGAAATCTTTTGTGTGGCTGAAGTAAAATTTATGTCAAGACAAGACTCAAAGTGCCTAGGACCTGGTTTCCTGCTGCGACATACAAACAATTTCACTGAGTTTTTGTTACTCAGCAGTGAGAGAAGTGACTGCCTAGTTCCTTTGTAGCTTTTTATGTCACTTCATCTGAGTTACATCATGAATTCATTTCCCTCAAGCAATGCATGTTCTGTTTGTACTTTTTTTATGGTTTTACCTGTTTCATTTTGGGGTGGGTTTTTTTCCTGAAGTTTATGTTAAGCAAATCAACTCATGATTAAAAAACACCACTTCTTTTTATGCTTAGCTTGGGAAGGATCTCTTTGAGGCAGAAAATAAGCTTGGAACTAGTAATACTTTAAATCTGCTTAGGTTGTTTATTTATTTATTCCCTTTGAAATGAAGTATTTCTGTTGTAAGTATGTCTTTCAAAGCTGCCATATGTAGGAGGCAAAGATTCATTCTCACAATCTGCAAACTTTTAATAAATCAGAGTAATTAAATATTTCATAGCTTTCTACTTGAAACAAAAGTTAATTTTACTAAATTTTAAGTGTACTTCAATATTAATAAGGGTTTATAATTTCAGACATAAACCTTTTCATTTAGGCCACTGTCTAAGTGTAGTTGGCTTCCCTCCTCTCTGCACTTTTCTTACAGTTTTTTCTTTTCTTCTTGTCTATTTACAATATTGTGATTACAATTCAATCATCTCAGTAATTTTATTAAATGTTTTTGATTTTTGGCATACATAATGGTGTATTTGGGCACTATGATCAAGCTTCTCTCTTAGTTTTGCTTCTCAGATGTACCATACAAGTCATTCCTTCCAGCACTTGAACAGATGCATGTCTGTTCTGTTTTACCCTATCTTTTCTTCAGAAGTACTTGAGAAAGGAATAAAAGGACTTTGATTCACACCCTGTCAGTACTTCAGTCTTTCATAGGTGGCCAAATTTGACTAGAACCAACTTTATGTCCTAGCTAGTCACAGCTTATATCCATTGAAACCCAATTTACAATTTTCTCTGAGAATTTGTTGGTGGTTTTTTTAATGCACACTAACAACTGTACATTCATACAATAGTCAGTCTCCCTTGGTATTACAATCACACTTTGAAATGACGCTTCTTGTTTTATGTTGCCTCTAGGCAAGCCCTATGAAATTCCTCTGAAGCAAGCTAGAAGATGAGCAAAGACAAAGCAACAATCTTAAAATATCTGAATGAAAATAAAAATCTGGGAAGAAAAAATATTAGTCTGAGGTTCCATCACTTTAAATACATTATTTGCTCTGAGAATATTCCGAACAAATATCTCATATTTCTCTTAAGATTTCATATTAATCTGCTTTCAGTTACTACCATCCCCAGCCCCTCCCACCAGAAGTAAACGTTAGGGGAAACTAGGCTGAAGCTGAAGCTGCTGCTTTGATATGCTACCTCATGAAAACATAGATCTGTCAGATCTGATGTTCTGAGGCAGATTTGCACTTTCATGTTACTGGGAATGGAGGGGGAATAGACACTAATTTCAGCTTTCACAATGGTTCATGCTCCAGTACCACTTTAATTTGCATTAGCTTTTTTACTGCAAAGGAGATCAACCCCTTGTTTTCATCTTCATATGGAATGTTGTATTGTCAACTGAGAGTTATGGTTCTCCTCTGTTTCACACAATGGAGTATTGTGTACAATTCTGGTGTCCTCAACATAAAAAGGACATGGAACTGGTGGAACAAGCACAGAGAAGGGCCACGAGAATGATCAGGGGACTGGAGCACCTCCTGTATGAAGATAGGCTGAGGAAGTCGGGGCTGTTCAGTCTGGAGAAGGGAAGGCTGCGTGGAGACCTCATAGCAGCCTTCCAGTGTCTGAAGGGGGCCTATAAGGATGCTGGGGATGGAATCTTCATTAGGGACTGTAGTGATAGGACAAGGGGTAACGGGTTAAAACGTAAACAGGGGAAGTTTAGATTGGGTATAAGGAGGAAGTTCTTTCCTGTAAGGGTGGTGAGGGACTGGAATGGGTTGCCCAGGGAGGTTGTGAATGCTCCATCCCTGGCGGTGTTCAAGGCCAGGTTGGACATAGCCTTGAGTGACATGGTTTAGCATGAGGTGTCCCTGCCCATGACAGGGGGGTTGGACCTTGATGATCTTAAGGTCCTTTCAAACCCTAACTATCCTATGATTCTATGATTCTGTGAGCTGAATCACAGATCTTGACATTCTCAAATTTGTATGGGAAGGAACTGAAATACAACACAGGTGTGAATCCTTTGGCTTAAGTCCACCTCTGCATGTGCTTTCTCTGTCACTGCATCTTTTATTGCTTTTTTTGCTATTAAAAATGACCATTGCAAAGGTATAGGAAAGTTTTTGCATCAACCGAGTACAACCATTAGTTCTATTCTCTGTTTTTTCAACCTTTAACAGTTATCATGACTGCAGAATGACAGACACATTTGGCCAAGAACCCTTAATGTAAAAAACACACTTTTACAGCACAGAGTTGTAATCAGGCAAGCTGAGTAACTTGTAGGCCAAATGGTAGTGAGACAGAAACTGCAGCAGAAGAGCAGTCACCTAGGTCTATGCCAGAAGGAGGGTACTACCAGGGCAGGCATGCATAACTTCAGCAGCCCTTGCAGGTATGGTCATAGGAAGCATGAATCTCATTCGAAGTCATGCACCCAAAATGTTCTGGATACAGTCCAGAGCAAGAAGACCTTTAAGTATTGTTTGCTCTATTTCCAAGAGTCAATCTTCAGCTCTTGCGCGGGAACCCTTCCTGCTTCAAAGTGATCTAAACAGCATAATACTTGACAGATTGTAAAGAATCAGTCAAGGTAACTGTGAATGCTGAAAGTGCCATAGTTTATAGCAAATATTTGCATTGACCTGGGTATTTATTCAAGAAATGTGCAAGGATGTGTGCTACAGTACCAGATCCTGATTGTCTCCTAGTGTTTTTTAGTTTGTCTTGCTAAAAGTACAGCCATAATGGAAATGTATCATTAGTTTTACTAATTATTAATTTCCCACTTAAAAATGTAATTCTCATAATGAGAAAATGGAAGCACTCTATGGTGATATTCCCCTAGAGTAGAAATGAAGCACTTGGAAAACGCTTTGGAAGCATTCTCCTCTCTTAAATCATAAATCAGTATCAAATGTAAGATGCTTAGTAATGTAAAAGTGGTCAGATCTTCAAAGACAAACATTTCCATTCTCTTTTCTCACTTCTCTCATTAGGACACTGTCTGCAAGTAATAGAAGTAACCATGCCCAAAGAGTGGTTTTTAATGGGGGGTTTTGGCTGTGGGCTTTTTTACAATTAAATGAAATACAAGGTTTCTTGATGCATTATTTTGTCATTTAGGAGATTACTTTCCAAATTTATGAAAAGCACAATATATTCTTATTTTAAAAGACCTTTTTCTTCTAATACTAAGTTATAATTACCATGTATCATGGCATGAATCTTCAGTACTTAAATACATTATATAATTTAAGTATGAGCCAAATCTCTGTAAATGCCATCAAATAACCTGGACTTCTATAACTTACTTTCCAAGTAGCATATTTTGATTTACTGCTTTGCTAGAAACACAGGAAGGAACAATGCGACTAGAATTTATTTCAAGGATGCCTTTTAACAGAGGTGTTGAAGCCTAGGTATTGAAGCAGTCTTTGTAGCATTTAGAATCTCTCTCCGATATTGTTTTTAAGTCTAAATCTGAATTTAGTTCTTTGTGATCATGTATTTGTCTTCCCTTATATATGTAGCAAGATTTCAGTGGGCATGAGATAGGCAAGGCCAAAGTCTTGTTACACAGTTTTCCTTTCAGAAATCTTGTTGTCTTTGCCATTTTCCATCCCAATAATTCAACAGTCAGTTGAAGAGAGGAATAAGGGAAAATTTCTCAGGGCTCAGCAGCAAAGTTTAATATCTAAAACTGAAAAGACTCCCAGATGAATAGAGCAAACCAGAAAACCCAGCAGACATGAACTCTGGCCCACAGCCTGCAGATAAATCTGTTTGCATGGACAATTACCTACACAGTCTGATGATGTCAGTGGAAATCCATGCAGAGGTAAGGACTTGCGGGCAAAAGCTTGGCTCTGCTCAGATTAGGGAAGCTGTTCAGGTGTTCCATTTCTTTGTAAAGTGAGACAGATGTTAGATGGTTGCTGCCATTATATTTACAGTAGACCATGAGTCAGTTCAAGCTCTCAAAATTGCTGGCTGTCAAGCTGAGCTGGGTACTGCATTCATCCTTCATTACTGGGAATTTAGGTCTGTATCTTACACAAAGGCATGAGTGAAAATAAGATTTTTCATCCTATTATGATTTTCTTTTTCTTGCCACACAAAAAAACCTTAATTTAATTTTTCCCAGGTTTTGGTCATGCACGAGGAGACGCAGTCTAAGAAAAGGTGAAATTGAGCTTCTAGCAGAGTTTCACAGGAATGTTGATTATTATGTAACTAACTCAAAAAGTTGCTATTTTTTTACTTTCATAACACTTTCCATAACTAAATTCTTTATTCCAATTTATAAATATTAAAGGTATCTTTTATACATACCTTGTTATATTTGTTAAAATCCACTTAATCATTTATGAAATAAAAAAGAAATGTGTTTTATTAATTTATTCCACAGTTATTATTATTCCACAATATTATTATTCCACAATATTATTATTCCAAACTTAGATACATCTTTCATAAGTATTTTTAGTTCTGTTTCCTCTTATTGTGTTTACTAGCTTTCTCCTGTCCTGAATTTGTATACTCTCTGCCAAAAACTAGCAGATGTCCCATTGACTACTAACATAGAAGATAGAAATTTACTCTTGGAAGCCTTTAGAGGAAAAGAAAGAAATCATCTGAATCATTCAGACTTATTTGTCTGTCTTTTCTTCTGGTTTTGTTGTGTTATTTTGGTTGGTTGTTTTTGTTCTTTTTTTTTTTGTTTCCTTTTTCGCAGTACTCCTTAAAACAGTTTTTTTCTCATGATGTTCAGAATGCCTTTGGAAAGTGTTTTCTCTCAGGAACCTAAGCTAGGTTAGACTAGCTTTTGATGGCCCGAAACTTAAAGATACTGAACACAAAGTTGTTAATTTCAGAAGGTGATTCTTTGGTATATGTAATCCTAGCAGAGTCTTGAACAGAGTTCTAGCTAAGAAAACTGACAAACTTAGTAAAGAGTAGAAAGAATGGCCTGTTTCTCCAAAATATATTATTTTTTTAAAAATCTCTTTTGAGTATCCTGTGAAAATTCTGAAATTGTTCAAGAGGTACATAAGCTTTGTTCCTCAAATACTTTAAGAAGGGGGTCTACAAGGATGCTGGGGAGGGACTCTTCATTTGGGACTGTAGTGATAGGACAAGGGGTAATGGGTTCAAACTTAAGGGAAGTTTAGATTGGATATAAGGAAGAAGTTCTTTACTGTGAGGGTGGTGAGACACTGGAATGGGTTGCCCAAGAATTTGTGAATGCTCCATTCCTGGCGGTGTTCAAGGAGAGGTGGGATAGAGTCTTGGGTGGCATGGTTTAGTGTGAGGTGTCCCTGCCCATGGCAGTGGGGTTGGAACTAGATGATCTCAAGGTCCTTTCCAACCCTAACTATTCTATGATTCTATGATTATACATATACATATATATATATATATATATGCACACTTTATATTTTCCAAGGTTGCAAGGAAGAAACTCATAGAGTGCAAATTGAAGAGGACACCCCTTTGTCGTGGGGAAAGAGCTTGCGTGTCCTTGTGAGGTTGAGAGCTATACTGATGGTGGCATATGCTTCCAGTTGGGTCTCCCATGCCAGACAGGTCTCAGCTGAAGTGTCAGACAAAGTGTGGCCATGGGCATAATGGGCTCACTAGCCTTTGGGCAACCATCCTAGGAGAAGGACAACTCTAACTTCAAATCCTGGCAGATGGAGCTCGTTTAGCCCTGTAAGGCCATCCATCTAAGAGAAGGACACTCTAATCAAACCTACGACCTGAGGACTTTGCTGTCACCGTCCAAGCTCGCTAGGCCCTGGCACTTAAACCTCAGGTGTAAAGGGTGGGGCCAGTTCCGTGCACGCTGTGCCTCACCTAAAAATCCACGGTGCAGGCCTGAAGGGTTTACCCACACTTGCAAAGCCCTGCAGCGACATGTGAAGGATGAAACGGCAGGTGATAAGGTGCACTGGAAGCCACAGACCCAACCCTGCATGCAGGCAGTTCAGGACATTGGTTGCTCGAGGCTGACCCAGGAGATGACAGTCTTGTTTGGCAACATCCTGAATGACCAAGCAGCCTTTTTTCAAGGAGAGCACTGCTTGTTCCATATGGAGAGAGGCCTAGAAAAGGTGGCCTAATCAAAGCTCATCTCCCCCTCCACCTGGCTGGCTAGCCGCGGCCAACGGGCATCATCTGTTGCGGTCAATTAAAGACAAAGAGACAAAGGCATACACCTGCCTCCAAAGGTGTGTCCAGATAGACACTCACATGTGGGAACATCAGAACCATGCTTGATACAGTGAACAGTGGGCGTCCTGAGCGCCATTCTGCTGTAATTGCCCATGAACTGTCATGACTTAACATCAACATTGCTGCTCTCAGTGAATTTCGCCTTCATGAGGAAGGTAGCCTTAAAGAATATGGTGCCAGCTATAGACTCTACTGGCCAGGCAAATCCAAAACTGAAAGTCATCTTTCTGGAGTTGGCTTCATGATTAAAAACTCCATCGTCTCTAAACTTGAAAATTTGCCGATAGGTCGCTCCAATCATATTATCTCCTTACACCTTCCACTACACAATATGCAACATGTTGTTCTTTTCAGCATGTATGCTCCGACTCTGCAAGCTGACCCTGCAGAAAAGGATAAATTCTACACTGACCTGTGTCACCTCACTCAAAAGGTTCCTATAGAAGATAAGATCATAATCCTTGGTGACTTCAATGCCCGAGTAGGTAAGAACTCTGAAGCCTGGAAAGGAGTACTAGGCAATCATGATGTTGGTAGCTGCAATGATAACGAACACCTCTTGCTAGAGTTTGCTTGCAGAGCAGTAGCTTACCATCACCAATACTATTTTCCAGCAGAAAGACACCCTGAAGACAACCTGGATGCATCCTTGATCTAAACACTGGCACCTTATTGACTATGTCTTAGTGCACCAGAGAAATGTTTGCAATGTCTGTCACACCCAAGTGATGCCTAGTGCAGAATGTCAAACAGACGACTGCCTTGTATGTTGCAAACTTAACCTTCACTTTAAGCCCAAACCTAAGAGGGGCTGCATTCCGAGGAGGAGGCTCAAAGTTAATAATCTTCAAATAGATGCAGTGAGGGACAGCTTTCCGGCTAACCTTCAAACTAGGCTTGAAAACCATCTTATAGACTCTTCTCCTGAGGTGCTTTGGCAACATATTAAAAATAGCATCCTGCAGTCCTCCGAAGAATCTTTTGGGTTCTCCTTAAAGTAAAACAAAGACTGGTTTGACGATAACATTCAGGAGGTCCAGGAATTGCTGACAAAGAAGAGATCTGTTCATCAAGCACACCTCGGTCAGCCACTTTGCCATGTAAGAAAAGCAGCCTTTTGTCTTGCAAGCAGTAAACTCCAAAAGAGACTTTGAGACATCCAGAACAAGTGGTGGCTCACGGTAGCAGAAAAGACTCAACTATGCACAGATTTGGGTGACCATGGAGAATTCTATGAGGCTCTGAAAGCAGTGTACAAACCCACATACCAGGTTCAAAGCCCCTTACTCAGTGCAGATGGCCAAGTGCTTCTTACAGATAAAATCTCCATCCTGAATCGTTGGTCTGAACATTTTCAAATACTCTGTAGAGCTAACTGTGTAGTCCAAGGCACAGGAATCCAGCACATTTTACAACATCCGGTGAAAAGTGAATTAGAGATAGTTTCTACCATGGGAGAGACTTTTAAGGCTATACTGCAGGTGAAAACTTGCAAGGCAGCTGGGGTCGACAGAATCCTACCCGAAATCTGGAAGTATGGAGGCCAAGCACTTCATGATATATTTCATGAGCTCGTTGTGCGCTGTTGGGAACAAGGTAAACTATCATCAGATTTTCATCATCACTCTGTATAAGAAAAAAGGTGTAAAGTTACTGAGGTATAACTCTGCTCTCCATTGCTGGAAAAATCCTTGCAAGATTGAATAGATTAGTACCTGCTATCGCAGAAGAACTTCTACCTGAAAGTCAGTGTGGTTTCAGAGCTAATAGAAGTACCACAGACGTGGTATTTGTTCTCAGACTACTGCAAGAAAAGTGTAGAGAACAGATTAAGGGGCTCTATGTAACTTTTGTTGATCTCACCAAAGCTTTTGACACTGTGAGCAGAAAAGGCCTGTGGCTGATCTTGGAACTATTTTCCTGGCCCCCCAAGTTCCTCAAAATGATTATTCTGTTACATGAGCATCAGCACAGCCAAGTCAGATATGGCAATGCACTCTCTGAGCCCTTCCCAATAACCAGTGATGTTGAACAAGGTTGAGTTCTCACACCAACTTTATTCACAATCTTCTTCAGCACGATGCTCCAAAGGTCTACGGTAGATCTCGACAAACGAAACGGCATTTATATTCAATATCGCACCAGTGGGAGCCTATTCAATCTAAGTCGTGTGAAGACCCACACTAAGACCCTAAATCATCTTGTCCGTGAACTGCTTTTTGCTGGTGATGATGCCACCCTTGTTGTCCACACAGAATCAGCTCTACAGCATTTAACATCTTGCTTTGCAGAGGCAGCTGAGCTTTTTGGGCTGGAATTCAGCTTGAAGAAGACAGTAGTTCTCTACCAACCCGCACCACAAGAAGATTACCATCATCCCCACATTACTATGGGCGAGTCAGAGCTTAAGTCAGTTCAGCAGTTCAGCTGTCTGGGAAGCATTATTTCCTCGGATGCCACGATTGACAAAGAGATAGACAACAGAATAGCAAAGGCATATAGAGCCTTTGGAAAACTCCATAAAGGAGTCTGGTGCAATAAACCCCTGGAAGAAAAGTGCAAAGATCAGTGTCTGTAGAGCCATTGTACTGTCTACTCTTTTATATGGGTCTGAATCTTCGGTAATCTACCGCCATCACCTGCAACTCCTCGAACGCTTGCGTCAGCGCTGCCTCAGTACAATTCTAAACATCCATTGGACTGACTATGTGTCAAATGTTACTGTCCTTGAACAGGCAGGGGTCACCAGTATCGAGGCCATATTGCTGAAATTGCAGCTGTGCTGGGCAGGGCACGTCTCCAGGATGGAGGATCACTGCCTCCCTAAGGTTGTGTTTTATGGTGAACTCGCCCCTGGCTGCCACAAGAGAAGTGCCCCAAAGAGGAGATATAAGGACTCCCTGAAACAATACCTCAACCTTGGCCATATTGACTACCATCAGTGGTCCACCTTGGCCTCTAATCGGGAGATTTGGAGACACACCGTACATAACGCTGTTGTCTCCTTTGAGAACACATGCAGAATTAGTCTCAAGGAGAAAAGACAATGTAGAAAGAATTGTGCCTCACCTGTACCACCCAAGGAGACCTTTCGCTGTGGATTTGCCTATCCTGCATTGGTCTTTTTAGTCATCAGCACGCTTGTAATAAGCGTGGGTAAAGCCCTTCCCAAATCTTCATTCATGAAGTCAAGCCATCAATATTTTCCAGGGTTGCAAGGAAGAAATTCAAACTGAGTGCAAATTGAAGAGCAAGGTTTCTGGTTGGCTTTCAGGTAAGCAGAAAGAAAAAAATAAGCCACCTGTTAACAGCAGTTACCTGAAAGTTTTTTTTAAAGTATTCATGTGACTAGCTTAAATATATTCTTGTTTCTTCTATACTGATGATTTTGTTTTATCTTGTCTTTGCACTAGTAGAATTTCCTGTTCATCATCTCTTGGTTCCAGGAATAGCTAACAGCCACCAGTCATCTTGATTACAAATATAGTTAAGTAATTTACAGCCTGTATTAATAGTTATATGTGAAAAAACTGATTGTCCTAAATTCAGTTTGTTGCATTTTTATATACTGAGTTCCACAGACAACATCTTAAGTAACTGCATTTTTTTAGGATAGAGTTAGCTAGGAACAAAGCTTGTGACTGAGAGGAAGGAGCTCTCACACCTGTGCCTGTTGTTCTGCCTGTCATTTTGTGTTAACATAGATGTGCCATTTAAAACATGCTTCTTCCATTAGCACAACTCTAACATAGATGTTTGGAAGAATTGTGTATATATATTGCTTTGAGATATGATAGCGAAGGCACACTGAAAGATCAGTATGTCAGTGTAGTCACTTGTCAGTATAGTCACTATGTCAGTAGTAATCACTATGTCACCTTTCCACTTTAGCTTCTAATAAGACAGAATCATAGGTTTGTGTTGGAAGGGACCTTAAAGATCACCCAGTTCCAACCCCCTTGCCATGCAGGGTTAATGATACTTCAAAGTTTGCAATTCACTATTAAAATATATTTTTGAGTTGATTAGTTTTAGCTGTTATCTGCACTGTATAAAAATCATGCAAGGAACATCTCTATAGGGAATACGAATCAGTATCACTTGAAGCACAACTGTTGTGGCTAAAGCCTCCAATATCACAGTCTTGCAGTTCTGTATGAACAAGTCTATGAAGTGCTCTTTGCCTCTCTAATAGGTATTTCATTGTTTTATCCACCTTAAAAAATACAGACTCTTCTGATTTTGGCTATTGCTTTTCTCTGGCATAGCTGAATTATTTTATAGAACACAAACCTTCCCACACTTTAGCTCACGTCTCTGGCAAGTTAACCAACTCCTGTTCCTAAGGAGCCAGAATGTATGGAAGGCAGCCATGTGGATGACCTAGGTTGATTTAAAAGACTGTGACTGGAGTGAGCAAATGAGTCCTCTAAAACAGGAGGCTCTTGGAAGAAACTATTGCTGCTGCACATGACTGACTTTTCCATTTATTCCTTCTGGTTTCTGCTAATAGCATCTCAGCCTTCATAAAATATACTTCCAAAAAAACCTCGGACTAAGTGGAGAGGAAAAACATTTTGTCTCTCTATACTAACGTTTTACTTCATTTGCCATTCAGAAATCCATAGTGTTCAATTTCTTCTTTGGCACAAATTCTTTTTCAAGTACTTACTAAACTGGGATACCAGGGAAATTCTCAAGACCCTTAACCATGCTATCTGCTGCATTATGAACTACCATACTGATAGTTATGGCAGTCCTTTATACTAGCCCCCTTTTTAGTCAGGATACACAGTAAATAACATTGTGAAAGGACACATTTTACTGGTTAGATTACATGCTTATATTTTACTGCTGATTGTGTCATACAAGTGAACAATGTCTGCATGAGCCCAAAGGGATGACTTTCTTGATAATGTGGTGTAGTCCAGCACTGTTGCCTGTTAAGTACTATCTTCTCACAAAAAACACGCCCAAGTATTCCTGTAAACTATAGTATTTCTTCTTGCAGGTTTTGACACTGATATGTCTAACAAATTATTTAGTGAAACTACATCTTGCTGCCAGGATTTTAGTCCCTTTCTTTCAGTAGACTTTTTTTAATTTGTGTGCAACTCTTAACATCTTAATAGTGATTCAATGTATAATATTTAAAGTATTAAGTTTAGCTTAATAGATTATGTTAGATTTATCCCAGATAGGTAAGGTGAAAATCCAGAAGGTCGGGCTTTAGACCATGCACAGCACTTCTGTGAAATGTTTTTGTGACTTAACTGGGATTATTCAGGTATTACATACTAAGTGTAAAAGCTTTGCTGAACCTGAACCTTTATTAACCGTAATACTTTTCTTGCTTTTACAGAATAATGGGAAAATATCGGAAAGCTAAACGAAACAGCCTCAAACAAGATCTGTGCAACTTCCCTGGTACATTAATCTGTAGACAGAGAAGAGAAGCAAAACCACAAGAAACACCTGAGAAATCAAATTCAAGGTGAACGTGAGTAGAAGACTTATCTTGAAAGATAACACAGAAAAGTTTTGGATATGTTTAAGCCAGAGACATTTTCCATATTTCTTATTAACATTAAATTCCAGTAGCCCATATAGAACAGAGACTGGGTTTTTGTTTGGTTGATGTTTTTTTAATGATTTTAGCATTACGAGCTTCAAAAATCTCTCTGCCCCTCTTTACCCACCTTTCAACTAAGGCTTAAACCTGTAAGGTTGCAGCCACAGAGTAAGACTCTAAAAAAAAAGGAGTTAAGGCTGCCACTGTATCCCCTAGTGATGGGTTCATAATTTTTATATAATAGATGGTAATATTGCCTCTGCAAATGAACTCCCAGTGTTTAAGACACATAAAACTGGATGGTCATTGTTATGATGCCTTTCCTATGTGAGACTTCTATATATTTTCTTTCCTATACCATTTTTGTAGTTTTATTTCCAGTTTCAGAAAGCAAGGCTAAAGTCTTCGGTAATCTATTAAACTGTCATAGCATCTTTTCCTAATCCCAGCCATAAATAATTTCCAATCTTTATATTTCAGTTTTGAGAACAATAAGCATAGTTTTCTGTTGCAATATCCATAAAAGATGCAGGAGCACTGGTTTACTTAAACAAATTTGAACTTTTGACAGCCTTGGAAGAACAAGCAATTCTAAAGCTACACATCTCTTAGTGTTTAAGTTATAATAAAACAAAGCCATGTATGAACAGATAACTGATCCTGATTAATCATTCAGCATTTTGAAATCCTTGCTTTTCCTTTATATTATAATTTCTAGTTCGCCAAATGTAGAAAAATACAGGTCAACCAAGGTGGGGCTGACTGACTTGTTTGTGATAAGTCATGCTTTTTCAGCCTGTGATGAGTCTCTGTTTCCTTAAAACTGGCCATTTTTTTTCATTAAGTATCATACTGGTGTTTAAAGCTCTCAGAAAACAGTTATCCAGGATATGCAGCAGAGCCTGAAATGGAGAACTGAGTTGAAACAGATAAGGCTTGGATCTGAACTATCCCTTTATGAGCATGGCATTTTAAAGGATGAGGCATAGCTGCAGCAGTGAATCAATGGAAGCAATGATACCTCAGTTTTGTCTTTTGGTATGAATGAAGTTTGCCGAAGCTCTAGCTCTAGCCTGAAGTTTAAATGTTGATTAATAAATGAGAAGTTAGGAAGTGTTTTGAAAGAGCAGAGTGAAAAAATTAGTGGTAGGATGCTGAAATACACAGAAGGCAACAATTAAATGCATCTTATTAGGTTTTCTTTCAAAAAATTTACTGTTTGTGTTTGGTATCTTCTGATGAGTGTGTCAGATTCAGTTTTAGCCCGATTATTTCCAACACCCATAACTAAAACAGTTATTTTTGACTTTCTAGTGATCTTCCCACTTTGTTTTTTTTTTTAAAGATTTCAAAACTTTATACAGCATAAAGATTATGAACAGTCATGTGACCTTTATGGTTATGCAATCTTACATTATAATTTTTCAAGATTAAAAAATTCAAACCAACCAACCAACTAACCAACCAAAGACAAGCCACAGGGAACAACTGAAATGAATCTGAAAAGAGCAAGTTAAGGTAGAGTTTACATTAAATATTCTGGCACTTCTCTGCCTACTTCTGACCCAGCCCCCACTGTTGCTTTGGTAAGTTCTAAGTTTATTTCAAGTAATTCTCTCCTGACATAATTTCTGTCTAAACAGAAACCATAACATTGACCATACATGTGACAAGCTGACTCTTTCGGGGGGGGAGGGGGGGGGGCGGAGAAAAGGAAGAAAAACATTCTGTTTCTGGTCCAGGACCCTGTTGCCTGAGCACAGAGCAATTTCATACCCCATTGCCAGAGGAGGGTATGAGATCACATAATGTTTATAGGACAATGATTTGACCAACACTCCTCGGTTTGAAAGGCAAATGGTTGGAGAAAACTTTTGTATTGGTTTATAAAATAACGAGAAGAATGAGAGAGATAAATAAGATGTGATTCTATACTGCCCTGATCTAGAGGGCTTTGAATAAAACTTGGAAGTGGCAGTATCACACCGCATAAAAGGATTATTTCTTCACACAACAGATTTCAGATTGTTAAGGCCATGGGCCTTGCCATGGGGTGTTTTGAATGCTGTTTGTATAAATTCAGAATGCTTTGGAGAGCTCAAGGGAAAAAAAATAAAAAAAGAAAATCACATTTGGAAGCTATTAAGCACAAAACACCGCTCATGCCTTAGGAAATCCCTTAGCTGTAAATCGCTAGAAGCATTTTTACTCTGAGAGATTATCAGTTTGTAAGTGCCCTGCTCTAGCACTCTTCCTGAGGGGATCTGCTGCTAGTCACTGCTCAAACTCAAATATGGGGTTAAAGTGGACTTCAGTCAGACCCAATATAGGGAAAATCGCGTTCTTATTCTAAGTGATGCATACTGTATTTCAATGAAAAAGCCCTGATATGCAGAGGTTCATCATTACAAAAGCAGTGTTAAGTGAATTTAAATATATTTCTGACCACATAGCACATTCACTGAAGGAAAGAACATGGCATTTAGAGTAAGGAACCAGCTGTCAGACTAACTCATTACTAAATCGCAACTGTCTGATAAATCTGTAGAAATGTCCCTTAACATAACACATGAGCTGGACATACCACATCACATATTTACAAAGATGTCTTGCCTTGGAGAGTGACAGTTTCCTTGTCTGTGACCTAGATTCCCGGTTATGTTTGTTTTTCATAAATAAGGCCACACTGAGAATGCTAGTCTTCATGTTAGTCTTAAATAGCCAGAAATATTTATGAACCAGGTGATTTGTAAATCTCCAGGTATAAGTGTTAATAACCTTATTGGGCAACTGCAGTGCTTCATGAAAATCTAAATAAATCATCAATAGTTTTTAGAACAAAAGCCATTCAGTATTTTGAATGCCTGTCTGGAGCACAGCAAAGGTGTCCCTATCACTACTGAGCTCTTAAATTGGAAGTCAAAGTCTTATGACAGCAGATTATTCCAGGGAATACTGGAACAGAAATTAAGAGAGAATAAAGGAAAATATTTATATACTATAGAGGATATGTAAGTGTATAATGCAATAACCATATAAATGTGATTACAGAAATAAAGCATGCAGTAATTTCATAGGTTTTGTAGGTTTCTGTGTATATCAATGTTAATGGTGACAAGAGCAAGACCAGGACATTTAAAAGGCTGCTGTATCAGTGTGCTTAGATTGGAATAACACATATTATTGTTTTTCAAAATTACCAGAATTTGCAGAAATCAAAATATGTAGAAATAAAATAAAATTAAAGCTCTTTCTCTTAAAGAGCAGATTTACTTTTAACAATGACTTTGTGCCACCAGCTTAAGACATGAAGAAGCAGTTTGTCTGCATAGAAGCCAAAAGCAGAAGAAATTTGCTATTGAGAGAGAGCAAGAGGCAGACCACATAAATATGCACACTATGTTATTTTAAGTCATTCCAAAGGCTGTAATTCAGAAAAGATTTTCATCCTCTTCTTATAATTTACTGAATAGACCCATTTCATACTCCATTCTGTACAAGGCTAAGGGGCTAATGATGATTTGCTTTGTTGTCTTTGATTCTAACCAAGTCTTTGGTTAAATGCTGCGCAATTGAGGATATGGAAGCATAAGGCCCCTGCAGCTTTCACAGTAGAGTAATCCTGGTCCAAAAAGAATCACTCCCAGATCTCATACCCTTTCTAAGTTAGAGCCCTATTTTGTTTCCTTACCAATTAGCTGATGGGTACATTTTGCTTTAAAACTTTTATCTAATCTGCCTGAGGAGAAGATACTGAATTGGCTATTTTTGCTGTTTATGACATGTTTGTGTTTTAAAACTAGGTCCATTTCTTTAGATAGACTGACATAAACCTTATGACTAGTTAATACTGAGTTATGACAACATCTGCTTTTTAAGGGAATAGGTTTTGCAGTCTGACATTCTCTGCTGGTTACATATTCTCTTCTCCCATTGTCAAATTATTTCACTACTACCTCTTGCTTAGAGTTGCTTAAATCTACTCCTAACCTAGTCACATATACTGTAATTCTGCATGGAGTCAAGTATCAGAGGAGAGACAAGGTATCTCCTTTCAGTTTCTGTTATACTGATGCTCAGTTTAATGCTTTGTAATATCACCTGCTGGATTACGTCATGTGTTTTTGCCCTATTATGGAGACTTGGATACATAATTACATGTGTAATAATGTACAACAGTGTTTATTTATTTTAAATTCCTGATTCATGGACTGTTAAGTGTGGAAATGAAGATACACAGTGAATACCTGTGTTTTATAAACAAATCTTACATCATGAGTGATCATAGGTAAATACTCAGGTGGTTTCTGGTGTAAAACATACATTTACAAAAATCTTACTCCTTGACCATCCTTATGGAGAATTGTTCTCTAACAAAGAAAGCAACACCAGTTAAAGGAGCAGTACTACCTAACAAAGCTAAGAATTGTATGTGTTTTACTGGCTTTTAGGACAGAGCTTTACAAAAAGTTCAATATAAAATCTAATGCTAGCCACACCATCAGGAAATGCTTTCCCTTAGGCAGCATCTTACATCCCCTAAGAAAACATGTGGTCTAAGAACTACAGTCCTGCAAGACCACATCATGTTGCCTTAAATTCATAAAAAACAGCCTTAATTTAACTCTTTATATTTATAGGATACATGAATTCATAATGTAAACCTATTACTTTGAAACATTGAATCTTGAGCTTTAGAAATCTGTTAAGTTGGTAAACATGCTTCATACCAAACCAAGCAGCAGCAGCAGCTGCTTCCTTTGTGGTATTAAAAGCTGAAAACCCACACCTCAGTCTGTATAGGGGACACTTCCACATTCTGCATTATCATTATCTGAAGCTGCGCACAGCTGCAAAATGGCCCCATCTGAGAAGGCTGGCTTTTCACAGACATCTTCCAATCTAGAATCTGTTCCACAGGGCCCAATGATGTCACAGAAATCAAAACAAAACAAAAGCAAAACCAAAAAACTCCAAAAATCCCCAAACAAATGAGTAATACCCTACAACAACAACAAAAAGAAAGAAAATAGGTAGTTTTGTGTCAGGATCTGGGGGTGGGGAGGAAAGAACCCAGTCATTGTCTCTGGTGAAGATTATTGTTCTTGCCAGCAGCATATGGTGTTGTAATTGAATGTCATAAAGTTTGTATGTGAAAAATGCTACCAGACTTTTGGTTCACAGTATTGTGAAAAAATAGCAGCAAATAGGTACTGGAAATTGCAATACCTAATAATTTATTCACTCCTTTTGAGCCAAATCATGTGCAGAATGAACTCTAGCATATCCTAATATTAGTAGCTCTTTTCTTGCCCAGTCTTTAAGGAAAGATTTTTGACTGTTGCAGTTTGAAGTACCATTACATTCAGTTCATATTTCAAGTATTACACAGGCAGTACAGAGGGGAAGTATTACCAGTGGAACATACTGGACACAGTTTTTAAGGATCCCATTTTAGTAAAACTATGGACATTTGGAACAAATATTGTTACATTATTTCCTCAATTACTGTGCAGTCCAGGTGGGAAGCAGGTAGGAAGTCTTCAGAGAAACAAAACATCTATGGCACAAAGTCTGGCTGAATTAGAGAATGTTACTTAAAAAATTCTTAGTGTTCTTAGAGTATGGTAGAACTGTTCATATCTTTCTGTGGACTGCTCATGTCCATCAAACTTTCACTCTTTTCACTGAAGTGCTATGATTTCACTTCGCATAGAGATATGTTCCAGAAAGACCCTTCCTTAAGTGTTATCTGCTCATATCAGCATATGGTAGTGTTTTTCACGTACCTTAGAAAAATCTCTTAAAGATTTCTATGTCACTTATTTGTAATGAAAATCATTCAAACTAAACTTTAGTCAATTTCCCGGGAAGGCACATTTCTTTTGAGAAGCAAATGAGAGGCCATAAGAATGCAACCAGCAGCCATCCTGAGTAGAGATGTCAGTCAGAATAGTACAGTTGCTCAAGCTCAGTTAAGCTGAATGTAGCCAGATAGTTTAATTTGGTTTTACACTCCAAATCTAAATAGTCCACCAATCCCTGTAAAGTCCCTTTTTCATTTTAATCTTATTAGTATGCTATAAGGAAGAGGTGCAGAAAGAAACATATTGATAGATTTTGTCAAGAAGGTAGCAAAGGATTATTTTAAATGGTCTACACCTGAAATAGTATGCTAAAAGTCCAAATTTCTAATAAAAGTAGAAAAGTAGGGCATTGCATTTATATCAAATATTATGTGTTACAAAATGTTACGCAGGTTACTAAAAACTGAAAATGTTGATGTGTCATGCTTTTCTCCATCTCTGGCATATAAGGGGGAAATATTCATAAGGTTTGCTAAATGCTGTAGTCAAAACATTTTCCTGGTTTGGCCTGTCCTTAGAAATTGCCTCCTACTCTGGATGCCATCAAATGCTGTTGTCAACAGCTCATAAGCCTGCACGGAGAATTATTCTTCTCTTTTACAGAAATTGATAATTTCCTGAACAAGTTTATCTTCAGTTGGCTATTTTAATAAAAAACTACTCTCTTGAGTACACTCACATAATCTTGGAGGCTAGAAGTGGAAAGAGCTTATTAGGTCATCTAGTTTACCTGTCTGCCAGTGTGTGATTGTGCACTACAAGGTAGTTTATAATTCTTTGGCTCTTGGCATTTTGTGCTATATACAAAGTGAAGCAGGATTTACCAGTTTAGACAAAAATTCGTGGTAAAAGGCCTCTCACTTAAAGGTTCTGCATGTCTTGTTCATCTCAGATAATGGCAAGACTAGGAGATTTTACATATCCTCCTTTCAGACTGACACCACAACCAATATTTTTTTGTTTAAAATTACATGAAATTGATTTAAAAAAAAAGAAAAGCTTGTTCTGCAATTATTCATCAAATTCATTTGCAGAAGACTTAGTTCAAATAGACGTCTTAGTTCAAATCATGCCACTGGATCAAGAAAGTAATTTTAAACTTTGATCTTTAGTTATAATAATAAAATGTCTTATATTTGAGCTAGGACATACATCTAGGACATCAAATTGCAAATTCTCATCCATTTTTTTCAGGCTCTGGGGAAAGGGGTGGGAAATCTTAGGGTACGAGTGCCTTGAAAAGAATGCCATACAGATGAAAAATACCCCAAATCACAAAACCCCTGAAGTGCTTCATTCTAAACTGTTTTATTTTGTTCAGCAGCTGAAACTTGTTTGTCTCACCTTATTTATAACATTACACTTGTAATGACAGGAGTCATTACAGTATCAAAAGTTACTGACAGTTTAAGTGTTTTCTAGAAAAAAGAAGTCAACTGTTCATTTTTTCCCAGGCTTTTACAGATCTTATTATCTAATCTAATGTCCACAAACTCATTGTAAACACAGACTGATGTAAAGCAAACACTGAAGCCTCAGTATCAGATAAACAGAACACAAGTCTTCCCAACATAATTTACAGCAAAATTTCCATATGTGTCAATTTTTATGGGATTTTATGAGCTTCACATTGTTTTCTTTGAGTAAGTCTACAGTTTTGCTGACTATACAGGGGCTTTGATGATGCTTTTAGTAGATGTGAATTCATAAAATAAAGGAGGTACTGTGTACAACAAAAAAATGTGTATTTTTTAATACAGAGGTCATGTAGAAATGCAGCAAGTTTTGTGTCTATACAGTGCAGTTTTGCTTAATTTCACAGAAGCGAGGGAAAAAAAAAGACTGAAAAATACTTTTACTGAACTAGGTAAGGGTACTAAAAGGGCATTTGATAATTAACACTGTAAAGGAAGACAGTGAAACATTTTATAAGAAAAATGATTCTTGGCCAGTTGAAGATTATGATATCAGGGAAGACCAAAGTGACAAAATATGAAATAAAAAACTGAGGAGTTACAACTAATTTCGTGTCAGGTTACATAAAGTGGATAGTTTTAGGAAAAAAGCATAGAAAACAAAATAATAATTTTATATATACCAACATAGGCAGAAGCTAATTTTACAGCTGCAACAGAGATCTAGTTACCTGGATTTTTTAATTCAGAAAACTCAGATAGCTGTAGTCTGAAATTCTCTAATTAGAAAATACTAGAGATATTTTTATTGAAAAGGCTGCAGGAAATGTTGCATTAGTAGTATGTGCTTGAAAACTATCAGTTGCATTCTTGCTTGGTTTATCTGAATGGAAAATATAAAATAGGAACACTGAAGACAGAAATCACAGAATCACAGAATCCTAAGGGTTGGAAGGGACCTCAAAAGATCATCTAGTCCAACCCTCCTGCAAGAGCAGGGTAACCTAGAGTACATCGCACAGGAACTTGTCCAGGCGGGCCTTGAATATCTCCAACGAAGGAGACGCCACAACCCCCCTGGGCAACTTGTTCCAGTGCTCTCTCATTCTCACAGTAAAGAAATTTTTCCTGGTGTTCACATGGAACCTCCCATACTCCAGTTTACACCTATTGCCCCTTGTCCTATCACTGGACATCACTGAAAAAACCTAGCTCCATCATCCTGACACTCACCCTTTACATATTTGTAAACATTGATGAGGTCACCCCTCAGTCTCCTCTTCTCCAAGCTAAAGAGACCCAGCTCCCTCAGCTTCTCCTCATAAGGGAGATGTTCCACTGCCTTAATCATCTTTGTGGCTCTGCGCTGGACTCTTTCAAGCAATTCCCTGTCCTTCTTGAACTGTGGGGCCCAGAACTGGACACATTATTCCAGATGCGGCCACACCAAGGCAGAGTAGAGGGGGAGGAGAACCTCTCTTGACCTACTAACCACACCTTTCTAATGCACCCTAGGATGCCATTGGCCTTCTTGGCCACAAGGGCACAGTGTTGGCTCATGGTCATCCTGTCATCCACCAGGACCCCCAGGTCCCTTTCCCCTTCACTACTGTCCAGCAGGTCAGCCCCCAACCTGTACTGGTACATGGGGTTGTTCTTCCCCCACATGCAAGACTCTACACTGAGTGAGTGACTCTACACTCAGCCCTTGGTGAATTTCATCAAGTTCGTCTCTGCGCAACTCTCCAGCCTGTCCAGGTCTCACTGAATGGCAGCACAGCCTTCTGGCGTGTCAGCCACTCCTCCCAGTTTAGTATCATCAGCAAACTTGCTGAGGGTGCATTCAGTTCCCTCATCCAGGTCATTGATGAAAATATTAAACAGCACTGGTCCCAGCACCGACCCCTGAGGGGCTCCACTAGTCACAGACCTCCAGCTAGATTCTGCCCCATTAACCACAACTCTCTGCCTTCTTCCTTTCAACCAGTTCTTGATCCACCTCACTACCTGATCATCAAGCCCACACTTCCTTAGCTTATCGATGAGGATGCTGTGGGAGACAGTATCAAATGCCTTACTGAAATCAAGGAAAACCACATCTACCGCTCTACCATCACCCATCCACCTAGTTCCTTGCTCATAGAAGGCTATAAGGTTGGTCAAACATGACTTCCCCTTGGTAAAGCCATGTTGGCTGCTCTTAATGACCCCCTCATCCTTGATATGTCTAGAGATGGTGTCAAGAATATGTTGTTCCATCACCTTTCCAGGGATGGAGGTAAGGCTGACTGGTCTATAATTACCCAGGTCCTCCTTCTTTCCCTTCTTATAGACCGGCGTGACATTTGCCTCCTCCAATCCTCAGGCACCTCACCTGTTTCCCACGACTTACCAAAGATGATGGAGAGTGGCTCGGCAATGACCTCTGCCAGCTCCCTCAGCACCCGCAGGTGTATTCTATCCGGACCCATCGATTTATAGATGTCCAGATTACTTAACTGATCCCTGACCCAATCCTCATCCACCAAAGCAAACTCCTCCTTTATCCTGACTCCTTCCGGGGCTATAGGAATCTGGGTCCCCAGGGGAGAGTCTGCAGGAGTAAAGACAGAGGCAAAGAAGGCATTCAACACCTTTGCCTTCTTTATATCCTCCGTCTCCAGGGCACCCACCTCATTCAGGAGTGGGCCTATACTGCTTCTTGTGTTAGTTTTATTCGCTATGTATTTGAAGAAGCCCTTTCTATTGTCCTTGACCCGACTTGCCATATTAAGTTCCAAGGAGGCCTTAGCTGTCCTAATTGCTTCCCTACATCCTCTAACAGCTGTCCTATGTTCCTCCCAAGTGGCCAGCCCCTCCTTCCATAATCCATAGATTCTCTTTTTCCGTATGAGTTTGCCCTTGTTTAACCATGCTGGTCTCCTGGCTCCCCTACTTGACTTCCTACCCTTCGTGACACTCTGATCCTGAGCTTGGAAGAAGTGGTTCTTGAATGCTGACCAACTACCTTGAGCCCCTTTACCACCTAGTACCCTTTGCCATGATACTTCCCTTAGCAATTGATTGAAGAGGCCAAAGTTGGCCCTTTGGAAATCCAGAAATGTGGCCTTGCTAGGTATTCTATTCCTCCCACACAAGATCCTAAACTCCACCATCTCATGGTCACTACTTCAGCCAGACCCTCCTTGTTGGTGAGTACCAGATCCAGCAGCGCTCCTCTCCTAGTTGGTTCGTCGACCATTTGCATTAAGAAGTTATCATCTATGCACTGGAGGAACCTCCTAGACTGAGAAATAAAACAGTGCAGGACAATGAACAGGGCAGAGGTGTAAAACTCAGTCCAGAATAGAAAAGGCAGATGTTGCCAGGATAAAGGAGCTGCAATCCAGGCATTCTAGAGAAATGTGCAACAGCTTTTGTAGACACTCCCCTACATAATTAGAGCTCAGTTTTGCGTCTTCCAATTGTCAGAGGGTTTTTGAAAGTTGAGAATTCAACGGCATTCAACCCTGATATGAAGTCCTAACCTGGTTTCACCTTGATTTTAGTTAGGCACTCAATAACTGATCAGTCAATGTCTTAATTTAAGATTTTTAGATAAACTAATATCCGCCCATTGCGTAACATTAAACTTTCTCCACATTAAAGCATATGCATGTGTCAGCAGTACTAAAAATACACATTTATCAAGGTGAGTTAGAATAACCCTTGAATTTGCACACATTATTTCTGCTTTTGCTAAATTTATGAACATTGAAAAAAATACATGCCTTGTGAAAGAAATCTCCAGGCAATTTTTCAGTCAGGACATTTGACATAAATGTTCCAAACATCAAATCAGCTTTCAAATAAACATGTGTCCTTCTGGAAGATGATATGTAAGAAAACAGATTCACTGTAAGGTCATTTTATTCCTAAAGATGCCAGAAATTTGCTTGTATGAGTGGATTGGTGAAAGGTTAGCAGACAGATCAATACCTTTCTGCTTCTTCTTCATCAGCAGTGTCTGAAGTAACTGGCTGGTCATTCTGTGAGTGGTTCTTTTGCTTTTCAAAATGACAGCCGAATAGCTACAACTCTGTCAAGGCCCTGTGCTTCCCAAGGTACACAGAGATTGGGGAATGGATAACTACCAACTGTGAAAATAAGTTGAACATCCAAATATGCTTTCTGAGGAAGTCATCTCATGAAACAGACTAAACCTTTGAAAAGCAAGTCCAGTCTATAATAAAATATATTATGTAAAACCACATTGGTTTAAAATATAGTGTGTATAGACATATTTTTAAAAGCAGGAACCACAGGTGCAGCTTAAAGAAGCTATGCTTTTTGAAGATGGTTTGTATCATTAAGATAAACAGGGTGGGAGAGAACAGGCTCCAAGGGGCTGGCAGGGCTGAGGTGTCAGGCCTTCTGCATCTCTGCTCTGTCCTAGTGTGATCTCAGGTCATAATATTCTTTGATTCGGAGACTCTGTGGCTCAAAAATCCACTTCTGCCTGCGTAACTGCCTGGTCTGGTTCTTACCAAAACCTAGCAGTCTCTTAGAGTCTGTATCCCTTTTCCTGGCTACTCCAGCAATACCCATGCCATGCACCTTGATAGCTCACTGCTTGAATAGCTGACACTCACTGTACTGTTTTACAGTTATTTGTTTTGACAGGTAATTGTTTTGATGATTATCATTAGTCCTGTTTGAAGGGAGAACAAAAAAAGCTGTTGAGTTAACCTGCCAGGTTAACTCAACAGTGGTTAGATGGTAACTCATTGCAGACAAATGTGTTTTCATAGAAATAGAGCTGTTTAAAAATAAAGTTCATTAGTGAAAATACTCAGAATATTTGAATTTATTTGTGAGTATGCTGCACGTGAAAGGAGCATTTTACAATACCCGTTTTACAATCTCACATATGTGAAGACAGTACTTATGGCTTAAAAATCACAAGGTGTCTTTAAAAACATCCTTTATCTGAAATTAATGCTAAAACCGTGAAACTTGTAGTTAGTTTGAATTTGACCTAATAGTCAAAGCAAAAAGGAAAGAAGAAATACTGTGAGCACTTTGGGTCAAACTTTTCTGTTCATGCTACAAATAGACTGAAATAGCAGCACACAAGGAAGCACCAACTTACTGTCCTTAGATTTTTGTTTACCAGTTAAAAACAACAACAACAAAAATCATTACTGTGATGACTGTGATACTGAAATGTCCAAAGAAAGAGCAGCTTCAAGCTCTTGATTCCCTGAAGATAGCTGAGAGACTGCAGGGTCAGCCAAGTAGTGACTTGTTGATGCAAAGTGTCTAGATTGTGCCTTGCTGGCTGACTGTGGGGTTGCTTAATAGTGTTCTGGGGACAAGGGGTGAAGGGTTTGAAGAGCAGGCTCTTCAGCTATCACAGGTCTGAATAGCTCATCTTAAACCTTATTTCCATATTTTGTTTTTTTCCTTTTGTCTAACTTGATTCCAGATGTTAGTGGTGCTCTTTGTTAATCAAATGATGTGTAATTACAGTGAGAACCAGATCAGAAGCTCCAAAACAAGAAAATGCAGGATGTGTAAATGGCAGGTATATGCACCATCCAAATGCTGTTGGGAGCTTTGTCTTTCAGAGGTGGCCAGAAAATCCTACTGTTGGAAATCAGGCAATATGTATAGGGATTCTATTTTACCCCCTAGTGTTCTCTTGAGAGAATTCAATAGTAATTTTAAAAATACCTCATTTGTGCCTCTTTGAATGAATTTGCGTCTGGATTTCAAAGGAGATCAAGCCAGCCTAGATACGACAAGCGTCACTTCTGGGAAGTGAAAACTGCTTCAGTGGTAAGGAGTGTAGTAAATCACTTTGTGTTGACATGATAGGGCTTTGATGTTTATATTGTTTGATGTATTCAGTGGTCTGGCTTATGTGTTATTCAGCTCATTGAAAAGAATGCACTGCATTTGAAAACTGCAGAACAGAGTCTCTTCTCATTTTCTTCTACATCTGACATAATTTCCCACAGCCGTTCCTGAAGGGTAGGAATAACTCTATAGTGAGAGATTATGTCTTTCATGTGTCATTTTTTGCCTGACTTTTCCACAGAGACAGAAAGTAGAGCAAGGTTCTTGATGCTTTCTTTCCCTATTAAGTTTGTTAAAAAGACCTGGATGTGTCTATAAATGTAATTCATATCTACTTTAACACTTAATAATGAGCATCTGTGTGTTTTTTGGACTTCTGATTTATTCTAAAAATAATATTCAAAATTTCCTGCTGACTTTTCAAGATGCAGTTGTGCATTCCTGTATGGGTGCAGCAGCCCTCAGTAGGTCTTTCAATTTCCAGCCCCCAGGTCCCAGAGCCAGGCACCTTGCCACTTGGCTGTGCCTCTGAAGGGTGTCTAAGAGCAAGCTGCAAGGCTGTTTAAAAGGGAATGATCTTTTATACTGTTTTGCGACGTGGAACAAATAAGTATGCTTCTCAGTATTTTTTCATAATTAATAGCCTACAGGATGATTCCTTTGTATCATACTGTTCTCCAAAGAGTTGCATCCAGGCAAATGTGCATGCACATGCCAACAGAAGGCTGGAATATATCTTCATAGTGAGGTTGCCCCAAGCTAAAAAGCTAAAGAGATAGAAAGCACTAGTCAGGATCCTAATGTTTTTGCTCTTTCTCTAAGGCAGTGACCTTGAATCATGAAAATGGAAGGAATTCTGCTCACTGAGAACAGGCGTGGGGCAAAAAATCAATTTCCAGGTGTACAGAAATGTTTTGTATCAGCCAGTGAAATCTGTTAGTATGTTGATAGCTTTTGCATTGCAACACCTGATTTAGCTTGGAATGTAAACAACAGCAGTGGTCCGTAGATTGTGCACATGCAGATTCGTAGAGATGTTAACCATTATAAGAATGTTAATTACATCCTCAGAAATAGTGTTCTACGCTGTGCCTGTAGTTAAGAAATGTCTTCTTTTTAATTTTTTTTTTTTTTAGTTAAGTTCAGACAAAAATATAGAAAGTTTGCATGTGTTGATCTGCACTGTCTGAATATTGATAGAGGACTAACAGAACAGCAGCATAAAGCTACAAAAGGATTTACTGTTTCACTCACTGGTGGCACAACTCTGATTCCAAAGGTACCAAGAGTTTGACAGGAATGCTAGTTTTGCTTCTGAGCAATAATGGTGAGTGTCATTTGGCTAGTGAGGAGCAAATTTGAGGTACATGACAACCTGCCTAAACTGTAACTCATTAAATATGGTGCTGGATCAGGACAAGGATTCTCCTCATATTTTTATTTCTTTATTCTTTATTTTTAGAAAATATTCTCTTTTATGTTGTAGTTTCCTATTTGCTTAAGACAAAATGACACTTGAAGTTCTAGGTGATCTAGAGATAGTATATGTAAAGCAATTAGTAATTTTGAAATTTCATTGTTCTTCCAAAGGAAAATCTTTCACTTTTTGAGAAGTTAAAATGGTCATGGGTGATATCTTGGGAGCTGGAAAAATAACAGTATGCAGTGGTTTTCTTCGCAATGGCAAAACATAAAGTAGGACAGTAAGGCAGCTTATGGGAAAGACAGTAAAACAACACTGACCTCCTGACCATTATAAATTAGGAAGTGCAATTCTAAATCAAAAACAGCACCAGAAGCTCTGGGAATGGAAACAAGCTTAATTCTCTGTTGTGCAAAGAACCCAAGATTTCCGTAGCAGCAGTTCAGATTTTCAGCCCTGTGTACATGTCTGCTTGTCTCATAAATTCCTGACAGTGTGCGTTCTGCTGTCCTTGGGAACAAGCAGAAGCCAGTGGGGGGAGATGCAGGGTGGGTGGCTGGAGATTGGTACTCTTTCCATGCCAATGAGATGCAGAGTTTCCCGAGAGTGGAGAGATTTGAATAGTCCTTTGTTCCCACTGGGGAATCTCTTTGCATTTGAGAGCCTCCTTCTCTTCTGTGTCTACTGGACAGGGTGACCACTGCCACTGCCTTAAAAAACATGCTGCTACCATCAGGAAAGAATGACCCAGACCAGATCTCTAATCTTAAAATAAATATTAATCAGATATAGTAGCATTCACTGAGAGATACTTTCCACATCTGCTTATTTTAATTTTCTGCATGCAAGATTTCTTCAATAACATGGGTCCTGGAGCATGACTGATCTCTAGCAGGAGTGTAGTAGAATATCCCTTTGAGCACAGGGAATTTAGCTAGGGCAGTGCAGGTGAGGTTACATGTATTTTCATTTAAAAACAGACTCTTAGTTCTTTGCTTTCAAAATCAAGATTATGGCACTCTGTTTTTCAGTATATTCATGCCTGGCTATTTACTGTTCTGCTGTTTGAAAAAAGGGTTTCTAATACCTTCAAATACTGATTTAATTAAGTAGACACTTATCTAAATTTCCCATGCGTGTAGAATCTGCTGAACAGAACATATTCTTATATTGAGAAGTGAGATTTTAATCCTCAAAACTGTGTATTAAAAAAACCCATTGTTGTTATATTCTTCCAATAAAATTTTTTTTTCTATTGCATTCATTTCCACTACTCCATGAGACACAATTGTTAGGAAAGCATCTCTTATCTTTAGGAAACAAAGAGTAAACGGAACTCTAGTGAGGCATGATATTTGGATTCATAGAATAGTTTAAATCCAATTCGTTCACATAAGTGTTTCAAATAAAAATATAAAAAGAATTCTATTATTGCTACTCTTCATGACATAGAGTTTGCAGGGAAGAAAAAAAAAAGAAAAAGAAAAAAAAAAGTGTGGTATTTTCACTCTGTTTTCTAGATGAGTCTTTCTAAATATTTAACTTGGTCACCAGAGACCACCACAACTTTGTTGTTACTACTTTGAGATGGTTTTGTGGTATGTTCTTTAACTCAGAGTATCTAACAAAACTTTCCCAAACTTGCCTGTCATAGCCCAAACAGTTCTTGCCAACATGCAGTTGATGTTTGAACTAGGGTTTTCTGTACTGTAATATTAAAAAAAAAACAAACTGCAAGCCTGTATAGAACTTAGCCATGAAATGAGTTCAGATGAGCAGTGTAGCTACATACCTATTTATGATTTTCTTTTTTAATATCTTTGTTATTAGTATAGACTTCAAAGGGCTCAAATACAGGTAGCAATTACAGGTAGCAATTTAATGTTCTTAGGACGGAAAGGAAAGCTACCTTTGAAAAGCAGAACAGATTAATCCATGTATCTAAGCTAGGGTCCCACATTGTTCTTCTATGTATGACACTGGACAGATTAAGTGCCACCACTTTTCAACAGCAGATGCATGATGGGCTAAGTGGCAATATACTAGAGTAAACAGCAAAGAAAAGAATGTGACAAGAGGTCATGGATCAGAAGAAATCCCATTAAATAGAGATAGAGAGAATCCTTGCAGTCCGCCTCCCAGGCCACCCACCCACCAGCGTAGCAGCAGCAGGGCTGAACCCAGTGTCATACACTTCTTGCAGAAAAGCAGCTGGATGCTGTTTCTCCATTCTAGGAAAACAGTGTACTCTGGGACACACAGAGCCCTTACAGTCCAGAAGAGAATGTCATACCTGTCTCACACTGTTGGCAAGTGCAAGAATTGTATTGTCATATTCTTTGACCTACTTGCACATCTTCAGTGCCTTCATTTAGGATTGGTTTTTCTTTGCTTCCAATCACGTTAATACTGAACAGCTCAAGAGTTAAAACATTTAATCTCTGTTCTTCTGTTTTCTGTTTTTTCTGAAGAATGAGTCATATGAGTACGAATGGCCTTTTGTTATTCTTTAGTAAATTCAAAAAGAATATTTATGCTCTCATTAGAAAAACAATAAATCAGCAAACAGAAATATGTGAAACAATATTTAAAAAAAAATCTTGGCTGTATCTTACAGTTATTGTTCCTTTTTTTATTTTAGAAAGTCAAGCAAGAAAGAGTGCTCATTAAACGTGCTGCATTGCTAGTGCTGAAGCCTAAAACCTGGAACCTTTCAGTGCTGAGGACCAGTAGCTGAAGTATAGTCCACTTGAACCCTTCTGGAAACTACATGTACTGTTTGGAGAAACACTGATTTGAGCAGAGACAACAGAGATAGCAACTGGTCCCTGAGCAGGACCAACAAAGTGACTGCCTGATTTGCGTGATGCACCCTCACCTCCTACACAAACCTCATGGTATGAAGGATAACCTACTTTTTAAGATAACTCACTCTCAGATTGCTCTTCTGGTGGATTCAAAGGGGTTTTGTTACTTTAAGATACACCAAAACATGATTTTCTCGTGAATGTGTAAAACTAAACATAGACCCAAATTCATGACAAAATTTGTTCATACATTTATAAATCTTTTGTACCATTTTATGTTATTTTGATGTCCAACAAGCAGAAGTTGTAGAGTACAAAAGCCTTTACAAGATATTCTCCTGCCACAGAATCTTGTAACTGTTTCATGAAGTACTTCCTTAGGGGGATAGGACTGTATTTCTTTAAAAAAGTGAAGTTCTGAGATTATTTCACTTGTATGGTGGAAGTAATTTTGACACCTTGCTGAAAAGGATGAGCATCTTCACAACAGCATGGGGCCAGTGCTCCAACTTAACAGATTCCTTTGCTGGCAACAAGAGTAAGTACGTGTTCAGTGCAGAAAAACCACGCCCTGGCCATAGATTTTTAATTCCCTAGCATTCAGTACACCCAAAGGTCATTAAATTAGCTTGGCTTGTGTCCCTCCTGCTGTGAAGAAAAATTGCTGTGGGTGCATTCTGCTTTACCCGCATGCAGTCATAATGTTGGCTCTGCCTTGAGAACCTTTGCAGCTGTGCTGTAACACAGCTAGTTCCCAGCGTGACTCAGATGAAAGATTTAATTTAATCTGCACAGGACTTTTGAAAAGTTTTTATTTGTAAAAAGTTTTTATTTGTGAAAACGTTGAAGCTGTGCAAAGCTGAAAACAGAGCACGTGTGAACAAGAGACTGTGTCTCAAAAGCTGATTTCGCATTGTCATAGGAAATAATTTCAGTAAAAATTGAAAGGAGAAAGATGAAACGATTTCATTGACTTGGCCCCCTTAATTCTTGTAGTTGTCCATCAGTCATAATTTGTATTACTATAGCTCATAAATAGGAATCATTAAGGAAGCACATGGGTATTTTTATTTAGTGGCTCTAGATTCAGCTTTTCTTGTAGGTCAAATGTTTTTTAAAGGAGGGCTTTGAGAGGAAAATAATGCATTTTGGCATTTGTATTGATTCACTGAGTACAATTTGAGCAAAACCAAAAGCTTCTTTACACTTACCTACCTTGGTTTTTTGTTTTTTTTTCCTTTCTTACCCTCTGCTTTTGTTTGCTATTTAAATGTTTTATTTCAGTGAAACTATACACTGCTTTTAAAATTCTGATCATTAAAATCCACACAGAACAAAAAATATCTATCTTATTCCTGACATTGGGGTAAATGCAATGGCAAAAACCAAAGATTCTCAGTTCAGATTGAGCTCTTCTGGAAAAAAGGGATAGTTGCCAGCATGTTCTGCAGGTCAGAACTTCATGAACTTTTAAAGTAACACTTAGATCATTTGCTTAAGGATGGTCTTTTGGGGAGGTGGACCTGAGGTCACCTGATAAATATGTAAAATCATGTCTCTCATTTGTCTTTTGGAGGCAGAATGTTATTATCCACAAGACCCAAACATGCACAAGGAATC
Organism: Pezoporus wallicus; assembly: GCF_028554395.1. Classification (NCBI taxonomy): domain Eukaryota; kingdom Metazoa; phylum Chordata; class Aves; order Psittaciformes; family Psittacidae; genus Pezoporus; species Pezoporus wallicus. Next base: position 371,892 of record NW_026640647.1, read on the forward strand.
CCAAACTGCACATGTAGCATGAATGCTCCAGTTATCTGACGTAGAGGCTGGTCATTAGTTTTGGTCTACACATTTTTCATGGAATCTGCAGTAGAGCACAAATAAGTTTAAGAATTTAAGTATTTCAGATTCCCCCATGCAAAAGTGCTCCAGTTCTGATATGAGTACCTTTTCCTGTTTAGTCCAGATGCCAAGACATTATATCTCTGGGAAGGTGAGTGTTAAATCAAGGACTACTTACTAAATATTCCAAAACTGTGCGCAGGTCTCAAGGAAAAGGGTGGGTGGATTTATAGATGGCCTGTTTCTCTGCCGAGTATGTGAAAAAGAAGCCTTTGATTATAAAGTGTCCATGGTGTTCAAGGAAAGCTGTTGTGCCACAGTCTGTTCAGGCCAGGTAATTAAAACAAAACAAAATGGTGAATACTTAAAAGGAATTGACTTATGACTGCAAATGGCAATTGCCTCGTGGTTTTGCACTAAAATTATAAAATCAATTCTACAGCCGCTGTTATGTAAAGGTAGCACTAATGAGAAACTCCAGTGTAGCTGAGCATTGCCATTCATTACTTGCTGAACCACAGCAAATATACTGCAGAACCAAAGAAGATAAGGTCATCTAGATTATTTTGGGTTTTTATGGGATGTAATCATTAGGTGATATTTATTATGCTTCTATAAAGAAACCTCAATATTCATTTCTGTACTAATTCAAGCCCACAAATTGAAGACCCAATGCCTATGGGAAATAGTAGGCATCATGGATAAATCTGGATTCCTAATCAAGTTAAAGAACAGCTCAATTTCTAAGGTGAACAATACAGAACTGTTCTTAGAATTTTAACATTACTGCAACAATCAAGTGTTTTTCTGTAAAAATTGAAGCTTTGGTGAAATGGTGCAAATAAGGGTGTCATTAAGGGTGTTCTCTTTTTTTGAAAGGAGAAACTTAAGAAATGTAGAGAAATCTTTACTGTGGTCAAATACGCTGAATAAAATGTAAAATTGAGTATGAAATTGGCTCTAAGTCAAACACTGTGATCAAATTTATTTTTTCCTTAGCCATTTATATATGAACACTTATAACATTCATTAAGTTTCATGTAAATTAAACAATCACTGTGATGAACATGTGGGCATTAATACAGAAAACAGAATGGCAATAAAATGATCTGCATGCAATTTTGATAAACAGTTTAATTCTAATTCTGTACTTGAGAATGCAAAGATCCAGTGTTTAGTCTGTATGCTCATATTAAAGAGAGCTAAATGATTCAATGCAGGTATTATTAAATATTGTGGTTCTAATTTATGTCCTGAGCATAACTCCAAAAGAGAAGAAAACCTTGCAGGCCTGTGCACAAAAATTTGACGCATTTTGTCTTACATTCCAAGATAGCTCAACAGGGCATGGTTAGCTTTGTTGATTGTTATAAACCTGAAGTTTATAAACCAAATAACCCAACCTGTTAAGTAATATGATACTGGATATGAAATTGCACAAAATGATTCCACCATCCCAACAGAGTCAATGAGGAAAATTGGGAGATATTTAATTCATGCCCAAAAGATATGTTGAAAGTAACATCAAATTGTTTAAGATCTCTTCATACTTGCTTCAACCTCTTCCACCTCAGGTGACCCCAGCAGGAAAGGATTACCCAGTTTAAGTGCAAATGTATTTCAGATAAATAGGTTTTGAAATGAGAACTAATACCTTTCAGGTTAAAAGGTAACATTAAGCTGCTCTTGTTTTGTAGTGCATACAGAGATATGGGTCACTTTTTTGGGGATGACAGTTCATGGCATTAATGAATTATTGGTAGGAGGCATGGTTCCCTGGTCACTGTAATCTCAGCAACACTTTAGAACAAATGAATGAGCACTGCTGCAGTCAATGACCTGTATCAGATTAATCCACTGAGAGTAGCAATTAGTTTGCTAATTGTTTTATCAGAGATGCACACTGTGACAGGTTTCTGCATTCACTTTGGAGTCTCCCAAACTTCATAATAAAATTACATTCACAACAAAGCCTGCTTAAGCCAGTTTATTTGAAAATATAAGGTTTTGTGTTCTTATCCTATTCTCTGTAAAGTTTTGCATGGAACGAAGAAAGAACTAGGCTTAAAAGGGATCAGTAGTCATAAAATGTCTTTTTTTTTTTTTTGGTCCACTGTATCTTCTTGTTTGAGGAGCAAACAGTAAAGAAAATGGTGGTGCTTGTTCTACATTCCTGTCAAGTGTAGTAATGACAGAATCAAACTGAATTTGAAAAGTTTTAGTTCACGCAATTGCTGCTTCTATTTGAGACCTTATTTTCTTCATATATTTTTTTTTTACATTTGCTTTCTCCCCGGATCATCCAAAATCATGGTGTGAGGCAGAGATAGTGAAAAAAACACTGGAACAGAAGTGTTGCCATTTTCAGGCCTCCCTTTCATTAACACCAACTGTTCATCAGCAGAAATATCCACTTCTGGGAATCTTTCAGTTTGTGCATCCACATCAGGTACTTACCTTTTACCTTTGTTAGGGAGCACTAAATTAAAAATCCTCTTTGGGCCGTACCCATTGACTCTAATTAACATGAGAAAATGCTTCACCACAGAGGCTTTACCACAGGACTTCTTTTTTTTCACATGCCTATATATCACACGCAGCGCACACTAACTGTTCATATACAGTCTCAGTGTGCATTCTGTACACACACAAAAGTTCCAGATGTGCTGTGTATCTTGTTAGTTGACTTTGTTCTTCTGTAAAGCCAAGGGAAATATTAATCATTCATTTACTGTTAGGGGATGGGTCTTCTTCTCATGTTTCAGTAAAGGGGGTGGAAAAGCAAAGTAAGCCAACTTTTTTCCTATTTAAGGCCAAAGCTGGGGAATGCGTGTGGCTGAGTTCTGTACATGGCCCGGTGCTGGAAGGGCAGGGAACAACCGATGTTGCTATTTTGAATAGATTTTTCTTCCCCCCCCCATTTTTATTTTTGCACAGAGAGTCTCATGTCTAATATTTAGACATGATGAGCTTTGTGCAAAAAGTAACTTTGCTCATTCTTGCCGTGTTTCAACCCTCAGTTATTTTGGCACAACAAGACGGTGAGTAATTCAAGCTTCTTATGATTTAATGTTTTTATTTTATTTTTATTTTCACCAATGATTTTAATAGCTTTTAAGAAATGTGTATTCACAAATCTCACCAGAACCCTCTTCCTTCACTAATTCAGCAGTCAGATATTTAATGCTAAAGCTGAAAGCTGCAGGAGTTTGCATTACTATCCGCAAACGTTTTTCTTCACTTTGTTTTCTTCTGTGATTACAAGGACTTTATAGTGCTGTCTGCCTTAGCTGCATTTGTACTTGTTCTTACTTGTTTCCCTATTACAGACAGCGGAGAGTTTTTAAGCTATTTCTTTTAACTCTTGGAATACCATTTTAACTGTTTAACTCTGTGCTGCCATGAAGTTATTTGTCACAAGCAATAAGTCTTTGCTTCCAGCTTTTTTATTTGAAGTTCTCCTCTGTACTTGTGTGTTTTCCACTGGCACCGTGGGGGTTTCTTTAAATAATTTGCATGCAAAAAAAAAAGCCTTAAAATTCTAACCAGTTTTAATGAAACAGTTTTTAAGAGGGTATATGAAAATATGTCAGCTTATGGGACTTTTACTTAGTCATAACGCAGGAGGGTAAATTAATTCCCTCAGCTGCAATAGTTTGAATTGTGCATCTGCAGGCTGTTTCAGTCCCTCAGGAGACTGATTAGCAGCTGATCATATCTGAGATTCCGTGGGAGTATGTGTGTGTTTACGGAGAACGGGAACACCAAAACCCAAATGTACATGGAATTTAGAGGGGGAAAAAAATACTTTGCATACAACAATTCAACTTAGAGTGAATATAAGTTTGGTATGAGTATTTCAGTTAAACAGATGACATTCCACAAGTACAGCTGGACTTTTTTGGATGTGCTGTGTTCTACTTGCCAGACATTGTAAACCAGAGCTTCAAGATAACACATTTTCCTTTCTTGTAAATAGAAAATATCTGCAATGTATTTATTCCTGCATCAAGGCAATGAATAACCTTACAGACAACTTAGTAAGCAGCAGCCAAATAAACTGTAGTGCAGTAAAACAGCACCCTACCCAACTCTATGATACAAATCATGAAAATGATTACTTTAGCCATTTCACAGCAAATCTGTCTGCTGCAGCATATCTGGAGAGGCACCTCTGCCAAGGAGGGTGACTGTGAGTCCACCAGCAGGCTGTTAGCAGTGGAGCAGTTTGAGCTCAGGGGGCTCTGTGCATGAGCAAATCAGGTAACGTCATCTGCAACAGCAGCATGCCCAAATACCAGCCTCCCTCATCAAGCAGCACAGACACAGGCTAAGCCTTGCAAGGACTTTTTTTTTTTTTAAAAAAAAAAAGAACAGAAAGATGTTCTTTAGAAGAGAAACATAATATACTGTGAACTGATGTTTTTCTGCTTTCCCAGTACATAAGCTGTTCCTTCAGTAATCCTTGGTGAAGAAAATGCTGTAAAATTTGAGCAAATGTATGCTGTAAGTTTTCTCTGCTTATAGCACAAGTAACATAGTGCATACAATTAATATGCATTATGTATATTTTATATTTATATATAAATGTATATACCTATGTTCAGAGGGACAAGTACTAAGGGACCAGCTAATATAAAAAGAAGGAACATCAGTTTTATTTCTCCCAATAAGTAAATCCCCTCTGAATTTCAGGTCTCTTACCCTCACTGTGGTAGTACCCCTGGACACTTCTGAGGTACAACAGATATTTGACTCAAGAAATGGTAAATTTGGGGTAGAAGAACAATATAGAAATGAAATGTGAGGGTGTATTCTCATTTCTTTGCCACATTCCTGTTTCATGGTGTAGTAACATTTCCTTATTGGGCTAACTTCCATACTACTTACAGGGATGTGGTTTCACAGAGACACTGATAAAACACTAGTTATCCCTTAAAATATCTGACTCTGTCCTCTCTTTGGAATGTTCCTTTCCACATATTTGGATATCCTTTTCTCACAGAAAATAATAATTGAAGGAGTAGATTATTAGTATCACTAATTCACATGCAGAGCAGCAATGGACTGGAAACCAAATTTTCCACAATTCATAAGAGAATTTCCAGACATGCTAAAATGCTCCCTCTTGTCAAGAAAAATATTTATATGGTTAGTATCAAATGTAAGTCAATATAAAATTTTCCTTGGAAAAACCTGGCAGGAGACAAGACTTGGCAAGACATTAAGGAAACTGCTCAGTATACACTAAGTTTAGGACAGTCAGATGTACCTCCGGGCTATGGGTTTCTTTGTCTTGCTGTAGTATCTAGGAAATACTAGCATTTGAGTATGCCCTCAGGCTGAACCTCTTCAAAAGCTCAGGAGCTGGATATTGTGGAACAAGGAATTTTCTGTGACTTCTATCCTGGTAACCTCCTAGGATGCTTTTAGCCTGCATGTGAAATCACCTTGACACAATTCAGGCTTCCTGATGTGTGTCCAATTACCATAATGTATTTGCAAGTCATAACTGTTCAAGATAAAATGCCTCCTAGTGGCCGACGTTAAATAAAGCTGGTGCTTCAGACTTGACAGATAATTCATATTCCAGCAATGTATACTCAATTCCAGCATTTGAAGGCACTTTTACATCCTGCATATTAAACTAACAAAAAGTGTAAGAATTTGGAATGGTTCTTTAGGAAAGAAATCCGTCCTCTACCAGCCACCACAATTTGTGCAAGTATATGCTAGCCTTACAGCCTACATTCATCCTATTTATCTTGAGTTTCTAGAGTCAATTAAGACAGCTAATTCCAGAAGACAGCATAATTTTTAGCATGTTAGCTACATTAGAGGTAGTTGGTAGGTTCCACCAGCTACAAAGGAAGCACATGCACAGCCCTGTACTCATTGGTGCCAAAAGGGAGGTCAGATGGATTTGGGCCTGTCTCAGCTGCATCTAAGATGGCTAATGGACATCTCAGTCACCTGAAGTGTGACACTTACCATACATACACTGCATCGTCCTTAAGGAACTTAACTGAGGTGATCAAGAAAATTCGACTGTTCTAAAAGCAGTATGAGAGTAGAGCCAGAAACCCTTCCTTACTATTCCAAATATTGTTTTGTTCTAATGTAATTAAAGCATTTTCCTTGTAATGTAAATATTATCTTGGATGTTTGGTCAGGAAGCTGATTTCTGAGGTAATGACTGAATCCTGAAATATCTCTGAGAAGACTTATTGACCTTTCAAATTACTTTCAGTCACAATTGCAGTTTTAAAATTAGATATAACCACTCCTTGTAGGTTTCAGGAGGCAGAGAACTTTTTATGCTGAGCATCCACTTCTGATCCCCTAGAAAAGAAGGTTGATATTTTAGGAAAACTTGTAAACACCTTGGTTTAGCCATTTTGCTTTCTTCTTTCATTCATTTATAAAGATTTGATAGGTAATGAAGTGGACAGTTATTGCACAGATGCAGTGCATTTATGAGACTGCCAGACTGACATTATTAACACTTACTTGTATGCAACAATGCACATAGGCATTCTTTGTTGATAAATTAACTAGTTTAAGGGTAATGACTATCCTTAATTAGTGAAAACTTTTTTTCCTCAAAGATTTTGGTAATACAGAAAAATCTCCCTTCAGTGTTTGGAAGGTAAAACCAGATGAAGCATGTCTGCATGCCAACAGATAATTACACCATCATAAGTAACCTGGGCTACGTGAAGGTATGAAAGTTGGGGGTTTACTGCTGTTCTTCCTTTTTTCTTAACAGTTTTTTGCCAAGCACACAGCAGGCAAGGTTACACTTAGGAAAACTGCAACATTCCTTTCTGGTCTGGAAAAGTCATGCTAAATGAAAGCCTGGGGAATCCACCCCTCTAAACATTATATATATGTTCTTGGAAATATGACAAATTTCGTAAAGGCATTTTAAATCACACATCCCTGGAAGACATTAGCTTTAGGAAAATGAGACCATTATATATCCTTTCCATTATTTTCCATATTTGTTTCTGATTTGAGGCCAAATCTACATAGACTGATTTTTTAAAAGAGGAGGTGGAGTTGGAAACACCCACTCCTTTATCACATGGGGAAGAAGAAGAGGTAGAAGGGTGTTGTCTCTGGTATGAATATTACTGTTGATGCCTCAGAGTCATTATATTTGCTCCAGTCTTAGTGCTGCAGGTTACAAGCAGATCCTATTTCCTCTTCCAGCTTCTGCAAATGGTTTGAGGTTTGCAATAGGCTGCCAGGTGTCACATGCAAAATCTTAGTTGATGCTAGCCTTATACAACAGATGTGTTCGCTGGATGCTAGGTTTAATAGATCCCATTCAAGAGAAGGAAAGGAGTGAATTACTATCGCGTTTTGTTTCACAGACCGGCTGATAAACTGGATTGACATGGATCCATTAGTCATTGTTCCAATTATGTACTAATATTGTCCAAACCTTGTTTTAATCAGAATTGTGCAGAAAATGGGAAATACCTGACTTCATAATTAGGAAAGTATGCTGTAGGTCACTAATGGAAATGATGCAGTCTGTCATTTAGCATTTTGGATTAAAAGCTATCTCCTCAGAGTTAAAAGGTGAAGCCTAACTGTAGGGGGAAACAAAGTGTGCTTTCCCAGGAGTGGGCACCATGAAAATTATATTGCTTTTGATATTTTTATGGTAGGTTAGTAGTCTGGAGAAGAGCACAAGCCACAGCTGCTGTAAGAGTTGCAAATTTTAATTTGTTGGTTTGAAGTAATAATTCATCAAAACCCACAGAAGTGGAAATTAGTGCAATGGTCATGTCCATTAATACTTCAGATTATGCGGGCCTTTAGTCATGTTTGTTTAAGAAATTAGGCAAAGTTCTTGGCTAAGAAAACAAAACCTGTTGGCCATGGCAAAGATAAGATGTTAACAAAAGGGGGGGAGGGGGGGGGGGAGGGGAGGAGGGAGTGCGTTGGGTTGAAGTAACTGGGTTAGATTCCCACATCATTGCAGAAATTCTAGGTGATGGACCAAAAATTAATTTATTTTTGGCAACACCCCAAAAAAACCAAAACTCATACTTGAAAAGTGTACATATAATCTTCTGATTCAACAGGACAACCGCAAGAGTATTCTCCTTGTGGTAGGTTGGTGAATTGCACAACTCTAACATGGTTTAGGGTTCAGTACCTACCACCTGTACGTCCACAATTTTGAAATGTTGTGATTTTGGATTGAAAAATAGCCTTCAACTCAAACAGGAACAAAAATTTTAGTGTCATCATTTTACCTCCTGCAGTTCTTTACCAGCCTACCCCTCCTTTGACATATTTATGATAATATACCTTGTGCAAAAGGAGAACTGGGCATATATGCAATTCCTTCTCCAGGAGTGGTGCAGAAAGTGGAAGTGTATTTTGCTTCTATACCTTCAGGTCACGATGTTGAGGAGTGCATGGATGGATGCAGAAGAATGCTACAGCCCCTGGCCCTCGGCTTGCTGCCCATCTCCAATCCAGGGGATCTAATGGATTCTTTTTGGGGAGGAGGCTGTTTGGGGCTGTGTGGCTCATGGTGATGTTATCTTTGTTACAGAGATGCTGTATCATGACTCACTGCATTTGGCTTCCCATGGCCATGCTACTACTTGGTACCAGAGCCAGTACCCCGGTTTAGTTACTGCTGCAGGACAGCAACTTCTCCATAGATTTTCTTTCTTTCTTTGAATTTTTTGATTTGTACAGGTTTTGTGTAGCTTTACTGTCAGTCCTCTCTCCAGCTTCCCTGACAAGAGGTGGTTTGTACCTGGAAAAATCTGTAAGGAATTCCCAGAGAATTTCCTGATCTTTCTCCATTCAGCGCAGTCAGACGCTTTGTGTTTCAGGGAAATTTCCATATTTATGTATAGGGACCATGCCATTAATATTTCTCGCATTGCTTTGAGACTCTATAAGAGTTTCAAAGATTAACCGTGTTCCTGGCTGTGGCTAATGAACTGATCTCTGAATCTTTAGAGACAGTAAAAAATTATATGTTACAGGAGTCAGAAAGTCTCTTCTGTGAGTATAAGAGTTAGAGATGTGTGCTTATCCGGTCTTAAACACTGTAAATGTGCAAGGAGGAATGAGTTCCAACATTGTAGAGCAATTCATCTTTCATGCAGAGGCACAGTAAATGATGGTTTTCATTTACACTTTCAAGCAGTCTGTATTTTTTCTCATCTTGTACTTTGTAAAGGAAGTTTCTCTCCATTTTGCTTTTAGAAAACCTATGCAACTTCCAACCGCTGCTTTTATTTATTTATTTTCACTTCAGAGACAATCTTCTTGTCTCCAAGTTTGTGAAGTGGAAGCCTCTGCCTGTTTCATGTCAAAATGACAACGGAAAACATGATATAACCCCCTCCAACAATAACCATTTTTTGGCTTTAGTTTGGATAAACTTCATCTCTGGGACTTCTGGCTTTGTTTAGTTTAGCAGAAGAGATTCCTTTCAGATTAGCTAAGAGACTACTTCCATTTTCCCTGATTTACATCAAACCCTTCATTTAAACATGAACTATCAGAATGAGAGTGAAAACGGTACCTCCTGTAACAGTGTGTGCACATTTTTCTTTGCTTTAATTCCCACAAGTACTCCATGAAGAGGTGTATGCCAGGGAGGAGAAAGCACGCACAAAATATTGAACAGCAAGAATGTGATGGTCGTGATGGAAAGATATATATTTTAAGCTGAACATGTTTTGTTATTTTGAAAGCCTCAGCCTTCTCTTAAAGCTAAAGAAGCACCCATACGGTTCTCAAGAAATGGGGGATGTGACTTGTAGTTTTAAGACTCTACCTGAGTTTGTACCAGGATGGCCTTCAATATAACACAAAGATATCCCTAGCCACAGGAAACCCATCCCTTTCTGCAGCTATTGTCTCTTCCAGTCACTGTGAATTCCATCTTGGAGGGTGGCACAGACACTTCTCCTATCCTGCCAGGCAGCAAAAATTTCCTTCCATGTGCAAAACCTCTGTGGGCTGCAATGGTGCCTTCAGGCTCTGCTTTAGATCCAGCCCCAGCACTGCGAAGGGCAGTAGAATCACAGGAACATCCTGTGCACGTTTGCAGCAGTAGATATGAAAGAATGATCTGTGTCTGGAACTGACTTCCCACAGCAATCCAACACTGCCAGTTCTTGGGAAACTTCTGGACATAATTAGTTCCCACTGCAATTCCCTGCAGTTCACACCCAGTGAGCAGTGGGTGTCTGCTGCAAATATCTATTTTTCTTTATTCTTTCCCTTTGTGCTGCTTCTCTTTTCCTTCCTTCCACTTTCTTTTAGGAAAAGAGGCAAGAGCAAAATCGCAGTTACTTTTTCAAACAGACATGAGAGAAACAGTTGCTCACCCAAACAAAGTTAATGAAAAATACAGGAAGCATCGCTCATCATTCCTGTGATGTTCAGTGTAATATCCACTCTGAGCATCAAAGGAGAATGAACTACATCCCCCATGCTTTCCTTCAGCTATAAGCAGTGAAAATAGAATTCATATTATCTCTAAAAACACTTCTATTTTCATGAGAGGCTCTCTTTAAAAAGTCACTTTTTTTTTTCTCTGTTTGGCTTTACATCTGCTGTATGGTATTGGCTTGTTTTCCTACAGAGCAGTAGTCATTCTGTGCCAGCTGTTTAAGAGAAGAATGTCCTAGAGAAAAAAAAATAATGGGCTGTGTAGTGGGAATTGTAAATCTTTGAAAAGAGCAATTGAAATCCACTCAGACATTTTGAAGATTCTGTGCACAATATCCAAAGGCTGTTGATGGCTTAGTCATTGGCAGGGTGGTCTTCTTTGTTGATCCCTCTTTTTTTTATATGAACAGAATAGCATAAATATGGAAGTAGGGGGAGGGAAAAAGAAAGAAGAGAGGCATTCAAGTCCAACTGATTCTTATCCTATTAGTGCAGCTGAGGAAAGAGTGTTGTAATCTTCTTTCAGTGAAGAATCAAAAAAAAGTACAGAGTCTCTTCAGTTATAAGGTGTCCTGTGTCTCAGGCTCTTCCACTCATACCTTTTAAGGGGTCCAGCACATAAATTCTGGTTCTAGCCCTTTTCTGCTACACAGCGCTGTTTATTCTCACCCTGTGCCAGCAGGCGTTGTTGCTGCACAGAGCAGGGAGAACTAAATGTGTGCCAGGCTTCAGGCTGCCACTTCAGTAGCAATGACTCTGACCTCTGATATTAATAAAAAGTCAGCTCTGTGTTTGAAGGCTCTTCAGCTGACCAGAAGTGTGGATTTTCACCTGATGAGGGTATTGGTTAGGAAGATCCTTAGCTCTTCACACTTGAAAAATAGGCATAAAACTTGCTGCTTAAAAGTTGCCCTAAAATTAAGAAAATTGTCATTTGTACCCTGAGAAAACTCTCACAATACTGACTTTGGTAGCCTTAGGAAAGTGACAATAAGAACGTTGTATCCAGTGTAAAAATAGCCATTTTATTATTCTCTATGAGGCAGATAAAGAAGAATTTCAAATACTGCCATCTGTATCCAACAAACTGTCCAAAATGGATGTGGGGTGAGTTAGTACAAATTGGAGTAAATAATGAATGAGTGCAAACAGATACAAGCAGATGCAACTAGGTTAATGATACTTTATGCGCTCAATCTCCCCTGTCCCCAGCCTTCTGAATTAGAAGTATCTTTCATTTACTGGCAGCCAAAGATGCAATTATTTTCTTTAGACAAGACGCCAGAGTTCATTCATCCATCACTGGAATATGGAATATAAGAACCAAACTCTTCATTTACTTCCAACTTCTGAAATTACAGAGAAATCAAGAGAATAGTGTGGGGAGTTAAATTATTGTAGAATTTGAGCCCCTGCCGCTGTTTTCATTTCTGATGTAAATTCACTATGGCCATGAAGATATGCTGGGGCTGACATTGTCCAATGCATCTGAAAATATAAATGATATTGCCATATGTACTATACTGCATTGTTAGATTTCTCATCTGTTTCAGTCTCAGGAGAGAAGCATTGAATCAAGCTGATTTCTTCCAAAGCAAAACACACAAACAGTATTGCATAAAGTTGTTAGCCCTCTCACTGAGCAAAGGGGAAAGAGAAGATCATATCCCACTTGAAATTTTAATCACCTGATAAAAATTGCTTTAATTACAAAGTTAGGTAATGAAAAACAAATGTCATACTTCCTACCCACCCACCCACCAGAGCCTTTGGGTTTTATCTTGAGAGATGCTTAAAGTATCATGTAGTTACAGTAAGTGTTTTACAGGAGGTGCTATGTAAAGCAAGGTGTAACAGTAATCAGTTTCCAGTGGTTCCCTTTCACTTAGCAGCTCAGAAGGTGAATCTCACTTTCATGGTGCTTTGGATCTGTCAGAGAGGTTGTACAGTCTGGGAAACCTGCTTGTGCATAATGACTTTTCCAGTTTTTCTTTATTCATGCCAGGACAGACCTACTGCAAGAAATGTTGCAAAGAACCCTCCAATATTATAAACTATTCCTTGTCCTAGGGAAAATCAGAAATGCAGAAGTATGTTTTTGAGATATACTCTGGATATAAAGTTCTGGAAAAATGTGCTGGATTTTGTTAAATTTTCCACTTCATTGATACTAGTAATGTTGAGCTTGAAGCTATCACTTTTCTTTAGAAATACATTAGGCCAGCTTCTTATGGAATAAAATTAGAAGTATACATGTGTTCAAGTGTTCAAAATTAAGATTACCTTGATACTTGGACTCGACTGTAGAAGTCTGTATTGACTGCCCAAGGAGTGGGCAGGATATATGTTTAAAGAAACTAATAAATTTATAAAATCATAAGTAATCACATAAGACCTGGAATTTATGTCAGTTACTGCTTGGTTTAAGACACCAGTCTTGCTGACATTTGGCATCATTCACTCTAAAGACAAGAAGCACATTAAAATCAGATTACTGCAGAGTACTGAGAATTTGTTCCAGCATTACAACTAAATAGCCACAAAAAAAGCAATTGCAGATTGCTGCTTATTTTTAGAGTGACATCAAATGGCGCAAAAGTTGATGTGCCAAAAAATATTGTAATAACTGAGAGGATGGAAAAATCTCATAGGCATTTTACCAACAGTTGGAAGAGTGACTGAAAAAAAATGTGCAAAGGCCAGTAAAATCAAGGGAGATTCTGATGAGGCAGTGTTCACCCTTAATCAGGAAGGAATGATACACATTATGCAGAGTATAGCAAAAGAGGTCCATTACTGCTAAAAAGACAGGAGTGTAAATATAACTGAGTTACAGAGTCGACTTGTTGAGAGAGGGCTTTGGAGAGGAAATCCTAGAATAACATCTCAATATAGATGGTCATTCAGGAATATCTTCCTCCCTTACAAAGAAAACCCAAACAATTTAGGCCATGATGTTGTCAAGGAATAGCTAACAACAAAAGGAGTATAACCATCTCCTGCACCTATAAGATGTTTTTCTCAGTGTTTAGAAACAGGTGCAACAATTTTCTGGGCAGCCCCAAAGAAAGCAGCAAGGTGATAGACATACAGCAATCTGCTCTACACTGCCCCTTGTATGAGTCAGTTTGAAGTCACTGTTCTGCCAAAGACAACCCCCACCAACTAAACAAACAAAAAACCCTCCTTGCACTTTGTTTTCCTATTAGCTGTTTTGAAACAAGAAAACTTTTCTTCCATTGTTTTTTATGCTCAACACCAGCTGAAGCTAGTGGGACTGTTGTGTAACAATACTGCTGATGGGATATCACTGGTCCCCATTTCAAAGCGACACTTACAGGGCCGGGTGACCTTTAAAAGTTGCATGAAGAACATAATTCAAGGATATCAACATGCATGCCCGAATAGAACAATTTGTGAAACATAAATGTTGAGGCAGAACAATTTGACAGCTTCACCCACTTTAGACCACATTACCTTTGAGAAGAGCAATAGACCTTTGAAGAGAAAGGAGAAAAATTAGAGTTCTTTCATAAATCACTCTTTGAAAGATCAGGAAAAACCCAGTAATCTTCGAGGAAAATAGAGGCATTTTGTGTTTTAGTTGGTAGCAAATATGGCATAAGGTTATTTTTATAATCCTGATATTTCTAAGATTTCTAAAAGCTGCAGAATGGTTGCAGCATTTGGAGCCTATAAAGACAAATGAATGGAACAAGCAATGACTTGTTTAAAATGCAAACACTTGTTTGTACCAGTGCAGGCCTGATTTCTTGGGGGTGTGTGTTCCATTTTGTAATCTGAAAGACAGATTGGGTAGGTCCAAGCCAAGGACAGTTTGGCTGTATGACATAATGATCATTTGCCTGAGAATCCAGCCTCTTCTATACATTGCTACTGAAACAGTGCATGTCTCCTTTCTGTAATACCTCTGACAGACAAGTGCAGTATTATGATTAACCACCATTCTTTTTTGCTGCTTTCTATTTCTTGCACTGAGTTTAAATAAAGAGGAAAACATCTGGGACTAGTGCAGTGGCAGAACTGTTCAAACACCAGTTTTTTTGGCAGACAAGCATCCCTAGAAGTAAGAAAGCTCTGGTTTCAGAGTGAAAGCACAGGATGTAGCCATCTTTTTTTGGTTATAAAACTCGAGAAATCTGTGAACCTTTCATTCATACTCCTTTTCCATTCCACCCAATAGCAGTTCTTCCTCCTAAAGGACATGGACAAGGAAAGGATTTTTAAGATGGACCTGCTCCGATTTTTCATAGCCTGAATTTAAGTGTTTCATCAAAGTTTCATTCCTTCTACCTCCAGTCAAACGGAGGACGAGCATCAGTACTGTTAAATCTGCAAATATCTAACAGATAGGTACACCCTAATTGTCCCTCATGCACCATGTGAATGGATTCAATTAGTTAGCTGGTTAAGAAAATTACAGCTGAATGTCTGTAGGCCCTACAGTTGAAAAAAATATAATCTTATTAAACCATTTATTTTCTTACATTTCTGCCTCTTTTCCTGACTCCACTCTGAAACTGACACTCTCAGTACTCGGCACTTACCTGACAGGAGAACATGTTGACAAACCAGGCCATTCAGGCTCAGCAAGCCACTTAGTTCATTATGAGTCTCTTTGTTTCCATTACTGACCACGGGATGGAACAAGTATGTTTGATTTTCTTATAAACATCATCATAATACCAGACAGGGAGCCCAAACCATTTGCTTTGAGGTAGACACTGTGGCATTCTTTTCTGCTCAGTAAATGGAAAGCTGCTATGCTGCAGACGCTGAGATGGATTCCTCTCTCTACTCCAGTGCAGGAGAGGATTAGAGCATTTCCACTGAAAAAGAACAATATATCTCCTAAACAGTGCTGGAATACACAATAAATGGATGTGTTTGTTGTAGAAGAAATTTAAAAACACATTTTAAAGTAGTCATCCCATAAAACAAATCACCAAAACCTGGTCAGAGTAAGGAAGCACAGGCATTGTACATTTAAAAGTCCACAAAAAGCAACAGAAAGACCCTTCTTAGCTTCAACAGAATTTATATTTAGTCAAAGTTGGAGGCAAGGGCCTCTTTCATCTCAGTGCTTTAGCCTTTGCCAGATTCACTTTAAATAACAGCAAAATCTGTTTCCTTGACTCATTGTGTTTGTTATCAGATCCTCACAGATCAAAGTTCCTTGGTTTTGTTTCCCAAGCTACCATCCTGCGGCTGTTGGAGGGTAGTGAATCACCTCGTGTGGACTATTGCCCTTTCTGAGACAGAACCAGACAAGTTCAAGATGTTCTTTAATTTCTAACCACTTAGTCATATCTCTGCAAATGGGATATATGAGTCTGCTACTAAGGCAATAGCTGGACATTTGCTTTGTCCAAAATGGAAAAGCTGTGGGTTTTGAGGATACTATTAGGAGATTTTTCCCTTTTGCCATATAAATGTAGTTGTCATGATCATAGCACTTGCACAAATGCAAAGCCAAAAGCAACGATAAAACAGGTCATCTTCTCAGGTCAAAGCACTAGATAACAAATTCCCATTCACCTCCCTGGGAATCAGGATTATGATCCATATGATGTCTGTCACCCTTCAGGCCTACCACAATCATATTTGTTTTCCCCTGTGCACATTTGGGCTCTTTCTACGTACCACACAGGTCCGTTGAGACTAAATGGGGATTTTCCTTTCAGCTTTTGCTATTCGTCTGCTTACATACAGCTGCTACTTAGAACAACATTACATTATTGGTCTTACTTACATATGGCTACTTAGAAAATAGAAAATAATTAAAAATCAGCATATGACAAAGCTTATGTTGCCTTTTCTTCTTTTTCTCACTTTTTATGCTGGCCCAGGGAAATGCTACTCACAGCAAAATCTTTAAAAATGTGAATGCTCAGTAAACAGCATAAATGCAAAGTTAGTCAGGCTTTCAAATATTAAACATAGTTTTGTACAAAATCTCCAACAAACCTTTACAGTAACTGCAGAGAAGTGCTGTATAGCTAAAATATTTAGGTCTTTGGGAAGAAGAATAAGATTTTGCATTTCCACAGATGAATACTGTTGAGTTCTAATATGTTTTTAAATCTTAAGATAATATATATGTTTAGGGAACAATAAGAAAAGCTGGCTAAGGCAAATATGTGACTGTTTTACCACAAGTCTAGAAGCAGTTAAGTCAGCTTTTTTTATAACCTTGTTATTTCTATATGTTTCTTGCCAGTGCTTTAGCACAAATCAGCTTTCCTTTTCCAAAGGATTTTGGAGCTAGCAGTTAATCTTTACAAGAAATGCAAAATGCATTATGTCATAACATGCTGACACACAGATCTACATCTGAACACAGAGGGGGTGTCTTGAACAGACTAAGTCTTCCCAGATGTAAGTTTCCTTTGGAAACCCATTTAATACTTTTATTCTGCCAAAGGCCACAGTGATTTTCATTGCAGCTCTCCTAGCTTATTTCTTAATTCATTTAATGATGTCCAGAAAGTTAGAAGCAAATATAAATGTCATTAAATCCATGCGTCAATTTTTTGTCTCTTTTCCTTCTGTTAAATAATGCCATCTACTGTAGAATAATTGAATGACAACCTTTTACAAATGCAGAGAAATCCACTTTTCTTATTACTGTAAAATTATGTCAGTCATTTTGTGACACATTCCAAATTTCCATGATTTTCATCAATAATGTTGACTAAAATGTGGAAAGGTGAGTATTTCCAGTGTGAAAAATCGGTGACTGAGAAAAGCCTCTGCTTAAGAAAAGGGCAGCTGTCTTGAAAACAATCTTTTCTAACCAGCAGGTCAAAAATATGGGAAAGATGGCCCTTTTTTGCTCCCCGTTCAAGGACCTGTCCTCTTAAGTTTAAGTCAGCAGGAATACATCTCTGGAAATAATAAACAAACAAACAAACAAAAACAAAACACATACAAAAAAAACAAAACAAAACAAAAAACCCACACCAACAACCAATACAAATCAATGAAAATTAAGTAAGGATGAAGAAACAATAGACATGAAAATGCAAATTCTTGGATATAAGTTTACTAGTGAATAAGAAAATTGCTGTCTTAAACACATAGTTAAAAACAAAATGTGGTTTTGAAAGCATACAAAAGTGAAGAGAGATGAAAATGTGAATTTTAAAAATAATAAAACACATCTTATGGGTACAGAAGTGTGTACACTGCATTTTTTTTATATGTATATGCAGTTCATATGACTGTACATTACATATGCACACCGTACTATGTTCTTTTAGATCTATATCATGGTATTTTTATTTAATAATTATGTATAAACTATGTTTTGCCCTAAACTAAAGAAAAATCATCTCTTACCTTCCTCATTACATTTGTAAATGAGAAGGATGTTTTAACCTGTGGAGCTGGGAAGTACTTAAGTGGAATGACAGCTAAGTACATAGCTCTTGGGTGAAGTGGATCTATGCCCACCTGTGTTCCCCAGGGTGTATCCAACCAGTTCCTTTTAAAAGGATAACAAGCTCTAACCTCCCCTATATCTTTGGCGATATTCTGCCTCTCACAGTATACTACTGTTGAGGTCTTCCTCTGTACCGTAAACCACTTATACACTGAGCTACTCAGCTTTTGATAATTCAGGTTTTTCCATGTGTCATTAGAGAGATTACAAACAAGGCTTCATTTTTAATGCTGCACTTGCATTTATTTTTGAGGCTTTTTGCATCTTGTTGTTCTAATCAAACTGGTGGTAAAAACCAACTCTTAACCATAAGACAGTCAATATTTTGCTGTTTGCTTCTTTTAAAACTGAAGTGCAGAAATAACCTAAGTTGGTAGATGGAGAAAGCCTGTAGTAGGGTTGATATTGGGAAAAGAAACCTCCTGTACCAGGCAGTGCCCTGCTCTAAGATTCCCACTCTGGTTCTCCGCAGAGTGAGCCAGGAGGTTTTGGCTGTATTCTCCATTGCCCTTCCAGAGCTCATAAGAGAAGGTGATGTATTTCATGGGTGACAGATGAAAAAGGTTAACATGGGTGAGAAAAAGCATCTCAGTGAGACACTGGGAAGGGAGTAGAATCTGAAAATCTAAGCTCAGTTGTGTACGTGGCAATAAAGAAGGTGAACTGTTCAGGTAGAAAAGGCAAGAGGATTCAGGGAAGATGAAAAGGAATGTTACAGATGGGAAAGATGAAACCAAATAGAGAATGAAGGGACTGAAGCAGAAGCAGAATGAGAAGAGAGGAAACACATCCAGGTGTGTACCATGCCAAATAGCATGGGTGCTGGTATGGAAAAAGATATACCCACAAATACAGAGAGAAAGTTAAACAAAGAATGTGAAGAGAAAAAGGAGACCAATGTGCTAATGCAGTAGTGGAAAAGAGAAAAAACATGATGAAAGATGCCTCATGGGAAAAAAGAAAAAGGGACTGCATAACCCATAGGAATGGACTGCATTATAAATTTGGACTCAGCTTTGTACTACATAATTATGACCATTATAACTCTTTGATGGTATTCAGAATTTTCTGTGTGGAGCCAGTAGCAATTTTAATGTCAGGGCTTTGAATTACATTTTTTGGTATTTTTTCTCTTTTTGAAGGGTGATGTGTAGTCGGTAACTTATTTGATATTAAATTTTTAAGGACAATGTAGGTACACAGATAGCCCTTTCACCAGAATTTTTTGTTTATAAACTTAATTCTTTTGAATTATTAATGGAAATAAAATCTTATTCCATTATTTAATATATTCACTAATACTTATATTTGCAATCTGAGACTTCCAATAATTTCTACAAATTTACAAGGAGGTTGTCTAAATTTGTACTGTTATTTTCATTTTGGTTTCTTAAACTTTCTGGTTGTTGTTTTTCTGAGAAAATCCAAACCCACAATTTAATGTTTGAAGCTGGTTTTCACCAGTATCTTCAAATTCATTATCTACAATAAATTTGATCAGTAGAATATCTGTAGGAAGAAATTCACAAATCCATGAGTATTAGAGATGAATAATGTTTTTTTCTGAATATGCAGACCCTTGTAGCATTTGAATGGGGAAGATGACACAATAATTGCATACCATTTGGGCATTTAATGTGAACATTCTTTTGCATCTATCACATAGTTGACTTTCAAAAACACTTTGAAAACACTTGGTGCTAGCTCTTGATGCAAGATGCTAGCAACGAGAGTGCACGCTGGACAGATGGCTTATTCCGCATCCATGTGTAAGTGATCGTGTTGGCACATGGGGCCAATGATACACTTGTTTGAGAGATCTGGCACGTTTTCATTTTAGCTGCAGCAGAAAATTCAATTGCTAATTACACAGTAATTCAGTTTGACATTAAAATTACTCAAGACAGAAAATTATCACAGATTTAATTGGGCTTTGGATCAGCGTCAGGAGGTTTCCATTGGTGTCTATTTATATATTCAGAGCAGACTGCAATTAATGTAACAGATCCTCCCAATGCCTGAAGAGAAACATTTTGCCTTTTACTTCACATGCATAAACCATATTACAGTAGAAAATAAAACAGAATATCCAATAGCTTTCATGTTATACATCTTTGATTTGGAAAACACATTTGAAATCTAATTGAAAACTATTTTGTCTGTATTTCTAGTTGCAGGATGTACCCATCTTGGGCAGGTTTATGCTGACAGGGATGTCTGGAAACCAGAGCCATGCCAAATCTGTGTGTGTGACTCAGGATCTGTTCTCTGTGATGACATCATCTGTGATGATCAAGAGCTGGACTGTCCCAATCCAGAAATTCCCTTTGGAGAGTGCTGTCCAGTTTGCCCACAAACAACACCTCAACCTACAAGAGTAAGTTTGTTCTCAATGCTGTCACATTGATTTTGCCACCTTCTTGATCCATGTCAATCTCATTTTCATTTAGATGCTCTTAAACACTTTTAATGTTAAGCTTGCCACTTTCTGAGTGTAGACAAATACTGAGAATGGGCAAATTTTGCCAAAACAAATCTAAAAAAAACAGCTTGAACTTTCACAGAGTTTTATCATTTTTGTTAAATTCAAGAATCATTCTGTATTCTGTCAGGTACCAGATCTGATAAATACTTTTTTAGTAATTTGGGCTATGCAGCTGAAAGCATGGAGTCCTTCAACCCAGTTTTATAGAGACAACAGGCACAGATGAAAAGTAGAAAGGGATAGAGAGCATCAATTAGCCATTACATTTTTAATTTTATGGAGAAGCATAGGAATAATGCAAACAGCTTATTTGTGGACTGCATGCTCAATCTATATCCATGAAACTAATGCCAACAGAGAGTTCAACTTTGACAGTTTTCACAGGATACTGCAAAACTGCATTTCTTATCAACTCAATTCAACATTATCCAAGAATAAATTTCCTTTTGCAGAGTTACTGCTGACTTAATGCCCACTAAAGAAAAAGTGATTCAAGCTTTACATCCCTAATTTATCACATCTTGTTTATAGACACCAACATTATGTAAATCAGACTTAAGTCCAGGAAAATCAAGAATGCTAGTGCATGCAAGTCCTCTGACTAAACCCTTTCAGTAAGTGAGCCAGCTATAATGAGCTCTAAGGTTACCTGAACATTTCATCCTTGTTTAAGATCCATGAGATTCTGTTAAAGTACATAGATTTCCATAGGCAGATTGAAGATTCTTATCCAGAAGATAAAAGAGTGAAAGAGATGTGTGCACAGAAAAGAAAGGGAGATTTGTTTCTGAGCTCTATAGTATATCTACTTAAACATGAAGTGTCATATACAAATACATCCCTAATGTTAGTTGCCCCATGTTAGTGCAACTGTATTGCATCCACAGTTACCGGAGATATTTCACTGAACAGTTTTCAAGGTGTAAATGAATGATACATACAAGCATGCTGGAGACATGCTCAGTGCGTGAGACACTGTGCTGTCCTAGAGGCACAGCTCTCTCTCTTGTTGAGTCTATAGATTTTTATTAGTTCTGTGGCTCCTGACACTAAGGGGCATGTGGACTACTTCCTACAGCCTCTGTGTTTGGTACGTAAGAGTTTGGTCAGCCCACTGGAAGCTGTCCTGCTAACTTTGGATGGTATATTGGGGAATGCCACCTTGAAAGCTGCTATGACTAGCAGCTGAATACATAAAAACTGTTCTGAACTATTGAGAATCCAGATAGTGATGTGTAATTGAATTATTAATTGAAAAATAAATAAATAGAAGGACTAAATCTGACAAATTAAAATTAGCTGCATTATCACACTTTAACATGCTGGACTGAGAAGTATACAAGAAAACTGTCACTTACAGCTTCCCACAGTGGATTTCTGTCCCCATCAGACACAATGGCAAAGCCCTACTGACTTCCTAAGTGCCACATTTTTGCCTAGAGGAGAAGTGTTGGTTTTAGTTTTGTTTTCTTTCTTATTTTAATTCCATTTTCTTTCTTTCTA
The DNA here is from genome assembly GCF_028554395.1 of Pezoporus wallicus. NCBI lineage: Eukaryota > Metazoa > Chordata > Aves > Psittaciformes > Psittacidae > Pezoporus > Pezoporus wallicus. The sequence continues at coordinate 393,851 of NW_026640647.1, forward strand.
GACTCCTGGAGTAATCAGCCGAGGCCCCAAAGGAGACCCTGTAAGTGTAGTCTTTTCCAAGGAAACTAACAAATCAAGATCAAATTCCTATAGTTCTATATATCCCATTCAAGCTGCTGAGATATTCAGCTTTCACTGATGTCTGCACTATCTGCAGGACTATGCCACAAAGTTATTTTGAACTAGCCCTTTAGCTTCAATAAAACTCTTAAAAAATTAAACTGGAAAAAGAGAGAGAGAGTTTAGACCAAAGTAATTTGGACTAACTTCAGAGACAGCTTAGTCCATACTCTATTAGATTTTTGTTGTTGTTGTTGTTACATTTCTTTCCAGTAGGGAAAAAAAATAAATGAAAATCTATGGACTCCACTATCAGTATTGATTTTAGATTTAGGAATTGATCTGTTTAATATTTCTAGTGTGTTTGATCAGCGGCAGCAACGCTCCAGCAGCTATGAAGGGTTTCCATGTCTGAATTTTGTCTACTGTCTGTCTTTCCTAAATGTTCAGTTGTGGCCTTAGTTATATTTAATAGAGAAAGTTTCCTACCACAATTGCACAGACTTAGTTACAAATGGAAGGATTTGTCCTTGCAGTTGGAGTCAAGTGCCGATGTTTGTATCTGCTCTGTGTCTTTGCAGGGTTCTCCTGGAGCTCCAGGCAGAAATGGTGCCCCTGGCCCACCAGGAGCACCAGGAAGTCCTGGTGCTCCTGGCCCCCCTGGGATCTGCCAGTCGTGTCCCAGTATAAGTGGAGGTGTAAGTCATTGCATTCAGCTTCTACCTTGTTGCCCATAAGCATACAAAGTCATACTGTAGGTATCTATCCCTTCTACCTTCATGCATATTTTGCTTTCAGTAGCATCTGTCTCTTATTTGTGCCTTTGAAAAACACAGCTGAGGGGTAGGTGGTGTTTTCTTGGGTTTGGGCTTTGTCCACAAAATTTGTCTGGAGTGCAGTTAAATCTCTGCCTTATCTTATTTTTAAAAATCTTTTGCAGCCAGATCTGAGGAAGGACTTACCTAATTCAGAAATAACCTGACAAGAAAGAGTGTAGGAGGAAGGATGTCCCCTCAAGCTTAATAGTTAGGGAACTCTCTTAGTTTCCTATGGTTTATCCAATGCATGTTTAATAAAGAAACATTTCTGGGAGACTAGACTGAAACACAGGTCATCTCCTTTCAGGGAAGTGCCTGTTTGTCATGCTCCTTCTTTATTTCTGACCCGCTTGAATTCTCTTCTGAAGAGTTGGACAGAGTAAACAAGAGAGCTGATTTTAACTAAAAGTTCTGTGCGGTTGGATTTGTTAAGGGAACTGAGTCACAGCTAACACTTTTTGTCTCCTATCCAATGGAGCCAGCCTAGCTTTACAAGATGAGATTGCTTTAGCACAAAGCTGCTAAAAATCGTATGTTAAAACAATTGCTGCTTTCGAATATGGACCAATGTTTATAGCTTCCATGTATGTTTCCCACTCCCAGGTAAGCCAAAAAACTGAGGAGAGATGTCTTGCTTTAATTAATTATGAAAGAGTTTGCATCTAAAAGACTAAGCTTCTGGAAGAGGTACCCATGGGATCAGTTAACCAGTTTCCGTAGATGTCACAATAATATACCAAGAGAGCTACTGGTTTTCGGTTGGCAGATGCAGACAAAAGAGAGGTTGATAGGCTGAATTAGTTCCCCATTCTAATGCTGCATCAAAGATATGTGGCTGAATCCTGATGAAAGGGTGCTTCAGTAGCACAGGAGTCTTCATGTACCTGGTCAGCAATGGGACTGGGGCCACAGTGGTTTGGGTTATCAGGCAGAGCACTACATGTATTCAGCTTTTCCTGCTCAACCAATGATACACCATGAACACATAAACTGTGTTAATGCCATATTATTCAACTGAGTTTGCTAGTATCTGCATAATAAAATCAATGTATAAGGAGGCTTACATGGGAATTCCTTGAAAACTAACTGTAGAATTTAGAGTTTTCCTTTTCTAAGCAGTATCTTATGTAAACGGATGTGTCAAAGGTGCTATCTGCTCTCAGGACCACAGAACACATTTTTGATCCATGCCTTAGACTGGAGCTTCCACTTGTTCCAAGAAAAATTGTCCAAAGCATTGAAGCTTGGCTGATTAGGTTCAAAATTGATGATTGTATTTGAATTATTTGGAATGACATAGTGAGTGGGAAGGGAGAAAGGGAAAGGTGGGAAATGGCATTAGGAAAAAAGCGTAAAACTCAGTTTTCTAAGATGTGTAAGTTCCCACACATGAGGTAAACTAAATTATTTACAATTCAGCAAAGAACAGACTTACACATAGGTAAGAGATTTTTTTTGCTACAAATACCCTGAAATGAGACATTCATTAGTCACAAGTAAAAGAAAATAGGAAAACAATAACAAAGTGTTATAGTTTTTAGTGCAACAGAAAATACTTCTTCAGAAAAGAGACTAATAAAGAAAATGGGGGGGAAGCTTAACAAGAAAGCTTCAAACAAGAATAAGAGGAGAGGGGATGGTAATTTTTTTGTTACAGCTGAGGCCCAGCTGCCAAGATGAAAACGGGATGCATACAATGCAGGGAGATAACATCACCATGGCATCAAAAGAAAGCTATTGGCTGGGTTTCTCTTGTGGATTATTTACATACATGGCAGCTGTATGTCAAACAAGTACTGCTCCACAGATAATTATTTCCATGTGTTTGCCATACCAGTGTAAGAAAAGACTTATTTGATTCATAGCAGTCAACTTTTTTCCTTTTTCTTTTCCTTTTTTTTTTTTTCTTTCTGTTTTTCTCTATTTCTTTTACAGAGTTTTTCTCCACAGTATGACTCCTATGATGTGAAGGCTGGCTCAGCTGGTATCGGCTACCCACAGCCCATTGTAAGATGATATAGCCTTTTTTTTTTAAAAAAAAACAAACAAACCAAAACCAAAACAACACAAATTTTCTGCTCATAGATTATACCGATGTATGTATCCTGTTTTTAATTTAACAAGATAAGTTTTAATATAATTGTTGCCTGCAAGTGGAATGAAATGCAAAGTAGCAGTGTGCTTGACAATATCATTGTATTAAGTAACTGTAGGTCATCTGGGGTTTTTGCCTTTTCTATTTCTTTCTTCCTTTCTTCACTATCTTTTTCTTCTTCTCTGTCTATGTTTCTCATGCTATCTAAATATTTATCCCTTTCTCCCTTGCATATATTCCTTGTTTATCTGCTTTGGTATTCTACAAATTTCTTCCCTGCCACCACTTTATAACCTCTTCCATTGTGCCTAATCTGCCTTTACGCACTCAGCAACATTCTATCTTTAGTCAGTATGATACTCCTTACTTGTTTACTTTCCCACAGCTCAAGTTTGCCTGATAACAAGTGAGTAAACCCCTCTTATAATCTTTTTTTTTTTAATGCCAGAAGCAGTCAAAAGCTTTTAACTTTTTCTTTTTACAATTACCATTTTTTTACCCACAGCTATTCAGACTGTGCACTAAGGATGATGTATCTGACTGCTAGGCCTAGCTGAAGTTTTTCACAGGTTTTCGTTTGGTTTTTTTTTTAGTGAAATAAAGCATGGATTGACTAAACGATTTATGCATGAGCTATGCTTCCTGTATAAAATACATTTGAGTGTTGTACCTCATGATTTTCTTTTTAGGCACTGGGATTTAGAGATATTCATCACCAATTACATGAATTGTTCTTGATTTAGGCAATCTGCTATATAGAGGATGTGGTGAACTGCTACTATTTGAAATTGGCTGTTGCTTCATTAAGCATAATCATTTTCAGTCCAATGCTGCATAACTAGGTTTGGGTATTGTGTTGTAACAGACCAAAGCAGTTCCAAGAAAAAGTGTTATTTCTCAAGGTTCCATCAGATCATCTAGTGAAATAAATTTTACTAGTAATGACAGCTGTTTATCATGAAATAGAGTTCTTTGTTTTCTCACCTTTATTTTAATATCTTTATTTCTACTTTGTTCATTTGCTAGTATGATCATCCATGTGTTGGTCTTCTTCAGCCATCCGTTTTTGTCTTTGTTTTATTCATTTATTAATATTCAGTTCCTCACAGTTTTTGCCCATGGCTTATATGTCGTCTACATTTTACTACTTGGTGGCTTAACATGGGATGTGTTGAACTGCGCAGATACCCAAGATACCTTTCAGTTAACAATTATGGCTACTTCTCTCCATTTTGGCATTTTTTCCCTGGAGGTTCTTAGTGATTTTTTTGTGCTCTGTCTCCTGGACTTGGGTTTAATAAAGAGCCCTAGAATGCCTTCAGCCAGGATTGTCTGTATACTCTCAGCTCATATGGTCTTTCATATTGCAGCATGCAATACATGACTGCAAAGTAAGTAACAGAGCAGTTACAGGCAGATGTGACTAAAATTGCTAGAACAAAATAATGTTTGTCATTAACAGTAAATAGACTAATTTCTTTATTAATTTATAAATTTAATTTATTAATTTTCAACTTAAACAGTTTGAATAAATACCCAAACTAAAATAATTTGGAAGAGTAATGAAATAAAAAATGTCAGCTGTAGCACCAACATTTCTCCACGGGTGGTTACCATGCCTGGTATTTTCTTGGTCACACATCTCTCCATTACTGTCTTCCTGATGCCTTCCCACTGCTTGTAGACTGATTTGTATTTTACATTAGTTTCTCTTTACTTGCTTGTACAACCTCCACATATGACTTTCTTCTGCTTGTAGACTGACTTGTATTTTACATCAGTTTCTCTTTACTTGCTTGTACAACCTCCACATATGTCTTTCTTCTTCCACCAGTGAACATCCTCTAGATGAAATACACACATTTGTTCACAGTCTGGAGATGCTGCAGCAAGAAAATGTCATACCTACCACTTTATCTCCTCAGTGTGCACCTTGAAAAAAAATAATGCTTTGTTTGTTTATAGCTGTATGTCTAATCAATTGATTGCAATTGGTGAGTTGATGGCTCCAATTCATGTTTAATCAAACTTTTAACAATTAACAGCAAGGGACTGGACATTGAAGGCACCCTGATTTACCCAGAAACTAACTGCTGTGCCACTTGGTGTGCTTCTTGTCCTAGAATATAGCAAACATTACGACAATTCTCCTTTTTTTAGACAAAAGACTATATCTGTGAACTAGTATTAACATAATATATTTGTAGTATAGTAGTATTGTGTACTGGGTATACCAGTACAGCATAGCAATACTATTAATCTTGTATTACAAAAATTAGGTTCACATAACATATATAATACATGATCTATTCTGATAGAATCTCAAAATATCCCATGAAACACATTATGTGCAATATTAAGCTATGGAATATACTACCAGTACTGCAGCACATATTGATTCTCATGTAATTTGTATACTTCAATTGTTTTGGCTGTGTCAAATGCATGAACAGTGTAACAAAACATTTTTTAAAGAACCACATATAGTTGTAGTAAACCACTGTGTTAATTTTCAAATGTTTTCTGTTTTGCAGTGTCAAATGCTTTCATGGTTGTTGCTAGAGGAATTAAAAACATTAGTAGTCTTCCCAAATTGAGAAATTCCTCAATATTTTACTCCCTTTCTACCTGTTAAAATGAGGAAAAGTATTACTGATTTGAATTAAACTATATAAATTATTGAGGTTTCATCTTCCAAGTCCTTTAGTTAGTCTAGACATCATTTCTTTCTTATGGCTTAGTACTTTTAAAGCTCAGAAGAGATTTAGTTGGTGAAAATGCCTTACTGACAGTAACAAAAATATGACCTTAATTCAATATACCTGTAAGTCCTAAGAAGTCTAGGGTTGTAAACAAAATTTATCATACAAAGTTCTTCTAATGTTTTGTTTATGTATCTGTAATATAGCTCCTGAATGCGGGTCAGAAATTTAAAAAATAGTTTTAGAAAGCAAAATCTGGTGTCAATAGACTCGCAAGGAAGGATATTAGTACCCTTTGGCTCCACCACTGAAGATGTAGGGTTAGGCTAATAAAGCTCAGTTACATGACAGAGAAGCTGAAGCTCATCAACTATCTAACAAATTGAGAGTTCAGTTATCTATTCTTCCACTACAGGTAGCTAAAAAGCTGAGCTGTGGGCATCCTTCTGGGTGTCTAAGGAAGGGGAAGAGTGACTTAAATGAAAAAAAAACAGCCTGGAAAATATCTTGTGAAATATGTTAGCTAAGGCTGCAAAAGGAAACTCAGTGGTCCCTTTTCTGAAGAGACTGTAGGTACTAGACAATGTATTTAGCAATGTGTGTATATACTGCTGCTTCTTTTTTACTGCACCAAGTGCATGTCACTGTGGATTTTTCTCTGTACTAATATGTAAAAATTTATTTCACAGTTATTGGCAACTATTGCAACTACATTAATCTTTATAGTTTTATTACATTAATATAATGACTATCTTTTCATCTACACTACAGAGTGGCTTTCCAGGACCCCCTGGTCCCAGTGGCCCTCCTGGCCCACCTGGTCATGCAGGTCCCCCTGTAAGTTAAATCAACCTTTCCATAATCATCTCTTATTCTTTTTAATTCAGCTTCTCCTTTTCTCTGTCATACATACTAGGTGATTTTCAACTGATAAATTTAGATACTATGCTGAAATTTTTTTTCTGTGGGGTGTCAGCTAAGATTGTCTTAAAACATACCACTGGCATTTGTTAGTACTCCCAAATGTTTATTTATCCAAATATTTAATAGATAAAGGAAAGTGGGAATCCTAATATATATTCAGGGAGCACACAAAGGGTTTGTGGTTTTTGATGTACAGCTCTTTTTAGAGTTGACATTTTAATTCTTTTTTCATGGAAGCATATTCTGTTTGGTTCTGCTCATTTGTTCACATTTCTGGCCACTATTTTCCTTACAGTTAAGAGATTATTACAAAATATAGAAGCACCATGGAATGATGCATGTAATTGTTCACATCTTAACCATTTTCTGCTGTATTAAAGGGCTCTGCTGGATACCAAGGTTCCCCTGGAGAACCAGGACAACCCGGCCCTCCTGTACGTATACATTATCTATGACTGTATATGTTAAAGGCATGATTCTACAAGGAATCATCACTGGAGTGGGTTGAAATTTTAGAGAAAATTCCATCTGTTTACTACTATGTATGTCAAATGTACAAGTGTTACATAACACCTAATCTTTAATTTTAAGGAGACAATGTTTTTTGTTATTATAGTTAATATTAATTATTTTTCTACAGGGACCTCCAGGCCCTGTTGGAATGATAGGCCCAGTTGGTCCACCAGGAAAAGATGTAAGTTTACAATTATTCATCCAGTGATTAATAAATGGGGAGAAAGAAAATTCATAAAATAGTAAAACAGCATAGCGTATTGATACTATTGCTTTTAAGAATTTTTATCGTCTCCCTATCACTTAATTTGACAGCATAACTGTAAAAATGTACATTTGGCTTAGGTATAAATGTCCATTTCAAAAAAGTTTTCAGTGGGCAACTTGATTGACACAATAAAAAAAAAGAAAATAAATTAAAAAAAAGAAGAAAAAGAAAACTTAAGCATTAAATATGTTATTTTGATCAAGTGCAAAATAAATTAGCAGTTATAAAGATAATCAGTAGTCTGATTCCTTCGAATCTTGCTTTGAGAGTTAAAGCTGTTAAAACCATCTTTTATGTCACAGCTAGTAGTCCTGAAGAATAGGTATAGTACAAGGCAGGACAAGCAGCTAAAGTTTTTGTACATTTTGAGTGTATCTCCATGAAAAATAAGTTTCTGTAAACATCTCTTCCTAAAAGTTGGCCTGAAATAAACCAGATTTTAACCAAAGTCTTGTTAAAAATTGAGTTTATAAATACTGGCAACTATTTTTCAAAAGGCAGTAATTTAGTGAACCATCACCCTGCTGTAATTTTTCCCCATTATCTTCGGTGGGAGTTTCATCTGCTTATTCCACCTCACCTTGATCTACTAGGATCAGATCTTTGCAGTAACTGAAACAGTAGCAAAACAGCAAAAAAAAAAAAATCACTTTCTTTCAATAGGGAGAACCAGGAAGGCCAGGCAGAAATGGAGACCGTGGAATCCCTGGACTACCGGTATGGAAAAGCCCCCAATAACAGTGGTCTCCTAATCAAGGTTTTGTTCTCCCAATTTAAGTTAGTTGTGTGAACATGACACACAATGAACATTTGCTTGTGCCCTTAATACAGTAATTATGTGATTTATTAATCCATATTTGTGTGTTCAGGGTCACAAAGGACACCCTGGAATGCCTGGAATGCCTGGGATGAAAGGTCAACGAGTAAGTACTGAGTATAGCTGTTTCTACTATGGTGTTGCACTGTTGTGCCCTTTCAGTCATCAATTCCCAGCTAAAGAGACTGAATCATAGAATTAAAGGCCAATTTCTGGACAATGCAATCTGACATTCCATAACAAAGGCCTTAAATTTTATCTACTTACCTCAATTGTAAAGCTTCATCCCAAATGAAGCTGAAGCATACTTTCCAGAAAACATCCACTCTTAACTAGTAACCATGGAGAGATGGAGGATTCAGAATTGTCTTTTCAAAAAGTGTTCCAATAGCAGGTAGCACTCACCATTAAAAATATGCCCCTTTATATGAGTTGGTCTTGAAGCTTAATATTTTGCTGAGGGGAATTAAGTTTTCCAGAATGTAAGATGAATACTATTCACAGATATATATGTATATTCACAGTTTTATATATATGTATATATATATATATGTATGTATATTCACAGTTTACCTTTCCACACAGGGTTTTGATGGAAAAGATGGTGCCAAAGGTGACAGCGGTGCTCCTGGTCCAAAGGTAAGAAACTATAGCATCTTCTTTGTAATAGGTAGAGTAATATGCTCTACCATTTATTTTATAGATATGCTTTGAATATTACACAATTCTAAAAATCCATCAAGAAACTCATATAATATCTCCATGAAAAGAATTGAGAATCATTCCAAAGAGTAAGACATTCTGAACTACAACATGTCCTGACTTTGTAGCTGTATTAAAGATGAGATTCCAAAATGAAAGGACATGCCTGGACCAGCTGACTTTATTGCGTAATATTGAAGGACCAGGACTTCCTGCCTTTTCTTTTTTTTTCTATTTAAATATTTTGTCCTGGCACTTGTTTATACTTCTCAGACCTCACAGACCTCAGTTCATGCTGATGACACCCAGCACCATGCAGAGAGGAGCTGTCTCATTTTTATGTCTTTTCCTCTTGAATAAATCAAAAAATGTCCTCACCAGAGTTCAGTCTGCCATTAGTGTTTTCTTTCCATAACAGGGTGAAAGTGGTCTTCCTGGAGCAAACGGAGCGCCGGGCCAACCGGTAAATATGTGTATCCTATAGTATTTAAATTGAAGTGCTACTGTCACTTCCTGTTTAACAGAGTTACTCATCTTTCTTTCAACTATAATTACACCACCGCATTCATTGAACAACACTGAGATACGCAAATAAGATCAATGTCTCTTTGCTCCACCATATTATTTTGGAAGCCATAGAACTGACTAGCTTTCTGTTTTCTAGGGACCAAGAGGTCCAGCTGGTGAAAGAGGAAGACCTGGGAATCCTGGTGGCCCTGTAAGAAATTGCAGCTGTTTATCTTATCCAGAAGTATCACATATTTTGTTTCAATATGTTAAGAATTCCTGACATCATAGTTCTACTTTAAAATAGTTGCAATGCAAAGGATTAGAAAACGATATAGTATCTGTAAAATCATACATGAAAATCATACATTCTGTGTCCTGGGTAGTTCTCGGCACCCAACACCTCTCTTCTTTCTGTAGGGTGTCCATGGCAAAGACGGATCTCCAGGAGCAGCAGGCCCACCTGTAAGATGACTTACAAATGCTTGATTTTAAGTATTTGTGTTACTCAAGTCTTGCTGCTTCTATCTGGTGTTCTGCAATGCTAGCAAACCCAAGACTGGGGTTGCAGTGGTTTAAGCATGAGCACTTGAATTAATTATATTTCATAACTGTATTGGATGGGATACTTGAAACGTGCAGTGCAATAGGAGAGCTTTAACACTGTAAATTAGAAAATGCATAAATCCAAAACCAGATTATTGTCAGAGAACATATAGATTAATAGAACTGCTGTTCTCTATCCTGATCAAATTGTCTTATCAAATACGTTATTTAGCTAAGTTGGGCAAAAATTTTTCTTTCCTATCTGCCTAGAAACCTGATCATGTTCACTTGTGTGTGTCATAGCTATACTGGCTTTTTTTTTCCTCCTATACTTTTCTATAATTAGATGAAATTTTTAACATTTTTTATAACTTAATCTCTTTTATGATAGTTTTCTTTTTTTTTTTTTAATTTGCACACAGTAATTTAGCTGAACATGTAAAAGTCAGGGTAAGTAAGATGTAGATGTAATATTTTAGGACTAGCCAAACTTCACCTTTTACAGCATGAATTATATTTGTTATTTTGCCAGGTGTTTCCTTACTCAGAGAAAAATCCCGTAATCAGACATTTTTTTTTAATTCAAGGTTAATTCCATATGGCTTTTACCTTTCACATGAATAATATTTCTTTCACTTTTAAGGGTCCCCCAGGTCCCCCTGGAACTGCAGGATTTCCAGGCTCTCCAGGTTTTAAGGTATTCCACTAACAATGCATACTAATATAGCATTTGGTCCTCTTTCTAGTTAGCCAGCTTATGCCATTATACAACTTTATTTTCTAAGTCCTCCATTTCCTGGCTATTATTACACTGGTTGCAAGCCTAGAACTGATGTATTTTCATATGCATCACAGGAGACAAACCCTATCTTCATAATCTTCGTTAATACCCGCACTAAAATACCATTAGGTGGTAGACCCAATGCTTTATGTTGCATAATGGGAGGGGCTCAATTGAACTTCCCACAACCAGAGGAGTTGTGCAGTATGTGCTGGCTGGAGTGCAATGGGTACTTTGTGCTTCAGCATAGAGCTGATTTGGCTCTTGCACTCAGGTGATAACGATAATTTTTCCCAAATTATGAAGATACCACAGTAGAGGAAGAAATCATGAAGCTAATACTGATTGCCCTGAAGACAAGGCTAAAATGCATTCATTTTCTCCTTTTACTGTTTTTCCACAGGGTGAAGCTGGTCCTCCTGGTCCTGCTGGTTCTAGTGGTAGTCCTGGAGAGAGAGGAGAACCTGGTCCTCAAGGTCATGGTGGGCCACCAGGGCCTCAGGTACATGGGAACTGAGAAGTGATATGCCAGCCTGCACTTCAGAAAGCCCTACATGTCCTTTGGTTTAGTTCTAGGTTACCAGCACTGGTTATTTATACATTTGTTGTTCTCAGGGCCCCCCTGGAAGAGCTGGAAGCCCTGGCAACAAGGGTGAAATGGTGGGTACTCTTCATATGATTGTCTTTGGACTGGGCAGAGTGCAGAAATGCCATGCTCTCTTCATCCCCACCTGCCATTCATTCTCTGCAGGGACCTTCTGGTATTCCTGGTGCTCCTGGTCTACCAGGGGGTCGTGGTCTTCCTGGTCCTCCAGGTACAAGTGGAAACCCTGGAGCAAAAGGCACTCCAGTGAGTTACTAATATTCATCACAACGGGTTTACAAACAAATATGGTGGAAATAGTTCTGATACCATTAAAAGAAAACCCAAACATTGAATTTGTCCCATTCACTTGAGATGGTCTCATAATTATTTTATAATAACAGTAGGCAATTATTTTTCTAAATATATAGGATATTTATCTTTCAGGCATGTGTATATTACTATATATATAAATTATACATAAATGGTAATATTTTCTTGCTTTCCTAAATTATCAATTCAGAAACACACAACAAAAAAACAGCTTGTCTAAACCAGCTACATTAGACAAAATCTGTTGTTTTAAAATCCCAGTTAAAACTGTTTAAATTTACATTGGCTGAGTCCACAGACCACTATACCTAGAAAATTGTACCTACTGTTATACTGTCACTTGCCCCAGCGGGTTCTTTTCTGATAGCCTTACAATGCATGTAGTTTATTGTCAGAGAAAATACTCAGGGACTTCAGGCATCCCAGTGACATCCAAAATAGCTCAGAAACAGTCATATCGTTTTACTCAGTGGTTTAAGATCATATCAGCTCTTTCATTTATTGGATTGTTAAGGAGACCTGTACATCCTACATTCTGGTTCAACCAGTGCACACTAATTCTTTTGCAAAAAGTGAAATAATAAAAATGAATCCATAATTTGAAAGATACTACGTCTAGTTCTTAGTATTTTACTACATCTAGTAGCTCTAGCATAATAGCCTGCTGCAACTCATAATTTGAATAGGATTTTATTCCTGTCTAGGGAGAACCTGGTAAGGATGGTGCAAAAGGAGATCCAGGCCCAAAAGGCGAGCGTGTAAGTGATATTAAAATGCATGCAGAGACTTATTCCAAGGAAGTCTGAACCTTGAATCATTCCTCATACAAAACCCAAGTGCATGTTGTGTGTTGAGACTTCTCATTTCACTGGCAGGCTGGTTTCTTTATTGTTGCTAGGGTGAAAATGGTACCCCAGGTGCTCCTGGTCCTCCTGGTGAAGAAGGCAAAAGAGGTGCAAATGGTGAACCTGGCCAGAATGGCATACCTGGTACCCCTGGAGAAAGGGTAAGCTTCTGTGGATGGACCTGTACATTTTGAGTTCATACAGAGACATCAAACTCTGATGTTCCAAATTGAGAAGAAATGTTGCTCCATATCTATTCTCAACAAAATCCAGATGTGAAACTGGGTTACAAAACTGGGAGGAATTCATATCTAGTTCTCCGTATGAATCACAGCACTTCTCTCTATCCCACTCTGAAATACATTAAATTATTTGGAGTTTTAATATTAAAGCAGCAGGGATCTTACATAACTGGAAGTTGTATTGAAAGATTTGTGCTGAAAAGCAACAATAAACTGTGAGAACTACACGGGGAACAAAAATAAATACAAATTTCAAAATTACTTCTTAGCTAACAAAAATGAACAATCACAAAATTTCAGCTCTGGAAATTGAAATTAATGCAATTTTTTCTACATTCAGGATATGTCCTTATGTCAACATTGTCAATAGGTCTGAAATGTTAATAATGTCAATAATAAAGTTATTGTCAGGTTGTCTGTGTTTGAGTATCTTTATTGCCAACAGGTTTTTTTTTGCTAATAGATGCAATAACTTTCAAAAAAGCATTCTTACAAAGGAATTTGTGAATTGGTTTATTCAGCAAAATAAAGAGCAACATCCTTACAATTCTAGATTTCTGTTCCCAAGGAAATTTTGCTGATCTACTTATAACTCCTCATTTAATAATTGATTCTATTATTTGCTGAAGTTATGGTGAAACCAAAGATGCCCAGTGAACAATGTGATCATACATTTTATCTTTTTTTATAATTCACATTTCTTGTAAGCAGTGAAGACAGTAGTAAATACAAATATTAAAACAATACAATAGAGCTCTTTTCAGTATTGAATAAAAAAAAAATAACTGTTCAAGACTGTTCAAGATGTGTTATTTTTGGTATGAATTTAGGTAACTCAGAGAATAAGTAACACAGAGCAGGCTAAAAATAATGGAAGACAGGCTATAATTTAAACAGGAGGGTTATGTCCAAAGAGACAATAATTTTGTAGAGTTTCTTGCTAGAGTGAAAGGTCATTTCATCTATTTATTTAATAAATTTTCGTAATAATATGTCTACTGTTAAATACTTAACAAAAAGTAACAGTTGCCATTACTAAGTCACACTGCCTATAATACATATTCTGTTCTTTTGTTCGGCAGGGCTCCCCCGGTTTCCGTGGCTTACCTGGTAGCAACGGACTTCCAGGTGAAAAGGTACAAGTCTTTCTCTAAAAAAAAACCCAAAACTTCTGGAAAATCTATTGAATTTGAATGGACAATTTAATGTTCAATATGATACTGATTTCCTTGCTGTGAATTTCAACATCTTTTTTAGGGGCCTGCAGGCGAACGTGGTAGCCCGGGTCCTCCTGGCCCCAGTGGACCTGCAGGAGAACGTGGACAAGATGGAGGCCCAGGACTTCCTGGAATGAGAGTAAGACAAGATGTCTGCAAGAAAATGAGATACAGTCTATTAGAGATGCCTTATCTGAGCTGATGAAATAAAGGAGGCCCATTAGAACTTTTTTTCCTTTAGGTAGAGTACATATATTCTAGTGCAATAGATAACCATGCAGATACATGGAGAATTCAGGTAACATCTGTCACAAGTGAGTGTTGAAGCTTAGTGCATGGCAAACTCTGAGAACAGGGGATCATGTTCAGCTTCATCTATCATGAGATTACTTTAATGTGAATTAGCACTGGATAAGTAAACAGATATGTTTACATTTTAGCAAATTTTATCATTTAGTAAAAACTACTCTATGATTATTATATGTAATACTTATTTGTCCTATTGGGTTTATATAGATTGCTATTTAAATTATTATTTAATAGGTTTAAATGTAACATTTAAATTATACACGAATAGTTATATTTCAATACACTGAAGTATTATATTTATTGCTTATTTGCAATTAAAATAAATAAGCTTTTGGTCAGGTTTTCATAGTACATATCAAGATTTTCAGAGATAACATATAGCATAGTATGTACAGGATGTAACAACATTGTGAACTATACTAAAAACTAGAAACTGCTGATAATAAATTTAAATTCAGAAGTCAGCTTGACTGCAGGCTTCTGGGAGCTAACAAGATTTCATTGGAAATATAAATTAATTACTTAAATTATAACACAAAGAATATTTAAAAACATAAACCAAGTTAACTGTGTTATACATCATGTTGCTTTGAAGCAAAGGTACATAGCCAAAATTGTTTCATTCCTTGATTTTACCATCTGAAATTAGTTTTCTTCCCAAACAATGTAACACCACAGTGGTTTTGTATGTTGATTAATATCCGGTGCTTTGATTATATACAATGATTTTCAGAGAAAGCAGTGGACTTCTAACAAAAGAATTTGTTTGTTTTCTCTCATTTTTCCCTTTAATGGGATGGGGATAGAATGGGAAGAGTTTTAATGTTTATTAAAGAGGTTAAAATTAAACAAGTAGTTTAAAATATATTTTCATATATTTATATATTGTAACCTAATAATACATTTTTTAAACTGAAGAATAACATTTTTTTTTTCAATTGTAGGGTTTGCCTGGAATTCCTGGAAGCCCTGGAAGTGATGGGAAGCCTGGCCCTCCAGTATGTACATTGCACAAATATTTTATACTAGTCCTCCTAGTGACCTTACTCACACACGACAGTATCTACATGGCAGGTTGTTGTCACAGTCAGATTAATTGTCTCTTTTTTTGTTTCTTTTAATCACCAGATCACTTTACATGCTGTGTCATTGTAATAACCTTCTGCAAATCTTACCATTTCATACTGTTTAAGATACAGAGTAGGCAGAAGCTTCGTTGAAACACAAAACACATAAGTTTTGAACAACAATGTCTCTAGCCTGATCTCATCCTCAGTCACTATTTAATATCCTGGGTATTCATTTATTTCAGATTCATTTACATCAGATGGATATTCATTTATATCAGATGTCATGTCTTAATTACTTTTTTGCTTATCCCAGGGCAGTCAGGGTGAATCTGGCCGCTCTGGTCCACCTGGCCCTCCAGGCCCACGTGGTCAACCAGGTGTAATGGGTTTCCCTGGTCCTAAGGGCAATGAGGTGAGTGGGATTTCTCTGCTTCTCTTGTGTTTATGCTTGTTCAGTCACATGTTAAAATAAAGTGCTCCATATAGGAGCTATCTCATACTGCAGCTTTATGTTATTGTATGCAATATTTCAAGTGTAATCTTCTTTTGTAAGGGTGCACC
The DNA here is from genome assembly GCF_028554395.1 of Pezoporus wallicus. NCBI lineage: Eukaryota > Metazoa > Chordata > Aves > Psittaciformes > Psittacidae > Pezoporus > Pezoporus wallicus. The sequence goes on from NW_026640647.1 coordinate 409,744, forward strand.
AGGTAAGAATGGAGAAAGAGGCCCCGGTGGACCACCTGGAACACCTGTAAGCTTCATTAACATTTTGTTTAATTATATAATAATTTAATAATGACATAATATTAATAATAATTCGGTGAGTCTTATAAAAATTATATTAGCCCACAACCATAGACTAATTCTGTCTTTGTATAGGGTCCTGCTGGGAAGAATGGTGATGTTGGCCTCCCAGGTCCTCCTGGACCTACTGTAAGTGTTGTAGTCCAATTAGAGGCAATTACCAGTTATTGTCAAGGTGATCTGGCATCTACAAATAGGGACTGTAAATTTAAGGGAAGGAAAATATTTTTAATGATACAAAAAATTTCCTTTTATGAAGACAAATAAAAGAGCTCTTCTTTACCTTTAATAAATTAATACTCAAAACTTATCAAGGAGAAACCTAATTCAGGCATACATGGTGTAAGCTGAAATGCAAAGTGAATTGAAGTCTTGGGAATCTACCACCTATTCAAATTGAAGTGCATTATTGTTCCATTTAGCATGTGGAGCATTTCAGACTAGTATCAAGTATAAATGTTTCTTGTGAATTACATCTAACTGTTGGAGTGAAAAGAGGAAACACTAGAACACAAAGATATGTTAGTCTTTGGGATTGTGCAATGTCATCATCAGACCACAATAAAAAGGCATAGATTAGAGGTGGTGTTAAGGTGTTTATATGTGGAAATATTCTAATTTCTTTTTGTCTTTTATTTGATTCCAGGGTGCTTCAGGGGAGAGAGGAGAACCAGGACCATCAGGTCCACCTGGCCTCCAGGTGCTGTGTGTTGTTTTTTTATTGTTTATTAATTTCTGATGTTAGTCTTTTTAATAGACTAAAAAAAAAAAAAGAAGAAGAAACAAAAAAGAGAGAGAGGAATGAAGGGGCATCTAAACAATTTCATTAGGGTGCATGTCATCATATTTTCAAGTAAGACACATCAAACGAAGTTACAGCTTAAACATTTCATAATTGCAAACCAGCTGGCTAGTTTAGTAGATTATGTCACATAGAACTTCCAGCTATCAAATTAGCACCTCCTCCTTTGTAACAGATTGTAATGAGTTGGGCACACATCATCCTGTCAAAAAAAAAGTCTGCTAGATAGGCAAATTAATGATTTATCTATGTAACTTGGATGATAATACGGTTCCTTCCAATAGGGATTGCCTGGTGGACCAGGACCAGCTGGAGAAAATGGAAAACCTGGAGAACCAGTAAGTAGTGATTCTTTTTTTTTTTTTCCTTTAAAGTAACAAAAAAATACATGAGAAGTCTTCCTAGATTACATTTCCAAATTCAGACAGCTTTCGGCACTCTGCAGAGCAGAGAAGTCTGATTTTAGGAATAATAGAAGAGAGAAACAGGGTGCCAACCACAATGCAGATTTATTAAATAAACTGCACAGATAACTTGCATTTATTTTCTCATTAATAGGGGCCAAAAGGTGATATTGGAGGACCTGGATTCCCAGGCCCTAAGGTAAATCATACAGCAAAGTTTCTTTAGTGACTAGAATAAGTTAACAAACTATGAACCTGGAAACAGAGAACGATGCATTTCTTTGTCACAGGGTGAAAATGGTGTCCCAGGTGAACGTGGTGCACAGGGTCCTCCAGGACCTCCTGGAACAAGAGGTGGGCCAGGTCCTGCTGGTTCAGAAGGTGCCAAGGTACCCACAGAGTTGCTTGTTTTCCTGCTGTTATGTCTAGCATTCAGGTGAATATTATATTTTTATTTTCCTAATAATTTTTTGTTACTCTTTAGGGTCCTCCTGGACCTCCTGGTGCCCCTGGAGGCACAGGGCTGCCTGGCTTACAGGGAATGCCAGGGGAAAGAGGAGCTTCTGGAAGTCCTGGACCAAAAGGGGATAAGGTAACACTAACCCTCTGCTAATTTTGTGCTAATTTGATGTTAGCTTCCCAGGTGACGCTGGGTTTGTTCACATACTCACTTTTGTCCCTGTTTCAGAGGTGCTGACTGTGTAGCTGACTGCTGATTTTGCAGTGTGATATGGAACCTATATGTTGAAAATATGTAGGAATTTTCAACTATTCTAATATATGCTAGATATTTTGCTGTTCTAGGTCTCCTGGGGGAGACGTACATCAGAAGAGTTCTAATGAAGCTAATTAAGGATGAAAATAGTTCGTACCAGGGTAAACAGTTTGGCATAGACTCCATTTTGAATCAATTTGGGTCTTTTTTCCATCAAATTATTCAGTATCTGATGCTGAATACTGGTCAGAATGTCATCCCCAGTTTTAGATTTGTATGACGACAATAAGGAAATCCTGTCATTGAGATACCATCAGTACCAGATCCTCTTCTCTATGGTGCTTTAATTCTTCTCTCCCCACTCCGTGCTTGTCTTATTCTTGCTTTCTTGCTTATGCTTTTTTTTTTTTGTCTTATGCTTGCTAGGGAGAACCTGGTGGCAAAGGTGCTGACGGCATTCCTGGTGCAAGAGGAGAGAGGGTGAGTAGTCTTTAAACATCTGAGAGTTACTCAGTTAGCTTCATACAATCTATCTTTAGAAAATGATTAAATTTAACAGTGCATACCATCTAGGAGAGATAAAGTAGTAAACCCATGTATTACGTTCATGTGGTACAAATCTAGTTTTATAAACTAAACCTAATACTAGTATTTTGTGATTACACCTTCTTGGGTATATATAATAGATTTTTTTTTGCAACCGAGAAAATACAATTAATTGGGTCAATGCTTTGGAGGGAAAGCAGCAATACAAAAGTGGAGAAAATGTTACTAGCTTCTTAAATCTAGCTGATTGATGGGGAAAATGCTGGTTATAGTGAAGCACAAATGACATTATGATAGTAAGTATTCTCATAGAGAATACTTCTACAGGTTACTATATGTGATATATTTATATGTCTATGTAGCATATAAACATAAAATAGACCCTTGAAACATATACATGTATCTAATGACTACATGCAAGCAGTATATGCACCAAAATAATGAGGGATGACAAACACAGAAATGCAGCTTGCATGAGTTGGAGGAAATATAAAAAATTAATTTTGAACCATAAGGTGCACATGAAATTCTCAAGAAAAAAGTCAGGGAGTCTGTCAAGAGATGTTGAGCATATACTGAAGAAATGTGGATAATGGATAACTTGCCTAGCATTGAAAAGACCTAATAACTTCATGTAGGTTTGGATTAGGTTTATGTGGTGGGGGAAAAAACCAAACAAAACAACAGAGAGAATCAGTTAATTGGAGTTCGCTTGTGCTGTAAAATGGTGTGATCTTGGAGTGTCATTCCAAAATGTGTGTGCAACAACACCCTGGCATTGTAGACTTACTTCCATTTAAATATTTTTAGCTGTTTTTTAAACTGAAACATAAATGGAACAGAACAGAGGAATTAACATTGTCATATTTTGATACAAAATATATTATTTTCTAATTGTTTAGGGTAATGTAGGTCCCATTGGTCCTCCTGGTCCTGCCGGCCCACCTGGAGATAAGGTAAAGCATCTTCCATAATAGTGTTTGATACTGTAAAGTGTCACACCAGTGACTGTCTCACGGAAAGAAGAAAAACACATACTAATCATTCTTGTTCCTTACAGGGAGAGACTGGTCCAGCAGGTGCCCCAGGTCCAATGGGTTCCCGTGGTGGTCCTGTAAGTGATAGCACTTTTCTCCCACTGTGACTTTGCCATGGTATAGATATTGGTGTTGTACCTATCCTGTGAGGAACACATATGGCTCGAGTTCAAAATAAACTAAGAACATTTGGCTGTTGTTGACTCAGGATTTATAGGCACTAAGGATTTCAGAAAATTAGTGCTTTTAACATTGTAAAGGGGTTTGAGGGCTGCACTGATAGGTCAAGGCAAGTATGCAGAAATAGTTGTTTCTATCTGTCTTCCAGTTAAGCAAACTTTTAAAAATGCTTATATTTAGCTTTTAGATTGGTAAAACAGCACTTTTGGATCTCAGTTGCATCTGGGCAACACCTTGGATTGTGCTCAGGGTTTTGCAGGTATGACTGAGATCAGTTTGTCACACTTTAGATAAATTATTGGGTAAATCCTGAACAGCTCTTTTTAGAGCTCAGGAGCTCAGGTTAGGTTGTTTTTTTTCTTCCAGAAGCTGATAAGATAAAGAAACTAAAGTGCTGTTTATGGGAGTGTTATCTAACTTGTAAACTGAAGCCTATCTTTCTAACATCTTCCACTGGTGACGTTTTCTACAGGGTGAACGTGGAGAACAAGGTCTTCCTGGACCTGCTGGCTTCCCTGGAGCTCCAGTAAGTATAAATCAAAAGCAATTGAATGTGATTGTCAGTGTTTAGTTTCCCTAAGTTCATCTGCATCTCAGAAAGGCTTGCTGTACCTCCTTTAATATACATACTTGTTACACACGTGATTCATCTGATACTCTTTCTGTACTCAGTCACACATACAGCAACATTTCTTTATGCTTCCCTTCCTGTATTGGTAGATCAATAGAGTTCAACTGCATTCACATTTAATTTTATATTTAAATTCCCTTCAGAAAAGTAGGGTTTCTTATGACAATGATATCATCTGTATTTTTGAGTCGTAATGGAATGGCACTAATTCTCTACAGGGACAAAATGGGGAACCTGGTGGTAAAGGGGAAAGAGGCCCACCTGGTCTAAGAGGAGAGGCTGGACCCCCAGGAGCTGCAGGTCCACAAGGTGGTCCTGGTGCACCAGTAAGTTATTCCTGTTCCTCATTGCTAAAGGAGAGGTTTCTTCAGTTCTCCCTCAGCCTCAAGGTGGTTGGGCCCAAGTGTAAGCATTTGAACTGCCTGAAACTTAATGACACTTCCTATAATTTTAATTGACTTAACAAATCATTTGCTTTATCTGTTTTCTTCCATGTAGGGGCCACCTGGTCCCCAAGGAACAAAAGGAGAACGTGGATCTCCTGGAGGCCCTGTGAGTATCTCTTTGACTTAATCACTGATAAATGATTTTATCTATTATAAAAACCATCACGTCAATGAAAAATAAGACCTTCAGTGGCTTTAAAATCTGCATAAATAAAGAATAATTAAAGTGCTCCAGAAAGAATAATTAAAGTTGAAGTGTTTAGTGATTTTGATTACAGTGATTTTAATATAAGTAAGGTGCCAAAATAGCTTTTGCTCAATGACACAAATCTCTAAAATGGTTTATCTCAACTGTAATTAGATTTATATGCTGCCCTTGCCAAGTTTCTCAGAGCCCATTAGTTTACCTTTGAGGAACATATTTCCCTTGAAGGGAAAATAAAAATGAAAATATTTTTAAATTCTTGTTCAGTTCCAGGACATTTAATTCATGTTTTAAGCAAAACATCTAAATATAATTCCAAGTCAGCTGTTATATAAAAATTGATTGTTCACATTTTTCCAATCTTAAGAAAAATGACAACTGAAAGTAGTGATCTCTTATAGGGTGCTGCTGGTTTCCCTGGTGCTCGTGGTCTACCTGGTCCCCCTGGTAGCAGTGTAAGTTGTCTTATCGCCCTTTTCTTTTATTCTTATCTTGTGGATATATTTAGACATATATTAATACATTAAACTGTATTAAGTTGTAGGTACCTTGACATGAATGTATCACAATCAAAAGCACCCTGAATATGATGTTTGGACTTGAGGAAAAAAAATCTGCAAAAGAGATTTTCTCTCCTCTTATTTCATATGGAATAGCAGTTCATTCACTTACTGTCTTGATACTCCTCCTTCTATTATGGTTTGTTTTCCAAAGCCCATCAGAGGGGAGTCTTTCTCCTGAATCAGGTTCTTGAGTATTGCTGTTGGTGGTATATATGTCTTTTGCTCCTTTATGATGCAAGAAATATTCAGTTCAGGATCTTGAACTGGTGTGCATTTTCAAAACCACATTTTGTAGATCACTGTTGAGGTTTTTGTTTTATTTTTAGTTGCCTGTAGCACTGAATGGCATTAAGATTTCATTACATTGTAACAGAGGAGTTTGGAAAGATTCTTGTAGCAGAAGTTCTTGTCTTATGATATGGCCTGCATCTGAAGTTTAATCTACCAGTGTGCAGTCTTATTATAAAAATGTATGCTGATGCACCAGCTAATTCCAATATTTTGTACAATATCTTTGAAGAAAAGCTGTTTTATTCAACATGCACCTACTTTTGACTCATTGTAAAAATTAGATTCTGATTTTTGATTCTTTAAAAATTAAGACAATACAAAGAATACACTGGATTTTACTATTTTAAGGTTAAAATTATAAGTCATCTTTTGTATGCTGAGATATAAAGTAAAAAAATCTTTTATATTTGAATAAACAGATTTTTATTTTCCATCTTTTAATTACAGATAGATGCAAATTAGAATATTGCTGAATAAAAAGAAAAAGTAGGATTTAATTTAAGGTACATTAAAGTCATCATAATTCTTTCCATTCATTGGCTATACTGAGTTTTAATGAAAGATACTTCATTCTGCACATGTATGAGACACCACCTTAAAGGTATCTGGCACAAGTGACAATAAATCAGCAAGGTCTTCTACTATTCCAAATTTCTGTGGCAGAGCCATGGGTAAGGAATGCGTATCCTGTGTTGGATGCATTACAGCCACTGGGCATCCAAAACATGCAGGTGTTGCATTATGCAAACTGTTAAGTCCAGACAGCAGGAAGAAAAAAAATGTTTTGAAAGTGGTAGGTGGAAAGATTCTTTTTATAAGACCAGGTCAGATTTGGGTGAATAGAGGCTGGGCCTTAAATCTGCCTTCAGGCAATGATTCAAGACTGGCTGGCTTTCATAAGGAAAGACCAGTGCCAGTAAGTGTGTGATACTCGTTCAGATAACACAGATCACACTTTTCTTTTTAAAACTTCTTAGGGCAGCCCAGGTCCCCCTGGTAATACAGGGCCTGCAGGCAAGGATGGGCCTCCTGGACCCCCCGGTAATGCCGGTTCTCCTGGCAGTCCGGGACCTGCTGGAACAAGAGGTGAGCCAGGTGCACCAGGTGAAAAAGGGCCACCAGGCGCACGAGGAGAAAGGGTAAGTACATCTCCAGCCAGGGACTGTTACACCAATAGACAAGGATTACGTCTGTCAAGAATAAGAAGCTCCCAACTGAATGTTAAAGATGCTCAGTACTGACTGCTCTGACGTTTTCTTAAACAGGGGGCACCAGGTGAACCGGGTCCTCAAGGCATTGTTGGTGGCCGAGGTAACACAGGTTTGCCAGGTCTGCGTGGCCCCAGTGGTCCACCTGGTATGGCAGGTGCCAAGGTGAGAGCACATTCACTGCAGCAAAAACATCAAAGTTAACACCACACTTGTAACTCAGCTGCTAAAAATACCTTAGAGATGTAACAAGTAACGAACATGTTGGGGGGGGGGGGGGGGGGGGGGGTTAAATGCTTTTCAGTCCAGAGACAACAGAATTTACAGTTATTTGTGTTTACATCCATAAGATCAGGCTTTAAAATGTCCAGTAACCAGCAGCTGTGAGATGCAAGATTGTCTTTCAACTCTATTATCAAAAGCCCTGGATCAGATTGTCTAGAAGCAAATAACCAGCTTCACACACTTAAGGCAGTCATGGATGAAAAACCGCCCTTGAGATGAATCTCACTTGCAAGTTATTTATCTTTGTTTGATTCTCAGTATGTTTCTTGCTGAAATATTCTTACCCAAACATAAAAATACTTTCAAATACCTCCAGAAAATGTTGTGTGAGGCTTGGTTTGTATTTTATCACTAATACAGTGATAGACTTGCATTTTTTTCCTTTGGCTATTGTTTTGGGGCACATAAGAAGAAACATACTCATTTATTACTTCTTATTTGACAAAACAATAAGGAACATTCCTTGGGCTCAATGACCTTGTGTGAATATTACAAGCAATGAAAAGAAACCAGTTTGGCCAGGTTTTTATCTTTCTTATTTGAGTATTCACAACCACCAGTCACATTGGCCCTTTAAATCATGTCACATTTAATTAAAGATATGTAATACAATGGTATTTCACAGGTACATTATTTTGCAGTAAAATACTTTCCTTTTTTGCTCAGGGTGAAGATGGTAGACCTGGCACCAATGGTGTCCCAGGAGAACGTGGTGCTCCTGGTCCACAAGGTCCTGTTGGACAAAGAGGGCTACCTGGAGAGCCTGGCAGAGATGTGAGTGGATGTTAGACCTTCATGCTAGCTTGTGCATTACAAATGGGAAGCTCTGAGAGTAAATACGCTTTAAGGTTCCCTCAAGTGCCTGACACACAGGGGTCTGGGCAGATTGCGTTCTCATGTAACTTAGCGTAGCCTGCTGTCTCTGCTATAACTTTTACTACCTGTGGGCCACATCTTAGTCTCACTGGGATATGAACATGAGACTACACTGCCTAAATGCCTACAAAATAATGCTGGTCTTCCAGATCCTTTATGGGCCACTCTACCTGCAGGAATTCTTCCTTCTTGAGAACTCTCTCTTTCTTTGATAAATATTCTTAAAGCTTACTGGAAAACAATCTGTGTATGCATCATCTGGTTTATGAACAAACTGTACCATTCTTTTTTCCAGGGTAACCCTGGCTCAGATGGCTTACCTGGACGTGATGGATCCCCAGGAGGCAAAGTAAGGAGTCACCAATATCTTTAGATTGCCAAATAAATGTTACGTAAAGATGACAATATAGGTAGTTCTGTATTATGTAACTTGTGCCTTGAATCTCTTATGCTCCACTGAGTATAGTCTCTACATTGTAGTTCTGTAAAACATGAAATTTATTATCCTGTCAACTGTCACTATCTTCAGGGTGACCGTGGTGAAAGTGGCTCTCCTGGCCCTCCGGGACCTCCTGGTCACCCTGGACCTGCAGGTACCAGTGGTGCACCTGGAAAAGCTGGTGAAAGAGGATTTCAGGTAAGACCAATGTAAATAGCTTACTGCTTATTTAGATATCTTTTCTATTCAAAGTCTATTTCATGCAGTAAAGTGGAAGTTCGGAAGAGTCATACATTTGTCAGTCAAGAGTTTCTTGATGTGTTTTATAAGCGTATCACTGGAAAAGACATCACTTTATACTCTTGATGACTTTATAGAAATTAAGCTCTAAATCCACATACTCCTCAGGATGCCAAAAAGCAGACAGGGCCCACCAAGCCCTATCTTAATTTCCATCCCATTTGGTGCTCATGCAGCATGAATGATGTTATTTATTTAAAATAAGGGAGTAACTTTGGAAGTCTTCAAGTTATTTGAGAAGTGCTGACACCAGCACAGCTTAAGCACTGAGCACCTCACAAAATAAGGAAGGAGTGTAGTGCATGTGGTATGTATCAGTGCCTACAAGCAACTGAGTAAAACTAACAGTGGTAGAAAAAGGAACTGGCCAGTATTCTTGTTGATTATATATAGTGTGTGTGTAGCTTCCCCGTGTTTCCAAACAGCTGCCAGCTTTGAACATATTGCTTATCTGTAAATAAAAAGGTGAACGCATTAACTCCAAGTGATCCATACCATCATCTCCTTATTGTGTCACAGGGTCCACCTGGTCCTCCTGGCTCTGCTGGTCCTGCTGGTGCTCGTGGTCCTGCTGTAAGTCATATTGAAAGTATTTGTGGTATCATACATTTACTATTTCCTATTATTTGGGCATTTCTGTTATTTCTTTTATAAATTCCTTTTATTGCAAACCTACTCTTAAAGGGTCCTCAAGGTCCTCGTGGTGACAAAGGTGAAACTGGTGAACGAGGCAGCAATGGCATTAAGGGTCATAGAGGATTTCCTGGTACCCCCGGTCTCCCTGGTCCTCCTGTGAGTATTTTGCATTGGATTTTGCTGTTCTTAGCTTCTGTGGCTTAGGTCCCAGGTAGTTAGTTAAATTTAATTAATTTACTGAAGACAGATGAAATTAAAAAGAACCTGTGTAATTTGACAGTCAAATGTGTTCAAAAGCCCAGGTTCCCTGAATCAACTTGAAATAAGTAACAGTAAAGCACTAGAAGAAACTGCTGGCAGCTAAAGATGGGTTTGGTATAACCCCTTGCAGGTATGTGTCTGACTTTGTCTGGAACAACACTTCTTGCATTCATTTCTATAGGCTATTCCTGATTAAATTATAAAAGATAAAAGCAAGGGTTTAAATTTATATGTCTATTAGAAATATATGGTAGACAAGCAACTAAATCCATGAAAAAGCTACTTGGACTCCAAATACCTCTCTTCTGTCATGCATCTTCTGCAATAATTAATATTAGGGCAAAATAGGCATGAAATAGTAAACTGCTGAATTGTAAACATATATTACCATGCTGAATAGTTCTTAACAGCTAAAAGAATTGAAGGGTGATAGACAGGCATGTCCTAGGTATTTATGACAAGTAAATATTTAAAAAGGTATTTGTACTGAAAATAATATTATTACTAGCATTCATGATGTGAGAATCAAGAAACCAAAACTCACTCTATTAATTTACCAATGATGGAAGTGTCAAGTGTAAATGCCGCTGATACCAACCTATTTAACAACACAGTATGACTTGTTGTCTAACATATGAGTAAAATATCCATACACCAAATAAATTCTCATTTACACTATGACAGTGAACAGTCAGTTTTAAACATGTATTTCACAAGTGTTTGTCAAATTATTTAAATAACTCTACTGGTAATATGATTAAAACTGCAACATTTTGATCCTACAGCTCTGTATTCTTATGAATACAGGATTTCATCCAGAGCTCACTGATGACTATTGGCTTTCTTGCATTTTGGATACCACATCGTTAATATTTTTCATATGGAGAATATCCAAGGGTTTTTTTTCTGGTTAAAGAATGACAATAATTCTCTCTCATATCTGACATAGTCTTCTTATAAGGTTGTTCCATATAACCCTAAGGATGTTTTCAATGTCTCTATATAAGGCACATCCAGCTAGTTCAAAATATTACTGAGAGGTACCTGACTTTTCTTCATAGGGTCCCCTGGGTCCACAAGGTGCAATTGGAAGTCCAGGAGCTTCAGGCGCAAGGGTAAGAAAAACTCCCTACTTAATGCAACTGGAAGGAAGATTCAGAGTGTGTGTTTTGAAACAAATAGAATTTATTTATTAAAGTTTGTCATCTTAACAAGCAACAGTTAAAGAAAGAGAAAATGCCTGATAAATCATATAGAAATGGTCAAAATATCTCTCAAAGCCTTTCTGAATTTGAGATTATTTGGTAAACTGTTTTGACTATGTTATTTGTGTTCAACATTGTCCTAGGGTCCCCCAGGACCAGCTGGGCCACCTGGAAAAGATGGTACAAGTGGCTATCCAGGTCCAATTGGTCCTCCTGGCCCCCGCGGTACCAGAGGTGAAAGTGGCCCCGCAGTAAGTAAATTGTGCACACTCAAACAAACAAATCTTTAGGGATTATTCATGAAACATAAGGCTCTCCCCTATTTGATTATCTCCCTCAGAAAAATCTGTATTTCACGGACTGATTTTGTTATAGGGTGTATCTAGCTATCGAGGCTAAATCCAAAAAAACCTACAAATCATTTGTACTTGAGTGTAACTATTAATGCATGTTAGTCTCAGATAATCACTGAATTTTGTGTGTAGAAAGGGAAGATAGGATCTCCACTTCAGGTCACGGACTCCCTTTGTATCTTGGGAGCTATGAAATGAGTTTCCTAGAGTACTCCAAAGAGGCCAGTGCTGCAGTGGTCACTAGCATAGTCACTTCTCCTAAAGCCAAGAAATGGTTATTCGCTGGATTTTGGTGCAAAGGGTTCCATCTCCTTCTCAAAGCCCAGACAGAAGGAGGACAGACACAGCCTGACAGAATTAGGAAAAGAAAATTCCAATTTTAAGAAAGTAAAGGCCGGGAAAGTCTAACAGATGTTTATGCATAGCAACTGCCATTATTTAATGAGTAAGTAAACTGCATGTGAGAATTCTATTTTTTTTAAGATTGAGGTGCACACAGGCACAAGTTTTAACTTGTGATCTCTGCTCAACACTATATTCATAATGTTTTAGGGTCCACCAGGCCAGCCTGGTCTTCCTGGTCCTTCTGGTCCTCCTGGTCCATGTTGTGGTGGTGGTGTGGCTGCCCTGGGTGCTGGTGAAAAAGGCCCAGTGGGCTATGGGTATGAATATCGAGATGAGCCGAAAGAAAATGATATCAATCTAGGTGACATCATATCTTCAATGAAATCAATTAACAACCAGATTGAAAACATCATTAGTCCTGATGGGTCACGGAAGAATCCAGCTCGTAACTGCAGAGATCTGAAATTCTGCCATCCTGAGCTCAAGAGTGGTATGTTAGGTTTTAATTTCCACCAGAAATCTTGATGTAGCAAATTTAGCAGATCTTGAGGCGTTTTTTTTTTTTTTCTTTACATGAATACTGTTGTCTTTGAGTATTTAAATGCAGAGATCTGCGATTAAAAAAATTTTTTTTTAAATGTCATGATAAAGATGATAAATGCAATAATAATTTCAAACTTTAATTTACTATGCATTTGCACAGTATATACACTGACTTAACTTCATTCCTTACATGCTTATAACTGAACATTTATTTAAAAAATTGTATGGGAAAAAAAAACCTTGACAAGTAGAAATTGTATGTGTTTCAAATGCCAGTCATATTACAGTGTGCAGATGCACTCAGGATATTTTTATATCATCTTATATTCTGTGGCATCTCTTCTTGTCAAAATTAATATGCTACCTAATTTGGCTCAGGAATCTGGCATAGAGATAAGCTTCACCATCATACAGTCAGATTCTCCTCCAAATATATTAAGTCCCTTAACATTTTACTTATTTTTACCTCTAGGAGAGTATTGGATTGATCCTAACCAAGGCTGCAAGATGGATGCTATTAAAGTGTACTGTAATATGGAAACTGGTGAGACATGTGTCAGTGCTAACCCCAGCACTGTGCCAAGGAAAAACTGGTGGACCAGTGAAAGCAGTGGAAGGAAACATGTTTGGTTTGGAGAATCTATGAATGGAGGCTTCCAGGTAAGAAATTACCTCAGTTATCAGCCTAAAAGGTAATGTACATATTCTACTCATGCACATCACAATGTACTAAATATAGTACTGAAATTAAACTAAGCTAAAAATTTAGTGGGTGAAATAATAGTTATATGGACTGTCCTTAGGCAAGATTAAACAAAAAACTCTTGCTTATGTGTTGTACTGTGCAGTTCAGCTATGGAGATCCCGAACTTCCAGAGGATGTCTCAGAAGTCCAGCTGGCCTTCCTCCGCATCCTCTCCAGCCGTGCTTCCCAGAACATTACCTACCACTGCAAGAACAGCATTGCCTACATGGACCAATCCAGTGGAAATGTTAAAAAAGCTCTGAAACTGATGAGCTCTGTGGAAAGTGAGATCAAGGCTGAAGGAAACAGCAAATTCACATATGCTGTTCTGGAAGATGGCTGTACTGTAAGTAAACAAGACTTTAGTATTGTAGTTTAATAAATAATTCCCTCTAGAAGACTAGACCCATGATCAAGGAAGAGAGAGCTTTGCATGACTTGATAAGGAAAAGACAGAGCTTCACCTAATTGTGGAAATTTAGATTCTGTGCACCAGCAATGTCACTCCTGTAGCAACTGTAGAAAGTTTAAATCTGTGGTTCACAGGTATCTCCTTGCTTTAGAATCAAAGTCAGTGAAGTCACAGTGACCAAGTTTTTATCCATCCCATATCAACTCTAAAACTAAGAGTAGCAAGAATCAGCTTAGTCATACAAAAAAAAAAAATCAATGCTATTCAAGCCATGAGCTATGATTATGGGAAGGGGCAAACACAGTCATCTATCTCACAGAAGCAACATTGCTCACTGTGCCTTGCTCACAGCTGCAGGAAGTACTGGAAAGCAGCAATAATTGATGAGCATGCTGCTCTAGGTGCCTTTTAAGGAACAAATAAAAACCACAGTAACACCATCCACAGTTTCTCCCTCCTGCTGTTTAAGGTCCCAGAAGCACCACAGCAAACTCAAACATATGGCAAACTTACTATTTAAGGATGCATAAACACATCTACTTTGCAACATGAAGAGCAACCTCATTTCTGCTGTCACTTTTTCCTGAATCCAAAACTACTTTTCAGAGTAGCCATTTGTACCATCTCACAGAATGCACAGCACATTTCAGACCTAAGTCAGGGCACTGGCACCACTCCAGAGGATTCTACATTCCACTATTTATCCTATCCCTTATGAGCTGCAAGGTCTAAAACCGTATAAGACCTTGCATAAAAGGTCTAGAAATGAAGAATGTCTACCTATCTACAAGTCTGCATTGCTACAGAGACTGTAACCGGTTTTCATGGTGTTGAGAGGGACACATTGGTATGGAAAGTATGAAGTCCAGTAAACTGTATGATAACTTTGGCCTAGCCCAACACCAATTTCTCTAACATGTTTGGTTTTGTCTTTTCTTTTCAACTTCATAGAAACACACTGGTGAATGGGGTAAAACAGTCTTTGAATACAGAACACGCAAGACAATGAGGTTGCCCGTGATTGATATTGCACCCATGGATATCAGTGGTCCTGATCAGGAATTTGGCGTGGACATTGGCCCGGTCTGCTTCTTATAAACCAAAAATCCTGCTCTTTCTGAACCCCCAGCAAACAGATTCACACTCCAACTGTGCTCCCTTGTTTTAGCCTTGTCAGCTAGTACAGGTGACCATCTGTATCCCAGTTATTTATTAACGAGATTTCTGGGGGAAAAGTCGATTTGATATCAAGGGTTATCTTTTTGCTATTACACAAAGTACAGTAAAAATGCTTTTTTGCTCTATTTTTTTTTACCAAATTCCATTTTCAAAACATGTCTCCGTGGTGCTATAACTTCAACACTTAATAAAACAACACTGCGTTCTATTAGTTGAATGTTAGCCAATTTACAAAGCACTGATTGCTCCCAGTACCAAAGTTTACCCTTCTTTCAAAGATACAGTCCATAAAGCTAGAAAGACCTCCTTGTTTCAACTACCTCAACATGGACAGAAACTGGGATGTGTCTAATGAGTCACACCAAAAATCAATCAAACTAATCAAAACACATTGAACCATGGTCAATTCTGTGGAATTATTGGGTACAAAATTGTCTGTTTCTGTACTGATTAGCTGTGAAGTACAGTGTATTTTAAGAGTTTAACACCTTAATGTCAGTAGTCACCATAATTTTACTGTTGGATTGTATTCTGTTATCAAAGGTGCTTCTCTACTTTCCTGTCATTGCTGGTCAAGACCACTAAAATTAGGGAAGTGTAAAAAACTAATATGATGGTGCTAATGTATTTTTCTCTCCTAACTCTGCAAGTCAGGGTTATTGACTTGCTTAAAAAAAATAAAAAGGGATTTAAAGCAATGGTAAATGTCTCCTGTCAAAGATTATCATTGGCATGTCATTGTTGAGAACTTTCTCCCTTCACTCTGTAAAAGTCAATAAAGATGCAAAATTGTGAACTTCTTCTGTCACATTAACACATTTATAGTGTTGAAGGTTATCCATCTTTATAAGCTTTTATATGGTTGTTGGTCTATTCCTTACAGAGACACATAATAACATATCTTAATAAAACTCCTTGTTTCATAAAACTCACTTTTTAAAATGTATTTTACTATCTGAATCTCTTTCTTTAAACAAGTTAATAAGGCAGGCCACAACTCTGGTACTACTTTAACTGATTTTTCTAAGATAATTTGTTTGAAGGAAAACTCAGTAGCTCTGAGTGATGCAAGTTATTGCATCATACTCTGACATTTCCTTTGTTACTTTTTTCACTCTTATCCATCCAATGGCTCATTTTTGAAGCATGGTAAGCCTCTTTGACTACCAGCATGGATTCATCTCTTACATCAAGAGCCAAAATAGGGCTCATACACCAAGGCAGGTAAGATTGAAGGAAATATAAGAGCTTAAACCTACCTAAGTTTAAATAAATAGGCAGTCATAGGCTACCGCTATCCTTTCAGACTGCAGCTTAAATAAATGTTCTAAAGGTCTCCAGCAGTGCAGGCTGGAGGCAATGGCAGTTTGATGAAGCTGACAATCTAAGCATCTTGGTATTTTTTATGGCCATTGGAGCTGCACAGCTGAGTCATCCCTTGATCATAGCAAAAATTCAAGGGTATGCAGTTACCACAGTAGTTGAGCCGTACCTGAGTTTCAGGCCAGTAGAGGAAAATTTAGCTGTACACCAATATCTGGGCTGTGAAACCGCTCCCAGAGGTAGATTTTGGTAGATGCTACTCAGTCTTTCGTGTGAAGGAAGATACAGAGCCTGCCCCCACATCATTACTGCACTGCCACACATTGCTCTACAGCCCAGCATTATAAGGGTCGGACAACAAGAAGTAGGAAGAAAAAAACCCCAGATTCTTAAAGGCTCTCACTGATGTTTATGGGTTGTGCATCCTCTGAGAACACTTTTAGGATTGCACCAAACAGGGAAAATGGACAGAGAGACGCTGTTTTTTAAGAAACCTCTCCAAATTTGTTATTAAGCCACCATGATTCTGATACGTGTGTACTTTTATAGAAAACTTTGACATAATAGACATATGAAACAGCTCAGCTTCATAAATAAAAATTAGATTAGAAAATAAGGAAGATTTAGCTTCTAATCCTTTGGAATTCTTTAGATTCTAATATTATGGTATTTTTTTACTCTGATTTAATGTGTCAGCCTGCAAAAGGCTTTTATTTTACATAGGAATACAATGAAAAATAAATAAATCTTACTGGACACTTTCAGGTTAGCAACACCCTTACTCACTGTTACAGAGCAGCACATCAAGTTCATAGACTACAGAACTTCTGGGACTAACCCATTTTCATGCAGGTAACTAATAGAGGTCTTTCAAGGCTGGCTGGAACCACCTACTTTCAAGCTATAAGATAAGTTGGGGTTTAGGCATCTATTTAAGTAAGTGAGTGCACCTTTCTTTGGCACATAAATTTAAAGTTGAATTGAATAAATTAAAAACCAAATAATACCATAGGATACACACTTGAAAAAAGAGGCCTGGAGGTGAATGAAAGGCTTGAAGTAATAAGGAAAGATGCTGCTCACACAGTAGTAAGACTCATACATGAACTTTCTCATTCTGATCCACAGTTTCTTATTCAGTTACGCCAGCTAATATGCAAACACTTCGTAACACCATTTACTATGGTTCTTTGGGGTAAACAAGAACAGAAATTAAACAAAAAAAAAAGCAAATACATACACACAAAATAAAAATATAACCACAAAACCATCACCAAAACAAAGCCAAACCAACCCAAAAGTGCCTCAGTTTCCCAGACAATACCAACAGTTTTAACATACCACTAATTTAGGTTTTAATATTTGGTTTGAATGTCACCTTTCCAGCTGATTGCAGGTTATCACCTAAAAGGGTAACTCTTTTGTAGGACACCAGAGTTTTTCTTGTGGTGAAACTGGACTCCCTGACTACTGTCTGTGACAGTGGTCTATTGCAACACCTTTCTGCATTCTTTACAGAAAAGATGTTTGAAAGAAACCCAAAACAACCAAAAAACATGACAAGAAGCCAGCAATCCCTTCTCTAACCAGAAAACTTGACTAGGGTGTAATTTAAAACAATTTAGAAACACTTATGAATCACTTGCAGAAGCTTACCTCCCTTTGGGTGATAGGTAGGGGCCTCCTACCTAGCAGCTGTGTGGCTTCAGGCAATGCTTTAAAAACCCTGCAAGCACCTTTCACAGCCTTTGGTGGGTAGAGCATGAGAGATCACTGCAGAGGCAGCTTGGCTTTAATGCTCTTCCCTGCTGGAGGTAACCACCTAGGGACTGCTACCAGCAACAGAGGAGCCCTTCAGTAACCTTGTGTCTGCAGCTCTTCACCTCAGTGGTAAGTTTACAGTTAGAACCAGGCCAGGACAAACAGTCAACTTATAATGGGGTTGTGATGAACTACTTTGAACTACTAAGTTTTTTTGGAAGCTAATTACCAACAACTTTCCTTGCTAGAAAAAGGAAGTCAAACATTTAAATGAGCAGCAATGTAATTTGTAACCTGTGTTGTGACACCAGTTAAAGAGTCTGTTTGCCGGCAGTAACTTGGAGGAAAAACTGCGTATAACAATTTTGAATTCGTAAGGGGAAAGATCTTCCCAACTCACATCTTGCCATTCTATGACTGTCCTGATAGCATTAGTAGAGAAATCTCATTTCCAGTGTTCCTAGTCAGCTGCATGTTGATGATATAAGCTAGAAAATGAGCTCTGCTGGAGGACTGGTTATTATTTAAGACTAACACATCTTCATTGTAGCCACCAAATTAGAATATATTTCTTATCACAGATAACATACCCATCGCAACCAAGACTGAAACTCTAATGGTTCTCTGAAAAAACATACCAATTTCTTATCACCACAATGAAAGTCAGGTCTGTCAAGCTCTCATTTTTAAACCAAGTGCCTCTCTCCTGGACACGTGAGTAATGAGGCACCAGTTGCAGAGATCTTAACCTATAGTAATATATGAAACTTTTTTTATTGTTTACTATTTTAATACAGTATGTGCTCATAATCAGAAGTCCTTGATTGTATCTTTTTATGTTTTAAAAGAAAATGTGGAGAAATCTGAAGTAATAGGACAGAAAGGTGTTTGGGAGATGAAGAGATGCTTTCTGTGTTTCTACTTACCTGTTTACTGGGAGAAGGTGACATGTAGTTCACCCTGTATGGAAGGATTGCTGTTGAGGATGAATTAAGTCCACAAAGGCCATTGGTCATCATATTCTCTTTTTTGCCATAAGTTCTACCTGGCAAACCTATGCTTATCCAGAAATTTTCTCTCCCAGAGGAGGTTCATGAGATAGATACATTACTCCCTTTCACTATACCTTTAGTCATGGACATCTCTGGATTAAAAGTCAAAACTTCAGTTTTATTGCTGAATCCATATTCACTGAAAGCACACAAAAAATGTGCCAGAAATTAATCTGGCAGATGGAAGAAAAATTGACTCTACTAGCATCCTGCTCAAACTACTGCTGCCTGCTACCTTAGTACTTTTCCAGATCTCCCAGCAGATTATAAAACTTGCAATACTGATAGCACATTAGACACATTAGCAATCAAGCTCTCCAAGTTTCTCCTACGTTCTGTAAATCTCTAACGCATTCCAGTCTAAATTTTTGCATCCCTCTGCTCAGGTCCTCCTGCACATTGTCCAGTCTATTGACTCTACTACAGTGTGTCATGTTTCTCATCTCTGACATTATGTCGTTTCTTCTTTAGCTTGCAGAAAAGAGGATTTCTTTTACCATTCTTGTAGAGATGCTGTGCAATAATCACCTCAAAGGGATGAGCAGCAGCTTCACAAGAAAGCTGGTCTTTTGTACCTAGTTTTCCCTTTGTGACCAAACATATGGTCTCTTGGGGTGGACAGGGTTTAATACAGGTGGTTTGCAATTGTAGTTCATCATATTCTTCACAATGGTTCACTATTTCTGAATAGCATCACAGCAGGTAAAATAGGCTGGCTAAAAACACTGCCTTTGAAGAAATTGAATTTAACTCTCTGGTACCCATCTAGCAACTTTGCTCAAGAAGGCTCCTTTATGGATGTTTTCTGCAGAATATGCTTGAAATTGCACACTTCAACAAAATCTTTAAACTTCAAGCCAACTGCAATGCACTGGACACAAATAATCCAAAATCAAAACTTTTTCTAGCATAAACACACCATTTGGCCAACTAGGTCTACAGCTCCACAGTTTCTTTGGCATTTCTACTTCAGCTATTGAACTGATGATTTTGATTTATATTTTGTCTTTTTTTTTATGTTAATACCATCATTGCCTAATACTGTAAGTTTAACCTTTGTTTCTGTATAGTATTTGCCTGCTTGAAGGAAATCTTTTTTCTTCAATTGCATTTTTTCATTTCCATTTAGCTACATTTTTCCTTTGCTAATTGTTTTACACTGTTACTTCCTGGTATCCCATTTTTTTTATAAATAGCCTCTCAGCGAGGCCAGCTACCTAGCAGGTATTAAATCTTCAGGACAGCCTTTATTTCCTGAAAATAGAATGTAATAGTGTTTAGCAGCCCAATAACTGCACTGCTCAATCTCAAGCACCTATATGAGATAAAAGAAACCTAGGGGCTCTTACCCTACAGTAATAAGAAAAATAATGCTTTTTGCTCTTAACCCATCTTTAGACCTTTTTCTTGACTTGAGGAAAAGAAATCTCCCTCATTCTCCTATATTTGCTTGCTGTGTTTTGTAGACGTTGATTGTGTTGGTTTTATTTATATATTGTACCACCTTCTTTCTTATATTTGTGTTGTTTGATGCATTCTTCTACTCTACTCTACAATCTTTTCAGTTTAAAAAACTTAGAGCTAAGTATCTATAATAGCTACAAGGAAGTTATAACAGGCAAGGAATGAATCTGGGAGGGAGAGGCTACAACATTTGAACTTATGCTCTCATGCACCCAAACCCAACAAAATAACCACTGAGCTAGAGGGGAGCACCAAAACAGAAGAGAAAGGAAGATGTCTGGATGGAAGGAGAGTGGAGATGAGATGCATCTTCAGCTGCTCCACCAGCCTAAAAGAGCAAACATTCAGACAAAATACAAATTTTTCTCCATAGTTTCTCTAAAACAGGTTCAAAAATCCAAAGTTGTGATTTAAAAAAAAAAAAAACACACAAAATCTGTTGTTCAGGGAGGACTTAAACTATCAATTCCTTGTTGGTCTTTCACTTTAAGCATCCAGAACTACTAAAGAGCTCTCTGCAAGAAGGCCCTGATGCAGTCAGTAGGGGGGAAATGACATTTGATGTACACATTCAGAGCTGGGCTCCTCTAGGAAATAGAAAAGGAGCAAGAACATTTTATTATTTTTATAACATCAATATTAAATTATATGGTATATAAATCAATATTAATACTTCTCATTTAAGCCACTGGGCATGTAAGCTGAAGTATCCAATAAACTGTATCACTGTGATCAGTTCTGTCCTCTGTATCTCTTTCTGCTCAAAATAAATTAAGGAAATGTTGAGCAAGAGTAAGAAAAAAAGCCCTGGAGATGGCATTATTGAACTCCTTTCAAAATATACATTTAAATGTGAAAGATCGCTAAAACTAGTCAACAGCAAAAGAATACGCTAATACCTGAATCTCAATTCTTTGTTCATTGTGCTTGCAGATAAACTTTATCTGGAAACATTTATCTTAACCTCTAAGGTCCACTGAGCATATCTGAAAGATTTCTTTTTTACATTTTTTTCCCCTCTCTAATCTAGAATTTATTCTTTCAAAGTTTTCACTTGAAATAAATCCAGAAGTAAAATACACTGTAAAAAGTTGCCAGTGTTAGGACATACTGCTTGCAAAAAGAAATCCAACATGGATTCTGCTGCGTAGCTGCATAAAATCTGAGCTGTGAAGGTGAAAAAATTGTGTTAAAAAACCTCAATAGCCCTATAGACCAAACTGTTGCTTTTCATTCTTGGCTGCTTTATTTGCTCTCTTTGAAATACTAGAAAGGATAGGCTCCCATTACACTGACAGGGCCCCTCGCACAAGTAAGCTCTGCTTAGTCCCAAGCCTGTAATCAGCTGTGTGATTACATACAAAGTCTTGTATTTTATATCTAGAGTTCAGTGGCACAGGGATAAAATCATGACAGTGATACTACAAACACCTTCGGAGCAAACAACAGCAAATCCAGATGATTTGGTTAAAATCAAATTATAAAAGAATCCATAAATCTTTCTTTAAATGTTTAAGATAAACTACCACATTGACTCTACCACTGATGTAAACATAGTGTAAGTGCCAAATTATGAGCAGCAAACAACAGGATTTTACCTTCTAGATGAGATTTTAGTGAATTGTTGCCACACAACTATTGCACTACTGGTTTTGAGAAACCGAGAGACCATGTAAGCTATTAGAAGTCTTGGGGCTCATTGCTCACTGAGGACACGTCAGTTATGGAAAACAATAGCAATGACCATATAATATATGATAATTTAATTTAAATGTAAGCTCTAAAATGATATTATCATAACCATTCTAAACTACATTTTCTACCCTTTCGAGGCCATCTGCAACAAAGAACTGTGCTATATGTTATAGCTGGTATGTATTTAATGCTACTTTATAAATTAAAATCAACTTTTTTGCAAATTGTCAGCTCATTCATTCTAGGTTCATGAAATTAAACCTGTATTTACAAGAAGCTGTGCCACACTGCCTGCATAACAAATAAAGTAGTTTAGAGCAGTGAAATTTCCCCCACCATGCTTTTTAATTTTTTTGTCTGCTTAAAAGGATTCTGCAACACTTGAAGGAATGCTAAAACAGGGAAAGAGATGTAATACGCATGTATGCTATAAACATAGCCAAGAGACAAAAAAAAAGAAAAAAAGACACGTCCAACAACTTGCATTGCAAAAGTTCCTTAGTCAACTACTTGGATTTCCCAAGAGCTCACACTTCAAGTGAGACTTTACCTCTGTGATTCTCCAGTGGTGGTTTTTACAGAATATTACTTAAGACTGCTTTCTAGTTAAAGCTCTTTTTCAGTGCCCAACTCACCTGACTGGGGAAATACTGCATGCATCATATGGAGAGATGCAAAGAGAGGCTTGAAAAGAAAAGAAAATGTCCCTCAAAATTAAATACTCTTTGCCTTCAACAGCCTCACAAAACATTTATAATTACTCATGGATTATAATAGTCTGCTGATGAAAATCAGAGATTAAAAACGAATTTCAAACGAGCACCTATACTCTGAATGTTATTTATTTTGTACATCTGTATAAACATCCAGTAGAGGTATGATCACAGCCACTGGTATTTATTTAATGCTACTTTATAAATAAACTTTTTGCAAATTGTCAGGTCATTCATTCTAGGTTCATGAAATTAAAGCTGTATTTACAAGCAGCTGTGCCACACTGCCTGCATAACAGATAAAGTAGTTTAGAGCAGCAGACCTACCTTTACATCAACATGTTGAAGTAAGCCATTACACCTCAGATTATCCAGTGAAATTAATGTTATCTAAAACTTCTCAGGGATCCAGTATCATAAACTCACACCTGAGTCACATTTATAGAAATTATTTCATGCCAGTAAAAAGAAATTACTGAGCTCCAGCTTGGGTAAAGAAAACCAAACAGATAACATTAGTGTGAACTTGTCAAATTCCCGATTCCCAGTCCCTACTTACGTGTATGGACAACCTTGAAAATGTCAATGCTCCTACTCTTTCAGAAGGAAAGGAATATAAAATTTTGCCTACAGTGCAAATTTATGTCTTGTCCAGAAACTTATCTATCTGATAACTTACACTGACAATGGAAATTGGCTAAGTCACATTGTATTCAGTCTTGAATAAAAATTCTTTCTCTGGAGTCTCAAATAATACTAGTTAGAGGCAGCTTTAACAGGACTGCTGGTGATTACTTCATACAAACTGCAGAATTAGCCCAGAGGGCATTATTTAAAATGCCCTCTTATTCCTATGTGTAAATTACTTCAGAAGAATGTATTCCAAATCAGCCATTCAAACAGCAACAAAGCAAAAGATAAATACTTCTATCTTTAATTTCCTGGAAATAATCTCATATGGGATACACTGGAAGGAATTCTACAAAAGGAAACCACTTGCAAAACGAGAAGCATGTATTTAATTAAATGCTTTGCAAAGATACATGAACAAAACTATGTGCATGACTTTCTTTAGGGATGGCCCCAGCTGTTTATTTTTATTTTTTTTTTTAAGGAACAAAAAAAAAAGTGGAGAGCACAGATGCAATAAAGAAACAGCCTAAATAAGTTTGTACCCACATACTTTACAAAATAAAGCATGCTAGTGGTACAAAACATTCTATATACTGTATGACCAACAAATAAATGCACTGTAACATTGTTCTCTCAAACACCATAAGCCTAAGAGCTAAGCTCTGAAAATGACACTGACAGTAGGCATCTTTCATTTCATCAGCCTTCTAGAGAGTCATTTAGCACCATCACTTTTTTTGTTGATTTTGCCCTGCCTATCTCCTTTCTTGAAATAACAACAGAAGCATAGCACCTTTTGATATCTAAAATAGAAACAGGAATATTAAATGCATCCCAACTTCCAGAGATGAGGTAGCTCATGCTAAGAAATGATGGAACTTTTTTGCCTTGACAACTCAAGACCAGTAAGTCAAATTACTGGGGATGCATGTCTGGATGTCAGCTAAAACCAATGAATTTCTGAATTTACTTTCTTTTTATTAGAAATTGGTCTGGTATACATGTGAATGACTTGCAACGTATATAAACTGGCACCACATGTAAGACATCTGTATCATTTGATATGTAATGGCTTCTTAGATGGGCAAATATTGGAAAATCAACAAGTACTGGGTTTAAGAAGTGTTTTGAAGATTAAGGGTAATGTAATGGAATTACACAGATACACTGGAGAAGTGAAGTCTGGCCTTAAAATTTCAGATCTAGGACACCCCTACTGAAAACTCATATTTACTCCAGTAGTGTTTTTACTTCATAAATTAATCATGGCTATGGAATACTCTTCTGAGCAGACTATTTCATAAAAAGTGCAGGAAAGACAATGCCAAATTAAGATGATCTTGTATGAAGACATTTTTTTCTACAAAAGTCAGATTTCTGTGAATGGCTATTTTACTGGCAACCACAGGAAGACAAACTGGGGTAGAAGGAGGAGGTATGATTGAAATGTAGCCAACAGGTCACAAAAGTGCTCTACTTTTCTGTTATTCAGTATGCATCCTAGCAAAAGAAATAATCCTTAGAGCTTTACATAGTCCCACATTAAAACTATCTATTTTGAATACCTGTAAATTTCAAAATAATTTGAAACAAAAGTGAGGAAAAAGATTGGTATTATTTTTAAAACATGGTTATCAATCCTCTTAAATTGTACTGCTGTACTAAACAGTTTCAATCATTTAAAACAGAAGGTTTGAAAGTAAAATAAATATTCAAAAGGAGGCTGGGCATTTAAAAAGAACCGTATATACAATGCTGATCCAATATCAGCCATTACTTCAAGAGTCTCAGGATTAACTTCAATCAGTCTAAGTTCATGTGTTTAATTGCTGCTGTTGCTGGGTAGTGTGTTAATTTCCCCCCTTCCTCCTACACAAAGCAAACTGGCCCAATTTCAATTCCAAATTCCTGGTCGGTACTGCCAATGTCCACCGGTGCCAAATCTATGATAGGTAAGCGTGCCACATTCTGCGTTCTGTACTCAAAAACAGTCTTGCCCACGTTCCTATTACGTTTCTGGAGGAGAAAAAAAAAAAGAGAAAAACGTAGCCAGAGCTCATGTCAGAAACAGCCCAAATTCTAGCTGGTGAGTCAGTTGTCTGATAGGTCAGAAGAAACAACAATAAAGGATGTTTTGCTAAGCAACAACCCCTGCCCTGTACTGCACCTTGGTTATTTTAAAATGTATGTATCTTGCTCTTACAGCAATGAACAGACACGTCAGATTGACACACCAGGATTTCTCCCTCAAGCCGGACTGATTTTTCTCTATGTTATGAAATTCTTCTCTATGTTTTAATATGCACCTGCACACACAACCTTGGGCCATATTACTTTAAAGCACAGAGAGTACTCTAACTTTTCAAGTGCCAAACTAATTTTAAAAATATTTTGCCAGTATCTTGGACTTGGCTGACAATGCTACTGAACATAAGAAAAAATTACTACTTGATGGGTTTTATGCCCACTTAAGTATATGGGGGACATTTTCCTTTCCAACTCAGTCACTCACAGTACCAGCAAGTTTCCTTCAGTGCATTGCTGCAATAAACTTACCCATCTGGCAGACAAATGCTTGTGGTTATCTGACCAATTTTTGTGATTACACACAATTAAACAAATACTAGGAAGTGCAAAATGCTCATTGACAAGTAGTAATTTGTAAAAATCCTCTAAATACTGCAGACTTCTATTATGTGAAGAATTCTAGTAAAATACTGATTTGATCAGTTACTTCTACAATTCATAACAAAATTCTGCAGCACTTTAATTACTTCTATGGATTTTTTTCTAAATAAAAATGACAAAAAGGCCAAACTTACGGAACAGCTGTCATGAAGAACAGTGTATCTGAATCGGCTATTGCCTTCTGCTTTTATCTCCAGGTCATTGGCCCCTTTCAGAATCACAGCTTTTTTAAGGTTCTTTGTCTGGTCATCCATGTACCCAACACTGTTCTGACAGATGTAAGTGATATTCTGAGAAGCTTCCTTTGATAGGAGGCGCAGGAATGTCATCTGAGTAACAGCTGTATCCCCATACACGAACTGTGAAGATAAATAAATAAATCAACATGTATTTCATAAAAATGAATTAAGAGTTCATGAATTTTAGAAACGTCTATCATTACCATAACCCTTTCCAGACATGACTAGCAGAAGCCCCATTACATGGTTTCTTTTGTAATATGCTACCAGTTAAGGACAAAGAAATGTAAACATCCTGTAACAGGGGCCATTTTGGAGAATTTTGACCATAAAACTGTGCAGCTGAACAACTCAAAGGCGGCTGGGCCCCCACAAACACACCAAGTTTTGGAATGAATTCTGCCTTGTTTCAAAAAGGGATTCAGTAGAAGTTAAACCTCACATATGAAATAGTGCATTAGAGCAACCTAGGTAGGTTGTAGGTAAAAAACATCAAGCACAGAAACCCCTTTTATAGTGTATCTGCTATATTGCAACTTCAGCAACTTGTTTTCCATAGGTTTTGTAATGTATTTAGAAGCATTACAAACAGCCAAAGTTTAACAATATAAAAATTAACTATACATTTGCATATGGGCTTTATTAACTAATTAACTTTCACAGAAGTTTGACAAATGCTTTACAAAGAGCCAATGTTTCTGTAAAAAAAAACAAACAGAAGCTATTTTTCTACTAATAACAAAAATCGGAAATTCATGAGGGTCTTTTTTTTCTCCTTGTACTGGTTTTATTTTATTCATGCTTTATGAATCATTGCAACATAAAAATCTATAGTCAAGACTTACTAAGAATGTATACTTTTCACTGAAACTGGAGAAGAAAAGAGAAAAATCTCATACATTGACACTGCTATTTTATACAAGATGTTTATCCTGCTTAACAGTCTTAGACACACTTGTTATTTAGAATTCATAAGGAGAGCATCTGACTATTACACAAATACTACCATTAGTTATAAAACCTGACAGAGTTTTCAAAAATGAAATACTCCTTTATAGTATTCCTGAAGATATTTTCTTCCTCCAAAGAGCATTTGACTTACAAAACCCCTATGTGTAGCTCTGCAGGCAGCTGAACATGAGCTCTGACATCTTCAGTCATGGTAAGTTCTGCTGAATTTAGTAATAACTGAAAACATCTCAAGAAACCAATCCATACCACATCTGTTCTCAGTATCACATGTTCTCATTTGTTCAAGTTCTGAGCTGTTTTCAGGAGTCCAGTTGATAGCAAGATAGTTTTTTACTCTCCAAATACTAATTTTAAAGATATTTAATTACTCCCTAATGAAATAACAACTGAAAATATTTTCTGTAGTTTTGATTGGATAAACTAGGTATAAAAACAGCAAAAGCTAGTTATTATGTATTTTTCATATCATAAACTTCTGTTATTTGTCAGGATCATAAAGCTGTCTTTGAGACGTTAACACAGCAGGAAAACGCAACAGAAAACTGAATGGAATTTTTGTCTGCCTGGAGACTGATGCGTTCAGCATGGACCATCCTGACACATGTGGTAATACTCACACTTTCTTTAAAAACTGATTTCTAAAGTTAAGTTTTGTATTTTTTTAGGGGTAAAGAGTTTTCCATAACAAAGAGTAGAATTCAACTAAAATGGCAGTGGCTTAAATCTTGCATTAGGGTAAAAGTACTTTTTTTTAAGGCAAGGATAGTGAGTTACTACAATAGATTGCTAGAAATGTTGATAATTTTTGGATCAAGAGAAATAAATCTCTTCCAGCAGTGGTACACTTGTAGCCAACCCTGCCTTAGATGCACTTGCATTGTTTTTCCAAGCTCTTCCTCTGTATACTGTATCATAATAATAACCAATTGAATATAAGCCAGTAAATCAATAGTTATAACGTTCTGACTGTAGTAGAATCTGCCCAGAATAGTAGATGAAGCTCAAAACCAGAAAGAAACAAGTTTCACAGAAATTTTATATATTTAATTACCTGTGATCCTCTGTTCATATCAAGGCCATACCAAATGGGCTTTAAGTCAGATGACCTGCTGGCCCACCATGTTTTACGTGGTATAGTAGATGGATTTGCAGAAATACAGGTCTCTCCAGTTTCCATGTTGCAGTATACTTTTATAGCATCTTCAACACATCCTTGGTTAGGATCAATCCAATATTCACCTACAAAGCACACAAGTTTCAGAAAATGGGGCAAAAACCTGGTAAGGCCTGCTACAAATTATCTCTAACTTTGTTCCGATTTATCTGCATATAATCCATATAAATTAGGAAAGCTCCTAAATGGCATGTTAGCGCATTAGCACCTATAAACTGCTAGTATGGAGCAGCAGCAGCAGCAGAAGAGAATTCTGGACAGAAAGCATTCACAGGTTGTCAGCCCACAGGTAACATTTTGAGCTAATAGCAATTAAGTAAATATTCACAACTGGTGTACCAATGTATCTCTGTCACAATATAAGCAAAATTCCATGGTAATAAGCCTTTCTGAAGAAACATTTCACGGAAGCCTAAAATATTTCAGATTTTAAAATACATTTCAATAAAAAACCTGAATAAATAAATATGGGATACATCAGCATATATAATTTATTGGCAAGAAGAAATACATTTTTGTGAGACATTTTCAAGCTCCTAGTGTGAATGTCGATTTAGGCCATCAAAAATCTGTATTACATTTTTTTTCCAATGTACAAGTATATACTGGAAACAAGACAGCATTATTTATACACACCACTCTTCTTGGATGGGTGGCAAAGCTTCAGGTCATCACAAGTCCGTGCTGGGTGTTTCTCTGACCCATCCGGGCTGCGCATAGTCTCAATCTGGGTGCTCAGTGACTTCAGTGTGGCATGGACTCCTGGGTCTGTTTTGTTATGGTCATCTGGGGCTGCTTCATCTTCAGTGAACTCTGGTAGAGGATCTGCCATAGCATCATCATAGTGTCCCATAATGTCACCAATGGCAGCAGTGAGGTGGCCTGGAGGTCCTGGAGGACCAGGGGGGCCAGGATCCCCTGGAGGACCCTAAGGTTAAAAAAAAAGAAAAGGGGGCAATAGAGGCAGCAGCAGAATAAATACTACACAAAATGATAGTGTCAGTCACCCTAACGCACAAGGAATGTTCAGATACAGATAAACAATTCCCATTTCCAGGAACAGGGGTAAGAGATTAGAACTGCATGTGAGGTACTGTCTCTGTTTCATGCCTTTTCTGCTTTTCTTAATACCTTGCTCAACTTCGTATCACTCATCATTTCAGACTTAACAGCTAGAAGGAGTCACCAAGGAATGGCCTCAGTCCATTTCTTGTTAAGCCATCTGTCCCTCCTTGTTCAAAACCCTACCCAATGACTTTACTTATTAAAGTAGAAGTAAGTGATTTTTAGAGCAATTGAAAAATTTTGCTTCCCCTGAGTCACCACAGGTACATTTTAAATTAGTAAAGCTTGGATAGCAAAGTTGGCACTAGAAACATCTTTACATTCATCCTGCACAGTGCTGAGATTTCTGGCCACAGATATGTGAGATAGGATCAACATCATCCTAACTTGGCAGAACAGGTGTTTTCCTGACTTAGTAGATTTTCCCAAATGATGGGTTGTGAGGTCCTTCTGTCAACCTGACTGTGACACCTGGAGTGCTAATTGAGTCTTAACACAGAAGATACCTGTTAATAAAACATTATCTCCACCTGCAGGTTCTGCCAGCTCTTCTTTGGCAGCAGAAAGTCTGTAACATACCTCCATTTGAAATTTAATGCTCTGGTGCATCAGACAATGTATCAGAATGTGGCATTTCCTTTGAGAGTAATTAATTCACAACTAGTAGCCCAAATGCTTACCACAGAGCACACACCCAAGTTTACACACTCTGCGTGTGACAAATGAAATCTCAAACTTTTATTTCTTGCTTTTGGTTCCAATTTATAGTTGCATGCAATCCACCGTGGAAAGTAAAACTAAAAATACCGGTACATGCTATTTCTTGTACTGTCTCATTACACAGATGAAGTAACTGGACACACAATCTTGCACTCTACCACAGACTTTTCATTCAAGTGTTGGTGCCTTGGCAAAAGTGGAAATACTGATAATTGGCAGAAATTGAAATGAAAAAGGGATACTATAAGCACATGATAAACACAGGAAACCTTATGTCTTATGAGACAATAGCAGCAGAAACTCTCTTCCCTTTCTTACTACTTTATTCTACCTTTTCCGCTTTTTCCCCAAGAGAATCATTCATGTGATCATCCTGATCACACTATTCTCAAATCCCTCTAATTTTCTAATTTATCTTCTTTGGTATAGCCTACCTTATGTTTTACGGCTTAGGGTTTTGTGAATTGGTAACTGTGGAATATGGA
This sequence comes from Pezoporus wallicus, assembly GCF_028554395.1. Classification (NCBI taxonomy): domain Eukaryota; kingdom Metazoa; phylum Chordata; class Aves; order Psittaciformes; family Psittacidae; genus Pezoporus; species Pezoporus wallicus. Next base: position 440,434 of record NW_026640647.1, read on the forward strand.
TGGGGTATTTAGCAAAGGTTTAGGATTTTTTCCAAAACAGCCAATACATTTTTAACTGTCATGGTTGGTATCTGTAAAACCCAGATCAGCCTGAAGATCAGCTGATGTGAGTGTCAGAGTTTGGGCTGTTTGTTTGGACTGAAGGATTTCTTTAATGGATGATGGAGTATGCTGCTAGCAATCAGTCAGATAGCTGTTCTAATTTAGTACCATCTTTGTGGGACTACTGGCTTGAACAACTCCAGATTCCACATACACTAAATGACCTATGCTTAGGCCTGAGGTTTTAAAACCCAGCCTGACAAACAGCTGTGCTGAACTGCAGATCCGTCAGGATCCAGTGAGGTAACTGCAGTAGTAGCCCCAGGCTTGCCTAAGGAGAGCAGAGGTAGATCAGACTGGGACTGTCACAGGTCTGGAAGATGAAAATGAGTAAGAAACAAGCCCTTTCAATACACAGGTACTCTGGCTATTTGTTAGAGAAATTGTATCAAATCTTACCATTTGTCTTGAGCTCAGGGATGTTTGAGGAAGTGGTGCAATGGACTGTAAAAAAGCCTGATAATTTAAAGGTAACCTTTTCCCTCATATTCCCATCAACTTACCTCAGGTCCGGCTTCTCCTACACTCCCTCTAACACCAGGAGGCCCAATTGGTCCAAGTGGACCAGGACTTCCATCTTTGCCAGAAGGACCAACTGGACCTGGAGGACCCTAGGAAGTATAAGAGAAAGAAGGAATGTATTTTAGCATTTAATAACAAAAAAGCAGGTTACAAGCAATAACTTTTCAGGAAGCAAGACAATTATTTGTGTCTATTACAAAACTTTTAAAAATCACCCTTTTACTTCTTCTTTAAAAATAAGAAGGCAGTTTCAACGCTGGTGTTCTGAAGTGAATCACCTCCTTGTACATACCTTGGATCAAATGTATACTTTTTTCCTGTTACAGGAAAACAGTTACGTGGGTTCAATTCCAGGTGCTACATATACTGGAGTAGTGCTGTACACCCACACGTATATGGACTAAGAGACAGACCATCACTTAGAAAAACCAAGGGAAGTCATTGTTCTCCTTTAATTTTGGGTGAATGACATACGCAGGGGTATGACAGGCAAGAGTAGCAATTAGCAGAGCTGCCACATATATGGCTTTACATTTGCTGCAGCAAAATTGTCCGTAAAAAGAGACTGTAGCCCTGTAGTTATTCCGAAATAATTTTTTTTCTAGCTATAAACTACACCAATTTCAATTTTACTACATTAAACAAAGTAATGACTCTACATGATACTGAAGTCAATAAAAGTCAGTGAAATAAAAGTGAAGCAGAAATAAAAATCTGACTTGGACAAAAACAAGCAAGAAAAACCTTAAACATAATACTCACCCGAGGGCCAAATGGGCCTGGAATGCCAGGACTGCCCTGTTCACCAGTAGGACCCTAAAAAGAAGGAATTATCATATCATTGTAACGTTTAAAGCATATTCCTTTAGTTTTAAAGAATTAGGGTGTGATATATACAATTCTGTAGGAATAGGATTTTAATATACATAAGCTATCAGTAGCACCTTTCCCTCTTACAATTAATTTTCATTTTACTGTTCTCTTTTGTCACAAAGTAACAACTATTCACAATTTAGATTAAGAGAATTTACTGGTGCTTGTCTATATCTAAAGTTGTTTCTGCAAAAGGCTTTGCTTTCATAACATTTAGAATCAGACTGGCTTACAAAAGAGTAACTGACAGCACTACTATGAAGTGGAAAGACGCTTTGGATGTGGGGTTTTCTTGTTGAATCTTTTCTTGCATGTTTAAACTTCCAGCTCTTGCACAGAATCAGTGAACAAATGTAAAAAAAATTAAGATTTCCACAGCACTTCCATTCAATTGCCACTGAAATGATGAAGTTTTTGAAAATATTACCGAGATACTGTCACAGTACTCCTAGGATTTTGCATTTGATTCCTTGACTGTCAAGAGTTCAAACACTGGCAAAAAGCATTTCACACTCTAATGTACTTATCTGAAACTATCAACTTTTGTTACCAACTTGTGCTGACAGGTTATAGATTCGGTGACTGGCATAAAATGGAACAAGAGTAGGAGAACACATATCTTGCAAAGCGCAAGTTTACTTCATCACGCAACAGTATTGCAAAATTACATTAAAAATATTAACAAGTACAGACAGGTTACTTACAAACACCTTGTGGGGGAAAAAAACCTCATATTTACCTTTTTTTCATTTTAAATAACTATGTTCCTGATACATTATTTAACTATCAAGGAAATAAAATGATAGTAAAAATAGAACAACTTACAGGAGGACCTGGAAGACCTTGAAGACCAGTGAAACCCCTGTGTCCTTTCTGGCCCCTGTCACCTCGATCTCCATTGTCACCTTTGTCACCACGAGGTCCTTGGGGACCCTGTAAAGATCAGTGTTGAAATGTAAAATTCTGAACTGAATAAAATCCCCAGCCTCAAAAACCTCTCACTCGCTTTTAGACACTGCATTCAGACCCCCTTTACTTCTAAAGCTAGAAAGAAGGTCGTGCTGGGGCAACTCCAAGAACTAATTTTTTTACCAAAAAAAATAAGTAAATAATCACAGAAAACAGTACTATACTTAATTATAGTCTAGCTGTAGTAAATTTAGTCTATTTAGCTTCATAATACAGTCACAAAAAGCTCACAGTAAAGATACTAAATCATTTACCTAAAATTTGTAAGATTGAGAATTTTTTTTGTCTTATTGGAATATGGCAAATGATTTTTGCAGATGAGACTGAAATATTGTGGATCCCTCACAAATTCATAATGATAAAACATAATTTCAGTATGAAATCCTCTATCTTGCATCTTCACTTCTGAGAGCTCCTTTCACCTTCACTATGATTAAAATACAGCTGAAGTTCCATCTCTAACTAAAGACAATAATGTTCAGGCTCCCCAGTACAAATAGTTTGGTTCTATTACCATCACAATTTCACTCTTTCTATTTTTGAAAGTTTTAAACTTTTTATACTAATTCAAGAATCACTGGAAAACACAGCTTCTGCTTTCAATTCTGTATTTCTCAGCCCAAACTGCATGCTAAATTTCTCAATGCCAGATTCCAAATAGCTTATCAATGGCATTATTATTACTAACTACTCAATAAACCTTTCCTGTACCTCATATGACATCTGCTTAGGGACAGGACAACATTCTTTTGAATTTCTCAAGATTCCAATTAATTTTTTGTTCCAAGCTTGGATTGTAAAAGAGTTATGTAATGCAAAAAGATGGGTGTTCTTTGTTTTTCTATTTGGACTGAAGTCAATCTCCTGAGTTTCATTAAGGCAGTTTCATGGAAACAGGTGATTTTGTTATATTTTTGCCATTTTTGTCAAAAAACGTGCCTTTTTGTTCAGCATTCATTTCCTTACCCGTTATTTGAATTGTCAAACACGGACTCCAGCAATTTGCTAACTGAATTCCTACCATCATCTGGACAGCAACAAACTCCAAATAAATAGGCTTCCAAAGCATTCATTATATCTTTGCAGTGTTGCTAAAGACAGCTAGAAAGACTAGTATATCCAAATAGATTTGTACAGGTTTGCAGCTCAGAAAACTACCTGTATCCACTTGCAATCTGAACACTAGAAGTTGAAGCCCTCAATAAAAGTTGAGGCCATGAGGCATTCTCATTTAGGTTCAACTTCTCATGCACTCTCCTCTAAAAAGGAACTCGGATCAAACCACAGCGACCATGGAGTACTTACAGGCAAACCTCTTTTTCCTGCACGACCTGGGGGACCCATCGGCCCTCGAGAACCCTACAAAGATTGCATACAGAAGATATGTGAAGCAATGCACAAAAGCAAACACAAGTTTGTTGTTCTGTTGTTGGGTTTTTTTTTTAATTTAGGAGGTATTTAAAAAAAAAAAAAAAATCACTTACAGTTTCACCTCTTTGACCCGCATCTCCTGGAGGGCCAACAGGACCTGGAGTTCCTGGGCCCCCTGGGGCACCTGGTAAGCCTGCAGGGCCAGGTTCACCACGATCACCCTGCAGAAGATAATTTCAACATTATTGATCTAAAGAAGACTAGACTAGAGCAATGCAACAGGACTCTAGCATTGCTGATCTATTTTGTATCAATTAGAATCCACAAAGATATTAATTCTGTAAGAACTCAAGTCTGAGTTTGTGGAGACAGGTGTTCTTAGCCAGGTTTCCTCAACTTTGAAAGGCACTACTTATTCAAAGCTGTGAAACAATTTCAGAACAAGTTCTCCATTTAAGTTAACTGAATGGAGAGAAAATCTACAGTAAGTCAATAATGGAATGGAGATTTCCAGAAGTGACTTAAGAAAACAATATATTCTTACACGTTCTCCAACTGCTCCATCTCGTCCAGGAGTACCGTCATTGCCAGCAGGTCCCTAGAGTTACAGAATAAAAACAGAGAGTATTGATCAACTCTGTAATTTTGAATTGCCATAAGAACTAGAAAGTTCTCCACCTCTAACTTCAGGTAAAGGAGAATAACCACTGGACTGTTTTTTTTGTTTGTGTGGGGTTGGTTTGTTGTTGGGGTTTTTTTTCATATTATGAGGTTCTATTACTTACCTCTGGACCAGCTTCACCTACAGGCCCAGTGGCACCTGATTGGCCAATAGGTCCTGGAGGACCTTTATCACCAGGTGGCCCTGTGGGACCTTGTTTTCCTGGTGTCCCCTGGAAAAGGTGAGAAATGTATCAAAATTCTAATCACAAAACAAAGCACAAAAAAAACCTTGCTGCCTGCAAAACACTACTCATTAATCCAGTCTGAAGTACCATTTTTAACTTCAAACCTGACAATGAAGGAAAATGTTCTAGGTTTTGAATATATATTTAATTCACTGTGTATTTTTAAGCAGTTTAATTGTGTTATCTGCCTTTGAATAGGCTTTTATTGACTAGGCACTGAACTTGAAATTGGTCTATCTAGCAGCAAATCTCTTGCACACAACCTCTCCTGATATATCAATATGTCTGATGGCATTACCTGCAATAGGTAATGTCTTTCGCCTGGAAAAATATAATGTAGTTTGAAATAAGTAACATGACGTTTTTGTTGCTGTTATTGGAGTTTTTTGGCTTTTGGTTTGTTTTTTTCCCTCCATCTCAACACCAACAAACCTTGTTAGCATGAAATAATTTCTGGCCAATTTTATCTATGAATTGATTTTATTGATCCAGTGATAATGGCAGATCCTCCATACCATTCTTTTTAATAATAGTCCATTTAATGATTTGATCTCCTGGATCATAAGGCTATCCAATAAACATCTATAAATCCTACCTTGAAGCAAAGAGAGCACAAATGGCAATTTTGAAGACCATAATTCACAATTTATGAAATAGCAGTTATAGAGTATTTACTTATACTCAATGACCTTTGGGAACCTAAATGAAAAGTCTGAGATTTTTATTTTTTTTTTTCAAGTTTTTAGTTTTAGTCAAATAGGAACATTGTGGCTAGAAGTCTTAATGCCATTAACCACTTACTCTTGATCCAAGCTGAAACCTTCCCTCATGGCAGAAGCAAAATCTTCCACCTCATGCACCATGCCTGGGATTTAACTATTTACTATTCTCTCTATATTCTCTCCTACAATTGGATTTTTCCAACTTTCTCCTCATGCTATGGGGCACTATGTTCTGAATCCCACAAAGATTATGAGAATGCCCCAGGTGGTGGCATATTGACTTGGTTGTTACTTACTGCAGGACCTGGCAGCCCTGGCATGCCTCTTTCCCCTCGTTGTCCTGGCATACCAACAATACCTCTTTGACCAGTAGTTCCTGCTGGACCAGGGGGTCCATCCGGGCCCTGAAATCCGCAAAGGATAAAACATTACAGTAGCAATAAGGGTAAGTATCAATGAGAGCAAACCTAGAGCTGGCCAAGGAAGAGTTAGTAACATCAACCAGGACTTACCGGCTGCCCATCTTCCCCTGCATCACCCTTGTCCCCAGGACCACCAGGAGGCCCAGCTGGCCCTCGATCTCCCACACGGCCATGAGAACCGGGATCACCACGAAGACCTGGGGGACCTTCTTTTCCTGGCTCACCAATAGGCCCAGCAGGCCCTGAAGCTCCCTAGGAAAATTAAAACACCTCATTACATTGGACCTTTTTCTGATCAGGACAACCAAATTCTAAGGATAGTGTTTTGATTAACTAGAAATGTGCATATGCTAAAGGAAGGCCCAAAGTGTGAATGAGTTAAAAGCTTATTAAAACCTTATTAGTTCATAAACAAGATGAAACAAACATCAAATTATGTCCAAGCTCCCCTCCAATTTGCAATTCCAAACTCCTTTCTCATGTTTTTTTTTTTTTTTAACTTCGGGTGTACAACTACTGCTAAAAACCTCGCCTTTGCCCATTCTTCCCAATATCATCAAGCTAAAGTCTACATTCAAACTTTTAGTTTATATAGTACAAATTCGCATTTTAAATGGACCTTTGTTAACTTTTCAAATACTTTTCAAAGAGTTCACATGTATATTATGCTTTCCATAAATGTCACATTTTGATAAACTCACAGTGAATGCAATCAAAACATTAAAAAGCATAGGAAGAGAGTGACAGTTTTCTGTGTGGAGTTGGAGCCTTACTTGTTGATTGACAGATAATCTTTTCGTGTGTGTGTTTCTGAAAATGTTTAGATATAAGGAATTCTGTGGGGGTTTTTATTTATTATTATTCTTATTTATTTTAATGGATTTTATGATCCACCAATGAAATAGCCTGGTAGGGGGCCCTTCCTTTCCCAAAAACTCTCCTAACTTCAGTCACCACTGAAGGGAAAGGAAAGTAAAGTATAAAGTGCAAGACAATATAGGTTCTTGTTTTGTTCCTGTAAGCAATTAAGTCATTAGAGCAGCTCAAACAACTCGAAGCCTAATTACAGTGTAAAATCTTGCACTAATTTGGACACACTGACACCAGATCAAGCCCAAGACTGATGACTTTTATTTAATACAGTCGGATGTAAGCATGAAGTCACAGAAGTCAGTGCTGACAAGCTGTTATCTATAGCATCAGGCCATAAAACACTTCTTTACCTTTCCTGCTTTATTCTGTCTTAAAGTTTTTAAAATTTATAAAACACACCTATTAGGAATATGAAACTTGACTTACAGTAGGTCCTGGAGGCCCAACTCTTCCAGCAGATCCTGGGAATCCAGTAGCACCCTAAAAAAAATACATCTTAATGCCAACTTTGTTGCAAGAAATACAGCACTAAGTACCTCAGATGTTCCAGTTGAATTAGTAAGCAAATAATAATTATATATTATAATTAAGTTAATATGTAATATAGAATACATTATACATTATTAAATCTAATGTTATTATATGTATTAAATACTATAGAATATATAATACATAATAAATAGATAATATTGCATATTACATGTTATGTAAGTAATTGCAGACTGAAAATCAAGCTGAGCTGAGGAATGATATACACATTATATAAAATTTCAGGACTAAATTATCTGCAGCCAGGCCACAAAAAGTAAAATTTACTTACAGGTGGACCCTGAGTTCCTCTACCACCTTTCAGACCAGGAACACCTGGAGGACCCTAAGAGGAAAGGAGAATGAGAGGGGTGATAGTGAACACCCAGAACATTTTTTAAATAAGCAAGATCAGCCTATGCCACTGGTTCTCTGATTATGTTACTTATACTCACTGGTGGACCAGGAGACCCAGCAAGACCCTGTGGTCCTGGAGATCCAGCATCTCCTTTCTGTCCAGGTTCTCCAGGTTCACCTTTCACACCTGGCTGACCATCAGGGCCCTGTAAGAATATTTAGGAGAGAAATAATATATAGGAGAGACATTAGGTCAGAGAACAGCAAATTTTTCCAGCCTAAAAAAGTAATTTTGTAGGGAATTTCTAGAAGGCAAAAGATAATAGGAGAATAAGTCAGCCCACAAAACACATTAAGCATTTGCTTAACAGTTAAGTTGAAGAGAACTCTAACAGTTCACCACAGTCTTTAGAAGATCACAGATGAGATTTTCTGAACAGTCTGTGAAGTCAGCATTTCCATTTAAAATATTCTGTTATCTAGCTCACATTTTTCTTTTCTTTAGATTTTCTATTTTCCTCATCATCTATTACATACTTAAAAGTAAAAGGGACTAAAAAGGCATTGTCTTTTCTAGTCTTGTTTTTTTCCCTCCAAAGGAAACAGGTGCCTGATTTTTTTTGAAAGGTCTGATACAGAGTATTTAGGCTGTGGGAATGTTTAGGGTATTCAGTGGAAAACTCATAAACCTTCCATTTGGTCCATCAGCTCATTCCAGCCTTCACTACTCATGGCACAAATTTTTGCTGCCTTCAGTAGATGACACTTTATAACTTGCCTCATCCTAATCTCAAAGGAGCAACATAGCATATTCATGAAAATATGAAATCTGGTGAACAATTACATAATTTTATCAACAAAATCACTTTTCAACTGTCTAGGGTATTTATTGGCCCTTTACCTGAAAAAGAAACAGCTCTTTCTGCAACAAAAATGCTACTCACATTCCAGAACACTGCAGTATTACTCATAATGAAGGAAACTAAGCATGTCAAAGCATGACTAAAGGGAACTTATTAGTGTCACAAAACACATACCGGGGGACCAGCAAAACCAACAGCGCCAGTTGGGCCATTTTCTCCTCGGGAACCCTGGCCAAAAAAAATTAGAATAATTGTATTTAACAATTTTCTTTCTATATACAAAATAATTCACAGAAGGATGTTAACTATTTGCTATCATAAACATGCTTACACTTTTGCTCTATTAATCAGAATTAACTTTTAATCATGAAATAAACAATGCTAACTGTGATGTTAACATCTGCCTCGTGTTCAAGACTATATTTAAACTTTCAGAATTTAGAGATGGAAGGCATAAGCAAGCACTAAAAGCACAGTAGGTGAAATTCTGCTCACAACTACTTCCAGAGATGGCACAATTAGCTGAAGAGTACATATTTTATGCATATTCCAGCGAGATAGACTGGGAAAAAAACACAGTAGTTCAAAGATGTATTATTCTACAAGATCAGAATGGCTACGAGCTGCTTCAACTGAACTTTCCACACAACATTTGTTTGGAAAAGAAGGAGCTGAAGGCTGCCAAAATCCAGCACTCCCTAGAGGGGTGGAAGCTGTTCCAGTTTATACTGGAAATAAGATTGCTCTGATTTATGACAGAGACATAATCAATTCCAAGTAGTATGAAGGATCTAGAAGGGCTGAGCCTCTAATTTCCTAATCAAAGTCAACCCTTAAAATCACAAATTAACAGAATATGACAAGAGTTAACATAACTAGAGGAACTTAGGTATACCTCTGCTCTTTGTCCATCTAGACAGTTGTATGTTTACAGTAGTATCTGGTATAGGCATGCTTTGAACAATTAAAAGTGGTGGTGCATTTTCAGGAGTGAGGTAAATGAGGGTAAGTCTCTGTAAATTTTGCCGTAACACAAGTATAGGGCCAAGGGAAAAAATATGCTACTTGTTTTTGCAAGTGCCCAGCATCAAAAAAGAACTACAGATTTTATCTACAAAGGAAGGGGAGGAAAAAGAGGAAAACATATCAGCAAATGAGACAAATGGCTGGAGTCCGGATAAGTGTTATATATTATCAACTTATGTCAGTAAAAAACCGAACATGTTTACTCACAGGGTTTCCACGGGAGCCAGGAGGACCAACTAGACCTCTAGGACCTGGTTCACCCTTAAAATTAAATTAAAGGTTATTATTTCCCAAGTAACTTATTTGACAAGTAGTAAAAGTGCCAATAAAGTGTGATAATATTGAAAAACTTCAGTCGGGAATTGAATAAAAATCTGTTTACCTTTTCACCAGTGGCACCTGCTGGACCCATTGGGCCTATTGGACCAGGAAGACCCTTTTGAAAAATTAAGATGAAAAGAAGTTAGAGAAGTTGTGCTTCAAAACAGTTAATTTAAATCTTTACATATGCTAGTATTTCCATACGATTTTTCATTCCTTTAAAGTCTTGTCCTTTATCTCAGAAAACTTGTTGGGCTTTCTTTATCTAAAACTGACTTGAATTCCCTCTCCCAGTGACCAAAATCCCACATCTCAAAGGACCAGCTTTCCTTCATTCTCTTTTTCACTTACTTCATCTCCTTTATGTAGTGTTTGTGCATAAGGCCAGTGATTAAAAAAAACACCACACCGGCATTATTTTGCTCTCTCAGGAGAAAATTCAGTCCTTTTTCCCCACTTGCACTGAAGCTCCTTCTCTTATGCTAGTATTTAACTGTTTCAATTATCTTTAAAGTGTCCATCATTACTTCTGAAGATTCACTGATATCTTGCAAACTCCTCAAGTGTCCTTTGTCTCTTCAGGGGCTGTTAAGTTGCAAATTTTCCATTCAGACCCATCAGCTCCACGTAATGATCCTATAACATTAACTATATTACCTTCCTGAATATTTAGATATCCCAATTACAGTTCTCTTTAATTAGAAGCAAAATACCAAAACTTGCACCATGTTTGTCTTGAACAAAATTCCCCCTCCCACAAAAGAACTGGTCTGGAACTTAGTTCAAACTGGAGAGAAATATAGAAAAAGAAGGCATTAACAAGGGATACTGTAATGCCATTAATGCTCTAGTGGTCGTTAGCAGAAATATCTGCAGATACCCGACTATAGAATAGGGACGTACATTTAGCTCACCATTATTTTACCCTCTCACCAGTTACTGTAAGCTAAGAACACACCTTATAATGCCTAAGAACTATTTTGTATCCTTGGATAATATCTGACTTGTATAACTTATTCCAGCTCAGAGATGATATTTTTAAGTTAGTGCTTCGGTATACTAAGGTTTCACCAAAGACCTTTTGCTCTTTTAACAATAAATTTAGCCCAGGCAGAATCCTTATCTTTTGAATGTATCTCGCTTTGCAAACACCTAGCAGTTAGTACTCCAACTGGTTTGCAAAACCCAGGATCCTCAGATACATGAGATTCATGTAAAAAGTAACTCAACACTTCGGAAGAAAATATGGCCAGTGCATACACAGCAAACCCAGTGCTTCGGGGATTATTGCACAGCTGGTCTATGCAGAACAGCATATGTAATATGACTTGAAGAGATTCACCACGTTATTTATGCATAGGAGATTCAAAGCTTTACAGTAGAGTCAGTGACTTACTGCCCATATGGGGCTTAGTACATTTACTGGAATTTCCACCTGTGAAACTCAGGACAGACCATGGGGAACTCAGTCCAAACAAGAAGGTGGCATCTGCCTTAGTACAAGAGTAAGAGCTGGAAGGGCTGCTTTTTTGTTATATATATATTCTGCCTGTCCCTTTTTCAATATTTTTACTATAGTCAGCTTAGCTGAATCCCAAATCAACACACTACTTCTGGAAATCCTTTGATATCTTAACTCTCACTATTGATGATACAAAATAGGGGTGTGGGACACAGACATCCCAAGCCACTCTGCACATAGTATCACCATGCTGAATAGCATTTAACTCCATGAGTTGAGTACCCTAGCAAAATAGACAATCTGGTGAGTGAAGAACAGGTCTAAATAGGGCAATGGATTTACTTACTCTTGCCCCGTCGTTGCCAGCTGTACCTTCAGCACCCTTCTCACCTGAGCCACCCTATGGAAAATATACAGAAAGCCTCAGTTATGACACTAGATGCTGAATACCCTGGAATAACTGCAGTATTAAGAGACTGGTGACTTGACTCAAGACAACAGAAATAAACACTTACTCTATCACCCTTGGGGCCAGGTGTTCCAGCGATCCCTCTTTCTCCAGGCATACCTTGAAGTCCTGGTGGGCCTGCATCACCAGGTGTCCCACTAGGGCCTGGACTTCCCTGAAGCAAATAAAGAACAAGTTGCTGTCTATTCATCTGTGAAGTATCTTTGTCTCCAGGCTACAGAACACACTGTGCCTGTGTTAAAGTCTCTAGGGCACTGTTTTAAGTAATAATTTTCTCTTAAATTTGGACTTTATTCATGTCCAAATACTTTTCCCATTGTGTTACTCAGGAAGTTCAGTTGTAATACTGAACTGTAATACTGTAGTCCTTCCAAAGACATTATTATTTACTTAGTGCATGAGAACAGGCAAAAAAAAGAAACTCCAGCATCTTTCTACCTTGATGCCACATGGTTCTATTACACAAAGTAGCTACAGCTAGAAGTTGCCAGGAGCAGAGTGGCTGTATTTATGCTTTGCTTTTCAGAGCTCATGTCTCACATTGCTAGAGACAATCCCTAATTGGGGTGACCTTCTTAAGCCTAAGTAAACAGACTGCAGGTGAAAGAAATGCATGGTGTTTTCAGCATTTTCTTTTAAACGTTCATCCCTGCCAAATGTCTTTATGTAAACTGAAATGGCTCTTAAAACATTGCTAGAAGGTTTTCTGCAGTTCAGAAACAGATTTGCCCGGTTTTACTGAGAAGCACAAAAGCCATTCTAAACTTCAGAGCTATATAAATTAATACAAAATATGATTTCTCAACATTTTAGTATCTTGCAATTTATTAATATTTTTTATACTGGTATAAAAATGGATTTTATGTCACCCTAAAGCCCTTTTCATGAAAGAGATCTTGTTTATACGAGCTATCCCTTTTATAATGAAAAAAAACCCTCCTCTATGTTTGCATGCATGAGCAGTATCATACATTACATCACTGCAGCAACACAAATCTCCATTCAGCTTACCTTTGGACCATCAGGACCATGGCCTCCAGCCATACCCTTTTCACCCTGGAGTCCTGATGCACCTGGTTCTCCCCTCTCTCCTGGATTGCCCCGTTCTCCCTGCAAAATAGAAAATTATTACTTATTTGGGAATCAGGGTTCAGTTCTGGTAGACAAAATCCTAAATACACTGTAAGTGCAGCACTGCTATTTGAACAAAGAGCCTGTGATCAAGTTCTAGGAGAACTGATCAAATAAAAAAAACAGCTTTATGCTTTTATTGTTAAAGGTAGGGGAAATAGCATGCTCAGCCTGGAGAAGAGAAGGCTGCATGGAGACCTCATAGCAGCCTTCCAGTATCTGCAGGGGGCCTATAGGGATGCTGGGGAGAGACTCTTCATTAGGGACTGTAGTGACAAGACAAGGGATAAAGGATTCAGACTTAAACAGGAGAAGTTTAGACTGGATATAAGGAAGAACTTTGCTGTGAGGGTGGCGAGACACTGGAATGGGTTGACCAAGGAAGCTGTGCTGTCCCTGGCGGTGTTCAAGGCCTGGCTGGACAGAGCTTTGCGTGACATGGTTTATTGCAAGGTGTCCCTGACATTGGCAGGGGGGTTGGAACTAGATGATCTTAAGGTCCTTTCCAACCCTACCTAGTCTATGATTCTATGTTGTTCAGCAAACTAAAACCCATCATTTCATAGGTGTAAACCAAATCCTTTAGCAGCTAGTACTCAACGCCACTTCATTACCTACAAAACCATTAAAGGTGGTAGGTTTTACAGAAGCCATTTTAAAATGTATCCATGCTTACAACCATTTTGTTGGTGGGGAAAAAGTAAATAATCACTTTAGCTGTTGAAGTCCACATTCTGTATCAATTGGCAACCTCAGAGAACTGTTACAAATGTTTAAACTCTGATAGAAAACACTTACCCTAGGGCCCAATGGACCAACTGCTCCAGGATCTCCAGGCACACCCTAAGCAGAACAGAATTCACCATTAGAATGAGAGCATTACTTATGAATAATGCCTTACAGTTATGCAAGTTAGAGATAAAAAATTAATTTCCAAAGTGCTATGAATATAGATGGCTAGTTCTATTATTTGTCCGAGACAAGAGCAGAGTCCAAATCAGTCTGTCGGTCAGATTCTAGAAATTATTTTATCCAAAAAGCAGTCCTCAGACAGCTTTCAGACTACATCAGTACATATTTTGAAATAGAGTGGGAAATTAAATTACAAAGAGAAAAAATGGTAAAAGTACTTCATGAAATGAATTCTTGTAACATTACACAGAAATTACCTGATCACCTGGCTTTCCTCCCTCACCTGGAGGACCTGGTGGCCCAGGCAAACCCTGTAAAAAAAGTAAAAAAAATGATAACTAAGATGGTAGGAAATTATGTAAATCCAGGTTTAACTAAGACACCAAGAATATCAATGTAATATTATACCCCATACTAGAGTATGTTGTCAGAGACCCCTAAGAAAAAGTTACATGAATACTGCAGCAAAGTGGTTTTCCTCTTCTAAATGGCAGCCTTTCTTTAATGCTAATTTGTAGGACAAAGGCGTATCAGCCCTAAAAATAAAGTTCTCAATTAATAGAGTTTGACTTAATTAATATTCTATTATCAAAATAATTCTTTGGCTCTGTATTTGGCACATCTTTGGAAAGTCTCCAAATTAAAACAAAAACAACAAAGGTTCTCTCAAGGGATACAGAGCTGGTATTTAAGCCTTTGCCAGTTCAGTTCAGCACACAGCTGATGTGAAAGCTAAGTATCACTCATTACTCTTAACGTTGCTGCCTTAGTTCTGAAGTTGTGTTTTGTTATACATCACTTGCTCAAATTTCTCCAATTGAAGTTGACATCGGTTTTTAATCTTTCTTTAAAAAAAAACATGAATGCACATACCTGAAAACCTGTAGGACCTGGAGGGCCTTGTTCTCCTCTTTCTCCTGCTAGACCCTACACAAAAGAAAGTAGTAAGTATATAGCAAAGGAATATAGGCAGGCCTCACAATTTTTCTTCTCTCTGAATATGTATATTTTCAATTATGTGTTTATTATACATTTTTACTTAACCCCAGGACAAGGCATACCCTATCTAAAAGATGTAATAAAATGCATATCATTTCTCTAGGATCCTCCCCCAGAAGTTCTATGCTGGCATGGAGACACTCAGTTCCATTGAAACTAAGAAAGCTAGGAGTATGAACCATGAGAAAATTTTGCTCCTTGCCCTATTTTTTGTAATGGTCAGTAAAAGGAATTGACCTACTAATATATTATTAAATACAAAATTTCCCATTTTCTAGGAAAAAAATTTCTTTAAATGTTCTTGTAATTTTTTGTTTGGAATCAACAACTGGCATGAAGATAGATAAAAACAGAAGCAGAAGAGCAGTGAATGGATGGAATGACTGGCAGGTAGGCAGAGTGGTAAAAGCTGACTTACGGGTGGGCCAACAGGACCAGAAGGACCAACTTCACCATCTTTACCAGGGGCTCCCTGAATTAAAAATGGCATAGGAAGTATTGTATAGTGAACATATATAACAGAAAAGCATCATATTTTGTTATCATTACAAATAGCAGTCACACTCACTCTCTGTCCTGGGACACCTGCATTGCCTGCTTCTCCGGGTTTTCCAGGATCCCCCTGATTTGCAGAGTTAAAAATTACTGCATTTAGATACTGTTTTCATCTATTAAGATATATGCAAATGTTTAAAGTTAAACAGATCTTTAGTACCAGGTGCCGTACTCACACTACTACCCTTTGGGCCAGGAAGGCCCATGCTGCCTGGCTGACCTCTGATTCCAATTGAACCTGCAGGACCTGGACGTCCATCTTCTCCAGGAGCACCCTGCAGAGATAAAGCATTTTCCACATTCGATTATAAATGTATTTATTCTTATGAATTTATTTACCCCTGTAAAATCCTTGTGTGTATATTATATATATATACAAACATTAATCTAGTTCAGTGCTACAGTTATCAATCAACATGTTTTTAAGGCAGACACAGCTGTAGCCATGCTGCTGGATTTAACTAAATATTATGCAATTTTTATAATAGAGCCACTATGTACAGATACTTTAGTGTTTTCTTGAAGAGACAGTTAGAAAAGATACTGAGTTCAGGATGGCTTAAAAATATTGCAGCAGCTGCTGAACAACAGATACTGCTGAAGAGGCAAAACTAAACGTACAGTATCTGCACTAATTTTGGAGCCAGGAATCTAAGGTGAACAGTTAGAAGATGAACTTGCAGAAATCAAGAAAACTGAAATCAATAAAGTAATTTCAGGGAGCTGGGACCCTTGAATTAATCTGGCATTAACTGAAAATACTAAGCTTTTGTGTCGCTTACCAGGGGGCCAAGTTTTCCTTCAGGGCCTTGAACACCTGGATTTCCTGTCAAACCCTAAAAGTGGGAGTAACATTGATGTTAAGGTTCTGCATATAATTCTAGAACAATAGAGAAATGCAAATAAATGCAAAAGACATGCTCAGTTACTACCATGTATCAAAGTTGTTCATCTTTGTCTTCACTTTACAGCCTCCTCCCTCACTGTCTTTGATCTTCCTTTTTCCTATTCTTATTTTCCCTATTCTTGCTTTTACACCTCTCAAGCTTCTCACAGGCTCATCTTTAGTTCTGCCATTATCTGATCTGTAACATCCCTTTCTCTGCTTTTGTGATATTCCAAATTCTCCTCAAATATTTTTCCTGAAAAATTCTCTAGATGACATGCACCACTCAACTATCAATCACCAGTTTAATGTAGGTTAGACTTCAATTAACTTGGCCCTTAGTTCATGTTATCTGTGGCAACTATGTGCTTTACAAGCACACCCCCTTCAGTTCCACTGGCTGGTCCTAATCAAGGTTATTTCTCCTTCTTCAGAGGCAAGTGGAACGTGTGCTTACCAACATCAGCAGGAAGACAGACATTTTGGCCTTTACCCTTTAAATAGCTCCACTGAAACAAGTCTGTCCTTCTATAACAGCTTCTTAATTCTGCAAAGTTCATTGTGGCTTTCTGAAAATGAAAAATGCTGTTGTTTATAGTGTACTGCTATTAGTTTCTTACCCTTGCACCCGGGAGGCCAGGTTCACCAGGACGCCCAGGATCTCCCTGACCTCCTTTAGGACCAGAAGAACCTGCAGGACCACGCTCCCCTTGGGCACCCTAGAAAGATACCATTAGGCTACAAGTTAAGAGGTGGAACAGCAACTGGAAGGGAAGGTTAAATAAAACAGGTATCTTCTATTAAGGATCTATTTTTTTGCAAACAAGAGTTCCAAATAATTAATGCTTATTATTACTACTACTATTTTTTGGAATGATTATTTAAAAATTGTCTCTTCAATTAAAAAAAATATTTTGGGAATTTTAGAATCCCTGCATTTTTACCAAGTCAGGGATTTACAGAAACACTAGACCAATAAATATGTGAGTCAGTTTCCTGGAAGTGTTAAAAAAAGATAGGAAAGCCAAAGACAGATAAGCACATCCGTTCAAGGGACAAGTCTAGGAAAAACAGTCCACACACAAAGAAAAGGCTTTCATACAGTTACCTGCTACAGAGCAATACATTAAGAAAAAAATAGTAGAACAGGTCAAATCTATCCATATTTCAGCAGGAGGGAGCATTAAGTCAGGGACAAGCAAGCAAAACTGAACATCACAGGAACTGAAAGTGATTTTTCCCAAAAAGCTTTTAGCCTCAAAACATTCAAATCCCTTTTTGGCACCTATCAACTCCTTTTGATCCTGCTGCCAGTGATTTTGAGGACCTGCCTACTTGCCTAGAAGCACACATTTTTAAGGGAACTCTTTCTTTCTATGTATCTCCATGTATGAAAATTTAACAAATGATCCAATAAAAGATGGACACATTAATTTCATTACCTTTGGTCCAGGCAAGCCATCAGAACCTGGAAAACCACGGTTACCAGGAGCACCCTAGGAAAAGCCATAGATATGGGATGATTATCTTAATTTTTACACACCTTATTGAAAATAAAGTACTAGATTTAGGTCTTGGGGTTTCAGTTCATTTCCTTACAAATTCCTTACTTCAATACTTTAAACTTGTCTTTTTTACCACTTGGAGTGGTAACAATGCCAGTGCTTCATTAATGCATGCTGAACAGCTCCTTCTATGTGAACAGTCTCATTGAAAGCAAGGTGACAATTTATACAGGATTAAGCAAGAAATCTGAGATTTGCCTGTCATATCTCCATCATTTATCCTACCATACTATCTGAGGCACTGAATCCAGAAATGAAAGTATCCAGTATAAGAAGAAAAAAAAGATAACTATCCTAGGCTCAGCAGGAGTAGTCATTTTTCTCCTTCTTAGTAGCTGGTGCTGTGGTTTTAACTTTCAGCCTGGGAACAACACTGATAACAGTTGTTGCTAAGTGATGTTTACTCTGACCAAGGACTTTCCGAGTCTCATGCTCAGGAGAAAAAATGACTGCTACTGCTGAACCTAGGACATAGCAGCAGTGGTTTGTGTTTTACCTTAGTTACTGGACTGTTCTTATCTCAACCTGTGGGTTACACGCTTCCAGTTCTCCTCCCTATCTCTCCAGGAGCGGGAGGAGGAAGAAGGTGGGGAGTGAGAGAGCGGCTGCGTGGTTCTGAGTTGCTGGCTGGGCTTAAACCATGACAAACGGTATGAAACTACTGTTAGGAAAATAGTTGGACTATACCCAGAATGAACCTGCGATAAAACTTGTGGTTAGCTCAACAGACATATTATTCCTTTGGATTGCTTACCCTCTCTCCAACAGGACCTGGTGGACCTACTGACCCTGGATCACCTCGAGGACCTCTTTTCCCTTCTTCACCTATAGGGCCAATGGGACCCTGAGCACCTTGTGGGCCCTAGCGAAAGTAAAATATTTCAAAAAGACAAAATTACTGTTAGCTTACCAATCCTCAGGTACATTGAAAAGGACTGTCTTCTAAACATGACAAATATTTTTCCAAATAAAGGAGGAAAAAAAATAGGTTCTGGATTACTTAAAAAGTGCAGCTCTTCAGCATTAGTTTTTCTCTTTTACAATGTTTATAATTTTTCAGTAAGTGCACTTCAAATAAACTAAATCTGCAGTTCAGCTGTATAGCGCTTCTAAAGTCACCTACTCGGTCAGACACAACAATTTGTATTTACTATTCTCAAAAGGGCAAGCTGCAAAGGATCCAAAATTCAGTAAGACTCTAGTAGAAATTCTAACAGGAGAAGAGAGTCAGTGGAAAGGAAATCATTACTTTGTCTGTATTTTTCTGTCAGTTATCACATGATCATTCAACTGGTGAGAGAGAAAAACTAAATATTGGTTGAGAAGTCAAACTGATTCTCATTCTGCAGAATCACTTTTCTTGCAAAATTCATATGATTACAGCATGGAATTAGCCATGCTCTCAAATAATCTTTCACAAATATTAGCTATGTGCTACACAGCTCTTCATACCATAAATGTATAAATATTCATATTATTTTAATGCATGAAGAAAATATAATTAATATATACATAACTGCATAAGTATAAATGTATTAAATACCAGTGTAAAATAAAAAAGGATGCTATTATTATGATTAGCATGCAGACCTGTGTGCTCTTAAATGTCCAAGATCACATGAATCCATTTCATAGGAGATTGGGAAATTGAAATACAGTCATTGGGAGTGTTGCAGAAACCTCAGCAGATGCACTAAGTTTTTTCTGTCCTTGAGTCTTGTAAGGCCTATATTGAGTAGGCGATTTGTAACAACAAAGGATCTGCTTCACCAGTCACTGTTAGTACTGTCTAGTCAGGCTCGCTTTGGTTTGTTCCACTATAATTACCCTCATGATTACGAGCATCAGAAGTGTCTTGAAAAATTTAAGAATCTATAAAATATTCATACCAGCCTTTGTGATTTCTTTTCATCTTATACAATGGAGACTTACAGGTTCACCTTTAGGTCCTGCTTCTCCCTTGAAACCTGGGACACCTGGGTCTCCCTGAAAACACACGAATAACATCCATAAGATTAAAAGGCTGCATAGATTTTTTTGACCATTTTGTATTATGCTATGAAACAGAAAAACAGTTTCTAGTTTAGTGACTAGCTGTAGGCACTATAACAGATGCTTATAATGTTTTGTCTTTCCCCTTAGTGTGCTTATTTATATATGTATATTTTGTTATCAAAACACACTTAAATTTGACAATTCCAGGAGATAACAGTTACTGTTTGTACAAGATTATACAGACACTCTTTTTTTCTTAGACCTTTAAGAAAGCAATCCCAGTATTTTGGGCACACAGAAGATTCACAAGATCCGATTTTGGCATACTCATTAGCAAGCTATTAACTTATTTAAAGGAACTCCACTGTTAATTGTAGAATCACAGTGTGGTTTGCGATTGGGTTGGGCGGGAAGTTAAAGATCACCCAGTTCCAGCCCCCTGCCATGGGCAGGGACACCTTTCACTAGACCAGGTTGCTCAAAGCCCTGTCCAGCCTGGCCTTGAATGCTTCTAGGGATGGTGCAGCCACAGCTTCTCTGGGCAACATGTTCTAGTGTCTCACCACCCTCACAGTAAAGAATTTCTTCCTTATATCTAATCTAAAACTACCCTCTTTCAGTTTAAAGCCATCTCCCCTTGTCTTATCCCTACACACCCTTGTAAAAAGTCCCTCTCCAGATTTCTTGTTGGCCCCCTTTAGGTCTGCTATAGGTCTCCCCAGAGCCTTCTCTTCTCCAGGCTGAAGAAGCCCAACTCAGTCTGTCTTCACAGGAGAGGTGCTCCAGCCCCCTGATCAACTTCATGGCCCTCCTCTCTGGACTCCCTCCAACAGGTCCATGTCCCTCTTGTGCTGGGGACCCCAGAGCTGGACACAGTACTCAGGATTGTGCCTCAGGAGAGCCAAGCAGACAGGGAGAATCACCTCCTTCAACCTGCTGGCCACTCTCATCCTGATGCAGCTCAGGATACAGGTCACTGTTTTAGTTTCATAGACTGACACATTTGCAAGACATGACAATTTCAACAAAGACATCATTACCGGCTGGCCTCGAATACCCGTTGGGCCAGTACTGCCTTGTGGTCCTGGGGAACCAGGTGGACCTGATAAACCAAGGGGGCCTCCAGTCCCTGGAGATCCCTACAGATAGAAAGAAAAGCAACTACAGTAAGGAAACATAATAAAAATAAGAAAATAAAGTGAATTCACTTACATGATTTCTTCAATAGGTGGTAAGATTACTTACAGTAGGGCCCTTAGCACCTGGGGAACCATCTGTCCCTTCAGTACCCTACAGATAACATACCAATCATTAAAATTAATTCTAATGAGAAGGATATTGATAACAAAAGCAGATGATAATTATTTTATCCACTTTGACCAATAAAGTCTGGTCTCATAAGACATTAAATTAAATAAATACGGTAACATATATGATCTACTTGTGTAAATGCCAATTGGAGTAACAATGCAAGCAAGTTAATGTGATTCTTAATCTTTAAGATCTTAAGTTTAAGATTTAAAGTACTTCTAGGATTGAGACTATATAAAGCTGTGTACCTTCAGTTTTCCAAGTTGTTTTAATTAATCAATGAAAAGTTATTTTCAACAAAATAAGCACAAAACAAACGAACGAGACCTTTCCATTCCTGAGAAAAAAGTAATTTGAGTACAAACCAATGTCTATGAAGTTGAGTTGGGTATTAGAACTCCTCACAAACAAGCAACATGCACAAACTAAGCACTGAGAGGCTCAGTTTAATGTACTTACAGGAAGACCTTGTGATCCAGCTGGGCCCTGTGGACCTGTTTCACCTCTTTGTCCTTGAGGTCCTTCAGGACCACGAGGTCCTGTTGGACCTGCTTCACCCTAAGATTTCATAGGGGAAAACAACTGGAGATTATTCTGCTCTACAAAGTAGTGCTATGAAGTAAATAAGGAGGAATACTGATTTTATAAAAAAAAACAATTCAGAATTTTCAATAGTTCATTATCCTTAAAATATATTTTAGTTTACCTAGTTCTGCTTCTACTACTTTTATGTGAATGTAAACTTTAAAAGGACAAACAGAATTTTTCCTCAATGTATACAATGACAAGGAAACTTTCTACAGAGAAGCAGCACTGTAACACCAGTGACTCAGATCAGATAAAAGAGATAGACATCTCTCTCTAAAATCCCAGTATGTATCCACAACTTGGCAACTTTTTTTTAGCTTCAGTAACAACTAAAGCTTAAGATTTGGAAATCAAATACACACAGTCTGCTTAGCTTTTTCGAGTTCAACACAGCTCTTCCGATTTTACATCATCCAATGATCAAACTTGAAGACAGCACCTCCTTTCCAAAGTTTCCATTAATTTATCATATGACAGCTTCTCCAAACATTTATTTAGGTATTATCTGGTGTTTAGCCATACCAAAACATTGATGACATGCACTAAAAGGCCTATCATTTAATTGTATACGTTATGTTAATTCTCTTATTAAGACTTGTTCCCCAAAAGCCCTTTTGTGAATGCTGCCAGCTTCAGAACACAAAACATCTGCTGAACTTGGCTACCTGACTAATTGGGAGTTTCTTCTTACATAATTTTTTCCTGTCATGTGTAAAGGAACAAAGAGGAGCAACTGGGTGGAGGACAAGTACAAGAAATGTAAGGAAGTCGTATGAACCATAAAAGGTGGTAATCATCATGTGCTCTATCATTACGTACATCTCTGATAGGGTTCAGTCATTTGTCTTACCAGTCTAGGTCATCTCAAAAAGTGTCCTCAGCTGAAACTAGAAGTTTCAGCACTATAAGGTTCTGCTTAAATATTGTCTTAGACTAGTTCTCACAACTTAACTTGTAATAATGCATCTCGTTATTCTTTGAATGCACTGGACAAGATTCCTGAGGCACTGCATGACAATCATCTTATAATCACCCCTCAGCTCAAGCAAAAGTGAAAACAAAGACAGCATCCTAACTGTGGTAAATTGCAACTGCTTCATTTGGCCTCTGATTTCTATCTTCCATCTCAAGGTCCTGACTAAGACTGATTTCACAGCAACTCTTAATGACCTGTATACATGTCAGCCTGAACCCTGTGTAGTCTAGCACACATTTTTTATTCTATGGACTTAAGACATATTAACAAGGTATTTTATTTTTTACCTTTACACCTGGAGCACCTGGAAAACCTGGAGAACCAGTTATGCCAAGTGGGCCCTATAAAAGACAGACAAAGCTGTAATTCTGCAGTTTAGATCACAGATTAGTATCTAATCGCTGGGTGAATATGCTTCTGGGATTAAGTGTATTTTTTAGTCATAAAACATTTGTTTATAACAAAAAGAAAAATAACAATAATTTTTCCAAGTGATACCGATACATTTTATAGAATCGTGGTGCAGTATTTTAATAATGTATTTACTGACCAGCAAAGTTACAGATCTTGATTAGTTATTAATGCACAAATTGCAATGTGCACAGTTGACAATTACAGCAATTGTTTTTCAAGTTTAGTTTTTAACAAACTATTATATCCTCTTTCTAGATCTATGGTATTGTTTTATGGAAATAAAAAGATCAGATATGTGTTAAAGGATAACAATTTGTCCTACAGAATGTAGCAAAGGAGAGTTTCACTTCTTTCAGACTTAAAACAGTAATCTAGGAAAAAAGAGAAATACAAGCCACATCTACACTAAAACAACTGGATTGCTAGACAAGTTTTCTGTAGCAAGCAACAAGTGAAAATGACAAGTGGAAATATAACTAGAGGCTAGTTTCCAAGTTTTCAAAATTCACAGGAAAATTCATTCACAAGCTTTAAAACACAGATTTTGTATCAAATTTTCAAGGCTGTATAGACACATACTGCAGATACTTTACTGCTTGTATCTTTGTTCAGAGATAGGCAGGTATTTCTCGAAAAGGAAATGGAGAAGAGGGTGCCCCACCATGAAACACAGTGCTGTGCAGAGGTACACCTTCAGCTCCTGAAGGCAGTGTAGCTCTTCCCAAACAGCATTGTATCTTGAGGCAGTCGATGCTGTGTCTAAGAAGGGAGAGGCTGAGCAGAGTGTAGTATTGAAGTGGCTACACAACTGCTGTTTCTAGAGCAGAATTCTTGGTGGTGCTGCAGAGTGTAGGTTTACCTCATCTGACTGTAAGGACATGAAGTATGGGGCTGGGATGAAAACAGCTGGGGCTGCATTATATGGCAGACTGTCCAAATTCACTAGAAAGCAAACTTTAAGTGTATACACTTGAATATACCTGTACAATATGATATAAACCTTGTTTTGCTAAACAGAAAACTTCCAATTAAGGGTTTTTCAGTAAATCTGTAAATTCTTTTCATTTTCATAATGCTTTTTGTGCTGAACAAGACATTCAACAGATCTTTCTACTGTATTACAAACTCTCTGGATGGTGGCACACAGTGGTTATTAATATTCACTACAACACTGTTCCCAGATGGTTCTGCTTTATCTTTTCCTGATTTTCTTTTTTGTAAAATATGATGCATACTGTAAAAAAAAAAATGTTCTATGTAATAAAGCTTCACTGAAAAACTTAATAAGAACAATCTGCCCCCCAGAGCACTCATTACAGACAACATTTCTGCCACGACCTTGCATGGATTTCTACAGAACTGATGTAAGAGCTCACTAAGTATAATTTTGAAAACTTATGTCCCAGTTTACTGCATCACAAATGCATGTCTGCCAAATCTCTCTCTCATTGCAGGAAGAATTCCAGAATTATGCTGTACCACCTCACTGACCCAAATAACAATGCATTTCATTAACACTTCCTCCAATGAGAAACATATGCATTAAGTACCACTATCTCCCTTGTGACACTACATGGAATTTTACCAAAAATGTTAGCCAACAAGATAACAAGTCCAGTGAAGCTGAGCTCATATATTATGCCAAAGAAAAAAAAAAATCAAGTTTCAGGTAGAATTTCATAGCTCAAGACTCAGGTTGTTTTGTTGTTTTTTTTAAAAAAAAAACAAACAAACAACTAAACAGTTTCAGATACTGAAATATCTTTTAATTGCAAGTTTCTTCTAACGAATTACCCTTCATTCATGATACACTAAATAAAGTAGTTTTGCAGCTTCTAGACTATTTTTTCGTTTCTTATTTCTCACTGAAGATCTTAATAAAAGAGTCTTTTGATTAAGATGACACAGGAAAATGAATTTTTCTCAGGACTTAGATCACTTCTAAATAAAGACTATGCAGGGAATGAAACTTTAATTGCAGACAGTATGCAGGTGTTTGGGGGTGGTGTGGTGGGTTTAGTGTGGGGGTTTTTTTGTTCTTTTTTTTATTCTGGTTTGTTTTTTGGGGTGGGATGTTTCAGGGGTTTTGGTTGGTTTGTTTTTACACAAAGTGGGAAAGGTTCAGGCTGTCTGCATAAATGGACAGAGACTGTCAACCACATCCCAAAAGTAATGCTTTGGAAAAAAAGGAAATAAAAAAGAATACTGCATTTTTTAAAGTGGAAGCTGACTTTACACAAATAGTACAAACTCATCATAAGCCTTCATTTGCAAAAGCAACACATAATTAACTGTTTGTATGTGAATAACCACACTGGCTTCCTAATACTCACGTGAATTCACTCAAACACATTTTGCAAATGCGCTGTGAGACCAAATTGTAGGAGTGAAAGCACCACCCTTTTGATATACTGACATCCACAGTTTAAACAGCCCTGTTGCAGTTGTGACAGATTGTCTGCAGTCATGCAAGCTTTCTTGGTTTGGCAGATATACAGACACAGGCTTCTGTTTCTTCAGTTCAGTGTGTGTCTCTCCATATTTAAAAGGCTATGGTTTACACATTTTTTACTATCAGTTACAGGCTTCTGTTTCTTCAGTTCAGTGTGTGTCTCTCCATATTTAAAAGGCTATGGTTTACACATTTTTACTATCAATTTTTACTAGCAAATGCAGTGAAATGCATTTTTTCTTGCTGAGAATGGGTACAATCTCATTTACCAACTTTGTATGTGAAGGAAGATAATATGTAATTATAAACTGTTTTATATTGCAGTGTGTATCTTTAAGACACTTTCCTCCCTACAGTATGGGCCTCACTTAATGAAAGCAGCAAAGCACCACCCCTCCAATGAAGATGCTAAAGCCTACTCCTCTGCAAATTAAAACCTTTAGATGAAGCAAACCACAGAGTATTATTTCTCAGAGGATATCACTGGAGCTAAAATATGCAGAACTAGGAACCATTCATAGATAATTCCATGTGCCCTTGGCCAACAATTTTCTCATGCTTCTTCAGGTAGTATGAGAAGGAAAGTGATTATCATATAAGGTAACCACCACTATAAGGTGAAAAAAAAAAGAAAGATGATTAAGAAAGAAACTTACCATTGGCCCTGGCTTCCCAGGCATACCATGCTGGCCACGTCCACCCTAGACATGAAAATACACAAGACTGAATATTTATAACATGCTCACCTTCAAGTTAATAGCTTCCTCTCTTCAGACAGGCCAGTAGTTAGACAGTCTCATTGTATGAGCACATAACGTAAGTAGAGCACGTAAGTGTCACAGGGAGAAAAAATACAATAAATACAAAATAAAAAAAAAATACCTGACACTGGATGTAAAGCAACAGAAAGAAATTTCTGCTCAACTATGATCTCATGTCAAAGCTAAACCCACTTTTTCTTAAAAATCAAAATATTTTTAAGACAGTTTTATTACCAGCAATTAAATTATAAGACTTAATTTAAATTGAAAGTCTAAACTTTCATTTTAAATTTTCTCCAGAAAAATCAATACATATTATTTCTATTTCAGTAATTTTTGGTGAAAATAGCCTTTCACAAGAAATTTCACAGAAACGACAATTTTGTGCCACAAAAATATCAAGTGCAGTAAGGTACTTGGCCCTGTGGGCAGCTCTGTTATAAGAAAGTACCATACAGCATTCTTCTTTCAAAACTGTCAACTTTTAAAATATTGAGTAAACGCCTCACCCCACAACACTCTGCTCAGCCCTAACGTTTTTAAGCTAGGGCAGAACTCCCTGTGGAATTGACTAGCAGTTATATGAATAAACACTTCCAGGTTCAGGGATTTAAATTTAAGTAAAACAAGGAAAGAGAAAGAAGATCCTACTTACAGGGGCACCCTGTGGTCCAATTCGACCTCTTTCTCCTGGCATTCCTCTAGGTCCCTTGAAGAGAGAACAAAAAGCACATTTAGGAACTTATCATGGCAGAACACAAAAATGGGGAAAAAGTTCAGTTGATTGCCACATACCCCCCCCCCATGCCAACTCCTCTTATTTTTCTCTTCTTTGCTTTTTACTTTTTTTAACATACTTCCTTTTCCTTTGTGTCGCTTTACACTGCATCACTCTCCAGTGATTTTCTGCTCAATCTTCTTCATTTGTTTTTATCAACATAAATAGGTTTACTGAGACTACAAGCACATCACAGATGATGTGAACAACAGTTACAGAATCAAGCTGTATTTTTCCCTCCTGCAAGTAGCTTATCTTGTCCTACAGCAGGAAAGAAGTAGCAGCTTACATAAACCACTGCAGTCTCACAGGCTTGTCAGTGGAAATAAAATAGACAGTGATTTCTCTTTTCCTATTCCAACAGTATTCCCAATTTTAAACACATTAGAATTCTGTATATACTCACCAAGGACACTAATGCAATCTCATTATTTACTACGTCTCATTCACAAAGTACGTTCCACTTCAGGGATATAACATTCTGCATGACACCAGATGGTGCTTCACAGAGAGATGTCATTATCAGAAAAGGTGCTTTAGTTCCAGAAGCACCACTATGAGTCTATTTTTGCCATGTTATGCTGCTCACAAGTATTATGTTGTCCAAAACTACATCTGAATGAAAATTACTCATTAAAATTTGTATTTGCAGTAGCATTTACAATCCTAAAGCCATTTCTGTAATATCCAGTGCATATGCCACTCACTAGGGGACCTGTTGCTCCCATGGCACCTGTTGGTCCAGATTCTCCCTAGAAATGGAGATGAAATTACACAATTAGAGGAAACAAGTTAGAGGAAAATGGAGTTACATGTTTCATCCCTGTGCTCCATGCTTATGTTAGACCTAAGAGGCAGACTTGCATGTCTTTAATCTCAAGAAATAGTTCTGTCCCACCTGTAATTGTCACCTAACGTTTCAGCCTTGAGCCCATCTTGAAAGGATTGATTCCAGCTGGCTATCCTGTGTTACCAGTGCTTTGAGCTGATGCTGTAAAGATGCTGCAGTACCAGTGAGAGTCAAAAATTCAAAGAGAATAAAATTGCTAGGTGAAAAATAGCCAGTTGGAGAAAAGATATTCTCTCACTTCCCCAGTGCCTTTTAAGGCATAGTTTGTTTTAAGCCAATTTCTAGTA
Organism: Pezoporus wallicus; assembly: GCF_028554395.1. NCBI lineage: Eukaryota > Metazoa > Chordata > Aves > Psittaciformes > Psittacidae > Pezoporus > Pezoporus wallicus. The sequence continues at coordinate 468,682 of NW_026640647.1, forward strand.
TTGTAGTCTGAAAGAGGGGAGTCAGGTTTTAGTTATGCATTGCAATATGATAGGATTTGATTTGATGTTATGTTTTGTGTATCAGATTGTCATATTATATTACATTACATTATATTAAAAAATGTTTCAAAACTGTTTGTTTATCTCTCAATTTGGTGACATAAAGACAACAGGAACCACAAACTGGTCAAGTTTGTACAAAATCACAAGATGCCCATGTGCTCGTACTTAACAGGCTTTGTTGTCTGTAGTATTACGTATGTGTCACAGATAACAACTGTCATTTTGTGTGTCAATTCACCCAATGATATCTTACAGGCCTAAAACTGAGCTCCAGCTGAAACTGACTCGCACTGTTGAACAATCTTCTTTATAAAGCCCAGATATGTCATTGTATAGCACTTTGTATGAATCAAGAGCACAATAGTAACGGGCGATTCCACTTAGCCTCTCTACTTCATATAAGTAGCACTGACAGGAAAGGCTTCAAAGCCTTGTCCAAAACATCTACTATCTTTCATTATTTTGGCATTACAGAAAACATGCTTAAGCATTTAGTTCTTTGGGCCATGAAAATACCTTTGCTCCAGCTGCTCCAATTTCACCTTTTGGACCGTCAAGTCCTTTCAATCCCTGTAAGTTATAAAAATATTGGAAAATTACATTTATATATGTACAGACTGACAGCATTCCTACTATTGTTGTTAAAATAACTCAATATTGGTGTCAAGAATGGCTCTGAGGTGGCAAGAGTAAGAAAGGAAAAAAATAGAGAAAAAAAAACACATGGAATAAAGCTTTTAAACATTTCCTAAATGGAAACCATTTGTACAAGGTACAGTTCCTTGGATTTGGTTTCCTTTCTAAAACAAGAACATTAACAAAAAAATATCCTAAAACAAGGAGGTGGCTCTGAGCCATAGAAAACGTATTTATTCCTCCCCAAAGTAAAATTCTGGCCAGAAAACTTGGTAATTTGTAATCACTCCATGTTGCAAACATATCCACCTCTCAAGGTCTCCACCCTAACGCAAGACTTGCCAACAAAGCAAGAGAACTGTCAGGTTTGTTCCTTCTGAAGCTTGGCAAGGCTCAAGCAAGCTCCTTCCAGATTCCCAGAACATTTGAAAATAGAGTGAAGAAAGGGGTGAAGGATATAATACAGAGGTCAGCTTAAAGGGGAATAGCATAGCTTTTCTGCAAAGCCCTCTCTTGACTGCCAGTAATTCAGCTACAGCTGGCAAGTCTAGTATCTTTATACTGAAACATCATTTGTAAGGAGAGGGAAAATCTTGTCTCTTACCCTGTGCCCCTTGAGACCTGGGAGACCAGGAGCACCAGGAAAGCCTCGAGGCCCCTAAATAGATAAAAGGAAAAACAAATAAAATCCTGATTTCTGCAGACAAATCTAACAATAATGTCGCCAACAGGAAAGAGGATAGCAGCATTAATACTCATACTCCTAACATTCCTTCACCTTGATGACATTACATAGCAAGGCATAGCGTTTGGGAGGTTCTCAGACAATGCAGCCTAACATACTATGAAGGTAGACAGTCTCAGCATTATGCACACTCTCACTGATATTAAAAGCTTTTATCACTTACATCAGTGTATGACCCAACCTCAAATTTCAATAGAAGTAATGAAATAAAACCAGTGGTAGATCAAGTTTTGAGGCCAAATATGGAGAAACCTTAATTAAACAGAGACCAAAACTATCATTCGAAATAATTAGAAACTTAGACCAAACTGCAAACTGTACAAGTTCTTTCAGAATACGTCAGTCAAGTAGCATGATAAGCAACTGCTATTTAAACACATTTAACAATAAAACCGAAGTAGACTTACACTTAATTTTCTATCAAGATTCCAGATCTCTCTTTCAGGAAAGACTGAGTAACAGAGGGGAGCTAGGTGCCTCATGTTTGACTATTGGTCACATGAATTTATAATAGAAAGCCCATTAACATCTTCATTCTCTCAGATAACAATTCAATGAACTGTTTAAACGTATAATTTCTTCCTTTGTGGTGCCACTGAAGCAAAGGTTATAGTTTGTACCTTTCAGCTCAGCAAAAAAATCACAAAGCTATACTGTAGAAAATGAAGCATCATGAAGCAACATCGAAATTCAGAGGAGAAAAAAATAACATCTGAGATCTCAGCATTAGAGAATTTCACATACAGACAAGCTATTTCCTTATTAGCATATATGTAAGAAAGGTCTTTGTCTTCCCACAGTCAATTATATGGACAATGTTTGATCATAAAATTCAGTGAGAAATTACTTCAGATTTTGCAGATTCCTAAAGAAAAAGATAATTCATGAGGACATGAAATTTCTGAAATTAATAGATTAGAGTGTTTGAAATTATGCCTAATGAGTTTCTCAGTGAATAATGATCTCTGTTGTCATACAAGATCTTGCATGTAAATTTGAAATTGTACTACTTATGCTTGTTTATTTGGCTTGTGCTCAGTGGTATATGTATATCAGTTTATAAAACCAGGGCAATCAATGATGAAGCACATACATGGGATGGGTCACACAGCAAAGCGGCAAATTATATACAAGGGGAACCAGCCATCGGGTGTCTCTGTGGCAGTCTACGAGCTTGTCCTTGATCAAGACATGGGAGTACTCTGATAAAATATCAGGGTATCCAGTGGTATTCTCTATAGTGCTGTCCAACTGCAGCAAATCCTAATGCCATTTTGTGTGTATGGGTGCAGTTGTAGTACTTCTTTCCTTCATTAAAGGGTCTTCTAAAAGATTATTTTATTGAGCAAAACAGCTTGATCAGAACAGATTACGACTCCACAGACTACATTTGCCTCATGCAGTTTAGAAAACATTGTCTTTGACCCATAAAACTTAGGAGGAAAGTTTAGCAAACAACATTGCCTTGTTAAAAAAAATTGTTTCTCCCTCCAAGAGATCACATCTCTAGCTGCTAAAAAAAAAAAAAAAAAAAAAGTGCCACGCAATCACTGGATGCTTAAAAAGAAAATGAGGCAGTTTAAGAGATGATACACATCAGATGGTTCCAGCTCTGGAATTTCTCCATTCCCTTTCCAGCCACACTACAGCTCCCTTCCAGGTACAGAAACTTGACTGATGAGAGCAGAACACTTAATATGAGTCAAAATGATATATCTGTTTTATTTCTAGACTGAACCATGGCAAGTACCCTCTGCAGCACAAGCACATATTATTTGGATATCCTTTATTCATATTTGCATACTGAAAATAGATATAAAAATAAAATATATATGCATATGATATAATCCTGTCTTCCCCTGCCCTCAGACTGACCCTTATGAAGTGCCACCCCAGCATAACATCATTGTAGAGTCTCTGAGCACTTCCTGCACATGATTGTGAATGACCATTCAAAACACTGGGAAATGGAAGTACGGTTTGTATATACTATCATCTGTTCCATGCATATTTTATCAATGAAGCAGTTGAAATGTGCACCTGTGAAAGGACTCTCAGGATTAACTCAAGGACCTTTGCGTGACCTGTTTGGTTCCAAGCTATCACTCTGATCTGAATTATTAGAGTAAGCTAACACAAGTATTTCAGAAATTGAATGGCAGAGCTTTGCACTTGTTATTAAGAGAGACAGTGATGATGTAAGTATGATCATTTTGCTAAAATGTAAATAAGCTCTTACTGGAGATCCCGGAAATCCAGGCTCACCGGACTGTCCTGGTCTGCCAGGTTCACCCTAAGGAAAGTAAGAAAAAGAACATATGAAAATAGCAAATGTGAAATTATCTTATCATTCTTCCATTCAAACGAATGAGGACATTCACATCAGTATTATGTATCTTCTCTTTACTGTAACAATTTCAATGATAAAAATCAACTACACACATCACTAACAATGTACATTGGACATAGTTTTCAATCATTTTAAACAAAGAATTGCAGGAACTGAAGACTGAGTCCAAAATGCATCTCAGCATCACAAGATGGTGCTGCAAGGTAGTTTTCCTGTGAATTAGTGAAGAATTTTTTGTCATCCTTACACAGAGTCAAATTACTTTAATTTTCCATAGAAACAGCAATCTAAAACATGTGTTGTAGCATGTTACTTCTTCTGTTCAAATGTTTTAAAATGTGTATAATTTCATTCCAGATAGGTGACTATTTTCTGTGTGATGCAATAGAAAGTATGGTAGAACCAAATGAGAATATTTTGAAGATTATTTAAAGTCCTCCAGCATCAAAACTAACCATTCCTTTACTTGCATCAACCAGGACTCTGGGTTGCAGGAATATGTAAGGCTTCAGAAAAATAGTTTCTGGACAGAGAGAAGGCAAAGTGCTTCACAAATGCAATTAAAGAAACTCATACATACACTGGAGAATGTTCTTAGAGAAGTATCAAGATTTGGCTTCACTCTTCCAAAGTTTCCATTAAAGTCCTTATACACTTTAATGGGAAAGTAGCTGTGACACAAGCAATGGTAACTTTTATACTAAAATATCATCAGTTTCCTACTGATTTCTAAGTTATAAATTACAATTCAAATGGATTTACTGTACTTTGCAAACAAATAATATACATCCACCAGTAAAATCTTAAGCTACTGTTGTGCAGTACATACATACTTACATAACATGTATATTACATATATTTTACATATATGTGCACAATCATGGATAGAGTAATAAAATCAGGAATGACTATAATAAATTATTAAGAAATTTAAAGAATTTAAATACTAAAATTTTGTTGTCCAGTTCCAGGTGTGTGTTATCATTACAGTTCTTCTAACTCATGCGATTCTGAAGAGACACCTCCAATTGCCCCCTTGAATCCCTGGTATGCTGATTTCAAGAAAGACACCTCAGTTGAAGAATTAGCTGAGGCAAGAAATAATAGAGACAGCACTTAAGCCTTAGGTATGATGGTGACATGTAAGGAAAACAAAGGACTGGTTTGAAAAGGGGTGCTAAGATTTATAAAGAGGACGTTGCACTTAATGAGTATGATAACAAAGAAAAGTAAATGATAAAAGTGGTTACAACAGGCATATCTGCAGGTTAGAGACTGTCTCAAAGATGCCAATATTTGTTTTATTAAAAATAAAACAAGATACAAAGAATAACAAACTTACATCTTCACCAGGTTTGCCTGGAGGTCCCTCTGGTCCACGAGAACCAACTGGACCCTAAGAAATAAACAAATTTGTTGACAAGACAATTTAGCCATCACTAAAATATTTACTTCTTCCATTTCAAAGTCTGGTTTTATAAAAACAGATGTAGAAAAAGGATGATTTTAGGCTTAAGCACATTTGCTCAATTTTGTGCTGCTCTTTCTAATCACCCTGCCCCTAAGAAACCTACATTACATTATATAAAAATATAGAACGGATTCTTTAGGAGAAAAACAATTTTAACGCAGTTACTGTTATTTTAAAGCTCTGGCTCTTGCTTTTACTTTTGAATAATTTTGTTGCCTCCAAAACATAAATATTCTCAACGTCTGTGTGCGTTACACTACCAACTATAATTTTACCAGTGCTTAACCATCCTCAGGTCCGTGCTGGGAAAGTAACAATGTTTATAATCATTATTATGTGCATTCAAAACAATCCAAATTCTTTAATTCAGGACAACATACTTCAAACACCACAACTCTTGACTGAAGTTACTTAATGGCTTCAGCTGTGACAACATAGGAAAAAAAAAACCCTGTTCTGAAGTAAGGACATATAATATATTGTTTGCAATTCTATTGTAGAAGTGTCTTACCATAGGTCCTGGATCCCCAGGTTCACCAGGTGGGCCTGTGGGGCCAGCACCACCCTAAAATTAAGCAGAGATGAATACAATTACAAATTCCAAAAGGCAAAAAAAATAAGGATATAAATTAAAATCCATGATAAGGCCAATCACAGCCCATGGGGCTGTCTGGATTCTAATTCAGAACCAGCTCACATTTCCAAATGAGTGGAAGTTGGATAGTAAAATCCCTCAGGCTTTAGATAGATTTGTATATGGCACAGGATTTAAGTGGTAACTTAACACCATGCTAATACTGAAAGCGGAACAGTCACCATTTTGATTACTGTTCCTGCATTAAAAAATGTGTGCTGGGTTAAAACCTTGTTACAGGTCTAACTTTTCTCTCTTGAGAGCAGCATGTTTAAATTCACCTCTAAACGAAGATGCTCTCATCCATCTGTCACTGAAGATGGACATTGCCTCAGAGATGAACACAAGCGCACACGCGCGCACACACACACGCGCACACCAATTACTGTGTGCTTTGCCTCCAACTCTAGCCTGAGGTGAAGTACTTACTTGTTTTCCTTGGAGACCTTGAGGACCTCTTGGACCCACTGGACCCTAACAAAAAAAAAGCCTGTTACACACTAGAAAATACCCTTCCCCAAGTAACATTCATCCTAAAAAGACAGCAAAATTGTCTGCAAGTGACCTCCAAGATAACATTTCTGTGGTCAAATCCTCAGAAAGGCTTTTACTTGGGGGACTGATGTTATGAAATACAAAATGAGATAGAATGGAAATCTTCAAACTCAAAAAGCCACAAGACTGTAAATTAATTAGCATCTGAAAATATGGTCTTGCTTGCTTTCTGGACCCTCACAGTCTCTGGAATCATAGATCCTAGAAACAATCAGAATAACCAGGTTGCTCCACTGAAAAAAAATTGTAATAACAGGACAGAGTTGGTTAAGGTGAACTGCCTGTCCTTGAAGGGAATTCCTATTACTCAGATTAATCTCGTAATGGAATCAATGACAAAATAAATGAACACTGCTGTTCTCAGCCATGAGCTGATAAGCAGAAACAGAGGGATGTATTTTCATGAAACATAAAAACCACCAAAACAGCTTCTAAACAGCTGTGGTTTGTTACAGAAAATCCAGATTTCCCTGTAAAAAGTTTCATGAGATTTTCAGCAAAAACCTCATGCTTAATTGTGACTTGTAATGCGAGGTAAACATAATCTTGTCCGAATGTAATCTTTTTTCTAGCAATACAAAATCATCTATAGCAGACAATAACTTGCATCCTGACAGGGGCTCAAGATTTATTTTTTCCACACACAATTCATTAATTTTTACAAAGCAAAGGTAGAAGGGTTAGGAATAGGCCTTTTAAAAATTCTAATTAACATTAAAACCAAAACAAAATACAACAGTTCCACTGTCAGTTACTCAGTTTACAAGGAAAGGAAAATAGGATATCGCAGAACATGATGAATCAATATGAAGACAGTCAGTGCCAACTGACTAAGCAGACTTTGTGTAAGGCCTCAGAGAGTCTTAGATAGATTAATATTGAAATGAGTCACATTTAAGAACTACAAAAGAAGAGGCCATACAAGAAACACAATGTCTTGAGACAGACTGAGTGAAAGGATTAAGCAAAACGGTGGAGGGCAGCAAAGTAAGTAGGACAGCCTTGTGGAACAAACCACTGTATAAGCACACAGAAAATTCACTGAAGAGAGACATTCATAAAAAAGGGGAGTTACTTGAAGAAATCACCACAAAAGTCAAGCAAAACATCAGATTACCTTTAGAAGTTTTCAAATTGTATTGAAAGTGAGTTTGAAGGGTATTAATAGGGACTTGGAGGAATAAGATCCAGGTACACAAACTCCTGGACAGTGCAATCACTAAGCATGGTTTCACTATGAATGAATGTCAAAAGTAACAGCAAAAAGTGAAACTGTTTTCAAGGTATCACAAAGTGATAGGTACACATAGGGAAAAGAGATAATGTCCAAAACCAACACAAAGTTCTAGCAGAGACTTATGGTGGTTAAAGAGATTGCACAGATGGTAAAAAAATTCAGTGTTACCATTAATTCCCCAGTCTACTAAAAGTGAAGAGGATATCTGAGTACTGAGAGATGCTGATTGTAAAACTGAACCCAGCAGAGAAATAGAATGTCCGTTTTAAAATAATACAGCAAACTTTCAGTTAAGCACTGTTTTCAGAAATACTTTTTTTAAATTACTACCAAAGATCTTTATGTCACTATGTGAAAAGAAGCCTTCCCAGTCTCCTATTTGTTTATTCTACTTTGTGTTATAGATGACACTTTTCAGTTACTCTGCAGTGAATCAAGATATGAGAAAATCAGGAGCTGTTTTCTTTTTTTCCTGTACCTTAATGTTAATAGCTGCTATACTGCAGAAGGAGGGAAGGAAGACAACAAGTAGGCTAGAAGTGGAAAAAGAAGTGCTTTCATTTAACAGAATATGTTTTTCACTTCAGTCCAGTTACTGTGCAAAGCTGCACTACAATATACTGTTCTAGAGGCATAGGAAGTTGAAGAGGATTAATTCCTCTTCGGGTTTTTGCATATACACTCCACTTCCACCCTGTCCTACAGTACAGGGCTAATCTGGTCTTACCACTGCACCAGGCATCAGTCCCATCTGACTGCCAAATCCAGATTTCTCATCCAGTCCTGCCATCTGAGCTGAAAATGGCTGGGGGGGGGGGGAAAAAAGGATTCTTTTAGCTGTCAATCATTGTGGTGGTTCATAAGGTAAAAATCCATGTAACCATATCTTCAATATGTACATTGGCTTTGCAGTGCTCACAACTAAATTCTTGTTTTAATCACTAAAAGTTGTATTTCCTATAAATTTGAGGTGGTTTAAGGCTTCAAAGACCCACTGAATATCTGCTTACTGTTCTGAGTCTATCTCCACTTTAATATTAAACAAATGGGAAAATTGCCTAAAAAGAGAAAAGCGTCCCATGTAATTAATTAGCTTTCTTTCACCATTTTCAAATTTAAATTACACCTTAATTTCACCTTCAATATTCATTCATGTCTTCTAAGTCCTTCTTTTGTTTTCAATTGCTGTGTTTCAAGTTCAGAAATACATTAAGGTAAATGGAAATGTAGCCAATTTTTTGATTGCAGATTGTAACTTTTAAGCATGCTGCCCTTATCCTGCAAACTGAAGGTACTCCTGTTCATGCCAATTCACAGAGCCAAATGCGCTAAAGCAGAGAGAACCTCCAGTGTCCTCCTCCTTCTGCAAGCACATAGTTGAAATCAATTTCATTTTGCCTCATTCAGAGCCAGATCCTCACTCATGGCAGGCTGAGAAGGAGGAACAGCAAATGTGCATTCAAGTCTTTTACGAGTCAAGGTTTTTTTCACATCAGATTGGTCCCCAAACATATTTTCCGCAAGGCTGGTTAACTTCAGAGACTAGAATACAAACCAAAAATACCTTAGATCTCTGGCCACACCTATTCTTTCATATTTTCTGTGGAAATCTATAAAGGATGGTGATCTAACACCCATCCCTGGTGCTTCTGTGATTCTAAGGGATTCCTCTGTGCTGAAGATATTCACTTGGGCTGAACCTGATGGATTCAGTTTGGAAATGTGGTTCAGCCAAGAAATGCTGCCTACATTTGCAAGCCATTGGACTAACATGAATATTTCAGGCGACTGCCAATAAAACTTTACTGTTTTCAGTAACAGTGCAGGAACAATGGAGTGGTAAATCATAACAGCTATATTCTGAACAGCAATAAACATGTAAAAGAATATATACCTGATGAATTCAAACATGTACTTCATTATCAATCATGATTAGTGTTCCATAGTATTGAGGAAGTGGGGGGAAGGAGTCCTGCAGAGCACTGTGTCTGTATCTAGAGCTGGTTAACCCTTCTTTTCACAATTACTTACCTTACTTAATCTTCTCAGTGTTGGTCTGAACAATTCTAGCAAGAAATACACTTAGCCACGTTTTAATTTCTCCCATTAATTATTCTGTCATTTATATTAATCTTTTTTTTTTCTTTTCTGTATTCCTAATCTGGTACACCAGTTTCCGTGTGCTATTGTCCAGAACCACTGGGTTTAAGTCAGGTAGAACTAACAGAAACCTACCAAGGATTTTAGATTTGAGCACACTGGCTTTTCTAGATGCTAAAACCCACTGCAAAAGGTGTAACCCTTCCAAGAATTCTCACGCTCACTTGTCCCAGTTTTTGGCAGAACTTGCACTGCCGCTAGCTGCTGTCCCTCTTGACCAGGAAACACAAACTGTGTTTCACGTTCACTGAAGCAAAGAGAAGTTACTTTTTCTACCATGTGGGTCTGGCCTAACATTCACTTCACTTTCTGCTAAAGCAAGTGTAACACTTACCCTGCTTATTCCATCTGGTCCTGTGTGGGTAGGGTGCCCTGGAGGACCAGGGTCACCAGGCTGGCCAGGGACACCAGGTTCACCATCAATCCCTTGAGGACCACGAGGACCCTAGAAAAAAAATAAATTAGAAATGACAACAGTGTGCAAGGGTGTTCATTAAAATCATTGTAACTGGAAAATCACTGCCATGTTTGCGATAAATCTGCATTTCTATAGAAAGATCTTCAAACAAACAACATCCCTCAAGACCTGCTCCTACCTTCAGATCAGAAGCACTGGCTAAAATTAGTCACAAATCACACACACATAAGTCAACTGCAGTAATTTCTATCACAGGCTCTTTAGGCATCTCAAGTTTCCTACCATTCCATACTAAAGCATATATTACTGCTGAAAAAGTATTTTGCTTTGCACACAGAATAGAGTATCACGAATTTACTTCCTAAAGACATATAGCTCAGATCAGTGTACATACACATGTTAAGGCAACTCCAGCGTAAGGCTGAATTTTTAAAGCCTCCTGACATCATGAGTGGTTTAGACAGCTCATACTTTTGCTGAGTCTCAACACAGTTACACTGCCAAAAATGCAGGGTTAAGTCCTTCAGTGTTGATGTTATCTCTGGCTAGTATTCGCAGAATGGGCTAGAAAGCCATGCAATTGCTCCCCACTTTTGATCCCTAAACAGCATTCATCTTGTATCAAAACTAAAATTAAATATGGAAGCAGCTAATAAATAATAGCAACAATAATAATAAAGATATTCTTCAATCATAAATACAGAGTTTAAACTGCTTGTCACTACTGCTTTCTTCATTAGAATAAAATACTCTGACTATGGCATGGAAAATTTTATACTATAGAACAAGCTCTTCTCTTTTAAGGATCCTTAAACATAAAACATTGAAAGCCTGTTTCAGTGAGTCATCTTTACAAACACAGAATCAGACAGATTGCTCATATTTCCATGTGATGAGACTTGTGTTTCCTTCCAGTCTGTGGCACATTTCATGGAATTAATGTCTGAACTAATACTGTTTTAATTAGTATGGTTCACATGTTAAAGAAAAAGCTTTCTCTTGGGAAAGGGCTACAGTGAGATAGCAGTGGCAATATGAGTCCTGAAAACTCCCAGCAAATCAGCTAATTCTCTTAATTCTCTATCTGTCTTGATGGTCTGGAATTCCTGTAAGCCTAGCAGTGAGGGGAAAAATCTGTTTCTTATCAGACATACATGTACACATACACACCTCTACTCACAGAATGAGTTGTAAATAGATGGTATTCTGAAACAAGTTAGAAGATTTAAGCATGTTGGATGGAAAAAGAAGGTTCTAGCAGAAAATTTTATTATTTAATATTTCTATTATGAACAGAAATACACACTGCCAAACCAAAAAGCGCATACTGCCCAAAAGAGGAAACGAATAAGCCACCTTCTTTTGTTAGCTGTCAAAATAAAACAAAGCGAAACATTACAGATAAACACTGTAAAGCCTATAAAGAATTAATCAAGCTCCCATACAACTACTGATTTTCAATATCTATACCAAGGCACCTTAACAAAATCTGATCTAGAAAAAGGCCTTTCTTTTGTTTCTTTTTAGAAAAGGACCTACTTTTTAGTCACAAAAATCAACTTTCTTCAAGAGCAACACTGCAATCCCCCCACATCACAAATCAAAAAGTCTCCAAAAAGCATGTTTGTATTTGTAGGTAGCAGCTAAACAATGGTATATAACCAATTTTTTTATCAAAATCATGATTATACCTTTATTTCTATTTATTTTACATTATTTACCTATGGGCATGTATATTAAAAAAGCTCTTCCACGCTCTTTCACCAGCTCAAGGTCAGTGAGTTAAAAAAAAAAAAAGAAAAAATGCTCACAACAGGCCACGAGGGGGCAGAGTTTAAACACGCAATTGACTCATTCTTGCCCACTGCTGCTGCTCAGGAAACTGTTACAGGTTTTGCTTGTAACAGAATAAAAGGAAATGCAGATCATGGTAGAATACTCTCAAGCTACTGTCTATTTTAACTGCTACAGCAATTACAACCGACTGTAAACCCATACTGAAACAGAATATATCAACGGTTCTGAGGATGCTCAAGCTTATTTTCTGTCTTCAAAAGATCATTTGTAAACACCTAAAATACTATCATGCTCCAAATGCATTTTGCAAATGCCAATATGTGATTCTCTAGCTATTTCTCTCTCACTGTTACACTAGAAAAGAATCTGAAGTAAAAAACATGCTAACACTCCTGATTTCATTTTACATCCAAGGGTCCAGATATTGCAAAATGTAGGGACCCATAGCAAAGTAGAGTTCCTGCTCACTAGTCAGTAGAAGCTCATTTAAGGAACAAACAAACAAACAAAAACATCCAAAGAAACAAACAAACAGCTTGCAAATGTGCATAGTGGTTTTGTAATAGCAGCTGTCAGTAATGAATTTAGCCAGATTAATTTCATAAAGGGTGCCTGTACAAGCTTACCTGCTCCACAAGGTATTTTAAACAAATTGCAAACAATATGCAGAGAGGTTTTATATAATGTAACTCCAGGTGTGAGATAACATTTTTTTCCCCACCAGTAAAAATACAAAATCCTGCACTAACAGTCACTCCGTATCCAAAATCAGTGTTCTCTGGTCTCAGACCTACACTCTGACATACATACAGCTCACCAGAACCTTTGACGTAACACTTTCAGAGGAGCCGATGTTCCCAACCCCTTGCTATTACTTGAAAGCAACATAATAACCTATGCCAAAGGAACTCAAAAGTGTTTACAGACTTTTGATATTTTAGGTGCTTCTAGTCACCACTCTATAGAGACATACAAGGGATGCATAGCACAGAATCAGAAATTACTTAGCATCCTACTGATAATACTGTCCATTATGAGAGCACTTCAGATGTCTGTACAAACACAGTCAAGATTCCTCTGTGTACCACAAGACTTCGCAATTACTCCCAGAATTCTTCTAAGATCTTGACAGTTATTCATCAGAGAAATATGTAATGGTGATCTAGAGAGCTGCAGCTTGGCATCCATCTCAAAGAGGCTACACGCTTACTCCACTGCTTTAGAAGTGTCACTACCATCTATGGACAACAGGCACACACTGGAGAACAGCACAAAAGGCCTATGCCTAAACCTAGTATTGGTTTGTTCTCTTCTGAGGGATAGAAAAATATCCACACAAATTACAACTACATAGCTCTTTAAAAACTGCTTTTTGGATCACTGAAGCTCTTTGACCTAGCTTTCTCAACAGGAATGTGTCATCTTTGGTATTTTCAACACTCCCTTTTGGCTTTTCTGCGGCTCTCCACATGCAGACAGCAAAGTTCTCTTCTGAAGTCTTTATTTCCACTGAGCAATCTTGATCATATTATTCACCAGCATATCAACATACGTAGCCACAAAATTAACTCCTGCTAACTTTCTGAGCTTTGCTTTTACTTTGAGCCACACAGCTCACTCTGCTTCTGATGCACAGTAGTAACCAGCAGAAAGTCAGCAAGTTCTTAAAAAGGAGAACGTGACGTTCCAGTTTTGTTCTTTAATTTCCTTTTCTTTTAAATCCTGAAGAAAGCCATATTCTCAGACACTACTTTGGGAAAAAGTATGGCTTTTAGTGGAAAGACTGCTAAAACTTTGTCAATTGTCTCAGAGCAGTCAGGTTTCAATCCACCCAGGGAATGGGGAAATGTGAATATTTTTCTGTTTGTTACCTAATTCTTGGAAAATATGAGGAAAGTTCTGGTAACTCTGGAAGACATGGAGGCTGTTTAAAGCCATCTAACCTTTAAGAGGTTAGTCCAGTATTTGATTTCTGAGACACTTAGTAACTTACAGGTCTTCCCTTTGGTCCTCGTTCTCCTCGTGGTCCTTGTGAGCCTGGAGGTCCCTAAAAGAAAGATTAGAAATAGTAAGTACCATTTAAACTAGCTAACAATTAATAAAGCTCTGAAAACACGAAATGCAATGCTTATTTGAAGATTAATTTGTGGGTCTGGGCTTTTTCACATCATCATGAAGCAAACACCTAAAATCACCAAATATTCAATATATTCAATATTTATTCTCAATTGTACATTGCCTGAAAGGAGTAGAACCAGGATGCAGAGGTCTACAAAATACTTTTATCTCTCATATGCTCTGCGGGTTAATTTAGCAAAGGTTTTCTGCATGCTGGAGGCTTTTAACGTGGAGATGTACAAGTCTAAGACACCCCTCCTGCTAGTCCAAAACTGCTCTCTGAGAATGCTGCATCTCCTACTCCTGCTAGATCCCTGCCAGAGAAGTATTCACCAGCATCAACTTCACACAAAGGTCCTCAGACATGCATGTATGACAAGTACATATTCATTCACTTAAGGCGTAGGCTGACCTGAGACTAGTAAAACATCTCACAATCTCCTTGCCTCCTCAAATCCAGCATGGAAAAGTCCTCCTCCACATCATCCCCACAATACAAAACAGAAATGGCAGAAAGTGAAAAAAGCCATCATTGGAGAAACAGAAGATCGGAAAATACTCACGGCTGGTCCCGGGCGGCCTCGTATTCCTGAAACCTAAAGAACACAATATAAATCAAAGTTACCATGCAACATTATGGCTGTATTTTTCATGACTACCCTACAGAAAATTAATTATTGAAAAGTAAATACCAAGACAGAAAATTAAAGAACCAGTGAAGTTGTAAGGTTTTTTGGGGGGGGGGGGGGGGGGGGGACAAAATAAATAAAGTTCCACTGGTTATCTCTTTCTATTTTGTAGTCTTTTGATAAGCAAAATAAGCAAAATCTTGGAAGTATCATTGTTATTCTAAAAAAAGATTAAATAAATGTGTGTTACAATTATTTAGTCTCAAGTTATTGATTCTTTTGTCTGTCTTTGTGCTAGAAAGGTATAATAAAGATAGAAAGTGATAATTTATTTCACCATCTTCCTCAAGTGTCTCTACACTTCCAAAGTACTAATTTACCATTATACCTCCACAAAATTCTAACTATATATGTAAAGATTATGACAGATTTAACTCCATAAATTTTTTCCCCACAATGCAATTGACAGGGATTGCTAATGTTCCCTATGTGAAACAACACAAGTTTGTTTTTTTTTTTCTGTAAATTTTTGTTGTATTTCCTTAATTACTGCAATTTTAAAGCAGTAAAATACACTCTTCTAGGGTGTGCTGATACATGAAGAAAAAAATGAACTTACAGGTGGCACTATTCCAGGTTCCCCTTTTTGTCCCTGTAAGAAAGAGATGCAAAAATGTCAGATGGCAGAAAACAAGTACAATTAACATTACCAGTTTCATCAATACCATCCCTGTGACTGTGACAAATGCTAAGAATTCTCTAAGGAGACTCAATTAAAGTACCTGCGATAGCTAATCCATACAATTTTTTAATGACTATGGACACTGATTAAGCGAAGGCTATAAATTAACAGACTGTGTAACATACTGGATGAACGAAGAGACAAAGTAAAGAAAAGTACCATGATATGTAAGTACTGAAAACATGGTGTAGTTCTGGTTATTGGATGATTTGATTTGTATGAAATGCAGAGCCCAGAGCAGCATTGAGATTCCATTTCTTTAAGGTATTCAATTAAAATTCATATCACTAAACCTATGGACGGAAAATCCTGTATATCCATCTATAGCATAGAGACAGAACACAAAATGATAGCACATAGCTTCAGAGTGAAGGACATGGCATTTGCCAATTGACTTTGAGCTGAATGTGTTGACAACAATTACATGTTACATAAAATAACTAGGTTTATACTTATTTGTGGTAACTGTTTTAATAAGGGGGAAAAGGGGACTTTGTGACAATAAAAAATTTCCTACCTTGTTTATCAATTAATAATAAGCTGGTTACAGTCCATTCATTTCCATTACCTACCTCTGCATAGACAGCTACTCAGTTTTAGTGAGTATATATACTTGATCACCTAAAATATATTTCATTACATTTTGTAGCTGCTTACTATCTTAGAATCTCATTTATGAGAATGTATCTTTATTTCTTGTGTAGGAATAGATCTGCTCTTTAACTGCATGCTATGAGAAATGCAGCCCACAGAACCATGGCTTTGTGCAAGAATGCGTTGCCCCAGTGCTACCTACTGCACACTGGGAAGCCAAGTCTCAGCAAAATAACCCAGTTTGGCTTCTAATGACCTACTTCTAATGACCCACTGCTAGAGATGAAACAACCAAACTACTCAAACTGGAATTCCTTTGATGCAAACAGCAGGGACTTTCAGCCAGAGGATTCTCTATATTTAGGCCAAGATTTTTGCCCGCATCCCAGCATTTTTTCCATGTTGACTGCAATCACAGAATACCAGGTTGGAAGTGACCTCAAGGGTCATCTGGTCAGCCATTCTTTGAAAAAAAAAACAGTCTAGACAAGATGGCCCAGCACGCTACCCGGCTGAATCCTAAAAGTATCCAACGCTGGGGAATCCAATCTCCTTAGTCATAAAAGATGACCGAGAGGAAAGAATTAGGTGTTTTTAGCAGAGCCTGTATTTAAATTCTGTGCTCCAAGGACATTCTTTTAACAGCTGTAATACAATTAAAAAACAAAAAAGGAAATCTTACCTTTCTTCCTCTGCCTATTAAAAAGGGCAAGAAAAGAAAAGAGAAGGAGATTAATGTTTTTACTCTGACAGAACATGTTAAGAGTTGAGTGAAGGTGTTGCAGCTAGGGCCATCCCTGATTTTTGATGCACAGAACACGGTGAATTGCCTAGAGGGAACTGGGGAAGTTCCCAAAGACATGCATGCTCTCTTGGTCAGCTGTGAGGAATCAGAACAGTTTGCAGTGGTGCCTCAGTCATTTTCATGATTGCACAGAATAACAAAAAGCACTTTAGGAAAACAGAATGTCTTACAGGGAATTGTCAGAAGCTGACCTAAAAACTTTAGGAAAGCAGAATATCTTACAGGGAATTGTCAGAAGCTGACCTAACAACTGACTGCGAAGTCAAAGGAAGCTTTATTACTGAATTAATACAAGTGATGTTGATGGACCCACAACATATTACATGGTATTTTTCAAAAGGGAGAGCTAACTGAGGGACTTCTGACTTTTCTTGTTTGAAAAGCATTTGCAGTATCATGTGCCTGCAGTCAGAACCAAATATCCACACTTATATCCAAAAAAATCCTTCAGGGGAATATTTGAATAATACCTTGAATAACAATAAGGAATTCTGTAATTTATTCATTCTGCTTTTATATTTTCTGAGTGCACCTTGCTGGCATTGGCCTAATGCCTCCCAAAACACAGTGGGATGCATCGTCTATTTATTGCTTGCCACATCTTGCTCCATTGCTCAATTACATAGGTCCCTGCTACGTGCTTTTTATCACTACTTTGTTCTATATTAAGTTCATAACAGCAATTATATCTCCTGAAGAAACTGCTTTATTATATGTAGAATGTAGTTCAATACTCAATATTAAAGAGCATTAATTTCTTTTAGGAAAATTGAGGGGAAATTGCTTTAGCCAAGTCTTTCCAGGAAGAAGAGTCTCCCAGGACTGGAAAAGACATATCTTTAAGGTATATAGCAGAAAGTATGCAAAACCAGGAACTTAACAATACTTCATGCTAATTTTGATTCACATGACTTACGAAAGAATCACATGTCCATGTTTCCATTTGGGGGAAACACTTTATACTGTTTACATATTTCTGTTTACATATAACGTTGACATTTATACATCAACTGGAGGGGCCTTGAGTTGAGCATTTTAGTAAATCATGCACTTACTTTACCATGTATATTTATATAATAAATCTATCTTTATCGTAATATGTTTATTATACATGTTTCTCTTAATATATTTACCTTTCAGTTCAAGACGAACCACAAAAAGAAGACAGAATTGAACCTTCTTGAAATATCAAGATGGAATTCAGATCAACCTTTTAGTTATAAAGGCATTTGGGCTTATATCAGTTTCATAGTCCAAAGAAAACTGTTTCCAGAGCCAGCTCTAGTGCAACCCAAAATGGAAGATTTTCAGATTCAAATTTCCACCATGGAAATACTAATAGAAATTTCAGTATCATGAGGTTCCTACTTCTTTGGGCTGTCTCTCCTTTCAAAAGAGTAAACTGGAAAACAAACTTACCAATGGTCGTGTCAAAATCACGTGTTGTATGGGGACACACAGGACAGCACTCTCCTGGGGGCACCTGCGGGTTCTCACACTCCAGCACATCTTGACACTGGATTTCATCGCAAAGAATAGCTCCGTTGTCACAGACGCAAATCTGGCATGGTGAGGGCTTCCAAATATCCCTGTTCAAGTACATCTGGCCATTCTGAGTGCAAGCTATTTCTTCAACATCTTCTCCTGGGATAGGAGACAGAGAATATACAACACGTTTTTCAAATGTGAAATCAAAGGAGTTCTGGACTAGCAAAGAGCACATCTGAACATGAGAAGCAGCATCACATACATGAAGAAAACAGTCCACCAGCATGGCTGAAGCCGATACTGAGAACTTTTAAATATCAGTCATCTTAAATGCCCTTCTTATTTTACCACCATATTTCTTGATCAGAAAGCAGTAAAATAGCGTCATCACAGAATGCACAAACCCACCACAGTGTCAAATGAACACTGCCTCCTAAGTCATTCTGGTACGGATGTCATTCTAGAACAAACTCTGCGTTGAGGAACTCCTGCCATTTTCCTGCTCTTTGTAACTGCTGTGCACAGGGCATTGGAGACACCAAACTGGGGAGACTTCTACAGCACACACTACCTGCTCCCTGATGCATGCAGCTTACACAGCCAGATTTACAACCACACTGAACAGACATGGCAGAGTTTCTTGAAGAGAAAGCACCTCATTTATTAGGGTCTTGCTGTAAGGTAATACCAACACAGAGAATCAAACAGGACAATCAGTCACTGTCCATTGGCAACACCAGTCTCCATTGCAAGGGTACTTGCAGCATCTCCAACTGAATGAAGAGAGGCTCAAATCACTTATTTTGTTTAGGTTTTTATAATCCAGTTGGGCATGGGCCTGCATGATTACCCAGGCAGAGACATAAATTATGCTACGAATATATATGAATCGCATACAAAATACTACCTAAATATTTTAATTATGCATGAGAGACTATCCTATGTGGCCACTGCATTGACTGACTACATTCATATGTCCTATGTACATATTCGCACATTTGTATGAAGGTCATTCTATTTTACTGACCTTGCACATATCATTTTTAACCTAATCCACTTTTTTTTTACAAAAAGTTTCTTTTCTTTCTTAACACTATTTCTTTTCTTTCTTTTCTTTGAATTCCAATTAAGAATTAATTTCTTACTGATTTTTAGAATTCCATTCAATATAGCTTTTGCTCTCTCCTCTCCAACCAATTTGCTGTCACCAAGGCAGAAAAACTTCTCTGGGTTGAATTAATAACTTAGAAATCTTGACAATTTCCCTATTTGACTGACAGCAGCATTTAAGGGGACATAAGGGTCTGTTTCAGTACTGTTCTATCCATCCCAAATCACACATCTGCAAACCAAGAACCCCAGTGCCAAGACACAAGTCACACACAGCAAACCTATTATGCACCATCCAAAATTATTCTCCTGTCCCGTGGGATGCTGCAGAGAAGATTAATCTTACCCATCTGGGAGTTCCATCTGACCACGGAAACATTCCTATCAAAAATGTCTTTGAAACCAGACAATCCGGTTAAAAACATTATCTGAACATTCCCAAACAGCCCTAATTTCTGATACAGGAATAGGAATAGAGACAATTATATTTACCATATATGACACATTCCACTAGTCAAAAATCATGACCATTATTTTTTAGGAAAACCTGTTATTAGTGTAAAAATTAACAGCTCTAAGCACATAGACAGTTACACTGTTCTATGCATTTCTGCCCTAATTTAAACCAGATGTAATCAGAAAATCACAAAGTAATAAATATGAACTGATTTGGAATTTCAGCTTCATCCTTCAACTCAAGTCTAGTTACTCCATCAATATCAGAGCTCAGAGAAATGAAGCAGATGTCTCATTAACTGTTGCCTGCCATCACTTCTGAAGCTTTCTAACAGAAACCGAAATCTAAATTTATACCAGGTCAGCTCCTCTCTTCAATTAGTTCAACCAACTGACAAAATGACTCAAAGGGGTGCTGCAGAAGCTCAGGAGGAAATGTTTTCAGTATGAAGTAAAGACATCAACTAAGTGTGCTCTACAGTCCATTTATGACACTGTGAGAATCATTTTCCAAACTGCAGATCGTATTTTGGAAAGCACTCTTCTCGCCTCTCCCTTGTGTGCATGACATAACACACTGTCTGACATATTTAGCCTTTTCCCCCCAGATGTCTGGCATATGGTCTATGTCTTCTTTAATGTATTATCCACAGAACTTGTTGGGCTGTTTAGAAGAGCAGCAGTATGCATAAATGAAATTTCTAACTTACTGAGCCCAAAGTCAGCATTCTGTCATAACTTCAAATAAACCACATAGCAACTGCTTTGGCAAATCAGAGCTGAGCCAGATGGTGACTAGCTTCTGCCTGGGTAGCCCGCTCAACAGCTGAGAAAGAGGCAGACAAAGGCAGGAGGAAAAAAGCACATACCAACTTCTGGAAGTGCTCTAAAAGTCTGTTTTACTCTCAGATTGCAGATACATTGATAATAAGGGAAAATAAAAACACCACCACCACCAAAAAAAAAAAAAACAAACAAAACCCCTAACCCCAGAATACTGCCAGAAAACACATTTTTTATATTATATCTTTCAATTATGGTTGATGCTTTTAGTTTTCCTTTCTGCTGTAACTGCATTACACAGAGAACAATCTGAAAAGTGCAGCTATTTCAAAGCCAACTCATCCCACAAGCACAGTTTGATATTTTACTCTCAGGCCTGAATTACAGGCATGTTATCCATCACTCCCAGGCCAGGAGAGGCAGCAAACTGTTCTATTATTTCCACCCTGGTTTGGAAATCTGCAAGTCCTTTTTTTATTAGAAAGACAACTTCACAAACTCTTTATGTCACATGTTCTTTCTACTTTTGCAGTTGTAACACAAGGCACTGAATGGCTTGGGAAGCAGCTTTGGAAATACTTAACGTGGCAAAAAGATCTGCTAACCCATTAACAAGCACAGCTCTAATTGGTATTGGGCCTGACTAGACAATCTACAGGGTTGCAAATCCATTGAAGTCAGTGAAAATGAGTTTCAAAGTTGTCTGCAAATACAAAAGGCAAGGTAGAAGAAAAATGCTATGATATATTTAAGGACTCATTCACTCATGAGCTCAGACCTTTGTGAAAGAGGATTTCAATGAAAAGCACAGTAAGTATAATGCAAATATTTTTCTGCTAAATAGTGGTCTGTTGGAGTATCAGTTTTGCTTTAAAGAACTATTTGATCTAGAAGACAAACGGTAACAGCTAATACGCTAAATCATCATACTTGAGACTACGCACATCAACAGTTTGAAGGTAAAGACCTCATCATGCACTGACATACCCAGGCCCAGTTTGGTGACACCACTGAACTTGTACTAATTACTGGGGGAGAAACTCCATACAAGCCACTAGATGGCTGTCAAAGCCCATCACTCATCATGAGCAAGTGTCAAAGAAGTTTATCCACAGTCAAGGCTTACAAGGCACACCCTGCTTGGGCAAGTTAAACTAAGCTCGTTTTTCTTTCAGGTAGATTTCTCTCGAGGTTAATTCCGCTGCTTAATAAGGCAACAATAGGACAAGTGTTTTAAATGACAGCGTAGGAAATCATTCCAGTCTCACATCACCAGATACACATAATTTTCAAAGCAACACCTGTAAATTCTCTGCTGCTCAGTTTGCTGTTGAAAGTCAACCCACATTATTGTACCCTTATTGTTTTCATTAACATCTGGTTCACATCATGAATGTGTAAAAGACAAGTAAAGTCTGGACATGGAACCAGAGAGAAAAAGAAAAAAAAACAAAGGATGGAAAACACCACCAGAAAGAATCAGCAGAGGGGGACACGGCATGACAACACAACACAGTGTCTTGAGCAAAAACACTTTAAGAGAACAGGCTAAGAAGAAAAGAAAGACCACTCCACACATATAAACAGGGAGCCTTGCTGAAGGTATCCTTCTAGAGTCTTACTTTTTCTTGCAGAAATATCCCCAAAGCTGCAAACTATACTCTCCTGTTACCCATCTCTGCTTATAGACAATCTAATGTAGGAGGAGTCAACCACCATTACCTCAGCTGAGGAGATGGCAGGTGTATGATGGAAGGGAATACAGCTTTCAATGCTCTACTTGGGGAAAACAAAAAAAAACGGCCTGAGCAAAACTTGCAGATAGGTAGGTTTTCTGCAGACATTAACAACCGTGGTTCACACACGAAATGGTAAGGGACAGAAAAGGATTTCATCAGAACAACTCCATTACATTGCATTTTTACTAGTCCTACAAATGCAATGATTAAAGGAGCCTAAGCCTGACAGACCTATAACAGTAGAGAACATAGTTTTACAAAGGCAGGAAAGATGATGATTGGCATTGAACACACAGTCCGCCAGTTTTTTGCTTTTTTTCTCTGAGAGGGACTTCTCGACACATCCTGTAACCAAACCTCAATGCTTTTACACTCCTTAACACAAAAACACTGGAACAGAGGAGCTATGGTTATTTAATGAAAAAAAAAGGATAGAAACAAAATGGCTTTAAGCTAAAAAAGGGTAGATTTAGATCAGACATAAGGAAAAAATGCGTCTCTGTGCATGCAGTGAGGCACTGGCACACATTGCCCAGAGAAGCTGTAGCTGCCCCATCCCTCGCAGTGTTCAAGGCCATGGTGGATGGGGCTTGGAGTAACCTGCTCTAGTGGCAGAGGAGCTGGAACTGGATGAGCTTTAAGGTCCCTTCCAACCCAAACCATTCTATGATAATTCTATGATGATGAAAACAGATGGTTCATTTAGCTTTTCAACCTCTATTTGGCATTCTTATGCCAGTTTGTGAAAAGTGTAAGGAAATAAAAGATTACAGAGATACAGTAATTTTTAAGGTTGAAAAAAAATTCTAGAATATGAAAAGCCAAGTTATGAATTCAAGTTATGAATTACGATGTTTAATCCTGCTGACTCACAAAGCAGAGATGCAGAAGTAAATTGAAGTGAAACATGATACGTGCTAACAACCATTTTGCAGATGTACTGTTGTGTGTGTGTGCAGACTGCCAAGAGAGGGACAAGAGGAGGTTGGTGTTAATAATCTTTGACCATCAGCCTGTTGCAACAATAATGTAGGGCTTGATCCAGTTCTCATTAAATCAGTGGAAAAAACCCTCTCATTTACTCCAGTGAGAATCAGCCTGCTTTTGTTTATCTTTTGATAACATTTTTTTTTTGAGTAGTAATAAATTAAGCATTATCCAAATTACCATGCCATGCAAATTATAATGTAAACACCAATTATTTTGAAAATCAGATACTTTTCAGGAGCACTGATACATACAAAACCTATTTTGCATTTTCAGCGCAGATATAATTTATGTTAATAATGATTACTACAACACAGTTTACCTAAGTATTTTATAGTTACATAGACAAGGATGGAACTGGAATCCCTTGCTAATAAAAGGCTAAATGGATCTACAGTTCATTTAATATGAAATATTTGATTCTCAAGACAAAGTCAAATTTTCATTCAGTCATTTAAATTCTGGATACAGCATGCATCTCAGTGAACTTTAGATAACAGCTACTGTACAGCAATGCACTTAAATCCAAATAACTCAGTGTTCTCTTGGAAACACTGACCACTAACAAAGTCTGTAGCACATTGCTAGTACTAAGAGACACAGAAGATGTATATTCTCTTGGTGGCTTCAAATTCAGTGTAAGTCTCCCTGCATACCCAACAGAATAAGCAACGAATGACACACACAGATTCAAGAGTATTATGCAGAGGGTATATTCATTACAGGACTGTCTAAAAGAATTAACTAGCACAGAAGTTCATTGAAAACTGACTTTCTCAAAGTCTGTGGCTTTGTGTTGGTTTATGCCAGCTGAAGGTCTGTTTGAATGTTTCATTTTGAAATTCCCCTGCGGTTTCCTAAGGAAATCAGGCTTATGAGATCCTACTGGCTGTACTGTGACATCTGTGTCCCCAAGCCCATTTGATTCCAGTGGCTAATTTCAGCGAAGACTGACAGAGACCTTGTGACAGAACAGGTCACTAAGACAACTGTGCCCCTGCAAATTTGCTGAGCATACACAGTTAGAAAGAAAAGGGAGTTCCAAGTCCATGGGAGCCAATGAAGGCTCCCTTGCAAAACAAGTGGATATTAACAAATCCCTTTCATTAAACTTTTGGGAATGCATGCGCACAGGCACACAGTTTAAAACCAACCCCGAGTAGGAAACCAAGTTTCATCAGAACTGTCTCTTAGGAAAAGAGGTGAGCTTTTTCATTCATTCTGTTCAGTTCCTACTTAAAAAGAATCCTAGAGGGTAATTTTTAAAGCTGGCAATAAATGTTCTAAAAAGCATTCCACATATTGAAAGTTGCTGAATGGTTTTAATTCCAAATGACTTTTCAATGTGATTGAGGAGGTCACCCCACTAGACAAGGAACTGCAACCCTCTGTGCCTTGTTTTAGAAGCATGAAAGTCCCAGGGTGTTCTCCTAAATGATGTAGGTAATTTTAAAATATGTATTTTGGGAGTGGAAAATTACAGATTCAACTGTATTTCCTGCAGAGTCCACAAATAATGTTAAGTATGAATAAATATTGCTAAGTACCAAGATGCAAGTCAGCTCCCAAGAAGAGTCTTAATTAATTGTTAATATTGCTATAGCAGTTAACCTAATTCTTACTAAAGGACACATCCTTTGTGGCTGGCAAGTCACTCCTGGCTGGCTCTAAAGAGTTCACCCTCTGACACTTATCAAGCAAGAAAACCCAACCTCCAAGCTCTAAACAACAGTCCAGAGGCAGAAAGCAAGAGCAAAACAATATATCCTGACTCAGAAGAAGTAATCTCCCAGGTGAAGGGCTCCAAGTGTGATCTGGCAACTGGGTTTTATCTCTTCCAGGAAATTGAGTCAAAATAAGTAATTCTGTTTTTCGCTCAGCGTTGTGACTCCAGATCTGGCTGGACAAGGAAAACTGAAAAGGAAAAACTAATGCAAGACACCTCTGAATGAATTTTAAATTAACAGTTTATTGGCAGTTTACTACTACTGCTCCACTATTTCCTTAAGTGGGTGGAAACAATACTATCCTATATATGGTTTGCTAGTCTGTATTTTCCCAACTCATAGGTTCATGTATTTATATCTCCGTCAGCGCAAACAGGAGTTTTGCTTGCCTTTTATGGATAAAGTTAATTTCCAATACAGAATAATCAAGAACAATTACAAGACTCAACACATGCTGGATATTGCCACAAAGGCAGGATATTGTGGGATCCTTTCCAGTAAAAAGGATTTCTCTTGCTGGTCTCACAGTGCTATTCAATATTTATCACTGTACTATTCAATTCCACAAAAGCACTTGATGATGTTGCATCTGCATATGTACCACACTGGTCCTGAGCTACTGAGCAAGACTCAACCCTTCTAAACGTCCTGTTTTACACTACAGACAGGACAGGGAACTATGCAGCAGCAACAGTTTGCTGAGAGATGGGTCAGGCAGGTCCTTTTCTGTTGGTTAATCCACAGTCTTACATCTGAATACTTTAAAAGCAGTACTAGAGTTATCCCATGAATAAGGCTAGATGTAGACATGTTATTATTTTGTTTTTCTCTCCACTCTGGTTCACAGGTAGGATGGCTGGACACATCACTCTGTTCCTGAAGGAGGATAGGGTGAAGGAGGGAGTTTGAAGAGCCTGATCTGCCAGCAGTGCTTATATAAATGCTCTCAGATGACAGCAATTAAGTCTCAAGCATAGAGCAGGAAAGAGAATTACTTCCAAATGTCTGCTGCACATAGATTGTTATGGGGAGGCATTCAGGGCATGCCTGAGAAAACACTGCTGCAGATCTCAGCAGTTGGAGCAAATCAGTCAAAAGCTGAAGGCAGTAGTGGGGTGCCTGGTCTCTGCTGAAGCCCACATGGCCAGACACATTGCTTGGACTTTGTCATACAAGGGAGTTACAGTGAAGTCAGTTCAACTACAGCTGCCTGTACCACAGTCTTCGTCCTGACTGAGTGCAGAAAAAGCCTAAAAAGAGTGCTTATCATAGCCAATCATTACATTTCATTATTTCAAAAGAGGCTTGAGACAACAGATATCATTTGTTTTTCTAAGCAAACTGTTGGAGCACATTCTTGACTCTGGGATGACATTTTTAAGCTGAATCACTTTCGTTTGCATGAGGAAAGGCTGGTCCCACAGAAACAGCAGATTCTTTTGGCGGGAAGCTTACAAAAAGAACATGCAGCAAGAGACTGTCAGTGGAGGCAGAACAGGGCCAGGGCTCAGCACTGCTGAACGCTCACAAGTTTCGCAACAAAGGCACGGTCTATACAATTAAAGCAGAATTAAAACTGCAATTAGCACATTTCCTAAAATGTAACAGGCTTCACTCTGGAAGCAAACATGCCCCAGCAGTGGGAATTTTGCCCAACCTGATGCTATTGCTAATTAAAACAAATTTTATCAGGACACAAGGAACTGTGCCTGAGTATTTAAACCGAAGTCTAAACCAGCAAGATTACACTGAAAATGTGGTATTCTTCTACTGCCTACTTTGGCTCACTCTTCTGGAATCTATGAATGTTTGGCTTTTGGTCTTTCAAAATCCAGCCTTGGACTGCTGTGCATCAGTAAAAAAAACAATGCATTTTGGCTGTGAAGAACATTCTTTCAGCTGCCTCCTGTGCCAGTATCAGCGAGACATGGTTTCCACTCACAGAACATTTGGATTCCTGTAGTAAATCTATCAGCGATTCACAAGAAGACATCTTGGTTGTCCAGCCAGAAACTGACTGCCCAAGAAACTAGCTATGCAGGGTAAGACTACACCATGTCAGCTAGGTTCTGAAATCACCGTTTCCTGATGGTCCCAAAACTGACCTTTGGGTGGTTTAGAGGTGGACTTTGCAGTACTACGTTAACAGTTGGACTTGATCTTAAAGGTCTGGTCCAACCTAAACAATTCTATGATTCTATGATTATCTAATCCCAGCTGGACTTTGAACTCCCAGTCATTAGTCTTTGAATTCGATAGCCCCACCAGGTTTTCATTCACTTTGCTGTACAAGCAGTCCCATACTGAATATTGAATGTTTCCCCAATTTGTATATGGATGCTACAGGGGACGGCATCAAAAGCTTTTCTAAACTAAACAGTAACCACTGCTCTTTCATTGTGCACCAAACCAATTACCTCATTATAGAAGGTAATCAGATTTAACCAGTTCAATGGCAAAAAGGAAAATCCATTAAATAGGCAGCCCCTAACTGCAGTCTGATCTTCTCTGCACCCATCTATACAAACTCTTAACAAGTGCTACTGTTTTAGTTTCACCTATGCTATAATACTCAAAGTCTAACTGATAAAATAACCATGCAAAAGAACCA
The DNA here is from genome assembly GCF_028554395.1 of Pezoporus wallicus. Lineage (NCBI taxonomy): Eukaryota > Metazoa > Chordata > Aves > Psittaciformes > Psittacidae > Pezoporus > Pezoporus wallicus. The sequence continues at coordinate 496,537 of NW_026640647.1, forward strand.
GTTTACCTTCCTTGTTTTGTAGCATTTAGCACCTTTGAAGTTACACAAAATGCGTATGGATGTCTTGCCTTATTACATCTAGAAGAAACATGCTGCTGCCCAAACATCCTCATTCTTTGAAGCTATACACATCAAAGTTCAATAGAAACATATCATTACACCCTGCCTTTTCCACAAAGCTTTTCTACATTGTGATTTGTAAAGTGGACTTGTGTAATCCCCTAAATGTATCCTTGCTGCTAATATCACCCTCTTTTTCACCTAAAAATAAAGATTTGTAATTAGTAAGAAAATTCAGTTCCATAATTAAAAACCCTTGCATTCCAACAGGCTCAGCATTTCAAACTGAAGCAAAAACTACCCCGTGTTTGGGTGGAGTAGGAAGGTATTGCTGGAAAGCTATACTCATAATATGCTGTTTGTACAGCAAAGCTATTAATTTGCTGAAACTCTGGGCTTCAGAGAAATCAAAGAATAGCAAGCAAGAAAGTCTGCAAAAATTCAGGGACAAACCCTCTCTTTTCTGCTACCATTACCTTTACCGCACTTCAGACAGCTCAGTCAGCAAGTTCGGTTTTCAAGATGACATGGAACAAACTTCGGCAGCTCTGAGGGCTGCTTTCTACACAGCATGAAGGGATGAAGGTTATAAATAAGCAGCCTAGTTTTAAGTGCAATCTAAAGTCAATCACACACATGTGCATGAGGAAGAGACAGTGATTTAGGAGTGTCTCATGCCCAAGAGAGAATTTAATTTCTACTCAAGTTAAAACTATTTATTTTTTACAGATAAAGGAGCAGTTTCCTTCTTTCAGTGCATAAAAGTAACAATGTCAGTAAATAACTGAATCGAGCTCAGTTCATTTAAATCAACAGGTTGGGGGTGAGAAAATCTTTGAGGCTGAATGTGAAAGTAAGGCAATTAGCACTGGTTGGGAATTTTTCTACTTTTTTTTTTTTAATATTGTTGGAAAGCAGTGAATTACTGAAATATTAAGGAAGGTACCTTTATTAGATTCATCCACTTGAAAGCCTTTCATTTCATTTTCAGGAAGTTTGGAATGACTTATTTCAGTCAAGAAAACATCAAGGTTTGTTAAAGAGAAATTTATACCAAAAAAAAACCTTGTAAAAAACACCCCAATCAAGCCGAGGAAAAATGTTTTCATTGACCTGACCTGATTTTACCTTTTCCGTCATTCCTGAGTAATGAAACATCTTCCAGGTTGCCTCAATTCATCTGATATTTATAAGCAGCACCCCTCCTACCAGAGGATGTTGGTTGTATATTGCAACTGCCAACATGTCTTAAAGTAGACTCACATTTGCACACTGATATACTTTAATGCCTACTAGGAGAAGAATAGAGCTAGGGCAGGGGAAGAATATCCTTACTCCATTTTGAGAGTATTACATAACTTCATTAAATTTAAGAAGGAAGTTTAAAAAAAAACCCATTTCTTGTTTTGCCTTTATGCAATGGTAGAAAATAGTAGCATTAACCTCGTTCATGTTAGTAAGGCATTAATGCTAATAAGGCATCATAAGAAAACTCCAATGTTTAAGAAGAATTAGAGGTGTCTTTGCCTACCTGGAGACTCTCTGTTACTGCATTATGCATTTGAATACAGTTACATATTTCTATTTCCATTTAATTTTTAACTGCGCTTTGGTACTGTCCCAATTCTTGGTCCGTATATATGAAAAATCAGCATAAAAATGCCTCACACTGAATGTTAAAAAAAAAACAAAAACAGAAAGGTCATCAAAGGAAAAATCCTATCCACCCTGTCATTTGGATGTGTAATGTTGATAGAGGTTTTTTAAAAAGATACATACCAGCCATTACTTTGCTCTCCTGCAGGATTAGGATTTCTGGGACAGAGGAAATTAAAGGCTTTCCTGCAGGTTCTCTTGCTCTTATTCATTGGTTATCATTCCATACTTCAGGGATAAAGCATTATGAACTTCTGTCAGGCAAACAGACCATACTAAAAAGTCTTTGAATGAATTAAAATTCAAGTAGGGATGCGCAGTTTAAAACAATCCAGCTGTTATCACCTCCAGCTACTGCTTGCTTTGAACTTGATCTACTTTTTATTTCCCTTAGTTTCCCTTTCAAAACTACTTTATCATTTTCCAGACCTTTTTTAATTTTATCCTCCTTTTATCCTACTATTGTTTCTTTGATATGAGCCTTTAAAACCCCAAGAAGGCAGCATCCAACTTACAAGAACTTGGATGTTCCAAAGCAAAGTTGTACAAATACTGACATCTTTTTGCACCAGTTCACTCTCACAGCAGAATTAGGAGCTCCAATCAGGTGCATGTAAATGCATAAAATACACTTATTATTTTGGCTGTTTATTTTCCCTTTTGTAAAAGAATGAAAGTCTGTGTGGGGTTGAGAGAAGCATCCCTGCTTAAGGGATGCAGTGTAGATACTAGATTCAAGATAACTTTTCAGGAACAACTCAGAGTATGTGGGCACTCTAGCACATGACTATGCCCCATTGCTAGTATAAACAGTCTTTTCATTGCACTCAGAAATCTGTATAAACAACATAGGGAATCCTGACTTACAACTTGGCTTGTATGTGACCAAACTCCATTTGGTCTTTGAAGTGGAAGTTACCAGCTGGAAGCTGGAATCCTCCACATCATCTTCAGCTCAGTTTAACAATGAAAATATGTCTTAGTCTACCTATCTCCAAAATTACATTATAGTAATACATACCCAGCTGAAAACAAAACAAAAGAAGGACTGCCCTTTTTCTACAGTTACTTAGTCTTCCATGCTATTAAATGATAAGCTTTTGGGGACAGTCATCAATCAAAGACACCAGTTAATGGCAATGGGCTTTAATCTCATGCAAAGCATTACTGTGTTACATTTAGAGTCACTGAAATGTCATGATGCATAGCATGACTTCAGCTCCTTATAGACACCTTTCAGTGTAGCTTTTTTCTCTCTAATGCAGTAGATCAGTATTACGTGACTGTCTGTGGTACAGGAGATGTATCACCAATCACATCTTTCACACAGTATTTCAGAGTGCAATGCAAGCAACAAATTAAGAACAGCCGAATTACTTCTTTCAACTTTACAGTTTAGGACTTTTCATAAATGACCTAAAGATCCTCTTCAGGACCCTGTGGGTAGAGAATTATCACAGGGTTTGCATTTAAACAATAGTCTGTGATTGAAGAAGCTTGACGTATAAATATGACATAAGTCCATTCAGCAGCTCTCTGATATTTTTCAAGTGACTCCCTGGAGAAGCTCAGATAATATTTTGCTTGCTTCAGATAAACTCCAACTTACCACAAGCTCACCTGAGCCTTTCAAGGTCTTACTATTTTTTTCCTCAAAGAGCACCTTCATTTCCTATATTTTTATGTTCCTAATTGCATTTTCTGAACCTCAATACCCTTCCACTTCATCTTCTTCCTCCAACCACCAAAAGCCCCCTCTGTTTCTTTCCCTAAGAGAACAAACCATATTTTTAACTTTATTTCACTGCCCTATGTATCTTTCAGTGTCACATCAAGAAGATACCTTAACATTACAAATTCCTGTTCAAGAACTGCTCAGTAAAATCTTTTAAGTATAAGAATATTATAATCTCTAATAGCACTGACAAAGGTACTCACATTTCTTACACTTGAAGAGAAAGGATGGAAATACGGTGTTGCATCCTCAGCTGATTCAGAGAGCCACAGCTTTGAAAAATCAGTAACCATCAGTCAATTGGATCTTCTCCGCTTTACATCCGCTAAAGATTTTGACTTTCCATCCATCAATTAGCAACTGTTTTTTTTACATAAGTATCTATCGCTCTGTTCCAAGAAAGTTCCCAGAGGATTAGAAGTAGCTGTCATCTATCCACAAAGTGCTCTAGAGGTCTGTGACAATTTCTAGAGCAGTGTCCTATTTTATTCACTTTAGTGAAGAAATGTAGTATTTCCAGTGTCCTGTCTCACTAACACATTCTCCACCTGTGATAATGTAGCCTCCTGCAGCTACTCCCAACAACCTTTTGTGCAAATAAGGCCAAATATGTCAAATCATTAATCAAATTAATTAAAGTGCTTTTAAATATATTTTCTAAAATAAAATGCACTACAAGAAATAAGGAGTGAATATTTCAGTCATTAAAGATGCACACCAATGGTTATTTAAGACTGACAGGGCATCCTCAGGGTTGAGTGTCCAACTGGGTGTACAAAGTATGGGACACACGATTGATCTGCACATACACAGGGGCGAGATATGAACAAGCAAGGTTGCATCATGTATGCAGCAAGACCAAGCTCTTTATGTCATGCCAGGCAGGACTGTCATGTATGTGTGCTGTACCCAGACTTTCTAACACTTAGTGAATGACTAGTACTCAAAAGCAGCTTCCTAACCGTCTTCAAGCATAACATGAACTGCTAACACACCAATGCGTATCTCCTTGGTAGAGTGCTTTGCTGCCTAGCTCTTTTCAAAACATCATGTGAGAGTTCAGACTTTTTAATGGTGCAACATATACTAGATGCATGTAATAATAATAATATTTTCTACTCCTAGACCACCCACAAGACTTTTTGCATACCTTCAGCAGGCCTTTATCCCTGAGTTGGCAAAAGCATGTGAATGAATTCTTCTCTACTTTTATTCAGGGTTTAAAGAAAAATCCTTCAAGGCTTACAGTCTCCTAAGATCTACCTGTTGTCATTAATCTGACTATTACACGTGGCAAAGACAACAGACAACTGCATTAAACAAGTGAAAGAGGAAAGCAGACAGATTTTCACAGATTAAACACACAGAAACTTACCCTGTTTGCTCAAACTTTGTGCGAACAGGTACAGTTGCACTTAATCTAATAGATCAATATCACCACTGACAGATTCCCACTGTTTATAATCACTCTTCAGCACAGTCATCTGCAGTACCATTTTTTAAACAAGAGCGGCAGCATGATGCATGTCTGAGTGTGATCCTCTGTGCTGTAACACTGAGGAACTACCAAAATTGATGAACTGGGGGGGAATATAAAAAGGAATACAGCTTTTTGCCTCTGGCAACAAGATATGCATGAATTGATGTGTTAATGGCATGGTATTAAAGGGAAAACTATGCTACATAAACTGTTCTTACCATGTCCATAACTGCAGTCTTGTATGTTACAGGCATTGAAGAGAAGAGACTATTTTTGTAGTGGTAAAAGTTTGACAAGCAAAGATAAAAACCACTTTACTGGAAACAGATAGTTTACACTGCTATGCTATAGATAAAGTTGCATCAGCATTTCCATAAAAGACCTCCCTGTTTATAGCAGTTTTCAAACTGGCAGGCACCATTCCTACCTCAACTAACAAAATATAATCCCAGAAATAACCTGGAAAAACTGAAGAAGAAGTTATTCCTGAGCCAGCCCTGGAAAAGTGAGAAGGGATGTGTTTGTGGGGGCAGACTGACAGCAAAAAGAGATCGTATCACAGCAGTTCACTGATCTCTACCTGAAAGCAGTCTCTATGCAAGGCCGTATCTTAGTCTGCTTCTGTGGATGTTCATGGCGCAACTGCAGTGATTTCACTGATGCGGAATTGTAACACACGTCATCTCTATAATACATGCATAAATAGGCATATATAATACATATATTTTATGAATAGCTGTAAACCAAGGATAATACCTGTTAGAAACTGAAAATAACGCAGATAAAATAGCTATTTGTGACAGATGGAAAAGGTTATGTCCTAAAGGTTTTAGAGTCTTTGTCTACTGGATGATCTGACACAGATTTCATTACAGTTGAAACAAACGCCAAATCAACAAACAACATTCAGATACATCTCAGAAAACACTAGTTCAGCTTTGTCCTTCCTAAAGCATATAACTGTTTTGATCTAGAACTGATGATTATCTAGGATAGTAGTGTATGTATGCTAACTGTATCTATTGAAAATGAATTTTTTTTTTTTTTAAGACCTATGTAAAAAGTAAATATAACCACGCTTCTTTTGCTACTCAGTTCTGGATCCAACACAGAATTTAACACTACAGTTCAGATTCCTCTAATTTAACAATCACAAAAAAATTTTTCTAACTTCATTAAATTTGGGTCAGGTTCTCCTTTGTACACTTACACAATTCACTTTACATTGACTATTACTTTGTTCTTGTGCTAGAAACTTAGGGGTATTCGAATTTCTTCCTATATTTGGACCACAAATCCTTTCTTTCTTCACAAGGAATTTCCTCACTGTTGGACAGGGGATTTTCAGACAGGGTTTATTTTTGGTTGATGGGGTGTTTGGAGGTTTTTTACTGTTGTGGAAGGCACTGAAAATGAATTAAACACTGTCAATGTGACAGACTAAATTTGTATCAGATGCTGTGAGCTACTGTAGTTACTCATATATAAAACATGTGAATGTACAAAGTGCAACAAAGATTACACTGACCTAAAGCTTGGTAATAGCAATTTTATACCTATAAAAACATGAAAATAAAAATATTTAATTAGATAAGATGTAAATTATATAGAAATACACACATATAATCACAGAAACCCCGTATCAATTAGGTGATACAGTGAATGAATACTCAAACTGAGCATTGAGCTCAGTAGCATTTTGGCACAGGTTTGGCATCTTGTACAGTTCTGTAAGTATGAACACAATAAATTTATATAAATTGATATAAATTTGTGCTCACTTTGGGGCACAGGGTGAATCTTCCCTGCTGATACACTGCAGGACAAAGGTGGAGATGTTTATGCCCAAGATGAGATGCACCCCACTAAGCACAGGTGATAAACTGCTGTATTATATTAAAAACCATGCTTATTTGATTTTAATACAACACTCATCAATTTAGATATCCAGTAATTTGAAACTACTATGGAGTATGTTTAGCAGGTTTTCTCATTTAAATTTCTTCTACCAGGAGCAAATACATGAGGTGAAAATGTGCCTTTCTTCAACATCAGGAGTAAGCCTGACTTAGTGCTAAAAATACATTATGCCAAAATAGAGACTAATCCTTGGGCACTACAACTACTTTAAAAAAAAAAAAAAATATTTCATATTTATGTCATATTTCATAAGTAAGTGATTCTATAGACCTGTATCAACAAGGTTTGGAGATGCAAAATATCTTTTCAACATATTAGAAGAACAGTGTAAGTTATATGGTTTCAAGGCTGATTCACATAGCACAGTTGCACGTGTTTGACTACACCATTTCAACAAACAGTTATAAATAAATGGCGTTCAGAAGCAAGCCTCACTTTGAAGCATTCCTTGGATATAAACAGCCTTGTTGTTTCAGGGCTCCTTACACTTTTGATATTAAGCAAAGCAACACAGTTTACATGCAATGCAGGTTATAATTCAAATATAACAACTCAGAAAAGCACACAGTTCAGAGGTTGCTCTACTCTTTATAGAATCTTGCCTGAAGACTTGTTTGCCCCACCAGAAGCTATCTTCCATGCAATTAGAACTTGAAGAAACAAGTTACAAAAATGACAGAAGGCAGGAGCAGTGGAAGATCACTGGAGGTAGATCTCTTTTGTGAGACCTGCATGTTCATGCGTCATTACACTTGGCTTTGCAGCAGTTCCAAGACACTTACACAGGCAAAGAACGTTATTTGTAATAGAGCTGATTTGTGTACAAGAAAGGAAAAGAGAAACCAAAATACCAAAACCCACTAAAAAAAAACCACCAACAGTCTGACCACCATTACAGATACAATCATTTTCCCAGACCCAGCTAAGTCTGGGAAGGACATTCACTGAAGGACATTCACTAAATCTCGCTCAAATTAATTGGAATCCTGACTCTGTAGGAGTCACTGCAACCTGCTGCAAAAGTGTCAGCAGCACATCCCTGGACAATACTATGTAATTACTTTCGAAGGCTGGCTAAAATGTGGTTAACACAAAACCACCCTAGGGCAAGATTTTTAGTACATGTGAATAATGATAAAATGCAACAATTTTCAAACTCTAAGTAACTCTAAGAAATCACTGTTGAACTTTAATTCTTTTACTGAGGCACAAAAGAGTAATAAAGATTATGTCATGTTAGGAATGGAACCGTGGATAAGAGAGATGATAGTTTCACTATACATCTCTCTAAATGCTAAGCAAATGATGAGGTTCCTAGACTTCAACAGCAAACCAGTCCTAAGGAATAAATTCTCATCTCCTGGTGAGTCAACAGAGAACAGCAGAGAAAGGCATTTCAAGGACTGTAAAGGTCCTTCCTGCTCAGTGAGATGGGGTTTCTCCACAGACATCTTCAGACAGACCAGCACTGTGCTCACAGGGTAAGTTCCTGAGCCTGGGGGCAGCTCAAGCACAGATCTTACCACAACGCCAAAATGGGGCAAAGCCAGCAGGATGCTGAGCCCTGCACTAGCACAAGCTACTGGGAGCTGCTGAGGCCAGCAGTCACTCTGGGAACTGCCTGAATGCCTGCACCAACAGAGCAGTTTGAAAAGACAGCTCACTAAGCTTTATAATTAACCAGTCTTTAATGACTGAACTAAACTGATTACCTTCCCCCCCCCCCCCCCCCCCCAGACACTTATTGCCACTTTGGTACATAAAAGCTTTCTTATATGTTTCAAGAATAGTTACCTTTACTAGACTATCTGTCACCATATGCTTTGCAGGGTGCTTTCATCTCAAAAGTGTGAGTTAATGAAACTCTGAGACACAGAAGTACACAGAAATCTATTTTAAAAAAATGCAGAAACCAAAATATTGTCCTGTGGCTACTAACATCCAGGAGGGATTTCAGTTCTTACAAAGCAGTCCCAAAGAAACTAGACAACAATGGGAGATATAACTAATGACTTTTCCAATACAAAACAAAGCCATGTACTTTCCTCTAAATTGCTCTATTGTTTCCAGTGCTGAAATAACAAATAAGTCCATTTTCAGCTCAAACCCTAACATTTGGATTAATTATCCTTCAATGATTCTCTCCTCCTTCATAAAGATACGTTCTAAAAGCTTTAAAACTAAAACGGAATCCTCTTAGCAAAGTATTTCTGAGAAGTAAGTTTTAAAATATCATAATTGTGTTTGCTTAAGGTAAGATTAACTCAATTCACAGCATGATTGGACTTCTGTTCAATTATTGCAGATAGTTTTGACTCCCAAATCCCTCTTGTTCAAAAGTCACTGTAGAGCTAATGTTGTTTTCCTTCAGTGAATGACTAGTCAACCTCTGATCAATACCTCCAATAAGCACTTTCACATGAATTTCCATCCTCACAGAAAGCTTTCCAATCTCAAGAGACAAAAGAACTTCTGTGCCACGTTGTATATCTATTTTTATATTATAGCAGCTCCCTTTTTTCTAGGCTGTAAGTGGTAGTTTCCTGCCAGATCCACCCACTCATACTGCAGCTTCTCACTTCAAAACACCCAGAGAAGGAATTATGGTTTAACAAAGATCAAAGCTCTACCTAGAAAAAACACTGACCTAGGTTTTGCAACCTAAGTTGTAGCTTACGATCCATTTTCTGCTTCTACATCAGCTGTTCATATCAGCATACATGAAAGTACACCTCTGGACCATTACTGATGTTCAGTCTTGGATTTTCTTTTATAACAAAAAAACAGAATTCCTCCTAAGGGCATATTGCCAGAAGCTGATATTAAGAAACTAAACTATTGACACCATTTTTAGTCACTGTTTCCCTTGCTCTGCCTATAGGTTTAGACTGTGCCAGTTACCTCGTCACTAAGTGTAACAAATACATCTAGCAAAACCCTCACACTGTTACCACAATATTTAGAGTAAAGTTTAAGACATTGACTATAGCAAAAGACACTTCTCCCTCCCTCCCTGCTGCATGAAGGAGCTTGAAATATCACTTTGAAAAATACTTACCCTCAGACATAAATGACTTTTACATTAGAGCAATCCTTCCTCAGAAGTAGCCGGTAGCTTAGGGTTGAGAAGGAAGCAACATTTATCAGCTTTTTTGTGCAGTAAACAGATGGGGAATGCTTAAAATTTACACACATTCCTCAAATTTCCTGTCTACAGCACATAGCATATTTTTTAATGATTTAAGTTTATTTGCAATCTTCATGTCTGTGGAAAGCATAATGGATGCATACTGAGGTGTCCTGGGTTCAGCAGTAGCAGTCATGTTTTTCCTTTGTGTTAACTGGTGCAGTGCTGTGTTTTGACTTCTAGCTTGAGAACAGTGTTGGTGAAGCCGATGTTTTCGGTTGTTGCTAAGTGATGTTTACCCTGACCAAGGACTCTGTGAGGCTCATGCTCTGCCAGGGAGGAGGGGAAGCTGTGAGGAAGCAGAGACGGGGCGCCTGACCCGGGCTCGCCGGGGAGGTATTCCATACCACAGCACGTCATGCCCGGGGTGGGGGGTAACTGGGAGTTACCCGGAAGGACAGGGGCTTCCGGGTGGAACTCGCTTTCTTGGCCGGTGGTATCGTATTCTCTTCCCTTGTTATTTTCCCTTATCATTGTTGTAGTTGATAGTAGCGGTGGTGATTTGTTGCTGGACTGTTCTTGTCTCAACCCGTAGGAGTTGCACTCTCTCGATCCTCCTCCCCGTTCCTCCGGGAGCGGGGAAGGGGAGAGCCCCGGTGCGGGGGGAGGGGAGACGGACATGGACCTCGATTGTTGTCAGCTCGGCACCACTCACTGGGAGTGAGTGAACAAGTTACCTGACTGGGTTTAAACCACGACAGTTCTTTTTGGCGCCCAACGTGGGGCTCGAGGGGTTGAGATAAGAACAGATCTGACTGGATTGATAGTCACTCGTCACAATGCTGATTTATTTGCTCTCAAGGCGTCCTATTGTTCAAGAGAGGAGATACAGAAGGTATACGCCACGGGGTACCCTATGGTTTTACCTGCTGGATCACGGAGAAGACATGACAAAGTGGGATGGAAAACCTACTTCAGCTTTGGAGGAACGGGTGAGTGAACTGAAGAGGGGAGCAAGGGCCAAGACTGATCGTCCCATGAGAGCTACGGCTTCAGTCTCTGGTGAGCAGTTTCCCAGATGGAGTGGAAGAGCTGATTTTACTCCAGCTCCTGTGATAACGAAGAATAATCCCTTTCAACATGACTTAAGTGTCCAATGCTGTGACAACCATTAGAGGGGCCCTGCCTCCAGCCAGGTGGAGGTAGGGGACAATCGGATTTACTGGACTGTGTGGATCAGATGGCCTGGCACATCAGTCCCACAGAAGTATAAGGCTCTAGTAGATACCGGTGCACAGTGTACCCTGATGCCATCAAGCTGTCAAGGGGTGGAACCCATCTATATTTCTGGAGTAACAGGAGGATCCCAAGAGTTGACTGTGCTGGAGGCTGAAATCAGCCTGACTGGGAGGGAATGGCAAAAGCACCCTATTGTGACTGGTCCAGAGGCTCCATGCATCCTCAGCATAGACTACCTCAAAAGAGGGTACTTCAAAGACCCAAAAGGGTACCGGTGGGCTTTTGGTATTGCTGCTTTGGAGACTGAGGAAATTGAGCAGCTGTCCACCTTGCCTGGTCTCTCAGAAGATCCCTCTGCTGTGGGGTTGCTGAAAGTTGAAGAACAACAAGTGCCAATTGCGACCACAACAGTGCACCGGCAATATCGCACCAACCGAGACTCCCTGATTCCCATCCATCAGCTGATCCGTAGACTGGAGAGTCAGGGGGTGATCAGCAGGACCCGCTCACCCTTCAATAGCCCCATATGGCCAGTGCGAAAGTCTAATGGAGAATGGAGACTAACAGTAGACTATCGTGGCCTGAATGAAGTCACACCACCATTGAGTGCTGCCGTACCGGACATGCTAGAACTTCAGTATGAACTAGAGTCAAAGGCAGCCAAGTGGTATGCCACGACTGATATTGCCAATGCATTTTTCTCAATTCCTTTGGCAGCAGAGTGCAGGCCACAGTTTGCTTTTACTTGGAGGGGCGTCCAGTTCACTTGGAACCGACTGCCCCAGGGGTGGAAACACAGCCCTACCATTTGCCACGGACTGATCCAGACTGCACTGGAACAGGGGCAAGCTCCAGAACACCTGCAATACATTGATGACATTATTGTGTGGGGCGATACAGCGGAAGAAGTCTTTGAGAAAGGAAAATAATCCAAATCCTGCTGAAAGCCAGTTTTGCCATAAAACACAGTAAGGTCAAGGGACCTGCACAGGAGATTCAATTTTTGGGAATAAAATGGCAAGATGGACGTAGACAGATCCCCACAGATGTGATCAACAAGATAACAGCAATGTCTCCACCAACTAATAAGAAAGAAACGCAGGCTTTCTTGGGTGCAGTGGGGTTCTGGAGAATGCACATCCCAAATTACAGTTTGATTGTAAGCCCTCTCTATCATGTGACCCGGAAGAAAAATGATTTTAAATGGGGCCCTGAGCAGCAACAAGCCTTTGAGCAAATTAAACGCGAGATAGTTCATGCAGTAGCCCTTGGACCAGTCCGGACCGGACCAGATGTAAAAAATGTACTGTGCACTGCAGCTGGGGAGAACGGTCCTACCTGGAGCCTCTGGCAGAAAGCTCCAGGGGAGGCTCGAGGTCGACCCCTCGGCTTTTGGAGTCGGGGATATAAAGGATCTGAGGCCAGCTATACCCCAACTGAGAAAGAGATACTGGCAGCCTATGAAGGGGTTCGAGCTGCTTCGGAAGTGATTGGCACTGAAGCACAGCTCCTCCCGGCACCCCGGCTGCCCGTGCTGGGCTGGATGTTCAAAGGCAGGGTCTCCTCTACACATCATGCAACTGATGCTACATGGAGTAAATGGGCTGCACTAATTACACAATGAACTCGAATAGGAAATCCCAGTCGTCCAGGCATTCTAGAAGTCATCATGGACTGGCCAGAGGGCAAAGATTTCGGAATGTCACCAGAGGAGGAGGTGATGCGCGCTGAAGAGGCCCCACCATATAATAAACTGTCAGAAAGTGAAAAGCAGTATGCCTTGTTTACTGATGGCTCTTGCTGTATTGTGGGAAAGCATCGGAGATGGAAGGCAGCTGTATGGAGTCCTGGATGACAAGTTGCAGAAACTGCTGACAGAGAGGGTGAATCGAGTCAATTTGCCGAGGTGAAAGCCATCCAGCTGGCCCTGGACATTGCTGAACGAGAAAAGTGGCCAGTACTTTATCTCTATACTGACTCATGGATGGTGGCAAATGCCCTGTGGGGGTGGTTGAAGCAATGGAAGCAGAGCAACTGGCAACGCAGAGGTAAACCCATCTGGGCTGCTGCACTGTGGAAAGATATTGCTGCCCGGGTGCAGAACCTGGTGGTGAAGGTACGTCATGTAGATGCCCATGTACCCAAGAGTCAGGCCACTGAGGAACACCAGAACCACCAACAAGTGGATAAAGCGGCTAAGATTGAAGTGGCTCAGATGGACGTGGCTCAGATGGACTTAGATTGGCAACATAAAGGTGAATTATTTTTGGCCCGGTGGGCCCATGACACTTCAGGCCATCAGGGCAGAGATGCAACATATAGATGGGCCCGTGATCGAGGGGTGGACTTAGCAATGGACACTATTGCCCAGGTTATTCATGAGTGTGAAACATGTGCTGCAATTAAACAAGCCAAGCGGTTAAAGCCTCTTTGGTATGGAGGATGATGGTTGAAGTATAAATATGGGGAGGCCTGGCGGATTGACTATATCACACTGCCACCAACCCGCCAAGGCAAGCGCCATGTGCTTACCATGGTGGAAGCAACCACCGGGTGGCTGGAAACATACGCTGTGCCCCATGCCACTGCCCGGAACACCATCCTGGGCCTTGAGAAATAGATTTTGTGGCGACACGGCACCCCAGAGAGAATTGAGTCAGACTATGGGACTCATTTCTGGAATAACCTTATAGATATTTGGGCCAAAGAGCATGGCATTGAGTGGGTATATCACATCCCCTACCATGCACCAGCCTCTGGGAAAATCGAACAGTACAATGGGCTGTTGAAAACTACACTGAGAGCAATGGGTGGGGGAACTTTCAAGCATTGGGATACACACTTACCAAAGGCCACCTGGTTGGTCAACACCAGAGGATCTGCCAACAGGGCCGGCCCAGCCCAGTCAGAACTTTTACATATTGTAGAGGGGGACAAAGTTCCCGTGGTGCATATGAAGAATTTGCTGGGGAAGACAGTCTGGGTTATTCCTGCTTCAGGTAAAGGCAAACCCACTCGTGGGATTGCTTTTGCTCAGGGACCTGGATATACTTGGTGGGTAATGCGGGAAGATGGGGAAGTCCGATGTATACCTCAAGGGGATTTGATTTTAGGGGAAAACAGCCAGTGAACTCAATTGTATGCTGTTGCCTGCTGTGTAATGCTTTTATAGCCCATCAACTAGATGTCTCCAGGTCACCAGCGACTGGCCCTGACTTCCCTCCAGCCATCATCCCAACAGAGAATGAACTTTGAACATCATGGACCAAATGGACTCGGCAGCATTATAGGGATTGGTCCATGCACTAAGGAAATGATCTTTTCCTCTTGGTCTGTATGTATATGGATGTATATATATGGGAGAGCGATGGTGTATTGAAAATGTGGGATCTGAGCACGACGTGAATGGTATGGAATAAGGGGTGGATAATGTCCTGGGTTCAGCAGTAGCAGTCATGTTTTTCCTTTGTGTTAACTGGTGCAGTGCTGTGTTTTGACTTCTAGCTTGAGAACAGTGTTGGTGAAGCCGATGTTTTCGGTTGTTGCTAAGTGATGTTTACCCTGACCAAGGACTCTGTGAGGCTCATGCTCTGCCAGGGAGGAGGGGAAGCTGTGAGGAAGCAGAGACGGGGCGCCTGACCCGGGCTAGCCAGGGAGGTATTCCATACCACAGCACGTCATGCCCGGGGTGGGGGGTAACTGGGAGTTACCCGGAAGGACAGGGGCTTCCGGGTGGAACTCGCTTTCTTGGCCGGTGGTATCGTATTCTCTTCCCTTGTTATTTTCCCTTATCATTGTTTTAGCTGATAGTAGCGGTGGTGATTTGTTGCTGGACTGTTCTTGTCTCAACCCGTAGGAGTTGCACTCTCTCGATCCTCCTCCCCGTTCCTCCGGGAGCGGGGAAGGGGAGAGCCCCGGTGCGGGGGGGGGGAGACGGACACGGACCTCGATTGTTGTCAGCTCGGCACCACTCACTGGGAGTGAGTGAACAAGTTACCTGACTGGGTTTAAACCACGACATGAGGTATGCAACAAACCAAACTGTTGCTTGCCAGAACAACTTCCAAGCTCTCAGATGCATAGCAAAAAATCAAAATGATGCTGCAGAAATTTATCTTCCAGCATCTTCTATTTACTGCTTACTAGCAGCACTGCCTTTAAAGTGTTATCTCGCATATGGTGAGGAGAAATGTATCCTATTGCTATTTACTATCTTCTGGCACTAGATGTTAATCACAACCAGGCTACAGTTCTGCCATTACATCCCAAGGACCAAGGACTTCAGTCAGCCCCCAGGGAATGGTGAAAATCCTACTTCAGGGAACTGGACACTTGACCCTATAGCAGTCCTTTCCATTGCTGAATGGTTTTGAAACCTGAAGCAGCTGAATGAGACACACACACTTGCACTTAATAAGCACATTGCTCAAGATCTATTCTCTGTTAGCAATTTTTCTCTCAACTGCTTTTTAAAGTCATTTTAGCACTTTGGGCATTTGTCTTTAATGGCAAACAGTATAAAGTAACAGGAAATTTCTTCTTCGTATTTTAAACTAAATCAAGTATCACCTCACACTTACAAAGATTCTGGAAATAGGCATCTGAGCCTAAACCAGAATTTTTTAACAAACAAAAATAACTTCCGTTGGCAAGAAAACAAAACTGCTAAATTACTGATACAGTACGTTATTTAACTGTTTACCAAAAGATGTAGGCATGGACAGATATACAAAGCTGCAAAGTCTTTTCTAGGAACTTACCCATTTGGAGTAGCCCTTTACCACCAAAATACAACAAATGTTGGTGTTCCGGCTGTCCTCAGGTAAGGATTCAGTTTCTTTGCATGTTCAGGAGTCAAGGAATGTTAGCCACAGTCTGAAATACTGGTTTCCCTTTTTCTTTCCACTAATTAAAATCCCCCACAACATTTTAGCTTATGGCTTGTGCATTACATTATAATATCTTGCTCTGTGCTGGACAGCATATATAATAAATGGAAAACAGACAAAATCACTCTGGGATTTCACTCATTCTGAATTTTGAATGGATATATATGCATGGAATTTTCTCCTGTCTTTCAAATAGCCCAGTCTGGAAATATACCGGGTTCAACATACATTTAGTATATGTGTAATAGACATTTAGTGTATGTTCTTGCCAATTAAAAAGGGGAAAAAAAAAAAAAAAAAAAGGACATTGTAACAAAATTGCAGCTTGGGATGGTAGGTTTACATTTAAAAAATTCAAACTCATTTGAGAGTAGGTATCAAAGTGTTTGTATGGGAAGCATAAAATATAGTTCATTGTCCTACTGTCCCATTTATTTTTTATTTATCAAAGTGTAGCAATATAAAGAGGCATTATAGACAGAAGCAATTCATTTAGCTGTGTGAAACCAGCTGTTTGTATGTCAGAAAGATAAAACATATCTCAGACTGCTGTACAAAGAAAAATATCTGGGACACATTGTGATCAATGTACTGTTCCCTCCCAGAAAGAACAAAATAAGCAGGTTATGGGGATTCTTGCAAAAAATATTTTCCTGTATGTGGATGGTGTTGCTATCATGGCCAACAAGTTCTAGAAAAATTCAGTTCAAACATATTTCTTCAAATTAATCATGCAAATAGCTTTACAATCAGTTTTCCATTGAAACCTTTACAGCCATTATAAATGTGTCTACCAAACTTCAATTCATAAAATCATCTATATAGCACTGCAAAGCTATAAACAAATGAACTGCATATCACAGTGCACATTAAGTAGATATACTAAATTACATACAAATAAATATTGAGGTATTTAAACCCAAAATACCTGCACAATTCCTTAAATATATTTCCAGATGTTTCATGTAATCACTGTTAATGTGCAAAGTACAGAAATAATACACAGCCACTCATGGTAACATCACTAAATTGAATAGTAATCACAGACCACCTCTATATGAGTAGTAAGGGTAAATATTATCTTATAAAAGTCTCCATTTCTACTGTGTCTCTACCAATTTTCTCAGCCAGGCAGCTGCAGCTTACTTCTAAGAACAGATATACTTTGAATTATTACCTTCATACCAGGAGGTATCCATCCATTCATCTGAAACACAGGCAAATATTTGGTCCTACTTTCTCAATGAGACAAGAGGTGTAAGGGTCAAATGCTCAAAATATGGTAATCCCTTGAGTTATCTGCAGTTAACCAGGCACCTACATAGAGCTAAGCAATGAAAACAGCTTGCGAGGATGCAAGAGGTTCTAGAAATACGTATTCTGCACAGAAGACTGAGTATGATGCCCAAACTTAGATTTTAATACTTCAGTATGGCTTTAGCCAACCTCCTCCATTATTTGTCTTTCTCTGCATATTAACCTCTTTTAATGAAAGTTATAGGCTTTCTCCCAGTTTACGTGGTAGAGATGTTGGCAATACTCTCAAAGCAGCCGTGAACATAACTACACATGGAATGAATAAACAGCAGATGCAGTAGTGTGCCCCAGCTGCACTAGATGTCCTGATACTCCAAACCTGAGCCCTGACCACAGAGTATCAAAGTCCCCTTCTAGGCATCCCCTAATGTTTATTCCTGAATAAAAACCAGGACACAAAGGGAAACAACCAAGCCAGTACTGTGGAAATTGGTGGTTTGCTGCCAACATGGAACTGGAATGTAGTTAGGACGTAGACCTCAGCCCCTCAATTTAAAGAAAGCTGGAGAAAAAGCAAGTATGTTGTTAGTAGTGTTAGACTGCTCTACAGTCCTCTATACCCCAACATTTTTAAGGGCCCATATATTAAAAAATGTTGAAAAGCTGTTATGCCAAGAATCAGCTGCTTTTAGCAAATCTTTGTGTTTCTTTTCCTGCTACCCTGCAGTTCCCATATATTTTGTACCCTAGATACATTTCATACTCAGAGAACTAGATAAATATAATGAGAGATTGGTAAGGCAAAATTCCTGATAGTAATAGCTACTAACCCAAACATGGAGGGGTGTGTGTGTGAAATAAAAATCTACATTTCATGTGTCTCTATAATTGACTATATCCCACCATAGCACAGAAGAACAAAAGCACATTTTCCAGTATTTTAATACACATGGGAAACTGAAACGTAGCCAGAAAGGCTATTTCATTCAGAAATAGCTTCAGTCTTCCAGAGTTCAGACAACTATTCCATTTCTTTAAAAATATCTCCGAGATCCCAAGGCAGATTAAATCCAAAAAGAATGTGGAATGAAAACCAGTCTGAAAGTCCAGGTTAGCACAAAGCTTTATGAGATTCATTTTCAGTCCTTGGCTAGAGTTTATTTTCCTTCCCATTTACACTCAACAAATCACTACTTGTGCATTTTCTTTCATTCTATTTCATGTTATTGCCCTGACTTACTTAAAATAAAGTCCTGATCAGGTTATGGTACCTGAAATGGTGTTACTGATCACAAGAGAAAAGCATAATCCAGCAGAGGTGCACCATTCAGCTCAGCAATACTCCACTGCTTGCTTGGCACCATCCTTTTTTAATCTGAAATGTATCACCAGAGCGGAGTTTATGAGGAGCAGAGTTTATGGCTAGCAAGCACTACCAAGCAGCGAGAGGACACCATTTTTATAGGCACATAGAGCATTAACTGAAGCCTAATTTATAAAGCAAATTAAATGTGCATCACAGGAAAATGCACAGAAGTGCCAGATATCTGTAGAAATATATGCTGAAGTACAAAAAACCCACCAGCTGGTTCTGTGGGAGTGAGCTTCAAACATCTTTTAATCAAGTATACTCCAGTGTTTCCTCACGTGGTGTCTGCATGCTCACCACACAGTGTGTTTGGAATATGAAAAGTAGGCACATGTGGAGTATTTTCTTTTCAATAAAGCAATGCCCTCTAAAGCAAAGCTGCCTGTTAAATTTCAACTATTTCAGGTTTTCAATTGTTAAAAATGCTTAAGACTTGATCTTCACACATATTGAGCCTTCTAGTCACTGATTACTATACACCACACAATTAAAATGCTCGTATTGATGTGTGGCACTTACTGATACAGAATTGTACACATTACTGTTCACACAGCTTTATTTAAGTAGTGGGTCATGAGTTGCAAAATTCCCCACAAAGGTCCCTTGCTAATTTTCTAGGTCTTTCTGAAGAGCATTTTTATATACAATTATTTCCACTGGAGATGAAACAGCACAACTATAGATCACATCAATTCCCTTCCCTTCTTTCAGCTTATGAGAGTTAAGTGTATTATTTTTGGAGCTATGAACAATGAATTCACATTTGCACCCAGCTTGACTTAAGGCACAAATCAATGTATCAGTAGCAATGATAACAAAAAGAGATGGATTAACACAGTTGAAATAGCTGGGTGTCTGTACACTGTTTTAGAGACCACCACAACATTTCACATTAGTGAACCAGAACAGTGTCCAAGAACCCCAACACCATCAGACACAGTATTCCATCCATGAGCTGAAAAATTCTAAGCCTATTGGGGCAAATCAGAATTAATCACCTATGGACTTAGTTCACAGATAAAGGATGTCATAGTTTATAAAATACTATCAGAAATCATAGTTCCAATACTTATTGTTCTATGCCTTCCTGTCTGCATTAGCTTTACACATAATCATCTCTATACCACTAACTGAAGTTTCAAGCCCTAACAGTTTTCAGAAATCAGCATGTTACCAAAAACTAAAAGGCAGCTAAATTGTTTTAGATAATTTGATCTGAGCATATGAGCAATAAACAGCTTGCAGAAAAAGCTCGCTCATCTGATCTATGACAGGAGTGAGAAACCTCAGACAAGCTTACTTCTGAAACAGAAGCTACACATTTGAGAATAGTTTCCTGCAATTTATTTATACAAATATCTGTTAGACTGTCCCACTCTCATACACACAAAATAAAATTAAGGTATAGTGCAGCACTAAATACCTTTTTCAGGCAATGTTTCAGACTGATTATTTTAAAACTCTTGAACCTTATTTCTTAGCTGTCATTTACCTCTGAATTCAGGTCAATATAATTTTTCTTACAGAAACAGCATAACTGATCATATTTGGAAATTCTGAAGAGCAATGTAAGAAAAGGCATTTAGAAAATATATTATACCATGTTCTATTTAGTTTTAGTCTGGCTGAGCCTTTCCAGGTATTTCAAATCCTTCCTATTTAAATACACATCTAGTCTAATTCAGAAAAAAAACACATAAAGTGTGCACATTACAAATAAAATGCAAAAGTTAAATCTTACTTTGAATTAAAGCTTAGTTTACATAGAATAAATAAATTACTATAAATTTACTAGTCTAACATTCATGGCTTTCACCAAGATTCAGGAAATCTTCTTTATCTCCTGCTATTCATGAGTAGAACACATTTATCATAACTGTAACAATAAAACTCCTTCCAAATATTATCCAGCATAATTATTATTCCATTATTGAATGGAATATTCATATGAAGTAAAATTGTACCTATTTCTACCTTACATATGATTCAAATATAATCACATCTGTCAGTAACAAGGAGTAACAGGATATGTTACCCTCTCTATTCCCATGATTTCATGATGGGTCTGAAGATGTACAGTATTCTTCTTAAAACTACAGATTGTGGTTCCTACAATTCTGAGGGTATAAGCTGTCATGAAAAGAAAAAGTTAATTCTAGCCCCAAGCTTGCGGAAGACAGCTTTAAAATTGAAATTAACTTTAAAAAAATAAGGGGGGAAAGAGGGGCAGAACACTAAAAACTTAAACTGACACAGAAGGCAACTGAAAAGCTAAACTGCTTTTTTTTGGTTTTAACATGACTCATTATTTTATCAGCTGTTGGATAGGAAATTCTGATACATTTCTTTTCATGTAATTCCTTTAGAAGCCTGTATTCAGTACGCACATTCTTTCTTACTAAAGACCTCAGCACATTCTTCCCTTTAATTTCAGTCCCATTCATTCCCTAAAATATTCCTTCACCATCCCCTAAAATTCTCTATTGTCCTTTCAGAAAGGAAGGAATCACCACAAGCACTGCCATTGTCTCCCTCTCTGTCTGGGTTACCAGGTTTCAAATTAGGCCTACCCTATTCATGTTCCACACCTCATATAACTCTGGTTGGTTGGAAAGGAATAAATATAGATTAAGAGATAATCTTACAAAAAGAAAATACATCTGTATAGATACAAATTTTGTTTCTTTGACAGGGAGCAGGACAGTTTTTGGTTTTGTGGGGTTTTTGGTTTGCTTTTCACAGTGAGAAAACTAGTATTAGAAAATGCACTGTAAAATCCCAAGGGAGACAAGATCAGCCATCACCATCGTAACACTATCTCACACAGTTACTTTACAATAAAATCCAGGCTGTTTCTCTACTTTGGCATGAGTAAATGCATGTTAATTATCTAGTGGTGAAAATACATCTTCTTGGCACTGAGGACAAAGCTATCTTTTTGTTCACTTTAGCACAAAATCAGTTTCCAGATTTATTTCATCTCCTATTATTGAAACAATTCATAGAGTCACTTAGAATATGCAAACTCTCATTTTGGTGGCTGGTGATAATCCAAAAGCACCTTTGGTGCTTAGTATTTAATTGGTGCTTAGTTATTTAATTATTAATACACCTGCTAACCATTAAAGCACCACAGTTTTAAGTAGGTAGAAGTAAATAGGCAAAGGATATCCATAAAAATAGCCTCACTACCATTATATACAGGTTTATTCATAAATTTCCTGTTGTAGAACTTCATTTCACGCCAAGGACTGCATCAGAGAAGAATATCAATCTAAACATCTATAAATTAAGGAAACATAAGAGTACAATTGTTCATAGGCAAGCACAGATTTGCCTTTTTCCATAAACCCAACAGGGTTCCACCCAAATCTGAAGTCTAGAAAAAGGTCATCTCAATTTTAAAACTTTCAGGTGGATTTGTAGAAAAGGTCTGCTAAAGTTGAAATAAATCAGGAACACCTCGATAGATTATGTTATCCCTTACTAGAAGTGTGTCCTTAACTCTGTATTTCTTGATCTCCTAACATTCAGGAAGACCCTGCTTTGGTTTATTATCTTGACGTTCTGAAAGAGACCTTTCCTATGTTCTCATCACTGCAGCCCCACTCATTGACCATTTCCTTCCATTTGCAAGGAAAAAAATTAATGCATGAGGCAAGCTGTAACCAACATATTCTATATCTTATTACTGTAGTAAAACAGTAGTCTACACAGACACTAACACTGTAGTTAGCTGATTGCATGTGCTAACAGCCTGTAAGGAAGACCAAATCCACTGGCCCACTGCCATCACAATGGCAGCCACGTTGAGCAGAAGAATGAGGCATGGGGTGAATGTTTTATAATTCAAAATTCCTCCTCCTTAGCTTCATGTAAGACCTCCCTTTTTAAGGCTGTGGTGGCTGGATCACACCCCCCAGCCAGGTCTGAGCCACACAGAGGATGAGACTTGCATCTGAAAAAGGCACGATGTGGCTGGATACCCTGTCTCAGTAGATCCAGGCCCACTCCATAGTTCACAGGAGAGGAAGTCAGATCACCAAGACTCAAGTCAGCTCCCACCAACTTTCACTTGCTAAAAGGTACGATACAATGCCACTTCATTTGTGAATCTAGCGAGTACAGGATGACTCTATTTCAGTGACAGGGTTTCACCATGTCACTGAATGGCAGCCATGGCCTTGCTGCAATCACTTCAGAGTACAAGTGAATCTACAAGCTACAGAGTAGCAAGCAAATCTTAAAAGTCCCTCTAAATCTTCAAAAAAAAAACAATAAAAAGCAAGTGGAGGCATCACAAGATATTATTATATATAGTATAATTATATATTAATAATATTATTATATTCTACTTCAACCATAAGAGGTACAGGTAAGTCCTCACAGATTTCAGTACATTTTCAGCATACTGGGAAAACCCAGCTAATCAACTGCACATGTAAACAAGGCCTTGCAGAACAGTTTTTCATATAGGCTTGTATATTTTTCCTCTGTAAAGCTGCACACACATCCCCTCTGGGCGTGCAGCCTCAGTGGTTTATACGTATTAGGTCTTGTTTGAGCAATGTGGTTGAGGGAAGGTCTCAACTGTATGCTCAAACACTGCTTTTGCACAGAGAAGAAAGTAATCAATAGAGTAACTGCAAATCTGTGTTTATAAACCAGTCTGCTTATCTCCCCTGCACATAAGCAGAAAACATCCTCCCACATTTTGGCTGCATTTCACCTATTATCTCTGAGAGGTTATGGTCTTCTACCTATAAAATATGGGCTTAACAGCAGTCACCTTTGGCAACAAGTGTCCTATTCAGTAATGTTTTAGATCTGTAACAGCTAACTTTTCGTCAAATTAAATAAGACCTTCATGAGCCACACAGCATTAACTGTATTTTGGCTCCATGACAATAACCTCGTCTACAACTATCAGCATCAGGTTGTTCTTTCTTTTTATTTCCAATGTTCTATTTCAAAGTGGTTTATTAGTAACCAAGCTTTAATTAACTATGTTTCCCCAGTTTCCAAGAAAAGCCTATCATCAGCATTGTATGTATCAGAAGCAAGTAAACATTTTCTAAATCTTATCTTTGATCTACAACCTCCTCCTACAAAACATCTACATACCCACACAAAACAAGATAAAGGTATCCCATAGCTAATAAACTCACATTTAATCAACTTGAGGAGTACCAAGCATTCATTGTATTCATTGATGCAAAAAAACATCAAAGGGGACACTCCTTTTTTGCATTATCAAGCAGTTTGAACTTGGTTTACCTTCCCACCTTGTAGAAAACAAGTCAATTAAAAATAAAAGGGAGCACAGGTATTTTGCTTTAAAATCATTTGCAGGTCATGAGAACAGCAAAAGCACAATGATGAGTCCTGGCCTGCATGTTTACTGTCAGGTTCTGGCAGGTCTGCACTATTCAGAGTCAATTTTCCTCAAAATGAAATCCTGACATGTGAGATACACCATTTATATAAGGGAAGGCTATTGGGTTGATATACATCCTGCTGCAGCTGAACTCTGGATTCCTGAGCCTTCATTCCTGCTCCTGCTCTGGCTCCTTACTCTCCAGCTCTAGATATTTACCTCGTAACCTGGATTCCTTGACCTCCTTGAATGACTGACCTTCACTCTCAGAAACCATGGTGCCTTGCTCTGGGCTGCACTTCTCATGACACATTATACAACATTCTATTTGTTCACAGTAATCCTCTCAGTATAGATTTAGCATATGCAAGCATTAATGTGCTTGTTTTTATTCTGTAACTGCACCAGTGATCAGTTGTCTAATTTTCTAGTTAACTCTTTACACTCAAAATAAATTTCAGGTAAAACACATGCTTCAGTCAAGGATATTTTTTTTTTTTAGATTTTATAAAGTTCAAAATATTGCATTAGTAAGTTCAATAAGTCTGTAAATAACCCATGGAAAAAACACAACTGCAGGTTTGCACATGACAAAAATAAGGTCTTCAAGTACAAGGCAGCCAGAAAAACATATACAGACAGTGCAGAAGAAAAACTGAGCACAGGAACACACATTCCTCAATACATTGGGCTTGATTCAGTTGCTTTAATATAGGTCATCTAGTGATATTTTAGATGCCAAAGAGTACAAGACCTCTAAGTAAGGCTAGCAGATATAACACAGGATGTACAGGAAGACCCATGCTCTTCTGGTCTAGCAGCTGAAGACAAAGCAGGACATATTATAGCTTCTCAAATGGCGTGAGATGCCTACATTTAGGCAATTGTTATGTCCCAGATCCAGCATAGCATGTCAGTATGACCCTGAAGTAAAGCATATACTTGAATATTTTCCCAAATGGAATAAAAGTAAGTAGGTTGCACTGACTGGGAAAACCGATTTAGTGCTTCCGTGACAGTCCTTACAGCAATTTATCTCAGTGTCCATAGTCCCAGCATATCTGAAGTGAACAATGTCCCCATTTAATTTTACATTCTAATGTTAATTGTCTCAGCTTGCAGCTTGTATCTGTTTTCTGCATCCACAAAATAATAAACTAATGAGAATTAAACTTGCTGTTTATTATAAATCTACTGAACAGTCATAAAAGTCAAAATAACTGAGATAAACCCACTATAAACAGATAAATATATACTGCTTGCATAACCACTTTAACTAAGGTAAGAGTAGCAGCAATTCACCAGTGGCTGTATTTATTGACCTTCAATTTACTTATAATATTTAGGGTTCTGTCTTGACTTACAGAAAATGTCTTTTATAAAAGGAGTGCAAATGCCTGTCTGCATCCAACAGGCTGTCACATGGTTTCACTAGCAGGTTTGGTCATGCTGTTGTATTCAGGGTAACAGTTGGCACCCCTTTGCAAGCTTCATATTACTTTGGAATAACCTACGCATAGGGCTGGAGGTTTTTTATATATCTATAGAATAGCTGTGCTTTTGTTTGACTCAACTCCAGTTTCAGCTTGCAGGTCTGGCTTTGCAAAAACCCAATGTCTGAATTCAAATGGAATTACTAGGTTATCTTCTAGTTGTAATATTATTTACAGCCTTAAGCCATGCTTTGTATTTTGCTGTATTAGGAACATGAAAATCATTTACTGGGTATTTCGTTTGCATAATTAACATAAACCATTTGCTGCAAATTTTAACTATGTGAGAAATATTTTGCTGGCATGTAGTGCCTTCAGGAGAAAAAGCAGAGTTTATCAGCTAATCCTGAAGTACTTAATACCTCTGATGGATGTAGCATCACAAATAATTTAACTGGAGACACATTTTTGCAGATACCATGCCTAAAAATTACTAACACTCAGATACCTCTTTCAAAACTTATTTTTTCCTGCTGATTTCTTTTTCTATTCATTGAATGAATTCAGGGAAGACAGACTCTGCTAAGTTTCCTGTACAACCTCTTCCTAAGGAGGTTAGGATGTTTACCTTGTATTACATAAAGTCTATATTATACATATTATGTACATATTGTAAAGTACTTCAAATGTGTAAGTACAGTTTGATCATGCTACATTTCTAGATATGATTACTATTCTGAAAGAAGATAATTTGTGAAATTCATAACTTAAGATCTTTATCCACTGTACCATGAAACAGCAATATTTTAAGACGTCATCCATTTACATAAAAAAAAAAGACTTAATTAATTCCATCAAATGATATTGGGTACTTCAAAGTTTAGGAAAAAAAACAAAAACAAAAACAAAAAAAACCACAAAAACAAAAAAAACCAGGTTATATAATATTACTTTGTTCCTGTTTTCAGTTGAGGAATGTGTAATATTTGAAAGTCACCCTTTGTTTCTGGCTGTTCAGCTGGAAAGATTGCTTTTATTGTTGTTTTCTAATGACATGATGTACAGCTACCACTCAACCTGAAGTAAAAAGGGCAAATAAATTGCTTCTTTCAAATTCAGGCCCCAAAGCCTCCCAGTTTAGAACACTGAAATTTTTACCTCTCTGAAACAGTAAAAATAGTAGGCCTATTCACCTTGAGAATTTTGGGGACAGCTACTCACCAAGTATGTTGCTTCCTCTTTAGCTGGCCAAATAAAGGTCACTTTTCAGAAATTTGACCTTAGTCTGCAATAAGTTGGAAAGATAAAAATCACTTTTTCTTTTTTTTTTAGATCTAGGTTCTCTTTAACACCTGATTTGTGTACATAAATAGCTTTTACAAAATTCGGAGCCATTTTCATTATTAAACTGAAATCTAACGCTTTGCTCAGTTTACTCACTTCTTGATAGCATTACTAATTTTGGTGTTAACATGTTAATATGGGAGATGGACTCAGCAATGTTTATGGGTCCCGGCCAACTCAAGATATTCTATGATTATTTCAACATGGCTTGGCTAATCATATATTGTGAAAAGTCATGCAGTTCTGTTCCATGAAAAGAAATTTGTTCCCAAAATTGGCCAAGGGTGATACTGTACTTCATATGCTTCTCTGGCCATGTCTTAAAAACATCTCCAGGAACTGGGCTTACTTTCCTTACTTTGAAGTAAGGCAAATCCACCTGAGATAGCAAGCTGAATAGAACTCACTCTGATATCCCTCAG
Source organism: Pezoporus wallicus (assembly GCF_028554395.1). Lineage (NCBI taxonomy): Eukaryota > Metazoa > Chordata > Aves > Psittaciformes > Psittacidae > Pezoporus > Pezoporus wallicus. Next base: position 523,845 of record NW_026640647.1, read on the forward strand.
AAGAGTTTTTCCTACTTCACTGAAGATGCATAAAACAAAGCAAAGGCACAGCAAAGAGTATTACCAGAAGACCAAATTTACTTTTCAGTTTTATATCATCTGACCATTTTATATTCACGCTCTTTAGTTTCAGGTTGTATCTTACACAAATTAAACTTTATGTCACTGTTCCTTAAAAAATTAAAAAAATTTATTAAAGGAAATGGAATATAAAAAGATTAATTGTATTGCAAGAATGAATGACAGCAAGTTATATTTTCTGAGTTATTAGCATTTTGCTAATAATTTTTAGAAGCATTTTAGAGATTGAGATATCTGTTACTTACAAATAGCTACATCACATGCAACATTAACAACACTAGTACTGAAAGTCCAAATACCTACCTTCATCCACTGAAAAGAAATCCATCAGTTCTTTTCTGAGACACTCCACAAGTATGTGAGGTGTTTCTTTTTCAGTTTCTAGAAAGTACCCAGTCCATGCTCTTCAAAGCCAAAATACTCAGTAATACACTGCCGGTCATATTTTAGTATATTCAGTGAACTAAAGCTGAGACTGCCAGAAGACAACAGCTAAGCAAATAATACTGCTTCAGTCTGATTTCTTCTCATGAGCTGGCAATGCCATTATTAACTCTATATAAAGATATCTAGTGCCCATGGTTTCAGCACCTTGTCTTTTCTTTAAAGCGGTTCTTCTACAAGGATATTTCACCCTTTGGTGTGTTTCAGTTGAAAAAAAAGGGCTTCTTGATGCCTTAAAGTGGCTTAGCTTTAGTCTAGGTGTAAATCACCATATTCATACTTGCACACCTGCTCAAGTGGTTTTTAAAATACACTATGCACACTTTTTGGAACAGATTTTACTTTTAAATACTGCATCATAAGTTTTATTTACTTCTTCTATCTGTAGACTTTTCTCTGGTTATAATTAGTGTCCTTCATAGCTCTTAAGAGAAATGTGTTTTCTCCACATTAAAGCTTTGTGAACATAATCATGAAAATGGAAAAACTGCTCCACAGTTGCTTACACTGCCTTGATCACAACCGAAGATCACTTATAATGGGAAAGCACAACTTTAAGCATTTGTCTTCACTTTCTAGCAATACAAGCCGGAACCTACAGCCTTTTCCTTATACCACAGTGACAAACATATCTAAATTCAGAGATGTCACGCTCCTTGCATTCAGATTTAGAATTCTAAGGTCTCATGCTTCTAGCACCGGAGTCAAAGAATGTCTTAATTAGCTTTAACAATAAATAAGCAAACAAATGTAACTTTTTACTTTGGATTTATTCATAAGGACACAGAAAGTGAAATACAAGTTGGGTGGTTGGTTGGTTTGGGTTTTTTTGGAAGTGACTTCCCACCATTACAGCCACAGTAGAGATACTTAATACAGTGAAACAGTCCCATCTCCTCAGGTAACTGAGAGTGCAGTATCTGCTTCACTGGAAAAGAAAAAGCAGGAGCATAATAGATGAAAAGGTAATTATGGAAACTGATGTGATGTCAAGCTATTAAGTATTATCAAATAGATGTCTTCTCAGCTTCAACACACTAACTATACAAGACTTCTTTAATCCATAGCTATAAAAACAAAACCACAGACCACAAAGCTTAACAGCCTTTCCTGCCTCTCCATACAGCCTACAAAATATTTCCATTGCACTTGTGTCCAGATAAACACAACTAAAGGAACTGCTTGTTGGAATGGAATTTTTAAAGCTGATGTCAGTATCATACTTCATATTTCCATTTTCCCAAACTACTACAGCCTTTTTCAGTTATGCTTATCAACTGGGGAAAAATACCCAAACAAACCAAGGCAAAACAACAACAAATACCTAAAAAGAATTATTTAGAGAGAAAAAAAAACCGTATCTCATCTCATTATGATAATCCATTAAGTGTAAGTAGGTCATTCGCTTTCTTTATGCACATTTCCTCGGTTATTCTTGTTCTGAACACAAGATGTTTTACCAATATTTAATATTAAACAATAACTTACATTCAAAAATGCTACTTAAGTGTTGAGCTAATTCTAGGGAACACTAAATAGCACAGAAATTGAAGATCTTAAACTGACAACCCCCTAAGCTTTAAGGGAAATATGTGCTGATTTACAGCAAGGATGAAAGAAAGGTGTTACTTCTCCCATTTCAGTGTTGTCCCATGATCCTGAAAAGCAAGGAACCAGCGAAACAACAAATGTTTCTTCCCAACATGGGACTTGACTCTTGCCCCACTCCAGTTTCACGGTTTGTGAATTCTTTGACCCTGTGCCAAAGTCAGCAATACTGGAAACATCTATGGCAGTGCTCTATCAAGGAGAGTGATCTTCCTGCATATGGGGACAGCAGTTACTGACTTTGTGGAAGACATGGAAATCAGTCAAGAAATTTCCCAATAGTAAAGGACCTGATGTCCAAGTGTATTTCTTTTCTAGTATGTAAAGTTTTCTGAAATTGAAAGCTTAATTTTTCAAAACAAGATAAATCCATTTTTATACAATTTTCTGCCTCTTGCTTAGAAATACAGCAATTTTGCCATAAGAAAAAGAATTTTTAAACTTTAAGTCTTTCCTAAATGTTCCCATAAAAGTCAGGAAAGAAAACAAACAATATCTCACTATGCAAACATACACAATGTCTTGTTTTTCTTTTTTGAGACACACCCTAATATTTATTCATCAACATAATAAACATTTTTTACTTTTTTCCCCACATACACATACAGAGATTCCTTTATATGTGCTTTATCGCTTTCCCCACTCTATTAGGAACTGACAGAAAATATGGGAAAGAACAATATGCTTATTCGTGGACATAAGTAATTTGCTCAACTTTATTCACTTTACTGAACCATAAGTTTGATGATATCCCAATGCTTTATTTAAATAAGAAGATATTTCCATCAGGAGAAGACAAACCAGCTTCCTATGGCTACCTTTAAGTATTATTAGTAGTTTTATTAGTGTCATTAGAATCTATTTTATGGCAACGCTTGGAGCTCCAGCAAGGACTTAGCCAGCTCCTGAGGGATCAGCCAAAAAGATCTGCTCTCTTAGAAAGTTTACAGTGGTAGCAGGGAAAATACTAAGTAATCTGCTACAGATTGGAAATTAATACACTGAAACCTGCCTTTTTCATTGCCCATAATCTTCAACTCTGATGCAAGTTTCCCAGGACTCCAAATGCAGTCATTTTCACGCATAACATTAAACAATATCTGAGCCACTCCTATGAGTTGTCAGCATCAACTGACCACTCACAGGAGTTCAAAACTGGGTCCAGCTTCTCACCCAGAAGGAAAGAAAAGGTCTCTTTCACATTCTCCAATTAGGACTTAAAGGACTGTGAAACTGCTCAGTAACAACATCCCAACAACTGAATGAGGCCCTAATCCAAGCCTTAATTCAGGCATTTCAGGGCTGTGTTGGATGATGGCCCAAAAAGCAGCAAACAACAAATTTTTATTTGTTGTTTTTCCAGCTTAAAAGCGTGTGCATTATGGGAGTTTTGCCTACTCCTAAATTACAGCCTGGTGCTTAGGGAATATTTCCAGAGTTATGGATGTACTTTATATGCAAGGTAAGCATTAGTAAGGATAATATTTTAATTGCACCACTGCTGTGGTTAACATTAGCTACACACACCACAACAAACAGATCAGCACCATACTGGAAACCCTCCAATCATTATACATAATGATTTTACAGACAATAGGGGAAAAAAAGAAACTAAAACATGTGGCACACCTGGTCTCTGGATAATGTTGCAGACCTTTGGCTTGTGTAAGTTATTCCACTGAAGTAATGGAAGCACTGTAATTTACACCAGATGAAGATCCATTCCAAGATCTGCCTCTTCCAAACAGAAATATCATGACAGTATGTCAAATGATCTGACTTGACAGTGCATTTTTTTCATGCATTAGTTACCAGAGTATAACACTGCAAAGGGAAAATATACTGCAGATATTCTGTGTTGAAAAATAACCCCAAAGAATCCTCTACAGACATAACCAGTTTCACTACTGCTCAAGTAAGCCTTTCAGAAAAGTGCTGGTTGGGATTTGGCTTCAAACACAGAATCTAGAAAATCAGAAAACCCAGACTGGTGTTGGCTTTTCTGGGGTTGGAGGGCTGGGTGTGTTATTTTATAGTGTGGGTTTTGCAGGGGTTGTTTTTTTTAAGCCAACTCCTCTCCACTAGAAGCATCATGTTCCAATCTCCCCAATTAATGTGTACTGGGAGTCCCATTTTTACATCTCCATCTACCCTGTCAATAGCCAACAATCTTTGGGTTAATCTAGTGCCAAAACCAATGTTTCTGTATTTTCTCTTAACCAGAAGATGGTAGTCTAGAAAGAACCAGAGAAACAGAAGCAGGACTGAAATTAGGTATTGCACCATCCTGTCCTGCAAATTAATAATCATACCAAATACATTATAACTTTATATTATCACAATTCAAATATACCCTTTGACAGATGTTTGATTACTGGAAATATTCTACCACGGGACAGTAGCTGAGAATGTAAGTTTAAATTAATTTTTTCCAAATAAACCAAGATGATCCTAAACTGCCAGTTTTATTCTGATCTCAGAAAGTTCAATGTAGCCTATTCCCTTGCCTATTACATAGATGGATGAAAGCAGACCACTCCATAGGTTTTTAATCCTAGCTATGCTGGGAAAAGGTTTTGCACTCAGAGCACACAGGGAATTGTCTTTAGTGTGTATCGATGACCTTTTCCAACTGAGTTCTGATTTAGAAAAGGGACTTTTCAACTGTCCCAGTGTTTTCAACAGTGGGGCTTTGGTTAAGATCCAAAACTCCAGGCTTGTTTAATAAGAAGATTCCAGGCAGTCCAGAGCTGACCCTGGCCAGTCGCACTGGAGCTCCAGCTTGCTGACGTGGAGGAGGAATACTGTGCAGGGGACTGAGTAGGTCCAGATGCTTCTTCTCTCTTCAGAAAGAAAATTACAATCCATAGAAGAGGAGCGTGGCACAGCCAGCTTTGTGAGCTAGGAACTTTCATGATCTGTTGGACTATATTCACATGTACACTTTTAACTCTAGCAGAGACACAGACTGTTTCTGGAACACATGTTTGATAGGGGCCGAGTTGCAGGACCTAAGGCAACATGGGGGGCTGGATGATTTCATTTCCCCTAAGCTAAGACAGTTGGTAAACATGGGTATGGCTTGCTGCTTTTTTTGCTTTTACTGTTATGAATTGTGTGGCTAATTGATGACAGGTTGCCTAGAGCCTGGGACAGACCTCCTGCATGAAAGATGGAGTAAATAAATGGTGGCTTGCCTTTATTTCACTGGTTCTGTGCTGATTCCTGGAATAGTAGATTGGCTTAGCATTTAAAGGTACCAGGCTAAAAGAAGGGAGCAGGCTCATTACATACAGGCAGCCTGCATGCCACTCTTGAATCAGTAACTGCTCCTGGTTCTCAGCAGTGGCTCCAGGCACAATCTCTTCAGGTGAAAGGGGTTTTGGCTTCCAATGAATTTTCCTAAGACATTCCCAAGCTCTGAATTTACATTATATACTGCAGATCAGAGGAAAAATAAATAAAAACATGTGAGCCTCCTGAATTAAAAAAATTCAGTCATTTTCTCAGCCAAAATTTTTCTTGTGCAAATAAACCTGCTAGTATCTTGCTCAAATAAAGTGTTTATTACCCCAGTTATACACAAAACCTGCACAGGTGTCTCTCCCTCAAGCTATTTCAACGCCTACTGCATGAAAAGTATTTCCACTACATGTAGAATATCTAAGGTTGTTAGTTCAGTGCCAAGCTGTACAAGAATAAAATGGAATTAAGTTTCCATTTCGCAATCAGCTTGATTCTGAGAGTAAGATTCCATGGTTCAAAGCAGCAATTTTAAATTAATCACATAGTTTACTTTCATGATAATCTAGTAAGGATAACAAGAAAACTGGTCATGTTTATTCAGTATGGAAATCTACTCAATCTTAATTAGGACCATTAATCAATCATGCATCTCCTAATTGTTTGTTCCACAAATGGGAATCAGTACATATTAAATAAACTAATTCTCCCATTTTACCACTGAAGCAATACACCTACAATGAAAAGAACTGTGGAGCGAATGAGAAATTAAGAATTTGTGAATTCCCAGTTTGAATCAATGTTGGAAGGTGACCACCAGGGACGGAGCTGAGGCACAGAGAGGTGGGTGCAAGGAAGGAGTGAGAACACAATGGTCCCTGTTCGTCTTGCTTGAAGCAAGTAAAGCTGGCATGTGAAATGAAGAAATAAAATGTCTTAAGTCAAATAAAAGTGAATTCCCTGCCCAAAACGTGTTTCTCACCTAAGACAGCTGCAGCTCAGCAGCAGGGCTATCCAGTTAAATGCAAGTCCAAATGCTGCTCCACTGCCCTAAGTAAATGTCACATTGCCAAAGTGAAGTTCCCTCCATCGTCCTACCCATACCCAGGAGAGAAACTGCACCTTCTGAAGTCTCCTACTGCCCTGCCCTTAACTGAAGGATGAACAGCAGGCTCACAATCAAGCCTGGGGCAGGCAGGAGGTGTTTATAGATACAGAGCAATTAATTTATTGACTGACAGAACTAAAAATATCAAAGGATAAATTCATTTTTTGCTAAAAATTCCTAATAATTGGAAAATGAACATTATTGTAAAGGTATTAAACAGCTCCATAAGGTCATTCCTATTGTTAAGATTATTTCTAATCAAAATAGAGAAACAGTCAACCTCACAGCAGATACAGATTAGATGTTTCTTCCATGACACAGGATTGAGGGAAGGCACAGCAGAGGGTATAACTAACCATACATTTCCCATAAACAGCTATGTAATTTCAACTTAACTGCACTGTAAACACTATAAAATCCTTCCATGAAGTATATTTTCTATGCACACCTCCTTGTTATGGTTGGCTAGATTTATGTAATTACGTACTGCTTGAGGTCAATATGGAAAGCAGGACTCATTTATTACTGGCAAGATCTTTCCAAAAAGAATATACCCTGAGGAGTCCAGTGATCAGGCACAGAAGCAGAAAAGCCAACTAGTAAGGTACAAAGCTTGTGACTACTTCATTAAGAACATAATTACTCTTCAGAATATCTCAAGGGCAATAAATTAAATTCCACATGCACATCTGGTAATAAACAATGAAAGAGCAGAATAGCATCCATATAAACCTGGTAACGGAAGCATCTTCTTCCAAAGAGCACTGTATATGAAAATGTGTAATAGTCTTTTGCAAGACATCCTCCTGCTATACAATTAATCATTCCTGTTGTAAAGCAGGTGTCTACAGTTCACTGTGAAACATCCTTATCCAGGATAAGGTGGTCACTGTGAACACATCAGTAGGCTGGTTACTGCCTACTGTGTGAATAAATCAGTAGGCTGATTACTGAGGGCTCTCCATCAGTATCCAAAGGGAATATTCAGAATCAGCAGACAACTGGAAATAGATGCTTCACCACTCTATGCTTCCATCACCCTACCTATAAGCAGTGCAACATCCTTAACACATGAAGAACTTAGGCATAATGCATAGGTATGTAGACTCTTTTGGAAGTTGATGCCTTTTTACTATGGTGTAGCAATATTATACTTTCAATTAATATAGAAATAAAATCCATTTCAAAGACCACCTAATACAGTAATATTAAAATATAATTAAGGAGGCATTTTAATAGACCTCAAGAAAAATGTCTCTACAACTTTGTTTCCTGTTTTAAAGCTCTGTTAGTGCTTGAAGAACAAAAAGGTTATTGCTGCCTTGAAACTGGAGAATCTCACAGATCAGAAGATCTTGTAATAATGACTGAAAAACTTTCCTATAAAACCAACAACTAATTAATTTCAGGAAATTTATAGACTATTCACAGGTAATAGAAGTAGAGAATTCAAATGGATGGTAAATCAGAGGAATACTCCTTAATCAAAAATTAAAGTCAGTTTGGATAAAAGGCAGTTGTAACATGTTAAGTGTTTTCTACTCTCTGTTCTGTTGTTCTTATACAGTATTCTTATACAGCCTAACACTTGTAACAGCCTATTCAAAGCTTCAACAGATCCTTCCTTTTTACTAGATAAGGGATGTTCATGCTCAGACCAAACAGTACATGCTAGTACATAGAGACTAGTCATGTTTCTTTCTGTAGAAAGTTTCTCTTAGTAACAACCATCTATAGCACTGGTGCAACATATTACTTGAGCTTTAATTCATATATGACACGCCAGAAACATCACAGGCTACAAAAACCTGTATTTTCCAAGTCTGTCAGACTCTTCATAATACAGCAGTGCATGTATTAACACAAGTGCTGGAAAACTCGGTATGCATTTAGTTGGACTGAAAGCAAAACACTGCCCTTTGGGCATTTTACATGAAGACAATTCCATTTCCAACACTGGAGCTGCCTGGTAGCAGGCTTCTACACGTTTCCCACAGGATGGGAAGGGGAAAATAAAAGAAAAAAAGAAAGAAATAGCATAAGCTAGAACAGATTTAAAAAAAAAAAAAGCAATTTGAGGTGCACTCTGTGTTCTTCAGTAGTACATCTGTTGGTAGGGATAATGGTTAGATCTGCAGTGTCTCCAAGCCTCAAATCTACTACTGATCCCTGAAAATGTATAGCAGAACTATACACAAAGAATGGCACATGCCTACACCACCCTTAGGAACAGGGGCTATGTTTAGTTCATTAATGAACTAAAGTCAGAAGATGAACCATTCCATTAATCCTAACCAGATTCAGTTTTATATGATTATACTGGGAGATAATAGGGATCCATTAAAACCATACCTTTTTTCTTGTGTGAGGGAGGAAATGAGAGAACAAACTAGAGAATGGCTCTTACACATGAGCTTAAAACAGCTTATACTTACACTGTAACCATTATAACTGCTGCACAGTGTCTCGCAGCTCTCTCCAAGAAAAATGCCCTTCAGTAACTATTTGATAAAGCTATACTCTCCTGGATCCTAAAAGTGTCCCAGGTAATCTGAGTATCAGTGGCTAGTCCAGACAAAAATACTATCCAACACCACATATTTCCACTTCAATTTGTCATCTTTCAGCCTATAGACCACCTTTATCTCAAAAGCAATGATGTATTTTCGGCTTTTTCAGAAGTTGTACCGTTTAACCCATGGGTTAGACTTAAAAGTAAACTGAAAACAACAAAACAAGCAAAATGTGTTACTCCTTTTCACAAGAGAACTCTACTTACCAAGCAGTAACAATGAAGAAATTGGGGCTTCGAAAGCAGTGACTCTGGATGTAGACATGAAAAGCAGCAGGATCTTGCTCTCTCGCATGGCATTTTGAAATGTACGCATGTCATCAATTGCTCAGTTGTGATTTCTGTCCCAGTAAGAGAAAGGCAGCAAACTGTCATGCCAGAAAGTTTCTTCTCATGGCATCGAGTCAATGCTCACTGGCATTTATAGGACTTAGACTAAGCCACAGCTGTGTCCTGTTACAAAACAGGACCATAGGAGCCTTCCAGGCACAGTCACATTCCCTCCTATGACCATTGCTTCAGCACAGGGCTCCTGAAGTCTTACTCCAGGCAGAGCTACAGGTTAGGGTGTTACACACATGTCATGGTTTAAACCCTAGCCAGACAGCTTGTTCACTCACTCCCAGTGAGTGGTGCCGGGCTGACAGCAATTGAGGCACACACACCCCACCCCCCCCCCCCCCCCAGGTCTCTCCCCTTCCCCACTCCCGGAGGAACGGGGAGGAGGATCGAAAGAGTGCAACTCCCACGGGTTGAGACAAGAACAGTCCAGCAACCAATGTACAACACAAATCACCACCACTACTATCAACTACAACAATTATAAGGGAAAATAACAAGGGAAGAGAATACGATACCACCGGCCAAGAAAACAAGTTCCACCCGGAAGCCCATGTCCTTCCGGGTAACTCCCAGTTACCCCTCACCCAGCCATGCGTGCTGTGGTATGGAATACCTCCCTGGCTAGCCTGGGTCAGGTGCCCCATCTGTGCTTCCTCACGGCTTCCCCTCCTCCCTGGCAGAGTATGAGCCTCACAAAGTCCTTGGTCAGGGTAAACATCACTTAGCAACAACCAAAAACATCGGTATCACCAGCACTGTTCCCAGGCTACCACAAAGGAGAAACATGACTGCTACTGCTGAACCTAGGACAACACACCAAACCTCAAGTCACTATCCAGATTAGGCACGCTTAATTCAGCCCCAAACTTAAGTGTTTACTGAATATTTTGTAGCTTTCCCCTAAGGTTTACCAGGAGTTCATCTATCACCCTAAGCACACAGATTGCCTTTAGAACCTGGAAAGCCTTATATTGCTGCTTCTTCTCTAGTGGGATGCAAGGACCTTTTCTACATCAGATTTGAGCTCAGAGCAAGCTCAAACAAAAGCCACTGAGATTCCCCTGACCTGCCCTGAAACCAGAAATTGGGCTGTGTTTGCATACTGACATGTACTCACGACTGGAAGCAACCTTCAGTCAAAACCAAATGAATTTGTGCAAAATGACAGCACAACTCAGCATGGCTTCATCTGGGGGATGATTACAAGAAGTCTGCATAGCTCCAATACTCCAGTGATGATCGATTTTAAAAACACTGCTTATATGAAAATAATCTCTACCTGCACTTAACATTTCTCAGTATAATTGAGAAATCATTTCTAAGGTAACTACTATTATTACATGTAACTCACTGCTATATCATTTTTCTTCATTCTTCAGATTAATAGACCCTGGTGTTTGTTGCCTTTTTAAAAATGAAACACTGAAATAGTTACAGTTTTCTTTCATGAAGGGGCAAACAAACTAGGTATAAGTCATCTAATTACAAGAAATAAGGCTATTCACGTGCTTAAAGTCAGGTTCTAAAGTACTCTTTTGAATGGAAGACTTAAATCACCAAATGTTTACTTTCTGTGTTCATTACTTTCAAACACAAACAAAATAAACTGCCCATCTTGCACAGTGCCTGTAAAACAGACAAATTCCATCCTGCAGAAGTTTCCTAGGAAACCAGAGAAGGCTCAAAGAAACATAGAACAGATGGAAAAAGAAAAAAAAAAGTGCTCCATATCCCTCAATTTTAAAACCATGAGAAAGACACTACTAACAAAAATTAGAGCAGCACAATTCACACTGGTTGGCCCTTACACTCTTCATAAAGGCAAACGTGCAGCCTGAAGAGATCAAGATTTAACACTTCTCCCCCCATCATCCCATCGTGCCCCTAAAAATACAACTGAAAAAGGCAAGAAATGTGAAGATTTTGATAGAATGTGGTAAAGCTGAAGATTTTTGGTCTGTACCCTTAAAGGATTGCCAACCTCTCAGAGAGGTGGGCTTACTGAAACCGAACAGCAAGCAATGGTTTATGTGATTTACTGCCTGCAGATTTCTTTACAGATGAGCTAGATTCCACTTCTGAAACTTCTGAAGCGATTCAATGTGAAAATCCATGCAACTCAAGAAATGTATTATTAGCATGATGACTCGGTATGTATATTACAGTAGTACCCTAAGGCTCCATTTGAGATCAAGGATGCTTTGTGCTTAGCACCGCACAAATTCATAGGAAGGGCCCGAGCTTTACAGTAACAACATAAAATCAAAGTATGCCCAAGCCACTCAATCTCAGTATCCAGGTTTAGATAAAATTTTCTAACACCACAGCAAATGTTTCAACAAAATAAAAAAAAAATAAGAGAAAAAAGGAAAAACAGGTAAAAAACAATTTACCTAACTTCAGTCCTAATTTCTGAAGTAGGCTTCCAGCACTCTGCCAGTCATCAGTATAATTCCAGGATTCAGTGCTGTCACAGCAGCCATAATGTTGTGCTGGCTTTTCCTTCCCCACATGGCTCCATTTTCCATGTTATGCTTTGCTTGTCAGCAGGCTTGATGCTTTTTACATCAGGTTCTTCCCTTCCTTTGTTACCAACACATGTTCCAGTACTTTCTGACTCTTGCCAAAGCAAGCATTGAAACATCTGGAAATCATCCTCCATTACTTTCACCAGCGAGATGCATTTGCCTTGGATGTATTGCCCATACAGTGGGAATGTCTGATGTCTTAAAACTTGACATTTTATATATATGTGTATATAGCTTTAAAATACACTACATATATCTCACATTCTATATATTACACTACTCTAAAATTTAACATGCAGTAAGTTCAAACACACATGAATTTCTTTCAGAAATTTAAGCATGCATGCTTTACAGCCCAAAAGATTCCTGATTTGGAAGAGCTTAAATTACAGATATTTAAAATCAATACAGTGCAATACGTTACATTCAGCATTTATTATTTTCCTAGTGCATGGGATTTGAAATGAAATATTACTTTTTCCCCCTGAGTTTCCTTGGCTAGGGGAACAGAAAAAAGCACATTTAATGAACAAGATGACATTTCAGATGTAAAACTGGGAGTCTTTTGTACAATCTGCCTGTAATGATGACAAAGTGCTAGGATTTGAATACCAGGTCTATGAGATACTTAGCTGTGTCTTCAGAAGCTGTTGCCTATGCATTCCCCTTCACTACTCAGAACAACCAAGTGTTTTTTAAAGGTTCAGTTTTATATAATGTAGGAGGGGTAACAAATTAGATGCTGTGTGTTGGAAGATACAAAGTATGCATAATGCAACAACTCTGTCTTGTAAGCCCTTTGTCAAAACTTTTGCTTTAATGCCTCACAAGCCTAAGGAAACCCCATCAAGGCTGATATATAGCATGTGAAAATCTCTTGCATGTTGCATAGAGCCAAGGACTCCTCATGAGGTACAAGCTCCCCCTCACACCCAGTGCCGCTCTGGAAGTTCCTGCCTCCCTTGCTTCCCTTCCTCTTCCTGTGTATTTCTTTACAAATTCCTACTATATGACAAAGAACAGCATCTTTAGTTTTATCTCCCTCTCTGTTGTTACCACCACTTTAGCCTACAATTTTTAGATAATTCTCTTCCTGGTATTTCTTACCCATATTTTTACACAGACGGCAAGTACTTAATTCCTCATTCTCATCTGAAATTTCATTAAAAACTTGTTTCTTTCCTGAACTAGATTACAGAAGACTAATTGTGAAACCATGAGATTTCATCCACAATAAGGATTCATTACTCCTAATCATGTTCCTGTATTTTATTTTTCCCGCCTCTCATAACAGCAACATTCAAGCCAATACTAACTTTTAAGATTTCATGAGAGAGTGAACCAAATGCTTTACTAGCAGTCAAACGTTTTTACATCAACACAGCATTAAGCCATCAAACAACAGCCTTTCAAAATTATTGGTGGGGGAACTCTGCAATGTTTTTCCTCTGTAACAACTGCTATGCAATTTATAATTCGACAATACACACAATGACACAGAGATGCTACCATCTGCAAGTCTGATCTCCAAAATGTTTTTGAAAGATCTGTTCATACTCCAAAGACCTAAAGTTTAATAGATTTTCAAACTTGATGAATAAATCATGAATAATTTATTATAATAAATTACCTGTCCTTGTAGAAATAATACCTGACAGCTAAAGACACCTTCAGCCAGATCAGTATCAGCAGCCATGCTGTTAGGCAATGTTAAGCCAGGACAACCCCAGAACTATACCATGTTTTGCTAACTAGAGCCCACAATGGTTAATCTTAGCTTTGCTTGATTTAGTTGGCAGGCTTCTATATGCCTGATCACAGCCACCTCAGCTAATGCTTTCCTTTCTTGACATTTATTTCCTGTGCAAAGCATCACCACCATTGGGACAGAGACACATGTGAACATAAGTGATATTTTGTGATGGGAAAAGAAATCTAATTTAGGGTAGTTAGATACCACTACAGTAGCACTGATGGCTTAAACCTAATCATATATTCTATCCATATATCCATATTCCAGGAGATTTCAACTACGTATCTCAACAATGTGCCATGGTATGCTGTTGTCCAACCACTGAACCTGTGAGTCTCAGTATTTGGAAAACTTAAGACGCTGCAGCTGAGGGGAAAAAACACACCACTTTAAGGCAGAAATAAGACAAAAGTAATTATCATAGGATAGTAATCATTATGGTATTACATCACATTTTCATTGGATCAAAAGATTTGGTAGAACCCTGTAAAGAAAATATTAGTGAACAGCTGAGTGGAAAACAAGCCACTGAGCACACACAGCTTCTGTTCACTGCTTCTGCTTTAGTTTTTTCCTTAAACATTTTTTCTTGACCTACTGGAACATTTAACAAGACAGAAAACAGAAAATGATTAAATACCAATAAAGGTCCACCATGATTTCCTGGAAGAGAAAGGACTGCTTTAAACAAAACCCTCAGCACAACCTCTGAGGTTTATTCTTGTAATACAGCTAACCAAGAGGTAACCAAGAAGAGGTAACGGTTTTCAAATGAGGAAAAGTTTATTCCTGGCTTTTAGCTTGTATTTCATTAACATTTTATCATGCTGTATTAATCTTGGAACAATTGGGCCAGGACAGACTCATGATGATACCTTTTCCTCCCCCCTTCTCCTGCACTACAATGTCATTGTGTCTTTAATCCTTCACTTCAGATGGTCAGCATGCAGAGGGATGCTGGCAAGCATTTCATGACCAAAGAGTATTTGGAGAAGATACTGTATGGACCTTCTCAGCCAGCCATCTACTGCACAGCAGGGAACAGGCCTCAGTGAGACAGTTTACTCTTCTGTTCCTACTCTAAATGAGTTCATGTCCAAAACCCTGAATTCCTGCCAGCAGTATCAGAGTCGCTGCTTGTGTTTCTGTTCAGCCACATTATCCAAAGAACAGGGGCACAGAGATTCAAATTAATTCTTTAGTCCTCCCATGCTACCATTACATAGTCCAAAGGCTATAAATGAAAACAAGTGAAGACACAAAACACTGTGGAATTTTTCCAGTATAAACCCAACTCCATTATATCATTCTCTCAACTGCACAATTTACACAAAGCTGCAGAAAAATACAAATTCTCCAAAACTCCAATCAACTTTCAGCTGGCAGCAGCATGGCCAAGGAACAACCTTAGACCAGCTCTTCAAAGACATGACCTGTCTTCAGCAGCTAGTAAAACCAGAATCCCAAGGGCCTGCACTGAATAGAGATTCCCTGTACAGAGAGCATCCCACCGCTGGCCCTCTGACAATCATTCTTAGTCTTCGTGCTTATATAACACATGACCTTCCTGCAGCAAAAGCGGGTGAGATAGTGGGATAATGGAATTGGTTCTCACTACAAGAATAAAGGCCAGCACAGCAGGCTATGAAAAATGTATGTTGCTTACTAAGAAGATAATTGTAAGCTACGGTTTGGATATTTTAATTGCCACAGCACCAAGGGCTTATCAGCATCCAGAGCTTCCTACATGCTATTCTTTTCATAACCATAAATCAACCTAGAAAATATGAATTTATAGAACAAATTGGTGTGACACTTCCTTTGGACAGTATCACTCTTTCATTCTTTCTGGTAGTTCAGCAACAGCCCTAACTCTTCAAATTTCTCAGAATTTAAGTCAGGAAAAGCATAAATCGCAGAACATAATCTGTGATAAAAACTGTAGAGAAAAGGTGTAAATTGTGCACAAACGCATTGATTAAAGATGTAAACAGTACACAATGTTACCTGATGTACCTCTCAAAGTGTTGTGTGACTTATAAGCCATTTTTCTCCAGCTTTAAAGTACCTGCTTTCTTAAGTAACTGAAGAAGACTTACTTTATACTACTAGAAGAAACACATTTTCCTCATTCCCTTCTCATTATGCTTTCAATTAATTCATCAGACACTATAGTTCAAATTACACCAAACCTTCCTCATGTGATGGGACTCAGCAAAGCTTTCAAAGGGCAGTTTAACAAGGTAGGTCTGCTGCAGCCTGAGATTTGAGACAGTGAGAGCAACAATCTCTCCTCGTGCTCTGAAAGTTCAAACTCCAAGAAGCCTTTGTCAAAAAACTTGAATTCCAAGTTAATCTGATTAATTTATTCATTTTACTCTGAAAGTTACTTGGTTTTGTCCTGTGCATTAATTAAGAATAGGTTCTATTTTTTATAAAATAAGTTGAAGTGCAAACACAGTCTCTCATCTCCAACCCAAGTGAGAATCCATTGGATTGGCACTTTGATTTACTCTAAGAATAATTTTCAAGGAAAAAAAACAGCTATATCACCAGGACTGTACACAAAAACATGCAGGGTCACAAAGACAAACATGGGTGAAACAATCAGTGTACATATAAGGACAGACCACATGTCTCCAGCTGGAATTTTGACTATTTTTTCATTATTACTTTATTGGGTTTTGGCATTGAGTTCATTGCCTTTCTCTGTATATGGAAAAATACTTGCACACGGGCCATGAACATCTGCTCAGTTTTTCTAAAGGATCATAGCGTTACATGAAGGTCTGCCTTTGGAATTTGTGCCTCTCCACATTTACGCACAAGAATCCCTACGTTTCTTTTCTCACAAACCAGCAAAAACTGAATAATGTGGCAAGATGAACAGCTCTAATTCTAACCACAGAAAAAACATATAACTTCCTTTTAACCCAGATAGAAATAGTAAATACCACTTAAACAGCAGGAGCTGTTCCTAAGCAGGGTTTTGGTGGACAGTTGTTTTTAATGAAAACATCTAAGGAGTTAAACAAATTTAAAAGGGCTTTTTTTTTATGTCAATATACACTACTGTTAAACAGGACCAATCCTGCAATGTTTTACATGAACAAATCAACCCAACAGAAGATTATCATCCTGAAAAAAGTTGCAAAGATGAAAGGACTTCACCAAGAAATGAGTGTGAGCATGCCAAAACATGAATGAGAGCATGAAATGACCATTTGGTTTCTATGGGAATAATCTATATTTGTAAACATTGTGGGGGAAAAAACGCCTGCACTAACAACCACAGCATGCAATTACTCGTCAACCACAAAGTATGTTCTAAAAAAACCCAAGCTAACGTGGACAGCTTAACATGACGCTCAGTTCTATGTATTCCATGATTTTGAGCAGAAGTTTGCTCAATCTGAGCAGGAGGATTTTTCTTGAGAGCTGTTCTTGTGGAAATTTCTGTATAGAGTCTCTTTCCCACACTTTTACAGGCAAGGAAGGCAACCACAAATATTCTAAAGTCATGAGTCAGTCCCCAAAGAACTGTGATATTTTTTTCTAATACATAATTGATCCTCATGTTCTGCTTATTTAGAGCTATAATCTACTTTCAAGTTATTTGCTATGAATAGACACACAAACTGATACCTACATGCATGCACACACACGTTCATGTTTTCTCACTAAGAAAACAGAGGCACACATGCAAGTGAATGATCTTAAGATCTGGAATTTTGTGGGGAATAATTAAGTACAGGAGAACAGCTGCTCAGACCCAGTCAGCATCAGTTTATGAAAGGCAGGTTACTGCCTGACTTAACCTGGTGTTCTCTAGCAAGGTGATCCGCTTCATGGATGATTTTGTCTACCTAGACTTAATAAAGGCTTTGACACCATTTCCCACAGCAACATCCTGGAGAAAACCGCTGCTCATGGCTTGGACGAGAACACTCTTCACTGGGTAAAAAACTGGCTGGAGGGCCAGGCCTAAAGAGTGGTGGTGAGTGGAGTTAGATCCAGCTGGTAGCCAGTCACAAGTAATGTTCCCCAGGGCTCAGTACTGGGACCAGTTTTATTTAATATCTTTATCAATGATCTGGAGAGAGGATTGAGTGCACTCTTAGTAAGTTTGCAGATGACACCAAGGTGGCTGGGAGTTTTGATCTGCCAAAGGACAGGAAGGCTCTGCAGAGGGATCTGAGTGGGCTGGGTCAATGGGCTGAGGCCAGTTGTAGGAGTTTCAACAAGGCTAAGGGCCAGGTCTTCCACTTGGACCACAACAAGCTCATGCAACCCTTTAGGCTTGGAAAGAGTGGCTGGGAAGCTACCCAGTAGAAAAGGACCTGGGAGTGTCAGTCAACAGCCTGCAGAAGATGAGCCATCATGTTTAGCTAGAACATGAGTTTGCCCACAGGTGGGTAAGAAGGCCAACAGCACCCAAGTTTGTACGAGACATACTGTGGCTAGCAGGACTAGTGAAGTGATCATCCGCCTATACTCAGCACTGGTGAGGCTGCAGCTTGAATACTGTGTTAAGTTCTGGGCCCCTCACTACATGAGAGAAATTGAGACCCTGGAGTGTGTCCAGAGAAGGAACAGGAAGCTACTGAAGGGTCTAGAGAACAAGTCTTGTGAGGAGCAACTGAAGGAACTGGGGTTGTTTGACTGGAAAAAAAGGAGACTCGGGAGACCATATCACTCTCTAAAACTGCCTGAAAGGAGGTTGTAGTGAGGCAGGTGTTGGTTTCTTCTTCCAAGAAATGAGCAATGGGACAACAGCAAACAGCCTCAAGTTGCTCCAGGGGACGTTTACATTGGGTATTAGGAAAAACTTCTTCACTGAGAGGGTTGTCAAGCACAGGAACAGGCTGCCCAGAGAGGTAGCTGAATTACCATCCCTGGAGGTACTTAAAAGAGGTGTAGATGTGGTGCTTAGGGACATAGTTTAGTGGTGGATTTGGCAATGCTAGGTTAATAGTTAAACTCAATTTTTTAAAGGTGTTTTCCAACCTAAACTTCCCTCAGTAATTCCCTTACCTCCTCATAGCTAGAGAACTTTCCCATGCCATCATATTCCCCACAGTGACAAAACTGCTATGTAGTAACCACTTTCCTCCCTAAAGATAATGTCTCCAATATTAGGGAGGGATATAGGATACATTTAATAGCCCCCATGCAATCATGTGAGCTGTTTCTGTCTCCTTTAAGGCCAGTTAATTCTCTTCCCTTTGCATGGTCTTCAGACAAAGTGAAGGACCTCAAGAAATCAAAGGTGGCAAGAGGATGATTAATTCAAGTTGAATGACTGTTGTTTGGTTTTGTTTGCTCACACTGTCAAACAAGACAAATTAGATACTTTTGAATCAATACAAGAACTCACACAGATCTCAGCTAAAGTATGGCTAACACCACAGGAATGAAACAGGGAAAGATACATCACCACAAAATTCAGAGACAAGGATGTGTTGCAGAAACTGATGAGAACCTAAAGTATAGGACTGCAGTGAGAAATACAGGAGATGGTGGCAATAGACCATCGCTGCCATGCCCATGTAGAATTTGCAGACAAATTGGCTCAAATGAGGCAACTCCCACAATTTCAGCTTTGATTCAAATTTTCCACTGAATGTCTAAGTTTTCTTTAACTTTTTGAAGAATCACATTTACACTCACAAGTGGATAGTAAAGTGGATCCAGAAGCATGCACTGCTTCTACTAGTACTTTCCTCTACCCTGAATCCTAAGGAAAGAAGAAAGATTATACACTGTGTGGAAATCCCTACACCAAAGTTTCAGGGCTTCCAAGCATTCCATGCTTATACAGCACAATTTCAGCCATCTCCTGGGCACTTTTTGGCCCCACTGCATGTCTAAACTAGTCTGGGCCCCTACACAGAAATTAAAACCAGGATCTTATAGTCTTTTTAGGATTTTGCAGTGCTGACTTTATTCCTAAATAGCTTTTAAATAGGCACATTTTAAACAGCTAGTCCCAAAATGACCAATTTTGTTGTGCTAGGTTTGAAAGTGTCAAGTTTTTCCACAGTTTTATGCGCATTTTAAGAGTAAATACTACATAGCACTACCAGCCAAGTGCTCTTGAGCAAAAGAGATCAATGTGCAAAGGTTCCAAGAGAAAAAAAATAAAAATATAGAAACTGGCATTACTTAAAAGCACAGCAATGGTAAGTGCCAAAAAAAAATAGAAAACAGTTGAAGTATTACAATTCTTTCATTAATGTTTTTAAACCATTTTGCCTGATTATATTCAGCTTATCAATATCACTCACCCTTATTATGATAAATTCCATAACATACTTCTGCAAACACTATTTATTCCACTGTGGCTGAGGTTAGCAACAAGTATTTAACATTTCTGCTTTTTACCAGCCATGAGAAATGGTAAAGCACTGTTTCTGCAGATACCTCCAATATTTATCACAGCACCTATATTCAAGTGACAAATTTGACCAACTGAATGGACCCAGGGAAGCAGATGTACAGGCAGAATCACCTGCACAGTGATACAGTGTACACTGATGTTAGACCTGTGCGTAAGTACTAAACCCAAGACAAACTAAGGGTAAAAACCTGCCCATGTTGGAGCACTTGTGGGCTTTATTCAGGAATTAGAAAACCCTTTCTGAAGCAATTAAACCAGACCAATGTGCAGGATGTACCCCCCTCCTTCTACCTCACTGTGCACCACCCCTCACAACTCACTCAAGTAGCTTTGGGATTTGGTGGGGGTTTTTAACACAATGAACACTGGAGAAAGGAGCCTCATCATACGTATGGTAGACAAAAGCTATTACACTCTGAAACAGCAACATCAGTAAGTGAAGTAAGTGCAAACAGATGTCACTAATTTATTACAATGTATTTTGCTCTCTGCCTTACTACATACCTCTCAGTTTCCTCAGCCAGCAGCATATGGGGAGTACATCCCAGAAGGTGTTGCTACATTATTGGCTCATCCCATAATGTCCATAATAGCACAAACTAGTAAATGACACTTAATAACCCCGCTGAAATCTCACTTGTTTTTCTAACAGAAGTGATTATTTTTGCTAAATGGATACCAAAAAAACAATGTTTTTGCAACTCTTGCCTTTGGTAGTACATGTAACTGAAAAATGCATAATATATGCTTCCCTTTATGGCAACTGTATGAATTACACTCCCAAGGTTACACGAAGTGCCCCCTCTGTGGGACTCCTTACACAGCTGTGCTTAGTCAGGACATAAGTAGAACACGAGTTTCAGAGTTACTGCACTGGTTTATTCATCAGGCTTTGACTCCTCCTCACTTGCTGCTTACTGCCAGAGAATTTCAGTTACCAAAAAAAAAAAAACAAAACAACCAAACTCTTAAAAATACGCGATAATTGCAAACTGTATTGCAGGGTAAAGCACAAGTGTCTCTGTTGGGCATTATTTGCAAAAGAAGGCAGCGTTACACAGGAGAAGCCTAGGAAGCACGCTGGGAGCACAACAGCCACCGCCCGTCCCGCAGCCAGGCTGCTCGCACTGCAAGAAAGCGACCGTCCCAGCTCATTCTCCTCACCATCACTCTCAATCCACTCAATGATGCTTAATCAAAGCGGCTCTCAAGCAGC
Source organism: Pezoporus wallicus (assembly GCF_028554395.1). Taxonomy (NCBI): domain Eukaryota; kingdom Metazoa; phylum Chordata; class Aves; order Psittaciformes; family Psittacidae; genus Pezoporus; species Pezoporus wallicus. Next base: position 545,140 of record NW_026640647.1, read on the forward strand.
CACAGAGAGCTCAGGTTGCGGGGACAGGTACACTGCTCGCCAGCCCTCCTGCGCTTGAGCTCGCCGCGGCCCGCCGCGGCCCCAGGGAGCCCGCCCGGCACCCTGCGCCTCGGGGCAAACGGCAGCCCCGCCAACATAGGGCGGGGAGGGAGACAGAGGGAACGGGACGAGGAGGGAAAGGGGGAAATAACACAAGAAAAGTTAGAAAAGCAGCAGAGAGGAGAAAGGGAAATGCACGTTTCCGTGCTTCCCTAAAACAAAGAATGTAATAAAGCAGATGTAGTTGAGCGCAAACGGCTCCGCCCTACGAGGCTTCTGCGTTCAGTCCTCCCCGGCTCTCTCAGCCGCCCCGCAGCCCGCCCTCAGCCCCGTCCCGAGCGCTTTCTTTTGTTGAGAACGTCCCGGTCTCCCCGGCCCCCATCCGCGCCCCAAACCCAGCTCTCAAAGCCTGCCTCGGCAGAGCCCCGGCTCCCAAAGCCTCCCTCTGCCCCCGGTCAGAACAACGCACAAACCTCTCTGCCCCCTGCTCAGTATGTAAAAGTCTTGTTACTCCTGTACCGCATAGGTTTTCCGTTTCACCTACTATCCAGATCGCACACGAAGCACATTGTTTGCTACGAGTGGGAATTATTGCCGGGTTGGATTTTTTTTACAAGGGGGAGTGAAACTCACCACCGTCGTATTCTTCCTCTTCTTGCGATTTTATGGTTACAAATCGGCCTAATAAAGCAGCCAGGATGAAAAAAGTTCTCGTTTGTACCCAGACTGCCATCACGCCTTGGTATCAGGCATGTATCCTCCTGGGCAGCAAAAAGCGGAGAAACGTGAGGTTATTTTAGCACCATGAAGCCAGCCGGAGAGTCTTTCTGCCGTTCAGCATCAATTCCAGGACAAAGTCTGCGAGCACTCTTTTTCAGCACCAGCTCCAGCGCAGTCTGCAAACACTCCTTTCAGGGGATGCAGCTTTAAATAGGAAGAATGCTGCCTCCACTCCTCTTCCTGCCCCTTTTCAGCTCGTTCAGGCTCCTAATCATCCACTCCCTGACAAGCAGCAGCCTGATTGATGGTAAAGAACCGAATCAGAGCTGACTTCGCTTTTCCTTGAACTTTTCTCTTTACGAGTACACTTGGCAGGGTACTTTCCTGCTGCTGTGTAGTGCATGTGCTGTGTCAGGACCACTCAGTAATAAAGCAAAAGCATAGTTCCGTAAGAAGCTGTCAGGAAGAGAAAGCCTGGCTTTTAACACACACAGTCTATACCTCCTGGAAAGGGAGGGTATCCCCCGTTTGGAGCCGGCTGCCTTATTAGGAAAGTGATCCCTTCCAGCTTGCCGAGCTGCCCCCTGCCTCGCTGTAACTGCATTATCAAACGGGACTCCAGTCCCTTGAGAGGGGCCGCAGAGCCACCCAGGCAGTTTGTTTCAGGAACCTGTGGATAACCTCCTCTACCTTTCAAAGGGAAGGTTTGACTCAGGTTAATTATTTCCTGAATACTCTTTCTTTAAATGCTTAGTGTGCTCAGTGTTCACTGTCCTGCCTGTTGGGAAGACTAGTGCAAATCTGTGGAAGATGCTCTACACTTCTAACACCAGAATGATAGTCTATCCAATTACCTGCTTTTCTCCAAGGCTCTCCACCCTTGTTCGCTGAAAACTGGAAACCTACCTAGGGCCCAGCCTAGCATTTAGCCCTTAACAGTGTTCCTTAATTAGCATTCTAGTGTTGGCACCAAGATGATCTGTCTTTTGTGGATCATTTGCAACTGGGAGCAGGATGCTAGCCTTTTTTTCTTTCCATGGTGTTTATGGTCTGCAGAAAGGAAGCTCAATCACTAATCTCCATATTTGCTAAGAATGGGATTGTCTGTACCTGCTGCAGGGAAATACAGATGCATCTGCTTGAAGGTTTTCTAACGTTCAGCCATTTCAGCTTGAGAACAGTCCCATTTGAAGTGGATATGATGAGAAGTAAACCTCTTTGCCTGGATTTAGGCACATTGGAAACAGCACAATTTAGCACTTCTCAGTGATGCAAAATGTTAAAGCCTGTGAAGTTTTTTTTCTGTCTCTTCAAAAGAATAGCATGTGCAGAAAAAAGGTAACCCAGAAAATGCACTGCAATGCTAAACCAAGACTACCTTAATAGCAGAACTAAAGATAAATGTAAAACTATGCTGAAAAAGGAAAAAAAAAACAAAATTCCCTGCTCTCTTGCACCGTGCAGTCTTCCCTCAGCAATCTTAAACTCATACAGGGTTTCACTGCAGGAGTGTAGTATTCGACAGTCCCTGTTGCTTGAGAGCAGTAACTCTCTGAAAGAGAAATTTTGAAGCTCTGCAAGCCACTACAAATGAGAAGCAATCATAATCATTGGTAAGTATCACTTGAGAAACTCAGAACTGGAAATCAAAAGTTAATATTTGTTAACCTGCCCAGTCATAGCTGAAGTTCTGTTTTGACGGATTCATGAGTACTTGCTCCGGTTTGCTAGTCTCCAAAGTCTTATGTTTTAGATGTCATACTTCAGCAGGACCCCAAGAAATCTCCCTTGGATAAGGTGATATTATATGATGCTGGCTAGAAACATCAGGTGCTTTAGACACTATATCTAGTTTAGAACCAGATCTGACCTTTGCACTGTTCCATGTGCTCATTAGTTATGAAAGAGCAGCAAACAAGAAAGCTTACAGCCATAACCCAGCACACTGCCATTGCTAAATCATCATATGAAACTATATTATGCAAAATCACTGCGCACATTAGAAAAGGAAAATTACACATTTTTGAAAACCACATTACTCAAGGCTTCTCACAGTGAGAGGTAACCTGTCACGGTAATATGTACAGAAATCAGTTATTTAAGAGGAGATAGGATGAGAATATGGACAGTGTTCTGAAAAGACTCCTCTGCTCCTTGATGAAGAGCCATTACAACAGATATGTGGGTGTTTCTGAACTATATGCTACTAACTGAGAGGATTTGTGTGAAACTTCTTACAATAAAGTTGACAACTGCTCAGAGAACTCACAGCTGAAAGTCCTCTATGGAGCCTTGGGGAAGCTACAGTGAAACCACAGGGAATTCAGACTACCACAGAATCATAGGAATGGCCACACACTGGTAAAACTTGCCTTTATAGTTGCTAACTTTGTCCTCAAAATTAGATAACAAGTGCTGATACTTATTTTCCCACATCTTATGTCTGCAGCAGGTTGGTAAATTCTTACTGTATTCACAGCAAGAACGACCCTTACAATCGTCATCTCTTACAGCCTCCAAGACAAACACCAGAACAAGAACAGTATGGAATTATGGTGACACATTTTTTCCCCAAACAGCTCTTTGAGAAAAAAATCAGAACCATCCCTTTTACCATTTTCAATGGAACTTCTGTTCTGAGGACTCAGATTTTCAAAGGTACCTTCTGCCATTTCAAGCCTAGTCTCTCGTTTGGAGAGATTCCTATAGCTCTATTTAAAAGTTGCCTTTCAAATCTATTTCTGCCTTGGTCCCACCAACAAATTATGCCATATTAACTAAACCAGATGCACAACAGAATAGAAAAGGATGTTAAAGCGCTTAGTAAAGCCGTCTCCTTATGCCTCCTTATAAATACTTCTTTTCATCATGGATCTACATTTAAAGAGGTTTTCAGTTTTATTGCAAGCATCATAAGTAGTCATTGAGTCCATCATTTTTCATTTAAACAAATTTACTTCTAGGCCTAAGCTGTTTTGATAGCATTACATTGGATAGGAGTGATAGAAATTCTTTAGTTAGCACCACTGTAAACAGGGTCAGACTAAACAAATAAGAGTGGGCAGATAAATAATTCCAAGTATGTTCAGCGTCACCTCCCCCCTCCTCCTCTCAACAGGAGAGAAACCAACATTGCATAGAATACCACTATATATTTACGCAGCAAATTTTCTCCACTTTTGCCATAGATTTTAGGATTCTGTAAGAACAGAGGAATGTGGAATATAGCAAACTAGCCTAAGGTCATACATTCAGTAGAAGTAAAGCCAGATAAAGACTTTTTGGAGCTCATTTCTCTTCTGTGCCAAGGAAAACTTATACAAGCTAAAAATTCCTTGGGAGGAGAATCCAGGGCTGTGACTTTTGAAGACAACGCACCTTCAATCTACAATCATTACACATTATGCTTAGATTATGTAACAAACCCAAATTTAGTAGGAGTGGTAGGACCAACTACTGCCCTCTTTGTCTAGTACATCTCAGTAGAGCAATAGATCTGAAAATCCAGAACACAAAACCAGTCTCTTTCCACCAGCAGGAGATACTTTGAAACTGGGACAGTCCCAGCTACCAGTTTGTGACTAATTTCTGACTCCCAGGAGATGAAAAAGTGATATGACAAAAAAAGAACACTTTCTAATAGAATCATAGAATAGTTTGGGTTGGAAGTCACCATTAAAAGTCATCTCATCTCATCCAACCCAAGCCCCTGCCTTCAATAAAACAGTGCCATCTTCAACTAGATCAGGTTGCTCGCAACCCTCTCCAACCTGACCTTGAATATTTCCAGGGATGGGACATCTATCAAGTGTTTCACCACCCTCACTGTAAAACATTTCTTCCTTTTACCTAGTCTGGATCTCCTCTCTTTTCAGTTTTAAAACCATTACCACTAGTCCTATCACAACAGGCCCTGCTAAAAAGTCTTTTTTACAAGCCCCATTTAAGTACTGAAAGGCCACAAAAAGGCCTCCCTGGAGCCTTCTCTTCTCCAGGCTGAGCAACCCCAACTCTCTCAGCCTTTCCTCATAGGATAAGTGTTTCATGCTTCACACTAAATCAATCAGATGCTTTCAAGTTTGAAAGGTCTTTTTATCAAATGAAGAGAAAGAACAAAACAAAAGCAAAATCTTCACACAAAAGCAGCGTGTGCTCCTTTATGATATTCTCTAAAAACTCTTCATGAAACAACAGCTGTCCCCAAAGCTAGGACACTCCAAGAAATTTGAAGCTACAGTACTTTGAAAACAATTAATATCCGGTCTGTTGATACCAATTCCTATATTTTAGCCAATAAGTAGGGACTGTATGTTACCTGACCTAAAAATCACATGTGAAATTCAAAGTTATTCGAAAGTCAAAGAGTAATAGATAAAGCTAGGGAATGCTACTGGGTAATTGTGGGGACTCAGAAAATATTTAAATACAATTCACAGGCTTACACCTTTCAAAATCTTCAAGATAGGCCAGAAAACCCAAAGAATTACTAGACAAGGATGCCTCAGAGCATGCATACATATGAGTAATTAAAATTCATATATCCATGAGGGTCTGTCTTCAATAGAGTTTAGTGACCTTTCACACTGTTACATACAGTGTGACAGTGCTCCTGTTTTGAATTAGCATGTACCAAGCTGACAAAAAAATGCCTTCATATACATGACCATGCTATCTGCTACAAGTAAGATCCTGGACTGCTCTTTCAGCAGCAATAGGAAGTAAGTGGGATCACAGAAACTGAGAAGAAGCTGTACTTGAATTCAAAAAGTATCTATCTGTTCAAAAACAAGCAAGATTTTTAAAGGCAATGATGTTTCACCAGAATGAGCTAAAGTCATTCTGAGAGTTGCTATCAAATTTTATACAGACAGTTCAATCCATGGTAAGTGCTGTTTGAAATTTCCACCTTGTATAAGTTCTTCGATCGCACAGTTTTAAAAAATAGTAACAAAAAAGCAGCAAACTTACATATCACATTTTTAGTCACAAGACTATAGTCCACATAAAATGTTTTATTTCTTAGAATTAAACACCAAAATGAACACAATGGAAATCACATATGAGAGAAAAATACTTATTTTCCTTTGAAGTGTGTTCACTTTGCACTTTTAAGACCCTTTACTGCATAAGATACCAGTTTTCTTGTTTTATACAGGTCTTCCATGTAGTAAAAGGACAGAAAATCCTGTTATGTAAAAAAAGAAAATTTAATAGGAAACTCAGAAATTGGAAAGAATATAAACAGAAGACCGTGATACTACTTTTAAATCAGAACTTTACATTGACTAGATTCCAAACCATATCACTTAAAAATCCTAATCTGCTGATAAATCCACCAAAAATCTAGTCTCATCTATAAATATTAACAAAGACACATTTATATTCTAGTATTATATGTTATATATAATATATATAATATTTTTATGTATATAGTATTATATATTATAGTAACAATGCAAATGTTACTGCCCTTTTGCAGGAGAATTTTCTGACCAACTTTTGGGTAGAAAGGTTGAATAAATGAATTTAAATCAAGTCCTTAACAAGAAGAGGGAGGAACTGTATTTTTCTTGTTTACATTCAAACTTTGTAATGTTGTTTCAGTCAGTTTTAATTTGGGGAAGCAGGATGATACTTTGCTTTTAAATTGTTAGTGTGGGATCTTGGATTATGTCAGTCACCATAAGTCTGCTTTTGCTATGAACAATTCCAAACCCAATAAGCTCAGTAAAGTTATTAGCACTGGCAGCCTTTCCTCCAGAATGCCTCAATTAAACTAAGCTCAACATTAGTCTAAGCAAAAAATCAAGAATAATTAGGGAAAGTCTTGCATGACTTCTGTAAGTCATAATTATTCTTTACATAGAACAGGAAAAACAGCATCATTATTTCATTGTTTATTACAAATTCATTGCCAAGCTAGTTTTTGTCTAAGAGTTTAAACTGATTAAGTGAAAACATAAAAGGGCCACAGCAAGCTACCCACTTAAATGGCAAGGGCAAATGCTAACCTGTAATTCAAATAGACCTCAACAGATGACAGGCCTTCTCTGCTACTCTTTTCTATATTATATTTGTTTTATATTACATTCATTTACCGCAGGACCCTAAGATAATTTGTACTTTTTTCATTAACTGAAGGTCCATGCAAAACTAAAGTCCTATCCAACAAGCAGATTCACATCTCCAGTCATTTTTCTGAGACAGGGAATCAGTGAAATCAAGGGGACTGTAAACAAGGAATTTGGCTGAAAGTTCATTTCCAGCCCTCTTCAGGAATAGATTTGTTAGAAGCTCTGTTGAGGCTCAGGATTACTTAATCACCACCTCAAAGCTTTATCCACAGTTTTAAAAGAATACTGCAGTGATTGTTTTATACTCATTTCACTGGTACCACTTTATTTAAACATCTCCATCTAAGACTATGTGGAACTATTTTGTCTTATTGTCACAGATACCAGAGCACTGAATGATGCTTTAATATGCTCAGTGCAGCCCCAGGCATAAAACCAGCCTTTTGGTAGCTTGTCATCTTGTCCTAGCATAACAGATCATGTCTTGGGGGTGCTGGTCGATGAGAAAATGAACATGAGCCAGCTTCAGTGTGCGCTCACAGCCCAGAAAGCCAACCGTATCCTGGGCTGCATCAAAAGGAGCGTGACCAGCAGGTCGAAGGAGGTGATCCTGCCCCTCTACTCTGCTCTTGTGAGACCTCACCTGGAGTATTGGGTGCAGTTCTGGTGTCCTCAACATAAAAAGGACATGGAACTGTTGGAACAAGTCCAGAGGAGGGCCACGAGGATGATCAGGGGACTGGAGCACCTCCTGTATGAAGACAGGCAGAGAAAGCTGGGGCTGTTCAGCCTGGAGAAGAGAAGGCTGCGTGGAGACCTCATAGCAGCCTTCCAGTATCTGAAGGGGGCCTATAGGGATGCTGGGGAGGGACTCTTCATTAGGGACTGTAGTGATAGGACAAGGGGTAACGGGTTAAAACTTAAACAGGGGAAGTTTAGATTGGATATAAGGAGGAAATTCTTTCCTGTTAGGGTGGTGAGGCACTGGAATGGGTTGCCCAGGGAGGTTGTGAATGCTCCATCCCTGGCGGTGTTCAAGGCCAGGCTGGACGAAGCCTTGGGTGGCATGGTTTAGCGTAAGGTGTCCCTGCCCACGGCAGAGGGTTGGAACTAGATGATCTTACGGTCCTTTCCAACCCTAACTATTCTATGATTCTATGATTCTATGTCATTAAGAAACAAAATTACATATTATCTGTCATTTAGAGTTTAAGCTGTGTTAAGTAATGGCATGATTAAAATCTTGCATGCTTATCCATTGTTGTTGAAGGTTTTTGTCTGTTGCTGTTACTTAAGTGGATGCAATTACTGCAGGTTTCACAAAAATATTCAAATTCAAAAATACTACAATTTATTCTCACAAAGCGTAAGGAGCATTAATGACCCCACTGAGAGGACAGTAAGATAATATGGAGATCAATTGAACCTTTACTGCCCATTTCCTTAATAAAAGCCACATGCAGATGGAAGTCTAGTATTTATTTGCAAGCTAAGGACTGAAGAGTATGGGTCCTAAAATATCAGAAGCAAAATAACTGTATTATCACAACCTGCTGCTTGGATCTATGTTCAGCTCTCCTGCCTGTATAGTCATTTCAGTTTGGGTAAGAAAAGAGGACATGGTTTCTATTTTTGGTCTCGGGGACTAACATCAGCTGCAACTAAGACTACATAATATTTGACCAAAGCATTGTAAATACACTGGCCAATTTGTTTTCTTTTCCTACCATCACACTTTAAAACAAACAAACAAACACACAAACACATAACTGTTAGGGTGGTGAGGCACTGGAGTGGGTTGCCCAGGGAAGTTGTGAATGCTCCATCCCTGGCGGTGTTCAAGGCCAGGCTGGACGAAGCCTTGGGTGGCATGGTTTAGTGTGAGGTGTCCCTGCCCATTGCATGGAGGTTGGAACTAGATGGTCTAAGGTCCTTTCCACCCCTGACTATTCTATGATTATGATTCTATGATAAACAAAATCAACCAAACACCATTGATCTGCAGCCTTACAGTTAATTCTGTAGAATATCCAAAGCTTCCAGATCATTTACATGAGACAGGCCTCAGGAATAGAATTTAAGTCTCTAGCAAAATTCCTACCAACCATAACAAAGGAAGTTCAGGATACAGTCTTACACAGCACATTGCTCCTAAGTTACACCTTATTTCCTAGAAAAATAAAAATGCTGAATAAAAACTGTCCACGCTCTATGCCAGTTAACAGAGTTGGCCTACAGATTTGAATTGAGAATGGCTAAAGCAGCAGCAGCGCTCCAGGAGAGCCTTCAGAGTCACCAGGTTACTCACAGAAAAAAAAGTGCAATAAACAAAGAGAGAAAAGGAAGGGAAAGGAAGGAAAGGAAAGAAAGGAAAGGAAAGAAAGGGAGCCAAGGCAAGGCAAGGCAGGGCAGGGCAAGGCTGGGCAAGGCAGGGCAGGGCAGGGCAAGGCAAGGCAAGGCAAGGCAAGGGGAAAAAGGAAGGGAGGAGAGGGGAGGGGAGGAGGAAGGAAAGCTTTACCTGGAGTTATGTTGAACATGAGGCTTTTTCAGTGGTTGCTCCCGGCCTCAGTCTGCTGACTGCCAGGGAGCTATGGGGGAACCACCCTGGGTGGTCTGCAGAAGGCAGTATCTTGAGCAGATGAGGTACTGTGCAAGCTAAAACTGGACATGGGTCCAAGAATTCCCCCCCTTAGGAGGGAAACACTTAAAGGGCCACTGAACTTCAACCCTGCAGCCCATATTTCTTCCTACAACCATGTGAAACAAAGTACCCATGACCTTACACACACTATAAAGTAAGACTGAAGGGATCCATTTACACAGGATACTGTTTCTCATGTAAAAAAAACCTTAGCAGATGTTTAGTGAATGTTTGATATAATGTCACACATTAAACTTACATTTGCCAGAAAATCTCCATTTCTAATCATACCAATTGTGTCCTGGAGAGTCAAAAAGCATTTGATTTCACTCGCTCTCTAAAACTGGGAAAGGTCTCAGCTCCATCAACAAAAGGATTTTAACTTCTTCAGAGCATCCTTACTGGAATTTCTCAGCTTTTTGTAAGGTAATCTTCTTAAAATACAACCTCATGAAGTTTAACCATGACAAGTGCAAAGTCCTGCACCTGGGTAGGAGCAATCCCAGGCACAGCTACAGGTTGGGCAGAGAAGAGATTCAGAGCAGCCCTGTGGAGAAGGACTTGGGGATGTTGTTTGATGAGAAAATGAAAATGAACCGGCTTCAGTGTGTGCTCGCAGCCCAGAAAGCCAACTGTATCCTGGGCTGCATCAAAAGGAGCATGACCAGCAGGTCGAAGGAGGTGATCCTGCCCCTCTACTCTGCTATTGTGATACTTCACCTGGAGTATTGTGCACAGTTCTGGTGTCCTCAACATAAAAAGGACATGGAACTGTTGGAACAAGTCCAGAGAAGGGACACGGGGATGATCAGGGGACTGGAGCACCTCCCATATGAAGACAAGCTGAAAAAGTTGGGGCTGTTCAGGGTGCTGAGGCACTGGAATGGGTTTTCCAGGGAAGTTGTGAATGCTCCATCCTGGCAATGTTCAAGGCCAGGTTGGACAGAGCCTTGGGTGACATGGTTTAGTTTGAGGTGTCCCAGCCCATGGCAAGGGGGTTGGAACTGGATGATCTTAAGGTCCTTTCCAACCTTAACTATTCTATGATTCTATGTTTTAATATCTTTAATATTTTATAAGAACGGAGAGAAGAAACAGATTTAATAACTTTTAAACACCTGCCTAGAATAATGGGGTTAGTGTTTATCATGCTTTAAAGGATGGTGATAGTCTAGATGATTTCTTCAATTCTTTACAGCATTGTTTTCTTTCAGCAGGGGAACGTTATTCATATACTATTTATATTCTCTCTCAAAAGTGAGTCTCTTCATGAAACCAGAAAACTTGACATGTTTTTAGTATTTTCCATGTTGACACAAACGTTTCCTTTCTCTTTGAAGCATCAAGGAAAATAAAACTGTGTCAACATTTACTAATTAGGGATGATGAATAGAAGAAAGGAGAAGAGCAACAACAGCAGAAGGAAGTAATAGAGAAGAAGCAACAAAGGAAACAGCATTTGTGTAATTCAAGGCTATATGACTGGAAATTATGCATCATACTCACACAAAGGTAAAACAAGAAAAATTTTCTCTGAGAGAGCTGTAACTCTAGCGCTGTGAGTGTTGGTGTCACTAGTAGAACTATAAGTCCAGGACAACATTAGATAAATGTCAGTACAGCTGCCTGGCTACTTATGCTGGATTCAAATACAGAATGCAAAACAGATTCATTAAGGAGAAAGGTTCATTCTGACCCCCTTATTTTTCCATTTCCTTTCCATGCTGTCTTCTTTCCAGTATTTTATAGCTTTTATGAGCTTTCTTGCACTATGATTTGAATACATGTGTGGAGCACATTTCCCACTGCCTCTAAAGATGAAGTGCTAATTAAAAACATAGTGTCGTCCAAAACAATCCATCAATTTTACATTTAATTTTTGCTGAGAAAAAAAATTGTTAACTGAGCCTTTTAAAAGATTCTATTTCAGACCTCTTTATGAGGTAGGCTTATTTTCAAAGCTATGGCCCATCAGCAAGTGGATTTTCATCTGGTTAAAGGGCTGAAATATGTTGTTCAGGGGAATACCTATCCTCCATATTCACCAACATTTTGGTTTTGCCTCAACTGATTGCTTTCATGATATATTTCAGGAAATCAGCCTTTCTTTTTGAATTCTTTTTAAAGAATGATAGCTTAAATGAGCCTCAGATAGTCTATAAAATAGTTATTAATGCTTAAAGGATTGTTTTACATTTTCTTGGTAGCATAACTTCTTTGTTTCTCAAAGATCCCTAGGCCTATAAATTCCCATGGTAGCTAAAAACTTATAAAGAGTCTCCTACCTCCTGTTACTTATGTCATTTCTTACAGCAGCTGAAAAACTTGGTGGCATTGCAGCACGTGAACACAGCCTCACCTTGTAATCCTTGATTCAGTAATGGGTTGGTTTAAAACATAGTTGGAGGTAAGTAATAGCCACAGTGGGTGACTGGACTTCTCTTTTTCACTCAGCTAATGACTGTTTCATACCTGGGAAAGCTTTAGAGTTCTTGTTAGAAAGCAAGGGTTTGTATAAAGGGTATATAGTTAAGTACTTTAAAAGTACCATACCATGTCACATATAATCTCCTTCAGATCTCCCAGGACATTCATTTACACCTGTGTTAGTTCAGCATGTAAATCAAGTCTAAACACCGCTACATATAGCAAAGACCACACAGACTTAGCTACATACAAAAAAGACCCAGAGAAAATGTGGGTAAAACCCTCAGATCTCTTTCACTGTGCCTATTTCCATCACCTAGTATGTTCTCCATATGGATCCTCTGACCAAACCTCCACCACTGTATCCCACAGCAAACTGGTGAGCAGACTCTATGCACTGAGTCTCCCACAGCTCAGCAAGTGATGCAGCCGTAGCGCTGCAGGCTGCACTGCAAGTATGTGATAGAAAGTTGTATTTTAACACTTTTCTGTGCTCATTTTATTCCATGTCTGCCACTAACTAGTTCTTACTGTCACGTATATTCAAACTTTATTGGGCTAAGCTTTATTCACTTAATCCAAGCAAAAACACATCCACAAAAACTATAGATAAGAGTTCATTGCAACTTGCATTTCTTCTAATCATGATTGTTGATTAGAGACATCTCATATTGTGCTACCACTTTGATTATGGTATTCCCAACAATCTTTCAGGTTATTTTCAAAAGGATTATTTGGCTTGCTTTATTCAATGTGACTTCACATAGTATTGTCTCTTAGATACATTCCCAACAACATGTTTTTTAAAGAAGAGGCCTAATAAAAGGTACTTGATGTTCCACAGATTTTAGAATACCAGGAATTAAATATAGCCATAAAAATAGTCAATTACAACAGATATTTAAACATCTCATATACTGGGTAGAAAGCACAGATGAAAATGCTGTTTCAACTTCCACATACTTCCAGCATTCAACACTGCAGTAATTCTCCTATGAAGAGCAAGGTTTAAATTGCATGAATGATACTTTCAAGCATGATGAAACAGATGCTTTTGCTTAGTGTTAATAAAAACTTACCTTTTGCAACTGGAATACAATCTTTAAATATCTGTTAATATTATGATTTCATGTACACTTATGAAACTTGAAATAGAAAATGCAGCAATTTGTATACAATTTTAGTGAAGGTGGAAGAATTTTCCATGGTTTTTATCTGCTTCTTGCAACTCCTTTTAGAATTATACCTAAGATGGGAGACTGGCACGAAATCCCAGCCCTATTCTACTGAGGATAAAGGAAAAAAAAATAATGTAAAATCTTGACCTCATTTATTTGCATTCAAGAAGCCTGTGACAATGTCCCACTGAAAAGAAAGTAAACACTTACATGTCAGAGGTAAAGTCCTGTCATGAACTAGGCATTAATCCCAGCCTCATCTTGTAGCACTCCTTTAGGAATAGTTGTCAAAACTGTCACAAGCCCCACTGAAGTCAGTAGGGCTCCATGCAGATGTTGACTCAAGGATGTGGTAAAGTCTTTAAAAGTCACCAGCACTTAGTAAAATATTCCTAGGTTTTGGATGTTCTCCAGGCCTTGCTTAATTTACTGAATATATCTTCTATTTTTCTTTCTTTAGCCTTTTCAAAATCTTAGACTAAGGCTTGTACACAAGCTCTAAATAATCTGGTAATTGTAATGTATAGAAAATACGTAGAAGAAGGGTGGGGAAAAAAGTTAGGAGTAACTTCTCAATGCCACAGACTTTTGACAGCACTATGTATACCTTTGTAAGGGAATTTTTAGGCCCCGGGAAAAAACCCTCTTGAACTGTGTAATAGAGGAGTTTCCAGTGAGTGTAGGACCCACAAATCACAGAGGGCTTGTTGTACTACAACTTCAGTATCAATACCAGAAGAAACTCCACCCACTAACCTGCTAAGCCATGTTCCTGAAAGGGACTTCCACCATGGCTGAAGGTGAACAACCTGTGTGTCAACAGTGAAATAAAGGAATACAGACTTTATGGACAAAAAATAAGGCAGATGGAAGCTTCTACATTCTCCATAACCACTGACTCAGGTTATGAGACCACAGTGCACTCAGTCTTGTAACAGCCATTTGAATCTTCACTGCTAAACTTAAACCAAAGTATTTTAAAAGCCCACCATCTTACACACAGGCTACAACAGACCATCAGATCACCAACCTGAACTTAAAACACACTTAGACTAGAGGAAGTACTTACTTAGGGTGGCAGAGAGATGAACATTTTTTTTGGCATAGAACAAGTCTGCACAAACAGGAACACAGCTGAACCTGGTACTTTTTACAGGATCGAAAGTAACTGAACTGAAAAAAAAACCAAAACAAACCCAAAACTACCCAAAGTTATACTACATAGGAAAGAAAAGAAGAGATACATAATCTAGAATGATTCCTCTGTTTTCATAAAGTTGGATCATTTTCAACAGCATACTCCTTCAGTGTTTATTGGAATGTTTTTGAAACTCTGGATATCATGTGTTGTACCCAAAGGGACATTAGTTTCTACAAGAGTGGATGTTTCGGTAAAATCCTTCAATCCATCTAAAGACTGTTTGTAATTGTTTATTTCCAAGCTTTATTTAGTGCCACATTGTCACAGTCATATTCAAACCAGCACTAAATGCCCTTTCTGAACACAGAGGTCAGCAAAAGCCAAAAAGGCCAAAGACAAATGCTGCTTTTCTACTGATGGTGGGACATGATGAAAATAAACTGCAGAAACAGTTACTTTAATTGAAATACTGGAACTCACGTCTCTGATACTTATCAGCCTTCATGGATATCATTCTCCACTGTCTATACTGATATTCCAAAAATAGTTGTGTCTTGTTCACTCACATTCATTCAAGGGCTACTGAAAGGCTTTAATCCTATAGCTTGGCTTATCTACATTATTACTGCCTAAGCATACATGTGCCCAGTATTGAGGACTGACAAAACTAAAGTTTAATCTTCCACTGCTTCTTTAGCAAGCATTCATGACCTACACCAGGCCTATGAAACTTAGTCTTTCTGCCAGTTACCTCTGTTGGTCCTGGAATTCTCATAATCAATCTATTTCTTCTACCTCTGAAGGCAAAATTTATGCCTAAAACACTTCTGTAATCTGTCATTAGCTCAAAGTTCTCAGTGAATTCCTTTTTATATCGTTGTAGTATTGTCACAGTATCCCTTTAAAAGCAAATATACTTTTAAAGGAAGACCTAGAAAATATTACTTTTTCACATTTAAACTGCTGAATGCAGGACTGCTGTGAAATAGGTCAGCAATATAATTACATGTATACTCAGAAACTTAAGGACTAATTACAGAACTTGTTTGCATAAGTCAGGTAAAATCAATGCAATTCTTCACCTATGCAATACTCTGTTGCCATTATGGAAGTGAGAAAAGGTTTAAATAGTTAACTGAAGAGACATATTTTTGTAAGAAAACCAGCTGTGTGCCAGGCTTGGGAAATTCAGCCACTAGTGTTCAAATAAAAACCATAAAGTATTTTGAAGTCCCAAGGTCATCAATGCACCTGTGTAAGCCTCATTAAACTATACAGACATTATACGTATTTGTTGAGGGCAAAACACTCCCCCACAGCTGCAGCTGTTCTTGAATGACTGTAGGCCAGATTATGTTGTAAAATGGGCAAAACTGTATTATGTTTCAGCATACTAATCAACTCTTTTTGCTTTGGGGCTCACCTTAGCCTGAGGCGTAGCTCCAAGCAGGAGATATGGGGCTGCAAACAGCTGTGGCTCACAGTGTCCCAACTCCTTCAGTTGTCTACACACTGCCAGGGGGACAACAAGGTTCTCAGGCTGGCAGTTTAAGGGAAGGTGCATCTGAGTGGCTCAGCCTCTTGCCCTCTGAGCTTTCCCTCTTGCTCAGAAAGAGATCTGGGCATGAGCATAGCTGCTCCCCTGTCTGAAACAAAAGCCAGGAAGGCTCATGAAGCAGCATGAGGGGTTGGACACAACTGATCCCTTGTTTGGCAGATGTTCCTTAGGACTCATTTTTACCTCTTGCTAAGGTTTCGAATAAATCATTTTAAATCACTGTGAAAGCTGCTAGGGCTTTCATAGCAGGTCAGGGCTAGGACAGAGCCAAGCAGAGGATGAGGGGAGCCATGACTTCTGCACAGCCCTGGGAATCAGTCACAGGCCGATCCCAGACACAAAATACATCACTGACACGAGGCTGAGGGGTGAACTACTAAGGAATCAGTAATCTCTCTCCTGACAGTTGGTTCACACTGCTGTACTGTCCTGCATATCATGCATTACATATTCAGCCATAATATTTCTGTTGCCACTCCTTTACCACCTTCCCCATCTTGCAGTATTTGAACATTTGCCAAAAGTGAGCTATATCATTATTTTGTAAAGGAAGTAGGTGTTGAATGTGTGGTATTGCTTTCTTTATACCATTTATTAACCATACAGTAGTAAAAATAATTTCAAGTCATATTAAGTTATGTCTAAATTTTCTGTCACAGTGAAACCTGAATGAGAAATGTGTTCCATTTTATGAATTGGGTAGCTGGGAGGATCTTTAGGGTTATGAGTGTATGGACAGCTTAGGAACTTTAATAAATAGCAATTAACATCTGTCTTTTCTCTAGTAAGCAGTGTTGTATCATTCAGTATTTTGGAAGTCATCACTTGAACAGAAAATTAAATTTCAGAAAATTGTGCTAATTTATTAGCAATTTATTTACCTTTGTGCAAAGGTAAAAACTTAATCCCAAGGCATTTTGTTTTAACAACATATGAGATGCAAGCAGGGAGACAGTGTGTACCTACCAAGTACCTGCAGTCCATATTTGCCATACACATACCTTATTTTCCACTGTTGACCTCCCTTTCACTCTCCACTCACTCTCCATTCCCTCCTTTCTGGCTTACAGCAATGGTTGCAGCTAAAAAGAAAGGCAGAAATGTGTCCCAGTTTGTGGCTAGTCAGGCACTGAAGAGTACTGCAGTTGCTAAAGGAGGCAGTGGCACAGAAATACAACTTCCTGGCTTTGCCAGGGGGAATTCCTAAACCATGGAGGTTTTATTTCTATAACTAATGCTATACAAATGACTCCAACTTGTATTCTGTGCTGGATGCAGATGCATGGTAAAAGACCTGGGATATAGCAGGACATAGGTTAATGTCCTGGCTAAGAGGGCTGCTCCCCTGTGCAAGTACCTAAGTGCAAGTACCCAGTTTAAGACATTCAAAGGTCTGCAAATTTCAAGGAAGACAATTGTGGCCATGTTAGGGCAGGTGAGAAACATGAAACAAATCATCCCACTTCAGCATCCTATCTTCTTCAAGCAACAGGCATGCCTGAGTTTTCCCCTTTTCATCAGACAGCCAAGCATTCTTCCCCTTCCTTTTCCCTTCACGCTATCCCCTCAGCAGCCTGCCACCTCCTTTACATAGTCCTGCTTCCATGAATCCCTAACCAAATGCATGATTCACTTCACAGAGGTGTCCCAAAAGCTGGTTTTATTTCACAGCTTTGTATTTCCCTCTCAGCTGTTAATCTATTTGCTCCTTCCTCCTTCTCCCCTTTTCCCATTAGAATGTAAAAGTTCGTTTTCCCAGCAAGGCTAATAAGACAATAAAACAAGCAAAGAGATTGTGAGCTTTATTTTGGAACCAAAGAAATAATAACTTCTAAAAAAATAACTTCCTTTGTATTTCTTAATGCAACATTCAAAATACTTTTTTTTAATATTCCTTAACCAAGTTCCCCAGAAAATACAGAGAGAGGTTGGAAATCCACCATTATGCTAAGCAGAATCTTCCTTTGCCCCGAACAATGAGGTTACTACAGCTGCACAGTCATCTGCTAGAAATCCCTCTTGATGAAGCACAGAAGCTACTGTTTTGCTTGAAAATTCCCCACTGGATTTGGAAGTTCTAATAAGAGGTTCATGTGACATGCGGGACTGAAGGACTGATTTGGGGAGTGCTCAGCATTTACTTAATAATAGGAGGACTGAAACAGTAATAAGTAATTCCTATGAAAACTTTTTTGCTTTTAAGCGTATTGAGATTTGATTTAGTTGAATAGAAACATAATATCAACTTAGACTAGCTATAACTATTCCCAGGGTTTGGCTATAGCAAGTGAAATTACATCAGCAAACCTACTGAAAGTAGGATGAGTCACATTTCAGTCTGTTTTCATTTAAATAGATTTTTGACATTTGTGGGGTAAAACATTCCAGTTGTAACCATTGCAACTGGAAAATGATGAAAAGGTGAAATGTGAAGAGGTTCTGACTCACTGGTTAGGTTTTCCTGACTTCAACAAAGCTCTGAAGAAATAATGACACCTTTTGTGATTTGCAGAAATAATGACACAAGCCTTGTGAAAGGATGCCCAATATATTTCTCAAATTTAAGGCACAGCCTATTACTTGCCCAGAAAAGGAATCCTTATTTTTAATTAACCTGGTAGGTATATGTTATGTGAAAAGAAAAAGTGACAAACAGGATGAAAATAGGGGACAAACAAGTGACACCAAGAACCTTGCAGGCTGCTCTCCAGTTTTGAAATTGACACATTTTCATCTACCTAAAATTACTTTTGAAAATATTTGCATGCCTGGGCCAACCCTATTACTTACTTTACAGTACTGTGCAATGGTATGTATTCTATGCAATGGTATTTATTCCCTAATTACCTTATTCCCCAATTGCCATGCTGTGGTACCTGTGGGTTAAGTCTAGGATAAAAGTATTCCAGCTTCTCCCACCACACATGCACAAATCAGTAGAACAGCCTGGGAAATGGGCAGAGACTTCTTGTTTTCTGCCCGCAGCTGATAAACTGATGAACACTAAAAAACTCCAGCTTTCCAAGCCAATACTTTTTCCTTGATGATTTTATTCTTCCTAAAAGTCTGAACCCCATGCAGTGAACTGGTATTCATGTACCAGTTTACAACATAGCTGCGCACCAAAATGCTGCAGTTAAAGATCACTAGGACACAAGGACAGGGGAAAGGGACCAAAAGTTAGCATAGTCCCACCTTGTTTTAGACAAGAAAGGAAGATACTGAAGAGAGAATATCCTGACAAAAACTGAAATCAATAGTAATGGCTTTGTTATGCCAGTGTTTTCACCTAATGGTACAGAACAGAGCATACATGAATGTCACAAAAAAAGCATACAAACATCTACCCTCCTAACCAGGATTTCCAAGCAATGCTTTTTATTTCTACACTGTACAGTTTTAATCTACTTTTACTTCCTCCTTTTATCTCCCTACTGAATTGTGTCTTGCCAAAGAGATGTTAGTCATCATTTCCAGAGAAAAGTGAGGAGAAAGGGCTTCACTGAAGATGGTATGGTGAATGCACAGGAAGCTTCAAACTTGCTACATCTTTTTCTTTTTTTTAATTTCAAAAATGGAAGGGAGGAAGAGGAGGGGGAAAGGAGATAACTCAGAAATGCCTGTCTTGCATCCCTATTCTCATTATTGCTCTCCTGAAAGTATTGCATCAGTAGAGAAAACCACTTAACAAATGTACTGATTGAAATACTGCTTTGTTACATTTTTATGGTGCCCAGAACTAGTCACTTTGCTTATTTATGGGACAATTTCCACAGAAGCTTTTTCCCAGTAACTTCGTAACCTTGAATCCATCTGTGACTGAAAATCCTGGGAACTACCATGCTGTTATGGATGAGTCAGCCACTTACTGTAAAGAACCTGGACACACATTAGCAAAGATACGCTTCTCTCTTCCTTTGATACCAATTCAGGTTTGTTAATTGAGCCCATAATCTATCGTTGATGCTCAGTAACAACTTCCTTTCAGTCTCCTCTTTGCATCTAAGTTCTTAATTATCACCCCACTGCCATACAAATCAAGTAAGCTATTACTATAACCTCAATTAATTCCAGTAAAACTGGGTCACAAAACAGGTAAAAATAAAACTTCCTTTTCAAAAGCCAAAGTTTCTTTGGAATGAAAAGCTTTACAACAATACACTAATCAATATCCACAATAAAATATGCCTTAGAGTCAAAAGATCCCCAAGTCATTGCCAGTGAGATCCATAACTATCCTCAACCTTTTAGAATTTTACTTACAATGTGGAGATGGCTTCTAGCATAACATAACATCCAAAAATCTGAAGTGAACTGATTAGCAATTACTTGAAAGGAAAGAAGTAATAACTGCATATGAAAAGTCACAGATGATTATGCTGAAAACCAGTGGAAAAATGCTCATTATGGGATGTCAGGAGAGATCACAACAATCCAGGTGGAATATCAGCAATACCTTAACTGAAATTTGCCAGTGTCCACAGATGATACAAGAGTTTTATCAGTTTACCTGTGTGAAAACTTCAAATACTTAATTTACATGATAAATGCAGTTGAAAGTCCAGAAGTGAAGTCAAACCATTACACTAAAAAGAGAAAAAGCCCACATACCATCCTCTAGACATGAGTATTCCTGCCCTCAATACTGCTTAGGGCTTTATTTCAATTACTTTTATAATGTAGAAGTAATTTACTTTTATTTGACCCAGTGATGGAAGAAGAGGATTTGGAGTCAAGAAGCTCAGCATCCAACACCATTCCTCAGTAATCAGATGAGCCTATAGGCACTAAGGAAGGCATCCCAAGTTAGATGTAAGTAAAAGAATAAGCAGGAAGGTGTAAAAGAATAAGCAGGAAGGTGTAAAAGAATAAGCAGGAAGGTGCAAAAGAAGAGCAAGGAGGAAAGAAGAGACAAGGAAAAAGTATTTAATTGTGTGCCTAAAGATCTCCATGTGACCATATTATATTCATACTGCCAGATTGGGAAGGAATGACCAGACTGTTGATGTCTTGGAGTGCATCAAGTCCATAGGGAAAGATGCTATGATTTGCCAGTGTGCAGGATACCCACAAATTACAGAAGAAGGCTGAAGATGAAAACAAAATAATTGGTTTCTTCTATGAGACAGTTTTGGCTGTGGAGTGGTAAACCTGTCACTCAAGACTGTGCTCAAGTCCTGCCAGCTCTGTAGTACAAAAATGAAGTAAGCTTGACATAACAATATGAGCAGGCATCTGAGAACTAATAAGGGCACTTATCACAGGGATTTAATTAAATGTGACTCCTTGAATAAACCTCTTGGGAATCACATACTTCATCAAACCATCTGGGAACACCTGACTGTGAAATACCTATCCAGCCTGACATGAACATGCTGCATCCCTGCTTGCAGCTAACACACGTGGGTAAGTACAGCTGCCATAGAGGTATGGATATAAGTAGATGACACACAGAGTGAGAGCTCCCCAGTGCTATTGCTCCTCTCCTGCTCTGAAAGCCTATATGCCAGATCCATGAGATTAAGAATCAGAGAACAGCTACAGGGCCAGGAGCATGTAGGCTGCTGACAGAAAAGCAGGAAGAGAGCTATCAAGTTTCCTAGATGAAATTTCATAGGTTTACCTGAAGTATCATTCAATACAGAGTGTAGAAGCTTCCAAGTAAAAAAAGGATTAGTTCCTACATTAATGGTGATACTTCTCATTTTGATAAAAGACCAAAGAGGTAAACATAAAATTAGCCTTTATTAATGCAAAGTAGAAACAAACAAATCATGTTAGAAAGTCTGTCTGCTTGTTCAACTTTTATTTGAATTCCACAGCCTCTATATGATAGCTTCTCTCTGATCACACATAACTTTTAACTTACAGTAGTGAAATCAGTGCCCTTGCAGCAATGATTTATGCATTGCTTTCTGCATTGCCACATTTGCTTCTGTGGATGCTCTGGTGAGCAGGGAACCCACATGGGTTGAGGAACTGTATAAATCAAGTAAGTTACTTTCTCACTTTGGAAGTCCTTCCACATTCTGTGCCCTGCTATTTTAATGGGTTTCAGTCACTGCAAGTCTAATAAATGAGATCTTTTTCAGGTAGCTCTCAGTTTTACCTCATTACACTTGGTATCCTAATGAGGAAGGAGAAATGCAATTTAGTCATATCCTTGCTCTTTAAAAGCAGTGATGAATGATTCTGTCCTGCCACCATGATATAAGAGGATGTAATGTGGGCTGCTTTTCTATCAGCATGCCCAGATTTGCCTGTGGACACTTTTCTTTTATGTCTATTTGCTAGACATGTCACCTGAATGGCACATATAGAGGAAGCAGTAATATTAAACACATTTTCAGGCAGAGAAATCTGTCCATCATGTAAATACAAAAGACAGCAACTGGGCAATGCTGTTTTCTACACTGTCATTTCACTGAATTTGTGTCCTGCTGTATGGCTGTGTCACGTGAAATCATTCTGCAAAAGCAGATGACAAATGTGAAATGGATTTTTAATATATTACTCATATTTGCTTTTATATTATTTGTATCATTTTACAAACATTTTTTAATAGATCATCATCTTGTTCCCCAATACTACCATAAATTTCTCTTAAATTGACTATCACTTCAATCTGATTTTTTTTTTTCTTATCTTGGAAAGCTAATTTGGCTTTTTTACAGCTCTGAGTGTTCTGATCTTAACAAGAATACGATTTATACTCATCACTGAGTGATTATGTCACAAAACTATACTTCCAAGATTTTGTCTAGGATACACAGGTTGGAAAAAATTCATCTCCTGATGGAATTTCTTTCCACCTAGGCTTGTAGAAGAAAGGCCTTTTTCACAGTTGCAGCCATGCATAATAAAAGGAAAGAGCTGTATGCCACCTAACAGGAGACTCCAAATGATCTAACATTTTGCTTCCACAGCAGACAGCAGGTTGATGCTCTGACTGTAGTGGCACAGTTGACAAGCATTTGTGGGACTTAAACCATGTCATTTAAGACATGGCCTGGGGCCAATGCAAACCTGCCTGCTTTCATCCTCAGGAGCGACAGCTGGATTTTCACTTCAGGGAAAGAAGAAACTGCCCATTACACCTACTGGTAAATGAGTTGCCAGAAATTTGACTATACAGCTAGCCAGATGTGGAACCCCACAAGACTAAGGAGAACCAGATAATTAAACGAATCAGGTATGATTCATCTTTCTTGCTCCTTGTGAAGTATTTTAGAACTCTTACTGATGTCTGCATAGTCAGCATTTTATTTCAGCAAAGTTCAGGGAGGGAGAGGGACCACAGTACATTTTTTTGTGGGTGTTCTCACAGATTTAGGAATGGCCATACTAGTTTAATTAAAAATGAGTATCTCAGAGATCACACTGGGAAACCAAGGATGGAGTTTGAAAGGTGAAAGCCATTATTTGTAGTTCCTGCAACTTTTTTCCCAGGAACTAGCTATGAACATTTGATCCAAGTCATTAAGTGGCAGTTAAAGAAACTAAGATAAAAATCCAAACTTCTTCTTCTTGTTATTGGTACAACTGTAATGTGGGCATCTCTATGTAATCACAGTACAGGGAACAGAGCACTATTCACAATCAGAACACAAGCATTTATCTTGGGTTGTTCTGTGGGTTCACTATACTTTGGCAAGTCACTAACTTTATGTCTTAATTTGCACAGGCTGGAACAATAAAATCAAAGAGAAAATACCCTTCACTGCTGTGAATTTCTAGTCAGGCAGAAAGTTGAATTCCTTCTACTCCAGCAAAGTAAAATAAGAATTTCCAAATCTTCTACAAAAAAATACCCCAAACCCCAACACTTCTGAACTTTCATTTTGCAAAAAAGCAGAAGACACTTAATTTAGATCTTTGTATGTGTTTCTGGAGTTCATGAAGCTATCTGAATCACTGATAGCCTACCTCTCAGGCTGTCATGAAATCCAGAGGCCTTAGACAGCAGCATATATTGTTGTTAGTAATATGCTGGAGTAGTTTGAAGACATACTCATCTTCATAGACAAAATAAGGAAGTTGGGCACACTTAACCCTTACTAATGATTTTAGCAAACATTTATAATGCAGCTGCAAGGGAAACTAACAGAGTAGAAATGCAGGACTGCCACCAATTAAGCAAATGAAAACAGACTGCAGAGGAGCTGGGAGGGTCTGAGGATGAAAAACTCACAGAGTTGGCTGCAGAGCATCTTATGATGTTTCCCAAAGTTATTAGTTGTGTTTAAAGACATAGAAAAAGCTTTCAAGAAAAACAGAATGATTTAACCACTGAGATTTCTGCTTGAAACAGGCTATTTGGAAGGGTGGTTTTTTAGTGTTTTTTTGTTATTTTTAACTATAACTAATCTAATGCCAGCATAAACTCTGTTTCTCTCTTACTGCTAAGGTTTTTTCCAATATCCAAGGTACCGTTGACACATGTCTGCTTTGGAAAAGGAAGAAAAGGAAGGTTATATACTCAGACACTGGTAAGGCAGTAAAAAGAAAGTAGCCTAAAAGCCTGAATACCATCCATACTGCTCTCCCCTCATTGACTGACCTTGCCATGTCATCATAAAAGGCTAAAAGATTGGTCAAGCAAGATTTACCCTTGGTGAATCCATGCTGGCTTCTCCTGATGACCACCTTCTCTTCTGCCTGCTTGGTGATGACCTCCAGAATTACCTGGCCATTCTTAGCGATAAAGACTGATGCAAAGAAGGCAATTCAGTAATTCCACCTTCTCTGTATCTTCTGTTACCAGGACACCCATCTGATTCAGCAGTGGCCCTACATTTTCCCTTATCTTCCTTTTGCTGCTGATATACTAGTAGAAGCCCTTCTTTTTGTCCTTGATGTCCTTTGCCAGACTCAATTCTAAGCAGGCCTTAGCCTTCCTTGTCACATCCCTGCATACCTTGATGGTGTTCTATAGTCCTCTTGCTTGGTCTGTCCCTTTTTCCACATCCCATAACTTTCTTTCTTAAGATTTACTGGGAGCCCCCCATTCATCCATGAAGGTCTCCTGTCACCTTTGCCTGATTTCAGAAGCAAAGTCTTGAACTAATATCAAAGCTGAGAGAAAAAAAAAAAAACAAACACCAAAAGCTAGAAACTACCTTGTGCCAAGTGCAGAATCTGAGGCAAGTTATATGGAAACTCACAGTAATTCACCAACATCTCAGTACTCCTTTTTTAGCAAACCAGTAGTTCTACATAGCAACTGAGGAATGGTAACCAGCACAGCCACTTTATATGTCCAAGTTTCCCATTCAGTCAAGATACTTTCTCTGGTGCAGAATCAAAAGTTGTCAAATAGCTATAAATCATGTAATGATGCTTCTTTGCTTGCATTTCAGAAAGTTAGACCAAACTAGTTCATCTGGGTCATACAGGTTTTCTTTCCACCTCAGGAAACATTTTTTCTATTTGCAACCCTTAAGAAAGATGTGACAAAATGGACTTCACAGATCAGATTTAAGTGCTCTGTTTTGGGGGTACCATGCTTTCCTGGGAGATCTAGATGCCCTGAGTTCTTAAGATTAAGCTCAAAGACAATCACAAGTGAACAATTAGACATATTCATTTCAGTGTACAAAAATGCAATCATTGAGTTTCATATGTTTTTACAGTGACATGGATTAGCAGTTCTCATTCCCCAAAATAGTTGCATCTGTCATCATTTATGTTCCTACCAAAGTAGTCTGGTATTTCAGAACGGTTATGCCTCTCCACAACTATGTGGAAGCAAGGAACTTAAGAAGAAACAGATGAGGGAAGAACAACTCTATTTTGACCATTTGAAAGTGGCCCCAATTAAAAAAGCACAAAGCTTTCTAAAAAACAGCCTTTTCCCCAGTTTCCTGGGAAAGCAAAGCTCATTCACTTTATCTTCTCTTTTTAATATGTTTTCAAGAATGTTTTTTAATATTTTTTCAGTGCAACTACTGCCTTTTGAAATCTGATTTCCACCTCAGAAATGTCAATTTTCAAGATTTAGAAATTTGTTTTACAAATTCATATAATAATAATGATGATGATGACAATAATAATAACAATAATAATAATCAAGAACTGGAATAGGTACTTTTGCATGCTACTTAAGGAGTACATACAAAATGGGGCATTCATATTTCATAGCCTAATTAATAAAATAACTTTGCTAAGCAAACAAGAGCAAAAGGCAAATCTCACACATCTTTGAAAAGCAGATTAAGTGGATTTTCAAAGCTATCACTGGCAACTGTTGCATTTATGCACTAGCTAGAAACTTATTTGTAATTGACCAAATATTTTTAACTATGAAACACATCAAAACAACTTACGTAATTAAAAAAGTATTATTCTTCATTCCAGTCTTTTTATTTGCCTCCAAATTCTTTTTCTTAGGCTCCTCTAGAAACCTAACACTCATTTCAGGCTTTTCTACAATTACTAGATGTTTATAGATGTTTCACCTATTGACTTATTTCTCCCCACCTTACTTAACTAAATTCCATTGGTGTGACAATAAAAATTAGCCTGCTGGAAGAAGCATGTACCAATTTCACATTTGAGCAGTGTGCCTGCATGTTCTACTCTACAGCAAGATACTATGAGGTGTTACTTCCTTCTGACTTTATCACAGTCCATACTTTGGTAATATTTGCATCATTGGTATAAACTTTAAACTATGTGTCCAAAGGCTCAACACTGTTGAAAAAATTATTATAGAAATAGATATAAAACTCATTTAAGTGTCAAAAACTTGAACCCCAAAGGAAATATTGCACTATGACTAGAAGGAAAGATTTGGAACAAACATCTGGGCATATCTCTCTCTGGAGAAACTCAGAGAGCATTCTCCTGCAGCAAGAAGGGAAGCAAAGCAGTGTCACCTCCTGCCTTGTCAGCTGCCATATGCTGGGCACTCCTGCTGAATGTTTCTCCTGCACTTCTGGAGCAGACTTTTCCAAGTGATTAACAGTTTAGCTAAAACAAGGGAGATCCCTCCATCTTCCAGTCATCTCTCATCAAATTCCCTAAAACCACACTTCTCTCCCATTTTTTTTTTCCTTTTTTCATTCGAGGTCTCCTGTTATCAGCATAAATCTATCATAAACAACTCGCTTCACAGATTCCTT
Organism: Pezoporus wallicus; assembly: GCF_028554395.1. Classification (NCBI taxonomy): domain Eukaryota; kingdom Metazoa; phylum Chordata; class Aves; order Psittaciformes; family Psittacidae; genus Pezoporus; species Pezoporus wallicus. The sequence goes on from NW_026640647.1 coordinate 572,041, forward strand.
CAACATTAACATTTCCCATTTTTAATGCTCTGTTTGAGCCAGACATTTGTGTTACAATTTTATCTCATTCCTTTCTTGGCTATTAGTAACATTGTACCCCATGTAATAAAAAGTGAATTGAAATCTCAAGGCCGTCATGAAACCATTCATGAGTTTAAGTAGAAGTCATCTTACAAAGCACCATTTTGGCTGGTCAATGACAAAAATTGTTAGCTCTGTCTCAAAAAAAAAAAACAAAGTATTTGCAGAATAATATGCACATAGATTATATGCATATTAATTTTCTGTCTTATATTCCTACAGAACCTCACCGCAACTGTTCTAATTACCAATGCCAATAAAATAGAATGACACTACAATAATTTGGTTTGAGCTCTCTTTTAATAATAATCTCCTATATTCAGAAATGAATTAATTCGTACTATCTTGCCTAGCTACCATAAACAGCTAAGGGCAGAAATTATGGGTATTTTCATTTAGAGTAGGCAATTAAAAACTATTGTGTTTCCTAAACACATTGCTACTGCGTTAGGAAGATTATATTTTACCCTTTATGAACACAGTTTTGCTCTCCAAGATGAAATACCACTAGTGCCACTGAAATCAGTGCAGAATCAGCATGAGCAAGAAAATAAGGTCTGTTTGGGCCAAGTGTTTCACATTAAGCATACAATTGCTGGCATAAAAACTAATTTCTCTCATGTTCATTTCCCTTAAGAAAGAACAGGATGTGACTCAACAGAATGCATAAGTCATTTAGCAGTGCTCTGAAGCACTCTGTATTGCTAATTTGATTCTAAAAACCATCTGAGGGACAAACTAAGACTTGATCTTATTAATGTCTTAATAGTGAAGTGTTTAATTTTGGTCCACTGCAAATGCTGTCCACTGTTTAAAACACATATGCTATGTCCCTTTAGTACTCACAGAACTGTTGCTATTTTGCGGTGCTGAGAACAAAACTTCCATTCAGCAACCCCTGAATTCTGTACAAAGCTGTTTCAAAGCCCAAACCTGCTGCAAGCCCTGCCTTTCAACAGAGAAATATGCCAAAAAAGTTTGAGCAATGCTGTTCTCAAAACCACTGCATGGCCTAAATGTAAATAATTCAAGACTTAGCACATCATAGACATGTCCAAAACTGAGACACAAAGTTAATACTGCAGTAATATAGCACATGGTAGTAAAGCTATATGGCAAATATAGAATCATAGAATAGTTAGGGTTGGAAAGGACCTTAAGATCATCTAGTTCCAACCCCCCCTGCCATGGATAGGGACACCTCCCACAAAACCATGCCACCCAAGGCCTCGTCCAACATGGCCTTGAGCACTGCCAGCATTCACAACCTCCCTGGGCAACCCATTCCAGTGCCTCACCACCCTTACAATAAAGAACTTCTTCCTTTTATCCAATCTAAACTTCCCCTGTTTAAGTTTGAACCAATTACTCCTTGTCCTATCACAACAGTCCCCAGTAAAGAGTCCCTCCCCAGCATCCTTATAGGTCCCCTTCAGATACTGGAAGGCTGCTATGAGGTCTCCATGCAGCCTTCTCTTCTCCAGGCTGAACAGCCCCAACTTTCTCAGCCTATCTTCATACAGGAGGTGCTCCAGCCCCCTGATCATCCTTGTGGCCCTTCTCTGGACTTGTTCCAACAGTTCCATGTCCTTTTTATGGTGAGGACACCAGAACTGCACACAGTACTCCAGGTGCAGTCTCACGAGAGCAGAGTAGAGGGGCAGGATCACCTCCTTTGACCTGCTGGTCACGCTCCTTTTGATGTAGCCCAGGATACGGTTGGCTTTCTGGGCTGTGAGCACACACTGAAGCTGGCTCATGTTAAGTTTCTCATCGACCAACACCCCCAAGTCCTTCTCCTCAGGGCTGCTCTGAATCTCTTCTCTGCCCAACCTGTCGCTGTGCCTGGGATTGCTCCGACCCAGGTGTAGGACCTTGCACTTGGCATGGTTAAACTTCATGAGGTTGGCATCAGCCCACCTCACAAGCATGTCAAGGTCCTTCTGGATGGCATTCCTTCCCTCCAGTGTATCAACCGGACCACACAGCCTGGTGTCATCGGCAAACTTGCTGAGGGCGCACTCAATCTCACTGTCCATGTCAGCAACAAAGATGTTGAACAAGGCCGGTCCCAACTCTGATCCCTGAGGGACACCACTCGTTACTGGTCTCCAGCTGGACTTTAAGCCATTGACCACAACTCTTTGTGTGTGGCCATCCAGCCAGTTCTTTATCCACCGAGTGGTCCATCCATCAAATTGATGTCTCTCCAATTTAGAGACAAGGATGTTGTGTGGGACAGTGTTGAACACTTTACACAAGTCCAGGCAGATGACATCAACTGCTCTACCCCTGTCCATCAGTTCTGTAGCCCCATCATAGAAGGCCACCAAATTGGTCAGGCAGGATTTCCCCTTAGTGAAGCTGTGCTGGCTGTCACCAACCACCTTGCTGTTTTTCATGTGCCTTAGCATGCCTTCCAGGAGAATCTGCTCCAAGATTTTGCCAGGCACAGAGGTGACACTGACTGGTCTGTAATTCCCCGTGTCATCCATTTTCGCCTTCTTGAAAATGGGGGTTATATTTCCCTTTTTCCAGCTGTTGGGAACTTCACCTGACTGCCGTGATTTTTCAAATATGATGGACAGTGTCTTAGCAACTTCATTTGCCAGCTCCTTCAGGACCCGCAGATGGATTTCATCAGGTCCCATGGACTTGTGTACGTTTAGGTTCTTAAGATGGTCTCGAACCTGATCCTCTCCTACAGTGGGCCTAGGGTCTTCATTCTGACAGTCCCTGTGTCTGCCTTCCAAGACTTGGGTGGTGTGGTCAGAGCCTTTGCCAGTGAAGACCGAGGCAAAGAAGTCATCAAGAATCAAGTCATTATGACTCAACATGTCTAAATTTCCCCAGAATAAAGAACTTACATATGAGGGATCAACCCTATCTGCTTCAAATAGCAAAGGACTCATCATTCTGTGATAATTTTCAGAGAACTTAAGAACCTTATACGTGGAGACCACCCACTTCCTTTTGATGTAGTTCTGCTAAGAGTGACTCATCAAGAGTGGCACAGAAAAATGCATATGGGGAGTCTCGGAGGACAGACCCTGTTTTCTGTCCCAGAAGCAAGATTAGGTGCAAATACAGGAAAGGATGCCTAGAAATACCGGACTGGACACAGAACAGTTTTAGGAATCCACAGAGGCTCTCCCTGCTACCATCTTATTTGCCTCAGATCTAAGCAAAGGAAGTGCTTAATCAGCAGAACACCACATATCAGACATCTTCTCACAAACCTTAAATATTCTCAGGATTCCCAGTATTAAAAGAAGTACAGAGATTGCTTTCTGGCAATCCACAGATTTTGAATTTCACATCAGGCAATGATCACTATGAGAAAAATAGGACAATCCTGCAGTTTGCAGAGCATCTATCTGGTACACTCAGGTGCATAGTGAGTAGCTGCAGTGTAATTACACAGATGTAGAACAGTTATTAGCACCATCTAAATTAAATTAGGGGATACTGAAAAAAAATGAGTACCCTTTTCACTATGCCTCCCTTTTATTGTGACATTTGAAGTTTTTTATTTAGAAATATTGTAATCTTGGCATCACTTCACCTAATGACTGCCTTTCATGTGCATCTGACTGCCAGTTATATCATTCCAGAAGGCTAGCTGTTGCTGGCCTCATCATCATCTGTCAGGTTTTCCACTGTAAAAAATAAATACTGTAACCATTCAAAAGGGTGAGAAGACGGACAGATTATAACGTTAAGAGTAGTAGAAGTGACTTAGAATTGAAAATTTTACTATATCTTTTTACAGCAAACATGAAGCCTTATATGCACCCATGGTGCCTGTGTAATTCAGCTGAAAATGCAAGCAATCAAAATCAGCCTATTTACTTGCGCTGCAGAAGACACACCTGCAACCTGACTGAATTTTTAAGGTCACATGAATTTTTCATGGTATGCTATTAAATGCATTTACATTATTTTATAAAAGCCACCCACCTGCTACACACCAGCTTGACTCTCCAGTTCTCAATCCTGCACAAGATTATTTACATTTGCTAAGTTCCTAAAATAAAAAGTCATCTCTACTTACTTACTTAAAGCAGCTCTGGGGAAACAAGGAGATTCCAAGGTTCAGTAATGAAATGTAAACATTTTGACTGGTAGGCTTCTAATTCAAATGCAATCCACTCCAACAATAACTGAGAGTTAAATTATAGGATGACTACACAGGTGATCTCTGGTTTCAAAATTATTTTCTAGTGAACAAGTGTTATTAGTACATAAACTGTCATAACCATCCATCAGGAGATGCCCTGGAGGCTGAAACATGCTTTAAAGTTGTCTCTCTGAATTAGGATGAGTACATTAGCAGCTTGACCTACACCTGTCCATATCAAGTCTGTTCTAAGATGAATTTCATTTTTTAGCATTATCAACATGACATACCTTACAAGTATTACATCTGATTAAAAAAAAAAATAATCGGAGGCCTAACAGTTTTGACAGAATCCTTTTAATCTCCAGTCATTTTGCTAATACACTGCCAAATGAGAATTCTCCCTTCTCAAAACTCATTTACTTTACACTAACATATACACTGTAAACAAACTTCATTCAGTATATATATATTTTTATGTGTGTGTATAAATATGTATCAGGGCAGTATACCCCAACAAGGAAACAGTTACAACCTCCTGATCCCCTAAATGTGTCTATGGCCATAAGAATATCACAGGCACAAAAATCCTTGACTCCTGTACCAAAGACCATTGCTGTGCTACTAATCATTTACAGCATTGCAAACTCCTCATGCTGTGATCTCCACAACAACAAGAATAATTGTTCAGACAAAGGTCCGGATCATATGAGGAATCAAACAATCACCCAACTGAAAGAAGACGACCCATCAAGCCACTTAGTGCCATCATCTGCCAAAATACCACACTATACAGCTCCCTAGACATGTATGGCATGTTCTCCCACTCCATATTTTAACATAAAGTTTTAATTACTTTTTTTTCCTGCTAAAACCCTCATCTACAGCCTGCTATATCTACAGGCTTGCAGGTTAGTATCTAGAAAGCTGCTTGGTGGAAAAGGACCTGGGAGTCCTGAGTGATGGAGCTGAATATGAGCCAGTTTGTGCCCAGGGAGCCAAGAAGGCCAACAGCATCCTGGCCTGTATCAGCAATAGGGTGGTCAGCAGGACCAGGGCAGTGATCATCTCCTTGTACTGAGCACTGATGAGGCTACAAATCCTGTGTTCAGCTCTGGCCCTCACTACCAAGAGAGACATTGAGGTGCTGGAGCGGGTCCAGAGAAGTGCAACGGAGCTGGTGCAGGGCCTGGAGCACAAGTGTGATCGGAATGGCTGAGGGACCTGGGGGGTTCAGTCTGGAGAAGACTTGGGAGGGACCTTATTGCTCTCTACAACTACTGAAAGGAGGATGGAGCCAGGAGGTGGCTGGTCTCTTCTCCCAAGTAACAAGAGATAGGACAAGAGGAAATGGCCTCAAGCTGCATCAGGGGATGTTTTGATTGGATTTTAGGAAAAATTTCTTCACAAAGAGAGTGGTATCAGAACAGGCTTCCCAGGGAAGTGGTGGAATCACCGTCCCTGGAAATGTTCAATAATCATATAGACAAGGCCCTTAGTGACATGGTTTAGTGGTGGACTTGGCAGTGCTGGGGTAAAGGTTGGATTTGATGATCTTAAAGGTCTTTTCCAAACAAGCTGATTCTATGATTCTATCTCACAAAGCCTGAAGATTAAACTGATACATTTTAGAACAAGTTTATTCTTCATACTTTGACCTTGTGACTACTGCTTAGAAGACACCCCTTGTATGTTCTTTCCCTCCCTCCATCACAAAATCAGATTTCAGAATGTAAACTCAACCTATGTGTTATTTTACTGAGCATTCAAAATATAAACCATTCATCTAATCAGTTGATATCTACTGCATCACAAGACTGACCATTTCTCCAGATTTTCTGATGAAATGCCGCAATATTTTATCAGCAATATGACAAAATACAGAAAAAGGCATAGATTATATTTTTCATTTTCCAAATAAATCAAGAGCTATTGATTCTTACAAAAGAAGCTTGCAAATACAGATCTCAGGAAAATTGCTTTCACTCACTTTCCTCCAGAAGTAGCTAAAAGTGTACAAATGTAGGAGTGGCAAATTCCAGAGGAACTTCAAATAGATTATTCTATTTAATCTTATTTATCATAGGATGGTACTAATCCTTCCTTCCAGCCATGTATATTAAAGCTATATTTAGATACTGAGAAGTGCAGGCAGCTTGCAGTGAACAAAAACTGTCATTGGCCTCATTTTTGATTTACAGTGATTTTGGAACTTGCCTCCTTCCATAGCCACTCAGATGGATTCTGACATAAGTCTGAAATGACTTCTTATTTCCCAAGAGAAAAGTAATAAATTGCTGAAGCTTCCAGGCATCTCTTGAGTGGCAACTCTCAGCATAATCCAAGGGTGAAATCCTATCACTGTGAAAGTCCTACTTGCATCTGAGATTCCTAGATTTCAAGCCAGTCTCCATTACCCTGACAACTAGCAAGAGCTTATAAATCACTGCATTCTGCAACACTTGCAAACATAAATCTGGGGTTAGGGTACAAAAATACATACTGAATGACCATTTTAATTATCAAGGAAATATTAAATCATTATCAGCTATTTCTTAATCAATTTAACAAGAGGATGAGAATATGAACATATAGCTGCACCAAAAGGATATTTGCCAAAGAAATCTGCAAACACGACTTCTAAAGAGCAATTGCTTTTTGAAACCTTAGGAAAACAAAATCTATTAGAGATTAAAGAACTTTATTTTCCCTCACATCCAACTGAACAAAGACTGTAAGAAGAAGCAGCATGGTGGTGATGGTTCTAGAATTGTCAGATTCCTGTTATGGTAGAAACATATATTTAAACAGTAAGCTTAAATGTACTTTTAGTTTCAAGTACAGATGTTTGTTACTTATTTAGGTATAAGAAAATGCTTCCATGTACCCTATATGTAACACTAAGATAAATTGGGTTTTATTCTATGTTTTATGTAACAGACAGCAAAAATTAAAAGGTAATAATACAACTGTTGGCCCAGGATATTCACCATGTCAGATTAATGCTGCCTCACGCAACCCTCTGCAAACATCTTTCAAATGAGAAATATTTAAGTACAACCCTTTTTATCTTTTCACTGAGAAAAACATTTTCTTTGGGGTTCTCTCTGAAAATAATACACATTTCCCAGGAGCCTGTTGTATAGCTTCTTTCTCATTTTCTTTTGTTCAAAGGAGCTGGTATATAAGAAGCAAAGACAAGATCCTGGTCTGGAAATAATGCTCAGACACATCCTGCTGAAGACATACATCTTGGTTTCTGCATGAGAAGCAATATAAAGATTTCCTGTAGGCAAAATTAAAAAGAATGCTTCTTTAAAGCATGTCTTCAAAAGTCAGTCTGCTGCAAAACTTAAATCCTACTCTTGGATGGAGAGGGAAGTTTCCCTCCTTCCAGTATCCTCAGGCTTAGAGATACCAGGCCTTCTCCTCACCGTTTCCTCTCACAGAGATTGCCAGCTCACCCATTGCAATACTTCATATTGCAGTGCTAGACATTATTACAAAAGAAATTTCTGGCAATTTCATCCTCAGTATTGGATTTGGCAGAGAAGAAAAGTTTTCTTCACAGCCAAATACCTGTTGACCTATTATCCCTCAGGTATGTATCTGATCAATTCCCCCACAAGTGCTAAAACAAAAAGTAAACCTGATAAAAGGCAAGGAGGAGGGGAAAAAATAAAAGGAAAAAGAAAAAGAATTCATCATTTCAGAAAATTTGGTGGGGTCAACACAACGGTGAGAAGCTGCTGTGTTATCACAATAGATTTCTTAGACATGAAGCTACTGACCCTGTGCATCCTGCGTGTACTTATATATATACAAGAGAATCTGTAGTGGGTGGATGCTTTATTTAGGCAAGTGTTACCCATCTGTAACCACGGAGGGGAGTTTGGCAGGGAATTCTGGAGTTCCCTGCTGGAATCTAGCCAGGGCACTGCAATTTACCAACTCTTCTGTTCGAAAATCAGTCAGAGAACTCGCATATCATATGCTAAAGGACATTAAAGGACATTAAACAACTAGAAGGTGATTTCCTCTGCTTTGTTCTTTGCAGGCCTATTTGTACCCGAAGGAGGTATGTGTAAAACTCCTACCTTTCTAAGATGACAGATTTGTATACCAATTTTGCACAAGTATTAAGAACTATAAAGGCATAATGCAACTGCAATTCCAGTCTTTATATTGGAATAACCTACAACTCTTTTCACAACCATATGGCAAGTCTCATTACTACCTTCAAATAAAGAACATCCCACAGAATTAATTTCTTTAAAATTTTAAAGAATTGTAACTCTAAAATCTCTAAATATCTAGAACTAGAAACTAAAATAACCCAATATCAAAAAGATCAAAAAGTGGCAGTCCGATACTGACAAAATTTGTGTTTCTAATTAAATATTATCCACCAAGATGTTTTAGTGGTATATCAACAGACAACAGGAAACAATTCACAGAAGGAAAGCACTTTGAAGTTCACTCCTTAGGCTTTGCTCCTGACAGGTTAACACATGTCACTAAGTACAGAACACAGACACAGGGTACATGGATTCCCTGACTTTTCATGGTCATGTTACTCAAGTGAAAGGATGTTCAGCCTGATTTGTGTGCATAGAGCACTTCTCTGCAAATACCAAAGAACAGCATACACTGCTGCCACCTCCGCTGCTCAGGCACATCTTTTGTTTCATACAGAAACTCTTTGGAAAAGATAAGAGTTTGCAGTAAGAGCAGTGAATTTATTTCGCATCTGTTGGAGAGTAAAAGCAGAGCATTTTGCAGCCCAGCTTTGAAACTGCATGAAAGTAATAGCTGTAAAGCTGACTCACTCTTTTCATTTCACAGGGAAAACTTCTACAGAGTAAATGGTTATTTCATGAGCTCCCCAGATTGCAATGGAAGACATGTCATGAGTGCGAGTTAGCTTGGAGAAAAAGACCACTTTCTTCCTTGTCTGCTAAGCAGAGGTTATGAAATAAGTTGATGCGTTCCTTCGGAAATTCATGTTTTCCTGCTCATATAACCTGAAACCCCCAGGCTTGCTCTCTTAAGACATACAGTATTTCTGCATTCTGTTTTTCAGTTGGAGAATCTACTCATTGCATAGGATACCAACATCATAGAAGAGTTTGGGTTGGAAAGGACCTTAAGATCCTCTAGTTCCAACCACCCTGCCATGGGCAGGGTCACCTCACTCTAGACCATGTCACCCCACACTAGACCATGTCACCCAAGGCTCTGTCCAACCTGGCCTTCAACACTGCTAAGGATGGAGCATTTACCACTTCCTTAGGCAACCTGTTCCAGTGCCTCACAATCCTCACAGTAAAGAGCTTCTTCCTTGTATGTAACCTGAACTTCCCCTGTTTAAGTTTAAACCCATTACTCCTTGTCCTATCACTACAGTCCCTGATGAAGAGTCATTCTCCAGCATCCTTATAGGCCCCCTTCAGATACTGGAAGGCTGCTATGAGGTCTCCATGCAGCCTTCTCTTCTCCAGGCTGAACAGCCCCAACTTTCTCAGCCTGTCTTCATATGAGTGGTGCTTGAGCTTCCTGATCATTCTCATGGCCTCTTCCGGACTTGCTCCAACAGCTCCACATCCTTCTTGTTAGGGACACCAGAACTGTACACAATACTCCAAGTGAGGTCTCATGAGAGCAGAGTAGAGGGGCAGGGTCACCTCCTTCAACCTGCTGGCCACGCTCCTTTTGATGCAGCCCAGGACACAGTTGGCTTTCTGGGCTGCAAGTGCACACTGAAGCCAGTTCATTTTCTCATCAACCAATACCCACAAGTCCTTCTCTGCAGGGCTGCTCTGAATCATTTCTCCACCCAATCTGTAGTTGTGCCTGGGATTGCCATAACCCAGGTGTAGGTTCTTGCACTTGGCTTTCTCAATGGAGAAAGACTTCCACCTGAAAGCAGTTTATTCAGACGTGTAATAAACCTCTCTGCAGCCATCCCCACTCCGCATTGTGCCTGGAGCACTTGCATTGTCTGCAGGTCCCTTTCCCCACAGCAGTTCCAGACAAACACCCTGCCTGCTCCAGTGACCTGAGGTTTGGCTGTCCCCACTGCAGGGCCAACTGCAGTGCCAATCATCTCCTCAACTGGTACAACTCACACAGCAGTATATTTAGGCAATGCAAACCACTCCACTTCCCCTTAAAAGCTGCAAGGGAAATTGCAGTGGATTTAAATTCCGTTCAGGAGCCTGTCAGATAATGCCTAGCCAAGAACCTTATCAGCTACTGCAAGCAAGACACATCTTTTTCTTATATTATAAATGTAATTTAGAAACCAAAGCTTTAAAGAAAGCACCTACTCTTTTCAGTCTGGTTACAAAAGATGACATCATTGGGCATGGATGGAAGCTTGTAGCTGGATTTGCACAAACTGCTCGCAAATGCTGTTTTACCCGAAAAGTGTTAAGCCTCATGGAGTGGAAAGTATTTTCCAAATCAGAAAGCCTTTATAGTGTACTATATATGTTGCAGGGGCTCTTAAAATTGCTTCCAGACAGTGCTGTTTTTATAATTCAATCACAAAAGCAAAGCCTATCTATTACCATAGTACAGCTTTAGATGAGAAATGCATGTCTTGTAAGTCAACTGATGGCCAAACTGCTGAAGGAAAATTTAGATGCAAGCTCAGATAAAACATTAAGGAGGTTAGGACAGGAATTCTGAAAGTCTTCTCAGATACTCACTTTTACTGTCTGTGGGAACTGTGCATCTTGACTTCTGGCAGTTATTTGTTGATTCTTTTTCTCAGCAAGATGATCAAAAGTGACTCTCACTGCAGCAGTTGCACAAATGAAACAAAACCAAAAAGCACTGACTTCTACTTGCATGCATAGAAGGACAAGTGAAGTGTAACAAGAGAGGACCAGGCAGGCAGACACTGCAAGTGGTTTTGCTGTTCTTTGAATCATAGCATAATAGAATGCCAGGATGGAAGGGACCTCAAGGATCATCTGGTCCAACCTTTGTAGGCAAGCATGACCTAGACTACATATCCCAGCACCCTGTCCAGTCAAATCTTAAAATGCCCAGTGTTGGGGAGCCCAAAACCTCCCTGGGGCAATTATTCCATGGCTCATTGTTCTCATGGTAAGAAATTTTCCACTTGATTAGCAGGAGGCAGAATGAAAGCCTATGGCACCCACATGAACTACCCATAGAGCTTATAAGTCCTTACAGTATGTTTTTGCATAGTTAAACTCTCTCAAGCTGTTCCCTGTGTTTGAGAAAAGAATGACCAGAAAAATTTCTTTTAGTGAGGTTGGGAAGTCCTGCATTCTTTGAAGGGAGGGAAAGAGTTCCAAGCCTTGTTATGGTCCCTTCATTACTGTTTAACTTGGTCTGAGGTGACTGAATTTTCCTACTGTTTTTTATAAAACAATATTCCAGATCTGCATGGGAGCCTTGAAGTTCCCCTTCCACCAGCCTCTCAGAATCCCATCGGATGTTACCACTAAGCAATAACATATGGCATTTCTGCATAGCAATAACCTGGAACTACTGCTGAGACCTGGCAGAAGGAGAGTCGTACTCACAATATTAATTTCCTTCCATATAGTTTCCACTACATAATATATAGATAGGCCTTTGTCTAGCATACCAAAGCAATGCTCCATGCAGCTTTTCATAGACCAAGCAAAAGGAGACCTTTTACTCATCTCTAGAGTATATATGGAAACACAAGCTAGGGCAAAATGCCAGACATCACAAAAAGCTGAGACCACTACCCATATGGGTTTTCAGTGTGTTACATCAAAGGCACATAATTTACAGTTTAACTTTGAGAGATAAATTGCTAATACCTAGTATATAAGCAGGGAACTAAAGTAATTTGCAAGTGCCTCTTTAAACTTTCATCTGGCGGCTATAAAGTTAGCTGTCAGCAAATTTCACACAGTAAGTGAATAAGCATTACAAGGCTGCAACAGTTCCCATACCCCTGTCAAGAAGAGTGGGGAAAGCACTGCTTCGGTGGGATTTGACACTGCGTTCACCACTGCATTCCCTTCTGTGTTCTCCACATTTCTAATTATGCAGTATGAACACTTTTCTTTCTACAAGTGTGGAGTATTTATTAAATGTTTCCAGGCTAAAAAAATATATCTAAAAATATCTACTAAATTTCACTTTCCCAGGGATGTTCAAAGAAACATATTGTTTACAGTTCAACCCATTCTGAAACTGGAAATGTAAATACAGGCAAAATTGTTGATTTGTTAACTTAATCCAAAAAGACCAATTGTACCTCAGACTCTTAGGAAGTGTATTTTTTTTGTAAGTATATTGAAGGTCTGTCATGGGGAAACACAAGATTTGGCCACCATAAACTTTCAGATTCTTATTCAAAACAGCATAACATGGGTTTAAAACACTATAAAACTTCAGGTTTTGGTTTGTGGCTCTTTGGGGGGTTTTGTTTGGTTGAAGTTTTTTTGGGGTGTTTGTATTCATTTATTTATTAAAACTATAGAACAATCATGTCAACATTTCAGGTGGTTTGGAGGTTTTTTGTTCTTGGGGGTGGGATTTTACCTACACCTCTTGTACAAATTTTTTCATACATTTCCATCAGCGTAATTCTCTAAATAGTTTTAGATCCCTCACCACATTTTATTACACATTTTCATGCCTAACACTTTAAGAATCCACAAACAAAGCTGCATTCCTAATGCAGCAGTTATGGCACAAGCATGCAGGGAGCCATGCAGCCCTTTCCCAATACTCAGAAGTACTCCAGGAAGTTTTCAAAGAATAGGATTTCACTGTTCAACTACAGTTGAGTATGAATGGGAATACCTCACTATACAGCTGTGAAAAACCTTCCTCATAAATCACAGCAGAATTCAGAAGCGCTGTAGAAATAATAGTCATCTATTTCCAAAGAACACCATTTATTTTTTAGAATAAAATTTCCTAAAACAAAACTTGATTTTCATCATATTTTTACAGGACTTTTCCATAAAACATTAGATAATGCTAAATCACTCTTCTAGACTAACAAATAAGAGGGAAATTGTTAGTGAAAAAAAACCACTTTTCTCCTCTGCTACATACTTAGTAAAGAGTCCAAACTACTTGATGAGAATCACAGCTAAGAAAAAACCCACACATCTGTACGGCATGGAAAAACATTAATCCCACAGTGACAAACTTCAATGCTTTAACTGCCTGTTAGGCAGAATTCCAAAGGGAAGAGAGAGGAAATAAAAGAACATGAATTCGAAATTCATAACATTTGATATTTTCTGTTTCATATAGAAGAAATACAGAACTAATTCATTCAAGTCCAACCCTACAAACTTTCTATCAGGCAGACACTGCAAGCACCAAGAAAATATTGTTACTAGTTATTGATTATATAGAGTTTTTACCGCTGATTCCTCCATGTTCTTTCAAAATACTGACTGATTTAGCAGCCCCAGAGCCATGGGGTTTTTGTGTGTCATGCCCCTGATTCACAAGCTTCAGATGTTGTCCTGAAAAATCTTCTATTTCCAAAACTTTAATAGAAAAAAACAAAACATAACAAAGATTTATCAAGCCCTTAGAGGATTATGTGCAACGAAAAAGCCCATCTAATCAAGTCCTTGCTGGATGCCTGAATGTTGTAAGCCCACTACATTAAAGGGTGGTAACTGACACCTCCAATGAGTTTTAGTGTAGAGCAGGGAAGCAAGCTCACATTTTATCCCTTTGGCTTGTAATTGTTGCACTGTATAATCCCGTAGTACCATACCAGCTGGATTAGTATCTCTGGGACAGAGTTGACTACTATGAGAATGACGGAGGGGAAACATTTTGAGGTATCTTTGAGATTTAAAAAAATTGCAATGGCATTTTGTCCACAAGAAGAAAGCTTATTCTTTTATGACTCCAGTAGAACAAAATCTTAAAATTTAAAGGCTCAGTGCTATTTATGATCAGTACATTTATGATCAGTACATCTGTACGAACAGCCCCACACCTTCACTCATACAGAGAAGGATGAAGGATTCTTGGCTACTGTAAAAATAATACCAGAAATGTCATTAGCTGCAAATATAAAGCCACATTTTTCTTAAAGTTGTGCTATAAGGGGTTGCTGTATATTTTTAAAGTTTTCTGTTCTTACCATTGTCAGTTATTCTTAAGACACACCATTCAGGCAGAGGCTTGCTAAGAAACTGGCCTATTTAAAAAAAAAAAAACAATCTCCAGAGTAACTGCAGTTCCTCTAGTGTTTAAAAGACAGCAAATTTTAACAGGATGGGATTTAGTGTAAAAAAGCTTATTTAACAGTGGAATAATGAAACTCAATGCTGGCTGTGATAATGAAATGCATGTTTTTAATTTTAAGATAAGATACAGATATTTATTTTAAACCAACCTTGAGAGCTGGTTTTGTTTAGCTGTGCTCCAGATCAGTGATTCTTCTTTCACCCACCCCATGGAAGCAAAAGCTAGGATAATGTTGTGGGTACTGTAAATACAGAAAGCATCAGTGCCCTTGGACCTACTCAGTGAAGTATTCGTTAAATGTGTTAAAATATTCAATTTTAACTGGAAAAGGTTAAAAAAATAAAAAAGCCAAATTAATTTTAGCAATGTAAGGCAGAAATTGAGTTCTAGACATTCCAGAAGCTGGCAGTACTAAGCATCAGTAACTCGGCCGCTATAACAGCATTTCTATTGCACACACTGATGGAGTCCTAAATATTCTGGCCAACCTGATCTAGATGAAGATGTCCCTGCTCATTGCAGGGGGGTTGGACTAGATGACCTTTGGGGATCCCTTCCAACCCAAAATATTCTATGATTCTATGGTTTTAAGAATAAAATAAGAATCACAGAGTATTTCTGCTAGTTACTGCGTATAATCCCTTCTTCAGAATACTCTATCTAAAGACTCTGAGATCCAGCCTTTTTCACTAAGAATGTTCTTTCTTGCCAAGATGATCAAATCTATTGATAAAAATAAAACTTCCAGTTACAACATTATTTCTAAAAAATCATATATTTTGTCTCCAAACAAGTGAGGCTTTCCTTCTGTAATGACTGTTGCAAAGACATGTGTATGCACAGAAGACAACTTCCAGAACTTGGATCTAGAGACCCGCTGTATTTACACCACACAATGTAACCATCATTGTGATTGTTAAACCTTTATCATAGCAGATAGGAATTCTGTTTTACATGAAATGTGGTTTTATTTCACTGGATTTTGGATGTGGGAAGGACAGCGCAGCAACCGGGGCTCAGCTAGGGCCAGAAATAGTGAAGGGACTAAAACCTCCTGGGAAAGGAAACTCTGGCCGAATGCTCAACTACAGCCTGACTGCCCAGACAGACCCAGGCAGGTTTTACAAAAGACCAGGTGACTGGTCCAGCCTGAACAACTACACACAGTGCAGTGGCACTCTGGTGTTCAAAACCAGAATAAAGCTAAAACCAACAATTCTTATGCTATAAACTCTTTCAGAAGGAGAAAAAAAAAAAAAAACAACATTCAACAAATAGGTTGTTGTCTAAATGTCTTTAAGATCTGCCCTAGGCATCTTACGTGAATATTAAGATGGATAAATACCTCAAATAACCTGGATTTAACCATCCTATGATTCTAAATCTCGAGTAATGACTTTGCTTATTTGTCTGCAAAGGTATGAAAATTATGAAAAATACAAAAATTTATCAAAATTTAAAAAAAAACCAAAACCTCAGAAATTATCAAATAACACAAGATTCAGATTTACTTTTGCAAGAAATCATGTTCTTTCTTGGAGTAACTTAAAAGATATTTTAAGCTGAGATACAGTTTATGGAAGCTCTGAACAGGAACATGATACTGGATGAACTGGACAAAGCTGTCTTACAGAGGTCTATTACTGAAACTCATTAGCTTCCCAAAAATATGGGAAGCTAATGCTGATGCTACAGCTTCCTAGCTACACCTAGTTACCAGAGGTCTGGAATGGATGGACCCACAGCCCATAGAGTAACAGATGTTCTTGTGTGGTGAAATCTACTTGTTCCAGTTCTCAGCACCATAGCTTTGGCTAGTCGTGTTACCTGCACTGAGGTAGTAAACATAACAAAACTTAATTTTCTGTAACTGGTTTTCAACTAAGAGTTATTATCAGAAATGCTGTATGAGAATTAACTCTCCACCAAATGTATACTATATTCCTGGTGGTTTTCTGGACCTGTAAAAAACTCATGTACTGGCTGTATACTTTACTCAGACTTCTTTTTCGCAAACAGATCACTATCTTCCCACTGTGTAACAGAGGTTTTGTGATCAAACAGTTCCACATACCAGCGTGGCCAAATTTCTTTTCCAAAATACAATCTGTGCAAACTGATATATTAAATTGGGCTGAACATGGGAGCAATCTATGGCATGCCAGACAAATGTCACACTGCATAGCCTGGTGTACACAGAGACAAGTGATAGCCAGGAGGTACCTTGCTCTGTTTGCTAGCTGCTATGAATGCCAACTTGTCAACCAGAATTTCCTAACAGGGAAAATGAAATTAACTGCCACATGAAGAACCCAGTAAGAAGCACAGATCTAATCAACTAACTTAATTTATGTTAAACAGAATTCTGTCATGTTCTTGACGCTGAACTGCAAAAAAAAATCACTGTTCTGTAACTGAAGGAATGGAAAAATGTCAAGAAAGACAGGACTGGACAAGACTTGTGAGTCATTACAGAGCTATCCAAAGGGATACAGAGGTCATCCACTCACTAGAATGTGGGCTGAAACAGTCACTGATTTATTTTCCAAGAATCCAAATAAGAGGCGCTCTCAGGGGAGCACAAGACAAGAGACTTTGCCATCACTGCAGCTACAAAGAGATGACTACAGTTAAGAAATTCTGGCAAATGTTAGTGGTTACAGTAGTAAGACAGTGCTGTACTCAGAAAACTTTGAGAATGTAAGCACTGATAGGGAAGCAAGACATTACAACATAACTGGTTTGTGTTACTAAATTTATTAATTGATTTATTCATATACATTCTTATCAAAGATCTAGACTTTGAGCTCTAGTGCCTTGAGCTCATTTTATGACTGAGTGTTAGAAAGTAGCTTTGAACATCCCCCTAAATTACAGAGTTAGTGGATATTCCTTGCTAGGAAGAAATATAGGTCATGTTATGTTTATTGCTGTTACCTCCCCCTCTCATTCCACAGAAGTGGTGAACTCCAATTACTGTTTTCAGACTAGTGGAAAAGACAAACATTTAGAACTACTTGATCAAATGAAAAATTAAGAATATAAAATGTGATGATATTATAAACCAACATTTCTGCTTTAGGTTATGGTTCAGCCTGAACTAGGCTAAATGCAATAAGTTACAATTTTATTAAATATATTATTAATCTAAAATTGAACCAATAAAACCCTCAATTCTAGGGGTCTAGATTATTTAACTTAACTTAATTGTACAATATGCTAAAATACAGATATGCTAAACCACAAAACCTTGGCTAGGTACTACTTTCTTCTTCCTTAATTTAAAATGGCCTTAATTTAATCTGCCTGGCAGAGGCATGTTTTCACAAATTCAGATTGTTTGTGTGTAAGTCAGGCAGAACTCCTGGCGTTTGAGGCTTTGCAGGATGACTTCGTGTGCAGCTCAGCCACTTTAGTAATAGGGAGACACAGCTCTGGCAGCTGTACTAATTATCTCTGTAGCACATGGGACTGCACATTAAGGAAACTCAGATATCAACAGGTTAGAAGTAGCAGAAATTACCTGACATGACATCAAAAAGCACTGGTCCCATGTAAAATTAAGAAATACAATTTTAAATGAGGAATTGATAAAGGCAACAGAAATACATGACCTCAATCTTATAGAATCACAGAATCATAGAATAGCTAGGGTTGGAAAGGACCTTAAGATCCTCTAGTTCCAGCCCTCTGTCATGGGCAGGGACACCTCACACTAAACCATGCCACCCAAGGCTCTGTCCAACCTGGCCTTCAACACTGCCAGGGACAGAACATTCACAGCTCCCCTGGGAAACCCATTCCAGTGCCTCACCACCCTTACAGTAAAGAGCTTCTTCCTTGTATGTAACCTGAACTTCCCCTGTTTAAGTTTAAACCTATTACTCCTTGTCCTATCACTACAGCCCCTGATGAAGAGTCACTTTCCAGCATCCCTATAGCCCCCCTTCAGATACTGGAAGGCTGCTATGAGGTCTCCACGCAGCCTTCTCTTCTCCAGGCTGAACAGCCCCAACTTCCTCAGCCTGTCTTCATACAGGAGGTGCTCCAGTCCCCTGATCATCCTCGTGGCCCTCCTCTGGACTTGTTCCAACAGTTCCATGTCCTTTTTATGTTGAGGACACCAGAGCCGCACACAATACTCCAGGTGAGGTCTCACAAGAGCAGAGTAGAGGGGCAGGATCACCTCCTTTGACCTGCTGGTCACGCTCCTTTTAATGCAGCCCAGGATACGGTTGGCTTTCTGGGCTGTGAGCGCACACTGAAGCTGGCTCATGTTCATTTTCTCATCAACCAACACCCCCAAGTCCTTCTCCTCAGGGCTGCTCTGAATCTCTTCTCTGCCCAACCTGTCGCTGTGCCTGGGATTGCTCCGACCCAGGTGTAGGACCTTGCACTTGGCATGGTTAAACTTCATGAGGTTGGCATCAACCCACCTCACAAGCATGTCAAGGTCCCTCTGGATGGCATTCCTTCCCTCCAGCGTATCAACCGAACCACACAGCCTGGTGTCATCAGCAAACTTGCTGAGGGCGCACTCAATCCCACTGTCCATGTCAGCAACAAAGATGTTGAACAAGACCGGTCCCAACTCTGATCCCTGAGGGACACCACTCGTTACTGGTCTCCAGCTGGACTTTAAGCCATTGACCACAACTCTTTGTGTGTGGCCATCCAGCCAGCTCTTTATCCACCGAGTGGTCCATCCATCAAATTGATGTCTCTCCAATTTAGAGACAAGGATGTCATGTGGGACAGTGTTGAACACTTTACACAAGTCATCAGTTCCATAGCCCCATCATAGAAGGCCACCAAATTGGTCAGGCAGGATTTCCCCTTAGTGAAGCTGTGCTGGCTGTCACCAACCACCTTGCTGTTTTTCATGTGCCTTAGCATGCCTTCCAGGAGAATCTGCTCCAAGATTTTGCCAGGCACAGAGGTGACACTGACTGGTCTGTAATTCCTCGGGTCATCCATTTTCCCCTTCTTGAAAATGGGGGTTATATTTCCCTTTTTCCAGCTGTTGGGAACTTCACCTGACTGCCGTGATTTTTCAAATATGATGGACAGTGTCTTAGCAACTTCATTTGCCAGCTCCTTCAGGACCCGCAGATGGATTTCATCAGGTCCCATGGACTTGTGTACGTTTAGGTTCTTAAGATGGTCTCGAACCTGATCCTCTCCTACAGTGGGCCTAGGGTCTTCATTCTGACAGTCCCTGTGTCTGCCTTCCAAGACTTGGGTGGTGTGGTCAGAGCCTTTGCCAGTGAAGACCGAGGCAAAGAAGTCATTAAGAATCAAGTCATTATGACTCAACATGTCTAAATTTCCCCAGAATAAAGAACTTACATATGAGGGATCAACCCTATCTGCTTCAAATAGCAAAGGACTCATCATTCTGTGATAATTTTCAGAGAACTTAAGAACCTTATGCGTGGAGACCACCACACTTCCTTTTGATGCAGTTCTGCTAAGAGTGACTGGTGCGGTCAGAGCATTTGTCAGTGAAGACTGAGGCAAAGAAGTCATTAAGAACCTCAGCCTTTTTCAAAGCCAGAGTAGCCAGTTCTCCTGATAGCTTTCAGAGAGGGCCCACGTTGTTCCTAGTCTGTCTTTTATTCACAATGTGCCTATAGAATCCCTTCTGGTTACCTTTACATCCCTAGACAAGTTTAATTCTAACTGGACCTTAGCTTTCCTAACCTGGTCCCTAGCTTCCCAGACAACATCCCTGTATTCTTCCCAGGCCTCCTGGCCTTGCATCCACCTTTTATAAGCCTCTTTTTCCCCTTTAAGTTTCCTCAGCAGCTCCTTATCCATCCAAGGAGGTCTCCTGGCCCTGCTGCCGCACTTCCTTCCAGTTGGGACGCAACACTCCTGAGCTTGTAGCAGGTGATCCTTGAATATCAGCCAACAGTCTTGGGCTCCCCTGCCCTCTAGGACCATATCCCACAGAACCTTACTAAGCAGGTTCCTGAAGAGGCCAAAGTCTGCTCTCTTGAATTCCAGAGCAGTGAGCTTGCTGCACACTCTTCTCACTGTCCTGAGGATCTTGATCTTGACCATCTCATGACCGCTACAACTGAGGCTGCCCTGGAGCATCACATTTCCAACCATAAATCTATTTTAATTTATGATATAAGGCTGAAAAAAAAACAAAACCCAAACATGCAATTTGGGTGGTACAAGCTGATGACATACAAAAGTACAGTTAAAAAGTGATTAAGTCTATAATTCCATGAAGTCACCTTCTGTCAGCTGATTTTGTCACAATCCTGTCTGCCACAAACTCATCATGGACATTATTTTCATGCTCAAAACTCAGTTTTGTGCAACATATGGGCTTTTTACCTGTTTTATCTGTAAGTAGAAAGAACAATCACCATGTTTTGCTTTTGCTTACTGCTCTGAAACCTTTCTGATCTCAGTAGCATTTTCTAGGTGTTGCTAAAGGAAGGGCTGGGCCACAGTAGCCATGCTAAAGGTGACCAAGCTTTGAGAGGTTTCTTGGTGCTTCCATTGTTTTATAGACTGCTCCCTCTCTTCTTGCTTCAGATGCCTGTCTTACCACCGATTATTGTTTGATGCAGGCTTTGACTCAAAAGTAAGGAAAACAAACAAAATCAAAGTTATGACTAGGCTCTCTAACCACCGATGATTTAAACTTCATGTTGAACCATTAAAGCAGAGGTAGCATTTTGCAGCCACAACCTTTCCTTTGGAAGATAACATATGTCACTACCTTTTAACATTTTTAATGGAGTATGTATTTTAAATGGGGAAACTAATCACAAAACCATGAAAAATCACTATGCCAGATGTCAATATAGTAGAAGAGGAATCCCAGAGATATAACAGACTGGAAGCCACAGTTCATCGAGGAAGCCAACCTGGAAAACATGACTAGTGCTGTGGGTAATGCTAGAGTTCAAACATCTGTCTTTTCTCCCAGAAAAGAAAAAACCCACACCCTGGAATTTTTTAGAGCTACATATATCAATCCATGTTCTGAAAATGCTGAGAACTTTTATGTGCCATTTTCTGTCTGCATTTTAAGTAACCTCACTCTGAGTGTAGGCATAACCCTTCATTTTTTGTCTAGAAAAGATGACTAATATGATTTTAGATGGAAATGCGCAATTTTGAAAATATTATCCTGTGTTTTGCATCAACTGTCCACACCAAGATGGGAAATATTAATCTTTGCAGCAGTCTGCTGCACACAAATAGATTCATTAAACAGATGCAAGATTTAACTCCACGCTCGTGATGAATAATTTGGAGCAAATTTAGTACTAGGAAAATAAAGCACAAAATTTATTAAAGGAGGAAATGTGAGAAAGAACATCCTTCTCATTCTTGCCTTCTTAGAAGGACACCATGCTGGGCAACTTTGAGGAAGGACAAAGAACTCTGCACCCTGAGCCAAAAATGGGCAAGAAGAGAGTCATCAGCCCTCATGCTTGGAAAGCTGAGTCCTGCTCAGTCATTACTTGCAACACAAGTGTGTGTGTGAAAATCCTAGAAAACAACACAATGCTTATAAAGGGGCATTCTTCTGTCTGACTTCCACTGGTGATTAGATTTATGATCTGAGAGACAAGTTGTTCACTGGCATGAAAGTCAAAAGGATATAGAAATAGCTAGAAAGTTCTGAAGCTGAAATAGGATTTGGATTGGTGTCACTGAATTAGAAGATGACAAAGTAAATTGTGTACTGCACTTTTTTCCCTGGACAAAGTGCACAAAATAAAAACCATACAAATGAGAGATCTTCAGTTTTTTTTAGTAAAGCAAGACAACCCTTACTGAAAGACAATTCCTTTCAGTGATCAAAGTATAACCTCATCTCTCAAAGCATTATTAAAATACCATTCCCATAACATCAGTTGGTCTTACTACCATCAACCAGGAAAATTTGAGTAAACGGAGTATTTAATTTGCAGGCTTACTACGCAGCTAGAAATACACTATCAGGTTGTAATTCTTCAAGTATAATAAGCTATAATGTGTGTTGTGGCTACTTCTTGGCTTCTACATATTTCTAAAATAGACCATTATTTCCATTTTTTAACCAAGTTATTACTGCTTTAACATATGTTATATTACTGCTGTCAGAATATACTTAAACAACTGATAACTTACTTTGTGGAAAGACTTGGAAGTATCAGTCAAAGATTATGCCATAACAGCATTATGTTCAGAATAGGAAATAGTAACAGAGAGTGCGTGCAGCACATGAGACAGCAAATCACAGACAGGACTACAAGGTAATAAGTAGATAGGGTAAAAAGCAACTTAGAGTTAATCCCCTGTCTAAATACTGCTAGGTGTTTGGAGGTATCTCTGGGTTGACAAGAGCTATAAAATGGCCAGCAGGTGGGGCTTGGGGCTCAGTTTGCAGGTTTTTTGTGTTTGTTTTTCTGTGTGTTGGGTATTTTAAACAGAAACCTTTCCTGACTGACAGGCTTCAGGAAAAGCAGAGAGGTTGCTGCAAATGAAGATGTGGTCAAGTTGTACATAACTGGTAGCAAAAAGATGTGGGTGAGCTAGAAATACATTAGTTAACAAATAAGTAAGGGATTGGATCATCAGACACATTTAAGACGTTATTAATAATCCTAAATGTAAAATTTAGAGCTTATTTTAATTTTTCTTTCATTAATAAAATTTAGTTGAGATAAAAATTCTCTTCAGGAGAAGCATCTGAACTACAAGTAAAATAGTTTCTGCTGGAAGCTAATCTACTGAAACCACAAGCTCTATATTGAATAATATTGAACAGGTTTGTAACTGTACTGAGGGCAAGAAGTATGTAATGGTCACAGTAGTCAGAGTGCTCTGAGTATTTATAAAGAGCATTGACATTAAAGATGATTACAGGTAGAAACACATGAAAAGTCTTCTCTGTTTAACGTATTTACTTTACATAATTGTATATAGTCAAATAAAAATCATAGAAAGGTTTGGGTTGGAAGAGACCTTAAAGATCATCTAGTTCCAACCCAATAAAAAGTATCAGCTTATTAATATGGCTTTTTCAAACAGCTGATCTAAATAAATACACAGCTTTGTAGAAATTAACATACCTTTAAATTTAACTACTAGAATCAAAAGAGTGAATAACTAAGGGGAAACCTGTAAGAAATTGCAGATAATCACATTCAAAAGAGCATAAAAACCATTCCAGTTCCTCTTTGTGCTCCCAGTATTCTATACGGACAGATATCACTTTCTAATCCAAGTTTGGTTCATACATTTATTGGAATGATTGCATTTCGATAGTGCTTTTATCAATAGTTCACTAGCAGGTGATGTCAACTCACAGGTAGGTTATCACCATGTTGAGCTCCTCAGGCACTTGCTCAGCCTCTGGTGCAGGGGGGGACACACAGATGTGCCCTTCTAAGCTTGCTAGCACAGGCCAACACTGACATCTGGTGCCAGCAGAGCCATTTTACACTGGGGCAAAGATACCTTTACATACAGCTCACTGAAGAGTTGCTAGTTTGACACCAAGATAAATCAGTACCGCCTACTCAGCACAAAGCCACATCAAAGTGGTAAAGAAAGGAACGAGTGAAAATACAAAGGATATACTGAAAGCCAGGAAAAGAAAGTGAGAGTACGTTCACAGTACTGTTTCCGCAATGCACTTTTCCCAAAATCATGGTATTAGCTGTCATAGCTAAAAATAAGTTCAACTGCTGCTAAAATAGGGAGTTCACTATTTCTATGAGAACAGCATTAGGATTATCTTTGCCAAGATGTGCAAAGCTTGCACACTAGAAAAGCACAGGAGCTGTATTCTGAATACAAGTGCTTGAATGGTGGCTGGCATGAGCTTACCTTGCTTGAACTACTACAACCACTACCTGCTGCATTTTGTGGTGTGGGGAATCACCCTGTGCCAGGACTTTTGGCTACTTGCCCACAACAATCTGCCCATAGGCAGTGGGGCATTTAGCCCAATCCCTATCAATAGTTGAGCACAGGCTGGGTTTGGGATACCAGTTTTGTGTTGTGACTGTCTGAACTAACAAGGAACTAAACTTTTACACTGCATTTGGTTCTGCTAACAGCTGCGAGCTCATGTCTGTAAAAGATGCACAAACCTGCCACAACTACAAGCCAAACTCACTATTCTCTCATGCAACTAGCCAACAGAGAACTATATCCAACAGAGAACTATTTCCAACGTATAGCTGTTCTGTGCATCGAAACACTTTGCAACATGTTCTCATTCCCATAAGGAACTCAGCAGCCAGCAGACTGTTGTAATAATATTATTTGCAAGAACAGACCTGGAAAAAAATGTCTTTTTATTATTCATCTTTGTGCCAGTGCAGACAGGATCCTAATGTACCAGATGTTTCTTATTTCTTTTTTTCTAAACTGCACTTGGGGTTTTAGTATTTCTAGAATATGAGGGTTTCAAACAAAGAGATTTCTGTTACCTTAAGAAATCCAGTCTAACTCTGCCTCAAAAATCTGAGATTATATGAGTAAAGCTTGCTTGCAAGAAACACACTGAACTTCCATGCAAAGTGAACACTTCGGGTAACTCTTGGAACCCCACCTTCCTGAAAACATGAAAACAGTAATAAGCTCTGCAAGTTCCATGAATGGAAAAGCATTCATTATGTGAAGTTTTGTGGTTTTGGGATGGAGAGCTGTGCTTGTGGGTTGCATTTTCTTGCCTTTTTTGTTTTGTTTTGTTTAAACGGAGATGGTGAAAAATACTGAAATACCAGAACTATGTAGAACCCTGTATTTTGCAGGGAAAATACAGGAAAATATTGAGGATTCTGAATGCATGTGCAGGGAAGGGGGTGAAATAGCATGTTGACTAATAAAATGAAGTACAGTTTGTACAGTTTGTGCAAAGTGTTACAGATCAGTTTTCAGTTTGTCTTAACTAAGAACACGAGATCTTTTTTAAGTACCACAACTAATCCAGCAGGTGCGTGACTGAAGTTTTAGGTCTTCCTGCTTGAAAGAGATGACAGTACATTTCAGTTCTCTAACCCCTAACATGAAGGGGCTTCTGCTATAACAAAATATGAGTATAGAAGGAATACAGTTTACAGCACCTTATTTTACTCACTGCGTTTGGAATTCAGTGTTTGGCCACTACAAGAATTATACTTGAATTATGAACAGTCTCTAAGCCCTACATTAGGAGTCTGTATTACTTTTGAAAAATAACTAACTCAAAGAATGTGGAAAACAAAATGTTACTCACATTCTCTGGATAATAGATAAGACAGAAGGAATTCACTGGGGAGGGGAATGAAAGCAATTCAAGCACAGTAGCAGACAGTTGGGCAAGACGCAACGGCAAATGAAAGTCCTCACAGCTACTGCAAAAGATCACCATGCAGTTTACAATTTCAAGTAACACTATATTGCAGTGAAGACCCAGTCTGTCCTCTGATTTATTTTCTGTCTCACATCCTGATTTTCATCAGACCAACAGCTTATTAAAGAAGGATGGGTCATTGGTTTTCTCTCCTAATGACCTGCACTAAAATCAAGCAGATGCAGCTGGCTGCTTTACCACTAGTTTAACTACAATGGTAGACTACAATGTTGCAGCTGCATTCTCAGTGCCAAAAAAAAAATCACCTTTTTGAATTATGCCTTTACTTACAGCTTATTGACTTTCATATCTTTAAATCTACTACTAAGTATAAACAATGAGAAATCAACATGGGTAGCCAGGCTCCCTGTGATACAATCTGCTGGCATAGTGAAACAAAGCCTCCCTATATTTTCAAAGCATCACATGACAATGAGTAATAAAACACTGAACTACAAAATCACTTTTCTTTTAATATTCTTGCAATCTAACACTTTTTTTTTTTCTCCTGTCAGTATGTGTGGAAATTCAGGCCACATCATTACACAATTTTAGGTTTGGACACAGCCTCTCTGAAGGAAATAGTATCATGTATGACTGTAAGACTTCCATGTCTTATTTAAGGTTTCATTTGTATTGCCTTCTTTTTCTCCTTTTTCCCATCCTTCCCACACTTAGGACAAAGGGGATTCCTGGTAGGTCCTTATAAACCCAGGTCTCTGGAAAAAAACTGTAAGAAGTACGCAGGGGCTTGAATTTCCAAAACATGCTCAGGTTTTGGGGCCTGTCAGGGCCTAATACACAAATGTCTTCAGATTTCAAACAAACCAACTAGAAAAAAAAGTACAGTCTCAACTACAAGAGCTAAAAATGTAATGGATACTAAGTTGATCCTCTGTGCAACGTTAGCAAATATCAGTGTCTGAAGATTTTCCATTCACAGAAGCTGTCCAAGCTTGCTTATACTCCAAGCCTTTCCCGTCATGGTAACCGTAACACATGCTGAACTACCATCATAAACACATGCTGAACTACCATTCAGTCATCTTCCCTCTTAAGTCTGCTACAATACAAAACGCTTATTTCTTAGGAACAGTTTTTGCACAAAACCTTCACTTCTGTGCAACCTTTCTTATCTAGCACAGCTTGGAACCACCAAGCATCCTTTGCAGGCTGTGCTGATACTCTCTGATGCCCACCATAGAGCCACTCTCCCAGCCGGCACCCTCAACAGCTGCAGCAAAGGCAGCAGGCATGGGGATAGCCCCAGGAAACCCCAAGTTCACCAACATGGCTTTGTTCCCTGGGCAAAGGCACCAGGACAGAGTGAAACTTTCACCCTTCCTATCAGTCAATGGCATGAAGGTCTTGCTAAAGCGAGGTTCAAGTTTCCACTGACATCAAACAGGACTCTTCACAGGCACTATGGAAGTAAGGCAGGCATCGCTGATCACTGCAGTCTCTGCAGAGGAATGCCTGACTTCTGAATAACAAGTTATTAAACAAGATACACAAGTACTGTCAAAAAAAGTTTATAGGAACCATAATAATATTATAATAATTACCATAATTGGACTCTTCATTAGCGACTGTAGTGATAGGACAAGGGGTAATGGATTCAAACTTAAAGAGGGGAAGTTTAGGTTAGATATAAGGAAGAAGTTCTTTAGTATGAGCATGGTGAGGCACTGGAATGCGTTGCCCAAGGAAGCTGTGAATGCTCCATCCCTGGCAGTATTCAAAATGAGGTTGGATGGAGTCTTTGGTGACATGGTTTAGTGTGAAGCGTTCCTGCCCATGGCAGGGGGGTTGGAAGTAGAGGATCTTAAGGTCCTTTCCAATCTTTACTATGCTCTGATTCTACGAATAAGCATTCTGAGACCAGCTTCAGTATACTGTGCATATTTTTTTAAGCACAGTTTAACCAATTTCAGTTAAACCTCAATATAAACAATAAAATTGCTGGGTTTCATATAGATTTCACTGGGATATGATTTTAGCCTGAGATGTAACACTTCAGTACCAACTGTTCCACACTTTATAATGTGTGAGAAACTGTTCCACACATAAACGTGTGAAAAGCCACAAATAGATTTCTCTGCACTGTAGATTAGTTATAGAAGAACTGCTCCATTTCACTACAGAAGAGGTTTACAACCTCTCAGCCTGCAAGAAGTGCTTAGAGTGCTTTTAAACCAACATTGTATGCATTTGCAGAAGCCTCAAGCTGGCATATGACTCTGTCTGGTGCTCTGGGCACCCCAGAATCTGGGACCAGGCCTCCAAGTGTAACCATGGGGAACATAAAGAGCCCAATTCAAACCCAGTTACAGTTACATTGCCTTCAGAAGTTGACTGTATGCAGAGAAATTGTTCTCTTACCTATACAATCTATATCACCTACCTTGTTCAGTCTTATTTAATAGCAAAGCTCTCAAAATTCATTTCTAGAGCTCTGCTGATCCCCTACTCAGCAGCCACATATCAACAACTGCTTTCACTTTGGCTGATTACTCAGAACAGATCCTAAAAATGTAGAGATATATACCTCCAACACCTTCTCTCAACAGACTTATGTGCTCCCTGATGCACACTCATTTGTGGGCAGTTTCTTACAAGTGCATGTGAATCTACAAGAGATTACCAGGGGAAGCCAAGAGTCTGCAGCCCTTGCAGGCTTTGCACCCACGTCAGAAGTAAAGCATGCTCACTAATGTACACTTTATTTTCTTTTTTTAGAAAAGCACCTTTATATTTGCAACAAAAAATGAGAGAAACAGATTTTGCTGTGAGAGAGATATATTGATTAGTAAGCTGCAGAGTGGGGCTTGAAAGTCTGGAGTGTACCCATGCCTGGAAAGCTTTATTACATCCATGTCACCACAGTGACATGCAGAGAATAGCTGGGACTGTCCTAGATTTGACTTCCTAGATGGTCAGAAAAAGTATTACTTTCCTTGCCTCTTTACAGCTGCCCTTTCTGAAAACAAACAGATTTCTAGCATACTTCAACAAATAAGACATACAACACTGGATTTTCTGCCACTGTCATGCATGCATTCCTCTGGCTTTACTCCCTGACATTTGACACAGAAGCCTGAAAAAGGGACCAAGTTTCATGTAGTATCTGATGCAGAATATAAAAATATAGTAAACAATGGATTTTTTTCCCTTTATTTGAACCATGTGTCTTCTGCTCTGTAATCTACCACAGATGGTACTTTTCTTGTTACATACATGTAGCATACACTGCTTTTAAGGAGTTATGTGTTTTTTATGATGGAACAATATAACACCATGAATTCAAGCAAACACCTTTAAAACCAATTTGAAATGTAGTTTATAAATTCTAGAGGAGCACAAAGCTAACCATCACTGATGTACACATAGAACGGCTAGTAAGGACAACAGAGTAACTATTTGACTACAGCAAGACAAGGACAGATGAGTTCAGCTGTGGATTCTTTTTAAGCATACTCAACAGTTGTAAGCATTCAGAGAGACCGTTTCACTTCTGGTTTACACGCTAGTTATCAGGCTGTTGATGACTTCTTCGGTTTCAATTTAGAGCTTGGAAAAAAAAAAAAAAGGCAAAATAAAAATCAAGCATACCATTTAACACCTGTAAAAATACCACTATTCATGGATACCTAGGAGGGGTCAGGAGAGAAAATCTGAACACAGACAAAAGACATTTCCTTTGGCCATAACAGATTTTTTTTTTTATCAGATACATATATGAGGTCCTTTATACAAATCCTGAAAAGGGTTTGAAAGAGGCTTTAGACTAAAAACTGGTCAGCCAGTTGTTAGGAGATCTATGTGGTTCCTCTGATGTAGGATTAAATGAATTAAGGGTGTATATATATTTCAGAGAGGTACTATTTACAAGTGTGTTGTTGTTCAAAAATTGGTTTGATTAATAAACAGAAAATAATTTTGAGAACTGGATTAAATTTATGTGTCCATGAGATAATAGAAAGCAACAAGAGCCACATCCTGCCTATTACAACAGCAGTCAGCAGTAACGTGCATTCTAAGGGAATTTTCAAGGTGTGTGTCTTTCTGTGAGGAATATGTCACAGTTTAAGCCCAGCCTGTAACTCAGAACCACACAGCCGCTCACTCACTCCCCCTCTTCTTCCTCCCCCAGCTCCCAGAGGGATGGGTAAGGGAATCGAAAGTACGTAACTCCTACGGGTTGAGGTAAGAACAGTCCAGTAACTAAGGTATAACACAAACCACTACTGCTACCACCAATAATAATAATGATAAGGGGAATAACAAGGGAAGAGAATACAATTGCTCACCATCCTGCAACTGATACCCAGCCCAACCCCAGCAGTGATCTGGGCCTTCCGGGTAACTGCCCCCAATTTATACAGTGGGCATGATGTGCTGTGGTATGGAATAACCCTTTGGTTAGTTTGGGTCAGGTGTCCTGTCTCTGCTTCCTCCCAGCTTCCTCTCCTCCCTGGTAGACCATGAGACTCAGAAAGTCCTTGGTCAGAGTAAACATCACTTGGCAAAAACTAAAAACATTGGTGTTATCAGTGTTGTAGCCAGGCTGAAAGTCAAGAACACAGCACTGCACCAGCTGCTAAGAAGGATTAAAAATGACTGCTACTGCTGAACCCAGAACAGTATCCACTCCTTATTCCATACCATTCACATCATGCTCAGATCCCACATTTTTCAATATACTTCATCCAGTCCATTAATGTTGGGCTCCATCTCTTTAACAGTCTTTCAGAGCAGGACAGACTGCGTCTAGTGTTAGTACTGTTGCCTGCTGATGACATCAGCGAACTTGTATGGTTACTGCTGAGCCCATCTGATTTTGTCAAAGTTCATTCTTTGTTGGCATGATGATCAGAGGGAAGTCGGGGTCAGTCACTGGTGACCTGAAACAGCTAGCTGAATTGAAAATCCAACATGCAATACAAGCAAATATACATTTTGATAGTTTAAAAAAGAAAATATAATTAACAGTACATTTTCATGCACTCAAGTGACAATTTGATTTACTTAATTTTTAAAAATCTAAACATATCTCTGCATGTTTAACATTTTTACTTGTTCTCAGAGAAAGAATATTAATTTTGGTGCTTGCAGACAGGTGAGATTTTTGAGACTTCTCTTGATGCTTCTCAGTCTGTGTAGTTGGGTAAATGGTGATCAAAGTCCAATTAATAAATTACATCAGTCATTCTTCTCTCTGAATATAGAATTACTTCACTGGTCTCCTACAAACAATGGAGAGTTTCAAATGTGGATGAACTTTGCCATCACTGGAAGTTAAACGAAGAGTTAAGTTTGCTTTGACATTGCAGTCCAGGCTGTGAAAAATAGGCAATCTCTACT
This sequence comes from Pezoporus wallicus, assembly GCF_028554395.1. Lineage (NCBI taxonomy): Eukaryota > Metazoa > Chordata > Aves > Psittaciformes > Psittacidae > Pezoporus > Pezoporus wallicus. The sequence continues at coordinate 603,213 of NW_026640647.1, forward strand.
ACCTTACATTACAAATAGGGAAAACTATCTCTGTTTCCCATATCTTACATACACATGTGCTTTCTCAAATGCATATCAGAAGACTGTCACTTCGGAAGTGAACAATGAAGATTAGTTTCACCACCACATCATTTTAGGCTGCCTTGAAAAGCACGTGCAGAACAAGCCAAAATATATAAATGTCTTTTAACCAAAACAACAGAAATGATTTGTCAGTCAGATAAACAGATCCAGCATAAAGCTCTGATATAAGCAAAATATGTCTATAAAAATTCTCTCATAGATTATTGCGCTGCTTGCCAAATCAAAACTTAAAAAGAGATTCAGCATATGGTTTGCAGATCAGATAGTTTTCACAACTTCATAGTTAGGTTTTCTGGTTTGGTTTTAAGAAACAACTTGTACTTCATGTACCACATTTGTTAATCAGTATACCATTTTCCTGTGGTCAGTTTCTGCAGCTTTCATTAAAATGTCAATCCTTCACATAACTAAGCCTGAGGCAGGAAGAGAATACTACAAACTGAGGTCTTGAAAAAATCTGTAGTTATTGTAGTCATGGTAGTGACTGCTCTGGAACAAGTTAATCTTACTAAAAGATATTTCTTATTAAAACAAATTAGAGAAGAAAGTCAAGCCCACAAAAGCCAATCAGTTATTTCCGTTCTTTTTACGCACGTGCAAATCCTGAGTTACAACTGAGAGGGAATGCTCTAGTGCTTGAAAACTCAGGGTCTCACAAGAGTGGAGTAGAGGGGGAGAATTCACTCCCTTGATCTGCTGGTCACGCTGCTGGGGATGCAGTCCAGGACACGGCTGGTTTCTGGGCTGCAAGTGCATACTGAAGCCAGCTCATGTTGAGCTTCTCGTCAACCAACACCTCCAAGTCCTTCTCCTCATTGTCCAGTGCTGTCCAGCCTGTAGTTGTGCTTGGGATTGTCTCAACCCAGGCACGGGACCTTGCAATTGGCCTTGTTGAACTTCATGGGGTTTGCACTGGCCCACCTCTCAAGAGTGTCCAGGTTCCTCTGAATAGCATCACTTCCCTCCAGGATGTCAAATGCACCACACAGCTTAATGTCATCAGCAAACCTGCTGAGGGTGCACTTAATCCCATAATAATATGATTGATACTTCTTCATATTTCTTCTTGGCTAAGACAAGAGCTAAGTGCTATTAACTGCTGACTTTCTTGGACTAGCCTGTGGCAAGATGTCTCAAAACCAAACTCCTACTACATTTCAAAGCTCCATATCTTCTCCAGAGGTAGCTTCTTAGTGCAATTAATATTTCAAAAATACATTTTCTCTGTCTGAAATTCCTTACTTAGTACCAGAAACACAGGCTTTGCTAGAAGGTTTTGTCATGGAAAATCCTATCATGAGAGTGCTATGTGTGGTTTCATTGTCCAAAAGGGCTATAAGCATAACCAGATGGGAAGATCTACTAAACCCCCCTTATTTTTCTTTCTCTAAAAAGCATTTATTGCTGTGGTAGTTTAGAATTTAGTTAGCCAGTGATTCTGGTAATCAATGTATTTTTGTGAGGAAATGATCCTGCTTTTGTAAAGTGCCAGCACCAGGCATCACTGTAATTCTGAGCTCAGCTGCAGATCCACCATAAGCAAGGGTAAAATGTTGTGCTAACGCCAAGCATACAATAAAACTACTTACTGAAGTCCTCAAATTCAGAATTACAGTCATAACATGGCAAAGAGAGATAGTGCAGGTGATACGTGAAAAAATATAAGCACCTCTGTAAGCATAGCTTAGTGTTGGCATACCAGAGAAAGATTTACAGGACAAACGTAAGCCCATGAAAATGGTTTCCCCATTGATTTGGATATGAACTTTAATAAATGCTTGAAATCAAGCAGTAAATAAAGTTCTTACTGATTTACAAAGCAGTGGAAGCTGCTATGCTACATACCTAGCCAATGCAACTCCAAGGATTATCAATGAAGTTCAGTTTCAGGGTATTTTTGTTTGACAAGAGCTTTAGATGGTTCTGAATTACTTTTTATGTCATCAAAACCAGTTTGACATAATCTCTGGAATATGTGATACTTTTTCCCCAGTTTTATTCTCCTCCTGTAGTTTTATAGCCCCCATTAAGAGGAAGAGCAAAATCTCAACTTCCCATTCCTTCACAAAGCTAATCCAAATTTTGTCTTGCTCTGCTTCAACTCTATCTGAATGATTTGTGATGCAACAGAGAGAAACTGAGCCTCACCACTAAGTCATTGCTACTTGCAGTAAGGTAAATGAACTCCAGTTCAAAGACAAACCCTCAGCAGAGCCAAGAGGCTGGACCAAAGAACAGAAAGGAAGAACACTCTGTAGCACCCATTAAAGAATTTCAAAAGCTTGTTTCAGTTTGATATCTGCTGGTATGTCTCCAACCAAGTTTTGCTTCTATGTATATGAAGCTGATGAAAGTTAAATCTACAGTCAGTGAACACTTAAAATGGTTCATTGTTTGGAAATAGGCTGTAAAAATCTGTATAATATGAGCAGACCTAACTACTTGTATTTCTGAATTAAAAAAAACAACCACCCAAATCAACTGAATAATAAGAAAATAAAAGAAAGCCTGAAACTACAGTACATAGTTGAAGCACAAATTTAACATGTTTGCTCGAAAAGGTATCACTAGTTCTATCATAAAATGCATTTAAAGAAAAGCTAAGGATCAAAGGCTTCTTCTGTTAGTGATGTACAGGATAACCTGCAATTTCTCCTGCAAGATTGCTCCTGCAATTTTGCAACAAATAAATATACTGATATTTAGGGGGCAGGGAAATTTCATAGCATGCCCTATGGGTCCCACCAGCAGAAGTTGCAAACGTCAGTCACGCAGTGACAAGAGCCAGCAAAGACGCCATCCAGGAAGAGTCAGTCTCCTCCAGTGATGAGATTTGCTGCTGCAAGTCAGAAACCCTCTCGCTGCACTCAGGGCATTGCAGAGTCCCTGCCAGAGCTGTCCCACAGCCTTTCATGGCCCCGCTCCTTGTAGCGCCTTGCTCTGCTCACAGCAAGTGCCCAGGAAGGGGACACACGAATCTCACAGCTTCGCTTCCCCAACAGTAAGATAGAGACTGAGCTCTGGCTTACACCAGAGCGGGGAGGACAAGAACAACCCAAAAGTGCCACAAGCCCCCTTCCCACTTCCACCACTGCAAAACATTGGGAAGTGCACACATCAGCATCGCAGGGCCAGTGGTGTCAGCCCCATCCATTCCCCTTGGACACAAAATTCACCTTCCCAAGAAACACCATCGGGATGGGAAACCATTGTGGGCATGAGAAACCATGACTTAGGACAAGGAATTGTCAGCAGGGGAGGAAACCATTGCAATGGGAAGCTGTTGGTGTCCAATAGCTGCCAGGCTGCTGGAGCAGCCAGGACTGGTGGAACGTTGGGTGGAACCTGTTGAAGAGGCAGTTGGCCCAAGCCCAGCCGACACCAACCAACAGTCACAGCAGGTACAGCAGCAGCTCCCATTCCTCCCAATGCTCCTGCCCTCCAGGTAACCCCCCAGCTGGCTCTGCCTGCCAGTTTCTCACCCCATCACCTCTTTCTGCTTCTCCCAAAAGAGAGGTTTCCCCTCCACCTGCCAGCGCCATTGGAAGTGTCTGATCTGAGCTCTGGCTATGCTGCCTCCCATGATGTCCCATGCATTACCCTCTGTCCAGGGGCTGCCGGTGTCCTTCGGGCCTGCCCAGGACCAGCCTGTTCCCTACCAGCTGGGGCAGGGGTGTCAGGGCCCCTCGGAACCCTGAGGCAGCTGCTGCAGCTCCCGTCTGTGGTGCCACTCGCACCCATGGCACAGCTCCTCTGAGCCCATGGACAGGAGGTGGCCTCCAGCAAAGGCAGAGCAGCCTTGGAGGACACCATGCCCACCGCCAGTCCCCACCAGCATGCCCTGACCTCCAGAACCACCGTGAAGCCCAGAGGTGAGGCTTGGCGGGTTGAGGAGCCTGAGAGGGGGCAGTCACACTGAGCAAAGCTTCCATCGTCCCACACTTGGCTTGCCTTTGGTTGCTTTCTCAGCTGTGGTGACCACCCCAGCTGAGGTGTCTGAGCAGGGACCAGCTGCATTCGTTAAGGCCTTTCCTGAGTAGCCAGCAGACACCATCTTCAGCCATCGGCTTGCCTGGCTAGACACTGCAGACAGAGACGACACCATCTCTCACGTCCCCAACTGGGCCGCCTTCCTCCAAGAGTTCCCTGAACTCTCCGAGTATGTTGTGCAGGGTGGTGGCATGGTGGTGCTGTGGCTAAGGGACACTCAGGACACTTGCTCTGATGTCTTCCATTTCCCCAACTGTCTCACCATCACCAATTTCTTCACCAACTTCATCAATTTCTTAGGGCACGTAGTGAGTGATGACTGCCCATTGGACCAGGCAGTGCTGGCACAGCCTCCCGACACTGATCACACCACAGTGACTGCCAATGTTCCCAACTGTTCTGACGAGGTCCTCCACAAGCTCCCAGAACTCTCCAAGTACACAGCAGAGGGCAGCTACCCCAAAGAGCCGGTGGTGGCTGGGTTTGGGGCTATGGAGGACACAGTCCCCAATGTCCCCAAAGTCCCCATCCTAACCAGCTCCCTCAAAAAGCTCCACCTCCTCTTGGTGTACAGGGCAGAGTACAGCTGCACTGTGGAGCTGCAGGAAGGAAATGACACCTTCTGGGATGGCCTCAACAGCCTTGCCAGCACCACCTCCTACAGCCCAGTCCCTGACCTGCTGCAGCACTGGGTGGAGAGCAGGAGAAGCAAGGGCTGCTTGGTGACACCAATGCTGACCCCTTCTGGGGGGTGGCAGACTCCCCACTGTGGGACCCACAGGGGAAGCAGGTCAGGGGGTCAGCAAACCTCCCACCCTGGCCAACACTGAACAACTCTGAGATTCCTTCTGAGGAGAGCTCTCTGGAGACCTCTGTGCAGAGCTACAAGAAGTCTTCAGAGGCTCCAGGGGACGGTGCTGTGGAGAGTCCCTGGAAGGATCCCGACAGCTCCTGCAGAGAATCTGCTGCTGAGCCTCCAGTGGCAGCCAAGGGTGGTTCTGACCCACTTGCCACTGGGGAGCCCCCAGGCCAGCCCCCCCGCTGCCCTCCAGCACCATCTACCCTGCAGAGCCACACTGGTGCAGAAGGCACTGCACAGGCAGCCCAGCGTGGTTTTGAGCCACTTGCCACTGCCCCTGGGCCTTGTCTCCCACCAGGGGGTACCCAGATTGGCAGAGGTGGGCTGCAAGCAAGCCAAGCACCCAGTGCCAGCTAGCATCAACAAGGAGCAAGAGTCCTCTCAGCAAGACCACATCCTGCGAAAGAAAAGGAAGAAGACGGAGCCTGACCAAGCACTAGGCAATGCTGTGTGAGGGGCAGACCGATGGGGACAGCATGACAATGGGCAGCAGCAGGCAGTGGGCAGGAAGCAGCAAAGGGAGAGCTGAGGATGTCCTGCACTGACCAGCCCGCCAGAGCAGGTGGCGCGGCCCGGCCACCATCTCACCATCCCCTGTGCTCCCAAGCAAAGATGATTCCACCCCCCTGACTGAGCACTCAAAATCGCAAGCCTGAAAACAAGGAACTGAAACCATTTCAGTGGTGACTGAAAAGTCCCTTTGCCACCCAGGACTGGGATTGCTCAGCTCCTGCAGCACAGACTCTTTGAAAGTACCCAGTTGATGCGAGTCTGGGCAAAACTGGACTTGTGGCACCCACACCACCAGAATTTATGCTTCTATAAGCAACAGTGCAATTACAGCTGTAGCACTGCTCCCCCTTCCACACTGCAGCAACCAACATCATTCACTTCTCTGCCCCACTGCACCCATGTGCATTAGTATCCTTATTTCAGAGTCACCCCTGCATCTGAAATAATGCTCCACAATATTCATCACTGTCCTGAAGAAGTGCAGAGCTGTGCCTGCTGTCATAAATAAAACCCTGCTCCAACCACTGACCTGGTGGATAGGACCTCTGCACAGCCAAAGCTGTTCCCACATTTAGGCACCTTCAGGACTCTCTTTGAGGAGTAGAGGCTGAACTCAACCATGTGCTGTCCCACACGTAGATGTCTTCAGCAGCTTAGCACCAATCTACACCAGCTTGAAACCCAGCTGATGGCTATTCATGGAAGTGTCTGAGAATTTCAAAGGATTTCATATCCTTTGAACACCCCTGAAGCCAACCTGGTCCTTTTGCTAGGAACCAGCACGTTGCTGCATATGGTGCAGGCCTTGTTTCAGGTTAAACAACTATCTAAGAATGCCACCAAGAGACACTCCCCGAGGCTGGACCATCATGAGTGGCAGGGTATGGGGACAGCATGGACAAGCACAGATCACTGGCACCTGCAGTGCTTTGGAACTTCACCCCTGAACAAGTGTAAAATCCAGACAAACTAGTAAAACACTTACAGACAAGGTGTGCTGTGGTCTTGGCACCATCAGAGAGGGACAAACCACTGCAACGTGCTGGGTCCTGGCCCATGCCTACTGAGCCCTGCTCAACACTATCCCATACCCTCAAGGGGAAGATGTCTCTAGATCTGACGGCAAAGAAACAGACACAACAGCAACTCCAACCCCAGCAACAGACACTGCAGCTTTTGATGGCAAAGAAAGAAACACAGCAACTCCAATCCCAAGAACAGGAACTGCAGCTATTCAATCCCAGCGACAGACACTGCACCTACTCCAACCCCAGAGACAGACACTGCAGTTACTCCAATCCTAGCAACGAACACTGCAGCAACACCAATGCCAGCAACAGATACTGTGGCGAATCCAATCCTGACAACAGGGGTTGGACTACTACTCCAACTCTGGTTGCAGGCACTGCAGCTGAAGCAAAGAACCAGTCCGTGCCGCTGTCCGTCACCCCTGTACAGAAGAAGACGCAGACACTGAAGTCACCTCGTGTAATGAAAGAGGATGAGGCAGGGCCAGCACAGCAAACAGAGGAAGAGGCAGAATCAGAAGTAACCTCTCAATCCCTGTCCCTGAGTGAGCTGAAGAATAGATTAAAGGATTTCACCTGCCATCCAGGCAAGCACATGATCACCTGGCTGCTCCGATGCTGGGACAATGGAGCTGGTGGCCTAGACATGTCGTCTAGTGCATGATTCATGTGGCAGAAATTGGTATGAAGTACACCATTGTCACACACCAACTCACTGGCAATAACGAACTACATACATATAGAGGCGCCAGTGGTGAATGAATTCACTTGCCAACTTCAAATATTAAGAAAAACTCTCTTCCTCCCAGTGATCTTACATCTTGGCTGTGGGAAAGCAGTCTGAATGATGGGAGAAACGGTTGCAGGAATTCCAGCAGCAAATAGAGGAGAGGTTCCACTTCCCACCTGTACACACCAACATCTCAGTTACTGACAGTAAGCAGCCTTCATCTCAAGAGGGAGGATACAGAAGGTACACTCCATAGGCTTCCCTGTGGTTTAACCTGCGAGACCACGGAGAGGACATGAGGAAGTGTGATGAAAAACCTACCTCAGTCCTGCTTTTCCTAGATGGAAAACCTATCTACCAGTACATGAACAACCATATATGGGGGTTCTTCCAGAAGAGACATTGCTCCAGTCTCTGGGAGACAGCTTCCCAGACAGAGTGGGAGGGCTGACCTTACACCTCATCCTAAAGTCATGAATTCTAATCCATTTTTACAAGAAGTGGAGCATCCTAGGACCAGGCATAGAGGGGCCCTACCTCCAGCCAGGTGCAGGAGTGAGAAAACCACATTAATGTGGTATGTATGATTAGATGGCCTGGCACATCTGAGTCACAGAAGTATAAGGCCCTTGTAGACCCCTGTGCAGAGTGTACCTTGATACCATTGAGCGTTAGACACATTTGTATTTCTGGAGTGAGAGGGGCATCCCAGTAGCTGACTGTACTGGAGACCAAAATCAGCCTCAATGGGAAGGAGTGGGAAAAGAACCCACCCCAGTGCGACTGGCCCAGAGGCTTCATGCACCCATAGCATAGACTATCTCAGGAGAAAGTACTTCAAGGATGCAATAGGGTACCCATGGGCTGGTACTACTTTGCCTGGTCTCTCTGTTGTGGGGTTGCTGATGGTCAAACAACCACAAGTGCCAGTCATAACCACAACAGTGCACTGGCAGCAATATCACACCAACCAGGACTCCCTGATTCCCAGCCATGAGCTGATCCACAGACTGGAGAGCAAAGGAGTGATCAGCAGAACCTGCTCACCCTTTAATAGCCCCATGAGGCTGGTGTGAAAGTCTAATGGAGAGCAGAGACTAACAGTAGACCCTTGTGGCCTGAATGAACCATACAATAATAGAATGGTTGGGGTTGGAAAGGACCTTAAGATCATCTAGTTCCAACCTCCCTGCCATGGGCAGGGACACCTCACACTAGACCATGCCACCCAAGGCTCTGTCCAACCTGGTCTTGAACAATGCCAGGGATGGAGCGTTTACCACTTCTTTAGGCAACCTGTTCAGTGCCTCAGCACCCTCACAGTAAAGAACTTCTTCCTTATTTCTAATCTGAACTTCCAATGTTTCATTTGAACCCATTACCCCTTGTCCTCTTGCTACAGTCCCTGATCAACAGCCCCTCTCCAGCATCCTTGTAGGCCCACTTCATGTACTGTAAGGCTCCTATGGGGTCTCCATGCAGCTTCTCTTCTCCAGGCTGAACAGCCCCAACTTTCTCAGCCTCTCTTCATAAAGGAGGTGCTCCAGCCCCTGATTATCCACGTGGGCCTTCCATGATCCTCACGCCCCTCCTCTGAAGTCACACCACCAAGCACTGCCGTACCAGACATGCTAAAACTTCAATATGAACTGCAAAGGCAGCCAAGTGGTATGCCACAATTGATACTGCCAATGCCTTTTTCTCAATTGCTTTGGCAGCACAGCGCAGGTCACAGTTCACTTTTATTTGGAGAGGCTTCCCATACACTTGTAATTGACTGTGCCAGGGGTGGAAACACAGCCCATGTGCTATGGACTGATCCAGACTGCACTGGAACAGGGGCAAGCTCCAGAACACCTGCAATACATTGATGACATTATCGTGTGGGGCGATAACAGCAGAAGTCTTTGAGAAAGGGAAGAAAATAATTCAAATCCTGCTGAAAGCCAGTTTTGCCATTAAACAGAGAAAGGCCAAGGGACCTGCCCAGGAAAAACAGTATTTGGGAACAAAATAGCAAGGTGGACATCACCAGATCCCCACAGATGTGATCAACAAGATAACAGCAATGTCTCCACCAACTAATAAGAAAGAAGCACAAGCTTTCATAAGTGTTGTGGGTTCTGGAGAACACACATCCCAAGTTACAGTCTGATTGTAACCCCTCTCTATCACATGACCTGGAAGAAGAATGATTTCAAATGGGGCCCTGAGCAACAATAAGCCTTTGAACAAATTAAACGAGAGATAGTTCATGCAGTAGCCCTTGAACCAGACCGAGGCAGATATGAAAAATGTGCTGTACACTGCAGCTAGGGAGAATGGTCCTGCCTGAAGCCTCTGGCAGAAAGCCCCAGGGGAGACTCGAGGTCAACTCCTCTGCTTTTGGAGACGGGGATACAGAGGATCTGAGGTCGGCTGTGCTCCAACTGAAAAAGATACTGGCAGCCTATGAAGGGCTTCTAGCTGCTTCGGAAGGGATTGGCATGAACCACAGCTCCTCCTGCCACTCTGGTGGCCATGCTGGGCTGGATGTTCAAAGGCAGGCTCTCTTCTACACATCATGCAACTGACGCGATGTGAATTAGCACACAACGAGCTCAAACAGGAAACCTAGTCACCCAGGAATCCTAGAAGTCATCATGGACTGGCCAGAGAGAAAAGAGTTTGGAATGTCACCAGAGGAGGTGACATGTGCTGAAGAGGCCCCACTGTACAACAAACTACCAAAGAATCTATCTGCTGGAGAAAACAGCCTGGGTTATTCCAGCCTCGGGCAAAGGCAAAGCCACTCATGGGACTGCTTTTGCTCAAAGACCTGGGTGCACTTGATGGATAATGTGGGAGGATGGGGAAGTCCTGTGTGTACCTCAGGGGGATTTAATCTTGGGTGAGAACAGCCAATGAACTGAACTGCATGATACTGTATACATGGGATATTATCACTTCCATGGTGGCCATACACCCATCAGCATGCAACAATCCAACACCACACACTATCCATCTTTCCTGCCCGGAGAGACTCATGGCAGATGGAGCCCAAGTCATGGACTGAATGAAGTCAATGAACATTTGTAGGGATGGTCCACAGACTACAGGAATGATATCTCTGTGTGTGTGTATATATAAATATACAAGTATATATATACATATATAAATACATACCTCTGAAAGGACAGGAAAGGTGATGGTGGAAAGTGTGAGACCTGGTATGACATGAATGCTATGAAATAAGTGGTGGATAATGCCCTAGTTTCAACTGGGACAAAGCTATTTTTTTCCCTAGTAGCTGGTGCAGTGCTGTGTTTTGGCTTCACTCTGAGAACACTGCTGATAACACACTCATGGTTTAGTTGTTGCTCAGGAGCACCTACCCTGATCAAGGACTTTTCAGTCTCTCGTGCCCTGCCACTCGGAGGGGCACAGGAAGCTGGGAGGGAGCAGAGACAGGACACCTGACTCAAACTAGCCAAAGGGGTATTCCATAATACAGCATGTCATGCCCAGTATATAAACTATGGGGAGTTACCCCAAAGGGAACGATCAGCACTAGGGTCAGCAGGTGGTGAGCAATTGTATTGTGTATCACTTGTGTTTATTAGGTTTTTCCTCTTCCCTTTCTCTTTTAGTTTTACATTCTATATAAATATATTATATTGTACTTTAGTTACTAAACTGTTCTTATCTCAACTCGCAGGTTTTACATTCCTTTGATTCTCCTTCCCTCCCCTCTGGGGAGGGGGGACAAGAGGGGTGAGTGAGATGCTGCATGGTGCTGAGTTACCAGTTTGTGGTAAACCATGACAGTGGCTTACGGACAGAATTGTTCCGTTGCTGTGAGTCAGACTGTCATCACAACCTGCAATCGGCCCTCAAAGACCACACACAAACACTCAAGTCAAGTGCTAAACTTGACATTTATGATCAAAACAATAAAATTGCCATCACAACCAAACCCCATCCTAAGTGGTGCTTCTGACTGCTGGAGAGAGCTTGACCATGAAATAAGGAACAGAGGGGGTTAGGAGTTCTTTCTATTTACCTGTTCATACTGCACCCATGTAAAACGGTTCTCTATGCCTCTCCTACCACCTTCTCAGAAACTGAACATGCAAAATCCTTAACTAAGGATGCACTCAATTCCCAAACACCACCATGGGGAGAAACAAAAAAGTATCCACTTGCCTTACATGTGATGATACCCAGCACGAGCAGCCTCTGAAAGGACCCCAAGGCTGGGACCCAGAACATCAGAGTCACACTTAAAAGACAAAGCCCCAGACAAGCCCCCACCTCCGGCCAGTAACTCCAACCCTCCTTATTCTCCTTCATGAGCTGGCACCATTGCTCACCTTTGCTGGCAGTAGCTAGTTCCCTCAATGAGATATACAGGCCATTCTGAAAACAGGCTGTGTCAGATCTCCAGCACATGGCCCCAGATGGGATTCTGGAACAAGGACACCAACCACAGGACTGCCTGCCTGGACCCTTCTCATCCTTTAGACACAGGAGCCAGAAGCAGCCCCCAGACTGCTGCAGAGCCCCTTCGGAGCTGCCTATTGATGCAAATGCTGGGACCCCAGCAGCTGTTTGTGTTATATTGAGAATGGATGCATTCAACAGCATTGTCAACACGCTGGGAGAGATGGAACATGCCACATCTGGCAATGTATTTGTACTCCCTTGCTCCACAAACAACAGGCCCAGAAGCAGCCTTGCCATTTAAGCTTCTTTTTCCTCTTGTGCTCATCCTCATTCCACTGAGCTCACTGACACCAGTGCCTTTGCTCAAGCATAGCCCACAACAGCCAGCATGGTGAGCCAGGGAGGAGGCAGGATGGCACTAACACCCAAAAAGCTCCCAGCAGTCAGAAGTTGGCAAGTCAGAAGCCAGGTCTGCCCAGAAACAACACTGAAGGAAGTGGGCAAGCTGAAAGCAGGCAAGGAACAGCAGAAGGTATTCATACAGGTATTTGATTCAGTACTGTACAAATACATAGCTCTCAAAGGTCATATCTCACTGAAAACTGCTCAGAATGAGGGTCAAAAACCCCATGAAGTAACATCTCAGAAGGATACACACACAGCTTACTCCCCAGCCTCACAAAGTGCTTGAAAATGTCACTAGAAATCCTGCAACAAGACAAGAACACTGTTTAAGGGTCTATCACAAACATCTGGTGGCAAACAGGACTGCTGCCAAGCTTACCTGATACTCTGCATTTCAGTTGCTTTAGAAAGCTAAAATCTACCAGGAGAGAAACCAGGTATGCAGCTCTAACTAAAATCTGTGTTCAGCCTTATGGAGGAAAGTTTACTCTTCTCTTTGTTTTTAAATACTGTCCCAAGAAAATCAAGTCATTGAAGACTGAAAAACAAACCACTATGGAACAGCTCATTTGCATCTAGGAAGGAGCAGACCAAATGATACAAGCAGAGTCTCCTCAAAGAAGAGGCTTCTGCAAGCAGAAGAGGTGAAGCAGGCCAGTGGAACACTTCAGAAACCATCTCCATTCCTCTACTTGCTACAGAGCCACTGCCACAAAGAGTAGAGTAGTGCAGGGAGAGGCAGAATATGCCGTTAGCTCACCACCCTCTGCTCACAGAGTGCCAGCACACATCCTCCCAGTTGACCCTGACATGTCTGTCAGAGGCAGAGATCCCTGTACAGACAGAGGAGGTGGTCAGACCTGCATCAGACCTCTCCATTTCCTTCTTCACCCTCATACTGGGGAATTGTCTCAGCTGGTGGGAGAAACAAAGCAGAAGTGCAGAATCACTCATAGCCTAAATGCTATCCCAAAAGTCATAGCAGGCATCCTGCCTGCACTCCTGATGCTGGTTATCCCAGACACCCAGCATTGGAGCAAGAGACACTCCATGCTGGCAGCTCAAGGCTCCTCAGCCTGGCCACTGCCTGAACCAAACAGGAGTTAGTAAGGACATTCCTGAAATTGAAAGTCAGAAAGGATACAAATTCAGCTCCTTTGGAAACCTCCAAATCCTGATCAAATCCAAACAGTTATGTCGTGCTGCCAGGTTTTGATTCATGCTCATGTAAGACTGCCCAAAAAATGGAGACAAGAAGAGCATAGAGAGGGGGCGCTGCAGCCCAGACCCAAGCAGCAAAAGTAGAGAGTCCTAGGAACCTGAGCCGCCTTTCCCCAGGAGCAGCTACGTGCAACAGGCACGTGGCTCTACAGGCTTCATTCTCTCCACGGCAAAGCGTTAGAGGAAGGTCTGCCCCTGTGTGTGACAGGGACCACCATTTCCCTGGCTGTCTGCCAGCAGAAGAAAACACAGGCAGAAAAAAGAACCCACCAATCTTGCTTTATCTGCCATGATGCTGCTCCAAAGTCGGTGGGAGAAAGCAAGGAGAAAGAGCTGAAGACAAGCCAGTGACAAAAAAGGCTTCAGACAGAAGAGGACAAGGGGAATAAAGAAACAAGAGTCCCACATGAGACTTGGAAGCAACACAGAAAAATGAAGATATAAGAGCTATCTTAAGGTTACATGATCTACAAAAGAGAGTCCTAAATCCACATTTTTATCCACATTAATGCTGTAATCCACATTTTTACCTTGAGGCTCTGAAATATTCCCAAATCCTATAATTAGAGAATTCTCTTTCCATGGATCAAAGACAGTGCAGAACTGTAATTCTCACTTTATTGAAGTAACCTTCCTCCACACTGCAAGAGGGCAGGCAAGAGGAGCAGAGTCCAGATGCATGGACTGCACGTGCTTGCTCTTGACTGGCGCATGCTCATAGCAGTGCAGCTGATGCGCGGATTGACTCCACAACTCGTTAAAGTTGTAAAGTAGGTATGCTTTTTATTCAGTGCTGAGACGCACGGGGATAATTCCTCAAAGTCATGCGTACCTCAGTGTTGTTTCCCTCTACATTTATTCTCTAAAGTTATATATATTCATAAGGTTGCACAACACGCCTATACATATTCATGTCCTATCCCCGCTTCGTATTATAATGAGCCAGAAGGTCCTCTGCACCTGCGCAGTGCCCCCTCTGGTCATGGGCAGGGGTCTCAAGATGAAGTAACTGAGTCTTCCTCCTGTGGGTAGGGGTCTTCAAGATGAAGTAAATGAGTCTTCCTCTTCTTGCACTTTTCACCTTTCAGTCTTCACATATGGCCTTAGGGTTTGGTCGGTATCCCAGCCATAAACCATCTGCTTCTCCCCCTTATCAGTAGATTCAGGTGTCTGCTTTTCCTTATCAATAGCTGCTTATCAATAGGATCAAGTGCCTGCATTTCCTTATCAATAGCTGCTTATCAATAGGACCAAGTGTCTGCTTTTCCTTATCAATAGGACCAGCTGCCTTTGTTCTGCTTAGCAGGCATTTACAACAGACAATACTTTTGTTTAAGCAAGCAAATTCCTCTAACCCCCTTGTACAACCCCCCTGTACATTGGTCAACTCTCTGCATCACAGCCACAAAGCCATTAAAATGGAGCTGATGAAATCTTCTGCATGTCACATCACAGCCAAAGCAAGGACAGAAAGCCTGCAAGCCCCTACCCAGACACCCCAGATGTGGACTGAGGCCACATCTGTCAGAGGCACCCACCCCACCATCAGCTGAGGAAAGACACCCCAGATCAGCAGTTGTCCTGCATCTGCAATTCCAGACAGATGCAGGAAGCCGAGTCTTCAATACTTGGAAGTTTTATTTGCAACGTTAGGACTCTGTCATTCCCGTTCTCATCACCTGATAGCATTGTCTGAGATGACACAGATTTTCCAACTCTCTTCAAGGAGGCTTAAAAAATAACTTCCCCCGTGCCTGTCTCAAGGGTAGACTGACAATAAAGTGTGCCCCACGCTGCAGTTACAGTGATTCTAAAAACAATTACATAGACATAAATTATATATATATGAATAAAAACTCCATTAATGAGATAAAACTTGGATTGTGTATTGCTGCCTCTGCAGTAGTGTTTCTAAACCAGACACTGTAACTAGAAGATTAGAGGAGTTATGGAAAACCTGACCTTTCAGCTGAAAAAAATTCACCGTCTTATTTTAGGAATCATTTAACTGGCAGTTGGTGCACTTGGCCTTTCATCTGTTCCACAGCATAAACTCTGACAGTCTAACATCCCTCACTGCTGGTCAGTTCAAAGTGTGCATTTTCCAGTGACTATGTAATTCGGGTTTGGGCTGATGTCATAGCTGCCACTCCAGCAGACCCACTGAAAACATAAAACAAACACATCCACAACTTCAGCTGCTCTCCAAACCAAAAAAAAACATGTAATTGCAGAAGGAAGCTACACCACCTTATAAAGGGGTTTGCTGCACAGCATCTGTTTTACTCAGAAATGCTGGAGATTCTTAACAACTAAAAGTACACACAGTTTAAAACACTTACAACTCCAGAGCAACAACACTATGCAGCATTACAAGAATACCAGATACGCCCCCCAAGACTTTCTCCAGTTGAAACTGTAGCCATAAAAACTAAATGATGCAACCGTAGCACTCAGCAAAAGCACAATTCAACAGACACTCTCTCGTGCAATTGTTTTAATTCACTGTAACACAAGAATAAAGAGTGATGAGGCTGCTGCTTGAAAAAAAAAGTTTATTTAAGGTATCAAACCAGGCCTAAAATACAAAAGAAAATTCAGTGTTCCTTCAAAATGGAATCTCTAACAGAATGCTGAACAAATGGGGAAGGAAGATTAAAAACTTTTAAAACATGTAGTTGATGATGCTGGTTGGAAGGCCAAAAATCCATTTTCATGCACAAAACACTCATTTCCCAGCAATATATATTTGAGAAGAGATGGACAGAAATAACTCAAAGGCATGCTTTGGCAAGTGCTTAATGAATGAGCTTACTTTCCTCTTAACTTAAAAAAAAAACATGCTATAGACATGAGGTTCTGCACTTTGTCATAGCAAGGCCAGGTAACAGATACAGTAAAGTTTTAGTTTTAGATTTATGAATCAGAAGATAATGGACTTTCTGGAAAAAAAAAGGATTGCATAAGCGGTACTAAAACTGTCAGCAAGAAGCAATTGATAACGCTTCTAGAAAAAACACTTATGAAGGCTATTTCTGCCAGTGGTCTTCCTCAAATATACACAGGCGGGAACTATTGCCATCAAGAGCATTAAACATTCCAACACCATAATGCAAACTACATAACGTGTTACTTCGTTTTCCTTCAGCCTCCCATCTCCTTTTTCTCCATCCTCTTCCTTCATGAAGGAGGGAGATGATCATTAAAGTGTGCTCTGAGTTACTTAGGGTTGAAGTATTTCATTTCCTTCGCTGTGGTTGCTTCCTGAAGAAAAAAACACACCACTGTACAAAGCCTGTGACCTGACAGGGGCAAAACACACACAAATCAAAAAGTGATCTA
The DNA here is from genome assembly GCF_028554395.1 of Pezoporus wallicus. Classification (NCBI taxonomy): domain Eukaryota; kingdom Metazoa; phylum Chordata; class Aves; order Psittaciformes; family Psittacidae; genus Pezoporus; species Pezoporus wallicus. Next base: position 619,810 of record NW_026640647.1, read on the forward strand.
ATTATACTTTTAAAGCTACACATTTCAGAGCAAGCAAATTCCTTGAACTGTGATGACTCCATTTACGCTGTTGTTGATTTCTTCATCCTAAAACTGTAATGATATCTTTCTTAAAAAAAGAAACCTTCACACAGCAATTCTTAATAAATGTTAAAATATCACTGTGATTTTTCTTCTGCTTTTGCAGGTGGGGTTTTGTGTTTTGGCATGAATAATTTAACCATGCCACAGTGTCTTGGAATTAAAAAAGTTTACTGATTAGCCTTCAATAATAATCTTATTTCTGCATATTCTGAAAGAAAGTATCTGTAAAGAATCAATAAAACAGAGGAAGCTTCAGTTTCCTGATGAAGAGATTTACTACCTGGCTACCACATGCCAGTGACTAGCAGAGCATGACACTGACTTTTCCAGCTGTGTCTGGACAGATGCTGCTGGAAGATTTTCTTATTCATCTCATCAGCAATTTTCATAAATTAGGTGAAAGAACACCTCTGAAACAGAAATTCTGAGTAACTCAAAGCACAGTTTAAGCTGGAAACATCATGTGCATCACATGACAAATTCCATCCTTAATGCTATTAACCAGGGAATATCCAATATTTTGTGCAGTAGAAAGGAAAGTGACACACTTTTAGAAGAGTGCCAAATAAAAATGAGGGAAGATTTGGCCATCAGTTATGTCTATGCTGTCTTTCTGCTCCTGAAAAATGCTGTTGCTTCTTCTTCTCCAGAGCAGTAGACGACCTTCCAGCAGTTTCCATCAGCAAAGAATAAAGTGAAGTTCCTGGTTGGCTGTTGTTTCTACTCAGGGGGTAGGTGCTGACCAGGTACACTGGAGTTACAGTATGATAAATAAACACTTTACTGATTGCAAAGTTGCCCATTAAATGTCAGATGGGTAGAGACTGAGGAGAACCCAGGCTCTAACTGGATAATGCGTCACAAAGATCTTAGTTATCTTTGTCAACCTACCAGCTATTTATTAAATAAATATTAATTTAATATTTATTTAAATGTTATTTAATAATTATAAATAATTACTTAAATATTATTAAATAATGGGCCTTAAAACACAAAGGTAGACCCTGCTGGTCCCATTAGCCAAAGGCACAGAGAAGAGCCAAGATAGCATAGAATATCTTTAGATAGTAAGCTCAAATGATCACATAGATGTCTGGTTTTCAGTTTTGTTTTGGTTTGTTTTTTCAAGCAGTACTAGTTAAGTTTGCATGAAATAACAACCAAATAAATCAGAAAACTAAAAAGAATGTACTGTGAAGTCAGGAGGTGAATTCCATCAGCACATTCAGCATCTCCTGACTCCTTAGCTTGTAGTTAGAAGGAAGGCTTTCAATACAAAAATATTACTACCCTTATGAACACTGAAAACGTTTAAAAAAAGAGTAAGAAAATGTGTTTAGTTTACTAAACCCAGACAAGAATGAAGAAACAAAAATTATTCTTAATCTCACTTTTAAAAACCCAACCTGAAAACAGTGACATGCACATTCATATTTCGTACTGTGTTTGGAGAGCTTTAAACCAAGAATAATTTCATATTAGCTGTAATGATCATTCTTAAATGCCAAATAAGACTGATGTATTTTAATTCATGTTGAATGTCTCAAGAATACAAAACAAAGCCATTGTTTAAGTTAGCTACTACTTCAGCATCTTTTTTTAAATGCCACATTTTCAGAAAGCAGCATAGGGGATTGAGAGAAAATAATCTCAATACTGAACAAAGCCACACGGAAGCAAGAATGCAAAATATCTGTATTAAGAGCATTTTGCTGGAAAATCCCAAACTTCTCTACAAAAAGTAAGACTTTTGGTGCTCATACATGGAGCCTGTGAACTGCAAAGTTAAGAGTAATAGTGAAGTAAATAGTGAAGAGAGACGTACAGCATGAAGAACATCAAGAATAGCTGTGCAGTGTACTGCCTTGCTCCTCCTAAAACGTCTATACTTTTTCAGTGTGTGCTTGCAAGCATATCCCATAAAACTGCCTTACAATCATTTGTACAACTGCAATGTACAAATTACTTTTGTTTTCAGTTTGCCTCCTAAATCCATGTATTCCTGCATTGATGCTTTTATTCTGCAGTTGTAAATCCAGATTAGAGAATTCCTGTTTCTCCCATCTCCACCTTTTATGGCATCATCTCTAGTATCAATGCCAGCCATAGATCACAATTTACATTGCTAACTGCTATATAGTGCAGTAAAGTTAAAAGAGCTATGTGGGGGATCAACAATACATATGAGTACTAAGCCCCCATACCAAAGTTGAACACAAAAGAACCAAAATGATCACCATTTAGATCATCATTTTTAATCTTAAATTTTAAAGCCTGGTTCTCAAAAAAGGTGGATACTGTATTTCTCAGTGAAGACAGGTAGTTGTGAACAAACTCAGAATGGGAAGAAAGGTATCACTTGATATGGCATTACATTAAGTGTTTGGAAGATGCTGGCTTTGCCCTGTTCAATGCAGGAAGGTATTCTATAGATGTCTGGATTATGCAAATTAAGCAGAAATATTTGTTTTCTAAAAATATTGTAGTATTTGCACTGACTTTCAAATAAGACCTCAGGAAAAAAAAAAAAAGAAGAAAGCAACAATCAAATTCCCCCCCTACTGTTACAGTCACTAATACAAATGCCTATTCTGTGATACAGCCACAATACCAGGACTGCTGCTGCAGTAGGAATACGTCTTCTCTTTTCCTACTAAAAGCCATATATTATTTTGATGAATAACACATCAGAGGTTTGTTTGGCTGGTCTAACAACATGATGAAATGCTTTTTCCACTCTAACTAGAAAAGTTATTCCTATTCAGCAGATGAGTTAGGACTTTGCTTTCCTCTAAAGAACTGGCTTTGAAACAGGTTTAGGCAACACCTTAAAAATAACAAGACCTGGATTCTTCTACTTTCTGGGAGGGTCAGTCCCACTGAACTTCACTCTGAGTAATTCCTGGAAACAGAACCAGACTTTAAGATGCTGAAAATAACTAAAGCTAAAATATTAAAGAATAGTTTATATGCTTGAGTTATCTGTATGTAGAATATTGGTAAAACACAAGTTCCACCACTCAGAGAAGGTGGGATATGTAACGACTGATGTTGAATACCTTTGCAGAATACATGTTGTTAATTATCTACATTAGCCAGTGTAACTCTAGGCTCCTAATGTATTCTCACATCAAAAGTTTACCTGCAAGTTAAACATAGCAGTCTCATGTTTCTTTTCTTCAATCCACAAACAGTTCATTATCATTTGCAAAATAACGAAAGGAACAGAAGAGATTCACTCCTAGCAAACTACGAACTACTGAATGACATTCGTGTTGACAACTGTATTTCTTTCATCTCAGAAGGACTTAATCTTTTTCCTACACAGAGTAATGCCCACCTAAAAGGACCTAGTTTATTTAGGATGAGATACAAGCTTTTCTGTTCTCCCACCTAAGCACCATACACTTTAAAGTTCAAATATTTTGGCACTTATGTCTCGGTACAGAACAAGAAGTTATATACTTCAAGCAAAACGTTTGGTATGGGAGAAGGTATCTTTCCAAGCCTTGGCTGTACTCCTAAAGGCTGAATGAAATTCAGGCTTCTTCAAATTTTGGCCAGTGCTTCAGGTTTTAGGGTATTTTTTACTTTCTTAAAATTAAATTCATAGTCTCATGACTCTTAACTACACATTGTCTGTAGACTCCCCTCAAATTTGCTGGAGAGGACTAAAAGGAATTTATTCAGAAAGACTGTCTTGAAGACCTCTTGCTTGAGCATTAGTAATTATTACTTTATTTATTCTAAAAAATATGAGGTCACATTCTGGAAAGCAAATCCCATGTTTGCCAGGGTACAGGCTTAAAGGAAAAGTTAAGCCTTTAGGCAAAGGGCAAGTTATTCGCAACACTCTCCTCATTTATGGTAAGGTCTCCTGGAACTAAAGAACACAGCTGAAATGAGTTGAAGGACACTTATTTTCATGAAAGTGAAGTAGAAGCCTCTAGTTCATTCAAAACAAAAATGTCACTATTTTGTTTTCAGTTAACTGATCAACAAAAATCTTGCTTACCAGCTGGGTAATGACTCATAAGGCTCCAGCCACTCCTCTATGCCAAAGCATCTTCCAAAGTGTGGGGAGAATGACTTAAAGGCTGGCTTCAGGTAAAATTAATTCATCAGGGCTGTCCCCTGAATCAAAAAGTAGGAATTTTGGCACAAAGAAAGTACAGAAACGATTTTGAAATGGTGTAAATAGATAAAAGTGAACTAACAAGAGGGAACATTATGACCTGATGCAGGTTCTCTAATATGTATCACAGGTGTACTCCTCCTAAAGCTCATACAAAGGGGGATATCATTTAGTACTTGCTATGGTGACTATTTATTAAGCAGCTACCAGTATCTACACAGTGTATATTTAAATATATACCTTCTTGCTGTACATGAATTATGACTTGCTCACACTCATGCTCCGAGAGCTAATTTATTAAACACCAGTGTGTAGCATAAGGTGCTCAGTGGTTAGCTCAGTGGAAAACATGACCAAACTGTTCCTCTGCCTGCTTCTCACTCAGCCCACTGCCAGAACACTGTGCAGCTGTCAAAGGGAAAGATACAGTAGTCATATAAGTTGATCATGTTCTACAGTTCCTTCAGGGATCACAGGAGTCTGTCTCAGAGAAAGCCGTAAGTGAGCAAAAACAGAGCTGCACACTCTTGACATTGTAGAGGGGTTAAACTATCATCTAGCCCACCAAGGTTCCCCGTTTTAGCAACTCCGTATCTTTAACAGTTTAAACAGGAACTAGGATTTCTAAAGCTAAGCAAGACGAAAATAACCCCCAAAACTGTGTAGAAGTTATTCTTATACACCCTTTCTGTCATGACAGTCACCTGGTGATCCATCACTTCCAGCTCCTACAGACAATCACCACTTCCCCAGACTGTTCTCATATGCCTCTACTAACAATAATTTTCTGTCTGTGACAGAAATATGTATTATTTGACTTTAACCTTCTGACGCAGAGATCCAGAGTTTCACATGAAATAATTTAAACTGAGTAAGAAAAATGCTCATCACACGACATTTTTACATCATAATTGAAGATGAAACTATCAAGTTCAATTATAGCTTGATCTTCATACTTTAAAACTTGATTCACATACTTAGTAGCCCACATTTTATGTAAACCTGTCGGTTTGAATTACAAGGACCTATTATAGATAAAATACAACTGCATACTTTTTTCAGTGCATAATTCCCAGTCAAAAAATCCAGCGCTTCCATTTCTAATGGAATGATCTAATGAAAGTGTCTGAAAACAGATGCTTTCCATATTATCCTCAGACAAAAGTGGCTGGTATCCTCCCAGACTGGATGACACTGCCAGTGGCAAGGTCTTTTCCTTCAAAGGATTATCAGCAACCTCTCCCTCAGGTACTCTCACTATACTCTATGTAAATTGCATCATCCACAGGCAATACAGAAATAAACCTCTATAAACCTCCTTCTGTTCTCCTACTGAGGGTAAACAGTGCCTATATTATAAGCGATTTTTCCATTGTGATGGAATTGCTGCATGGCTGCAAACTGAAAAGCTGGATGTTCACACTTCATGCTGTAGTAGGATTGCTAGTGAAAAAAATTTGGGAGGGATTCAAAAAGCGTGATAAAAGAAGCCTGTCTTTGTTGCCAGAAACACGTTCGTTTTACCGTCTGTGAAAGATTAGGCTGCAGTTTCCATTGTTTAATTTAGAAGTTCTCATTTTTTTCCATCTATATGTAACTTAATGGTTAATGAAGTGAGAGACAATGGTGAAAACCAGAAACTCTTGATTTCACCTGCACAGCAGAGGGAGCTGGCACTACAGTATCTCTTTAACTTTCTCAACAGACTCTCAAAACTCTAGATTAGTTACCATATCTGGAAAAAAGACAAATGGATTAGTTACCATATCTGGAAAAAAGACAAATGAAAGCAATTCAGCTTCATGCCCTTCTAGTTCTTTTTACTTCTGCTGATCTTCTGCTCCAACTATAAACTGGTTCTTGGTGTGCTGATCACATTCCATAAACACCATTTCTGATCTTAACCTTCTCGGATCCTTTCAGAAGGGACACAAAGGGAAAGCCAGAAGTTTCAGCCTAGGGCCTGCCTTTTCAGACTATAACAGTTTACAACATTCAGCTCTGAATATTGTCTCTCTCTCTTTTCCAAACCCCTCACCTTTTCCCCCCAAATGTGCTGTTCTGCTCAGCATCTTCCAAGAATTCCTGGTGTGCTTAGTAAGTCAGAAAGCTAGACGACCACATTGAGACTTGTTCCTTCACTTGTTATATGCTCTGTTCAATACTGTCAAAAGAAAAGACTGTTCATATTTCTATCTTCAATGCTATCTTGCTTTGCTGTCTTGACTCCTCTCTCCTTTTTCATACATTTCTTCTTTCACTGCTGGAAAACTCAACTGTCCTCTAGCTTTCAAAATCACAAGAAAAAATACCTACTCTATTGACACAAAAGATTTTCCTCTTGCCCTTGAAGGAAGGGAATTTTCATCTGTCTGTAGCTAACATTAACATGCATCTTTGGAATCTAGCATAAAATAAGAAACATATTTGAAAGAAATGCCTGACAGATACCAAAAGCTATTTTTCAGCTTGAAGTTTTGAAGCAAAATTATTACAACAAATGCATCCACAAATAGAAAATTGAAGCTTTAGGTTTCTTTTTTTTTGTTGTTGTTTTGTTTTGTGTTTTGATTTGGTTGTTTGGTTTTTTTTTCAAGATTATTCCATTTTAGTTTCAGGTGACTGTGTTTTTGTCATCTGGACATTGTGGGTCACAGCAGGCTCTGTACTGGAAGCCTGTGTAATTCAAAGCATGACAAGTATAGGACTTTTTCTTTTTGGACTTACAAGGCAGCAAACAGACTGGTTTGCAACTGAACTATAGGTAGTATGTTTCAAAAAAAGAAAACATTTCTATTTATTTCAGTCCATATCAGAGGGGTTTGTTACAGAACTTTCATATTTATTACATTTTACTTTGGCATATGTTTTAGTTCCTTCCACACAGCTATAAATCAAACACTCCTCCTGCACACACCCAGAACAGACTTACTACGACGATTCTTCTTATGACATGGAGACACATAGCCAAAAAAGAGAAAAACAAGGAGAGTTACCCAACTAGCCAGTTTGTTCCAGATACCCGCTTACCAGACACAACCAACAAGGTCTGCTAGTCTGCTAGTGTGATGGAAACAAAAAAGCTTCTATTACCACACTATACAAGAGTGACACTGAGAAATAACCTTTCATCAGTTAATGCTCAGGTTCAAGTAACAGAGAATTGGGAAAACCTGCAGCACTGCCCATGGAAATAGTTTAGAAATACAAAAGTATTACAGTTCTTTTGTTTGTAGGCTCTTAGTAATGAAGACCAGCATCCAAGTAAAAGTGCATTAAATTCCACTCAAATCATCTAACATGGCACTCTCGTACACCAGTTGTCTTTCTTTTTTTACCTCTATTGAAAACTTGTAATCCACAAAGTCAGAAGTTGGTCACCTCCATGGGTAAAGCAGGGGTGCAGCACAACCACTGAAACAAAGTGCAGACGCAAGCACATGTCAGCACTTGCCATGTGGCTGAGGTCTGGCTTTCCAGCTTTGCACAGGAAAGCTTTGTTGTATTTGGCAGTCGTTCTCTTGTGGAGCTCTCAGGCTCTTTCTTTCGTCTACAGATATAATTGCTCAATAGAGGAAGAAAATGTAGCCAAAAAAAGTCAGTGGCAGATACCTTTGCTATTTTACTTTGACAACCCAGATTATTTTGGATATTTAACAAGCTACACATCCTCTAGGACAAGATTATTTAACCTTCATACTGCTCCTCAGACCTGACAGTTACTTAACAGCACAGATTGCACAACAGTCATCATGTGGCTAACAAACAATATATTTTACACAGAAACTGAGCACTTATCAAACTCTCTCCCTTGCCAGCCAGGTACTTCAGTTCTTCTGATGTCATGGGAGAGACTAAACATTGCTGATTCCTTTTCCTGGTCCACACAGAAGTGTCTGGAAGCACTACAGTGACAATATACTTAAGTCTCTGGAGTAAGGGAGGGCCTCACATTGCTCAACAGCTCATCTGCTGGCTGACCAAATTGGAGATTTTGATGTCTCTGGCAGGGGCTATGTCTGGCCTTTCACAGCCAGTAACCATGAGTTCTCATAAAGGATGACAGCTGCAAGTTTTGGGGAAGAGTGGAGGCAAAATATTTATCTACAAATGTCACATATAATCTTTTTTAAACATCTTAGAAATAGGAAATGCTTGCATGCTATGTCAATATAACTGATAAAAGTAGGCACATGGCAGATTCTTACTGTAGTTAAAGGACATTAGCTACCCAGACACCTATTGAGGCAGCAAAACAGCAGGATACACCATCCACTAGTCTGTGGAATATGTTGGTGACATTTTTCCTCAGAGACAGAGGAAATTGCTGAGGATTGTCAGGTTCTTTACCACTGATATTCTCCAAAAAGCTTTTCAAAATTTTCTTGCATTACTTCAATGGTGCGCAAGAGGAAAAAAGCAGATAAACCCTACCAGTTGTCATATACACTGGGTCACAACCTTACCCATTACATTATCTGCAACAGGATACCCACAAGTTCTGAAGTGTCACTCCCATTGATCAGACCTATGAACATTTGAGACTCCTCTGAGACTTCTCTCCCATTAAAGATAACCATCTCCCTTCAGGAATATTTCCAAAGTTAATGAAAATAATGAAAAAATAAGAGTCTGTGCTCACTTTCTAAACTGCTTCTCAAAACGTTGTGCAGACATTTAATCATAATGAAGTCATGCAAGAGAAGTGCCATTTTTCTCCATGAATTCCAAGTTTTACAATGAGGCTTTTCCTAAGGACACTAAAAATCGCACCAAGACCCCAGTCTCTTTGGCCTGTTTCCTCCCAGTTCCTAGGTACATCATCCACTGCTAAGCCCTATTCTTGCTGATTTCAACAGGGATAGCATTTAAAATCTCAGTGATTCTCAGCAGTAGGGAAATAACACAGGTCAAATGAAAACAGAACAGTAAAGTCTACAATCTGTTGCTCTGGGGTTGGGAATGGTAAGAGCAGAACACTGTTTACACAGGCAGTAATGCACAGTTACAGCTGGGCTGTATCAGAAGAAAGGCCATGAAAATTTGATAGGCTACAAAAAGAGAGTTTCTAAAGAACTAAGAGTCTCTCCTTTTTAATCCAGGACCTTTCTGTAAACATTACAGTACTTGCTTCCCAGCAGGGACAAAGCTTGGCCTCCTTTGGTAGTGGTAAGCATATAAACCAATAGAAATCTTCAAAGATATTATGGAACAAGAAACACCAGAGATTCAGTAGCTGCTTGAGGTAAACAAGCTCACAAGACTCATTTAATCCACACTCCTCTCACACAGTATCCTCTGTATCCTTGCTTGCTGTCACTATTCAAAGAGAACAAAACCTATAAGCAAGATCTTGACACAAAATAATATATTCTTCAAGTATGTCTGTCTCCTTACAGCAGATTCTCTGCACAGAACAGTGTCAGTTCAGAAAGAAGTTGAAGATGCAAGAAGTTGAAGATGCACTGTTTTACTTACCTGGATATTTTTAGAATACTCAGCATCTGCTAAGGAAGCTCTGAGTTGCTCTGTTTCCATTTTTGTGGAAAGGAAAAAATATTCAGCAGAGCCAATGCCTTATCGATAAAGTAACTTATAGTCATTTAGTGTCGTGGCTGATTATAAAGGTCTTACTCTCATTTATACCAAAACTTCTTTTTGCTACTGGATTAGTGGAGAAATGCCGAAACCTAAAGGCAGCACTGCGCTTCTACATCCAGCTGGTAGGAATAAGCATTTAATAGCAATGGCATTTGACTGGCATTGCCATCACAGAAGCGTACAATACATAGCATCTATTTTTCAATGAGCGAAACCCAAGCTGTAAAATGCACGTGTATTAACCCTCTGGCTCCACTCTCTCTATTGGGCCAATCTAGAAGGTACTCCCAGCACTTTATCTACCAGGCACTCGCCCAGCTGAAGCCCTGACTCTTCTATGATTGCACTGGTACAAGGCACATATACATGCATAAAATATAGATGCATAAAATGCAGGTGCACAGCTTTTAAAAATTGCCTTATGGAACAACATATACATAGGATTATATACAGGTGGCATACATGGGCTAAAAGACTATTCACAATCTGCAGACAAAAGCACAGCTGTACTTACATGGAGTTCAGTTGGCACCATATCTTCCACAGAACACCCCTTCCAAAGGGAAAGGCACAATCCAGTGCACCAAGAAAAGGTCAAGCACATCTGCAGCACCATAATGTGAGCTTCTGCTTGCCTTTTATATTACAGCTCACTTTATTTCCATAAAGGGAAGAGATGATTAACTACTAGAAATAGCCACAAAACAAAGCCTATTCCCTTGTTTCTCATTAAAAAAAAAAGGAAAATGCAGAAATTCATAAAATAAGAAGAAACATCAATGAAATCCATGTTGCATCTAATATGAATTCTCCATTTTGTTTATCTGCAAAGCTTCTCACCATGTCATTGCCTCCCTCCCAGGTAACTGACATCTACTTATGATAAAATATTATCCTAAAATACTTATCATATTTCTGTTTGCAACAGACATTCCGAATAGCTCTATTGCCAAACTAAATATACTTTAAAAATGTGAGTACTTCCTGGCCAATATTTCCAAGATACTTAACGTCTAAATCAAACTATTATGGGGTGACTTTTAGTCTTATAACTTCCAAGAGAACAGTGCATTCAAAATTAACCATTTCAAATTAAACTGAAAGTATACTAATTACTCTGTTTCACATTTACCAGAGACGGAAGCATACAAAGAGATTAAACTACTTAAAAGATGTAAGGAAGAAATTCTTTACTGTGAGGGTGGTGAGGGTTGCTCAGAGAAGCTGTGGTTGCCACACCCATGGCAGTGCTCAAGGCCAGGTTGGACGGGGCTTTGAGCAATCTGGTCTAGTGGAAGGTGTCCCTGCCCATGGCAGAGGGTCAGAACTAGATGATCTTTAGGGTTCTTTCCAACCGAAACCATTCTTTGCTTCTTAAATGCTAGGCCAACCCCAAGGGGAGTGGCCTGCAGGCTCCTCCATTAAACGACACTAGTCAAGTTTATCCTGCAGCCATGGGGCTTGTGAGGCACACAGGCTGTGGGCCCAGCAGCACAGCACAGGCCTGGACATGCGCAAGGGAGTCCCAACTACCATGGGTCATGAACTCCTCCAGGTACAAATGATCTTCCCATCAAGACCACTACTACACATGGTAACAGCTATTAGGATGAGCATTTACAGTTTAATTCTTGTTATGGTTTTGCCTTTGGTTGACATGTTTCTATGGTGTCAGGTGAGACAGTACCATCTGTTGAGCACCACAGAGGAAAGAACAGGTCATATACATCAGAGTCACCATGGGTCACTGCCTTCCCCTCAACTGTAGCGGATACAGAAGCAGGACACAGGCCTGCAGTTCACAGCAAGGCTAGGCTGGAGAGATATCTAAGTGACACCTCGGCTTAAGCAACCTCTGCTTTTCCAGCATACGAGGCACTAAATACCCACTTTTCCATGGTGCAGCCATTCTTCTAGCACCCTCTGGTGTTCAGAGCAGCTATAGATCGTAAGGGGGACATGGCCGCATTACAAACCAACCTTCCTCTCCGGAAAGAACTGTTTTCCCAACTGGAAAAAGAAAACTACTAAAGTGTTCCACTGTAGAAGCTCCCCAAACAATATATGTTCCTCTAATATACTCAACTGTAACCTCTGTCATGTTAAACTTGCTTTCAGTAAATAAATGAAATGCTAGTTTTGTTTACCACAGAAAGGAAAATTTTGTAATTTCCCTTCAAATGAATACATTTCCCAAACTGGAAATTAACATGTGAATTCACTACCTTTGTGTTAAGCAAGTTTTATACAGGCAAATTGGTAACATCATTTGAGCCAGTCACATCACCTCCTAAATGACTGAGCTATTAAAACAAGCAGCCTTTCTCATCTCTTATTTCATTACGTAAGACTACAGGGCATCAATTTCAGAACCTTCTTCTACTCTTTACAATCTACAAGCTGGTTAAGAAAAGGAAAACAAAAAAAAAACCTCACTACAACAATTTTTTCAATTAGTTTGATTTATGACGACAAAAAAAAAAAAAACACAAAAACAAAACATTCAAGGCCAACACTGGAGTTTACAAACAGATTGGAATTTGAAAAGTACCAGACACACTTGCTGAAACCTCAGCCAACAGGGATTTGAATGTCAGAGCAGGGTGCAGGGGACAGCAAGGGAGCTGACCATAGCTCTCTTTGAGTGGTCTTCAGAACAATGACACATAGCTCGGGGGTACTCTGTTAAGGTGTAAGGTTGAGATGAAATAAGGTCCAAGCAAGTAAGAAATCTACTGAAAAGAAAGTCAAATGTAAAACAGAATTATCATTTCAAAACAGTTTGTGTCCTCAACTGTATTCCTGACTTTATGAATTACAATGGCACAGCAGCACACTGCACCCTGCCTTATAGGACTGTCATTCTGCACCCTTGAAGCCAGAGCTGTGGTTTTCTCCTGATTGCTCTTGCATTCTGTCATTTATATAGGCTTTTACAAGGGTTTGAACAGGAAAGAAATTTACAATCTAGACACTGTACATAAATCCAACTACTTACACTTGTTTAGAAAGAACACTTTTAGACTATTTTTTACAGAGTTTTGAAACTCTGGGAAAACAGTAACATGAGGCAAGACCTGATCATAAGTTGTATACATAACCTGACATTCATTAAATATGAGACAAGGTTTTTAGGATCAAATTCAAATAAGCCATATGCCAGCAGTACCAATGCAGAACACTGTTCCCCCACAGCAAAGTCACAGCTTTCAGCACTGGTTTCTCTGCTTCCAGCAGCACAGTTAATTTGTATTTCCCTTCCTTAAGCATTAGAACCCAGTAATGCAGCTACAGCTAACATGGTTTCAGTAGCAAAAACCATTTGATAGTTATGATATAGAGGTGTTTGTTTTTTTAACTGCATGTGTACTGAGTATTTGTTCTAAGTAATGCTATTCAAAGACATTAATCATGCTATTCCAAATGGAATTGGATTGTGTCACTATAGTAGGCTTGGTATTTGCCCTCCTAGTTTGGGGGTAGTCTTGAGTTCTACATGGCTTACTATCTTCAAAGCTTATGACAGATTTCTTAAAATCATAAAATTAAATGTGTATTACAACAGTATAATAAAAACCATATGTATTAAGACACACAAGGTATTTGCCTTGATGGATCAAGAAAGTTGAACAGGCCAAGTTTCTGGGTTTTAACTGGGTTGTAGCATAGACTCAAAGAGACAATTAGACTTTCATTAATATGGATTAAATTAAAAGGGTCTTTTCCTAAAGACTTTGCTTCTTCCCCCATGATAGAACTCTGGCTTTACTCAGGCTCCATGGCTCAGAACTCAATCACGTCCTACTGTCCCACACAGGAAGAGCATTAGAGTGTCTCTGCCTTCACATCCTGAAATTTTCACCAGAATGAGAGCCATAGCCGTAAAACCCAACAACTGCTGTCAGTCAGAAATTGTAAATCCCACTCTCAGCTCCAGAAAGCACACACTGTTTAACTGTGAAGCCCTTGGAAATTAGGAGCCATGCTTATGGCTGCATTATGCTCTCTAACAGCCATACCCAGTTCCCTATAACCACAATACTCCAACATATGCACTACTTTCCCTGTAGGATTCTCATCATGTAGGATTTCCCTGTAGGCCAAGTGGCCTACAGCAGATAATCACAAATAGCCCCCCTGAATGCACCTGTTATTGTTATTTGTGTTCAGATATATGTATATGAAGCGGGACTGTTTAACAAACAATTACAAACATACCAGAGATTGCCTCAATAGCATCAACAGCAGCCCAAAATACACACCTGAACAAGAACCCCATCTACTATCCTAGACCTGAAGTGAAGGGCCCAGACACCATCTATCATGACTTATTCCTGACATTCTGACAGGAGCTTTCCTCCAGACATGAGAACATTCACACAATTGATACAAGGTTAACCAATGTACAGGGAGGTTGTACAGGGGGGCTAGAGGAATTCACTTGCTTAAACAAAAGTAGTGCCTGTACCTATCATGCCTACTAAGCAGAACAAAGGCACTAACCATTGATAAGGAAAAGCAGACACCTGGTTCTATTGACAAGGAAAAGCAGAGGCCTGATTCTACTGATAGGCAGCTATTGATAAGGAAAAGCAGACACCTGAAGGGGGAGAAGCAGATGGTTTATGGCTGGGACACCGACCAAACCCTAAGGCCATAAGTGAAGACTAAAAGGTGAAAAGTTCAAGAAGAGGAAGACTCATTTACTTCATCTTGAAGACCCCTACCCACAGGAGGAAGACTCAGTTACTTCATCTTGAGACCCCGCCCATGACCAGAGGGGGCACTGCGCAGGCGCAAAGGACCTTCTAGCTCACTGTAATATGAAGCGGGGATAGGATAGGACATGAATATGTATAGGCGTATTGTGCAACCTTATGAATATACATAACTTTAGAGAATAAATGTAGAGGGAAACACTGAGGCACGCATGACTTTGAGGAATTATCTGCGTGCGTCTCAGAGCTGAATAAAAAGCATACCTACTTTACAACTTTAACGAGTTGTGGAGTCTATCCGGGTATCACTCTCACTCAGCAAACTCACACTTTGTCCAAGTCCAACGAACAGAATGACAAAATCTTTAGTTAGGGTTGCAGGGACCTCTGGAGATCATCCAATCCAACCCCTGCCAAGGCAGGGCCACCCAGAGCAGGTTATGCAGGTATATATCCAGGCAGGTTTGGAACGTCTCCAGATGCCACAACAAATCCCTGGGCAGCCTGTTCTAGTGCTCTGCACCCTCAGTGTAATAACGGCTCTTCCTCATGCTTTAGTTTACGACCATTGCTGGGCACCACTGAAAAGCCTGGCACCATCCTCCTGGCACCTGCCTTTGTGATATTTACATACATTAATGAGATACCCTCTCAGTCTTCTCTAGGTTAAACAGGCCCAGCTCGCACAGTCTCTTCTCATAAGAGATGCTCCACACCCCTCACTGTGGACAGTTTTAACAAAAGATAACAAATTTTTAGCTCAGCCTTTCTGCCTGCTCAAACAAGGAGTTTCACACTCCTCCCCTCAGATCACCGTGCCTGCGCCATTCCTGATGCGGGCAGACAGCTTTCCCTCGCAGCGGCACGGGTCCAGCCGCCATCCTGAGGCCCATGCAGGAGCGCTGTCCTTGGCACACGGCCGGGTTCTCCCCGCGGGCAGCGGCAGCACCGGGTGGGCTCTCCCCGCGGCATACGGGACACGCGGCTGTTGCGCTGCCGACTCCGAACGACAGACCGCCCCGTGGAGCCACGCGGCTGCACGATCAGCCCGCCACTTATACATCACAGCCAAGGAGCCAATCGGCGGCGGCGCGACACCACCCCGGCCGCCATGCCAGGGTCGAGCGGAACTCAGTGTCGCGGCTGGGCACCGGAGGAGGGCGGGGCGGGGCGGGGGAAAAGTCGGAATTCTGCCTGGCCAAGATGGTGGCGCCGGCTGCGCTGCGCGTGGTGCGCTGTGGCGGTGGCACCATCCACCGCGCCAGGGCCGTTTTCTCCTCCGATTCCAAGTAAGTGGGGCTGGGACCTGGGCTTCTACCGTTAGGGGCGGGGGATGTGCTCCTAAGCTCTGCCGCGGTGACGGCTGCCCGCTGGTGCCACTGCGGCCTGGCCACTCCCGGGGGTGCGGGTTAACGGCGTTGCTTCCCCCCCGCCTCCACGCTTCAGGTACCTGCTGTGTGCCTCCGGCGACTTCGTGAAGATGTACAGCGTGGCTACTGAGGAGACGCTGCGGCTGATGGGCGGCCATGCCGACCTGGTGACGGGCATCCAGCTCAACCCGCACAACCACATGCAGGTCTTGGGGGGAAGGAGGGTTTGGCTGGAGGGGTGCTCCTTCTCCTTGGCCGAACCTAAGTGCCGCTGCGGGGTGTCTGGGGGCTGGCTGGAATTTGAGAAAGGGTTGGGAGCGAGTAGAGCGTTGTTCAGCTACTGTTTATAGCTGGAAGGGCAAGCCTTAAGGCTGTTTTCTACAAACAGAAAAGTGAAATATCGTATGGGTTACACTGGTTGAAGGGAGCAACGGCAAAATGGAAATATCGGCAAAATTTCCGGGTTTTCATTTTGCTGATTTAAGGGGGGGAAGAAGCATGCAAGAAAATCGGTAACATTTACTGTGGTTGGTGTTTGAACCTCTGCATCTGCCGATACAGATGCAGATAGGACTTAATGCCTTTAATTTGCCCAGTGGCTCTCTACTGGCAGCCTGCCTTCCCTGTGCGCTGCTGCTTCCCCCTGTGCGCTGCTTCTCGTGCCCTGGCTCTCAGCGTGCTTGGGGTTTTTTGGTGTTACACGCAAAAAAAAAAGATACAGTTGCCCAGATGGATTGCACACTATGTATGTAAAATCTGATGCAAAGATTAGTACTTGTTCACATAATGGATATCTGTGTGTACACTATTAGTATCAAGTGTTTAAGCATAAATATTTGTTGGTTCATTTACATTTGGTGAAAATGTATGTTTCATACCGGAATAATAATGTTGTATTTCCATTGTGCTTTCTTTGAAGATAGCACAGAGCTGGTCTGTGTCCTGTATTCCTGCATTTTTGGTGATTCAGTCACTTGGAATCAGTTCCATTGATCAACTTTTAAGCTGTGATTTTATGTAAAAGCTGGCTTTGATATATTTTTTTTTTTTTTTTTTCCCTCAGCTCTATTCTTCTTCTCTTGATGGCAGCATTAAGCTGTGGGACTTCATGGATGGCATTCCCATTAAAGTATGTTCAGTCATTCTTGTTGAGTACATGTCAGACCCAGAATAAGGATTTCTGCAGCTGTTACTACAAATGGGCACAAATCAGTCTGAGGTGTGCTGTTCTGCCATTAAAACAGCCTGAAAACTGTCTGTCTATAGCATGATAGAATGTGGTAATTGTGTGTGTCCCTGCAGAAATTCATGATGATGCAGAATCTTTTTTTTGGGAGAAAAGGTGGGATACGTACTGACATGTAACTTTGCCCCTTGCTGCAGTTCAGAGTCCAGTGTAGCTCTTGAGGAGTGTGCTGCAGTTCGTGATATGCCAATAGGAACTGATATGATGGCTTGAAAATGTGTGCTGCTGACTGTCCCTTTGCTCACGTTTTCTGCTAAAGAGAGGCACTTTCCTATAGGTGGACCTTCTACTTTGTATTAGGCGTAAGGTACCTTCAGGTTTTTCAGTAAATCTGATGTCTTGTATTTTTAGTACTGTTTTAACATTTGTATTAGTCCTTCTTAGAATAAAGGTCTTCTCATTTATTGTAGAATTGAGAATTTTAATGCATCAGTTTCATTAAAGAACGCGTGTTTTCAGTATTGAAAACAGTACACAAATGTCGTAATTGTTGATCTCCTCATCTTCTTTTTCTTCAGACTTTCAGTGTAGGATCCAAACTTCTGGCACTGTATGCACTTCCTAGTTCTGAGGATTCAGTATTTGTAGTAATTCCAAAGAGTGGTGAAAGAGGTACAGTATGATTAGCATCATCCTTGTCATTCTGTGTCTTAAGCTGCTGTCATGTCAGTGAATGGTATGCTGCAAGAACATGCTTTAATGGCTTATTTTTAAAAGTATTTCTAAGTCCTGTGCCAGATGTCTGCAGTCCTGCATTTTGTACCTTTTTTGCTTTGTTCATTCTGTGATACCTGCTTTCTAACATTTGTCTAAAAGAGTGCTTATTTTGACACACATACTGCATGCATATGTTGTAGGTGAAGTAAATCTTTAAGCAATATTGACCATGGTACAGGGTATGCTGCAGTGCTTGTGACTGTTCACCCACCTTAAGCAGCATTAACATAGATAACTTGTCATATTTAACAGCATGCCTAGAAAATTTATTCCTTAAATTTTTTCCAACATAAATATGAATATAGCATGACTTTACTCTTAACTGTATTGCTACAAATGTTACTTCAAACCAAGAGCAAATTCTATGTAACTTTGCTTGGGTTTTGCTTACAGTTGCACTGGTATTCACTAGCTGGTCCTCAATCTTTGATATTATTGTTTCAACCAAAATACCTGGAAGTTAATTTTGAAAGGTATTAAAAGCTTTTTCACACTTATAAAAAATGTTGGAAGATACTGTCATAGAACCATAGAATGGTTTGAGTTGGAAAGGACCTTAAGCTCATCCAGTTCCAACACCCTGCCATGGGCAGGAACTCCTTACCCTAGACAGTGTCGCCCAAGGCTCTGTCCCGCCTAGCCTTGAACACTGCCAGGGATGGAGCATTTACCACTTCATGTTAGTTTTAAGGTGGAAAGGGTGTAAAGCTCGTTTGTAAGGGACATACATAAACTTGTTCATAAAAGCCTTTTGATAACAGATTTTTCTTTGCTCAGATGCATTCCAGCTGGTCTCAGTTAAGCTGACAAAAACAGCAGGCCAAGATGTGGAAGCCAAGGAATTGTCAGTGGTTTTGGATGGTGTGGGTGCATCACCAAAGCATCTTGCATTTGGAAGAGAAGTATATTCACCTTTTGGGTTTTTTTTTCTTCTCTTGGGTGTTGGTTGGGTTTGGGTTTTTTTGCCTCTCAAATGAATTATATGCTGTTATGCTTTTATACAAGCACAGCAGCACAGAAACAAAACTGAAGTTAAATGAGTATGTCAGACCTACGCTTTCTATTATTAAAATGATAGTTAAAATAGGAAAATATTTACTTAACATCAGCTTATATATTATCTTCAATTATAAATATTTTGTAATATGATTTTTTTCTTTCATGTGTCAGAACACAAACTATGTCCTAAGTTGTTGTTTTACTATAACAGGGTCAATATGTGGCAGCAGTAAAGGAGGCTAATCTCCAAGTTTATTTTTTTAAACAGAAGCAGTTGAACAGGTAAGAATGAAAGTGTCGGGTATTGATTCAGTGAGATACATCATAAATGTCTCTTAACTGGTGATGCGGGCACACATTAGTTTACATTTATCAGCAGCCATTTGATTTTATGCTGGAGGGGGTATAGTCACTATGTAAGAAGCCTCCTGTAGAGGCAGACAGTGAGGTGCTACAATAGCAGCTTAGCTTTTTAGCTCAGGCATGTATTTTTTTCATATAAATGCTTAGGCTGATGCTGGACTGAAACAAGTGACGTAGTTTGGTCACGGAGAAAGGGGAGGTGGGGATGGAGAAGGAGAGAAAAGGAGAGACAAATCTTTCAGCTTGATTGAAAGCAAAAAACTAATGAAATAAAGAGAAAAATATGTCACGTTTTTTGAGAGTGCATGTGACGATAACAACTTGGAGATGTGTGGTTTTGCTAGTCAGAATTATTTGTGTGTGCATTAGGTGATCCTTTTGAAGCTTTGTTTACCCTAATATAATTAAAGTTACTTTCTAAACTCTTGAAGGTTTTCTGTAAATACAACGAAGACAAAAAATAGAAGCAGTCAGTTCACTTGCATAGCATGTCATCCTACAGAGGATTGTATCGCAACGGGCCATGCTGATGGAAAGATTCGCCTCTGGTATGCATGTTTTGGTTCAACTATGTACCCCATAAACTGATGTGATCATAAGAATTAAGTGAAACCTGAGCAAAGCAGTCTGATTCACACATAGCATTGCCATTTTCAGAAGTCATAATGAGCACTGAATGGCAAAGCTCTGTGAAGCTGCAGTACTGACACACTGACTTCAAGGTACAGCTTCAGTTTAATATCATATGGGAAAATAACTCCTTTGCTCCATGAATCTAAACTGTATTTGAAAAAGGTAATGCAGAAACAGCTGAAATAACTCTTTATGGGCACATAGAGGCCTAGGGACAGCACACTAGCAGAATTGCATGGATAAGAACAATACGCTTGCCAAGTTCCTCCCCACTGCTGAATTGCTGAGTATGTCTAAGGTATGCAGTGTGCACCAGGAAGGTGCTGAAAACCTGCTGGCACTGTTCTTTCCCTCCCTTTGCATCACTTGAGCATACAAGAAACCCTAGTCTAGAAGTTAGAGGAGGGGGTGATATACTTAAGTATTTCCTTTCATTTGCTCTGTTGATGTGCTTAAAGAATTGTTCTGTTTCTCCCCACACAGGAGGAATTTCTACCACAAGAAAGAGTACACGTTTTCCACACTGCACTGGCATCATGATATTGTCATGGATCTAGCTTATTCTGTGGAGGGTGAGTAAAAAAAAAAAAAAAACCAAAAAACAAGCAAACCAATGCTCTTGAAGTCAGAGTTGCAGCAGGGAGGGAAAAATCAATAGAAGTTCAAGTTTGTCTATTAAGGAAGTAGTATCTAGAACTTCAAATATGTCCAGGAAGGATCTGAAATGAAAAAGGAGGCAGTTCTTGTTATATATTTTGACTGGCATTCATAATATCAAATATCTGCCTTCTCTCTTCGAATGTGAAATCCAACCCCTCCTCTTATCTCTTTTACCCCCACTGATGAGTTCTTCCCAGAGGCTTGTTTGCCTCCAAATAAAACAAGCCAGTCTTGTCTGAGCTCAGACCTAGTGGCAAAAATACAGTTAACTTTTATCTGAACTATGCGACCTGAGCTGTTCTCCTTAGAGCATTTCTTACTGCTAAGTACTTTTGTTAGAAGGAGGACAATTCAGCTATGTTCTAGCGCAAATAATTCAGCTGATTCAGACAGTAATAGGATCTACTACTCCCAAAACAGATTAAATTTTAGCACAAATTCTTGTTACTTCTTCCAAGTTTCTGTAGCAATTTGACGTGGGATGATGAGAAACTTATCTTTGTGCCCAGGCTCAATATGAGAAATAATTGCTTTGTTCATGACAGTTTAGGAAAGGCTTTCTAGAGACTTGTTTGTCATTGTAAACATGTATGCTAATAATACGTTTTTTAACCAAAACATGTAACTGTATTTTTATTTCTGGAAAAGGAACCAGCTTGCTGAGTGGTGGAGTTGAATCTGTTCTAGTTCTGTGGCACAATGAATCAGACTGTCGGAAGGATTTCCTTCCTCGTTTGGGATCTCCTATTGAGTACATCTCCGTGTCATCTGATGGCTCTCTCTGTTGCACCTTGCATAGAGACAACAGTAAGCCAAAACGTATTTTATGTGTTGCTTAATGCAAAATGGAATGCAAATCTTTGAGCTTTATTTTGTTAATTTCAGATGAATTAACTAGATACTACATAAAAATTCAGTATTGATCTGAAAGAACAAATGCTTTAAGTGATCTTTTGCTCTTTCATTAGTTTTGTGAATGTGCCTGGTGACTGCTGTAACTTCGCTGTCCATCTTGGTGTAGGGTTGTCATAGATAGAGAAAAGACACATTTATAGGATTAAGTACAGCTGGTTAAGGTCCCTGCCCAACCATGAGATGTGGTTATATTGCAGAAGTTTATCACAACACCTTCTCTGCTTTTCCTTTCAGGAATTACAATTATCAACAGCAACCTCAGATTTTCCAAGAGTATTCAGGGGCTAATAAAAAGTAAGTGCAATAAAATTTGCCTTCCACTTTGGAGGCAGAATGTCTCACTTTCCATCTTGGGTAACTTGTCATCTTTTTGTTTCTAGGTATAGATGTGAAGACTGGTCTGGTGGTTGATCCTAGAACCAAAGCTTTGGTGCTGAATGGAGAGCCTGGCCACTTGCAGTTCTATTCTCTCCAAAGTGATCAGCAGCTGTTCAGTGTAAGTTGGATGGGCTTATACTAAAACTTTAACTTAAATAAGTCATGTATCAGAACTTATCTGGGGACTTAATATGGCAAATGGGACAAAAGCCAGCAGCTATACTGTGAGACTGGATTCCAAGTTTTTTTCAGCTTTATCACAAGATCCTTATACTTGTGAAGCATAGCTAAATGTTGATAGTTGAATAAATACATACAGTGTGTTAAATGTCAAGAAATTCTAGGTTAAATCCCCCCAATTTTTTTTTTTTTTCATCCTTTCCTACAAGGAAATTCCATAAGAATCCGTAGAATTCTTGTGGAATGTTACATGCCCTAATTATACTTTCCCCACATTATTTTTGTATGCCAGAGCCAGTCAGTTCTAATTGGTGCTTTCAGAACATCGTTTTCCCATGGTTTTATAAATGATACCTTTAAATCTATACTTGAATTTTGAAATTTAATTTTGGCCTTTTTGTTTTGCAGCTGGATATTGTTCAGCGACAATACATTCACCAGGCAGGTTTAAAGCAAGTTGACTTGGTCAAGGTTGCATTTAGTGCCCGAGGCAAGTGGCTGGCAACAGTGGAAGAGAGAGAAGAAGCAGCTGACCCCGAGCTACAGTTGAAGCTGTGGTTCTATGATGAAGAAACACAAAGGTAATGATAATAAAACTGGCCTTCTAGGTGTCAAGATCTTAAGTATTACACAAATTCTGCACAGGCTTTATCTTGCAAAGGCAGTTTTTCCAGATAAAAAACTAGGAGTACCCTAGGGAGAGTTTACCATGCATGCTACATGCATCTGAAACAACACAAAGTTGACATAAATACAGATCAAAAATCATTGCTCTCAGTCTGATTCACTTACAGTAATCAGACAAGCTGTTTTAACCATGGGACTTAAATTCACATATTTTCTTGGTATTAAAAATGGCCATGGCCTTGAAGGAAAGGTTTCTATAGCTTGTTCAGTTTTCCAGCCTCTGTCTAATCCATCATGAATTGATTAGTCCTTCTAGGGTACAGATGATTATGATTTTATAGTTGATTTTTTTCTTTAGCTAACATATGCATCTGGCTCATACACTTTCCCTTATTTTCTTACTAAAAAATTATATATTTTTACTATAAGTCATTATTTTCTTAAAGAAGAAACAAAGCAAAACAAAGTTGATTTGTGTAGCAGATACGTGACTGATGTTCTAAGTACTAGAAAGACTGCCCAGAGCTCAGGCTGAATATTTGAGAAATATGCTTGCTTAGTGATAATCCCTTCTTAGTGCTGGGCCACAACCGCTCTTGCTGTGTGGAGGTGATTAGGGAAATGTGATCTGTAAATGCAATACCATTTAGCTACCTAATTAGACAGAATTTGCTTTGATTCCTTTTTTCCCTGCCCCTTTCAGAATCACCTTAAACTGAAATCTTTCCCAAGTTCCAAAATGAAATAAAATGGCAGCTTCTGTTTTTTTTTCCTATAGCTTTAAGCTGAATACTAGGGTAAATACGCCCCATGAGGACCACATAACAGACATGTGCTTTCGTGACATGGATGAATGTCACGACTCTCCGATACTGGTAACAGCTGGCAGAGACTGTGTGTTTAAAGTCTGGGTGACGGTAGAAGACACTGATCCAGAAGGTAAGTATTGTCACATGCTTGTCATCTTGTGACATGCTATAGAAATTCTTACCCTAACTTCATCCTGTCAGAACTAGGGCCTTGCGTCCCATGTTTTTACCTATTTCTGCAGTTGCATGAAGTATCGTGTTCTCCTGAGGATCCTATGTAACAAGAGTTCTGTCATAGTTTTGTAGTTCTATGGATTGATGTGGAGGTTCCTGAAATAGCAAAGGCCTTCCTGAACTTGCTGCAGAAGGGAAAGGCAGCCTCTGTTGATTGTTTAAAAGTGTAAAAGTAGAAATTAGTGCTGGCTTCTGTGGTGTATTTGCCCATCAGGGACAGAGCAGAGAATGCTCAGGTAGAAAGATTCAATGTGCTGCAGTTTCTGTTAGTAAACTCATCACTTCAAAGTAGAACACCCTGGGATGTTTTTAACTGCAGCAGATCTCTCAGTCTGCCTCTAGATGGTGCCATGCATTTTAAAGTAGTGAACTGTTTCTGGCTCCTTTTTTACAGGCAGGTCTTTCAGTCATCAACTCGTCATTATATAAAGGGTATCCTAGCATAGGGTGAATTTATTTTCCTTTCTTTCCTCATCTTATTCATGTTTTAAAAGCATGTTGTATGAATTTATTTATACTCGGAAGTGTATGTTATGTGGTAAGTACATCACTTTGCTGTTTATTTGATGGTTATTATCAGCATTGGGGCAGGTATCCCAGTGGGGTATACTGGTTAACCAATACAAAGCTGACCATGCTGATGGGCCACTGTGATCCTCAGACTTCATGTAAATGAACTGTGAGCTTTGCTGGACTCAAATGCATCCTGTATTCAGATTTTTAGTAATGCTTGTGTTCTTGCTACAGTTTAAAAGAACAGTATGTTTCAGAACACTAAATGTTGAATCTCCTTCAGTATCTTTTTTCCTTTTATCTAACATCTGTGTGTTTGAGAACCCAGTTAATGTAGTTGGCAAAGTAAACATGAATATTGTACCATGTCAGTCTCAGGATTCATTGTTTGAATGCAAAACTGAGGACAAATGAAAAACCTAGATGTTTCATGTACTAGAATAATACAGAATCTCTGTTCTCTTCAAAAATGTAAGACTTCTGAAACAAATCTGTCTTCCTCTTGAGATTATTTTGCAGCTCTAATACTTGAATTCTTCTTTCTTCATGTATAAAATTGAATTAACTACCTTGTTTGCTCAATGCAGCACAGCAGAGTGTGAGCTGGAGCTGTGACTTTGTAGGCAGCTACCACAACTACCAAGCCACAAACTGCTGTTTCTCAGAAGATGGCTCTTTGCTTGCTGTTAGCTTTGAAGAAATTGTCACTGTGTGGGATTCAGTTACTTGGGAACTTAAGTGTACGTTTTGCCATCCACCTGGAAAAATAAGGTATATTTATCATCTATTTTTTTATGTCTTGAACTCTCGGAACAGAAAGAATCAATTCATAGCAGCCCGAGATCTCCTGTATGTTCATCTAATCATTGAATTTAACAGTCTTAAGTTCATATATAGAAAAGACTCTAAAATGGCTTCTAGGTGGCGGGTAACATACTGTCAAAAATAGTAAGATCAAGTTTCGCAGTTCCATCTTTTTATTTTCTTGTGACTTCTGTACCTCGCTTACTCAAATACGTGTCACTGCGCGCGTAACAGGAGTGTGTTAATAGCCCTTTTTCCCCATTAATCTAGGGATGAATCAAAGTACTGAAAAAGTATAAGAAATTTGTTCTTTATTCATGCATGCATGCATAAAAACAGTAGTTATATTGATAAACCATAAAGGTATATTGACCTGGTTATCTGTATTATAAAATAGATTTCTTGATCCTTTCTAACCTCTGTGGGAAAAGCCACGTTTGCCTGGCAGACTCTCTCAGCATGCTCCATTGTGTGCTGTCATGATAAAAAACATCCTGAAGGTCTAGATGTTGTTCTATTGTGTAAGGATAATGAGGAATGGCATAGGTTGATGGTAGAGATAAAAAACAGACTTGAAGAATAGGACAACCTTAATATTGAGCTTCCTGGACTGTACTAAAATTCAGCAGTTTCTGATCCAGGTAAAGTACCATTTTTCTTAAAATAACCTTGAAATAATAGGACAGTAGGTGACCTCACAGGTTCATCTACTTAATCTGTCTGCTAGATCTCTGTATCTAAACAATTCCTGGAAAAGGAAGATGCTACAAACCTTCTATTAGCATTCTCTTTTAGTGCAGAGGTTTTTTTCTACCTGCTTCTGAAACTTGCTTCTCATAATCATTTCTGCTTCTGTATTTTATATACCAGCTTCCAGGAACCACTTAAAATGGAAAGCAAAATGTTGTGTAGTCACAATGTTTTAAAGACTGTGACACAAAGAATCATAGAAAGATAGAGAGATTTCTCACTTCCATGTTTGTGTGTGTATGCTTGTAATCTTTTCTTTTGCATGATCAAGTGTGTTTTGTTTCTACTGGCCCTCTAAGATTTGAAATTGAGAAACATGATTCTGAAACTGGTGTTCAGGAAAATTGTGGCAGGCATGTAAGTCACACCTTTACTGCATCTATGGTGAAAACTTCTCTTGACAGCTTGGTACACTGGCAAGCTTTTCCCAGGCCAGCTTCTCCTTTTGTTGTAGCCTTTATTATATGCTGTATTAAAAGGAAATAAATTACTCTGGGACTGTATTAATTGCATAACTTTAAAGGGTTATGTTTTAATACAGAAATTACAACCCTTATCAGTGTTTTTGAAAACTTTCTATAGCATTAGAAATTAGAAGGCTGTTGTATTGCTGTCAAACAAGAGAATGGGAAATTAAAATAAGTGAAAACAAATCACACACTGTCTTCAATTGGAGCAGCCTATAAGAATAACTTCTACTGCCTTTCTTCTCTAGTGCTTAGAGCAATGGTAGGAATTCTTTAAGCATGGAATTTATTTTCCAGTCCCAGTGTGAACACTTACTATTACTTAAGGGTTTGAAACTTGTCTAAGAGCTTAAAATCACGCCTTGAGTTTGGAATGTTGTAGGAATATATAATTGTTGTAGATTTATGCATACTTTTAAATCTTCCAGACCTATCTGGTGGCTCTGTGTGAAGTTTTATGCCACTAGAGATGAAAGCAAAAAGCAAACTTGTAAATTAAATATCAGAACTAAATCTTAACAGAATGTTTGTGACTTGTGAGTCATCACTACATAGAGAAACAGATGAAGTCTGAAGGTCACTAACTTGTTTTGACTTTTTACTTCTGTAGGAACATCTGCTTTGGGAGACTAACATGTTCCAAGTACCTTATTGGTGCCACTGATCATGGCTTTCTGTGTTGCTGGAACCTGCTCACTTGTGCATGTAAGATCAGCTTAAATGTTTGCTAGTGTGGTAACATTTAACACCTGAATTTACTATGAAACCTTAAAACAATTCTAGTTTGATTCCAGATTGACCCCCTACAAAATGTCCTATGGAAATATAGTAATTTTCATATTTCAGGCAAGATAGTATCCTGTCTAGCATATATGCACCTTGTGCGATGTGCAGAGTAAATTCTAAGTTAGATGATGGATAACACAACAATAGGTAGTATTTCATGGTAGCGTAGATGTTGATAGTATTTGTGTATTTTAATCCACTTAGGAATAAATGAAGTTGCGTGCCTTTTCCAGAGGTAACGACCCTGCGTGTCATTCCCATTTAACCTTCTGTGTGGCAAAGTAGTGGGATAGAAGTGAATGCCACTTCTTCATTTCTGGCTGCTGCTGTGTTTGCTTTTCAGTGGAATGGAGTGCCCACCTCAACGTCTTAGTTCTGCAACCTGATACCCTGTCAGAACATATTGCTGCTGTCTCGTGGCTTTCCAAAGAATCCAGCTGTAAGTACATGGGCTTCTTTGACAAGTAAGAGTCAGTGGAATTTAAAGCTATGAAAGCATAATTTCTAGAAAAGGTTTTCCTGGAATTCAGCCCCATGAAAGCCATAAGACAAACTTGAGTCTGTGTTTGCACCTGGGGGAAGCTGAGCCATGTCTGACAGCAGCAGTCAAGTCAAGTATGTTGGCTTTCCATCTTCTAACAGTTAGTTCCTGGTGCAGGATATAGCACACAATCAACCATGCTCTCTGGGTGAGGATCTGGAATGTTCTTGACCCTCTCCTATAAATAGAAAACTGGTTGAATTTTGGAAAATCGCCACATTTTAGAGCTTTAACTCTAAATTATGATTATGCTTCCTAGAGCTACTGTTCTACAAAAACATTAATTTCCAAATATGTTCTCTGGATTGAAATACTGTGAAAGCCACGTTCTATTATGTAGTGAGGTTATCCAGTTATAATTCTTGCAAACTAGTGCTTAAAGGCAATCTTGCCCAGCCCTTACTGGCAATGGTACACAGGGCTTTCACAGCTATTCAGGAAGGCAAAATGTCATGATTTAAAGAGAAGGTGTTCTTGGTTTTTTACAGTGTTTGTGTTTAAACCAAATGAGCCACGGCCAGTCTATATCCAGCGAAACCTTTGTAAAGAGAAGATCCTGCTTGCTGCCTTTGTTCCAAGAGATGAACCTGAAATGACTGGCTCAGAAAAATACCTTTGGCTAAGAAGTTCCCAACTATTTTTCCTTACGGATACGCAAGTAAGAAATAGTGATGGGCAGGTGGTTCTTGGGGAAGAAGTATTTTCCTGAATGTGGATTGATACCGATTCAGAGTTCTGCTCTGTTGAGTGTAAGAGTTTCTTTTTGTAATTTCTGGGCAGTGTAAGCCATGCTTTGTTCGTTATTAAAAGCTTTCAACTGTTTTTCTACTATGTCATTCATCCACGAAACTAGATATTTTGGGAACATTGCCTATGCTGTTTAACTTCAACAGTCACCTAAAGCTGTATTGCTGATTATCGAAATGTTTCATATGATATTCAATTTTTCCTGTAATTTTTGGATGGGTGGGGAATTTTTTATTTGCTTTCCCAAAAAAATGAATACAGAGCCTCTGTGTCTGTTCCTGCTTCCTTTGCATTTCTTTATAAAATAAAGAAGAAGATACCTGCTGCCCTCTTCCACTTGACTGACAAAAGCTTTTGAACCAGTTGAAAGCTTCCACAGGCAAGGTATGGGAATAACAAAAGCAGTTTCACATACTATAACTCTGCTACTTTGTTGTGTATTTTAGGAGCTTTTGACGCTTAGCACAAGGTCTCTAGAAGAAAGGCTCACACCATCCAGCAAACAGGTACCTCTTACAGAAGCTCTGACAGAGATGTACAGAGCAGTTCAGAATTCTGCTGGTTTGTTTATCAGATTCAAATTACCTTCTGTCATCAAAATGCACACCAGATCCTTAGATGGGGTTATAGGCACTTGGCTGAAGGGGCAGTCATCTGTATTTGCTTATTTTTTGACAGAATTGCTGTTCTTTAAAAAGGTAAAAATCCTTTTAAAAAGTAAAAGGAAGTATTAGTGAGCTGCTCTCACCTTCCCTTGTTTTCCCTGAACAAAAAAAGTTATACTTTCCTAAAGGGATTCACAGAAATGAAGCAAAACCACTTGATATTTGAATAAGCTCTTCACTTGGTTTCTTTAACACTTGGAACCTTGAGTGTAGCTTGAGCTGCACAGTCTAATGAGGATGAACAGTTGTCAGTATCAGTGAGAAGGAATTTCAAAATTACGTTTCAGTTCGTACTTCTGTGGAGAAGTATCATGGGAAATTCAGTCCTTTAAATTCATTTGAAGAAAAGTGTTTCGTATCCATTGAACAGAACAAAACAGCAGCACTTGATTGATTTGTTTGGTTAGATAAAATAGATCAACATATAGGTTAATAACTTTCTAATACAAATTCCAGTGGGTATGTGGGTACAAACAATCACTTTCTTTGGAGGGTGGGGAAGTAACTCAGTACTCAAGGTTTATTGAGCTAGGAAAATGCTTCCAGTTATGGAATTAAGTTGCTCAGCAGATGATGCTGGGGTGTAAATGATCTTTTAGTCATAAGTGGAATCTGAAAGCCATACTTAGTGTTTCTGGCACATGCACCAGTTTCAGTATTTGGAAGTTAATTGGTACATCAACCAACTAAATCTGGTGTTCTTGAACCACAAATCCTGGAAGGTTTTACTACCTCTGTGTAGGATTCTCTCAGGATGTCTGCCAGAGAATGAGTACAAAGAGCCATATGGCTCAGTTGAGTCAAATTTTGTCACCTCAGTTGGTTCTGAATTTCGATAACTCAAAACGAGATAGATTTGTGACACTAAAAGTGTAATTAAAACTTTCACCTTTTTCAAGCTGGCAACAGAAGAAAGTCTTCCTGTGACCCCATTTAGTTTGCTACTGGGAAAGCACAGATGTCGGCAATCACAAGAGGATACAGACCTTAGAAAACTAATTGTTCATAACAAGCATGAGCAAGATTCACCTGCTGTCAAAGAGGTAAGAGTAATTAAGTAAGTGTATGAGCAAAATCACGACAAAAGCTTTCATAAAGCTTCTGTTTTATTTTTCAGCTTTTGCATACTCCAGCACATGTTCTGCCATCTGCTTCTTTCCTGTGTCCTATATTTATTAGTTCATTGCTCATCTCCAAAGAGAACAAAAGGTAAGAAAAATGGAAGAACTCTCCCTAGTTATTGAAGTTATTTTAAATTATGTACATCTTTGTTTAAAGCGTAAAAGCAGTTTTCCAACACTCTTCATTCTTCTGTTGACATAAGTTAGCTTATCACTTGATTGTGGCAAGGTGTTTTTTAAAATAACTGAAATTTGGGGAGAGATGCAGAGTGGCTGTGTAGTCTGTTGGTTCTTTGCTGTTATTTTTACTGTTCTTTGGCATAATGGGCTTGTATGCAAAATGTTTGCCTTTGATACTCAAATGTTCTGTATGAATTTAACATTATTCCAGGGATTTAATGTTTTTAGTGCTATTTAAGATAAATGTCAGATTCTCAACTTTGATATAACTTTCTGCATGATTCTTAGTTTTGGTTTCTAGATAGAGCAAGAGGTTAGTCCTTAAATTTAATCTTAACAGTTTGTTTAGAACTCAAATTTCATTCCTAATTAAAATCATAGACTCAACTCAGTTGCAAAATCCTTTACATCATTAAGTCCAACCATTACCACAGGACTGCCAAGGCCACCACTAAACTATATCACTAAGGGCCTCATCTATGCTGTTTCTGAACACTTCCAGAGATGGTGATTACACCACTGCCCTGGGCAGCCTGTTCCAATGCCTCATCACTACAAAATCAACAAACAACACAATCTGAGTGTGTACTGTGTAGTGTACACTCCACTTCATAGTGTATACTGTGAATACAGCTAAGATTGTCTTATAGTGCATTAATCCCAGTTGAATGGAGAAGTTTGATAGGTACTTAGAATGTATTGTAGCTTGCTCCTCTGAGATTCATGCATGCTGCTAAAAAATGAATGCAGGCACAAGGGTTATGACTATAGTCTTGTATTAGGATTAATATCTTGTCGCTTAGACTGAAGCCAATTAAATGCTTGCATTCTTTGTGCAATCTATAAAAGTCTAATGAAACTCTACTGAATCGGAGATGAAAATGTGTCACTGTGTTAGCGGCCATCCTGAATTTCAAGAGACCAGAGAGAAGATGGTTTACACTCCCCGGGCTTATCCAGAAAAAGACCGTGTTTGCATCGCTTTTGATGCATGTTATATTCTGTCATAATAACAGTGTAGTCAATTCTGCTATGTTGTGTTGGCCAGTATTGCTAGCTTTCTTACTGGGTGACACAAGTAAAAGTCTTTTTGCCACATTAGCAAAACACTGGCAAAAGTCTAATACAAGGAATGTATGGAAACTTGCATGTAGTTTCAGTACTGAAGAATTTGGGAGTTCAGGGGCCTATGTAAATATTTGCGCATGTAGATTTTGTACTTTGACATGGGTAACAGCATGAGTGCACATTTAAATTACTTAGAAGGGTTGTAAGATTGGGCTCTTGAAGAACGACAAGAATATGTCACTGTATAGATAGAAGACAGTATAATATCAGTGTTTGACCATTTACATTTTTTGAGTGATAAATAGTTTGTATTAGATGATTTGGGGAGTACTGTTCTGTCATGCAGGTCATTCCTAACAAGATTAAAAATATATACACACATTTGAATTAATAGTGTTAACATTGATGTTCTAAGTGGCAACTGTTCTGTATAATTCTTTGCAAGAATGCTTTCTAGTTCAGCGCAAGTCTAACTCTTGAAGTCGGAAGCAGTCACTGCAAGCACCTCCCTATGTTTAAAAAACAACTTTTTCCTTTTCTAGTAATGCTAGATCTTGTAGAAATTTTTAAGACCAAGTAACCCTTTTCTGATTTGAAAGGGAAGAATAGCCTTCTTAAATATTATCTCCTCTACAAGTGTATCCAGTGTTTCTGATCCTGTGAGATTATAACTTCTTACATAATGATCAGCCTGTTCTGACATTATGCATGATATTTGGAGAAAGAAAAATAGTTTCTCTAAGTTTACTTAAAACAGAGGACAGCTGAAAAGCCTGAAAAATGTCTTGTAACTGAGATGGCAAAAGAAGTATAGCAGTTTGCAAGTACCCTGAGATTAAATACTAAAATCTAATATTTACTTAGTTATTTGCATGATAATGTACCTCTCCTATAGTATGTGAGAGTATCCATTAATTGGGTTGTTTCCAATCATCTTCTTCCAGTGCTGAAGAAGTTGCTGATGAAGTGGAAATGGAAAGTGAAAAAACAGATGATGATTTGTATGAGGAAGGAGATGTGACTGAAATGGAACAAGAAGATACAAATCCTATGGAATTGTTAGGAGAGATGACATGTAAACTGTCTAAATCTCAGGAAAGAGAGCTACGGAAATTAAGAAAAATGGACTACAGTTGGCTATCAGCTTTCTAAATGGACATCTTTGGGGTTTTATACTGTAAACTGAAGGTTTTGTGGATTAAATATTCATTTAAAAAAAAAATCAAGTCTTTTGGCCATAAATCTTAGTAACCTCTACTTCCATAAGCAAGGAGAACTGGGGGAAGGGGTTAAAGTTCAAAAAAGCAGGTTCTGCTCCTAGGTTGTTACTGGTTCTTTGTGACCTTAGAAAACGTTTAACCTGTGGGGTTTTTTTCCCCTTACAAATGTATTTAAAAGGCAAAACAGTTCATTATCTGACTTGTGATCTGTTAGCAAAGTGACAGCTAAGCTTCCGAAAATCTCCCCCACTGAGGCTGGCCTACTGTTGCCAAAGCAACAGGACAAAGAACTTCAATTAAAACTGCTTAATTCAAGATCTGGTAGGGGAAATCAGGGTAGTTTTGGTAGTGTTGTATACAGGTAAGTAACAAATCTCCTTCTCCTAGGAAGTTCCTTTCTAGCTGTTGATAGCGATAACAAACGGTTTAATATGCCTGACTGTAGAAAGTTGTTACCTGCATACTTGCTAGTGGTCATAGAGTGTGGAGATTCTTGGCCAATAGGGTACTTACGTAAGCACAGTCTCTGAAATTTACAGGAAGTAAAGGAAGACACGACAACAGTCAAACTACAGCAGTTTTCTGCTTTTGGATTTTTCTCCCTGTTCAGATAACCTTCTGGTATATGTACCTGAAAGAAATCATAGCTCCCCAGGTTATTATGCAGTTTGTATTTCCATCCTCTTATATACAGATCTAGAACTGATAAAGCCTTTTCAGAACCTTGGACCCAAGGGACTTTTCTCTAAATTAAAAGTTTCAATAGAACAAATAGGAAAAATGTGTTAAGACTGTAACTGACAATTGACAGCTTTTGGAAACTCAGAGGTTTATGAAACAAAGTAGAAGGGGGAAAAAAAGGCTTAGTAAACAGATCCCCCCCAGTATGAACTAATCTAGGAAAGACACCAAAAAGTTTGTCTTTTTTCTTAAGTAACCTCAGACTTCAGTTCTGTGGAAAAACAAGTGCAAGTTGAATAGAGATCCAGGCACATGTATCAGAAACACTGGCTGCATCAAAGCCTGGTATTGTTATTGTGTCAGTGGCACTTAAGTGTGGCTTTAAAGGTCAGAAGGAAATCTCTCTATTTGTTAATGTGGAGTTTTTTAAACTCCGCATGTTGTGAAAGTAAAGTGCTTTTCGGGAAAACAAGCAGGTATGAACAAGAGACCATTTAGGTACAATTCAGCTCCTAAAGGTGCAAATTCATTTTATGTTCAGGTAGTAAAGCTATATTTAGGAATCTTCATCAAGAAAAAACAGAGTTGTTGCAGTTATGTTTTCTAAACTTTGCCTTTACTAAATTCATTTTGCTTCGCACAGTCAATTAAATATACTAGGTTAACAGAGTCCTCACTTTGAAGTTTTGTGTGTATGTTTTTTCTGCTTGAGCAGGAAATACAGTTGTGGTTATAGTTTTGCTGATTCAGTAGGCACATTCTGACCAACCTTTTTGAAAAGGTCTTCTGAGAGATATTGCAATTACAACAATGAGTTCAGAGGGCTGCAACTCATCTGTGCCTGCTTTGGAATGCTTTATTTTTAAAACTTTTTTTTTTTC
The DNA here is from genome assembly GCF_028554395.1 of Pezoporus wallicus. NCBI lineage: Eukaryota > Metazoa > Chordata > Aves > Psittaciformes > Psittacidae > Pezoporus > Pezoporus wallicus. The sequence goes on from NW_026640647.1 coordinate 653,903, forward strand.
CTGCTGTTCCTCAATATTTGTTTTTTTGAAAAACAGGACTTTTTTTCCTATCTCAATGGCCATGAAAGTTCTCTACGTTTACTACAATGCACTAAGTCAAATCTTAATTTGATTTTTTTGGCTTCTGCTTCTTCCTTCTAAAAGCTACTTCGATAACGAATAATAAAATCCTTAGAGAAAGATTTGACACAAAAAGACTTATCGAAATACATTGAACTTAATCTCATGATTCCAGTTACATGATAAAAGTGAATAGGTATTTAATACCTCTGCAAGAATTAGAGGCCAGTGTTCAATAATTGGGGGTGCCTTCTGCATCACCCCAGGATGGCGATTTTTCACAGAAGCAGTACACCTTTCTTTAGGTCTGTCCTAAGCAGGAGCCTAGAAAGGAATTGCTTACTTCCAAATCCTCCATTCGAACAAGTGGTCAGATAAGCAAGAGGACCTGAAACAGCAGCAGCTATGAAAGGCATTATAAAAAACAAATAGATAAGGACTTACAGAAATGGATCATGGCAATGGGGTTTGACTGAGATGCTGCTTCTCTGTGACATTGCTCTAAAAGTATTGGAGAGGTGAGCAGTAATTTTAACCTACTGGTTCCAGTTAAGCTTAGTTCCACTGAGACTGAAAATCACCGCTGTGCATTGGTATTTTGCAGCCCTGGACTGGTTCTTAGTAAGCAACAATTCCAACTCATAGTGTGGTCTTTGGTGGGCAGACTTGACAGGAAAACTGTTGGAAAGGCTGATATTACTACAGTCAGTGGCTTTATTTCCTCTGTTGCTCAAGAACAGGGAAACCATAAGAACTCCAGATTGTAGAGTGTGCTTTAGCATCACCTCAGTGTTTGTATTTCACATGTATTTCTGTCTTACAGTCATTTGGATGTCTAACCAGTTAGGTACCTCAATCTGCCAATTCCCAGTCTGCAATGAATTTTTCAAAGCATGCAGTAACAGCCAAAATTAGAATCAGCAGAGAACAGGACAGATGTAAACAACAACTTGAAATATAATTCAGGGAGACTTCAACAAACATTCGAGTCCAGGTATACTTAATCCTGACAGATACTTGTCTGATTTTGCAAACCTCTGATAAATAAAAGTCATGCTGTTCAACTATGTGATCTGCTCAAAGCTTGCCTATTCTGACAGTCACAGTTTTCCTTATAAAAGTAACCTTTCTTTCTAGCAAAACTTCTCTTCTTCCATGTTTGTTGTGAACAAGTAGTACTTCAGATGCAGAATCTTTGCAGGGCACCATTCTCTCTGGATACACCAGTTGGATCAAACGGCATGGGCATTAGTTTTGGCCTCTGCACAGCATTTCTTTGGGGAGTTAAGTAGTAGATTATAATTACGTAAACTGGAATTTAGCCAGTGCAGAAGGGTCACTCACCTCTAAGGTTGCAAAAGACATTAAAATAATACTCTGAACAGCTCAGGATTTTAACTGCTTTCCTAACTTAGTGTGTAAAGGGGAGAACTTGTCACAAGAAATCATTACTGGATGGCAGAAATCATGACTGAAATTTGTGTTACTGTAAAGCAACTCAGCATGAAATCCTGACTTTTCAAAAATCATTGGCAAAGCACACTTTGACTTTATAGTGTGGGGACAGAAAGACATACCAACAAGTACTAAATCTTAAAATACTGCTATAACAGTGGGTTTAGTGTTATGTTTGGTTTGAAAGTAAATATAGTCCAAGCTACGTAAAGAACTTCTTAATATCATTCATACTACACCAAATGAAGCCCTTTAGGTAAATAACACGATGTGGCTGTAAGGAAGAGTTACCACACATCTTTGGGAATGTATGTATCAGCAGTTTCAGAGGTTGCAGGTTTCACAAATGCTTTGAACACATAAGCACTCACAGTGGGATGAAGCATCCGCACCTTCCAGCTAACATCAGCTGCTTACTTCTGCATCCCCGGTGCCAACACAAGCTGTCATTGCCCTCACTGGAAACTAAGCTGAGGAAAGAATTCTGCTTATAATGAAACCAGAACATACACAAAAATAGTTTAAGATGTTCACAGAACACCAGCCAAATTCTACCAAAAGAGGGAAGGACTTTTCTTCAAGAGGTTTGTGTATGTTCTGGAGATGAGGTTTTAACATTACACACGCACAATACCACTCTTTTGTCCCAGAGCCCGTCCCTTGTGCTAGGAGAGCTGCAACCACACCTAGAGCCTTCCTGAGAGGTGTTTGTTTGATGTAAGACAGGAGACACCTCAGCTCGAACGCAACAGTTCCTGGTTTCCCCTTACATCCTCTTCCTCCTCTCCCAAGCTAATGGACTAAACAAACTTCAAATAAAGCAGTAGCTTGCAGCTTAAACAGAATGAGACCAGCATGGCATTAAACTGTTGAGGGGGGATCTTTTCTTAGCTTTTAAAGTGAAAATCAGTTAAAAAATCATGAAGTTTTTAACATCTAATGAAGTATCATTATTGGAGCCATGACCTTTCTCCTCTGTTGACCTCCACAGGTACAGCTGTGTTGTTAAGAATGAGGCTTATCTTTCAGGAACAGACACTGCAGCCATAAACTCATCAAATTTCTTCATAAAAGCAGGAACAAAAGGATAAGGTTTGTGATAGAAGGGATTGTCCAGAAAAGTAAGGGGCTTTTTGCCAATTTTTCAAAATGGCTTTTTCATATTTCTAACCCCTTTATTTTAAAATAGCACAGAATTTAAATTACCTCAGCCATAAAGCTGATTATGAGTTTCTATTATGGATGCCTCAACTTATGTTTGTTTGCAGTGCTACATAGTTTATTATATTTTTAGATTTGAGACTGTGATCAAAGCTTGGCTATTTCATTTCTTTTAGTGACCAAAGGAGTTTTCATTTCTTCCTCAAAATGGTAAAATAAGCCAACAAATTCTCAAACATTATTGAGGATGTCATCTCTTTCATTTTTTAGCCACCTGCTTTGCAAACAGTGAAGGAAAAGTACCTCGTCACTCTTGTAAATCAAAAGCAATATGCAATTTTCATCAAAGTTTTATGCTTCTGCAATAAAAGGTTTTGTATAGGTTAAATTTCTGCTGTGCTTTGAGCTTCCCCAAGCCCTGCTCCTCTCCTGCTTTCAGTCCAAGCTCATCTAAGAAAGAAATACAGGGGAAAGCAGAGAGATCTTCCACAGTCTTCTCTTTACCACTTTGAAAATTGAACTTAATATAGCAAAAAGTTCAGGGGATTCATTAACATTCTGTTAAAGATGACCTTTCAGTATAAACGACAACTAAAAACAAATCAAAGGTCTGACTGGGAAGAAGAATCAGAATGGGTTTGTCCCCATCTGCAGCATGCACTGTGCCCGATGAGGAGCACACACGCTCTGTTGTGCTCACGCCTGCAAAGACAAGGATGTGCAAGTCCCGAAGTGCATCGCTTTAGTCTCCTTATTCGTCACATGACCCAGCAGAGGCTGCAGATTGCTCTATTTCCCATGTCACTGCAAAATTATGGGAAGAAAAGTACTAAAACTATAAACAAAACTAAAAAGCAGTGCATATACTCTTAACACAAAGAGACTATTTAAGCCCTGAAATATCCCATAAATGAAAGGAGTCCTTTTCCGCTTGCCATAGTGCGGATGAAAGCTGTATTTCTGAGAACTGTCACACATGCTAGGAAAGGAAAACGTTCATAGTGCTTTTGCTCTATCAGTCAATACACCCCTATTTCTGGACTGCATCTTCTGTGAGTAGACCCAGGATACAGTGACAGTTTATCTTTCCTTTTCTTTATGAAATCCTCTCAAGCATTTCATGGAAAGAAAAACTCACATCACTTGCAAAATATAAAACCACCTCTAAATTAACTCTGTTTTAGATGAAGCCAGAAAACCATCCAAAATGCCTATCAGTGCAAATCACCTGGAAGCAATAAAATCCAGCTTTCCAGTTAACCAGCAAAGAATGTTCCAGAAACATTTCCACTTTCAATAATGCATTGTAAGTAGAACTACTTGCAAAACAAAGATGGGCTGGGATATACAAATGGTGGAGGTTTCCTGCTACCCTTCTCAGCTCAATAACAAATCAAACCACTTACGTAGTTGAGGCAAAACAATCCAGTAGACCCCACGGCAATGCTGCAAAGACATATACTACATAGATACATATATATCACAACCATCCTTGAGACCTCAACTTAAAGATGTGTGCCAGTTCAAACAGGGTCATTTCAGTAAAAAAAAAATAAACATAAAAACCCAAAGAGAGCTGCCTATTTACAATAAAAAAAAAGTATTCGGAGGTTCTCAAGCAGTGTTTCAGACTAAATACAACCATGTGATGAATAACATGAAAATCCTACATCCAGGGAAATACATTTTAAGCATATGTAGCTCTTGGTAACCCAAGAATGAATGAATCTGCAGAGACTCACAGGTGTCTACTCAGATTGCAAGAGCTGTCTCAGCAGGAGAAGGAACAGCAAAGGGGAGCTCACAAAAAGAGAGAAATATGCCTTAAGGCTTTAGGAAAAATAAAACCAAAAAGGTTCCATGCACAGCACACTGTTGCTAGTTTCCCCATCATTCTGTGGCTTTGGCTTTTGCTTGATCTCCAACGGCTACTTTTCATCTACATGGAGCATTCATGTCTCTTCCACAGGAATTCACTAGTGTTGAGTCACAGACTCCTCTTCAGCGGGATGCTCCTCTTACCTCAATGAACTTTCTGCAGCGTAACCCCTCGATCCAACAGGACTAAAACTGACCAAAGGGTTCAAAAGTTATTTAGAAGGGGAGGGGACAGGAGCCAAACACACACACAGAAATTGCAGGAGGTTTCATTTTTTTGATGGAACCACCCTAGAAATCAATTCTCTTCCTTCGTGTAACTCTCTCCTAGTCAGTCATGCCAAGCTGGGAGGCAGCTGCTGTGCCTGTCCACTGTATTCGTGTACTTGGCCACCAGTGGTACTAGATAATGGGAAGTGATCATCCTGATCATGCATTAATGCACAGGGACCAGAATCTCACATCTACACCCCAATGACCTGTGGACTTGAAAATATATTCAACAAGGAGAAGTGTAACAAATTCAGATCACTCTAAGTAAGAATAATCTGGAAAAGCAGAAAGGAGGCTTCCTGCAACCATTGCCAAACAGACTTGAAAAGTTGCTACATTTTTGTAATTATTTTCTTACAGTAATTCAGATTACCATCAAGATGTCCAGAGACAACCCAAAAACTTAACGAGTTTGACACACAAGATCACGCAATAGCAAACAACACTGTAGAACTGATTAAGCTTGACTCTGAGCAGCAGCTTCTTTTTTTTTAAGGGAAGTTTCTCTTGGCATTAAGGCTCTAAGTTCTGTGAACTCGGAGCAAGCTATTAAGAAGATAAGTAAAAAACAGCAACAGAGATCAAAACAGATTAAAGTAACCGAGTAGCAGATGCAAAAGAGCATAGCTGCAGAAGAAATTGATGAGACTTCAGTAAACCTGCAGGAAATAACTCTCAGGTCTACAATGTCCCAGTTGATAGTCACAGGAATCCAAATTAAAACTGACACAAACAGCATCTTCAGAAAAAAGGAAGAGCATTACAGAGAAGTAAAGTGTCTCCAAGGAAGATACAGATATCATCTGGTAACTGTTGGGGTTTGTTTCTGGTTTAATATCTACATATAATTAAAGCTCTGGCTATCGTGTCTGTGGTACTCTTACATGAAGTACAGTTTTGCTTCTGCAAAAGCAAAGCCCTGGCAGGAATAGTGAACTCTGTTGTTTTCAAAGCATGCACGTTTTTCCCATTCACAAGTACTTGCTGATCAAACAAAATGCTATAGACTTGAAACATTCTCAGCTACTTGGTACTGGATATCATCATGAAAAGTGGAAGAAGCCATTGTGCTCTGTTTGATGTTCTAAAGAAAGCAGAATTGAGCTGTGGAAGTAGGCTACTTTCATTGGAGAATCCAAACCATACAATTGATTTAGACATGGTTTTAAAAAAGTTTCAGGAGTTACTAAGAAAACACATCCAGACTAATGCAAACACTGCTCTGACCTAAATGAAGTTTAAAATATGAATTGCTTGACAAACCTCGGAGAACCAACTCATTTGTTACATTTTTCTCCTCCACAGGAAAAAAAAAAAAAAACAAAGATGTCCTCTTAACAATACGGATTAGGTTAATTTTCTTAACATTTTACTGAAATAATCACTTTAATTGCCATTTTCTTTTAAGTTTCGTAAGAGTTCTTGCTCAGACCTATAGAATTTAGTAAGAATGACATCAGCAGGGTTTCACAGAAATGACCTCAGAACTTTTAATTGTTGTTATTTCTGAAGAAATTCAGAGAATAAGGCATGTCATAGTGTCCTGAACCCAGGACACATGATAAAAATTAAATTTAAAATGACAGATTAAAAAGTCTACTTTTTTATTAGGTCCAGTCAGCTTGAATTACTTCTTAGGTAGAATCTGAAGAGTACAAAGCAGCCTTTTTTACCCTGTGTTCATTTCCAAAATTCAATTTGAGTATTCATTAGTGAGATCACACTGCAAAGAAAGAAATGTTAACCAACCCATTGTGCAAGTTTGCTAATCCTGTGTTTACTACTTGCCCAAACTACCAAGAAGGTAAGGAGTTTCATTTCCATAAAGAAAAAATAGCATAAAATGAAGTAAATATATATATTTAAAGAAAGAGAAACTAGGCTATTAGAAATCCTTGGAAAAACCTGAATAATTGGGAAACACTAAATAAAACCTTTAAGGAGGTAGTTTTGAGAGAGATTTGAAAGAAGCTGGTATTTGTGGTGCTATTCTCTGTAAAGTAATAGTGAAATAGGACTACACTGGGCATATTCTGGATCAGAGGGATTGAAAGGCACAGAAAAATACTATCTTGGTCCAGGTTTTTTGAGGCAGGAAAAGGTTACTATTGCTTCTTCTGATCCTGCCTCGTGCTAAGGGGGGGTGGCTGCTGCTTAAATACAGTCCAAACATCACCCAGGGCAAAGGGGGGCTTTGTGTGGTCACGATACAAGTAGAAGTGCAAGTCAAAAGCAAATGTGTTGGGTTTTATATTTAGGGCCTGTAAGGCTAAATACATATTCTAGATATGGCACAGAGGACACCAGAGGACATACTTCTCTGCACATTATGCTGTCACACTGACAGAGACAAGAACCATCTTAAAAGCAATTACTGGAAGCTCAGTTTTACTCATTTTATGGCTTTGAGGGTGAGTTGCAAACCAGAAGAAATAAGTTTTGTCAACCCAATGTGTTTTGTTTGCTCACTTTGTGAGTCCCTCATGAGAGGATTAAAAGCCAAACAAACATACATGAAACAGCTGTGTTTGCGTTTAAAGAAACATGAATTGATTGAAGTAATGAGTAACCTCAAAAATAGTTTAGGAAGTTTATAGCATCCTTCAAACATTTTGTAGATTATAAGGATTTAACTAATTTAATTGTGCATGTAGTCTTTTATTACATTATCTGGAAATAAGGGGAAGGCACACTGCAGTTGTACATCTAAGTATAATGGGCAGAAATAAAATGTGAAATGTGAGTTAAATACTTGAGAAAGTTTTCTTGACAGTAAACCTACCTTCAGCTTCAAGTTTCCAGAGGACACAGTTCAGTTACACTTCTGCTCTTTCAAGAGAAAATTGGGGAAACCTATTGTAGAAGAAACCTGACAGCTGTGTCTCTGGCTTACTCCAGCTGTCCACCTCCCGCAAATCTACTGATACATCCAATAGATATATGAGCAGATGTTAGTATTTACAGTGTATTCTTTTTAGAGAAACACGACCAATAGGTTAGAGAATGCATAGGAGCCCCAAGAATGGTTGGGAAGGAAACATAGCACCTATAATGAGCCATCCCATGGCTGTGCTCAACTGGGGAAAATGAAAAGATGAAAGAAAGGAAGACCACATTATGGACATGTATAGTACATCTTTAAAGGAATTTGACATACGGTATGTTCCGTAGAACAAGACAAGGATTTCTCATCATATTCTTTATCAAGTGTGATTCCTAGGTTGTCAGAAATCACTGCTTAGACAGATTTTACTAGCCACTTGTTCCATTAAACTCTTTCAATAGTATATATTGTTGCATTCTGAAAACAATTGGTCATTTTGAAAGAGGAAATGCAACTTTCAGGACTACTTTGTTTTTAATTAATTTACTTTTCGGAACACCTTAGCAAAAAAAAATTACTAGGAAACTGTTTTCTCTGTATTTACCTTCAATTTCATGCCTAGAATTGATTTATATTCCTGATACATTTGACCCACTTATTTCTGGCTTTCTTCTGTGGAAATTAAAATCAATGCAAAAGGATCCGTTAAGCACTCTGTAACGACAATACAGGGCACTGTTCCGTAGCAAAGAATCTATTTCCTTTCATTTTTTTCCCTTGCCTGTAGGTTAAGCAACATCAACTCAGAGTTGTGTGCTAACAATAGAAATCAGGGAACATTCTGCAATGCACTAATATGCCTGGAAACCAATGAGCTATACAGCAGGCAAGTCCAAAACATGTATCTCATTAATCAATACCAGGTTTCTGGACAGTACACTTGCTTGCTGAATAAGTCCCACTGCTATTTAGACAATAAAGCAGGTAATCAGAACCAGATGATAGACACAGAACATTTATGATTTGCTTGGTTTAATTTTTCTGAAACTCTGGAGCAGACCCTGGTTTAAAGGAAAAAAAAAAAAAAAGTTCTAATTGAATTTAGATTTCCATGATGGTAGTTTAGCACACTAAATGAAAAATTCCCCTTAAATCAAGCCTTCACTGTGGATACATGAAGCTGTATGTGCAGGGAATACACAGCAACAGGCCAAGGGGCAGTGCTAAGTAATTAAATCTAGTCAGAGAAACTGTTCAATTCGCCAAATATTTAAAGTTGTTCAATACTAGATGCAGTTCTAGTGTTTGATTTTTACCAATCCAAATAAACCTAAGTTTCTCAGTCTTTCTCTGTTCAGAATTTAATATCATTAAAGTTACAAAGAGACCCAGTCCTTCCACATGAGTTAGAACACATGAAGGTAGACTATTTTATTGGGACAATTAAGATGTATTAGAAATTACTTACATAAAGTTTAGCAAAAAATAAAGACTTCTAGATCCCTTCAGAGAGTGGGAAATGGGGGTAGGAGAGGAGGCAGAAATTTCATGTCAAGGAGGTAGGCACCACATGGTCTTAATTAGCTGCTGTCAGTCTTGCCTGGATGCTCAGCAAGATCATGGAGCAGATCCACCTGGAAACTAAGCTAAGGCCCATAGAAAACAACAAAGTGACTAGTGACAATCAATATGGCTTCATTAAGGGCAAATCGTGCCTGACGTTTGGTAGCCTTCTATGATGGGCTTACAGCTTTAATGGATATGGGAAGAGCAAGTAACACCATCTGCCAGGTCTTCTGCAAGGCATTTGACACTGTCCCACATGACATCCTTGTCTCTAAACTTGAGAGGCATGGATTTCATGGATGGACAACTCAATGGATAAGGAATGGGCTGAGTGGTCACACTCAAAGTGTTGCATTCAACTGCTTTACATTCAAGTGGAGACCAGTGACAAGTGGTGCTTCTCATGGGTCAGTACTGGGACTGGCACTGTAGATTTATATTAGATATTAGGAAGAAGTTCTTCCCTGTGAGGGTGCTGAGGCCCTGGCACAGGTTGCCCAGAGAAGCTGTGGCTGCCCCATCTCTGGCAGTGTTCAAGGCCAGGTTGAATGGGGCTTGGAGCAACCTGCTCTAGTGGAAGGTGTCCCTGCCCATGGCAGGGGGTTGGATCTGGCTAAGCTTTAAGGTCCCTTTCAACTCAAACCATTCTGTGATTCTGGTTTTCTAGCACCACAGAAATACAAGAGGTTCCAAAAGTGTCCTACAAGTTCATTAAGTTTAATGACAGTCTCTATCTCCCCAAAGACCCAAGTTCCTAGATCTACCAAAACAAAAAAAGCAATCTTACTTGGACGGCAACTCAGCTACTTGTACATACACCCATGTTTAAGAGCACAAAGAAACCCCACTAAAGCCTACCTATAGAGTCAATCAGATGGAAAAGTTGGACAGAAAGTAAAAGTCTCAACTGGACAACCATATACATGATCTCAGTTCCTACTTGTAGTGTGTAATAAAGATTCAAAGTCATCAGGCATGTAATTATATTTGTACTTTGTGTCTTTGTTTTCCTAAGGTTGCGTGGCGTAGAAGAATTTACAGCTTTGAAATAACAGCGCATATATATAGATGCTTTTTCACATTTTCCATTACAATGTACCTCTCTATCTGTATGCATATGGAATGAATCCCAGTGTGGTGACATCTCAGAGTCATGAAAAATATATATTACTTTATGTCCTTAAGCTGCACTGTCTCCAAATAAAACATGTTATCTAACACACTCAGCATAAGCATTTAGCTACTGCAGTAGTTCCTAAACAGAAGCTAAGACCTGTAAATACAGTGGGGAAACCCAAACCATTTAATTCTGATAGAAGGCTCTTGCTCCATGGCACTGAAATTGTGTATTTTGGTATTAATTTTCTGCCTTCTTAGGGAAGCTAGAAAAAGATGTCACTAGACTGTATTTCAGTAGTCAAGAAACTTCTGAAATCTGTACTTGTGAATGATTAGGAGAAAAACCCCCAACCAACCAACCAAACACACACCAAAAAATCCCCAAACAAAAACCCTATCTGAAAAGCCTCTGCGTCAGGGACTTCCTAAAGGCTCATTTCTTGGGATCATTCGGGAAACTATCAGTATTACTGCAAATTTGAGGCTTCTCTGATAGAGAAGTTAAGGATCCTGCTGAGGAACTTGTTTCATGTGCCATACTGTTGAAAACCTTTTCAAAGTACAGCCTTTTAAGGAAACTGGGGAAAAATTTACAAGATGTTTATGTAAAGGATTAGGGAAATGTGTAATGAAAAAGGCATCTTGTACTGGGTAACAAAGGCCTCCTAGTGCATATCCGCTTGGAGGTAACTGTGCTCAGAAGAGCAGCAATGTCTCCAAGTACACTGGTAATATTTCAGTATCTATAATATACTGGCAACCTATGCCAGTATCTCACCACCCTCACAGGGAAGAGTTTCTTCCTAATGTCTAACCTAAATCTCCGCTCTTTCAGTTTACAGCCATCCCCATTGTCCTGCCACTACATGCCCTGGTAAAAATTCCCTCTCCAGATTTCTTGTAGGCCCCCTTTAGGTATTTGAAGACCATTTTAAGGCCTCCCTTGAGCCTTCTTTTCTCTAGGCTGAACAACCCAGTATTCTCAGCCTGTATTCATAGGAGAGGTTTTGAGGCCACAGACCCCCAGGACTAAAGCTAAAATCATGAATCATGACCATTTATGCTACCAAGAATGCTGATCTCACATGGGAACAATATTACTACTGTGGACAGTATACCAAAGCAGTTTAGAGTCTACTTTAATATTCTGTAGTTTTTAATTTCTCATACATGGCTTTAAATTTGTATTTTACCATATTTAATATTTTTCTTTTAGTAAACCAAAGCTGAAAACTATGCCTAGCTTCTCCTTAATCCCAACCGTTTATTCTCCAGATCAAAATCATACGATGTAAGGGTCATTTTTATTCCTTAACCACTGCTTCAGACATGTCTGCTCATTGAACCAGTCACAAGCTCACTGAAGTAGTCACAAGCACTTTTCTCCAGCTACAAGCACCTAAACAGATGAGAAAGCTGACACAGCAAATATGCTGTGGCTTGAATCGTTTACAAAAGGGATCTTTTGTGCTTAGCAATCTTCACAGTCGTGCAGAGAAAGGACAGTTTGACTAACCACAAAAAACAAAACAACTATTGAGTAATGCGCTGTCTTCATTTTACTGCTCTCATGTCCAGTTTTTAATGTGTTTTTCCAGTTTTTTCCTTTTAATTTTCCTACACAATTTACTTATTTTAATTATTCTGCTGAAGAACAAACCGCTCAGTAGATTGGTTTTGTAGTTTCACTGGAATATATTCCTACAAAGACCTCCAGGGCCACAGAAAGGACCAAAAGAAGAAACAGAAACAATCCTTAATCATTTACTTCCCACAAAGCACACTTTGTGCTGTGTGGCCTCTTTCTGCTGAAGTGTCTTTCAGACTGTCTCAAAGTGCACTTTTCTTCCTAGAAGAAAAAACCTGTCTAATAAGTAAGACGGAGAAAGCATGAAGTATGCCTCTCACCGAGTGCTTTTATCTCCAGTTTATGATCTATGGCCAACTATAGAGCTGAAAGAAAAATATATTGGTTTTCCTATTAAAAAATGTGCCTACACCAAGGATTTTATGTCATGTTTGAATTCCAAAAAGGGAAGATATTCAGAAAATAGCAACATACGCATCTCTTTTCATATCAACAAACTGCAACTTGGTTAGATTAATCGCAAAAGTAGCTTTAGAGCTTTCCGGGCTACTATGAAACAGGAAAAGTGTTTCCTTCCCCTAGTTCCTGAGAGCTGACTTCCTTCACGAGACTACATGTATTTCATATGGCCAAGCATGGAAGCAGCTTTCCTGCCCTCAGCTGCACCACATCGCCATGTTGTGGAGCAATAGAATTAATGGAAGCAAAGCAGAGCATGTAAATTCACCCTGTCCACTGCTGAAGGACGAAAAGTGCACGATGACTTACTTCCATTAGGCTCTGTGTTGCTAGAAACAATTTTAATTTTCAAGTTTTTCTGACCCCTATGATGCAAATTAGCCTTTAGACAGGTAGAGCCACTAAGGAGTTGGACACGTGGGAGAATTGGACTATGCCTTGGGGTTAATGGGGTTCATGTTATTCCCCTTGGTTTTGACTCCAGCAAGTCTGGCAGTCTGAACAAATAGGCAGTCAGAAGGCACGCAGGAGATGTGTAAGGGTGACTGTAGAGGTAAGAAGAAAGCACGGACTCTTTAGACGCTTATTTTTATTCCTTTTCCAAAGACTCCTCTCTTGGGCTGGCCTGGAAAAAAAAAAAAAATACCTCTTCCTGAAGAATTTAGGGTCTGTAAGCAGGAAAAGAAAACATGGAGGTTTAGAGTAAAAATGATAAAACAGAAACATTAACAGCTCTGCAGAACAAGTAGTTGGACACTAAGAAGAGACAGGACTCTACCTGAGACAGAGGTTTGAGGCTGAGGAGTGAGATTTCCCTGTTCCAAGCGGAGTGTTTGCCCATCTAAGTCATGCAGTCAGGAAGACAAAGTTATTTATCTGCAGTAACACACATCTCTGCTGTTACCAGTGTAACGGCACACGTTACCAGTGTAATGTACAGACATAATGGCTTGAATGGATAGTTTAGTATGAATGCATTACCAACTGAAGCCATTTGAACCTTTTCAGGAAACACAAACAACAGTCAATACACACAAGTTTTGGCCTGAGTCTGAATTTCAAAAGCAAAACATTCAGAACTGGCCTTCTGCAAGTAACCTGCAGACCAGCAGAAGAATCCCACAGTACAGGGTGGTCACATAACCACAGTGGCAAATCCTGTACAGTTACACCAAGTGATCACAGACAAGGCTTTGAGTTATTCTATGATTCAGGCAGCACAAAGGTATTAACATTACTGTCCACATTTTCTATCAGTGAGCACTGAACTTTGATTTCGAGGATGAAATACACTGTCTATTACTTGGATACAACAAAAAAATGGAGTTACCATGGAACTCTGTTCCATGGTTGTCAAAATCGATAGATTCTTACAGTACAATATGCAAAACATGTAGATTTTTATAGTATGAGTAATCCCATTCCTGTTTTAAATTGATTTTTCCCCAAGTACTTTAGTTGCATCAGAGTGATGTTAAACAACCTGTTTAGGCAGCAGTTTGATCCATCAAGCATAAGAAAACAGGCTTGTTCTGGGATTTTTTTAAACTCTTACCCATAGGAACAATTCAAGCAGCAAAAAGGTTATGATGCCAAAAGGGAAATTATACTAGACAGGACTAGACCACCCAGATACTTAAAACTGAAACACTTTGAGATATATCATCTGTAATCACACTACAATCACACAGCAGCTAAGGTGTGGAGATGACGACTTTTATAATTCTTTCCAAAAGCAGAAAGAATAAGCAATAATTAGTAGTGGTCCTTATTAAAAAGAGTAAAACATATTTTCTTTCAGGCAAGCAACTGAATTATTAGTGTTTGTAAAGTATAACAAGATCAATAGCAAACATGCTAGGAGTGACAAACACATCCCCACCCATGTGTTACAGAGACCTGCATTAATTTTACCCCTTTGAAACCCAGTTTGAATTAAGAACTACATAAAACTTTGATGTAAAGCAAATAATTGTTCTGCTCAGAACACAAGCTGGTTTTGTGCTTTGAAGATGTGTGACAGTAAAGAGAGGGAAGTCACAAATTATTTCCATGGGAAACACATGACTCCACAGTACTCCTATCATTGCTCAGACATCTACTCCTGAGTCTCCTGATTACATTGTGGAAGGATGTGAAACCTCAGAAGTATTATTTCTTGTATATTTTCATATATCATGAGCACAATGAATGTGACTGCTCCCAGGAGCAAATCACAGAGCATGCTTATTACTAGAATCAGAATGCACTAAACTCAGGGTTTGATCTATTTAAATAGACTATTTACAGCTAAGGTTTCCTTTATGAAGGAACTTCCTCTTCTGAAATCTCCAGTATTTTTTTTTTGGCACATTTACAGTTTGATAGTACATGTATACTTACATGAGGATGCACCATTACGCATAGTGCACGTATTATGAGTTTGGCACTAAACAGCAAAAGCTGATATAGCATAATTCATTTTCCTTTCAATGTGTAGCTCTCCACCAGGGACAACCACCAAAACTTAGCAGAGAAATCCACCTCCCCTGTGTTGAGGCCTGAGTATTTTCAGGACTTTAAAAAAACAAATTGCATTTCTGATGCTGTAGTAAATAAATTGAATGAAAAATAACTTTCACCAAAAGGCAGAAACACCTGACTGGCTAACTTTAGCAGATGACATGTAAGAAAATGTATTCTTATAGCTTTATAGGCAGACAGATTATATGATTTTACATACCCTACTGGATTTTATCATGCTCTAAATAAGTTTCCAATATGTACCTCTCAAAGTGTCTGAGTATTGTCACAATTTCTTCCTGCCCAGTGCCTCTTAGCAATACGCAGCCATTCTGCACTTGCTACCTGTTATCCCTGTCTTTCTGGCAAGTGACTCTACAATGTGACAAATGACTTTTGGCCCATGATACCAATTCTACAAAACCACTTTTTAATTACACTGTCATTTGAGAATCCCTTCTTATCCTATCTTCTGAAATTACTTAAAACTAATATTATAAATGTATTTATAACTCATAAAATATTTATCTTTGGTTATAAGCCTGTCTTTTATTATTTATTATTATTATTATTCTTTTTATTTCTAGCTTGTGTTACAAAAAAATAAATAACTTCTCTGAAAGAGTGCAAACAGGGTCTAGGGGTTTGTGGGTTCATTGCAGAGCATATGCAAGGTGAAAGAGGACATTAGCTCTTTTCAAGGCAAAAATAAAGATCATGTGAGAAATGTGCCAACTCTCCACAGATAACCAATAGACAGCAATTTGACTTCCTAATTGCATTTCTGTTTTTCCAAGGGCAGAGGAAAGAGAAGAGCTTCAAGGAAATGAAACTCCCCAATTACAAGTATCAGCATAATTATATTTGCTATATCTGTTCTGAGAAACGTGAAATTTTCCTTCTAAGTAAAGAAATAACCACAAATATTCTAACAAGTGATCCTAAGGCAAAGGGTACCACATGAATTTTCTGATTCACATAGACATAATGTTTGGAGTTCACAGATCCTCGTATTTAAAGTCATAGTAAGCCCTCCTGACATTGAATAAGCACTGGGAGCAGGCTCTTCAAGAGCTAGTGCATCCTTGTTATTCACAGCCTCTGAACAAGCAGAAGAACCTGCTCTCCAGCACAACCTTTCTTCCCTATCAATGGCTGCATGGGAGACATATTTCATGACTGAAGTTCATTGTGTTAAATTAATCATAAACTTGGTACGCTGCAGATGATGTTTTATACATCACTGACCTCATAACCACATCTTTTTGATTTGCATAGAAATGTTTTACTGTATCCTGCATCTCTCTTAATACTTCCTTAAATGGAAGTATTTTCACTATTTTATTCATAAATTTGTATTTGAAGCCTAACAACATATAATGATGACTACTAATGTTCCATCAAAAGTAGCTTAAAAATTTCCAATAATAGATACACTGTGACAGGACTGTAGCATAAGAACTGAGCCCTGTGTCATGCTCTGCTTACAGATGCAGTGCTCCGGGGAAGATGAAGGGGAAAATGGTGAAGGTGCAGGCAGGAGCTCTGAGCTGTTTCTTAATGAATCCTTTTAAAGTGCTACCACTTCCTTGGAAGCTCAGGGGAAGAACAAATTAAAGCTAGGATATCAAGCTAAAGATGATCACCAGGTCTGAATGTTAAAGGAATGTTTAAAGTTGGCTAACTGCTAGTTCATAGAGAACATTTGTGTCCTCTCTGTTAGAGAGCAGGACAGCTGAAATTTCCACCTTGTTGGTAGCTGTTAAGCAGAAGTCCTCCAGAATCTAACAATTCATTGTTGCTTTTCTGCAATGGGTAATTAATAGCAATCTGTTCTCAAAACACGAGAGCTACTTTTTAGATTGCTGGTTACTGCTGATAATTTTTTTCTTGTGTCCTCAGCCAGTCAACAGAACCCAGGCTGTTTTGAAGAACTTCTATTTTTCAGTTGCAGTCTCTCCACATTAACTGTATAGTTTTCCTGGCTTCTGGTTAACTCAGGAAACAGAACCAATAATGAGCACTATTACAGGCAAAAGGAGAAACAATTGAGTTGAAGCACCATTAGGTTCATAAAGCTTAAATCATTCTCATGATTGTTACCCATCATTCTTTTCATGTGAAGCCTATCTTCAATTTGCAAAAACTTTAAAAATCCTAACAACTCAATTATTATTATTTTGCCTCAAAGCAAGAAATTGCTTCCTATTCAAGGAGATACAAAACAGCTGCTGCAGAACATAGTAATGTGACTTGATTATTAAAATTCAGGTTTGTGTTTTAATGCATTCAAGATACGTATTAGCAGTAATAAACCTGTCTCATAGCAGGCAACACACATTTCCTCACTCTGTGAGTAGGTCTTCTGCTTGTGTCGATAAAGAATCAAAGTCTGCGGAAGAAAAAGTGGGCTAATACTCTGTGATCAGATGTAATTGTCATCCTAATAATACTTTAGTAGTAAGACAGGCAATGCTTTTGATCTCTTCTCATTCCTCAAGGCAATAGTCTATGCAGGGAATCTGCGTAAAGTGCTTGCTGCAATAGTTTAAAATTAAAGTTTACATGATAAATGTTTAGGCCTCAAATCAATAGCCTTAGCAGATTTGTGTCATTTAATCTTTATGCTTATATCCTTCTCATTCTAATAATAAACATTTTCAGAATCTGAAATGAAATATGAGTGGTAAAGGCAATATTGTTATATCTTTTAAATGGTGGAAGGCCCTGTACAGATGTCCCTCTGTTTTCATTAAACAGTGTTATGCAGGTAAAGTGATTTCAGAGCCTACTTTGAAAGGGTGTTTCGTTTTCTAAAACGACTGGCATGTACAGTTTGAATAGCATGATGTTTTACGTAGAAGAATAAAGTTAAAGCAGGTAAAAGCAATTCACATCTCCATCCAGAAGCACAATGTGAGCTGGTAAGGGACTTTCTTACATGGAGATAAAAAACCACAAACCAAATAATGCTGATAGAAAAGGCTGTCACCACCTAGGAATTTCACAAGAACCTTCGCTACAAGAATCTAAAATAAATGCAAGACACTGTAAAATTGTTACCTTTACCAGTGCTCTGTATTGCCACAGATTTATAGAATTTATAGAAGGATCTGTTTGAAGTGTTTGGAACTTTCAAGACTTTTTAGCCATTTCTCTAGGTATTAACAGAGCAGTTTCAAGAGCCAATTTTAGTTTTTCCCCCACAAAAAAAGATACAGGTATAACGTCAAATGTTCTCTGTCAACTTCCCAGGGACTGAAACAGGGAGACATTCAAAACAGCCATGGCAAGGCTCCAGCAGTGGTAGGAGGAAAGCTTTGTCGTGCCTGCCAAGAATCCCAGCGATGGAGAGCAGAGAGCTGAACTTTGCCTCACATAGTGGCTGACAAGCCCTGAGGTTTGTACGGCTTTCATTTGGGGTTACTTGCTTACAAAAATGTAAATGCTGTGGGAATCCAGGGAGGAAAATAGCTTTAATTGTAAATTGCTAATTCAAACTGCATTAAGCCAGTAGTTACAGGTCAGTTTTCTCTATGGTATCCAGCTACTAGACTTCTTCTAACATACCTTCTCATAAACACTTCCCTCTCAGTCATATTGACTGACAGAGTGGCTTTATTCATTTCTTGACCTAAAGGGCCCTTCTTTGCCAGAAATAGCCAAGAGAAAACCTCACGTGACATACCTTACATTTGCATTTCACTGCCAAAGTGCTTAATCTGGCCCATGAACAGCTGAGTGAACACAAGAGCCACAAAACTTTCAACAGGCATTTTCTTAAGTTACCTTTGCCAAAGGACAAGTGATTTATTCTTGGAGGGTTTTGTTTCTTAGTTATTTGGTTTGTTGCTATTCCTGTGCTGTGATGTGACATAACATTCATTCTCACCATTTCATTCTCATACATCTTGTACCACTCCACCCCTCCCCTAAACCCCCCCCCCCCCCCCCCAAAATACAAATCAGCAGGCTGGGACTACAGTGTTAAGGAAGTTTTGTTTGAATTTGATTTAAATCACAGAACAGCTACAACCAAAATAACTAGGGTTTTGTTACCACTTGAGTAAAAAGTCAAATAAATTTTTTTGGGGGTTGACATTTAAAAGCATTTTAACATTCCACTTTGCAGAGTTACATCTGTGTAGAGAATGGTCTTTTTTCAATCATGCCTTGGATAAGGCTTAATATTCTGGCTTTCCCAAAATATTTTTTGGAGTGTGGGTTCTTTTGTTGTTAATTTTTTTGTTGGCTTTGCCAAGAACATTCAAGCGTTTGAGGCTTAGTGAGACCCTTTCCCTCCCTTCTCCCAGTTCAGTCACTGAACCAACATCTAGTTTTATAGCCTAGGTGGAAGCCTTACTTTAGTTCTAGATCATGGACTGAATCTGCAAAGGCATTTAGGTGCCTAACTCCCATGTGATCAACAGGAATCACTAACCTCTGCTGAGAGCTGTGATTATTCTTCGTTTTCTCAGTGAACACTGTGCTATCACACCAGATTCTTTCCACCTCTCATTCTCTGCCCCTCCCTGCAAAGGAAATACCATGAAATCTTTCTCTGGAGAAACATGTTTGATTTCAAGGATACTGGAAGTTGCCCTTTACAATCCCACTAATCTTAATGCCCCACAGAAGACAAATAGTCTGGGCAGTCCCTGGCATGGTCACTTCGGCGGGGAGCTGGAAGGCTACTTGTTGGGCTCAGGCCATCTCACAACCCTGTAGATTGTAGAGGCTCCCAGGGTCAGCACCCTGCACACAGGCTCTTCCTCTCTGTGCAAGGAATGGGGTGGATGTGCCAAGGGGCATCAGATGTGCTGCATCCTATTTTCTGGCTGAAAATTGAGGGGGAGCTGTGAAAGCTCAAAGTTTATGAGACAAGTGGGCTATTGTAGCAAGGAGGCCAAAGTGCTTTCCCATAGAAGAGCACCATGTCAGGATTCTTCCCTGGGAAACTGAAAGAAAAGGTGCTCCTGCTCAGGCTATTAGCCAGCTACCCAGTGAGATGGTAGGGCAGTGGGGAGAGGGGATCTGTGCTAAGCATTCCTGTGGGAATAAAGAAAGGGAACTTACAAACTGCTGAGGTGTCCATCACATGAGTTTTGTCTCCTTATTAGCTCTACTCAAGATTTTTATGTCAAAGGCATTGTTTGCTGGTAATGATGTTGTATTTCTACTATACAGCATGAATCCTCAACACATGATGGTAGTGCACACCTCACTGCAGATTAAAGAGCAGCTCACTCAAACATCCCACATTTTAAGATAGTTGAATTCTATCTTTCTCATTATGTTCTGATTTCCTATCAGTTCAAATTTCCAGCTTTACAGCTGACCTCTCTGATCATCGTATTTTTCTCTTCTCAATGTTAAAGGAGTAAATGTAACCAGAACCCCAATCCAGGAAATACATAAAAGTTGCTTCCTTTCTATTAGTAGCCTTAAGAAGATTACTAATCCTCCCACCTGTGTGCAAAGTGACATAAGAGTAGTATGGTACAATACAAAAGAGTTGACCAAGCCATGGTTATATTTCATTGCAGGTCTCTTTAGGTCAAACTTAATTTTCTCACAAGAATTAAAGTACCTTAAAGAGTGCCATAAATAATTTTATTCAATGGGAATACCTTTTATGTTCACTGCATCCATTTGACTGAGCCCTCTCACTATACTGGGTAACTCAGGGTGCTCCCATACTTATTAATGAGTGATATATTAATAGATTTACCATATAACCACAGATAAAGTAGGATAGGAAAACTCTAACCAGGAAACACATGATAGTGACTCTTAAAATACTCTGGGTTTGAACTTCTTGCTGGCTAGGAAACTGCTGAATCATGCCCTTAACCTCGTACCAAAAATAGCATTTCATTTGGCAAAACACATACAAGGTGCTAATGTTCCCTATTGTTGAAAGCCTGCTGAAACAGCTGCTGATCACAAAGGAACAAGCATTCTCCTAACTTCTGTTCCTCCTTGAGAGGAAGAGAATAGCAAGTATGTTTTCTCCTACAGTAGTTCCCCCTATCACAACATTAGCTTTGAATAGAAAAAGAAAGTGCCCCAAACATTTTCAAAGCTTTCTATGAGCTTTCTAAGTTTGAGACACCTTAGAAGAAACTTTAGTTCCCTTTTTATACACACACACGTCAATGACGAGTAGTACATATCTCATCTCTCAGCTGTAGTCCTCTCTGGTGAGACTGTGGTAACTTGCATGGCCTGTAAGTTACTTTTTAGACCCAAGAGGAGAAAAGAGCCTTTCTTGATCATTTAAATAAGGTTGAATTAATAAGAGGAAAGTGGTTCTCTCTGAGGCTTTAGAAAAGGTACAGGCTAAATGCCTGTAACAAGGAAGAAGACATTTTAAGAAGTTGAGTTCAAAAGCTCTAGCTAGAGTTAATTATATTCTCTAATAGGCTTTGTAATGACTGTGTTTCCTGGCCTTTGGCATCCCATAGGTGGAAGGAGAGACAAGAGCTGCTCTCTGATTTTCTCTGGGTGCCTTGTTACCTTCTCCCTTATTCCTTCTGCCCTGGTGTGACAGAGCCCTAGACTGAAGTCCTGGGTTTATCAGCAGAAAAGGGTGCCTTGCAGGCTGCTGGTATGAACTTGGCAAAGTCTAAGGTGGCCAAGCACTTGGCACAGCACAAGTTTCATTCTCTTTCTGGCCTGTTCTTGTTAAAAGCCTGCTGAAACAGCTGCTGATCACAAAGGATGAACGAGCATTCTCCTAATCTCTCTGCCTGCTTGAGAGGCAGAGAGTATGTTTTTTCGTACAGTAGCTCTCCCTTTCACAGCATTAGCTTGCCAGTGTGCTGGGTCTCTTGTGTTGGCTCAGACATACCACAGCTGCTGCTGGCCTCACCCAGTGAGTGTCACCTCTGCTGGAGGGATGTCATGCCGAGAAGCCCCTTCATCCGAGCTGCCAGAGAAAAGGCACTGAGAAATTGTTACGAGAAGACTAAGAAGGGAAGAAAGATCATTGCAGTTTTCTCTGCTCAGTCTGGGAGTGTTTCTTCCCACCCCTCTGCTTGACTTGACGTCTCCACAAGTGGCTGACTTCCACCCATGTAATATCTGACCATTTAAAAGAACAAAAAGTATATTACCCTTTAACCATCTACTCTGTAACCTTTATACAAGAGTTTGGGTGTCACAGAATGAAACATTCTCAAGCACTTTTTATTACAGGAGTGGTAAGAAAAAAGCCTGTGGTGACGCAGCCACTTGAAGTTGCAGCTCTTGCATTTTGTCTGTAACTTACATATAATCATGTAATTTTTCTTGCAAATAAAACCTGTCTTTGAAAAGACAAATAATCTCTAGGCAGGAAGCGTGGGCAGCGTGGCTCTCCAGTCTCCATGGAGGGCAGTTTACTCAGAAAGCAGAGGATGGTATTTCCAGTTTCCTTTATGGAACTTTAAGCTGCGGTAGGTTGGACACATGAGGTCTGTTGAAGGGATGTGCTGAGTTTATTTGCTGTTTTATCAAGGCTGCCTGGCACAGGCCATCTGCCATATCCACACTATAGAGAGGGTTATAAGTACTTTGTGCTATATATTTCTGCTATACAGGATGAACCCTTAACACATGGTGATTACAGTTACCTTTGTGTTATGTATTTCTCACAAGTTCATGAGTAATTCACTGAACTCTTTAGCACAGCTGTAATTAGGTAATTCCTCTTGGTCTCTGTCCAATAGTTTACTCATTTTTTTCCTGAAATCCACAAACACATTTTGCTTCTTGTCCTACTTCTTTAAGATTTCAACAGCAGATGACTGAGACTATCAGAGTCCAGAAACCTGGATGCATTCATTAAGCCCAAGACACAAAGAACCTGTATTAACGAACCTTCAGTCAGTATCCTTAGGACGGCACAAAACTGTCTCACTCCAGATAGCTTCAGATGCAGGAGTAAGCTCTAGATACGGTTTACTGCAGTGTGACAAGTGATGCTTCAGGGTATGAGAGCAGGGAAAGATGGGAACATTCGCTAAATAAATGAAGCATCTGAAGTTTGCAGGAATTTAAACAATGACTAGGAGAGAGGTTATCACATGGAAACCAATGAATCTCATTCTGCAGTATCTGTGTCCTCTGTCACATGCTCCTGGTGGGCTGCCATACCTCCCACTTCATTAACATTTTATACACTTTTATCATGCCAGTCTGAGCTCTCCAATACTCTCTTCTACAAGCACTGGACATATATTCCTTTACAGAAACTGCTTTCTCCCAATCCTCTCTTGCTATCAGCCAGATTTTGCTGCTCTGTAAAACCCAGTCAGAACTGCCTTTTCCATTTCTAACCAATGTTTGTACTTAAGACTCCCAAGAATTGGTTTACTATTGTTTTGTGAGCATAGCCAAACTCCTTATATAATTTATTTAGCATGATGCAACATAAGAACTGCTGACTTATCCTCAAGCACATCTAATAATGCCTTGTATCACTTCCTCAGGATGGTCTTGCGAAACTGGTCTTTCCCTTTTGTTGAACTGTGTTATTTGTAGCTGTAAGCAAAGTTAACTGAATAAAAATGCACTCTAGAAATTGCAGCCAATACTACTGAGGTGAGCTATTCCTATTTTATTGTTTAAATTTTACTCAGTGACAGTTTTCACAAGCAGCAATATATAATAACTACATTGTTTTTATGTGTTTGATACCCTTCTATTCTGAAGCGTTAACAAGGAGTATTAGAACTGTACTTTTCCATTCATGATTTTGCCTTTTAATGAAGAGAATTAGAAGACCAAAATGGTAATAGAGAAATCATTCCCTAAATATATATTTTTATTAATTCAGTACAACATTGTCTTGATGTCCTTTCCAAAGGTGAAGGTTCTTGGAATTTACAATAGCAGTACATGGATGTTTGCACAGAATGACCTCAAGTAACACTGAAGTGTGAACCCAATGCTGCACACATTCAGTAAACTACAGCAACGAAAGTTGTTGCTGCCTTGGTCATCCTGTTTGGGTCCAGGCTACAAGTAAGGCCTGCACCTTGAAGCTTAGTCCATGAAAACTGCTAATAACTTGCTGAAGTGCCACTGATTGCTTAGCTCCTCTACATATTCTTTTTCCGATGTCAAATTTGTCAATGAATACAAAATTATCTTCAGCAAATAGGTAATGCCTGGGAAACGTACGAACCCAGAAATCAGCACCTATCTGGAATACATCAGTGCAACTTCCATGGTTTGGAGCTCTGTGTATGTGGCTAGAGTGAGGAGAATGCTGATGTGTATTTCAATTCCTTTATCACATTTAAGAGGACCTGTTATTGCCACAAAGCACTGAAGTTGTTAATATGGTCTTCTGTTTCCATGCTCTGACACTCATCTAACCTATGTCCTCTGTGACCAAGTGGGGAATGCCAACCAGACAGCAGATGCAACATGGGAAAGAAGTACAAAATCAGTCTTAAGCTACAGCTTTCTGCTCAACATCCAGCTATCATCAGCCTTGTTCTCTTCTGTTTTCTCTGTCCTATTTAGATAAGCCAACATTTAGAGTTTAACAGAGCTTAGCAGATCAAATGAAACTGTATGTTTCTCTATAGCCCTGAACTTGAACTGGTTCCTATGTTCAGAACTCAAGTCAAGTTACCATTTTGTTACTGAAAATATAGTCTTAGTTAGCAAGGCAGCACCAGATAAGAATTAATTTCTTAGTTAGCAAGGCAGCACTGGATAAGAATTCATTATCTATCTGTGGAGGGAGGACATACCTAAGCATACATCTGAAGAAAAACATATCTCTGCTATTGTCTAATCAGGATGTCTTTGCTGTAAAGCCAAAGATCAGACACACTCAGGTCTGATTCCTCAATTTGCTGCATTCCCCTGTTCAGCAAATCTGTTCCTCCTTGTATCCAGTCATACAAAATTAAAGAAACAGAGGAAACAGTGGTAGAACAGTTTCTTTTCCCTCTTTTGGCTAAGCATTAGGCAAATGACACAGATTCAGGGGAAGGAATTAGAAGGGAATTAAAGGTATTTTATTTTTTTCTAGACATTGTGGATTTTGCACTGAGATGATGTCTGCCAGATTCAGGCACTAAATAGGGCAAGCAAGACAGTAGAAAACAAAAGAACCAAAGCATGACTCTACTTCTTTGACAACTGAAAATCCCTGGAAAGGCTGTCCTGGGATACTAAAGGCAGCAAAAAGAATGTAAAGGTCCTTGAAGTGTGCATGACAAAAATGGCTGTCGCTTTATAATAAGACATATAATAAGGAAAACACTCTGCCTTAAAAATAATTAAATAAAGGCTTCCTGACACATATAAAATGTCTTGGTATTTCAGAGGGCAAAGAAACTTTTCAAAGGCATTCAAGAGACTTTCATGTAGAAAACAGTTCTCCTGGGAGAAATATTTAACTGGTTTTATGTGCCTTCCATGGACATATATTACTCCTAGTGATATTTTGTGTGTTTCTCTCCAGGAATTGGTTGTATTCCAACTGCCCCACCATGTGCAGCGGTTGTGGTAGAGTTTGTTCCTGATTCCATCCACTTGGTCCACTGATACCTAGAGATTATGCTACCGAAATCTGCAGGGGGTTACTGCAAAGCAGCTCTGGCTGTGCTCAGATATCCACCAAGGAAGCTCTGCAGCCCAGATGGGCTGTTTAGTGTTCTTTGGTCCCCAGCTGTGTCAGTTTGCCCTTCTGGGCATGGCTGAACAATGCCAAGGTCAGTGCAGGATGACAGAGAACAGTGTATCTGTCTCAGCAAGTAATAAATAAGAAAAAAGCTCCTAACATACATTTCAAGTAAGTAATTTTTATTCCTCTGAAACTTTTGTCAAAACTGTCCCAAAAGAACGGATCCTTTATCTTGTTTTGTTATCTTTAGCAGATAAATGGACTGCAGCACACTTCATACTGTAAACAGTAACTGGCCTTACTCCAGTAGCAGCTGAACAAACATTTCTAACACGGACATTCCTCCTCCCTCTTTCTCAGCTGGACAGACCACGTATTTTTATAACTCCCTGTCAGTTCTTATGTTGGCCAAGGGAAAGAAGCTCCAAGAAATAAAGGAATTCAAACATTGTGCTTACCTTTTCAGCAGTCTTAGAACCAAAATGTGCCTTTCTAGGAGCAGCCCCAGGAAACACACTGTCCAGGTTAAGGCCTGCAGCTCTTAAATGAGCAGGCTTTAGATAGCTAAAAGAGCTCAAAGCAGCAGACTGTGTAGGACATGTATACATACAGTGCAGGCAGGCTCTGCATAGGAGTATCACATATGAGTGTTTTGGAAAATAGCTTTGGCAAGTCTGCTGAATGAAAAGGGGAACATTTGTACTGTTGTACCCAAACCCTAATATTCCTCATTGTCATGCTAAATAATTCAGAAGACCATGTTTAATTATGGAAGATTCCCTGCTGAAATTATATGAATGTTAATCAAGAGGCATCAGTTTCAGTCCTTTAGGTCAAGACAAAATATCTGAAACGGTTTGAACTGTATTGAAAATGGTAATGTGAAGAATGTGTGTTTTCTTCACTTTAGGTGTCCTACTCACAAAGGTGCTTCATGATGAAAAGGTGCTTCATGAAGCTGTTTACATTTATGTTCTAAGCAAAAGAGGATTTTCACACTGTTTTGCTCTTTCAACCACGTATTTCAGCTCTGCCTTCAGCAGCACCCCTTTTGAAGATCTGCTGTATCACTGCTCTATGAAATCTGACTGTGGTAATTGTGGAGTTTTGACAGTACTCAGGAAGAAAAGCTTTCATTCTTACAAAAGATGCCTGAAGGCTTTAATAATCCTGCATAACAGCTTGTAATAGTGAATTCAGAGATATTGCTTATAAACGGAAAGCAAACATTAAGACATGAAATTAAAAGTTGTATTTATTGATGGACAAGCTATCCATTTGACAGATCTCTGGAGGGCAATTAACTGGTCATAAACTAGTGTGAAAAGTCAGTGTGAAATAGGCTTCTCAGTTCTAGAGGAAATACTGAACTGGAAGAACTGTAGGAACATATTACATAAAACTGGATGAAAAGAGAGCTGGAAAAATGGTAACTGCCCTCCAAGATATTCAGGATTAGAAATTTCCCAACTTCCAGAGTTTCAAGCATGCTGTAATCTGAACAGCCAGCTTGTCCTGCTTAAATGCAGTGCCTTGCACTTGTCTACACTGGATTTCATCTTACTTTTTTTTCTGGACCACTTTATCAGTTTGTTAAGATATTAGTGCTGGCAACAGACATACAGCCATAACACACCTCACTCTCCAGGCACAACACAGTTTTACCCATTTTTTCTAAGGACACAGGATTTAGGCAATTACACTGCTCTCTGTCACCTCCCTTACTTCCTGACAAACAGCTTTTGAACCGCTTGGTTAATTCCATCTAAACATGATGGTATTGGAGCAAGTCCAGAGAAGGGCAATGATCACAGGGCTGGAGCACCTCTGCTATGAAGACAGAGGTTTGTTCAGCCTGGAGAAGGCTCTGGAGAGACCTTAAAGCAGCTTCTGGTGCCTAAAGGGGCTGCAAGAAATATGGTAAGGGACTTTTTCCAAGAGCATGCAGTGACAGGACAAGGGGGAATGACTTTAAACTGACAGAGGGTAGAATCAGATTAGACATTAGAAGAGAATTCTTCCCTATGCGGGCGGTGAGTCACTGGCACAGGGTACGCAGAGAAGCTGTGGCTGCCCCATTGCTGGCAGTGCTCAAGGCCAGGTTGGACAGGGCTTGGAGCAACCTGCTCTAGTGGAAGGTGTCCCTGCCCATGGCAGGGGGTTGGAACCAGGTGGGGTTGTTTAGTCCGGAGAAGAAAAGGCTCAGGGGAAACGTTATTGCTCTGTACTAATACCTGAAAGGAGGATGTAGCAGGTCTCTTTTCTCTAGTAATCAGTGACAAGAGGAAACAGCCTCAAACTGTGCCAGGGGAGGTTTAGGCTGGGTATTTGGAAAAGAGTTTTCACCAAGAGGGTGGTCAGGCATTGGAACATGCTGCCCAGGGCAGTGGTGGAATCACCATCCATGTAAGTGTTCACAAACTGTGTAGATGAGGTCCTTATTGACATGATTTAGTGGTGGTCTTGGCAGTCCTGGGGCTATAGTTGGACTTGATTAAGATTTTTTGATTAAGGTTGGATTAAGGACTTGATTAAGGTCTTTTTCACCTAGTTGATTCTATGGTTCTATGATCTTTAAGGTCCCTTCCAACCCCAACCATTCTGTTATACGGTTCTGTGACATGATGAAAGTCTCAAAGATTGATTTTAACAACTTAATTAGACTCAGCAGCTGAGTAGAAGTCTGAAATTGTTTCCTTTCTCTGAGGGAAAAGCCAAGAGCACAAGACCCCTATGTGCTGTTTGTCCTGTGAGCTGGCTAATCAGTCCCTGAGCACTCATGGGCCTGTTGCAAACACATCGATCCTGAGGATTAGTCAGAGCACATGCTCTACTTTGCTCTGCTGATAAAACAGGGGAGAGGGGAGCACTGTGAGGAGACCTCATGGAAGAGTTAGGATTACACAAGACAGGGGAAGGAGCCACAGTTATTGCAGCTGTGGGCGTGTAGGGACTGACGACACAGATAGAGGAACACGTGCTTCGTTAGCTCTGCTGCTCAAGGTAAAACTTACTTTCAGACTCTGGTATGCTGTCATTGGGATGCAGAAATCTTCTATACTGTCTTTCCCCTGACTAAAGTGGACAATGGGTTACTATGAACAAAGTGGGTGTGTTTTCTGAGCCAATCTGTACAGCTTTAACAAGTGTTTTGCTGACTTGCAGGTTTGCTTTTGGTCTGACTGAGTTATACTTTGACACCCACTGAAGTTTTAACAGCAGTGTCTACTGTACATCCTTTTTCCCTTCTCTGCCAAAGGAGGAGAATCAGATTTTTCCAAACATAAGTCAAGTAACTTCCCATGCATTTACAAAGGATTAAGAACTCTTAACTCTGCATGTGTGAAAACAGATTGCTCCATCACTCTGTGCCTAGAATAAGAGTGGAAAGCACATGTTTGCATGCTTCTCTTGTGACCAAATGCAATAAAGTTTAACTAGAAAGAAATATTGACCCACACAAGGACAGGCTGAAGTATTTCAAAAAGCCTTATTGAACAGCGTGCACTTTGTCCATGCACTTTGCAAGCATTTAAGCAAACATCCTCCTTCAGGTTTTTCTGCCCTCCAAAGTTGCAAAATATAGTCTGTTACTTAAACCAGAAGTTAGAGACATAGTCTAACTCCAGGAATAAAATTACAATGATTTTTACTCCATGCAGTTAACAGTACTCACAAGCAGGAAAAAGGATGTGTAAGTGGGCAAAACATTAAGGACAATTACTCTAATACTTACTACTAGCTTCTCCAGTACTAAGTACTTGAGAAAGACATGAATGCAGAGTACAGAACAAAATACTCCTTGAGGACCTGAAAACAGGTCAATCTTGAGGCAGATAAAAAATATTTATCACCTTCACAGTGCTACATTTAGAAAAGCTGGATCTACTAGTTGCACTCATCTCTAGCAGAAACAATCCATACTCTGAATTACTTCAGGTTTGCCTGTAATCTTGTATAGTTTGAAAGTTACAAAGAGCTTATGACTTGTCATTGATGCAGACTTATCTGCTAGTTTTTAATACTAAAAAGCAATAGAAATTGTTATTTTAAATTACTCCAGATTTGCCTGTTCATTTCTATCATAGAATGTTTGATTTCTTTTCTTTGGTGTCCCTGCCCATAGCATGGGGGGTGCAACTACATGATCTTTAATGCCCCTTCTAAACCAAACCATTCTGTGATTTATGAAGCTTTACCTGCAAATTGTGATCTTTTGTAGCCTAGGAGTTCAAATAAATGCTTTGCTAAATTAGTTGTGTAGGAGGCTGTGAAAGAAGCCTCTGTCCAGTTGGGAAAGAAGCATAACACTGTGACATGAAAAGATGTGATCTGTATCAGTGATCAGTGAGGGAACACAGCCAACTTAGGCAATGAGCTAGCTCTGCTAGTGTGGGACATACACACCATTATACTCTGTAGAAGCAAAGACAACACTAATTGTAGCATTTTTTAACTATTAGACACGAACTTACTTACCCTTTCGGAATATCTAAGAGATATGTCTAAGAGACAGTTTTCTCATTAAAGAAACAGAAGATGGTTCAAATTGAAGGCACTGATTTCACTCTATCCTTTTTTCTTTAACAAGATTCAATTTTCAGTCCCCATATCATCAGTGCTCAGTTTAAGAAACTCCATTTGAAAATAGAAGCAGTGACATATTCCAGAACAAAGTAATACAATATGTAATATGCAATACACATTGCCTTCCACAGGAAGGGCTGGTATCTCAACTACCCAGTAAGTGATCTAGTGCAACAAGCAATTAATCAGATCAATAGGTATCTTCACTCATTCTACCTTTGGTTGCTGAGCCGTGAATTCCACAGGGTGTTAGAAAATTGAGAACTTCCCATAATGTGAACAGCTGAGTACAGGAAAACAGTGAAACCACTGAATAGTAAATGGCAAAGGGCCTTCTTCAGTCAGAAAAAGTGTTCTTTATCCATTAAGCATATTACACGATACTATTGACAAATCTTTGTACCTACAGGGGTGAATCCGTGCAACTACATTTTCAAGTCACTACTCTAATACTGCTCTTATTTTGTAAGTGACAGTGAAGGAAATTACTGATTTCAAATTTTCGGAATGTTTATCTGTCTTTAACACTAACATTTTGGTAGCTCCTATTAAAGAGGTACACCACTTACCCTAATGCTACTAGGTCTGATACATGCAACAAAGCCCATAGTTTCAACTCACCACGTTCCAATTTCCACATGGGAATAAGTAATTATTACCAATTCTAATTCCCATAGGGGAATATCATGGTAATAATGTAACTGGGCACAATCGATAGAGGTATTTTTCTAGGAAAACCTCTAGTTCAAAGAGGAATCAAGGAAATCCTTGTGAATGAGCACAGCATCCTTCCAAAGACGGATTTATCACACAAGCACATCCTAAATACGTGTAACAAGAAGCAATGTTGTATAAAACACTCAACTGATGTACTTTTCAAGACTAAAACCAGATTATTGTGCCTAATGTTTTCACCTAAAGGTTGCTGCTACAGAAGGCAGTCATCTCAAATTCAGTATGGCAAAAGATGAGTGGGAAGGTAAATCATTTGCTTTCCATTGCTCAGCAAGTCAATACACAAAACTGCTGCATCACCAGTGGTAGTCCTGGGTTGTAAGAGCACAACTTCACTTTCAGTTGTTGTGTCTTAAGTTATATCTGTGAGTGGTAAATTAAAAATCAGTTCAATAAAGACAGAGCTATATGGTCACAGAAAGGATTTACTATACTTGTTGCTTGATTTCTCCATATTATTTATGCTTCATGACTGTTTCCATCCCATCACTATGGAAAACCTTCATCTACCAGATCCATGCTAAATATTGCATAGCAAGATACCCACAAACTCAGTAAACAGAACAAATAATTTTTTATGTAAATTTATTCATCAGCTTTAACAATAGTAATACAAAATCAATGCTATGTCCAGCATAAGGTTGTATAATAAAATATGCTATTTTGTAAGATTGATTTCTAGTGGGTACTTTTTAAGGGCAGTTTTCATCCAAATTGGATACATTTTTTTTCTTAAATAAATAAATACAAGGCCAGAAATGCTTCCTTAATGGAAGTCCTGCTAAGTAAGACTTCAGGCTCCACATTGCTTCAAAGTACTGATCAGTACAGGTGTCTGCATACATCAGACTTACACAAATGGGGTGGGCTCAAGCAGCATACATTTTTTGACATCTGATCCAGACCAATAGATTCAAGATTTCAATTTAGACCTTATTATTCCTCTAAAAGCTAGCATCCACCTTTCTTCTTTCTCTTTTAGGATTGTCTTGCCTTCCAGGTGTGTATCTGCTCATATGAATCCTAGCAACATGTGCACAAAATACAGATGTCCAGTCCCCTCCCAATACTACTCTTCTTGGCTTGAGATCCAGACTGCACTACCTAGTAGAACTATTCATGAAACAAACTGCTATGCAACTCAAATAAGACTACATTGCTCTTGGTGGGAAAAAAAAAAAGGACAAACTTTGGAAACAGATGGGAATATAGTATGCTCCCAGCTCTATTTGTTATGTTTTTGGAGCTCTACAGACTTCAGGAATACATCCTCTCTGGGATGTCTGGTGCTCAGTGATTGCTACAGCATAAAACTTCAGGCACACTGGGCTCTGTAGGCTATAAACAGCCCACAAGCTGCATTTTCAGCTTTGTTTCCCTGATGGCCAGTGAGTCTAACAAGTACAATGGCATTCAGACATTCAAAGTGCAGTATGGAGGCTTTCACTGACATTTGGGCTACCTTTATTTATATTCAGCAATACTAAAATCTGGTCCCAGTTCAAATTAGATACATGTGAGAAAACATATTTGGCAAATCAGAGGTATTTTATTTACTTGTGACTTGTGTACTTATCACATACTGTACAGGCTATTCTTTGGGCATATTTATTCTGTAAATCTAGAAAAGTTTGTTTTATTTGTTTTCTGACTTTTAAATCCTGCTGATGGAGAAATTCCCTTTTCCTTAAGAACTTACACTCAGGACTGAGTCACAAATTTTTAAAACTACTCTAATTTACATATTTTACTTTATTAAAAACCTAAAGCTTGGTCAAAGTAAAAAACTCATAAAGCTAGTGAAAACATCCCTGAGACACTTTCAGTAACATAGCAGTAATGGGTAGTTTTGGTCCATTAGAGGAGAAGAACTGTTACATCCAGTTACTGAATACTGAGGGCTACAAGTACATTGGCTGTACATTCAGTTCCACTCCTCTTACAAAATATTGTATCCAAGAGAAAAGCCACATTCTATTTAGTTTGATACATAATGTAATCATTAAAAATTTTATGATGAATGGCTAGACTCAGCCCTGGTGTAACGCCTTTAATGTCAATGGAGCTCACACACTTACATTCTAGGGTTGAAGTCTGGCAACACAGATGACTGTGAAGGACAGTACCTAAAATACAAAATGGCTTAAAAGTTGCAGAGCACACCCTTCACAAGTTTATGGCGTATGTTTTTGCATACCAATTATTTTGCAAACAAACATTTTTACAAAGATTTAAGTTTAGGAGTCGTAGTCATGCCATAGGAAAATTCAGATCACCACCAGGTTCAACTCTACTGTGAGAGCAAAGTGTGTAGTTTCCACAAAAGTGCACATACAGTTACTGACTATGGAAGTACTGTGTTAGTAGACATGCAGGGTAAAAAAAAAAATAAATGCAAGAACTTCCTGAAAATCAGAGGGATATTATCACTCTTCATTGCTCCGAAGTTGCTTTAGAGGGCCACACAGTCCAACATCTCACTGTCTTAGCAGTATTTGAGAACAAAACAAGTCAAAATTCACATACATGTAAAACAGATACACGCAAGTAAACCACTTTGACTTCTTTTGCCTGCAATACTAATAATATATCAATACATCAGGCTTTAGTAGGGTTTCTGAAAATAACAGCAAAAATAACTAAAGCTGCTTGCAAAAACTAAGTTAGCCCTAGACTTTATCTTCCTGTACCAGTACTCCTGACCTTAGCACTTCCTGCTACATTAAACCTGAGCAGACCCGTCATTTGCAATTAAAAAAAGCCATGCTTTCTAATGTTACATCAACAGCTTCTGCTAAGATGAGGCTATGTTTTACTTTATCAAGTGCAACAGAAGTGTAATACAACATCTTTTACCTAGCACTCATCTAATTTGTAAGAAAACATGCAAAAAACCCTACAAAGGTGTTTCTGTAAAGTTAAACCAAAACAGCATACTAAAACGTATTTTGGGAAAACCTCAGAACTCAAGAGTCCACTTCAGGAATTCAAGAATGATGCTTATACCATTGTTCATGGTAAGGGGGAAAACAGGAAAAACTCCACAAAAAAATCAAATAATATATATCAAGTTATTCTGAAGCAACTAAAAAAACCACCTTGTTTCGCTCAATAGACACAAGAATTGTTCAGAATTCATGAACAAATTGAGCTAGTATAACCACTAAAGTATCACTGTAGGGGTCAGGAACAGGAAGTCAACATAACTTTTGAGATCAAGCACTAGATGTAGGGATCCTTTGAAACACCAGCTGTCAAGATCCAATTAGGTTGTCCTCTACCAAACATGTAACACTTTCACAGGGTCACTATGACTTTTAGCTCTCTTCGAACAGCTTCCTCAAACAGCTAAGTTATGCATTCAACTCTAGAGAAACACCTTAGGGTCACAAAAAGCAGTATATGTGTTTAACCACTATATTTGTGTAGCAAGTTAGTAAGAGAAGTGGATCCTCTCAGACAGTAGATGTATTACCAGTTGGTGAACTGTCAGACACTTTGGGATCAGGAGTGCGGCATGAAAAAAGTTGTTTTCCTAAGGTTTTCTGCGCAAATCTGAAGTACATTATGTGGCCCATGGCAACAAAAGACACAGAAATAAGCACCAATAAGCCAAAAGCTTCAGGATTTGGGGCCAAGATGACCATGATGAAGTGCAGCAAATCAAGAAGATAATTCATGGAGTTTTGGACACCGTTTATGATGCCTCTTTCAGATTCTACCACATTTTCTTGGAGCAACTGTGTGACAGTCAAATCAAAGGACCAAAGGCCTGTGGACAGAAAACACAGTTATCAGTACAACTGGACTTCTTATGATGAACTTTCATTGCTGGCAAAACTCAATTCATGCTTTCAAATTTTCCACTTTTGCCAAAAAAAGCACAGGACAAGGATAGTTTCCTGTCAGCCTGGAATGGATTTCACACTGACAGTCAAGGAATTTACTTACCCTTTACTAATATAACCTGAAATAATACATACAGCTTGACATATGAACTTGCCTGTAATATCTTGCTTCAACATATCTACCAAGTTAACAATGTTTTGTTCATCTGTTCCCTATTTAAACAGCTGGTTTACAGCTATTTACAGTGTATTCATGCTAGCTACAATTGCTAAGTTTTGCATTAAATGTTTGTAATGAAAAAAATAATCAAGCACATTTTAAACTATGCAGAATACGTAATTTACACCTAGTCTCTGTTAACACTATCTTCTATACTATTTTAGTCCATTAATGGTTCTGTTTTAAAAGTTTATCTTGCAAACAAACTTAATACATGTGAATAAATTATTTTATTCCTCAGAATTCTACAGATGAGAATTGCTGTTCATTACATTTATGCATTTGACTGCCTCTTCTTTTGGCAGATACTAATACAACACTAACCAGCAATGCCTCAATAAATTAAGTATCAGCCAAATAAAAGTTTGTTCTAAAACCCCTTTGCTGGTCAAAAGTTTAAAGGTTAGACAATTCATTTAATGAATGGATTAATTTCTTGAACTCCTAAGTTCGAAGGTTTTCTTAGCAGATGTGTTTTGTATTGTTTCCAATTAATGAATGGTTTTATATGGTAGCGAAGATATCTAGAAATGAGCAAAGAAACAAGTTACATTCACCTCCAACTGTTGCAACTTCTCTGCTATTAGTGATATATGATATGCAAGAAATTAGTACTGCAGTCTCTGCACTGGCAATACTATTGCAAGATCATTACATTTTTATGCAAAGTGTAATGAATTAGCCTTAGAAATATGATACAATGCTTCAAATGTAGCCCACAGGTATAAACTCAAACCTGTATTTAGTTAATAGGCATTGTGCTTTTATAACTAAAAACAGTCAATAGACCACATTTTAATAGAAATATAATACTTACCAACTCTAGCAGCAATGACTCCTGCAAACAGGAGACTAACAGAGAGCAAAGGCACAGGCTCAGGACTCATCTCTGGGTCGCTGTTAGCCGGAGTAGTAGACCCGTTGAACAAGTTGGGCATTTCAGTTGCAAAAAACACTTCAGGCTTATCTTCTGGAGATGCTATAGCAGGTAATGGTTCACTTTCAAACAGCCTAGCACTGATGTCAGCAAATGGGGAGACAGTCAAATCCATAGGACTTCCAGGCATAAACACAGAGACAGCACATAAGACCAGGCAAGCAAATTGAGCAACTCCAGAAATGAGGCCTGTGCGAACAAGGCCACATTTGCGACGAAGCCAAGTGAAAGCTACTGTTCCCATGATTCCAGTGACTGCTGAGGCACCCATCAAGAGACTTAGCACTGAGCCACTCAAACCCTGAGTGTAGGCATAGCCTGTAGTAATACAATCAAAGCCCAGAACAGTCATGTACAGAAAGGCAAGACCCATGCCTGCAAGAAACACTGGCTGGTTGTAGTACGCAACCCATCCATCACGGAAAGTGATGAAAGGCTCAGCAATCCGGGCACCGCAGCTCATCTCCTTCTCCTGTTGGGGCTCAAAGCCAGTTACATCTTTTTCAACAATTAACTGCACTCCTTCGGCAGGTTTCATGTCACTCTCTGTAAACAGAAATGTAACTGTTAGATATATTCTTGCCTGGAAAGTGCAGAGTGCAAACTAAGACAATTGTTTGTAGTTAGGAAGTTCACTGCTGCAGAAGTGCATCAGTTAAATTTTGCAATCAACCTCTGATTATTTAAATGTTTTAAAGTGTCCTTAAATCCCATCTGTCTAGTAAGATCAAGTAAAGTTTATCCCCATCAACTTAAACTCCTACTTATTTAATTAAACTGTGGTAGGAGAAAGCATGGCTTGCGTCTTCTCAACAGACTTGACACTGTACGCTCTATTTCCATAAAGAAATTATTTGCTTAATGAATGCTAATGTTAGTTGGCATTTAGCATAGCTTTCTAATTAGATGCACTAACCACAGAGAGAAGGAAATACTTAAACATCTGTCAATATCTCATGTTATATTAGAAGAACCAAGACAAAAAACCTTGCTGAAGCCTACCAAAGCCAAAAGCTTTCAAAATTTTAAAAAAAAAAGTAAATCTCAGGTCATGCTTTTCCACAATTCCATTTTCACTCCAATACAGAAGAATGGCACTTACACTGATGACAAACAATAATCAAAAAATCCCACAGCAGTTTTTAGATTAGCAGAGTAGATAAAAACGATACAAATGTTTGGATGCCTGAGCAGGGTTTTTACACTGTCAAGTTTGAAACAAACTCCACATACAGCAAGCGAGACGTGAAGCTTTTCGGCAGCTTTTAAAAATGCAAGTCCTCTGCTGAAATCAGAATACTGCAATGGCAGACTTTTTGTTACATGCTGACATTAGCTAAATGCTTCATTTCTCAGGAACATTCAAGAGCCAGCTTCAAATCTATAGAGCCTTCTATGCTCTTTATTTTGCTTTCCTATCCCAGGCTGAGATCAGCCTAGTCCAATAGCTCACTGGACCAGCTATTACCACAATGGATCTGCTGGTTATACTGGGCAAAGAACAGATTGCTTACTAGCTCTTAAAGAAAAAAAAAAAAGCCAGCAATTCTTCATAATATTTGTTTTAAAAATATAAAACCCACAGCATGCTGTAGTTGGGAGCCCATAGCATGAGCTTTCAGCAGTATTCATGTACTGCTACCTTAAAAATGGGAAAAGGCTTGTTTTGTATTCCAGTATCTGATGTTTCCAATACTTCATAATAAACAGTCTGCTTCTAAAGCAATTTTAATTTCTGACATGAAAACTATCTTAAGAAATGTTAATACCAATTTTAAGGTTGCTTATAGTCATAGCCATATAAATTGCAAATCAAAGTTGCTCATGTTGACCAAGGAAGCACAGTGAAAGGCTCAAAGTAGATTATTTTTTTCTCCATTTCCTGCAGCATGTGGAACTCACTGAAGCATGCCAGACTAGAAATATTACTACCTACTCTACAACCTCCTGAATGCCTGTTAGTACTGAGTTAGCAAGAAAGAGCACGACCTACACAGGCTGTTTTGCTTACAGACACTGCAGAGCAAAGGGTCCAGTTTATTAGTTATGGTATAGATGGATAAAAGCATTTCTTACAATCAGCCCTAAGTAACAGGGCAGACTTACTCTAAAAAATTAATTTAAAAAGGACAAAATTCATTCTTTGGCTGCATTTTAAGGGATTCCTCAAATGGTTGTAAATGTACTGTTACTTAAGAGCCTCTGTATCCACAACCTGAAACCTCCAAGCTATGAGTAAAAAGCTATACAGGCCTCAAAGCACTGTCTGCAGAAGACAAGAGTCAACACTTTAAGATCGATTGATTCAGTGAGTATACTGTGAATTTGAACAGTTACTTTTGTGTTTTCAGTACCTTTCTTTACATTCAGCTGTTTCAGTTCTGATTCTTCAACTTTTGCAGATTTGAGAGCCAGAGTAGGGGTTTTCTGATAAACCTTCCAGAGCAGCAGATATTCCACACACATCGACATCAGGTTCCAACCAGAAATGAATCCACAGCCAATCATTGGGGAGCCAAATGTCATTATCTGACCAACTGCCACTGGGGCCAAGATATTGGTCAACTGATCAATTCTTCTTATTGTGGCATTCATATCTGTCAAAAATCAGTTGACGATATGAAGCAATTGCTGAACACTTACAATGAAATACTGACAAATGTAATTGAGAATTGCACATGTATACACATCACACTAAGAAGTCTTACTCCAACTGCAAGTGGTTCCAGCAGGAGTTAGACTGCTGACCAGAGATACCTTTAAAGTATGTTAATGTTTAAGTTTATTGTGACCAACCAATATGTTTGTAAGCCAAAACCCTACTCCCACCAGTTTTGCCTGCCTGAGGTCTACCCGGTTTAGCATGCTGGATTCACAGTGGAAGTATACTACTGCTGGTAAAACTGTTAGTGATGGGATAAGATTACTCTTACGTCCTAGCGACATTATGGACACTTAAGCCTATTTCTGTAACATTCAAACCCTGCATGTACAACTCCAGACATTAAAAGGTACCTCATACGGCAGAATTCTTTCCTATAAAGATTATTCTAGCAACTACTATCTCCCAATATTGGGCCATATATTTCTTAATCTCCTCCATTCAATTCTAATAAATGGTGACCACAGTTCCCACCACGATAGCAGCAGACCTTTGAAATGCCTTTAAATTTCCTTATCGAGTCACAATGGTTGATGGCAGTTGTAGGCACTTTCAGAACTTAGTGAGCAAAGTCCTCACTCCTTTCTGTTCCACACTTTGATGTTTACAGTCAAAACAAGTAGTCTATTCTTAGCATGAATGCATCTTCCATTTGCTGGTAGGGGATGTCTCGCCCTCCCCAGTCTTATCCACTGGAGTGGCATTACACCCTCTGGGCTCCTGTAAGCTTCCAATTAGTGGTGCCATCATTCTATGCCTAGAAGTTGCCAGAGGCTCAATGGTTCTGCACATCAGGGCTTCAGGCTGCTTAAAAGTACATCTCAAACCCATTTTAGAATCCTATTATGAAATTGGAGATCTTGAAACGCAAGTGAAATTGTGTGTAACTATGAAGCTGCTTTTCTGAGTCTACAGAAAATTACTCCTTGCCATTCAAATAAATGTTTAGATTATTCTATTTAGAATTCAAAGTCAATTCAATGTTAATTATTTGACCGATGGTTAACTAAGATGAGTAAGCTAGATACTTGCATAACATTTGGCTTTAGAAATTCCAAGAACTAAGCTTTGGGGTTCCAAGTTATTTCAGGAAAGCTAATATTTCCACAAAGGAAAGAAACAAAGTAAGAGTCAATGGAAAAATTAAATCAAGGACAATGAAAAAGGGCAACTTTTTATTTCCCTAGTCCACTAAGCTACCTTTCCTCAAAGAGGAGCCTTAGTTAACAGTGCAAAGAGGTACAACAGTATTTTCAAACATGTCAATACTGGTGTTTGGTTTTTTTTTATGTTAAGAAATTTCAACAGTCTCCAAATTACATTATGATTAAACACATAACAACCCTATTCAGCCTGGAAAAGATCCTTTAGATATGTTTGTTAAACTAAGGTGCTTGGTTCAAGGGATTTTCTTGTTTTTAAATTAAGTTGCATGAGCATTCAGAGTAACCTCTTGCCTGATTCTTCAGTACAGAGTGTAAGTGGTCATACAATTCTGTCTGACATGAAGTAGCACAGAGGCAGGACTGCCTCCCATGTAGGTGTGGTCTGTACTTTATCTCATGTGTAGTAAGTAGTACAGGGACTGGGGAGAGAATTTGCTGAGTAAGAACTGACACAAGAAAGGTTAATGAGAACCACTAGGACTTTAAGGCTTTTATGGAAAGATAACTTTTCTACTCATGATTCACATGCATAAAGAAGTTAACCTGCACTGCTGTTCTACAAAAGGCATAACCTAGAAAGGCACTGCAAGGTCAAAAATAAACAGCCATGGCCGAATATGTGTATACCGGGAAACAAAAGCAAGACACTGCATGCATCTAATTAAAAACTAGCCTCTCCTGGATGAGATGGGCAAGTAAGATTTCTTCACTGGAGATAAACATCAGGAATAAATCTACAATATAGGATTCAAATCCCTGAAAGGACTCTGGCATATAAACCAAACTCTGGGCAATTTAGGCAACTTCAAACAAAGAGTCCAGAAAGTGAAATGCTGTCTAGTCCTGGAGGTATCTAAACTCTGCTTAAAGTTTTAAGTCAGGCTTAAAACTTTAGTCACAGAATTAGTTTAGTGAGCTATTAATGACTTGCCAATGTTAGGCTGTTCTGTGCCTTGTTTGCACTTCAGTATCAGTTCCTCTTCCTCGGGAGGCTTAAGTTCCCTTATAGGAATGATTCAGAGCCCGCACAACCTGCCCAAGTTCATTGCAAAAAAAAAAAAAAAAAATGCTGCTTCTCTGCTTCTCATACACTGTTACAATCAAAGCAGCAGCACAGCTAAGATCAATCATACATCCTTGGTTTGAATGGCCTTGGGACCAGCAAAAGTGAGTCAGGTTTAACACATCCTTGGAGAGGACCCCAAACAGTCTCTCACATTCAAATAGTGTCATAATGCCAAGCTGCACTAAAATTTGAATGGAAGCTCACTCTCTCTCCCAAAAAGAGAAAAGAAAGGTGGGAAAGGAGGAAAAATATTTGCGAGGCAAAAAATAAGATGAAGTCTGTAGTCTAATACCAAAGGTATCAGATGTCAGAGGAACACAGAGCTTTCAGCTCCAACTGAAGAGTGTTCACAGCTCTGAGTTAAGACATCTAATGCTACAGAAGTGCAAGATTTTAAACAGATTTGCATGAACAGCATTTCCTACTGGAAGTTTCCTGATCTGCCTCCTTTACTGTTCTGGACTTCATTCTCATGTACCTCTTTCTTTGATCCCTATGTGATGAGCCCAGTTATGCAAGAGTTTTCTGTTTCATTCCACAGACCTAAAAATAAAGTGTTGCAACACTTGGCTTTAAATGCCTGAAGTTAAATAGCTTTTCTATTAAACACTGGTTATTTGATTTAAGTATCTGGCAAGAATAAAGTTCTGACAAAGCTGCAGTAGGACTAAAAGGAGGACAAAACAAGTTTAGGGATGCCTAACTGAATTATGGTCACAACAGTAATTTCTAATTTCAGCAAGTGTAATCCAAAGCAGGAAAGAGGAAAATAAATGCTGCCCTTTTTACCTGCTGTTTTCTCATAATATATGGAACTCAAAGATGCGCTGACCTCTGTAAAACTCTAGTCTAAAAAACAAACTTGGAAAGTAATACATTGAAGGCATTAAAAAGGCAACATATTTCACCTGCCAGTTTGCTTCTGTCTTCCCCTGCAATCACAACAATCCAGTCCCTCTGAATTGTGATTGCTGTAGCAGTGCTGGCCAAATTGGCAATATTTGCTATTGTGATAACCAGGATATAGCACATCGTCTAGAGAAATGGGGGGGGAAAATTACAATGTGAGAAAACTGATGAAGGGAGATCTCCACTCGTACCCTGTAAAACCAGAAAAGACACTTTTGCATTTGAATTTATACATTTCAATGTTATTCTTCAGACAAAATAAGACCAAGTCTACTTTACAATTCCTGAAAGAAAACAACCACCTCTGTTTACCCAACCAGCTCAAAGTTCCCTTTTCCAGCTTTAGCTCCCAGGAATGTCTAAACAGACTAGAGAAAAAAAAAAAGAAAAAATTCATGTCTCCCATGCTTCCCAAAATTTCTTTGCAAGTTAATTCCTTATTAACAAGTTCAAGCACTCACAAGAAGCCATCCATGGTATAAGGTTAAAAGCTGTGTCTTAAACAAGAAGATAATCATCAGGATAACACCACACAGGATGACTGATGCATTCTGTACAACCAGGGATGTCTGGGCCACTGTTTTAAATCAAAGCAGAGAGAAAGAGTTATGATCAGAAGAATGAGCTAACTATAAGCTTAAGGAGGTTACAAGTAAGGCACACGCACAGATTCTTTAAAACTTTTTATTTTCCCATTTCCCCCCCTAAAATATAAGCGATAAAACTATACTTTGTTTCAGATGTTGAATCTTCCATTGTCTTAGAGAAACAAATATCTGTCATAACTTCACAGCTCTGAACAATTCACTGCTCTTAATTTCCAGTCCAAGTAGTTCTTTTCTCAATCAAAATCCAAACTGCACCTGTTTAAATGCTGACACTATTTTTAAGCGATGCTCTAAAATTCTTCTTCAGCATATCATGGAATGATATTGTAAGCTTTTGGAAAATAAGTATGTGTAAGAACCTGATGCCATGTTATTAATAAATGACTACAGACTACAGCAACAAGTAATTTGAGTGTATGTTAGTATTAGACAGTAAAGAATTTGGTCTGTAGCCCTTGAAGTTCTGTGCTTTTTACCTTTTGCATTTGTGTGCATCTCTATATATCATACAGGTTTAGCCTGAGTAGCAGACATAGCATGATGTAAACTGTTTTGCTCCTGTCCTTAACACTACCTCTGTAACCATTACCACTCTGAAAAACTACCCTTCTGAAAAAAAAAAAAAACATCTGCAAGCCCCATTCTC
The DNA here is from genome assembly GCF_028554395.1 of Pezoporus wallicus. NCBI lineage: Eukaryota > Metazoa > Chordata > Aves > Psittaciformes > Psittacidae > Pezoporus > Pezoporus wallicus. Next base: position 696,802 of record NW_026640647.1, read on the forward strand.
GTATTTGACTTGAAGAGTTAACTCTATTAGCCTTATCTTTGCCATTAATTTGATCCATCCTTAAGTAAATAACCTGCTCTGGGCATCTAACCTTTGAGCCTGGAGTTCTTGTCCACCCAGTCTCCAATAATGGCTCCCAGGAGAAGAACTGATCCCGCCACAACCAGTCCATAGACAGCCGTCAGGAGTAAGCTGTTTCCATAAAGTTCAACCAGGAATACAGACACAGCAAAATGCCACATACGATCTCCCTTTAAGAGTAACAGAGAATACATACACAGCATTACAATTTGTACTTTCCAAGCACATGGGTCGACTATCTTATTAATGCCCTGATGAAAATATGTAAGAAAATAAAGGTTTGTTACACATCCAGTGGTGTGCGGGGGGGGGGGGGGAATTTGTTTACTGGGGGAGATGGGTTTTGTTGGTTTTTTTTTTTGATGACTGCATCCCACCACCATTGTTTTTATCCCACTATCATCTGTTCTAATCAAGTGCAACATAACCGCTTGCAACACCACATTAAAAACCCCAGCTGTTTTCCATTATAACATTAAAGGACAAAGTCTGTTAGCAGCCACATGCAACAAATCCCAGAAAGCTTACATAGATTCTTCAGCACAGATCAAGTATTACCAACAGATTTATTGATTACTGTTATTATTTATATAACTTTTCAAGATTGCAGTTTGATCTCAGATGATCAAAACTTAAATGCTGCTTTAAAACATCAGAGCAACACAAGCCAAAGCTTGCTGTAATTCAGGATAGCCATGGTAAAATCAAGAAAGGTGTTGTCCTAAATATTAGCTAAAGTTTCTAAAGTCAATGGCTTAAGCTCTTTTTAATAATGTTAATAGGATACTATTAAGACAGAATATCAGAGCTCATTTAATATACGCAAACTCATTGCTAGTTCAACCTACTTAGCCTATTGCTGTTTACCTAGTGCTTAGAATACAAGCTTTTCATGTTGTGAGAGCACTTACTACAGATAAAAAAGAAGCCCAAAATCCTGAACATAGTCAAGCAGTTTTCATACTATACACAATATTTTTTGTTTTGCTACCAAAAGTCCTATATCTTGCTAATGTAGACATCAAGGTTTTTCTGCTGTCACATGATGGGAGTCACATCTCATTTTGCTTTTAAACATATTGCAAGAAACGCCCTACAGAAAATGCTTTATCTAATAAATAACAAAAGCAGATTAACAGAAGCAACTCATACTATTCTAGGGCACACAGTATGTTTACTAAGGGTCCCTAATATTAGTCTTTTATAAACCAGTCATTCTGCTGCCTTAAATAAGCAATTGCTATGTGATACAGCAACAGTAAAGGACCTCCAATATTCTACAGGACTGGGGGAGGTGTAACATAAAAGCACTTCTAAAAGGCAAAGTCTGACAAATCTAACATACCATGCAACACAGCAATCAAGATACATAAAAAGCATGCTATTTGGGGGGTCAAAGTTATTGTGAAGTTTGATTAACATCTTCAGCGTAGCTTAGACAAAGAGAATTTGCCTTTTAATGTTACTGAAGTTGTCTAAACAAGGTTTCTTCAAACACTGTAATGTGTAAGCATTCATATTTGCTTCCTTAACCACTGGCAGAAAAAAATTTACAACCCTATCATGAGGGAAAAATAAATTTACCTGTTCAAGAAAAAACTCTGGGGGATTTCTGTAATTTTATTTTTTATTTAAACTGATAAAAAAAAAAAAGGCAAACATAAGCATACCCAGAATATTTTGAACGGGCCAATCCACACAGATAATTCTGAGGTAACTGAAGCTGTACCAATGTGGAAGAATGAGCTTCTTTGAAGAATTCAAAATAAAAGCAAACAAACTCCACAAAACCAAAACATAAAGAGTGAACAGAGATAAATTAGTGTTACAGAAGAATAATATTAGTGAATTGCAGGGGTTTGAAGCAGTATGGAATTTCAAGCTAGGATCTATTGAAATTTAGATAGTAAATACTGCCTTAAGAAATCAGCAAACCATTGATTATATATCCTTAATCCCACTTTAAGATGTCTCAAATGTGGATATTTCAACACTTCAAAATAAATAACTACAGCTGTTTAGCCTCACCAGCCTTTTAAAGATGGTTCCTTCTCTTCTGTCATTATAATTATCCTTATAATCATCTCAGACTGAACTAAGACCAACATGTGAAGCAGCACAGGCTACTACCTACTGACAGGCCTCCCAAGGCCCGAGTAGCACAGACAAGGCTGGGAAGTTGCAGCTCACTTCCTGGAAATTATTAGGCCTGGTACCAACAAGGCAAAACCAGTTTTATTCTGTGCTTTCTTTATGATGAGTGATAGACAGCAGTGAACTAAAAACATATACGCAACAGCGTCAGGTCTGAGACTGCAGTTCAGCAGCACAGTCCAGCCTATTAAGATCAAGACCAAGGACATATTCAAATGCTTTACTGAACAAGAGCCCAAGACATAGTCCAGACTTTGTTGAAGTCTGAACACATGTGGAGATGTGACATGTATAATGATTTACAGCTCCTGGTATTTGGGAATGGCTTAGTAACACAGAAACCAAATTATCTCTCAATTCCAGCAAAACCACATTTCTAGCAGGTTTTGTATTGCAGATATGGCCATTTTAGAACAAGATGATCCATTTCTTAGAGTTCTGAAGATTACGGTGCTTGTTTATTACTCCTGTTAGCAAAACCACTCAAACTACAGGCCCACGACAGCTTAGGAAATACAAAAGTTGCAGTCCTGTGCCCAGTTTTGTGGAAGTTAAGTTGTATTTCTGTTGCTTCAGCACAGAAGTTGATTTGAGTCAAGATATTCAGCACAAAAGAAAGCACACTGGAACAAGGAGTACACCATTAATACAGCTAAGCAGCTGAATTGACACCTTGCAGCCTAATGTTCGTTATGGTGTGTGACACTGTTTTCAAACTCTGCTTTGTCACCTTTACTCATGAGCTCAGAGAGCAGCTCTGCTCCAGAGCTCTGAAGTGCTCATCAGAGAGGAGTAAGCAGGGCTGGCCAAATTGCCAGGTACAGGCAATGGCTGACAAACTGCTGCAGGGAACAACCTGGCCTCCAAACAGCAGCGAGACAAACATCACCTCTCAGCTACCATTAATAATAGGTAAAATATTGCACTTGTTTAAACAAGTTTGATACCACCCTGAGCCTTCTTCCATTAACAGAAACATCAATATGACCTTTCAGGTTAGTGAAAGTGAGGAGCTGCCAGAGTTCGCAATGCAATGTTGTAATAACTGTACCAGCCATTTGTTCAGTGCTATACAAAGCACACATTAAACCAATCCAAATCCAGGACTACACACAAAATAGGGAGTATCAGGGAGAAAACTTTCCACTTCTTTTGAATCAAGCCATTGGATGGAGACTTGAGATTGTACTATAAGATACCAATATTCTTCATTGTATTATACGGAATAGAAGCATGTAATCTATTTTTAGCGCACATTTTTAAGATTGTTAGTATCTTTCAAGTGAGTAAAAACTGGTGTAGCAAGTTACTTTAGTACAGAAAGCAAGCATTTCAGAAGACAGGCATTTTGACAGAAAAAGGGATGACATCTGGCACTCAACAGATTTGCTAGCGACTAGCTAATGGGTCCATCCAAAACACTGTATTTCCAACTAGTTAAGTGCACTTAAGCATACAGGTCCTTCAGATACATGCTGCAATGGACCATCTTTCATTCTGCTATAGACTACGCTTAATCTCTTTCACTTAGAACTTACTTTATAAAGAATCTCACGGGTTCTGTAGTTACATAAAACCATAAAAAGGTACAGAACTACAGAACCAGGCCTTCAGGAAACCTGATTACTGCACCACTGAAAACTGGATCTAGTGCAGCATCATACCATGTAAAGATGATGAAGGTCTTTAACAGCTAGGTGTTGTACCACGAACTCTGTCTCCGTGGTGGCGTCCTATTTTATGAGTATTTTTTTTTTTAAAGTACCAATAATGTTCATTGGTAGATTAATAAAATCCTACTTCCACCAGGCCAGTATTTTACTTACCCAAGTGGACAGTGCATGCCCAAGGTAAAGGAGAAACTTTGCCGAGGTAAAATAGGCAACCACAGATCCTAAACGAGAAACAAGAAACAAATGCTAAAGGCGATTCGGGCACACGCACCGAACCGCTGGAGGAACCCAACGCCGCTTTCAGCGCAAAGCCACCCGCGTCGGAGCCCCCCGTGCCGGCCCCACCACCATCGCCCGGCGAGCGGCGCCGGCCGCCGCCTCCCCGGCCGCGCACTGACCGCAGCGCCGCCGCTCGCCCGCCGGCTCCGCTCCCCGCGCCATGCTGGCCCGTTCAGCCGACAGGAGGCGGGGGGACGCGCGGCTTTGCTCCGTGTTGCCTTCCCCGACTTAGCTAGCACTGTAGCTGAAGTCGGAAAGCCTTTGCCTTATGCGGCGCGGGCGGCCGGAGACGCTCCGCCGCGGAGGGGCCGAGCGCCGTGGGACGCTCGGCGTGGTGCGAAAGACCGCAACAGCCCCCACGCGCGGTTGCTTTAGCCTCTGGAGAGCGCCGCGCACCGTCCTTTGTAGGCCGCGGAGGGACCGCCCCACACGGACCGCCCCAGGGGCGGCCCCGGCCCTCCATCAGCCCTGCCCCGGCCCGCCGCAGCAGCGGCCGGCAGGGTACGGCCACCGGGGCTAGCCGGGCAGGGTTTGCGTGCCCGGCGGCTTCCTCTAGGAGGGACTCCGAGACCAGCTCCAAAAGCGTCACAGTGTGCTTTCTGAAAGCACGGGAGGGCTGCCAGTGTTCTTCGCTTAGGTCTGCTCTTTCTTGTTGGCTTTCTCTTTTCTGACATTTTAAAACCTGTGAAATTCTTGATTATTCAAATACATCTAGAAGCTGGGTTGTAAGACAGGCATCAAATATCACAAGGCTGAAGCTGAAACACATGGAAATGACAGCTCTCCCAATTCATACCTTTCAAAAAGAACCCCCAACAAACTAACAAGGTACCAAAATTTAAGCTGTTTAACTGAAATAACCTGTTCTCGAGAAGATGATGCAGAATTCACTCATTTGATTCTGGCTCAGATGAAGTACCCTGGTTCCTACCATAAACACTGGTTTTTGCGTGACTTACTTCTGGTACTGAGCACCAGCAAAACCTGCATCTCCACAGAATGTACAAAGTCAAAATGTTCAGCAGGCTAGGGTTTTTTCCAGATACTGTAACAACAACTAAGAACTATGTCCTCATGCTTCAGAAAACGTGATTGCTCCTGACTGCCAAAGCTAATTTTTTTCACTGTGTAAGACTGCGAAGATCCCTCCTATATGTGTAAACTTGCTTTTGGTTTGTTTTGTTTTCTGGTGGATTGTTTTTTTTTCACCCAAGAATATAGGCCATCCCAGAAGCAAATGTCTGATGTAACAGACCAATAAGCTGTTCCGGTTTTGCCACTCCTGTGATCTTGTTCAAAGTATTTCTTGTATTAATTAGATGACTTTCTATGCATGAATCACAGTTTACCCTTTGCATACAGAGAACTATACCTGGGGAGAAATGATACAGAAATAAAAATCCATATAAACATAGGAAGCCTGAAATTACTATTTGGTTATCCTTAGAAAATGCACAAAATCTTTTCCCAGATTGGCATCAAAAGTAGGGGAAAGTTTCTTGATGGCTCATCTTATAAAGCCTCACTGCTTAAACTGTGTTCTTCCTTCCTAACAGACTAAAAGAGAATGATTTTTCCTAAAGCTGAACATTTTTAGTATTATTAGCCCATATGAAATAAATGACCTACAGTTTAGGTTTGGATGGACAAGGAGCTGCTGAGCAAACTCGGAATGAAAAAAGATGCTTACAAAAGGTGGAAGTGAGGGCAGATGGCCTGGGGGGAATATAAGGACATTGTCTGGGAAGCTAGGGACCAGGTGAGAAAAGATAAGGCCAAGCTAGAATTGAGTCTGGCCAGAGATGTCAAGGATAACAAGAAGGGCTTCTATAGGTATGTTGCCACCAAAAGAAGCACTAGGGATAATGTGGGCCCTCTCCAAAAGGAAACAGGAAAACTGGCTACCTTGGATTTGGAAAAGGCTGAAGTTCTCAATGACTTCTTTGCCGCAGTCTTCACTGGCAGATGCTCACATGCTGCTCAAAAGACATATGCAGGGAGTGGAAGAATGAAAACCTTTTAAGCTCACTGTAGGAGAGGATCAGGTTCAAGATCATCTTAGGAACCTGAATGAGCACAAGTCCATGAAACCTAATGAAATCCATCTGTGGGTCCTGAAGGAGCTGGCAAATGAAGTTGCTAAGCCGCTGGCCATCATATTTGAAAAATCATGGCAGTCAGGTGAAGTTCCCAACAACCGGAAAAAGGGAAATATAACCCCATTTTCAAGAAGGGGAAAGTGGATGACCTGGGGAATTACAGACCAGTCAGTGTCACCTCTGTGCCTGGCAAAATCTTGGAGCAGATTCTCCTGGAAGGCATGCTAAGGCACATGAAAATCAACAAGGTGCTTGCTGACAGCCAGCATGGCTTCACTAAGGGGAAATCCTGCCTGACCAATCTGGTGGCCTTCTATGATGGGGCTACAGAACTGATGGACAGTGATAGAGCTGTTGACGTCATCTGCCTGGACTTGTACAAAGCGTTTGACACTGTCCCACACGACATCCTTGTCTCTAAATTGGAGAGACATCAATTTGATGGATGGACCACTCGGTGGATAAAGAACTGGCTGGATGGCCGCACGCAAAGAGTTGTGGTCAATGGCTCAATGTCCAGCTGGAGACCAGTAACGAGTGGCATCCCTCAGGGATCGGTGTTGGGACCGGTCTTGTTCAACATCTTTGTCACTGACACAGACAGTGGGATTGAGTGCGCCCTCAGCAAGTTTGCCGATGACACGAAGCTGTGTGGTTTGGTCTATACACTTGACGGAAGGGATGCCATCAGAGGGACCTTGACACACTTGTGAGGTGGCCAATGCCAACCTCATGAAGTGCATGGTCCTGCACCTGGGTCAGAGCAATCCCAGGCACAACTACAGGCTGGGCAGTGAAGTGATTCAGAGCACCCTTGTGGAGAAGGACTTGGGGGTGTTAGTCAATGAGAAACTGAATATGAGCCAGCTTCAGTGCACACTCGCAGCCCAGAAAGCCAAACATATCCTGGGCTGCATCAAAAGGAGCATGACCAGCAGGTCGAAGGAGGTGATCCTGCCCCTCTACTCTGCTCTTGTGAGACCTCACTTGGAGTATTGTGTGCAATTCTGGTGTCCTCAACACAAAAAGGACATGGAACTGTTGGAACAAGTCCAGAGGAGGGCCACGAGGATGATCAGGGGACTGGAGCACCTCCTGTATGAAGATAGGCTGAGAAAGTTGGGGCTGTTCAGCCTGGAGAAGAGAAGGATGTGTGGAGACCTCATTAATATCTGAAGGAGGCCTACAAGGATGCCAGAGAGCAACTTTTCATCAGCGACTGTAGTGACAGGACAAGGGGCAATTTAGGCTGGATATAAGGAAGAAGATCTTTATTGAGAGGTTGATGAGGCACTGGTATGGGTTGCCCAAAGAAGTTGTGAATGTTCCATCCCTGGCAGTGTGCAAGGCCAGGATGGACAGAGCCTTGGGTGACATGGTCTAGTGTGAGGTGTCTCTGCCCATGGCAGGGGGGTTGGAACTAGATGATCTTAAGGTCCTTTCCAACCGTGACTATTCTATGATTCTATAACACAATCACCTTATGCTTAATTGGTTGAAAATCTATTAACTATCAGTGCTTTCACCTTCACTGACAATCTTGCTGTAGTCCAAAAGTAGATGCATTAAATTAACTCAGGTTTCTTCTGAAATGAGGTCCTGATTGGTATCTGAGTTACCAGTACCTTAGGCATGAAGGCAACACACAACCTGGAGGAGCACTGTGGGGTACCTGTGGTGGGCCCTACAGACCAACATGTTTGACCTGTATCTTTTCAAACCCTGTCCCTGCTGGTACTTTGAGCAACTGGCACATTTGATTACTGTACTAGATGGGTCCAGTGCCTGATCTGGTCTGTCAGGTACCACATGCAATATAGCAGCAGCAGAATTGGATCCTAAAGAGACAGATTTTCCATACAGTAAGACTAGGTAGGAACACTTGCCACTGCTGGTTGGACTTTCTTTGTTACTAGAGAACAATTTGGATGAATTAAGAGTTTAAATAAACATTTCTGGTCGAATGCTCACTGTACTTTATATATGTTCATTGGATTATATAGGTGAAATCATAGAATCATAGAATAGTTAGGGTTGGAAAGGACCTTAAGATCATCCAGTTCCAACCCCCCCTGCCATGGGCAGGACACCTCACACTAAACCAGGTCACCCAAGGCTCTGTCCAACCTGGCCTTGAACACCGCATTCACAACTTCCTTGGACAACCCATTCCAGTGCCTCACCACCCTTACAGTAAAGAACTTCCTCCTCACATCCAATCTAAACTTCCCCTGTTTAAGTTTGAGCCCATTACCCCTTGTCTTATCATTATTATCTTCATTATATTTTCCTACTGGGTAAAGAACCTTTCCTTTTTTCCTTTTTTTCTTTTTTTTTTTTCTGATACTTAATGCATGAGAACAGGCCAAGAAAACACACCTACTATCCTTTTATGCCTCATCCCTAGCAGTGTTAAAAGCCAGGCTGGATGGAGCCTTGAGCAACCTGGTCTAGTGGAAGGTGTCCCAGCCCATGGCAGGGGGGTTGGAGCTAGATGAGCTTTAGGGTCTTTTCCAACCCAAACCATTCTGTGATTCTATAATCCTTTGCAATTTAAAAAGCAAAGGCTCCTATATCTCTCTGTGATTTCTCTTGCAGAAGTATGTATAGTCTGTCCGGTATGTACCCACTGAATCCACTGTGCCTATGAAATACTTACTGTACTGGATTTTGGTGAAAGTTTGTATTGTTCCTTGCAACCTAGAGTTGATCTGCACACAGTGAAGTCAGCCTGTCCACAGTGTACAATGTGTGATGTATAGATTTGCATAGTGCAAACAAATAGTGCAGTTCACATACCAGAGGTCACACGTGTCCCAGACACATCAGAGTCACTGCACATGGGACACAGGGTACCTACCGCCAATAGGTCTTGTAGGTATCATCCAGAATTTGTTGCAGCTGAAGGCAGTATCAGCACCTTTTCTAACAATTTGTCTATCCAGAGGTCCTAGACACATAATACAGCCAAAAGGCCATAGCTGCTTTATGAAGCATGTGGCTACTTTCAAAGGCAGTGGAGCTGGCAGGTAGGGGAAATCCGCTGTTTTTCTCCTGAATTTGCCACCACTTTGCTGCATGATCTTTCCCCAGATGCTTACTGAAAGAAGTCTGTGGTCAGGTTTCTTTCCCTGTCAAACAGGGAATAACAGAACATTCCTTACTAGACTGATGTTAATCCTAACACAGTAGCTTGAGCACTCTGATTTTTAAATCTAAGATGCTGCTAGGAAACTCCCAAATATTCTTCTTAATACTCCAGTAAATCCAGATTTCATGAGATTGCTTTGTGAAGCCCTTGTGAATATTTTTAAAGCTGCAGCTCTTGTTTCAGGTTGGCTGCTCACCGGAGTCTTTTCACCACAATATGTACAGATTCCTGATGTACTTAGGGAGGTGTTTAATAGCTGGAAGCTGTACGAGAGGAGTTACCAGTTTTACTTGGTATAGACCTGACCCAGCAGTCTTACAGCAATTATTTACCTAACAAGACAACATGCCAGCTGGGGATTTGAGCCCAGGTCTGACTAATTGTTACTGGCAGAGTGGAAGTGGAGAGAAAAAAAGTTGGAATTTGGAGACACAAGGTATTTCTTTTGTCTGAACACAGGTGAGAGAAGATGTCTTTAGAGATTCCTTTACAATAAGGGCAATAAGTGTGTCAGAAGCCTTGGATTATGTTAGCAAGAGTTGAGCAAAACAGTAAGACACCTTGCTATGCAGATAATCCTGGCTTTCCACCACTCCTTTCAATATACATGGTTGTGGGCAGTCCTATGGCCGCTTCTATCGCAAGGCAAGAACTGGCATCCGACTGGTGGTGCTTCCTGTTTTTACCTACATCTCTGCTGTTCCTATAGAAAGGCTTAATCATTTCTTTCATTACTACTTTTCCAGATTATTAGATAGCACAATTTATCTTTGTTTTGTTTATTTTCACATGAGGAAAACCTTTTCAGACTGTATATTTACTACTTTTTGTAGCTGTCACAAAAGCATTTTCTTCCCAATAATCTCTTAATCCTTTACAGCACATCACTGGAGATGCACAGGAATTAACAAAACATGTATTTATGTTACCATCTTCCTAGCTAAAGTTTTTCAGTGGATTAATTCCTTATGCTTTAAGAAAAATGTATGACTGATGTCATTTCTCTAGTTACTGAGTGAAGAGATGTAACTACTAGATTAAATTTTAGTACTTGTTTCAGATTAATATATAAAAGTAATTTCATTCAAAAGCCAGAAACGTTCTTCCAACTGTTTCTAATGAGACAGCAGATGAGAATGGAGAAAAGCTACAGTGTATTTAACTTGTCTGGCAACAATACAACTAAAAGATGTAAACAACTTAGAATGTTTTCGTTATTGGTAAGCACATAACTATGATGCCAAGAATATTCAAAGATACACTTTCAAGAAAGACATTTCTTGAAAAATAAGAGAGGATACATTTTGGCTTTAAACAACTGCCCACATCAGGGGCAGCTTCTTTATGCACTGTGCTTGTAATAGAACTCCTGAATCTAGAGCAGGAGCAATTTTGCAAAATAATACCCACAAATGTCATCATGGTTTCACCAAAGAGGCATGAATAATAGTGAGAGACCTCATGTATGCTCAGATCTTACACTTAGCTGAGAGGTTTCATGATGTTTAATTATCATGACCTTACCATCCTTCATTAAGCTGCCCGTCTTGGTGTGCAAAGTGGTTTTTTACTCATTTAGCTTACACAAGGCCCAGCAAAACTTGAAAATATATATACAAGCTGTGTCTTTTGAAGGTGACGTGCAGAAGCCTTTACTGAACTGACCCCTGCTGTGATTTAGGCATGGAAAGCTGTGGCTCTTTTGCTCATAACCCCACACATTCAACCTCAAAAAATTGTTTTTCACTGAGTTTGTAATGCACTTGCAGAAGGAAACACAGAAACACAGTTTTTTCAGGATTCCAGCTTCCTTTCAAAAGAGATACTTTTTACTCCAAAACTGTGAATTTCACTTACATATAAAGTAATCTGAATATCTATACTTATTAATCTTTATTAAGTAAATGTCCACTCCCTTCCACTTCCTCTGAGATCCAGAGTGTGATGCTTCTCTTGGATTTGTTTTTCTCAGACTTCAAAGTGGTAGCTCCTGTCTCTTAGGGCTAGGTGACAGACTACCTTCATTTTAACCCAAAACAATGATCATTTCCATTACCAGAGCTAGACTCCTGTGACAAACTCCTGTGGGAAAACCATCCAGAAGCTCTAGCAAATTCAGGATTTAGAAGCTGATTTGGAGAGGCTAGAACTAATCTAGCCTATAGAAAACTCCAGCTCAGAGACTTGAACCATCTCAGTGCTCACATGCTCAAACTAAGATGTTTGTGATTGAAAAGTGATAATCTAACGTGGTCAAAAGAACTTGCTTAAAATCCTACATTGTATGTAATAACTTGTTTCAGTAAGAGACTTCTTTTGCCCAATCCTTCAGTCATGAGAAAACACTCTACACAAAACACAAAAGAGGAACACAACTTGTACCAGATGAGAAAAAAGTAATTAAAAGAAAGGAAGACACCACATCTATGAGGAATAAGTGGATGTGTCACATCTAAATGTCAGTAGCAGCAGTTTTGCAAACTCCCAATATCATACCCAACATTCACTCTCAAGGGCTGGAATTAGTGACTCGAATTGGAACACTGTGTTCAGGAAGAGACTGAAATGAGTCTGGAGGGGAAGATAACAACCTATCGGTGAGTTAAGCTCATTTTGTTTGTTTTCTTCATTAGAACTTACTGCAGTTTGTCTCCTACAGGGTGTCATTGTTCTGTTACTAGATAATACAACAACACTTCATAAACACTATTTTGTTTCCTGTTTGTGTTTTAGAATGCTATATGAAAATATTGGGATTTGTTATTTTCCCCACAGCCTTCTAATACCTATGATTTTTGCCTTTATTTATTAATTCAGTGTTCCAGAGTTTTGATACATACAATAAAATCAAATGTGAAAGCAAGTCAGACAGGATTTATATCCCTTATAAAATGAAACCCTGTTATAAGTAGAGAGCATACTTCTCTTGAACAACTCCCATTGAAGATTATGGTTGACCTCTTTAAGACAATCAGATTTTGACATCCTTGCTCACCTTTCTGCAATATTTTATTCTGATTCTATGCCAAGAACATACTTTAAGACACATTTTTAACTTCAGGCATGTTTAGTTTCCATGGATTTCAATAAAATTAAAAAAAAAATCATAAATTTAAGACTTTTAGGAAAAGAAGTGAACCAGGAAACTTTCTTGTGATCTGCCATTAGTTTGAGCTGAACAATCTGTAGCATCAGTGATCTCACAGCAGGAAAAATGAGACCCCTCAGAAGAGCTTCAGTTGCATTATCAACTTCTCTTCCTGGGTGTCCCCCAGAACTGTCTTTATGAAAACATTTGTCTTTGGAAACCAGTATTACCTTATGTTCAAATTAGCCACAATTTCAAAGTAAATTTTTAGAAGGCAAAGCATGAAGTATAAGTGCTTAGAATTACCTGACTAAGTAACCATATATCAGCAAATAAAATCATTAATTTAACTGTTCTGCAGTTATACAAATAACATCCTCCTCACATCAGTTTTGCAGGTGAGTGAACATGCATGGAGCCTTTTGCCCATATACAGCACCTTATGTGACCAGGGCTTTGCACTGGGGCATAAGACTTTGCCCGATAAATCTTTAGCAAAACCTGCACAGATCAGTCTGGCATGCATTTATAGGAATGAGAAGAACCTCATACTACCATCTGACTGTACCTGATGCTAGGCAGTGATTAACTAAGTTGCCATATCTTACTAAGAATTAACAAGACAGTCTTTTCCCCTTTTGCAACACCATTAATGTAATCCTTTGGTGTTCATGCTGTATTGATTATTCATAATAACTCATGTAGTAGTTAGCCATCATTCTACAATTACTTAGCCTTCAATTCTTATAAATTCTAGCCTTAGCTTTCAAAGAGTAGCTTACCCATCAGACTTGACCTGATACCTTCTTGTCACTGGTGTATGACTTCACTAACACTAGTAAACATCAACTACTGGTTCAGTCAGGTAAAGCTGTTCCCATAGAAAGTTTTGTCCACCTTCAGGCTTTTTTCTTAAAAGGTCTTCAGCATTAATAAATGATTGAAAAAATCAAAAAAAAAACAACCCTGAAAAAATGACTTTGCTCTACAATTTCTTTTAAAGTAGCTTTAACAAGACTATTCATATCATTACTTTCATTTTCTAATATATTTGAAGTGAAAGTTAATGTAATATCAAGGGAAGGACTCCTGTCTGTTCCATTAATGATACCTGTGTCCTGACTCATACTGCAGAGGTACTGCTGGGTAGACCCCCACCCCAATATCCAATATGGTATGTCGAATCTGCTGGCATCAGTATATTTATGTAGCTGTGCTCAGGGACAATATACAAACCCCTCTCCCTCATGAGTGTTTTTGAAAGAGATAGTCTTTAGCCACAACGGTGGTCTTAGCCCTCACTTTCAGCTTTGTGCAAGCACTGCTCTATCAGAGCTGAAAATGTGGCTTATAGTATCTGCAGAGCTTTTTTTTTGTTGTTTTTTTTGTTTGTTTCAATATCTTAAGCACAAATCTACTTCTTAGCTTAAATGAAGCTAACAAGAAAAAACAAATATGACTGATAGCTTGCTGTTGCCTTGCTGTAATACTTCCCCACCCCATTATTATGGCTAGCACTCCCAAGTGGATGGAACGACGTTTTATTCTCACCCAGACAACTGGCTAAAGTACAATTTTTCATGGAACATCTATGCCCAATGGCCCAAATTACGATACATTTAAATAAGGGAAATAAAATCTCTATATAAATGCCGACTGAAAATTTGAAAAACAAGTGTGGTCAACATTTCAATAGAAGGCTCATCAGAAGCAAATGCAAGGTCTTATACCTGGGATGGAATAACTCCATTCAACAGTACAGGCCAGGGAACAACTGTATAAGAAGCAGCTTAGAGTAAATGGATGGGGGAGGCCTGGTGGACAAGTGGAACATGAATTGGCTGAACATGAAGCAGTGTGTCCTTTCAGCAAAGAAAGAAGACCAACTGTATTTTGAGCTGGTTTAACAATAGTGTAGTCAGCAGGAGCAGGGAATTCATCCTTTCCCCTGTTTGGCACTTGTCAGGCTGCATCTGGAGCACTGCAACCAGTTTTTGGTTCCTCTGGACAAGAAGGACATTGACATATTGGAGTGAGTTCAGCAAGAACTGGAGCACACCACATAAGAGAAGAGGCTGAGGGAGTAGGGTCTGTCACAGTAGAGAAGACTGAAGGCACATCTATGGTCAGAAGATACAGAGAAGATGGAGCCAGACTCATCTCCAAGGTGCACAGTAATAGTACAAAAGGCAACAGATACAAGTTGGAACGTGAGGAATTCCCATAGCTACAGTAATAATTTTTTTACCACAGAAGTGGTCAGATACTGGAATGGAGTACCCAGAAAGGATAGGAAATTCACATCCCGGGGGTGTCCAGAACACAAGTGGACAAGACTCTGAGCAATATGCTCTGGGACCTACTATGAAAAGGGTATTGGCCTAGACCTCCAGAGGTCACTTCCAACCTAAATGATTCTATGACCATGGCAACTTTAGCACTTTCAGGACTCAATTTCTCAAACTGTGGAACTCTCTTTTGGAGGAAGTGTAAATAAAGCCCATTACAGATCCACCAAGTAGTCAGTGTATGTGAAGAAGAAATAATCAGAACCTGATCCTGCTTGTTTGAAAAGGCAATGTTGATTTGAATTTGGGGGTTATATATAAATACATATTACAGAAGAACTAATTATGAAAAAGAAGTCTGTATTCAATGCTCCTGAGTCAATTCAATTTAAATCAAGTTTAAATTAATATAAGAAACACAATCAGATCTTTGAGATTTTGCACATCTAACAAACATTATCAAACATTAATAAATGGAAAATCATGGGGGTACTGATCATATAAAACCTAGCATGTAAGTCAAACATGAGTTAGCAAGAATCCTTTCCTGCCATATCAGTGTCAGGAAAAAGAGCAATTATCTTCAAACAACTGTGACAGAAGAAGAAATATCTAACCAAGTATATTACTGGTACTGCGAAGAACAGCTTTATGTTAGCTACATTCTTAAACTACATTGCATGGGTTCACACATGGAAAAAGTAAAGATTTCAGATTGTCTCTCAATACAGTATATTGGTATTTTTTTCCTGACCTCAACCTGGGCTGAGGCAGGGCTCTTGCTTCACTGCAAAGGAGATTGACTTAAGTTGCTTTTCAAGGTAAGTTTCAAGTAAGTAGGCTTTTAAATCTATGAGCTGCTCACTAATTATGTCTTCAGTCCTATAAAAACACACAATTGCTCATTAAAGTATTCAGTAGAAATGGTCAGGTATTTATTATGCACGTGCTTCCAGGTGTTTTCAGGACGAGAGTCCATGCCAAAGTCAATTAAGTATAGGGTTTAAAAGTGGTTGGGAAATTATGTAGGATAAACAGGCAGAGGATATTTCTTAAGTGAAGGTGCAATTGGATGCCTGGATGTCAGACATGGTCAGATGGTCAGTGTCCTGCATTGTTGTGATGCATTTAACCTTGGAAACAAACAGAAGAATTGTTGTAACATACAATTATTAAAGAAAACACTGACATGATTAAACCTCTAACTAATGCCTATTTACACAGTATTCCATCCTGAGAAGCATGGGGTTTTCATTTGTGAATTCCTTTATTCTATAGTCTTTCTGTTTTGACCACATCCTTATTGTCAGCAATCGATTTCGTACTTCCCATTGCAAAACAGGTATTTTGTTTATGTTGTTGTGCATAACAAGTTTCAAAGTAGTCATTAATTTAGCTGAAAAACTGCACTGTGACCACATGCTACGTAGGGCTAAAATAATCTGCCTACACATGAGCATCTTGTTTGAGAGACCCCTGTGTATAGGAAACACACAAACAGCAAATACAACACAGCTCCTGCAAGACTGCTGTACTCTCCTGGTGTATTAACTGAGTGGCAGACAGGATAGACTCTGTCATCTCAGATGATAATAGGTGTCTAAATTTAGAAAACTAGATCAAACTCTTACTCTCTAAAAACCTTACTGAGGCTGCTGGAGAAACACCGTATCTTTAGGACAGCATGTGTTTATTAATATGGCAAGTTTTAGGTTTCTATGTTATACTCGGAGTACTTTGTCAATATTTCTATGTTGAGACACAGCCAGAAGTTCTGCAGTAGGTATTACAACTACATTGCAGAAGAACTGAGGTTCAGGGAGATGAAGAGCCACATTCAGTTTTCTCAAATTCTACTTCAGTCTGTGTCCAGCATTTTCCACTGGAAAAGCCTACAGCCAACCATCTGAAACACCATCACTTAGCTGCAATTTGGATGGCATGAGTTGGGCATAACTTCGTCCGAAATGATCCCTTGGAGCCGTCAGAAACCTTGAATGGGATCTTAAGGGGGGACTTGTCCTAACTGATGTTTAGAACACAGCCTGAAAGGAGAAAATGAGGACTGTACCTGAGCTTCTGCTGTTGGGTGGAACAGTAGGTTGAGTAACTGAAGAAGGTAGTCACAAAGAATGTGGGAATCATTCCATATTGTCCAGGGAAACATGTCTGTCTTCACATTTATTATTTCTTAGATAACTAAATACCTGGACATTGTCTGTGGGCATCACTGTTCAGAATAAATTGGTTCGCTTCCTTAACATTTTGTATAGGTGTCTAGACTTGGAGATTTAAAGGAAGCTCTCAAAAGAATAACAGAATTGTAGAACAGTAAGGAAGTATTTCATTTACTAATTCAAGACATGAGATTTATTCTTATGATTCAGCTTTGTTACATACAGACATTTAATTAGTAAAAATAATTAATAATGCACTGATACATCAAATTAACAATGCAAGATACATGCAATTCAAGGTTTATTACTTTCTCTAAAACGTACAGGCCAAAGATGGGACCTAAGAGAACAAAAAGGCTGAACATTTACTTAAGCAGGAAGCAGTAGGGGAAGAAAGAAAATTCAGAAATACCTGCCAGCGTAGACACGATCTGATCTCCAATGGGGCCTGTGGGAAGTAGAAGGCAAATGGGAAGAAAGCAAGGAAATTAAAAAAAACCAGCTTTGGCACACAGGAAAAGACACAACTGAAAAAGAGATTAAATCCAGTAACTGACCAACAGGCACTTCTGGATTCTGATCTTAGATTCATTGCTGACTCACCATGTGGCCTCAAACAAATTACTCCACCTTTATGTTTCAGTTTCTCATAAACAGGGTGATATTTATCTACTAGTCTCATGGAACGTGGTAAAGATAATTAATAAATGTTTGGAAAGTACTTTGAAGATGAAAGGCCAAATTCACAGTAATGGAGTACTGGCTAGGAGGGCATAAAACTGACTTGTTCATTTCTTTTCCACAGAAACTGTCTATATGTACAGAAAGCATGCAAAATTTGTCACTGCTGTCTACTCTCTCCCCTATTTTCACCTCTGCTTGCACTCAGTATTTAGCTAATCTTTGATTCAAGCAAATCATATAGATTGTAGAGCTATTCATCAGCTCATCATGTGCCTAACTGATAGTCAGATTAGATTCCAGGATTAAATGGTGTGTAGAGGGCTGTCTTATCGTATATCTACAGAAAGAGCTGATAAACACTTTTCCGAATACAACTAATCATAGCTGGTAAGTTATAAAAGGGTGACAAATACATTTAGGATTGGTCATCAGCTCTGTGAAGTCAGGACCATTTTTTGTGCACCAGCACTGAAGTGGCAGGTGTTGATTAGAATTTTATATTATTAAAATATATTTTCAAAAATCACCACACACTATAGGGTACATTTATTATTTCATGTAATGTAAAAAGCCTACTACATCTTAGGCAGCACTGTGTTTGTTTGGTCACAATCAGACCAGAAGCAGACTGGCATTGTGGACTCGTAAAATTCTGGTTACTTAATGATTCCTTGGCTCAAGGCTCAGGTCTTTCAGAGAGGCAAAACAGTCTTAGCTGTTAGGCCATTAGTGTCTTATGGGTGCCTTAAGTCAACTGTAATTTCTACCCAACTTAATATGCCTGACCTTCCTATGAATCTATTTAAGGTTTTGTGTGTCAGGCTTTATATATGCAACTATCTACGAACTCACGACTTGACCTACTTTGGTAATGTTGAGAAAGTTCACTAGCCAGCCCTAAGTAAAGTTTGTTTCTAAACTATTCAAATAAGTATAATTAAATATTTTTAAATGAGATATTTAGGTTTTTGCCAATTATGATTTGCTGTGCTTGGGACAGGTACTATGTCTAGCTTTAGCAAATTATCATGATCTAATATGGCAATAGAAAAGACTGCTATTCAGTGTGAATTAGTACATGAAATACCAGACATGATATAGAATCAAGTGGTTAGTCCACTTCTGCTTCTCCTGTACCTAACCGGTGAGTAAACCATTTGTTCAATCCAAGAAGAACATGAAAACCTGCTGAAAGATTGAAGTATTATTAAATGCTGAGGCAAAACTTGCTTTTATTGCCTAATGCATGTTTATTTTTGGGCAACCCAATGAAAAACAATGTATCTTGGCTGCAACATAGGGGTCTGTACTTTATTTGTCAAACAAAAATGGGTTGTTTAGCCCATTTTTAAATGTGAATACAACCAAACACAAACATAGGTTTTGTAAAAAAAGATAGCAAGCTGTAATTATTTAGCAAACAAATTAGTTTAAAAAACCCCACACACTGTATCTCCAAACCATAGCACACAATCACTAGTTTTCAAGAATACCACATAAAACGTCACTTGAGAAGTTGCAAAAAGTGACATTACACCTAAATAGTCACACCTGAATATGAAAGAAAAACAGTATTTTTGTGGCTTAAGTGACTTAACTGACAATTGGGTGGAACTCCTGATAACTCACTGCTTGCTTTTTCCCTACTGACACAAAAATGAAATTGTAGAGCAGCTTGCTAATCAGTAATCTTGGATTCATCCTGTCTTGGCCTTTGTCACTGATGCAGGGTGCAGTCTCTAATACCAATCTAGTTATGGCAGTGCTGAGCTGCCCTATCTGTCTAGGATATGGGGTATGTGCTCAGACAGTCCATGTCAAGCTTTATGCTGCATACCTATTGGTGCTGATACTGAACTAATACCACACATATACTAACTCCAGGAAAAACATATCAATAGCATGTCACAATTTCCTTTATGCTTTATTAGCAGCTTGATGGCAGTAGAGTGACAATCTAGCCTAGATGGGGGTCAGGGTCTAGATTTGGTTCTGTCACAGCTCTTTTATCTATTCCTAAACAAGTGCATAATTTGTTTTAGTCTCCTATTCTTAAAAAGAGATATTTTCTAAAGTCTTTCTTTTAAAATTTGTGGATGAATAGTGTCCTGCAGAGTAAATTCAGAGTGCTGTCATATGCAGTCATGTCTAGTTTTATATCCTTCAATTCTCTCATCTATAGAATGAGGATTATTTTGTGTGTTATAATTACTGAGAGGTCAAATTCATGTATGTCAGTCAAGCATTGTGAAAAACTGCAAACGGAAGCAGCATTCAAAGAATATTATTAGTAGTTTCACCACATGCACCACACACATAAAGCTTTGCAGAGAGGCCAGGGAGTGGGAGACAGGGAACAGTGATGTTATTGTGCCCAGACTGATATTAGAACAATAATCACTATAAGCTGATGATACTTTATCAACCAAATAGAACAATGGCCAAGGCTTAGCACCTAGTACTCTATTAGTTGTGACATTATAAATCAGAGAGATCACAAAAATGAGGTCAGTTCTCTGGGCTAATTGTGTTTGGCTATTTGTTGAGAATTGTTTGTATAAGGAAAAATGTGTACTTAAATTTACACACCTACTGTACTAAAAAATTAGGAAATTTAAAAGAGCTAAAACTCAGCTGAGCTCCTCCCCTGGTGGTACCAGGCAGGCTCCTGTGTGGCAAAGATGCCAGTCACTTTTAAAAATCCCAGTGGAACATGTGTAGTTTGCAGGATTCACAGGTCTTGATTTTTTCTTTGTGAGGTAAAGTCATACTGTTAACACCTAAAACATATGTTTATACACTGTCTACAGTACTGGTGATCCTCATGGAACAAAGCAGTTGGAAAAAGCTAAGTGTTGGGGCTACCACTACATTTTTCCTCACCCAGTTGGTTACTAGATACATATATATCTAATACACTAGATGTTTGGTTAATTAAGGTTGGACCAGATGATCCTTGAGAGACAGATGATCCAACCTGTATCCTATGATTCTATGAATTTGACCACTGCTATTTGTATAAATATAGCTAACAACACTGGACTTGTTACACTGAAAACTACTGACCAACTAATACCCAGTATGTCTAACTTTATAGTTCTCCCAAGAAAATCCTTATGTAGTCACTGAAGAGGTACCGAAGTTCAGACATCACCTTCCTTGAAGGTCTTCAGAGCACTCTTACCACTGCATGCCTTCCCACTGTTTGCCATGTGCTTTCTGGTATGAAACAGCTTTTTGGTGACCAGTCTGCAGAGGAACTGTGGGATAAAGTACAGCCATTACAACAGTAACTGTACAGCAGTACAGCAAGGAATGTAGCTGTGGGAGAAAAGAATGCGTATCTGTTGAACAGAGGGGTCAAGAGGGGATGTGGAATTAGTAAAAGTCAAATCTGAAATGCAAGATGGGGTTCATTTTTTTAGGTGTTACAAAAACTATGGAATTAAAGAACATGGAAAAAAAGGATGAAAGTGGGGCTTGACTTGTCAGGTAGAAACATTTATTTTACTGCAACCAGTGTGATAAAAGCATGAAAGGTAGGAAAACCAGGATAATTGTTCATATACAGTACTAGTATCGGCATGAAATCTGTAAAGAATTAACCTCAGTAATTGAGTACCCAAAAGAAAATAAGACTTCCTGCAAATATAATTAATTCAGTACATACTGTTCCTGTCCTCTCCTCTCTCCAGTACAATTTCATGGAAGTTAAACTGAAATTTTGTTGCAGCCTTGGGAACAGCTGATTAGTACAATCTTTGCACCGGAGTCTGAGACACATCAGTGGATATGGGAAATGAGGCATAGGGAGCAGCAGGAGAAGCAAACAGCCTCACTAGAAAGAAGGGGAATCAATTAAAGCAGGATGTTGCAGGTAAACATCAAGCCAGACTGTGGCAGGTTTTATGGTCCTTGTGAGATGCTGGACACCTTCAAGATTTTCTTGATCTCAAAGACTTGCATAATAAGATAGCTCAGGGTGGAAAGGACCTCAGAATGTCTCTTGTCTGATCTTTGGTTCCAAGAAAGGTCAGATACAAGATCAGGTTACTCAAACCTTTATCTAGTTTGGTCTTGAAAACCTCCAAGTTTGGAGACTGAAAAACCTCCCTGGACAACCTGTTCCACTGCTTCACTGTCCTCATCTACATCTTTTATCTCATCTGAGAAATTAATTAATGCTTCCAGTTGCCAAATATCTCCTGTATCTGTTCCTGCTTCATCCTCTCATTGACAATGGCACCGTGGAACTGCTCTTATTCTGCTAAGGGGGCCTAACTACCTAAATTTATGTTTTATTTTTTACAGAGTTCATATTGTATGAGCTGTGGCTATGTGATGAGAATAAAATACAAGGGAGATGGTGCTGTGCTATAAACTTAAAACCTTTGTCAGGCTATTTTAAAGCATTTACAGAGGGCACTGCCATGTTATGAACAGTCTCACAGCTGGTCTAGTTAAATTCTATAAGCTAAAATGCTCTAGTGTAGAGATTTTAGGAGCTCAGTATGAGCTGAAACATTCTCAACTGTCACGAGAACAAGCATTTCAGTGCCCACGGATGTCTTATGAAAGAAGAGAAGCAGCTGTGCAAGCATTCTGGCCAAAATTATCAACAAAACAGTACCTAACAGTAACTGGAGTAAGTGGCTGTATATTTTGCACCCCAAGAACTGCAGGGAGTAAAAATGAGAGCAACAGCTGTAGAAGTAATAGTTAGGGAAATAGAAAAGGACAGCAAGATATTCCAAAATACAGGGTTTTATTCATTCCGAGGTATGCATTTGTGCCTTCTGAGATAGGGGCCAGGGTGCTCACTACCTCAGAAAATTAAAACTCAGCTATGTCGTTTGTGTCCCAGACAAAGCAATGATAAATGTTTTTCCCACACCTATGCACAGAGGTGTGGCACTCTGGTCTTTCATCAGATCTCTGTTTGCAGGAAAGCAGCTTGCTAGATAAAGCTCCTGCATAGTAAGAGCCTTTCATAATGCACATGCTAAACATGGCTGTTTCCCCCAGGAGATTTCCTCCAATTAACAATCCTTCCTGTTTGAAGATGGCTTTTCTGGATAAATCTGTAGAGACCACAGTGTGCTCAAGGGCAGAGTGCTGGCCCAATCACACCACACCACACCGCATCGCCCCTCCCCCCACCGACAGAATGCAGGACTTTTGAGTCAGGATGTTGCAGCTGTTTCAGCACAGAGGTGCTATGCAATGATTTCGTCCAGGAAACGGAGATTGCTTCATCCTAATGCAGAGCTGGGGATGATTTTTAAAAATACTCAGAGGTGGAAATTTTATTTCACAATAAAACAATAAGTAAATAAATAGATGAAGCAATGGCACCAAAGTCAAGCAGGAAGCCTGCTTAATAACTTTCGAATATAAAGGACTAAAAGTACACTAAAATAAAATGACAGTAACACATGGAATGAATAAAAATATCCTCAATATCCTCAACCTCGTCACCTCAACTGCTGAGTTTACCAAAAATATTGAGCCTGCTATTGGATCATACAGAAGGAAGCTGCTCCACAGGCAGTAAGAACTATTTGGTCCAAGCACACACTACCCTGATGAGAAACAAATTATTAAGAATTAAATAATTAAATGCTGCTAAATCATTTTTCTATGCATGAGGTCATTATTACTTGAAAATACAGCCATCTATTCTGCTAATCAGAAACTGATAGAATGTGATAAACCCTTACAAAAAAACCTGCTTACTCCCTAAAGCTATATTAGAGTCTTCCTTTTAAAAATGAATTAGAAAAATAATTTAAAGTTAATCATTTTAATGCCTAAGCAGATTTCCCAGAACCTCTCAGTAAAAGCCACAGAAGAAGCAGACTTAAAAGCTTAAACCAATTCCTTTCTGACACCTGCTTATATACACTGAAGCATGAGATTTGGTTCTCCTTGCTCTACCGTACACTATGACTAAAAACATCATTAATTCCAATAAAATTAATCTACTTAAAAAGCATTTTAAACTAGGAATTTCTGTGGCATTACCTTCTACTGACAAACTGTATGCAATGTATTTTCAGTTTTAAATATATTAGAACCCCACCACCCATCAGTGCTTGTCTGTTATAAAATTAAGTTAAAAAGAGGCAACAATCTCTACTATTTGGATACATAATTCAACCATTTTTCCAGTTCTACCTAACACAATTGTAAATAAATTCTCCCACGTCAACCCTATAGTACCAGTGAAATGTCAGATCATAAAGAGAGTTAATGTCACCACTGTTAGAAATCATGCTGCCAACCATCTAGCAAGTATTTCCTGCAGGACCAGATAAGTAGGCAGAATGAATGGCACAACCTGTCTTTGGATGCTCTACTGGGAAGAAGCTGAATACTACAACACTTCTCTTTTACCACACCCCCAAATCACTTCCTCATCTACATATTAGAACAGAAAATCTTTACCATCAATATCCTCAGCTTTGACCTCAGCATCAGAATGAGACACACTCACAATTTTGCAATGGCTAGAACCTGAATTGTCTGGTAACCAGAGTCAAATCTTCAGCTTTCTTCATCAGCCCTGTGCATGATGCAGCCTTGTCAAGCAAAAATACCTTCCATTTTGAAAATCTAAAAGCAGCTTGAATAAGATTAAATATATTACCAAGATAAGGTGTTGAGGTATATATTGAAACCCAAATATGTTTATCAAGATAAATACTGAAACATTCTGTATAGTTTTGGAAGAGTGCAGTGTCTGAAAGAAAATAGTAAACTGCAGTGATCTTAGATACATATTTAGGTCTGATTCATTACATGGTTTTTATGTCTGATTCATTACATGCTCCCTTTGCTGCATTTTAATTCACCTGAGCTTAGGTTTTAATGACTTCTCTAAACTCAAGAAAAATATTAGTTGAGTTACCCATGATGATTCATGAATCCTTTTCAAAACAGCATCTGGCACTCTTCATCAGGGACTGTAGCGATAGGACAAGGGGCAATGGATTTAAACTTACACAGGGAAAATTCAGTTTAGGTACAAGGAAGAAGTTCTTTACTGTGAGAGTAGCGAGGCACTGGAAAAGGTTACCCAGAGAAGTGGTAAACGTTCCATCCCTGGCAATGTTCAAGGCCATATGGGACAGAGCCTTGGGCAACATTGCCTAGTGCAAAGCTCCCAGCCCATGGCAGAGAGCTGGAACCAGATGGTCTTAAGGTCCTTTACAATGCAAACCATCCTATGATTCTATGATTCTCAGAGGTCATCAAGCCTACAAAAAAATTTTATTGGTAGACTGGTATTCTTGTCCTTTAGGGCAAGTTTATGCTCTAGGATAAGTCTGGCCTTGACCGCTACACAGAGCACTAATAATTCTCATATATTCCAGTACCTATAAAACATTTTCCAAATAGTTTATAGTAGTTTGGCTTTTTATACATAATGTAGCAACAGAATCTGATCAAATTCAAACTTAATTCAGAACTAGCACGGGTTTCAAAACAAGAGCTTGCTGAAACTTGTGGGCACTTTTCTACAGATTCCTTGTGATTTGTATCTGGACCTAATTGAAAATTCACAAAAGCCTAGAACTATTTAAGTAGAGAAGCTTGGTTTACAAACCAAATCATCATCTTACTGCACAATCATCTCTGCTTTGCTATCTAAAGAGTCTCATCATCTCTTCTTAGTGTACATTTTAATACAAAGTTCTCAACTTCCAAACTCTTTTAAGATGCTTCAGCCCTTGACAATTTTTCCACATTCTTATTTTCTGATTTTCACTAACACTTTCTTAAGTTTTTCTGTCTACACTTCCAAGGACACTAACTTGGAATTTTATTTTTTTTTAGAGTTTATCTATAAACTCCTTGTTTCATACCATGCATACCTATGAACCATAGATTTCTGAAATTTAAAGAAATGCTACTAGCAATAATTAAAACATATAGGAAGAATATTTAATACAGCATGCTTATGTACGTATACATAAACTTGCACACACTTAAATTTATACAAATGAGACATGAAGTTCCATTAAAGCTAATGAATACCCTCCAGCAGCATTTTCAAGACTGTGTTGCTTTACTTTCCCTACAGAAAGAATGCAGTCACCCAAATAGTTCTTTATCAGCTAAATCTTGCTCATCTTGCTTTGTAATCAACATTCATTCAATTCAAATTACCTAAAAGAGGAAGGCAGCAGACTTTGGCTTTGCAGACTGCTATTCATTCACACAAGTAAGATGAAGATCCTATGTTCATGTTCTTATATAATGAGATAATGACTTTTACTTCAGTTAAAAATAGCAAATGTGATTGCAAACTAAAAATAAGCCAATTTTCTAATTATTACTTAGAACAAGAGATGCTTTTTATTTCCCAATATCACGTATGAACAAAATTTTCCAATTTTTCAGTCATACAAACATTTTATGAAAAAAATATGGGTACAGCACTAAAGGAGGAACATTACAGTCTGCAGGAGTCTATTTTAGTGCATGATTGAAAATAAGCATGGCAAAGTCTCCTGGCAACACTTTGTGTAAAGACACAGTAAGCAACCAAGTCTAAGTTACATGCACAGTAACTGAATGCTCAGGCTTTCATTTCCTATCCAACAATATTTCCATGGTGCTATGTACTCTTAAGGAGCTGTTGCACTCATTTCAGTAGCAGACAATCCATGTAAGACTGTAAGCAGTGAACTTATTTAATAGAAGATTAGAAGTCAAATATTTCAGATAAAAAGTAAAATGCAAAAAGAAGGACTACTAAACATTTTCCAGTCATCTTCCTCTGATCTTTCAAAAGATCATGATCTCTTAGTTAATATAATTTTTAATCAGAGATCTTAATGTCATTTCTGCAGTAGCTGTTTAACAGAGTAAATCTGATAGTTGCAAGGGCTGGCCATGAGCAGGTATTTGGCAAATCTGTCTCTATGGCTTTGATTGTGCTGAATACTTTATAAATGCTTTAACAGTTGTGACAAACTGATCACTTATTCAACACAGGATTATCACAAAGTTATCACAAACTCTGCTCACCAATAAGCCAGGCACAGCCTGTGACACTACTGTTCAGGGGCTTGGGAGTGGGTTTATTTTTCCCCACAGTGACAGATACCTCAAGAAGCCTTGCAGTCCAACTGTCAGCATCTTAACTATACTCTTTATGCCTAAGGATTGCTTTAAATTTTGAATTGCCTTTTGAGTTTTGAACACCATTCATAAGAGGATTTTGACCGCAGTTACAGACCACAAAATATGATGTCTGAACACTTCCTCAAGAAGAAGCAGCAGTCTTGTGCATTCTACATAGCAGTAAACCAGGGACTAAATTATAATCCTGACATTGACATAAACAGCGAGAACTGAGCAGATCAATTTACCACCATCCCCTATTTAACCTATGTATGGTTCCAACAGCCAGTTTGGGGATTAATTACTTACGATTTACTACCTTCTGCATGCTATAACCACACATTATTACTGTAATGTAACTTCTTTTGCAGATTGTTACTGAAAGAAAATGTGGCTTGCTTTTCCTTCTTACCATGCAGTTGTGCTAGAAAACTAGTTCTCCTAGTCCAGTAAGTGAAAAAGCAAAGAAACACTTATTCCACCTGTAACAACTGAGAAACAAGTTCCAAAGATTTACACACTGCACTTTCTCTACTCTGAGGGAGTACACACCCAAGTCCTTGACCAGCAAACAGTAAGAGACCAATCCACCTCATTGCGTTAAATACATAGAGCGTGATTTCATAAGAACAAAAGAAATTCTTCCACATACCTTTCTTAATGTAATAATCATTTGAAACAATTTTTTTTTCTTGTTTCTACTTCTTTGCATGTTCTTTCCTGGGCTTCATTTATCAAATACAGATGGAGATAGCTCATAGAGCTAGAGGGACCTTTGATCTGACTTCATACAGCCACTTGTGTTATCTTATATTCTAACCTATTTTTTACACACATGCACACACGCGCGCACACACACACACACACACAGTGCCATGTATCAGAACAGAATATTCATTGTACCAATTTGGTCCTGTAATTCAGATATAAGTATACTGACATAGTTTTGTGACTGAGATAACATTATTGACCTTTCCTGGTGCACTGCAAGGAAGAGCCATATCCATATAACATACACAGAAAAAATCAACCACTAGAAAAATCAACCATATTCCTCAAGTACATATTCTCAGCTTCCATATCAATGACTGAAATTCATCATCTCCCTGATAATCACTTTTCAACATTTCTTTGAGGATGGAAATCAGCTAAGAAGGCTAAGATGACACAAAAAGTGGAAAAACAGTTGCCAGAGAGAACTTTCATCCTTTTGGACTAGAACAATTCTAGATATGTATGTTCCTTCATTACAATTCATTGTCATGCCTCTTTTTTCATTCTGCGCTGGATACAATCAAATGTAGTCACATCTTGCTCACATTACTTTAAATTCTACCAAGAAAGGGTAGCTCCACAGTTTAATTTCCTGTGCTACTACTGCTAGGCCACTCTAAATTTTCCTCCTTTTTGCCCATGTAAACTGATGCCGACATCACTGTCACCTTCTACCTATTGAGACTGTAAGCAAAATTCGGCAAAGATGTATTCTAAATTCACTATTCTTATATCTGACTCCCACTGCTAACCAAGATTACTACTACTTCCATCTGCCAAGTTCCACTGATACTTTCTTATACTTTTTAAAATACTTTAAATGATACCCACAGTCATGCACAGAACACAACAACTTGCAACTAGTGAATTTTGTCTTTCTTCAGGTTTTATGTCAAAGTGACAAATGGAAGATGCTTTTGTCCTGTGATATTCCAAAATATATGTTTCAGGAGATCTATTCTGTTGCCCTATGTGAATTTGATCAGAATATTTTCCTTTCAGTTATTGAGATGAAGCGTCTTGGCTGCCAAGCAAGCATGATGGTTTAAAAGTCAACATAAAAACGGTGATAAAAATAAAATAGATAAAAATTCACCATTCAGTGCATTTCTTTTTTTTTTTTTTTTTTGGACAGACTAGTTTTCTGACTGTGACTTCATAAAGCAAAAATAGCTTTATTTTAAATACAGGAAAAGTCATTTAAACATGGAAATAGCAATGCTCATGGGTAGAACATAAGAAGAAAAACCAGGACCTCAAAGTTCTATTCATCACTCTGTCAACTCACACAATTTTGACTTAAATATTCTCTCTGTATTTACCCATCCAAGTAAGGTAGTTTGACTTCTACACACCCTTAAAGCATTCAGAGCATTCAGTATCATATTCATCATAAAATTATGGTGAACAAGTACACTTCAAGACTGAAAGCTCTAGTAAGATTTCAGTTATTTTGGTCCCAGGATGGTTTGCAGTGTGTGCAGGGCTTCAAGTAGAAAGGAAAAAAGAAGAGGAAACAAAAAAAAGCTGGAGAGGAACAAAGACAATGGATAAATGGGAAGCCCCTAGTATAGCCTAAGATAAAAAATAATAATTATAAAAATATGTGGAGATAAACAAACTGTGTGATAACATGGCCTCTGGCACAGTACAATTTAAAATCTTTTCATATAACTCAAAACCTGGAAAACCTGTATTTTCTCTCCTCACCGTCCCAGCAGCTAAATTTGCCCACTAGTAAGCAGTAAGCCCAAATGTCTGTAACAGTGAGAAAGAAGGGACAAAAAAGCACTTGAGAGCAACACTCTTACAAAGTAATTTAGGTAAGATCCTAATCCAGCTGGGCATCTTAGGACAAACAGCCTTACCTTCACTCTTGCCTCAGAATACTCCAAAGGCTTCAGGCATTTCCCCCTTTCTCCAGCCTACTCAGACATGTTCTGGTCTGCACAAGCTCACACTTGGGCAGGTCCATTTTGTGCTGATGGGAACATGCTTTATGGGACTGTAACCTATCTCAGCTGAAATGACCAAGTCCCTGATTCTAGGAGACTTGTATTAGAGTAACACAAGCATGCTGCTACTTCCATACCTTCAGCCCATCCTGCTCAGGCCTGCCTAATCCTTCAAAGCAATCTGATCTCTGTGTTATATCTCCAAGAAAATATCAGTTGTATATAATCTTAAACACAGTACTTACTGTCAGAGGCACTCCCAACAAGAAATAGAAGCAAGCACCTAATTATCCCTCTACTCTTCTCCAGGCTTCCCAGCTCAGCTCACAAAAAGCAGCCTTGCTGGGTAGGCTGACTCTGAGTGTACTTGGTGCAGTTCTCTTCTACTTTTCTCATCAGACAGAAATATTAGCACTGATTTTGCATCAAGATGCCCTGATCCGAGGTAACACAAGTAAGGCATAGGTGCATCTGTGCTCACAAGCAGTTCTAAGCCATGCATAGTTCAGCTCCTTAGCAGCATCAATGGAAGAGCTTCCAGTATCTGGCCACCAAGCTTCCAGCTTCATACTACAAAAAAAAAAAAATTGTGGCTGTAAGGCAAAGCACTTGATTTTTAAGATCCCTGAATATTCACTGCTGAAAATGTGTATCTGGAAATCTGATCCTCTATTCAAACTAGACTGTTACTATAGTAAACCTGTGTGCTGGTTATTCAAAGCATGTAAGGAACTGTTGTGCCTGGCTAGGAACTGTCTATAAAAAAGAGACTACATAAGCAAGAGACAAAACCAGGTATTTTAGTTCTAGCTTTCTAAGTCAAACTGCCACTCACATGAACTTCTCAACTCTCTTTAAACTCCAGCAAAATGCGTAACAAGGTATTCTGTATGAAGAAGGAAAGATTATGAGAATTAAAGGTCAGACTGTGTAACAGCCTGGAGAAACAGACTGTCGCAACAGAACACCTGGAGAAAGGCCCTTGTATTCATCAGAGTTACTTTAGTTTTACACTAAAGAGCACAGGTTGGACATGTAAAAGTCAATTTTAGATCCTTTTTTATCTAAATCATCAGATGAAAGAGTACACTGGGTGTATTTTACAAACAAGCTACTTAGTCCAGCACTTTTAGAAGCTTTAAGGAATGCAATCAGATTGTAAAAACTAATGATAGACTGATGCGATGCACATTCTCAGCTATTTATTTTCACAACAGCCTTAAAATCTGAGAACGATGAAATTGTTTTTAATTAGAAAATTAAGATTTTTATGCATCTGACCTATGCAGAAGTTTTGTATAAAGGAGTTCCCAGATTGCTTTACCAGTGTATCAAAAGTAAATACTGAAAAAACTGACAGTCCTTCAAGCCCATAAAGGTACTCACAGACTTCTTGTTTTCTTTGTAGTAATGAGACTTTTAAAGTAGAATGATTAGAGGGCTTTCAAGGTTTCTTGTGCAACTGATAATCTAGATACTTAACCTAAGAAAACAAACCATTACTTTACCTAGATTCTGGTAGATAGATCCAGATCCCTGGTTGTGTAAACTCGCTTTACTTCTTTCAAATCCTAATGTCTCAATCAAATTAGCAGAAGAATTACCATAAAAAAACAACTAAAACCAACCAAAAAAAGCCTAACTTCAACAACTCAAATTTTCTTAGACCAGTATAAGTTACTAAAATAAAGCTTCAACTGATGAGTTAATGTAGACATCAATGTTACACCTCAGAATTTTCTAACATGGATTCTGATGTTATATCTGAATACAAAATAACTCAGAATCAGAACTGAAAATGTTCCAAAAAAGCCCCACCAAAACCAAAAAGCCTTTGACCATGTTCTCCCCTTCTAGAGACCTCATCTACCTTACACCCCAGGCTCCTGAACTCTGGATTCACCTAACAGCACAGTTTCAGCTTGCTCTCTTGTGGCCAACATGAGAACTACAATTCTCCAGCACTGATGTTTCATGGACCATCATGAGTGGTTCTTCTAAAGCATTACAAGCTTCCTCAGCTAACAGACACTTACAGCTGAACCTACTAAATGACTCAACTTTGAACTCATAATCAAGTTAAAGGGACAGAAGCACTCATCTGTTCGCCTGACATGGTCTCAAGGGAGGTGTGTTGCCTACCAGGGGCACGGATCAGGGATGTGGCAGAGAGGCTGCCTGCTCTAGTAAGTCCCACAGACTATTACCCACTTCTGGTGATACACTGGGTGCTAGGGATATAGATAGTAGTAGCCTGGGGAACATAAAGGACTACAGAGCCCTGGGGGAGGGGGTTAGGGGCTCTGGAGCTCAGATAGTCTTTTCGTCAATTCTCCAGGATACAGGGGAGGACCTAAAAAAAGCTAGGATTAGCCAGGTTAATAAATGGTTAAAAGGGTGCTGTCATAGTCAGGGGTTTGGGTGTCTTGAACATGGGACCCAAGTTTGTAGGCCAGGTCTAGTGGGGGCTGGTGGAGCTGCTCTGATAAAGAAGGGAAAGAGCAGTTTTGGTAGGAGGCTTGCCAGACTGGTCAAGGAGGCTTTAAACTAGATGTGCTGGGGGAGGGGAGCATCATTCCATCCCAACACACCCAGTCAGTTGCCAGCACCTATAATAAATGCTTGGAGCAATGTAGAGATATCCCAGCCTCTCCAGCCAATGAGCCGGCTTCAGTTGGAGCTCGGCTCAGATGCCTCTATACAAATGCCCGTAGCATGGGGAACAAACAAGAGGAATTAGAGATGTGTGCATGTCTACGGGGGTATGATATAATAGGCATAGCAGAAACATGGTGGGATGGCTCCTATGACTGGAGTGTTGGAATGGAAGGTTACAGGCTTAGAAAAGACAGGCCTGGCAGGTGGGGAGGGGGAGTTGCCCTTTATGTTATTAGGGATAGGCTGGAGAGTATGGAACTCTGTCTGGGGACAGGTGAGCAGTCCACAGAGAGTTTGTGGGTCAGGGTTAAAGGGAATATAGCTATGGGAGACATTACTGTGGGCATCTGTTACAGACTGCCCGATCAAGGAGAACCTGTGGATGAAGCACTCCATAGACAGACAGGAAAAGCCTCACGCTCACAGGCCCTTGTTCTCATGGGTGACTTCAACCACCCTGACATCTGTTGGAAGGACGGTACGGCCCGGCACAAGCAATCCAGGAGGTTCCTCAATTGTGTAGAAGACAACTTCCTTCTGAAAGTAATAGAGGAGCTGACAAGGAGAGGTGCCATGCTTGACCTCGTGCTCACCAACGGGGAAGGGCTGGTTGGGTAACAGGAAGGGATTTTACAGGTACATAGCAAATAAAAAACAGACTAGGGAGAACATAGGCCCCCTCAGGAAGCTCTCGGAAGAACTAGCTACACAGGATTTGGAGAAGGCTGAGGTTCTGAATGACTTCTTTGCCTCGGTCTTCACTGGCAAAGGCTCTGACCACACCACCCACGTCTTGGAAGGCAGATGCAGGGACTGTGAAAATGAAGACCTTGCGCCCCTGTAGGAGAGGATCTGGTTTAAGACCATCTTAAAAATCTGAACATGCGCAAGTCCGTGGGTCCTGATGAAATCCATCCGTGGGTCCTGAAGGAGCTGGCAAATGAAGTTGCTAAGCCGCTGGCCATCATATTTGAAAAATCATGGCAGTCAGGTGAAGTTCCCGACAACTGGAAAAAGGGAATATAACCCCCATTTTCAAGAAGGGGAAAATGGATGACCCGAGGAATTACAGACCAGTCAGTGTCACCTCTGTGCCTGGCAAAATCTTGGAGCAGATTCTCCTGGAAGGCATGCTAAGGCACATGAAAATCAACAAGGTGCTTGCTGACAGCCAGCATGGCTTCACTAAGGGGAAATCCTGCCTGACCAATTTGGTGGCCTTCTATGATGGGGCTACAGAACTGATGGACAGTGGTAGAGCTGTTGACGTCATCTGCCTGGACTTGTACAAAGCATTTGACACTGTGCCACATGACATCCTTGTCTCAAAATTGGAACGACATCAATTTGATGGATGGACCACTCGGTGGATAAGGAACTGGCTGGATAGCTGCACACAAAGATTTGTGGTCAATGGCTCAATGTCCAGCTAGAGACCAGTAACAAGTGGTGTCCCTCAGGATCGGTGTTGGGACCGGTCTTGTTCAACAACAGACAGTGGGATTGAGTGTGCCCTCAGCAAGTTTGCCGACACCAAGCTGTCTGGTTTGGTTGATAATGCTGGAGGGAAGGAATGCCATCAAGAGGGACCTTGACATGCTTGTGAGGTGGGCTGATGCCAACCTCATGAAGTTTAACCATGACAAGTGCAAGGTCCTACACCTGGGTTGGAGCGATCCCAGACACAGCTACAGGCTGGGTAGAGAAGAGCTTCAGAGCAGCCCTGCAGAGGACTTGGGGGTGTTGGTTGATGAGAAAATGAACATGAGCCAGCTTCAGTGTGCACCTGCAGCCCAGAAAGCCAACCGTATCCTGGGCTGCATCAAAAGGAGCGTGACCAGCAGGTCGAAGGAGGTGATGCTGCCCCTCTACTCTGCTCTTGTGAGACCTCACCTGGAGTATTGTGTGCGGCTCTGGTGTCCTCAGCATAAAAAGGACATGGAACTGTTGGAACAAGTCCAGAGAAGGGCCATGAGGATGATCAGGGGACTGGAGCACCTCCCGTATGAAGACAGCCTGAGAAAGTTGGGGCTGTTCAGCCTGGAGAAGAGAAGGCTGCGTGGAGACCTCATAGCAGCCTTCCAGTATCAGAAGGGGGGCTATAGGGATGCTGGGGAGGGACTGTAGTGACAGGACTGTAGTGACAGGACAAGGGGTAATGGGTTCAAACTGGGGAAGTTTATACTGGATACAAGGAAGAAATTCTTTCCTGTTAGGGTGGTGAGGCGCTGGAATGGGTTGCCCAGGGAAGATGAATGCTCCATCCCTGGCAGTGTTCAAGGCCAGGTTGGGCAGAGCCTTGGGTGACATGGCTTAGTGTGAGGTGTCCCTGCCCATGGCAGGGGGGTTGGAACTTGATGATCTTAAGGTCCTTTCCAAACCTAAATATTCTACGATTCTAAAAAGAGGGATTCCGCATCAGTCTTACTCAAACTCCCCAATCATATTCACTAATAAATACCTGATATCCATGAATTCAGAGATACAGTCCATTCACCCATTAACTCAGTGATCAGAGAATGCAACTGCTTCCGTAACTAAATCAAACTCTAAATATTTTGTTCATTGGTGCTACTGGGAAACATCTTCAAAACCTTCTTATCACAGTAACTGGCTCTAGCATTCATCAGCCTAAATTTATGTATGATACCAAATGAGGGCAATGTCATTTGTCCTTGTGCTATCATCATCCTCCTGACACTTAGCCAACTTCTTCCTTATGTATTTATAAAGGCAGGTGCATTGCTGCAATTACCTATAGCAGAATGAAAGAGATGGCAATATTAAGGCCATCCTATGAAAGAGGAAAACCCGTCATCTGTAAATTTTATATAACCCGTATCTCCTCCAGATTACCACTAAGGATACTGCTTAGACCTATTTCAGAACAAGCTGACTCTAGTCCATTGTCTCCCCCACACCAAGCAGCTCCAAAGTAAAACCCTTCCTTTTTCCTTTACATTTTTCCCCATCACGCCCTACAAGGCCCAAACTCCAGCCCTCATTCCCAACAGCTTTTTCACCTTGGCCTTGCCAAGGCCCCCTCACAGGCTACGCGACAGCTTGTTGTGTGCGTTGGGCTTCCCAAGAACCCTTTGATGGGGCCAGCTCGGCAGCTACCACCATGAGGACACCAGCCCTGAGCCGACAAGAAAGCACCCCCTCACGCCTTACCGCCAAACCACCAACGGGGGCGACTACCCCGCCCCGCCAGCGCATGCGTGCTAAGTGGCGCCCACTGACTGGCTCTCCGCTTGGGACGGCCGTACGCATGCGCGCCACTGTCTGCGCATGCTCTGTGGGTGGTGGGGGGTGGTTCCGGAGATGCTCTGTGTATGTGAGGGGGATGGCGGGCCGTGAGCTGCGGGATGAGGAGAGGGATGAGGGTGCACGGTTGCGTCGCAAGGAGGAGCTGAATCGAAAGGTGAGCCGGGACGGGTTGAGCCACGGCTAACATCGGCGCCTGTAGGCCGTGGCCCCTCGTCCTCCCCGCGGTGCTGTCGGTGTTAAGGCACGTCCAGGGCTGTGCTGCCGCGGGGGAGAGAGGAGGGAGCGGCGGTCCAGTGAAGCCTGTAACTTCAGGCGTGATCAGTGAAATGAGGGCGAGTGCTGTGAGGAATCTGGGGTCTTGTGGCACTGAGTTTTCATTGTAGGGCTCATTTGTTCTTGTCGGCGTCGCTGTTGGCTTTCTGGTGAGGTTTGGAGATTTTTTGTTTATTACCGCTCCAAGTAGAGCTTGAGATGTCAATGAGGCTTTTTTTTGCAGTTGTATCTACTCAAAAAGTGCCAAGGGTTTTCAGTTACAGAGGGTGGCACTCCTCATAAATCTGCTCTATTTCTCCCGTGATACCAATAGGTTTGTTTAGTATGAAATCTGTCAAGTCCTATGGAACTGCTTTGTTGTATAAAGTCAATGATAGTTTTGATTGCCTGGGAGGCTATAAAGCTACGGCATGTATTTCATGTTGTCATTCCTGCTATGCTTAAGTGGCTGGTTTAGCCTGTAGCAAAAGATGACACTGTCTGTTGGCATTACAAGATACTGATATAGCTGCTGGAAAATTTGTCTTTTCTGTATGCCGTGGTCAGTTTGGCTAACCTAGCAACTTTCTGCATTGCACCCGTTCCAGGAGACACGAAGAACAAATTAAAACATGTTGCTTGTTTATGGCGAAAAAGAAAGGCATTAAGTGCCCTCGAACAAGATCCTGTAATTTTTATGGCTTTCATGACAGTCCTCCTGATTGCTCTTTACCTTTCACAGCTGTTATTGTAAAAGAAAATGGGAATACCTGCCAGCTCTGCCAGTGCAGTTGAACAGAGTGGTAAATCCTTCTAAGGGAAGTTCGTGCAAAACTCCAGAAGCAAGGGCTTCTGTTGCTATTAATAACATTTTAAGAGTTTTGACTGTTTGCTGGTTTCATTTTGAATCTGGAGGATACCTGTGATTATAGAGCGTATTGTAGATTTTATGCGAAATTTTGGGTTAAAATTATTTGATGTTTAATTAGTTGTTTGCATGTTTTCTTTACTTCTGGGGGGAAAATGTGATCTCTGATTATAAATAGCTAGAGGTACTCTGGCTTCTCAATAGTGATTGCTTTTGAGGGTAGGAGAAATATTAATCCCTGCAAGATAACCTGTTTCTACGCTTTTTGTATCTACTTCTACTTTGTCTTCAGTGGTCCATTTGGAGAACAGCAACTATATATGCATGTAGCTGTCTTAAAAGAAATCAGTAAGCGTGTTCACCAGCAGGATTATAATACAGTGATTTACTTTTAATAATTGAAGTGCATCTTTTGCCCTTCAGATTAAAGAGCAGAAGGTTGTAGTTGATGAGCTGTCAAATTTGAAGAAGAATCGGGTAAGTATTTACAAATTTGCTTCTGACTGTTTCATTTTAGCATCAGAGAAATAAATATAGAGACAAGAGGGGAAACAGAATTGGAGCACACTGTCTTTAATTTGTTTTAACACAGGTTTTAATGCAGATGTGGGCTGATGTTGTCAGAATAATTTGTCCTTCACTTGTACCATAACACAGTATGTTGTTGGATTTTTTGCCTCTCTTATCTGAGTTCTTTAATTAAGATGTTTGAGTTGATCAGAAGACTTCATGAAGTATTTTTACTTCTCATGTGCATGTGTTTTAAAATAGAATAGTAGCCCTCATGTATGAGAAAAAGCAAAATGCAGACAAGGCATGGGTTGTTCATGAAATGTTTTTGATGATATAACATTAGAACGCTGGTGTTCTCAGGGCAGAAATTGTCCTTCTGGAATAAAAATAAAGGGGTATATAAGTGGATCTGCATCAGTTTCTCTTGCAGGATGGTTGCCAGAGTTTCTTGCTCTGATCTATGCAGTGTTGGTTTTGTTTTACAGAAAGTTTATAAGCAGCAACCCAATAGCAACATATTCTTCCTCGTAGACCGAACAGAAACGCTATCTCGGTGCAAAAGTAAGTTTGCAGTCTAAACATTGTTCAAATAGTTAACTATTTAAAAGCTGTATTTATAGCTGTTAATGATTGCAAAAGTGTGTTAAAATGAAAAGGTGGCAACTGTGTATCAAATACAAAGTAGACTTAAGACAGGCTTGTTTTTCTGGATTGGATAAATGTGAAAGTGTTATGTAGGAAGAGGGAGAATGTCTATCCCACAGAGGAGCTGCTATTGTCAGTGCCCTTTGGGAAGCTGTATACTGGCTTGTCCCTTAAATAAAAATAAAAAAGCCTAAAAATTGCATGGGATGAGTAGGAAGAAAATAACATTAGTTTAACTGGAGGTTAAGTTAGAAATCTTCAGGTATTTGAAAGAAAGGATCTGTGAAATTATGAAGATAGTAGATGGATGATAAAGAGAATTGATGGTTGAACAAATGTTAGAAATGTGTAACTTTAGATGTATGAATTTGTTTTCTGGAATGCACAATTTCTACTTTAATTTTCTTTCCCTGTCAACTCACTACTTTATGAAACTGATTATTCATGTATTTCTTACACAGATACATTAGATGAATTAAAGAAGGCACATCAGGAGATGGAAAATTCAGAAAAGACTAAAATCAAGAAATAGTTCATCTGAATTCAAAGCCATCATGTGTGGTATTTGTTGCGTTGTTACCTTGTGTAGACAGCATGCTATTCATGGTTTCTTTAACGAAGACATACTCTGCCATCTTAGAAGAAGAGGACCAGATAGTAGCCAGCAGTTGATAAAAACTCTGCCTGATCTCCCTTACGAGTGCCTGTTTTCTGGCCACGTACTTCACTTAAGAGGACTGGTGACTCCTCAGCCTCTGCAAAATGCCAATAGCAGTATTTTTCTTTGGAATGGAGAAATTTTTGATGGAGTGCATGTAGGAGATCTAGAGAATGATACTGAAGTTATGTTTCATCATCTTGCATTATGCAGTAGTGAAGAGGACATGTTATCACTATTTTCATCAGTTCGGGGCCCATGGTCTTTTATTTATTATCAAGCATCTAGACACACTTTATGGTTTGGTAGAGATTATTTTGGTCGCCGTAGTTTGCTTTGGCAATGCAGTAATGAGGTCAACAGTGCTTTCTGTCTTACATCTGTAAGTGCTTATTCTGAATCAGGTCACCAATGGCAAGAAGTCCCAGCATCTGGAATTTTCAAAATCGATCTCAAAGCTTGCACAGCAACTAAATCTTGGTCTTTAACATTGTTTCCATGGAAGTACAGCTGCACAGAGAAAGCAGTAGAAGAAATACTCATTAATGTTCTGGACCAAGTTTCAAAAGACTTACCAAACCACATGCGTGTTGTGATGAATGAATCAAAACTGTGTCTCAGAGCACCAGTTATCCCCTTAAATAAAACAATTTCTGAAGCTTCAGGTCAATGTCCAGGCACTAATGCTAGCAACATTACTCATACGGTTTCTGTAGAAACCCTTCAAGGATTTCTTGCAGAGGAGCACAAGAAAAAGTTAATTTGTCAGTTTATTGATGTTTTAAATGAAGCAGTAAAGAGACGGGTTTTATCTCTCGTTAGAGCTGAAGATCAGGAAACAAGAGAAGTTCCAAGCATGTCTAACAGAAAAGCACATATTGCAGTGCTCTTTTCTGGTGGCATTGATTCCATGGTTATTGCAGCCCTTGCTGATAAACATGTACCTTTGGAGGAACCAATAGATCTTCTCAATGTAGCTTTCATGCTGAAAGAACAAGCTAAGCAAAGGGGTACCTCTAAAAACCATACCAACGGGGAGGTACAGCTTGATCTGCCATGTCCTCAAGAGAGTCGTCAAGACCTTGATGCTAAAACTTGTGCTTGTTTCTCTTGTTTTGATGTTCCTGACAGAATCACTGGTAGGGCAGGACTGAAAGAATTAGAGGCCATTAACCCTTCAAGAACCTGGAACTTTGTGGAGATCAATGTTACACCAGAAGAGCTGAAAAAAATGCGACAACAACGCATTAATCACTTAATTTATCCACTGAATACAGTCTTGGATGACAGCATTGGCTGTGCAATTTGGTTTGCTTCCAGAGGGGAGGGTTTTATTAGTAACCAAGGAGAGCTGAAACCATATAGAAGTCCTGCAAAGGTACTGATTTTTTTGTTGTTATTTTCTGCCTTGTGCTTGACCTGTGAATGTAAAACTAGTTCTGTTGTTTCAGAAATCAGCAAGGGTCTTTAATATTCATAAGGCTTCTGAAATTCAGTGGCATAATGTACAATAGTTCAATAATGACAATCTTTGTGTAATTCTGGAGTTAAAAACTACATTCAGTTATTTTATGATGTAATATGAATGGCTTTTAATTGAGCTTGAATAAGCAGCAGTGTGATTAGGAAAAAATAATAACCATCATCTGTCATCTTTGGTGTTTCAGCCCCAGTAGTGAGTAAGAGTTGTTCAGTCCAAATTGAGCAGCTTAACAAATTCAGTTATATGTTAATGAATTATTAAATAATTGTGTTTTGTGCCAGCATTCCAGCCCTTGTAAAATCATTACCTTCTTTAGGCATGCTATTTATGTGACAAAATAGCAAAGAGTAGTGGCAGAAAAGATGACTGTTTGGAAGTGTTTGTAATTAGTGTCTGATCGAATGGCAGAACTACAAAAAAGTAGCTCTTTCCCTTTTGTAACTTGTTTTCATGTGTTTAGTATTAAGTAAAATCTCTTTAGCTACTAAATGATTTTATTTGGAATTTGACTCCTGTTTCTCACCTCCTAATTTCCTGATGCTTGCATAGGGATGAAGAAT
This sequence comes from Pezoporus wallicus, assembly GCF_028554395.1. Classification (NCBI taxonomy): domain Eukaryota; kingdom Metazoa; phylum Chordata; class Aves; order Psittaciformes; family Psittacidae; genus Pezoporus; species Pezoporus wallicus. The sequence continues at coordinate 737,244 of NW_026640647.1, forward strand.
AAAGTGATTAATTTCAGGAATTTGCAGTCCACTGCTGAGACTCCTGTTACTTTCCTACTAATTGCTAGATTCTAAAACCACAAAAAAACCCCAACCAACAGCAGTAAGTCCCCCAAGAAATGCAGTAGTTAGCTTAAAAACTGCTACAGAACACAGCTGATTTAGTTCACGGATCTACTTCAGGATGTGTTCATCTCAGATTTGCAAAACATACAAATTCATCTTAGGTTCAGGATGTGTTGAAATAGGTCATGAGTTAATAAAACATGAAGCGAAAATGTCATTTTCCCCATCGGGTACCTACTGCTATGTACAGGTAAAAAAGCAGTTGACCACTGGCTGGTGTCAGATGAGTAAAACACACTTGACATTCACTGTTATAGTTAAGTGCTGTTGAAAGCATAGCAGTGGATCAGCTATAGTAGTGTTTTTTCCCTTCATAACATTTTATGTACTTGCTGAGTAGACAACAATTATAAGACATTTTTACATTGTGTGATGCAGTTACTAACCCAGTATTGTAAATAAGTAATCTGGGTGTAACTATTTAGAACATATGATATACTACATAATCTTCAGCACCATTTTTTTTATAAAGGCTGGTGTTTAGCAAATGCTCTTCATTGTAATAGAAACTAACAAAGACGTTCTTCAAAGATAACTGGTGAATTTCTGATGGATAGAACATTATTTTGTGGGTTTTTCCTTGTATCAGTAGAAATATGTTTGTGTACTTCTAGGCCTGATTGTAAACCTATTTCAAGTTCCAGTGACTTTGGAACTTTTTCAGGCTCTGTAAATGTGTAAGGCACATCCCATCAGGATAGGTGATATTTAGATGATGTATATTGAAGTGACTCTCCTTAAGATGCAGTTAAACATTTAAGATGTTACATATTATTTACTTGCATAGCTACTAAGAAATATTTATTTTATTCTGGTTACTTAGGTTGTGCTTACAGGCATTGGAGCAGATGAACAGCTTGCTGGCTATTCTCGACACCGTGTTTGCTTCAAAAAATATGGCTTCAAGGGTCTGAATGAAGAACTTGAAATGGAGTTAGATCGCATTTCTTCCAGAAATCTTGGTAGAGATGATAGAATTATTGGTGACCATGGAAAAGAAGCCAGGTATTACTGTTGTAACTTAAAGCAAAACTGGTTTTGCTGGTTAGATTCTGCTTTAACACTAGCAACAGAGAGCTTAATTGAAAATTCTCTACATTTTGTTGTCTCAAATTTTGTTGCAGTTTTGTTAATGTGTTGTGCGTGTTTGTTGTTTAGAAGAAGTGGTCTCTAGTACTATAGAAAAGTTACCTAAGGAAATGCAGCAATGTGGGTTTCCATCTAGAGCTTTTAAAAAGCACCAACACATGCTGAAATAGGCAAAATGAAGTTGATTTTATTATTTTAGCTGGAACAGTCTTTCTGCACACCTTTGAAGTGCCCTGAAATGGTCATCTGGGGACTCTGAGACTCTGGAGACTGACAACATAATGTGGAAGCCACATATTCCTGTCCATGTAGTAAAGGCATCATCAGTATCTATTGTATTTCCTGGTTGCTAAGTCAGAATAGTTAAAGCAGCATTTTTTTTGTGGTTACTTCCGTCATGTTACCACTTGCTACTTGAAAAAAATTCCTTAGGTGTAGTCCAGTAGCATAGGCCACTCAGTGCATGAAAGGTCTTTTTGTGTGATCTTTCTGCCGGTGTTTTGCCAAATCTGTTCTTGGTTGCATGTTTTCAGTTTAGAAAAACCAAACCCCTTGGAGTGGAGAACAGGCAGTGCTGTTAATCATGCATGTGGTTAGATCTGAATGCCTGGAATTCAGGATGTTGTCAGAATTTGTTGTGTAAATATTTTTGTGTCAAAGTTACAGTCTAGCTTCCTACAATATATGGTAATACTTAGAAATGACCTTGAAGTGTTACATTTATATTTGTCTTGCTCTGCCATTGTTTTTTCTGATTTTCTCCATAGTTTTCATTTTGTATAAACCCAGTATTTCTGATGCTTGTTTTTACTCTTTTCTTTGCTTCACTTTTGAAAACTTCCAGACTTCTGAATTTAAACATAATATATATTACGTTTGCTTTCTCCAAGACAGTGTAACTGTTTCAAAGATGTGCTTCATTACTGGGACACTAACATTAATGGTACATCTATAGTTAAGAATTGACACAGATTCTGAAGTCTCTGCATGTGGTAAAGGGGAAAAAAAACTGTTATACATGGGGAAAGACCTTTTAAATATGTCTGTCTTTCCTTCAGGTTTCCTTTTCTTGATGAAGATGTTGTTTCATTCCTCAGTTCTCTGCCCATCTGGGAAAAAGCTGACTTGACTTTACCTCGAGGAATTGGTGAGAAGTTGCTTCTTCGTCTTGCAGCCAAGGAGTTTGGCCTCACAGCCTCAACCATTTTGCCAAAAAGAGCTGTACAGTTTGGATCTCGGATTGCAAAGCTAGAAAGCAACAGTGAGAAAGCATCTGACACATGCAGCAGACTGAAGTAATTTTCAGTAGATGAACTATAAAGCTACATCTTGAGATGCTGCATTTATTCTGTATACAATTTCAGTAAATCTTTTGGAGGTTTCTTAAAATGTTTGGTCTATTTTTTTATGTACTAAGGCATTATTATTAAGCATCAAAGGAATGCACATAGATGTGAACTTGTACTAGAAACTTACTATGAACGCATTCATGGAGGGGAAGAGAGGATAGCCAGAGGCTGGCTTTCCCACCCTTCCTAACTTGATGTCAGTGGTGCAAAAATCATGGATCTGTCTGGGCTGTCATGTATACTGAATTCAGTAAAGGACGTCTTCTGTTGTATAACAGGGCTGGTCCTGCAGCTGTGCTTTAGGAGAGGGTTTAGGCTGTGATTTTAGAAGGGAATGTGCAGTAAGGAGCTGGCCTGAGATGCGAGAGCCAAAAAGAGCTGAGTGTCTTAAGCCTTGTTGCCTCTTAGGAGATCTGCGCTTAAGCATCATGCTTGGCCACACACCCCCTGGGTGCTTTGGGGCATCCTGTGCAGCTTTGCAGTCCTTGGCCAGTTCTGCAGGGCTGCCTTGGTTGGTGGTCCACAGCACAGGGCTCCCTCTGCTCCTGGAGAAACTGGGAAGTTCCCTCCAAACTGTTCTTTGTCCCTCCTTGGCTCCCTAGCTTGCTACCTCTTCTTTTAACTTTAGCTTGGCTACTTTTACTCCTGAAGTTGCAAAGCATCCATTGTGTACTTCAGTCAATATATGAATGGGCTTCCTCTGAAGAAAAGCATGAGTTAGCTTGTCTTCCTAAATGTGTATGGAAGGATTGCAAAGTTCACATAAGAAAGACTGGATATGAGCTGTCCAGTGTTTTTTGTAAGTTTGGAGTTTAGTACTCAACATGCTACCTTACAGTTCTAGTTTTTGTGTTTGTCCAATCAAATAGAGAAAAGAAAAATACCAGAAAAAAAAAAGGCTGGGATCATTACTTGTAAAACATACAGATCATTGGATCTCATGCAAAATTGTAAGATGACAGGAAATGCCGTAGATGAACACATTTCCAAAAGAGCTCATTTTCCACTGTGGTATTGAAGTGATGGGTCAGATTTTTCAAAAGTCCACTGTACTTGTAAGCTCCCTCTAAAGATAACAAGAGCTGCATTATTTTAGCCAACCTCTTCCTTCAGCAAAGAAGGAACCCAACCCCATTTCTTTTTTCTTATGTCTTATGCCTATAATAAAGACCAAATGGAGGCCTCTCTTAGCACTACATTATTGATTCATATTAGATCTGATTCCATTACAGTTGTACAAATCTATCTCATTGAGTAGATTTTTCAGACAACTGTGTGATCTGTTTCCTTTGACGTAATGAGATAGGCCAGGAAATTGGTATGACAGCATTTCTAAATCCTTGATACAAGACATCTCCACTTCAATATTTAAAGAAGTCTTTGACATAATTACTTGGGGCATTGTTCCCATGTATGCATTTTGGAACAGCTTTAAGTATTTTAATTAAATAATTTTTGCTGTGTAAACTCTTAGTTGAGATACATGTAACAGTGATCCATTAACTGTATTTACAGTATCACGCAAGAAAGTGTGGTGTTAGAATCAAGCTCTCTGGTTCTAACAATAGTAGTTTTGGTAGGCTTGAGACACACTGGAATCACTCCATCTCCAGAAGGCTGTGCCCTTCATGGGAAATCTGAATTGCATTTTATCTGTATTTATTGTCTCACAAAACAGCTTTCTAGGGGTTTCTTCCTCCTCATTGTTCAGAAAATTTGGAATCAGTGAGACTTCTGATCAGTGAGCCACATGTATAAACATACTGATGGACAGGGCCTATGAAATGTGGCAGTGTTCAAGGCCAGGTTGAACAGAGTCTTGGGTGACATGGTTTAGTGTGTGGTCTCCCTGCCCATGGCAGGGGATTGGAACTAGATCTTAAGGTCCTTTCCAACTCTTAACTATTCTATGAGTATGATTAAATGATATATTGCTGTGCCAAGAAGATAAACTACTTAACACTACAGCTAAAATACCAAAAGGTAAATTACTTGTAGTTGAATCCTATGAAAACACCACTCCAGAAATGCTACATAACAAAATGTAGATACTACATACACTTCCAATGCTTTTTTTCTCCCAGAAATTAAGTACTGGAGAAAAAATAATGCATGTTCTTGATTTGTTACATCTTGCCCTAAAATAATAAAAAAAATAAAAATACAAAAAATCAGGTAAGTCTGGCTGTTCATAACTGTCCCACAAATCCCAGTTACTTGTTTGTATTTAAATGAAGGCAGTTTTCAACAAATGCATTATCAATTAGGAAACTCTTAATGAAGAGGTACTTAAAGTATTTATTCCAGTAAATACCACTGCCATGAATAAATCTTATGATTATCAAAAGGCAAGGTCAAATAACATTCACATCAGAACTGAGAAATTGCATCTTAACAGCTGACCTACACTGTGATCAGCTTTACTGAGCAATTTATAAAAAAAGGCACAGATCCCATACCCCAAAATGATTATTCTGTATAAACAAAAATAGGCTTTTGACATGACCAACAGAAAATGAGGTACTGCTGAAATTCAGTTGTACTGGCACAGCTAATACACACTGAGATCTTGAAAATGTGTGCTCTCTCACATAGACTTTCTGTAACTTTTCAGTTGTAGAAGGTATGATTTTTTAATATGTAGTGTAAATTACAAACCTTACATAAACTATTATATTGTTAAATTACAAACCTCACATGAATTATATATTACATTGTTAAATTAGAATATAGTAGGTATTATAAATATATAAAGCTTATTAGTAAGTTACAAAGTGTAAACAATGGAGATTTTTTCATTTGTGTAAGTTTATATTTATTAGAAAGTACACTTAATTTTTAGTTGTGTTAATCCCTAGAACTCTTAGACATCTATGGAACAGTAACTGGAATCACTTTGGTGATACCACACAGCATTTATTTCTCTGGTAGGTGATTTTCAACACTTGTAAACCAAGTGCCGTCAGTAAATGTAACATCATTGAAAAAGTTTTTAGTGAGAAATTTATAGTTGCATTTACTTTACCAAGCTACTTTTTAAGATGCCAACTGTAGTATCGTTTTTAGTCTTGGCACCTTGATGGAATCTTCTGCAACTCTTTTTGAAATATCAATTCCAAGGGGAGCTCTGGAAAACAGTAGAATTACTTGCTAAAAATAACATTATTGCTGCATCCCACAGATGTGCACAGTCACAGACTTTTATACAATGAGCATGGGAATCACAGTATTTTTGCAGATTGCCTGCACTGTAAGACTGTGTGACCATTAACATGGTCAATCTGAAGCTGCACCTAGAAACACCTTTACATTAAGGACACGTTTGCATCTGTAGTCATTCCAGACTCAGGAGAAGAGACAATTGTGATTTCAAAGCTGGTTTTGGGGGATGATTTTTTTGGACTCTGATTTTAGTTGATAATTCAGTTTGCATCTCACTGTTGAATGCAAGATACACTAGACATTCAGAAGTGTCTTCTATTATAATCTTAAACAATGTATATAGCAAATAAAACTTAGTATTTTATTCTCTTAGATAGATAAAATGAGTTATTTTTCAGGAAGAGTATTTTATCAATTTTTCATTTGAAAACTATAAAACAAGGGATTTTTTTATTTTTTTTTTTAAACAGATCCGAGGCTGCTTTCCTGGAAATGAAAGGAGGGAAAAAAAAGTCAAATTTAAGGCCAGCCGGTACTTTGAAATACTAGTGTTTTGTTTGGCCTTAAGCCTAGATCTACTTCAATCCATAGAACAAGCCTTAACTAACAAGTTATCAAAATAATTAGTAAAAAAAAAAAAAAAGTATGATCAGATGCTATGTTAATTTTTTTTTTTAATTGATTCCTCATTATAAATACAGAGTTTGACTTGGAGCACGTTGATTTATGTCTACAGTGACTGAAAAGCTTAACTTGCTCCAGTTTTCCCAGCCCACAATAGTAATGGGAAGAGAACATGGAACTGATACAATGGTAACTGACACATTTGCATTTCATACATTGAAAAGGGAGTGATGGTAACTTTTAAAGCTTACCTGCACTGCAAAGACACTCCTCATCAACCTCTGCTACTCTTTCTATCTGCACCTCCTTCCACTTTAATTGGCCATAGTAAGCGAAGAAACAGACTGTTGAACAAATTGAGTCACTTACTTTGGTTCATAGCGGATGCCTTCAGTACTGTGTAAAACACCGAGTCCTGCACGTAACCTTTCAATGCCATTCCTAAGCAAGAAAACAATTATCTAAAAATGCGATGTCATAAATATGCATACATTGTTCAGTCACCATGAACATAAGTTCTTGCCTCTGTCAGCTTTTAAAGAGCATTAAAGAAATACATGTAAGGAGAAACAACTCTTACCATGCAATCATAACACCATTATCAGTGCACAGCCTTGGAGGAGGACACAGAAAAGCAAAACCATTTATATCTGCCAAAGTCCGCAGACCTTTTCGGATATACTCGTTACTTGCAACTCCTCCTGATATAACCTGAGAGCAGTTGCAAAAAGAAAGAAGTCATTAACTCAAAAGTACTGATTGGTCACTCTCAACATCCTATTTAAAAGAAAGGTTATCAGATGAAGTTCTGAAGGCAGCAATGAATAATGTGTTTGAAGATTAAAACATATCTTTGGAAATGAAAACATATCAGAAAAGGGTATGATAACTGAGCTTTACTATACTAATAGAATCATAGAATAGTCAGGGTTGGAAAGGACCTTAACATCATCTAGTTCCAACCCCCCCTGCCTTGGGCAGGGACACCTCACACTAGACCACATCACCCAAGGCTCTGTCCAACCTGGCCTTGAACACTGCCAGGGATGGAGCATTTATCACTTCTTTGGGCAACTTGTGCCAGTGCCTCACCACCCTCACAGTAAAGAACTTCCTCCTTATATCTAACTTGAACTTTCCCCTGTCTAAGTTTGAAGCCATTACGTCTTGTCCTATCACTACAATAATATGAATAAAATGAATAAAAGAATAAACCCATAACTAGAACAGCTATCAAGTACTGGAGAGGACTAGGTCAAATTACATAGCCTAAATTATTATGAAAGGTCAAATTAGAGATGTTTTTTACCATCTATCTCAAAACCAAACCATGAAACACTTTATTGTGAATATTTATATGACTATTACTTTAACCCTGGTATTTTGTCAATACATACTGACACCTTCCTCACTTGTCAAGGGAGAAACTACAGCAAGGCATGTCCATCTTCAAATGATGTTATAGAGCCAAATATAAAAAGGGGGAAAAAACACGTATACCCACCAAAGTTGCATTTTTTGATGACAATATGCTATTTTTCATGCAGAACAGCATGGCTCGGTACGTCCGCTGCATAATATGCACAGCCACTGTGTGCTGCACAGCAGCAGCAATATCCTTAACACAGGAAAGGATCTCACCTTCTTGAATACCTATGGAAATGCATGATCAAATGGGTTTTCCTGAGTATGCATCACCAAAAACATAGTTTACATCTGACTTTGTTTAAAAATACCTTCTTCTTTTTCTTTTTGTGTAATGGTGTTATTGACAATGTTCTGAAGTCCAGAGAAAGAAAAGTCACAGTTACGATACTGTTGCATGGGAAGTCTTAACATGATCTGCTGCCGGTTTCCAGTCTGAGCCAAGTGCTCTATTGCCTTCCCCCCAGCCATGCTGTGGCACTCAGGGTGCTTTCTTAAGGATAGTCTTCTAGCTACCTAGGGAGATAATAACAGACTTGGAACAGAGCACTACATCAACTCCTCCTGTAACTGCATTCACTGCATTGTAGTCTGTGGATTAAAATTCAAAACCACAAAACCCAATCAACATGCAATTACAAACCAAGTGCGATATGGATGAGGCATACACCAGCTGGATTTTAAATTAGAAATGCAATTTTAGAACAATTTGGGCAGACATGAGGTCAACAAACTTTGCAGGAAACATTAATTACCTAATTTTTATGCTATAGGAAACACACCCAGACTGTCATATTGTGTTACCAGATAAACAGGAACAAAGCTGGTTTCAACCTTCAACAACCCCCTCTCTGATCTACTCTCTTTTTCAATACAGACAACTACTGTTTAACAACTCTGCTTCTGTTGGGTCACTTGCAGTTTTGTTCTCAGTTTTACAGATCGTACCCAAGACCCAGTAACCTTTGATTCTGAAAGCCAAAACAGGCTTTTCAAACTGTACAAGAAACCCGGTAAGAATTGTTTAATATGTATTGCTTTCCACCTGACAGCATCCTTTAAAACACCCCTATCCATCTTCTCAAATTCATAATAATCCTTTGTATAATGAGTGTCCATGAAGCTTCCAATACCAGTTTTGGTGATGTTGTCTATTTGCTAAAAATCAATTTGCATATGTTACAACTGATGTTGTATGTAGATTTTTAAGAGCTTGTTGTGTATTAAATGTATGGCATTTCAAAATAGGAAAAAAAAAACAAAACAAAAAGGGTTAAGTAAACCTTATACTGCACTGTATTCCTCTGCATGCACTGATGAAAGTATTACTATATTCTAGTGTAAAGGCAATAAAAAAAAGCTAGATTTGCTTACGTAAAGAAGTACTACCTTATCCAGCATGTCCCCTGGTGCTATATCTATGGACTGTCCAAGCAGAAGGAAATCTGAAACTCCCTGTGCTACTGCCAAGAGACAGTGGCCTCCGGAGAGCAAAAGCACCAGGAAGGGAAACTCCAGGTGACAGGTCAGCCTGACGGTCAGGGCGTGAGCCTCCATGTGATGGATGGGTATGAATGGCTTCTGGTACTTGTTCACTAAGTCCAGGCTGTACTGCAGCCCCACACCAAGGCTCAGTGCAAGTCCTGGCTTGACTGTGGTGGCGACAGCGGTGAGGTCAGGTATGGAAACGCCACTGGTACCAAGCGCCTCTTTTACCACTCGCTCAATGTTTTCTCTGTGAAGCTGCTGTGCTACCACAGGAATTATTCCACCTGTTCTGGTAAAAACAAAGAACTACCATATATTTGTATTTTTTAACAGACAGGATGGCAAAAAAACAGATTTCAAACACCTCTAAACCTTGACAAACCTTGCCTGTCTCCTCAGTACATTCTGAACTGCCTTGTTTAGTATCAAGGGCATCTCTGCACTGAAGAGAGCGTAGTTATCTCTGGGAGATCAAAAAGTCTGTAACTTGCCCTTTTGGGGCACACATAAATCTTAAGCGGATCTCAATACTGTTCCAAAACAATGTCTGCTCAATATTCACAGCCCCTCACTTGTCAGTCCAAGTACTTAGCCACCAATGCCTACATTGGATACATTTTCCCTTTAGAAAATTGAGACATTTGGAGGTTTTACCAGTAATAATGATTTCGCCTTTGATTCAAGCTATATCAGTCTCTTTTTGAAAGAAAATACTGGAGCAAACTTGAAAATGCACTGCTTTTCTTTCCTTACCCACAGCAGTATCTCTGCCAGGATGTGTTTTGGCCCAAGGTAGTCTTTACACCTACTCATTTACTGGGTTATCTGGGGAAGACTTTTATACGGAAGATACTACAAGGAAGAATGACAACAAAATCATTAGTAAGGTGAAAGCCCCAAGAGAAGTACGCTCTTACTGTAAATGGACTTCCTTCTGGCAGTGCAGCGCCTCCCCCAGAACGCAGCCGGCATCGTCCACCACGGCAGCGCCGGTGTCATCGCAGCTCGTCTCGATTCCCAGAACCAGCTTCCGAGGATGCCGTTTTCCAGAGGGATCAGATCTGCTTCTCAACCACGCGGCTCGGCTGTGTTTAGCTGACTTCAGAAGGCTTTTGGCAATGCTGTTCATTGGTGGTGGTTATGTCTAAAAGAGAACTGAATAGTTTATTATCGCTGGAGGGTTTTCAAGCATGTGCTCTATTTTCCTGAAGAGGTGGTACTGCTTTTCACGTCGTGAATGATCGTACATGATATTTAAGACCCCACAAAAAGTTATGCGCTACCGTCTTTATCTCAACCATGCTTCAGGAGGAGCTCTTCGCCCACATCTCCAGTGCACGGTGCTTCTGCAGCCCTGAGGCAGGGCACCAACCACAGCGTTAACCCCAGCCCCGCGGTCCTCGATACCCAGCTCTCTGCAGCTTTACCTCCAACGCCCCTCTTTCCTGCCCCACCTTCAAGCGCTCATTTCCACCCGCAGCGGGCCGACGGCACAGGTAGCGGGTACAGGCGGAAAGTGCGACCCTGCTCGGCCCGCCGTTCCGCCAGGGCAACGCAGACCTCCTGCTCCACCGCGCACCCACGCCGTACCCTTGTATCGCGATAAATCTCCACCTCGTGCCCTCCCCTCTTCCCAGCGGCACGTTTCCGGTGCACCGGCGGGTCACGGGGCGGTGCCCGTGGCGCTGCCACCTCCCCGCGGGGCCGGCCGTGTCAGCTCCGTAGGTCGAGAGCCTCCTACAGCCGCCAAACGTCATCACCGCCCAGTGGCGGCAAACCTCCGTCAGTGCTTCAGAGCCCCGGCACTGGCACACTGAACAGGGACTGTGAAAGGGCTGGCACTGCCTCTCCAGGGTCAGTATGCACGAATTAGACAAGTAACACTGTACATACAAACACCACACAGAATTACTTCCAACTCATCACCTTTTTTTTTAACGGCATCTTTATCAAGAAAGTAAACAGCCAGCAAATTATCCTTGCAAGAACAGAAGTATGCCACTGTGGGCTTTATTTTTAACTTTTTTCCAGCTCACTGGCTGTCACTGCAACCCAAATGCAAATGAAGTCTTAAACAGAGCCCTCTGTCAAACCTGAGCTGGTTTTGATTGGCAGATCTCAATATTCATCCTTTTCCAAGACAGAGAAATTAAATGCTCAGCGCTCTACAAGTACCTCCTTTCACTCTTAATTCCAGAGTTGATTAAACACAAGATTACTCCATACCCTAACAACACAGCATCCCCCACATTTCCAAGACATGCAAATCATCTATAACTTTTTCTGCAAAATCATACAGTTAGTCCATGTGATTTGCCTATTCACCTACTTCTAGTTTGGCTTCTATTCTAACTCAGGACCTACACAGAGTTTGTCTTCTGCGTTCCAACTTGGTTGCTCTATAATGGAGCAGCCTCTCCTCCACCAGCAGCAGCAACCCCTTCCCCCACCATCACACATCTCTCAGCTACTGAAAAATAACCAGTCAGAAAACAGTCAAAAATTCACACCATGAAAGAAATTTCAGAGTCTCAGAATGTGCCACTTAAGTCAGTACCCTGGCAAGCAAATGAGATCAACGCAACAGTGGCAGCTTCTAAAAGCATACAGAAACTGAGCTATTGAGTTGATGTAGAAGTCCCCTGAGCTGACATTTAAGGACTTTTTTTGGTCACTGTGACAAAAGAATAATCACAAGAACAGGTAAGGCATGACTGATCCCATCAGCTTATGCTGGCTGTCACAGTACGTACTGCAAGACAAACCTTTACAATGCAGGAACAAGTACAACCACCTACAATCCACACAGCAGAAACAAGGTACTCTCACTCAACCTAAGACTACAGCCTCACCAGTTCGTGTGTGGAGAATCCTGGATTTACATATAAAGTTACCATTTGCATTATGGTTGACTGGGTGTTTGCAAAACACTGCTCTCTACTTCCAGCTGATACTAGCTGTTACTTCCTTACAGGTCACTTGCATCATACAGGCATACATACAGTCTCTGGGATTTCACTTTAGAGCTGGGCCTGCCCAGCTCTTCATGGAAATCTTTCTTCTAAACGTTTCCAATTCACGTGTAGGTGTTTGAAGGCATCTTCTTGCAAACTCAACTTTCATCCCAGACAAAGCTGCAGGACGTAGGAATTGTATCTCAGCTGTAAAAGCATCTTTCATTGAATACAATTAGACACTAGGCACAGCAGACTACTCGACTCCTTCCCCTGGGGAGCAGCAGCAGCCGTGTCAGGGGCGGTCAGTGTCAAACCTTCTGCTTAGTATTTATTGATGCCAAAGATTCGAACACCATGCAACTGTGGCAGCTTGGGGATGAGCACGGTCAGGAGGGAGGTCGTGTTGAGAATAAAGTGTGTTGAATCATACTTTGTGTAGAAACTCGCCAGGAAGTACCTGTGGTAGAAAGGGGAGCAAACTTAGCTGATGACACCCTTGTCTGAAAAAACAAACAAAGTTAAGTAGAAGAAAGTGCTTTAGTAATCAGTACTAATTTACTGGTTAATTGCCTTTCTATTTCTATACTCAGTATCTCACCTGGGGCTCTAGAATATCTACAGCACAATTATGGACCTCTTCTTCCCACCCTTCTCACAGCAGTGAAAAGCAACTCCCAGGCAGTGTCTTCCTCCAGCACTTCCTCCCACCCCTCAAGCTGGAATCTGACTTCTGCAGCTACAAGCCTCATTTACGATATGGGTTTTAAGCACTTACACCAAAATCATTGCAGTTCTGCTACCCTAGCAAGCTGAGCGAGGAAACATTTGACATTTTTCAGTGCAAAAATCTCCTATGCTGAGCACATCTGCGATAGGTATGACTTTAAAATGATTCTGATCTGGCGGATGTTTCCAGAACTATTTTTAAGCTAGTCCACAACCTGTTCAACTGCAAGAATAAGAAAATGTGCCTCAGAAAATCAAATTCACTACCAACCTCTTTACACTTTGAGCTAATAATTCCATCTCACTTTTTGCAAAAACTAGTCACAGAAATAAGGCTACCACATTGTTTTGGTTTTGTTTTTTCCCCAGCAAAATGGAGACATTGATTCAGCTACTTATGCATTATTAGTGCACGAAGAGAACCACACACAAGTATTACAAATACAAAACCAACTTCCTAAACATGATGCAGGATCTTCCCCCTGCCTCCCCGCCATGCAAGTGGACAACTTCCTTCAGGGAAAAACAGAAAGACTTTTTAAAGTTGGATATTAAATAGGTGGTGTTACACACTGTGCCTTTGTCAACAGAGACAGGCAGGGTAGGATTTCTCATCTATTTATACAACTAATTTAAATAGAAGGCAATCTGTACAAAGCAGAACTGACATGCAAAATCCTGGACCCCATTCAGTGAAGGCTGCCACACTCCTTAGCACTCACAAGTCACTAAAGTGCTAATAAATGCTGTCATGTGCCAAAGGAGTGAACTGGAGTGTCAAAAGCTGCAGGAAGAAAGATTGTTGATAACCTGTAAACATGTGCTCCCTACCCCTGTGATGTAGAAACACACAAACAAGTGAGGAAAAAAAAAAATGCTTTTACAATGTAAACTGCAACCCATTTGCAGCTTTTCAAATCATATTTTTATAATTCAGTTAATCCAGAATACAGTTTTGAACTCACAGAATTATAGGAGAGATTGTGAAGAATTTTCTTGAAGATGTAAATTGTACTCCATAATCCAGTTGTTCCCAGTGTGTTAGTAGCCTAGCTTTCCCCTGATCCGGTGTTTCGAAAGGAGTTCCCTTTACTGCATGCAAAAACACATACATTCCCTGGGGAAAATGAAAAGGGAACACAGTGGCACTTTTAGATTTATTTTTTTTTTTTTTTTAGTAATTTCTACATTGTTCAATGCATTGTAAAAACGGAGAGGAAAAGCATTCTCAGCCTGGTCTCAGCATTCTCAAAGCTGCTGGTTTGTAATGACAAATTATCACAGAGGAGGGAAGAGAGAAGATGCGATTTGCCCCAGATTGTGCAGTCAGTGGCACAGTCAGAATTAAAGTCTGTGTGACATTCAATCCACTGCCTTGTCTTCGACATGAGATGACAAAAAAATTGCATGAAATGAAGACAATTTTAACCAGTACTGCCACAAGCTCAGGGCTGCTGCGGTGTATTACCACTTACCTAACATAGTGTTAAGTCAGTTAGGAGGTAGAGTCTGCACAAAGCAAAATCTAGCTACAAATAATGTCAACATTACAAGAACTTTAAAGCTTTCTTAGCCCCACACCAGCTTCAAACACTTGTAAGCTGACTACCAGCAAGCTGTTGAGTATCACCTGTCCATCTCTTTGCTGTTTCTTCTTTACCACATTGGACTTCACTTATGATCGTTTCTATCTGATGGGAACACACCATGCGTGCCCTGTTCCAAGAGATCAGTGTGGGCCTACTGATTTCAAACAGGGGAGTCTATCCGCTTCCAGATTTAACAAACATTTGTTTTCTATCAAACTGAGCACATCAACTCCAAGCAAGAGTCTCTATCAGAAAATATCAAAGACTTCCTTTTCTTTCTTTCAGGTCCTTTCTTATGCACATACAGAAATGAATATTATAGAAAGCTTTATATAGAAAAAATTTCTTTTGAATTCTTATAAATGAAGTGAAATCTGAGCAAGTCACTTGAAATCATTTTCCCTTTTTCTTTTTTGGACTCCCCCTGACTGTTAACCTAAGCAAATTCATTAATTTGCTTAATGATGTTTGTAGCGTCTCATTTTTAATACCTAAACCAAGAAGGCACTTTTAGAACAGATCTATATTCTTACTTCGTATTTTATTTTGCACTGGTAGTTGCAGAAAGGAGCACCAGAAATGCTTTCAACATCAGCTAAGAGTTTTCCAGTAGTGGAAACCCAAGATTTTGTTGTTTGTCAAACCATTCAAAGATTTGTTTCCCAAAAAGTACCATTTAAATGCTGAAATATGCAAAAGTCCAGTTTATACTTATCTTCTAGGGTTCCACTAGTACTTGCCAGTGCATGCTCTCATCCCTGTTGTCATTATAGCTACTTGCTATAATGAATTCGGTAAGGCATTTGGGAAATATTTAGTAATATTCATCTCTGCCAAGCATCATCTTCCCAAGACAGGCATGTCTGATGCTGACAATGATACCGTACACAATGCTCTACTGACGCTTACAATTAGTTTTAAACCTATCTACAAAAATAAAAAGCTTGAATAAAAATCACTTTATTTTTCACAGGATTCAAGAGGATATTATTCCACCTCAGCCTTTAAAGTGAATGATCATCTTCCTAAATACAGAAGAAGCTATCATTTTGTTAAGGCTTCTTTGCTGTTAATCTCAGAAAGCTGTATTAGCATAAAATGCTGGATTATGGCCCTCTTTTCATACATCACTTGTCCTCCCCAAACCAGCCAGCTCATTTGTGGATAAGACAAGCAGAGATGGGATTTCATTATCCATACAACTTGGCTATTTTTCTCTTCTCCTGCCACTAAAAATAAGTATGCACGAACAACTTCTCAAACTCTGTTACAAGAGAGGGTACTTACCAGGTTGTGAATCACATTTGTTAAAGTCCAGGCGACAGGCACACTAAAGAAAGGAATGCTGAGCAAGACAATGTGCAGCAGGCCAACTCCGAGCGCATACGTCAGCCACA
Source organism: Pezoporus wallicus (assembly GCF_028554395.1). Lineage (NCBI taxonomy): Eukaryota > Metazoa > Chordata > Aves > Psittaciformes > Psittacidae > Pezoporus > Pezoporus wallicus. Next base: position 753,176 of record NW_026640647.1, read on the forward strand.
TTCCACGACTGTTCATCACCCGTGTGTTTGGATTTACCTCGCTGTGGGCAACGCCTACGTTCATTTTTACCCTACAGAACAAATCTGTCTGAAGAGTGAGACTACTGTTATAGACAGTACTTAACATGTACAGGTTTCAGATTGGATAATGGATGTTTTAAATCAGCAGGTCTGGCAGCAAAACAGTGCATAAGCCAAGATATACCTCAAGATCTTCAAAGTATGGTTTATAGAGAAGTCATAACAAAAAGGGCTGTTAGGAACCATTTGTTTTTAAAATGCCCAAACAAATAAACCCCCCAGTCTTGCAACAGAAGGGACATTTCAAAAAGAATAGCAAGCTGTGCTCTTGTTACCTAAAGTTGCAAACCTGTATGAAATCCAGCTTTGTAACTCTTGCCCTCTAAATTATTTTCTCCATCCACAACATCTGCAGTTCTTACCCTCCTCTCATATCAATTTTCCTCCTCTTTCCTGCTCATGTAATGGCTAGTGAAGAATTCTGCGTATATCAACTGCCCTGCTACCTGCCCTACTGCTATAAAGAACAAGAACTGATTGATGCTTTTCTTGCAGCAGAGTGCAGATTTCAGATTTCCTCCTCTCCCCACCTGATAGTTTTCAGACAGGCATTTCCATCTTTCAAATCTGGATGAAATTAGCCAATGGGTTTTCTAAGTGACAGCCACACACAGAGATATAAAGAACAATTTCGTAACACTGATTTCACCAGGAGATAGACAACTTACAGTGAATAACACTGTATTAGAATCTGTACTGATAATTATAAAAAATAATTCCGTATTTCATACTCACATGATCTGTGAGACTATTTATATTGTTATGGGCCTGGGATGGAGACTTTTTACTTCCTTCTAAATCAATCTACAAAGCACTGGTTAACCAACAAAAACAGCTTGCTTTTGGTATGAAGTTTGTTTCTTACGCTGGCTCAGTGCCACGAGATGCTGGTATTACAGCAGTATTTTGCAATATTAACAGTGGACTATAAAAATAGATGCGATGAACCTGAAACTGAACCGTGACAGTGCTGACTTTAATCAATACTTATCGCAAAGTCTTTCAAGCCGTGCACTCACAGGGAACACATTACCTGAGACGTGTGAAGTGAGGTTGTTCCTCCCTCCCTAGGATACAGCACCGCCGCTGAGCAAGTACCTGCACACACACTTTCACGTTACCTTCCACCTTGCCCTATCTTTCCTATTTTCTAATTTAACCAGACGGACCCGCCCCCTCACCCAGCCCGCCAGACCCGTGCTTTCCCTCACAGCGGCACGGAAAAAGCAGGACCCCTCGCCTCCCCGCACAGACGGCTCCCTTCCGGCCACGCACCATGCGGACTCCCCGCAACCCATCCTCCGGCCGCCCCAGCCCACCGGGCCCCGATGCGCGCCTCAGGGCTGGGCCCGGCTGCAGCTGCCGACCACCCCGGGGCCTGCTCGTAAGCACAAGCAGCGAACCGGCCCATCTTCCCGCCCTTCGCCTCCCGAGCGCAGCCCCACCTTTCCGGGCACCCACGGGCCGCGCTGAGACCGCGGCCGCCGAGAAGCAGAGGGGGAACGCTAGCCGCGGGCCGCAGGTAGAACCGGCCGGCCGCCCCGTGGGCGGTGCTGCCGCGGAGGGGAGGGGCCCGGCTAACTGCCCGTACCGCCCACCGCGCGGCGGCGGCGGCGACGGCAGTGGTTAGCCGGGAGTGGGGTGGCGCGGTGGCGGAGGAAGCGCGGCCGCGGAGCCTGCTGGGGGGCGGGCGCCTGGGAAAGGCCGAAGGGTGCGGAGCTGCTGCCTCCCCTTGGGTCCTGGCCGGGCGACGACGCTTTTTGCCTCTGGCAGCTGGCTTCACCTTGGCGGGAACTGCTGCTGCCCAGGGACGGGCTAGGGCCTAGGGTGAGGCCTGGGCCTGGCTGGGCGCGGCGTCCCGCTCCCCTCTCCGTGCGGGACCAGGCCCCGTGAGGACCGAAGTCAGCAAGCCGGGCCCTCCCCTCAACTCCCCTCATCTCGTCGCCGTGTGGTGACGCGAGCTTAGTCCCCCGTGCTTTTTGTAATGAAAAGCGGAACCGGGAGCTGGGGACTGTTGGTGCGGTTTTAGGTAAACTCGTGTGACCGCCGCGGGTTTTATCTGCAGCTTTTGTCCCTTTCGTTTCCACCGAACCGGTGGACTCCTGAGGAAGGTAGCTGTGGGAGGGGGGTTGGGGTCCTGCCCTACAAATCTGTGAGGCTGCGACTGTGAAGTTTATGGAGGTTTTGTCTGCAGTTTATCTGCTGTTGTGTAGTATTACAGCTGTCTAGAGAGCCCCTGTTGCAGGAGTGTCTGACTTTGCTTAGACGGGTAAATGAACTGCATTCAGTGATGATGCTCAAGGACAGAAACCACTGTCTTCTCACTGAGCACAGATTATAGTATGTCTGCCTAGTGAACAGTTATAATAGTAACATGGCTTGAGCTGAAATATGTATGTTTAATGTTAGATATAAGGCAGAAGTTCTTCCCTGTGAGGGTGCTGAGGTGTTGGCATAGGGTGCCCAGAGAAACTGTGGCTGCCTCATCCCTGGCAGTGTTCAAGGCCAGGCTGGACAGGGCTTGGAGCAACCTGCTCTAGTGAAAGGTGTCGCTTTGGAACTGGATGAGCTTTAAGGCCCCTTCCAACTCAAACCATTCTATGTTCTTTTAGCTGAAAGTAATCAAGGATTGGATGTATTTGCAGAGGTAGCAAGTACCAGCAGGTGCCCCCGAGATGTGGCCAGCATGGCTTTATGTCCTCCCATCCAGTGAGCAGTTGGCACAGGGCCCTGCACGGGGTGTTTTGGGTCCAGGGGAGGGGAGGGTAGTCCTGGGACTGGTTTCTTTCCCAAACCATCTGCATCAGTAACACCTCATGGACAGTTTGTCTTTGGGATCTGTAATGTTTCCATTTTAAGACCCTCCCTTTTCTTAATGTCTTTTGGTAAAGATATCCAGCTCCGATCTGGTACTTGTCATTGCTAAATCATGAAGCACTTGACACAGGAGCCCTGTATAATGTGTGACTGTGTGGGGAAACCTGCCTCACTGAATGTGTGTACATGATTAATATTGGTCTGTCTTCAACAGCCCTATTCTGTGCTCCTTTTCCTGTTTGTTTGCTGGAACACATGATTTGTCACATGTTTTTACCACATATGAAAGGCAAACTCCCTTTGGAATATAAATAAGAAGTATAAAGAGAAAATATCTTTGTAGCAGTTCTTAAAAAGCTTCAATGCTGCTTCCTCTTCAAAACACTGTACCTTTTTTTTGCCAAGTAACCATGTTTTGCTTTTGTCTTTTATGTTTAAAGAGTGGCAGCCCTTAGAAGGACATCAAGGCAGAGAGAAGTGTCCTGTAATTGTTGTTATCAGCTGCATACACCCTGCAGGATGGCAGTGCTCTGGGATGTTGTTTGCAGGCCCCCGCTGTGACCTGATTGTGTTGGGAGGAAATCTGGGTTTGTTCCATTCCTCCACACATGCTCATATCCTTGGGATGGGTGCTGAGTGTGCTGTGTCGTCCAGCAGATAGCTTGGACTGAATGAATGGGAAAGCCAGGACTGCTGGGATTTTTTCCCCCTTAACACAACCTAGTAAAGAGCTGCTGTGAAGAGAAGAAAACCAGGTCTGAACTGTTCTTGGGTGCAAAGAGCTGTCTAGCAATGCTGTTTGTCCCCCCTTCCTCACACACATGAAAAACTGTGGTTGAGTTCTTTTTGTCAGTCTAGAAAGGTTACCAGAGATTTTTCTTGTGTCTGCTTGGGTACTTAAACAGAAATGCATGCAAAAATTTGCAGATCCATTTACAGTCTTTTGATAGTAGAGTATCTGTGTAATGATGCAGGAATTTTACACACCTTTGAAAGTGTTTTCAATGGTAAAAACCAGGTATTTCCACTGGCTTTTGATACAAGGCATCTTCAAGTAAAAGATACAGAGGCACAGAAATACACTGACTTGTCTCTGTATGCAGAGTAAGTCAGATCAGAAAGGCAAGGTTATAATTCGGAAGGTTTTTTGTTCCTTTCTTCATTATTGCTAGTAGATCTCATTGCCACTGAATATGATTTCTGCATCAGTACCACTGTGCTTCCTCCCTGCTTCCTTCCCAACTCTAAACCTTCAGGTCATATTTCTTCCATGATTTTTTGTATACTGGGGATTTTATTTATCAGTGCTGAAATCAGACCTGGTTCTGAGTAAATATCCTAGCTGAAGACATTTCTGACAAGCACTTTGCATTACCATCTGGTCTGTCTACTTTTGGAATTGCAGGATCCCAGCCATGTTACAATAGTTTAGCGGAGATGAGTACATAAGTGAGAGATAATACACTGTTTTGCTCAGTATTTCTCTGAATTCTTAGAAGCTTTTCATTAGAAGTTTAATCTACTTAAAATAGTGGTTTTTAGTCTAGACATGTGTTCTGTTACTTCTACAAGTCAAACTTTTATTGACTGCTCCTACTAACTGCTGCTACTGTATATTGAAAATTGTACTCTTCAGCTGTTTATGCTTCACTCACATTTAAAAGATGCTGTGAAACAATTAATTAGAAGTGTGTATTTGTAATGTGGCTCGTATTTTCTTACCTTTCTATACAGTGTCTCTGAATCTTATTCCACAATGAAACAGCTTTCAGCAGAGACAGTTCGTCTCCTTTCAAGTTCTCAGGTGATTACATCAGTTGTCAGCGTGATGAAGGAGCTGATAGAAAATTCTTTGGATGCTGGTGCCACAAATATTGATATTAAACTGGTAAGTCCCCTTTCTTTCTCTAACAAAGACTTGAACGTAAAATAAGAGGCAGGGGAATTTGTTCCACTGCAAATGTATTTTTTAGGCTATGAAGGTTTGGGGAATGGTATTAATAGTAGTTATACATACATATTTTAATTTCAACTACAAATGGTCCAAAACCAGTTTTCATTAATGTTTTTGAGGCCCCACCAAAACAGTAAGGCATATTTGTACTCCTGAGTGTATCTTGGGGTAAACGCAGGAACTTCTTTAGTACTTCTTTTTCTACTTGCAAATTAACTTTCCTGACTAATAGTTTGTTCTAAAAGGTGTTGGGCTTAAGTTTTACTGCTAGATTGACATGTTCAATGCTCATTACAAAATATTGTCAGGAAGATGAAAATGGAAACAATAGAAAATGTTGATGTCCATGTTAGATATTGTTATAAATTACCACATGGTGAACTCTGGTTACTGCTAACATCTTATTTTTACAAGATGTTAAAAAAAGTTGGCATATTACTCAAGGATAATTGGGGGGGGGGGGGGGGGAGGGGAACATGGAGGAGGAATATTGCTTGTAATAAAGAACTTGTGCTTTTTTTCCCCAGATTGGATTAAATGGCAAACATGATTAGTTTCTCTTGCTGCCATGAGTATTTCTGGTTTTGCGGTGTTTTGTCCACAGCTGCTTAGTATCAGCATTTCCTACTTTGCAAGAAAGTGTGTTGTTACAATCTGTATAAATGGATGTATCCAGAATTGCATCCAGTTTCCTTTCCTGCAAATAACAGTGAATGTATAAGCTATTCTTGAATTAAGTGTTAGGCAAATGCTCTTAATTAGGAGGGAAATCAATTTTCTGCTTGTTTTTCTGTCCATGTCACTGCTTGCTTTTCTGAATGAGTCTCAAGTGCTTTCCATCTGAGTCTCCTGCAGATGTTAAAGAGCATGCTTATTTGCCATTTGCCTTAAGTGAGTTGAAGGTACTTCTGTGATCTGTGATGACCTCTATCATCTCAATATGTAGGCTAAATAGTATCTTGTTTCATGAGTAACTCCAAAGTGAGCAGTTTGTGCACAGTTCTGGGGATAAGAGTCAGATCCTGTGAGCTGATCAGTAACTGCAGAAAGTCAACAGGTTTTAGAGCCTTCAGGAATTGTTAGAACAAACCTTGTCTCTTTTACTGGAGTGCCAATAGAGAGCCATGCAGATAGTGGGTGAAAAGCCCTCTAATTGCTGTGGGTTTCATGCTGCAATAATCAGCTGTTTCCATCATGAGAAGTCCCAAACCAATTAAAAAGAGTATTTTCAACCATTTCTAGTGCATGAGTCATCTCCACTACTCTTAGATTCTTTGTCAGTCCAGGCTAATCCAAATCACTGTATTTCTAGAGCAAACAAACCTGGCTTTACAGAGGTTGTCAGTTTTCAGAGAGTAAACAAGATTTGCTGATTGTTCTTCTGTAGGTTCTAGGGGAGAAGAAGAAACCTGTGCTTTGCACAACTATAGAACAGTAATACTGAAAAATAGTGGATTTTTTTTTTCTGGGACTTTTAGTAATAATATTTTTATATCAAAGTGCTGTTTTAATGGCATGAAATTTAAATAAGGTCAACCACATAATGACACCCACTCAATGGCCACCTAACTGGATTAGCTCAAAAGCATCAAGGAGAATGGAAACTTTGAAATTTAATTTTACAGCTTGTGGGTTGTTTTTTTTTATTTTTGCCTGAAACTTGCAGAATTTTCATTGTTTTAACCTCTTCTAGGTGGATTAGGAAGGCTAGCTGATTTGTGCAGACTGATTCCGTTTGCCTGAGCAAAGACAGGAATGGCTTTTTTGGAGACAGACAAGAGTTAGCCTGCAGGTGGAATGGTTCTCAGGTAGAAACCATGGAATGATCTGTTGTGGTGGGAAGCTTTGGCTAGTGCTTTCTTTTTGTTAACTTGTTTGACCAAACTGCAATAGGTGATGTTACTGAGCATCTTTGCACCACGTATCAGTCAGCTTTTACACAACACTGGGAAAACATCAGCTTGTGTTGTAGTTTTAAATAATGTGATATTTAATTTCAGTTAAAAGCCAATCATTTGACTACAAACTGAACTGTGGCCTTCCTGTAAGGTGTTGAGTGGCGTCTATTTATTAGTTTGAACCTCAGCTTTGTTACTTTCAGGAATATGAACATGGTGGAGCTTGCATTGTTGTTAGCAGCACAGTCAACTGCCTCTGTAGTATGACTGTGCATTAAGCATATATAGAATTACGTTTTTATTCTTGATATGATGTCCTGGCTTCAGGTTAAAGTATGCCAAAAAAACATTGATGCAAGAATGTAATTGCTTGTGTATGGATGAAGAGACTTTGTGGACATCAGGCTGTCCATTTTCCTGACTGACATCTAACAGCAGGAATTTATGAGGATAATCTGAACAGTCTGACTGAGACCTGCATATTTTAATAGAGACAATGAGGAACAGCCTGTGTTAGTAGTTGCAGCAAAGTTGGGGTTTGAGAACTGTGAATCTTAGCTACAGGTTTTCTACTGTTGTCTGCCTTTTTTACAATGGCCATTTCAGACACTTGTTTCTGCACCTTTTTTTCCAATGCATGAAGTGGGAGCTTTAAGCCTTAGAACATTCTCAGAAGAAATTTAGCTCGGGGTTAGGTACCCGTGATCTATCCCATCGCCTGAAAAACAAAGTCCTACATCCATCTGCGCAGCATTGCTAAACATTTGTGTTTCTTGTAATCCATTCATCTTGCTAATGCAAAAGAAAAGTAACCCAGCAAGCGAAGGGATTATTTGTGCCAGTTTAATAAGCTGAATTGACCTTAGAGCTGTCATGAATTACAGAACTGTAGCTGAAACAAAGATGGGACCATGTATCTGTGAACAAAAGAGAAGGGAGTTGAATCATATGGCTATCTGGTGGAGCAACTTAAACATACCATGGGATCGTGATCTCTGTAGTATTTAGGTCTTGTAACATGATGGAGGGTGTTATGAAGAATACAAAGTTTAAGCACTGTAATATTTTGCGTGAAACGTGCAAATAAAAATAGGTAATAGTAGAAAAGAAATAGACTCATTATGGTAACATTCTGATGAAAGCTGGATAGGATGAATCTTGCTTTTCCTAAGCAGTTAAGTGGTTTGGAAGTAAAAATTAGAATGGAAACAGGGATTTCTTGTAAAATGCTCAAAGCCTTCAATAGTGCACACAGCAGCAGGATAGAAGGTTTCTTGTTTGTATCTCCTGATGTGTTTTTATGTTCAGCTGAGATGTATTATGTTTAGCTGAGTTGTGACAGCTTTAGGTTCTGTTTTGCTTTCCAGTGGGAGGATTGTTTTTCACCTGGAGGTAGCTTTAGCACCATTCATTAATGCGGAAAGTGAAAAGTACACGCATTTCTATTTTGTATCAATTAAATATATATATAGTTTTATGCCTACCTTAGAGAACTGTGATGTTTCCTAATGCAGATCATATTTGCACACAGATAATATCTGTAGATACCTTCTTCTGGTTTTGTGGTTTTTTTTTACTTCAAGAAATAACCCTGGGAGCACACTATATTTTTTCATAACTGTTTTCAGTATATGTCCAGATGGGACAACAGGGTTAGTTGTGATTAATCAGTCAGCTTTCTGTGAGCAGCCATCATGTGCTCTGCACAGCATCAGTGGTGGCAGCCACTCATTCAAGATACTCTTTCTAAGCAAAACCAGTTTTAGGGTTGCCTGGATGTATTACGCACTACAGCACATTTTTCTGTATGTTGCATCATAATCTTTCAAAGAGCCAGGCATGCTTCTGTGAAAGAAGTTTAGTGATCCTGCAGCTCCAGTTACTTTCTCTTTCTGGCCTGTGATTCTACAAATAAGCAAGCTAGAAGCTGTAACCTTAACTGCTTCAGATTTGTCTTTCTATTCATTCAGTCTTTCTAGTGCTCAGTTAATGCTTTGTTCTTTTTCTAGGAGAATTATGGGTTTAACAAAATAGAAGTAAGAGACAATGGCAATGGAATCAAGGTTGCTGATGTTCCAGTTATGGCAATTAAACACTACACCTCAAAAATAAGCTCTTCTGAGGATCTTGAAAGATTGACAACGTACGGTTTCCGTGGGGAAGCTTTGGGATCAATTTGCAGTATATCAGAGGTAAGCAGTTGCTATAAATGTGTTGAATCTCTTGTTTCATGATTATTTTTGTGTGTGATTGTTAAAATATCAGTGCAAAGACTTTAAATTTGTTCCAGCAGCCTGTCAGTGGTATGTTTTCTGAATAATTTGGCTTGTGTATGCTGCGTTTTACCTGCTCACAGAAGTCATGTCATACAGTTAAGAAGCAGTATGGATTTCTTGTTGGTGTCAGTCCTGCCTTTCTGTCATACTCCAGCACTCCATTTATTTTCCTCAGTCCGAAAAGTTTGGAGATAGGTTGCTTAGTGTTTTTCAGGGTAGAGGTAATGATTCCTTATATATACACATATAGATACATGATTCCTTAAAACACTGGTTTAACCTTCTTAGTGTTTAGTAGCAAATATAATGTCAAAGGGTATGGTGGAGTTTGCTCCTTGAATTAGGGTAAATCAAAATGAGGTGGTGGCCAGGAGAAATAATTTTAGGGAACTGATGGCCCACATAGCTACCATTCCAGTAATGATTTCTGCCTTGATGTTATCTAGGTGATTGGCAGTCATGGGATGTTGATGGGCTCCATATTGCACTTTGACATGTGCATGAGTGCAGTTGCACAAACTTTGTTGTCTGTATGAGTAAACAGGAACCTGTGCCCTGATCTGAGTCTGATCCATATGTTTGTGTTAAGAGGACTGACAGTGTACTGATATTTGGGATTTAACTTGTTGGCTGAAAGTAAGTACATTTGTTCAAAACCATCTGAAAAATGTTCAGTGTTAAGGGCACAGCATCTACCTGTTCCACTGTGCTCTGCCTTTCTGTATTCATGTTGTGCAAAGGTCAAGGTTCAGATTCTTCTGTCTGCCAAGCATTAGATCCTGTATGACAATACTGATAGCCGTGTCTGATTAGAACCACCAGCTGTCAAGGCCAGGAGAGATGTTACAGCTTGAATCCTTGCTACCTTGGGCTACATTCATTCTGCAGTAAGCAGAAGTGGGTTGTGTTTTGGATGGAGATTTCCAAAGATGCTTTCAGAAGTGTGGTGTTTTGACAGATGATGGTGGACCTCAATCATTGGCTCTTTCTAACGAGTTGTCAGAGCAGAATGCTATCTGTTCTGTCTTTATAATCAGCTCTATGGTACATTTCATAAGAGATGGGAGGTTGCCTGAGTGTATCAAGTACTTTAATAGGTATTACTTTAAACTTTGAATCAGTAATTATGTTTATTAAATGCTCCTGGCATTAATTGCATTCTGCCTGCCCAAACTGCCCCCTGAAGTTTCAGTTAAGAGGTAATTTGCTATTGGCCCTTAAGTAGGTCTGTAATACTGTCAGTTCCATGTAATCAAGTACTGTTTTTTCTCTCTCTAAGAGGCATGGCTGAACTCTGAATGATTCATAGGAGGCACTAAACTAAACCATAATATCCTGAAGCTCTGTGTGCGTGATAACCTTTACGTCTCTCAGGTGGTTAAAGTGCACTGATTCTGTTGTTCAAAATGTTGATACCTCAACTCAGGGAACTGTAGTTTTATTTAACTTCTGGTTTATGGCTGACCTGGCTAAAGCTGATCTGTTTATTACCTTAATAGCTTACAAAACATGCTACCACTGATTGCTAGGTACATGTGGGTGCAGAAAGATAATGTACTGTTTGTTTGATAGTAGTTGTGTTTGTGAAATCTCACATGATTTAAGAAGTTGTCATAGTGTGCCTTTTCTCATAAATGATGAAAAGGCAAAATTATCAATAGATTTAGTTGTTTGTTTAACCTGTTTTAGAATAGAAGATATAGGAGTGTGTGTTGTAGGTAGTATGAATTGCTATGTGTGGTAGAAATGCATGGCTTTTAGTTAAATGGATGGGAAAATGAGTAATAGTACAGGATATGACTGAGAAACACCCATAGAAAAAACTTTATAAACTAATTAAATGTAACTGGTGACTAAACTAATGCAATGATAAGTGTGGCAGTAAGGCTTATCTGAGCTCCTGCTGAACTTTGTGAATTCTTTATTAACATATTTTTCTTAAAATCGCTCTTTTCAGGTTTTGATCACAACAAAGACAGATGCTGATGATATCAGCACTCAGTATGCTTTGGATAGCAAGGGGCATGTAGCTTCTAAAAAGCCTTCTCACCTTGGACAAGGTAGGATGTTCTGATATTGCACTGTGACAGAAATATTTTATGTTTCTCTGAGGCTCTATTCGATGTTGAAATACCTGTTCTGTACTTGAAAGCTGAGTATGAAATCTTTTCATCTGCAAACGTGTCTTGCCTTATGTCTGTCAACTGAGGATGTGTTATCGTAAGAAATAATATGTCTTGTAAGTTGCTTTAGATAGTAATTATAAACTAGCCTCTCCTTCTCTGACTCACTTCTTCAAGTTGTCAGTGGAAATAAAAGCTGTAAAAATTCAATGCCCCAGGTCCAGGCAGACTTACTGTATAAGTATATGAAAGATTTGCTGAGGACTAAAATAACGTTTCTGTATTTAGCAAAATCCTCGCTCTAAAGGAGGAAGAATTGCCTTGCTGCTATGTGAACGAGTTGCAGGAAGCAGCACGGCTACAGGACTAGGCAAAGTCCCAGTTCTTTCTAACCTGCAGGATGTGTATGGTGCTGGCAATCCTGCATGTTTATGTGAAAGATTAAAGGTTGCCCTGACCTTAGAGGTGGCCTTGGTGGTTCAGGCATGGTGCAGGTTTGGGGCAGCATGTCCTTGTGTTCTGCTCAGCCACTTGTTGCTCAGCAAGGACTGTTAAGGTCATGCTGTGTCCTCACATTCGCAGTGTGTATTCATAGAAGAGGTGTGCACCTTTCTTGTGACTTTCTTGGGAAGCACTTGCAGCTTTTCCTAGCTGAGCTGCAGTGGCTGCTTGTCAATATTGCGCCCACAACCTGCCCCCCAGCTGCTTGCAGTGCTCGTACCCCAACAAGGTCCTGACTACAGTCTGGCACCTCTGCTCAGCACCAACTGGCCGCAGGGGGCCATTAAGCCAGAAGAAGCTGCCGAGGTCCAGTACACGGGCAAATACTGAAGAAAATTGAGAGCTCTAATTTTAGCCAATATCAATCATTTTCAGGATTTAGACTGTAGTATTTTCCATGGCTGGAAAGCCTGTGGGTTGCATTGCCGTGTCTTTTGTCAAAATTGTTGAAGGATTAACTGAATTCTGTGACATACTTAATACTTTGAAATATCGTTGCGGGCAAGGATTTTGTGATAGTGTTGGTAGATGACTATTCCACCCCTTACTGTGTGTGTTGAACAGAGGTATCTGGCTCTTCAGGTACTACCCTAAAGCAAATGCTTGAGAAAGGCCTTAATAGAGCACAGTGCTCCTTTGTCTCCAGATAAGTCTGATTAGGTTCTAGTATGTTAACTGTTTTACTAATGAAAGTTAACTTAATATGCACTGAAAGTGTCTTCAGCTTTATTTAGTGCTGATTCTCACCACTGTCAGTGTGTATGAAAGAAAGATTAATGCTACAGTCATAACTCTGAATAAAGGAGGGGAATCACAGCACTTGAAGTGCTTTTTGGGGGAGGATGACTGCTAATTTGGTATATTTCTTCTCATGCTAATGTACTCTAATTTAGTATTACTAAGGTTTATTTTGTATGCAGCAGCATACAGATAGGTCTCTGCAATATCCAGTTAGTGGTATCCTTTCATAGTTATTTCTGCTTTTTTTTTTTTGGTCACCTGCTTGCAGGTACTACAGTTACAGTTCTAAAGTTGTTTAAGAATCTTCCTGTAAGAAAACAGTTTTATTCAACAAATAGAAAATGTAAGGAAGAACTGAAGAAAGTCCAAGATTTATTGACAGCATATGGTATCATAAAACCAGACCTGAGGATAACCTTAACACATAATAAGGTAATATTTTTCTGTCAGCTGTCTTAAGGATCAGTTCCTGATGACTTATGCAGTTCATCTAATACTTGCATAAAATCTTTCCTCCTTAGGAATTTTCTTTCATCATAGGTTTGTTTCACTTCTTTTTTCCCTTCAGAGAGGTGTATTTATGCTGGTTACAGATTTAGATGATAAACTTCTAAAACTCAGGTTCAGATGGTTTTGGTCTCCTCCAACAGATACCTGGTTATATATATATATATATATATAAAATATTTTACATGCTAGTAGTGTAGGAATGACTTTACATGTTAGTGGTTAGTAACAGTGGTGGTAGTGGTGGTCTGCAGAACACAAAAGTGAGACCTTACTATGCCATGGGGCCTGATCAAGTGTTAACTTAAGCCAACTGAAAAAAACTCTCAAAAAGGTCAGGGTTATCTTGCTGTATGCTGAGTCATAAAAGCTCAATACATAATGATGGTTCTATTTTAAATAGTTGAAAAATTCAAAACAATTTGCTACATAGATGTAAGTGAGAGTAATGTATTTTATAACAACAGACTTTTGTTGGGATAGTTGGTCTTTGTTTAGACTTGGAACAGATTCAGAGGCTACTTGGAGGCTACTTTGTCTTCACAGCATATTGAACATAGCTGATTTTATTGGCTGTGCTCCTGCTTGTTTTCCTTTTTTTTGAGGAAACCTCTGCTAATGAATTTCCAAGTTGCCACAAAGTGGAGAGGGACATCTTGTGGCAAGATCCCTCAGCAATTCTTTTTCTGTTCCAGAATAATTTTGTTTGATCTTGCTACTGGGCCTGTTCATTGAGCAGTTTTGATCAGTTACTCTTACCAACCAAACATTCACACTTCAGTTCCTTTTCAGTGGGAATGACGAATGACACTGCTTTCTTGAAATGGCAACAGATTGACCATCCTTTTCTGGAGTTATAAAACATGCTCTGACTATATTTATGTATGTATTTCTAAAGAGCAAAGAGTAGAAACTGTGAAAAATAAAAGCCATCCTTGTTGCTATAGAATTAGTATTGCAAAGCTGAGAGTGTAGCTACTTTCAGTCTTACTTCACTGGGACTGCAGAAGGTTCAAAACCAGAGGTTTCAGGGGTGTGCACTTCTTAAGTTGTGTTAAGCTCCCTGATATACCTACCAGTGGTTCACAGTACTGGTCTTAAATGTTGGTTAATAAAACTAGTTTTGTCTTTTAGTGGTGGGTTTTTTTTGCTCTCTCTGAAAAGTTGCAATATTTTTTTTATGATGCTATTTTGATTTCATCCCCCTTGATTAAACTGTTACATATCTTGGTTTTCTTTGTTTTCTCTGCTTAGCTTAGTACAATAATGTGTAATAAGTTGATCACATCTCTTTGTCACAATAGTTACTGCAAAAATGGTGTGGAGAATGGCACAATAGCCATCACATGTTGGTTTTGACAAACTACCCTATTAGCTTCAGAGATAAATTCTTTAGTACACAGTTTGATTAGGTAAAATAAATCAGTACAGATGCTATCTGCAGGCAGTATCATTCATTGTTATGACAGAGATGATGCTGAGTTTTTGGGCTCTTCATTTTGCACTGCCGGCCTTAGGTTTGTTTTGATCTGTTTAGGCGAAGAAGCAAGCAAGCAAGAAACTGCTCAAACGTTTTAACACAAGAGGTCGCTCGGTAGCTGTTGCTGAGAAGAGAAAATGAAATCATACAAAGTGTAGTCAGTCTCTCCGCATGTGTAAATTCTTTACAATAGTTTGAAAATGCTAATCTTTTAATGCAGATTCCTGTCTTTCTACTGCTGCTATTACTTGCGAAATAAAACATTACCTACTTCATCATGCCTTTTAAGACCTTTAAAATTGTTAAATTCTACTGAATAGGGTTCTGTGGTTTTTTGGTTTTTTTTTTTGCGGGGGGGGGAGGGTTGAGGGGTTGGGGGTTGGTTTTGTTCTTGGTTCGTGGAGGTTTTTGTGGTGGTGGCTGTTATTTCTGTTTGAAATGTATTCAGAGAAAGAATCAACTTACTAGAATGGCTTTATCTTTCACATAGCTCATAGATTATGTATTAGTTTAAGGAAAATGGATATGCATTTATTCAGAGGGATTCCTAGAATTCCAGATTCTTGAGGCTGAGCCAATACTTTCTGTTGCAATGGAAGAAGATACATGTCAGGAGTAAGATCAGGTTCCGAGTTTGAAAAGAGTGTGAAGGTAGCAGACATGAGGTATTACAGGAGATGAGGAAAGACAGGTTGAAAGAGAAGAGGTAGTAAGTGAAAAAAAGTGTAAATGAAAGTGTATTTCAGAGAAATCTTCAAAATAAATGGCAACACTGGGACATAAAAAACCCCAACAACCGACCAGTCTTTGAACTTATATATTTTGTAAGAAACTAAAGGGGGATGGAAGAAAGCATAGCCCTAACTTTACTAAGGAAGACTGTAATGAGGTTGAAGCTTTCATAGAGGTGTCTGAAGCTGGGCATCTGAAATGGCTGCCTAATAGATTCTAGCAGAAACTTATTTTAGCAAGTCAAGCACTTATGGAGCTGTTGAATGTATATATTATATATATATATATACACACATGTTTTTAGGATCCACAATATGTTGCATGTTTTATTTCCACTATGTTTTTTTTTGTAAAGGTGTGCCTTCTGCTTCTGAAAGAGATTTCCAGAATTTTTTTCTTCTTCTTGTGCCACATTTTATCTCTGTATTGGTTAGGAAAATACCACCATTAAGTGTCTGATCTCTTTTCTGTGAAGAACCATAATGCTTTTTCTGCCTTTGGGTTTTTTTTTAGTAAGTAAGAAAATAGGTATCCTTATATTAGTCGTTCTAAGGTTCATTTATTGTGTATTCTCTGTTAGTGGATTTTCAAGATAGAAAATACTTGATTTCTCTTTCTGCTCAGAATGTTTTGTTTGCATTAGCAATAAATAATGAATCACTTTGCAGATCAACCTTTGAAGTACTATTGCTATTTTGACAACTTGGATTAGCTAGTGCTCCTTCTTTTTCTGAAGGTTTATCCTGCCAAGACATTCTTTGAATACTGATAATGTTGATCCTCTTGCCAGTATGGTTATGTTAGAAAGAGGTATTTTTCTTCTTTCATCACCATGTTCCTTGAAAGCATATTGAATAATGAGACAGCCAAATGGAAATAATTTACATGAGTATTCGGCAAGTATATTTAAAGTTAATGTTATCTGAAGGCATGCTAAGAACATTACAAAGTCAGCTGCTGCTTAAATTGTATCAAACTCTTCAGCCCCAAATGCTATGTTCTGGCCACCTATGAGCTCTGGCTATAATTTACCCAAGGTGGTGGGGGGTTCTTCCCCTTAACTCAGTCTTGTAAGCCACTTACAAGTTCAGGAAACGCCTTTGTTTGTTGAAAGGCTGATGAGATGGAATACTTTAATTCTGGTCTAGTTGCCTATATTCCACAAATGCTGAAACAAGAGAGGACACCCAATAACTATACCTGATTTAACAATTTCAGATATGATAGGGCTGAACAAATTATGGCAACAGGTGGTTCAGATGGTGCCTATCAGCAGGTCATACCATATGCAAGTGGTCCCATGTCTTGTGCAAAGCACAGGTGGGCCATAAGGAGACTCAATAAATTTTGCAGTTCCTGTTGAGGAAAAACATGCATAAGGCAGTATTTTTTATCTGGTATTTTTCATGCATAATATTTTGAGGCCTTGCTCACACACAGTTCTGCCTCTAACTGGGTCTCGTTTGTTTGTTAAGAGAATCATGGGTCAAAACTTCTGGATGCAAGAGGTCCATTTTAAATCTGTTATTGATTGTAACTGTGGGTTGTATTTTTCCCCAGACCTCTTTTGTGGTTGGTGTTGACCTAAAGGGTACCATCCTTTTTTTTTTTTTTTTTTTTTTTTTTTTTCTTTGCAGTAACTCTCCTTGTATTTCTAAAGTTGGATAATCTCAACCTACAATCTGTATTCAATAGTCCAAAACCAGTTTCTTTTCTGTGTCTGAGTTCTCTGTAATAAGTGTGGAGGTTTTGAAACAGAGTAAGTGCATTAGGTTAAATTTATCATTTTTAATAGTGCCATCATACTTTGCATTCATTCATTGTGCTTCCAAACTCTACTGTCACTGTATGTTGAAAAGAAATCTGCATTGAGCAGAAACAGCAGCATGTAAGCTCTTTCGTGAGTTGGAAAGGCCACTCTGTTTAATGTAATAATGATAAATTAAGTCCCTCCCTAATCTGTGTGTCTTAAAATTTAAAGAGGAATTATGATTAAGAATCTGCAGTGCCATGCTTTCATGCGGACCTGGAATACAGCTCAGTCTTTACTCCCATTCATTGTTCAGTGGCTTTGCTGAGAAAGCCAAACAGAGAGTTAATTATGATGTTTTTTGTGCTGAGGACACCTGTCCACTAGGAAATGCGCTGAGACCCCCAACTCGATTTACATCAGGCAGAGAACAGCTGCCAGATGGTAACTACTTTTGGTCACCACCAACCTGGTTGAATTTGAACTGGTGACCCAGAGGTGAAATGCTTTATATCCTATTACTAATTCCTTGAGGTTTCCAGTTTCTCATCCATCACTTTTTTTCAAATGACAGCACAGTATATGTCTGAAATCTCAAAACAATTACTGTTTCACATATGTGGGGGTTGTTGCAGAATCTGAGAGGTGCCCTTAGCTCTTGCAAGGCTTTCACACTCACTTTGTAACTTAAAAAAGGTTAGCAGAAAAAGGATGTTTCAAAGCTGCCTGGGAGTTTTCCATCTTCCTTACCAACATACTTTTATTTTTAACTGCTATTTTACAAAAGGCTTTTAAACCTCCTTTTATTTAATGGAATTTACTGTGATGATGTACGTCCTCTGAATGACAGTTTAGGATTAGGAACTGTGTTTTTTTGACAGTAGTTTAATTGTTTGGGAGGTTTTACTTATTTCCCCCCCCCCCCCCCCCCCCCTTCTGCTATGGAATTCAATTTCTGTAAACCCTCATAGATGAACATGTGTGGTTAAAGCAGCCAAAAAACTTACAGCTCTCTGTAGCCTTTGTAATTCTTGAAAGGCTCTGAAGACGTGTTACCAGATAAAGGTCTTGGTTCCTTGTAATAATGTTAACTCCTCTCCTGACTTATCTCCCAGCTCCAAATCCAAGCATTTCTCTACTGCATGATGCTCTAGAAAGCCTTTTCATTGAGCAATATCAAAAAAGGGACATCTAGGCAGGAAACACATGGGAATTTGTAGGATGAATGGTGCTCTGGAACATTACTGTCTTTCAGCAAGTCTCCTTGATAGCTGTAATGCTGATGCCCATGGGGTAATGAGGTGTGTCAGCTGCATCTGATGAGGGGAAAAATGGTGCCTTGAGTTTCTCTTGCATACCTCTACTGGTAGTTGTCCCACCATAACTTCTGAAATGGGTGGGACACCCGATTCCTCATGGCAAGTATAAAATATATGGGGAAAATAAATATGATTGTGTAAGGAGTCATGTTAGTGTTCTTTAAGCTAAATTGAAATGCTGCTGTGATCTCTGTTCAAGGAAAGATCTCACAAGAGCTCTCTATTGGTCAGATAATTTACCATTGGTTTTAAAACAAGACATCAGTTATGGCATGGAGCTGGTAAACAACATCAATGCTTTTCAAAGCTGGGATTTTAAAGAATGTGGTTAGGACTTTATCCTGAACCTTTCTTGATTTTAGCTGATAGGCTTTCTTCCACTGCTGAGAATGTGCCAGCCCTTGCAGCTAGATACAAGGTGATGTCTTGTTTTGGATGTTGCTGCCTGGCTTTGTTCCTGTTTATAAAAACAGATAGGCAGTGTTTTTTTCAGTTATGTTGGAGCCTAATAAACTATCAGGTTTTAGGTCAGGAAAGCTAAGGACAGGATTTTAAAGCAAGTAAAAGAATATTAGACTGTGAAATACAGTTCTCTTTTACAGAGCTAACTCATGTTACCAACCTACTGTTCATGTGCCGTGAACATAGAGGTACGTAGAGTTACTGTTCATGTACCATGAACAGTACCTCTACTAAACTTTTACACCCTTGAGCATTATTACAGAATAAATAACACAAGGATCGTCACAAAACAAATGAAGAAATTAGGAGGTTTCTGGGCAGTAAAAGTCCATTTCATTATGTTACTGTCATTATGTAGTAATAACTTTTAGCATCATGGTTGCACTGAAGTAGTCACAGCCAGCAGTAGCATCCAATCCCCAGCTCTAATTAAGGTTTTTCTTTTGTCTGTGATTGCAAATCATTGTGGCTGCTGGTAGAAGTTCTGAAATGTAAAGGATAGTTAAGGATGAGGAGTGGCCACATTTTTTCCTCTGTCCTTCCTTGGTATCTGAGGAGGCAAATATGAACAGTGCTTACCTACTGCCATATCCCAGAGACCCCAGTGGAAAGAGGTTGCATACTGTTTCTCCACTCTTCATCAAGAAATCCTTTTGGGCTATGTCTGTGTGTCCCTAAGTAAGAGATGTCTTCATGTGTGCATGTATATTGTCATCCTCCACAAAAGTATGCATATATCCTAGGTAGGGCTGGATGGAGTGGAGAAATACATACACATACATGCACATACTTACCTTCTGTATATGTGCAATAGATTTTATATACGTTATGACATTTTGAGGACCTAGATCAGGTAATCCCTCTCAATGAAGCAAGGAGGGAGGTTGGATATATTTGGCAAGCTCTGGCAAAACCTAAGACGGGCCATATGTAATAATATATGTTTGAGTAGGCTGTTTCTGCAGTGTCATCATACTGACTAGAGTCAGATTCTTCCTTGGCTCATCCTGGACACGCGCTTTATATGACCTAGAAAAAATATATAGAGGAGAGTGTGGGGGTGTATTTTTAGCTAAACTAAAGGGTATCAGCAAGGTTAAAAAAATAGGGTATTGCAGGAACCTCATGGAAACAGGCATTTGCTAAAATAAATTAAAGGAATTGGCATTGTTTCTTTGTGGATTTGCTAATGCCTGTTGATATGCCCGGAGAGTGTAGACAAACAATTTTCTTTAAAGTATTAGCTATTTCTGTGTTACTGCTTCATAACTTGCAGTCAGGGCTAAAAATTAATATACCATCTAATTGTGCTTACAGTATAGTAGTATATAAATTTATATGTATAAAATACTACTATACATATTTATAGTAGTATAGAAATTTAGGAGTTGTCTGGCCTTTTCAGTATGTAGGCTTTAATTTAATTTGCAGCTGCAACCAGTTCCCAAAACTTTATCTGTTGTTCTGAGCATTAGTATCTGATAAATATATGAATAGTTAAAAAATACCCCATGAACTTATTAACAGTATCTACTTCTAGCAAGTTTGCATTTAATAAGTTCTTGTTCTCCAGAGCTTTCTTACAACCACCTTACTGAAGTGATCATTTTACAGTCCTAAGTATCAGCCATTCAACAGGTCCAGCAGTGTAATAACCTTGCATTAATCAGCAGCTAAGACTTATATCTGTACCTGCCACATCACACTAATATAACCTAAAATAAACAGCATGATGTTTATATTAGTCATGTAACAAGTGTCTTTCTCAATTTGGTCACATACATTTAATTTAAAGTGTATCCAGTAAAGAAAAAAAAAGGCTTGGCACTCTGTGTTTCCATTTTAAGTAATCAATTTTAAAATAGAAGCAGTACAGGATATGTTTTATAAGAGGAGCTCTAAAGAAGAGGACAGATTCTTTCATCACTCCAAAATGTCTTTGAGGAGATTTAAAGCAGGTGTTACGGAGAGAGGCTGAGAGGCAGTGTGCTGTGGGCAGCCCTGGGCTGTCCTTAGCTGCTGCCTGCTGCAGAAGCACGGCGGGGACTCCCTGACAGAGCTGTGGACACCCAGCCCATAGCTGTGCCTGCTTGCTTCAGCTTCTCCTCTGCCCTCCCTGAAGTAAATTGTCCTTTATGTTTGAGGGGTTCATGTTCCCTGTGGGATGGCTGAGTTGTGATCCAGCATGTGACAGGCTTGTGTCTAGGAGGTTTGTTAGATTCAGGCAGACTGAAAAGCCCCACTTTGCAAATGCTGCAGAATGTAAGTAGAAATGGAAAATTAAAGATCTGGGGAATAGTTTTAGGATCAACAGTCTCAAAGCTTTACAATTCCACCTGTCCTGTAGGAAGAGAATATCATTTTACAGGAGCACCGTGTGCTTCTGTGGAATTCACCCCTGAAGGGCAGCAAATATCCCTCCGGACAGGTGGAATTTTAAGGCTGTGTATTGCATTTCTTGAGATGGGTGCATGTGTATTCTTTGCTCACTCACCATGCTTTCTCATAACATCCTATACCAGTATACTGTGAACTCATTTTGAATTTGGTGGACACCTAGCACCTAGTTAAAGCATCCATTTTAAACAGCACTAATAATTACTAGACAGTAATATCAGGCTTAAATTGCAACTTGCTGCGGTTTTTTTCTTTTGTGTTTTAATGTTGCAGATTGAAATACGCTCGGTCAGCTAATAGCAGACATAAGTGGATCTGAATTGAGCAGTGTCAGTTGCCTAGAAGCAGAAAGGCAACTAAGAAATTTTTCTTAATAGTTGATACACACCAATAAAAGTCAGCAGATTTGGAGTTAAATTCATGGCTATTTAGTATAGGACTTCTCATTAGTGAGAGACAAAATTTCAACCCCCAAAGTAGCTAATATTTACTCTATATGTAAGCGGACCTGACAGGTACCTTCTGGTGCAAGTTGCAGTTCATACTGCCTTACTGTATTTAGTAAATCTTTGCAATAGTGTTGCAACATGTGTAGCTAATAGAGGAGATATCCTTTTATTCTTTTAATATTTATAAAGTTTTCCTTAGACAACCACTTTCTTTATGCTTCCTTAGATACTGCCTCCCTTTCTAAATAGCAGGTTTGTCATAGACTTAGAGTATCCAGATAAGAGCTATGAATGGGCATCCAATAGCCAGATTTCTACTAAACCAGCCTGTATCTTGAGTATAGGTACCATAAACATTGCAGTCACCTTCAAACGCTGACCACTGTGCCAGAGACATGTCATAAGCCCTCAATATATATGCTTGGTGAAAACACAAAGCCTACTGCTGTACATCTAAGAGAAGTAATAGTTTTGATTTGTTCTAATAATTGTTTCCTGTGCAGAAGACCAGATAAGCCCTGTAACATCCATAAATACAAGCTTGCTTAATTTTGCAATCCCTGTGAGTCTAAAGAAGTAATACAATATGAGAAGACATGCCAAAAAGTACCATATCGTGTGTTAACATTGAAAGCTGTGATTGTAAGAGGGTCAAAGTACAGAATGTTACATATACAGTATGTGTGCAGTTGCATATGCATGTTCATAGACATGAGTTCAACAAATATAATGTCAAAAATTTGACTCTGTGCCATTTGCTTCAGGCAGTTATTTGGCAGAAGACCAGGGTGTCAGATCACAAAATGGCCTGTATGTCAGTTCTGGGAACAGCCGTTATGGGCAGTATGGTACCTTTTCAACACTGCTGTGAAGATCCTGAGGTGAGTTTAAACTTCCTTATCCCAAATCCACTTAAAGCGTCAATAAAGACACCTCAATCAGTATTCAAAAAGAAGGAAACTTTGAAAAAGAGACTGTTACCTTCAGATTGACACATGATTAATGCATTTGCTTTTATTACCGTCCTCTCTGTAAAATTTATTGGTTTGGTGATTGAAAATCCACTCCCAAGAATTATCTAGTCAGGACTCATGTGGCACTGATCAAATGGCAGTATAAACAGTTGCGATGACAAATGCAGAATTGCTGATTGCTCAGAGATGTCTAAGTGGGTGCATTCAGCATGTTAAGTTGTATTTAATGGGATTATTCAGACTTTAATATATGTATGTATTGCAATTTAATAGTATTATTTAGACTTAAATCTTGAGTTTGTCAGAATGCTTGTAGTATACTTATACAGGGTAGTGAGGGGAAAAAAGTAAACCTGCTTCTTGTAATTTACAGTGTTTTAGTTGTTCATGTCTGAGCAGAGCATCCAGAGTCGTTCTTACCTGAATGCAGGTTGGATGTGTCCCACAGGGCAAGTGCAGGGAGTTCCAAAGGGAAGACATGGGGGTATTTAGAAGGGCTTGAAGGAGTCACTCAGGTTCTCACATTACCTCTCTGCTATATCATGAGGCATCCATATTCCTTGAATAGAAGTGGGGGAACATTCCATCTCTCCCTCTCTAAATAGTGTGTAGAATAGCATGTGCATCATTTATAGGTATATAAGTGATCCATGCATATTGCTTATGCACTAATCTACATTCAGAAACCACGGGCATTTCTAAATTAAGCTTCCAAACACTGAAATGACAGAATTAAGGTTGCCTGCGTAACTTTCTTTCTCTGCTGTGTGCAGGTATTGGGATAGGTATTTAATAACAAGGCATGTGCTGCTTTTTTCCTTCCCATGCCTCATTCAGTACACAAACCAGAGAGCAGCTTTTTTCTTTTTTTTCCTTTCCTACTTATTCATTGTATAGTTTCATACTCCTTTGCTGCAAAATTTACTCCAAAGTCAAAATTAATCTTGCTATAAACAACTTTCTGTAAGCTGTACCTTACTAACTGCACAGTTAAAACTTTTGTGATCCAGGGGTTTCAAAGACTGGCCTTCTTCAAAACGTCTCCATGAAACAAGAACGCATTTCAAGCTGATTCCAAAGCATGCACATGAAAACTTGGGAGCTACTTGTAAAATAAAAAAGAAAACTAAGCAAATAAAAAATTGGCACAATTTTTTACATGTATAAAATAGCATCTGTGCTTTTCGCATCCCCAGCCTTGTAAATGGATGGATCTGTTTTGACTGAAAACTCACACCGGAAATTTTCCTTGTCGCTCCTTCTGTGGAGGTTAAGTTTAGCAGATACAAGTGAAACAAAGTATCTGGGACAAAGATAAGTACTTAAGAAAGACAGTGTATTGTCAACACAGATATATTTAATACTTGTATAAATTGATTTTTATTAAAGTTATTAATTTTGAAAAGTTAAAAGCAAAAATTCTGTAATACATTCTAGTTTGTGATTTTGTCTCTATGCTTCTTATCTTTTTAATGTGAAAATTCTAATAATTAAGCATTAGTTGTAGAAATTGTTGCTGACTTCACTGAGCACACTGATATTCTGCATGGCTGTAAATAGTAACAGCAGTCAGCCACTTCTAAATCTGTCAACTTCTTAAATGGAGTTATTTAGAGACTTTCAGTTTTGCTTTAATGTTTGTATATAAAAAATGTTGTTTGGGGTGAAAGACTTTTTGCACAAATATTTGGGAATTGGAAAAGGAGCTTGAAGCATAGAGGAGGAACATTCAGGGAGGATGTGATAAAGTTGCAGAATAAAATCTAGAAGTGCTGCATGTTGTTTTCTGATAATCATCCAACAGATATTTGACACCTCTTTAACTTGACCAGTGGTGTTTGGTTATGTGCAAGGTTGCTGACCAGAACACTCCAGCTTTAGCACAGAATGCTTATTACAAGGTCAAGAGGGAATAGGGGAGTACATGAGCAGATAGCTGGTGTGACGTAGATGAATGGGAAGAATAGGCTAAATCCCAGGGATTTTAAATTCCATTTCAAATGTATGATAATTTGGATTTTAGTAAATACAAGTGGCTCTGCCAAGAGCAAAGCTAACAAGGTCTCATTTTTGTGTTCGGTGATCCACCCTCCTACCAGAACATTCTACAGTCTTTCCCATATCTCCAAAATCTCCATCCTTAGCATGCCCCAGTGTTCCTTCACCTATTAGTTGGTGCCAGTGGCAGTGGGGTGATGCATGGGGCAGTATGTGGGTTGATTGAAACATCAGTTCTTACATGCTAATGGGTCCTGGCTTTTGAAAAGTTACATTTGCCTTTCCCTCAGTAAGGTCATTATCTTGAGGCTGTCCTCTCCAAGCAGCTGTCAGTTATCACAGAAATTGTGGAAATCTAGTATCTTTGGGATTTCTGCTTCTTCATCAGATTGAACTGAAATCGATCCAGCAGTTTCAAAGTTGCTTGGTAGGGGAGAGGGGGAGGTGATGGGTTAGGCAGCAGAAGTCATCGGCTTCATTTTGACCTGAAAAAACTAAGCTGAAGAATCTCAACAGAAAAATCTTAAAACTTGGAGTTTGTTAGGGGCTCAAACTGTGTGAGCTTTTGAGGCTCCTTGGCAGTGCTGTGTGCTCACAGGTTCTGGTGGGGTCATGGGTGTTTAGCACTCTTGAGAGTCAGCTGATTTGGATACAGGTGGCGTAGGTAAATTTAGGTGCCCTGAATAAATGCCCTGTGACAGGCTATTTAAAGTGCCCTGCATGTAGAAAGGAAAGGACTGTGTGTTTTGGGCTTTCCCCACAGGAGTAATTCACTGACTGCCTTCACCACATTGGGCAGCAGTGCATGCCTTTAGCTTGTACAGGGGTGAAGTTGGAAATCCCACAGTCAGCAAGCCTAAAGCTGGCCAGTGTTGTTCTCTGCAGTCTTCGGCTGCAGACAGCAATGTGATGCAAGTGGTAGCCCAAATGGGGAAATTTCTGAATAATTTCATCAAGAAAAATAGATACAAACCCATCCTTCTCAACCTCTTTCTTTTTTAAATTGCTTTTACTTTTTTTTTATCATAACTTTCAAGAAGCAATGACTTGGACTCCTGTACAATTTCATCTTAATATCTCACCTCTAAAAAAAACTCCAAAACTGTTTAAAATACTTTTTTGCTGTATTTGTTTTACCATTGCAGATAAATCTCTCTGGATTTCTCCCAAAAGCTGAGTCAGACAGTTCTTTGACAAGCCTTTCAAGTTCAGAAAGGAGTTTTGTTTTTATAAATAATCGTCCAGTTCATCAGAAGGAAATACTGAAGGTAATATCCTTTAGCATTTTATTCAAGGAACAGAAACATTACTTGTTTGAGGACAGAGACACCTATGTAATCTACAACCTTTTTCCCACATAATATAACTAGAGGCAAAGATACTAGCATTGTAGTTTCTTGTAAGAGAATTCTTCTAGAAGTAGTTCTGATTTTGTCTGCTTCTTGCTGTGGGCTTGTCAAGCAAATACATGCACTTTCCCTTTAAATTTCTGTATGCATTGGATAAAAATGAAAGTGATAGTGCAGCAGCACTGGCTGCAGCTAGTCATTGTACAGGCAGAATTTGATACTCTTGGGTTTCTCACACTACTAAACCTTACAACACCTCATTTGGAGCAGCCTTGCTGTCCTAATCCTTGCCCTCCTCAGAAAGGAAAATCATATTCATGCCAAAGTGTACATGTAAAAAAAGGTAGAGTCCATGAAGAGTTTTCAGCTGCAGGCAAAGCTTTATAGATGTAAACCATGAGCCTGTGTTAGTATGTTAAGTGCTAAATAATGCTAATCCGTCTCCATACAGTATTTGATGTGCCCGGTTCTTCTGGGAGTTTAAAGCGCAGCTTGAGTCCCACAATAGAATCAATGGTTAACCACAGCACAGAAGCCTAGTTTCAAAGTGAGGCTGTTCTTGTAGCAGTGCAGATAATAGTGTTCCACTGACTCTTTGTGTGTGTGTCAAGATTTTTAATCATTTGCTTTTTTGGAGGAGAGTGGTTGGGGTTTTATTCAGCCAGGTGAGGTTAAGTACACATCTGTAAGAACACATTTTGGTGGGTTTGGAAAACAAGCTATAGATCACTTTTATCTTCGTGAAGTGTATGGGGAAGAAGTGATGTGGACCTCTTATTACTACAGTTCAGTGCCAGCTGAGAACAGACTGTGGTAAGATTAAGGTTAGAATAACTTGAAAATATTTAAAGAATTTTTATGTAATTTAAAAAATATTTAAGAATTAATAACTCCCAAACAATTAAAAAAATTAAAATTTAATCAATTTATGATTTCTTTGTCTTGTTAATGAATTCTTTTCTCCAGGATGTACATCTGTGGAAGGATCCCTGATACTAGAAGGAAATTCAGGGGTCTTTATTTGACCCTTCTAATTAACAAGACCAAAATTCTGAAACAACTAAATAATTCTGTAGTCTTTTGGAGGAGTTTTGGGGAGCATCATAGAGAAAATAATAAGGGCAAGTAGAGCTTGAGGAAAGCTGTAAATATATCACTGGGTTAAAAAAAAAGGACAAAATCCTGTTCTGGAAAAAGGGCAGATGTGTAGTGCAAGTGGTACCTTGTCAAACAGACTTTGGTTTGGATGAAAGAGACAGCAGTGAAGTTACATGCTATATGGGTAGATTTTCTTTAAAAACCAGCCAGCCAAATAATAGTGTTTGTGTTGATGAGGAAGTAAGTAACTGGAGTTGCAGTCCAATCTGGACATACCATCTTTTCTTCAAAGTGTGATCAGTACATTCATTCAGAAAGTCGAAATAGCAACCATTAGTATCTTGAAATTGGTTCCAACCAAAACTCCAACACATCTTTTGTGCTTTTATAATGTCAAATTTTGGTTTTGTGCCTTTGTGTCTATTTTATTGCCTTTACTGACATCTC
This sequence comes from Pezoporus wallicus, assembly GCF_028554395.1. Classification (NCBI taxonomy): domain Eukaryota; kingdom Metazoa; phylum Chordata; class Aves; order Psittaciformes; family Psittacidae; genus Pezoporus; species Pezoporus wallicus. Next base: position 780,529 of record NW_026640647.1, read on the forward strand.
TTTATTAAATCAATCTGTAGTTAATTCGACAGTACTACAGTCTGGTGACACACAAGGACTGTACTCATTTATACCCTGTCTTCTTTTTGAATATTACTGTACCTGCCTCTACTGTGGATGTGAATTTAACACCTGATAAAACTCAAGTTTTACTGCACTATAAGGTAACTAAGATTTTAATCTGGTTTTGAGTTGTCAGCCTTTTACTTATATAAGCAGAACAAGGGCTCCTGGGATTATGGAAATGTTTGAATATAAGCAGTGCCACTTTTTTTTGTTTGTTCTATTGGTGGTTTTTTGTTTGCTTTAGTTACGTGGTAGTTTGCCTTTATCACTGGACTGTTTTGTTTGAGAAGTATTGAATAGTTTAAGTAGAGTATTATTCCAAATTCATTTCCCAGTTGTTGTCAGGGATTTTTACACTGTCAGATATATGCATGTATCACTTGGTTTTCAGATGGCTTTATAGTGAGAAAAGCTAAATGGAACTACGATGTGTCCCTACGTAAAACTCATGCTTAACTTGATACCTGCACAAAGTAATCACTTCTTAAACACCACATGCATGAAGGGAGAATGTGGGGGTGAATTGATTTCTGGTCAAAGCAATATTTTGCCATTATGTATATAAACTGTTGACATCACTGAAGTTTCAGGACATCCTTTTCATGCTATCAGGACCTGAAATTTAGACCATATGTACCTTTGTTTTAGAGGCTGTATAGTGATAAATGCCCATAAAGTTGCTTTCACTTATGAGCACTTCATATGAAAAACAGTGCCACAGAAAATAAGAAGGCAAATAGGTAAGGTCATTCAAAGTAAATACAGATAGTCACACCAGTATGTTGATCTTCACTGAAAGCTTTTGTATTTGTGTTGATCTTGTAAAAGTACTACCTGTCAAATGTCACTTATATGAAAATTAACACAGCATTCTCGCATTTGATCCAGTTAAAAATCTTTCCTTTCATGTTAGAAAAATGGTTGGTTTTTTTTTGGTTTGGGGTTATTTCTTTTTCATTTCCATCATTTGGTGCAAAGCTGTCTTGGAAGCAGGCATCGTAATAAAGAGCCTACACAAACATGCTTACATGAAAAGGGTTGGTGCATCTGTCTTGACTGTAAGTTTCTAACTCCATGTTAGGTGGGAATAGCTTTATGTGATACTGGTTTAAGCAGTCAGTACCCTGTTATAAAGAAAGCAGTTAATTGTTTTTGTGATGTGCTAGGTATTCTGCTTCACTGGTTTACTCTGACAAAATATTTGAAGTATCCAGTTCAAGGTCTTTTTGAGCATATGTGAACAACTGCACTGCAATAATCTGTCCAGATTTGCTTGAAAAATATTCTGGATAAAATTACTTTGCTTATTCTTCTATATCCTTAATATCTGTCAGTTAGATTTTCAGGTGTGCTTGTGTGTGTGGCTTTTCTTTTGTGTTTTTTTTAATTTTTTTTTTTTTTTTTTTCCCCAGGAATCTGTCTTACTTGCTGTTGAAAATGTGTTGAAATCACTGTATGGGCCACTACCTGCTACAGTCCCCGGTGAAACTGATAAAACAGATGTTAACTCAGAAGACATGTTTGTTCATAGAACAGAACAAACAGATGTGGTTGTTAATGAGATGGGACCATCTGGAAACGATGATCAACATGCTCATACTTCATTCCTTTCATTCAGCAGTGATGTGCAAAACTGTCAAGCAGGAAAAAACATGGAGATCTGCTTAAATCATCAGACGCTTTGTGGTGATGATGTACATAGTTGCCTGGACAAAAAAGAGCTTTCTAAGAGTGACGCCTTTCCAGACAGTTCCTTAAATTTATTGTGTGAGGATGAACAGAATGGACAGAATATGACTGATATTCAAAGTAACAGTATCCCTGTGGACCCCAGTTCTAAAAAAGCTGATGGGTGTCTTTTGAGTTCTGGTGATATTGATGAAATAGAAAAAAATGGGGAGGCTTTAGTCTCTAAAGACTTATCTGAAATCTCTGCTGATAGTTGGAGTATGGGAAGTGGATTTAAAAACTTTCTAGGAGACAGCCTGGAACCTGTTAAGATTTTGATTCCTGAAGTTGGAGGAACAATTAATAAGCAAAATGGACATCCTAGTGAACAAAGCAGTGATCCACGAATCTCAAATCAAAGCATAGAGAAAAGAAATCTGATAAGTGATAAGTTTGGACATGTGACAGCTTATGACTTAATTAGTAGTAGAATAATAAAGAAACCAAAGTCTGCTATTGGATTTTTCACTCAAGAATGTCGTCCAAAATTGATAACTGATAACCCAAAGACCAGCATGGAGGATATTCTGCTGCAAATTGAAGAGCAGTGGGATAATTTGAATGAAGAGGAAAAAAAGAAGTAAGTTTTCAGGCTTTGACTTGCTTTTGTAGCTGGTAGTTACCGGTAAGTCACATGTAGTGAATTAACAAAAAAATAAAATAACTTCCTAGTTATTTTATGAAAAAATATCACAAAAAAATGGGATTTGACTTTCTAAGATCAGTGTCAGTATTGTGAGTTGTCACATTTTGCTCTGTGAGGATGTGCACTGCTGATATGAGTTACTTGTTTTGCCACCCTGTCATGGAGCTAGGTAGGGATGGTTTTGCTGAATTGTTATTTACAGGTAACAGGCAAGTAAATGTACTGTTTGAATCCTGCAAAATTCTGTTAAATAAGGACTGCCTGTATGTTGCCACTCCCGATGCACTGTCAGTGAAAACCAGCAGGGTGATGGATGAGCTGTGTAGTTCGTCCAGAGTTTTTCCAATGTGTAGTTCTTTTTTATTGTTACAAAGTGAGGATTCTTTTTCAGGATCTTTAGTACTTGAACATTTCATAAATTCCTTTCCTATAAATTCAGGAAGTGTCCCAACCCATGGTACCTCAGAATTATATTTGTAAAACCCAGTCGGATGACACAAGGAATTTCTTTTTTCTCTAAACAGCTATTCCAGTGCCATTCACACTATACTACAATTTGAATTTTAATCTCTTACAGTCAGAACCAAATCTCTTCTTAGATTACAGTCTAAAAGAAATTGTCACTGTTTTTTTTTAAACCCATCTGCAAGTAAGGGAAGTATTTTAGCCTAATTTGGGGTGGAGGTTAAATCAGTTAAAATATTAGGTATATTTTGTACTTCATTTAGAACTTCTAGTAAAAGATGAATTAGAATAACAGATTTTGAGACATTCTAAGGCAGGTAAAAGAAAAACGAAACACCAAACCTTTGATATCTTATTTGTAATTTTATAAAATGTAAAACACTGTAGGGCATCACACAAATGATGAAAATAGTTCTTTAGTAGTTTTACATGTGATGATTTGAATGCATATTGTGATTTGTAGCAGAAAGTTTGAGAAATGAAATTTGGGTTCTGAAAAACAAAACTCATTGGAAGTGTTATGAAAATGTGTTTTCTTAATGTGATGGAAGCTAGGAGAGGCAATTAAGAAAGGCCACTGAAGAGGAAATAATACTGGCAGTGTAATTTTAACACTAATGAAAGAGAAGATTAGCAGTGTGATAAGAGAAACTACACCTATTGAATTATTGTTAATATATGTGTTTTCCTTGACGTTTTACTTTGTTTGAAAACATCTGCCTTGTTCTGAATACCAGCTGTATCAGAGTTAAGTAAAACCTTTTTTACCTAGGCTCCGATTTACCTCATGCTAAGCAAGCAACATGCTATGATCACAAAACCATACATGAGAGAAAGTGTTTTGTCCATCTCTGCATTAGCAGAAATATTAATGTAATAGTAGAAATCTACTCCAATTATTTCACGCTTTTAATGAAATGAAACAAAAGGTTCTGCCAGCTGTTTCAGAAAATTTTAATTTGCTCTGCTTTAGCTTTTCAGATTTCATGGTTGCTTTCCTGGTACAACTGTTATGTTAAAGAGTGTGCCTTCAGATTAACTTTGTACTAGTTCAGGAAGAAGACCTCTCTGGTAGTTAAGTTTTCCTTATATGTAGGGTTGAATGCAGCATATTATATATACTATATTCATTTTTCCATATACATAGGATTGAATCAAATGGATGCTGAAATGAACCACTAGTTTTATCCATACAGCTTCGATGTACCTCTTTTCTGCTTTAAATCTTGTAAAATTGCCTCAGAAAATAACAAACATGAAGAGATGCACAGACATCTTTCCCTCCAGGGCAGCAGTGCGCAAGAACTGTGGTTCATCTGGCAAAGAACATAGTCTTGCCTATCAGATACTCTGGATAAATTGGGCCACCTAGAGGTAACAACAAATGTATATGCAACAAGGCAGCCAAAGTGCCACAGTTCTACTGAACACACTATACCCCCAGCTTCATGGCAAGCCTTGCTGGAAATACACGACTTTTCCTAGTACTCCATCCTTCTCTGATAAAGTCACATGTTTATTACAATGGGTGTGCTTGGCTTCAGCATCTTTTTTTCTCTCTCTGGTTCCATCAGCAGGTCTAAATGAGTTTAAATCCCTTTTTGGAGCAGTACAACCAACAGATGTCTCGTAGTGACATAGGATGGCCTTTTCAAAACAAGCCAGCATTTATTACTCAACCGGAATGTAAAATGTTACGGTCTTTAGGTTATAATAGAAGAGGAAAGCTTCCATGCATGTCTCTGTTGGCAGCATCACATATCCCCCTGCTTTGCAAAGCCATGATTTAATTTATTTTACTCACTCTGCTCTTACTTAATACAGCTTTCATATGTTTCTGGCCTTAACATTTCTTGCATATTAGGCTCAGGTAGGAGTGGGAGAAATCCCTCTAAGTGCCATGGCAGTGGCAGCAGTAGTTATCCTGAAGACATAGGAAAGGTTCAGAACTACGTGCTCATTATCATGGGACTAACAAATTACCTTGTCAGCACTCTAAGGTTATTCTTCATGAGTATATTTGTACCTTGGGAGAAACGTCATTTCAGGTAGTATGATGGCCTTTGTTGTCTGTTGACAGGTAAGAGCATGCATGTAGTCACTAGTGGCTGTCATGTGTGATAGTATTTTTATTGCCTGAAAACTTTCCATGCATCATATAGTGTGTGTGTGTGCATTATTTGCAACTATTTCACACTGGGGTAAATATACTTGCATAGGAATTCCAGAAAAATTATTTATTTACTGCATTTTAATCTTTTAGTTAACATGTTCTCTTTCCTTTGGATGGAGATCATTTTGTGGTACCATCTAGTCATTGGGTATTCATTGTATCTCTAGCCATCTCCATTTATATACTGCCAGGTATTAATAACAAATAATGGTATTAGTAATTGCTATCAGGCCTTCCACACTGTTGCCTGTCCCCAGCATCTGTTCAGTCATAATAGTAGGTCCATATTGTCCACTCCTAGAAAACAGTGCTAGTCCCCTGAAACCTCTGCATTTGAGAAATGAACTGAAAAGCAATTAAAAGCTTCTGTTTTATTATTCTTTTATTTGCCTCTTCACAAAGCAAGGAAGCACAGAAGCTGAATATTGTACTCATGGTGACAGCTTGAATTGTTTGGGTTCATTATGTGAAGAGGCTGATGCTGAGATGTGTTACATTATGCGTGGGAAACCTCTTTATTCTGGGCACATACGAATCTACACAAGGGGCTCTTTCCAGTAAGAGTTTACTCCAAATAGTGAAATTCAGATTATTTGACTTACAAGGTCTTTATATTAAAAGGTTTATATTATATGCTAAATATTTCATCTGGGTTTAAGATGCAAGGGGAAAATAATAAATTGTGGATCCATTTTTCTAGTTAAACCAAAGCTACATTAGAAACTAGACTTCATTCTGGTTTTCCACTCTCTCCTTACACCCAGGAGAAGTGAAGACACTTGAAATTTCCTTGTCTTTAGGTTTCAAAGCTTCAGGAAAGTATCCTGAATTTAGTGTCTTGATTCACCAGGCAGAGAAGAAACTGGTCTTGTAGCACTTGTTGGTTATGCTTGCCCCTGTGAAAGGACTTTTTGAAAAGGCAAAGGTTCCCTTGCAGTTTGTACACCTGCTGTTTTCTTTGATGCTGAGCAAATCACTGATCATGATGTATATGAATTTGCAAAACTCGCAGTAAAAGCTTGTAAGGCTAGAATTTTTCTGGTGGTAGTCTTAAGATGTCAGGCAAGTTGGACTTTCTTTGGAGGTGCTTTTGTTTGTGTTATCGGTGTATCACTCAAAGCTCAGTTTTCATATAGTTTTCTCCTGCATTACAATTGATTCTATACGGAATGAAGTATTTCTTGATCTGGTCAAAGCTACAAATGTATTTGGGTAGAAAAAAAACCAACCTGTTCAAGTGATTTCATCCATTCATTTTAAAGGGAGCAGATGTTTTTTATCGTAATGTTCACTCCATATTTTCTAGGGCATGATTTATTGCAAGAAACTATTTAAGCTGACTTTTTTAGTTAACTAAATATTGGTACCATATGTGAATGCTAGCACATCATAATTAATTGCAAATGGTGACCCTTTTGTTGACCTTAATTTTCCAGCATGCATACACATAATTGAATCAAACTGTTCCAGCAAGTAGCAATAAATAAATATGACCAGCTAAAATACTTATTTCTAATACTTACATCTGATAGTACTGCATTTTTTTCTTATTATTATTGAAGTTTGGACTTGTTTGAGTTACCTACTAGAATTCAGAATATCAAATAAAAGCAAAAAGAGGGAGTTCAGGAAATCATCTTTTTGGCCTTCAAAAAAGAAAGATTCATATGCAGTAGGCAAGTATAAACCTGGCATCTATAAAAGTTTAGCTGTCTTTCTGACATTTGTAAACTCATTAAGAATCCATTCAGGTTGCAGAAATTTGGTATGTAGTAATGTTTTAACCGTTTAGATAGAATTTAGGAGTAGTTCATTCTTGAGTACTTTTTGAAAAATCTAAGTCTACTACTTACAGAATTCTGTGACAGTCGTATCTATTCTGTATTCTCAACTTTTTATTTCTCTGCGTAATCTTAGGCCATTTGAAATCAAATGTGTTTCTTTGTATTAAGTAAAGCCTTAAGCTTATGAAGTTAGGCTCCAGACTCCTACCTAACCACACGGACTCCCCTTGAAGTCTGTAGAGCTCTAGAAACTTACATGACTTTGTGACAAAACTACTTCCAAAACTGTTTGTATGGGTGTGAATTAAGGTTAAACAGAGTCTTTGGGACTGAGGTCAAAAGCAACTTGCTGCAGCTCTTTATATGAGGCAGTCTACTCCTTCCCCTTCTGTAATTCAGGTTTTGCTGGCTGTCACAATGAAGGAAAATTTCCAACTCACCATCTTCAGAAGGTAATGTAATATGGCCAAAGTCCCCGCTGTCCTTCTCTCTTCCATCATAGTGGAAAGCATTTTGATGTGCCTACTTGAATGAACCATGGACATTATTATTGTCTGTTGAAATAGTTATCTTGCCTTTTGTTTTAGTTTGTTAGGAGTTAGGGTTTGGGATTTTTAATCTGATTATGCTGCTCGTTTGTTTTCTCTTTTAAGTTATGAAGTAAAAGCTGATAAAGACCTGGAACGATACAACAGAGAGGTCAAGAAAGCTATGGGACAGAAAGTACATCGGGCAACAAAGGAGGCAGGAAAACAGAAACCCAAGCTGAAGACTTCCCTCTCTCACCAGCAGAAGCTTGACAAGATATTTCATGCTCAAATTGAAAAAAAGAGGCAAACTGAACAGTCTATGAAAATTGTGACAGTGCCGTTTTCTTTGAGTTCCTGTAGACATCAGCATCAGAGACATGAGAAAAATTATTCAGATCAACATGAGCTTTTCCTGATCCGTCACCGAAGTTTTCCTGATGTCTGGATATTTTCTGCTGAAAAAAAGCTAAGGTTACTCAATCCATACAGATTGGAAGAAGCCCTGCTATGTAAAAGATTACTTATGAATCATAAGCTTCCAGTAGAGAAACTGGAAAAGCCAATTATGTTAACAGACAGGTATAGTACAACTGAGCAAAAATTTGTATGTTATTTCGAGTATTGTTTGGTAATTATTTACAGTAAATTCTGGTAAGGTCCTTTTTGCTTATTCTGTGATTATTTGTACATTCCTTTATCTGTAAGAACAGACTTTTATGCTTTGTATAGTTTTACCTTACAGTAGTGAGCAGGCCTGGTCATACTCCAGTTGCAATAAGTTTTGACCAGTTTATCAGTAATGCAGTGAAGACAAATTTCTTCCCCCAGAGAAAAATTAAATGTTCCACATTTTAACAACTTCAGTTAGTTGTCTAGTTGTCACTAACTTTCCCTCATGAATTAGGAAATAACTGATGTAATTATTATTATATGCCTAAACTTGGTCACTCTTTAAGATACGTGAATACTTGTGATTTTATTCATTTAAACAAATTGCTTTCTCAGAATGCTTTTAAAAGTCTTGATCACTTCTCACCACTTGCTGCTTTTTTTCTGTGTTTTTCTCACAGTTTTAATTTTCATATTTTAGTTTGTAACACTTTGGGAATTTTTTTTTTTCCTAGTCTCATTGGTGGATCTCAGTATATGGCTGCTCTTTATAAAATGCAGAAGGATTATCCCAATTTCAATGGACCAGGTTATTTGACAGATCCAAGGCTTGTAGCAAATGGATTTCAGATAAAAGTGATAGAAGGTATGATGCTTTTAAAAATCTTTCAGTTATATTGGGGCTTGTTTCTTCTGATTTAAGGATTCAAATGATTGTTAAATGTATATCATGTTATTCTACATCACCTTATCATTTGAAGCACTAACATCCTGCTTTTATTACCATTGAGATTTTATTACTTGCCAAAGAATGTAATCTTCTTCATAGAACATCGAGCAATGGAAACTGGTAACTGAACAAAAACTTTCAATAGTATTTCAAAGAATGCTCCATGTATTTTAAAGAAATACATGTTTTCTTGACTTTTGTGTTTTCTTCTTTTCTCAAAATGCTGGGTGCTGATATCCTTAATTGCCGTCTCACAGAATTTAGATTAAACTGATGAGAATTCTTTAGTCTTGGCAGCTGCTTCCCAGGTGATACTCACAGAAGCTTCTGCAAGTATGTGCTTTATGTGACAACTACTCTGCTTTGAGCAGTTGAGAAGGTCTGGTAAGGAGCTGGATCTGCTTATTGACTTACTTTCATATCAGACATGAAATCCAGAGCCCAAAAGAGGTGGTAAAGACAAGATCACCACACCTTTTGTTAGGGTTCAACTTGAACTTTATTTTGAGACAGCCTTTTTCCTCAGTGCCTCTACGTTCATCACAAAATAAATATTTCATTTACCTCTAGCAAGAGACAGCAAATGTGTATACATTTTCCTGAAGAATGGTTCATGGGGATGCTTTTGGAAACCCAGGGGCAACCTACCCAGTGTCAGTTCTGTAGATAAGGATTTCTCTAGCAGAATTTCAAGAAGAGCAAAAGTCTTTGGGGGTAGTACCTAGCTGACAGCTCAGAGGAAAGATTCACTATAAGAGCTGTTAGAAATGCTATAGCTTCATGTGTTACAGATCCCCACATATGTACAGTGATGACAGATGTACTGTAACATATGGGATCTTTTAAGGGTAGGTACAAAAATGGGATGTAGAGCAACTTCTTCACTTGGTGGCGGCTCTTGGGAAGAACAGCCTAAGCTGTTTTCTTTGCTAATCATGCACAGCAAAATAAAAGACAACTTTTTTCTGACTGGCTAAATCCCTACATAAATAACAGACTTGTAGGAGAGGTGTTCATGGTAAGCTTGGATGGAATGATTAGGGGAATAAAACATGTATTATAAGAGGCAGCTCTTGAGAGTTATATTCAGCTTAGCAAATCAAAAGCTGAGGAGGTCTGTGGTACATCTCTAAGACAAACATGGGAGAAAGGAATTGTGGCTTAGCCTTTTTGCTCACATACTGGGTTTTCCCCACCTCCTGATGTTGTAAGTTTGCTCAAAATCTAATTAGTGTAAACTGGATGTGAATAAATTGAATGTGAAAATTTGAAGAGAGTTTCTAGGCAACAATGGAGGAGACTTGTTGATTGATCTTGTGGTACTGGAGATGTGTTGTGGTTTAACCCCAGCCAGCAACTAGGTTCCACACAGCAGCTCACTCTTTTCCCTTTGGGTGGGATGGAGCAGAGGATATGAAAAGTGAGAAAACTCATGGGTTGAGATAAAGACAGTTTAATATGTAAAACAAGAGCCATGCTCACAAGCAAAGCAGAACAAGGAATTCATTCCCCACTTCCCATGGTCAGGAAGGTGTTCAGCCATCCCCAGGCAAACGGAGCTCCATCATGCGTAATGGTTACTTCGGAAGGCAAATGCCATCAGTCTGAACATCACCCCCTTCCTTCTTCCCACAGCCCTATAGGCTGAGCATGACCTCATATGCTCTGGAACATCCCTTTGGTCAGTTGGGGTCAGGTGTGCTGCCTGTGTCCCCTCCCAGCACCTTGTGCCCCCCATCCCTGCTTGCTGCTGGGGTGGGGCGAGGAGCAGAAAATGCCTTGACTCTGTGCAAGCTCTGCTCAACAATAACTAAAACATCTCTGTGTTATCATCACTGTTTCCAACACAAACCCAAAACACAACCCCATTCTAGCTACTACAAAGAAAATTATTTCAGCCAAAACCAGCACAAGATGGGGAAATGAGTTTTAAGACAGCTTGATTAGTTCAATAGCTGAATTATACAATGTAACAGCAAGAGACTCAATAAATAGCTGGGAATTATAATCATCTTCCAAACCTGTGTTCCTAAGTACATAAAGTTAGGGAAATGAAATCTTATGAGGAAAGTGTTCTCATCTGGTTTACAATTAGTGGAAATTAAAGTGCTTTATATGCACTATACAGGTCAACAAACCATGATCGTGGACTTGATCCATACAGATAACCCAGATGAAGAATGGGAATCTAATTCAGTTCTTTGTCCTAGTCTCATATTTTACCTACTTGAATGAAACGTTAATAACATCTGAGGCTTGTCAGTCATGTTTATAAGCTTCTGCTGATGACATTAGAGGAGTTACAGCCTCTCTTATTAAGAGAGCATACCATCGCAGATGAAGCTAGAAATACCAGCAAACAAATGGAATTTCTCACAGCCTTTTTTCCAGCTGACCCAAGGATTTTTACTCAATACTTCATCAGTCCCTCTTTCTTTTTTTTTTCTCCCTTAAACTCATCCCTGAAATATACTATCTTCTACAGATATCCTACTGTGTGCCACAAATACTTATTAAAACTGAGTTTTAGAAGCACAGGTATTAATTACAAACACTTGTTATGTATTCTTCTCTGGGAATTTTACTGTGCAGTCAAGTACTTTGTAGATTCTTGTTATATAATATCTATGTAAAGTGGCCAGGAGTGATTTGTCCCACTTAGACCGAAGTATTCAATAGGATTACTCAACTTTGAGAGAACAGGTTTGTCTCATAAAACATTTTTCACTATCCTTATAGAAACATTTTGTTGTTGTTTGCTGTCTGAATTCAGTGTCTATTTTTGTGGCTTACTTGAAACTCAGGCAAAGCCAAAAAGGGAGGCATTCCAATGTTGAACTAGAGGTTGCCTCAGAAAAGTTTTGTTTCTTCAGGAATATTGTTAACTTTTGGGGATGGTGGTTGCCACTTTGCATGGCTTGCTGCCGGGAGGTTTCAAGAATACAGACATGCACTTAACCCATGGTAGCTGGAGAGTTTCACCTTGGCAGCATCCATAGGAGCATACCTGAACTCTATTCTCTGTGCATGTACCTTTATAAGTAATCCTTCCCATTTTTGGGTGTGAATTGGATCAGTCCTAGTATTTGCTGTTTCTCAATTGAACTATCAATTCTTCCTTGCTGTTAGGTTCCACTGTAGAATATTTAAAGGTCTGTACTTTCCTTTGGGACTTCAGCCTTGACGTGATCATATTAGATGTCTCTTTCTGACTGCTGGTTGATTAATAGCCACTAGTGCATGGCTTCCTCTTTCATCCTGGGTTAAGAGTTCTACTTTCTGTAGTAGTAGAACATTTCTCTTTTATGTCACAAGCAAAGGTTCCATTTCTTTAGCTTTGAATTTGAATGTGAAAGTGTTATTTTAGTAATTTCTTCTTGAAAAGCTGTTGATTCATCCATGTGGCCTTGGGTGATATGGTTTAGTGTGAGGTGTCCCTGCCCATGGTAGGAGGGTTGGCACTATATGATCTTAAGGTCCTTTCCAACCCTAACTATTCTATGATTCTATGGTTCTATGGATAAGTCTATTATGACATTAGTGGCTCTAAGATACCTTCCAAAACAAGGACAAAAGAAATTTAGCTGCTCCAGTTTGATATTTAGCATCTTTGGCTGCAGAATAAAGGGCTTTCCTTGACCCACAGTGATCTCTGAAGAGGACTGTCAGTCTACTGGGTTGCCTTGGTTATTTGTTTGTCTCAAAACATATTCTGCCAAAAAGAAGGATCCTGAGTTTTGCTGCCCATTAACATGTATTGAGTCTCAAATACTAACTTGGAATGCAAGACCTCTTGCTTTGGTATTGAGCACCTCACTAGGGCTGTTTCCTAGATAAACCTAATGAGTATAGGACTCTAGATTCATTCCTTACTTCCTCTTGGTTTGGGGAATGTTTTACAGAACTGACTTTAATTAATAACAAGAAAATCTGAACAGCTGCCTTAATTTGGAAGGTGTCTTTGGTAATTCCTTTGTTGCATTGGGCTTGCACCTCAACTGATCTTTTTGTTAAAGATGTTTCTTCTTAAGTTAAATCCCTACCTTTTGGCAACTTATGGCACAGAGGATCCTGATTCTTATTTGTTCTCAATTTAAAAAAAAAAAAAACAGCAAAACAAACCATCACATAAATTGTTTTTCCTTATTTGGATGACTTGTCTGTAAGGGACAACTTCTGTCATAGGATTAAAAAAACTAATTAATTAGTCTTGCACAAAATTTGGTGCAACTTGGGGTTAATACTTGGAAATTGAATCTTACTCCCTCACAGTGCTTGGCATTTGTAGAAGTACAACTATACTCTTTAATGGCAAAGACCTTTTAGCTAGTGGAGTGGTTCTGACCTTTAGTCACTCTAATAACCTATCAGGTGCATTTCTCACAGGCACGGCACGAAACATGCCTCACTCTGAGCAGCATGGTACTATGCGACACCAGATACACTACTCCTAGTACGCTTCTGAAAGGTCTAATTAGATCTTTTCTTCCTAACAGGGACTCAATTCCAAATGGAGTTTTGTTCTTGTTCTGTCATTTAGTGGAAAAACTTTGAACTTCTGGCAGTGTTTTCCTTCTTCACAAATAACTTTGGATAGTTACTTTTACATCTTATTGTTTCACTTGAAGATAAGTCCATCCTTTGAATGCTCTCTCGTTGTAAGACAGGAGTGTCTTACACCTTTGCTCCATACTGTTCAAAGACTCTGTATGACTGCAGCCAAAGCTGTTCCAGTTCATCCTGGATCTTGGGTGTGCCCTATCTTCTTGTTTTGGTAGACTATGATCTTCTGTAATGTCTCCTTTTTTCTCCTTGTATTGATTCCTCAGCAGTCTAAGGAGTTTTCAGCTAGATATTTCTCTGGATAACTGACAGTGAAAAACATGTTGTGAAACAGCTCAGAAAATGCTTCTTACTGTAAGTATGTCTGGCAAAATCAATGGTTTCTTTGTGGAACATGCCAGTTGTGGTTTGCAAAGCTGTGACGCTGAGCTCCAATCTGTCTTTGCTGCCCTCCCACCCCCTCATGTTCTGACATTACTAAGGCTTCAAGTGATGCTACCTTTGGGAAAGCAGTCTGTTTGCTTTTACTTAACTCAGTGTTCTTCAATCTGCCAGGCATTTGTTTGCTGGGTATAGCTTGCAATGACCCCTACGTACAAGGAGCATTTCAAGATGTAAAATGGATTACTTTCTGTCCAGTTCTTCTTAAGATGTGTTTGTTATATAAACTTTCACTGCACATCTGTTTGCCTTTGTGAAAGTCCTAGAGAGAGATGTGAATTCTTGGCTGGAAAAGAACTGAGAGCAAGGAACACATCTTACCTGGTTTTGTAACAATGGTGGGCCTTGGGCCATACTCCAAGGCAGGCTTTTAGGGTAGAATTGTCTACCTGATAGAATGCATGTATCCAACATACGTATAGTCAAAGAATGTGCTTAGGCCTTAAAGAGCTGTAATAGATAAATAACCCATCTTCCTTGGTAGTGTAATCTGCTTTGGCTCTTGTAACCGACAGTGGAAAGTCATGCTGCTACTTAATTTCAGTTTGATTTCAACTGTAGACTGGAAGGTAGTCTTATAATGTCACCTAATCTAGGTGGCAGCTGGAAGAGAACAGTTTTTCCTGGCCATCAAGAAGGAATTACCGAAAGATGATTGCAAATGCTTTGTTTGGAAAGGGAAAGGGGAAATTTGTAGCAATGAGAAATCCACATTTTTAGTCAATTGAAAGATAGTTTATTTGTTCACAGAGATATTTTCCTTGGAAGTTGCAAAGCATTTCACAGACACTACCATGGAAACTGCTTGAAGACTGCTGTTTCAATACTCAAAAATCTTAAAGTATACTTTATCAAAAATTTACAAGTACACTGAGGCTTGGACATCTGCTTACTTCATCAAATGTTGCCAATATCAGAATTCCTGCAAAGACTTGCAGAGATAAATATATGTTCATCAGCATGCAGTGGGCTAATTTGCGGTCGAAGAAAATCTAAGCAGAAAAGGAGAGTTACACACAAACAGAAATACTGAAGAACAAAACTTCTTTTAGCGAGGATTTTTATGATTTGTTCTTAGCTTAGACTCTTTAAACCTCCCTTTGTCTTTCAAATTAATGGCGAAGTCAAATCTGGCTCTCAAAATTTGCAGACAGGAAAATTGCTATTGGTAAAACTGAAGAGTATCGAGCAGTAAGCATCTTGGTAGCAAGCTCTACCCAGGTATGATTGGTTTACTGAACTGGGGGGAGGGGGAAGGGGGAAGTTTTGCAAATCCAGAACCTCACTGTCATGAAATTTTCATAGGATGCACTGGAAATACAAGTTCTTAAACTGAAAATCTTAGTACTGAAACTTAACAAAATTTTCTTTTCCACCTTTGCTAGCACAAAGAGAGGTAATTATTGAAAGTCTGTCAAATAGTTCTCATTTTAGAGAGAAGGCAGCATAATCAACTGCCTCGGAATTGTTACGTAAATCTAGTCTTTCATTAAAGCAAAACTGGGATAAGATTAAAACCAGACTTTATCTTTTGCTCCTGTCTCTTTACTGGCAGCCTTTCTCATGGGGAAATACTGGCATTGCTCATCATCTTATCTCACCTTTAATAACTGGCGAACTTTCACATAGTTTAACATTTCCCTTTAAGCTGAATCTGATCACAGGCTAACAGCAGTACATAAAAATTGTCTGGCTTTCCTGGCCACGATTAGGGAAAGACAGCTTGAAAAAAAGAACAAAGACAATGCTGGGTGAAAAGGAAATAAAGTTTCAAATCTAAAGCAGTGTTAAATACATAACTGGAAGGAGGTTATGTGATTTGGGGGTGGGGGTGTTCCCTCTATAAAATTCCTACTCTGCTCAAAGTATTTCTTGCCATGAAGCATAAAAAGGCCCAGGAGTGTTATTTACCTGGTGACACCCCCATATTTAGAAAAATTTGCAACCTGCACTATCTTTGTAACGTTTATTTAATGACTGTCAAATAAGCAGTGCCTGGTCATGGATAACAACCTCCTTGTACTGGCTAATGAAGGTACATTGTGGTGACTTACACTGCATATGTTATTTCTCTCAATTCTGAAATCTGTCACATTTTTTGGATTAGAAACCTGAATGATCCCTTATCACAGTTTCTTAGTTTAATTCACTTTGTAGCCATCTATTTGTCTCCATCTCTTTTGACTATGCCAAAACTATTCATGACTCAGACTGAATGTAATTTATCCTACCTGGAACCATTAAACAAGAGTAGATTTGTTTGCATTATGAATTGTATTCTTCCATGCTCACCTTGAAGCTCTTTACTTCTTAGACTTGTAGTGGAAGAAAAAGGAAGTTGCCTGTGTGGGTTGGGTTGAGGTTTCTGTGCAGCCAGCATGAATGAGAGCAGCAGCTCTGAAGGACTGTACAAGAATATGTGAGCCTGACCCCTACAGAAATTGCTTCTGACTGGGAGTGGAAGGAAAACTAACTGTAGAGTAGCAACTACATTCAAATTCTTTGCAAGTAGTGTGAATAAGAACTGAAATCTTTTATACCTCAAAGATTTAACAGATACTTTGTTGAGAAGGTTATTTAAATGTTTTATTCATCATTCATATTCAGAGTGATACCTGCTGCAGCAGGTATCATATGAGTGATAATATGAACCCTGTCACAGAGCCGCTAGTTATATGGCTTGTATTCTTCCTTTGCTATGGTAGGAGAAAAAAATGCTTTTTGTTTCAGTGCAAACTGAATTTGTTATTGTAACATTTGAACTCTACAGATGTTAAAACCAATTACATAGGAAATAGTGCCAACACTTTTATTTTTTCTTTCAAATGAAATTGTATTTTATTACTAGCTTCTAAGTCCATTTCATAAGTTTCTTAATTGCATTTGATTTGTGAGAATAATTTACTAAGTGATCTTACATCGTTTAGTTTTCTCTGAATTACTCCAGAATAGAAATGAAAGCAGCGTATAAATTACTGTTTTGGTTTTGTATTTTCAGGTGTTTCAGCTATAGAAAGTCACCTGGAAATAGAAGGGATGGCAAATTGTCTGCCATATTATGGTATTTCTGATTTAAAAGAAATTCTGAATGCAATAGTTAATGGAAATGCAAAGGAAGTGTATGAATGTAGACCCCTCAAAGTGATAAATTACTTGGAGGTAAGACAGAAGTTTGCTTCCAAATACTGACCAGCTAATAATAAATCATTAAGCAGCCTGAAAATCTTTCTGCAGCTTTCTGTTTTAATTAGTGTAGTTCTGTTCTAAACAAAAGTTACTTCTGAAAAGGAGAATATCCTATCCTCTCTGAGGTGTAGGGGTTCTGCACTGCTTACCAGAATACTTCCATAAGGCGCATCTAGAAGCAGTTGTCCAGTGTGATACAATAGGTGCTGAAAGCTCAAGTTCACAAAGTGTTTCTGCCTAGGCAGTTTTCAGACTAGAAGGACATTTCTCATGTTAGAATACAGAACTACCATAAAAATTGCTTTGCAAAGTCTAGAAGGTAGTTGAATCCAGAACAGCCATAAAGATTTAATGCCTTTGTAAGTAAATCTGTGAAGAAGTTATAGGTAATTTAAAGTAATAGTTTGAAAAGTAGGTGCAAATTGAAGCTTAATTTTCATGTAAAACTCAATGAGATGCACATAATGAAAATCACAGAGCACAGTTTTCACTTAAAGAAGAAAAATTCCTGATTCCTTCAAGGAAATGGAAACTTTTTTTTTTTTTTTGCTTGAAAAGCAAGCTATCGCTTGTGTTAAAACATTGAACTAAAAATGAAGTCTCACGTAACACGAAGCCCATATGCCTCCGCAAATGCTTGTGTTAACACCAGTAACTTCTGCAGTTAAAGGAAGCAACCAGCTGACAGCCAACAGTTTTTAAGTCCGCTCTGTTTGATGCAGTAGTGACTAAGTTCTGCAGTGCACTGGCAGAGACAACGCAATGTGTTTGCTCTGCACAAGCAGCCAGCATTATTAGTTACCAAAAATATGGTGCTTGGGTAAAAGAATCTTTAATCTGTTTTCTTGCAGAAGTTACTATGCAACAGTTGGAATAGGAATGACTTTTGTTAATATTTGATATGCAAATAGATAAAATCACCCATCCAGAGACAATAGTGAACATGAAGTTTCAGAAAACTAATATATGTGGTACTGGTTAACACTGGAGTAACTAACAGTAGTAGTTTTTTATCGCTTCTTGTCTAGGTGTTTCACTAATGCTATCTTTAATCCCAGTTTTTAAGATCTCAGTTCAAAAATGTTACCAAAATACATCTTAAGTATCTTCTTACACATTTGCTGACATGCTTTCCTTCAAAATGGGGACTAGGCATTTACACAAAATATGTGTTTTATCTTTTAAATATGTATTACACAAATCTTTCCCTGTCTTTTTGGGTCAGTAAGTTTACGGCTGCCTTTGGAGCAAGTGATTCTGTTGTGTACTACTGAACCATTCTTGTGCATTCATGAAAGAAGCTTAAGGAAGTGATAAGTGTTGAGACAGGAATGGTTTGTAACTCAGTGATCAACTTACAAACTTGGTTATAAACTTGGAAAATCGCAGACAAACAAGATTCGGATTAAAATGTTATGAACACTGCTTCAGGTTTGTACCACATGAGATGAGATTGTATGTCACATCCATTTCTGTCTAGGCGACATTACTGAAGTACAGAAGAGAAGGCAATAGCAGGAAGGCCTATCTTGGAGAAGGAAACAAAAAAACCTGACAACTTCTTTTTGAAGTTGCTAGATTCTTTGAAGATGGATACTTCACTAATTGTGTTTAGCAGCCACTTCTGCTTTCTGGTATTGAGAGATAGCTGGATACAATAGGCAGTAGTCTGTTAATACAACATTAATCTACAATTTCACTATAGCGTTTTTAAAACTTTATTTAGCTGGCTGACTTCATGTTAGTTCTAAAATGTGTCTTGTGAACTGGTAAACACTTCAGCTGATACTGGTGCCAACCGGAAGTAAGATATTCAGAAACACAAAGCATCTTGCTAAAGTGGACCCTAAAAGAAAGAGTGCAGGCATGACCAGGAGACTGACTGTGTGTGACTCCGTTGTGGAACTGCCATGAAATGACCGATAGGATATGTTGGGAGTTACATTTGGGTTGCTGGGATTCAAAATATTTATCAGCAGAAAAGAGTGACAGTGAGTGCTTAATTCCTGCTTTCTGGTAGCTCCAGGTTAATGTGTTAAAAAGTAGTACTTTAAAACCATTGGGGTTTTGTTTTTGTTTTTCATTTCCACAGGGAGAAGCAGTACGCTTAGCTCGGCAGCTGCCCTTACATTTGTCAAAAGAAGATGTACAAAACACAATTTACAGGATGAAGCAACAGCTTGGAAAGGAAAATAAAGGCTGTGTTCATGGTCGTCCTTTCTTTCATCACTTAACAGATATTCCAGAAGTTGACAAGCACAGCTCCACGGAAATTATTTAGTAAATGGAACATTTTGTTTGGGATCATATTTCTCTTGCTTAATCTTCATCATTACTCTGTAATTTCAGTATGTTTTGTACAAGGCTTTTGTATAATAACTTTTCATTATCATATGTTCCTCTTCTAGAAACTTATTTAAATTCAAATGCTCCTTGAAAACTGGAAATAAATACTGTAGATAAACAACTCATCACTGTTTTTAAAAGGATTTATTAAAGTGTTCTCAAGTGGTTTGATACTTATCTTTTTGCTGCAGGTTTAGAAAATGCCAGTATGTCACAATTTTTTAGATGTGAAGTGGTTAGAAATTGCTTTTGACAGCGCCTGGCAAAGTTCATTGTACTGAGGACATGAGATGTTAATTTTCAAAGGAATGCCAGATAGCTGTAGGTAATGTGACAGGACAAGGGGGAATGGCTTTAAACTGAAAGAGAGGGTAGATTTAGTTCAGATATTGAGGAGTTGTTCTTCCCTGTGCGGGTGGTGAGGCACTGGCACAGGTTGCCCAGAGAAGCTGTGGCTGCCTCATCACTGGCAGTGTTCAAGGCCAGGTTGGACGGGGCTTGGAGCAGCCTGGTCTAGTGGAAGGTGTCCCTGCCTGTGAAAGGGGGTTGGAACTGGGTGAGCTTTGAGGTCTCTTCCAACAAATCATTCTAGGATTCTATGATTTTAAATGTAGCATTGCAATATGCAGTTATTATAGTTAAGGCTTCTGTGGTAGTGTACTTCTATTTGGAAACTGTTAGCTTATGTAAATGAGCATTGAAGTCCTAGTGTCCAATCTCTAGAAACCTTTTCTACACACGAAAGTGTTGTTCTTGAAAGTACCCTCTTAAAATTGTAGATCAACAAAAACTGGACAATGTCTTGAAAGGTGAAAGAATCGGAGCCACTGGAGCACAGGTCAACGCTGGAAGCAAATACCTGTGTGTTGGTGCACTGCTATACACAAACTGTCTGGGGGTGAAAAAGATAACCTGCTCTCACTCAAGGAGAATATGGCATAACTAGAGTAAGATCTGCTATATGGAGAGCAACTTACTCTGGTAGACCTATTCACTCTGTTTCTACCAGAATGGAATGTTTATTCCTCAAATAGTAACCTACTTCCATAAAACTACCAAATTGTGCCTTTTGTGCATAGCAGATGTAACGTCTCTGGAAGAACATGTTTTAAAAATTTCAAGAAAGATCACATGGAAGATCCTGTCCATCCCTAGCATATCTTGGCACTATGAAAATGTGGTGGTAGGACCTATATTTGTAGTGTTGCTGCAGCTGTTAGGTAAATGGTTGAAGATTGCTGGAAAACCTAAAATGCAAGCTAGTTTATGGACAGGAGTATTTGACCAGACAAGCAGATGTTCAATCTGAAAATGTAAATTACTGATCTATTGCTCTGTATCAATGCTGAGCTGGTGAACTAAGTTAAGAAACCACATCACAGCAATACATGACAACATCTACATTCTAAACAGAAAGGTTTTATGCTGTTAAAGTACATTTATCCTTTTCATAAGAAGCAGGGATGATCAGAGGACACAAACAGGATGTCTTTCCAAACTTAACCAGTGAGCAGGGCACAAGATGAGAATGTCACAGCAAAACTGGACACTTGTTGGCTGTAAATGTCACTTGGTGCAGAAGATGTGAATTTTTAGAATGGAAGTGAGAAGGTGGATGGAGGCACAGGAAGGAGACTTGGCTCTTGGCTCTGAGGGGGAAATAGGATCCCAGCCTTGTGGTGGATGCAGAAGGTTATAGTTTGTTTATTTTTATTCTCGTTTGGATACAAACTGTGAGAGTTTCGAGAGTAGCCACTGCAGTGAGAAAAAACAAATGCAAGCTGGAGAATGGAGATCTATCTCCAAACTAAGTTTGTTGGAACTTAAATGAATACGTGCACCAATTTCAGTCAGTTGGGAATATAATGTGTAGTGTTTAATGAGATTAATAATTGCTAGGTTTTTTTTGAAAAGGTAAAATAGCTGTATCCCAGTTATACTGAAGCAAATATTGATATGTTTGATAAGACCAGAATCAACATCAAGTGCTTAATAGGTATTCAGGCCCTAGGTTGAGGATGAAAAGTGACAGGTAAATTGGTATTCACGGAAGCCATGGAAGCAAATCAGTGTCAGGTGTTCCTGTGGGTGCAGAATGTACCAGGTTAGGCAATTTGGAGCTGGGCCTTCCCTCCTTCCCTAGTTCCTTCTCTACTTTCTGGTTGGGTTTTCCTTTACCTCAGAGGGCTGCTTTGGATTTCTTCCTTAGGTTACATGTATGTACAGCTTGTTTTCTGTCTCTGTGGGATATTGTTGGATTGTTGAGTGGCTGGGTACCGGCAAGCAGTTTAGCACAGATTCAGAGGTGTAAGTCTGGGTGTCTCCCCACTGTGTACCCATGGTTGGGGGTGAAGATTGAATTTGCAAGTTGATCTGGTACTGCACTGATGGGAGATGGCTTCAGACAGGGTGGGTGTCCTTACTTTATCCAGTGTGAACAGAGGGAAGTGTTACTTCTAGTTTTTAGACATGCTCTTACTGATGGCTCTGTTGATACATCCATTTTATGTTCCGTATTCAAACAACAAAAATACCCCAGTTCTAGATTTACAAGTTTGAAAGAAGTAAAATGGTGTGCTTGATTTAATGGCTGTCAAAATGGGAGGCATGTCAACTTGTTGCCATTGCATTAGCACCTGGTGCTTCTCAGATGTTCCATTAAGTGATGAACACCATGATGCTCCCTGGAGTGCATGCAAAGTCTGCCTGTCCTTGCAGTCAGCCAGTCAGTCCCCAGCTGTATGGGCTGTTTGAAAAGAAGAAAACAACCTGAAATGTGTAATAATGAGTAGATCAGGTGGTTGTTGTGCTTGACCTCGAGTCAAAACCAGGGAGGCAGGACCCAGTGGGTGCATGTTGCAACAGTGAGCAGACAGGCTGCCACATTATTGTACCTTGTCACCGTATACCCATGGGAGGCTTCTGGTGTTTGCAGTGCCCTCTGCTTGCATTTATTTTTGTACAATTTTGACCACTTAAAAGGATGGGTAGGCAGTTTGGAGTTGACCATGAACCAGTATTGTTCCTTCCTTAACTTCAGGTCAAAGTGTTATTGCTTATGGTGCTTCTCATGGTGTGCATTTTTGCCTTCCCAATGTATGCCTAGTGCAGATAGCAGTGTTCTCTAAGTGATAATCAGGAGCTTTAGAGGTTAAAGCATAATCTCGTAATAAAATGTAGAAATCCTTTTGGTTTATAGCTTTCCATTTTTTGGAGGATCATTTGTAGGGTTGGTTTGGACAGTTCAGTTCTGGTGATATGTCTGTGGCTTGGGTGCCCACCTCACCCAGATTTTGAAACTTTGTGGGTTATTTTAATAGAAGACTATTGAGTATCAATTTTATGTTCAAGTACAGGAAAACCTCATTGCAAAAATAATTATTTTTCCCTGCATGTAAGTGTGGACATAAACATAAAATGGAGGTAGCACCTTTTACATGTTTCTTTTCTGAATGTATTTAGGAATCTTAATAATGAAGTTCATGTGTCTTGTCAGTTAAGAAGTGTGTGTATGTGTGAAGGGATTTGGAGGATTTCTGGGGATTTTTTCTTCCTTTAGTATGAATAGTAGAAGTTCAGGGAATAATACCAAAACAGAGGAGTGCTTCACTTATTTCAGGAGCAATTAGCAGTTACTGACAACAGTAAAATCTGGATGATGTAATTTGTGATTTCTTAAAATAGATTCTTCTTTTTCTGTATTTCCCATGTTCTAATACGGAGTGTTTAAAATATCCAGCAATAGAATCAATACTCATAAGGAACACTCTATTTAGTTGAACAAGCATCTATTCCTTGGTCTCTATTTATGCAAGATGGTTGGAGGTTTGGGGTTTATTTTTCCCTTCCTCTCCCCTACATACATATTGGTATTACCTTCATGAAACTAATAATCAGAGAGCAACTTTCCGGTCTTCAGAGCTTACCTTCTGTAAAGCAGGTCTAATTTTGGTTTGATAGGGTGTTTGGTTGGGTATTGTTTTGCAAAATGATCTTATGATTCTGAATTAATTTTGTTGGCTGCAGTAGCAATATTATTCTTGAATGTTTTGGTTCTTTTGTACTTTTAACAGGGTTAGCAGTAGCAAAAAACTTATGGTACATCCATTTAATTTTGCAAATGGAAGGCTACCAGAAATAGCTTATATTTTTTCCCCTCACTCTCTCAAAGTATGGAGTATCATATTTGAAATTATGGAGAGTATACATATGGAAATATTAAATGTTTTGTTAATGGCTTCGAATTAAGCACACATTGTTGCAGATGATTTGGAGGACTTATTTAAAGTAAATATACAATTTCAAGCTCAATTATCATTCATAGTTTAGCTGAACATAGTGAGATATTAGGTCTGTGTATTTGATACAGTGTTACTTCATAATTACGATGCTTTTTTACAGTAAATTTGATATAGAACATTTGCTAAAGGAAAGCTGCTGAATAGTGTGACCAACCATTTTATGGGACACATCTGGTGCATTAGTTCAGGATGTGCACTGCAGAAGAACAGAGCCTTTTGCATAAAATGAGAAGGAAGCTAACTCCACATGTATACATTTTGCGGACATGCGGAGAGGTTAAACAATTAGGAGTTAATTGTGTAAGCTAATAGGAGGGGTGTTTGTAATGTCATTTCAAAATAGCTAAGGAGGAAATGGAGGGGAATTATTGTTTTAAAATCTCAAATGAATGGTTTACACCTGTTAATGTTACATTTAGAACAGCTGTTTCTTTTATTATCAGTAAACAGATGCAGAAAGTAATGGAATGTTTTAAAGCAATATGTTAATCCTGTCTTCCACTACTGAGCATTCTCACAATATCATGGTAAAATATTGACTGTAATGCTGCTATCATGTGCAGTTATAGAATTCTTCCTTATTTTGTTAATCACTTTTATATCTGAAGTTCTAAATGTTTATCCAAAGTTACTGCAGTCTTCTATCAACCCATCTTAAGACTTTTGGCACATAAGTAATTTAATAAAACAGTGATTTAATTGGGCTGAATTACTTAGCCAAAGCAACCCTCATTTTGATTGTGTTCAAGGGTATTTTCTGTATTTGTGATTTCACCCTGAAATGAAACGAGCTATATTTATAACGTGAGAAAAAACTGCTTGAGGGCCTAAGCTAACCCATTTTGTATGAACTCCATATGGAGTTGGTGGTATTATAGGTAATGTTTTGCCAGAGGATGCTCAGTGAAGTCCAGCACTGTATATTGGGATAGTACTGATCAAGTGGTACAGGGAGAGTCTTGTTTAGAGCATGGAATTCCTTGTTGTCTCTGAAAAAAATTTTAATCCTTGTTCATTAATTTTATGTATGTCTTATAACAAATGTATTGTGCTACTGATGTTTTGAAATGAAGAATGGCTATGGTTCTGAAAGCCTGTTGGAAAAAAATACCTCAAAGCTGCAGATGAAATACCATATGTACCTAAAAAAAACCACCAAAACCCGAAGAAAAATGTAAACACAAAACCCACGCATTTAAACATATTAAAAAATGAGTGCCTAAACTGACCTGAAGTGTCCTAGTACCTGCTACTCAGATGCTCAAAGGTGGCAGTAGTAGTTCTTCAACTGAAAAACATATCAGTCTTAATTGTAGAATTATAGTATCTGTAAATGTTCCAAAAAATGTAGCATTTGAATGAAATAACGTATGATTGTGGAGCATTACTAACACAGCACTCCAAGAACGGAAGCACAGAAGATTAATACTGTGTAACTTGTTTGGCAGATTAGTTTTCAGGAAATGTAGAGACCAATGAATATGGCAGCTGCATTATGAAAATACTGTATTCAAGCCCAGGTCAAATTGTTCATTCATGCATGGAGTAACTCAGCGTTAATTGCATCATTACATTTTTTAGATGTTTTAGATCACCGATATTTTTTGCTTCAGCACTTGAAATGCCTGTTTAAATTACAATATTCACAAGGAGGAAGCGTTCTGACAGAGGGAGTGCTGTATAGAGCATTTGTATGTGAGTGTTTGCTTGTCAGGTCAGTGCAGTAATAAGGTTGTGTTGGTAGAACTAAGGTTCTGCCTTATTTCTAATATCAGAACAGCCTATTTTTGGAGGATTTTAAAGATGCTTAGGTAAAATTATCTAAGTGGATATAAAATAAACTCTTCCCTGTGCTTGTTAGCCTGGTACTATTTATGCTATATAAATTAGAGAGTGTTCCTGATGAAAGGTAGAAGTATTTATTTGCTCAGTTAAAAAGATGAAGTGGGAGGGGAGGGAGAAACCTTGTAGTGTTCTTTAAGTAGCTTTTAAAGAGTCCTGTCATCTCACTTGGAGAGAATGGTAATTTGGAATAATTTGAGTTTATTTCATATAAATAGTTATTGATAGGCAAATGCTCTGAGGAGCAAATCTAGGTGTTATTCATGTCAGACTTGGCCAATACTGACTAATAGTAAATAGATCCAACATCATTTCGCTTTGAATGAATTTCTGTTCTTCATCTAAGTAGCCAGAGTTTGACTATTCAACATTCATTCATTCTTGACGTTCTCTGACAGCTTAGGTACGTACAGTTAAGAACAAGATCCTGTTAATAGTTACTAACATGTGAAACTGTGTATGTGTAGTTCTAGAGAAATGTTCCCTCATCAGAGGAATTCATACAGTTGCTTCTCCCAAAAGTTAGCCTCTATTACAGAATATTTCCTTAATTGCTGCACTTACAGTTTCACATTCAGCTTCAAAACCCCCTTTTTCAAAACTGCTTGCCCAAGATCCCATTGCCATTTAGAAGAGCCATACCTTCTATGCTTTATTTCCAGTTACCTTTGAGCAACTGAAAATGCTGCCAACTCCTTTAAGAACTGTGGATCTGAAATTCAGTTTTGGTCTATGTCTGCAAATAAGTAAATGTGATTATGTGTCAACTGTAACAGCAATAAAATAGATACTGGCCTTTTAGAGTAGTTACACTATTAGTGACCTTCACTGTAGAAGCTGAAAGCACTTCATAGTGCACCAGCCACTTGTAGATTATGGAAGCTGAAGAAACAGCTACATCAGTCTTGGCGGGGGGGACCCCAAACTCTGTAATTCAGCTTGCACTGTTGCATTTTACTATGATGAGCATGACCCTAATGGTTACTGGGTAGGTGCAGTTTAGTCTTGAGGACTTGTGGAGTCCTCAGGGCTGTGTAATTCCTGATTCTTTACTACTACGAGTCATCAGAAGTTACGCATTTTTTTCATTACTGCACTGTGATTCTTCTGAATTATTTGGATGCTATATAGCAACAGTGTTGTGCTGAATTCTCTAATCATGTGAAATAATGAGGGTTTCAAGCACCACTACAATTTTTTTTTCTTTAAACCCTGTGTGGATGCATACTTACTAAGACTAAAATCAAGTCAATCTAAGGAAAGGTTTAAGTGATAGAATACATTGCCGTAATGACTGTCTTGCCAGTTTTCATCTGGTTGTCAGTCTAAGTCTTAACTGTAGCTCAAAAATCTGGAGCAAGTATTCTGGCATAGCACAGTTTGTTGTAAGGAAGATTTAATAGCTTGTTATGTCCTATTTCTATAAACAGAAGTCATTTAGAGTTCAGCAGATATATTTAGAATCAGCATTTGTGCTGGTAGTTACAAGCTGAATAAAATAATCTTTGAAAAGCTCAATATACAGATGGGAATATGCAAGTTCAAATCTTCACAACCAATTTTCTTTCAAGAGACTTAGGCATATTCACAAATACCTACAAAATTGCTAATTACATTTATTATTTTATTTACAAATCTTTTTAATAATGGGTTGAAGTGTTGTGTGTGAAGTTAGTAGTTATAAAAAAGTTTTATGATTACTGCTGTACAAGAGGTCTGCTCCTGCACTCTTTACCCTAACAAAAGTCCCCAGTCTTCATAGAGGAGGATACCTCTGTCTCAAGAAGTGCAGTGCCCAATAAAATGAACAGCTGTGAAAGCTATGGAGAGGTCCGTATTCTGGGCTGGTTTGAGTCAAAATATTGATAGGAATTTACATTGAGTGACTTGTAATCTAACCTGTGATTTGTTGACTTCAGGGTATGCATAATGCCTGAAAAACTTACATGAAGTCAGTTTAAGATGTGAATTTTATAGCAAATAGTAAATTAAAACCATAGTGACCTTTTGATCTTGCTGATCATGTTCATAAAGATGTTCATCTATTGGTCTGTGCTAATCACAGTAACCGAGCTCTTGCTCAGGGAATAGCAGGAATTGCTTAAGTAATACTCTTGTATATTTGTTTCTCTACTGTGTTTTTTATTAAGAAAATTTTGCGATTAAAATCTTTATAATCCCATCTCGATGCAATTTTTATATTAGAAAATATAAGTAGGTTTTTCTTTTGAAAATGGGTTTGCTTAGTGGTACAAATAGACATCAGTGCCCTATTTTAAGTATCAGTTGACATTTTTGTCCTGATTGCTGGCTCTGGCCACACTGGTGTAAAGTCTAATAATCTGTGTAATAATAATTTCTGGTACAGAATTTGATAAACACTCAGGAGTTTGAAGACTACTAATTAAAAGGATATTAAAGGTTGCACTTAAATATCTTCTTCTTTTTGTGTTTTAACACATTAATTTCTGTTGTCTTTTGTATTAAGTGTCCATGCTTTCAGCATCATGAAAAGTGGCACCCCATGTGATCACCTCATCATTAAAAAGTTACCTTGCAGGATTGTTTTGCAAATAATTGAAACCTTCATTTTATATTCTCATCTCTAAACAGTACATTTTTCAGTTTTTACCATGTTTGAATTTTGTTTTTTAGTGAGGATCAAAGAAATTTTCATGTAGTTGTTTTCTTTTCTCAATGTCATTACTGAAGAGAAAAAACATGAGTGCTACCTTTTTTTTTTCCTCGTGTTACTTACAGAGATTATAAAATGATACTTTAGAGTGTTCATTGTTCTTCATCCAAGTGTCAGAAACATGAAGTTGTATACACAAATGAGAGTCATGCACTCATTAAATTGGCGATTTGAAAAGAGCACCGGCCACATACTGGCTATTGGCAAACCTGGGAACAGAGCCTAACATGCTGATTGTGTTTCCTCACTTTAACTACATTGGAAACCTACTTGTT
This sequence comes from Pezoporus wallicus, assembly GCF_028554395.1. Classification (NCBI taxonomy): domain Eukaryota; kingdom Metazoa; phylum Chordata; class Aves; order Psittaciformes; family Psittacidae; genus Pezoporus; species Pezoporus wallicus. Next base: position 808,909 of record NW_026640647.1, read on the forward strand.
GGGGAAAATGATATGCTGGTACCAAATGATATATATGATGCGCAACACAAAAGAGTTCCTGTTTTCAGTTTATATGACATGACCTGTGGGCTAACTGAAGAAAACATCACTGAGAAAAAGCTTTATCTACAAGTGTTCCTATTGATACATTATTTTTCTAAGATTTTTGCTGAGTAAAGCTATTTCCATACATAAGCATTTTGGCCATCTGCAACTGCTTGTCAGTGAGCCTGGTTTGAGAACACTGGTTGTAATTGTAACCTCAGGAATGTGTGACCAGCTCGCGGCCAGCTGTGCCTGCCCTGACTTTTCCCAGGTGTTAAGATACATGGACACTTTTGTTCACTTTAACCAATGGGGCAAAATACAGTCCTTGTTTTTCCCCACCTTGCATTAAACCTAAAAACTGCTGGGTTTTATTATTTTTTAATGTCACTGCAAAGAACTGAAGTTGTCTGTGGTGTTTCATTATTGTGCATGTGACACAGTATGCTGCATCTGTGTGATAATATACATTTAGAGAAATACAAAGAGGGTCCTCAATGTGCCATGGTCTTGTTATAAGTTTACAGTGCTGTCCCTAAAAATCATAGAAATGCTCTTTTTTGTTTGTTTGTTCAAAAAAGATTTTACTTATTTTACAATAGAATAGATATTTCTGCAGTTTAAGCCTCTTCAACTTGAGTATCAGTTTGTTTTGGGTACATTTTCTAATCAGTTTATTTTAATGATCCATTTCATGATCATACGAACACTAAATAGCTTTCTTCTGCATAGGAGCCAAATTGGAACTCCTCCTAAATCCAACCTGGAATTGTCTGCACAGGGTGGTTTGTGTTTTGTCTTTACTTGTGAGCGCTTTCCTTACTTGTGCAGCATTTTCCATATTCAAGGTGAGGCATGACTTGCTTGAAAGCAATACATATGAGCACAAGTCTCCTCCTTACAGGTAGTGTAGGGAGAAAGAACTTCTAGTAACCACCAGGACAAAATTTGCTCTGTGGGCTGTGGCACTGTTTAGTCAAGTATAAAAGTGAAAGCATGATATGAACTTATAGACATGATGTGTCTATAAGTTAAACACTGTGATTGTTATGAAGGAATGAGTCCACTTCTCAAGTCACAGCTGCTGTCTCTTATTTGCCAACAAGCTGACATGATCTCCCCATAGTTGATACGGACAAGAACAAGTTTGTAACTTAGACCAATTCTTTATAGGGGTCAAAAGACACTTTATCCTTAAAAGTAACCTACCTATTTGGATCAGTTTTCATGGAATGAACTCAGATCTTCAAGCAGAGCAGGTCTGTGTCTTCTGCAACAAGTTCTAAGTTCATGAAGCATCAATTTCTGCCTTTTATGGCCTTTCAAAGACTGTTGGTTTTGACCAACTTTGAATATAGTGAGGACATGTAGTTTCTAACCCAGTGCTGGGTTTTTCCTAAATGTTTATAAGTCAGTGAGAGATGAGCGCATATGAAAAGCTTATATGTGCCTAAATGCTTTTCATAATCTAGTTCTTAGAGACTCAGAAAAGCTTATTTAAGTCTTGGAAGTCAGTGGAAAAAATAGGCTCCTAAACAGTTGTTTAGTCCTTGAAAAACATATCAGAACTATTTGGGGAGGAGGAGAGGATCACACCAATCCAGGACTGAGATCTGCTTAAACATAAACTTGTCTTCTTACAAGTTCTCCCTTACAGCTTCAATGATATGGAGCACTCTTGCATGATGGTCTTCCCTAAAAGTCTGACTGGAACTAGATGATCTCAAGGTCCTTGCCAACCCTAACTATTCTATGATTCTATGTGCATTTTCAAGGGTAGGGGCTTTTTTAGTTAAAGTACTGGTTTTTGAATTCTCTTTAAAAATCAGGGACTATCAGTTCTTCACCAGAGCATACAGAGGAGCTGCTAAGACCCAGGATAAAGTTGCATGGTACAAATCACTTGTGATTTGTGCCTCTGACTGACATCTCTCCAGTGAAGACACACAAATATGTCCCAGTGTTGTGAGATTCCTGTAACTACTGGTCTTCGGTATTTCCTCTGAAACATAAACCTAATATTCAAAATCTGCATCAGCACTGAACTATTCTATCCTTTGTTTTCTGTTCGTCAAGGTGGCTTTTCTCATTAGCATAAATCACAACGCTCCTGCAGCAGTAGTGTTGTCCACATGATATACAGCATCTCTGCTGCGGCCAGGGAATATTTACAACCCAAAATCCTTCGCTTTGCTTGATTTGGAGAAGCCTTTCATTGTTTTCTTCTTCACAGTTTCTTGCATCCTAATGAGTAATTCTGGTTATAAGATGGAAGAGATAAGAATCTTTAAGAGAAAACCATATAGAATGCTGTGATACTTCCATTATTATTGTGCATGTCTGATGTGAACAAAATATATCAGCCAAAGGCAAATAAAATGCACCCTTCAGGACAGACAGAAGTTTAAAAACAACAAAACAAATATCTGTGGTGCATTTCGTTAGACTAAGGTGAAGAAGTTAAACAGTTCAAAATTTTGTGTAACCAAGTCGAAGAAATAACATACATATGTAGAGTATGGATACACAATGTATGTAGACAGTTCTAAAGAGTGTTTGGCAGTCTTTTGGAATTTCCTCCAAATGCTTTTAGTTCAATACGAGTGAAAAGTTATGTTCCACTATAGCCTAAATGGATATTTTATTTTGGAGGAAGGAAATTTGGAAGCAAGTCTACTTTTTCTTTTTTTTTTTAATTGCTTAAAGGTGACAGTGTTAAAAAAACCTAAGATGAGCTGCATGCTTGTATTTCTTCCTACCTGGTCATCTTTCTTACTTTCATTGTTGCCTTTAACTTTCAGTCTTATTTAAACAAAAGGAATTAAAATGCACACACATAAGATATATTAATAACAGTAACTGGTGACAACTGCTTACTTCATATGTGAAAGAAACTAATCTGTACTCGTTTTAGTTTCCTGCCCTTTCTCAGAGGTTGCTCTTTGAAAGGGAATAGGTATTTCTGGTGCTGTCTTCCTATCTGTGTATCTTTATAGTAATTCTTTATTGCTATGCCTGCTGAGATGATCCTGAATGATTTCTTTATGTGAACTTGTCGCTGCTCATTGCAGGGGATGTGGGACTAGGTGAACTTTGAAGGTCCCCTCTAACCCAAACTGTTCTATGATTTTATGACTTAGGGCTCATGGGAATAGCAAACATTTTCTTCCTATATGGCTTTTAAAAGATCAGTAAGAATTGCTCTGATTCAGAGCAGCTTTCAGTCATGTGGCCTTCTGCTGCATTTTCATCGCATACTGCAGAATAAGTAGTATTAATCTGCTTAGTAGTTGGGTAGAAACCACAAGGAACAACTAGAAGTGGATTTTTCCCTGCTTCCTGTAGCAGCATACAAAACCATTTGAGCAGAGCTGTTAGCCTTGTTCCTGAGAGCTCTTGTAAATTAAAGGTCCTGAGCACTAGGGGTTGTTAAAATTCTCATAGGACTCTTTGTAAGATGTTAACCCCCGTGGTCTGGCCAGGCTCCAAACGGGGTAATTACATTCTTCCTACCTAAATTCCCCCTGCAATTGCAATTCGATGTGCTGGTATTCCTCACTTCCTCTCCTCTGCTGTGCCCTGTGGAACAGTTGTTACATTTCATCCCAGAGGTACTTGCTTTGGGTGACGGATGGAGTGATCTGTGGGTAGAGTCTATAAAGCATCTTAAGATCCTTTTGGATTAAATGTAATTTGCGATGCTTAATTTGTTTTAATTATCTACTGTTTAAAATGGACTAGGTTAATCTGAGCCTTGTATGTGAGCGAGCTGTGTGCAATGGACTTGGAATGAGACAGTATCATCAACTGTTCTCATTCCTTGTTGAAGTCTCATTCCAACTTTTAACCTTCTTACAAGGGGTTTTTAGATAGAAGTAACACACTCAGCTGAAAATAAAAGAAAGCTTTTCTAAAGGGTTCATTACAAAATACGAAGAGTACAAACTCTGTATTAAGGTTAACATGATTTTTGCCTCAATTGAATTACATATTGATGTGTGTGTGTACACACACACACACACGTATACGTATGCATACGCATATAATATCTCCTCTGCTTAAGGATTCTGTTGTAACCTTAAAAGCAGCATCTAAATATTCATGTTCTAAAAGTTAAGGTGTTTTCTACCACATCTTATACTAGAAATGTCTTTTATTATGAAACCTGTTTTTAATTAAAAATATTGCATACTAATTGGAAGTAGACTATATATAAATTTAAATGTTGCCTGTAAGCAGTCAGATATGGAGTTAGTACTCCGTGTTTTTACAAAATAGTAAGGGATATCTGTATGTGCCAAATATAAAGACTTCAAATGTAATGTTCTCTAAATATAGGACTTGCTTACTGTGTGTCTGCAATACAAACAGGATGAAGGGGACATCTCTGTGTCTAGTTCAGTGTTAGTTTCTCTCTTCACTGGTGGAGTGACTCACGCTAACCCTAACTGCACTACACGGGATATCTTTGTTCACACTAACTGGAACGAACTGAACTTGTGTTTCATGAGATCACTTAATCTGGTCTATTGTACATAACACTCCACTACATTTCACCTGGTGATAGTGTCAAGCCTAAGTATTTGTTCAGGTGTCCTGGGTTCAGCTGTAACAGTTATTTTTCTCCTTCTTAGTAACCAGTGCAGTGCTTTTGCATTTTTGTCTATGCAGCACATAGGCTACAGGTGAAAAAAGATCATTGGTCATCTGTGCCCTAATGTCCTCACTAATAAAGTGAGATCTTTCAAGGTGACCTAAGCAGGTGAGCTACTCACAGTGCTGCTGGGAAGTTGAAGGTTTTACAGGTGACTTGTCGGGTAGCACAAGAAACGTATTTCCAGTCCCAGATGGCAAAAATCAATATCTCACCTTACACAAGTGAATATGATGCACAGCCTGACCTCCAAGGGGATTCTTGGTGTTACTTTCTGAGTCAGTGCAGATCTCCAAGCATCTTGACCCCTGCATCAGCCGATCACTGTCTGGTGCTTCTAGGGAAGCTTAAAAAAGGAAAAACCACCAGTCAACAAACTGAAGAAACTGTGTGAAAAAAACACAAGAACACGTCAAAAAACCCAATCAAACAAAACCCTGTCTACTATGATACAATAAGTTTGAAAGACTGAAGCTTGAAATGTCCTTGCAGGTCTTTCATTGTGTTTCACTACACTATTATGAACATAAGATATCTTTCTCTTTGACCTGTGATGAAAGCTGAAATAAATTTACTTAAATATTTGACACCAAATTTAGCTCAATTTGTTCTATTGCTTGTTGCTTAGAAAGGAGTCTATGCTAACTACATACTCAGGTGTTATAATATGAGTTATACGCATATAATCACACTCAGTGTGGCCTTAATAGATTTTAACTTGGAATAGGAAATTTGGTTCTCTTGCCTATGATCAATTCAGACATATTCTCACTTAAAAACAGTTTGCTGTTTAAAACTGAAATAACCACCTATATAGTTTTAGTAACATTTAAGAATATGCTTTTTTAATTACAATATATAACAGTAAATATTTCCATAAAATGTGGCTGTGAAATGAAGCATTTTCTCATGATCATTTATCGATAACATTACCATTAACAGTTTAAAAATACATTTAGTTTGTAATTCTATTTCAGAAAGGAACATAGTTTGTAATTAGTTTATGAGAAGATAAATAGAAATAGCTTTATTCATACTGATAATCTCCTGACAGGCACAAGAGCAATGTCCTCTCATGCACTCGTATCTTCTAAGCATCCTAATTTTATTTGTTTGAGCTTTGGCAAATCAGCATACTTTTACATTTTGTACTGGCTTCTGTTTCCAGAATGAAACACAAATTCCTGGAAACATTCATGCAGGAAAAACACAAACACGTATTTTAATACACAGAACATTTCTTCTATGGAATAATATGTTTAGGTAAAGGTAATCTGATAGAACAAGGCAGCAAAGGATTTATTTAAATGGCAGATGATTCATAGCTAGGTATGGTGGAGGTGCATATCCCATAATTTTGTGCAGCTGTGATCTTTTTTTGGTTTTCTTGGTTTGTATCTTTTTCTTTACCTGACATTGTTGTGTGACTTTTTGAGTAACTTTACTGTAAGGATAGAATTTAATTTTTCAGAAATTAATTTCAAAGAACGATGTATTAAATTTATCTGTATTTAGAATTCTTTTTAATTCGGATTTTCTATTCTTTCAAATAGTCTCTGCTGTTTGTGCTTTCCCCCCCCCCAGCTCTCTGACTTTTTTCTTCTCCAGTAGATTTTCTTCTTTCCTGTCTTTTTACTGCTCCTTCTTCTTGCATCCTCTCCTTTTGGAAAGAAGGAGGGTGCTCTTCTTCTCATGCATGACTTTTTCACTGTCTCTTGCTCTTCCTTTTCTGTTATACAGAACTGTCTCCTTTGTCTGCTTTCTTTTAAACTCTCCATCTGCAACTTCTTTCCCCCCCCAGCACTCACCGCTCTCATAAACAGAAATACCTTTTAGTTGCACTATAAATTCAATTGCATAAAATTCAATAGAAATGTTCATACGTAAAGTTCAAAGAAAAAAGTTTTTTTCTCTTGCATGCAGTTTTCAACCTATTTCTTCTTTTTTTTCTATTGATACTGTTTTTCTTCTTTCTCAACCTCTTTAGCATTCCAAACTACAAAATTCCCTTCTGTGGTTGCATGTGATTAAAGACACAGTCTGAAAATGAATTATCCTGAAAGTTCAGTGGATTTGCATTAAAATTTTGAGGGGGAAAGAATTTTCAGTGCCAGTGTCTTAGTCAATGTGGGAAACATACCTCAGAAATTCCAAAAACTGCAGCAAAGCAGTTTTTCCTGAGACCCTCCAACCTCATATTTAGGAGATTGTGTAGTCTACCCAGAAGAGTAGGTCATTATTGCCATTCATTGGAGTGAAACTGTAGCAATATCTGTTCATACTCCAAAATTTCATCATCATTATGGGATGCTGTCTTTAATGAGTGCTCTAAATTCCTTTTTTTTTTTTTTTTTTTTACAACCATTTTGTTAACGTGGTTGTGGGGACAGGTGGATATTTACACAAGAATTTCCTTGTGCCCTTGGGGAAACCAGCCATACCAAGGATACTCACTTTAACTGAAATCGAGATAAATAATTTGAGGGTGACTTACATAAGTTCTGAAACAGTGAACGCACTCTTAGGAGGAGATGAGGGGTAGATAAATGGTGAACAACTGGGAAGCTGTCTCTGAAGCACGTGCTCATGAATTTGGACACCGACTAATCTGCTTTGGCTGTTGCTGGCGTTGCAAATAACAGCATAAAGCACAACCTTCCTGTTTCTCCCCACTGTCATTTTAATTTCCCACTGAGGGCAAACAGAGGCCATGGGCTGAGCCCTCAGTGGCAGAAGTGGGAGCAGCAGTTTGGCCAGAGCTTCTCATATGGACGAGTCCGCACCACCCCTCTCCCTGCTGTGGCTCTTGTGGTCCCTGTGCTGATCAATGCACAACAGAGCATGACTTTGGGAGGGTTTTTCCCCCACTTGGCCAGCCTGGAGTCAGTCTGTGCCATCAAGTGGAGCACATGGTGGTGAAGGGGTGTCAGCTGCAGCTCTGTGGCTGGTGTGTGCCCAGGAGCAAAATGAGACACCTGTAATTCTTATGTTGTATCACCTTCCCTGGCAGAGTTACTGGACTGAGAGAATCACCCAAAAGATGATGGCTAGTATGAAGATGTTACCATTCAGGGTTATCTCATGCTGTTTTCCTATTAACTTCTCACGCTATGAAGTGCTATCAGATCTTTTTGGTCTGGTTTTGTTGGTTTGGGTTTGGTTTTTTTGATTCCTTTCAATTGTTTATAAAGATGATGAGCTATGTGACTTCTCAAAAAGTTCTCCTATTATTTTTGTTGGTTCTGTTAGAAACCCAATCCTTTGCCTTGTCTTGAAGTCATGCTCTTTAGAAGTTATCACAAACTTAGTGGTATCAAGTGTGCCTACTGTTTCATCATTTTGTTCAGAAATCATTCTTGCACTTTATCTCTTGTAGAGTATGTCTTTTTTTCCTTAATTGATGACCCAATAATCTAAATTTATTAATTTTTATAATCTAAATAGAATTTTTTTAGAGCATCAATAAAATGGAATTTATACTCTGCTTGCCCCTCTCAGATGCCTCAATTGTCCATTTTGCCTTGACTTAGGCTGTAGGTGTGTGGTGAATCACTTGGTTACTGAAGTGTTTTCTGTAGCCTCTGTGTTTTGCTCCTGAAACACAACACTGGTTCACTTGTTGAGGTATGTATCTGAAGGTAACACTACCCTGTTCCTTTCATCTGCTTGGGCTTCCATCTTACATGTGGTTTCAAGACAAAACGTATGACTAATGAAGAGTATGTTCTGATGCTTTTGGACACCAAGAACTGAAGGTGTAATTTAAATATGCAGAGAATCTATGTATAAACATATAGTAATGTGCACTTCATTCTGGAAACATGAAATTTCTTGTGTTACTGAATGTTCTGATATAACTCTCTGTGTGTGAGTTCGATTATTTCAAACAGTGCTGCCACCCCTGCCCTGCTGGTGCCCTTTTCACCTCTATATCTGAAGACCTAGAGATTAGTAGCACCAACCTCCAACTCACTTTTGCAGTTTCGTGTTCTGGACCAGAAAGAATGTTATGGGCTGCCTTAACACCAGGTCTGCTCATCTTCTTAATGGTCCTGTTCTTGCCTACATGGGCCGTTCTGGCACCAAATCCATTTTTTAGATGCTGTGTCCCACAGGGCATCTAAAGGAAATGTTCCCTCGAACAGCTTCTCATCTTCCTTTTTTTTTAATTTCTTTTCCCTTCTGATCAATGTATGTGTAGGACAGAGTCCCTGCTATCCATGTCCTTTCTGGACACTTCAGTAGCACACCAAATGCTGCACTCTGGGAAAACACAGCTCCATCAGAGGCTGGGAACTTGTAAGGAGCCTCACATGTCCATTGTGATGTTGGACCCACACTGAGAATCCATCTACCTGATACTGGGAAGTATAAACTAGTATAGCCTTCTGTATGGCTGCTGCTTCAGCTGAAAGAGATAACATGGAAAGGATCTTGTGGAAAATCTCGCATCTCCTATGCAAGCAAATTTAGGTATATTGTCGAGTTTCTGTAAAAGATAATTTTAGAGTTTCAATATAACCAAATCATTTATCTTCTGTTTCTTCTCTCAAAGCCCATGTTACATTCTCAACCATGCTGAATTTCATGCTCTCCATGTGAAAAAGTCTTTGTAGCTCGATCTAGAGAAATATGAATTGTTTTCATTACTTCCTACCCTTTTTTCATACCCCTTATGTCTTTGTGCCTGCTCTGTAAAAGTGATAGGCTTTATCAATCCTATCTTGATAAAGCCAGCCTTCATCTGTTTCAGACTCTCCTAACTATATTAAGACTAGCTATCAAATAACAAGGAACTTACTAAAGCCCTGTTCCTCTGAGGCTTAGACAGTCCCTGCTGCTTCCTTAGGAACTACAGCAGTTCACTGGGTGTTTTTCAGGTATTGTTCTTCAGAGTTAGATTCATGCATTCATTTCCTTTAACTGTTGATGCAGGGTTGTAAAAACAATTGGTAGCCTTCTCTCCTCACTCTTCAAATAGTACTTTTCTGTCTTAAAGCGCTATGTAAAATATCTTTGAATCACATAAATGAGAGTCTGTGTGGAAAATTGCTTGTGGAACAAATTTAATTTATCCTGAAATATATATATACCTTCAAAGTAAATTCGTGTGTAGTTGCAGTGGTCATTCTGATGTGCCCCTCAGCCCCCTGTCACTATCCCAATTAGCTGAAGAAATATAGATTCAAAACTCGAAGTCTAGGTTAAAAAAAGAAACAAACCCAACCAACCAATCCTGCTGAAGTGCACTTAAGGCTCTGCTACCCTCTGAAAGCAATAATGGGAGCAAAAAAGGTGTAGTCACACCTAAAGGAGCACCTATTCCAAGAAAATCTGACTGCAGGCACATAGCAAAGATGCAGCTTATGAAGATCTCTGTGGGCAAAACATCTTCAAGATCTATTCTTCTATAATTTTTTATCACATTTCTTAAGAACAGGAGACAGCCTGACAAATTACAGGAAAATACATTGACCATAGCTGGTCTGGAATTAATAGTAGTGACTGCGATTAATCAGAGTCTTGGTCTGGTGAGGTTCATGTATCTTCCTTATGGTCCTATTTGCTCCTTAAATAACCTCCTACATATTCTGGTTCTAATAGTTATGTCAGTGTATTGGACAAAGTCCAGCAAAGGAACTACATCAGTTTTAAATTTTCCCGGTAGTTCCTTACATCATATTGCTGCTCCAAAATAACTGAATAGCATCATCATGTTTGGTTTGTGCTTTTGATTTCAATTCCCAAGTTGTGCAACTCTTTCAAAACCATTTAAGCCTGATTCAAACTTTTAGAGCAACTGTAATACTAAAAGTGGGAAGAGGGACTGGTTGATGTTTGTGTAACTAAAAATGCCATTTGCCTCTGTGCCTGTATGTGGACTGATGCTTGCCCAACTTACTGAAGCTGATGAGTAAGATCAGTAGCAAATGATCATCTTGAGTGATGCAGTTTTTAATGGAAAGGGTACATCTATGGGAAGTTTGTTTATATTTGACGCAGGTTGGCAGATGAGTGGTTTCACAGATCTTCACTGAAATGTTAAATGAGCACATACAAGGATTTCTTTAAACCACAGGAGATGCGGTTTACATGGCAGGGTTTTGGTAGCAGGGGGGCTGTAGGAGTGTTTCAGTGAGAAACTGCTGAAAGCTTCCCCTGTGTCCAACAGAGCCAGATGGCTCCAAGATGGACCCGTTGCTGGACAAGGCTGAGCCCATCTGCAACGCCTCTGGGATAACATAGTTAAGAAGGGGGCAAAAAGCCTGTGCATCTTGCACATTGAGAGAGGAGAGAGAACATGAGAGAGACACCAAAATCAGTGAAGGAGGGAGGAGGTGCTCCAGGCAGCAAAGCAGAGATTCCCCTGCAGACCATGGTGAGGCAGGATGTGCCCTGCAGCCCATAGAGTTCCATGTAGAGCAGATATCCACCTGCAGCCCATGAAGGAGCCTATGCAGGAGCAGGAGGATGCATGTATTCAATCAGATGTACAGTCAAGGTAATGATGAATAATGACTAAATACATTTGTAAACAGGTGCAAAACACGTTTTTCTTTCCCTGCCTGGAGAGCTGCCACTGTTATGTGATAGCTTAATATTTCAGCCAGAACTACAGCTGGAAAGGCAATGATATTGAATGATTTTCAGTGTCCATTCCGTGCTGCCGAAATGAATGTAGACATGTAAAATAATACTAAAATAAGCTCACTAAATAGTCTTTGCAAAAAGCTGTACACAAAAAAAGGGATTATTTTTCTTTGTAAATGAGTGTACATTTTGGAAACCCTTCAGAAGAGCTCTGGGCTGCTGATTGAGTTTTCAGGTAATTTCTTCAAATCTGTACCACCTAAAAGTCCTGAGCTACAGTTGCAAAAGGCCTTACCCCTGAACTTGTCACTACTGCTGCTCTCTGATGTGGCAAGTGGCCTTAGAAAATGGACCACTCACTGGGACAGACTGGTATTAACCTGTGATTGTTTTCCAGTAACACTGCAAAAGCACTAGGACTCTTGCAGATACTGCATATGCTTGCAGCACAACTGCAGTACCCAACCTGGGACTATTAGTGACAATTGCTAAACTAATGCTAACTAGAAAATTAGCAGTAATTTGTTTCCAAATTTCACTTCTTGGCTTCACTAGATTCGTGCTACAGGTGCCTGGAAGCATGTTCAATATTGATGCAATCATAATGTTCACATAGCTTCTTGCTGTCCTACCTTATATTCATAGCATCTATTTTTATGCATCTTATGTCTGTATGTCTCATGAAAACCTGCACAGCAAAGATTGTAATACTCCTGAGGCTAGAATGAGATCAAAAAAGCAAAAGGATCACTACCTATCTGCAGATTATTTTTTTTAATTCAGTATGCCACAAATAGGACCATTTAATTTAAAAGTCTAAATAGGGAGAAGTTCTCAATCATATTTCTTCTAGCCTTGGACTTTTTTGGACTTTGGAAATAGATGAAAGTGCAAGTACTAATGTATAATGTAATTCAGCTTTCCACCGATGTTTCAGTTCCCCAGCTGTTTCACAATGTATAATAATGTGAACATACTAAGTGTAACCATCGTCTTTTTCACACAGTATATTATGTTGCCTTGTTTGAGTTGTATTTCAGCTTCAACAGTATAATGTCTATACTGAGAAAGCAGTATATCAAAGTAGATGATATTGACCAGTTATCCAGGTACTTAGAAAGCTCTAGTTAATTTTGCAAGGACAAATATGTCAAAAAAACTTATGTTAATAATAGATATAATTTATTACCTTGGAAAATCCATTCTGTATCTTAAATTGGATTACCACTGGGTTCAGAAGGATGAAAAGCACTGCTGAAGTGTATCAGATTATTCATGGCCCATAAAGGAACTCTGTGCTACAGAAAAGTGTGTGTCTCCTTTCACCAGGAAGGCTTTCCATTACAGGAGTAGGATTCGGAAGGACACATGGATGCCTGCAGAATCCTAAAAATCTCTGCTTCCTGCTGCTCTATATCATTCTTCAACAGCCTTTTGGCAAGGGGAGGACCTAAAAAAAGCTAGGAGGATTAGCCAGGTTAATAACTGGTTGAAAGGCTGGTGTCATAGTCAGGGGTTTGGGTGTCTTGAACATGGGACCCAAGTTTGTAGGCCAGGTCTAGTGGGGGCTGGTGGAGCTGCTCTGATAAAGAAGGGAAAGAGCAGTTTTGGCAGGAGGCTTGCCAGACTGGTCAAGGAGGCTTTAAACTAGATGTGCTGGGGGAGGGGAGCATCATTCCATCCCAACACACCCAGTCAGTTGCCAGCACCTATAATAAATGCTCGGAGCAATGTAGAGATATCCCAGCCTCTCCAGCCAATGAGCCGGCTTCAGTTGGAGCTCGGCTCAGATGCCTCTATACAAATGCCCGTAGCATGGGGAACAAACAAGAGGAATTAGAGATGTGTGCACGTCTACGGGGGTATGATATAATAGGCATAGCAGAAACATGGTGGGATGGCTCCTATGACTGGAGTGTTGGAATGGAAGGTTACAGGCTTAGAAAAGACAGGCCTGGCAGGTGGGGAGGGGGAGTTGCCCTTTATGTTATTAGGGATAGGCTGGAGAGTATGGAACTCTGTCTGGGGACAGGTGAGCAGTCCACAGAGAGTTTGTGGGTCAGGGTTAAAGGGAATATAGCTATGGGAGACATTACTGTGGGCATCTGTTACAGACTGCCCGATCAAGGAGAAGCTGCGAATGAAGCACTCCATAGACAGATAGGAAAAGCCTCACGCTCACAGGCCCTTGTTCTCATGGGTGATTTCAACCACCCTGACATCTGTTGGAAGGACGGTACGGCCCGGCACAAGCAATCCAGGAGGTTCCTCGATTGTGTAGAAGACAACTTCCTTCTGCAAGTAATAGAGGAGCTGACAAGAAGAGGTGCCATGCTTGACCTTGTGTTCACCAACAGGGAAGGGCTGGTTGGAAATGTGACGCTCCAGGGCAGCCTTGGATGCAGCGATCATGAGATGGTCGAATTTGAGATCCTCAGGACAGTGAGAAGAGCGTGCAGCAAGCTCACTGCCCTGGACTTCAAAAGAGCAGACTTTGGCCTCTTCAGGAACCTGCTTAGGAAGGTTGCATGGGATACAGCCCTAGAGGGCAGAGGGGCCCAAGACTGTTGGTTAATACTGAAGGATCACCTGCTGCAAGCTCAGGAGTGTTGCATCCCAACCAGAAGGAAGTGCAGCAGGAGGGCCAGGAGACCTTCTTCGATAGATAAGGAGCTGCTGAGGAAAATTCAAAGGAAAAAAGAGGCTTATAATAAGTGGAAGCAAGGACAGGTGGCATGGGAAGAGTACAGGGATGTTATCCGAGGAGCTAGGGACCAGGTTAGGAAGGCTAAGGCCCAGTTAGAATTAAACTTAGCTGGAGGTATTAAAGATAACAGGAAGGGATTCTACAGGTACATAGCAAATAAAAAACAGACAAGGGAGAATGTAGGCCCCCTCCGGAAGCTATTGGGAGAACTGGCTACACAGGATTTGGAGAAGGCTGAGGTTCTGAATGACTTCTTTGCCTCAGTCTTCACTGGCAAAGGCTCTGACCACACCACCCAAATCTTGGAAGGCAGATGCAGGGACTGTGAGAATGAAGACCTTGCACCCACTGTAGGAGAGGATCTGGTTCAAGACCATCTTAAAAATCTGAATGTGCACAAGTCTGTGGGACCTGATGAAATCCATCTGTGGGTCCTGAAGGAGCTGGCAAATGAAGTTGCTAAGCCACAGCCATCATATTTGAAAAATCATGGCAGTCAGGTGAAGTTCCCAATGACTGGAAAAAGGGAAATATAACCCCCATTTTCAAGAAGGGGAAAGTGGATGACCTGGGGAATTACAGACCAGTCAGTGTCACCTCTGTGCCTGGCAAAATCTTGGAGCAGATTCTCCTGGAAGGCATGCTAAGGCACATGAAAATCAACAAGGTGCTTGGTGACAGCCAGCATGGCTTCACTAAGGGGAAATCCTGCCTGACCAATTTGGTGGCCTTCTATGATGGGGCTACAGAACTGATGGACAGGGGTAGAGCAGTTGATGTCATCTACCTGGACTTGTGTAAAGCATTCAACACTGTCCCACACGACATCCTTGTCTCTAAATTGGAGAGACATCAATTTGATGGATGGACCACTCAGTGGATAAAGAACTGGCTGGATGGCCACACACAAAGAGTTGTGGTCAATGGCTCAATGTCCAGCTGGAGACCAGTAACGAGTGGCATCCCTCAGGGATCGGTGTTGGGACCGGTCTTGTTCAACATCTTTGTCGCTGACATGGACAGTGGGATTGAGTGCGCCCTCAGCAAGTTTGCCGATGACACCAAAGTTTGTGGTTCGGTTGATATCCTGGAGGGAAGGAATGCCATCCAGAAGGACCTTGACATGCTTGTGAGGTGGGCTGATGCCAACCTCATGAAGTCTAACCATGACAAGTACAAGGTCCTACACCTGGGTCGGAGCAATCCCAGGCACAGCTACAGGTTGGGCAGAGAAGAGATTCAGAGCAGCCCTGCAGAGAAAGACTTGGGGGTGTTGGTTGATGAGAAAATGAACATGAGCCAGCTTCAGTGTGCCCTTGCAGCCCAGAAAGCCAACCGTATCCTGGGCTGCATCAAAAGGAGCGTGACCAGCAGGTCAAAGGAGGTGATCCTGCCCCTCTTGTGAGACCTCACTTGGAGTATTGTGTGCAGTTCTGGTGTCCTCAACATAAAAAGGACATGGAACTGTTGGAACAAGTCCAGAGAAGGGCTATGAGGATGATCAGGACTGAAGCACCTCCTGTATGAAGACAGGCTGAGGAAGTTGGTGCTGTTCAGCCTGAAGAAGAGAAGGCTGCGTGGAGACCTCATAGCAGCCTTCCAGTATCTGAAGGGGGTCTATAGGGATGCTGGGGAGGGACTCTTCATTAGGGACTGTAGTGACAGGACAAGGGGTAACGGGTTAAAACTTAAACAGGGGAAGTTTAGATTGGATATAAGGAGGAAATTCTTTCCTGTTAGGGTGGTGAGGCACTGGAATAGGTTGCCCAGGGAGGTTGTGAATGCTCCATCCCTGGCGGTGTTCAAGGCCAGGCTGGACAAGGCCTTGGGTGATATGATTTAGCGTAAGGTGTCCCTGCCCACGGCAGGGGGGTTGGAACTAGATGATCTTAAGGTCCTTTCCAACCCTAATGATTGTATGATTCTGTGATTCTAAGATGAGGCAAAATCATGTTTACTTGAGTATTCACCTGACAACAAGCAAAATCACCATCTCTTTCAAGTGATTTTATTTTTGGAGACTGCAACGTTCCGGTGATAATTTAAAAATTCACGAGTCCATTGGAAAGGCAAGAATTACCAAAAACTGCATTAAGGAAGGCTAAGCAGCTGGCAGCCATACAAAAATATCTTGTGTTTTATGGCTGCTCTTTGCGTAGATCATACAGTTCATCCATTCTTGTCCTATCAAGGAATGATTCCTAATTTCTAGATATATTCCCCTTCTGTATGTTACATTTGAGAGCAGTAGTTCTTCCAGAATTAAAGTGCATTTTGTCCCAGAACCAGGTGTCCGCCTTCAGCTCTTTGGTATGTTATATTCTGAAGGGGTGTTTGCTGTTTGTTGCCTTGATGCCTTAATAGCATTAAGTCTCTGCTATTAGTAGGCCACTTGTTGACAGTGTTCTTGAAGCAATAGAGGGGTTTTTAATCACCTGATAGTATTTTGGCTCTACAGTTGGCTTTTCTTTAGGGTGATGTAAAGTGTTGGAGAAAACACCCTGGCAGGTTTTTATCTAAATTGCAAAGGAGCATTTAGGGACAATGAAAATCCTGGTGGAATCTTTCCCCTGGTGTGCACAGACTAGATGTTAACACTTTGACATAAAGTATTGGGCTTGCCCCTGTTGTGATTTAGTTCAGGTTACTTGATTTGAAATTGAACTCCCACAAAAGGGGTCCCTATTGCACACTGATACACTGCCCCTACAGGATAGATTACGTTGTTGTAAACAATATTGATGGTGGAGGAAGAGGAGAAGGAAAAAAACAGTTTTAGGGTGCTGCAGTTTCCTACTGCTCTTGGAGCCAGTTCATCTTCTGGAATAGAGCAAACATTGTATTTCTGGTTTTGATGTATCCTCACTGAAATGCGTAATATATTCAAAGTTTCTCATTCAGTTCTGTAGTATGGAATTTATTTTTTCTCAAAAGCAACCACTGATTTAGGATCCTTCTGCTATAGCAGTGTGTACATTCAGTAGGGAAACTTATTTAGTCTAGGAGTATAAAGCTAGTCAATGTGTATTAAGTTATATTGTGTATGTGTGGTGGGTTGATTCTGGCTGGACAAAAATTCACCAAAACTGTTCTGTCATTCCCCTCTTCAGCTGGACAGGGAAGAGAAGATCTAACAAAAGGCTCATGCATCAAGATAAGGACAAGGGAGTGTTCAAGGCCAGACTGGAGTTTTGATCAACCTGGTCCAGCAGAAGGTGTCCCTGCCTGTGGCAGGAAGGGTTGGAACTAGGTGATCCTTGAGGCTCTTTGCAACTCAAACCACTCTGTGATTCTATGACATTATTCCTTTAGTTTTAGAAGTGATTCCTGACTTGCTTGTTGGAAGGCAAGAGGAGATACAGTTATCCTGGGAAACATATTCAGTGCACTACCAGGAACTGCAGGAATATGAGAGGCTGCTTGTGTCCCTGCAGTGTCACAGTCGTCCAAAAAGATCAAGCCTGGATCAAGTGTTAACTTCTAACCCACCTTTCACCATTCTGTGGTCATGATAGTTTCAAATGTTTGCATGATTTAAACTTGAAGGTAGACTTTTGCATAGTTTTGTTTTCAAAATTAGCTGGGAATCAGTGTGTGAATTAGAGTAATGCAAAAGGTGCTGCTTCTAATTTCTTAACACTACTGGTGGGGTTACAAACAGGTACTGTAGCCAGAGGTACATTTCCTGATCTCCTGATTTCATGCAGGGTTTGGTGAAAATAGGAATGGAAAATCAGTAAGACTGTTTCAGTGACTGTGCCATTGGTATGGGATTGTCATAATTTAATTGTGAAATCTCAAGTTGGAAACAGAAGCTCTTTTACACTGCAGTTTCTCATTAAGGTTATTTTTTATTAATGCCATCTTGTAAAGACAATAAGCCTTTAAAATATCCAAATAAAAATTTAACTTTGAGCAGCTGAATTCTGTTATTCTCCTAACAGTGACAGTGAGTGCAACTTCATTTTTGTTAACAGATATACCCAAAGGCAAAGGAAAGATGGGTAAGAACAGATATACAAAGAATCCAAACCAGAAATCTCTTGGTTTCTAAACAGCAGGTCAAAAAAATGTTTGTGTGTTTCCATCCATTTGCTTATGTAGCTTTCCTGGTATTCCCAACTAAATTCTTCAGATGAAATACATCCATTCGTAGTGATCTCTGTAGCGTGCTAAAGCAAGCCACCATAATGCCAATATTCTCTTACATTCTTTCCACATGTATAGGATAAAGATTACTTGAGTATTTTAGCACAACTGAAATCTGGAATTGAAGACTTTTGTCTCACTTATGAAATAATGGTCAGGAAATTCAGATTCCAGCCCAGGATTTTGTTATTGAGTCCAAGGGGATTTTATTCATTGTTTTACTGGTTTTTGCTTAAATACGACCATCTGGACAAAGAAAAGAAAGACTCTTTCTGTGACTCTTTCTTTTTCAATAATAATGCCAATAACTCTTCCAGTTATTCATGCTGGCCAAGCACTTTTGGAAAATATATATAATAATTCCTAAAAAGCATAATTAGACTTCAAAAATTTAACACAAAAGGTTCAATTTTTTTTTAACTACAAACCATTCTTTATTGTCTGAAGCCCACACAGCTCACAGCACAGGGCTTGTTGGAAGTCTCATGCAAATAATATCCCTCCTCCTACTTCTCTATACCATGAGGCTATAGCAGTCTGTCATTACCACAGGTTATATGTGATTACTTATTCCACATTAAGTAGCAGGACAGTTATCCCATAGCTTGAGAGTGCATTTATCCAGAAGAAAAGTAACACACAATTCAGAAGGCTTCCCCATCTGTTAAAAAAAAAAAAATGGAAGCACAGACAAAAAAGAAAAAAAAACAGCCAAATAAGAAAAACAAAAAGCCAGGAGCACAACGCAGTTAGGTAAAAGGGAAGAAGGATCAGAAGAATTTTCTGTTGTATAGTTGTACCTTTGCTGGGCAGATTTGGTGATCGGGATAACAAGACTTAGCATTTGGGGATCCTGATACAGCAATGTAGGTGCTCGTGAGTGGCTTAACTATCTAAAAATGCCTATTTCGAGTTTACTCTTCAAATTTTGTCAGATTGTCAAGGTTTGGGTTGAAAAAAGGTATTTTCGGTAATGTCCTTTGGAAAATGCTTCTATGATTCTAAATATTATTCAATTGTATCCTTCTCCTGTAATTTATAATAAAGAGAGAATATTAGTGCCAGGAGAATTTCACAGCTGTTGATCCATGAATATGTCACCTACTCAAGTCCCAGAGGAGAAGTTACCATGTTACTTATTCTCTATAAGTTCATTGTGTTTGAGATAGTATTTGCCTGATTTTAGAGAAAATATAATTTCAGGTGCAAGGTGGAGATAGGTTATCTCAGTAGTTTATTACATTTTTTTTCACACTATCTTCTGGGTATTATCTGTGGGATAATTGAAAACTAATATTTTTTTGTAGAATGTGAAATGCATTACTCAAGCTTCAAGCCAGATGCCCCAGTGCAGTAGGAGGACCAGTGGAACAGGAGCTTTTCAGACACAGTAAACACTTATTTTTCTGTCATCATTTCAGTAATAATCAAAACCATTGGCAATTCAAGGTGCCTGATTCTGATTTCCATGTTAATGCCATACACCTTGGTTTTGCTAAAGTTTCACAAGCTTTTAGGAAAGTAAGGGTAGTTGAAGTTATGCTTTGCTTTAGTTTTACATGTGGGTTTGTTTGGATTTTTTTCTCCTGTTATGATAAGTATTAGGCTATTATAGAAGGAAATTTGGCCTTTATTTTTCCATAAAGCTGGCTGAAAATGCCTACCTATCTTGTGATTTGTGAAATAAAAGGCCTGATCGTGTTAAAGGTTATAAAGGCAATACAGCAAAGTGCAAGAGATGCTTTTACAGAATGACAACTATTTGATAAGGCTTTCTATTACTGTCATACTTCTGTGGATGTATGGCAGCTGCTCTGAATATGAAAACTTTATGCTTTAGCTCAAGAAAGGGACAGAAGGTAATTCCTGAAATGATTCCCCTTGAACTTTCTTTTTCTATTTCAGTTTTCCAGTTCCATGCTTGTTACAATTTGTTTAGCACTCTTGGATGGGTGAAGCACACAGAAAAAATATTCTAAAAGAGATTTTAAATCATTTCACTGACTCCATTAGTTCTGCCTCCTTGAGTTTGCAAGAAAGAACCCAGAACTTTTGCAGCTAAAGAAACAGCTGTCCAAATATTGAGTGTTTATTATTATTATACCGGGGGGGGGGGGGGGGGGGGATTGCTATCCATAATAATAGTAGTAACTTCTACCTAATAGAAACTTCTCTTTCCACACACCAGGCAAGACCATTCCCAGGTTCTTTGGAGGTTGTCCTCAGGGGTCAGGAGGGTCTTCTGGGCCCCTTCACCTTTCAGGGCAGCTTTCTCCTGTAATCCTACCAGCTAGCTGCTGAAACAAGCCAGGAGCCCAGGGCCACTGTTCTGTTATTTTGCTTCTCTCATTTCCCTTGCCCCACTGCTTCATAGTTCCTATAAGTTACCCTCAGTCATCACATTCCTTTCCAGGTGGGAGTAGCAGAGCCATTGGAAGGTCTTTCTCTTGCAGCACATCCCACACACATCTCCACATCTCTAGAAACCTCTGGAATTCCTCGTGCCCTGCTGTGTTGCCCTTCCAGCCAGTGATGGGGCATTTGAGGTCCCTTTGTTAACATGGGACTATGAAATTTCTTTTATGTTCTTTAAGGAAGGCTTCTGCATTTCCTGGTTAGGTGTTGCATAACAGATACCCACCATGATTTCTCCCTTGTTGGGGGACAATTTAATCTCAGTGGCTCTGCTAGTGCCTGGAGAATCCTGATTCCAGCTTCCTGTTTCCCACTATGCATAATGTTGTGTATAGGAACTGGAGGTGGACCTGATGGACTTGCAACTTGTTCAGGGGCAGTACCACCCCTCCATCCATGAGTACTAATCCCTTACTCCACGCCTCAAATAACCTAGTTAGAACTCTGCTCACTGGTTTGCAAGCCTACTGGCAAAGATGCTTTTGGCTACTCAGTTTAAATGAGACTTTAATACGTTTTTTAAATAAACCATGCATGAGTCAGTGCTGCTTCTAGAACTACACAGAAACTAGGTAGGTGAAATATCTATGGGGATCTCAGGTCCTTGTGTGCACACGGTGGCACATTTGGGCATGAATGAGACCTGTCTTCCTTGCTGCTATAGTACTAACCACATCGTCTTGTCTTTGATGTGCGCCTTACACAGAAGGGTAGTTTTGTCTCTCTCTGGATGACTAGAAAGAACAAACTGTGAGGCTTGCGGGGAGGTGTTAGACCAGCCTCAGCTGATTCAGTACTCTAGTGAGAAGAGCTCAGCTGCTCAGTCCAGCTGACTCACAAGCATACATCCAACTCTTTACTGGTGCATCTTGACTATTGCTCTTGCACCAAGTAGATTTTGCTTAGCTCAGATACATCTGTCTAGTCTGTAACTGCGTATTCTACTTACAGGAAGCTTTAACTTTTTACTGTGAAAATACAGTCTCAGGTACAGTTAGAAGAGCTCAATCTCAACTGACACAGCATTCCACCCTTCCTGTCATTGTAATGGGCAGGTTCCAATATGGATAACTTACAAATTGTGGTATAAGTAAGCTGTGGGTGTACTGGAGATGTTGGTGTTTGCTGTTAGCTGGTGGAGAATGTATTGCTAAATCTCTGAGTGAGATCCATGGCAACGCTGCCAAGGAACAATTGGCTTCCAAACCAGAATTACGGTCCGTGGGAGCGGATCTGGAAAAGCCTTTTCAAGGCTGCACGGCCAAAACTGAGTAATCGCATTTTGTTCTAACTAAGCTCCTTCTTAATCACAGCGGACAGAAACTTGTGGAACCAATTCTTGGTTGTTTTTCAGCTAAAGATCTGAAGTTCAGCTGTATCTAATCCAAACAACAGATACTGAGGATTGTGTTGTACCTTCTAGGGGCATGATCTGAGATACACTCAAAACCAGAAAGAAAGAAAGAAAATTGTCATATGCGATTATCTGATAGTAACAATCAATGGAGCTCTAGTCAGATGAGATCTGATGCTGTGGCTGCATGTTGTGATGTGACTTTAGAAGAATGCTTCTGCATTGGAGAATAGCCCAATTTCAATGCCCTTTCAGAGTAGTTTCTGTCTAGAAGGACAATACTGGATTATGATAAAGTTATGCTGCTGTTAGCTGGAGCAACCTCTGGTACCTTTGAGCATACAATAATCATTACTGGAAACCTATGGGATTTGTCGTTCCCCACTGCAACACGGCTGGACAGAAACCTCTGGCCACTAGTCAGGTGAAGCTTCAGCGTACTGCAGTAAGTGTCACCTATAGCAGCGAAGCAACAGGCTGCTTTTCCCCCAGGCGAGCACCTAGGCTGCCCTATCCCACACAACAGCAGCATACAGTAGGCAGCTGAGCTCAGCCTGAAGGCATGTGTTTGACGTGCCTCCAGCTCTGACCACCTGGCACTGCACACGAGGAGAAGCTGCCACCTGATGCTATAATGCATGACAGCCAGGTGTTCAGTTTTGCTGTTTCATATGTCAGCCTTACCAATCCTGATGAATAGCATGAAAAAGGATGATAGAAAAGTAGGAGAACAGATTGCTGTGATTGCTCTTTGACTAAAATCAGAATAAACCTCTAATTCAAAGGTGCAGATGCTAAAGCATGAAGTCTTTGCTCTTCATGTTGTTGTGTATGATGCTCAAGAAAAACCATGATTTCAGATTGCTTTATGGCCTTGAATTTGCAGTGCTAGCTCCCTAATACTGTTGCTAGGTTGGGAAGGTAATTGATCCCCTCCCAGGTGAAAAAATAATGAAGGGGGGGGGGAAAGAGTTTTGACTGCATTTCTGTAGGAAGAGTTCCTGAATCAAATAATCTGAGCTGCAAGCTATTAGCTATGCAATGAGTAATTACATTTTGGGTTAATACCTATTCAGATTATGATGCAACAGATTTTAAGATAGATTTGCTTTAAAATGTCTTTAATCTTGTAAAGAAGAGACCTTTTCTGTTTAAGCATTCTTAAAGCTGAGGAAGTCAGAGTTTAGCAAATGCCTCCAGTATCATCCTGTATTAGAGAAGATAAAAATCTTTCTTGCTGATTTGGTTTACACCCCATCAAATTATTTAATTCCTTTAAATTTCATCTTCTATAGTTATGCTCAGCTCCTTGAAGTACCTAGAAGCAGACCATCCTTTGCACAAAACTGCTTGACAATGAATGTTACACCTTAAATGATTTCAGTATGTTGTTCTGTTTGTGTTACACTTGTTTCCCAAATGGCCTTTCTTAATTTTTGTGAAAGCTGCCTACCAGGTAATGCCTCTGTAATGCTTTCCCAGATACTCGTCCCATACAATCATAAACTTTAAGGGCTCTTGTTAAACTTACTGGTGAAATATGGAACATAAGGTGCATTGAAGAGGGATTGGCTTTACTTTTATGGACTCAAGGAAAAATGAGAAATATAATGGTAAAGCAACAGTTTTGGAATTAAACTTGGTTATTGACTTACAAGTAAAAGACATTTTATTGGTGAAAATGTGTGAAAGGTGAGAAAAGGTAATAGCTCTTAGGGCCTATGCATCCTTTTTGGATGCATAGTTAGATTTAAAGCGCAAATAGCCTCTTGATTAAAAACCGATACATCTCAGGTTGACTTGTGGACAGTAACATTTGTTAATTTGAGAATTGGCCCTTCAGTGTTTCCAGAGCTTGTTAACATCTCATTTTTATGGATGCAAATATGCTACACATGCATTTGAAGGAAGACTTACAGTCTTACTGCTTGCCAGGGAAGATTGCAGAAGCAAATGCAGTTGCGTTAGTAATTTACTGGGTAGTTCTTTGTTGTGTCTTTTGGTGTTAAATCATTGTACAGATATCTACTTTCTGTTGATAACGTTGTAGGGGTGAAGCCAAAGTGCAAGCTCACAGCTAACTTAGGCGAGTTAAAAAGATAACTAAGCTTCCTAATACCTTTTTTTCTGAATTACATAGGTACAGTGCTGTTTTGAAATAAAGTTGTCATGTAAAGGTTCTGGTTAGTGCCTTCTGGAACCCATTTCCTTATTTTTCTAAGCTATTATTCACTATATTTATGAGTGGAGGTGGGCTCATTTGGTTATCACATTTGTCCATCCAATACCTATAATACCCTGCTTTATCTTGCTGTAACTTTAACAAAACATAACTGCCTGGACTGAGTTGTCCAAGCCGAGTCTCAGGCTGATTTCTTCTAAAGACTCTTAGCCAAAAGAGTTCGTTTGCATCCAAGAATGAGCCAATTCAATAATGTCCCTGATTAATAAAGAAACCACACAAAAAACTCTACAAAAAAAAACCAAATCCCGAAACACCAATGAACAACCACAGAAAACAAACCTAGATGGCACAGAATTGAGGAAAAGCTACCTAAAGCTGTGAATGGATTTGGCCTGTAGTTGTTCTTTTGAAATCTGCTCATATTTAACGAAACAGTACATCTGTGAAAAATTGCAGTTCATATATGCTTAGTACTGATAACTTGTGTCAGCTGGTAAATTCCCCCAGGGCTCCATTTGAGCATACTGGAAGGTTTCCCCCGAAACCACAGCGTTCAGCAGAAGCAGGATGAACTGGAGCTGAATAATAGGCAGGAGGGCAAAACTGCAGGGTTGCCATTACCAAAAGAGGCTGTGGGGCAAAGCATGGAGCATGCTTTGAGCTGGGGATGGACATGGGCTGGGGTGCGATGGGAGATGCTGTGTAAGGGGTGGGGAAGCATTACTTGAACCACAGTGTAACTGTAACTGGGTAAGAGCTAGGGGTGAAATTGCACTGGCAAAGGACTGGCTCATGCTCAAAGGGGAGGAGCTGGATAGTAGAGCCTAGGGGAAGATCTGAAACAGAATCCTGATGACATGAAGGACTGCCCCAATGCAGGTGTGCACACATGTCTTGGGGTACTGGAAGGCTGGATTCTACCTGTGTCATTCCTGTGGGTTCTTAAAAGGCCAGGCAAGGAAATTAGGCTATTTATTTCTCAGAAATTAAACCTCATTCTCTATTTTGGTCTTTTCTGGGTGAAGTTTGAGTGACACACAAAACACTCACAGATGCTGCTGAAGCCTTTAGGACCTGAGCCTTGGAAATACAAGGATGTAGCAATAAGAGCTGAATGAATCATTGACATCTCAAATTCATTGCTAATAAACATATTAATTATAAATAATCAGCAGCTAAA
Source organism: Pezoporus wallicus (assembly GCF_028554395.1). Taxonomy (NCBI): domain Eukaryota; kingdom Metazoa; phylum Chordata; class Aves; order Psittaciformes; family Psittacidae; genus Pezoporus; species Pezoporus wallicus. The sequence goes on from NW_026640647.1 coordinate 834,189, forward strand.
GTCAACAGAATCAAAGGCCAGTGCATGTTCTTTGGGTAGCCACTTGTATGTGAGATCAGTATTGAAAACTTGGGAGCCAGCAGTGCTCTATGATAATTTCAAGTTTGGCAGAATATGAAAGGCACATGCTGCATAAAACTTCCATGGAATTAAATTTACCTGAATGTCAAGGTGGAATGCTGCTTGGAGTAGATGATTTGGGAAATTCATATTATTTCTTTTCTCATTTTTGTTTACTTTTGTTTTCAATAATCCAAGCAAAAAAAAATCATCACTTCTGCACCACATTTGTGCAGGTTATCACAGTTATTACAGGGCAGCCAATGATGTCACTTAAATGGGGGGATAACCGAATTTGCATTAGCTTTAGTTTAGCTATCATGGGGAAAAATAATCATGCAGGTGTTGTAACAGGATTTTGGTGCAGGCTGGGGACATACTTTGTTTATGATCATCTCCAAAATCCACAGTGCCGCATCTCTGTGGCTGTTGCTTTATGTACTGACCCCATTCAAGCTCATGAAGGTATACAATGGAAGTTAATTTTAAACCTCTGAACAGTATAAGAGGGTTTTGGTATGCCCTGTGCAAAGAGATACTATTCATAGCTTATATGAGCAGGATGGGATTATTTGGTGCCTGAATGTCACGAATTAAAAGTCAAAGGTCAAAATGTTGTTCTCCCTTAAAGCCAGTGGAAGCTTTGTCGTTAACTTCAACAAAGCTAGGATTGCTCCCTTGATTTTGTAACTTTTTTTGAGAGGCAGGAATTGTGGTGTTGTTTTACCTCTTGCGGCTTCACCAAGACTCTGTATTCTAAAAGCTTTGAAACTATCTTTTATTTATTCTGATTGTGTTTTGTGGGAAACTAAATTGAAAATGTGTTTAAGGGCCCCAGAGACCTGCTCTGATGAACTGCATCAGGAGAATCTGAACATCTGCTCGAACACAGCTTTAGCAGAACTCCTAATTGTTCAAAAGAAACTGCAGAAAATCTGTTAGCTTTTAAGTTTCAAACCTCATCACTTGTATTTTAAATTTTAATGTCCTTACATACAAATAAAATAAAAAAAGTAGAAAACAAACTCAATACAAAATATTTACCACCTAAGCAGAAAATATAGAAAAGAAAGAAAAGGAAAGAAAATTGAGCATTTTTTGCAGTTTTAGGGTGATTTTACACAAAGAATTCAAAACTGAATTCTAGAATATAACAGAAATGTGTATCACACTAACATGAAGTTGTTTTAACAGTGATTGTGCTGTCTTAACAAACACCTGTTTTATCAGTTATATTTCACACGTGAAATAAACTGGACTTTATAGTAAATAGATTTTGTTTTAATTTCAAGTAATAATTTTTTTACCATAAGAAAATGTACAGAATTAGTGTGGAAATCTGTGTAGTATGTTTGCTCAAATAAAGATAATGCTTTGCTGCAAACTTTTAAATATAATAAAATGCATTTAATAGCAATCTTTTGTGGTATCATCATTGTTTATGGACATAACATTCAAAGTATGGAAATTCAGTTGTGGATCAAAATGACCATAAAAACAGTAACCCAAAGAACCTTATAAACATGTCAACACCCATCATTTATCACAGATGGCTCATACCAATGTAAAAAACATATAAAATGTAGTATAATTCTCAACATATGGTTTACTTTGTTGCATTGTTCCTACATATTATTTGTGTTAAAAGCCAGGAAATTATATTATGAAGAGAATATTGGCTTTTGTTTATTAAACTAAAGTACAGATTAAAGTTATTCTTTTCCTGTGATGAACATATACCAACAGTGATTAAAAAATAAACATTTATTTACAAAATATTGATGCATACATATTACATAAGTCAGTTATATCAAAGTGTTTTTTTTAAACAATATCTGTAGCAACCAACTATTTGCATTGGTTTATCTTAGTGCAAATGGTAATGTTGCAAAGGCAGGTTATAATGTGGGATTGCGATTTGAATGTTAGACTTCTCTGCTGCCTTTTGTTTTACTATGTCTAGAAAACTATTCCTTTTCATTTAAAAAATATCTATTTCTTGCGAATGTTGAATAGTGTACCTGAGGATAGGGCAAATTCATTATTAATCTAAATTCTTTCACTTAGATAACTATCTATTTACTCAACCTGCTTACGTAGCACCATTGCCATCGATTACTAACATACTAGTGAGAAGAAGGAATGGAAACACGCTAAATACACTATGCCATCCCTAATTTCAGGATTTGTCCATGTATGTGGAATTTTGTCTGATACATTTCACAATTCTGCACTATATATTCAAGTGTTTAAGGATGATTCTGGTGGTATTGTGTAGTGGTGTATATGTAACCAGTATATATTTTCCTGTAAATACAATATTAAGTGAAGCTGTGAAGAAATGGACTTAAAAGCCCTCTCCTTCTGCCCTCAGGTGAGAAGGAGCTTGCTTTTGATTACCAAAGTGTACTGAAACCTGCATATAAATTTGCGTCTGAATGACTGAATATTGATTCCCTCACAATGTAAGAACTTTGTGTGTTAAATCCGGTGATTTCGATTGTAGATTTTCTGTTTCGCTGGTTCAAAGCCAGCCAGGTCAGGTATCTGTATCGTCCTTTAGTTCACATTCTGTAGCTGGTGCTGCACTAAATCTGTACGATTGCCTGTCATACAGTATGTAGGATGTCGGCAATGCCTTGCATACGTAACTTCACAGTTTCAAAGACTGGTTGGTGAGGGGGGTATAACTTTTTCTTTTGGTAGCTTCCACAATATACAAAGTGGTGGATCTAACGACAACCTCATGAGCACCCACAGCGATCTACAACCATGGCCGGGATCTTGCCGTATATTATTTGTTCCTTCCCATTGAAGTACAGCATGTTGATAGGGGACATCTTGGTGGGTGTGCAGCAAGGGCCTGCCGAACCCCTGGGGTTGGCTTGGTGAACGAGGTGAGTGTGCGGGTACTTCTGTAAAAACACAAACTCGCATTCTCCGGAGCAGTAATTTGCTTTGTATCTTTTAGGGGCAATAATCCAGTCCCAGCCGAAAGCTTCAAAATCCACCGTCAGTGGGTAGCGACAACATCGGGATTCTGTCGAGTGCTCGTCACAGTCAAGGCCAAAATCTCTGCGGGACCGTTTCGGTGTGTCTGTAACTCTGACCTCTAGAAACGGGTTCTGTGAGGAGAGGAGAATGAATCAGAAGCATTAATCAGGTATGCCTAAGTTCACTAAAAACATGCAAGTAAGCATTTCAGACATAGATGTATCAAATTAACACTTTCAAATCATTTTTTTCTAAACAAAACTGAGTCCTCCTGCAAATCTCTCCTACAGCTGATCTCCGCTCAAGGATTACTCCTATTTTTCATGCTGAGGACCAGCTTTCCCTTCTGTTCCTCTATAAAGAGCTTTAATTCCTGGGTATCTGTTCCTGAAATCATCATTACCTCAGTGCTAGCACCATTTTTGTTACCTGCTACAGGAATGTTTCAGAAATTTTGGAAGATGCTGGATTTTTATTTTGATGTGGGGTTTGTTTTAAACTCCAAAATAAGAACAGAACTCCCAAAACTTTTAAAGGACAGAACTAACTGTTGCTGGTCTCCCTTTTCTGAATCCCTCTGAAAGTCCCTCCATTTAAAATAATACTGAGTTCAGGCTTTCTGGATATGGGGAAGGCTTCTTGTCCAGACCAAAAAGGAAGAAGTTGCTGTCATGTTTGAATTACTGCACTGGCAGTAGAAATAAGTGTTCCTCCTGCTAGTTCAGGTTACTTGTACTTCACAACTTTCCCCTCTGCCAAAGGGCTGGATTTGCTGTCCTGAATTTGGAGGGGCAGCTAATATTTTGACTCTAGAAAGAGCCCTGTGGCCAGGAATGTACTTTGGCAGATCTCCGAGCCACGTGTCTCCTGCTGAAGGTGTGTTTCCACAGTCACCAACTGAGAATAGAAAGAAATCACAGCCTTCACAATCACGAGTTTGAAAAAGCTCCCGGAGTTTCCTCCCTTCCACACACTGATTTCAGTCCTGTGGGTCACTGTGGCACTGACTGAACTGCCCCACGAAGGAAGACCATTCCCTATGAGTAAATAGCAGTCCAGCTAACTTTGTTACGTGGGTTTGTGCCTTCCAAGATACCCACCTCTACAGCTACAAGTTGTCCAGCTGCTGGATACACTCCTCCCGAAGGTAAATGATATGGGGAGGGGCTTGGTGAGAGGAGTGTCCCTGTACCGGGAGCCGCTGGAGAGGAGCCAGAGGGAAGAGAAGAAACTTCCTTTCCCATTATCAGCCATGCATCTAACCCGGCCCTGCTGCTGAATCAGTTTGTTTTTATCAATGATGATAACCATGTGTTATCCACATGGGTTATCATTTGAATGGATGGAGGTAGTGAGGACGTTCCTTATCATGACATCCAGCTTGCCTGTTTCAAGTATGGGAGATCCACACCTATACTGGATCTACATTTAAGATATCACAGTGTTTTTCCTTCAACTCCTTTTTAACTGCATTATACTGTTATGAAGTTAAACGTTACACAGCTACATAAATCAGTGATCTTAAGGGTCTTTTCCAAACAAAATGATTCTACGATAAACTGATTGACCTACTGCATAGAAGTAAAAGTAAAATATCCTTTTTTATTCAAAAGGAGGGATTTCTTGGTTGTGATAAGCTCAGGAGTTTTTACAGGTTGTTATTTGCAGAAACAGATAACAAGGAAAATGCTCTATTTTAACTGGTATGTTTCAGGTTTAATTTGTTAATTTGTACTTACAAAAAGAAACCAGATAGTTATTTTATGCTCTTTCTTATAATAATAACAACTCACTTATTGTATCAAACAGAATTTCTCTATTCAAACATTTCTAGTAGGTGGAACGATGCACTTTATCACATACTGAAAGGTACAGAATTCAACATTATGAATATCTGTTCTCACCTTCATAAACGTAGATAATTATTGCTATTGCTAATAGAAAATATATGCATACACTGTAGGGAGAAACCCCTTCACTTTCGCAGCAATATCTGAGGCATCTTTCCTATCAATGAAAGAATCTAACCACTATTCTTTTAGCTTTATGTAAAATAACTGCTTATTAAGCAGTTTTTGCTCTCAAATTTGAAAATAATGTTACTTTGATCATACCATCCATCAGTACCAAAACATTTTCTAGTTAATGCCTCTCAACATTGCTCTGAAATACTGCAATTTGACTCAAATTTTCAAATAGGGAAACAGAGGCACAGGAATGCTATTGATTTTGACATAATGAGAGAGCAAAGAACAGAAGATTTGGATATGTAGAACTTCTGTTCCCTGAACAATGCTTCCATTTTATACTTCAAACACAATTTAAATGCTTTTCAATAAAATGCAAGATATTTAAATTGGATTTTTCTCAAGAAACTTACCAATCCATCTTCACCTGGTCTTGGGAAGGTTACAGCAAGGTCTTGTCCATTCTCATCAAAAGCCTTTATTTCGATGCCTAAGTTGGATTCTGGCTGTTTGAGCCAGTTTTGCAACACTGTCTTCACATCAATACTCTGCCAAATACCAGTGCCGGGGTTCATGTCAAGTTTCAAAGATCGAATTCCAGTATATCTTGTACCATCTTTCATGGGTTTAATAAGTCTCAGGATCTGCACAAACACTGTTGTAGGTTTTTGGACTTGCCTCAAGTATATCCACAATTGTGCCTTTACTACTTTGTTATATTGTATTTTAGAGCTAAATTTAAAGAAGCAACATTTTGGTTTTCCCTCCATTTGGACGAGAAAATCAGCTATAAATGAATGGAAAGAACAGATTACTGAACAGGGAACAAAAAGAAATATTCATATATAAACCCCATTTTTATTTTTTTCTTCCATGTAGGACGACTTACAATATGTTACAAACAGTACCAGTGACAAAGTGGATTTAACTTAATTCATTTTCTCTGGTTTATGCTTTGCAGCAAATTAAATGGATGTCAATGAAATCATTGTGCTATCACCTAAAAGTAATACTACGTGACAAGGAACCTATGATTGTTTTGTAAACAGGCTAAAATGAGGTTTGGCTAACCATTTTCTAACTCTAGTTGGTGCCTTGTGCTCCATAGGCTAAGCAGAGTGGAGGTATGCTCAGGCTGAAACTTGGAAATGATAGACAATCACAAGAAGGTAAACACTGTAGAGGACCTTTGTGGTCCTCTGCCTGATCAGGGCTCTGACCAGTGCTATCAGTGCTGTGGGCTGACCTGCACAACAAAAAAGCCTCTTTCCCAAACAAAAACTACTTGGGGAGAGGACACCGCCTATTTGACTTCACAGTGACTGCTACAAACTCACTTCTGCTAGTCACCATCTGAGGACCTTCATAAAGCATGCAGAATAGCAACTTTGCATAAGCTGATTCAATATGTGTTAATAGCTATCATATAGCTATTCCTAATTTACCAAATAACCTTAGTGTGCTACCCGTATTCAGAGGCAGCTGTGGGCAAACTACACAATTGCTTTAATTTCTTTTCTGAATGGGGAAAAAAATAAGAGTGTTAATCTAAGGATCATTTTGTTTTCATTTGATTAATATTATAGGAAAGTCACATGCAGTGCTGCGTTCCTCCTTCCTGTAGCCTATGAAGCAGCTGTCATACTTGGTCATGGCAATGTCTTTCCATGCCAGGATAAAATGGGTAATACTAATCTTAAATGGTGCAGGGCTTTAACATTCATAAATCTCACCACTTAAGATACCTGTCTCTTTAGTGCATTTAAAATAGTTCAAGGGCTTTTTATAAAGAGTAGGAAATGAGCTTGGATCAATGAAGCGCAATGACTTTTCTTCAGTCACTGTAATTATGTGACAATTTAGTTAAAAAATGTTATAAAGCCTTGGACATAATAGGCTCAAATAAAATTGCTGGCAGACCTCAACTTTGTGATAAGGCTGCAGGAATATACTGCCATTAAGTACATGCTAATTAATGAGTTGAAAAAGTTTACAGATAAAGTTACTTCTTCATAGATAAGTACAGCTGGCTAGAGCAGCTGATATTATTCTAGTATGCATATTGTAATGATATCTGTAACTGCTAACATGCCATATATGTCCTGTCATCTTTTTAATTTTCGACATCATATTCATGTTATTTAAAAAAACAGCTGCCATAGCCAAATACTTTAGTTGATGAAGAACATAAGATACTACAGTATTAGCCATGCAAAAGATACTTGATAGGAGCCATAGCAGATGTTTAGCACTCAGAAGATAACTCAGAATCTGCTCATTCAGTAAATGCCTTCATTCTTCCTTGGCATGACTACTGGAGCTGATTGCTATAGCATGGACATTTTAACAGTTAAATCTGTTACACACATATTTGCTTTAAATATATAGTTTTAACTCGGAGGTGGGTGGTGCTAGTTTATGGTATCAGCAAAGAAGCAAGAATTTAACTCTATACTTGCACTTGCTATAACATGTTGCAGTTAGGTAGGTCTGGTGCTCTAAGCTGTATTTCTGCTGATTTCTATTGCTTCTAAAAATGCTGGCCAGTGAAACCTCCCTCAGAAATACATAGTTATCTCATTAGCTGCACTTGTTCTTTATATTTGTGATGGGAAATGCCCTGAGTACTGCAGATACCAAAAATCAACTAAACTGCAGATCTCCCTTTGCTCTCTAAGGCAATGGGCAAATCCTAAGTGCCACAGGGCATACACGTTACAAGGAGCTGAAAACGGAACAGTAAAACAAAGGATCACAACACAGTCATCTGAACCTGGCTCAAATTCTTTAGTAATAATGCTCTCCTCCCTCCCTCTAGCAGACTTCAGCCAGCAGCCTGTTGGGAGAGCCTGAGGAGGAGTTGCGTGGCTCTACAGCAGAGAGAGAACTCTCTCGGAGGAGTGGTGGGAGGCGAAAGCAGCAGGGTTACTTACACTCTGTAGGCATTGTGATAATCGTTTCGGTGGTGGCATGATAGTCATCGTCTTCCAAAGAGCCATCACTACTGTCATCTCTCTGGACGTCATACTGATCAATCAGTTCCTGGAGTGGAGGAGCTTTGGGTAAAAGTTGTTTAATAACATCCCTGCTAATGTTAGGAGCTTGTTCCAGGCGCAGTTTGCTGAGGATTTGAATTTTTATGGCTTCTATTCTGGAGGATTTTGTATTCTGTCTCCACGTACAAGCATTGCACAGTCCGTCTTTTTCAGTGTTCTCTGTGGGCTGACTACTGTCATCAAGAGCCACCGGATCAACTGAAATCAGCATGAACAGGTAAATATAAACATAGATTGCTAGCTTTTGCATGATCTCACATTCAGTGCAGCGCTTTTCCCTTTTTTTTTCCTTTCCCCTCCCCCTTTCCCTTTCAGTACTAAACAGATCCGTGAAAGCAAATGCAATCTGAGAGACAGCTTGCCACACTGGTGTACCTTATATATTCCAAGGGGGCTTTTTATACTGCAACTTTGATTAGGCTCATGTCGTCAAACCCGACGATTGGTTGCTGTCCCAACAATGAATCTGGCTGTCAGAGGGTAAAGCCCTGTCAATCACAAGTCACTAAACAGCATTTAGTTACAGCCAAGGGTGAACTGATTTATCTGGGTGCTTCATAGAGGATATGTCTTTGCATACTGAAAGGATATATTTCCAAGTATTGTAGGCAGCAGTACTGAAAGACAGCACTGTCATTCTTAAATATATACCAACTGTGTACTCGTACTGTAAATCAAGACAGACCTCTCTCTAAACTTGCTTCAGGCTTATACCAGTCTTTTTGACTTGAAAGCTTGTACTATTTAGATGAAAAACCCTGAGGGATTGCTGTTAGCAGGCAGGGAAAAAAATACTTTAGAAATGCACTGCAAACCGTACTAATTTATGTTGTTCAACAACTAAAATATATTCATAAATATATATACATTTAAATCTGTACTATATCTTCTTTTTCCATGTAATCTTCTATTTCTGTTTAAAACGTATTATTTCTGTTTAAAATGTATTGTGCCAACCTAAGTGACACCTTTTTGTGTTCTTTTGCTTTCTACTCAAACACTTGTACGTTCTCTGTATTCTGCTTATATTTTTTAAATCACAGTTTTAATATGTTTTCTGCATTAGAGGTACATCCAGATGTGATTTTATACTTACAGGTTATGGCTTATAAAATTTTACAGTAATGTAGTTCATATTTGATGTGCTGTTAGCAAGAATTGTGGAACTCACAATTGGGGGGGCTGGGGCTTACTGGTCAGCACAGGCTGTATATTACAGCAAAGAGAAACCCTGGAATTTGTATATATTGTATATATTTGTATGTTTGGGATCTGTATGTTACAGCAAAGGGAAATCCTAGAATTTCATACAATATGCTAAAGTTGGCTTATCTGACTTAGGACTCAGTTTCTCACTGAGTTTCTCTTCCCATTCTAAGTGCAACCAAAATATATGGCAAACAGCATTTTTTTGCACATGTGCATCTAAGAAAAACATTGGTATATGGAAAAATACTTTGAAAGAGTTTCTTTCTGCCTGGTCATTCATATTGTTTTGTATCACCTCTCCAGGGCATGCAAATTCATTGCATAGCACAGAACTGAGCCTAATATTAAGCTCATGACCAGTGACGTAAATCATGAGTACTCAATTAAAATTGATTGTCCTACCCTGGTGTAAAGTGATAGATGTATCACACTCACATATTCCAGGCCTATGGCTTTAGTGTCAGACCCTCGTATTCTGATTTCAGCCAAAATATGCATTTAAAGAAAGCAGTTTTACTCCTGAGCGTTTGCTTTTTATACAAGAGTATGCTGCAGCTACTTTTCACATGTGGCAACATAAATTGGCTCATGGTTCAGTGGAACTAGAAGTCAGGATAGATTTGATTTGCAGTGGAGACTGCCTGTCGTGCCTATAACATATTTTAAACAGACTTCTAGTGCATTTCAAGTGCTGGAAATGTATTTTTATGGAAGACGCATAGGATGATTCACAGTATGAATCTTTTTTAAAAGTACTGATCTTACTTGTGATTTTGAGGGGCTTTAGGTAGGGGATTTTTTGTTGTTTGTATACTATTATGACAGTGAATGTCATAATAAAACTATTTTTTATCATTTTTTATTTTAAACCAGAGTGAGTTAACAAGTTGAGCATGAAAGGGAATCTACCCCCAGGTAGAAACAGGTACCAGGTTTCACACCAGCAACAGTTTTAAAGAGAACAATGATCTATCCTTAAACAGGTGGAAACGATGATTAATATCAGTGTAACTAAATGCTCTGGCAGACCATGGCTTTAAGGCATTCATGTTGGAGAGGGGACAAGAGAAATTCTCTGCAAAGCAATGCATCCAGCACCGTGACTCCTCATTGAATGTGTTCTGCAGCAGCTTAGCCGGTGCTCAGCAGCCATGCTGGTACCTGGCCTGCTCCTTCTCCTGCAAGGTCTTCACCCTCTGACTATGGCTCACCATGGGCATGCAGAACTTCTTGGTTTGTTTTCCTATCTCCTGCAATAGTTCCATTAATCTGCAAAAAGCCCCCCCCCCCCCCCCCCCAATTTGTTTATGACCACAAGACCAAAGTCATCTTCTGTAAGGCAAAAACCTCTGTGAGCTCTGAGCAAGAGCAGAGCTTGGTCTTGGCCACCAAGGTGACACATGGCGGTAAACAAAGCCTACTGAGCACCATGGCTCTGCTCGCTAATTAGAAGTAGGAGGCAGCAATAGCAGCTGGAGTGGTGACATAGGGACTATTGATTGACCAGGATGGCAAAAGTGCCCCAGAATTCACCAGCAGCTGCATAACAAAGAGCAGTATTTTATTCCATTTCCCTCATAAAGAGTACTTCATATCCACATGCCATGAATAACTCTAGGCTGTTAGTGGAATACCTTTCTCTTCATCTTCTGTTGTTGCCAGCTTTTTCTTTTCTATGAAACTGCAAGAATTTGGAAGGGAGCTTGAAGAGTTGCACTTGATCAGGAGCTATTGAAGGATCTAATTTCATTGTTAATAATAATACAATATGCAATTTGGTTCTCCATCTGACTTTCATTGTAGTGGGATTGGGAAGCGATGACTACAGAAGTAGGTGACAGAGGTGGGAAAAGTGATAAAATGGCAAAGTTGAAGTTGCTCCAAAAATTTATTTGGGAAAAAAAAACCTAAAAAACCACAAACCCCAGAAAAACCCAGCACATTATCACCAGCAAAACTAAAGAAGAGTTAAAAATGAAATGCAAATCTTACTGAACTTTATGGCATTTTAATATTATCTTTGGGATTTGTGTCATTCTACCCGCCATGCCTGCCAATAGTGAATAGTATTCCCAATCCTAACTATTCAAAGATCATGGCTCAGGCCCCCAAAACCAAGCAATGTAAGAATGTTCCTTTCTAAAGGAAAAAGACACATATCTGTCTACCTGTAGACTTCTCCGCTCCTTCACCCCTTCCACCAGGAGCTTTTGTAGTCACTGGAAAACCTAAAAAGAAAAAAAGGGGAAAAACCACAAACCCATCCCCAAGAAATCTGAGTAATAAGAAGTTTCAAAGGCACTGTGTTACTGTGAGTTTTATGGAAAAACAGTGACTGTGGAGGAAAAGAAGATTACCAATGCCCTCCCTGAGGAGAAGGCAAACAGAGCCCAACCATTACCCATCCTTTTTGGCAGCCTCTAATTAGCCAATCAGCTTGTGCTTCTTCGTCATTACTCAGCATGCTGATAGCTCTGGACCATCTACAGTGTGTCACCCCTTGCTGGGCCAGCAACCCAGAAAACATAGGGAGCAGGATGGGATTTGAACTTGTTCTGGGGGTGGACCAAGTAGACATGGAAAGGAACCAGGACATTTCTGAGAAAAGAGAGAGTTACAGGGGTAGGAAGGAGCTGCTCTCGTGGCAAAGAAGCAGAGGGACATGGGTTATAATCCTGCCAGAAATCAGACAGCTTCATCCTGTTGTAGGCTAGATTTCCAAAAACTTCCTTATAGCCTGCAGGACCAGAAATTCACTATTACTTTTTCTGCTGTTGAACTTAAATGAAATAGTCCCCATAACTGACTGACTTCAGAAGGTCAAAGGAACAAAGAAATCAGGTGTTGTGAAATGCACTGTAAATCTGTGATTGCTGTTTACATTGATGTCAAGTCCTACATCTTGAATTGGCTTCTCTCCCTGGTTTGTCTTTTAAGGAAGATGTAACATTCCTTCTGAACAGCTGAGGAAGGTACTCTTTGAGTCACCTTTTCTCTCACTTTCATCAGCATAAAGCCTAATTTCTAGAATAGCATATTGAAATGGATAGAAAATCCCATTTAAAGCATTTTTGGACCAGATTCATCTCTCGCTTACCTGCAGTAAGCTGGGGATAATGTTTGTGAAGTATTTTTGGTTGGAACAGTTGAATTTTCATAGAAAAACTCAGACACATAATTAAATGCAGTGGAGGTAGGGTGTTTTAAGTGCTTAACTATGAGCCCAGCTGTCTTAACTCACCAGGTGCTTGCTCTTAGCCACCTGAATCACAACATAAATGCATTACTTTGACCTCAAAGCAGATATAAAGTCATGTCTATAAACCACACAGAAACAAATCTTGCAATAACAAAAAGCTGATGAAAACATCATCCCAATCACATTGTGTAAACTAAAGCTGCAGCTACTATCAACGTACTTATATTACTTGTAGTAATAAGTGAATTGAAATATGAAAGCTGTAACTGATATGAATTCTTACTCTAACAAATGCCCAGAAACAGTTTGCCTCCTGCTGTTTTTTTTTTCTCCTACAAAAGTAGTCATATATAACCTTCAAAACATTCTGCTGTATCAGCTACTGAAAGTCAGCTTTATTTCTTTATTTTGATAGTATGGGCATTTAGCTCCTTCAACTTACCAAAAAAGAAGTAAGTTCATCTTCTTTTTCACTAATTTTGAGTTCCAGGTATAAGAAAGTGTATTTCACATAGAAGAACATGAATGGCACACGGTATGAATGCCCTGGTATGCTGGCATCTCGGTGAGGTATGGCACAACTCCTTCTCATCCCCTCCAGTTGGGTTCAGGGATCTGGGACTTTGAGTGGTCTCCCCCAGTGTGTACCTGGGTATGTGACTGCAGTTTGAGTACCAGGACAAATCATCACTGTCTGGCCAATGACTTCCTTGACTTGGGAGCTAGGGGAGATAGTAGTGTATCTTACCTGCTAAGGACTTTCTCACAAGCCATGATATGTAAGCATGCAAAGGATAAAATGGGGAAACAGGAAAAACTGGCATCCATAGCAAAAAAACAAACCCCATAGCAAATGGGTGCTGTGCCCCATGATGCACCTCTTAGCTTACCCAAGAGATGCTGCTGAATGTAGGCTTCTGGCTTATTCTTGCCTTTCTGGCCATCTCCCTCATGCCTGCAGCTTTTGTGCTGCTGTACCATAAGTGTATGTGTAGAAAGGGCCAACAATGCCCTATCACTTTTATCTCTCCTACATATTCCAGTACATGTTGCTCCAGAACCAACCAGATACACTAATGGAAATGAACTTTAGAAACAGTCAAGGAAATATGTTCCCATTAGACTTACTAAAAAGATTTAAGGAAGAATGCAATTATAGTGAAAGCTGCCAGTTTCTGAGTTCTTTTGTCTTCAGGACTTTATTCTACAGCCTTCATTATGGTGTCTGTGTATCTTATAAAGAGCTCTCTTGAGTACCTGTTTAATTCTAAGGCTCTACCCTTTAGAGTTGTAGCTTTTATATTTTTTACCCAAAATTCCTGACATTCATCCTGACATTCATCTTCAATGTCTTTTAAAATAGCTGCATCAGCCGCCACGGCACTGATGGGAAAACTTGAATTCCTCTAAGGATCTGTTACCGTACTTGGAGAGGTTTCACTTCTGCATTTGCACAATCACAGTGCTTGAAATACCCAAATACCTCGGCTCGGTATTACCAGCTACAAGAATGCTTGTGTTTTCTCTAAGGCACAACTCTTTGAAGGGGATTTTCGGCCCCAGAGGTCAGTGATTTGGTATGAGTGGCCTGTCCTCTGCTGGGTTGTTCGGGAATGGCATCCGCTGGGAAATGAAGGCCACAGCTCAAATGTTTTACTTTTTCCTCTTCTTTTTTATTTTCCTCCTTTTTTTTTTTATGTATATATATATGTAGAGATGATATTAAAAGCTAACAGAAATTCTTCACAACACCAGAAAAATGCACTTTTACAAAATTCAGTGATTTCACTCTGCGTAAGCTTTCCCAGTGCCATAATGGACTGAATTAATGAAATCTTTTCATCAGAAGATGCTATGTGTGGGACAGATTTGGCTCCTCATCTCAAACTATCCTTCTGCTGCCCTCCCTGTGTGCCTATGTGCCTCCTTTGCTTTGGCCACACTCTGTGGTTTTGCTCCTACTGAATATTGACACAAGCTGAATGGGAACAACCTGTATCACCTAGTACCCACTTGTCTGTAAGTGACATAGTGATATACAGGCATAAGAATAGCTTTATTTATTTATTTATTTATTGCAAGCAGAGGAGCTGGCTTTGAAGTTCAAGTCTTCTGAAACTCTTAGCATTTGGGATAGTGAATCCATAGAATGATACAATAGTTTGGGTTGGAAGGGGCTTTTAAACGTTATGTCATCCATTCCTGCAATAAGCAGGGACATCTTCAACTGGACCAGGTTGCAAAAAGCCCCATCCAACCTGACCTTGAATGTTTCCAGGGATGGGACGTCTACCACCTCTCTGAGCAACCTGTTCTAGTGTTTCACCACCCTCATAGTAAAACATTTCTTCCTTATATCTAGTCTAAATCTGGCCTCTTTTAGTTTAAAACTATTACCCCTTGACCTATTGCAGCAGGCCCTGCTGAAAAGTTCGTCTCCATATTTCTTGTAGGCCCCCATTAAGTCTGAGAGGTTGCAGTAAGGTCTCCCTGGAGCCTTCTCCAGGCTGAACAATCCCAACTCCTTCATCCTGTCCCCAAAGCAGAGGTGCTTCAGCCCTCAGAGGATCTTTGTGGCTCTACTCTGGACCCCATCAGGTCCATGTCTTTCCTACGTGGAGAGCCCCAGAGCTGTACACAGCACCCCAAGTGAGGTCGCATGAGAGCAGAGTAGAGGGGCAGGATCAGCTCCTTCAACCTGCTGGTCACGCTCCTTTTGATGCAGCCCAGGATACAGTTGGCCTCCTGGTCTGTGAGTGCACTTTGCTGGCTCATGTTCGGCTTTTCATTCACCAGTACCCCGAGTCCTTCTCAGCAGGGCTGCTCTCAATCCCCTTGTGCCCCAGCCTGTATACAGCCTGATACAGGGGATTGCCCTGACCCAGGTTCAGGACCCTGCGTTTGGCTTGGCCTTTTTCAATCTGTGAGGTTCATGTGTGCCCACTTCTTGAGCTTGTCCAGGTCCCTCTGGATGGTATCCCCTCCCTCAGGTGTGTCAACTGCATCACTCAGCTTGGTGTCATCTGAAAATTTACCAAGGGTGGCACTCAATCCCACTGTCCATGTCATTGATGAAGATACTAAACAATTCCATTTATTTATATTCCAAGAGACTGAAGTCTCTTTTGATCGCTCCTGGACTACGCCTTGTGCCTTCATCTACACGGAAGACCAGTAATGGGTAATAGTCCAAGGGCATCAGTAGGTTAGGAAGTTTGTAATGATGTCTTTTCAAAAGAAATTTCAAAAGTCAAAACAGCTCCGGAAGTTGTAAGAGATTTCTTGCAAATACTCTAAATATTGACTACTCCATATAAGTGTATTTTTTAAAGTCATGCTACATTATTTAGATGGCTTTAGGAATCTACTTTAAACCTGAAATAAAAAGGAAGATTATCTTACAGGCTTTGTGGCAGACAGTTTAAAATGCATACCAGTAGAAGGGGAGGCAATGAGAAACATAACAACATGGTTTTGCCCATGAAACTTCTGTCAGAAATGTTCAGTAATAAAAGCGTAGTAAAGAGCTGCAATATCAACTTTTTCCTTTACAAGGTGCTAGTTTATACCTCATAGTGATTCAGGACTGATAGAAGGGATAATGATTTTTCCTGCTTGCAAAGTTCATTTAGGAATACATGGTTCACAGTTCTTGCCCAAAGGTGTGTGCTTTAGTTACCTCCTGTCATAGCTCCAAGCAAGCAGAAAGAATATGATTAAATTATAGTACAGCTCCTCCTTTCCTTTCTACCATGTGCTGATCTATGGCCAGTTTTAGATGTGCTAATTTGAGGCAGGAGCCTCTACAAGTGAATGAAAAGCAGTGGTAATATTGTCAAAGAAATCGAAAAACAATATGCAGTTCTGCAGTCAATCCAAAACAGCCTTTGAATCTGGCGTATTCATCAGCAACGGAGTTGTTTAATTGACAGCCTAGGGCTACTAACCCTGGTATTTAAAATGCTGCTAATGTAAGTCTTTTATGATGAAATATAACACACTGAAGCCTTCAAAATCATTTAATAACAAAAGTGTATGATGTCAAAAAGCAGGCACACAAGGCTGCAACTTCTGATCAAGCTGCTTCAATTGAAGTGAGACCCCCAAAGAATCAGGTGGTTTCTGTGAAAACCCTGTACAAAATAATGCAGAGACAGGAAATCCTATAAGCTGCTTTAGGGTTTAGAAGACAAAGAGTACATCAGAGACTGAGTAAAGCTTCTTGATGATTTCAATTCTCATTTGGAGGAGAAGAATATAAATGATAACTTCTGTAATGAATGAGGCACCTTCAGAGGATTTCCATGTAACCTGTGCATCCAAGAGAAGCAGCAGCACAGCTTTCACTCACTCTCTTTTTTTGTATATTTCCTTATTTGTTGTTCACTCCCTGTTGATGTAGTAAAGATGTTTTGTATTTATGAGCTCCATTATGAAGCATCATATATGAGCATCAACTGAAGGAAAACTGCCTTTACCAGCTAAAGCATTAGCTTTACTGCCCTTTCCTCTTTGGAACTGTCTCTGGTTCCTTTAGCAGACACTTCAAATTCCCCACAGTTTAAAGGCTGGTGCTTTAAAAATTTACAAGTTTGCTTTTGGTTGGTTGGTTTTGTTTTTTTTTTCTTGGGACCTGGAAGCTTTTCTCTCCCATCAGCCTGCTAATTGGTAGCATCAGCCAACAGGTTGATGAGAAACAAGGAAAAAACACAAATGAATTGACTGAGTTGTTTTACCTTCAGCAATGGACTTTCAAACCCCGTCTATCATTCTGCAGATACACCAAGCCACTTAGTAATTAACTCTTCGTAGTCTTGGGGCAAAGAGCTTGACTCTCACTGTATCAATGGGTACATGTCTTATACTCATGGAAACCATGTGAAGATTTTGTATTTTTTACTTGACTAAGCAACTAAGAAAGGATGCTTGCAAAATGTAATTCATAGATCTGAAATATTACAGTGGCTGTTGCTACAGACTTTAGTTTTGAGGGATGCTAACATAATGCTAGCTGGAATGGGCACACTCCTGATAATGAAGGCTAAAGAATGGTTTTCTGTGAGTAGATTTGGAAAAGTTAATAGAAAAAAAATATTCCTAGGATACCCAGATTAATAGATACAGAGCTATATGACTTTGTGATAATGACACAAAGCTTTTTTTTTATCATGTGAGCTTTGTACCAGGATATTTTGAGTACACAAACTGAGGAAATTCAAGCAGTAGTTCATGACTGTTTCTGAAGTTCTAACAAGTAAGAAAAAAAAAATGTCTTGCTTGTGCCAAAAGCCAAGCTTGTGATTAATTAAAAATGTGAGAGTTTGACCAAACCTTTAAGGCTTCCTAGCACATATTGATTAAAAGAAATGGATGGTACAAGTAGGAATGCAATGCAAAATGAAAATAAAATTGGCTATATCAAATTACTTTGTTATACTTTCTACAGATTATCAAAGTAGCTCAACATTAAGAAATTGAACCATTTTGTCCAAAGCCTCTATAATAAAGGAAAATTAATTAATAAGTAATGAATTGTGCACTTGGCTGCTTTGCTAATTGTAGAGTTTGATTGATGTATCTAATGATATGTATCAATAAGTCCCGGTAATAACTTGGTAGAGAGAAACTGCTTCACTAGATCCTAAACTGTGTTTCTATACATGTAGTTTTAGGGGTGGAGGTGTACATATATATATATATATGTTTTAATTAGACTTTCAACCAAAAGAGCAGCTTCTGTGCTCAAAGGGTTGCTCATTGATGCTTACTGCAAACTGCTTACTGCTTAAAGAGAGTGCGTTTCTGTATAGCCCTTCCCTTATATCAGTCAATCAGGCATTAGCTAGGAGGACCATAATGTCACTAAATGCTTTCCAGAATTTTCCTACACAAAGAATGGTACACATTTCTTACAATAAATAAGGTTTATCAAAATAATAAGAAGGAAATACTTATTTCAGCATGTATTTGCAATTGTGTGAAATGTATATTTGTTGTTCATATACAAAGAATGTTGTACTTAGAAATGCTAATTACTGAAAGGCACATCTTCTTATACCTTGGGCTAAGGTTTGGTGTCATCTGATATCAATATAAATTAATAATCTGATCTATTAATCATCAGTCCAATTAATGGCTCATCTGAGTATTATTATATAGGGTTAAATTTAGTTTTCTCTTTCAGCCATTCAGCACTACTAAAGTGTTATAAAAAAGAGGAAAGCTGATAGCCAATTTTGTAACCTCTACTGTGAGTAATATTGAAGACACATTGAAGCATGTTATAATGGAAAGGATGTTATTTTTGCATTATGATGTGCTGTGTTTCAAGAAGCTCTTTGAATAGCCTCTATCTGCGTTATACCAGACTGAAACAGGACAATGTAGAAAGCACAAATTCAACTATAATACTAGCAACTACCACTGCATAACACAGAATATATTTTTTATTGTCTAGAGAGAATCTAATCAAAAAGTGTTTTCCAGTATAGTAGTGTCATCCATGGTTTATACATAGTGAGAACATCACCACTGTCAGTGATTTCTGCATACAGCTAGGTATGATGTGTGTTCTTTTTTGTTAGATTATATAGAAGAAGGGTCCTAAAATGCTCTGACTCTTTGCAGCATTTACAGGGAGGGTATTGCTTCCTAAAAAATAGCCATTTTTCTAAGTTGATGCGCTAAAGCCAGTTGTTGGGGTAGAGTCGCTCTTTGAGAAGCAGTATTGATGTGCAGTTCCATCAAGCTTTATGAACCTCTTTCTTCTATAAGGAGTGTGTTTGCCATGCACAGAATATAAATCTCAGTAAACCTTTCCAACATACCCTTTCTGTTAGGAAACCTCTCACTTCCAGCAATAAACAGAGCTTCAAGTGTGTTATTTAAACTTTAATTTGGGGAAGGCCAGATTTCTGCTTTGGACAAGGTATGTATCCGAGCTTTGCCTTGGGAGCAGCTTTCCTCATCATTTCTTTTCTGGTACAAAGCAGGTGCCAGAGGCAGTGGAAAGGTGAGGACCTGCAGCCAGCTTGCCCCCACTGACACTGCCCCATTTTCAGCTGGTTTTGAAGGTTCGTTTTGAGACGTGGCTGAAGAACTGAATTGGCTCTGTCTACACTACTGGATAATTTGCCTTCCACAGCAAAGTTGAAATATCTGTCACGGTTTGCATCCAGATACTCTGTTTGCAAATTTCTATAGCAGCAGCAGCAGCCACTATCAAAATAGTGTGGGTTTGGAGGTTTGTTTTGGGGTTTTTCTGGAAAACCTTTTTTGGCATTCTACAAATGATCAGAGGAAGAGCAGGTGTTTAAATAGAAAACCACAATAAAACACAAATCTGGTTAACAAGTAGTAATCAATAAGAAAGCTAATGGGGCTCAGGACAATTCTTGTGTCAGAGGAGTCGCATGCCTCCAGAGCAGGTTTTGAATCTGACAAAATCAGTGAGGACCCAAGAATTCAAGTTATTTTCATTCCAGTTCAAACAAGCCCAGTAAGCTTTTGTAAAGATACAGTGTAAATATCCTATAAATATTATTTTTAAATCTCAGGGTTATATTATTGGATCTGATTCAGCCATTCAGCATCTTAAGCATTTCTCTGCTTACTAATAGCTAGTTCCTTAATATTTATGGATATCTTTTTCATCACATTCACATGGCAATATCCAGAGGTGTAAAGGGAAACATGGCTGCAGGGAACGCAAACTGTGCTTCTTGAATCCCTGTTCCTTCTCTTGTGTTTCTGGTCTCTGTTTTTCACCAATTTCTTCTGTTTTCCAGTGAAATTGTCATTAAGCTTTGTATTGTGTTAAATGTGTGCTTTTCTGTTTTCTGCTGTTTAATTAATAGTCCACTAATTTTGGCTAAGGCTGTGAAATCAGAAATAACATGCATGTATTTAACATACAGCTGGGTCCTTTAAGTCCGCTGTAAAATATCTTTACCAAAATCGTGGGCACTAGGAAATTGTATAACCTTCAAGAAATCCCATTAAGCCTGCAAAATAATCTGCCACCTCACAGATCTTCCCTTTCAGCTCTGCCAAGGACTGGCTTCGGTGTCAAAGCATGAGATAAAAACCCTTTCCAAACTTGACAGTGCACATTGCAGTAAATCTAGGCATTCTGAATCTGTTTATAATGGTAGCATCTCCTGTGGGCTGATTATGTATTAAGTAAAGAAATTTCTCTTTTTATCACTATGGAATTTCCTTCCTTTCCGTTATATATGGTCTATCACTTTTTCTATGAGAAACAGAAAAATAGCAATTTCTTATCTGTCTCCTTTGTTCCATGCATAACTTTAGGTAATTTATCATGTTCTTTCTTTTCTATAGTAAACAGCTCCACTTTCTCTGTACCATTTTGGTTTCCCTTCTCTAGTGCTATTCCATGAGGAGTCTGATCTTCTTGAGATGGAGTAATCAACAATATTCTGCAAATGTCTACAGTATTTCAGGCAAGGTGATACATTGATTATACAGCTATAGATGAACTAGAGTTGTCTTACATTTTTACCCATTCTGCACACCAGTATTTGGAAGTTACAAAAACCACCTGCATGTTGAACTGAAGTTTTTGAGCTATTCACAGTGGTGTTCTCTTTTAATAATAACTTTAAAAAGTATAATAAGCATAAAGCCATATAACCTTTGCAAGTAATTCAGTTCTTCTTTCTGGCTGTGTATTCAGTAATCCCAACTGAATTTGCTCTATACACCTGTTTGACTGGAAGGCAGACTGAAAGTGCTTTTCCTGAAGTGCTTCCAGTTTAGCTAGAGTCAAACCGCAGGAGAACCGTGGTTCTTAAAAGCAATGCCAAATTGTTCCACTTTTGGGTGGTTCTGGCTACTTCCATGACATGGAAGTTTCTTGCCTCTGAAAAGAAACTTCACAGGTTAAATTTGCCTAAACAAGATACTATTGAGTTTTTAAAAATCATGTAACAACTTTAAAACTTCTCTTGAATTTACTGGGGTGATAAGTACAATACTAAATACTTTCATCAGTGACATCCCTCAAGCGTAATTTAACAGTGAATAAGAACCTAAATTTTATCAACTGTGAGACTGGATCACATCATTGATTTTCACATTCTATTTTCTATATGAAATCTACCTTTCCTTAGAAGGTAAAAGTAAAAGCTAACATTATTTTTACTACTACCCAGTGGTATAGTATGTACCCAGTGTATGCATGATCATCTATGATATTGCTGGCGGCATAGCTCAGCATTGAGGAGCTAAGCTAGAATAAATTTACTTTCCATCTGCTATATGCATGAGTGTAGGAGTAGCACAAGTATATTTAAAGAAAAAGAGGGTGAATAAAAGAAGCTTCAGAGCTTAAATAAACAGACTTTATTCACTTGACTAACACTCAGCGACAACTTTGAGAAGTGGCTGAGAATCTTCCAAAATGTCTTTTTGTTACTGCTGTAGCACTGAGTCTTCGGGGTCTTGATTCTGGGGATGAGAACAGGGAATGGATACTATTGCAGTGCAGTAATCACCAACGTGCCTGCGTAAACATTTCTAACACCATGGGATCCACTGGTGGGGGAGAAGTACAAAATCTTACTTGTAGTTTTCTGCTAGCGAGAACAAATAAGCTGTATCAGTATTCAAAGAGATGCACACTTTATTGACAAAATTCTTTATTCATACCTGTAGTACTGTCAGAGTCAAATGCAGAGATTTTACAGCATGAAGTGATTTTCTTCTTTCAGAGGATGAAATAATACTACTAAATTGGAAGCATAATAAAGATTCAAAAAGGTCACAGTACTGATGGAAGAGACCAAATATTCTGTGCAGTTCCATTCTCTAAAAAGCACATAATGTAAAGCCATGAGTAAATACTAATAAAACCTGGCAAAATATCACTAACAATGAATATTCCAAAGGCAGTTTTATTGAAATCCTTTGAAACTGAATTAAAAGATCATATGGACTTCCAAAGGCTGTGTGGATCAAGGCCTAAGAGAAGTCAATTCTTGACTTTAAATCCCAGTGGCCTTTACCCTTTTGCATCAAGCAGGAGCTTGTCCAAAAATAATATCCTGAATGCAAATGACCTGTTATAGCACTTATTACTTAGGGTATAATGTTCAAAGCTGAAGAGTAGTGAACTTAAATTAGTTGAAGAACTCATATGAAACCCAACTTCTAATAATAGTGAAGCAAGTCTTCCATATGTTGTTATAAATTTCAGTCCAAGATGATTAACGTGGCTCACAGGCTACTCTTGTAAGATGATAGAAGTGATATTTTTGCTGCCTCTCTTGAGAGGGTTAGTGTTTCAAAATTAATTCCAAACAAGCATCTTCCAAGCAAGAGATGTTTCTCATTTTTCCCTCACCTTAATAAAAAGGTGTTGAACACTCTCTTCCTAAATGTTGTCATTATGGGAACATTAAACAAATATCATGACGGTATGATGTGATAACAGTGTGTACGTGATATCCATGAAATAATACATTACATTCACTAATACAAGTTTAATTTATTGTTGCTGTCACTACATTTGAAATAGAAAGCTTATATTGTAAGCATGAGGGGAATTTCAGAGGTAAATTCAACAGATCCATTTTCAGTCAATGTTATTTGTACTTCCAGTAGGTTTCTATCTAGCATTTTAAATCAATTCTGTCGAAAGAATTTCCTAAAAAAAACCTATCTTACAAACTTCTTTATTAATTAAAATCATGCCAATATTAGATTAGATAGTAAGTTGTTTACAGCCGTAAGTATTACTGGCCTGGAATCTTTCTTATGGCATAAATAAATGTGATTGACAAAGCTCAAAAGATTGGTTTGGTCAATGGAAAAAGGTTATTTGGGTTCAAAATCATAAAACTTGGGTCTTGACTCTACTGAAATCATTGATAATGCTGTCACTCAGGTATGTAAATATTAAGTCATCTCTTCATTATGAGATCTTGCTCTAAGGAGTGACTATGACAAACTGAAGGGGCAATTCTCTGGTTCTGTTCTCTAAGTTGTTTGGGTGACCTTGGATAAATCAGTTTAGTATTTCCCATCCAATGCCCATAGCTGTAAGAGGACTAATTGTTACATAGAGCCTTATTCTTTCTGTGGATACAAGCAGCTCTCTGCTGGCCTGCTTGCTGGGCATGCCTGCAGCCCACAAAGCAACACTGAGTTGAAATACTGGAGCCAGCTCCAAATGAGTTGATGCGTCTCTGTTGTCAGTGCAACACAGAGCCATAATTACATGTGCCCAGTGCTCTACCTCAGCTTGTTCAGAGCCAGCTCAGACCCCTCTGCACAGCCCTTCACTTCATGCACATGTTAAGCCTACCCATTTTCCAAAGTTCCCCACCCATTCCCTGTTGTTATCCCTTATTTCCCCACTGTTAAAAAGTAAATATAAATTTCCACTTGCATCATAGTTGTGAGAACAAAATGTATGATATTCCAAGATACCAAGATACTGCCCTGATAAAACCTCTGTAAGCATACAGGTGGCTAGATGAGGAGACGGCAGGAGGTACAAATTGCAGACATCAAACAGTTATTTAGTTACTGATAGTATGTGATGCTGTTCATAGATGAGGTAGATAAAAATGACAGATATTCTTGTTTGGCTGAAACTATTCATCCTGATTCCTCCTCTCTGATTCAGAAGAACTGAGGCTTGAAATGTGTGTCTGTGCGTACTATTGACGCCTGGTGAAAAGAATCTGTCAGACCATGTGTGTTTGTGAGCTCTTGGCCAAGCCACTCAATGACTCTTTTAGTTCACTAAATGCAGGCTTGTTTTATAGCTAAGTGACACAAGTTTTCCTGTGAAAATTGCATCTAGTTGTTGGCCTCTCATCACAGAGTCTCTATCTGACTAAATTTTTCCAGCTAGTAAGAAGTCATGCTACATACAAGTAGGGTCTTGAACTTTGAACTATGTGAGATGAATAGTGTTTAATTCAGACATCAAAGGCCAGACTTCTCACTTCAGGGTGAGAGGATGAAAGGAGAGCCAGGAAAAGAGTGAAAAGTTAATAGGAGCAAAGTTCCATTATTAAACTGTAGGGTTGTTGGCAGGCCACCCTAGATAGGATGGTTTTCCTGGATTATTTGTGATCCATTTGTCTATCACAGATTATATTACTTTGCCCATATTAACTACTTTATCAAAACTTAATCATATAACTTTATGCTAAAACTCAGTTCAAGACCTCTCTTACGTTTATGAGCTATTGGATCATAGTAGATTATTGGTGTTCAAAACAATACACATATGTCTGTGTGTATGTTTCCTTGTCAAAACTTAGGACAACATCCCAAACTGATACGTTACAGATGTCTGATGCTACTTTACAGATGTCTGACGCTTCTTGACAGATGTGTTCTTCAACAGCCAAAGGCTGACCCAGGTAGGCTTAACTCTCATATACTATTTTATGGCATTTTTCTCATGTATATTTCTGCTCGGAGAACACAGACAGCATCAGTTAATACCAACAAAAGTGTGCTTTTTCATAAGCCAAAGGTTACTGGAAAATGGATGGAGATTGGAACTACCACCATTAAACTTCCAGTGATAAGTTCTGTAGCTCTGGGGGGCTTTGGCAGGCCACTATAAACCTAATTGTGATTTAAATCCTGTTTTTTCTCAACCCTGTTTTGTAGGCCAGTGCTTAGGTACCACCTGAGTCCATTTTGACAGTGTATTTCTGGATGTTTATTTTTGCTTTAGCATCTGACTCTCCCCAGCTCAAGGTGGCCTAGCACAGCAGCCCCTGCCAGTACCAAACCAACAAGTGTCTCAAATCTGTCAAAGGTGAACACTAGATCTCAATTAACACTGACCACTAAACCCTAGGTCTTAATCCTGGCTTTATCTTGTCCCAAAGCTTATTCCACAAAACCTGTATTAGCTCAAATCAGATGCTAGTGGCAAGCCAGCTCAATTTTTATTTGTTTAGCAGTATCATAAGCTTCAATGGGTTGTTTAGAATCATGCACATTATCAGATCAAATATTTTGAGTCTTTTCAGTCATAAATACTTCTCTACCTGCGATCAAAATTACTTTTTCTTCAAATCCCTGCTTTAATGAAATAAATGTGTAGCAAGCTTATGCTGTCTACCTTGGTCTTCCAATTAAAGTATTCTTTCCACTGCTATATTTAAGGTAGGAATGGATGCCATAATATTAATTAGAAATTGGGAAAACTGAGACATGGAAGCAGAACACCAATCTGTATCTGTATCCTAAAAGGGTATACTCATGCTCTGTTGAATCTCTGTATAGAGCAACTGTTACACAGACCATCCGTAACTAACATTTATTTTAACAGAATTGTTCTGTGATGCACATGGTGTCCTCAAGACAGCTTTTTTCCCCCCAGGAAATCACTTGTACCATGTTAAAAGTCAATTTTTCCTCCTAAAATTAAATTGCAAAGTTGGGGATATCAGGGTCTATGTACGCCATGAATGAAATCCATCTTACCTTCTTCTTTGCCATTATGTGGCAATAGATAATATTTCTATTTATAATCTCTAAAAAAAGTGCATTGCCTCTTGCTGATTGCTGTATGCGCTGTCATAAATTTCACTGTGTTCAAGAGTTCTGATTTGAGATTGTGCAACTGAAAACTTCACACAGTGGAAAGGTTATCTAATAATAATTAGATAATTAGATCATTTGGATATTGGGTAATGTCTGTAGTTATCAAAAAATTTATTATGCGAGGTAATCATGATGACAGTTGTCTGTAACTTAGACTCTAACAAAAATTAATTTTTAATTTACCTTCTCATTTCAGTGACAGTTTAAGTAATTTTGTCTTTATAAAGGAATCTGTTTGACATTTGTGCTGCAAAAGGGGATGTTGGTGTATGAGAGAAAGTACATAGGGTTTGATCTCAGCCAGTGAGGCAATATAGGGAAATGAAAGTCTTCAGGAGCAATAGTTCTGATTCAGTCACCCATAAATCTCCCTGAGGGATGTGCATCTTTCAGTCCTGTCTTTGCCCTATCAGCATCCTCATCCTTCAGTTCCCTGTCTTTGCCCTAATGTAGCCTCTGAGGGAATCTCTACCCCACCTTCTTTTTAAGGCATCTTCTGGCTCATTTCCTATTTGAAAATCCATTTGCTCTGTGCTCAAAAGGAGCCAGTTTTTCTGCCCACTTCATTAGTGCAGTGACCAGTTTAAACTGCACCGCAGGGTGAATGTTTGGTCGGCTCCGCATGGGCTGCCTCTGCTGGGCAGGCAGCTGATCAACAAATGAAATAAAAGATATCCCTTAAAGTACAGGGGAATACATGCCTGCCCTCAAGGAAAATTAAGAGAAGTGGGCCAAGCTCTTAAAATAGCAAGAGACCTTACAGCTGCTCTCATGGCAGCAGGAGCCCACCCTTTGACAAGTTCATCCACATGGCTTCATTTCGCGGAACTGAGAAACTGATCTTCTAGCAAAGGTGGTTTTGGGAGTTACTACAAGTACTAGTTAAAAATCTCTATTTCATACCTATTCAGCATCTTTATCCTTGTCCATAAAACACATGGAGAGCGTGTTTCAGGGAACATGTTAGTTCTTAGGGGCAGGCTGACTGAACAAAGCTGGGATGAAATAATGTGGTGGGTTGACTCCTGGTCAACAGCCAAACACCCCTCCCCTCTGCTGTTGGCTCTGGAGAAAGTAGAAGGAAGGTGAGAAGACTCACAGATGGGAGATGAAAGTGTAGTGGGTGATGCCAAAGCTAGGTGTGCAAGCAAAGCTACTCCCTATCATCAGGCAGATGTTTAGCAGCTTCCTAGGAAGCAGGCCTTCAGCATGCACAACCAGAGATTACTTAGGAAGACCAACACCATAAACACTCCTCCTTTTCCCAGGCTTGTATTGCTGAGCACATCATGGGGTATAGGATATCCCTTTGGCCAGCTCAGATCAGCTCTGCTGGTCGTGTCCCTCCAAACCTACCCACTGTGGGGACAGAGTGGGAAAGAGAGAAAGCCTTGATGCTGTGCAAGCACTGCTTGGCAGTAGCCAAAATACTGGTGAGTTATCAACACCATCCTAGCCACAAATCCAAACACCCTACAGGCCAACTGTGGAGAAAGTTCACTACATCCCTGCCAGACCAAAGGCAAATACAAAGCCTTGTTTCATATTTGTTAACCTTCTTCAGTTGTTGCTCGTAATGATGTTGATCTCGGTGTGAAATATGAGGGTACAGATGTTGGTACAACATTCCTTTGAAACACGAGACTTCTCCAAGTAAGTACACAAGATTGGGAAGAGCAAGCTCTCAGCAGGCCACTGCTCTGCTGATCCATGGCTTTGTCTACAGCAATGGGTCTTTTAATTTCTCCTTAGAAGCAATTTCTTCTTTAATATTTTATTTTAGTGTCTTTTTGGATTGGGGACCCTGAGAGTGATGTATTTTGGAAAAGTGACTGGTGCAGGATGATTGGGTCCTTATATTGCTCTTATTTCTCTGTATTATTTCCCTTTGTATGGCAGTTTTGGTACAGCTGCTGCTTTGTTGCTATCCTCAGTGCTCTCAGGTTTTGGTGTGCCAGTGACCATATTCAGTGCTGTTTCCCCAATAATTTTTGACAATCACAAAGCTATAACTTTCAGTGTGGAAAGAAGATGGCGTTGTTTGCAGCCTCATGTCACAGGGAGGCCTGATGTGATGTATTGCTATGAGCATCCCAGAGTTTGAGATAATTCTAGGAGATATCTAAACTTAAAAGATTTACCCACTTTTTGCCTGTCCGGCTTCTCAGCTGACTGTAATTCTGGTGGGTGGCTTTTGAGTCACAAATCTCTTTTGATCCTCTTTGCAATATTCTAATGCTCCATGTTTGGTTAATCCCCTGGCTGTGCTGCTGCCTGGGGTTTTCAGGGCTGTGTTTTGCATGTCCTCCCATGCTTCATGTTTTAGTGCTGTCAGGTATTGATAAAAAAAATTCAGAGGACTTGCATATAAATTAAGAACATTTCTCTGGGTAGTGTTTCCTCTCTGTATTCATCTCTGCTTTATTAGCACAAATGTAAGTAATATTTGGTATTTGCCTGGTTTGTGTTTTCCAGTACTGCTCATAGGATAAGCATGGTCTCTATTCACAAAGAGCTAAGTGCCTGGCTGTACAGGCTGTATGCAGACTGCACCCAAGCTGTTGCTGGGCAGTGGAGTGGCTGAAGCCACATGTCCCTATTGCTTCTCATAGGCAACTTCTGTACAGACTCACTGTTAGCCTTCTGCAAAATATGATCTCCAGTTTCATATATAGACTGAAGCAATAGGTGTAGCTGCCTCGTTCCCCAAAGCTCCTGCAAACTTTTCATTGCTGGTGTTTTTGTTTTCCTTCATGATGGATGCACAGTGCTGCTTTGGTGATTTAGTGCTTGGTTCCTGTATACACCATAGAAGGAGCTATCATCTAGGAAGGTTTCTCAAAAGACCGCTAGCCACTGCCGTGGCACCAATATGAGCCATAGACTTGAGGTCAGTGTTTGGGGAACACAGTTTACTCCTCTATTAGCAGGACTCCTCTATTAGGACTCGCTGCCAGTGAATCTTGTTTAGTTGAAATACTCAACCTCCTCCACTGGACAAAATTCCACTACTCTGGAAAACTGTTCTCTTTAATGAGAATTAATGCTCAATTTTATTTTTATTTGTAAGATTTCTTGTCTCCTTCTGAATTCCGCAGGTGTCTTTGCTTTGTGTTTACTCGAAAACATCAACCACAGTGCCCTTGGCGAGTGGAGGCAATTTAGAGAGTCCCAGGGAGTCAGCAGTGCTCCCCACTGTAGGGGACACAATCTGAAAAGCCCCAAGAGTATTAGGAAAGCATTAGGATTTGGTAATATTATAACCTTCAAGCTTTAGAGAAACCCAAGAGAATTTAGTATGGTGAAACTACTTCATATCAGTCACCACATACTTACAAATTCCTTAAATTATCAGCAGTTTGTTTAGCCTAAACCCATTTTTTTTCTTCCAATTACACACGTAGAGTATATGGTGCTTATAAAAGAAGGCTTTACATTACAAAAGCATCTCAGTTTTTTGAAAGGAAGGGCACACTTGTATCTGGTATATCCAAATGCTGAGTAACCCCATTCTTTCTCTTACAGATATGATGTTCTATACAGTGTCCTCCTTCAGTCCTAAAGTTTATTTCCTCTATATTCTTAGTCCTGTTTTTACCTCACTATTTGTAGGCTATGACAGAAGTGTCTTTTTGCACTGTAACAGTGCTACAAAAGATATAACCTGTGCTAGATAGCTATGGTTTTCAGTGTTTAATATTTACTTTGTCTTATTAGTGTTTCTTGATAAACGGGAGAGGTACAGGAATGATGGAGAATGGACAAGAGGACATTTATTACAAACAGGTGTCAGATTTCTGATTCAAAAGCAGAAATAAGGAAAGCATTTCAGGCCCTACCTTGCAGAAAACAGAGGACAAAAGCCTTCATGGACTTGCTCTGACTCAATGCTTTCTTGTAAACTTTGTCTTGTCTGTTCTACAGGCCCCAACCTATTTTCTTCATGGCCTTCTTTTAACAGTATTTCAATGTGATCCAGTATGATGTAAGTTCTTGAAGATATTGTGGGGTTTATCAAACAATCAAGACCCATTATGTGAATAAACTTTTATTTTAAAGATTCCTAAAATTGTCCAAATAGACTTCCACTACAAGCTTTCTATTAAGTTTTGGATTAATGGCTAACACACATTGAAACGAAAGCACCCAACAGCTATTACATTCAAGTAGCCAAACATTTGTGCTGT
This sequence comes from Pezoporus wallicus, assembly GCF_028554395.1. NCBI lineage: Eukaryota > Metazoa > Chordata > Aves > Psittaciformes > Psittacidae > Pezoporus > Pezoporus wallicus. Next base: position 864,463 of record NW_026640647.1, read on the forward strand.
ATAGAGATGTGCCATTTATTTTCTAACCCCTTTTCTGATTTCTTCTTTTTTATTACTGGTAAGTGTGTTTGTTCTATGGGAGAAAAGAATAAGATTCACACCTTAGCTCTCATTATATTTGGGCAGAGCACCTTTTTATAGTATCATATTGTCATAATCATCTTTTTAGCACATTTGTAAGCATGTAGACAAGTTCTGATGTTGTTTCTTGACAGAAAAGTTTGCAAATATGGTGGCTAAAGTAGTTCCAAATGTCTTCACAGGGTTGGTGACTGGCGGAAATGAATTACTGGAACTCAGCCCCTGCCCACTGAAATACTGCAGCACAACTCTGAAGTGTAAGTACATGAGTAAAACTGAGCACGTACTTCAAGTTCTGTGCTAAATGGGGTATTTCACCCATTTTGGGGAAAAAGGAGGTCTGTCCCCAGATATGTCAATTGCATTTCATGATGAAGACTGATGATAACAGTCACCTACCTGTTCTTACATAGTATGGGGATTCATTAATATGTATGAAATTCAGTGAATATGCTGATGGTTCACGTTGGTTTTCTCCTTCGAGCCATAGCAATATAAGCACATCCAAGTAACAAAACAAGGTGAAGTTAATACCAATGGGTTAAACACTGTATTTTAAATACTCAGGATATCTTCATACAAGAAAGTGGAAATAGGGTCTACATTCATATACTAAACTTAAAGTTAAAACTATCAAACCCTTTTTTGAGAGCAGAAGGATGGGATGTTCCAAAAATAATTGTGATCTAGAAATCAATGTTGCGCCATAAAGTTTGGAGTAAATGTGCAATCACCACTGTCATGCACTTTTGGTAGTAACAGAGTTGAAAACTAGGGCAGCACAGAGTTTTCGATGGTGCATGCTTGGACATACTCTAATCATACTTGTCCTTACTTTTAATCAACCTGGTTGCAAACATTAAGGAAGTATGTTAAGAAATTATGAGCTCTGAGGAAAGGTTTGGTAAATCTCAATTGTGTGCAGCACACAATGAAACAAGAATTAAGGAGAAAAGAGAAAAATCCATAGCTGAGGAAAAGAACATCTTTCCCATCAAGAAGTTTTTGAAAACAGAGCACTTATTTAAAAGGCAGTTACTTAGTCTATAAAGCTGTTTGTTGCAGTGAAGATGACCTCCTTTGCATCGTAGTTTTGATTTTGAACCTCTACCAAAGCACCTTATTGCATGGAGGTCAGAGCATGTTGGGCAAAACTTCCAAGGCTTTTGGATTATTAGGAGATTTTAGTCAAGATCATTAGGAGATATTTAGCTTTTCACGCTCTATATTGATCCTTTTCAGACTGCGTAACATTTTCCAACACATACAGTTAGTGGATTTCTGCATGTAGCAATAGATTTTGTAAAGTCACCCCATGACCATGGGCCTGCTGGAGGGAAGCTACTGGGGCAGAGAATACTTGTCCTACTTCCATTCTTTAACTCTTCAACTGCATTAGAAACACGTGTCTCCATAAAACCCTCCTTAATACAGGTGTATGCATGGATGGTAAAATGAATTGAGAAGCAGAGCAAGAATGAAGTGGTTCAGCCTCAACTAATGACTAGGAACTCAGCTGGCTGTTGGATTTGGACAGTTTCAGTTCTTCTCCATGGAGTTTTGAATACCACATCCCATGTCAAGGGGTTCTTAACTTAAGCATTGATTGGGAAAAAGAGTTATTTTTTCTCTGCTTTCTGAAAGAATGGCAGGGAGAATCTGATGCAGCATTTGTCTTTGTGCAGGACTTATGGACTGGCCATCTGGCTAGCACCTAGTCAAAACACATGCTGCTTCTTGCCCACCTGGCCAAGCACATAGTATTGGTCAGAAGATGTGGAAGAAATCTGGGGTTGTTGTAAATTGGCACAGGTGAAACAGGAGGGAGCTGAGAAATTGCCAAGCAGAAGAAGAGATTAATAGTACAGAAATGGGTGTAGGATATTGTGGACTTATTGGGCATAGAGGAGAGTTGAAGGCTTGAAGGGGGAAGGGTTTGCAGATGAGGAGAAGCCATGAAGGGCAGCAGGTGGAACGATGAGGACAAAAACTGTGAAATTGCATCAGAGGAAGGAAGAAACCAGATTTCATTTATTGTTACCCTTGGACAAACTCTTTAAAAGTCTGGTGCCTGGTACAGAGGTTGGTAGGTGACAAATTTTATACCAAAGTAAAATTAAAAAGTGAATTAAACAGTAAACTTACTAAAATTATAAATATACTAAAATTAAAAAGTAAAAACAAACAAATAAACAAAAAAAAAAAAAAACTACTACTTTTTAGCAGGTTAGCAATTTCTTACCAAAGCTTCTCTGAAACCTCAGCATTGCTGTCATCTAGTTTGGCAGCCAATTACCATTCCAGCAATGCCAGTACTAGCAGTATTCAGCAGCTTCCAGGGTTCAGTCAGCACCATTCTCCTCCCACTCCATGCACCTTATTATCAGAAAGTGCTTGTATTGCCCTGGGGACATCAAAGCAATTGTGCCCCACTGGGATGAACATGAGCACATACAGCAGGGCATGCCAAGCGTTTAGAGAGTTTAGACTGTATTATAGAAAGATCTAGCAAGCTCTAATAAGTAAATAACTACGAAAGATAGCTAAGAAAATAAATATCAAATCTTATGACAACAAAAACATCAAACTTTGTTCAGAATGATTTCTTATGGAGGGAGGGAGGGTAGCACAAGCTGGGAAACTGAGTCCCAGAAAGGCTTTGGTGCCCATGTCCCCCCAGACCAGCACATGCATGGCTCAGGCTCTGTGTCCTGGCTCTCTGAGTGACTGTTCACCTCTGAGGCCTCCATGCTGGGGCTGGGATACCTCCGATTTGGCCATTGTGGTTTTCAGCATCACAGCACCTGTGCCTGGCCCCAGCCTTTCACACTGAAATGCTTTACGAGCTAAATATTTCATTGAGCACGTGGTCTGTGCCTGGTGGCAGTCATTTCAGATGGATGGGCTGTATGCAAAGACTGACTGCTTTGCTTGAGCCAAACATAATAAGCTGTCTTGCATACTCCACACCTAATAAAATATTAAACATGTTTTGGCACCCAGAAATAAATACTGGCTCGAAATTCCCATCACACACATCTCCCTCTCCTTACCTCCCCCCAGTTCCTTCCCCTTACTTTATACTGAAGTGCTGCTGCTCAGACCAAACAGTCTGTTGACAAGTTGTGACACTGGAGGCGAGCAGTGCACAGTGCCATAGGGTTATTATCTGTTGGGATGTAACAAAGTGATCAGATTGGGTGCTAGTGATGTGAATGCAGCCTGTGCCATGCAGGGGCAGGCAGCTTGTGAAATGGCTGCTCCGTGTCTCAAAGTTGCTCAGTGGGAACTGATGGGGACTCAGTGGGAACAATGGGAGGTCACTTAAAGCTGAAGTTAAAAGTGGAGCCTTGTGTTAAAAACCAGGATAAATAGAATATTATAAATAGAATAGAAACTAAAAACAAAAGAGCACAATAACCATAAACTGCTACAATATTCATAATTCAGTTGTCAAATTTTTATTTAAAAACTGTGTATAGCTTAAAAATCACTGTCATAATAATGCCTCTGTGTTAATGCAAGGCAATGATGCCTTTCCAGTACTCTGTCTTTTAATCCTCGGTGCTATGATTTTATTTGATCTGTTCCTCCAGCCACCTAGAGGCAACCTAAAACAGCAGTAAAAAATATCTGACCAGTATCTACCCACATCAGTGGGTCCCAAGTCAAAGCTCCTTGAAATCAAAGAGTAAAGTGCCACCAGCTTTGCCTGGGCTTTGGGTCAAGCTTCTCAAACCTGCTCCTAAAACCCAGAGGGACGCGGGAAGTGTTTGTGCCTCTCCAGCCCATGGCTCTCCCGGCCTCCCTGTGACCCAGCGCTACATGTACAATAGCGTTTTTCTTGACTAATATTACCAGTGTGGTGTTTTCTTTGGCTTTGATAAAGCTGTGATAAATTCCTTGACTGGACAGCACCTAATTGGAATACATTAGAAACCTACTCGGCAATGAAACTGCTGCCTAAGTGCATAGGAAGGCTTGGCCACAGGTCAACATCTGCACTCACAGCAAGTGCTGCCTGCATCGAGGCACTGCTCAGCCCCTTCATTCAGGAGCTGCCTTTTGGGGTGGGGGCATTTTTCAGATAGCTTTGGTATAACGATATTTGTCTGCAGCTGTACACGGCTTGATGCTGCCTGACAGGAGAGAACAGGAGCATCACCCCGGCCTCACCCTTTGCCTTCCCCTCGGTTTGCTTCACTTCAGCATTCACCGGGGCTGCAACACGCACCGCTCCGTGGCGCGTTCACGTTCACCCAGGGCCTGAGTTGAGCATGTGATGAGCTATGTGACACGGTAACTCCGTCCTTTGAAGCTGACGAGCAGCGTTTTTCCTGGGCGCGCGTTTTTCTTTCCGCTTCCCCCCCCCCCATAACTGTCAGACCCCCGTGTCGGCCCGCGATGCGGTGTGTCCCGCCAGGCGGGGCGGTGCTGCCCGGCGGGCGGGTCGGGGCCGCGGCGGCGCTGCTGAAGGGCACGGCGGGGCGGTGGCACCTCCCTTTCCCGCTCCGCTCCGCCCCGCCCCGCCGGCAGCACCAGCGCCGTCGGTGCCGCGGGGAGGCCGGGGAGCTCCCGGCGGAGCGGAGTGAGTGGCGCTGCGGGCGGGCAGGGGCCCCTCCCCGGCGCTACCTGTGCGAGCGATGCGGGGCCGAACTGGACTTAATCGGGCCGGCTCCCGCCGCGGGGGAGCGGGGCGGCGGGGGCTCTGTGGCGGAGCCCCGGGGGTGTGGGGTGGAGGCCGTTCGGGGCCCGCCCGGAGCCGGGTGCGCTTACCGGTAGTGTTCCGAAAGTGGTGTGGGAATGACTTCATGGAGGCTTTGCATCTTTGTCGTTTGCGAACAGGAATCGGGAGGACGCAGCGTTGGTGGGACGAGGGCCTGATCCTGCGGGCACCGGCGAGGACGAAGCAGCCCTCTCCTGCCTGGCTGGCCCCAGGAACTGCTGCTCGATGGACAGAGGCGTGCTGGTGGGACCACGTTTACAACATGCTCTTGGCACTTCAGCCATCCCCACTGTGCTGGTATGTAGCCTGGTGCTGGTTTATGGGAGGGATGGGCTGTGTCCCTTCACAACCATCACAGTGTGTGGTGACCCACGGGGCAAGCTGTGGCCATGGGCAGGACTGGCCTTCAGCATGTGGAGGAAAGGAGGAAGAGCTAGGTTAGAGGTGGGGTTTGCAGTGGTAACACCTTACTCCTCCCATTGTCACAATGAGGTTGCTAGCAGCAAAGTTCTCCAAACTGGGCAGGGCAGACGTGCAGCCCTTTGGGTTTGCGTGGGAAGAGGTGGTGCTGCGTATAGCCATTGCTGAAGGTAAAGGGAAGGTAAATAGCCTGGCTGCTCCTCTGAGTGGCTGGGGTGATGTGAGGGTTTCTTGTCTGCCTCTGCTGTGCCATGAATACCTTTTCCAAGCTTTGGCCCAAACCTGGACAGGGCAGGTTACCTTCATCTAGTACATCATAAAATACAGATTTGGTAGGGTAATGTCAGCCATGGCAAAAACTGTAGAACGTTTAGAAACGTCTTACTCTTTCTCATGGTTCAGGAAGTAGGACTTCAAATCATGTTTCTAAATGCAGTAATTAAAAAGGAAAAAAAAACAGGGATTTGTACTGTAGTCTTAACAAAGTGGCATTTTTGACCTTCGAGTGCATACAAATTAGTTTTCTTTATAACATTATGTTCTGCTGAGAATTGTTTCTCTAAAATCCCTTTGGTTTGTACAAGTAGCACAGGGGGCTGTGCGGAGCCTCGCAATGCTCATGTCTCAGGGGACAAGGTGGTTCCATGGGCAGGGTCCTGGGGAGAGAGCCAGCAGTGCTGCTGGGCTCTGCGGGTACCACTGCCTTGTCTGGCTGCTGGCCACCCTGCTGCTTGGGCCCAGAGGTGGCAGCTCCCTTAGAAGTAGAAGCTGGTGCATTGGGAGCGATGAAATTCAAGGAAAATACTTGGGGAGAGCTGTGAGACAGTGATACTTAAGGCTGACATAGTTATTTATTGCAATTGTGGGCAGCTTTTGTACAGCTGGAGCATCTGGCTGTTAACTCCTCACTTTGTCCTCGGCTGATTTCTGCCACTCATTAGTAACATAGTTGTGATTTTAAAGCATGGGGCTGTGTTTTCCTGTGTGTTCTTATGTGAGATGTGGACAAACAGGTCTTCTGTTCCATTCCTGAGTCCCAGTTTTACATTTGGCTTCTGCATAGGGAGATTAAAGAGCAGAATGGGGTTGTGCGCTGCTTTTCTTGTACTACTCTGTCCTGGTAGGCAGATCCTGGCCTTCTCCTTCCTCTGACTTTCACTTTTGCTAATCTAGTGGGACCTTACCATTGTAAGGGCGTCACAAAGCAAAACAACACGCTTCATTCATACCTTCCGGTCTGCAGCTCCATATGCTCGTAGTTGAATCTTGTGACTACAAGATACTACAATAAAACATGACTCTGTCAGACTGAGATACTGATCCAGTGTTCTACCTGCTGCTGCTCATCAGTTCCTGCTGGCAGGATCCCCAGGCTGGGCAGCAGCCAGGGATAATGGCAGGAGGGACTTTCTTGCTTGTGAAGATCTGTGCATCCCTGCCCGCTGTCTGCAGCAGTCTGTCTCCAGCTGGACCTGCAAAGGACAGCAATGCACCTTTACAAACAAGCCTAGATCCTAAGCTTTAGCAGGAGTGTAGGTAGCTTGAAGTTTTAACGTGCTCCTGAAGGTGTGTTGTTAATAGGTAGGCTCTGATGCCACGATTGGCTTGTTGGGATGGAAGTTTTGTGGTGTATCTAGGAAAATACTAGTTTCTGTTCTGGTTTGTCCAAAAGAGTATCACATTTTAATAAACCACAGGTTGCTTTGTTTGGAGCCAGTGCCATGCTTTAAAGCAGTCTAACTTGGCCGGTGTCTCTGATAACCTTTGGTGATACACGTGTTTTCCCCTGCTGTGGGGAATATGGTTTTGGGGATCTTCAGGCTGTATATTTGCAGCTAATCCCTATGGGGGGTGGGCTGATAACTACAACATCTGTAGGCTTTGCTGAACAACGTGTTGAACCCGTATCTTCCTTAGGGCAGGGAAACAGCTGTACATCTACGTTAAAAACTTGATATCCATTTCTTATGTTTTGTTTTTGTGCACTCACCAGTTTCAAGCATTATTTTGTATTTGGGTTCTTAGAGAGTTTCAGGTCTCCTCTGTGACATTAGCTTTTCCTCCCTCTGAGCCAAGGCATTCCTCTGTAATTTCTGTAGCTGGATCACTTAAATCTTAGCTAAACTTCCTGCAGATGGACTTTCTGGGAAGCTCTGCATTTTCCTCATGCTCTTTCTTCTACAGTTTTGCTCAGAGGCCTCACTTGTTAAGGAAACCCATTGGTCCACTTTTACTTATATAGAATACAGGCTTTAATCAACAGAAGGCATCCCACTCTTGTTTGTACAAGGGTAGGTTAAGCTGATTGTCTCCCTTGTCTATGGTCTGGCAGAGAGTCTGTGCTGACAAATGTCTGCTCACTTGTATTCTGAGACACGGGGGGGGTGTGGAACCACCAGGCGTTGAAAAATCAAGTAGAATTAATATGTGGTCTGTATTTCTGTCTGAATTTGGTGGAAACAGTAGCATGTGCAGGTGCTTGGGCAAGCAGCTAGGTGATGAGAGCAGAACTGGTTAGAAGTTTTCAGCATCCTCTTGCCTTCAGGCTGCTCTCTGCTGCATGTGGTTCTGGTAAATAAAGCCCTGTACTGGAAGGAGGAAGGATTTCAGGAAAGGCTGGCTGGGTACAGCTTTACTTTCATGAAATCAGACAGGTACCAAGCACACAATGCTCTTTGCTTTTAACAAGACTGGTTTTTCCTGGGTGAAAACCACCTTTGTGGCTGCTGAGGACTGTACCAACTGGCACTGCTGTTGTCTGAACTGTTGGTATTTCTGCCTCAAGGCTCCCAGCTGTACTTCAGCCTTGCTTGCTGCTTCCAAAAGCATGGGTAAGATTGCTAGAGCAGTCAGGAAAGCACTTGGGTTTGTTCCTTACTTCTGTGGTCACATGTCTGTTGTGTGTGCGTATGGGGCTTGGTTGGTTTTTGTTAATACATCGGTGTTTTGTTTGCTTGTTTATTTCTAAGTCAGTACTGGCTTTAGATCCAGAAGCTTTAGATATCCAGAGCATGTCAGCATAAAAACTCACATCAACACAGGTATACTGATTGGCAGCAAAAAAACCTGATTCCCCCACTCCCACTGTGCACGTAAATCGTGAGTTGAGGCGAAGAAACATTTTCCTCTCTCCTGTTTTTCCCTCTAATTTTCTTTAAGATTTTCATGTTCCTTAACTGCACTGCTGAAGTGGTTGAGAGTTGAAATTTGACATGGAAATTGCCTCCATTAAGTAACTCAGTGTTCTGACTGAGAAAGAAACTCAGGAAAGTGGATGCCTGTCTCCTCGTCCAAGTAAAAAGGAAACACCCTCAAGTTGCACCAGGGGATGTTTAGACTGGATATTAGGAACAATTTCTTCACCAAAAGGGATGTCAAGTATTGGAATGGGCTGCCCAGGGTAGTGGTGGAGTCCCCATCCCTGGAAGTACTTAAAAGACGGGTAGATGTGGCACTTAGACATGGTTTAGTGGGGAACTTGGCAGTGCTGGGTTAATGGTTGGATTTGATGATCTTAAAGGTCTTTTCCAACCTAAACAATCTGATGAACAGCTGTTGTCTTACTGAAAACCATTTTAAAGTAAGCTTTTAAAGAGGTCATGCCTGGTTCTGAAAAGTGGTGCCGTTTCCCCATTCAGTTACAATAAACTGGCTTAGAAGCCTGCAAAAGTTTTATCAATTCTGGCCATGGGGGGTGGAGGGACCATTGAAATTCCAGCATGTGCCCTGAGTCAGATAGCCAGAAGACTCTCACTGACATGCTAATCCTGCACAGCAGTTGTTTGCTGTTCCTGCATCCAGCCCTTTTCAATCCATAGCTCTTATCTCTTGCTGGCAGTAAGCAACATGAGGGAGAGGATGGCTCTGCAAGGAATGAGGGCTCCATTTATGCTCTTTGTTGCCCAAGTTGTTTCAGGGTATTTAGGTAAATCAGCGATTGCCTGAGGTAGCTAGATCTTGGGAATCATGCTTGTCTTAAAATAACTCCAGCTTTTTAAAACCTCCTTTCCCTATGATGAGAAGGAGCCTTTATAATAAATGTTACTACAGTGTGCTGCCTCTGTAGAATTTGCAGAAAACTGGATGTGAAGGAGAGGCAGACATTAAAAGTGGTGGGTTGGATTGCTCTGAGAGGCCCTGCCTGGGCTGTTCTGCACAGGAGCCTCCAAGACCTGAGCGACAGAGACGATGCTGTGCACTAAGGGAATGATTCATTCCTCTATGTGCTGGTGCTCTGTGTGAAACTGCAGAGCACCCAGAGGCATAATATCATGTATCCTTCTGAACAGCATCCCACCTTGTTAGGGAGAGGAAAGGCAGATGTAAGATGTTCCGGGTTTCTGTTTCTCTCCATTTTTGCATGGAGGATGTAAGTATTTAATGCAATTAGATGCAGTTCAGAGGTCTGGATGCCTGAATGCTGTTTGGTTTACCTCTGCTGATACCTCAGCTGCATCACTTGCCTCAAGTTTGAGTGGTTTTGTTACAAAGAGTAATATTTATTGTTTCCACGATAATGACAACACTATGATTATCTGAAAACTCTCCCTATGCACTTGTATGATAAAGGTCCAGGTCTCAGCAGAAGCTCTGAGAGGGAGAAGGGAAAACAGGAACTTTTAAGCTTTGGCAGAAGATGGGGCATTCCACATGCTGGCATATGACCCTTTCTATATCTACACTGAAATTGTCTTTAACTAGACTTGTGGAGGATCGAGGCAAATAGGATGGGAGGCACTTGCCCAAGCAGCAGCCCCCTGTGCACTGGGATTAGGTGCTGTATATAAGTTGTTGCAGCCTACCATTCAATCTAATTTCTAAACTGCTGTATCATCACCTTTGTCAAAGTCAAATCCTGTGGGTGAGCAAGCAGGCAGACTTCTGCAAGGCCAGTGCTACGGATTTCATCTAACCTTGTGATAATACATAACTTTGACCCATCCACCAGTGCTAACTTTCATTTATTGGTTCCCTTTGCAGAGTCCCAGTTGTGAAGCTGTCTGTGCTGTGCTGAGGACAAGTGGGACAGCTTGTTAAAAGCAGATGTGGTTTTGGTAAGTAGTACACTGAGCTTCTCTTGTGGATACCGAGATTAACACTAAAAGCCTCCCTGGCTGGAGGAGGGTTACAGAGAGTCATATTTGAACCTAAAGCTTTGGAAAATGAGAAGCCTGGCTTTGTCACAGCAGAAACTGCTCACTGTGTTCAACTGGACAAAGCTGGGCTAACCTATTTTGCAAAGTATAACTTATTTGTTAATCCAATGACAGCTGTAGCAGAAAGTGTTACAGAAAGCAGTTCCTTGCAGTGTAGCATTGAACTTCAAGGAGATTTTTTTTCAAAGGTCTTATGCATGAAGCTATTTAAATGGTAGCAGGAACTTACTTGCCTGTGGTAGCTAGAGATGTTGTATAACAGCAGAACTCTTGCTCTTCATGCCTGTCTTCATCATGTGAAGATGTACTCCAGAGAGGCAGGTGAAACTTATTTTTGGATAGCTCACATTTATCCTTTTGTAATTATTTCTTACTGATCATTTTAATACTTAAAAAGTCTTATTTGTCTAAATGAAACTGCAGTTATGCTATTAATGCTTTTTTAATGCAATTTATATTGTATAATAGTGAATTGCAGGCATCCTTTTACCATTGTTTTGTTTCCTTCAATATTTAGGAATGAACTTACCTTGGCAGAAAACACCTAGCCAGGCTGGCAAAGAGACTGCTTAGCCCTGTCATGCAAGGTGAGTTCAGCTATGTGGTATGACTCCCTCAATGTTTTCTCTCTCCTTGTATTACTACAAGGCACGTGTGTAGTAAATAACATCACAGGTGAAGCAACACCTGAACTTCCAATTCCAGGGGTATGGAAGGGAATCGATTATTTTCAGGACTCTTAAAATAATACACAGTGTTTATACTGTTGAAGTTAAATGAGGTATTTATTTAAAAGTATATTGACTACATGTCCCCTGAAATTGAGCACAATGAAGAAACTGTATTACTCAGATTAATTAAATCAGCATTTCTGTTACTGTAAAATTGGTCTTGGTTTGTGATGGTGCTGCTTTAACTCCTGGCTGACAGTGTGGCAGAGCAGATTGCAGCTCCCTAACCTCTGCCTCCAGCTGAGCACACAGCTTGTCACATGAGGGACTGTGTCTGCAGAGGTTTTGGCCTGAGCCTCGAACCATCTATGCAGGGATTTCTGAGACAAATCTGGCAATAAATCAGAGCTTGGGCATTAAAACAGACTTGTGTGCAGTTACTGAATGAAACTTCGTGCTGGGAGTAAAATGAGTATCCTCCCTGCTGCTCCCTGAGGAAGTGAACATTGTGAGGAAAACCAGAGATACTGAAGTCCCCATCAGAATTTACCACTCTGGAGATGAGTTAGGTGGAGAGTGCTTTAACAGCACTATACCACGTACGTGCAAGCAGTGGTTGTCAGAAAAACGGGCAAGCAGTCAGAAGACTGAGGGCAGCTGCGTTTGCGATCATTCATGTGCCAACAATTATTAACCCAAGTAGAATGAGCAAAACTGTAAAACTTACTGCAGTGACTGGGAAAGTACCACACTCCATAAATAATGAAGTGAGCAACAGTCGAGCATTTAAAATAAGGTCAATAACTTTGCTTTTAAGCTCAAATAGTAATCAATTTGGAACAATTTAGTTGTCTTGGACGTCTTGCTATCTAGAAGTGTCATAGCCTGCCCCTTCCAACTTGCAGGGCAGTCACAGACATTTGATTTAGCCCAGATGAAAAGGCAGAGGTAAGAAGGTGGGAACAGAGGTAAATCCTGCAGATGAAGATGCTGAAGATGATTTTCTTCCTACCTGCTTTAGGAGATGTTTATCCTATTCCCTCCTTCCTTCTGCTGGACACTAACTCATCTGGTGGCGTCCTCTCACAAAAGAGCAAAGAAAATCTCCAGTTTTAGGATGGAAACATCTTAAACCAATGATAAAATACTAACTAAAACTGGCTGCCATTTAACACACCTCCTTTTAGAAACATGCACACACACACAAAAGAGTAACATCTAAAAGAATATGGGTCCAAACTTAGATTAGAAATCAAATCTGAATTGTCATAAAATATCAGTCATGAAAATCTAATAAAATACTTTATCAACTGTGGCATAGAGCCACAGTTTTATGGTTGGGGAGTATGAGGTTTAAATTTATGGTATTTACAGTTCTGGCTTAGCCTAAGGAGGAAATGATACCACATCGAAAACTTCTAATGCAACTGGTAGTGTAGTGAGAGGGAGGTACATAGATACGCTGTGTACCTCCCACAAAGCTTGTGTATTACCTTGGCTGGGTAAAGACTGCAGTGTTCAGGTATTAGGTATGCTGGGTTATAGATGCTGTTAGTGATTCTTTGCCATGTCAGATACTTTGAGCTATGTATTCGTTCGAAAAGCCAGTAGAAATTATTTTTATTAATATTTTATTAATGATAAATATTAAAATTAGACATGCACAAGATACTACTATTAGAAAGGTCTGAATTATTCAGATGTCTGAATTGCTTTCAGACATGTCCTTGGCCTCTGGTCTATAAGCATGTTCTGAAAGCATTTTAAGTTTCGTCAGTTAATAGACATGGGTATGAAGCTCATAGGGTTTTTTAATAAACCTCTACAGGGATCAGTATAGTTTCTTGTGTGATGTAGGGAAATCCAGCCTTTTACTCATTTAATAACAAGTTATTACAATAAAAATCTGCCTGATAGCTTAGTTCTCCTGTGTGTTGGGTAAAACTACAAATGCTCCCAGCAGCGTTTATGTTACAGGCTTGTTCACTCTGCTGCCTGCTCTGAAATACACTGGCACATGCTCCAGAAAAAAAAAGACTTACTAAATTTTATTAGAGGGATTTATAAACACTTCTCTAAAATGCTGCAATGTTCTGACATAAAGCTAAAGGTGTGAAAACATCTGTATGTACGTTGTGGTTTCAGAAGCCCTTCAGCTCTTTCTGCCAGAAACACCAACCAGCACTTCCAAGTACCGGCACTTGAGTCCTACAAACTGTTTCCTAAACAGGTAATGATGTTTTCAGTGAAGCTTGTCACCATGAACCTGGTCCTCATGGGTCAGCTGCTAGGGTGGGGAAGTCCTTCCTACCTGTGAAGCACTGTTTGCCTGTAAATGGGATTGATTTCCTCTGCAAATATTTGCCTATGATCATGTTACTGGAGTCCCTGTTTCCCCCAGTGTATAAAGCAAATAAATTAAGGCTTAACATCTTTGTCATGATTAAGTTTTCAAAGACTATTTACAAAAAAATCTTTAACTTTGGCTGACCTTAGTACAGCGTCATCGGGTGAAGCTGTAGGGAACAGTTAGTTTCTGTGCACAGTCTTTATTTTGGCTGGCAGTCTGTTAACTCCGATAAGTGGGTAAGCTCATGCCAAGCAAAGTCAGGCATATCATGAGATTCTGCTTTGTCTGTACTAAGAAAGTAGCCTGAGAAACAGCCTTGAAGGCTAATAAACAAAAAAACATACACCAGAATTTGGGGCTGAACAACTGTGATTCTTGAAGAGTTTGACTAAAGGACCTTGTCAGGTGTTACTGCATTCACCACTCTCCCTCCTCTAGATGTGCAGCTGTCCTGCTTTAGCAAGAATGGTGCTCCAGCTCTGTAAAAACTGCCTTGAGCACAGCAGTGTGCTGCTGCTTTCCCTTACCTCTCAAGGGAAAAGAAAGAAAAAAGCTTGTTTCTCATGAATATGTTCAAGCCTCCTTGAGCAACAGCAGAATGACACTGGGAATTAGTGTCACTCCTGTCCAAAGGGCATACAACAGCCATGGCACAACGCTCTTATGCAGTAGTGGTTGGTTGGTGCCTCTTGGGGTGTTTTGGGGGTTTATTTTCTTTAGCAGCATCAGTCACTGAAGTTAAACAGTATTTGTTGACAGATTCAGGAAAAGAGCACTGCATTGTCAGTTGGAAAGAAATGATTATTCTTACTGTTTTCCCCAAGACCTTTGCATTCCTAGATGGCTTACATCATGTACTGGGATCTGCATGCAACGGCAGTCTGAATTCAGGTCAAGCTTTGCCTGTTTCTAGATGTATGTTACTGATAAAAACATTTTTCACACACCATGCAAACATTTATTGAAGTTGTTTCTACAAGCATCTGTACTGAATTTATCTTTCCTCCGAGCTCACTGGGAATGCTAGACTATTTTTTGTGCTTATATGAAACACTGTTTTGACAGATTTCTTCAGAAGCAAAGCAGCACAAAAGAAGACATTCTGCTCTTTGAAAACAACTGGAACCACTGGCAAGAAGCAGCCACACTGTGCACTGAACAAGGGCACCTTTTCCAGGTTATCAAAACATGCTGTTGAACTGAATTTTGGAGCTGCATTTCCAAATGTACCATGGGATGCATCAAATCCAAGGCTGCCTTTCAAGGTTCAAATGCTATCCAGGATGAACAGATCAGGGAAGGTAATGAAGGATGTACTGGAGAGAAATCATCACTGATAGCAGTGAAGGTGAATGAGAAAGGTCCATCGAGCCCTATAGTGCTAGACTATGCACACCGTCTCTCCCGTGAGATCGTTGATCAGGCGGTAAAACAGTGGGCAGTGACTGAAAGCAAATACAGCGACATCCCTTTTATTGAAAGTGATGTGCCCTGAGCCCTGACTGGCAAGAACTGTCTTCACCACGAGTGTCCTGTCTGTGAAGCAGTTTGTATTTGGTACTAGTGCAAATAAAGTAAAATCAGCTGTGATTTGAGCATAATGCCACTATATGAATGTGTTTGCAAGAAGAGGCAAAAAAAAAAATGGCCTTTTCATCTATATTGCTAAGAAATTAATTGGATTACAGTACAATCTATTAAGCAAGTGTCATTTGTCATCAGACGTATGTTGAGTATGTTCTGTCTTTGTATGTATCAAATGTGATCAGAAATAGTGTTAAAAGGATGAGAGGAATGTGGCTGCCCTGCAACTGTAAAAGCACTGCCTCAGAGGCCCCAAAGATGCTTAACAACAAAGTGTGGATTATTTTTATTTACTGCAAAAAAAAAAATCAGTGGCCTGGTTGTAGGTGAAAAGAGGGGAACTCTCCATGCTTGGTAAATTTGTCTGCATTTTGCTGAAGTGAAACCAAGGTCTGCATGTAGCAAAGGTAACTGCTGTCATAAATTTTACCTTGATTCTTTGACCTGGCTGAATCTGTAAACCACAAAATAATGAAGGTGATGAGAAGCATTTTATAAACCCCAGCAGTATTCAGGGACCCATATGGATTATGATACTAATCAACTTCTGTTCTTAAGTGAAACAGTGAGGAACAGGACTGTGTTGACAAACAGTGCATTATAATTAACAGATGCTCTGGCTTCTGTAAATGCATGAAGGCTATTCTCTAAAATCCTACAGTAAGGTAGTTTAATGACATCTGATCGCTGTGTTCAGACCAAGCTGTTTGGATTTTTGGTTTGGTTTGGTTTTTACGTTCGGGTGCTGTTTTTTAGGGGGGATTGGTTTTAGTTTTTTACTGTAACCCACATAGGTGTGCAAAAACTACTGATGCAAACTAGTGAAACAAACCTTCAACAGTGTGACAGTATTTTAGGACTGTATGTTTCATGGGACCTATGGCTGATTTACACTGAAATTTCACACAAAGGTAATGCCCTCGCCACAGGACCTTCCTTCAGCTTCTGTAGGCTCATCTTGACCCAGTGGTAAAACTGCATATGGTGATGCAAATACAAGCTACAGAAACCCAAAGCCTGAGCAGTGCACTGAATCTGCAAATAAGCCTTAGGCCAAAAGCTTAAGGGACTCAATTCTTTACCAGTTTTATGTAGCCTGCCTCCACACACCGCACCCTGCTTCTCCAGGACTTGCAGCCTGACCTACAGTAACTAGCATTTGAGATACGAAGAAAGGGAGGTGTTAATCACTGTCATCTTAAAGCTACAGTTTTGCGGACATTTTATACAAAGTGAATGCCTTGTAAAAGCTTGGGGTTTAGCACCGGTTTGTTCCTTTTTCTGTTATGGCCAGTTTAAAAGACATAGGTTTGGGTTTTTTCCTAGATCAAACATTTTTCCATTTGATGTTTTTGTTTTACAGAAAAATGCTTTCCTTACTGGCAAAAACTGTTACTATTTTTAAAACACACACACGTAGTTCTAGTAAATTATATAAAGCATGATTTTTCAAGCGGAAGGAAGCAAGCAGAAAGAGGACCATGTAAGTTGTTATTTGTAGCCTGCCTTAAATCTGAGAATAAGCTATGATTTGAGCTGTTTTGAAAACTCTGCCACACAAACTTAGTTACTTTAAATCCACCTGTATGGGAAAGTGGTTTTATCAAGAGTAAAGGGTGAAAAATGGTTCTCTGTAACACAGCACAAGACTATTAATTCACAGTGACCAGACTAGACTGTGCTATTAAGACTCTTCTCAGGCTTTCGCTGAAAAGAAGGGGGACAAAATCTGCTTATGTTGCATTGTTTTCTTCTTTGAAGTGATGAATCTTTGAAGCCATATGTAAAGTGGGACCAAGGCCCACTTAAATTCTACCGCCAACAGTGATGTACCTTGAAGTTCTAAAGCGTGTAAAACATTAGACCATACCCTACATTTGCTCAGTCTAAAGAAATGTCCACGCTATATCAGATCAGCACATATATTAATTTGATATTGCTTAACCACAGCATTAAAAAGGATTCCTATTTATATTATAGCTAAAGTTTTATTACCAAAAAAGTGAACCTTTCTGTAACGTTAGTCTTTACTCAAAGATATTAACACTGTCAAAGACAGTAATTAAAGAAAAAAATAGCAAAGACACCCCAAATCAAACAAAAGCCAAACACCCCACCCCCCCCCCAAAAAAAAAAAAACACAAAAACAAGGCAGGGGGAAAAGAAACCCTCCCAAAAGCTCCAGAGACATTATTTGCCAGATAGATATGTGACTAGCAGATAGATAGAAAACTGCACTCACTTTAAGAGTGCATTTAGGTAGATCTGTCTTGACCCTTGTACAAGTAACCTTGGTGGCTGTCAGGGGGAGTTAGGTGTTGCAATGTCTCAAATCCTTTCTCTGGATGTAACCTTAGCATCTGACACTCTTCTGGGAGTCAGAATATCAGATGTGCTTTTGAAAGCAGCTTCTCCATTGGCAGGCTGCCACTGCATGGTCCAACAGCAGGCAGAATTATAAGATATAATAGTCTAAAGTTATATCATGGCATCCATACAGATAAATACTCAAAATTTCCCCAAAGTCACCTAGGTATAATTAAACATGCTTCACAGTGTGATTCCATTTGGAGTATTTGCTGTGTGGGACACCTTCCCTGCTTCCTCAGAAAGTCATCATAACATGATAGTAAGTAGATCACCCACTGTCCAACTAGTTACCTACCTGCAACCACAAAGCTTGTCTTTTCTCATTAATGCTGGAAGATTACAGCAGCTTCAATATAGCCTGAAGTGCAATTTCAGCTGCTTTGTGATGCTTCCTAGGACACTGGAACTTCAGGGAAAGCATGGAGCAAATGGAAGGCAAACAAGCTTACAAACAACAGGGAGACAACTTCTCACCAGGAAAATAATCTCTTTTACAAGACACTGTCCTTAATAAATAATGCACGTACCCTTAATAAAATAAAAACGTAAATAAAAGCTGTTCAATACTACAGTCTGGTGAGGAATGAAAGGAGACTTCTGTCCAGAATTACGCTGTATTTCTAATAGGCACAATACTAATGTGTAATAAAAATCAAGATGGCTTTACCTAAATAAAATTACATCTCTTATTAGATTACTCTAAAGTGTGCCACTTGCAGTGGCTTTCCAGCTAAGTTACCACTGATTCTTTGACTTGATTTTGTGTAATAAAGGCACTCCAGTATGGGACTGGCATACTCCACAAAACCATTTACTTATATTTAGGAGTTAAAAATACGCTTGCTTTATATTTTCTCCAGGAAACATAAATGTAGTCTGAGTGGATACAATGTGACTGACTTGATATTATAATAATTCAAAACATATTAACTACAGCACAACTTCATAAAATTGACATTTCTGGAGTAAGACACATCAGTAGTCCCAAATAAAACACAGTACAATCTATTTTTTACAGTATCTTTTGTGGAAAATACTTTCTTGTGGACCAAATAAAATTGAACTTACCATCTGTTTGTATGACTTTTATTTTATAGAAATGCACAGATTGGACAGGATCTTGCTACCATGAGTTTGGGATAATTTATGTTTGCATAAATTTTGGAAGCAACTGAAAGTTTGATTCAGAATACTCTTGCTAAAGCACCTTAAGTCCTTTTTCAGTCAGAGAAGGCATGATCCCTACTCCCTGAAAATCACCATGTTTTTTGTTAAATAGTTGCTGAAGATTGCTCATTTTGTACAAAAATAATGGAATGAACAAATTTAAAATAAAAATAACCACCTCCTTGGATGGATAAGGAGCTGCTGAGGAAAATTCAAAGGAAAAAAGAGGCTTATAAAAAGTGAAAGCAAGGACAGGTGGCCTAGAAAGAATACCAGGGATGTTGTGCAGGAAGCTAGGCACCAGGTTAGGAAAGCCAAGGCCCAGTTAGAATTAAACTTGGCTAGGGATGTTAAGGATAACAGGAAGGGATTCTATAGGTACACAGCGAATAAAAGACAGACTAGGGACAACGCAGGCCCCCTCCAGAAGCTATTGGGAGAACTGGCTACACAGGATTTGGAGAAGGCTGAGGTTCTGAATGACTTCTTTGCCTCAGTCTTCACTGGCAAAGGCTCTGACCACACCACCCAAATCTTGGAAGGCAGATGCAGGGACTGTGAGAATGAAGACCTTGCACCCACTGTAGGAGAGGATCTGGTTCAAGACCATCTTAAAAATCTGAACGTTCACAAGTCTGTGGGACCTGATGAAATCCATCTGTGGGTCCTGAAGGAGCTGGCAAATGAAGTTGCTAAGCCACAGCCATCATATTTGAAAAATCATGGCAGTCAGGTGAAGTTCCCAATGACTGGAAAAAGGGAAATATAACCCCCATTTTCAAGAAGGGGAAAATGGATGACCTGGGGAATTACAGACCAGTCAGTCTCACCTCTGTGCCTGGCAAAATCCTGGAGCAGATTTTCCTGGATGGCATGCTAAGGCACATGAAAATCAACAAGGTGCTTGGTGACAGCCAGCATGGCTTCACTAAGGGGGAATCCTGCCTGACCAATTTGGTGGCCTTCTATGATGGGGCTACAGAACTGATGGACAGGGGTAGAGCAGTTGATGTCATCTGCCTGGACTTGTGTAAAGCGTTCAACACTGTCCCACACAACATCCTTGTCTCTAAATTGGAAAGACATCAATTTGATGGATGGACCACTTGGTGAATAAAGAACTGGCTGGATAGCTGCACGCAGAGTTGTGGTCAATGGCTCAATGTCCAGCTGGAGACCATTAACAAGTGGTGTCCCTCAGGGATCAGAGTTGGGACCGGTCTTGTTCAACATCTTTGTTGCTGACATGGGCAGTGGGATTGAGTGCGCCCTCAGCAAGTTTGCCGGTGACACCAAGCTTTGTGGTTCGGTTGATACGCTGGAGGGAAGGAATGCCATCCAGAGGGACCTTGACACACTTGTGAGGTGGGCTGATGCCAACCTTCTGAAGTCTAACCATGACAAGTACAAGGTCCTACACCTGGGTCGGAGTAATCCCAGGCACAGCTACAGGTTGGGCAATGAAGAGATTCAGAGCAGCCCTGCAGAGAAGGACTTGGGGGTGTTGGTTGATGAGAAAATGAACATGAGCCGGCTTCAGTGTGCGCTCACAGCCCAGAAAGCCAACCGTATCCTGGGCTGCATCCAAAGGAGCATGACCAGCAGGTCAAAGGAGGTGATCCTGCCCCTCTACTCTGCTCTTGTGAGACCTCACTTGGAGTATTGTGTGCAGTTCTGGTGTCCTCAACATAAAAAGGACATGGAACTGTTGGAACAAATCCAGAGGAGGGCAACAAGGATGATCAGGGGACTGGAGCACCTCCTGTATGAAGATAGGCTGAGAAAGTTGGAGCTGTTCAGCCTGGAGAAGAGAAGGCTGCGTGGAGACCTCATAGCAGCCTTCCAGTATCTGAAGGGGGCCTTATATGGATGATGGGGAGGGCCTCTTCATTAGGAACTGTAGTGACAGGACAAGGGGTAATGGGTTAAAACTTAAACAGGAGAAGTTTAGATTGGATATAAGAAATTCTTACTTGTTAGGGTGGTGAGGCACTGGAATGGGTTGCCCAGGGAAGTTGTGAATGCTCCATCCCTGGTGGTGTTCAAGGCCAGGTTGGACAGAGCCTTGGGTGACATGGTTTAGTGGGAGGTGTCCCTGCCCACGGCAGGGGGTTGGAACTAGATGAACTTAAAGTCCTTTCCAACCCTAACTATTCTATGATTCTATGACTGTTTAAGAATCTAAAGCATACAAAATTTTCAAAAAATAAGGAGGGAAGATTTAAATTTCTTACAAGTCAGAATGAGATAGAAATTCAAGTCTTATTTTCAGAGTTATCCTAAAATTATTAATGAAATCTCTTAACTACTTTTGAAACTAAGCTCAAGGACTGTCTCATAACCAATACATACATAGTAAGATTAAGTTGCAGGTGAAATTTGGACAGTTTTATCTAGTGACAAATCAAGGTGCCATTTTTTCATGATCTTGCTCTCCATTTTGCTCACCTCTAGTTCTTTGAAAGTCACTTTAGTAGTTCACCCTGATGCCTGAATTTCCCGGGTTTTGTTTCTACGCAACAGCTTCTAGGAAGGAAGGAGCCTTAAGCCATTGTATACCCATACTGTCAATAATAAACTCTGCCCAATGTTGAAAACTCTGTAACAGTAGGGCTGGAGCTCTGACCTCTTGATTCTCCAGTGCTGATTACGGACAGAATTTTTCTGTTACTGTTACGGGGACAGAAGTTTTCTTCCTTTAGTCTCAGTGGTTCACCTTCACAGAAGCCAAAATTTGGTTTTGTGACCTGCCTGTAACTGTAGAAACAAGTAGGAAAAGATACTGATACATGATTTGATTAATGCAGTCTTAATGTTGAAGAAAGACTAATAGTTATGTGTTGTTGCAAACACTACAAAAAAATTAATATTACTCCTGCAAAAGATTATACTTTTATCAAGGAGCTCTGATTATGTCATATAACTAAGTATTATTAGTATCAGAACCAAGCAACCTTTAAGGCACACACAACAATCCTAATCTGTTTTTGACGCATATTTAAATTTTGATCCCAACAAATACATTCATTAGGATATGTTATCTTAAAAAATCTATACAATCCATGTACAGCAGATATTTCGTATTTTCCCGTTCGTGATCTTCAGTACATATTGCTGCATTCCCTTTATTTTTCACAGGTTTTCCACCCAGCAGATTGGATGTTCATGGGCACAAGCAAATGGGAACCCAGACTAGTGGTAAAAACTCCAGGCACTTGCAGTGTTAGGGCTGGGCTGATCTCTACCACTAAAATCATTCAACAATCACTAACATCAATGCTTAGTGTTCAGAGGAAGGTCTGAGACAGTTATTTCTTCACCCTTGTAAGACCAGGAAAAACTAGCTATTTTTTAAATCATGAAAAACTAATTGTGCAGTTCAACTCAATATCTTTTTTTAAAGGTCTTTCTTATAACAAACAGAAGTGTGCTCTAGGCTCTGACCTTTGAAACAATGTCTACATCACGCAGCAAAACTGAATACTGACCAAATGTTAAATCAATAGAACAATTTCTCTCAGACTAATAATGTGTCAGTCTGACCCTCTATTTAAAAGGCTACTTAATACCATGAACTTCTCATGTCCTGCATTTTCCTTTGTAGCTCTGTTTTAAAGCTTTACATGTATTTTATTTTCATTGTATAAATAATAAGCTGGGGCACAACCCAAACTTAACAGATCCGTGACAGAGCCAAGAACACAAAAGGTCTCCTAACTTCTTGCTTGTTAGGGTCATCCCTTACGTCTGCTCTGTCCCCAAAGATTCCTCCTAAACTAAGAGTTGATGCAAAAAATTAAATGTTAATCATTACATAAAGCAGTAAAAATAACAATTTGCCTTTTCCCTTTATTAACCAGAGATTATTTGCCATTATGGCAGCATAACAAAAGAGAATGTTCCTGAATGCAACAAATTACTTACGAATCTCAGGCTAGCTGAGTCTTACCAAACTTTATCACACTACTATTATTTTTTTATATCATAGACTTAAGCAGATGTTAAGTCAATAGGCTTGATCTTTATAGCTTGAGATCATTGCTTCCCAACGGCTTAAAACAATCATCCACAAACTCATCACTGACTTCTTCTAGAGCAGCTGGCTTCCATCTGGGGGACTGGTCTCTGTCAATCAGCACTGTCAGGTGTACAGAAACACAAAAGTTACTTGTAAGCTTTCTCTAATTAAGATGACTTTAGATTGAATCCAGACAGATAACTACAATGAATACACAGGGAAGAAAAATCAGTATGTTCTCAAGAAGACAGATTTTTTTGTAACATACATATTTCTACTTAAAAAGTCTTGAGTTGTGATCTGCCTGGAGACGTATCTGGGAGTTGCCTGATGATACAAGGAACAGTGGGTAACTTCAGAAGTAGCCCAAGCTTTGATAGACCTCAAATTAGTGCTTTCTGTTAGACCTACTACTCCTGCCTGACTTACGCTTTTTCATGTGAAACTGGAAACAGTATGCATGATTCTCATTTTGGATAAGGGCTTTCACCTCTCTGCAAAATCTGATTGTAGGATATAGGAGATGACTCAAAGGACGTGTTTAATGCCTAAAGCTAATTTAAACACATCATATAAACTAATTATGAAATAACTAATGAGGAAAGAGTAAAGCAGAGTATCTTTGTGGGCAAATACAAGAATATTTATTTGTAAGTACTGACAGATACTGCAGACCTATGTAAATTTAACTATGGAGATTTGTATAAGCTTAGTATGTGTACTTTACATATGTACTAGTACATTAGTGAAGAAAAAATCATCAGTGAATGAATTTCATGTATAGCAAGAAAATATAAAAAGCATCCCTTGTACTGCAGGAATGTTGAAGGCATGTCAGCAAGAACAGCTGCATTAGTAAACAGCGTAAGACAAGAGAGAATTTATTTGTGTATAAAAATTATCAGTATGAATGGAATTCCAGAGCATCCTTCCAAGCACCTTTTTGGCTCCAAGAAAACCCATAGAGGTGCTATTCAAAAATGTGATTTTTTTATAATTTAAAATGAACAGCCATAGTAACTATGGCTTTCTAGGATGCACCCAACATCCCCCCTCAACAAACATTCTCTTCAGATGTGTGGTATCAGCAACTGATTTGGAGATGGGGTTGTGCGTGTCCTGGGAGACCTCCTGACCAACACCACCCACATCATACAAGGGAGGATGGGCAGGAAACACCTCTCAGTACTTAATGTGCTGAGAACAGGGGGGTCTGGCTGGTTGGTTGATTTTTCTGATGAAGAGTAGGATGGCTTTAAAGGTATGAAGACAGAAGATACTTACAGATCCTAGATATTTTGAAGAATAACAGCCGGTGGTTTTGGTAAATTGTCATGTCTTTCTAAACAGATTTTGTGCTTGGTGACTAAACTAAAAACATCTAGGATGTGAAGTATACAAAGGAGTTGGATTTAATTGAATGCCTACCTAACGATTGTGTCATATCGGAAGACAGGCATTATGGCTGTTTGTGGTAAAAAACCCAAGCGATTTCAAAATGTCTTTTTAACTTTTCCCTCTATAACCAACACTTGGAAAGTGCCTAGAAAATAAATACCATTCAAATAACAGCTGCATTAATTAATATTTCTGAATATAGCTGAAGACAAACAGGCATCACAAGCCTTTATCATGCACCTCCAAAGTAAAAAGAGAATCAGAGCCCTGCATTCATTTAACTGCAAACAGAGGTCTAAGGACTCCTTTGATACAAATAAAAAATAATTTTTGAAAGAAAACCCCTATATAGATCAAAGCTGTACTTCTACAGGAAGTAGAATCCATGTGGGCAATTTAAAAAAAATGTGCTGTAAAAGAGTGATTTTACTAGGTCACTCACCTGGATAACTTGGTGAAAAGTTATGATCTTACAAATTAAACACTGTGATGTGAAGCCACTGATTGTTTTGGGTCAAAATATGTAACTGTCCTGAATCAAGTATATTTATTCCACTGGAATATGACTTATCTAATGATTTTATTCAACTTCAGTTGAAGTTTACAATCTGGCTAAAATAATCTCAGTGGTCAGCCACAAAAGTCCACACTGACTAGAGATGCTTTAGAAGGAAAAAAAAAGTCCATGTGTATACTGCTACAGCTTCAACTCTGAAATACAGTAGGAATTGTTGATAATTCTTCATTCTATAGCACTACTGTGTACTCAACCTTTCTGTTTGGATCTGTGGCCAGTTTGGTGGATAAGTGAATGCTTACTATGTTCTCTCCAATGGAGTCTTTAATATTATATGAGTTAAAATATTTGTTTTCTACTAGTATCTTGAAAATACTTCCTTGCTGTATTAACATCTGTATATGCTGTGTTTCTCCAGCTTGAGATCGATCACTACAAGAACAGAACCAAAATTCTGAAGACTTCTAAGGCAGGCTAAGAACAGTCACAACGCTGATATTTCTAAGTACCTAAAATTCTGCTAGTTGCAATGTAATCTCTACCTACTCACTGACTGCAGCAGGTTTGTGTGTCCAGGGTTAGGCTCACATCTGCCAGCTGCTAGCACTGCAGAAGAGAGGGCAGAAGCCATACAGAAATAACATCTTTGCAGGATCAGCAATATGTAGAAGGCCTTTACAATTCCATTTGAACTGTACATTCCTGCACAAATAGGCTAATTTAGCAGATTTTTGTCCCCTCAGGCTGCTGAGATTGTAGTCCACCTGGATGTGTTTGAGCACTGACACTAAAAAATGACTGCTTTGCTTATGCAGCAAGAATAGAAAACCCAACGTTCTTGGAAATTGTGCAGAGCTATGCATTTCTTAATTTATGTATTATCCTATAAATCAAAGCAAAACATTGATACCTAAAGTGTCCAAAGACCACATTTAGCATTATATGGAAAAATGTTGCTGAAATATGATCTGTATAGTTTATGCTTTAGAAGGTTTGGCTTTTCTTTAGTAGCCCAAATCACAGGTATCAGAGAGGAATACTGCTTGCCAGCCTATCTTCAGTCTGGCTGAAAGAACAATGAAATTCTGACCTCAGGTCAAAATAGGTTTAAAAAGCTTTTCAACAAACTATTTCCCTAGCATGCCTATTAAAATTACAGTTTGAAGCAAATAAAAGCTGTTATTAGAACCTGACCTATGGCTGCTGAAAAACAACCTTTGAAAACTAAAATCTGATTATTACATCTTAACTTTACTTTGTGCTAGATCCTCTGTGGACAGGGTCAAAAGCTTGCTCTTAAATGCTTGATAAATTATGCTTTAATAAATAAAAAGCTAGTATTTATTATTTTCTTTTTTTTTTCTTTTTCACTGGTTGATCCAGTAAAGTCTTAACAATCTTACTTCCTATTAAAAATTATGTTCAGAATATTGGTGGGTTGGGTTTTTTTTCCTGATATAGTTGATCCTTTGCTATGTCATCCTGTGTAAAAGAGAATCTTTCCCAACTGCTGTTCTTGCAGTTTCTTTCTTTATGAGCAGTTTGTGTAATTTACTGGACATACTGACAAGTGATTTGCTTTTGTCCTCTACTTCATCACCATATGGTTTAATGACCTTAGGCATTACAAGTGACAATTTGGCTTGGTGTTCATCTGACTCTCTGACTTTGTCATTTCAAAAGTTTATATGGTGATTTAGAATATATCCTAGGAATAGTCTTTGTAAAATATCCTTGCCCCCATTATCAACACAATGAAAACCATGTACTTCTCAAAAGTATTTGATAAGAACAGAATTCAACAGAATTTATCATGCAATGGGGTAAATTCTTCAAAGCATTCTCTGCCAGTAAGAACTAAAGATTAAAATCAGAAACCTTTTCCATGCTCTACAAACAAATTTTGCATCTCTCACCACAGGCTTTAATACAGTATTACTAATAGTGAACACTCAAACTAATATCTATTACTCACACGTATTTTAAACTACTTTATCAAGACACATATTAAAAAATGAGAAGGAGGTAATAATATATACTTGAGTTTGAATTCAAAGTCAGATTCCCTCAACCCCAAAGTGTTACTCATCCAAACATCTTGTACTGTAAGCTCCTAGGAAAAGGAAGTATTTGTGTATTGTTTCACCTCCTGCTGTACAGTACATAAATAATTACGATAGTTTCTAACAGATGTGACACTGGGTTTGACAAACTGCATAGTGAATCAGCAGTAGAATCAAGGACAAAATCTAAGTCTCTCCCCTAGGTGAACTTCCTGAGCTGCTGCTCTACTTGTACCCTTACCTACCTTGACCAATGCTTTAAAATGCTGAAATATTAAAGTTTACGTGTATATACCTTGATAGAAAGACACCTCTATATAGATATACTTTGGACATAGGAGTAGACTCTGTTCTAACAAATTTCCATGTTCTTCAAGTCTTACACCATCTTATAGCAGGCTGAACCAGCTATGTGGCAACACTAAATCTGGACACACAAGTGACACCCGTAGCTATGGGTATCACTACTGCTAGCATTAAATATATTTGACATTTCCCAATGAATTGGTGAAACCTTTTCACGGTGCTGCATTAGAAGGTGAATAAATAACATTAGAAATGTAACTGAGATTACACAAAGGAAACATGGCTGTTACACTCTGGGAAAAATAACAAGTTTTTGCCCATACAGGAGTCCAATTAAGTAAAAACTGGAGCAAGTTTGGAAGTTTTCTCTGGGCTGTTGCAGGATGCACTTTTCTTAACCTCCACAGAAGCAACACAACAGTGAGTTTGCATATTATTAAGTTTGAGAAACATTTCTGGTGTGCATGCTTACCTGCTCGAACCCCTTCATAGAAGTCAGGGCCTCTCTGAAAGATTAAAAGGAAAAAAAGCTGTAACATGACAGATTCTATTTAGCACGTATTTCCCTATCCCACCTCTGCCTGAAATGCAAGTTCTCAAGATTCAGTTAAATCTGACTTGTACTGTTCTCATATCATCCTACCTGCTCCTTACCTATTAGAGCTCTATGACCTCCTGCTTAAATGCAGCCACAACTCTCAAAATCAGTCTGTTGAACTTCGATTATCAGTCAACTGTTATGCAATGCAGTCTTCTCTCTGTTACATGTCAGATTTTTCTAAAGAGTTCTGCATGATGGGAACTGAGGTATGCAGGATCAGAAATTTATCAGAGAGAGGACAGTCATCAGGGATTGTGAAGTATTCTGCGCAACTGAACACTATGCAGTTAAATAGAACCCTGGAAACATTCAGGGATTTTTTATAAAGGTAAATGTAACATTTAAATCCTTAAGTATGCTTCACTAGCAATGGAGCAACAATACTAGTTTCAGGAAAGCTATGGCAAGGATACTGGCAGACATTACAACATACCAGAAACAGATATATTTTCCCATTTTCCAAGTATTTACATTATCACAAATAGTCAAATACATAAAAATCTTACCTTAAAATGTCATAAAACTAGTATTAAGGGTGCCATGGGGAAGCTTTATGAGGAGTTTGTTCAGATAATTTATTTAGCAACTATGTTCTACTGAAAGGATCATTTCCTTATATGTTACACAAGTACTCAGGCCTTACTACAAATAGTACTAAAATCTGTTTTCTTTAATAAACTTGTCACAGCACTCCTGAAAGGCAGTGATATACAACTATTCCCATCCTGCTAATGGGAATTGAGGACTAAGTAATTTAAATAGGAAATCTGAGAACACCAAGGGTTTAAAATTACAGTCCAAATACAGAACTCCCTATATTACAGCACTACCATAGTTTTCTTAACAAAAGCCCTTTACCATTCCCATTAATGTAATCCCCTTCAAGCTTCATATAAAGAGATGTAACTGGAAAAAACAACTTAACAAATACACAAAAGATACTGAGAATTAAAACCTATAAATTGTGAGTCCGTGATGTAATCTGTATATAACTTAGTCTCTGATAAATGTGCTACCCCTCCATTGCTGGGAAGAGACAATGGGCTCAGCTGCTTGCTTACCATGCATGCTTGGCTCAGTCTGTATTCCATCGTGAGTACATCTTGTAAGCTCATGGAAGCGCCTTCTCTGAGCTGCCTGAGAGTCAGCTTTAAGGATGTAGGTGACATCTTACTAATAGTCTGGGGAAGACAACAACAATTACTTTTATTCTCTTCAACTCAGACACATTTGCAAGTCTGTCGTTGCATTTTAAACTGTGAAGTAAATGATGGCACTGAGCTCACTTATGTTATACCTATTCCTCCCGCTCCCTCCCACCATGCTGTCAAACTAAAAGGACTTACTTGCATAAACTTTTATTGGAAAGATCCCTGGGATGTTTGCCACTACTTGTGGAAAGCTTAGAACTCCTAAGATCACATCATTTATGACCAAATTACTACTAGCTCAGGAATCTTATGCAGCCTGAAAGCCATTTCCAAACAGATTCTTTTGAGAAGTGATTCGGAGAAAACTCCAGGAACAAACTTGCCAGCAGAGTTTCAAGTTGACAAGCAGGTATTCTTTATTGCGGCGCCGGGAGACACGGGGGATAGCTCCTCCTAACGTGTGTCCCCGAACTGCTGTGCAGGTCATCCTTATATGGTCACTGAGCATATTACATCATTTTCCAAACAGTTTCCGGCATGCATACAAAAATGTGGTGGTCTTTAAGGGTCGTTTACTTTTCCCAACAAGCTTAATTAACATTACAGACATAGCAATCATCTGCTATTCTACTTATCAGTTAGTTTAACTGCTCTCATCCTGGACATCTGCTAGTCTGGGATACTCCCTAGTAGATGCTTACACTAGCTTAATGGGTTTATTAACACCTCAAATATAGCAATCATCCTGTCCTTTTACTCATCAGTTAGTTCATCTGTGCCCACCCTGGACATCTGCTAGTCCCAGATACTCCCCATCCCCAGGTCCTGTCCTATTCTGCTTTTCTCACACCTTTTGTACTGAGGTCCTGAGGGCCTGAAACTATGTCAACTACCTTCAAACACCGCAGTTATTTTCCATTACAAAGCCATCAAACTTAACATTACTTAGCACTGATTACATTTTGTACTTTTGTGCCTCCTTGTTTCAGAAGTGAAGGTGTGGGACAAGCAATGTTACTCCATTTTCTAGTATCATATACATACAGTCTTAAGTGCTCTTACAAATTACTGAAGTTGTAGCTGATATTGTACAGAATTTAAGTTTTATTTGGTACAATAGGGTAGTAAGGTAATAATAGCGAGATTAGCAACAAACTTAAGGTGGTTGCTTTAGGATCATCTGCAGAGACTAGACAACATATGAAGAAAACTGTGGAAGAAAAATATTAAAAAGAAATGACACATAAATGCGTATTTATCTAAGCTTTTTGTCTGGGATCAACAGATGCTGCAGTAATTTAGTCCTACATTGCTCTTCTGATAGGAAGTCTGGAGGTCTTGCTTTCCTTCTTTCAACAGTTACAGGCTATAAATATTATGCCACGGACAAGATCTGCTTAAGGCACATAAACAAATGCTGTAATTCTGGCTTTCATGACTATCCTTCAATTAACAACATGCCAATAAACAGTAGGGGGAAGTGGGGAGAGAGACAAAAACCTGGTTAAGAAAATAGAAATGAGCTTTAAAGCTTTCAGGGTCGTGGGGAAAAATAGCTTTATCTTACTGTTGTCCATCTTTGTTTTCTTACTTCAAACAAGACTCTTTCCCTGTAAATCCAACTACAAGCTCTCTATTATTCACAGTACAATAGACTATAAATTAGGACATTTTTACCCCTACTGAAAAGTAGCAGATGGTAAAATTTGCCTCTTTACATTAATTTTCATTGCAGACATTAGAGTCCTTACCCAGAGACTGAAATGGCAGATTTCCAGACATCAACATTAACATTTTTTCTGGCTCCCAATTACTCTTCATCCTTTTCCAGACACCAGCTAATACAGCAGTGACCCATTTTGCCTGGTTAAGCTGGAAGACACACAATTGCTATACAAGCAGGAGGCTGTGCAATTGTGTACCTTAAAAGCACTGTCATTCTGTTACCTGCATGTTTCGAAAGAAGGAATGCTGGCTCAAACTGTAAACATTTCCTGAGTTCTGGTAAAGCTCTCTAACAATGAGCTGCCTTTCAGCAGACAAAGAAATTAGCTACACCTCTAATTACATCACCATGCAGGTCTCCTATGGATAGCAACTCTTACCCATACCCCTTATGTCCTGTAATACACTTTCTGGATTTACCTTTGAACTCGACCTTTTCTGCTTTGAGTTTCACATTCTATCAACTAAATTAGAAAGTTTTTACTCAGACCAGGTGAAATGGTATGCACAGTGCAACCAGATTGTTCCACAGGTGAAATCATAATGGTGAGTTCTTTCTGGTTAGAAAGCATTAAAATGGGGAAGTTATGAAATGCACACCTAGCTAGCCTAGTGTATGCAGCAGCTGCCTTATCTTGGCATATCAATGAGGTTTAAGGTGGAGGAGGCATTGCCATAAATCAAGCTGAAGGAAGAGGAAACAAGGGAAGAAAATGGGTAGGTGTAATTGCAGAAAAATGAGTCACCGGTGTATCTATAAATAAATTCTCTGTACAAAGAGGAGGGCATTGGTGCTAGGGAACAAGCCTGAAAGGAGACAGAATAGGCTGAAGTAGGGAGTACTAAAATGCAAATAAGTCTTCATATAAGTATTTGACATCTATTCCAGTATTTTGAGACCATACTGATTTCAACATAATGATCCTGAAGTCTACAAGCTGATTTTGCAATACACCTGAATTCCACTAAGATGCTATTAGAAGGTGACTGAGTTAAGTGGCACTGACTCAATGGAGTCCCTTACAAGCATCAACAGCTGGGGTACAGTTGTCACAGTGTACAGTGTACAGTGGGTACATCTTTTGTCTCCAAGGCCCATTGAAGTTTCTGATTTGAGCTGCTGAGGGCTCTTGAGGGAAGCTTTCTTTAACTTAAAGAGCAATTAGCAAAACAAAGCCCTGCCAGAGGTCCAGTGTATCACTTCACTTGCAATAGATGAAGACACCCATCACTTTCTGAGATAATAAACCGTTTGTTTGAACAATGAACAACCGTTCTGGATGAGTTTTGACATAAAATGAGAGTCTAGCCAAAGTACCACAGCAAAGCTGCTTAAAGACAGATATATCACACTTACTGTCTTTTAAAGAGTTTTAGAATCCTTTTTTACTTGAGTTCAATGCCACAAGGAGTACAATGTACTTGAGTACAATGCATCCTGCTTCATACCTGTAATCTCTCTCACCCGCTGCTGCATCCCCATTTAAAATTTCAGGAGCTAGTGTCTGCATCCCAACCTGACTAGCAGATCTGGACAAGGTACCTTGTAATTTTCAGTACTGCACACTATGCTGGAATTCATTCAGTAACAATTAAGGCTATAAACTCACGAAGTATCAGTGCTCAAAAGGTGTACTGACATGCCAAAAAAGTTCTCAGAAAGCATCATGTAAAAACAAAGTTAAACAACTGACGCTTTTCAGGTTTTGACCCCACATGCTTACTTCATCCAACTAGAAGTGATATTTCTGTCAGATCAAAGCTATTTTGCTCATATAAATCCTAAAAACAAAGTAATGTTATAAAGTAAACAATTTTTAAAATATGTTAGTAGTAAGAGTTCAGAAAGTATGTTAGTATTCCAGATTTCTACCTATTTGTAACTGGGCTTGAAATGTGATCTAAGTCACAAAGCCACTCTCAAGTAGAATTTTAACACCTTTACAGTCTTCTATTAATGCAAACTATGTATCAGGTATGCGAAGGCCTGCCAAGCAGACATGTTCTGAAAGTAAAAAAGCAGGAGTACTGTAGATCAAACAGAACAGGATACCAGAGACAGAAGAGCCCACAGCATCCTTGGATTATAGCAGAATTTAGCAGTTCCATTTTGTTAACTCTAAAAGGTATCTGTACTTCCAAGGTGTGGCTGTACCAAGGTGTACCTCCAAATTAGACTGCAGTATTAGACTTTCAATTAGGGCTTATTCCATAAGCTTACTAATATATATCATACAAAGTATACATGGAAATAAAGAAAATAAGCATACACATTGCTGTTATCCAATCTTTTGCAGTCTATGTATTTATTATTTGAATGTGCTGTTGTTCCTGTACCCAGACACTAACATGAGATCTTGGTTTCATAAAGTCACATAAGGGAAACTACTATCCATGGAAATACTCTTGGTACTGTTACTCCTAATGAGGAAAATTACTTGCTTCACACAAGTCAGCAAACTGCTACCACAGATAATGTCCGATAATCTGACTGTCATGGTTTTGCTATGTGTTCCCTGCTCTAACCACTTCTTTGAACTCTGCTCCTCTGAGCAATGTGACAGTGCTCTGTTTGCAGGTGTAAAAGCTCAAGTGCCAGGGTACAAGCTACTATTCTTTATTCAGCTACAATTAAGTTTAATTACAGTTCTGCCTCCCTAGTAAAACACAATCTCCAGTTTAACTGGCAAACATTTCCTGGAGAAAGCCAGATTTATACTTGAATCCCTTTTAAACTTTTTTTCACCCACAAATGCATTTTCCTTCTCTGGTTTTGTGGATCTTTCACAGAAGAAATTAAGTTATCTGATCCTACAATCTTACTTAATCCTACTGCTTAGCACAGAATGTTTGCTGTTAGAAACTTGTCTGAAACTTATGTACTTGTTCACACAAATAAGCCTTGAACCTGATAGAAAATGTGGGGTTTAGGGTCTCCCTCCCCAGTTTATGTATAGACAGAACCAATTCTTATTAACAGTCTCATTTCTTGAACAGAACAGGCAACAGACAATTGTTCAGGAACTCCAAGGACAGTCATTCATTTTTGAATCATATGAAAGAAAAAAGCTGCTATGAAGTACTATTAAAGACATGAAATAAACCAAGAAGCAACAAAAGAGCTTTTTTTGTTTGTTTGTTTAAAGTTAAAAAAAATACACAATCATACCCTTGAAGTAGGTGACATGGTTTTAAGTTCTAGATTAAAAATATGAAACAAATATACACTTCTAAACAACCGGGAACAAAGCCATCTTTTTAACAGGGGAAATCTGAGTAACAGGGCTGCAGATGAAGGGAATGAGTCAAGCCAGTCTGGATAACCAGAGCAAATGTGGCAGAACAAACTAGCTAGTTAACACATTTCAGTAACAAAGTGTTTTCAGACTCCTTGCATGTTTTGTAATAGAAATTGTCTTTTGAACAAAACACCTTTTAAAGGCTATATTCCTCTAGGTCTGATTATGTTTTGAAGTGCCACAAAATTCTATGAAATTAACTTAGGAAAAGCTATCTTCAACTAATCATGGGACAGGATGCTTGATGTCAATGACAATACACTATCAAATTGTATTCCACTGCTCAAATGAAAGTCCAGAGATGATGGGTGTTGTTTCATTACAAGAGTAGGATTTCTTCTGTAAGCTGGAACTAAAGCTAAGACAAAGCGTTTGTTAGAGAAATGCTTGTATTCTGTCCAATTGTAAGTAATATTTGATTAGTCCCAAGGAAAACTTTTGCAAGGCACTTGAATATGGATACGACAAGGGAAAACGAGAAAATACAAACATTACTTATAAATGAATAAAAGCTGCTTCTTGATTTTTGAGGCTTGCTGTTTACCAAAATGAAGTATCTGGAATGGAAGAAAAAGAACAACATTGTTCTGGCACTGTTTTATTCCAAACCTTGGCAATAAAACGAGAAGCTATAAAAGGAACCTTAGTCACCAATAGCTCCCTGATCGTGGAAAGGGGAAAAGGAAGGGGGAGTGAGTTTTTTTTCTAGATGACAATTTTATGCAACATATGATGGTATTCGCATTCTACAGAGGAATATTCTTGTCTGAGTAGAACTACTGACAGGCCCACAGTCACGTGTGAGAACCTGAGGATCTCAGTCCAATGGCCTATATAGATGTTATGTAGTATTAGCTATGTTACTAAGGTGACTAAAGTCAGCCCTGTGGAAAAAAACAGTACAAAACCACACTTAAAACCTCTAACAAAAATAGTATAGATGTTACCTCTAGCTGCTTAATGGCAAAAGCAGAACCATCCTGCTTTAAATTTTTAACAATTTCTTCCATGCTGTTTCCTGAAAAAAGACTGAAACAAAAAGTTAATGAGTGAACTGCTTCAACCTTCCTCCTCCCTGTGAAGTGCTAGTAACACAGAACTTAGGAACAGAGAGTAACAAGCTTACTTGGCTTTTCTTAGCGATGTGCTCCCTGCTGTTCAGTTTTACTTAACTCTTCCTTTACAAACCTCTAGCATTTCAATAAGCCTCACTTACAAACTCTATTTATCCAGAAACTTCAGTTACTGCCATCAGTCTTATCTGTATTTTTGTAACACATCAAATGTTTAGCTATCAGCTCCATTCTACTGGTTTGGTATCAACATATTTTGTCTCTATGCTGCCATACTTCAAGAGTTTTAGTTGCTTCTTATGACACATTTCTCCTTCCCTTTCTGAGAACACAGAAGTTCCAAACAATCACAGAAATGACATTATATCAATGAGTATGAATGTACTACATATAATTCCCTGTCCAACTAAACAATTATTCTCTTAAATGCCCATCCAATTTCTATAGAAAAATGTTCCTTTTGAAGTGCATCAGGGCAGTTGCTTAATATAATGGTGTATGAATCAAGCAAATATGCTTGAGTATTTAGTATACTGCTGAGTGAAATATTTTATGAGATTCAGATAAAGTTCTCTAAAGACAAAAAATTTTAAATTACTAACTTGAATGCAATTTCTGTCACCTTATCTGTGGAACACTGATGCTGTTAGTGGGTTTAACTTCATGCTCTCTATCCAAAAGGTGAAAGAGAACAAAGATTGCTGAATACCTGTTAATCTTCTCCATATGCTCATCAAGTACAAAATCCTTTTCTTCATCAGCTTTGCTCTATTGAAAAAGCAAATACATATTTTACTCTGTTATTTTAGACCAAAAGCTAATCAGTACTGAAAAATTTCAATCACTTGTGTTACAAATATATCATGATAAATGAACATTTAATATTCATAACACTGACATTTTTAATGAATTACAATTTCATAGTGTGTAGAAATGAACTTATTACTTATCTTGTAAATGTTAAAGATGTCACCACAATGCAGCGCTTGGTCTGAGCTCCTATGTATGTGTATTTGGGTGGTTATCTCAAACACAAGTAATCATGTTTATTCTATCAATACATTTCTATCAAATACACTAAGAAAGCTAGTGTAGAAACACCTACTAAAAAAATGAGGGGTTTTAAATATTATTATTAAAAAAAAACAAGCATGCATGTATGTATTTAAAAAAACAACCAAACAAAACCACCACAAGCAAAACAACACAACCTGCATTTCTCTTCCTTATCTTTTCTCAGTAGTTCTACAAAATTTTAGTTAGACAAATAGAGTGTAATAGATCTGTTCGCCTCATGTGGGAAGGCTGTCAAATGTTTCATATCTTTTGGCATTAAGGGATTTAGGACATAAGCAGATTTTTTCAGTAACAACAGCTGAAACTGAGAAAGGTTCCCTGTCACTTCAGCTCTGATAACTAAAAATACACTGCTTCCTTTTCCATTCAGTGTCATTTTGTAAAGTAGTATACTGTAACATATAATCACTCTTACTTCACAGGTTTCTATTTTGAATAAGCTAATACCCATAGTAGTACTGATTATCCCATTTATTTTTCTAATTAATCTTAGCATATTAACTTAGTAATGCCAAAACAGAAATAACAAGAGTAGGCATCACTCACTTCAGAGCTAAACAACTAGTGAGTAATACTCAGTTTGACTGAATACATTGAATCCTGATTTGATTCCAGAAGTTTCCTTTCCTTTGAAATAAAATTACATCACACATCTCAACTAAATTAACTAAATAGCCATTGAATAAACTTATTGTAAAGAGAAACCCTTTTCATGCCCATCATTACATGGACCTTATACAAACATTAATTATGTATTATCAATACAGTTACATTCACTTGCAAAATCAGAGAACTATGGGTTTGTCCACTGGGAAAACAGGACCTTTCTCCCATTGGAAATACTGCTTTAAGACTTCAGATGCTTTCCCTACAATATTTCTGCACTCTTTTAATACTTATCCTATTGATAACTCCTGTGCTTATTCAGTCTTTCCATTATCTCAAGTTTACAAACATATAAAATATTTGAGAAACTAAAAGAACAACTTGAGTCTTTAAATTCAGGCTTCAAATCTGGACTGCAGATGGTCTGCATCAAAATAATGCTAAAATTTGTCAACTGCATCAAGCTAGAAAATCATTTCTTCAGGTTTATAAAAAGAAAGTTTCTGGGATGGAAATATAACACCACTTCCAAGTGAGCAGTGTAGCATTTAATGACTGGCATTATAACTTCTGCAGCCTTTGGATTAGGCCAGTAGTTCCACTCCTGTCATTTGTGTTTGCAGAATCTCTGAATTTTAGGCCAGCTCCCCAGACTGCACTTGCTATGGTGAACAACTCCCAGTCTACCAGTGTCTATCTATTCTGCCTTCTGCACAGCACACTAGAAATCTAAGGATAAAGAAGGGGGGTGGAAATGAAGCAGCAATACATTTTCTGAATCATCATGCTCCTGGCTGGAAAATTCCTTACACTCATAAAAGAGAGTGAAATGATCACAGTAGGTATTTGAGAAGAATCCAAAATGAATAAAAAGTGAAGAACTTCTAAATTTTAATTTTGACTACTGTTGGCATTAGGGCTACAAATTGGTATTTTATAGTGAGAAGAGTTTGTAAACTCATTTTTTAACCATAAAACAAATGATCACAGATAAAAAAGAATTCCTATTTACATGTATTTAACAATTCTACTTGATTTTTGGTAACTGATCAGATTTACCTTCATGTGGTAAGAGTTCAGTAAGTCTTCAATATTTTCTGTTGAAGAAGATTTCAGGGCTATCAGGTCTTTCTCTAAGGCAGGTAGCTATTAAAAAGAAGATTTAATGAAAAATAACTAAAATGTACTACTTAGAGTATTAGTGCCCTGGTAATAGTACTATATAGCATATATGGACATAAACACACCTTCAACCCCCCCCCAACTTCGACAGACATCTCGAAGAAGTACCAACTAAACAATACAAGCAGCCAGATTTTACTTTTCACTATTGAACCATATGGATTTAATGATGTCTGCGGTGATCAGCAAAGAACTCTGCTTCTAAAGCAGAGTCCCAATGCAGTGCTGCAGCTGCAGCAGGTAAAGCCAGCCTACAACAGTCTGAGAGGGAAGAGCAAGAGCCTGGCAACCATGCTATGCTCAAAATAGTACCTAGCCAGCTGCACAATGACAGCCCTGAGAGTTTACACAGAGAAGGAAAGCAAGTCATTGTTTCTCCTTCACTTATGTCCTTGCAAATTACATTATGACTCTGACTATCAAATATACTAATTTCTATAATTTGTTACAACCACTGTAAGAACAAATAGGATACCTGTTAAGGAGACTAATTATGACCACATAATAAGTGTTACCTAGATTAAACACTTTATGGTTGTATAAATAATCTCTACTTTCAGGCACTGTTGTCTAAATTGTACAATTTCCAAGCACCCTCAGTTATGCTCAGTAAATCATGCCAGTAAATCATGCCCTTCAACAGAAGAATCATGAAGACAGAAACATTTGCTCCCTCTTCCAAGCAAAGCTGTCACTAGCTGGCAAGTGTTATAATGACAGATTGAGAGTATTTTATGATCCCCGTTCACAGTTCATACCCAGCTAATATAATTGTGCCCCTGCATATGCTCACGTTAGTAAAAGTATATTGGTGTGCTACACAATTCATACTTGTCATTATGGTTGTTGGCTGCACTCTTGGTAGCACTGGTTAGCAGCTTACCTTCTCGGATTCAACAAAATGTGTAGCAATGCCAGCTTTCAGTACATCTCTTCCTTTCAGCCGGAATCCTGTTAGTGCAAGGTAGTAGCCAACCTTTCCTGATAGTCTTGGCAAGAAATATCCTCCACCTACATCAGGAAAAAGGCCTGTAATAAACAAAACAAAAATGTGAAGGGAGAAGAACTTGTCCAATCATGCATGTAACTTAGTAGCTATTTCTGCTTGTCTCACTTTCATATCTCTGACTTAGGCACAGCTCTCTCACCCCTTTCCCCTTGACCTGGTTTGACATTTCTCTTGTCACCAAAACCCTTTCTGCACGCAAACTCTTGAACACGTTCCAAACTGTAACCTCTCCACTGGCACATAATTTACAAACATATACCAAACAATAGTGTTAATTCTATTTGCCAACAATTTTTGAGCCATTTTCAAATGCCTGAACAACCAAGGTTGCCCTCAGCAAAAAACAGAACAATTATGAACTAACTTGTGCAAACTCAAACATGATGCTGCTTTCTCTCTGAAATCTTTTATTACAAGACAAGTGTCAAATAATGATAAAGTGCCTCTTGCACAGCTGAGTTTGAACAATTTTGGGGGCTGAGAATTCATTAACAGATCAACAATATTGCCATGGCGCCTTCAGGGTGGAGGCACGAGATGCTGAGCTAAAACCTGGCTCTTTGACAGGACTATGACTAACCTGCAATTTTAAAAAATTATAAAACTTCCCAACTTAGTGATTGAAATTCGTACTTTTTAAATCTATGTAATAGGGTAACCTTAACCATTTAAAGCTGTGAATAAAATTTAAAAGACTTTTAAAAGTTGCAATTGAAAAATATGACTTTTATCAAGTTTAAATATTTCAAATCATCACTCTGTCAATATCTACCTTATTCTATTATTTACAATAATAGCCTATAAAATGAAGTCAACCACTTCTTGTAAATTTTAACAAACTTAAGGAAACTTAAGCTTATCTGTATCAATATCAGAAACTGAAATGGAAAGAAGCAGTGTCCAGTTACTACTTGGAAATAATGACCGAGAGTGCATTCATGAAACTGAAAGTCTTTTGAAGAAATTAAGTGTGGTGGTGTGTTTTTCACTATGGGAGAATAAATGAGACATAAATGAAAAAGAATACAAGTGATCAGTAAGAAACTCAGAAAACACTTGCCAAAGCAGAGACATTTACTAAGAAGATTAAGATGTACATAAGGACTTTAAATGGGGTTCTGATGGAAGGTGGTAAATTTTCACTCACTAGTAACTGCTTTCTGTCACAAGAGAAAAAAGTCAATGTATGTACTACAGAAAGACCCTACGACAAGTATTTTAAGATGTGGGAAATTAGTGGTCCCTGAATATTCCTCCCTCTTGGATGGAAACAAGTGGAGGTTTCTTTCAGACAGCTTCTCTTTAAACTTTATCACTGCCTTAGGTCCTCACCCATCTCTCAGCTCTTCCCCTGGTTCCCTCTTTGTCCTCCCTTAGTTCTGTTGCCTCTAATACATCACAAAGTTGTTTTTAGGCACCACTTCCTATTAGTTCTAGTATTCTGTTCCTGTTCCCGCTGATAAGTGTGCTGCCATTAACTGATTTATTCCTCATACCACAGGCTACTGAGACATACGGCTGTTCTAAAATGCTGAATGTCTTGTCCTTTAAAAGCCCTAAAACCCCAATTCATCACCTGTATTCTCCATCTGTACTCACTTTCCGAATAGTCTACTCTGCATTTTACCGTCTCAGTTTGAGGCATCATATCCAGAATATTGATGCCAAGACTGTAATTTGGTTTTATGTTTCTATTCATCTGTCTCCCCTTGGATATCCTACTACTGAAAAAAAAAATCCTCATTTCAAAACCAAACTTATAAATGCCCTCCAAAATAAAAAGACAATTACATTATTCTCCCCATTCATCAGGACTGCATCAACCTTTTCCTCTTTACTGCAATTAAAATACTGATGCTGAAGTACTATTCTCCCCATGCTTCAGTAAGTTTTTGGAGGAAAAGCCATCTTCCTACTGGGATCTATAGGGCCTTCCTACATGGCTATACACAGGGAAATCAGTTTTAAATAAGCTCTACAGCAACTTAAGCTGATTACCTTAAGTTGCTTTAGAGGCACTAAACTGAATGAAAGTTTCTTTTAATTATTAAGGAATTTAAAAGCAGAATTAGTGAAGGTGTGACTAATCCACTTTATACTTACTTAGCTGTATAAATATAGTTCCCTATAGCTTCTACTGTATCCTTTTCAAGGTCCCTGTATACCTTTCTTCTTATAATTTTACTTCTCTTGTCCCTGTTCTACATATTCCTCTCAATTCTCTCAATAATGCTTCCCATACTTGTTACTGGGTTTTTCATAACATATGCCATATACTTGATTTTTTTTTCCTTTTGATAGCGTTTACCAATCACTTCTCAGATCCCTACTTAAATAAGAGAAGAACTGAATGTCTGCTGGGCTGACGAGGCTAAAAGCCTATGCTGACTTGCAGTCTGTACTCTGAGACAGATATAACTGCAATCAAATGTGAAACTCTGCAGTTGCCAAGTAGAAGATAAAGGTAGCACTCCTACATTCCTACCTTATCTTCCAGAGATGGAGATTTATCAGTAAATAACTCATGGAAAGCTAAAACCTTAAGAGGGATCTACAAGAAAGTGTCCACTATTATTATAACATCACTTTAAAGCCTACCTCCTACAATGTATACTTTCGTCTTCTGTTCTCCTCACCAGTGTTTTTTTCCACACCCTCCTACATCTAGGCTGCTTTCCAGTGCTTTATCTTATCTATGTCAAAATCCTGCAACCTAGAGTTGCCTTTTGTTTCTATTTGCAAAGTGGCATATCTATCTATAGCCTTTTATTTATGGTGTATAAATGCAGAGCAATTGTGTGAAAATGTAGCAGCTGAATGAATGGTTTGTTTTCCTTTCACAGAAAAGGTGTAATTAATGCCTACTGAAACAAGTGAACATATGAAAAAAATCAATTAATACAATATCTAGGCAGCTAGACACTTCAAACATACACCACAGAGATCAAAACAGCTAAGCCTTTAAACCCAAACAGCTTTCAGCGGTTTTATTTCTAACTGATCCTAAAAGGCTTTTGATTACTTTCTTTCCTAAGCAAGTTTTAAGCTTTTCCTTTAACTTGTCTTCATGGTCTGTTTTAAAGTAAGCCCTTGTCAACACAAGAAATGTATGTAAATATTTTTTTTTTAAATAACACTACTCACATCTTTACCTTTGAAAAAGAAAGCAAAGGTGGTAACTTTTATTATTAGAATAATTTCATATGCCAAAGAACCTCTCTGTTTAGTTTAAAATCAAATAAACCCGCATTGTTTCTTTCAAATGGTTTTATCGTTCAGCAGCTGATTATGAACTTCAGGAGTTTAGCAAATCCATGTTGTATTAGTGCTGGAGCTACTTAGTTTACTATGTTGTCCTTCAGCACAGAAGGATATCCGAAGGGCTTCAAAAGTTCTTATTTTTCTCATCCCAAATTTATCTGATCAGAGAAATTACAGCTAGCAGGAACTGCTCTACTATTTTTTGCAGGAGTTAAAATGATAGTGAGCTTGCTTATATTTGGCGGGTTATGTTTTGACGACACAGCTCAGTATCTTAAGAATTTCAGAATATGTCTTGTGAAATGTTTCATACAGGCTGGATAGCAATAAACATTAGGTAATATGTAAAACTCCCTTTAAAAATATGAAAAATGATAGACCTTTTAAGCATTACGAACAGGGCACACTACAAAAATCCTATCAGCTAAGCATGCATTTTAACGTTAGCTGTAATGACATTACTGTACTTAAAATACTCTCAACAAAAGCAGAATGTTACAACTTAGTCCTGATATAATGATCGCTACTTCTCACAATTGATTCTTTGAGATGAAACTAAGGCTAAACATAATAGCACCACCATTTAAGCCATATAACTATGTATATAATTCTATACTCTCAAAAATTTTTTTAACAGAGCCACATATTTCAGACTATTCTCATTTTCCTGCTTGAGGACATAAAGATAACAACTGTAATCATTCTTCAGCTGCCTTGCTTTGGAAAGACACAGAAACTAAAAATTTTTGCAGAGGAATGCAGGATAGGTTACAGGCTTTGAGAACTCTTCATAAACATTGTTGATAAGCAGGGA
Source organism: Pezoporus wallicus (assembly GCF_028554395.1). Taxonomy (NCBI): domain Eukaryota; kingdom Metazoa; phylum Chordata; class Aves; order Psittaciformes; family Psittacidae; genus Pezoporus; species Pezoporus wallicus. The sequence continues at coordinate 907,088 of NW_026640647.1, forward strand.
AAAGGGACTTAAACACTGACGAAAGCATTAATGGAGTATATATGCCAGACTGTAATAGTTCAATGTGGATACCCTGTTGGTGCCAGGATTGTCTTGAAGGAAAATGTGAATGATTTCACAATGGTTTCACTGTAATCAGACTGACTTTTCTTGAGCCATGCCACCATCTTCATACAGCTCTCAGACACATTTTATTTTATACATCTCAGCTGACAAAGAAGCTGTAGGATCAAACATTAGAAAACACAAAGTACATGCTGCTATTAAAACAGATGACACTGCAATCTCGTCTAGGCACAATCTGTATGCAACTGTAATGGGCTTACATGAATAATCTACAAGGAAAGGTAGAATTTAAAAATCTGTCTCATTAACATTGCAGATCAGCTTGTAGTACAGTGAGTTTGACTCACACTGAATTCCAAATGCAGAGCTGACATGCTTGCACTGGGATCTTCAGACGTCATCTGCCTACATCTGTAGCAAAGACTTAGCTCCTCAGATCTACTTCCATTTTTTACAGACTGTATCCTGACAGTCTTCTTGTTGTCTAGACAGTAAACCCTAGGTTTAAGAGCCTCAAGATCAGCTTGCCAGAACATAGATAAGTTGCTACTAATTTAATAGAAGATACTTTCCACACATGGTCACCTCCAATTCCTTTTTAAAATTCTTTCATTACCTCAACTATTTTCAGTCAAAGACATTTCATCTTCATTACACAAACAGTGAAACTTTAAACACATTAGCATGTCATAATCAGTTAAAATACTTACCTATTGCTGTTTCTGGCATTGCAAAAACTGTCTTTTCTGTAGCAACTCGGAAATGTCCGTGGACTGAAAGGCCAACTCCCTATGCATGGAGCACAAGCAAAGGACAGAGTTATAAAATGATTGGTAAAAATAATCATAACTGTAATCCCACGTAGCACACCTCTTGCTTTGCTCTACAATCAAATATTTGATTTACCACACACATCTCAACAAAATATTAAAAGGCCTTTTATGGTTCAAATGCCAATAAAGCATCAGACTACCTTTATGCTTTGGCTGAAATGGCATTCTATGCTTTAAAAAATTGTCATCACCCTTTTCAAACATTACCCCATCTGTAATTTTTGGACATGCTTCAAACCACCAACAAAACCCACCCAATACTTTTGGAATATATATGAATTGCATGAAGTTTTAATTATAATACTTTAAAGAGAAATAATAATTAACTATTCTTATAATGCAATAATTACTTACTCTATCAATACAGAAATATTTTAAGCAGTGAAAGCCTTCACCATTAAAATTCAAAGTATGGGGTTAGAAACTCACTTATTTAACCTGTGGCCTTTTGTTCTCCAAAGCAGAAATAGATCTAGTATCCAATAGCTAGTATTTAGCCCTCTTCTCTAGCAGTCCTTCCTGATGAGACATTTCCTTCAAGACCAGAAGAGCTTCTGGTGTTATCTATCACATATTTTCTGATTAGACAGTGAGCAGCAGCAAGGCCAAATAAAAATATATATATTTTCAGTTCACACAAATTTAATTTGAGATAAATGTTCAAGAGGCAAACTGCCAATTTAAAGAAAAATGGTTATCTTACTATTATTTAGGAATAATATTTGAAGTAATCCAAAAGAATTTGGGTTACTAAGCACAATCGCAAAGGAGTCTTATTTTTCAAAAGTTTATCTATATGATACATGTGCACGGAAATGTTCATATATTACTTGGAGATAAAACCCTCTACTGAGTATTTCTCAAAAAAGTTTCTTCATACAAATATTTTCTCTCTCTTCCTTTCCACTATTCCAGCTTACTTTCTTTCCTCACCATTAAATTCCCCTTTGCTTAGTCCTTCTATCCATCCAATTTTAGTATTAAAACTAAAACATGTTAAATACCATTTGCAAAAAGAAGTCAGTGTCTAATGAAGGTGTATTAGATTAATCGTGGTTTAAGCCCAGCCTGTCATTCAGAAACCACGCAGCTGTTTGCTTACTCCCCCCCCTTTTTTCTCCCCCTACTCCCAGAGGGATGGGGAGGAGAATCGAAAGAATGTAACACCCATGGGTTGAGATAAGAACAGTCCAGTAACTAAGGTTTAACACAAACCACTACTGCTACCACCAATAATAATAATGATAAGGGAAATAACAAGGGAAGAGAATACAACTGCTCACCACCCACTGACCGATACCCAGCCCAACCCCAGCAGTGATCTAGCCCTTCTGGGTAACTGCCCCCACTTTTACATCCTGGGAATGACATGTTGTGATATGGAATACCTCTTTGCCTAGTTTGGGTCAGGTGTCCTGTCTCTGCTTCCTCCTGGCTTCCTCTCCTCCCTGGCAGAGCATGAGGCTCAGAAGGTCCTTGGTCAGAGTAAACACTACTAAGCAGCAACTAAAAACATCGGTGTTATCTGCGCTGTTCCCAGGCTGAAAGTCAAAAACACCGCACTGCACCAGCGACTAAGAAGGAGAAAAATGACTGCTACTGCTGAACCCAGGGCAGTAGCATTTGTAATTGCTTAGATACTAGAAAAATGTCATTTTATCCAGCTAAGGGTGGTAGTCTTCATAGTGTTTTATACTTTCCAACAAAGCCAGTGGAATTAATTGGATGATACTTGTTTGGACCAGCATTATATATAGGCTTTTGAGGAGAGAGTAGAACATCTTTCTGCTTATCTACAGAGATCTTTGTGTGGTTTTACATTAAAATTTTGAGAAGTTATCTCAATAAAAATCATATCCATTTCCTCACACCAGTCTCATGCATTCTTCCCTGGCCTCTCTTATGATTCTACCCAGCAAGAAATTGTCACTGCCTCCCTGAGGGTGATACATGACTAAATTTGAAAACATCTTCAAGTTTTTTCTGTAAAAATATATCTGCCAGTCAAGGGTTTTAATATAGATATATGAAGTTTTTAAGATTCCAGTCTAATTTTCTGAGAAATTGTAAGTTAACTGGTTATCATACTTGCTTTTATATCCACAGACTAAGCCAAATCTACACACATGAAGTACTGCTGTTTCAAGGAGGCAAATGGGATTTGAGCAAAAAATTGCAATGTTATTTGCAAAGGGTACAACCTGTGGCTCATCACTTATCTGTCCTTCAGCCCTTTCACTTGAGGACTGGTGAGATGCTGTACATCTCATCTGAACAGAGGCAAAGGCAAGGGCCCTGTCTTCAGTTATCTTGCAAATATAAAGCTACATTCACTCCTAAAACAGCTCTAGAACTCTTACATGAAATGGGAATGTGACTTCACCATTTCCAACTCTTCTTTTTTTCATAGCATAATAGCGTATTTTCACTGCATTTGGTAAAGCCTGCTGTTATATTTATGCATGTTCAGCAATAATGACGACCTTGTTATAAAGACAACACAATTAAAAACAAATTAAAAAATACCCATTTTGCTCTTTCCAATGCTTTAATTTTTTCTAATCCCTTAACTAAGAATATAAATATTATCTATCGTAAAGCATTTGTCCTGCCTTTCTTGATCTTAAAATACATCCTAAAACTAATGTCTTCCTTCATACTTTACCAAGATAATTGATTCCTATGGTGTATCAAGGCTTGTTTTTTTAATCCAGACAGTTTATCTTAATACCAGCATGACACTTTATTTTCCACTGGTAGCTGAATGTTTGAATTTTGTAAAGGACACTTAATGTGAGCAGAAGTTAGGGAGTTGAGAAATTAACAAGCAATCAATTTAATTAAGTTGAGAAATTAACAAGCAAATCTGTAGGGTTTATGTAAGAATTAATCAAAACCAGGTAAGAGCAGTAATGGTGGTCTGACAATATATTACTGGAGATAGATTGTCTAGGAAGGCATTTGGTTACAAATTACAGATTTATTACTACATGGATACTAATCTTAAAAGCAGTGTGTTACAACTTGACTGCTAGATATCCTCAAAGAGGAACATAATATTACAGGCAGTTGGGTCTGAATTCCTCACCAAGCTTCCGAAAAAAAACCAGAGTAAGTGAATTTTACTTCCTGCACACGATTTCCTACTCAATGCTATTTCAAAAGTCATTATGTGACTGCATATAGAAAATTTATCATTGATTTCCATTTTTTTCTCATGATGAATACAGAACCTTATTAAAAGTATTTTTCTAATGAAAAACAAGGTGCAAATTACTCATAGATGGAAAAATGGAATACAGCTACTATAAATCTTAAAAGTCGTAAGTCTTAAGTCATAGCCAGAAGGCTCCATTATCTTAAATTGAGAATACTAGTAAATCAGAGAACTCATCATGTCTAAGGAACTTAAGAAATTAAGGGCCACCACAACAGAGCAGAATAAATAAGCCCTTCCTGAATTACACATGTAAACTTCTGTTCACATACAGAAAAGCAGATCTGTGTCACAGCAAAACCATAAATAACACTTGTCTATTTACTAAATAATTTAACTCAGACTGTAAAGGAAGCACTCCCTAAGAAAGCGTAAGTAACAGAATAAAGGAAATACAAACAGAAAAGGCCTTCCAGAATGTTGTTTGTATCATCTTCACTAGGCTGATAAAGAATTTTTAGCCATGAAAGCAAACAACTTTATGACAATACCAATATTAACATTGTGAAAATCCTGCTTGAATTGAAAACACTGAATGTAACAGTTCACATTCAATGCTAACATTCATTTTGAACTGCAGTAAAATACAATTCCTGGTAGGGCCAGTGCCACAAAAGAAATGTGGCAATCAACAAACAAGCTGAGCATAACACAACAAATACATCTGAATACAGATGTGCAGAAACAGCAAAAATGTTTTCAAAAGCATTAGTTAGCAAAGTGAGTGGAACTGATTCAGGACGCAGGAGGAGCTATGTTATGTCAAAAATCACTGATGTAAGAGCATTACCACCTGCATCCAGACACAGCAAGGCTTAAACTGAATCAAAATTAATCTCTGTTCATCATTAATGTTATGGACTACTCCAAAGAGTATAATCCATTTTTATCTGTAGATACTAACAGACAAGATGACTTAGTGAACCAAAGCAATGCGGCACATCAGATCAGCCTGGACCACGAATATCACTTTCTTTGTCTGATGACATATAAATCAACTTTATACAAGTATTTTAAAAATATCATTAAAACCATTTTTTTTGGTAAAATTTTTTTTGGTAAAATTTTCAATCACTTAGTGTAGTATTTTAAAACATAAAACATTAATGTAACATAAATATATTAATTTATACATACTGATCATGTATTAGAGATACTCAGTTGAAATTCCTACAGAAATAGAGGCACAATCATTTGAATGCATATGGATTATCTGTAATCATATCTGATGTGTCAGTTGTGTTACTCTGACCTCTAATTATTTAAACAAATTTGATCCAACTACATTAACAGTAAAAATTTAGGTGGGGTTCTTCTTACAGTGAAATTTGGGGGAAAAAACCCACATAGGCCATTCTGTGCACCAATGCTGCTACAAGTGTCCTTTATCCACAGAATTTAGACTGAATTTTTAAAAGCCCTCTTCTGATTTTTCTGCTACCAGCAAAAGCTTACGAATGGTTTCAAACTGTTTTTATTAGGGCGGTTAGCTGCAATAGCCATGTTTTTTCCCCTGTGTAACCTGCAAGGACTGATCCAGTCTTCTGCTGGTGAGCACTCATAGTAGTGTGCAATCCCACATGGCAGCCCATATAGATGCTGTGGTGGCAGTTAAACCCATGGTTCCACAGCAGGATTTGAGTGCCTGCACTTTCATATCCTCCCTGGCAAAGTACCTTGGCTCCTCCAAGACAAAAAGCAGCAGGTTGAACAGTGTGGTCTCATGGTCCAGTCTGGCGTACAGATACTGCAGCTCCACAACCATGACACAAACATAGTAACTTCTACAAAGAATTCCTTCTGATTATTCAGAATTTTCAGGAATAACTTATTTCCAGAATAAAAACTGTTTTCCTTGATTCTTTCTCACTACTATGTATTATTTTCTAAGACTTACATTTAGTAAGCCTACAAAACTTCCTGGCATCAAGTCAGCTATGTCTGTTAGAAAACACTCATGTTGGAGGAAGCAGAACTTTTTATGAACGCAAGACTTCTGCTGCAACAGAAACAGAAGACATAATAAGGCTTAGCTCTGACAGTCTACAACAAAAGGAATTAATTACTAGCAAGTGAAACTTTTTCTAGTGTTAAATTTGACAGCATTCTTTTTCCCCCAATGCTGTTCTCCAGTCTTTCCCTATACTGGCCATGTATGTTCAGAAAAAGATACTACAAGCTTTTTTTATTACTTATAAAATCCTGGAAGACAAGCCCATTCCCTTTGGTCTTCTGTATCACCTAAAAAATCTAGCTACTGCAAGAAATTTGTATGTCCAACTTGCCACATCTTGACGTCTGCAGGGAGGGCAGAGATGTGAGAGGGAACCTGTTTCAGCAACCACCACCAGTGCATAACTAGATAACTACGTCTTATCTTTAAATTACAGAAACACTTCTTGTTCTTAAACAGGCCCATGCAACAGAACTTTTTTTAAACGGGCACAGTTTTTTTGGGGATGACGAGAGAATTAAGGGGATTTGGTAATGAGGCTCAGTTTCTCAGGAAGAAATGCTTACAAAGTATAAGACATTAAAACTAACTCAAGGAGAAAAGCATTCAAATTCTTCTGGAAATGAGAAAAAAATAGAAATATGAAATGATGGAAAAGCAAGCAAAGATAATTCTCTTCAGAACTTTTTTTCTTGATCTATTGTAAAGGGAAGGAAAGTGAAATAATGAGAAAACTCGCAGTATGAGACTAGGCATCTACACAAAGGCCTAGAAATAGAGAAAAATAGTAGAACTTTTAGCAAAAGAGAGTCTGGTGTTAAATGGAAAGAACAAATCTGTGCAGAAGCTTGCAAAAACCTCTGCAATGACTGTCAACAGCAGAGGTAGGAAAGCCACAAATGAAAACTTCCTTTAAACATAGAGAGGTTTCAGGAAAAAAAATTAGTAATAATTATTTAGAAAAGTACAGCTTAAAGCTTCAGCTTCAGTCTCGGAGTAGACAAGTGGTGTTTGCTCTATGATACAATCTACATGTCATTACGTTGAACAGGAATGCAAACATTCTGTCATTCTAAAATACTAAGTGCAGTATGATTGCGTAATACCAGCATCTGTACAATGTATGTTCAGGAAGTCTGCCTTTCTTTCCCTGGTGTAAAATAGTGGCATCCATTCCTTTTCATAGTGTACATTAAACTCTGTCATTGTAGAGTTGGGAGAGGGAGGAGAAAGGAGTTTTACTTACTTCACCAATACTGACCCGTAATTTAAAATACTTGTTTTTGAGACTGAGCTTTATGATAAGCCCTTCGAGGAATAACATCACAGGCCAGTCAAACATTCAGTGCTTATTTTTTGCTGATGTCAAGAGCTGCTGATATTATAGTCCGATTAGCTACAAAATCAAGTGCACCATTTGTCCCTAGGATCACACACAGGAGCTTAGGAGGCCAAAGTGCCAGATGGTAAATATACTGTTGTGTCAGCAAAGAGCGAATCCTGCCTTAGTACCGCCTCAGCATTGTTTTCAATATTCTATATTACAGAAGCTAAGAGGCACTCAAGTCAATCTCACAAAGATTTGTTTTAAAGTACAACAAATAACTACTTGAAAACTGTATTCTACTTCACAGTAAAAGCTGCCTTCCACTTTGAAGAACTGGTAACAAAACAAGCCACAAGCCTCTATGTGATAAACACACAACAGTTTCCAGAGGGAGGGGGAGAGGAAGAGAGAGAATTGGAAAGCAGTTTATCTAGGTTTAGTATGACAATTACTTTTACTTCAGGGCAGATTTTAGAGCATAAATTAAAACAAAACCAAAGACGTTCAAGTTTCAGCACATGGTAACTGACAAGAGGCATGACATAACTGTAAAAAGGAAGAAAAAGAAGAATCAGGAGAAATCCCAAGAAGCACGGACATTTCTAAGTTCCAGTTTCTGTTTCCTAGCTGTAAAAAAAAGGCTTAAAGGGGTAATAATATCCATTACAGTATAGAAGCACTGTGCTATGTAAAATAATTTTTCATGAACTTTAATATGCTGCAATTAATCACCCAAAGCACACTATATGTATAAACATTTATATATGTATATTAGTAAGTCAGGTGTTATTTACACAGAGATTTTGTTTCACTAGTCTGCAAGAAAAAACAGACAGCAATACCAGGCAACTTGCTCAGAAGGAAAGACTGTCTGCATAGATGTCTGTACCCACAAATGGCACAGAGTGAAGGCAGAGCCTTCTCTCTCACTTTTACTTCACTGGGAACTGGATTTGGTAGTGGGCATATTTAGGCTATAGACCACTGAATCTTTGAAGTCTATAGCTCTCCCTTTCCTCCTCCCACCTTCTGCAGCTGCCTGGTTGTTAATCTGTGTAACTTGTGAAGCCTGGGAGTAAGAAATTTCAATTGTGTTTTTTATATACAGCAGTAAGAAAGTTTTGGTTCTTTCTGATGCTGCTCTGGTCCTATATCAAGCAATCAAAAAACAATTCCATTTTACAAATACATATCTTAAATTCAACACTGATGTTTACTTTCGTAAACTATTTGTGAAGAAACAAGGAAAAAATGTTATTTGCAGATGCAGGCCAGAAGTTGTATATATGTATGTTTGGAGTGAAAGGAACATTCCTGAAGAGTTATGGCCACACAACCTGGATAAAAATGGGATAAGGACAGCTATTGCTCTGCTCCAGCTCCTTTGTGTACTGGAATTCTGTTGACTTAAATGCGCAATATATAAATTGCTTATAATGTACATCATTACAGATTTACTTCATAAGAAATATTACTGTAATGAGAATTGTTGACCAAATCCTCCTAAAGTGTAAGTAACTATATTGGTAGAATCCCCATGGTACCTGTAGCAAGTGTCTAACAACACTGTTCAAGAAAACATTAATCCAGCTGTTCATAGTAAATTATATTTCCAGTCTCAGTAAATGCTCTTAAACCTGTAGTGTACATCCAAACCCTTGTTTTCTTTGATGAATGAGGCCCAGATGTGTCAGAGCACTCATATGCAGGCAGTGTTACATATGGTAACATACAGACATGGTAGTAAATAACCAGTATATTAACAAGATACTGACTGAATGTCTTCCCCTCCAGATAACATTTCAAGTAGTTTAGAAAAGTGTAAGATGCAGCTGATATCTTGAATATTGAACTGGAAAACATTTTAGATGTTTTTTCTACTAAGCATTAGGGAAAAAAAAAAAGTTCCAGCTTAAATTACATGCAAGCATTGCAAAGTACAAAAAAACTTCTAAAAATACTCCTAAAAACTGACTTCACCTTCCCTTATGAGAAATTCCTTTATTAGGAACTGGCCTTCCTTTCACATAAATCTTCTGATTTCTGTGACTGAGAATGATTTCTATTAGAAATACCAAGTCCTGAGAAAAAGACAACTATATATGATACATTTGGGGCAAATTCCTCCACAGCTTTCAGCTATTTATTCAATGCAAGAACCTCAAACAGCTAAGTAAGCAAATATGTTTTCTCCCATAAAGGGCAACCATGGGAAGTAGGCCACTTGCTATTGTGACACGCCAATATGCATTTTTCTGGCAGCAAACATCTATAAACACACACAAGAGCACAGGGGACTAATTTTTTTTTAAGCTATTTTTAAAAACTGTTACTTGATTTCACCAGCACTTGCAGTTAGTGCATTATTTTGCATATCAGGCATTTACTTTCACCTACTAAGTAACTTCACTACCATGGAAAATTACCCATCTCTGTCAAGTTTTTCCCCTCAGGTGTCAGAACATTATTATAAAGAGCTAGCATCAGAAATATATAAAACATTACTTAACAAACTTTTATAATTATAAAACCTTTTCAGAATGTCGTGAGGTAAAATTTCACAAATATGCCTGGCTAAAATGAAGTAAAACACTGGAAATTCCCTCTAAAATTGTTAATTCAAATTTAGACAAGTCTTTATTGATTAAAGCAGAGTAGAAGCTTGAAACAAAGAAGTGTTCTACTTTTTCCTGAAGAAGGTTAAAATATCACCCTTTCCCACAAGACAATTACTTATTAAACCCTTTCTAAGACAAATGGACCTTACATGATGCAACACTGAATAGTTACAAAGATGCAAACTTCAACTAAACAAATTTCTGCCTTAAAGGTTACAGATCAGGTCGGAAAGTTGGATTCCTCTAACAATGTCAGGCTCTGGAATCTTTTGCTGAAAATGAAGTGGCACTAACACAAAGAAGTAAAGCTGATTATTAGGTACTCAGTCCACTCTTCTGCTGCAACATAAAAATACACAGTAGCTCTGAACCTGTAGTCCAGAAGGGAAGCACATTTAGCTGCACAGTAGTATTTCCAAACCATAGAATAGGTTCAGGGCTTTGGCTGCATCTGTTCTCTGGAACTCCTACATAACCCCTTGATTAAAATGAGACTGTCACTCAGCAAGCAGCAGTCTGAAAATCTTCATATTTTGAACTGCGACATTTCTGATGCTTTCCCATACACAGCATAGTTACCTCTCATAAACAAACTAGGGGAACACAGCCTAGATGGTATCGCTATGAAATGGAGAGCACAATCACCTGAAAGTATATTAAGAGTTACCAGCAGTCTACAATCAAACTGAGAGGGCACCCTAGCTGCGGTCATACAGAAGCCAATCATTAATGAAGTCATATTTGATATTTTCCTTATCTGCTTGGATAATGTAAACAAGGTTTTCTAGAATTTACAGATTGCTTTTTGGGAAGGCAAACACTTTGAATCAGAATTCAAAACCATCTCACTTTGGAGACCATATAGAAGCTAATGAAATAAAAATAACTACATTTAGCAAAATAAAATGCAAGATTACAAGTATGTTTTCTACGGAACAAATGCCTAGACATTTTTCAGGGGTTTACAGTAACCATGAACTTAATACACATAATGATGCAATGTTGAGAAAAGAACTACTGAAGGTATCAGGCTGACAGGCACCAAAGGGCTGAAGTATACCCACACAGCCTAGATTCAATGTACTTGGGAAGCCTAGTCAGACCGAAGAGGTGGAGCTGTCAAAGGCAATGCCAGCTGAGATGGCACTCAGGCTTCTTAGGGAGAAAATTAGTATTATTCTTTTATTGCCTTTGAGGAAAAGGGTAGCTCCACAAGACTGACGCTTCAACAAACAAGTTCTGTTCAAGGAGGAAGATTTAAAACTTGGTAAAAGTTTAGTGGTAAAGAAAGGTACTGTCATGGAATGTTACACAAGAAGGAAAGAGGTAAGAGTAATAGCTTTAAGAATAACTAAAAGTGGTGGCCTCCTAGCACCTGATGCTTTGAGAAGTTGCTATTTAACTATTTGTGACAGAACATCTCTGCAATATATAGAGAATAATTATTCTGCTCTACTCGGTGCTGATGAATCCTCCAGCTGAAATATTGTCTGGTCTCTGGTAATGAACTGTAAAGTACAAAAACTGGAAAGATTTCAGAGGATTGTAAGAAGACTTAATCTATAAAAAAGGCTGAGTAGCTACCTTTATCCCTATTAAAAAGAGCTGGCTAGAAGCAAGGAATGCAAGTATCTCAAACTGTTCTTAGAGAGCTGTGACTAAGACAGGAATATATTGATTACACATGCTAAAGACTTAAATTAGACACTGGGGAACCTTAAAAAATAACTAAGCACTTGGGTAGGACATCAGCAAAAAACAGAATTCTTGCTGTTGGAGACTTCTGAACACTTTAGGTGAAAATCTGCTAAGTAATCATCTAGCTATATTTAACACTACTTCAAGTGCAAAAGAAGAATCCCAAGGCTCCTCTCAGATCTATACTTCTGTGTAGTCTAAAACTTAGCATATTCAACATTACTACCTGAATGACTAACACAGACTCAAACAGTTCCTTAAAAAATTCAGGATGCTTCACGTAAGTAACTTGGATGTAGACTCTCAGTTTCAATAAAATACCTTGCTTAGAAAAAACTCTACCGCTAGGTGCATTGACAAAATGAATGGAAAGCTACTCATGAACCCAAACACCCAATTGGTAGGTTGTCTTCTCATGCCCTAATACACCTGAGGTCCTTCCCTACTGAGGAGAGAATAAAAGTCAGCACTGTGTACTATCGCTCTTGAAAACTGGGCCCTAGAATATGAGGGAATTGGAGATGGCAATATCTCTTTAAACTGTGAGCTACATTAAAGTTCCAGCTTCCTACTACTCTCCCTAAACCCAAATCAAGATTAGAAAATAAAATTCTCAGAATAACTCCACAGGGCTTTGCAAAGGATTTACAAGAACTGGCAACTCTATCCAGCTTCATTTCTATACTGAAAATGTTGCACATTGCTATATAAGTTAAAATCTATTTGCCCCACAAGGTGTTTTCTTACCCTAAAACTCAAAGCATTAATTGTTAAAGCAAGAAGTGTAACATAAAGGTATAGCCTTTACAGATCTCATAACTTGCTAAAATAAACTTAGCAAATATATCATGCAAGAGGTCAGACTAAAGGATTAAATACTGTGTATGATTTACAAAGCAAAAAAATCCTGTGTTTGAGCAACAGTCTTTACTCATCAGTAGAAAAACAAATACTGGGGGCCTATTTTGGCCTTATTAATAACTAAACACGTAAGTATTCAGTAATAACAGATGATAAGCCTGAAACAGCAGCAAATTGCTTTTCACAAAGCACAAAATTGAACTGTGAAGCCTACCTCCACAAGCCTTTCTGAAGGCCAAACCTACTTTATGTCAAAAAGTACCATATGAATAGAGAGGCGAGTGTGACTACTGATAGTTATTTAGCACCATGGCTCTGAAATACAGTGTAGCTCAGGAAGTTTCTAAATTATGCATGCTCTAAATATGATACTAACGAGAAGGGTACTTTGTAGACACTGCTGCAGACTCCTCCCTGAACTAAAAGCAGTGGCCTTTGCTCCTAAATATATGTATTTCTGCTTTGGCAATATGCCAGAGATTTAAGTAGGCTTTATGTAAAGTTAAAACCACCAATCAAATCTGTCTAGTGTGCTTTATTTAGCTCTGAAACAGGTATAAAGTACATTGTTATTAAGCCTTTTAGTCTGTTAGAGAGAGCAATGACACAGTAATGTATTTTGTGCCAAAGCCCTATTTAAAACCACAGTTACATGGCACACTTTTGTTCACTGAAGTCAGGAAAACATTGGAAGATTTTTTACAACCAAGAAACCCAAACTTAGGACCTCATTTAGAAACAATAATATTAAAAAAAAAAAACAAACAACTGTTTAAATACTCTGCATTTTTTTGTCTACTGTTCAGGTATTTCATTTCAAGGAATTAAAAGTGTACAGATAGAAGTCAACTAAAATAATCTGAATAGATTTTCAGCATTTGATAACTATCATAATCTGAGGGTTTTCAGCATCATGAGAGTACACACCCAGTGTTCCCTTCCACTGTACATGCCCTTTAGCAATAAATGTGGTATCTACAACTTGTTTCACTGTTGCTTAGTAACAATCACCTTAGGTGCAGTCACCTTTGTTTCATCAAACATACTTGTTACTTGAACCTACTGTTCTAAGTACAAAAAATGAAATACATTTATATTGAATATCAATTTTTGATGAACTACAGGAGCATAGACAAGAAGTGCAGAAATCAAGCTCCACAGCCCCATCTGTTGGATAATTAAGCTCTCAAGAAAGCCATCTACCAGCCTCTGGCCAACAATGCTGAAGCGGAACTAGTTTACTTTGATACAATCCCAAGTTTTACCCTCACAAATTTATGATATCTGTGCATCAGTAGCAACTTTTACTACCTAAACACATAGTAACTGAGTTTCTAAAACATTCTGATTTTCAATTTAAACTAGAACAAAAGAGCACTCCATGTACAGTGCTACTTTTTTGAGCAAGTTTGAGATTGACCTGTTTGTCTTTTTGTTCATTGACTATAGTGAAATTGCAGTTTTTAAGAGGTATCCCTTAAATTTTAAGGCCAAGCTAAAATGACTTGCTTCTAAAGCCAATGGTTTCAATGTAAATTTGTTTTAAAGGCATTTACTGTAGTTCATAAGTGACAGATGCTTCTAGCTCCCACTCACTTGTAGGGACTAAGATAGCCAAATCTTGGGCATATGAAAGGGATGAAATATGAACTTATTGTGTTAAAAACATAGAACCAAACATCTGAGTGATTTAAAACAGAGCATCTATTTATACCATGAACAGAATAACTCCTTTGTATGGATGCATTTCTGATGAATAATTACAGTAGGACAGAGCATTCCCACACAGGAAGCAGAACAAGATAATGGTACAACCATGCCAAGTTCAAGGGCTGTTCTAGAGGTCTGAGATCTGAGGCTTGGTAGCAGAGCAGCAAGGGGAAAAGAGGAATCGCATGTTTAAATCACCAGCTGGAAAGACCACGGCCAAAATACACAAAAAGAAATGTGCAAGGGAAGTTGGAAAGGGAGGAGTCATGACCAGTGATGGATCATGTAGTGTTACACTTATATCATCCTGTCTTTGACAAACTTAAACAGATTATACGCCCATATCATACTGGTGTGCAAGAATATAAATTTAAGCAACAATATGGCAGGCAGACTTTACTTGTCAAACTCACTGTTCAAAATAACTTAAGATTGTTATATTCTACTCCCTGCTACAGCGCAAATGTATCCAACAGATGTCAAGCTTTAGAGAATAGCATTTCAGCATGAAGAAAAGTACAGTACTGGTCTCTTAACTACCTACTCATAGTGTTCAGAGCCACCAATTGCTGAAGCAATTATTAACACTGAGTATAACTAGCAATATGATGGAGTCTTTCCATGTTGCTTTAGTAATAAGGTATGGCCTTGGAAAGGGTAAGGGAGAATCAGGATCTTGTAATACATGTTTTAGGAGTACTACAAAGGTGAGAAAGTAGATGCATTTTCAGGTAATTTGTTGGAAAAATACAGATCTCACAAATGTCCGTTAAAGTACAGCTTAAAATATAATTTTTACTAATTTTCATGGAGTTGTCCTTTAATTGCATATTTATATAGTTCAATTTCATAATACATTTTGAGTGAAAAACTCAGTTCTTGTATGATCTACAAACTCACACTTCAGTATTCTGAAAACCTTTGCAAGGGGCATCTCCTACAGTGACAGGATACTGCTCTTAACACAACTGCCAGATCCTCAGAGAAGCAGTTGCACTGGGTATGAAAGAACAGAAGCACTAGAAGAGCAGCAAGTTGCCCTGACAAGCAAGAGACAAAGGTTCACATTACAATCCTTATTCTCGAATTGCAATGTTTGAAATGCCATGTGTGCGCTTCATTTAACTCAAGCTCAGCATATTACATTACTTTAAAACAAATGATGTCACATACCACACCAAGGTGCTTAACTTACCCCTCCCATTGTAATGCCATCAATAAGTGCCACATATGGCTTCTTGCAAGTGCCTGTAAGGAATGTAAAGAACCAAAAAAATTGTACATTTTTTTTCAAGACAATGGTCCTGTGACATCAGCTGAACTGATGAATCTGACTGAACTTTTAAATCTGACCTGAAAACACTAATATTAGACAGCAGTTTTAGTCAGAGTGGACTTTTGAATCTTTCCATGCATGGTAATTGAAAACATCTTTACTCAGTGTCTTTGCTGGTAGTTATTTTAAGACCACATACTCCTAGGTTCTTCGAAATAAACTAAGGCGTTTAACTCCTAGCTTAATTTATGCAGTTTATATAAATGGAAAGCTTTAACATAATTTGATCTTCTGCCTTCTGACTGAATACTAATGATTTTCCATGCATCTATTTTTATCGCAAGTCTTTTTTGAAGCAGATCAATGGTACTTAGTGCAGAACTGCACTGTCTGCATCTACAACATAATTAATCTGTAGCTGAATTGTAACTATCCAGAACAACTGGATGCAATAAGCTATCACAGTAGCTTAAACAAAAGAAACAAATTCTGCATGCATGATGTAAACATGAGATATGTTACACTAGTGGCATTAAAAAAAACAAAAAAACTAACATAAAACTACTTCTATTATGTTATCTCGGTTTTTTTATAGATCAGCAAAGAGAGAAAATGAATTTACATTCAAAGCCACTACTTTGAAAACTGTACTGCTTCAGAATTTGCTATTAAACATACCAATGGCATTGTTCAGGGTATATTCTTCTTTGAAGAAATCTTGTGCCAGCTTATTTCCAACTTTTCCTGCATCTGTGATGGCTTAAGAGAAATAAAAATTCTAAAGATAACTGTAAGTTTAAAGGAAAGTGCAAATAAGAATTAATATTGCATGAAAACAATTTATTCCAACTGCAATCAAGCAGCAACTTAATACTGCTTTTAGTTGAGAAAATTTGCTCAAACTTAAATACGAATGCAAAGTTTCAAATATGAGTCAATTTATTATGCTGGAGACTGTCACATGCATGTGAGCATGCAATTCATCTTCTATGCCATGGAACCCATCCTAATGTATGGTAGTCTTGTTTGTGGTGTTTCATATCAATATATAGAACGGTTACTTAAAACTTATTATACTGAAAACTCTGAATACTAAAACTGAGAAGCCAATGAGAGCAGGACATAATTTGATGATAACCTGTGCTGCTTGTTCACCTAAAATTTAAAACAACTGCTAATTTTCACAGTCTGGAAGTTTCCTACAGTTCTTACTTAGATACACTGATAACCATTGTCAGCTCTTTACATAGCCAACTCAAACATCAGACACAAATTATCTTATAGTAAAAGTTACTTATTAGGACTCTTCAAATTTCTCATAAAGAAGTTGTCAGTAATGAAAATCTGGGAAGAAAAAGGTAGAGACAAGGACCCTCTCTTCCCTCTTCCCACAAATGACTGCTATTACCAGTTATTCATAAAAGTTCAATTTTTACTCTTTTATACAATGTTCTGACAGCTGTCTCCTGACGAGTAACTTAAATAGCATCCCTGCATCAAGGCATCATAAGAATAATCTCTCTTACTTTTGTGTAGCAAGGCTGTGCTTACCCAAGTCACAGTAAATAAACCAATGCAAAATAATAACTGGCAAAGACATGTTAAATGTTCAAATGACTCTACTCCTTACCTCTGATGTCACCCCCAGCACAAAAAGCTTTTCCTCCAGTTCCCTTTATAATTATTAGAAAAGTTTCGGGATCTTTCTCCCAGGTCTAAAAAGAAGTAAATGTTTCCATGTAAGATTAAAGTCTGTGCAAAAAAAACTGCTTTCTCTGTATGCTGTAATACTTACTTTACTTTCTCAAAAAGCAAATCAAACTATACTTAAAATAGTTTGTCTTTCTTACACTGAGAGCTAAATGTCTTTCTGCCATCCTGGTGACCTATTTAACCTTGATTAGGTTAAATAATCTAATTTAACATCAGATTAGCAGAGTTGCCTCATGTATTTCAGCAAATGCCTGTGTAGAGATACCAATTTGAAGAAAGGCAGCACTCCCTAAAACAGGGTCCAGCATAAATCCCAACTGGAACACAATGTTGGGGCATAAAGCTAGGAATATGGAAGATATAATAACAAGGTCTCAGGCCAAATCATGAAAGTTGTGTAAAGCTAAAATGCATGGCAAGGAAAACAGGGATTAAATTACTGATGGATTTTGGCAAAATTACTGTGATCAATGCCCATCAAGAATTTTTTTTCTGTATTAAATTAATTTGTGCACAGACGTTTTGCTAGGTACAATGACCATGTTGTTGTTTGGGGTTTTTTTTTCCCCTGAATTAAATACAGTGGTACAAGACTTCAGCAGTGGTGCAACCATATTGAGAAAAAGATGCCATCTACAGGTTTTCCCTCCCCCTGCCCTTTAAACTACGCTTATAAATCCCTTGTTCAAAAAAGACAGGACATTTCTGTATACCAGCAAGTGTACTTAAAATTATGCCACCTTTTAAGGCTGTGCTTCAAATAAAACTCAGTACTCAGCACTACAGATTAAGTATGTCTGTAAATGTTCTTCAAAGAATGCATAAACTTGCAATACATCTGTCTACCAAAATACCAAAAGGCAGGCAACTATCCAACAAATATTGGTATCTAGCAAGCCTGATTTTCTGCATATCATAAACAGTCACATTAAATTAAAAAATTTGCAAGCTTAAAATTTCACATTACTTCACTAGCTTGTAAAAAGTGCCTGTAAATCCATAAAGTTCTTCCTAAAGGAATGACACTGACAATACCTTGCTTTCAAATGGCTTGTATGTTTTATTTCAGCGATGCAGCCTCTCCACAAAACATGCACCCAACCAAAAGCCAACAAAACTGTACATCCTGGAACTCATGCATGCTGACTGACCAGCTGGGTGTTGCCAAAAGCAATACATAAACCATGAGCCCTTCTTGCTTTTAATACAGTTCTACTTTTAATATGGGTGTCTCTATCTATCCAGATGCTAAATTTAACTTTGTCTGACAGCTTCTTTCTTTGACATGTCTTCTCCTTCTAACTTACTTAAAACTGTCTGTTCTTTCCCATACTATAAATGGCTCATTGGCCAATGCAGTCACACAGACTCTCATTCTTTAAATCAGTACACTAAGAAGTGTCAGACTGAATTTCAAAACTGGTTTTGGATACATATGTATAGTGGATGGGTAGAAGGGGAGCTACTAACCTTTATTTGTGGATAAATTTGTCGGATCATCGGAAGATTTAGGGCATTGAGAGCCTTGGGTCTATTCAAAGTTATTATTCCTGCACCTCCTTTCTTTTCCAACAAGACTTCAGCTGTTGAATCTGTTTGCTTAGAAATCTTCTGTACATGGAAATACAAATAAATAAACCAAATGTCATCAGTTAGATACCTTGAGTAACATCCATACAAGAGTGTTTATGGAAATATTCTCGTAACAGTTAAGATCATAAAGCATGCATTTTGGAAATGTACACTAAGGCCTTCCCACTGTGCTTCAAGTTTTATTTGTAATACCTCAACAGTTTTTTCAAAAACACCTTATGCCTGAGTCCTTGAGAATAATAAACCTCAGACAAGTTTTTGAGCTACACACTGACAATTGAATTCATTCAAAAACACACCACCAGAACTGCCACATGGTCCCTTATGACTAGCATTCTGAAAATACCAGCAACAATTATAACAATGATAGCTCTATGTGTCCCTACTGGCAGTTTGACACTGGAAACTCAAATGTACATATTGCTTTGTCTGTAAGTAACCTTTAACAGTAGAGAACAAATCACTGAACTATTTTCACAATTTATTTAAACTCACAGTTGAATTCTATTTAAGGAATATACAGAGGCTAACATAGAAAATAGCTATAAAAGTAGGCAAGGCCAAAATAATTAAGTTTTAATTTACAATGTAACAGAAACTTGTAACAAAGTGCTCAAAGACATGAGCAGCCTTATGCCTACCAATAAGTGATGGCATTCAGAACCACTGTGAAAAGACACAAGCTGCATGTCTGCCTCACGGAGTTAAAAGTCTTAAAAATCTCTAGCTCAGTCATGCAAGATACTGCTCTTACCAAATGTTGTAGTATTATTTGCAGTCTGTTGAATGGTTTTGGCCTGAAAGAAATATTAAAAAGATAGCTAAAACCATAAACCAGCTACTCAATCCCAAATACATAACTGCTGATTTAAGCAAGGTTTTTTCAGAAAAATATCTGAACGCAAAGTTGTTTTACATTCTCCTTTTTAAAATCAAGTAAATTAGCCAACAATTTTGAAACTACAAACAGTCGGAAACTTCTTTGCTTACTAGTAAATAGATGGCAGATACCAGTGTCAACTACTGTTTTTGATGTGTTCAAGTTAGGGGAACCTGTAAATAGTAAGATCGCTACTTAGCAGTCTGTTTTTTAAAAGATTTACGGCCTTTTCCTGGGTGTTTAAATACTAATTTTTTTTTTTTTTTTTTAATAATCCTGTCAAAGACTTGTCTATTCCCAAAGCTTCCATTACAAGAAACCTGCCCTCATGTCCTTGTGTGTACATACATTTAGGTAGGGTTTATGAACAGCTTGAACTCATGCTTCTGTTACTGACAGGAAACACCAATGCTGGGACACTTTGTGAACGTTTCTCAATTTAACTGATGAGGCTGTGTTAATTGTCAGTATATTCTGTTAAGGAGGACAGTTAACAGCAGCATTCACTGGGCTTCAAACGCCTGGCTTGCATCAGCGTTCACAAACTATCTTTCAGCTACTTAAGAGCGCAAATCACAGACAATTAACATTTTACATTCTAAAGTTCCGGCAACCTAAACTACATATTCATTTTAGAATGGGAAAGTTAATTCGGAGCTAAATTATCCTTGATCCTAGTTCAGAGGGTTTCAAGCTCCGGCATGAGGCCTTCCCAGGCCACTGCTTCCCGCGGCAAGCTGCGGGCGCGGCCAGCCCGGCGCCATTTACATCTCTCCTCGGCGGGGAGAAAGGGGGGCGCGGGAGCAGCTTCGTCGCACCTTAGTCGCACCTTAGTGCGGCCACAGCCACCTCCCCATTACCTGGGCAGCGGCCTCAGCACCCGGGCCGCCATGGCGACAGCCGGCGCGATCGATCGTCGTCATCGGGTAACCGATACGATCAGCCGGGAGTGAGGTAGGACGCATGCGCGGGGCCGGTCTCCGTTCCCCCCACGTCACTTGGGGTAAGCGGGTGGTCCTGAGGGATAGCCGCCCGCTTCAGGACTCCTTCTTTCCCATCCCGTACGTGAACAGCCGTCTTCCAGTCAATGTAGCGTCTGACAAAGGAGAGCCGGGCGGCAGCATGGGGTTTGCAAGCAGGCCCCTTGCGCGGTAGTTCTGTGAAAGGTTTAGTCCCTTACCTCGATGGGATCTGGGCTGAATGGGTGCTGCTCCGCGTCCTGGATTAACCCAGGAGGTATGAGGACATGAAGTGAGGCTGTTTCTTCAGTCGGTGAAGCAAACGTAACTTAAACCGTGGTGGTAGCTGCCCAAAGTGTTGAAAGCCGGCATTGCTAAATTACGTTCAGAGCCGAGCTTTGTAGACTGAACCTTGCATTTTGGTGATGTGTTGTTTCAAACAGCAAACCTGATTTCTTAATGTCTGATCTCCAGCTCTCTCCTTTTATTCCTTACACTTGCAGCAATACCTGTGCTGCCTCTCAGTGACTGACACACAGATTCGTGAGCTGGGGTTAAGGAGCTGCTCCGATGTAACATCCCACCAAAACCTGGTTATCCTGGAAGGTAAAATACAGGGATTAGGCAGCTGGCATGATTACTGCCCGAAAAGTAGCTGCAGACAGCTGAGAGTTCAAACTCAGCAGGTGTTCAACCCAAACAGACTCAGAAATTGCAACCAGGAAAATGGCTTTTTTGCCTTTTTCATTTTAATAGAAGATTAAGGCACCTGAGAATACATGACCATCACGCCAGGAGAACTAAATTCACTTTTATTTCAGTAACTAAGTCAGACCATTCCATGGGTTACTTTTTTAGGCTGACATGTGGCCAGCATGAGACTGATACTGAAAAATGAGATGAACCATGGAGTAAATGACGATACAGTGCATTAGGTTGAACCGTAGCTTCGTCATCACTCAATGTAGCAAGCTTTTAGCACTGGCTGTCTTGATTCACGTTTGTATATTTTAAAAATAAAACCCTTGCAGTAAAATTATTTTTCTGGAACAAAAAACCTCCCAGCTCTGGGAAGCACTTCTAGTGAAGTCCCCAGAGGGCAACCTTGCTCTTCATTTCAAGAACTAATTCAGGGCCTGCTTATAGCAGCGTAATCTGTATTGGCATTTCCGCTGCAGTAACTCTTGGGTTATGTTAAATTTGGTTGTAAAAATCTAAAACTAAACAGGCACAGAACATGTCTATATTGTGCAGTCTCAGTCTTCAGCCATGTACACTGAACAAAGAATAACAGGACATGAGGTGCTTTTGCAGGCATTGGGAAACTGACTACTGCAAATTAATTGAGTGCAGAATTCATTAGACAATCCAGACTATCCAAACTTTTCCCTACATATTATATGATCATCAAAGATGCAGCCTTCTAGTGTCATCTTGAGCATGTATATTCAGCCTTATATGCTGTTTTACAGCAAGTACCACGCAATTAAATCTAAACCATTCTAAATGACACTAAATTGCCATAGTTGCAGAATCTGAACCCTTACTTAGATTTTTATTTTTTAAACTATTTTTGGGGAAAACCGCATCTCTCATCCAGGTGTAGGCAAATTAGGAGGAGTTTGATAAGGAGATAACATTTTTTGTACTTCTTTGTATCCTGTGTCTGAAAGTCTGTATATTTCACAGACAAATATGAACAGAGCCTTTTTGTCAGATAATCTTTTGTTGGTGGTGCTGTGGAAATGAAGAAATCAGCGTGTGTAAGCTAACCTTGGGTACGAGCAGGTGGAGGCTGCTTGAAATCCTGGAAATCTCTTAATAAATTCCACCGGCACATGGGCAAGGCTGTGATCAGGACATGATTACATACTATGTCTGTTTCTAGAATTCAAAATAGAAGTCAGTGATCTGATTCATCTTTTACTTATGCTGATTTTAATTTATTCCCCCCATGGTTTCAGTATAAAGACTCTTTCTTTATTGTCTTCCAGCTGCATGTCTGATTCAGAGTACGAGTGGGGCCTACTCATTAGTAAACAATGAAGTATCGGCACGCATTGTGACAGCTTCTGATTTCTTTCTGTGGTTCTGACACTGAGTTTAAGCTTAATGTTTTCTTTCTTTTTTTTCTTCTTCTTTTTTTTTAAATTGCTTTCAAGAAGAAGGGGTGGTGCCAGAAGAGCCATCTTCCTTGAGCCTAGTGTCCTGCGTGTTAAAATATGCTGATGATGGGTTGAAGTTATCTATAGTTTTTTTTCAGGTAGAGGGGTGGTAGGTGTTACCAAGTTGCAATTTTCTTACAGGCAGCCATTTAGTGACTGCAAGCCAGTCCAAAAAGGAACTGATATCATCCTGGGGTGTTGGTTGGTTGGTGTTTTTTTTTGGTTTGTTTTTGTTTGTTTTTTTTTTTTTTTCTTCAGAGTGCAATATCATATAATCATAGAATAGTTAGGGTTGGAAAGAACCTTAAGATCATCTAGTTCCAACCCCCCTGCCATGGGCAGGGACACCTCACACTAAACCATGCCACCCAAGGCTCTGTCCAACCTGGCCTTGAACACTGCCAGGGATGGAGTATTCACAACCTCCCTGGGCAACCTATTCCAGTGCCTCACCACCCTAACAAGAAAGAATTTCCTCCTTATATCCAATCTAAACTTCCCCTGTTTAAGTTTTAACCTGTTACCCTTTGTCCTGTCACTACACTCCCTAATGAACAGTCCATCCCCAGCATCCCTATAGTCCCCATTCAGATACTGGAAAGCTGCTATGAGGTCTCCATGCAGCCTTTTCTTCTCCAGGCTGAACAGCCCCAACTTCCTCAGCCTGTCTTCATACAGGAGGTGCTCCAGTCCCCTGATCATCCTTGTTGCCCTCCTCTGGACTTGTTCCAACAGTTCCATGTCCTTTTTATGTTGAGGACACCAGAACTGCACACAATATTCCAGGTGAGGTCTCATGAGCGCAGAGAAGAGGGGCAGGGTCACTTCCTTCGACCTGCTGGTCACGTTCCTTTTGATGCAGCTCAGGATACGGCTGGCTTTCTGGGCTGCGAGTGCACACTGCTGGCTCATGTTCATTTTCTCATCAACCAGAATATCAAAGTGAAAATGTTTTCTGAAAAGTAAATAAAATACTTCTATAAATAGAATTAGTAAAAAGAGTGAAAACAGTGGAGTCACATAAGTGGAACGAGATGACCTTTAACCTGTGAGTTTATAGATGATAGTAATATTAGCAGAAAGGGATGCAGGAGGCTGCATACACTGGGGTGAGCAGCACCCCTAATAATTAAACCAGTAACTCAAGGAGTATAAGTGCAGTAGCCAGAAGGATAGGCAGGTTGTAATTCCTCCCTGTGGAGAAATTTTCTGGCACTGTGTTCAGCAGGTTTGGAAAGTGAAAACAAACTGCAGACTGTAGGAGGACTTCAGAGTTGAGCAGATGTTTTGGGGTTTTGTTTCTGGGAGTTTTTGATTTCTTTTCCAGAAAAACATATAACTTAAGGATGCAGGAGTTCTTGTTCCTAAGAAGGATTCCAAGAGTAGCTCAGCTGTATGCCACCTATATACCCCTAATGAATCATCAATTTGTACTTCTCGCTTACTTGCCTCTGAGAGCTCCCAGTGTAGTCCACCAAGACCAGATAATAAACAGTACAAGTGCTTCCTCATGTCCCATGCTTCTGCATCGAGGCTTGCTGTAAATTTAATCTTTTCCTCTGCTGGCTTAACAGCTGGCATCTAATTTCTCTATGTGTGGGTAGTAAGTCCATCCTTACTGTATATGAAGGTAAGGAAAAATGAGCCTGTGAAGGCGTGAGGAACAGAATAGAATCATAGAATGCTTGGATTGGAAAGGACCTTAAGATTATCTAGTTCCAAACCCCCTGCCATGAGCAGGGATGCCTCACACTAGATCATGTCAACCAAAGCTCTGTCCAACCTTGCCTTGAACATTGCCAGGGTTGGAGCATTTACCACTTCTTTAGGCAACCTGTTCCAGCGCTTCACTACCATCACAGTAAAGAACAGTAAAGAATAGGAAAATTTCCAGTTCATCCCTGCTAACTTGCTATTGCTGTGCTGACAAGCAATCCTCAAATTGTTTCTTCTCAGCCCAGTTTCAGTTGACAACACTCTGAAACATCTCCACATGACACAGGTTCAAATTTCTTTGTGCCAGCATGGACACCTAAGTACTAAAGGCTCAGGTCTGCAGTGGAGTCTTCCCTTGATGTCACTGAGAGTAAATTAGATGTAAGTGAAAAAAAAAAAATCTGTTTCTCTGCCCTCTAAAACCAGCCCAGCCCAGGGAAGGATTGGAACACACACATGTAATATGGAGAAGCAAATAATCTGCTTTTGTCTGTTATGTGAGTAATCCCATGGGAACAGAATGCTTTTCCCAGGGCTTTTGGTCAGAGACTTTTTAGCTAATGCATCCATATAACCTCTGAAATCACAGATTTGGGATGAGGGCACAACTAATGGCATGCAGTAGTGAATTCCTCCTGGCACAAAAAAAAAGTGCGTGAGAGGGTAAAAATAATCCAAACAAACATCTCTCCTCCCCCCCTCTCCCCCCCCCGCTTCACCTCCCTAACCACTTAATTTGCATCTTATCAGTGGGGAACTGGAAGTGTTTGGAAAAGTACGAAAGCAAATCCATCATGAAATTGTGGGTGAAGTAGTTTCCATTTTCTTTTGGCCTCGCAGGGCACCAGCAGACGCTGTCGTGTTGATGGAGCCGGTAGAAAGCCCCTAGGCAAGGTCCATCCGCCAGCGGGTGCCTCCCCTCCCAGTTTAGACACAGCACTTGTGCTGCATCCACCCTGCCAGTATCCCCTGGGCTAGACGGGACCCTGGGCAGACACCCTCCTACATCTTTCTTCCCTGCTGCCACGAGCAATCTGTCACTGCTCTCCTCGAACCACCCTCCACCTACGTACAAAGCCAGAACTGTAAGGAACGCCCTCTTCCCTTCCCCCTTCCCTCACCACGGGTGTGTGCTTCTTCTTGGGTGAAAAATGCTGTCTGCCAAGAGATCTTGGTCACCCCTGAGCTTGGCGTTGAGACCCAAGATGTTTGATACCTTTTAGGACCACATCTTGGAAAGCTCTACTTCTAGATCTGTTATGTTTTTCATTTGCATATTATTGCACATGTACAGGTGGGAAGGGGCTGTTTGCTTCCCACTTGCTTTGATATGCCTCCCTTCCTAAGAGGGCTGCTTCCTTCCCTTCCTGCTCCCGGCCTCCCACACATCTAGCAATGAGAAATGCTGAGGAAAACTGACCAGCTACCAACCCGCCCACCTGAGGAGGAGGAGGAGGAGGAGCGGCGGCAGCAGCAGCAGCACATTTCTCTCTCAGCTTTTTAAACACAGTTAAAAAGAGCTGTAGCGTGGGTGGAAATAGCAGTAGGGAGTGTGTGTGTGGAGTGGGAATGGGGCCAAAGGAAAGTGCATTTTCTGTTCATAGGACAGTTAACCTTTAGAGGACTAAAAAAAAAAAAAAGATCCCCCAATGATATGTTACTGCTGAAGGTCTCTTTGGGTATGTAAATTAGTTTTTGAGGTTGAGTTTCCCAGGTCTGGAAGGAATGAAACTGAGTTCCTTTTTCCCTGGCAGTGCAAGTGAGCTCTAACTCCCTGCTACAGTGCAGCCAGCACTCTTTGCTCAGGGATACTTGCCTACAAGACTTCAGGAGTCTGCTTAGCAAATGGTATTTGTATTGCATCCTGTTGTGTCATGATGTATGAGCTTGATTTTGTGAGAGTCAGAGCTGCCTCTATGTAGGAAGAGAAAAAGGCATGTGGTTTTCACACAGTGTGGCTCTCTATTTCAAAATACCATCCCTGTTGGACTTCTTGAAATAGCACTAGCCCAGAATATCAGTTAATTCGAGATTTATTCTAAATTTGTGCTTCTATAAGAAATTAAATTCAAGCTTATTTATGTTAACAGGATGTTATTTGAGGTGCTTTGCTTGTATTACATGAAAATAGCAGTGAAACTAGTATAGGAAAACAGAACTTGTAAGACTAGTGGTACAGAGTGCAAAGTGGTACTCCTATTTCTTAAGAAATCTCTGATAGACTCTGAGAACTAAGGGTAAAGAACAGCTCTACCCATAAATTTCACTATTTCTCACCATCCATCAGACTTTATATACATTACTGATGCAGAATTGTGTATCAGGATGTGAATGATTCAAAGAGATGCAATAATAGCCAATTAATGAAAATTGACTTTTAAAAATATAGATCTTTTAAAAGGTACTGCATAGGGCATGTAACTTTCTCCTAGTGAGCAGAAACCTCAAACCTAATACTTGAATGATTTTAGCCCTGTGAAGTAACTTTCTTCATGGAAAATGAGTACACACTGGGTGTAAAATCCTGGCACAAGGCAATTTACTTTCCAGTCAGGACATAGCAGTTTGCCAGACCCATTTCACAGACCAGGACTGCACAGGTACAATGCAGTAGGGAACTGGGCTCACTGCCTTCAGTGCTTCCCCTCTGCCAGCCTATCTCCTGGAGCTCTGGAGATTTTACCCTAGAGTTGGAATAAAAATGTAGCCATAATTCCTTACGATCAGCTCAGAAACAAAGGGAGTTATGAATAAGCCTAATTAACACATTTGCATGTGACACAATAGAAAGATCAGCTGATGGACTTATGCTAGAAGCAGCTAGAGCAGTTTCAATGGAGATGTACCCTTAATGGAACTATCCTGATGTTTTTAAAGTCTTATTTCTGAATGGTGATTAATATTTTACATATAAATGCAGATGACCCTCCACTGAATCTTACGGAACTCGTTATTATAATCTACTAGAATCAGATACCCACCCTGGCAAGGAACAATATTCTGAATAGGAAGTTCCTGTCACTTGACTGATTTACTTTGAGATGTTGCAGTAACTCCTTTGTCAGTAGCATTCTGAAGCACTATTGGCCCGCTTGTAATTCTCACATTTAGCATCGGTTCAGTTAACTTTAAAGGTAGTGTTTTTCATATCTTTTGTATCAATGAATGTACATTACATTTTAAATGCAGATTATATGCTTATCTTGCCAACTGCTGTTAACCTGAAATTTTCCTCATATGATCTATTGTGGTGGAATGATATTATTCAAGAGGCAGTAAAAAACAAAACAAAAACAAACAAACCCCAAACATTTAGAATCATTACAAATCTATTTTAGGAGCTCAGTCCTGTATGTAAGATTCCTGCGGCCTCCCTGTTTTATCTGTTGTTTAGCTGCAATGTCACGTGCTTTGGTGTTGAACCATCTGGTACCAAGCCATTCCTTCTCAGGGACTGCAGTGAGTGCTTAGTTACCTCATCTTGTTTCAGTCAGAATCATAGTGAATTAAACACAAAAGTATTTGATGCTAATTAGTAGATTCTGACAGTTCAGGGATGTGATGACTAGAGAGAACACCTCAGATGTTTATTTTAAGAGTTTGTTGCTCTAAATTCAAACGAGGCTCTGCAGCAGGGCAGTTTGGCTGACAGCGTGACGGTATCTTATTAAATGGATGTGTGTGTGTTCAAGCCTTTCCACATTACTCATCTGACAATTCACACAGGTATTCATTTTCACTTGAAAAGATGTACCTTTGATTTTAAAAGTCAATATTATTTTTCCAAATTTCTATTTTATTTAATTCTACAGTGCAGCTAAAATTGTTCATAAAATAAATCCTTTGAAGAACATTGCCTAGGCAAAGATATCTCATCTAATGCCATGAATGATGCATAGGACAGAACAGCAGATTAGAAAACTTAAAAATGGTTTGTGGGGGGAAAGGTCAGCAGAATAAATAGAGACCTTCAAGCTATTAAAAAATAAGTATATATCATTCATTATTGCAGATATATTCTGTTTGTAAGTATAAATTGCCACTCTCCAATATGAGGCAAATGCTTCAGTGAAACTCAATTTACCAGCTCTGTGTACAATGATTAACCTGGTGGAAAGGATGTATAGCAAGCTAGAAGGGAAAGTGTTTGAGGTTTTTGGGTGGTTGTTGCTTTTTTTAAAAGAAATGTGGTCATCCTGGATCATAAACAAACAATGGAAGTGACAGGGATGGAGTACTTGGTACCTGGAACCCTCATTCAGTGGATATACTGCCCCAGGAATATATATACACTGCTTGGTGAAGAAAAGCAGTGCCAGCCACGGCAAGGCACAATATACATCTAAGTTGTTCACAAGGAAATGCATGGTCTGTAGTATCATTGGTTCCTCTCTGTAAATTCAATCTTCATCTGCCATGTGGATCTCATGATGCCACTGGTTCTCCTGTCCAGAAGTTGACAGTCCCTCCTTCTCTTTTGCTCTCCCTCTGTCTCTGCCATAGCAGGCTGGAATGAAAGTTCACGCTGCCAAGAGCAGTATATGGGAATATATAATTATTTCAGAAATAACATGCAACTCAGTGTGATTTAGTCATACTTTGACACACCTCTGTCTGCCAAGAAAAATGCAGGCACTACCTTATAAAACTGTTGCTAAGAGCGCATCTTCAGGCTCTGGGAGTGAGAAGGTGCTTTATTGTATGGTTAACTGCAGGAGTTAACAGCAGGGTTTTAATCTGGGCCCTGCCAAGATATTAAAGCACACAAATCTGTTGCTTGAATTGAAAGCTGTGCTTCTGCCTAGGAGATGTAGCATTGTGAAGAATTAGCCTGGGACATTATTTCATAAATTTAAGATATTATGAAAAGTGATTTTATTGATATTTGTAGCCTAAAAAAAACCCCAAAATTAAAGAAGAGAAAGCTCTGGTCAGCAACAAGAAGCAACATCTTTTGCTTTATGATAAAATTAAACAATTTTGTGAGAAAGAAGAGACTTTGTTAAAAAAAAATAGGAAAGAAAGCAAACAAAAAAGAAAAATCCATTTTCCATCTGAAATGTTAATGGCAATTGTCCCCTCTCATCCCATCCTGGCTGAACAGGAGAATCATGCAACACATCTGATCTATGCATTCTCCCTCCTGTGCCACCACTAATATTGCTGTAGCTTTTGTGAGCCTTTTGGAGCATTCACCATTAATCAGTTACTTCCTAGTAAGGGATCAGCTGACTTTTGCTGTCTGTCATCCTAATTACAATAGCAACATACCATTTTTAACATATTTTAACTAGTCAGAAGAAGCAGACATTAAGAAAGAAGTATTTTTTTCTCTGTTCTGCTTTAGTTTTCACTTCTGTAAAGAAAGTAACTTTTACCATCTCGTTGTAGTATCAATATTAGCTTCGTAGTTGAAAGTATCAGATGCTATACACTAGTGATAACAAATGGCATCTTGTCATCACACTAAAGATGGCTCCTGTTATTGAGCTGAAGCATAAATATAGCTTATCTATATGTTTGCAGTGCATATACCAGAAAATGCCACATAGCACAATGACCCAGGATTATGGGATCCCAAGAAAGAAGATTCAGATACCACGTGTTTAAATTTCTGTGTTACCTTAAAATCAATACATGGAATATATTTTTTTTCTTTAAGAAAGAAAAGAAAAGCTGCTCTGTAAACTTATAAATAGATTTATAAATAAGGTCTTCTGTGTATGTTAGAAGAGATGCATGCTTCTTCTTCCTAAACAAATAATCCGACCACTGCTTCACATGCAAGCCTGTAATGTTGCCATCTATCAGCTGTTACCCAGCTCTGCAGAAGGCAGTGAGGACATTTTTTGTAGCACAGGACAAACAAACCTGTATTAAAATGCACTCAGTCACTCTCCTCAGGAGAATTTAACTTTTCTTCTGAGGAAATTCCCGCCTATCTGAGAATTTCTCACCTTCTTCACTTTTTAAATAAAAAAAAAAAACACAAAACCCAAAACAACTAGTATTTACAGAAGAACAAAGCCCAAAATTCTGTCATGTCCTCCAGTGTGCAATTTCAGGAAGTTGTAGAGTATTTGCACAAGCAGTTGGCACTCTCTTTCAAGTAATTTATTTGCTTTTCTTCATTATCCACAATAAGCAGTTGTAATGATTGTAGGTAACATAATTACTCACTGCAAAATGACTGCACCAACGGATTGTGAATTTGTCACTGCATAGTAATGACCAGAAACAGATCTCTCAGACATATGTGGAGTTATTTCTAGAAGGTGAAGGAAAACATCCTCCCTAGAAGATGTCACTTTGTCTTAAATACCTGGAAACTTTTTTTGCCAAAGGTTTTAGTGACTCATGCTGTATAACCTTTACCTCTCCTATCCAGGAAGGGGAACTGTTTGCAGGTCCCTGTTAATCTTTCACACCTATCTAGCATGTAGAATGAGGGCAGTATTTACCCATCTCATAAAAACGCTATAGCTCAGCCATGTTTTAAAGTGCTTCAGCTCAGTAGATAGCTAAATGAAAGTTCAACTCTGGTGTTATGACTGTAGTGTAGTTCACTTTCTGTCTCCATTTCCCAGATAGGCCCAAGTTAATTAGCAGCCAACCTTCCAATACTCATTTCCTCCTTTTAAGCCTTTTGTGTATAAACCATTTATATTTGTTCAGCCATTGTTGTTAGAAGGAGATCACCCCCACCCAGCTCAGAGTCCAAAGGTTTACCAGTTTTGATTAGCTAATACATCTAACAGTAGGTAAGATAAGACAGGTTTTGTAAACCAATTACGGCATTCTTTTTTAGTGATATTGCATTGACTTACTATTTGGTGCAGTTGGATCAACATTTAAAATATATTGCAATTTAAGGTCTTTCAAATTCTTCTCCAGTATTACCATTTGGATTGGTATTTGATGCTTAAATTCTTAACTTAGAATGTAAGGGAGACATACAAGGTAGACAGGCAACCTATGTGTCTTGTACATTTATATCTTTACACATTTTCATCTTTGTCAGAGGAAATTATAAATAACTCAGTTTCCTGGAGATGGTTCAAGACTACAAGTCTTACTTATGAGAGTGCTGTCTGAAGGGGTTTTAGGCATCAGGAGGGCTGATTCACAATTGTCCTCCAATGTTTAGGGTAACAGTTTAGCTTTTTTTTCCACTACAACCTGGATAACAAAACATCTACAGTTCAGAGCTGATGGCATTTGCTCTCGTTGTACCGATGTTAATTCAGCATGCAAGCTACAGAGAAAAAAGAAACTGAGACCTCAGACTTCCCATAACACTCCCTGCTGCTACTGATACCAGTGACTAAGGCTATGGAAGACACAAGGAACATCTGCCTACAGCTTTTCTAACTTAGATGTGACTAACGTCAAGAAGGAGCCAGCTGCTATTAGCTGCTCTGGCTTCTCCTTTTGTCACTCATATACTGATGGACCTGCACTGGTAGGAAATGCTACTGTTTTAAATACATTAGAAGGGCTCTACATGAATGGGAAAAATGCCTTCCTAACTCAGAACATCTATAAGCCCATGTTTAAGGCAAAGCATGAGGGTTAACAGTACTTATTACATGGCAGCCTAAGGAACTCGAGAGTTCAGGGAACCACCAGTGGTCCAGAGGTGATCTGCAAAACCAAATATAGTGTTTATTTGAAACAAGTACAAGAATGCACAACATTTTGAAAAACTGAAGGGAAAATAAACTGTGCTACAAGATGTTTGAGAACTATTGATTTATTGTTATTCTAATCTCTTTTAGTTGTTCCCCAGAAGATTACAGCTCTTTGGTAAAAAGACATAAGAATAACCATGCTGAGTCAGACTGAATGACTGTCTAGCCCAGGCCACAGTCTCCCAGAAATGGCCCCGAGGGGCTGTATGGGCAAGAGTAAGACCAGGGTGAATATGGCTTATGTTCTATAATCTGGGGCTTTCTTTTCCATGTATTTGTCCATCCTCCCCAGCAACTTGATGAATTTTTATCATTTACAGTATCTTTGCGAGCTTTGGACATGTTTCCTACTAACCTCATTTGATGTTTCCTAATCCATGTATGAGAATAAGGAGTAAATGAATCCACTTTCTCCAATTCATAACTTTGTAAATCTGCTATATTCCTGCTAAGTTGCCTCTTTTCCTGACTGGTGAATATTAAACTACTCAGCTGTTCCAGGTCATTCCAAACTTTTGAGCATCTTTCTTTGAACCTTTTCCAGCTTTAATATAGTCTTTTCGAAATGAAATGAGGAGACCATACCGATTTGTTCCTGTAATTCAGATGGGATCCATGTCTGAATTTCTCTCTGTGTGAAAAAAAATGCATATATTATGCTAAAATAGAATTCTTTCTTTCTTTGCAATTGGTTTTGCACTTACAGCCTTTCTTCCCCCTACACATAAGTACTTTGACAGTTTTGAACCTTCTGGTAATAAACAGTTAACAGCACACTGCAGCAATGTAAGAAATCCTCAGGGAGCTGGGTTGTACCTCCTAAAAGCAGATAAAATTGTCCAACCCTGCAGGCAACAGACCTTTTCTCAACTATTAATAGAACAGAGGGAAGAGAGGGGAAAGAAGAAAAGGAATTAGTAAATGACTTTAAAAAGCAGAGGTTCTGAGAATTCATAGTTGATGTGCTGATTTAGGAAGTTATGAGGAATGCCATAGAAAAAAGGTAAGAAATGTTCATACTGTTACATAGACGAAGACTAATTTTCCCACTTTTGTCACCTTCCTGTATTTTTCTTTTCCCACCCAACCATTTCAAAGGCATACCCTTATAATGACACATCAATTTTCTGTCTGCTTGAGGTTCAGAAATAGCTGAGCTGTTATAAATAGATCACATTCTGCAAGAGACAAAGAGAATGAAATATTGTAAAAGCTGAAAAATTTAGCTGTGGATTGAGATTTTAGGTGTCTCCAAGAGTGGAAGGACTCAGTTCGAAATGCTTTATTAGCCTCAGCAGAGGAACCCGTGCTCCTTGTGAGGCCAGGTGGAATCAGGTGGCACTTCTGGTCACAGTGCCAAGCAAAGAATGACGTTCAGTCCCATCTCTGGGAACTTAAAAGTTCAATGGCATGAGAAGGCAGCACCTTGCAGTTTCTTCACAGTTCCTTATGTGAAGCTAAAACACCAGAGGAAATTACTCTTTTATACTCTGTAGAGCCACTAAATCAGAATGTATAACTTGTACACTGGAATTTTTCTGTTGATACTCATGTACTCTGAATTGGTAGGGTTCAAGTTTGCTCCACTTTTCCACTTTGCCTCAAAATGCCTTAACTTTAGCCACACATCTTAGCATTTGGTTGAAACCTTGTCCTTGTCCAAAGAGGGCAGTGAAAAAATCAAAACTGGGGAACAGTCTAATACCCCTTTGTTTCTGTTTGAGGTCATTTATATCCCACTGACACTTCCAGCAGATTTTGGAAGAACAAGTAGTTACCCTGCGCTGAAATCTGATTCCTAGGAGTATTTCTGCAGCCATATATGTATAGCTGAGGTTGATTTTCTTCCCACTATCTAATTCTGTTAGAGTGACTGTCAGGAAAGATGATTTGGTGTCTGTGGGTAAAGTAAGACATTAAATGGAAGGGACAGAGTTTCTCTAGGATGTTTCTGTTTCGAAGAGAAGCTGCTTCCTGAAACGAGGCTGGGTTTCACAGTAGTTATATCATGGCAACTCGCTTGACATAGATACCCTTGCTCAAACTTTGCCAGATACAATGTCATGCCACTAGTGCAAAACTTGATCTTTGCTTGAAGCATGTCTCTGTCCCTGCATGTCACTGGCTTTAATACAAGTTTAGGCCAATACACACTGCAGAATCAGGTTCTTAAAACCTAAATTAACATTCTGTTGAAAACTAAACATATGTTGTTGTTTTTTTTTTACTGTCAACAATTTAGTTTCCAGGTTTGGAAAAGAAACACTGTTGGGGAGGAATCCAATGAATTTATTAGTGAGCGCGGTAGGTGTGGAACTGTTAATATCTACTCAAAATATGAGATTTTGTTTGTCTTATTTTTATCCTCAACTTCAAACTCTGAAATAAACAGATGTTCTGAAGCTTTCCACTGAGAATTCTACAGTACGCTAAGTCCTAAATTAAATACACTGTGATGACTGGGATATTGTAAGAAACAGGTGAAGAGCTGTGTTCAGTATTTCTGAAACAATTTGTACCATTACATTGTCTTTATCTCACATTGCACTGATAGTCCTAAAAAGAAAACATCTAAAACATTTCTTATGTGTTACTAATAATTTTTATTTCCTGCCAGAAATCTGAATACAAAAATAGAAACATCACTTTATTCACTAATGTTACCAGATAACATTAAGCTGCTGTTACTATTCTGTGGCATGACTGACAACATAGTTTGCCTGTCCTAAACACAGTTTAAACAGATGAGTGCTTCTATTTGTCTAAAAAGGTTCTATTTATTTCACACTCAGTCTTTATCAGAATCTCAGTGCAACTGAAGCATGGCAATCCTCCTACTGACACTTAAGTACTTAGATCCTTTGTTCTTTGCAGGGAGGAATATTATCTTGAGAATTTGAGAAGGGCATAAGTAAATTGCTCATTGTTTTAATCAAAAATCACATTTGCATGTACTAAATAAAAATACTGAGTTTAGTTTTGGTTTAGGTTTGCAAAGCTGCATTGTAAAAGACCTGGATTTAATCAGGAAGACAAGATGATATGGCTATACTTGTATCTGATTCAGAAAAATCAGTTCAGTTAAAAACTGCTTTTGAGCTATCACCATTTTTTTAGACATATAAATAGTGAGAGCTAGTCCTTGGATTGAAGTAGAATAATCTATAATGCTCTGTAAAATCAGCAGTCATTTTCTTGAATAATCTTTCACTACGTAGATTACTGACCCTCAATTGAAATTTGCTTTCGTCAGGGAATATTTTGCTGTGCAGTGGTATTGTATTACCTTTAAAATCTACTCTCGTGAAATTTGATTTAGTCAAAAGTTGATAACTCAATTTCCCATTGACCTCAAGTCACTGACTAATAATTAGGAAAACAGAGATATCTGTCCCTATATCCATGTTGGTTTGTTGTTTGGTTTTGGTGTTTTTTTCTGTGGGTGTGAATGACAATAATAGAAAAAAATTTCTTGCTTCACTGCCAGTATTTGCTCAACCCCTTGCTCTCAGAAGGGATAGAAGGAACTTCCTAGGGATCAGAAAAAACTGATCAGTTTGCCATCCCTCGGTCATATACCTGCAGTTATTAAAAACATGTTAGGCTCAATAGTTAGTACACTCAATGCAATGGAGAAGGCATGTACATGTGTTATTGAGGCCAAGTGTGGAAGTAAGGACCCATCCTGCCAAGACATCAGGGGCAGAGGAGGTAGATGTATGTCATGTTTTTAACTAATCTACTTGCCCTAGTAATTTTGGATTTTTTAAACTTAAGTTTTCTGGTGTTTATTTAGAATAAAGTCTCTGTTCATTGTTTAAGTTTGGTCTTTTCTGGGACCTCTCTATAACAGAAGGTCTAAGCAGATCTATTTCAAAGCTGTAGCCAGTTAAGCTTCCCTCCCTCCATGAAGACAGGCCAGAGCAGAATTCATTGTAGGTTCAGTAGCTGTGTTGCATAAATTGTCTCTAGTTCCTCCCTGGACTACAGAGTCAGTGGAGCTCTGCACTTTCTGTAGCAGTGGAGCTTATGACAGGATCAAAGTCATCATGATTTTGCATATATTTGATGGCACCAATGTTAGCAGCAGCCCAATGGAACCAATCTGCTGTGTGGACAGCAAAACTATTGAAGCTTGATTTCCTATGGTTATTATACTTCTAGATCTGTTCCCTTGTCTCCACCACTTTAAAAGCTTTGGCCGTCTCTTCTCTTTTCCCTTCAGTTATCTCACCTGACCCCCAGTTCTTCATAAAACCATAGAATAGTTAGGGTTGGAAAGAACCTTAAGACCATCTAGTTCCAACCCCCCTGCCAGGGGCAGGGACACCACAGGGTAACTGAACTGCGGCTCACGCAGTTCAGTGAATCACGGCCAGTGATTAACTGGACAAACGGAAGCCGGCTGTGGAGTTCATGCCATGCGCTTTCTTCCTGTGGAGGGCACTGTCTTGCATTTCTTTTCTTTTGTCAGTCTCTGATGTTCACACAACCGTATAGTAATTTAATATTTGCGAGACTGTCACCACACATCAAATTTTGATACCTGCTAGTAGGTTCAAAGGTTCTTGGGGTGAGGAAAGGTTGACTACCCTATAAGCAGATACTATGCAGACATAAATCTAACTTGGGGGGGGTGGGGAAGAACCTAACCTGTAGGAAAATGTATGCGTACATACACACAGTAAACACAGTCAAAGTAAATGCAGTTTCTGTAACTAGTATTTGGCTTTGTGCATTGCTTTGCCTTCTCTTTGCTAATGAATGTAATCCTGCTGAAAGTGATAGATTAAAAATCAAAGGAAAAGAATCCTCTGCTTCCCTGCCAAACCAGACAGACCACTGCAATGGTAGCTTGTTGTCTTACTGGTTGTGAATATTTTGTCCTTGGCTACCATTAACATTGCTTGCAGCTGGGTATGATTTGCTGATTCACTGGATGACTATTTCTCAGTTCCTCTGTTGGGACTTTTACTGGTAATATAGTTTAGTGTCTGAAACAGTAGGGAAAAGCCACTTTATTCTTCATAGCTTGAGGAACAAGAAGACTTGACTTCTTCCCAGATTTATGCTGGGATAAGTATGAACTGTGTTATGAAGAACTTCTTAAAGAGGAAGAAACAAATACCATAGTTGCCTTAATGCAGTACCTCTCCTAGCAAAGGACTGACTAAAAAAAAGTAGTTCATGCTATGCAAAATATATTAAAAAATATATTAAAGGTCTGAAGGTAATGAAGGCTTTTCTGATGTTTTCATTGTACTCTAGAGCAAGTCCTGCCAGCACAAATCTCACCTTCAACTTATCTTTCTAATCTGGCTGATGTAAGTGGGTTTTTTTTAGAGCTCAGAGTTAAAAGCTGCCGAAGGACAGTAGAGTATTTTGTGCCAGCCAGAAATTCTCGATTTCAAAGTACAGTTCTAGCTTATGAAAGAAACCAGTTAGTTTTTATGTACACTAAAATTTAAGCCTCTAGAAACCATTTCCATAAGATGGGGCTCAGATACTTCATCTTTATCATTACTGGAAAATACCAGATGCACAAGATGCGTATCTCATGCATATAACATACCAGATGTTTTTCCATGGAAGTTTGTGTGTTATGCTGTATTTATTTTCCACTGAGTCTTTTCAAGCAAAATCTACCATGGTTAGTAATGGGCAGGTTTGTTTATTTTAATTTTATTTAATGTGGAATTTTACATACTTTTCAAAGATAACTGCTTTAAATTTTTCAGTTTATTTGGGGCTTTCTTTTAGACATTAATTTCGTTTGTTTCTTTTTTAAGTAGTGAAGCATTTGTAACTCCTTTTTACAAGTATTCTCACCATGATAGATGGTGAAGTGATGTAGGACACATAAATTGAAATCTTTACAAAGTGACATACGCATTGAACCAAAAGCCCACAGAAATCCACAAGCATTCTTTCCATTTCATGGGCAAGTTTAACCCAGTGTGGGTTTGTAGTATAGAGTTCATTATATGGCATGTATATGTGTGAATTCTGGTTATTTTATAAAGTATTATTTCTGAATATTCTAATATGCAGTGGTTGGGTACATATTTATTAGTGTCACTGTATTAGCTAAGAGAGAGATTGTTGTTTGGTATATCACATTGATGTATCACATTAACTGTGATTCAGAGGCCTTTTGAAAAGAAGAGATCTTTTAATTAAATTTAAATAGATTTTACACCTGACTCAGATTTTTATTTTCTACAATGTTTTACACTAGCAACTGCTTTAACAGAAAACTTTGTACTTTAAGTAGGGTACAATTACATTTCCTTTCTCTGAACACTGCTTTGGCTATAAATGTGTAACTCTTTGTGATAAGGATACATTCGGACAGTTTGTATGCAGTGCTACAGTTTCTCCATTTTTGCTAATCCTCATTTTCATAGCTACAAGAACAGCAAAAGAAGTTCCTGAGCAAGCCTAACAGGCTGTAATCCATATCTTCACACAGAGCCTCACTGGAAGAGGCTTTTTGCAGGGGTTACCTCACACTGATTGCTGGCCATGGGCCCCAGGCTTAGCCATGTCAGCAAACTCGCTTGGTACTGGATTTGGCTTTTAAACTCACTAAGAAACCATTTATGTATATAGATAAAGAGATACATATACATATTTATACATGCCATTGTACCCCCATTCCTCTCTGTCTGCCTCAGTTATGCAAACTTGCAGTTTTCTCTCAATTTCTTACCTTGGGCAAAGAAAACATTGTAAATTACTCTGTATTAGTCATATTCTGTATTTTGGTCCTCAGCTGCAACCCTTTTGTTCACATACCAGGTTATGTAACAGCCTGCAAAGAATTTTTTTTTACATGTTTTGTCATGATTCCTCTATTCAGAAAGCATTTATTTGTTTGTTTGTTTAGGGGATATCCCTGGCACCAATGAAACCAAGTAGAAGGAAGGGGAATGATCAAGGTGTAGCTTCTCAAAAACACAGCTCCAAGAAAAGGAACTACAAGCAAAGCTTCAGAACATGGTCACATTCTTAGTGTGTGTGTGGTGGGCAATGTTGAGTTACCACAGTTTAGGGAAAGACTGCTTTTATGGCTGCAGTAAATGTAGTCTGTGACTACAAAGATCAGCTTTCTCTTTTCAGTTCACAAACAGTGACTGGAAATGATTTGAAATAGATGTTCTCTCTAAAAGCATTTGTAGTCATTTGCCAGAAAGTCTCCATCCAGATTAAATCATTTTATGTGGAGCTGACATCTGGTTTATTACAGTGATATTTTGTAATTAACCCCACAGTATATGAGCTGGTAGTTCTCTATCTCTTAATTCAGCAAGATGACTGGAGGCCTGCACTCCTGGTCTCAGACGTGGTTTTTGTCTGTGGTGAACTACTCATAGGGGATATTCTGAAAGATGAAGACTGTTGAAAATCCTTCCAGAGACAGATGATAAACAAGCCTTCTCCCACCCAGGTTACCTCCCGTATCTTTTGTCTCCTACTGCCTCCAGGAGCAGCCTTTACTGTAGGAGATGACAGTGACCTCAATAGCCTTCATATCCACATACACAGATCACACTGCATTAGTACCTTAGCATGGCAGGGGAATGACCTTAAGAGAGCACAGCCTTCCACATGCACTGGTGTCTCTACCACTTCTATGAGGACTCAAAGTAAATGGGTCAAACACCCATGGTGCTCCCATTCTTCTCTGTCCTCAATTATGCAAACTTGTATTCTTAATTTCTTCCCTTGGATAAAATAATGCCTTTTTTTTTTTTTTTCTTGAGAAATGAAGGATCCTCCCTCAGAAAAGGGAGGTACATATCAGAAGATGTAAGCAATGTGTTTGTCCTGTGATACCCAGTTAATGTCAGTGTCCTGGGCAGAGACAGCCCGTGTGTGCTTCGGAGAGGGATAGCCCATGGAGGCTGCTTGTGTTACTGACTCTGCTTGGACTGCAGCCCAGTGCGAGCTCCTGTGTACAGAGCACCCTCACCCCAGCTCTTTAGTCCTCAGACAACTCCACTGCCTCCGGGTCAGTTGAGGGCTGATAAACACCCCACATCCTAAACCAGCCTTTCACTTTCTGCCTTGATTACTGCCCTCCCTTAGCTTAACACGGCTCAGTTGTCGCTCAGGAAGTTATTCTCCCTGCCTTCGTTTTTTTGCCTCAATACTTAGTGCGGGGGGCTTGGGGAGGTGGGGGGGGAGGTGGGTACGTTTATGTTGTTAAGCATTTACGCAATTTAATTCGTATATAATTCCAGAAATTCCAGAAATGATGATGCTGAAGGGATGATGCGAGTGGCTGCGGCAGGCACTACAGGTAATAATTTAATTCCTTGTGCTGCAATACGTGTTTGGAACTTCGCAGGCGCAGGAAGCACTATGACTGTTGAGTTATTTGGTTGTTTAGAGTCCACGAACGCTCCCCAAACCCTATTCTTAAGCCAGACGCACAGCCCGTGGCCCAGCGGAGGTGCATACCTACCATCCACAGCTTCAGCAGAGCACGTAAGTAAACGGACTGCCGCCCCGTCCTGCTCGGAGCCCCGTCCGCCCTTGGGGAGCGCGGCGGCGGCACGGGGCGGGCAGGTGCCAGCTCCATTCCTTCCCTCAGCGTCTCTGCTCGGCGGCTGGGCCCGGCGGGGGGGGGGCGGGCGGTGGAGG
Source organism: Pezoporus wallicus (assembly GCF_028554395.1). Classification (NCBI taxonomy): domain Eukaryota; kingdom Metazoa; phylum Chordata; class Aves; order Psittaciformes; family Psittacidae; genus Pezoporus; species Pezoporus wallicus. The sequence continues at coordinate 948,014 of NW_026640647.1, forward strand.
GTGCGCGGAAGCACCGCCCCCAGCAGCCGCGGCGGCAGGAGGCGGCGACGGGCGGGGGCTGCGATGCTCTCAGCTGCGCGCCCCCCCCGGAGCCGCCCCCGGGCGAGGTGAGTCAGCGGGGCTCCGCGGTGCGCAGGGGGCTGGGCCGGCAGCCAGGCCCGCGGTAGCCCGGTCGCCGCCGCTTCCCTTGACCGCGCTCCGCTGAGCGCTGGCAGCGGGCGGGCCTGGCCGCGGGCCGGCGGGTACCGACCCAGGGGTTGCTGCGGGCCGCGCTGCGCCGCGGGGTTGCCGGTGGCCGAGGCGGCTGGCGGGCCGGCTGTGGCGCATTTCAGCGCTGTCGGTGGGAGCCGGGCCGGTGAGGCCGTTCCTCTCCTAATCTGTGACCCGGCTGCGGCTTCCTCCCCGTTGGAGTGACGGGCCTTGTCCAGCAGCCGCCCAGGATGCTGCCGTTGGGCCCTGGTTTCAGCCTTTTCCTTCCCACCGTAACGGCTGCTGCGTTCAGCGCTTCCTTCCCGAGGTGTTGCCTGCGCCGCGCCGAGGCCGATCACCTGCTCCTCAGCTGAGCTGGGGGGTCGGCGTGGGCTGCTTCGCCCTTGTTGAGGTCCTCCGCGTTAGCTGTGGCTAAGCAGTGACCTCATTAGGGTGCCGGCCCTCATCATCGGAGCTCAGCGTTGTGGTGAGGCGTTACCACCGTACCTGCGGTAATCCGAAGCCGAATGTCCCGTGCCCGCCTGTGTGACCTCCATCCCCGCCGGTGGCCGCGGTCTGGGCAGTGTCCCATGGGAACTGGTGTCGCTGTGCTTGTCCGTGCTGCTAATATCTAGCTGTAGTGTTACGTGTGGCTGTCACTCTGTTTCTGAACCCTTAAATCCTTAAAGTACGATGTTTTTTAGTAAGCAGGTTGTCAGCTGCTCCTTTGCTTATTAAAACAAGCATAGGAACAGATGCTTGTTTAAGGAACTGGTGCTGGAGGTACCATAGGTGTTATGGATGCCTGTTAGATCCTAAGTTAGATGGAGTTTAAAGCCCATGTTTGGTCAGCAGCTCTAAAGTTTTAACAACAGGCTCTTTTAAAATGCTGTGTTAATGAGAAGTACAGCGTTGAAGAGTGATGAACTCGTAGTTTAACGAAGAGTGGCTGTACGAACATAATAGTGAAGTATCTCAGTCAGAACTTGCCCAAACATTCATTACATTACTGAGATACACAGGGTCTAGTTGTCCACTGTATTTAGTAATACCCAAGGGAAAAGATTGTAAAATGCTAGTTTTCCAGCTTGGTTATTTTTTTTTTTTGTATTTGTTTCCCTGGTTATTAATAGCGGACAAAAATGAAATTTATTGTTTGTATTCTCTGGAGACCCAGTAGGAAATAGGGGAAGAGGAAACAATTGTCTTTTTAAGGATGGTGCTCATGATAGCAGTCATAAACATAGTAAAAATCCTAAACAGATTTCAACAAAAGTATTCAAACAGGTGAAGTGAGACTATGAGAGCAAAAGCTGATGAAGTGAGGGGCTAATGAAGTGAGGAAGCTGTGGTGGATCACTTATGTAGCTGGTGCAAGGGCACAACTTAAATACAACCTAACATTCATCGTAGTCTTCGTTACAGCACCATGGGCCCAAGTGTATACAGCAGTGCGGGAGAGTGTGACGGGTGATGCGTGACACAGCCCAGCCCCAGCACCATGGGTTTGCCCCACGGCTGGGTTTGCTCGGAGCTGGCACAGCCCTGCTGCTCCTGCTGCAGCCAGGCTCTGGCCGTGGTGCAGCCGGTGCCTGCCTCCCTCCTCAGCGCTAGCAGCAGCTTTGCTTCTGGAGCCCTGCGGGCCTGACCCTGGGTGTTTTCCTGGCCTGTAGTTGAAAGCACGCTTGTTTGCTGTCACTACTGAAGTGTAAACCTCGGTGGTGTAGGTATGTCTTTGGTAAATTAAAAACTGGCTAAAAAGATGGAGTCTAATGCTGACAAGCTGATTCAGGAATAGAGTCTGCTAGGACACCTTAACTTGAACATATTTGGTAGAAAACATAATTGGAAAGCAGGAGTCCTAAAATGTGAGTTTAATGCTTTTTCGCTAGCAGATGAGGATCTGATAGTGTTCTTGTCATCTTTAATGTTAATGTTAAGCACTGTTGTATCAACTTAGCAACTTCAGACCTATCATAAAGTGCATTAAACCTATTATAAACTTGATCTTGACATATTTCAGACATACTGTCGTTTCTCAATCTAGTTGACTAAATGTGTCAAAGTATGTGGGGTTTTACATGCAAATTGAATTAAGTAGAAAAGCCTATCGACCAACACATCAAGTGAGTGCATGTCAGCAACACAAAATAAAGCCATTTTGAGTTAAGTGGTTTAGAACGAGGTGGTTTCACTTCATGGAAGCCCTAATTGTGGTGGTTAATGTTACAGCACTAGTATTTCACTTCAGACTTGAAAGAAATGTATTTCCCAGCACTGAGTTAATTCACTAAATGTAATTTATTCCTGATTTTATAAATTCAGAGCAAGGTGTCAGTGCAGGGGCCTCACAGGAGGACTGCACACCTTTAGAGAGCAGGGGATGGTGATGTGGGGCAGGTGGGTCAGCCTGTGTGAGTTGGTCATAGGGCTTGGCAGGGGACAACTCTTCCAAGGGCTCTGCTTGGAGGTTGAGCTACATGGGAGAGGTTTGGGAACATTATGCAAGAGTAAATTAAGCCTATGTACTTCTCTGTCATGAAGTAAGTTGTTTGCATAAAATCCTCCTCCTTTTTGGCATGGATGCAGGTGACAGTGCTGGGCTGCTCCTTAGGGGTGAAACCTCCTTAGAAAAGGAAAACATGGTCTATTATTCATGTTTGTTACAGCAATGCCTTGCAGGCTTGCTAGATGCAGGGCTTAATTCTGAGAGATGCTGCACAGATCCTGTAGCAGAAAGTCTTTGATCCAAAGGTTTTGTAGTTTAGATTAATGAGACAAGGGGGCTGAGGAGGAGATACTGTGCATGAGCAATATGATGGATGCACTTGTGGCAGTTGCACCAGCTGGGGGATGAGTGAGGTGAGCTTTCTTTAGAAGATGGAGAGTTTTTAAGTCTGCTTCTCTAGCACAGACCTATTCTGAATCAAACAATAATTAGTGACTTTAGAAAAAAGGTTATTCAAGAAACATGTTTCCTATGAGCAGATTTAAAACTCTTAGCATGAAAATTTCTTGTGCTGGCTACAACATCAACTTTGCTAATCTGTGAAAATCTGAGAGGGAAAAATAAGATGTGATGCCATGTTGGGTGGCATTGATTTACCCACACAGTGCAAACAGCAAGCTAGTCCGCTCTGTTTTTACAGGTGCATGTTGCTTCAGAGATCAACTAATGATTCCTGGTTTGAAATTCTATTCGTAGAGTATGTATTCTGAGACTGTATAAATAAAAATCTACAGAGATTTTTCTAGGGATTTGATGTGTTAAGCTACTTTTGATCATTCTCACTGTCTTCTGATTAACTGTCGTGGGTTGTTTTGTTTGTTTTGGTTTTGGTTGGTTGGTTGGTGGGTTGGTTTGGTTTTTTTTACATTCATTATATATCCAAAGCCTGATTTTGAGGCTCTGCTTTGTGACTTTTAATTGTACTTCAGTCCTCAAATCCTAATGAATGGAACATTTATGCTGAGTTAAACTTTGTTTAAAAGCAGCAGTGTTCCTTCCCCTCAAATCTAACTTTCTGCTGGAATGCGAGTGAAGTTTTAATGCCATGATGTTTTCCCTGAGAGGTTTAGGGATTTTCTGACCCACTCTGATCTGTTCATTAGCTTTATTTTCTTTCCTGAGATGTGGTGCAAAGCAGGTGTTCTGAGATGCTTTGGTTTTTTTCTCCAGGTTTTGGGAAGAGTGGCTCCAAGGGGAGAGCTGAGTTTTAGTTACTGTATTTTCCGTATTATAATTTTCTTTCGTTTTATAGTTAACTTCTCATAACATCAGATTGTCTTGAACAGATTAGCTTTTTATCCTTTCTGAGCTTGAAATCCTCTTAATTCCTAAGAGAGCCAGAGTAAATGAGGATCAGTTTAAGAAATTAAAAAGCCAAGAATGCCAAGAAGATCCTTAACTGTATGTAGAATACCCGTGCTTGCTCCTTCCACCTACCTGTGTAAGAGCCTTGTTAAAATAACCATTGCATTGTCATCACTGAATTCCTTGGGACACGTGATTTTTCCTCTGTTCATCAAATAGTTGCTCAAAGGTACAAGTCTGCAGGAAAGTTGCTGTAACTGTTAGCAGAAGATGGTTGGACAAAAGATGTGTTGATGTAAGGGTTTGAAAGTGTATTTTGACTTGCTGGAGGTAAGATGTGAACCAAGTGACAGCAGTCAGTATCAGGAAAAATAATGGATTCTAGTATTTGCATATCTGTGCAAAGCCTGAAGGAAGAATAGTCTTGTGGTTGAAAAGTATATTCTTTATATGTGAGAAGTGCCTGCACTTGTGCATGAGCTGCTGAGAGGCTGAGTGATGTTGCAGAATTAATCCTCGGCCTGAGAAAGCCAGATTGGCCCCAAGCTTTCTGGGCAGCTCTGAGCAAAGGGCCTTGTGCTCCTGGGCTGGTAGAGTCATAGGCTGGGAGGAAGTGGGCAGTTCAGGTTGTAATGAAGACTTTTTCCACTGTAGCCATGTCAGGGGTGATGGGATGGTGCAGGAACAAGGACTTGGTTCCCTGTTGTGAGTTCTGTACTGGTTTGGAAATGTAAACCTGTGGGAGTTCAAAAGCTTGCTTGTCTGCTGAAGGACTGAGATGCTTTCCTGTGATGTGTAACTGCTGCACTGTCCGCTTGCTACTCCTTTTCTCTTGCCCTTTGAGGGGCTTTCTCAGTATCTTTGAAGAAGTTCCTTCTTAGGGCTTTGTTGTATGTGTGTACTTGTCTAGTTTAGGGAAGATAGCTTCAAAATTGTTACTCCTATTTTTCAGAGTGATGTTACCACTCTGCAGCCTCTCTGGTCTTGCTTGTCCTGGCTGAACTGATGACAATCAACAGGTCTCTACCAAAACTTCATGCTTCATTCTGCCTTGATGAGTTAAAATCTGTCTTCACACTGAAATCCGTTCTGTTTACTGTCTAAACCTTTCTTCCTTGCTTATACTCTGTTGTTCGTTTTAAACTTGCTGGTAGTGCTGTCTTCTATCCTCCTGTTGTCTTGTGGATTGGAAAAAAGGTTTTGCAAAGTGAAGATACAGTATTGGAAGGCTATGGTTAAAATAACCAGTAGATAACTAGTCTCATTTAAAAGGACATTGGTTTTCCTTCTGCTTTGATTTGCTGCATGTTCAGTCCCTGAATGGTATAGGTGTTTTTGCCAGTATAAGGAAAGCCCTGTAGATTACTTTTCTGTGGATTTTTCAATAACAATACCACTAGTTTGCTTTTCTCATTTTCAGTCATTTATTTTTAGTCTTTAAAAAGTTGCTAAATAAAATCACTTTCAAAAGCCTGACTCCTAAAGAAACTAGTGATCAAAACATTAAAGAATGCCATATGGCTTCTACTAGTCTTGATGCTGTTACATTTATGAAGAGTATATTCTGTGTTATTAATAATATTCAATGAAACACTCTTAGGGTAGGAAAATATTTACTGGAATTCCTGTGAAATAAACTTTTCATAGCATTCTAACCCAAGATGTTCTAGTCAAAATACTAGGATGGATCTTTTGGATTAATCCTTGCTCACAACAGATTAGAACAAGACGGATGCTGGGGCAGATACACGTTATGGAGGGAGGGAGGGAGGAAGATGCAGCAGCTGAAGTGTTTAAAGATGAGCAATATAACAACTTTTAACATACCTCCTATTCATACAGTGTACAAAATTGAAACCCCATTACAATGAAAAAAGGAAATGGAATTTGAAAAGATTGAATACTATTTGCTCTAAAAACCTTCAGTATAATTTATATATGGAATCAGATGGTTTGGAGGTCATATACAGGGATAAAGAACATAGCTGTGTTTTTTAATTCAGGGTAAGTTCAGTTACAAAGAAGTTGGCCTAATACACAGGTGGTTAAAATACAAGTTCTATCTTGTCACGTAATGGGGACAGGGAAGGAAATTTATTCTTCACAATTAAATGCTGTAAAGCTCTGATACAGCTACTAAGCAAGTTCTGCAAACAGATGAGCATATGCTGTTTTTGTTAGGACACAAGAACAGCACTGAAAACACAGTTACATCCCCTTGACATAAGTGGGGCCCTGCACAAGTTCTGGAGTCTTTGTTGTGAAAGCAGGCAAGGGATAAAGAAAATAAAAGCACAGATGATAACTGATTGATTTACTTGTTAGAAGGACTTGTTTTATGGATATAGAAGTGGAAAATGAGCAAATATATGAGTAAAAAACCCCACAGTCCTTCCAGCTGTCAGGTGGAAATGGCTGCCTGAATCAAAAATTGCTAGAGCTAACTAGACGGCTGCTGGGTTTTGGTTCATGTGGCTTTTGATGGTAGCAGGTAAGAGCAAGAAAATGTGGTTTCACATTGAACTGTTCTAACAACTTCATTAGGACTTTTTCTAATCTTTTGATACTTGAAATACTTTTTAAAATTGTATTGTCTCTGAAGGAACTGGAGAAAAAAGCAGTTTCTGTGTGTACTGGCATTGTTTTAACTTCTGAACTTGAATACATGAATATTTAAGGTTCTGAGATTTTTATGCAACCTTTTCTCTCTAAGTGAAACCAGAGATCCTCATAGGTAATATCCCATTGAAATTACATTTAGAATTGAAGAACACAAACCTCATGAGTGTTTGGGATTTTAATGGTGGTATTTTTAGACTTGTCTATCACTGAACTTTGTAAGGTTTTGATTATTTTAATGGACTGTTGCTTTCAGAAGTATCCATAGTTGGTTATATCAGCTGCTATGTGTTGGATCAGTAAGAAACAGTTAAATTGACATGCTTGTCAACATTAGGGTCTCTTTTGTGTTAATAGCTTTGCATTGGTTTGCAAATCCATTGTCAGTATTTAAATTAATTCTGAATAATAGCTAATTTAAAGGCACTGACTATATCAGTGCATGACTAATTTTAAGGGGATGATACTATGTTTACGGTTGAGTTTTGAAAGACTGCAATTTCACCGGAGTGTTTCTCAAGCAACTAAAGTGCAGACCTGCAAAAAAAATACTTGAAGTTCCTGGAGAAGGTATTCCTGAACCTAACTCGAATGCTCTTGGAGAAATCTCAGGTTCTTTTGGAATATAATGTTCTTTTCCTTGATCCTTGGAAAAGTTCCTGTGTGATAGGAACACTAATCCAAACCACAAAGGGATAACAAAACCAAAAAGAAACTAAATGTTCAACTTTCTCATAATGAATATGAGCTAATACTAGGTTAAATTTACAGATACTAATATAGAAGAAATAGTTGCCTAAGAGAATGATTTTGAGCTGGTAGTCTGCTGGCAGAGCTTTTCCTTTGTATTCCTTGAAAGGAAAGCTGCTGTTAGGTAGCTTACCTTATTAGTCTGTTGTTTTTAAATGAGAGAGCTAGTTGGTCAAATCAAAGTCTAAGTAGTGGTGAATGTATTTTTAATTGTTTCTTGTCCAGTCTTACAGTTTTCTGCAAAGGATAAATATGGGAAGCTACAGTGCAGTTACCTCCCAATCCACCTTTCTTCAGTTTCAGATTTGGGCTTGAAAAGGTCATTATAGGGTCTGTACTTAGTCCTTTAGTTTCATTGCTCCTGAGTCTTTGATACCTTTGAGGTTGTTATCCTAATTTTGAGAGTTCCTTGTTTTAACCTTAAAGCCCTATCCTGATTCCCATCTCTCTTGCCATTCAGCCAAGAAGCTTAAGCCTTCTACCAGTTTCTGCTGTAGTTGTGGAGCGTTTAGGAAATTGTGTTTCAAGAGGAGGTTGATGAACCTTTTGAAAGCTGTCATGAGGCTTTGGATAATAATTTGTTTTGATAATTAAAAAACACAGATATATATGTGGCTGCATTACTTAATTACAAAATCTTGGCTATCCTTTGGTATAGTAGGGAATACTGGGAATAAAACAGTTAGTCTTGGGGGAGAAAAGACAGCTTGAAAGAAAAGACTTGCAAATTCTAGCACATAATTGCCACAGTAACTTTGAATATATAAATTATTCCCTGTCCTAAACATGAAATATGTCTTACTGCACAATATTAAAGCTGCTGTTGGGAGAACTTCACAGAATTGGTCGTAAACCACATTTTTATTGATGCTATCACGTACCACTAGTCTAGACAAATGGCCTTCCACACCCCGATGGTGCGTTTATTGCTCAGGGATGTCACTTATAAAATAGAAGCTGGCTTTGTCCTTGATGACTGTCATTGCAGGTCAGTTCCTGTGTGGTACCTTAACCACGTTGTCTTTCATTTGTTCCCAGGGTAGCCTTGCTTCCTTGAGAGAATATACAGATACTGGATGCTTTTGGTAAACCATGGCAGCTGATGATAAGGTTGCCATTTTGACCGACGACGAAGAGGAACAGAAGAGGAAGTATGTGCTTGCTGATCCTTTCAATGGCATTTCCAAGGATCAAGATTTGCCACCCCATAATGAGTCCCCTTCAACGGAGACAACCACTGTCCCGGATGAGGAGCTAGATTGGTTAGAAAAGCACTGTGTCAAAATAAACAATGATCTCCTCATCTCAAAGGTCTTCTATTTTTTCTTCTATTCTGCATATGGCTCCCTCTACCCCTTGCTGCCTGTATATTATAAGCAGCTGGGTATGTCACCCAGTCAGAGTGGACTTCTGGTGGGCATCAGGTACTTTATTGAGTTTTGCAGTGCTCCCTTCTGGGGAGTGGTGGCAGATCGCTTCAAGAAAGGGAAGGTTGTCCTCCTGTTTTCACTTTTATGCTGGGTTTTATTTAACCTAGGGATTGGATTTGTTAGACCAGCCACCTTAAGATGCATACCAAGGGGCCTCCCCCCAGCACACCCCACCAATGCAAGCAGCCTTTTCACAACATCTGTGCAAAACATCTCATCTTCTCTGCTAACCACAGCCAGTACTGCATCCCCAAAAGCTCGTAGGAAGAGAGACCTGCTCGCTTCCAGCCCAGTCACTTTGGAAACAACAGGAACAGCTAATCCTGAAGTAACATTCCTGTTACCTACACAGAGCAATGATGTGGAGTTTGTCTTGGAAAACAGTACCCATCTGACTTTGAAAAACAGCACCACTAGCCCGGTCTCACCAGGGAACACGACTCCGAGTACCCTGCCAGCTGCTGTCACCACAAAGCCAATGCCTTCTGACCAAGCTGTGCTCATTTATGATCAACAAGAAGTAGAAGCCATCTTTCTACTCATTCTGCTGGTTGTCATCATAGGAGAATTTTTCAGTGCTTCCTCCGTTACTATTGTGGACACTGTAACTCTGCAGTACCTTGGCAAACACAGGGACCGGTATGGATTGCAGCGTATGTGGGGTTCTCTGGGCTGGGGGCTAGCCATGCTCTCTGTGGGAATTGGCATTGACTATACTCATACAGAAGTTGGCATTGAAGGTCAAGGATGTAAAGCTCCTGAGTACAAGAACTACAGGATAGTGTTCATCGTTTTTGGTGTTCTGATGACAATGGCGTTGATCGTGGCCACTCAGTTTCGATTCCATTATGCGCACTTCAAGCAAGACGAAAGTAAGAGAAAAGAGGTAGAAATCTCACAGGTGGACAGAAATGCCTCCAATGAGTCCTCTGATAACACTCCTACCAGTATGACCCAGTCACAGTCATTCAGTTTTTGGGACCTAATAAAACTGCTGTGTAGTATCCAGTACGGCTCAGTGCTCTTTGTGGCATGGTTCATGGGGTTTGGATATGGCTTTGTGTTCACCTTTCTGTACTGGCACTTGGAAGACCTGAATGGTACCACCACACTCTTTGGAGTTTGTTCTGTGCTCAGTCATGTGTCTGAGCTGACTGCCTACTTCTTCAGCCACAAATTGATTGAACTGGTTGGTCATATCAGGTAAGATGCTATCAATCATTAAAGAGCTATACAAAAAGATGCTGAATTTCAGGCTTAGCCTTATAATACAAAGTGAAATGTAAGCTGATTTTTATTTTAAAATTTCAAGTCCTGCTCAGTTATGTAGCTTGCCTGATGCAGTTTTTTATTGTTATTTTAGGAGCTGAAAATGCCCTGAAAAGCTTCCTTTGTGTTTGAGTTGCACATTAGTAGTGCATTGTGCCTGGCGCTGTAACCTTTTGCAGACAGTTCGGAAGACATCCTAGTTCAGTGATGCAAAGCTCTGTTAAGAGTTCTTTGCGAATCGCCACCCACTCAAAGACTGTTTTGACATACAAATACTGTTAATTTAACTTTTTTTTAACCTGTGAGTAGCAGCGTTTTGGAAAACTCGTGCTTTAGCCAGCTTTAGCATGCTTCATCCCTGGCGGTGTTCAAGGCCAGGTTGGGCAGAGCCTTGAGTGACATAGTCTAGTGTGAGGTGTCCCTGCCCACAGCAGGGGGGTTGGAACTGGATGATTTTTAAGGTCCTTTCCAACCCCAATCATTCTGTGATTCTTTGATTCTCCTTGTAGGGCAGTTCTTTGCCCCACAGTAGCCTGGAAGGGTGTCGCTTGCATCCTGAGAGGAGGATGATTCTATGAAGAAGTGAGGGGAGCACACCTCCTGTGCACATGTCCTGTGGATCAGTCTCTGGGTGTTGGCAGAATGAGGTTGCAGCCTGGTGGTGTCGCTTACAGTTCAGTTCCTTGCAGCTGCTTGTGTCAGCTCTTGAAGGGAGATGGCTGTGTGGGGCTTCTCCCATAGTTTTTGCCCTGTGTAAGTGAAACTGACTTCTTCCAACATGTTACTTAATGTATGTTGTTTTCTGCTAAACTCATAATGACTTAATTTTGCATATTCTAAATCCCTTCACTGTTCTTTAAGAAAAGATCAGGGGGGAATCTGAGTTAATGAAGTCATAAAGGGGTGGTTTTATGTTTACTCAGGTACTCTGTTCAACTGAGCACAGAGCTCTGTGCTGTTAGCATCATGTCCTTTCCAAAGGCCCTGTTTATAGTCATACAGTCACTGAGATGTATTTTTAAGCTCTCTGCACTGTTCTTTTTGTGCATTTTCTGTTCTGTAGGTTTGCTTTTTTTTTTTTACTCGGGTGAATTTTTTGATTCGACTTCTACTAAAAATGTTTGAGATGCTTAGCATGGTAATTTGAGAGATTACTTAAAAGATGCTTTCTTTCTTCCTCTGAACTGAGGAGTATCCCTTGACTTTGAGTCACTCTTTTAATCTCTGAATTTGACAATAATCAGTATATGTGACAACTTGCATGCAAAGGCTGGAGGAAGGATATGGTGATGGAGGACTGGTGAGAACAGACCACAGTCTTGATACCTAAAAATAGCTTGGGTGTGCTTTTTCTGTGTATATTGTATCTGTATATAGCACAGAATTCAGGCTTAGGCTTCAAGTAGAGAAAGAAGAAAAACCAAAGGAATGGTAGGCTTCTGAATAAGATGAAACAAAAGGGGACATGAGCATCGGCCAGTGAAAAGAAAGATAATGTGCAGGATTAAATCCTGTTCTTTTTGCTTCTTCTTTGCACTGTTAAGCCTATGAAGACAAGACTGGATCAAGATTAAGTTGTTTAAACACTAGCTCCTATTTGCGGTGAAACAAGATTCTTTATACCTGCACCTGGGAAATGCACATTAGTCATACTTTAATGTTACCTAATGCTTGCTTGTATTTAGTCATCACAGTTTATGAGCTGTCTCCTGTTTGCCTGCCTTCCTGTACTCTTTGAGCTGTGTTCAATGTATAGTTTGTTCAAGAGCAGGCAACCTTTTTTTAAAGAGGAAAGTACAGGAATTCATAGCTCATATTCTTTGATAGCTCTGTATATGTGTCTGCTGCCTTTTAGTACAGATGTTAATTCTTCCATTAATAAGAGCCAACTATATATCCTCTTTGGGACCATCTTAGCCAGAAGTATTCGGGAATAGCACTATATATTTTTTCCTATATTTATATATTTTTTTGAGCTATAATAGCTCAAAATTTCCTTGTTCTGGGTTAAGACTCCTAGATATAGACAGTCTTTCTGTATTATTTATTTGAACATTATCATTCAATCTTTTCTTCCTGTCCCAATTCTCTGGAGAAGGGCATGAGCATCAGAATTGCGGGTGCTGTCACAGTAGGAGGAAAAAATGCTATTGGCTGTCCTTTGTAGAACTACAAGAAGAAGGCCTTACACCCTTGTCAGATAGAAGTTCAGTTTTCCTTTTCTTGACTTGTGAAACTTTGTTTCTACCTTTGTATGGGGTGGCATATAGGACCCTTACAGTGTTTTGAAACCTATTCTATTTTCACTCAGTTTTTTGTTTTTTTTTTTAACTAATACTCAGATTATTGTCCAAGCATTTTAAACATGACCATGCTAAACAGGAGGTGATTAAAATGCCTGATTTCTGGCTTCATTAGCTTTACTGTTCATCCACATGTGCACGGCATGTGTGTATATGTTATACATGCTGCTAGTGTTTTTAACAGTGTATATTAGCAGGCCACTAGATTAATCTGGAGTAATGGTAGTGATGGGTTCATCTCAAAAGCTGTTCTGTCATAGTACAGGGGGGAGTATTGCAGATGTTAGAAGGGTATTTTTGCCTTCTCTGCTCCAGACACCTTTTGAGAGATGGCAGAGTAGAGTTTTGTTAGAAAATAAAGAGTTAAATACATCCTCAGAAAGTGTGGTGAAAGTCACAAGTTCTTTGAGAGGATATTGTGATGCAAAAGTGTACAAAACCAGCTGTCTAATATTTAGACACCATTGTTGAATGGTATCCTCTGTAGAAGCACCCAAAACTGCTACCGAGTTTAGGAAGATGATGTTACTCTCTGAAAATAACTTCCTGCTTGAGGTTAAGCTTGAACGTGTTTGTCTGACCACAATTCCAGCATGTGAGTTTTTATAGGAAGCAGAGACTGGTAGCAATGCCTGTAAACAGCTTACTCTCCTTAACATAAATATAGATTCAGTGCTTTAAGGGCTTAACCTGTAAATTGAGTACGGTGTCTCTGTGGATATTGAATATGAGGTTCATAAGGAACATCTGTTTGCATTTTCCATTTAGTTCTGATAAAGAGGCCAAGTGATCATTATAAATACATTTTTGAAACAACTCTAACTACACAGAAGCTCTTGTGTGATGTGCCACTCCAAAACTGTAATTGTAGAAATCTTCATAAACTGCAATTTACCTAAAACTCTGTACATATTCTAACAAATTAAAAGGTAGAACCTGGCTAAGTTGCTCATCTGTAACTCTGAATCCAAATCATTCTGCAAGTTTAACATAACAGAAAAGCCCTTCTAGCCGAGTGTGTTAGTGGTGATGCTATGGAGCAGGAGTCCTCTTTTCATCTCTGGCCTGGCTGTGACAGGGGATAGCTGAGGTGGGAAGAAATTTATTGAGGCACAGGCAAAGTTTTTGCTAGGCAAAAGTGAAATTAAGCTGGCAAGAACTGGTCCTAAACAGTTCTGGGCACATCTGTGCTGCTGATGGGGAAAACCGATTATATGGTATGGCAGTTCTTTTGTATTCCCAAGAGTGTGCAACACCCTGGTCTATACTGGTAAGGGAATGAAGAAAGGAGCCTGCAAACCTTGCATGTTTGCTTACCTTCTGTGGCAAATGTGTCTTAATATACTTAAGAAATGTGATTGTAAATAATTACATCAAGTTGTGGCTATGAAAGGAACTAGCAGAAGGCATTAATTAAAGGGGAAGATGAAATTTATGATGTGTGGCTCAAAGAACAAGTTTTTTCTCTTTACTGTATCATAATGATTTTTTTCATGGCTTCCCGTGTTTTCTTCAATGAATGCTTGGGCTTGCATTGCCTAAAAGCAGCTTAAACCAGCTATTCATGTACCTCACATGTATCTGGAAGCAACACAGCTTGGTCTGATGCATGTTTTTGGGTGGGGGGAGCTTCCTGCAAGCTTACCCAACTTGCTGAAAGTAAAACAAATTGTCTACTGTAGATCTATGTTGTTGTGAAATGCGTAGCTCTGAATGCTTTTTGGTCTCAATGACATGATGAAAACTATGGTACTGGTTTTGTAGCTGTCAACATACATGTTTTGAGGCCTCAGATGCTGACAGGATGCTGCATCTTTTTGATTGCATCTCACTCTAGATTTTTCAGTGGCTATGTACCACTTAATGAAATCTCACTCTGCTTTTGCAGAATAATTAAAAAGGCAACACAAACCTTGCCCTTTCACAGTGTCTGTGCTTACACCTTAATTGCATTTATTTCACTTGCGCAAAGCCAGGGGTCAACCAAGAAGCCATGTTTGGATAATAAATTATCCTTGTCCCTGTAAAAAAAAAACCAAAACAAAACACCAACCTTTAAGAAACTTTAAAGTTAGGAATAGCATCTTTTCTTAAGCCAAAAACATGTTTTGAATTAAGTTGCTCTTTCCTAAGATCCATCTAAAAATAAGAGATAGGTAGCTGGATGAGTAAGCATCCTAGAGGTAAGCTAAGCTGAATCTGAGAACAGAAGGGAAAAGTAATCAGGTTAAACATGCAGTGGGAAATGCACTGCACAAATAGTCTTTGTGTTTCATTGTTTGAAAACTGTTACAAGAGCTTCTTTTTCCTCTTCATTTTGAGATGCAGCATCTGCTGCTTTTCAACAGGATCATCCTGAGGCATGTTGTTATAAACCATATTGCTTCTGTGGGATGTGTTTTTAGAGTAGTTCTGAGCAGTTTGCAGATACTGGGACTATAAACTTACATTAATTGGGGTAAAATTAATTCATCTAATACAAACCTGCACCAGGCTTACATTAAAGTGGTAGAATGAATCCCTGAATGATTAAAAGATTGTTTGGAAGGGATGTTGTATGTGCTTAGAAATGGTTTCTCTGAGATACAATCCAGAGTAGAGCATGATAGAACTACACAGTGTAAAGGGTCAGTGAATTTGCTGTCCCTTTGAATTTTTTTATTTCTAATCTTTTTTTTTTTTTTCCCCATTAGGATTTTGAAGAGACTCTTTAGCCTTAGTTTGAATACATTTGGAGTGGGCGAGAGGAGAGTGTGTGTTTGGTTGTAGGACTTAGACTGTATTTTGCGTTGATCATATGCTTTAGACTGGCAAACTGTTTTGTACATGTACAAATAGCTTCTGAAGCAGTAAGCTATAACATACTAAAAAAAAAAAAAGAAAGTGCAAGCTATCCTGACTTCTCTTTTCCTTACTTCCTTCAGAGTGCTTTACATTGGTCTTGCCTGTAATACAGCTCGATATATTTACATCTCCTATCTGGAAAATGCTTGGACTGTTCTCCCAATGGAAGTACTTCAAGGTAAGGCAGTGCAATAATGCCCTTCCAACATAAGATCAGGTTCTTACATTTAGCTTGTTTTCAGGTGAACTGTGATAAAGTAAAAATCATGTATTTCTCTATTTTTGTTGACCACAAATGCTCCAGAAGACACAGGTTCATAAAACATCGCTGTTTGTCTTGGGAAATACTTGACGTCAAAAGGGTGGCTTTGCATCTGATTGTGCGCAGTTCTCTGTTTATTCAAACAGAACTGCGTGAGACCAGCACACCCTTTAACTAAACAAAGAGACAGAAGCACGACCCAGGTACACGCCTACTGCAAGTCCTGTTTGGTGGAAAATGTGAACTTCATTAAATGCAAAAAGGCTCTTGAAAGGACTCTGGGTCATTCTGTCTTCGTTAAAATACTTTGTAGTTTTTCATAGTTATTGTTCGATCAGTACCTTTAGACTGCAGAATTGTTTGTTATGAATAGCTAGAGAGGAATTTCTTTCAATAGCTTTGTGCTAGTATAGCTTCTTTAAGATACCATTTAATTTAATTAAGAGGACAGAGGTGTGGTCTGTGAAAAGCAGATTGAGCCCTGTTTTCAAGTCATGTTGTCCCAGAAGTCTCTAAGACCTTTGTGATGTTAAAATACAAATTGTTCTAACTTAGGTTTTGCAGCATTTTTTTGTTTGTGGTAGGTATCACTTTTCAAAACCAGGAAAAACCTAAACTCTCTTACTTTTTGTTTCTTCGGTATTTGAAGAATACTGAAGTATTTGGTTTTATAAGCTTGCAAGAGAATAGTTAAAGTGCAGAAAATGTTTTCCTGCCTTTAAAAATAATTGCACTGTCTTTGTTAAAGCCAGGGGTTTGGGTTTCTGCAGCGCCACCTGGACTGTTTTCTGTAGGTTATACGTAGAAGTTTTATTCCTCTATATGCATAATTTGAATTTGCATTAACTTTTTCCACTCTATTTACAGAAATCTTTTTAAGGTAGATTTTAACTTGAGCTATAAAATGTCATTGGAGAACACTGTGTAAATCTCTAAGCATAGAAAAAGATCTGTTTGTGTCCTAGCTCTTTACCTCCCTGATTAACAAAACCAATTTGTTGTATTAAAACTGCCACAGCAGCAAGCTTCTGAATTTTGTTTTAAAAAAAAAAAAAAAAACAAGCCAAAGCTGTTGAGTTGCTTCATCATTCATACCAAGTGTTAAAATATGAAAATGTTGCAAAGAACCTGAAGGATGTGAATGTGTTACACTCTTGCCTGCTTAAACATCTAGGGGGAACAAATTACTAATCCAGAGCTTTGGATATTGCCTTCTAGGGAATTCTGTTTTAAAGATACCTCAACAGAAATCACAGGAAAAAAACCTGTGTTATGGCAACACAGACTAAGTTTGTGCCTGGAAGCATCTTATAAGTCATGACTGAGAAAGAAGTTTCTTTTGCTTTCAATCTTGTTTTTATTCTCCTGAAATTTTAATATGAATTGCATAATATGTAAGTTTGCCTTTACAGCAAGGCTGTGAGTGATCTGTTTTGGTTGGGTTTCTTTCGTGGTATAATCTTGAGTAATTTAAAGAAAAAGCTAAGGACCTTCAAAATAATACTTCATCATGAATTCGTCTGCCAGACTCTATCTAGCCACTGCTGAATCATGTATGCTTCAGTTATTGTTGCTATTTGCAGTTGTTTATAGTCAGCAAATGAGAAAGTTAAAACAAACACATAGAACTCTCCCCCAGCCCCGTGTTGCGTTCTGTGTGCACTTTTCAGCCTGCCTCTATATCATCGTTTGTTACTGTCCGTGAAGTCCATAAGTACACTGTGTGTCTAATAACTGCCACTACGTTTGTTACATTCCAGTAATCTCACTCATTTGTTCCTGAATGGGAGATTGAATTTTATCTTTTTATAAGTACTGCTAACTCCCCCCTCCCCGCTTTATTCTTTTCTTCTCCTCACTTTTACTGATTTTAATCTCTCCTTGATTCATTATTTCTTTTGCAGTGGTTACCAAATCCTATTTCTTTGGGCTCTGCTTTTTTCCCCACATATCCATTGAATCTGTCAGTAGGGATAACAGGTATAACCTTAATGAAATTTGGTGAGGTAGAAGCTCTTGTTTTTGTTAAATGAGTTTGTTGACAGAGGGCGGTAGGAGTTGTAGCTCCTTTGCATGTGTAGGGGTTAGAAGTATTTAAAAACAGTGAAAGAATAGATTGTGCAGAACACATGGATACCATGTGGGACACATGACTGCACCATGTTGATAGGACCTTTAAATCCCTTAGTGAAGTCCTTGTTATTCTTTTAGACAACTTTTTCCCAGGAAGCTGTCAAATTCCATGTGAATTTCAGTTCTGTGAGCTGAAGGGGTTTTAAGTTTGAGCTGAATTTTGTACATAATTCAGTTGCAGCTGAATTTTGTAAAGAATTTCTTTTCTTTTAATATATTTCTGCAATATGAGGGTTATCCCCATGTGCTGTGCTAAAGGGCATGGAGAGAGTTCTGGAAGATAACTCCCCAGACTGCGTCTGTTGATTGTATTGAGAACAATTGCTGTCTGTAACTGGAACGGGGAGGACTCTTTTAAGTGCATTGCACTGTCAGAAGAGTAAATGAGGAGATTTAACCTTGCTTCTTAGTTTAGAGTTCTGAATAGGTATGCTGCATCGACTTGCACATGCAGTGTATGAAAAGAAGAGCTTAGGCTGAATCTTTAATAGCTGAAAATGTCTAGGCATCCTCATAGGGAAATGGTAAAATGTGTATATATATATATATATATATATATCTACCTGCAAACACACAGGCAATCTTGTTCATTTTGCAATTAACAGATTAAGTTTTGATCCACTAGTTAGCTTGCAACTTATTCTTGCAAAGCAATGGTCCAAATTCTCTGGTAACAGCTATGCTAGCTCACCAATTTACATAACAGGGATTTTGTAATTTATTGATAACCTGAAAATTAGCTGTTTTCACTTGGCAGTTATCCAGCAAACTCCAAAACAAGTATTGTTCTACGAAGTGACTCCTACTGATGTACCAGCAACACAGTTATACCTAGAGAGCAAAATGCTTGGGCCTTTAACTGGCAGTAATGAGGATATATATCTCTCCTGAAATAAATTTAGCTCCCTAAATCTTCAGCTCTTGGTTTGTATGTAAATTATCCTAACATTGCTAAACATTGTTATTCTAAGCATAACCCTGGGGTTGTTCCGTTTGTTGGAATGATAGTCCAGATGTTGAAATGACAGTTAGTGGTTTTGCAAATGATGTCACAATATATACATTGTACACAACTTCTTAAAAGAATCATGGTTAGCAGTAATCCAGACCAGACTTCTTACAGAAGTTGTTGTAAAAATTGGCATGGATTTGGTTTCAGAGGAACTGGGAGCACTATGTTCTGTCTGGGTTGCCTTGTAAAGGTGAAAACAGCCGAGAACCTGTTGGTTAAGTTATGGGCTTTTGTTTTCAAACAAATACAGGGGTGTTGTGCTTCATGGTTCAAATAATTTCTGGTGTGTTTTTGATTTGTAAGGCTTTAAAACGGGACTTACTCTTTAATAGTTGATAAAGCTGAATGTTTTACATTAATTGATAGCTTTTCTAAAACAAAAACACATTAGACGAGATTAGCTTTGCTTTGTTATTGGGACAGTTCTTGGTTGCTATTTTCAGTGCATACACGGGTCTGCATTTTAAAAAAGTAGATATTCAGTGAGTTTTAAAACTGTGAGCTTTTTGCTTGGAAAGTCTGAGTTTTAAAGCCTTAAACTGTAAATGGTAAGGTAAAATGCTCTGATCCTGATGTAAGCTTTTTATTTTTCACCAAGGTGATGTGCTGTTACCAAAACCACCTCTGCAATGTATAAAGGTGAAAGGTGGCCTTTACAAACCCAAAGCTTGAGAAACTCTCATTTAGCTTTGGAATGAAATTGGACATGTAGGGATATGTAACATGGCTATACCTGACCTGTACCCATTCCAGTCAGTGCTATTTATCATTTTACACCTAAGCAAAATCCAAGCTAGTCTGTATGCTACAAAATCCTGTATTTTCTTGCTCTTAGCAGTCTTCAGCCTCAATGGCTAATTAATTACTAAGTGTCCAACTATTCATTAATAAGTCAAATGTAGAGGACAGAAACATGTTGACTGAATCATCAGTGGTGTCAATGTTCTTTTAAACTGAGGCAGTAGAGCTGACGCATTGGTAAGCTGTGATGACTATTTTTAATACCACTTAAATAAGAAAAAAGTATTCCCACTCAATCCGAGGGTGGCAAAATAGTTCAGGCTTATTCAGTGTGTGATGAGCTAATAAACTGTTTTGCTTTTCCAACTTCTCCACAACCCTGCCTTTTCCTGTCCTGTCCTCCATACTCCACAAACCCCCACCAAGCCGGTGCTCAAAGATGAGGGCTCCGTCTAAAGCCTGCTTCTGTGTGCTGATGATGATCATTCATGGGTCATTTGTGCACAGCTCATTTCCCCCTAGAATCATGGAATCATAGAGTGGTTTGGGTTGGAAAGGACTTAAAAGCTCATCTAGTTCCAATACCCTGCCATGGGCAGGGACACCTTCCACTAGACTAGGTTGCTCCAAGCCCTGTCCAGCCTGGCCTTGAGCACTGCCAGGGATGGGGCATTAGCCATTCCTTCTGCTGCAGTGGGAAGAAATATTGTAACCCTCAATCTACAAGACGTGCCAGAAGGAGACTTCCAAAACTTCTGCTGTGGCACTGGGGCTGTCTTGGAACTGTGGCTGTTGTTTATAGCAGCAAGGCCCTTGGCTGCGCCAGTCCCGAGAGCGGGAGTGGGTGAAGTGGGAGGCGGCAGCAGCGTGCTGCAGCTCCTACGCAGGATGCAGTCATCGCAGGAGGAAGGGCATGCTGACTCTGCCTCTCAACAGCAGGCGTGAAAATCTGTATCTTTGGCCTACCCTGAGGAGCTTGAGTGCTTTTTTTTGTCCAGACCATTCAGTGCTAAATGCAGAGTGTGTTGGTGTTGAGTTCAGAAAGAGTTTGCTTGGGGGTGGATGGTTTAGGGGGGAGTGAGAAGGGCAGGAGGGGATTAATTCTTGCCTCTGGAATGGCATGGATATCTTTGATACTGTTCAGATTTTATGACCTTGCACTGCCTTCATGGTGGCAGTAAGGAGTCTGTTGAGAGGCATCAGTGCTTAATTGCTTGCAGTTGATGAAATTATAACTGTATTTCAGATGCCCAGGGTCACTCTCAAGGGGACAGGGAATCTGGTAGGGAGACATCTAAGGCACTTTACTTAATCTTCCGAGGGACTGTGTCTCAAGAAGAGAAGTGAGGTCATCTTAGAGGGAGAAAGAGCTATTGACAGACTCTGCAGAAGGAGTCATCATGTCTCCCTGTGGCTTGGTTGCCAGTATCACATTACCAAAAGCTGATCTGTATTTCACAGAGAGCTGTCAGTAAAGGGATTTTTTATTTTTTTTTTTGTTCTCCAACATGTGCTCCAGTTGATGAGTGCAGTTGCTTTGATATTGCATTGGAACACTGTGAACTCTTTGCTCACGTTTCGTCTCTCTAGGTGTCACTCATGCAGCTATATGGGCAGCCTGTATTTCATACCTTAGTGCAGCAGTGCCTCCGGAGCTGAGAACATCAGCCCAAGGAATCCTGCAAGGTCTCCACTTGGGTCTAGGCAGAGGATGCGGGGCTATGGTTGGAGGCGTTTTGGTCAATTACTTCGGTAAGCAAAAATTGCTTTTAAAACTTTCATCTTATTTATTGAAGTTACATTTTTACTGAACTACCAGCTTTAAACTTATTTATGCTCAAGGTCTTGTTGTGCTTTAAAGAGTAATAATGCACTACATGTAAATTGTGGAATCATAAAACTGCTCAGGCTAGGAGGGACCTCAGATGTCCACTCCAGGCTCCTGATCAAAACAAGGTCACCACTGAATGCGGACCAGATTGCTTGTGGCTTTGTCCTGGGAGCATTACAGATTAATTAAATATGTTATGCCTAGATATTTTTAGTACTGTGTGAGCAAATCTCTAACCTGATCCATGAGTGAGATGAATCAATCCTTTGTGAGAGAATAGGTTGATACTATGCAGCCTTTCCATGAGCAAATGAGAATCTAATTACTTGGTTAAAAATCCTTTGCAAAGCCTGCTCAACAGCTGGAGGGAGGAAAATGTAATGAAACAGGCTAATAAGAGCCTACATGGGACAGTATGTACCCAAGGAGTGCATAATACTGACTCATCTTGGTACATTCTCAATTTAGAAGAAAAATAAATCTCATTACAGGTCCTGCTGCCACATTCAGAGGAATAGGGATGGCTTGTTTAGTGATTCTTCTTCTGTTTGCCCTGATCCAGTGGCTGTTGGTTCCTGATGATGAAGAAGGTAAATATTAATGTCTCTGAGACTCTGCAAAATTAGAACGAGTAAAGAAAGGTATCTCTGAAGCTTCTTCCTGCGGTTTTAATTCTGCATGTTTGGTGTCTTTACTCAGATTTTGACAGAACAGTTTATTTTCAAGTGGGAAGTCTTTTCCTGAGCAATGACAGTGTGCTGCTGCTGTAAGAAGGGTAGCACTGAGTTTTGGATGTCAGTAGGAGGAAAGTATAACATATTTTACCACCCATAAGTCCTCTTAGTTCTGGGAATCCCTTGGGTTAGTCTGAACATACAGCGAGTCATGTCAGTTGCATCAGTTCTTTATGGTCACCCTTGCCACTGCATGCTGTCATATTCTACCAGTCCAAACCATCACCTCTGCCAGAAACTGTAGAGATGGCTACGGAGGGCACAGACTTCTATAGCTTCCTGAGTTCTGTTACGGCACCCGAGAAATCTCCCCTCAGGTGGAACTTGAACTTTTTAATCTGCATCTTTATTGGTATAAAGGCTAACCAGAAAATGAAATAGTTGGTGCAAAGAATTTAGCATAAAGCTAATAATTACAATAAAACTGGAGCAAATTCTGCAAAGTCATGAATTTTTGAGCTTTTTACCCAAATGTTACTTTGCAATATAAGCTTTGAATATGAAATGAAAATGAAAGTTAGTTTTCTTTAGCTGGACTATTAAATGAATTGTCCTTGACTAGTTGTCAAGTTGTCTGTAATAAGGTGTTCAAATTCCTATTTTGCTAGAATTTTCTTCTTCTCTGTTCAAATGATAACACCAAAAAATGGAAAGGTAAAAAAGGTATTTGCTGCTTCAGTTTCCCATCAACTTTTGTTTAATTACACATGAACCTACAAAAGAATAGCTTATTCTTAGTGGCCTTATTGTAGTTTGTTTCAGTCTTTGGTTTTCATTTAATATGCGCTACCCATCTTAACAGTGTGTATCTTCATTTTAAGCATGGCACTAATCTGATCGCTTTCAACCAGACCAGTTGGATGAGTAAGACTAAGCATGTGGTCAAGTGTGTGCAGGATTAGCCTCTTCATTTCTTCAGTATTAGAAAACATCCAGTCATTGCTTAAAATATCCAGTGCTAAAAGTCTGCAAACAAAATACAATTTTATACTTTTGAAAAAAAAAGTTCTTTTTAACTGCAAAAATACTTCTACTCAGAAAAAAATATTTTCTCAAAATTTACAGTGTTATTTACAGACTCACAGAGAGCATAGAGCTCTTACTTAAAATATCTTAACAGTTTCTAAAAATGCTCAATTACTTTTCATATATAAATACTCTGGCTTTTCAAAGTTGTAAGGTACATTGTGTTGGGCCATGACAGTTTTTTGTGAATGACATTTCAAGACAGTTGTGAAAACTATTTCAGATTATCAGAAAACCTTAGATCTAAAGATCTGCTGGAACGATTTCTGCCTTTGCCTGAAACTCTGTTACAGATATTTCATCTTCTCCCATGTGTCACTAACCTTATTTTTTTCTCACTAACTGCTTAACTCCATAGTAACTATGGAGGGATGGTTTGTTTCTCAAGTAAAAAAAGAAGTGGTGAAGATGTACAACAACTTCTTTAAGTCAAATGAGTAGGTTTAAAAATCTTAAAATCCAAAAGGACTGTTCTGATGACTCAGGCCATGTGCCTTCACCAAATGGTTCCTGTTTGAAGCCAGTATTTAGTTACCTAGAGGGCGAGTGAGTTGTGAGATGCAGGCTTTACACAGAGAAAGAAGTTTGCAACAAGTTTAAAAGGCTTATTTCCAGTTTGCATGTAACGTGAAAATGACTTCTTCCATGTAACATGAAAACACAGATTTCTACTACCTGGAAACAAATGGGCTGCTTCATACCCATTAGCCCTTCCTGTCTGTGCAGACATCTAAAATACCTTGTTGCAGTTGCAGAACAGCCTTGCTTGTAAGGCACCATCCATGGCTTCTTTCCCTAACTAGACTGTGGTGTGTCTGGCTCCTGGCTGTTAGTGCCAGTGTTCTGCTTTCAGTGAAGTGATAACTGGTCTGTTAAAGCCAGAAATACTTAGTGTTCTTTGTCTGCTTCACTGTTCTGGGGTGGGCTTTTTTTTAAGCTCATTGGCTTCGCCAGTGATTATTTTGTTTTTAAACTTCAGAAAAGACAATGCTGGCGGAAAGGATCCCAGTGCCTTCCAGTCCTGTTCCTATAGCAACTATTGACCTTGTACCGCAGCAGTCAGAAGATATCATGCCTCGGAGTGAGCCCAGACTTCCTGTAAAGAAAACTAAGCACCAAGAAGATCAAGAGGATGTGAACAAGCCTGCCTGGGGCATCAGCTCTTCTCCGTGGGTCACCTTAGCTTATGCTGTCTACCAGATCAAAGAGATGGTTAAACTATCCAAAACCCATCCAACTCCCGAGAATCAGCCTTTGCAGGTAATCTTCTAATCTACAGGAAGTTCTTACGTATTTGTTAGGTGCTTGAAACCTTTACAGCTGTGTAAATCTGTAAGTACCTGGCAGGTGTTCTCTGTCAGCTTGTGATAACTTTGGTGTTCTGACATGGTAGTTGAAATATTGCATGAAACGGAGCTGTTCTCCGTGTATAATACAGCAGGAGTAACTATTTTTGCAAGTATTGTTTTCCCAAAATTGGAAGGACAGGGAGAGACATAGGAAGAGACTCTGGTTTACAAGCTCGGATATACTTGAATTCCCTTTAAGTTCATATTTGGTTTGGTATTAGTTGGAATGTGCAGGTCATACATGTTTCAAAATGTACCAGGTGGTAACTGAAGATACACAGCTGCTTAACAGTGTAAAATGTGTTTTTATTTCATTTTGCTTCCTTGGGTGATCCTGTCAAACGTCTACATGGTTGCAGAAATAGGTGTTACAACTACTGATGGGATACAAACCTTCTGTTCAAATAAAAATAGTCTCTCATCTTATCTAGAGTTACACCAGATAAGAGCCATTCTGTGACTTTACACCATTTCCCTTCTGTCCCGTCTCCCTCCAAGATACCTTTTAATAGCTTCATCAATGGTTAGATGGGCTTGGATCTTGAACTATCTTCTAACGCTTTGGACATGCCTTTCAGAAGGGAGCCGCTTATGCAGCGGTATCAATGCAGGTTTTAGAACAGCATGGTTAATGTTAAAACCACTGTTATTTACCTGCCTGGAAGGAGTGGGTGAGATTCCTTTGTATGCACCCGGTAGGCGTAAACACAGAAATGCTTTTTCCATGACTGCTGTCTTTAGAAATTGGTAATTTGGGAGATGAGTGTGAATCAGCAGAGCAGAGTGTGTAGGAATGTCATGCGGTCAGAGATCTCCTGCCTTTCTTGTCTTTATTCCTGAAAATATACTGCAGGCATGTCTGCTTTAGGTTGATGGGGGGTTGTTTGGTTTTTTTTTTTTTTGATCTTCACTGAGTCAAAGAGCATCTCTTTTTATAGTGACACTGAAGATATCACAGGATCTCTGACATCAAAGTAATTTGTCCAGATAAACTGCTCTGTTTCTCATTGGTAAATACCCTCAAGGTCTTGGTTAGTATAAGCCATCCCCTTTTAAATCAGAGAAGAGCAGTCACACAGACCTTATGCTGTGAACATGGCAAGAAAAGAATGTTTCTGCAGTTGTGTGGTATCTGAGAGAGACTAGTCCAGCTCTGTTGTTCACCCCCCAGCTGCTTCATTGAGAATTGCGGAGAGGCAAGAAAGGCTTTTGTGCCTGTTCCCTGTGGAACGTAATCTCTTCATTATTCTTTCCTTCCTGTAAAAATACAGTACTGATAAAAAAGTTGTTCTTGTTGATGTGCCAAAATTCTGTGCACACCACATCCTTCATCATCTCTATTTTCTAACGTCTCTCATCCCTGTTTCAGTGCTCCAAAAGGACAAACTTGCCCCAAAACACTTCAAGTTTTTTTTTTTTGCTCAGTCATTTATTTTAGGCTGGTGGTAAAAGACTGAAACTAAAAAAAAACGCTGCCTGGCTCTCTGAGAGAATTTTTTAAATAGCCTCCTTAAAACTAAAACAGATCATTTGGAAGGAGGGTCAGTACACAGAAAATGGAATTGGTGACAGAAAGTATTCCTTCTTACTAAGACTTTGGTTTGATTTTGCTACTGCTTGGTTATACTCCTAAAGCAAAGAGATATACTTTCCATATTCTCTGTTCTTCAGTGAGAAGCAGTCATAGTGTGGTATCTTCTAAGTGGAATGTATTGGTGTTAAGGTTTGCTATTTCAGCCCTGCGAAATGTAACCAGTATTTAAATGTGCTTTCATGTTCATTAGCAAGGCCAGTTGAGTAGCCTGGCTAGAATCATACAGCAGTATTGCAGAAGTTCTGCCATTCAGAAAGTCTGAGGAATATCTTGGGGCAAGGGGAAGGATTAGGGAACAAACTATTGAGTAGTAAGAGCATTTATATATTCAAGGAGCATGAAAAACAATTTATAGAATTGCTTGGTCAAAAGAATGATTTTGTCTGAACACTTTGAAGTCCAGTTAATTGTGTATTTTTTCCCTTGAAACACAACAAGCTTGTTTTTTGCATGCTTCTTGGGAAAGTGCAGTTAGGAAAAGAGATGGAAGGTAAGCTACTGTCTGCTTGCTATTAGTGTCATCTGGATTTAAATGTACTGCTTTTGCTTTGCTGCTTTAAGTTTGATTTGTTCTGTTGCTGGCATTGAAAGTAAGTGCTTTGTAAATTTTCAGAAGAGCCTGAATGCATCTGGGGTGTACCACGGGGGATAATGTTATGAGTGTTTATACTTACTTTTTGCATGCAATCCTTTCCCCTCTCTGTAGAAAATCAATGAGAATTGCAGTGCTTCATCAGCCAGCTCAGCAAGACAACCCCAAAATCCAACAGATTCTGGGCAGTCCAGCAATTGTTCAGCACCAATACCTACAGCAACATCAGATTCCCAAGTAGATGGCGACCGCATTGTGTCAGATCATGATGCTCAGCCTGCTGCTGCAGGGCCCTGAGATGCGCTCATCTTATCAAATCCAGTGCATGGAATCCTGCTTCTCACCTGGGAAATACTGGAGTAGGAGCTCAAAAGTAGGACTTCTTTCATCTTAATGATCATAATGTGATGCAGTGCAAGCTTTTAACTATATAAAGGATATTCATATGACTACGCAGAGCACCACGGCAGGGAAGCCAAAGTTCGGAATTCTTGAGGGAAGTGATGTGGCCGGATCTAACGGTAGGAAGAATTCTTGGCTGCTTTGCTAAAGCTGAGTCAAGTGCTATGTAAAAAAAAGGGAGTTCACTCCTCGCTTGTTGAGGCACAGAGTGTCTGACTTAATTGGATAATTTTCTTCATTGAGTTTGTTCCCAAGATAAAATGAGAGAAGACTTTTTAGGAGAGAAATTTGAGTTTCCTTGCATAGTCTATTAAAAAATACCCAATAAATATAGGAACAGCATGAAACTGTAAAGATTTCTCAGAATCAGAATAGCTTTAGGAAGTGTATCTTCTTGTTACGGTGGTGGATTAAGTAAAACACACACATATTCAAAGAATGTTTTTGAATCTAATGTTATCTTGTTTGAGATAAAGGTTTAGTTCTGCAAAGCAATGATTTTTGAACTGAGTTTTTAGTGAAACAAAAGAGCTGGAGGAAGGCTTCTGAAGAAGTTAACCTCTGCACTTGCAGCCCTTCAGTTCGGCATTGGCTGTGTGTGTTTGGGTAATTTTTTGTTTGATGTTGTATCAAGACAAAAATCTTTGGTCAAGATTGCACAACCTGAGATTGATCAAGGGTTTCAATGGACACACTTTCCTCTTGGGTTTTTTATTTCATCACCTATACAGTGGTTTATTTAATGCAGTGTAGTTACTGTGATTATTTATTAAGAAAAGAGTAAGCTTTAAGTGCCTAGGGAAGGTGGGGGATAAGGAGGAATTACCTGCAAATCTTAACAATTAGGATTATGGGGCAGAGTTGTTGATGCAGAAATCAAGTAGAGTGAGAGATTCTCAGGAGGAAGCAAACGTAATTAAATTGCAGGATGTTTAGGAAATTACTTTGCCCAGTGTGAAGACACTGGATGACTTTGGATTATGTTTTATTAAGCTTTTCAATATTAACTGCAGCAGGCTCACTTAGTGCATAGTGAAAATTGCTGCTGGAGGGGAATCCTTGGGCTCAGGGAGGAGCCTGGGGGTTTGGTCAGGAGAGTGGTTTGGTCCATTTGCATGTATTAACAGCTTGTTCCTGGGAGATCCTGAGCACTCGGCTTCTAGGGGACCGAGTGAGTATTGGTCAGCCCTTCTTGAGACCAGTTGTCTGTGATCTGTCAGGCCTTCTGTGGGGAAGACGTGTGCTGTAGGACTGTGCAGTGATCCTGAGGCAGACCAACAGGATCACAGGGTTAGGGGAGAGGAAGATGGCAGCAGCTAAGCAGCGAAGGAGGTGTGTAGTTTTACCTGGTTTTACTGAAGGGGCGTCCTGTAGCTGTGCTTCAGCTGTGCTTTTGGAATAACCCATGTTCTAGTGGTGCCTGGGACCAACACCATAGACAATAAAAAGAAACATTGATGACTAACCACTAGTTACTTTTTTTGCACTTGAATTTAAATGTACTGTACTCACGTAAATCCTCATGACTTGTCTAAGTGTCCTTTAAAATCAGAAATGTATTTATTGTATGTTTGTATAACTTGGAGGAGAGCTAAAGACTGAACAGGTGACAGAAGGATGCTGAAAATCATTTTGAGGCAAACCAACCATTTGTTGAGTTCATGCTGTACAGTGTTACCTCAGCTGCTACTGCATAGCACTGGGTTGTGGGGTGAAGAGCTTGTACACTGTGTTTACACTTCAGAATCGTGTATTTGAAATGCCTGCTCTTTTTGGAATCGTATAGTCATTCTATGTTGCAAAATGGACATGTACACCTGGGTTTTTATATTTGTGAAACTGTAAAAACCGTGGTAAGAAATATAAAATATCCATAATGTAGTCAATAGTATTGATCTGAACCTTCTTTACATTTGCTCATGTTATGGTGCCAGCACTGAACATAATCACCAGAATAGGGAAGAATTCACTGGTAATGACCTTTTTTCCTAGGTTCAGTGAATGGCAGTGCCCCGAGTGTGGTGAACCTAGAGCCTGGGACCTGCTCTTCCACAGTGTTAAAATGCATTTCATGATAAAAATCTGACTGTAGGCACAAATTCCCTTCTGTGGGGCGAGGGGAATGTAAGGGATGCACTGTGATGTGCTTCACGAACAGGTTGATATGAAGCGTGCAGGACACAGAATCATAGAATCAAAGAGGTTGGAAACGACCTTTAAGATCATCAAGTACAATCTCCACATGGTGAGGGAAAGTCAGAATTGGATTGTTACCTGGTGGTTTTGAGACAGAGGCTGCTCTGAGCGCAGGTCATGTCAGCTTGTATGGAGATACTTCCAGTTTCTGATTAATGATATACATTTGCACCTACCCTAACAAGGGCACATTTGTGTGGAATTTATTCTTACCTTGGGTGTAGGACAGTTAAATTTTGACTTTCAACTGCCCAACTTGCACGAGTACAAAAGTGCTGACAGGGAGAGATCTTCGCTTCCTCATTTGCACATGTAGAGTGTATATGTGCTGGACCATGTCACCTTATGAATTTGGCTTTGTTGGTGGTTTGGATGTGTCAGGATGGGAGAATGGAATGGTGAGCCCCTTCAGGGAGATCGATCTGAGGTAGAGGGGACACTATTTTGGAGCAACCATGGCTAGTGCAACAAATCTGCAACAAGGGAGAAAACCTCAGGACATGAACACACACCCAGTTTGCTTGGCTCCTCCTTGTCATATGTCATGCTGCTCTGAAGACAGTAAATGCGTCAGAGAGGAGAAGGATAAAGTTGACAAATACTTTAATTTAAAAAAACCTTGAAAAGTACAGACAGGATATCAAGTGGGCTGTACCATGCATACCAAATAAATACAAAATTCTAACTTTTTTTTTAAAACATCATGAAACAGAAGATACATGTGACTCATCCTTTCTTAAAGAAGAAAGGCTTTTATAACAGTTAAGGCAATAGATCAACATTGAGATTCTGTTCCCAGATTTTGTGGCTAAATGCTGGACAGTACTTAACAGTTGTGTTTCAGTAAACCTATGTAGTATCTCCATGTATCACAGGAGCACTGCGCAAGGAAACTCACTGTTGGCAAAGGGCTCAAGTAACAGCACTTGGTTTTGTTGGGTTTTGTTTAGGAAGTGCTTCCAGTGTTGCAACAGCCTTGGGAACATTGTTAACATCAGTATCAGGCTATCCACTAAACTAGTCATCATCTTTCTCACGTTGCTGCACCTACCTTGGATGTACTTGGTTGTTTCCTGCTCTGCTTTGAATAGTATTTACGCATCCCTGGCCAATGATGGACCTCACAGCCACAGAGAACATGGGTTGGGGTTTGCTTGGTTGGTTTGAGGGTTTTTTGTTAGTGTTTTTTTTACTGTGTTGGTGTAGCTGGTATTGCCCTAAATAATTCAGTGAAAGGAACAGTGTGTGAAAAATGTAATTGCCTGTTTTGGGGGGCTTTCATGTTTAACATATTGCTTAGGTAAAATACTATCTTGAGGTATTATCTGGGCATATACATACATGTTATGTACTTATGGGGGGATAATCATTGTTACCTCAGTAAAGTGGAAATCCAGAAAAACTCTGGGTTTGAGCCAGGGCAAATCTGATTCTTCCCCCTGGCCTCAGATCAAATGGATGGGAGTTCTTAGCTCACTACAAAGTACACTGAAATAAACCTGTGTACTTTACAACATGCAAAACCCACTAGGCATCTCTTCCAGTAGCCTTTTTTGACTAATCCGTAATAATTTTAAGTACTTCATGGTGGCAACACAGGCAAAGGTAAAATACATCTTTAGTCTACAAAGATCATTGGGGGAAGTTTCCATTGCTCTCCCAAACCATCAAAGCTAATGAGGCTTTCCTCCATTTTCACAACAGCTAACAGTTCCAGCCTCCTGCTAGTGACAGAACCCCCAAAACCGAGTCTCACTTCCAGAGCGTGTTGGTATTAGCTGTGAATTTGGTTCTCAGAAGTGAATCTTACTGCTAGTGGCCTTGCTCATCAGGACTGTTTCGAATGTTGTGGACTTGACAGTGTATTTTGGATCACCCGCTAGAGAGGGCTTCTCTCTGCTAAACATGCTATAAATTCTACATATGTATTTATAAATTTATGGCACAAAAGGCTGCTAAGTGTCTCTTCCTTTTAAAATGAAGCGAACTTGAATCATTATAAAGTAGGAAGAGACGTGAAACGCTTCCAAGCACCTACTCTCTCTCCTGTTTTAGACGGAGAAGCTCCTGGAATGTGGTACAGCAGCATCTCTCAGCACTGTTAGAGGTAACGGATTTTCTCCCTTGCCCAGCAGTGGACAATGAGAAACCATGGCTGTGCATGCACCGCTGAAGTCATGCTGCATCATGAGGCATGTTACAAAGAAAAGAGGTCCCTTTTAAAGCAAATACATCCTGGTCGGACATGCTCTTCTGGAGAGCTGACTCCTTTCCCACCACTTAGCAACTCCTTTTGGGTTTGGAAGATCAGATGGTGACAGATCAATGGTCTTTTGTTTTCTGCAGTTTGGAAGACAGTAAAGTAAAACAGTAAGGTGAGGACAGAATACAGAGATAGTTTAAAGAACAAAAGAAGGAAATGACTTCTGCAGGTGGGTGAACTGAGGGGACATGACCTACTCCCTGGCCTGGGATTGTGTAATACATAAGTTGAAAGGTACTTGACAGTCTGAATTTTTCTGCCTGTTCTTTACTTCTCCCCACACACCTCCTGTGTTAAGTACCAGACTGAAGGCTGAAGAAGGGGAGGTAGAAGCCCCATATC
This sequence comes from Pezoporus wallicus, assembly GCF_028554395.1. Lineage (NCBI taxonomy): Eukaryota > Metazoa > Chordata > Aves > Psittaciformes > Psittacidae > Pezoporus > Pezoporus wallicus. The sequence goes on from NW_026640647.1 coordinate 979,709, forward strand.
CATCCCTCCTTGTTTTGCCAGGAATTACTTTCTGCTTTTTACTGAATGAGTAAATAGCTGCATATTCCAAGGACAGTGGAGCTCTGTGTGGGTTATCTGTATTCCTAGTTACATGGTTACAACATCACTCCAGCTGTGCTGACAGCAGTTCCTTCGAGCAGCTGAAAACAGCCTCAGTCTTTGCTTTTTCTGTGCCCCTGAGGGGTCTGGAATGGACGTCAGCACCCATCCAAGGTAAGACAGCAGTAAAAATACATCTGGGGATGGAAACCCTCTCCTAAGTCACCTGCAGTTGTCAGATGGAGAGACAGAGGAGTGAAGAAAGGTTCTGCAGAGGGACCTGCTGAAGATGGAGGAGTGTTATGTGAAGAAGCAAAGACATGGAAAGTACAATGTAAGTAGAGCAGAGACCATGAACAGAACAACACAAGTGGAAGGTGAAAAGTCAGGCAGGGTTCTGAAGAGTTAGGGGAGTTTAAAACAAATGTGAAGAGGCAAAATGAAGCTAATGTGCAGTAAGCCTAGCCAGAAGAGCAAACAAACCTTGTTCAGCTATGTTAACTTCTTCTTTAGCACTGAAAAGCCTCACAAGCAATAAACACAGTTTATCAGCACATTATGAAAATTGTTGACACATAGGGTACTTCGTAGAGTATTAATAATGGCTTCTCCCTGTAGTGCTCAGCACAGAGGACTTGACAATGAAAAGGACCAAAACAGGTACCATTTTCTAGAGGTAGTAGCCTTGGCACAACAAGGCATCCTGCTGGGACAGGCTGCTGCCAGTACTCACTTTGGAAATAAGCAATGTTTACTTCCCCAGTTAAAGTACCAGTAGCATGAGAATCCTCTTCACTTGAACAGCCCCTATGATTTCCTTCTGTTGCTCTGATCATACAGGAAACAGTGTTTTCAGAAAATCCCTGTGTCCACCAGCAACCACAAGAAATCACCAACCGTGAGTTCTCACTGTGTATCCTTCCTCTCTAGGGTGAATACATTTTCCATCCTGATATTTCCTAAAGCTCAGAGCAACTCGGTAGCATATGGAAATGAAATCTGTTTATGCATTTCATCTTCATCCGCCTCATCTCCTTCGTGGACAGAATTGGTTGGATTATCTTGCTCAGATTCTGTCCCTGTTTCAAAGAGCTGCTCTTCCAGGAAGAAGCTCCCAATGCCATATTCCTCCTCATGTGCCCTTGTTTCTGCAGGTGAGATGTGGGGAGATCCCAGAACAAAGTCTGCAAACCTGCCAGATTTTTAAAGGGAGAAGTGATCAACTGAGAAATATAAAAACCCTGTAAATACAGGGGCTACTACCAATTAAGCAGGGATGTTGTATGGATGTGCCCGCAGGCAGTGCTGACGAGGGGAAGTTGCAGCATGAGGTAGGGAGTCCTGAACAACAGAGAGTAAATCACAACAGATGGCAACAACCCTGAAGATTTGTTTTCCCACCTCATTTTTTCAGCCTTTTCTATATAAGTAACTTTTGCTGTTCTAGAGGCCATCTGCAAGGTCTTGTGACTAAGCAAGAAGATCTAACTTCATTTTCACATCTTGTCAGTGCTCATGGTGTAATCCAGAGTAAGCATTTGTACAGTTGGATAGATGGCACTTCAGCTTCTAAAAATAAAGCTGTAGCATATCTGACGGAAAGGCTGTAAGAATTCAGGTGTTGACACTGCTAATGAAAGGAAAAATGGTGAGAACATCATATTCTTACACTGCTGCAATGTCACCTCACTTCTTGTGCTGCACACGCACTCTGGGCAAGCTGAGCTAAAGTCTAAACACCAAACTGGAGATTTGTGTTTAAGCTAAGCACTGTCCCTACATTTAAGATTGCCACAAATCTTACTTTCAGTGGACAACCACACTGGAGAGCTAGAACGGAGCTGGAGGTTTCTGGCAGGCATGTGGAAACAGACGGCAGTTCTGACACCTGGTAAGTGTCGACAGCATCAGAGAAATGTAAGAAAAAGGAAATGCAGCTACATTCTGGAGTTCTGGTAAACTGATCAATAATTTACGTTTTTGACTTAACATTTCTGTAACATGAATGCTGTCACGTCGCTTTTCTTGGAAGCACTGTTAGTCTAAATTGGGAACTGGCTGTTGGCCAGGCTGTTTTACAGGTTTGCCTTGTGTTGAACTATCTTCTGATGTTTAATGGAAGCCTGAAGGGGTACTCAACTTTAAATCAGGCTTCTGTTGGTTCTGCTTTTTCTTTTTGTATTTTTATAGGAACAGTTTTTGAGATGGCTAGCAAATACATGTGTCTCCATTGTTTGTTTTGTGCATTTGGCACTGTTTTGTTTTACAATACTGCAGTGAGTTTTCACTTTTTGTATCTTTGAATCATGCTACAGAGTGCAACTAGCTTAGAAAATAAGATGGTTTAGATCTATAAAACCTGGCAGAGAGGCTGCCCGTGTGCCCATCCAAGGAAGATGAAGCTTCTGTAACTAGTTTGAAATTGTGACACTTGGTTTTGTAGCAAGGGCCAAGTGTTTATGGCTGGCTACTATGTGACACTCTGTTTCTGAAATCCCGAAGCCTTAGTCTGGACAGAAATACACTGCTATTATGATTAATCTTATATTCTGCAAGGTTTTCTGGCTGCGCTTATCTAATCCTTCCTATCCCGTATTTGTCTTAAGTTGGTCTCTTAAACTACATCTGGAGTAGTTCTTCTACTTAGTACACTTCCTAGGTGCTGGCATTGATTTCTTTCTCTGTATTCTTAGTCCTAGCTATTGGTTGATACTTGAAGTAATAGGATTCTTTGGCTGTGCAGGCTCGCGGTTGGGAGAACTTAACATAGGTAATATTTGAACATGTATCTTTAGCCTGCCCCAGTTTTACACAATGCAGAAGTGTACTGCTTTGAAAACTGAAGAAAGGGGCATTTTGCTGGTTAGCCATCCACCTGTGTCACTGTGTGGGAACTCCGAGAAGCATTAGTAGGCTTTCCTTTTGTGATTACTGTGAATTAACTCAGAGTAATTCATGGTCAGGGAGGAGAAAAGAGGGGGCTTAACACCACCACTAATATCCTTGAGAGGTCTGGCTGTGGGATCCCAGTAATCTTTGGTGGGATTACTCAGGAAGATAAAGCTACCCACATCTGCACATCTGACTACGTGCAAGATACACCTGGAACAGCACCTGAAGTGGCATTTGGATCTGCTCTGTAAGTGTCTGTACAAGGTGTTTCCTATTTTAGAGAAGCCAGATTTTATTACCTGTGTGGGGACTGGAGTTTGGATACAGCTAACCATGATGGGAAATCAGGGTTTCTGCAGAATAAGCGTAGCTCCTCCAGAGCTCTGATAGTTTCTGTTTCACCTTGTTCTCGGTACTCCTCTTCAGTAAGGTGTTTAAACACTAACTTTTTTGATATAAAGTGGTTCTTCATTTTTCTGGAAAGAAATGAAAATGATTAGTATTTCTAAGGTATTCTGGCATGTGATTGTTGTCTGTCCTTTTTCTCTACTACCTGCTATTAACATGCAGTTCATCACTTTTATCCTTTTAAGAGGACAAGCTACATTTTTGCATTAAAATTTTAGGACAAGGTGTCTAACGTTTGCTAGCATGTTTACCTCAGGTCTTAACTGACAGTGCAGAATTGCACAGAATGGTATTTAATGAACTTCAGATAAGCTTTGGAAGAGGTCCTTATTGTGTACGCATGGACTAAAATCTCATAGAATTAGATAGATGGCTGCTTGCTCAGCCATTTATAGGTGCAATATGCAAAATGTGTCTGTGCAGAGGCGCGGGCTGAATCAAAATCCAGTCTGCATATGTAACTTTGAAGACGAGCAGTGCTCTGTTATGAGCTGTTCATGATGTTTGTTAGATCACTTCTCTTAAATCTTGCTTTAAATTACAAAGCTGAGTACTGTGAGGCCAAAATGTTTACAGTCTGATGTTTTTTTAGCTGCTGCGTAGCGCTGTATAATATAATTAGATATCAATTAGAAAGTGTGCCATGTTCTGTTCCCTTCTGTCGACTGCCTTCAATTTAAATGTTGTGATGAGTTAAGATAAGCAAGGGCTGGATGCCCATAAAACTTTCAGCTCTGTATAAAACACCTGCTCCAACCAGCAGCATTCAGCTTTCCTCCTTATTTCCCTGTAAAGCAAGAATGAACTGTAACTCTTCTTCAGATCAAATGGTAAAAGTCTTGTTGGCTTAGTGGGATCTACTGATCTTAACAACAGATAATGGGTGTATCAGCTGCTCTGAACTGTGATCACTGGAAACCATTATTTTTGTGGATATAGGTTTTTAGTCTCTGAACTCTTATGTAACCTACAAGGACTGTCACTTGTTAACATCTGCTTCCCTGGTGACAGTACGCTGTTTTATCCCATAAGATTCAGTAGTTACCTGCAGACTCTCTCCCTGAACATGAAACCAAGGCAGTATTGCTTCAGTCTGACCAAATAACCACACAGAAATGTTTTGGTTATAATATGCAGCAGACTAGAAGGTGCTATGTTTGTACTCAAGAACAGTCACATTTCTCGATTATTCATAGAACAAAACTCATGCATAAACCTGCCAAATGGAAAATAATTAAAATTCCTGTGTCTTGGGGCTTTGAACTTTTCCTATTGCAGCTTTACATTTGATAGCAATGTGAATTTGTTAGAAACTCATAAATCATTACTGAAGCATATGGGTTTTTTCATTATCAGCCTCTGCATTTCTTGGCAGTGCAGGGCCTTGGACATTCACAGATACAATACGTACCTGCCTATGTGACACGCAGCACCCAGGGGGTAACACAGGCCCTTTGAACAGAGGCTGACTGCTATTACTGCATATGCAACTTGAGGTATGGTGACTCCACAATAAATCAAGACAAAGGCTGTTAACTGCAGCGTCCATGCAAACAAGGATATGCTCAGATCAGTGGTAGGAGGTCCATGCTGATAGCAAGCAGCAAAGCTGGTCATTCCAACAGCCAGAAAATACCCTGTAGAAACAGAAGAGATGGATATTGGGAAAAAGATATAAATTACTCATATAAATGTCATTAGCTTGCTTCACAAAGCTTACAACTGCAGTGAAGTACAGCCTGCTGTTTCTTATATTGTCTTACAGGTACCTGCTTTCTGTTGTGTGGGCTTTTTATTTCAAAAGTGTGCAAGGAGGTGATCTATGAACAACCTTTAGCTAATGCTCTGAGATGCACGTGAATTCTCCCCATGCTAGAATGTTGGGGCACATGCTAGATCAATACATTGGTCATCCCTTGCAGCCACATCCAGTTCCCAAATCCCAGTAAAATCTGAGCCAGCACAGCCACCCTTTTCTGTTACAGGGAAAGTATGTAATGGCAGATCACTGGACAAATAATACAGGCAAAATCTGCTCTTAATGCTGCTAATGGCCACTATATCCAACTCCTATTTAATGAGTAAATGCTTATTTGAATGGATTAGGAACCTTTGGAATATTCCAACATCTACTGCTTAGGAGGAAAAAGTATGCTATAATAAGTCTCACTTGATTTTGTTTTTTTTGGGCAGGTATTCATCTGACCACTAAATTAAACTAAAATCTGCAGCACATTTCTTGATGATTTTCTTACCCAACAAGTAGTTTCTGTGTTCAGACCACAACCACTGCATATTCTCTTTGAAGCAGTAAATGAAATACAGAGAGGACATCCAGCAGCCACTCATTAAGATCCAGAAGGTGCTGTGCTGGAAATTAAAAAAAAACAAACCACAATTAAAAGAATATTAAAAAAAAAAACTTTAAAAATATATTTTAAAAAATAAAACCTTTAAAATAATTTCAAATCAAAGCCACAACTATTTTCTGCAAGGGAACTTGCAGGCAAAACCAGATGACTTACTACACTTCTATGGTACAGTGCTCTGGTGTCATGGTATAAGCCTGTTGCAGTGTATTCCCAGTTGACATCCTAATATTGTGGGAATGCATGGGCTTTGCAGAAGGAAAAATTCACATCCCCCTTTCAATGAATTCTCTCTGTTGAATGGAAGAGAATCTGTCCCTGTTGCCACTAACACCACATTTTGATTTAGACTGATTCAGAGATTTAAAGTAAACTTAGTTCCACTATAGTAAAAATAATTTATGTTTCAGAATAAATTATTCTTGTACATCAACAACCTCCTGTTCTATTTAAACTCAGGAGCAAGCTAACTAGAACTTGATTCTGACCTAATTGTATTTACTTGACACAAGCAATCTGTAGTCATTAAAACAGAGCCATAAGGACAGAGCATGGTCAGAATCTGGCTTTGTACTCTTCATTTCTATATGATGATGCTTATTACTGTTTTAGAAATGTAGATTTACCCTTGGAATAAACCTTTTAAGTATCAACAGGACAAAGACTAGCAGAGCAAGAACACCCAGTATTATTCCACAGAGGTAAAAGAACTTGGTACTCCTGTAAAAGAGCAAGAAAGAATACAGTGAGAAGTGTAATTTGTAATTGGTTACGATGCCAGTGTTTCTAAAAACAGCAGCAGTGATCTTCAGTAAGAACTTAGCACAGCTGTAAGTTAAGAGTTGTAGTTACATGGTTGATAGGCCCTGTTCACATACTAAATTGATGTAAGGAAAAAGTCCCAACAGAGACTTAAGGTCACTGGAGGTGTTCCAGGCTAGCAGATTGTGGTTTGTTTTCTTTAATGCTCACACTACTCCTGACTGCCTTGACCCTCTAATTTCCAGTAAACTCATTTTCTTCTGTGTACCAATATGGCTCTGTACTGCAAGAAAAGTGGGTGTTTTGTTGCTGTTTTGGTTGGTTAGTTTTGTTTTTAATTTAAAATGTAAAAAAATCTCCACAAACCCACAAGTCATTTTTTTCCCTAAACTTATTAATTTATAAAATCTGACTTTTTAATTCAGTTAACTCTATAAAACCTACTGCTGCTCTGCTTGTTTCAGAGGTGCCTCCTAACAATTAACGTGTGACTCATTTTGCTTTGAAGTCCTGGGCCGCTATTTTGCTATAATAATTAACTATCCTCCCTTACATGCTGTCCAAAATGTGCATTGAAAGAACGATGGGGAAAGGTTGGCACAGAGGTGGAGGCATACAAGGCCCCAGAGTGATCTCATCCTAAACATTTCTTTCTGCAAGAAAGCATCACTGATAATACATGCAGCAGCATTTAGCATCCGCTGAACCTCACTGGTCTACAACAGGGAGAGAGATTTTGTATGAATTCCCACAATTGCTCACTGAGGATTGACATGGTGTTGCCCAGTGAAGGAAGCTTGGATAGAAGAACTCTAACACAGCTAAGTGATTAACAGAGTGCAGTACTCCAAATAGAAATGGTATGGAGGAGTTGTAAATATATGTTGTTTCCTTATTTCACTTTCCCAAAGAACCGCCTCTTTAGCTTAGAAAACAGACCGAAGATGCACAGGCTTTGGGAAAGAAGGTCAAACACCAGCAGCTAGTACTCACCGGCTCAGGCTGGTTGCAAAATGGAACAGAAAAATTCCAGCAATAAACAAAAACAAGAGCTTTCCATCTAGCACTAAAAAAAAAAAGGTGGAAAAAAATAGAAAAGGACTTTAGACTAATTCAGTTTGAAATGCTGATTATAAAATATCAACAGAAAAGTTCCAAGCTTCTTACAGAAGAGATGGTACATTCAGAAACAGTGGCAATACTAAGTTATCTGTAATGCAAATGGAAAGGTTTTTTACTTACTTTCTCGTTTCACACTGACAATGTACGGTTCGGTTTTCAGGGGCTGTATTTTGAAGCAAATATCCTCTCCATATTGTTTTACGCTTACTCTGGTTTCTGTAGCTGTCTCTGGTTTCCAGAAGACTTGAACAGCACATGCAGCAAACTCAAAAACAGTTTCTGAATTACGACAGTTGCTGTTCTGTGAAATGGGCTCAAACCTGAACAGTTCTCTGCTGTTAATTTTTACCTACAAACAAACCACAGAATACACAGAGAAGTAGCTCAGAAGCACGGGGGGGGTGGGGGGTGTTCTTCTGAACTATACAGCATATAATGAAAATCTGTACAGAGAGTTTGAGTTCAAGTCTTAGTTGTTTCATATTGGTTAATATTATGTAAAGATCCGCTGCTTAGGCCTTAGAAGGTGATTCGGAGAACTCAATGTCAGCAAAGTTCAATGGAGGGACCTCAATCCCTCCGAAAACTTGGTGGGTTTGGATTTACCGTGACACTTGCCCACACACACATTTCTAACAAAACCAGTAATCTTTGACTGACAACAGTTACTTCTGTGGATGTGCATAGACTTCCCTGTTCCCCGCCTGAACCGTAAGAATTTGGACTTGCTTTTCTTGTAATTAATAATGCAATTTTCATGTTAGGGACAGAAGAGGAATAAGGAAAATGAAAGCTATAACCAGAAATTTAAATATAAACACGTTCCTGTTGGGTATTTCAGGATTTGTCCCTAGCACACATCCCCCCATGAAACTGGTAAAATATCTTGTCCATCTTCTGAAATGGAGTGATCTGCTTGAAGATTGTGATTCATTGTGAGCTCTCATCAGAGCCGATTAGACAACAAAGACCCATCTATAAAGAGTGATGCAACAGGTAATAAACCAGGCTTCTACTGAGAGAAGAGACAACACATCAACAGCCTATTTGTTGTGGGAAAGATCTGAACATCCTGCTTTTAAACACCTCCTCCACGAAAGTGTGTGTGACTGCCAGAGGATTTTACCACCTGAAGTTTGCTGCCATTCATAAAAACATCTGCACCATGTTCCTGAGGAAAGCAGTCCTGGGAACAACAGACAAAGAGACACTTCACTTCCTTATATCTGAGAGCAAATTCTTCCAACAGAGATGAAGTGAAACAGTTTCCTTCCTTTGTCCAGAGACAGGCTTCCCAGGAAAAAAAAAGAACCATACAGATAGTCAGCTTGTTCCTTTAGCTGTTACCTCTTCCACTGTTAGGAGGTTTTTATATTGTTTTGTGTGAATCTCTGAACATATTTGTTATAAGATGTCCCTTTGTTACTCAGGAACAGAGACATGCACGGCTACTGCTGTCTTTTTGTTAGTCACAATCTAATACACCTTTGGTTTCTACACTGGGGCCTGGTATGCTACAGTGAGTGACTCAGAACCGCATTTTATCCTCAAATTTAAAAGCTTTATGAAGGCGTTTGGTGATAAGCAAAAACATTTGTTGCAGAGGTTGAGCGGTCCATCAGTAGAAAAGGTGTGCAACAAAGTAACACACAACTCTACATTTATGTTTGTGTGGCATCATACTATAAGCCTGGTTGTCATCTTTCTAATAAATACAAGCCAAACCTCACTGCATCCGAAAAGGATGATCGCAGTGCTGCATTTTTATCATGGTCCTACCTATACACTGTTCAAACTACCAATTGCAGAGAGATACTGCTTTGATCGTAAACTTTGCTCACAATGTTTATGTGAAAAATATTGCATATCAGAATAATCACCGAAACAGCCTCTTACCTGAAGAGTTGACCAAACATACTGTAAGTGCATGGTTCTGTTCTGCACATAGCAGTAGCAGCTTTCATCCCGTTTCTGGATGACGTCCATTTCCTGCAAGAAACTACAGTTTCTACCTGGGGGGGGGGAGGACAGAAAAGTTAATTTTAAGCACGTATCAAATACAAATGAATAATTTTCCTCCATTTCATTATTGCACATGCTGAGGGAATCATAAGCATTTGCAGATAATCAGAAGTAAAAGCTGTGCTGCAGGGTAGTATGTTTGGCATGATCTAGATGAAAATTCAAATTAGACTTCTCATCAAGTCGTTTGGGCTCCAGAGGAAACTGCAACACCTTTGTAAAAGGTGATATTTTTTAAACAAATGTAGTCCATGGCAGTCTGGCTTTGGTATCAGTGTTTTTGTGGCACTGGAATGGTGCCTCTGAGCCAAACTCACTGCTGGCACGAGTGGGTGTAACTCCACTGGAGTCGGTGCTTACACCAATGGTGAATACCACTGTGGGAGTCTGAGCAGGTAAACAGTTTACGTATTAAATAGTCATTTAGCACATGACACGGCTGCTGATCGCAGAAAGCAGACTCCTCTCCCTCAGAAATGTTCCTCATGTTAAATAACACAATTCTTCTCTGTAAAGCAAGTCTTCCTGACATAGTCCAGCCATGACATGCTGTAAGGTAACTGCACTGATAGCTTGTGTTAAAGGTTAAGTCACTTTATTAGGGATGCTAATTGCTGTAACACCCCTGCAATGTTAGTGAACACCCTGCAGTCCTCAAAATCAGATTGCACTGTTGAGCAGAAATGCACCTGAAAGATTTATCGAGCAAACTCTGAAGAGTAACATATGTTCCAATCTATAGACGTGTGTAAACTATACCCTACAGTGCATTGCTGCAGTGTTCCAGGAGCATAATTAAAGACGAAATAAAGAAAATAATTACAGATCTGAACAGAGGGAATCATCTGGCTCACCAAGCAGAAAATGTAGGTCTAAGCCAAGCTCAGTAATAACTGCTAAAGCACTAAAGTGCTTACTAAAGTGTCCACAGATGATCCTGCTGAAGTAAACTGGTTTGAAATTTGGGTAATTTTATCGGGAAAAAATAACCCTGTGGTTAATTTCCACCCACGGCAAACCCAGCGGGAAGGGCTGAGCCAGGCGAGGACTGGATGTACCTCTTGACAGGCGCTTCCGTAAGAGTCATCAGATGAAGTGCAAAGGGTTCCATTCTTCCCTGCAGTGTTGCTGACTGACACAGCACGCGGGCGAGGCTGGGCACTACCCAGGGCTGAGACCAAGATAACCCAGTGATGGGAAATCCAATAGCCCTGCAGGGCCAGAATGCAGCCCGGAGTGCCCACACCTTCCCTGTAGGGTGCGTTGGGATCAACTAAGTAATGTCCTCCATATACATCGCTAGCAAGTATTTTTTTACTCCCCCTTCATTTTAAGCTGCCCTCTTGAGGAAAATAATTTCCTTCAAACACACCAGCTCCACGGAGTGAAATAACCGCATTCCAAAAGGAAAGATGCTTCTGAACAGGTAACCATGAGTTGGAGGAGAATTTTAACTACTATGAGGACAGACAGAGAAGGCAGCTCTCGAGTTTTGAGATTATGAGCACTGGAAAGAATCAGCATCTGCTGCAGAACCCGGAGGGAACATCTCTCCAGTTACGTTTCACTGCTACAGCTGAGAATAACCTGCAAGGCTTTAGCTGCCCTCATCAATAAAAGCCCTGTTCCGCACTCCAGTGTCCTGAGCCAAGCTAACGAGCAAGCCATCAGGGGTAACGCAGACAACCAGTGCCAGCGGCGCCAGCCCCTGCCACAGCCGCCAGCCCCTGCCACAGCCGCCAGCCCCTGCCACAGCCGCATGCGAGGCAGTTGTCCTGCGAGTATCTGCGGTCGCTTTGTTACCGTGTCCACGGGCCAGCCCCAGCGCCCGTGTCTCCCTGTCCCGCAGGGTAAGGCGCACAGTGCTCTTGTGTAGACCGAGCTGACATGGCACAAGCAGAACACACCAAAACGCCTCCGGGCCGCGCCTGGCCCCGGACACAACCTCGGGCAGGACGGCGGCCGTGGCCTTCTCGCAGGGCAGCGCCATTTTGGGCGGCAGCAGGTCGCGCTGAACCGGCGGCCATGGAAACCAAGGGAAGCCAGGGGAGAACAAAGTGTCCCGACGGGACGGGGGGTGAGGAACCCTCGCAGCCTACGACCACCCGCGCAGGGAAACGGGACGCCCCCAGCACCACACCGCGGCACCGCCCGCCCCGCGCAGTCCCCTCGGGGCGAGAGGGGCAGGCCCGTACCTGCTGCCGGCGCCTCCCCGGTGCCCCCGGGCAGCGCCAGGAAGAGAGGCAGGAGCTGCCCGAGCAGCCCCGGCCGGGCCCGGGGGCGCCGCCCCGCCGGGCTCATGTGGCCGCCGCCGGCTACCGCCTCGGCCCTGCCGGTCGAGGCGAGGGCGGGCCCCGGCACGGAGAAGGGCGGTGCGGCCCTGCGCTGCCTGCCTGCCCCCGCGGGGCGGCTCGGGGTGACCGGGCCCCGGCACGGGTTGAGCGCGGTTCGGTCTAATCCTGCTGTGAGGAGTGGCTTGGCAGGAGGCAGAGACAGCCCCTCGGCGGCGGGAGGAACCGCTTCTGGCGGGTCTTATCCTGCCGCGTGTCTCTAGGTTGTGCTTTAGAGCTTTGCGGGGTTCAAAGGGTGCGTCTGGGGGGACTAAAACACATGGACATAACAGTGAGGGAAAAGCGTTTCCCTCGAAGGTTGAGGCGGTTCAGCCGGAGAAGAGAACCTGTATGGAGACCTCATAGCAGCCTTCCAGTATCTGAAGGGGGACTATAGGGATGTTGGGAAGGGACTCTTCATTAGAGACTGTAGTGATAGGAGAAGGGGTAACGGGTTAAAACAGAGGAGACTGAGATGAGCTCTCAGGCAGAAGCTCTTCCCTATGAGGGTGCTGAGGCGCTGGCACAGGGTGCCCACAGAAGCTGTGGCTGCCCCGTCCCTGGCAGTGCTCAAGGCCAGGTTGGACGGGGTTGGAGCAACCTGCTCTAGTGGAAGGTGTCCCTGCCTGTGGCAGGGGTTGGAACTGGGTGAGCTTTAAGCTTCCTTCCAGCCCAAACCATTCTATGATTGTGGTCCCATGTTTGACTGGCAGATGCAATGTGTTGACTGCCCTTAGCAGTCAGGGTATGCTTTGGTCCAAAACCAAAGGCTCGCGTGAACCACTTGCGACCCTTGCACACATATAGGAATTCCCTGAATGAGATGTTATTAGGTGCTGTGATGAGGTGGACATCCACCACTTTCCTGTGTTTCCTAGGCAGCCACAGGAAGAGCCTGGAACAGGACACTTCGTTCCCACCACTGCTGAGAGTAGATGAGCTAGGTCCAGCACTGTTCAGTCCCTGCTTACTCACTGCACTCATTTTAGGTGGCATGTGAGTCACAGTCAGCACTCAGGGGTGGAAAGGGCTGGTGCTTTCTTCCTGTTCCATGAAAATCAGTAAACACAATTTTGCCAAGGCATTCTGGCATCACCATATATTTTTATCCTGAGCCCAACACTTGACCTTCCCAACCTACTTGCTTTGCTAGTGTCTTCCCTTCCTTGTTCTCAACACACTTCCTCTGTGTGAAGGTTGCTTTTGAGTTTATTTTTCATTGTTTAGGGCCGGATCCAACTCCCAGGGGTGCCAGGATGGGTTTTTTTAACACCTGGAGGGGCTGCCCACTGCCTTGCACCATGTCTTGGCGCTCGCCTCTGCAGGGAGTGGGTGCTGAGGGGCTGCACTCTCCTTGCCTCACCTCCTACACCCTCTCTGCGCTGGCTGGGCTCGCATCTAACTGTGGATTATTCCTTGCAAGTACTGAGGAAGTGGAGGATAAGGGCAAAAATAGTTGGGATTTGATAGCGTGTGCAACATCTGACAAACTGCAGTCGCCAAAGGAAGCAGTGATTGATTTATATCTTTATTTGTCTTTATGTAATTTGGGTGTTGCCTTTATATAACTTTTCGGGTGCTTGCTCTAGCAAAGGCAGTGAAGAAAGAAATGCTGGATTTTGTGCTTACCTGCTTCCCTTAGAAATGTTATCTCTCAGTTGCATGTCTAAACAGCGAGGGACAATCATAGCCAAGTTATTAGCAGAATCCCCTTCACATTTGCAATAATTTTTCAGTTACATTCACCTTCTTGACAGCATTTTCTCTGAGAAAGGAGACAATCCACATTCAGTTCTCACTTGTATTTTCATTCCTAGAGCTCTTTGCACTTCACCGCTAATTAACTTTCAATAACTGTCGTAGGGTTACAGGCACTCAGCATGAATCAGATGGAAAATGTAGCTTTAGGGGACCGCACTCTGTCACAAACGATTAGGAACCTTTGCTTGATTTCCAAGGAGAACGCACTCACTTGCTCAAGCAGGATACAGCAGCTATTAGGCAGCGTTCTACCCCAGCAAGAAATGCTTCATAAAAGAGACTCAGTGCTCTTGCTACAGCCCTCCTGTCAGGGTGGCTCTGAGTAATTATGTGACATTTTCCTTGCTTGTTTGTTTGTCTTCCTAAATGGTGGAATTGCTAAGGGCAGAGCTTGGGTTCTGATCTTAAAGGTGGTATTTTTAACTGTTCGCTCACAAATATAGTTTGAGATGGGGAGTTTGCTTACAGGTGCAGCTCTGCCCTTCTCAGGTCTTGTAAGATGGGATTACTGAGTGATACTAGCTTTTGGCTGGGAGAGCTCGAGGGACAAGAATAGCTGTGGCAGGCAGCAGTGCTGGTACTATTGGGAATGGGTGACATTCCTGGGAAGCAGCATGCAGGCCTCTAAGTTCCATGCTTTTGACAAGTTGCGACTTCAGTAATTGGGAAGGAGGCAGGTGAGCAGTGCAGAGCCATGTCCCCAGTGTGTGCTTTCCTCAGGCTTTTGGAGCTCTGGATTTTGCCACCTGTTGTATTTCTGTCCTGTAAAGCACTCCTTAATATACCTGCAATGCCTTTGTGTAGCTGCCTAAAAGCTGCCTGCAACCCTAGATGTAATACCAAATCCTCTTTCTACTGCTGAATCCTTTTTCTTCCACAGAGAATCCAGCCACTCCCTGATGATGATTTATTTGGCCTATGCAGCCATAAATATGGGCTACAGCTGTGCAGGGCACTGATGGGGATGTCCTCTGTGCTCCTCAAAGCCTTACGTACCTTAGGCCCTACTGCTGTTGGAGACAGACCCTGTTTCCTGCAGCATCTTCAAGTCCAAGCTGGGGACAAGGCACTGGGGGTTCCAGTTCCCACTCTGCAAGGTGATGCTCATTACCCAGTTGAAGCCTGCTGTTTACTTTCTAGCTAGAGCTAATAGAGGCTTTTCATTTCCAGGTGTGCTTTTAAAAACCTCAACACATATTCCGGATGACTAAGGATGCTGTCTCTGATATTATTCCTTCCCCCGCCTTTGCTCTCCCTTCCGCCTCCTTACATCAGCAATGGGTATAATTTGTTTGCACAGTTGCAGGGTGCTTTATCTTTCTTTGGCCAGCCCTGCGTGGATGGGGGTTTGTTGAAGCCATAGCATTCCTGCTTTCTTAGAGCTGGCGTGTGGGTGTTGGATTGTGTCATTCGTAGGAGGGGAACGTCAAAGGAAGTGGGATCAACTGCTGGAGGAGGTTTGTAAGCCAGGTACTTAATATTTGGTTTCCTGGAAAAGCAAGAGAAATGCAGCAAAACAGGCAGCCTTTGTGTCTATTTTCCCCATGTAATCAGAACAACACAATTCCAAAACATGCTTGAACACAGTTTGGTTTGGGGTTTTTTGTTGTTTGGGGTTAGTTTTCTTTTTTCCTTGGTTATTGAGGATGGAGAGCTACTGTATTTCTCTTGAAATTGTTCCACGTGTTTTGGTGGATTCTGTTGAATGTTTATTCCAGTAACACAAATAATTAGTGTTCCATAAGTGCCTTTGCAAATAACGCAATTTATTATCAGGTTCATTATGTTGTCTCTTTATTTGATGTAAAATGGTCTCTTAGAGTTAAAATTAGACAGAAGAGCCATTTGAGACTATTTTGTTCATCTCCAACTGTTTTTTCAGGAGTGCATTAGTCTGAAGTATTTCACTGGCAAAATACTGAGTTATTGGGGGGGGGGGGGGGGGGGGGGAGAGAAAAATGGTCTACCAAAGAAAAGCACAGCTACTTATTTTTGATGTAGTTTCATGGTAATCAGTTTTATTTGACATGTGTAGATACTGAGGTAGATACTGCTCTACCAGGAATATTTACTTCTCCTAAACTGTTCCAGGCAGTAGATACCTCACAGCCCTCGTTCAGGATAACCTTAAAAAATAATAAGAAGAGTTATTTTTTTTAAAAGTTACCTGTCTTATCTTATTGATTAGGCAAAAGAACCATATTTTTTCATTATGCTGCTTTTTCTGAAACCTTTGCATATTTATCTAAGTGAAAGATACTTACTCTAGCGGCTTTTGAAAATCTCAGTGCCATCACACACATTTCTGTGTTGTTGTTTTGTTGGGGGTCAGGCATGTCTGACGACGGCTCAATCTGAGTGTTTTAGATAAACCCCTCTGAATAAAGCAGCTTTTTCCTTCTTGTGTGGCTTCTGAGTCACACAGCTTTCTTGGCACTTAACCCTGTGCTCGCTTTCCCATTGCTATCAAAGGGGCCTGTAGGTCAGGATTAAGGAAAGCTCTGCTGATGGTAAAGTGTTCATAGGAGGATGCGTCTGCAGTTGCTGGAAACACAATCCCTCCCTCCAACTTCAGCAGAGGATTCTGCTGTAAATTCATTGGTCTCACTGATATTATTCCTGATTTACACAACAGTAAGCAGTAGGTAAGCATGACAAGAAGTTAAATAGCTCTGGGCCTTAAATATTTATCTGGTTTATTTTTAGCATGTCAATTGCAGCTATTTATATAGCAAGGAAGCAGAGATACAAATCTGTCTGGATTCCTTCTTTGCTTGGAATCTGCAAAAGGCAGGGGGGGTGTTGTTTTTTAAAATTTTTATTTGTTATGTTAAATTTGCTCTGATAATGTGTTACAGACATCATTTTTCAAGGCCCACTTAACCCCCACTTTTAAGCATAAGTGAACTTATTATTTATTTAAAAGAGCATTGGTGCAGCCCTGGAGCAGCTGTGAGATTACCCTGTGCAGGCACTAGTACCTTACATGGATTTATCTGTGGGGAAAGGTCCCAACATTGTGGGAAGGACATTTCCTCTAAAAGAAGCGTGAAGGGTAAGCTAGGCTGGTGGATGGAGATGCTAGAAAATAGCACGTGATTGTGCGTGCTGGCTCTGAAATAAGCACCTTTGGCTCTTAAGCCACTAGTTTATACATAGCTTTGCTTAGTATTTAACAAAATCTGTTGTTTTCTTTTGAGGCCCTTGGTTTCATGTTTCACCACCATGTTTCAGTGGTGGTGTTGGCAGTGCTGGGGGAATGGTTGGACTTGATGATCTTAAAGGTCTTTTCCAACCTAGTTGATTATGGATGATCTGTGATAATTAGATTGGTGATCCTGGCCTAGTCTTTAGTTGGCAGAGAAGCACATCACAAAAACCAAGCCCTACCACTAATGTTAGGATCCCGACTGATAGTCTGACACGTACCCAGGTCTTCACTGGCAGCTAGACAGCCCTGGCTGTTTGCAGACAGGCAGGTCATTACCTTGCAGGACCAGTTTTGTTGCTGCATCCCTCCTGTGGAGAAACTGAGGACTTGCCCACTGTCTTGAGCTTCAAACCATCATTTTATGGTTTAAAAACAATAGAAGTTTGTTGAAGAGTAGGAGAAGTTGAGAGCCTGGGAATGAAAGAGAGCTAACTGATCAAATGTGTGTGTTCGCCCCCCCACGTCTGCTCTGGGAAACCACAGGAGGTGGTATAGTTTTATAAAGAGCCCACGGGAACAAGGTCTTGTTATGGATAAGTGTGTGTCTGTCTTGTGCCTTCAGATTTACACTCATATTAACCATTGATGCTTTTTACCACCTTTATACAGCAGCCTCTAGTAATTGTCCTGAGATTTGACGCTCTTCAAAGAATGAATTGCTAACAGTGTTAAACAAATGTGAAAAAATTGCTCTCTTTCCAGTGGTTCTGGAAATTAAATTTTAGCCCTGATGTGCTCAGCTACCTTCATGATTAAACTCCATGCTGTCAAAGGGGCCTGTCAAGCTCTTTTAGATCAAAGGAGGCTGTTTTGTATTAAGAAGGCTCTGGTAATGTCTTCCAGTTACTTTGTAATCACACTTTTGCATGAATGCTGCCACAGTTGCTGGTGTGCCATTACACTGGCCAGGGAAAATCATGGATTTTGATCAGCCAGATGTGTGTTTGGTGGGCACCTCTTCCAAACCATGCCTATCTGCAAGCCAGGAACAGAGTTAAACTGACTCAAGACCTAGTCCTTCATGTTGATGCTCTTATCTTGAATAATAGTAAGTTGTTTTATGGAAACCTTCCTGTGAGGCTTTACATGAGAAAATGCTTCCCAGGAATATGAGAGAGGCGATAGCTCCCTCCTAACGAAGTTATGGGGATAGGGGAACTGAAGGAACCCACTACCTTAGTCCACAGTCCATGGCCAGCATGGTCATTGCCCCATACAGTGACCAGGAGAGCCTTGGCAGAGCCAGCCCTGCTTGTGCTTCAAACAGCTGGCTTTAACCAAGTAAATGGTGAGGAAGACGGAGCAGCCTAAGCCATCCTGACTGGGAAGACCTAGGAAGGGCAGTCACTCTTGCAGGTCTTGGGTACAGCACAGAGGTGACCTGTGGCTCTCTGCTGTGTTCGACCCATTAAGTTTTTGGATGTCTTGCTGCTGTTTTCTTCTCTGTGTGTGCTCTGGCAGGTCCAGCTCAGGCTGGCAGCTGTTAGCACACCCCTAACTGAGCACTTCCAGACTACCTACAAGATCTCCTTGGTTCAGAGCCTTCACTCTGCACACATGTGAATTCCACTGGTGTGCAGTCCCTGTTACTGGCACAGTCTGCCAGCCTGGCGTGCATCCTCTCCCTTCCCACCATGCCTGGTTTGAGATGTCTGCTTTTCCTGCTTTCCGACACAGCCCTTCTTCATTACCAAGTTTCTGTACATCTCCAAACAGGCTGCTTGATGACCTTTTTTCTTCTGTGTTTTCCTTATCAACTCAGAATTTTTTGGCTGCTGTTTTTTTCCTATCTAAATATAAAAATGGGAGAGACTAGGAAATAAGTGCTGTTGAATGATTAGGCAGAGATACACCAGTGGCTTTGCTTGATTAATGCATTTAGACTGTACATTACCAGTTAGGCAGCTTTCCGGTATATTTCCCTAAACCAAGGTAATTTGCTTTTAGGGCTATCTTTTGTAAAATACCAACAAGCAAGAGATGCTGGGTGCATGTGTGAGTGCCTAGGTATGTACAGGATGTAGAGTCATTTTGCCCTTGCTAGTCACAGCCGTCCTGCAGGCACTTGAGGAATGCAGGATGTGCCCCAAATAGGTCTTTACAAATATTCCCCACTGCATTCATTTCAGCCTTTCCCAGTATTCATATTCGCCGTTGCTGACAACAACAGGATTTCATGATGGTAACTCCAGCAGAGTACAAATGGTTGTTTTTTTTCCCCTTTCATGCCAGCTGGAAACCAAAGGTAAAGTCTTGCTGTACGGACTCAGATGAATGGTTGGACAAGCCTGGGCTCGTCTCTGGCAGTGGCCAGAGAAGCTTCAAGAGAATCGAAGAACAAAAGAATTGTTATAGTAATACTTTTGCCCACTCCATCCTCCTTGCAAATTGTTTCCAGCTTTGTAGTCTATTCTGACAGGATAAGAAAGAATAACTTAAAGAGGTCGGGTGGTGAACTGAGGAGAGAGGCATTCTCTTCAAAGTACTATCAGGGTATAGTTTTCTGATCCAGTGCCAAACACAGTGAAGGTACTTGCCAGATGCCCTTGTGATGGGACTTGTCCTGGGGCTTTACAGCATCGCCCCTTGCTGCCTGTGTCCTGCTGCTCTGTTTCTGCTGAAGCTGGTGGGTTCCTCTGCTGCTGAGTCTTTGTGACAATCCTGCCGCTCCTGACTGCAGGGCACATCTTCGGTTCATACTGTCTGCTCATGATTGACCTTGTATCAAACTCCCATTTCCTCAGCGTGTGGAACCAGGTACAGTCTGGTTATAAATCTGCTAAAGGTTGTAGCATCAGTGCCAGGCTCCTCTGAGGCACAGGTGTCTGGACAGCCCCACCTCAGGATATAGCCTGGTGGACTATATATACATTTACTGCAGAAAATGCATGAGAGATGAAGGCACAAGAGTGATTCCACATTGAACGCTGAAACTGTTTCCATGAGATGTCAGCTTTTTTAACTGCACAGCACTCTTCTGGCCATTCCAGTTGTATAACGCACATGTTATAGTGGAGGGATGTTTTATATGTCTGTCCATTTTTATGTCAAACAGTTAAAGTTAATTGGGAAGTGAGCTTCTGACTTGGATGTTTTCTTTCACTGCCTAAAAAAGATACTTTTTAAGCTTCTGTTCTCAGAAGCAGCATGGTCTGGAAGCATCAGCTTTGCTTTTGTGTCATTAAACTTCAAGTCTGAATTCCCAGAACTGTGTTTCCAAAGGAAAGCATCTATAGGCAGGTGTTACTTGCCAGCTGCCTTGGACCTTTGGCAATTCCTAGCTCCAAGCATCTTCCTTGGCGTGGAGATGCACCACAGCACTGGTAACCTGGCAAACACCATTCCCTGCTTCAAAGGAGTTACGAGTTCCAGACACACCAGGGGATCCTGCCAGCTCCATAACCCAAACACACTGCAGGCTGAGGAGGTCAGAAACAGCTTACACACACCTGGAAATACTCATAAGGCATTTGAGTCTCATCAGTATTGCTCAAAGTGTCTGGCAGTACTACAGACATTCAACCTATGCCTGAGCCTGGTGTGGCTTGGGCAGTTTGGATGCTCCAAAGCACTCAGCAGGGTAGAATCACACAGCTAACACTTGTCCATTTCTCTGTACCTATGTCTCTATAGCCCTTGTGTAGGGAGAGAAGATCCCAGCTTTACCTGAACGCAACAGCATCTTCCAGCTCAAAATGCCCATCTTCTCTGTACTGAACTTGCATGGCCATGGGATGCCTTTAGAAGAATGTTAATATTGGACAAAGATGGGGTACTGCCATTTATTAGGCAATTTTAACATGTCTCTAAGTGACCAAAACTTGCAATGCTCAAAATCACTGGCCAGTGTTATTGTAGGTATATACTGTAAACATTTCCCATTGCTGGTTTTACTTCCTAGCTTGCTATAGCAGTTTCCTTTGCTGTGAGTCATAGCACCATAGCCCTGACAGAGACTATTGGTACCTCCACTGGAAATGGAGGCTTCAAACCTTTGAAGAATAGCAGAGATCAGAAGGTTGTAAAGAGGTTGTCATTTGTACGCACAGAAACAAGCATCTGGGGGGAACAGCAACAGGCAGACTGCACAGGAGCAGCGGCTGAAGTGCTCCTCAGCCTCTTGTAGCATAAGGGTGGGACATGTTTGGGCTCACTGCACTCCCTTTATTTGAAGGTTGATTAACTGCTGAGCTTTGAAGTCTCTCCTACAAGACTAAGGTGCAGTTAGAATGCTCAGAAATTGAGCCAAGTGCTGAGACACCCCCCAGCACTTGGGGTTTCCACTGTTGTGCTGCAGCTGGGACCAAGTTTCAGCACCCATAAACAGAATTTCCTCCTTCACTGGTGAGACTTCAATTGCTTTGTTGATTTTGATGCAGAGCAATGGCATCACAGACATCGTGCTGTTACTGATTTAGTAGGATTTATTTTCAGCATGGCTAACAGGTAGCCAGCACAAACCTCAATATGCACTGCTTGATGCCCCTCAGAAGCAGATGTTCTTTGGACATTTTCTTGTTCCCTTATGCTGCAATACATCATGCCCCTTCCAGTGCAAAGGCAGCATCCCTCCTTTGTTCTCTACTGGCATCTGCAGGAAAGAAAATCTTAAGTTCCTGGCTGAAATAATTCCTCTCATGTGGTAGCTATATGCTTTCACTATAATGGGAGCAGAAGATTGGACCAAAACAAGACCTTCTGCTAAACTGGCTTTAGAACCACATTTTTAACCACATTTTTAAGCAATCATGGGCAAGTTGAACCATGTATGGCAAGTGAATTATTTCACATTTAGGACTTGTGCTTTTGCAACTGGTTCTCTGTGGTGTCACATCCTGAACTTGGGCTTACTGGTACTGTGCAGGGCACATGGATCTGCAGGACCCTGTTTGGCATCTGGTACTTCTTTTAAGGGATATGTCATACCAGAAATGAAACAGTACTTGTAGCAAAACCAGGCAACGTTGTTCTGATGTCGTGTTACCAGCACTGCTGGAAGAGGCACTAGAGCACCTTGAAGGAGCTAGATGGGGCAGAGGGAAGGTGATGCCAAGACTAGGCAGAGTGACAGTAAGGCAGGACAGTACCACCATCGGTGGGATACAAGTGAGCGAGGCTTGAAGAGTTGTGGTTTGGCTGCCAGTCCTCCTCTCAAGTGAGGCTTGACGAGGAAATTGTGAACCTCAGGCAGCTAGGAGCTGATTCCTTGCTTAAAGCTGGTATATTCCCTGCCACATAAACTGCGTTAACTCCTTTAGAGACAGTTTGTAGCACAAATCCTGGCTGTTTAATTGGATTTATCATGGCTATTGGGAGCATAAATGTGTTTACAGATTTGTTGTGAAAGCTTTTTTGTGTGTTTTTCTCATAGCAAGTCAACTTCCATGTGGTGCAATTATGTTCAAGATGTTCCCTGTAGCACTGGAATAATGTCAGTTTATACTGTGTGTGCATGTTATTCTTCAGAAGGATTTTATCTGAGGCACAATGCACCATGTCAGAAGTAGAAAAGGGGCTTAGTCTTTTATTAAGAAATGCACACAAAGCTTAAAACACAAAAACTTATGTCAAATCCTTTCCTTATTATAGAGAAACGCTTGTCTCTGTCTACTGAAATATGAAACTTTTTTCCCCATTAACTTCCTTCCTGCTCCATCCAGCTCTGCCAGAACTAAGTCCATCCATCTTCATCCAGCTACTTTTGTGCTGCCACCTTTTCAGCGTTGAAAGATTGAAGCAAACACAGCAAAGCATTTCAGAGATAAGAGTCTGGAGAGGGGGCAAGAGATGACTGTCATTTGGTTGGGAAAGCTGCTTAGGTTTTGTTTGGTTTGTCATTCTGCATAGTTTGGCCTAGAAACTTGCAGTGTGTTGGATGCAGTTTACAGGAGCCCTGCGTGAAGCCTGCTCACATTCCCAGCCGTGGGGCTGCTGCTGAAGGGATGCTGCAGAAGGGGAGCCAGAATGAGTGTTGTGGGCTACAGCGACCTGGGATGCTCTAGGGATGAACTGGCCTTTAGTGCTCACTGTCAAATGTGTCTTCCTTTCTTATTTATTTTTTTAAATTAACTTGGGTAACAATGTGATTTAACAATTCAATTTCCTGTCTGATGGCAGTTCAGACATTAAATGTCACATCTGCTTAATACTTTCATTCTTAACTATGACAAGTTTTCCCAGCACTTCTAAAAGAGACGTTTGTGATATGTTTCGTTCCCTGCTGAATGACAGTCATAAACCCAAATTTGCTCTGTAACCCGTTATTATTATTGCTAATTGTTGTTTTTAGTAAGTCTCATAGGGAAGTTACTCGGCAGCAGCACAACAGTTCTCCCTACCATGGGAAAGGTCAGGATTTTCAGATGCCGCCACTTAGAGCCTGTAACCTATTACTCTGTGTGTCAGACACGGGTTTTCCTTTTCCACAGCCACACTGAAGGACAATTTCCAGGCATGTGCCTCTGCTCTCTCTTGCTGCCTATTTAGTCCATCCCTTCCTTACAATGTCTCCCTGTCTTAGTTGCCTTTCTGTTATAAGCAGTAGTGGTAAAGGAACAGGACAAAGGACACAAGCACATCGGAGCTAAGTGTAAAGGAAAATCCATATGACAATCGCTCACTAAAATAAAGGCGGGTGATCTCTGGCAATAAGTTTTCTGGAGGCCCTATGCAGATTCATGCCAGAGAATGAGAATCTGGCCCCAGAAACTGAAAGTGGGAATGGAGCTGAGAGCAGAGTAACTGTGTATGCAAGCCTCTGGTAATATTTCTCATTGGCTTAGTAAACTCAGATCTGCAGATGTACTTTGCTGACTGAAAATTTGGCCTTGGTTTTAAAGTAGAAAAAAAAAAAAGAAAAAAAAAAGAAGCCTGTAGCTCTGTGCAGGTATGCAAGAATGTACCTAAGAATGGAGAAACGCAGCTTTGTGGGCTTAATCAGGTAGGTATTTGCCAAATTTTCCATAGGAGTTTGCATGTTCAGAAGAAAATCACCTTTAAAAAGCACCAATGGATGCTCAGTGTCTGAGACATTTTGCAGAATTCGGGTTTTTACTCAGCTTCAATGTGGTTAAAAAGCCTCAAAGATGAGCCATTTCAAAGTACTTCACAAGACCCATGAGTCATGGGAAATCCTATCACATTTTCCCCCCTGGTTGAAAATACAGAAATTATGAATGGTAAAAAGCTATTAAATCACAAATAAAGGACAATGGGTTGGTGAAAATAAATAACTCCCCTTAGTTTTCCTCCAGATTCTAATTCCCCAGGCATGAATTCAGGTATGGCAGCTCACCCTCGAAAAGGAGTGGTATGCAGCTGTATCCCTTGCAGAGCTACTATTCCTTCTCTTGGTTTCTTTACTGCTGCAGGCAAATAGAGATTTTAATACCACTCCTTTATCTAGCACAGTTAATTTCTCCACCCTGTACCAGCTCAGCTTCTCAGGCAGGTATGTTGGGGGATGGTGGACCCAAGCTTTCATCTGCTCCCAAGTCTCCTGCTAACAAAAATGCCCGTTTGTGATCCCACAGAACCTGCTCCGTGCCCAGAGTGATCCAGCCAGGCAGGTAGGAGGTGACATCGTGTCCATATAACTTGGCTCTACCAGTGCTGCTACTCCTGTGTTGTTATGATACCTGTATCCAATAGATATTTTTATTACTAGAGTAAATCCTGCTTGGAACTACCGCTGGGGTCTGTGGATAAGTATTATGTTGGCCTTTCAAATTCTTACTTCCATATGTATTTCTTATGCCACTATAATTGTTGAAATGCTGCTCCTTTTAATTTCTTTTTCCTGAAATGCTGTGGTCAGGTTGGCCAGGAATTCCTAATTGCAGGAAAGCACTAGGCAGGGGGTCTTAGTTGACCATAAACCATAACAACATTTAGTCAGAGGCAAGGTCTCACTTTCTATTCTCAGTCACCATTTTTGGAGCATGTATTGGAGGTCAGAAATTACTTTTGGCACAAATAAAAATGAATTCAAAAAGTAACAGAAATATGCCATTTTTGCCTCTACTTTGTGAAAGAAATTGATGGGAAACAATTATTTTTCATTGCCTTCATGGTTAAAATCTGTATGATTAAACTGGCTTTTAGCTGAGAGAAAACAGTGTAGTTCAGCTTTGCTTGTGGCACTGAGAGGAGTAGTCCTGTTCTCAACAAACCTGAAATGCCCTCACTATTAAAGGGATTTCTAATGACTTCTCATTGCTACCTTTTATTGGGTTCCCATTTCTATTTTTTTCCTTTCCCACAGGTACTTCATCCTCTCTAACCAGTTTCTTCTGCAGAAAAGACAATGAAAAAAGGGAAAAGAAGCCCAAATCACTATAATAATGAAATCAGAATTGCGCGTTTTTGGTGGCATCCCTCAGAGCCTGATCATTGCCACCAGCCATACAACAGAAAGCAGGGAACCCCAAACTCTTGTGCTCAGTTAATGTGGCAGGGAGAAAGCAGGGCTCACCAAGCATGGCTGGTGGAGTCCTCTTCTAGCATCTTGCAGCAGTTGATCTAGAGCCTAATCCGCTTCTCTGTGCAATGTGAGGGGAGACAGCAGCAACCTTTGGGCTGTCAGTTTCTGCCTTATCCCCCACCACTGTGCAGGATCTGCCATCTGATCTTCCCTTTACCAGTATGTGCGAAGGGTCAGTAACACCCTTGAAACATCCTTCCAGGTAAAATTAAACTCGGCCTGCTTTCAGATGGTTGCAGAATTCCACACATTGCAATGAACTTGTGGTACTAATTTATTGTAAAATATCTTTCTGTGTAGGTTAACTTAACGAGCTGTGTCTTGCCAATGCTAAAAATAAGTCTCAATGTAAAAAAGGCTTACGGAATGAACAGAATTGCTCCTTCCCACAAAAATTTCATCTGTTGTCAAAAACATCTGATCATTTAACATCTCCAGTTCTCTGTTCCTTGTGGAATAATACTGGACCTCCTTACCCCTGTTCCTGCAGGTAGTAGTCCTAGTGAGCAATTTTAATATCATGTGTAGTGAGGATGCTGATGTAAGACTTATAAAAACAGTCACAAAGATGTATGGATTTGGAAAAAAAAAAATCCACTTGAGGTAAATACCTGGTATGGAAAAAATTTAATCCAAATTATTAAAGTTTAGGAAGATCAAAGCATCTTAAAACATGTCTTCATTACAGGAAGTGTTAGGTAAGAGATGAAGCTCTTGGCCCTGCTGGTAATCATCGCCTTAAGTAATCAGCTCCTTAAGAAGGTCACATACTGTTCTGCCTTTGAAAAGCTGGCAGCTAATTTTGAACACAAAAAGGCCTGCACAGTGATTATTGGAGTGAACCTTGCAGCTACCCACATATAATTCAACTGCGGCCATGTCTTTTCTGCTTTGCTCCTTGGCAAACCTCTTGGAAGTGGTTCTGTGTGTATTTCAGTTGTGTTCAATACCTGAATGTGACCTCTGTCACTGATGTCAAACTTGCACGGAGGAAAGCAAGCCACAGGCTTTGCTTTTATTTGTTGCTAAACCCTGGGTCAGACTTGTGTGTTGGCCACCATTGCTTCTGACACACCACAAGGCTCGTCTTTGTTCCAGTTCATCCAACTGCCACTAGTGATCTCTGAGGCACCACCGCCTGGGTCACACAGGAGGAAAAGACTAAACTTGCTGCTCTACATCAAGGAAGCAGCTAGCAGAAGGAAGTGATTGGGCTGCTTACTCTACATCCAGTAGCAGTGGTCATGAGGCTGGTCAGAGCCAGTGATGCTCTGATGCATGCTTCCCTGTCTCAGAGGGGACTGCTTTGATTCAAGGACATGAGGTGACTTTTGTGGATTAGGGGAAGAAACTCTGTGGTTTATTATGTGTGTCAGTAGCACTGTAGGATATCCTAAGCATAGGTCAGAACCTTGTGTGCTGGATCCCATTTACAGGACAACCCCAGTTTTAGGAGATGGGAGTATGCTGTGTGGATCCAGCAGGTACAGATGGTGGGGATCAGTTTGATGAACAGATACAGAGTTTAGCATAAAAAGTAAAGTCCCCCTTTTTCTAAGAAGAGTGACTTGCAGGTATTGTGAAAGACAGCAAAATGCTTGCTGTATACCTTTGGGCAGATGTTTTGCCACATGAAGAGCACTCTCTCTGAAATGCCAAATGCGTGTTTCTTGGTTATTGTGCAGTAGATTTTCCCTATGCTGGCTTGTCACCATGGTGCTGGACTGGGGAAGCTGCAAGTCAAAAGCTTTACAGAGCTGCTCGGCTGAATGGCTTCTGCTTTTCATTGTCCATTAAAAATAATCTAAATTGAAGATGAGAACCTGCCTGCTTTAGGCTCGTATGCAAGTAACTGTAGGACCAGACAGCAGCAAGCTGAGTAAATGGTTTGGCCTCTTCAGGAAATCTGAAGCAAACAGGTTATTCCAAAAAAACTTTTTGAGGCAATGGGAAGCTGGTGAGAAGAAATCACTAATGGAGAAAATATTGATGAAAGGAAGTGTTTTATCTGATACCTGAAACTGTCGGTTTTTGTCCTGATCCTGTTGGGGTTTTTGTATATAGCTTTTAGAGTGGCCTTAAGTCTTCTCAAAAGGTTATTACTTTTCCAGTGGCATTAGGAAGGCTGAAGTTATATTTGCAATGAGGGTAAGTGACTCTCTCTGAGGTTTTGGCATCCACAGCTCAAGATTAACTAGAAATACAGGCATTTAGTAAATCTGAAAATCAGTCCCTTTTGGCTCTGCATGCTCCAGAGAAGTCAGACTTGGTTTTGTGAGTAGGACCAAAGCAGGATCACAATATATAACATGCAAGGAACATATATCTGGAAAAATTAGGCCACATGGAATGAATTCCTGCTCATAAAGTGGTGGGCTCTGTTCTTTTTGTTTAGACTATCTCATCCATAGAAGTCAGGGAAGCTTGGATGCTGGATGCATTGATGGAAACAGCAAGACTTCCGTTTCTGGTATGAGGTTTGGCTCACCAGAGGTGTTATTCTTACAAGTTTCTGTAATTTACAATCACCTCAGGTTTCCAGTTCCCAAAGTAAAAGAGCTCCATTCAGGGTCTGAAGTAGATTAAAGCATGGACTGCTAATCCAGAACTGGTTCTTGAGATGCTCCACAAGTAGGGAGATGGCTTCAACCATGATGAAGTGAAAGGCCAAGGAGGACCTGGCTATGAAGAAACAGGGGACAACGGGGTAATACCGATGGGCTATGTGTATATACATACTGCCATATACACAGCTTTATCTCAGTTGTACAGGAATGTTCCCTGCCTCACCAGCAGCTACTAACTTCCCTTCAAGAAAGAAAACCCTTGACAGACTTGAAGTGATGAGTAACGGCTCCACTTTCTTCAATTCCAGC
Organism: Pezoporus wallicus; assembly: GCF_028554395.1. NCBI lineage: Eukaryota > Metazoa > Chordata > Aves > Psittaciformes > Psittacidae > Pezoporus > Pezoporus wallicus. The sequence continues at coordinate 1,008,004 of NW_026640647.1, forward strand.
TGCCACACAGGCATGTTGGTCCCTCACTGACCCAGCAAGTTTGAGTGTCTTAACCGTTTCTTGTTTTCTCATGCCTACCCTCCCACCCACAGATCACTTGCTGTTGTGGCATGGCAGGGTCATCTTCTCTCAGCAGACACTGCAATTGCCTTTACAAAGAGAAAGAAAATGCCCATAAACAGTGGCACACACCTAGGGAAATGTCAGCACTTAAACCCGAGTCTTGCTTTTCCATCTGAGCCGTCATCGCTGGATCCTCTGCCCTGCCTTACAAGTGGGATTGAGGAGGTGGTTGTTTTGGCTGGAATTGGAGAGGCACAGGTGGTACCACCAGCTGTAAATTGGAGGAGGCACTTCCTGATTATGACCACTGCCTACACGCAGATCATTGCCAAGAGACGAGCTGGAAGGCGCAGAAGCCTTCTCCTTACTTGGAAAAAAGGGCCCGGGGGAATCATCGCTCCCCTTTCCCTCTGCAGGCTTCCACCTGTAGGCTTTGGGCTTCTTTGCAAATGCTTGGATTCCCATAATGCTGTGAATAACCCTCATCCGCCATCAAGATATGGATAAACCGAGGCACAGGGTGTTTGAATCTGTGCATCTAACATTTAGGGAATGGGGTCTGTATAAAGGCACTGGGAGATGCAAGTTCACAGCACACTGGAGAGCCAGGTTACTCTAAGGGAATTCAGCATGGATTAAGCACAGTAAAGTAAGTGGTGAATAATTCCTTGATCCCTGCAAGGTCAGGATTTTGCCCTCCAGCTTTAAATGTCAGTGGTGAGAGGCTTGTACCAAGCTGCAGAGCAAGCATGCATCAGGCTTTCCTGTGGGAAGTTTGGGACGTTATTCCTGGGGGTTGTTCTTGGAGGGCACCGCCCTTGTGCATAGGCAAGACCACCCTGGTCTCCACTGTGAGCACACACCACCATTTGCAGCTGTGTGTCTTTATTGCCAGGTCTGGTGCTCGTGTCTCCACCTTCCCAGGATGGAGGCCTCTGTTGCTGGCCCTGGCTTGGCTTGCCTTGCCTTCAGAAAACTTGGGGTGCCTTGAATCCTGGGTTGCCAAAAGCCCTTTCCCTGAGATGACCCCTCGTCCCCTTGCCTTGGTTTTCATCTTGAGTGCTGAGCATGGGTGCACTGTCAGAGAGGAGAAGAGTCGGAGGATTAACCCACCACATGTGCTCCAAACCCACACATATGAGGAAAGTGCCGCATTCATAGACTAAAGTCACAAACCAGCCCCTCCCAGGGCTATTGATGAGATCCCAGCGCAGGGCTGCCAAGCTGAATTCCCACTGCAGAGGTGCGGTGCCACATGTGCTGCCACCCTTCCCTGGCTCCAGCTCTGGCTATTTTGACAGGCTGCGAACTAAATAATGGACCAGATTTGCCCTGAAGGAGGTCCTGAGCGATACCCGGTGGCTCAAGGAGGTGTTTTTTCACTCCCCCTCATTGCATTCCCAAGCTGCTGGGGTTTGCAGCCTCCACTGGCGCCTCATGTTGCAGTTCTGGATTGCTTCAGTTGGGATGTGGGCCAGGGCTGGGGCGGCAGGGGTGGCAATCGGCAGCCGCTGATGATGGTAACTGCACGGGGAGGGTTGCAAGTCCTTTGGCACTTCATACAAACATAAGAGCCCTTTGGTCTCATACAAACCTGTATGTATGACCTATCTGTGAGATAGATACACTCACAGTGTGATTTCTTGCTTTCCCCCCACCCATGTATCTTCATCAGGACTGGGCAAAGAATGGCCTTTTCAGTCTTACGGCTGAAAGGCATAGAAGTAAAACTACAAGCACTATTGCTGTGCCTACATTTTCTTATTTGACCAAGGCAGTGAGTCTGAGCCAAGATGATGATTCCATCACTGTCACAATACTGGGCATACTGAGCTCTAAAAAGCAATTTTTCTTCCAATATTCTTTTTCCTGTTGTTTTTACCCCTGTTTTGGGGTGCTTTTTATCAGAAATGGGGTGCTTAAAGGCAAAAAAGTTCAGCCCTGCTATTCTGAAAATGTTGAAATGGTGTATTTTGACATCTCAGCAGTTGCTCCTCCTCCTCCTCCTCCCTGCGATTTTGAGATGAAGCTCTTTGTCAGATACAGGCTGAACCTGTGAAGATGTTCAGTTCCTCCAGGGCTCCATGTTTCATCACATTTCCTTTCAGATGTTTTGCCCAGCTCTTCCCAAGGGCTTAGGTGATGCCGGAGTGCAGTGAGCAGCAGTACCTTCTCGCCCTTGCAAGAAATGCTGTGGTGGTGTGTGTGGTGGCCAGACAAGGAGTTGCTAGTTTGACTGTCAACTGCCCATGATGCAGCCCTTCCAGCTGTAGAAGTATGCAGTGACTGGGGCTCTGCCTGGAGGGAGGCAGACCTGTACTTTCCGAGGGATTTAGACAGGCATGGCTAAAATACCATGCAGGTACAACTCTGAAATGGACTAAATTCTGGGTTTATGTGAGTCTGGATGAGGACTAACTGAGAAGTTTTAGCAAAGTCTTGTTTTATAAGCCTTATGCCTGCACGTGTCTTTGTCATGAATCTGTATCCTCCAAATGATCATAATTAGCACGCTATTTTATTTACATAGGATTAATCTAATTCAAATAGTTAGATGAAATTCTTTGATCTTCGGGGTACAAGAGGTGAGATGATGATGATTTTAGGCAGTTGCTCCTGGCCATAAAATCTATTCACTTGAAGATCAATAGAAAGATACCACTTTGATGAGATAATCTCCTCTGCTACTCAGTCCTGACCCTACTCTCCTGGTTTTCACCCCCCAGTCAAGCGCAAATATCTTTTCTTGGAAGCTCCACTCCAGCCCATCCACAGCTTTCTATGTGTGTGGGGTACTGTCCTTTTCATCTGAAGCCACCTTCTGATTTACATGCACCAAGCACACAAACTCTTCTTCAAAACTCTTTTCCCAACCATGCATTCAGTCAGGTGTTGTAGCTGCCAAAAATACATCCTGCTTCGTATCTGTTCTTTGTTGCATTGGATTAACTTATAGGTATAGGCCTTAGGAGACTGTAAACTTTCTGCAGCATGGTCTTTAGCTGTTTGTTGAGCAAGTCCTGCCCACTGCACAGTAGTATGAATATTAATAATGCTAAATAATAATCCTTGCCTCTGACCCATCAACAAATCGGGAATTGCTTCACTGAGGAAGCAGTCAAATCATTATCCTAATTTCCAGATGGAGAACTGAGGTGCTGCAAGGTGAACTAATTTACCCAACATCAGCAGAGGAGTTAGAAAGTGACTGCAGCCATCTCTGGCCCCAGATACACAGTCCAGCCACTAGACCCTGCAGCCTCATCAGTGGCAGCTAATAAGATTTGTGTTTCTGCAATGCATTTTTCTCCATTAGCAGTGAATAATTTGTGTTCTCTTTCTTCACAGTCATTAATATGCATTTTCAGCAGTACCTCTGTCTGTGTTGCAGCTACGCAGCAGCTGTGACTGCTAGAAGGGGGCACAGTGGGGCGAGGTGGCACCTATGCCCCTGTGCTCTGCTCCTCCTCCTCCTCCAGTGGCAGTCGGGGAGGCTGGGGACCGACCACAGAGATGTTCTGTGTGGAGCTCCTTGGGGAGCTGTACCAGCTGCTGTGCTGGCAGCCGTGGAGCTGCCTCTGGGTCTGCCTTGCTGTCTTGTCTCCTTGAATAGAATTGCTCACTGCCGGTTCATTTTCTTTCTCCTTTCCCTTTGATTCTGTGGCACTTGTCTCCTACCTGGATTCCTCATCAACCATGCAACCTGGGGAGCCTGAGGAGGTAAAAGATCTGATAATTTGCATATTTCTTCTGTATATTATGGATGTGTCCCTATGCCATGCGTGATTCCATTTTTTTTTGTGTGTAATCAGAACATCAGAGTCAGACTGTACCAGCAAGGTTTGTGTTCTGAGTGGGGAAGGAAGAAGCCATTTCTGCAGAGACAGTCCCTGCTCTGTAGAGGTGACAGCATGTCTATATGTCCCCCTTTCTAACCCTGTGCTTCACCTCCCCATGCCCCACACTGCTCCTCAACCTTGCAGATTTTCCATGGCACAGCATGTTCTCCCTCTTGCAGAACTGGGGCAGGACTGTTTGAACAGCATTGGCTATGGGGAGTCCTTGAGGAACATGAATGTGTCTGCCTGGAAATCTGCATGTGCCATGGATGAACATACTTCTCATTCTTTGGAGGTCTTGAGGAAACAAATCACTTCATGGAATTGGCTGAAATTTTAATGATATCCATCCAGGTACCTTAGCACAGTGGTAGGAAAAGCATGTGTAAATGGTTGGGTTTTTGGTTCAAGGGCATGTGTGCTTTTTATGCATTACATTGAATGTTCATCATGAGCTTTCTGGCACTCAGCAGGGCCTGTGTCATGGAGATCAGATTAGCTAGTCCTCACACTAACTAAAGGTCTTAAAATTTGCTGTTTATTCTCTAGCATTTTAGGAAACAAGGAGGTCTGAAATAGAGGCTCTCTTCTGAGCTGAAGTTCTGCTACCTCCATCACTGGATTCACCTGATTTATTCACTTCCTTAATGTTATTATTTCTTGCTTTCACCTATCTACTTTTGGTACACTACAAGCATTTCAAAATCAAAATACAAGAGCATAAAACTAGCTATAAAATTACCAGAACTCTTTCCATCCCTTCCTTACCACTTGTGCAGGGCAGATGTCTTCTGAAGGACACTTCTACCTCCAGATATCAGGACATTTGGGAGAGGGATCGGACTCTGCGCTGGTGTGTCCTCTGTGGGATGTAAGCAGAAACAGTACCCGGGCAATGAAAGTATTTGAATTTTAATGATAGGACAGTGTGAAAAAACACTGTAAAAACACTTCCCTGCTTTTTGCTGGGGAAGTCTCAATTTGTCTCTTCGGCTGCCTCTGGCTTTTTGCCCGACATTCTCAGATCTGCTGGTGAAGGGAGACAGCAGAGCACGTTTGTCTTATTCCTCTTCCCCAGCACGAGATGCCAGACTGGAACAGATACGCCACCGCTCCTGGTCTAAGCTACAGAGGGCTACAGTCTACTCAGCTCTCTCCTATATCTGCCCCGATATATTCAGTAGGATGGGGCTGAGTTATGCCTCATTCACTGGCAGCATCTCTGCAAATCCACTGGAATGCTCCCGAAGCACTGAGATTAGTGCCTGTTTTGCCAGGATTGGCACACACAGTTCCACATGTGCAGGATCTCTGCCCGAGTCCCAGCACAGGATCGCCCTGCGTGGACTTCAGAGGTGGCCTGGGAGCACTGAACATCCCTGGTGAAGATCTGACCTCCCATCTTGATGCATGCTTACCCTACTCCTTTTCCCTATTTGGAGGGGCTGTATGGTATAGAAAGCATTTAGGACAAAAAGTCTATAGAAGTGTGATACTAATAATATTTTACAGCTTTAATTACCATGATTGTAGTGCCTAGAGGCGTATGCAAAAACACTGAGTGGGAGGAGAGGAGGCAGTGCTGTGAACATTTTTGTGGTTTTGCTGGGCAATGCGCAATTGAGTTTTCTCATGGGAACCACAGCATGCCAGAGAGGAAAGCTGCCTCTGCCTCCTCATCTGCTCCGCTGGGATACTGGATCACACCCCGGAGTCCAGGAGACAACCACAGTCACTCGTTTCAGGTGAAAGCTGGGCTGCCCCTGCCCCTGCTCTGCAGAAGGACTCCGCGTGCTGCCCCTTTCTGCAAGCGATGGGTATTTTCCCTCAGGCGATGCACCTTCGGTAGGATGAGCAGCAGTTTCACCTGGAGGATGATTTCAGGATTGGGCAATTGGCATGGGTTTGCCAGCAGCCTCAAGAGCAGCACTGCCGGTTCCTTGGTTGGGGCACACAACGCAGCCAGAGCTCTTGCTCCTGTCAGCCACGTCCATGTCATGCGTGTCCACATCATGCTTGTCCATGTCCCTGGGCATGGGCAGAGGTGAGGGGACAGACAGAGGGGCCATGGGTGGCTGGGCAAACCCCTCTTGCACCTTCCCTTCCCCACGGCAGCCTGCCTGGCACTGCCAACAGGCCCAATGCAAAGCGACCAGCTTGATGGTCACCACTGACCATTACAGACACCACTGACAACCAGGAGGATACCCCAAGCAGGAATGCAAATTTTCAGAGTTTGGGTGTTACCAAATTAAAATATATGAAATAAAGATGCTTGCATTTCCCTAGCTACAGAAAGAAAACTTTTTACGCTTTGTTCCTAAATCAAATAGTAATTTTTAGGCATAGCCATGTAGTTCCTGCACCAGTGACTTGATGTAGGTTCGTTATTAAGATGCTACAAAGCCAGTAGCCTTCTGTTTGACAAACTGAAAGACATGTTCAGTTTTATCTGTATGTGGCTACCAAAGAGCCAGTCTGCAGCTCAGCTTCCCAGACAGTCCCTACTCAGATGAACAGCCGTGAGTTGCAACACAGCTTCCTGATAGCCAAGGGATTGATTGGAAGGCAATGAAGACTGGAAAGAAACCCTGTGTGATAAGTATTCCTGGCTGTGGGAAGAGCTGGATATCGCCTACAAGACAAGCATATTTTATTGAGGCTTTTTTCCCCCTCACTTTCTCATTCCCCCCCCCATCTCTTTTTTATCTGCACTAAGTCACTAAGTATAATTTACATTATTAAAACCTCGTATTTTAATCAACTCTCCTTCAGTTAAATACATATATGGTATCCTTTCTCCTCACTTGATTTGACACTTTGTGTTTGATACAGATTTTTGTACATCTGTGCTTTGCACAGACTAAAAAACCGTAGAATAATAAATTCGAATGAAATCCCAGTACCGTAATAAAGGGGCCAAATTTTGACCGTAGGCTCACCAGGACTTCCATGAGGAGAATGAATGGGTTCTCCTACTGCTGCATTAGATGTTGTACAAAGAGGAAAACTCTACCAGTGGGTAATCTTATGGCGAATGGACATCAGCTCATAGTGCTGCAGGTGGAGATCCTCCCCTAAGTACCCCAAGCTGTGGCCATCAGTTGGTGTCCCTGCTGCACCCTGGAAAGATGGGCTAAAAGTTAGATTAATCTCGTTAGTGGTTGGTAGTTTGAGTTCTGCCCTTTGCCGCACCACCCAAACCCCGGTCTTGAAGGCAGCAGTATTGTGGCCACTCCTCACCAGGCATAAGGATATCCTTCCCACACAGTGGGCACCTCAGGCCTGAATGGCGACTGCACCTATTCCCACGGCTGGTGTGTTTTGGTGCGCTGGGTGAAGAGCAGGAGGAAGGTTTTCGTTCCAGAGAGGTGATGTATGGCATCCTTCAACCTGAGCGATGGGCGACGGGGGCTGCTCCAGCCCCAGCTGGAAGGTGTCACCCCCCCCGCGGATCCCAGCCCGGGGGCAGTTGTGTCAGTGGCACGCCAGTCCCAGCCGCGGGCCGAGCTGGCAAGGTCCTGCTGCCACACCCAGGCCTCGTCCTGACTTTCACCAACCCTCACTTTATCAAAGCCGTGCTCCACCAGAGCTGCTTTCATTAACCGTGGTGCTCACCACGCTGTGCAGCTGACACCGCCGCGGCCCCACTCACCACCTCCCTCACACGCGGCCTTGCGCTTGGACCCGCCAGTGGCCCAAGCCCTTGGGCTCCCTGTGCCCGGGCCGGGACCGCTGGCACCAGCCCCGGGACCAGGCGGCAGCTCCCCCCGTGCGAGCGGAAGGTTTGAACTCACGTTTCGCAGCGGGGGTGCCCGGGTCCCCGCGCGGGGCGGGTGGCGGCGCCCGGGTGCCGGTGCGCGGTGCGGCCGCGGCGGGGCGCTCTGCCGGTGCCGGTTCCGCCCCCGCGCGGCTGCCGACCCCGCCGAGGCGCTGCGTCACGCGGCAGCCCGCGCGTGGGCGGGCGGGCGGCGGTAGCGCGCGCGGGATCTCCCCATGTGACCGCGCGCGGGAGTGGGCGGTGTGTGGTGTGCGGGGCGGGGGGGGGGGGGGGGGCGGGCGGAGGCGCCGGAGGCTGTTCCCTCCTTCCCTCCCTCCCTCCCTCCCGCTCGGCCTCCGCTACACGGCAGGAGCGGCCGCGGCGGGGCGAGCTGTGCCGGGCGGCCTCCCCAGCTCCCCTCCGCCCGGCGGCAGCAGCCAGGCGGTGGCGGAGACCGGCTCGCCCACCCGCCCCGTCGATGGGAAAGGAGGAGCCTGGGCCGGCGGCGCGCAGGCGGGGGGGGCGCTGGCAGCAACTTCGGCAGGGCTGAGTCTGCGGCCCCGGGACGGCGTCGAGGGAAGCGCCGGGCATCCGGCGGCGGCAGCAGCCTACAGCAGAGTACGTGCGGGACGGCCCGGGGAGGGGGTGCGGACAGCTGGGGCAGCGCGGCCCTGGACCCGCGGGGTACGGCCGGAAGGAGCGGGCGGGTCGTGCGTGGGTGATTCCCGGAGAACGCAGCGCGGGGGGGACGGGGAGTGGGCGGAAAGTACCGGAACGTCCCCACCGCGCCTGCTGCCGCGGGGGGGCGGCGGGGCGGGACTGACGGGACGGGACAGACGGGGGCGGTGCCCCGTCGGCCCCGCGCAGGGGTATCGGGGGGGGGGACGGGGACGGACAGGGACGGCGCTGTGGTACGGGCCGCCCCCTCGTCCCGTGCTGCAGCGTGGCGCCTTGCCCCTCCGCGGCCTCTCCCCCCCCGCCGTTCCCCGCGCAGTGCTCCTCCTGCCCCGCAGCTCTTGCTGGGACGTGCCGGGTTGTCCGGACCCGGCGGCTCCGGGCGCCGCCGGCCGGACCGTGAGGAGGCTGTCCCGCTGCCCGGCACCCGGGCACCTCAGTGCAGCCTTCAGGGGCAAGCGGTCCCGGGGAGGCTTCCCGCGGGCGGTGGCCGCTTCCCGAGGGGTGCGGGGCCGCGGCTCCGGGTTGTTCCCGTCAGCGGGCTCGGCGGATGCGAACTTGGTGCCGGGATCGCAGCGCTCCCCTGTGCTCGCTGCGTCGGTTTCCTTCGATTCAGCTCCCTTCGCGGCCCGGCTGGCATATGCGGCTGGAGGTAAACCCCCGGGCCGGGCTCCGGTGGGACCCGACAGCTCGCACCGGGCTGGCGGGAGTCGCGAAGTACTCGGGTTCTTTCTGTCCTTATGAGTTTGGGGGTGTTTTTTCGCACGTTTCAAGTTTCTTAGTAGTTGCGGCGAGATACACATCTGTATTTGGATGTGAAACTCACTTAATAGCTTGTATTTTGGCACATCTCAGAGCTAGACAAGACTATTTAATTTGCTAAGTCTCTCTTCTGCAGCTACATGTAATTTTCTTCTCCTGCTAAAAGTCCTTTGGAAACGCTGCAGAAACGTAATGAATATGCAAAGCAGCCAGTTCTCAAATCCGAATCCGGTTTGTCTTCAGAGACTTTTCAAAACGCCCAAAGTGATCAAGATGTATTATGAAATAATCACTTTTACTTAAAATACAGGAATGTGATGTTTCGCGCTTTCTCGTGCGTATTCCTAATAGAGTTGGTGACAGCTCAAATATAATTTCACCTCAAATAAAAGCCTCTAAAAATCAGTTAGGGTTGCTCAATCGGTTTTACTTCTAGTGCAGCCTTGAAAAGCAGGAAAACTGCAAGTAGAGTCCTTGCCCCATGCTTACATCCCACAGCTCCCGCGTTTTCCTTCTCCCGGTCCTTCACCCACGTCCACCACCTGCTCGCTGCAGCCATGTATCTTCCTGCCACCTCCGGGAAATGTGCAGCTTTGATCTCAGACCAGGCAGGACGGGAAGAAATGAGTGTTTTCCCGTGGTTAATGATACTGAGCCGGGCTGCCTCCGCTGCCGGCTATCTTGATAGAGGGAGCTGGTTGCAGGAATAGGTTGTGATTCCTGCTCTGGTTGTTTACAAATATTTAGTCGTGCTCTGTGGTGTTCTTGTGGTTTTTGTTTTCCTTTTTCCTAGGAGTTATGTTTGTGGTCAGAGTTAAGGTGACATCCAGCGTTTGGAGAGGAGGGCTCGGCATATGGGGTGATAGGCTGTGGATGTGAATGAGGTAATGTGGAAAACCAGAATGCACGGTTGTGGGTTGCAAAAGGCTGTGTGAAAATCTAACTTGTGATTTCCTGATTCTTCTGTGGCTGTGGCAGTATGCAACCTTGCATGTATTTTAAACAGCTTTGTCTGTGATGGGGACTTTCCTAGCATCTTTGTTTGTTCTATATGTAAAAAAATGTAGAAGACAGCTGTTCTTCCCTGTGCGTTCCCACACTCCTTACTGTTACGGACAACAAGCAAAGAAGCCGGACAAGTTGCAGCTCAACTGCCATTGCTGCATTCATTTATTCCTGCAGACCTTTCCATGCCAGCTTTGTGTTCCTGCCTTTTGCCCTAAAAGGGTTTGCAGTTGGCCATGCCTTAGAAGCTCTACTCGTTCTCTCCTAAGGCAGCCGATCGTTCTGGTTAGCTTCTTAGGGTTTACCAGAGGACGGTTCCAGGCTGTTATTCCTGAACCAGACTAGAAAGCCTAAGACTTGCCGAGAAGGCAGTGAAAGAGGGGAGCACACGTGGTGCCCTAGGGTCTTACCTGAGCTATTCTTCCCAGTGAGGAGCATACACAAGTCTCCTGGCTGTGAGGTTGCCCCATGTCTTCCCGTTGTGTAATCTCTTCTCGTGCTCACCCTTTGCCCCAGAAGCATGGCCCCTACTGCACTAAAAATGAGAGCAGCAGTGGTGGAAAGCAGTACTTTAGGTCTCTTAGATGTAGCTTAAAGGTCACCCAAAAGATGTATGGCACTGAGACTTGAGTGGGTGTGCTAAGGCTTTTCCATAGCCAGATAGGTAAGCAGAGCCAGGCAGCGGCAGCAGTGCCTTTGGGTTAATGGTCTCTTCCGGTCCTGCACTGCTGTCTGAGTGGTGGTACTGCACTGCTGTCTGAGCTAACCTTGTTTGTTGCTTGTCCTCTTCCTAAGCCTCATCTTACTCCTCCAGGTCAGCTAGCTTACCTCCTTTCCCAGATTTGTCGGCTGTGAGCTGAGGCGAGCCGGTGGAGCGGACTGGTAATGTCTAGAAAAGCAGTGGAGCTGTTCGTGTGGTGAGGCTCTCTCGGAAAGGGAAGGGAGCCTTCCCATTGTTAAGGTTTAGAAATACTTGGGATGTCATTGAGGTGAGTAAAGAAGGAACTCCGTTTAAATGAGGGGAGAAAAGAGGTCAGAAGGAGGAGTGTTTGAAAGTGCCTTTTCTGCAGAAATGGGTAGCAGTCATAAATGGAAAATTTGCGTGGCCCTCTCAGGAGTTACTGTACTAAATTTGGAAAACAGAATTTAAAGTACAAAACAAAGGGATTTCAGTCTTGCTTTAAATGTAAATCTCAATGCAGTCTGAACTATGGACTTAATACTGATGCATCATAGTGCCTATTAATCCAGTTTCATCTGTCATCAGGAGATTTGTGATTAGAAGCCTCCAGGTAAAGGCTGCTCATGGACTGTTGCTGCTCTTCCAGCCTGTGGGCTGGAAAAATGAGCTCCATGCCTTGCCTGGAGCTCCTGAGCTCTGTGTAATTTCACGGCCACTGTCCTCCTAGGATTCAGTTTAGCTCTTTGCACAAAGTCCATTTGTGTAGATTTTTGTGCTAAGAAGAATGACTTTCAGAACAAATGGTTATTCTTTTATAGCAGTTATAGAAGTGTAATTGTGGTATTGATGGTAGAAAGTCAACATCGTTTGAAATGGGAGAATAGAAATGGTTCACTGAACTGCTGGTAAACCATAAGCTGTTAGTTCTGTTCACCTTGTCAAAGCTGGTATGGAATGGGAGGATTTTCCTGAGGAATTTCTGAAATTCTGTGAAGTAATGTCAATTTTTTGAGTCGCAGAATTATGTACCGTTTGAAGGATTGCCTTACGTGGTTTTCCTCATTGCCCTTAGTTGCCTCTTGCATCCACCCTGAGTTCCAGAGTGTGCAGTTCATTTGCTCTTGAGCTCACCAGCAGCTCCATGAGGTGGCTGCTCAGATCTGAACTGCTCTTGCCGTCCGTTCTGTTTTACAAGCACCAGCATACAGAGAACGATACATACAGCTGGTGGGTTTGGATTTTTGGATTTTTGGTCTTTTTCTGGGACTCCATCTCTTTTCCTGAAGAGATTATTCGTAGGTATCCTGGTGCTGCCACATACAGTTTCTGTTGGCCTCCTCATTTCATTTTCTTCTACTAGAGTTTAATCAAAGATTTACAGCGAAAGCCTGATCCTTCAGATGCTTCTTGAATAGAAGTTGAGTTCCATTTGTTACATCTCTACATTTGCTTTGAGTTGCTGAAGAAAAAAATGCATGTTGTAAAAAAAAAAACGCAAAAAGTGCATATTGTAATTTCTGCCTTAATTTTACTGTTGGTTACCAGTCTCCCAGTGCCCCTAAGCATGGATGTATTCTTGCATCTCAGTTTTGGGGTGAGGCATGTTGCATGTTGTCAAAATACCTTCCCCCCAATTTGTGTAAATTGTTCTGTAAGTGCTGACTTTTAGGTTACTGCTGTGTGTTTTTTCAAGTGCATCGTGATAGTAGAGCCAGAGTAGTGTTAGCAGACCAGCTCCATTCTTTAGTTCTGTTACTTGCCTGACCAACTATATATTACATGCTTTAGACCTTATTGATTGGTGGTTTAGCTTAACACAGTAATACTGGAAATTATCCGCTTGTAGTTGTGAAAGTCATTGTAGAGTGAAGAGGTATGTGTGTGAGGTCCTGCAATTCTCTGAAGAGTTTATTTTTTTGCAGGATAACTCTGGATAACAGGTTTTATGAAGCTGAAACTCTGCAAATGTTTTTCTGCAGCCATAAGGGTAGAATACTACTGCAGTTTGTCCCTTGGGAGCCCGTAGAGCACAATTGTTACATTGCTGTATGGTATTTCATTTCCTAAGTATCAGTGAAGTGCAGGCCTGTTAGCAGATGGGACAGGCAGGTGAATTCAGAATAACTTTTTTAAATTATATGTGTTGTAATCTGTCACTGCTTTTGCTTTGTCTGTGGATATTGCTCCCATAATTGAGATCAGTGGAAGCATTAGATCCTTTCTACGTGAAATGGGGAATACTGTAGAAATACTTTGTTCTGAAACACCCTTTTATTGATCCAGCTTCATTAATTCTCTGGGTTTCTGTGAAGCACTTTCCTTCTTTACTTTCCTTTTACAGTGCTCCACACTGCTGTGGGGGAAAACAAGAAGAATTAAAACTGATGAGCTCTTCTTGTCTTCTTCAGGGGATCAAGTATTCAGTAATTCTTCAGGGTGTTTTGTGATCATTTTGATCTGAAGATATAAGAGTCAAGTAGAAGCAGTGAGCAATATTGAATGACATTCTTGGGAACAAACATGAAGAGGGAATGCTGAAAACAAGCTGGCTTCATGCTTGAATCATCTTTTTTTTTGTAGCTGCATCGCATCTATCTGCTGATTTGTTTTTTCACAAATGTTTCCATTAACTATTAAAAAGTAGAGCTTTTGCCCTTTTTTCCATATCTGGTCTTGTAACAAGAGAAAGAAATCCTGTCCTCTGAGTTGACAGCCTTACTGAAGGATGGGTGGTGGGGAATGCATCTGGACATCAGCGTTGTGGTGCTCATCTTCTCTCTGTTCTTACTGTTTGCAGGTTTTGTTATCCGTGATGGCGTCAGCTCTACCCAGAACCCTTGGGGAATTGCAGCTGTATCGAATACTACAAAAAGCAAATCTCCTATTCTACTTCGATGCCTTCATTCAGCAGGGTGGTGATGATGTCCAGCAGCTCTGTGAAGCAGGTGAAGAGGAGTTTTTGGAGATAATGGCTCTTGTAGGCATGGCTAGCAAGCCTCTTCACGTCCGAAGGCTGCAGAAGGCTTTGAGGGACTGGGTCACAAACCCTGGTCTTTTTAACCAGCCTCTCACCTCCTTACCGGTCAGCAGCATTCCAATCTATAAGTTGCCAGAAGGGTCTCCTGCGTGGCTGGGGATATCCTGCAGCAGTTATGAAAGGAACAGCAGCACCAGGGAGCCTCACCTGAAGATTCCAAAGTGTGCTGCCACGACGTGTGTGCAAAGTGTGGGTGCAAGCAAATCCGATGTGGTGGGGAACTTGCCACTGCAGAGCGGCAGCGAGCCGAGGCTCTGGCAAGGACACCACACCACAGAGAGTGAACATAGTCTTTCTCCAGCTGACCTTGGCTCTCCAGCTTCACCAAAGGAAAACAGCGAGACCCTGGATGCTGCTGCTGCTCTGTCAGTTGCTGAATGCGTAGAACGTATGGTTCCCTCCCTGCCCAAAAGTGACTCGAACGAAGTCAAGGAGTTACTGAAAACAAATAAGAAACTGGCAAAGATGATTGGTCACATCTTTGAGATGAGTGATGAGGACCCTCACAAAGAGGAGGAGATCCGGAAGTACAGTGCAATATATGGCAGATTCGACTCAAAAAGAAAGGATGGCAAGCATCTCACCCTCCACGAGGTAAAAATCTTGAGTGACAGTGGGCTTCCTCCCTTTTTCCTACACCTTTTATGAGCTGCTGTTCACAGGGTACACTTTTTGTACAGGCACTTTTCACTGGGTTACAAGAGCTGTGTGTCCTACTGGAGCCGTAGGCAGTCCTGCCCTGGGATAGAAATCTTAAGTGCAGAAGTCCCCCTTATTATATGGGTGTGTGCATGTGTGCACCGATGACTTCAGCTGGGCGTCATCAGACAGCTTGGTCACTGGTGTAGCCTGTCAGACAGAGGGTTTAAACAGTTTGGCACTGAAATAGCAAACCAGCGTTGCAGTGAGCGTGGCCCTTGGGATTCTAAGCACTTGGCACATTTTTAAAGCAGTCCTGGCTTGGTATTCCCTTTCAGCTTTGAGAGTAGACTGGTTGTTTGGAAGATTAGTAACTAAAATTGCTTGTGTCTGGGAAGAGGATCACCTGGCTTGGTTATTACACTGTGCTGTCTTCGCTTACCTCGAGACCCTGCTGTGTAGCTTGTGCCCTCAAGGTAAAAAGGATTTTGCTGATGAGGTCCCTAAATCCAGTGGATGGGAATTTTTGTGTTTGGTTTGGGATGATGCTTAACTATACAACTTGCAGGTTGTTTTGGGCAGTGATCTTAAGCTGGACAAGTGAAGTGCAGGCTGTGTGAGGAGGAAGGGAAAGGGCTGTCTCCAGTATTGATGGGTAGCTGTAATTTGAAGGTTTGTCCTTTAATACCTGAATAGCATCTGTTCCATCTTGTCCTTAAAAGACCATTTGGACCTCCTTCGCTTCTCTTCTGGTATTCTTGAGGCTCACACTGCGTATGTTGTAACGCAGTAGGTGTGTCTGTGTGGGGAAGGGCTTGCCAGAGCCAAAGTACAGTGCAAGAGGAGAACAAACATTAATTCAAAGCAGTGCCAAAACACTGTTGATATGAATGCTGCATCAGCATTTTCACAGTTAACAGGGATTGCAAAATTTCAGTTGGATTTAAAATTTGGCATGTAGGGCTTAGCTCCCAAAAGGAAAGGCAATGTTTATGTTACAGGAGTGCCAAAAAAGCTGTACTGGCTTAGACTTTTTTCACTTCAAGAAGAAGTTTTGTAGGTGTGTGATCTACAGCATAAGACTAGGTTCTCTTTATGCTTCTGAGTAAAAGGGCAGGGGGAAACAAGATTTACTTCTTTACATTTTGGTTTATGTATTTGCATTTATAAGGCAACTGCACATCAGCAGCAGAGACTTCCCAAGGACTTTTAGTACAGACTGAGGAGACACTTCCAACAGACTTTTCTACCACAGTTTTAGCTGTGCAGCTTTTACTTACGTGTATTGTGGCTTATGTGGAACACTTACAATCTACGAATTCATCCAGTATGCAAGAACAGATCTCATCTTACTCCCCTGACCTTGTGGAGAGCAAGTTGTGTGTGAGATGGAGGCAAGACTTGAAAGGATTAATTATGTAGATGCCCTGTATATGTTGCTTCAGGGTTCAGAGAAAGGGGGTTCTCCCCACCTAGGCATGGAGGCCGTCAAAGATGTACAACATGTGAAGCTGTGTGCTTTCACAGTCTCTCTCTGGGGCTGCAGAATATACTCTGAAATCTGGGCAGACTTCTTGTAGGATAATTCCCTGGCAATGGGAGGTGGGCACCAGGGGCAGATGTTGTGCCAGGCGTGTGATAGGCTGAGGAGTGGCTCTGTGAAGCTGGAGAGTAGTGTGGTGGTGGTTTGAAGGAGCAGGGTAGCAAAGAACCAGAGGAAAGGATGACTGCTCTACCTTGTTAATTATATTTTTTAGTACTGCACTAAAGAGCTTTACAACATCATTGTAAAACCGTGTTTAAAAATGGAATGAGAGCATGGTTTGGCTTTAGGAAATGTTTCTATCGCTATTATGATTAAGGGCATGAGATCAAAGGAGTATGTGGCTGACTTATGCCTCACTTACACATGTGGGGCCTTGCTGAACTTGATGGGAACTGCACACATGCAAGCAAGAAGAATTTGCTCATAATTAGTTTACTGTTTGCTTAAAGAGGCCGGATTTCACAAAGTTTTGTCTTGAGTGGTCTTTGTTTTAAAGCAGTAAATATACAAATAGTAGCAATGAGACCATCTTTTTTGTTTGTTTGTTTGTTTGTTTAAAATCTGCTAAACCAGGGTTTGCCTTTTGTAAACTCAACTTCAGTGGATTTTTGGTTTTGATGGCTTAATTTGCTGCTCAGAAGGAAGGACCTTAAACAACCAGGGAGGTAAGTTTCTACTTGTCCAGAGACTGTTTCTGCACGTGTTAATACATTCCAAGACTGTCATTCTGCATCACAGTTCAAGATCTCTCCTTGCAGCTGGCAATGAACAGCTGAATAAACTTCACTGTGAATTTAAAAAGCTTAAATAGTGGTTAGCTTCTTAATGTAAAGATCAGGCTATGTCTGGCTCCTGAAGCAGAGTGGAGATGCATGCAAATAAAAATCAAATCTGATGGAATTATTGGCAAATTAGTGAGAGTGTTCTCTGTTTCAGTATGAACATTGGAGTGTCTCAGAGGGCTTGGGCAGCTCGTAGAGGCCAGTGGGAGCTGTAGACACTGAGCTGGTCTGGAAGCATGTGTTATTGGTAGGATTATCTCTATAAGGCACTGATGAGCCTAAAATCTCATGCAGAATCTTTCAGAGATATCCCAGAACTAATAAACTTCCTGTCTGTAATCCATCCCACTGTCTTGGTATTACACAGCTTTTCCAGCATGGAGAGCCCTTAAAGTTGGACTGGAAGAGTGATGAGTACAAGCCATGCCCTTGAACTTGGTGACCTGTGCATGTTTGAGTCAGATTTGTAATTTGTCTTAATGTTTCAGTGCTTGTCTAGGTACCTATAAAACAAATCCTGTTTAGTAGTGTGAGAATCAGAAATAAGAAATGAAAGTAAAAAAAATTTGTCTAGCTCGACCTCTTCCTTTTGTTTTACTGACTCGCCAAAACAGTAGGGCTTGGTATTTATTTGTGTTTTGTAGTGAGGGAATCTATGAACCCCATCAGGTGGGAATGTACCCATCCCTCTCCATACAGCCTGTATGATTGTGTGCTCCTCTATATCATTCAAGCTTCCAACAACCAAAATAATTATTTTTAGGCGTGCAACACTTTCTAGCCACAGTATTGTGCCTCCTGAAAAGGCAGGATGCCATAATGCACTTCAGTTCTGTAAGTCTGGATGTGACCTGAAAGAAGAAACCAGGAAAAACAAACATTTGGCTTTTCTCATACATTAGGATAAACAGCACTTGCTTACAGCCACCCAAAGCACTTTCAGTGATTTCAGCTTCTTGCAGCCTTTCAACACTTTGACGGATAAAAACCGTCTCAGATTATTTTGTAAGCATTGGCCATGCTATTCATCCTTGGCAAAGTACTAGCTATCACCGTTACAGAAATTAATGCCTGCTTTGGGTGGTAATACTTTGTGTCAGCGTTGTAGTTATCTTTTATTTTTGTATCTTTTATTTTTTCCCTGTGTTTTTTTTTCTGAGATGATAGACATTGTAGAACAACTGCTCTTGTCTAAGGGGTAACAGTTACTTCAGTACATTGTGGGAGCATAGTAACCTTGAGCTGTTTCACAGATTAAATCTAAACTTCCCACCCTTGTACATCTGATCTCTGAGGGTTTTTTCTGGTCTGTACAGAAACCAAAGGATCAGACAACATATCTAGTTCACCTGTTAAAGACATGTTTGCACTCTGATTAGTATTCGGGTATCTTAGGAAATGCCCTACTCAGATCAGAGGCTTTTATACTGAACACAGGAAAAAAATGCTTAAGAAATATTAGGAACAGCAGTTCTGTTTGAGGTTTTACGAGAAATACTGCATGGGCTCAGGGCAGTGAGAGAGTCTCAGGTCTTCTGGTACATGTGTTTGGTTTTTTTCAGCCTCCTGGAGGACAAGTGTTGCATTGGGCAAAATACATCTATTTGAATTAGGATGACATCAAGCACTGCAGTCAAGTGCAGCAGGGTTGTGTGTTGTTCATATATTATGACAGCTTCCATCCTTCAGGGATGGAGTGCGTGATGTTTTGGGTGAATTGCTGTGCTTAATTCCCAAGTAACATTGTGCAGCGTGGTAGACAGCAGGGTAAAGGAGCATGATTCTTAGCCCTCTCTCAAGAGACACCATGTAACTGCAGACCTGCTGGCCTCTCTTCAGCCTCATCTTCTGTTCTCTTCCATGAAAAGCACCTCTTGTAGTGGCAGTGTTTTCAGTGGCTGAGGTCACATGTGCGTGGTCCTGTCAGCCCTTGGCCACACAACCCTGTGCACTGCACTGCGGCTGTGATTTGCTCTGCCAGATCAGGGGCTGGGGATGGTACATCTCATTCCGTCATGAATATGCTGACTGTGCTGTGGAAAACCTACTTACTTTGTAATATTCATTAGCCTGAGACAGATACAGAAAGTACTGTTGACAGGAGCAACAAAGCAGCTGTGCTCATTTGCAAGAAGCCAGGCCCATTCAAAGCAGCTTTATTTCTAGAAATAAAGAGTAGAAAAGTTGTGGGCACTCTGGGGAAAAAAAGACACCTGCAGTACTCTGGCCCCTGGCTTTTATGCCTCATTAGAAGTGCTGGCTGCTCTTCAGCTGAGGAAGAAATGAAAATGTCTCTTCTGCCTCTACTGACTGTGGAAGGAGCAGAGAATCTCCTCTCCAGCATCTCAGTTTCAGTGTCTCTCATTGTATTAATATTGTTGCTTGTCCATACTGTTGACCATAGGCTTTTCAGACCGCAGTGTTGTATATGGTGTAATCATGACAGTATTGCCACTTTCTGTAGGCTTCCGAGCACTGTGAAACCATTTTGAGCCTTAACTTTGGGCTTTTTTTCTCCTCCCCTCTTTGTGAAGCTACTGCCAGCAGCAGAGGCACTAGAAATGTGTCCTGGCAGGCTCAGGAAAACATCCTTGAAACAAGTCACATTTGATTCATGTCTGAAGATAGTCTTCACAAACACGAGGGTGAGAAACATAGCTAAAAAAAGTTTAATCGTTTCTTAAACCATCACCTTCTACAGAATCTGTGCTGTATTCACCAGGGAAAGCCATCTGTACCCACACTGTCATTTTTTTTCCCCCAAGTCCTGGGCATATTGCATTTATAAAAATAGTATTCCCTGTAAACCAGGCTTTGGGAGCCGAACACTGTGAACGTTCAGAGCTACTGTTTTATACTGAGATTTAATTAATGCTGGGATGAGGCACAGGCAGCTCACGTTGAGGGAGTCTTACAATAACATTTTTACTTTAAAGGACATTAAATGCCCCAACTACACGTTTTTCTTCCCAGAGGCTTACCTGGCTTAGTAAGAGTATAAATTAATGGAAGAAACCCTCCAGGGTTTGCTGTACATTTGTGGGTAATTTTACTTGCAGCTGAAATTTGTCATTATTTCAGAAGAATGGGTACTTTTACAAGCACAGTGGGTGAACTTATGCAAAATCATGAATCCCTGGTTTTGTGTTTGATTTCCAGCTAACAGTTAATGAAGCAGCCGCTCAGCTGTGTGTAAAAGATAACGCCTTGTTGACCAGGAGAGATGAACTCTTCGCACTAGCTCGGCAAATCTCTCGAGAAGTTACATACAAGTATACTTACAGGACCACCAAGTAAGGTTTTAATTAACTCAAAGGACCTTTATTTTCAGGGAGTGAATCAGTCAAATAACATTTCTTTTGAAGTGCTAGAGACACTTTCTTCCTGCTCTTTAGCTAGCAAAGTGTTCTTCTGAGGAAGGTAGAAAAATGCCATTTAAGTCGTGAAGCTTTCAAACTGCTAGGATTTAGCTGCCTTGAATTACCTTTTTATTTGCTCTCTCGTTTTCCAAAGTTTTTGATGATAGTGCATGATGAGAGGCATCTGAGAGGCTGGCATTCCAAGTATTTGAGGCATTTGTGTATTTCAAGGTTAATGTAAATAGGCAAAGTAGCCAAAGCTGCTCAATATATCAGTTGTTTGTTTTTACCTATACAGATTTAGCTCGTTAGTTTTCAGGGAATGAGAAAGATAAGGTCATGGGGAGCAGCTTACAAACCTGCTTTTAAGGGACTGAAGCTGACTCCTAATTTCAGTTGTTACTGTTCTGTTAAATGAACTGCTGTTATGAAACAGTAGCAAGGGTTTAATAGCTTTCAAATACAATTAAAACTTTAGAATTAATAAGTGTTACTGAAAGTCTCAATACTTTATTGTTTTTAAGTGTTAACTCCTTCATGTGTAATGCAGTGTCCTTTCAAAATACATTTTCCTATGCTTGTAGGATCTTATGATTTTCCTTTGCTCCCCTTCCTTCTGTAGTGATTTATGTAAAAATACATCCATTCTGGGTAAGCAGATTCTCCGTGCTCAGGTGCTTTCTGTTCTGTTCAGAAGAATGTCTCTGACATCTTGAAAACCACACAAGGCACTTGTATTCCTCTGTACTTGAGTGACATATACTGCCACGTCCAGGTGAATTAGAGGCTTTTTCTGTGCATCTCAGTTGTTCTTGCCCGGTTTTGTTTTTTTTTATCTTGACTCTGTTTTTCATTATTAATTCTGATGGTCAGGGTTAATGTGCTGTTTACTGACAGCCTGTGTGTCTTCTTTTCTAGATCTAAATGTGGAGAAAGGGATGAGCTGTCACCAAAGAGAATCAAGATAGAGGTAAAGTATTATGACTCCTGTGTTTTTTCACCTATGCATGCTAAAATTCACTGTTGTTTTGAAGTGAGCTATCTTAAGGAAATGTGTCAGAAAAACATTTGAAAGACAGGGTAAAAAAAAAATTCTAAGTGTATATACCTATATACCTCATAAGAATAGCAGATCTTCCTTTATGATGTATTTTTTTTTTAACAAAGTACTGTTTCTCTGTTACATGGGTAACTGATTCATACTTAGCATTGTGTGTTTGGGGCTTTTTTTTTTTTTACTGTCTACTCCAAAAGTTTGGGCTAAATGTGCATTTGAGTATAAGCTAGGCCCGAGTTAGCTCTGTATGTGACACAGATACATGATACATTCTTTAACTGCAGAGGAAAGTTGGAGCATATTCTGGAATGCATTTCTCATGTAACTCATTCTGTGACAAATGATGCACTGAATGCAAGGCTTTCATAATTTTTCAGCAGTGTGATGCTTTTGCCTGTACAAAGGCTTTTCCCATGAGACAGACCTCAATGTGAGCAGTTCGTTTTGAAAAGGCAGTTATGAATAGGTATATAGGAGTTAATCTATTTTATTTATTAAGTTCCATCAATCTGTATACAGTTGTAGATTATATAATACAAAGCATATACATGTGCTGAGGATTTACTCATACCTTTGATGGTAAATCAGTAGTGTCATTTACATGTGTTAGGATTTGCTTTGACATATGCTTGTTCTTCAATCCATGAAAGAGCAGAGAAAAGGTGCATTAAATCTTTTTATCCACCTTCACAATTATCTCCCATGACCAACACATTGCGGGATGGTTGCTTGAGTCTGCCCTTTTTTGTCCAGTCTAGTCCTGATTTTTGAGAGTTGGTGGGGATCTGCTGCTCCTCTGCTTGGAATAGTATTTCATTGACTTAAATTTCAGCATTAGAGAGTTTTTCCTTCATTCAGTAATATTGATGATGGGCAGGTATCTAAAATTATATGCTGCAAAGGAGGTGCTTTTTTATTCATTGGAAGAAAAAGATTAAAATCCTGAAAAACACAGGCTGATACTTTAGGGTTTTTGGAGAGCAGGAAATTTGGACAGCCTTAGGGAAACTCTGTTCTCTTATTTTCATGCATGGTGAAATCCTGAGTCTGGAAGGGCTGCTTTCTCTAGGCACCTTTTAGTTCAGTAATTCTGAGAAAGGATGTTTACTTGGTTTCCTTCTCTCTAAAATTACCAGTCATATTTTAAAATGCTGGTGGAAGATTCATGTCCTAGCTGTACAAATGACTATTTCAGAAATAGTACTTTTTTCCACAGTAAGAAATTCAAATTAAATTAAATGAAATATTCTTTCATTTGATAGCATTATAGCATATGATTAATTATGAAGTAACCAGTGTTGTCATCAGCATACATTTTATTTTTCCCTTTGGGAGTCTACTAAGAGTAAGTCATTACTACAGTATATTATAATGGAGACACACTGTAAGTCATGGACTTTTCTTCCAATAAATTTTAAAAGGGTGCATTATTACATAGTAACTTTTACATGTGGTGTTTCGGGTTATTGGGGCTTAGATTTCTAAAAAAGAAAGCGGCCTTTTTTTAGTAGCATGTTTGAGGATTTTTGAGGAGGCTCGTTCTTAGAAAGGTGGAGGTAAAAATTAAAATGGTAGCAAATGCTGTAGATTTTTCCTTCTGTTCTGGGTCAGAATTCTTTATCCTGTTTTTTAAGTTGTTATTTTTCATTATGGCTCTGTTAGCTCACTGTCATGCTAGTATCGTGCAGAGGATCTGAATGAGAGTGTGGTGGTGTTATAACTAGCTCTTTTTTCTTTTTGTAAAGGTCATTTTGCCTTACTGTTTTAAGGCTGAACCCTGTATTTTTATTCACCATTCCTTTACCCATTAGTCATTAACTTCTCTGCAAAGCGTGGCCTAAAATACTAGGGCTTGAATTTGGAGAGACTTCACAACTGTTTGCATAGTGTCAAAGATTACTTTAAAAAAAAACAAAAAAGAGTTAATATCTGGAAATATAATAACACTTAGCCCCCTCACCCCCCCAAACTCCAGGGAGGCTGAAGGTCATCCTGGAGCAGAGCTAGCAGAGCTGTGTGAGCAGGCTGAATATTGCTGGGTTACAGCCACCATTGTGAATTTATCCTCTTCACGAATACGAAACTCACAAAAGCATTACAAAGAAACAATATGCCATGAATTACATCAAATTACCTGTAAAAGCCTTTCTCTTCCCCAGCGAGCTCTCCCCCTCTTATTCGTAGAGTGGGTGGGCGAGCTGTGGGAGTGAAGTGTAGAGAGGAGAAGGGAAAAATTCCAGGCAAATGACAGACTAAAGGTGTGGAGGGAGTGAAAAAGGGAATGGAATGAATTGGGATTTGGAAGCAGATTATAAGGAAAGGGTTGTAGTTTCTAAATCTACTCTGGACAAAGAGCAGGACAGGCAAATAGGGATGTGCTGTTTGCAAGCAGGCGAATAGCACATCCCCCTGCAGGGCAAGACTGTCTCCTGCATAGGTGTTGTGGGGTGGGGGCACCCCTTGTTTTGTCATCTTCCATGAGTCAGTGCCAGCACTGCTCCGAGCAATGAGCTGTTGTGGCACCAGCTTGGAAAGCAAAACAAGTCACAGGTATATCATGCAGAAGGCATGGAGGGAGAGGCTACTCATCACTGCTGCTGCTTTGTGTTGGGGTTGGCGAGGTTCCCCCTCAGTTAGTGTGAACAGCCAAGAGAGCGAAGAAAGAGAGTTTTAAAAATACTCTTGCTGTCTGTGGTATGGAGAAATTGTTCTATTTGTCAGTGTCTTCATTCAGCTGAACAGGAGGGGTGGGGAGAGCTTGCAAAAGCTAATTTCACAAAGCTGAGTGGGAGTCAGGGGCGCAGGCAGGAAGACCTGAGTGGGGGCTGTGAGGAAGCATCTTCCCTTAGTGCTGGTATGAGTGGAGGGAGAGAAAAGACCCACCTCCGCCATTGCTAAGAAGGTTGAAAAGAAAACCGAAGTGTGGGATTTGTGTTTCTCACAAAAACAGCAAAAGCTACTGTTTTCCTAGGAAAAATGTCATTAGAGGGAGCAAAAAAATCACATGTGGGACTGAGAACATCTGCTGCATGAAGCTGCTTGAAAAACAACTGAGCAGCAGCATGGGCAAAACAGAACTGCTGCACTGCATACAGCAGGCCCTTCTGACCACAGAGGTTTGAAAAGGAGCCTCTAGGCAAACGTTGTGCAGAGCAGGTTGTCAGCTGGCCTAGCCTGCTCCTCATCAGCCCTTAGATGAGGCAGCAGGGCAGAGAACAGCCAGTGATGGGGAATGGTTCCAGGAAGGGTGATCAGAACGGCATCATCATCCAAGTTATCTGCATGACTGACAGGTGACAGTCACAGCAATGGGCAGCTGGTCTTGCTTTCAGGAAGCAGTCTTTGGTTTTGTGTGATCGCATGTATGTTATAAAGAGCCGTGTTACCTGTTTTGCTGCAAAAATAGGATCCTGAGTGATAGGGGGTTTTGCGTATTCAGTTTCTGATCTTCCTACACACAGTCGTTCTCTCCAAAACAAATTCAGTTCTAACTATGAAAATGGTCAGTGCTGATGGAGATGTGCTGCAAAGCCTTTGTTTCTAGAGGATGGGGTTTTGTGGCAGTTTCCCTGGTTATAAAATTTTGCATACCTATACCTATATGTTTGTTTTTTCCCTGAGGGAGTATGATGGGTGGATAAAAGCAATATGCAGTGTTCAGACAGATACTTCTATTTAATTTTCTTTCCCTGAGCATAAAGAATAGCTTTATTGGCATTGGGTTGCATTGAGGGTCTGGCCATCATGCTGCAGGTCAGTGGGCAGCCTGCCAGTGGCATGGACCTTGTAATCCTTCCCTTGTGTTTTTTTGCAAGATTGCTGTTCTTATTCCTGGGCTGTAACTTATTTGTCCACCTAGTGTAAAAAAATGTTGTTGTTTACATGCATGAGCCTCTAGAATCCACAAGGAAAATATGTCTAATTTGGCATATTTGATACGTGGACGTACGTATCCTCAGTGTCACTGTTTTCAGGTGTTGGTCTGATTTAGATCTCTTGCTTCCTTCCACATTTTAACAGTCACCTATATATGCTGTTCTTTTGTAAACATTTATGGATGTTCCTTTCTTTTACATGGGCTTTCCTTTTATAATGCCGAGCAGGATAAATTTTCTCATCTTAAACCTTTGCTTCGATGATTAATTTATTTTAATGGAGTCTGGCACGTTTTCACAGGAACTTTATTTGCTTTATGGGTACATATGCAAGCTGCAAAAGATTTGCATGTCATAAGCGTTTGAGACTTAAAAAAATTGAATGATGATTTCCCATAGTATATAAAGCCTTAGCTACCCTGCTTTTAAAGTGATGATATTTCATTTTGTGATGCTACTGTAGGTTCTGTGTAAAACACCTTGAATTTCAGGCGGCTTTGCTAAGTTTCACGAGGTTAGTATATGCAGCTGCTGTGCCTTGATCTTGACTAGATATAAGCTTGATTTCTTAAGAATCTCCAAAGCTGCTGTATGTAACAAGTGACAGAAACCACAGGCCTAAATCTGCCTGGCAAGGCTGAATGTAAACTAGTTTAATGTCAGTGGCAACACTAGGCTGCATTCACCTGAAACTGTGAGAGATGACTTTCTGTGTATGCCATTTTAGATATATAGCGGTTGGTGTAGAGGGGTTGTCTGTGTTTTATGCACAAACCGTGTGAATAGCATAAACATGTAAATTGCAGCCCCGAATTTTCTCAGAAGTTTTTTGTTGGTTCTTTCCTTTTTTCTTTTGAGTATACAGAGAGGGTGATGAAAAATCAGTAATATGTCCCTCTTGCTGTTTGGTTTCTTTTTATGCTCAATAGGATGGTTATCCTGATTTCCAGGACACGGTCCAGACACTCTATCAGCAAGACAAAATGCCACTTGCTTTGGCTAAAGGGAAGAATGAAGACTCAACAGCTCTTAATTCCCAGGTAAACCAACTAGACTACACTGTGAATAATACAGTCATGTCTTTGTACATTGATTTTGGTGTATTGTTTTGATGACTAAAGTAATTACCATCAGTTTTCAAAGGCTGCCAAGCATAGGTGTGATTGCATCACTCTTAATTGGGGTTTACTGCTGGAAGTGTTCTGACACAGTACTACAGCTTTAGCCTTGATAGTTCCAAGGAGGTAAGATCTAGTGTAGTAGGCTTGAAAAATACGTGACTGCCTGTTGAGAGCAAGTGGGGTACTATTGGTACAGTATGTGCTGTGTTACTTGCGTTATTAGCTATAAATGGAAAGTTCAAGTTACTGAGTGTAGAGGAATAGAGTAGGCGATCTTGGAGTCCTCAGTTCTGACGTTTCTTACAAGAAGAAAGGCCAGTATAATGAGGAAATACAGAACTTCTGGATCCGAGAGGATAAATTGCCTAAATAACATCTACCCTTGTGGCAGTGCGTTGTTTTCAAGTTCCCAGAAAGCTTTCTATAAATGGAAGACAGGTTTCAGATGCTTTGTCTTTTCTGTAGTGTATCCCAGCCTTGAGGCAAAATATGCATCTCCTGCTGCCAGTTGTTGCCAAGGAGGGATTTTATGCTAAGTTGCAACAAATTGTATTGCTGATTTGAGCAGCTGTAATCACCAAATTTTCACGTAAGATTACGGAGTTACATTCCTGTTTCCTGAGAGTGGATGTGTTGCCCTGTCTTTTACCTTCTTCTGTTGCATAGTAGTGTACAGTGATACAAATGTGTTCATGGTGGTACATCAAAAACCAATCATGCTACATGTTCTGGTGTCACATAATGATGACCTTCACTTGATTTTCGCAAGCTTATTTTCATCATGTATATGCTTTAAAGCTTTCATTGGTCACTGCTATGTAACAATGGACTAGAAATTTATTTTAAGCTTAAAGATATCTGCGACTATACAGGGTTTTCTGTGGTGATAAGAAGGTCAAAGTTTTGGGGTTGTCCCAATTAAATAGCAAAAATGGCATGAGTGAGAAATGTTTTACTCTTAGAAAACTATTGTGAAGTTCAGAAGTTGCAAGAGGAGTGATGGAATAGCAAAAAGCACACTTGAAAGTAAACTGAGCAGTTTCTTCTTTTACTTGCCTCCCAAGACCAAGCCTGAGCTATCAGTGTTCTTCTGCAGAACCTGATGAGCTGTAAGCCAGAGTAAGTAAATACTGGTCAAGTCATTACCCTGCTATCAGGGCATGACTGTGCTGCAGAAGCTCAGATTTTGCTGGTCTGTTTTGCTTCCATTGTATTTGTAAATTGTTGAACTATGCTGGATAAGCAGACCTTCATGGGAAGTCAGGGCTTTCATCATCTCCCAAGAAAAGTCCTTTGCAGTTAACGGGCCTGTGTACCAGTTGAAACGATTACTGCATTACCTCATAGAGAAATGCCTTTTTCCCAATCAGTTGTAGATGTTAAGGTTGTACACTTTCTGTTCCTGTGTTCATCGTGGCTCTTCAAAATCAACTTTCTTGACTTGTGATTTTATTTTTGCAAGATGCTTATTTACATTCTCAGGAACAAGATTATAGTGAAATTAGAATTCTCTTGGCATTAAAGTCAATGACAAACATTCAGACGCCATTTCCTCCCACATTGCACCACATTGTTTAGTTTCACTCTCGAGAGGTGTATAGGTCTTGTTCTTCTTCTAGACAGACATTTCACACCTTTATCCCCCACAAACATACTGCGATCCTACACTTTCAGAATGGCAGATTTTTAAGCTTGTGTAGTGCTGTTGCCTAAAATAAAGATTCCAAGATGTCTGGTGAAATCTTGGCATAAGTTTTTAGCAGATGTTGCCATTGCTCTTGGAATACTTTTTGGAATACTTTGTGAAGACATATATTTGAACAGAGCTAACTGATAATTAAGACATTATTTTCTGCTTTTCTTGAGATTCTCTCAACGTAACCTGCAGTCCTAAACTGCAGAAAGTGGTTTCTGTGTTTTCAAAGAGTAGAATTTAATGTTGCATTTCTGTGTGGATGAACTACAGCAGCTTGCATTTTAAGTACTCTTGAGTGACTCAGAAGAACAGTATGAAAATCTATGGGTGCAAAAATATTTTGTTTGCTAGGTAGTTTTGAAGAAACCGTAAAACACACATCTGTACATATGAGTCAACAAAAAACTATATCTAGGCTGTTAGTCTTATCATCTGATGTTTTTCTTTCCTGTGTTTTGACTCACTGTATGTATGTATATAGAGAGATATCTTTTTTCCTTTATTTGCAGTCAGAAAAGGTGATGGCAAAACAGATGGAATTTCTTTGCAACCAGGCTGCATTAGAGAGACGTCTTTCCACAGGGTGTTACAGGCAAAACTCAGAAGAGCACAGCCCGAATGGCATGTCATTAGATAACACTGATGGACAAGGTACGGTAGCTTCCAGGCATGGTGTTGCTGCCAGCAAATACATTTGGTATTATGCAACTTTCCTCAGTAGTGTTATTTATCTAGTATAGAACACTGAGCGCTGAATGGACAAGTCAGGATCTCTGCCCTGGAGTGCTTAGTCTAAGTAATGCAATCAGATGTACAGTCACATTCTGCTCTGTTACTCTAATGTAGCCAGGCAAACTGCTTTCTCTATGGATAGCCCTGTGGGGAGGGAAAAAGGTAGGGTGCATTAGTGTTACTGAGAGTAAACCTTGGCTCTAGCTTTATCCTAAGTTTTCAAAATAGAGCAGGATGTTGCATTTTGTTTGTGTTCTTGCTTTGTGGAAGTTGAAAGTAGAGCAGGATCATGTAGTTGGTACCCCTTTTTGTTTACTTGGTTGTGCAGTCTAGGAACAAAGCCTGAAGAGCTGACTACGTAAATAACTTAGAATTAACGAGATTCTAATGGTGTCCTTAAGAGCTTGTTGTTCTTCAAAAAGCTTACGGTTTAGTGGCTCTCTCTTTGATTTACCAACTGGCTGTTCCTTAGCTTAAATTAATTGTCGGAGTGTTTGTTTTGTTTGACTGTTTTCTGTTTAGATTTCTTTTTTTACTGTTGTGAAGGGAGATAAAATGTTTTAAGCGCAAGAAATAAAACCAGAAGTTTTTGTGTATGGTGTTTTTTTACAGCTAGTTTAAGGGGGGAGATAAACAGTAGAGAAGGCAACTAAAGGAATCAATAGAAGTAAGCATTAAAACAGGTTTTCATATGTGTGTATTGGTCAGGCAAAGTGGTACACAATTATACAGGAAGTATTGGGGCATGTGGCTCCAGCTGTTCTTGATAGTGCTAGCTTCTTTATGCCATTTTTCCATTGTGCAGTGGGAGCTGGAATTTTTAGGATCTCAAAGAGATTTTTGAGCAGAATGAGAGTTTTAATTTTACTTTTGGTATGGCTGAGTGTCCCTTTCCAGCAAATCTGTGTCTGCAGAGCAGCATATTTACATAAGCTTTGTTTTTCTAGAAACCCTCCATGAGCAGCTGGAAATTAGGATGCAATTTTCCTGATAGAATTAGTATGTCTTTAAGTCCCTACCTGTTTAATCTCTGATATTGCTTTGCTTTTAATGGATCAATGTTTCACTGTGACCAACTTCCAGGTGAAAGACCGCTGAATCTCCGAATGTCCAGTCTGCCAAGTAGACAGTTGCAGCACATTTCACTTGATGGAGAGCAGCATGTTGGAAAACCTCTGTGCGGTGATCTGATACGGCTTTACCCCAGTGGTGAGGCAAAGTCCCAGTCTTCAGGTTAGTGCTGCTTCTTGTAAATTACCCATTGTTTCTTAAAAGGCTGTGATGAATTAACAGACAATGTCTCCAGGTGAAGAAGCTAGTAGCTCAGCCTGGCATGCTTTGTGTGTAACCTTTTAATCAAGACTTTGGACAAAACTTCCAGAGGAGTGTTACTTGTTAATCTAGAATCAGATTGAATATTATGTGGGAAAAGTTTACAGGGTGCAGTAACTAAGTTCAGATAAGCAAGTTCTGGCATGTGTCTGTCCTCAGAAAGTGGTATTGACCCAAACTACTGCTTTTAAATACTTAGGTTGCTGTTGTACTGCAGTTTGATTATAACATGGTTTCACCCTTTATAAAGAATCAGACTTTTTTATAAAATGTTCTTTTATTCTGGTTTATGAGAACCAAGTGATGTTCAGTTTTAACACAGCTGGGCTAAAGCCCAGCAGGAGGAGGCAGAATTCATTGCTTCAACTGTTAGTATCCATATGGTTCATGGTCCTTTTTCTTGAATTAAGAGCACAATATATTTTTTTCCAAGCAGTGTTTTTAACATAATGTCCTGGGTTCAGCAGGTTCATTATTCTTTTTTTCTTTTTTAATGCAGAAGGTCTTGGTATTTTAAAGGATTTTCCTCATTCGGCTTTTAACAACATAGAAAGGAAGGTCATAAAAACAGAACCTGAAGACACAAGATAGTCATTCTGCTCTGGAAAATGGTGTCGTAATAACGAATGAAACTTCACAAGAGAAAAAAACCAGCCTTAATAACCAGTGTTGCCTCATTCAAATACGAGATTTCAATAGCCAAAGCCTAAGAACTGGTACAGTAATGTGTGGAAACAGGAAAGCAAGAGACACTGCAAACTAAAACAGTAATACAGGTGGATAAACATTCCTGTAAAAGTGGTTTTATAACATGGGAAGATTCACAAATTAATATTGTGGGTCTTCATTATTTAAGAATGTATTATGTATTTGTATAACTTATCAAAGTAAATCTAGATGTTGGGACGTGTATTGAGTCCAGTAGATGTGGCTACAGTTCATTTTACTTGAAATTTCAATGTCTATTTT
Organism: Pezoporus wallicus; assembly: GCF_028554395.1. Classification (NCBI taxonomy): domain Eukaryota; kingdom Metazoa; phylum Chordata; class Aves; order Psittaciformes; family Psittacidae; genus Pezoporus; species Pezoporus wallicus. Next base: position 1,038,935 of record NW_026640647.1, read on the forward strand.
AAGTGTACCTAGCGTAGATATGGTTGTTAAACATTTGAATTAAAATTCATTGGAGAATTAGGAATGCGAACCTTGTGACACAATTAACAGCAAGTTTGCAACAATAGTGTAGAAAAAGGAAAATGCATAAAATATTTCATGGTTTAAAATGTTATGTGGATATAGCATTTGATAGACCTAGACCCTGATTCTGTATTATAGCGGACGTACTTGACACTTAACTATTGTTACATCACTTTCAATGGTTTCAGCAGCCTTTGTGTAACACACTTACAGCATAATACTTACCTACAGTTCAGGAGTGTAGAGAATGCCAGTTGGAAGAGGCCATATGATTGGCTCCCATTTCCTTGGGGGGAAAAAAACTATGGTTTGATAATACTGTACAATTACTGAAATCTCAGCTGGTGGGAAACCCAAGAGACAATGTAGCATGGACAGGGCTGCAAAAATTGTGCTTCAGACCATTATAACTTTTTGGACTTCTCTGTGGATCTTTCAAAAACAAAAAGCATCCTAGGTGTGGCAGAGATGAAGTATGGTGCATGATTTATGCATTGATGTAAAAGGTTGCACTTGATATCCAGAAACCATAAAATCTTTTGGAGGAGAAGACGAGGAGTTACGTCTTTAGTGTGTGACTCCTAATTAAGTGCTGTCCAGCCCACATGATTCTATGAATATACCGTATACTGCATACAGTATGCCAATACGTTTCTTTATATATGTGATTAATTAACATCTGTATTCTTTATTTATTTGACAGTTTTTATTTTTTGTACATTTTCACTTTTGCAGATGTCATTTTATCTAAGGAGAAATAGTTGGCATATAACTTTGGAATTTACCATGGCGTGTTTGTGTGCATCCGTTTTCCCTCTGTGCAACTCCCTCAATAAGAGTTGCTTTCCAGCAGTCAAAACAGTTATATGCCTCAGTTTCTGAATACAGTTTTTGCTTACAACATGTTCTGGAGGGGAAAGGGAGGGCTGAAGACAGTAAGTTACCGTGCCAGCAGGTAAACTTCCATATTCAGGTGTGCACTTCATGTCTGCAGTTTGCTCTGTGTCATAGATGTGTATTAACGATTCAGTCACAGTCTGTGTTGTACTGAAACAGTCAGCAAAATGTGAGCTGAAATGTCTACACTGCAGTCTCTTATCACTGTAAACATATCTAATTATTTTATCACTTGATTTGTGGAACAAAGCTTTATAGTAGAAACACCAGTAAACAACTTTTTATACTATTCAAATGTTTGTTTTTTTAAAAAATGTTTCTTGAACTGTATGGTACTGTTTCACTTACTGAAGTATCTTTAAGCAATGGAGTTCGCAGCTTTGCTGTTAGAAATAAGAGACTGAATGTGTAGTTATATTTCCTCTTTCCTGTTGTGTGAGCTAGTGATGCAGATAAGATTGTAACGTTAGCCAGTGCCCTGGTTAGTATCTGAGTAGCTTTCATGAGACATGTATGGAACTTGTTAAAGGACAGCTTAAGGTTTGAACTGTACAGCTGGTGTGATAGAAGGTACCAAGCAACAAAACTTTAGAGATGCAGAAAATGTTCTGGTTTTTCAGCACCTGGCACAATCAACAGTTGTATGGATCACAGAAGAAGCTCTTAAGCTTGCTGGTCTCTTCGATTAAAGTGAGAGGAAGAAAAAAGAACTTGCTAAGCAGCACGCTGTTTCAGTTGAGTCCAGAATTTATTTTGTAAACACTAATGTATTAAATTTGCTATAAATTAAAGTATATAACAGTTATATTTTTGAGTTGTAAATACAGTACTTTGTGTCACGACCAGTTGGTTCTCTCCAGGGTGATATTTCAGTCTATAGTCCAACAGGCCATTTCAGTCTCAATAAGCTGGAAGCAATTTTTTTTACTGGTTTGCAGCTGTATGATAATTACTTTTTTTTAACTGGGGGGGGGGGGGGGGAGGTGGGAGGTGCATTCCGAGTTTGCACATACATTTGGTAATAGCAAATACTCAAGCATTGGTCTTTCCATGACAGAGGTCTTGGTGGACTGCAACTGGGCTTAGCCTCTGGAGCCTGCAGGTGAAGGCTTGCCATCATCTGCTCTGGAAGGGTTGGTAGATTCAGGGTACACTGGATCAAAGGCCAGCCCTGCAGATGATGCCTGTTCTTATTCACATGTTTATATTGTTGCTTACAAAATAAAATTCACCGTGAGAACTCTGTAGTTTCCTCAGGGTTTTTCCTTCTTTTTATTTTAATGGTGTTCTCTGAAAGGAGATGTTAATTTTCTGGGGATAGGGGAGGAGGAAGCAGCTCTCTGTGGAGGAAACCTTTTCCTTCTCTTGTGGTTGAGCCCTCATTTATGGGTGGCCATATGTGCACAGCCTGCAGGGCTGTAGTGGGCGAAGGGAAAGGGGGATGAACTGAAACCCAGGAAGGGTCTCTGCAGCATGGCAGTCTTACCTAATGCTCTTTCCACCTCCTGCTTTTGTGTGTGCTTACATTGGCGCAAAATGAAAGCAGCAGATCTGCTAGGAGGTGGTACCAGGCAGTTAGAGATGATCTTTGGGACTTCGGGGTCAAAGCATTGCTGCCCAGCCTGCCCTCAGGTGTCTTGGTGGTCCACCCTGTTTCACTGGCTTTACAAATGGTGGCTCTCATATCAGCTAAAGTGTTGCTGGAGGACAGAAACCAAATGGGAGATGGGGTATAGAAAGGGGAGAGAAACAGACCAAGGATCAAAAACATCCAAAAGAAGTGGAGGAACCCACCAAACACTTTGAGAAACATGCAGGTTGCTGAGTTGGCATAAAAGTCGGGTGCAATTCAAAGCAGAGGGGCTCGGCCTGGTGGAGTCAAGAGTGAAGTGCAATGCCCCTGACTTCTCCCAGCTCAGAAGAGCTTAAATGTGGGAAATAAGAACCAGTGGCTTAGTGTTTGCTGGGTTTTGTCTGCACTTCCAACGTCAGCTTGCCCTTTTCCTGGAGAGGGAGGAGGAGGAAGGAAGGAACTGGGTTCTACTGTCTTGAAGGTGCAAGGCTGGGACAGAATATGCCACGGTTAGTTGATCTTCCAGGCTGCACGCAAGTATAACTGGAAAACCTTTAGATGTTGTTTTTGGCTTGATCTGAGCTGAGCAGTGGGTGCCTGCAGTTCAGTAAAGGCACAGTACGCTGGACAGGTATGGTCCTACTAGGGCCTACAGGCTTGTGGCAGCCTCACCAGGTTGTGTCTCAGCAAGGTGCTGTGAAGCTCTGGTGCTGTGAGGTCCTCCATTGGAAAGCGCTGTTGGATTAAACAGCCATAACAGAAGGGTCATTAATGTTCATCTGAAATGTCAGGAGGTGCGAGTTTCTCATGCAGCCAAAAAACGTCATTACTGATAAAACTTTTATTGCTGGTTACCTGCCTAAAGCTCCTGTGTCTTCTAAATAAGCAAGTTGTATGAGGGTCAGCAGGGAAAACATCTGCTCACAGCTGTGCCTTTGCTCATGGCCGTCGCTTTGCCCATTGTAACTCATTCCCTCTGCATTTTCTCTTCAAAACTCAGAAAATGGCAAATACCAGGTTCAGACTGGTGGTGAAAGGTCTTCCAACGAGCCACAGTTAGAGCAAGAACACTCGCTACTGCAGTAACTGGGATTTGGTGAAGCTTTGGCTTGGATCTGGGCTCCTGAGGTGATGGGAAGAGCACTCTGTGCTCAGGGAGCCCTGCTCTGCTCCTTCCCTTGAGCACAGAGCTGAAAAAGCAGCAGCATGCCTGGCCGCAGGGCTGTGGTTTGGGGGTGCCAGCTAGCAGGAGGGGGCTTGTCTGCTCCCTCAGGCATCCCTTCACCAGGGTTAGGAATGGTCCTGCTGCTTTCCAGCCTTGCTTGGGCTGGGGTGTGCCTGGATCGCACCGAGGAGCTCTCTTGCTGCCTCCTTAAGCAGGAAAGCGAGGAGAAATGCCAGGAGGCTCTTTTCTGCTGTACAGAAGGGTTGAAAAGATGTTGTGCTGCAGTGATTCAGTGGGGAAAGGATAAATCCCTCACATACACCTACGCACCACCACGAGAAAGAACTCCGTGGGCAGGCAAGGAGCAGAGCATGAAATATGAATTTCCTCGAGCTGCTCAGGAGGGTTGGTTTCCAGAGCCCTTCCTCCTCCAGCTCCTGCTGTCCGGCCATGCTGGGATGAAGCTCTGCCCTGGATCCAGGAAGGTCCCCAGGCTGGGCAGTCTGCACTGCCCTATTGCTTGCACCTGCAGCCTTAATGAAGGGCAAGGCCCCTTCTCACATGGTTTTGGGCTGCAGCTGGGTCAAGGCTGGCTGCCCATCCCTCAGTGAGCTGGCAGCTCCAGCAGACAGCAGCTCCAGAGCTGGGGAGGCGGTAGAGGTGGCTCCCACTATGGAAAAGCTTGGGAAGACCTAATGTAAGCTATAGCCAAGTCCTTGGGTCATCAGATGGTGCCCAAAAATGCTTGCCACAAAACCACCCCCCACAGCCAAATCTGGGTTGGTCCTGTTTTCTGGGTAAGTCCACAATGAACAGGGCTCTCATGTAGGGGGGAAGTGGTTGGAGGTGTTGGAAGAGTTGATGAATGCTTTTCCCCATTTAACAGAATATTCAGAGGTCTTTCAGGTGCGTTCATCTGAGACATGCACCATCTGCTGTGGTCTCTGCTGGAGCAGGGGCCTTGCAGAGCCTGGTGCACATGCAGAGTCCCCCGGAGGAGCTGTTGCAGCCAGGGCAGTTACTGCTGGTTCAGGTAGATTTACTTTACATGGGGGGGGGGGGGGGAAGCTCAATTTTGCTTGGTTTCTTAAATACTTTATATTATTTCTCAGCAAATTTGGATTCTCCTGTGTCTTTAGAGCGCATGTGGATGCAGTTGATTTCCTGGGGGTTTCAGACAGCTTCATTCAGAGCCGTTTAGAAAATTATTTAATCACCTTGGAAAATCCTGTGGAGCCAAAAAATCTTGTGTTTACTTATTACTCGGTTGTAAATTGCTGGTGCAAAACATAGTAGCACCGGGTTGTAAAACTGCACGTAAGCCTCCACTGAAACCCAGTGCCAAACGGAAAAGCAAACCAAAGAATTAACTCTGTGCATGCAGTGACACCAATGTAAATGAATTCTGTCATCACAAGGCTGGGCAGGAGTTTCTGAGGTTGCTGCAGAGCCGAGTAACTCCAGGTCCAGGGTAGCTCCCAGGTGACACACTGAGTGAGGATGTGATCCTATTGACGCATTTTGAAACCCCTTAATGACTCATCCGTGTGCCATTAGAAGCTTGTGCTTGCTCAGTGTGTGTTTGACTGGCGAAAAGGGGCTGTGTTTAGCACCCTTGGGCAGACAGCCCTTCCTACTGCTGCTGATGGGCAGGGCATGGAGGCACAGGCACTGGGATGCAGCAGGCACTGGGATGCATCTCAGTGGTGGGTACCTGCCTGTGACCTCAGTCCCCCTCCTGCTTGTCCTCAGAATGGGATTTTCAAAGGCACAAAGTCACCACCCTTAGGTTCAGCACTGCCCTGCTGTGAAAACAAGCATGAGCTGGTGTCCCCTTTCATCACAGCCTGGTTTGGTTTGGAAGGGATATTAAAGCTCACCCAGTTCCAACCCCCTGCCACAGGCAGGGACACCTCCCACTAGAGCAGGTTGCTCCAAGCCCATCCAACCTGGCCTTGGGCACTGCCAGAGATGGGGCAGCCACAGCTTCTCTGGGCAACCTGTGCCAGCGCCTCAGCACCCTCATAGGGAAGAGTTTTTTCCTCATATCGGATCTCAGTCTCCCCTGTTCTGGCAGGTTAAAGCCATTCCCCTTGTCCTGTCCCTACAGGCCCTTGTCCAAAGCCCCTCTCAAGTTTTCTGTAGCCCCTTTAGGCACTGGAGCTGCTCTAAGGTCTCCCCTTAGGAGCCTTCTCTTCTCCAGGCTGACCCAGTCCAGCTCTCTCAGCCTGGCTCTATAGCAGAGCTGCTCCAGTCCTCGCAGCATCTCTGTGGCCTCCTCTGGACTTGCTCCAACAGCTCCACGTCCCTCTTATGTTGTTGCCCTGAAGAGCTGAGTGCAGGACTGCAGGGGGGGTCTCATGAGAGCAGAGGAGATAGGGAGAATCCGCTTCCTCGACCTGCTGGCCAAAACACAGATATATTGTGGGATGCATTCGACATTCTTATGTTTCTCAAGCTGGAGTCACTCCTCTCTCTGCTTGCCAGCACAGGGTACTGTACCCAGTGCGTGTGTAAGAGCCTCTTCATTTTAAGGGACAAAATCCAGCCTTTCCCTGCACACAGGATGAGTGTTCCGGGTGCCTGGTGAGGGGACACAGCCCTGGCCGAGTGCTCCCACTGGTTTCATGAAGTGGTGTCACCCTTGCTCTCATGCGGCAGCCTCAGGATCCGCCTCGCGCTCATTCAGGAGCTGCAGCATCGCAGTCACGCATAGACTGATCTCAGCAGCATCCCTCTCGTATTTCCCCTCCCTGGCCCACTTCCAGCGTCTCCCGCATGCAGCCGGTTATTACTGTAGCATCCAGCATGTTTTACTTCATATTCATCTCCCTTGCACATACCGGCCCACTCACATATTAGATCCAGCTCTTTTTATCCATTTCTTTTTGCCTGTAGCTCGTCAAAGTGGTGATGCACGACCCGCCATGTGTTGGGACGCATCCTGACGGCACAGCGTGGAGCAGCCATCTCCACTGCTCTCGGATGCGTCGCTGGATGGACCCACTTGCTCTTGCAGCAGCCCATCTTTGGAGGAGGATGCTGGATGCAGTAAATGGTGATGACATAAAAAGGTGTCTGGGCTTTTAATATACATATACGTATACGTTTACATATACATATACACTTCTTGAAAAGCAGGGAAAACTGCAGCCATTTGGTGTGCTCAGAGGTTGCTCCACTCGTCTTAGATAGTATTTGTCTTTTCTTTCTTGTAGGTGGTGGCGGCCACATTAGCTGAAGATGACTCCATAGGGCAGGTTGGAACCACATAAAGTTCCCTGCTGTGTTGCTAGCATTGAAAGTTGAAGTGCCAGAAACAGTGTGAATACAGTTTTCAGCATGTTAAACATTGGCCAGTTTTAAAGGACTATCACTCCTCGTAAAGACAGAGAAACTTTTCAAGCTAGATAGGAACAATGGATTACAAATGATAGGGAGAGTGAATCATATCTTCTTGCTGAGGAGCTGCCATGAGAGGCTGGGGAAGGCAGTTCCAGTGCATGGCTTCAGCAGCAGTGGCATCCCTATGGCTGGATTGTTCTCTTTTCTGTATCTTCTGAAATCTCATTCTTGTATTTGCTGATATTCACCTCCTGGAATTACCTGCTTAAAAGGCTAAAAATGACTGCTGCTGGCTGTTGAAGTCTGGGTTCTATTTAAATTTGCAGACGAAGAAGAGCTGGGTTGATATTCAAAGTGGCCATTTGAAAGCATGCACCCATTGCAGGGATCTCTGATGTAACTGCAGATGTTTCAGTTATGAGATACGGAAGAATTCGTGCCAGTGCTTGAAACCAAGTTTAAATCTCATCATCATGCAAATGGCTTTCTCTTGGTGTCTGAAACAATCCCCTGGGTCCCCACAGTGCATGGTCCTGTCTCATTTCCAAAGGCCATTTGTTTCTTCCCTCAAATAGAGATCAGCTGGCTTGAACTGAAGCTTCACCCTGCAAACACCTTGCTGCCTCCTCACTTACATGGAACCATTGAATTTCACCCTTTGCTGCACCAAGCAGTGGCTGCACAGTGGTGGGTCTCAGGTTGGACGCTTGCTGTGGTATTGGGTTGTTTTCTATCCATTTCCAAGTATTTGGAGGCAATTAAAGAGGTTTGATGTGAAACGAGACAGAGCCAATGAAGCAAGTGGCAAGTCTGCTTTCAGAGAAGGGGGGTAAAACCTGCAAACCAAACTGAAAGGCTTTTAATTAAAACAAGAGATTAGATCAACAGAGTATTACAACAGGTGGTTAAATCCCGCGGCTAAACAGCCCCTGCTTTGTTCTCCCAGTCAGAGGCACGAAGGGAAACTTTCTACGGGGCAAACAAGGGATCCTGAATACGTGGCATTAAGGGTTTATTGCTGGTAACACAGCAGAGCTGGCACTCGCGTTTTGCAGGGAGGAGGCAGAGACATGTAAATGCACAGCTCACACCGACGGGGCCTCTCGAGCGATGTCAAAAGTTTGCATTCCCATGGGATGGAAAAAGCTGATTTGGTTTGCTCCTCATTGCAAAGGGCTGTGTGAGGAGGTGCTGGCAACCCCCTGCCCCCAGGAGGAGTGTGCTGCTGGCAGGGGTTACAGGGGGACGTGGTCCGGAGCTGATGGGTTTCCCTGTGGTGTGTCCCTGCTATACACCCTGATTGATAAATAAGGGCAAAGTGTTTTGCTGTGATATTTGCAAAGCACTTTGTTGTTGGCAAGGGCTTCTGGGCAGTTCTGCAGCCACACTGGGGAGGAGGTAGGATGTGTTATGTGCTGCTGCTTACCCTGCTCCTGACCTCACGAGGTGCTGCTAAACTGCCCATCAGAGGTGCCTGGTTCTTGGTGGATGAGCTACACCTTGACTTTGAGAACTGTTGAGCAGTGTTTCTGTCTCCTGATCCTGGAAACTTAACCCCACATACCTAGAGGGAGATGACGATGAGAAGCTGCGTGTGCATTCAGTCTTCCAACATTCATGTAGGCATCCCCTACTACTTGAGATGCGAAGTCTAGTGGATCATGTTGGGAAACATGGTCTGTGTGACAGGGGACACCCAGGCCACCAGCATGCTGCCCCTTGATCATGCCAGTAGGTTGGCACCCTCTGAAGGACCTGTCCGGACCATGTCCTCCCTGCTGCAGGTCATCCCCATGGCTCAGTGCACCCGTACCTGCCGCAACGCCCCAGGGGGAGGGTAGATGATGCATAGGGTGTTGGCAGCTCCAGCGAGTGAAGTCAGTGCAATGGGGCCGTGCCCTCACTGCAGCTGAGCAGCACAGACAAGCCTGAAGTTATTCCCAACACTGTTTGTGAGTCCTCCTCTGGTGATGCGCAAGTGTCAGGACTTACGGAAAGGGGTGAATGTTGTGCCTGCTCACACAGCCACACACAGAGATGGTACCAGGGAAAAAATCACTGTTCAGCATTGTTAAGATTTTCTTTTGAATTAAGGTTGAGTGGGGGAGAAAGGAAGAAAAGAGACTCACCACTAAAGTGTTTGGTGGCTTTACTTTACAGTCTGCGTTCAACAGAATTTGGGGGAAAGTCTGTCGTCCCGAAAGACAACCTTTCACCAGAGAAAAAAAAACAATCCCAAACTCTCTTTAAGATGTTCCAAAGGGAGGAATTGGATTAGCAGTAGCTGTGCACCAAGGAGGAAAACATCAGAGCTATCATCTGATGCTTTCTAAGCACCTGCTGAGGCACCATTTTAGGAGGCTGGTAACTGTGGCTGGTCCCAGAGGAAGGATGCTACTCTCCTCTGGAGCGGGTACCAGCCAGCACAGCCCCATCTTGGAGCGGAGCTGCCGGGGCACAGCCATGGGAAGCAGTGCTGTGCCGAGGTTCCGCGCCACCTCCTGTTTTTCACGGGATGAGGAAAGCACTCTCGCCTGACCCGGGGGCTCCTTCCCCCTGGGGAGAGGACAGATGGTCTCCCAGTGAAGGTGTGGGACTGGGAATCGGGAGCTCTGGATGCCTTTCCCGGCTACATCAGAAACTTGCTATGTGGCACCACCCACTTCTGCGCCCACGTTTCCTCCTACTCCTTCCCTCGCGCCCGCCGCTTTTCCCAGACCTTTCCCCTCACTGCTCGAGTGTTTTCTTCCTTTCGCAGAGTGCTTTTCACACTCAAAAGCCTCCCGGCAGCTGTCACCAGTACCTGGACCAGACACCCACTCCTGCCTGGGCTTCTCCCCTCTCCTTGCTCTCCCCATCAATCTCTCCCATCTTCCCACAAAGCTGCTGCCGTTCCACATCTCCTCCAGACACTGCTTGTGGCCAAAACTTGTCCTTGCTCTACTTTTGGAGCACGGCTCTCTGATGGGTTTGCTGCGGGCAGTGTGCTTGGGGCACGGGTGATTTGGGTGCAGAGCAGGGTTTATCCCCTGCTCAGGCGAGCCTGCTGGCAGGATATCATCAAATCAGTGGATGTGACTCACAGCAGAGCAGCCTGACTCAGCTGATGGGTTTTCTGCTCTGGACTGAACAAAACCGTCAGAGCAGACACTGCCTAGCTAACAAGGTTAGGGCGCAGTTTTGTACCCCCCAAAGATGATCTGTGTGACACGACACTCTGCCTCCCCTTCCCAAGGGCTCCTTCCCTTGCCATGCTCCATTCAGGCTGCGGCTGTCAAAGTCAATTGATTTTAAGTGACTAGTTGCAACATTCAGGTTATTTATTGGTGTCTCAAAAGGATGAGATGCCCACTCCAAAGCAAAGACTTCTACAAGACTTCTAGAGCTGGGTCCAGCCCAGGCTGCCCAGCACACAGCACCCTTGGTCACCCAAGGGACAGATCAAGCTGACAAGCTGTGGTTAGCAGTGCCAAAACATTAAACCCTTCAGTAACATCCTTTACAGTTGCTGTTATTGCTCACTGCCCAGAGTGAGCACCATTTGAGGCATTTCACAGCAGCTCCTGCTCAAGATTTAGACTGGGATTCAGTCCTCATGGACAGAGCTCAGTCCCTCAGGGAGCTCTGTCCTGGCAGCCACATCTCTCAAGGTCCTATTCAGTCATTTCTACCTTGGGCACACGCAGAAGTGACTCCATGTCTTCAAATCCTGGTGGAAGCCTCCCCTTGATAGACTGAGCACAGGGCACAGCTGACATCCAGTTAACTGGGTTTCTTCAGTGGTGACGTGTGGGGATGCAATAGATGCTGCAGTCCTTGTCTTCAGCAAGGCTTTTGGTGGGGTCCTACTTGGCAGGCTCATGAACGGAGCTGTGAGAATGTCTTACAGATGCAAATGCCCAGTGAGTCTGAAAACATCAGAGGTCCACATCCAGGTAGGTGCATGTTTAAAGAGAAGACCAGAAGCAACTCCTAAGACCACCGATCCTTCTTCCAAGCCACAAGGGTAAGGAAAACTGGCTCATCTAGTCCGCAGCGAAAAGCTGGGGATGAGGGAGAGGAGTGATGCCAGCGGGAAAAGTGGATGCCAGCATATAAACCTTGAACCCACAGCTCGAAGGTTTAGCTTTTCAGGAGCACCACAAAGGTGGGATGAGCACAGGGTCTGAGGCTGGTGACATCCCCATGTTCTGTTGAAGAGCATGTGGAGTGGAGCAGCTTGTGAATATGTGGCAGAGCAAAAGGTGAACTGCAGGACTGGTTGAAAATATCTCTGCTTTCCATAACCCAGTAACACATCTTGCATGTAAATTGGGCGTCTGATGTGTTCCCACCACCATCAGCAGGATTTTTATCTGCCTGCAAAAAAGGGAGCTGGGTAAGCACCTTGTGCTGCTGAATAATCCTGCAAGAGAGGAGGATATAAGAACTAATTAAAGTAAATCTTATTTAATACTTGGCTCAGGGTTAGGATGGTAATAAAAGAAGAGAAACTGTTTCCTTGTTGTAATATGGTAGAGTGTTAATTAAAAAAAAAAGCAGCCTCAAAACTGTTGTGATGCCAAGCTGCATTAGTATATTAATATCCAGCTGTTGTGCTTTGCATCTGCTGGACTCCTTTCAAATCTATGGCTTTAAGTCTGCAGAAATAAAAGTAACAATCAAGGCTGAGGGGCAGCAAACAAATGGAAAGCAGAGATGCTCTGTGGTGTGCAGGGGCAGGAGCTGGGCTTCTTGAGGAGCTTTGTTCTATAGAGGAAAACATGAACCTGTGGTCCTTGCTGCCTATCCTGCTGCAGCCTCCAGTGAGGAAGCATTTCTGCACAGGGGAGATAATGGGGCTCTTCCTTTCCCTCTTCAGCAGGAGAGATGGCCAGGAAAGCTGATGAGAAAACCACGGGAATGTTGCTTCATCCCGAAACTTATAATCTTCTAATCTAAAAATTAAGAATTCTGAAATGTCTTTTGACCATCTTAAAACTTTATTTTATGCAATTCATATGAAAATACCTCACTTTAACATTTTAATAGAAGCATTTTTTATTTTATTTTGCTATTTTTATCTATAAATGCATCATGAAGAAAAATCTTAGGTTATTTATCCAGGGATCTCCTTGATGAAACTGAAACAGCCTTTGAAGTATTCCAGATTCACTGTATCTGATTTTTTTTCCCTGTGGAGATCTGCTGGTTCAGAAAGAATTCAGCAATTCATGTGGTAACACATTCCTAAACAAATCAGGCGGTAGTAGAAGTCATTTGAAGATGACATTTTGGAAAGTCAGTAACTGATAGAGTTAAATTTCAGGATTCTTATGAAATGTCAAAGCGGAAAGTAATCTATAGCTGCTGGATTAGAACAAACCCAAATATTTTCAGTTTTCCATAAACTGGAGTTTTTGAAAAATCTGTTTTATTTAGAATTTTGAGGAAATCTGTTTGGATATCTCAGAATTTGTTTAGTGCAGGGGGATGTTTTGCCATTCTGACTTTTCATGTCACACCTATGAAGGCAGCGCATTATGTGCCTTGCAATTACTGATGCGTCATCGGATGACATAAGAGATGCAATACTTTTTACTTTTTACTTTTTAATTGAGAGGTTTGGGCTCGATACTGTCTGAGCTGCCTTGCCTTTGTTTCCAGATCAAAGTGGCTCCTGTTCATGTCATAACAAAAGAGTTTGATGGCTTTGCTAAGGCACAAATGGGAGCCACTTTGATCTGGAGCAGAGAAAGGATGTCTCAAATAGTACCAGATAACAGCTGCTCTTTGTAATTGTAATGGAAAATAAAATGAGAATATTTCAACTATTATTCTTGTCACAATATGACATGATACAGTAACTACTTCTGATATGCAATTTAATAGGTGAAAATAATATTATTAGAAGGGAACTCCATAAAATAGAATGATTTTTTTTTTTTTTCCATGGAGAATCCTTTGTTTACTGACAGACAATTTTCATTAATACACGTTTCATCAACAGCTGAATTCTGTTGCAAGTGTCTTTGGGATGGAAAATACTTAGTTTGACCAAAAAATTAAGGAATGGCTCTCATTAGTGTGGAGTCCTTGGTGCTCAGATGCAGAGATATTCTTGCAGATGTGCCCTGTGTCAGGGGACAATGCAAGAGCTTTGCTGTGCTGGGACTAGGAGAGGAATGCTGACAACCATTAGAAAGTGGGGAAGCTGCAGGATTTCATCCCGAGAGAGATTCTCTTGCTCAGGCTTTTCCCAAACCAGCATGCAAACAGCCTTTGTGGTCTGAATTTATGCCTCAGCGATCTTACTTTGTGGCTTTGACTCTGATGTCTGTCTGTGCTGAAGAAGGCTAGGACAGGAGGGCAGGTTTCCTTCGTGCGCCAGACCTGGGGTCTCACTTTCCTCCCTCCAAACTCAAAGGCTCGCTGCTCAAGACAGGTTGTGTAGCCACAACCCACTGAACATCTCCCATCACCCCCTCGCAGGCCGCTGGGGCAGGCAGGGACCCGACATGGCCCCTCCCCATGCCCTGCGGCATCCCACTACTTCAGCCTAGCTGCCAGCACACTCGGAGACATAGCCAGGACCAGAGAAGCTTGCTGGGATTTGGGGAAGGAGCCAAAAGTTGCATTCTGCTGCCAGCCAGCCGGTGAAGTTAGCTGAAACTTCAGGAGCTGTCAGTGGGATTTCTGGCCAGCCTTAGCCTCAGGTGCTCTGGTGAGGAGCAGCAAATAAAACCTTAATTATTTTGTGTATGTAAATTGTCTCCTGAAACAGGCGTTTGGCAACCCTAATGGTTTTCTTCATGACGGGGTGTAGCTAGGCACTAAAATAAGTCAGTCTGTAGGAGGGATGTGAGGTGGGAGATAGGGAAAACTCTTTTTATATTACTCCCCTTGCTATATTAAGAGACACTGTTCCCTTTCCTGGCTTGAGAAAAAGCTCTTCCTTGCCTTGCAGAGGTCTCTTGTCCTGGTTTAACTGCTCAGAAACCAGGATTTAGAAATCCTCGGTCGTGGCATTGCCATCCGTGTCCCTGCGACCCGCAGGGACGTGAAGAGGTCTTAGCTAAGTCCGGCAGCAGGATAAGGCTGTGGCAATGCCATTAGCTGATGCTGAGGTTTGGGGCTGCCTTGTGTCCTGACTCAGTGGCTGGTTACAGACGGAGAGCATGTGGGGAGCTGGTGTTATAAAGAGGTTATAGGGAGGTTTGATGGCTGAGGGGGACCTCAGGAACCTGGATTACTTCTTCCTTTTCTCCCTTTTGTTTTTCCTTTTCTTTTATTTCCCACCTGAAGCTCACAGCTGGGTGTTGCTGGGGGTGAGGCTGCTGGGGGTGGATGACTTTGGATGGACGTGTTTTAAGTAATGGCACCAAGCCCAGAGCTTTTTGGATGGGCGTCACCTTAGTATTGTGGAAACCAAGGGAAATAAATAGCAGATAGGTGACTGTTACAGGTGAGCACCACCCTGTAACGGTGGCAATCTGCAACCCCCTCAAGCACTCCTGCAACTCCTTGGAAATGAATCATGAGATTCTTAACCTGTGACCTCCTCATGTACACAGTGGTGTGCCTGCTGGGCTGACATGACTTCCCTACCTCGCTGGCAGCCTGGTGTGCTGCTGGAAGCCAACACAAGCAAGGAGGAGCCAGGCTGTTTTCTTCCTGAAGCGAGTGGGAGCAGGCAGTGGGCGATGCTGCACCCCCCCTTGTCACGGCTGTTGTTTTCCACCAGAGAGGGGGGGAAGAGATGCAGACATTGCGAAAGCTGGAGCGCACGGAACCGCTGTTCCTCCCCTTAAACACAGCCCAATCCATCACACTGCCCAGAGCAGTGATTAATGGATGCACGGTGTTCCCAACTAGAAAAGATTGGTGAAGAGCAGAGGCTGTGCCAAGGCCAGGGGATGCTGGATAACGCCCCCCTCAAAAGACACTCCACTGCATGTAGAGATTTATTGTTGTTTTTCCACAAAGCCTAAATATTGAGCTGCAGTGGAGGTGACAGTACCTTTTATTTCAGCAGGGTTTAAGATAGATAGCAAGTGAGTCAGGGGAGTGATCCCACAGATGCATATGCATATTTATTCACCCTACTCAGGAGCATAGACGTTTGTGGGATACAGCCTTAACACAGCATCTGAAATCACACTGTTTGTCTAGGTATTGTTATTAACACCTACCCATAGTGAAAGCGTCATCACTTCTACACAAACCTACTTCAACAGAGCAAACGCAGAGGAGAACCTGCAGCTTGGCTTGTAAGATGCTCTGCCAGAGCCCAACTCTGCATCCCAAAACTGACCGCCGTCCTTCAACAGTGAAAGTGAATAAACTGTGAGGGTCAGGGGGCTCTGCGGTTCAGCCTTGTACCAGGGTGCAGCTGAGATCCCCGCTGTGTTTTGGCAGGGGTAGGAATGTCATGCCAAGGACCCGGCTGGGAGGAGAAGGAGGAGGAGGGAGTGGGATAATTCAGCTCTTCCCTGCAGGAGTGATAGCTGTTTGAAGGGGCTGTCTACTACAATACATAGCACCTGGGGCCGGTAGATACCCAGTCCCTGTGAATACACTTTCAGGAGTGCAGGAAATACATAGAGTCATAGAATGGTTTGGGTTGGAAGGGGTCTTAAAGCTCACCCAGTTCCAACCCCCTGCCATGGGCAGGGACACCTTCCGCTAGAGCAGGTTGCTCCAAGCCCCATTCAACCTGGCCTTGGGCACTGCCAGGGATGGGGCAGCCACAGCTTCTCTGGGCACCCTGTGCCAGCACCTCAGCACCCTCATAGGGAAGAGTTTTTTCCTCATATCGGATCTCAGTCTCCCCTGTTCTGGCAGGTTAAAGCCATTCCCCTTGTCCTGTCCCTACAGGCCCTTGTCCAAAGCCCCTCTCAAGTTTTCTGCAGCCCCTTTAGGCACTGGAGCTGCTCTAAGGTCTCCCCTTAGGAGCCTTCTCTTCTCCAGGCTGACCCAGTCCAGCTCTCTCAGCCTGGCTCCAGAGCAGAGCTGCTCCAGCCCTCACAGCATCTTCATGGCTTCTTCTGGGCCTGCTTGAGCAGCTTCATGTTCCTCTTCTGTTGGGAGCCCCAGAGCTGAATGCAGGACTGCAGGGGTCATCTCATAAGATCAGAGAGCTTCTGTCAAGACTACCTTATAATGACAAATATACTGGTAAAATGGGGCTTTTCCAGTGAGCTGATCCCTCAGTGGTGTTTAGAGAACTTCCACCTTTGCTCGCATTGTGTAAAGGCTGATTTACTCAGAAAACCGAATGTGTATTTTATAGTCTGATATAGCATTATACTGACTTTCAGTATTAATTCTAGAAATGATCCATTTCTATTCTTGGAACAAAACCCCACCAATTTTCTGCCATAAGGACCATATTTACCTTGTGCTTTGTGTAAGAACAAGGTGTCCATTCTCCAACACTGGGAGGCAACTGACCCAGTATTTTTCAACAGGCATGTTTCTACAAGTAACAGGTAAGCCATTTGTTAGCCATTGCATCTATATAAGCGTCATCCTGTATTTTATTCTTTTTTTTTCCTCTTTCCCCAATCACTCACTTGTCCTATTTAGAAAGCGCTCCTGATGCTATGTGGAGCCCCAATCTGACAGTATGAATACTGAGTACATGCAAGACTTCTTCCTACAGTATCAGGTGTGCTTTGTGGATTAGACAGTAGAGTTCTCACCAGATGACTTTGCTATAAAGCCTCACGAAACCTGTTCTGACAGGGGCAGGCGATCTCCACACAGAGCCTGCTCACAGCGCTGCCTGCCTTGTGATGCTCAGGTTTATTTTTGGAGCGCTTGGAGTCTTGAATGTGTTAGGCTCTGAGATGCCATTTTGCTTTCTCCCGAAATAAATTTGCAGTCTTTGTGGTTGAGGGCAAAAATGGCAAGTTTATGTTTTCTCCTCATTGTTTAGCTTTAAACAAGAAACATCTTTTAAAGCTTTTCTTTTTATGTACTTCAAAGGAGGAAGATGAGGCGCTTTTTGCTCTGCAGATCACCTTGATTTCTCATTTGCCATACTCACACCAGCCTTTTGTTGCTTGGTGAATGGAACCAAATACATGAATTTTTTATCTTTTTTGGTTTTTACATTTAAAGTGAAATGAGCTGAAGGCAAATAGGTGGTGCTGGCATAGCTGGGAGAGGGACAGCAGCTACCCCCTGTTCTGCTGATTACATTTCCTCTGGGCAGGATGGGATACAGCCTGTCCCTCCTTGGGGTCTTTGCTAAGTATTCTGAAAAGAAGGTACAAAGCATATTTAAGCAGTACCTACATTTTGACCTGTTTTCTTCATTGCTATGTTAAGGACCTTCCTCAGGAAGGATGAAAGAGGATGGGTGCTATCACACACTGCCTAAGGCATTGGTGAGATTGAAGCCTTCCTTGCTGTTACTGGCAGTCATCAGCAGAAGGTAAAGGTGGGTCAGACTGCCTTTTGCTTTGCTGCTTCTGTGAGCGTTCTCTGTTGTCAGCTTCTTCTGTGTGAGGTTGATCTTCACATCAGCAGGACATCAGCAGTCCTGTAATACCAATGCAGCCTCTGTTTATGGCAGAGGGTACCCAATGAGGGAGTTGTTCTGCCTGCTGTGCTAAAAAGCCATGTAATTCATTGTGGACACAGCTGGGTCATGTATCACATGTGTAGGAGATGTTACAGGTTTCCTTGTTGTTGTAACTAGATGGGATGTAAGAGGATATGTGGTGCTTACAGACATGGTTTAGTGGTGGGCTTGGCAGCGTTAGGTTTACATTTGGATGCAATGACAGTAAGGGTCTTTCCAACCTAAATGATTCTATGGTTCTAAGATAAATAAGTACATTCAGGTATTAAAGAGGTGGGATAACACCCTGTGAGGTGTACGCTGCTGCTGGGGTTTAAACTAAAGGACTAACTCTCAGGTGTTGCTATGCAGAGATTAATTGAGATATTTAACTTAAGGGTGTTTAGTCAGGTTTAGTGTGATTTGGTTTACTAGTGTTGGTGCAAAAGCCTTTCTGGCTGCCTTAATTTGTTTAGAAATGGTATTAATCAGTGCTAATTAAATAGACTAGGACCACATTCATGGTGAAATTAGCTGCTGTCAAGCTAAATAAATGTTCAAGAAAGGGTTTGACCTAGTTTAAGAGTCAGTGGCTGGGGGAATACAAAGAGCTGGTGGTGGAGGGAAAACCTGTCCTGTGTGGCAGAGGGTGTCTGTGGGCTTCTTCAATGCCGCGGCTCTTGTGCCGTGGTTCTTCCCAACAAGCCTATTTTCACTCCTCTAAATTGATTTCATTCCTGCCACGAGCTGCGCTAGCCATGCCTGTGCTTAGGCGCCCGCATTGTTAGAGGCTATATTGAGTGCACTTTTGAATGCTGTACCGATGTTGTTTCTTGACATCCAGCTTTCTCCCTGTGCCACAGTGAGTGGGAACAAATTTTCTCCTGTTCAAACATGGCCAAGGCGCTTTCAATGGCTCTGAATGGAGAGGGAGAGCTCGTGGTGAGAGTGCTCAAGTGCCAAGGTGCTACAGCCACGGTGGAGAGGCAAGCCTGAAAGTAGGTGTTCAAAGAACACAGATGTGTGAGCCTCCAACAAAGAGAAACAAACATTTTGCCTTATCCCCAGAGACATTCAGCCCCAAACCCTGACAATGTGCGTCTTGTCACAAATAAAATTTGCAAAGAAAAGGTATTTTTAAAGAAATAGCACAAATAATCAGGGAGTGCTGTGGGAGACCATGGGAATGCCATGAATTTCAGCATTCATGTTGGCTTGCTCCAAACCTCTGCTCCAACAGGCGAACACCCACCTCTGTGCCTGCCCACGTGTGCGGCTGTCACGTTCCTTCCACGTCCCGCATCCCCAGCAGCCCAGGATGCAGGAGATTAATGCCAGCAGAGCAGACTTCTATTTATCTTGATCTTCAATAAAGACAATGTGTATGGAAATAAATGAATAAACAACCATGTTTTAACTGCAGCACCTCTGGGGTGTACCATTTAGAGTTTATTTGTTAGGAGTAAAAGGAGAAAACAGTCAGTTTACATGCTTGTTTGTGATTCTTTCCCACTCTACTAATACACTGCGTGTCATTTATAGACTGGGAAACAAAAGGTCTCCCTCTTGAGCTTCGATTGCTTTACTGTTTCCCGCTTGGAAGCACTGCGAGGGACCAGGAAGGGCAGAGTGCCGCTTTAAGTGTGATGCTCAGCAGCGCTGACAGCCATCAAAAGTATTTGAGGCTGTTGCAACCTAAATTACTATATAATATCCTTTTTTTCTTAAACCCCCTGGTATCACAGACTGCAGCTCTGGCTATTCAGAAGACTTGATCCAGCTTCCAGTGAAGCTGGAGAAAACCTGGGTTCTGCCCAAGGCAATGTGTTTTAGGCCGGTGTGATGTGCTGTTCTCTCTGGCTTGCACATGTTGCTCCCATTGAGCATGAAAAAGCATGGAGAAAGTGCAATGTGATTGAAATCAAATCATGTAATGTTTTTTCTACCTCTTCCTCTTCCTCCCCCCCAGTTCTCCTGAAAACAAACAAAACCAAAAGAAAATGAATGAAAACAAGCCGGGGGGGGGGGGGGAGGGGGGTGAGAGAGGGAGGGGTTATTCAGTACCTGTGTGCTACGTAGTTATAGATTCCCCAGAAGAAAGCCTGGTGGCTGCTGAGCCCTGCTGTGCTCCCCAGGCTGCTCAGCCAGTTTCTTTCATTTCTGGGGGTTTTCAGGCCCGGGGGACGGCTGTATGTTGCAGTAAGGGCTGGTCACCCTCCTGGTGCAGATGTTTTTCCTGTGAAAATCTACCTGGCTGAAACTCATGCTTCACTAGTACGAGATGTTTTAAATAACAGTCATCGCGCTCCGCCAGGCAGAGCATCCCCCATGGTGCATCCCCATGATGAATGGCCTGGAGATGCAGTGCTACTTCTATTGCCAGCAGCTGGGGAGAGCTGAGGCCAGCCACATGGAGTGGAATGAGCCCCTGCTGACTTGGTTTAAATAAACCTCCAGCTCCCAGAACTCCTTTACAACTGGGCTGTGCTTTGCAGGGGGAGATGGATGTGTGTGGGTATCCTCCACCCCGCTGGTACAGGTGTGATGGCAAAGCTGAGACCCATTAGGAGGATGGATGGTTGTGTAGGGAAAATAAAATGGTGAGCCTAAGCCTTAGCCAGCAGGAAGCTTTGAATCTAGCAGCAAGGTTCGGCTTTCAGTTACTAATCTGCTCTGCAGAAGGGAGTTAAGCTGGATTTATACCCAGGGAGCAAGAGGAAGCAATTTAGCCTTGGGTTTCCCATCTCTAATTGCATGCCTGCAGCCTCTACTCACAGGGAGACGATGGGAGCTTTGCCAATGAGCTCAGTAAGCTTAGGTGTAGACCTCCAGTTTCACGATTTTTTTTCCTTAATATTTAGCATTTTAGGCATGTCTTGGAATGATCCTTGTGACAACTTCATGAAACCCATCTGGCTTCTCTTATTTTTTAAATTATCTTTCAAATGCATCTGTGCAAATCTAAATAAGCCATCAACAGTGCTATAATGTACACTCTGTAAAAGCATGAACCTTGTGTGCTCAGTGCTTGTTACCACCAAGTGCAAATCCACCAAGAAAGGTGTTTGTAACTGGGCCTTCTGTCCTCGATAATTCAGGTGGTATTGGTACAGATAAATCAGGGCACCAAAGCATTTATTTGCTTTCAGTGACAGGCACCATCTGCTACATGCCTGCAACGCATTCAAGAAGGGATCCTGCCCGCCTGCTGCACCAGAGAGGCTGTGGCAATGAGAATAGTAACAGTGGATTTGAGAGCAACGTTTGCAGAGGTATACATGCAATGTCAAGTGCAGGCATGGCCAGTGGTCCTGCCTGCTGGGAGTGGAGGGGCAACGGGGTTAGCTCATGCCGAGTCTGGCGTGGAGGCAAACAGCCTCCAGGTAGGAATGAGCATCCTCTGAGTATCCACACTTACCCACATCAGTGGCCCCATAAACCACATCATGGCTTGAAGAGATGTCAGGCTTAGAGATGTTCCCCAATGGCTTTCATGGATTCAGTTGCAAGTGCTACATGTGGATAGATTGCCAGGTGAAAATACTCAGGAGGAATTTGGGTGTACCCCCTGGGGCATAGCTTCAGAATTTGGGATAATGAGGGGCCACAAATCTGAGAGGTAGTAGGTATGAAATCTTACATGAGCACAGCATCTCAGAGGTAGCCTGTGTGTCATTATTGCTTTCCTCTGTGATGGCAGCCAAACTGCACAGCCCTTGAGGTGCCCAGGACTAATCATCCCTGATGCCTTAATTAAGCTGTGCTGCTAGTGGCAGGCTGGCTCCTGCTCCTGCTGGAATGGACATGTTAAGGTTTGGCACCACCATGGAGCCATCTGCAAAGTGTGGGAGAGGGTATTGGGCTGGTAGGGGTGGGAAAAGGCTGCGTGATACAGTGCTTGCTGCAAGTGGGTTTCGAAAGGGTTTCTGAGCATCACTATGACCTCATATCTCAGAATAATGTTATTCTTGATGTATGTATATATATAGAATATTTTTTGAGTACAATAGGTCTTTTTAATGGGAAATAATTGCTCTTCTTTTTGGATAGGTAAGCAATTCACTCCTAGAAGTTCCCATGAATCTTCTGCTCTCGCATGCCCATGCGTTACAGCAGGGTCAGCCCTCCGTGAGAGTCAAATTGATGCGAAACAACATACATGTAGGCTCTAGTCTACTGGGTTTAGATCAGAGACGGATCAGATGACTCACAGGAATCTATGGAAATAGATCAAAGTGGCAGCACACATTTGAAGGGAGTGCTTGCGTTCGGTGCGGAGCAGGGATTTTTGACAGCGGCTGGGTGCGTGAGTCAGAGCGTGGGCCAGCGTGGGAGCATCTGTGGGAGTCGGACCGAGACAGACGCAGAGGGATGGCTGCAATTAAGTGCTTAGTGAAATGACTGTAATAGTAAAATGAATTTAAAGGCACAGGTTGCAAATGCGGCATTCCCAAATAGCTGCTTCCCAGCAGCTCGGGGGCTGGCGGGCGTTTCCCGTCGGGTGCTCAGCTCCAGAAGCCAGCTATCCCTGCTGATGTGGGAGTTATCTCAGGCAGCTGCTTGCTGGAAACTGGATGTTTTCCAGCTGCCGTGTACACCATGAGCAGCTCATGGGACAGGTGGTGGAGCCCTGCCCTGGGCCGCAGGCACTGACCTGCAGACTCCTGCCAGGGAAGGAGAGCCGAGGGGAGGAAGAGATGCCAAGCAGAGATGTTAAGGGAACAAGGAGTGGAGAACAGATCTACATTTACTGGGAATAGTTGCAGAACACCCACACACTTCTGTGGGACTAGGATCATGCCCAGAGCTCACAGAAAAGCTCAAGTCGGTGGGGGTTTGTCTATGGTGCCCAATGCTAGCGTTTCTAAAGACTGGCACTGGATCCCCTTCATGATGTGACTTCAGTATTCCAATCCAGAAAGCCCACTCTTGGGATTTACCTCTGCCTTTGCAGCAAATGCAAACCACTTGCAGTTAACTGCCTCCAAGGGACCTGGATTTGGCTCCTTTGTTACTGGTGTCAGTGCCCCTGTGATGGCAACAGTGCCTGTATTACCCTGGTTTGCTGGCTCCCTCCCTGCAGGACCCCACCTCTGGGCAGCCCCATATAGGAGCTTTCAGGGGGAAGCAGAGTGAGACTCTCTTCCTCACTGCTGTTTTTAGGCATTGCTATTTCATGCCCTGTCAGTCAGATATGATAAGTGTGCATGACATGAGAGAAATCTGATTAAAACGAATAAATCAATAAACTCTTATTCAACAAGTGATGCAGGAAACATCTTGTAGCCACAAACCTGCATAACCAGCTAAATCTCCGTGCATGACCTGGGCAAGCGATTGGCAGTAGCAGATACCTGCCTGGGACTGACGTCTGTGCTTTTGATGTTTACGCCTCATTTCCATGTAACGGTGCTGCTGGCTTAATTGATAGTATCACCTTACTCGGGTCTGTTAGTAATTTTTATGTGCTTTAAGGGGAAAAAAATGAAAAAAGTCATCCTCCAAAGCCAGCTTTGCCATTATGTAAAAGTGAGATGAGAGGGAAATAGTTCCCTATGCATTTTCCTGCTGCATTCAATGATGAATTGTAATTAGATTTCCTGCCAACGAGGGTAAATGGCTCAGGCATCTCATAAGCCATGAAACCTCATGTGCTGAAACACCGCTCCCAGAAAAGATGTCCTCCAGGGCTCCTACAACTGGGTTCCTGCATGTTCTCAGACTGCCAGTTCAGGATTACCCGTGTGCTCCAGAAAAACCCTTAGCTTCTAGTGGAAACAGTCTGTGTTTGTTGGTGGTATTTTAATAGAGCATTTCCACGGATCTTTTTTAAGATATTGCTGGGTAAATACCTATTATTTCCCTGCATCCCCCTTGCTGACCCTCCAAGGAGATGCACATCGTGGGGATTTCCTTCCCCAAGCAGATGGCTGTGGAAGGAAGGTCTTATAACTTATTGGTATTTTTATGTTTTGGGGATGTTCTGCAGAGACAAGGGTCCACAGGATTGCTCCTCACCCTGATTGCTACACAGAGCACATTTTAGCAGGGAGAAAGGGTGATGTTCTGAATAATCAAATCAAAAAATAAATAAGGCAGCCCTCTTGAAGTAGTAGATGTGTAAAGTTAATGTATTTTTTGAAGTGTCAGTGTAAGTGTTTCTAAATGTGTCCACTGTAGCATGAGCAGCCCACACAGCATTTCCCAGCGTTTGTGAGCAGCACTGTCCTCTGCTGAGTGCAGTCAGAGGCCACCGCCAACACAGCCATCGCCGGCTCCAACCCCAGATCTCCCTTCGCTTCTGGACAAGTCGTGGTCTGCTCTTTGTAGCTAAAGAAGGCTGCGCTGAAATGATTACCCAGTCCAATACCTTACAGCCAGGTATCCCTGCCAGCAGGATGGACAGGCAGCTGGTGATGAGCTGGGATCACCAGCTGGGTGATGGATATCCTGGATGGATTTGAGGAACTGAATGGAGGGCAGCTGGAACTCCGGCAGTTTTGGCTACCCTGGTGCTCACCTTATTTGCTGCAGTCCCTGGGTCACTGCAAGATGTTTTGTGGAATATAAGTTACTTGAGATAGCCTGGGTTTACTTATTACATAGCTTTTTATTTTGCCCTTTCATTTTCAACAATATCTGGTTTACAGAAGTATCACCTATCGTAATTTGAAATACTTGTATTTCAACTTCTATGTTAAGAAAAGGAGAGAAATTTAACTGCAACATGGGTTTTTTGGAGGCAAATTTCTGTTCCTGTCTGTTCTCAGATCGGGGTGCAATTACAGTGTATGGGAACTCAGAGTTCCATTTACAAATGTGATTGTCAGGCAGTCAGATGTACGCCTTGGCCAACCTCTGAGACCTGTAATTTAGCTGCTGCCCTGCCATGACACTTGACTCTGGTTTAATTACAATGATCGCTCAGTCTGGAAAGCTATTCCAAGGGGACCGAGGGCTGGGCGAGTGGAGCTCTCTCCTGCTTGGAGGCTCTCCCCAGAGCCAGGGCTGCTCCTGAAACCCCTCGCCCTGCAGGTTGGGCCGTGGTGGCTCTGCAGCCAGGCAGGAGTGTTTTATATTTGATGATAGAAGCATTGTAGGTTTAAAACCAGCTTGAGATGACTGCCCAAGGTCTGGGAGGTAGGAGGGAGCCCAGAGCCATTAACTGATGGAGTTTTCTGCTTTCTACTTTTGTGTAAAACCAGGCATTAGTACAATTACTATTGCCATTATTATCTATTGGTTTTCCCCATGGCAACTGGAGCGGATGTGTTTTGCAGGGACCCCGAGCCTCCCTGACCCATGGGGCTGTGCCTGTACCAGGCCATGTCCACCTATGCCCCTGCTCCATCCTGCTCACACTGACTCAGCCTCCTGCCGCCCCACCTTTGCACCAAAGCTGCCTTTTGCTGCTTCTCCACTCACCGAATCTGCCTTATTTTTCCCTTTTTCTCCTTTTTCTGTAAGGCTCGTGAAGCAGTTATAAATCAAAACCATTCTTCTCGCTGTTGCCCTCCACCATCTGGGTTGACCATGAGTGACAGCCTTTTGCCATGCTGGTTTTTCACCTCCTTGCACGTGGTTCAGTCACGATGTCTACTGGCTTGTGGATCTGCCCAGATGCCCCAGGGATGGTGCCAAGATCCTGGCAATCTTTAAAAACTTGGGTCTTTAAAAGTACTGGGATCCCA
Source organism: Pezoporus wallicus (assembly GCF_028554395.1). NCBI lineage: Eukaryota > Metazoa > Chordata > Aves > Psittaciformes > Psittacidae > Pezoporus > Pezoporus wallicus. The sequence continues at coordinate 1,064,218 of NW_026640647.1, forward strand.
CAGCCCAGCAGGACCAGCACCCCCCTTGACTTTCATTGTCCTGAACAAGGTGATGGGGCACCAGGTAGCAGCCTGACAGGTGATCTAAGACGGCAAAGCTCAATGGTGATGAGCTCTGTGTCTGGTTTTAAGTCACCAAAAGGGGCAGTGGAATGTATCACCTCACCCCGCTCATTCCCAGTGCTGGGGGCACATTTCCCAGTGGAGCAGGGAAAGGGGTTGCTCCGGCTGTGCCCCCAGTGGTGGGCCAGATGCAGTCAGCAATCAGGGAGGAACAAGAGAGTATTTTTTCCGTTGTGAACTCACACAATTTTCCATTTAAAAAAGATTACACTGATTTATTTTTAATTCTATTTCAGACAATGTAAACGAGCATTATCTTAACGTTGCTTCTGCTAAATGTCATAATTGCATAATTGCTAAAGCATTCCACTTCTCATGTTTTGGAAATCGTTGATTCCAAACCATCTCTTTTCCTAGATCAACAGTTCTGCTGTTGGGGCTTCCCTCGTACTACGCTACCAAATAGCTGCAGAAGGACGTGGTGATGGTGAAACTCTGATCACCCCTCACTACCTGTGCTGTGCAGGTTAGGGGAAAAATAACCAAAGGTTAGGGAGAAAATTAAAGAAGTCCAACTCAAACACCTGTAATCAAAGGGAGCATTGAGATGAAGAAGGGAAGAAGCAGAATGGGTGAGATGCTATGGATGCAGGAGGCTAATTTGTTCCCACCAGACACTGTCCTTGTTGCCGCAGAGCTTTGATACAGCTAAACAATTTGGCTGTGGCTGCCCCAGGCTCCCAGCAAATGCTGAGCGTGTGAAGAGGTCAGTATGGCTAATGGTCTGTAAATGTGTTTAATGCACAGGGGTTTGGCTGTGCTGGGACTCGATGACTGTGGGAGCAAACCAGCTGTGGGAGGAAGACAAGAGAAGCTCTGACACATGCGGCTAAAACCATAAGAATAACAATCCTTTTTTTTTCCATCCAAATATATACACTCAAAAAACCCCTTTTTAATGATAACAGTTCCCTTCCTGTAAAGGAGGAAGGGTTAAGTCATGTTATATGTAGCAACCAGAAGCACATTTCTTGCAGGTTGGGCTTTGATCAGTTAAGACTCATATTGAAAAAATCTATGTGCTTGTAGCCTGGTCTTTCTGCAGGCGAAAAGACATATGAGGAGCAAAACACAACTGTGCTCCTCCTGGTGCCTTTGAGCTGTGATTAATACAGATGAATCTGGTGTAACACCTTACCAGGGTCCACCAGCCCTGCTGCCTGCCCACAGCTCTGCCTTAGGAGCAAGGGGCACATGAGCTGCCTTAGACCTGCGGGACCCTTCTCTGCCTCCCCTTCTGCCTGCTCACCCTCAGAGCAAGGAGAGAGGGGTCCTCTGGGCCCCATGCAGGGTTACATGCCAGTCCCTTCACTGATGGCGCTGCCCTTGATGAAGAAAGCACAGGGAAATAGTCAGTCATTGCAAAAATATGTCAGAGCACAGCATAAGTGACAGCTTCAAGGCAAAATCTGGTTTGTTTTTCAGTGTAACATTAGCCTTCCTTCAATGTCCATTAATATGTGGTTGAAAAGATGACACGTAATTTTCTTCTGATTTTTCCTTTTTTCCTCTTTTTCAGTTGCAATCACTTCTATCTCTGCCCTGTCACAAGGCTTGGCCTTTGCTCTCCAGAGCTGTTACCTCTGAGCAAATATCCTTCAGCAGTATGCTTTGTACCAGCTGAGGAGCAGCTCTGTGTGCCTTGTGAAATCCAGTTTGGCTACACATAGCATTTACAGAGTGAATCTGTTTGCTTAAATAGGTTTCTTATTTTATCACTACTTGAACATTGGTAGATGTTTGAGTGTCAAAGTCAGTTATACTCCAGAGAGGAAGGTGGGAACAGTTGGGTGTTTGCTGCCTGCAGCCGCTGCACTGGACTTGCATGAGGACATGTTCTCTGCCATGAGCCTCTTGGAGCTGCTGGTCCCAGGATGAATGAGGCCTGGGAAGGGAGAGAAATGATGATGGGGAAACAGACTGATAGTGAGATGGTGGAATGATGCGGCCATGCATCGCTTGAGCAAAGCGAATGTTTCTGCATGTGTGTTTCCTGTCTGCTCCTCTCCCCTGTGTGTGTACTGTGTGTGCATGGGAGACTCTGCCCTGCATCCCTGGTAGAGTATATCCATCCTGAGATGACTTCACTTGTGAGCTTGCTTCTTGTCTGGCAACAATGAGTGTGGGTCACTTCAGTCCCAGCGCTGCAGAGCATTTCGGTGCCGCTTGTGCTACTCAAGCTGTGCTGCTTGCTTGCTCCAAGTCAACAAAGCACAAATCTGCGGTTTTGTTTCCCGAGGTCTGTACTGGAAACCTGCCTACCAAATAGAGAAGGAGAGGGAGGGAGCAAAAGCTGTCCTGTAGTGGAAGCACAGATAGAAGGACCATCTCACGCAGAGCAGAGGAGGTGCTGGCCACAGGAGGGGTGGCAACCCAAACCTTAGCTGAAGCAAGTGCTGGGGCATGCCTGAACTGGCATGGCTGCTGCTGCAGAACGGTTCAGCCACAAGGAAGAGGTGCTATAAACCAGCAACAACAGTGCTGGTTTTACAAGTCCATGTGAAGTGTTGGCCCTGCCTAGTGAAGGTTGTGAAAGGCAGACAAATCCTGGGACCAGCAAGGAGAGCTTTGGACAGAAACTTAAACCTCCTCTTTATGTTTTTTCCTTCCCCCCAGTTGCAGTGAGTATATTAGTCACCCTGATGTTTTATTTTTAAGTTTTAAAGCTTTGTGGAACGTTTCATTTCAGTAAAACTCATGCTTTTGTTGTCTTTTTTTCCTTTTTATATATTGAAAGACTCTTCTCTTGCTTACAGAAGGTTGATGAAAGAAACGCTAGCTACCAGCTCATACAAATGAATCATTTCTATTTCAAGGTATTTCAGGTTAGCATCGGCTGGTGGAGCCAGCAAGCAGTAGATAGGGCTGAGGATGCTTGGAGCTGGGGGGATGTCAGACATTCATACTCCCACACTTTCACGGGGCTGTTGAAAATTGATACCTATGAAGCATCTATCTTCCCCTTTGTATTTGGTCCAGGAGGGGAACAGAGTACAAGGCTGTATGGATTCTGTAACGGATGCCCACTTTTCTGGAAGCAAAGTTAGAAGCAAAACCTCTCTCTCAAAGTGAGATAACATGGCATAATTCTAGAAGAGTTCTGACTTTGTGAATTGCACTGATCAATGATTATATTTAATAGAGTTGTAATTGTCATGATTTGCTTCTCTCCTAGACATCTCCTAGACTTTGTAGTGCAGCAGCTGCTTACATGGAGAGTTTCCTCAGATAACACGTACTCTGGGTATTAATAAGCTTACAGTTCAGGACTCTCCTTTTGGGCAAAGAAATGGTTGTCACTCCCTCTTACCAGTGGTCTAGCAGAGCTGAAGGCACTTATCCAAGGCCAAATTCCCTTCATCCCGGTGTCCAGCACAGGGTTTCCCCTGCAGAGCTGAGGTCCAATGGCGTGGCTATCACCAAGATGCCTCAGCCCATGGTGCACTTGGGGACACCTTTCTCAGGCCTCCTGTGCGAAGTCCTCAGGAGCAGGGGAGTCTGCAGTGCAAGTGGTGGTAGAGGTGTTGCTAGCATACACCCGTGCAGGTGTTGCTAGCATACACCCGTGCAGGTTTCCTTCCAGGAGGTGATGCTCTGAGAGAGGTGGGAATTAGTGTCTCTGCTGTGCAGCCATGCTGAGGCCCATGGTGTTTCTGGCAGGCTGCTTGAGGAGAGATTCCAGTTCCATAGGACTCCACTGAGTGAGAACAGCTGTTGAAGTGCTTTAGAAAATGACCTAGATGGTGTTTACTTAAAGCTTAGAAATTGTCTTGAGATGAGAAATCATTATTTGCCTGTATTTCTTTTGCTCACCATTCACAGCTCACATCTTGGAAAGGGAATCTCAGTGCTTCCAAAAAGAAACACCACCCAAACCCTTGCTCTCACATGTCCTGCTAAAATCCCCCATCCATGCGTGTATGCTAAGTGTTACTTGTCAGGCATCTTTGCCCTTATCAGTCATTATTCGTATGAGAAAGCAAGCTGGTGTGTCCTGTTAGAGAACTGCCTAGTGAGAGGTGGCTTCTGAAGTGCTATCCAGGACCCCTATGTGGAATGTAATGTGTCTGTAAATGATGAGGATCATAGCTGACAGACCTCAGGACCACCTTGAGCTCGGGACAGGCTTGTTGCCCCTGGGGAAGGGGACAATGCAATGTCAGCTGAGACATCTTACTTCCATCTGACACCTGCTGGTAAAGGAAAGGCATGGCTCCCTTTCAGAAAACAGACCTGCTTTGTGGCTTTTTATTTGTCCAAAAAGCATGCATCTCTTACCACTTGCCTGTCCAGGCCTTCTTGGTGCTCTGATTTGATATTCTCAGTACTCTGACTGATTTTGGCAGTTGGAATGTACTTGTCCAAGGCACCTATGTGTACAGGACATATCTATAGACATCATATCTCTTTGACTCTGCAAAAGATGAGCTTTCCAAAGAACTCAACCCCTAAACTCATTAAACTTGAAAATGTTTCATTGTCATTTTGCTGTAAAGATGCCATCAGCTTTGTACAGCTTTTGCCCTCTGTGTTACCTGAACTGCCTGCTGCATTTGTGGAGGAAGGCACTAGTGATGGAGAGGAGGAGCATGGAGACCCTGTGACTGCAAGCCTGCTAACCTCTATGGGTCCCAGCAAAAAATCTTGTGCAGGAGGGACCTGCTTGGTCCAAGGGTGCTTAAATGGCATTTTGTAGAGCTTGGATGGGCCATGGAGCTGCCAGGCATACTCACACATCAGTGCCCTGCTCTGGCTGGAGCAGTGAGGCTGGAGTTGGGCAGTTGAACTAAAACTGGTGAGCACCTTGTCCATGGAGGCTGGCTTTGTGTCAGTCTGCATTTGATGGAAAAAACTATTCTGCGTACAATATCTGGTAATATTTGTGGTGAGGACTGTTTTTTGGCTACATGGAAACTACTGGCTTGCTGAAGGCCTCTCTCTGCTTGTGCAAATCCCACTAAACTTATTCTTAAATCCAGTATCATATTGGCCTGAGTACACTGGCAGGTTTTAAACAGGGTCCTGAGAGTTGTAAAACCTTGATTTACAGTGTCGCTATATTCTTTGGCTGGCTGTTTAAGAGGGGTATCGTTCAACAAACAGCAGTTGAATACATTCATGTCAAAGTCAAATCATTCCTTTAAAAGGTTTGGTTGTCAGGTATTCATTAAAGAGAGTTTCACATCAAAATGATAGTCACTAATACAGTGAAAACATCTTTTATAGCTTTCAGAATTTTTTATGTTGCATTGTAAAAATGCCAAATCTCCACTGGTACAGAAACATCTTCCTGGACCTACACTGTAGATACGACACTGCATTTCTCTGGTCCCCTTTGGAAGAAAATGAAATGGTGTATCCGTGTGGTACGAACAAAGATATTCCTGAAAGTCTTTTGTGTAAATAGGGCGCAAGGGACTGTAGCTGCCAATTTAGCGTAGCATTCCCATTGCTCGTGCAAACTGATTTTTACTTTGTAAACACTAAAAGTGGAGTTTGTCTTTTATTATCTCCATGAAGTGAAAATTACCTTTCTAACTTCATGGTTTTTAAAGTAACTGAGCTAAAAAGTAGTTCTGGCTTAAGAAATGGAAAGTCAGTGGCAATCTGGTCACTTCAAGCTTTGGTGCTCTAGATGCTTTGGAGAATTTCACTCATCTGGGAGACTGCTAGATCAGCATTTAGTACAAACCAGCCCTTTTTTTGCCAGCCTCTAGGCTGGAGAATCCCAGAGGACACAGCCAAGGCTGCAGTGGCAGGGGGCACTGAATCCAGGTTAATAGAGCTGCAGCACGCTCAGCTGTCCCTGAAAGTCAGGCAGGTGCCTAAATACAGATCGAGGCATCTCACTTTAGACTAGCTATTTTTGCAGCTCCTGGCCCTGGTGTGTGAATTGATGGCATTTCAGTTGCAAAGAGCAGATGGTGCTCGCAGTAATCCAGGACAGCTTTTTTGCATTAGTGTCAAAAACAGATCAAATGCCAGCTGTAGCTCTTTTGGGTCAGTGGAGGTGAACTCACAGATTGATGTGCACAATATTGCAATGGCAGGGAAAAACCTGGAGTTCCTATTAGCAGCACAAAGTGCTTTTAAACAGCTTTTCAAATTCTATTTCTCCTGTCCTTTTGCACAGCCCAATTCTTTGTGTGTCCCAGCAGTAAGCTAAATTGCCTGATACTATAAAAGTATTATTCTGCATAGATTCAGCTTTCAGTGTTGTGCAATTCAGTCTTTGCATCCAGTTCTTGGCTTTGGCTGTGCTGCTGATGGGGCACTTCCTGGAGGCACGGTTCCTTCTTAACCCCATGAGCTGGAGAAGTCGCTAAATTTAGTGGTTCTAAGCAGGGTCTGGCGGGACCAGGGTGGAAGAAGGAGCGGTGGTGCCCTCGTTTGCCTTCCCAGGAAGTCTGCTTTTAGAGGTCCTGGTGGGAAGGCTGCCAAGCTGATTCGCCTAAGAGCAGGCAGCGTAAAGAGGAGGTTGAGAGTATTTTGTGTTCATTAGGAAACCAGAGGTGGTTTCCGTTTCTCAGCTCACTGCTCATTTTATGCATTGAGGAAGTTTAGTTGCACTCTTTGTGAGAGACTACAGAGAGGTGGTTTAGTGTCAGCAAGGGCGATCCTTTTTCATGAGTTTAACTGGGGGCATAGCCTCTTCTTTTTATTGACTGAAAAAAGCCATGATGCATACAGAAGAGAGTTTGCATCATTTAAGGCAAAACATGAGTTGTTTATGTGCAAGAAAGCTGGTCTGCAGGCACACCCTGCTGGTTTGTAAGGAGAGTGCAAACGAAATACATACATAGTTCATTAAAAGGCAGCTTTCTTGTTTTTTACAATCTACATTAACTCTTTTTGCCATTCCTGAAAACATGAGCTGCTAAGGAGGGATCTGCAGAAGCTGGGGAGGCTGCCTGACTGGGTGGACTCCTGCCCCAGATCCCAGTGCTTTTGGAAATCTCTACCAGATCTGTGTGCCTGCTGAATGTGTAGCTACACATTGTGGGGGCTGGAATGTATCAAAGCTGTCAGAGACCATGGGAAGGAGAAACTAAAGCTGGCAATTAAGAGTGTCCATGAGAAGGAAGAACTACAGCAGGCAATTAAGAGTGACCTGTCCCTGACTGGTACTTGGAAGATGTTGGAACTGGCAAGGAACAAGGACGTCGGAACTGGAAAGAGGATGTCGATAAGAAAATCAGATAGACCTTTCACCTGATGTAACCGCAAGGCAAACACAGATGTGCTTGGCTAATTGCTTGGAAGCATATAAATATCGTGTAATCTTTGCAATAAACGATCCAGCTTGCACTCTACCTCTGGGTCCGTGCCTCCATCCTCACACACATCACATGAGTAGCTGAAACGCTAAGATCTAAAGTAGGACATACGACATCTCTCCATGCCCTAAAAGAGCTAAGCAACACTATGAGCTTGACCATTGTCAGTGTTTTTCCACATGAAGAAAATTACTGGAATAGCAACAGAGAAAAAAAATGTTCTTTGCTTCTGCTCTGGAATCTCTCCCAGATGCCCATGTGATGATTGCCTCCATATGACTCTCCACCAAAAGAAAAGAAAAAAGAAAGAAAGAAAAGGAATCAAGGAAATAATGCTCCCTTTATCCCCAAATGTCTGTAGTGATTCAGAAATAGCTTTTCCAGTCAATTTCCACACAGAGACCTGCTGCTATTCACAGCAAGACTGAATTACCTGGGAGCAGTTGTATTTGGCCTTCACAGGGCAAATACAAAGGCTGATACTCTGATGAGATGAAGGCAATTGTTGGCCATCCCACTTGAAACCTCTCAAGCGGAGCCAATTTTGAGGAATTGCAGCTGAAACCCAGGCTTTTTTTAGAGCTGTCAGGCCAGAGACACCCTTGTTCACTAGTTCTGGAGTGGCTGAACACCTGCAGGCTTTGAGACACATACACAATTTTAATGTATTTAGGAGTCATAAGACTGATGTAGACATAACCATGATGTAGAAATAGCTGCCTGGGGAGAGAGGAATTGAAAGGATCCCTTGTTTCTGGTGTGTGACCCCAGGGAGCACAGCTGTCTGAGCATTAGCACCCAACAGGGTCTCTGCTCTTCTTCCCCCACCCATGATCTGGATAACCACAGCAACCTGGTAGCAGCATGGTCCTGCTCATGATAGATGGGTGCCCTACAAGCCCTGGTCCCCTGGCTGTAGCTGCTTGCTAGGGCTGTGCATAAGCTTGCTGAACCTGGGTATGCTGGTGGGACTGGAGGAAGCCGTTGAGGTGTTCCTGGTGTTGCCTGGTAATAAAAGTGATGTCCTTGGGACGTAGGGATATGGATCTTGGACTTTTCCCTGTGAAATCACTGTGAGAAAGGGGATGGAGATGGAAAGGGTAGCTGGAAAGGTGCCTGCAGAGCTACTCATGGAGAAATCTGAAGACCAGGACCCTCACCTGGAGGTAAGCCATGTTTCCTTTTGCCGTTTATCTTCTCTGTATCAGGTGTAAATGATGCTTGTGTGGACTTCCTGGTCTTCCTGACTTGTTGGAGAAGGAAGTGATATTACAAATTATGGTGCCTAATTCACTTCAAGGGAAGAACTTAAATGGAAAATCATCGTTAATATGATGATTCAACCTTCATTCACTCTTCCTTCCCAGTACTTTGTGCTGTGTGTTCATAACTGGTTTGGAAATCCTCTTTCAGATCCTTCCCTGGGAAGGGTGAGTGGCAGGCTTTGTGAGGGTGCGTTTGGATCCTGTGCTCTCGGAATTTATTTCTCTTTTGCATCCATAACCCGTTTTTAACCTGTAAATCGGGGGGGGGGGGAGGGCGGCTCTGGGAACCGGACACTTTACCTTCTAAACCGAGGTGGTTTTCCCTAAGCATAAACTCCGTGTGAGCCCTGCAACCTTAAATGCAGTATCACTTTACACCTGCAGGTTGTGCTTCTGGACAGCTTTTCTCATCAGCTCCAGTTGCTCTCCCAGACCCTGCCTGCGAAATGACGCATTTTGCATTTCACTCCTCGCAGATTATTTTTGTTGGGGGAATTGTTAATCGCTTGCATTTGATAGATTACGCCTGCATTTCTATAAACCCATAATGAGCTTATAATAAATCAGAGTGAGGTAGCCACTGCAGGGTAAAATAACAGCAAATGTAGCAGCGACCTGAATAGTAATAATCTATGCAGATATGCGTTTGTATATGCTTTATGATACTTTTACATGACGCCAACAGTGTGCTGAGCACTTTAAAGCCTTGGAAGACAGATCTTTGCCCTGCAGCACTTGCAGAGCAAACAGTCATTCAGGGGAAGTGCCTAATATAGTTGGGATGTTTGAGCTTGCATAATGAACGTCAATGGCATGAGGCAAACCCTGGGATTGATAAGGTTTTTATGGTTGAGAGTGTTTGCTTGTTTGTTTGTTTGTTTTTCATGATGAAATGTCACTGTCATTCACCACGCCTGATAATGTACCAGCTCTCAAACTTTGTGAATAGCTTGGGCTGATTTTGCTGTTACGTTAGGGAAGGGTTGTGCTGCTAAATGCAGAAGTAACTTGGACATGGCAGGCACAGGAGGCAATGGGGAGATTGTATAAATTGAATTTAGTTATGACAGGTTTTATTTTTCTTTGCATAGTGACGTTGTAGAAGAAAACAAAAATATCCCTCATTTCTGTATACCCAGTTTCATTGTTTTTACAGCATGTTCCTCTCTCGGTTCTCCTCCTCCTCTCACACACAAAAATAATGTTATTTTGGATTAAGCAGTCGCTGCGGCATGCATGGTGGTACTACACAAGGAAGTAAACACAACACACTACAAACCTACCAATCAAAATATTTATGTTGTCCTCCAGTACCTTTTATGACCTCCTGCCTTTGTTCTTGTTGCTGCAATAGTATTTGTAAGGTAACACGTGAAAGCAATGGGTGATACTACGTGCCCCACCTAATAGACAAGCCTCCTGTAGCACAGTAGCCCTGGTTGTTATCTAAAGCAAAGCGGATGCTCATATACAAATAGCTTTGATTATGACGAGATTAATTTTGGGTGGAGCAGTAAATCCCCCGTTGACTCTGCACATGTCCGGGCACTCATTCAGCAGGGCTTACGTGTGCATGGGGGCAGCTCTTCTCTTCCATCCCAAGAGCATGGCTAGTTTGCTAGGGAGGAAAAAGGACTGGGGAGGGAGAGCCTGTTATGCACTGGTTTTGCAAAGGGCTCACGAAGTGTCCCTTCAGAAAGGAAACAACATGTAGTAAGGTGATGTCCTACCAGACAGGTAACAAATAAAGCAGACAGCAGCTACAAGGTGGTGATTTTCAGCTTGTCCCTTTAGCTAACATGACTTTTTTTTTCTCCCCTATGACATTATTCCAACTGAATGCTCTTTGGGCTTGAGAAACCACCATGTAACTAATTACATTTCAGTTTTGAAAGTGAGTCATCTCTAAGTCAAGGAGCACACAATGACTCCTTTCAATTGCCTTGCAGAGCAGGGTGACTTGCATTTGTAGCTTCAGTCATCAAGCTTTAAGCAGACCAGTGACGGGCATATAGGAAGATCAGTGGGGATATTGCTAATCATTTACAAATAGACTTTGTTATTTTGCTATCCCAGAGTAATTGCTGTTGCTTACACAGAGGAGGCTGAAGCTAAAGAGACGCTTGGCCACTGGCTTGCTATCCTCAGCTGCCCTGTCTGCTGCAGATTATCATCTTTTCTGTCACCTTGCCTGTGTAGTTCATTAGGGTGGTTGAAACTGGATCTGAGCCATAGGTTTTCTTTAAGAAAAGCACATTTTTTGGCAAATGCGTAATCCACTTTACACTTGCAGTGAGGTGTTAATTGTTAAGACTTTATGGGTTAGGGTGGTTGACATAGAATAACTTTACCCAGGGCACCACAATCATGTGCAGAACTAAGTAAAAACTTACACCTCTACAGCTCCTTGGAAAATTTAGGAATTGAGATCTGGGCTGAGCCTTATCAGCATGAACATGGTTGGGCTTAAACTTGGCTTCCAACTTGAGCATAGTATAAATGTACCCATGTACATGTATTCTGTCTCTTCCATTTGCTTCTCAGGATTGCTGCTGCAGTAACCGAAGTGTTTGTCATCTTCAAACTGCATTGCAGCCCCTGCCTTTGTGACAATAGCTGTTTTTGGCTAAAGGCCCAAAAGGGAGTTAGCTGGGCTGGTGCATGTGTTATTACCTATTATCTGGTGCCCTTTGTGAGAGGGCTCCTCAGAGGGATGAGTAAGGGCCCAGCCCAGTCTCCTGGTAACCCAAGTCATCACAGGGCATTGTCTGATGGGTCTGTCCCTATGTCCTGTAATGATCATATGGCTGTAATGCCCAGGGGTCAGGGATGAGGGGCAGAGCTCTGTCGAGTCAAGCACTGTGTGGGCATGTGGTCAAGACACAGGAGCTGAAGAGTTCGCAAGATGTTGTTGGTGGGCAAAGCTAATGGTACAATCATGACACATTCTCTGTTTTGGGGGGGGTGGAGTAATTGTTTATTTATTTATTTTCAATTGGTGAAGTCAGCTGGTGTTTAGCCAAAGGAAACAGAGGAATCGTGTTCTTTCCAGTTTGACACCGGTACAATGGACACCAGAGCGAGGGTCTATTTTTGCAAGGAAAACTAAAGATTAATGGAATAGCTATGCCCAGCTGAGCCCAGAGCTTTGCCTTATAAGGAAGCTGCCGGAAAGCGCAGTTCTCCAACGAGCCTGTCCTTGGCAGAGAAATCCATAAAGCGATGCCGTGGTGTGTCAAATAGGAGGTTGCAGGGATGGCCAGAAAAACAACCCTCCTTTAAATGACTTCAGCGTGCAAGAGGCCACCAGCTTCTTTCTGAAGAGCAGTGTGTGCAGACATGCCAAAGAAACATCTACAAGTTGGTCTGAACAGGAGCCTCCTTTGTAACAGCCAGCGCAGAGTGTCTTTATTGCAGACTGGTACTACTGACTCCTCCTCAGCTGGAAGCTATCAACGCCTTCTGGACTACCAGGCATCCACTTTCAGCTGGATGGAGAGGGTTCCTTCCCTGGTTTAGGAAACATGCCTGTCTTAGCTCCTGGCTCTCACCCTGTTCCCCAGTCTGAGCTGTCCTCTCTGGTTTTAGAGGCAAATCATTCATGCTGCAGTCTCTAAGAGCCTTATCAATCTGAAGATGTGCCCAAGCAGTGCACTGGTTTTGAGAGGGGAAATTGGGCCAGGAGCTCCTTTTCCTGTGCTACAGGTCCCTTCCTGAGCTAACACAGTGTTAGGAGACAGCAAAGATGCTTTGCAAGAACTGCTGGCTCAGCAATGGAGGTAATGCATGTTTTTAATTAAAAGGGTAAGTGGTTATGAATTGTTCCTGAAACCTTAATAAAAATAGACGTTGACAGCACCAGTTTTGTTTGAAGTATAATCAATTTAAATAGATCTGCTAATGTCTGCCACGCAGCCACATCACTCCCCTGGGTTTCAGCATCTCAGCTGCGAGGCAGTGGTTGCAGAGGGCTTGCTGGGATGGGATGGGATGAAACACAGCCTTAGTGGGAGAGTATAAGGTCTTCTTTGTATGGAAGGCAGCTTCCCAAAGCAGAGTATTGTGGCAATACTCCAGCCCCTGGCTCTGCCTGTGCTTCCTCCAGTGCTGCTATAGCAGGCTGCTGTAGTGTACTGTCAGACAGAAACTGCATTTGCAAACCAGCAGATGTGGGGAAGTTCCCTTGCTCATTTTAGAAGACACGGGCCAAAACTGAGAAACCACCGCCAGCTTGCTGTGTGCTGACTGTCATCCAACGGAAGAGCTTCACCTGATCTTGCCTGGTGTTGAGCACAGCTTTGAAGACCACAGCATGGGGCAGAGACCTCCGCACTTCGGGAATTCAGCTTGATCAGTCTCCTTCTGCTTTTGAGTTAAATGGATCTTCCCTGAAGGGGAGAGGTACCTCTGAGGGAGGCGTTTAGTACAGGTCATCAGAGGTGCTCTGAACCTGGGTATGACTTTTGGGGAGGAGGTCTAGCTCCAGAATACACCCCGAGGGCAATTGGCTGTGTAACATGTGAAACCCACTTGTGGGAGCACTCGTGTACCAGCCACTGCCACTGCTCTTAGTAGGTACGGGTGATGTTGCTCTGTCACATAGCTGTAAAGCCGGGTTAATTTTTAGGTGGCAAGGATAAAGAGCTGATGTTATTAAAGCAACAATTCCCCTCACAGAAGGATCGACAGAATAAAATGGTAAAAATACATATATATGTAAAAATGTAAAGATACATATATATGGCTGTACATGGAAAAACTGTATTTGTGCAGAAACACCTGATATTCAAAAGCTCAATTAGGTCTGATGAATGAGCCTAGAGTTACACTTCAAGAGCAGCCTTCAGAGGCACAAAGATGTTTTCCCACATTAAATGCATGTGTACATAAGTGGCTCTCTAGAAGACTGAAATATCACCCATGAAGCACAGGTGTAGAACATTGCACCTTGACAAAACCCCTTTAACAGGTTTTCACAAAACCAAAGCCCTAGGATTAATGAGGAAGAATAAATCCTTTTTTTCCCAGCAACACTGTTTCTATTAACACTGTAAAAAATTGAATTTAAATTAAATCAATGCATGTCTCATCCCCGTCAGTACTTACTGTGGTGTCCTTTCTCCCAGTGAGACCGTTTCACTGTTTGCTGATATCTAATGACCTGCGTGGGAGCAAGACACAACAGAACCTTTCTGATCTAGAAACATGATGTCCCTAAGGAAAGTTAAACCTCTACACTTCCATCTCAGGCCGGAGTTAATAATTGATCTTCCTCAGATGTAAGCTACATGCTTCTGAGGAAATAAAAACTAACATACATTCATGCCCTGACTAACCATCCCTCTGTCTGACTGAGAACTGCTAATGAGTAACTTTAACACATAGTTTGGGAAACAGAGTGTAAGTTCTTTTGTATGAGCCTTGGTTAAAACTCCCAGCTTTGCCTCTTGTCAGTATTTTAGCATCTAGAAAAGTATTATTGAGCATCCTTTTTCTAACCTGTGATTTTAGTGTATGGTTTCCCTAACCACTTTTCTGGTGTCTATCCCTAAATGCATAATGTAGCTTTTTTGGAGTAGACAGTTGTACGCATAACGTTGTTTCAGGTGCATATTATGACTTGCCTTTGACTTGAAGGCTGTTCTGGGCTCATTCGCCGCTCATCTTGTGCTCTGTTAAACAGAAGCGTCTGCCATGGTGGTGGTGGCAGCCGCTCACATGTCCTCTTGAGCATCACAGCTATGCAGGCTGAGATGTGCTACCTGCATTGCTGGTGACAAGCAACAGATGATGTGATGTGCCTCTGGTGTCCACCAGAGATGTTAAACACCTCAGGCTGTGAGCTCCTTGGAGTGGTGGTCTCTCAACACCTGGAAAGCACATAGCAGCAGACCTTGCAGCAGGTCCAGGGCAGCCACTGCACTGGCTGCAGCACTGACATGGCAATGAGGATGGTCAAAGGCAGCTGCTGAGGTGCTGCTGTTAGCACTGCTCCTGTAACAGGCCTTAAAACTGACCAGGGTTGGTGTGGCACATACTGAGCTCTATGTCCAGTAGCCTCATGGCTTAGCATCTGTCTTGGCTTAGCACAGCCTTCAAAGGCACGAATCATCTCTGCAATGATACAAAACAGCCTTGGTGTTTTGAAGCACTTTATCCAGCATTTTGAGATGACAGCTTTTAGCTAAGGGTTGAAATATATATTTTCTTTCACTGCAGAAGAAAAATCCCAGCTGTTCTTGAGCTGATGACCATCAGACCTAATGTGGTCTCAGTTGCTCTGCTCTTCATGAAAAACTATGTTTTTAAGCACCCATCTTAAACATCTGTCTGTATGGTCAATAGACTGCTCAGTCACCATGGCCATTTCTTTTTGCATCTGAAAAGATGTACTGTTTGTGGTCTGTGTCACTATTCTCTTTATAGCTACCTGCCTATTAATATAATCCTTCCATTATCATTAAAGTGACAAATTACATGCCAGGTGCTGTTGTGCACTCCAGTGAGGCAGTTTTCCTTCCACATGTAGCATCTGTTCCTCCAGGTTAACCGGCAGTACCTGTCTAGAATGGATGGAGCCACGTCTGGCAAGCTGGGAGGACTCCTGCCTTGCCTTGCTTCTGCTTCTCTCATCTGTTAGTTCCATGTCCTTGCTCCTGAAACAGTGTGTCTTTCCTCTGATGCACACGACTTTTTTAATGTTTAAGTTTAGCCAAAACTCAGGGGGCTCAAACCTGAGGTTAGTCTGAGGACTGTAATTTTCACATGTACTTGCATGGTTTGTTTGTTGTTATTTTCTTCCCTTGCTCCTGAACCCCTCTGCTCCATGTTCTGCCAGAAGACCCACTGCATCTGAGCTTTCTGCCTGCCTTTCTCTGTGATTAATGTACCCTGTCACATTTATGTGCGTCTTTCCCAGTTGACTACAGCCAGCTGCTGCAGGCTGTGGCTTTAGCCCCTGTACCTGCCAGCCCAAGCCGAAAGGGTGGTTTTGTGGGAGAATGGTGGCTTTGAGCATACTCTGATGGAGTGACAGTCGGCAATGTCCTAGCGGACATTGTCAGGATGCCAGTCATGTTCCGATGCTTTGACTGTCTGGTTAGGGAGTAGATTCAGAGGGTATAATGGTGCAGACCATGAATAAAATCTGTATGACCTGATGGGCCTGACTTTGCAGTGCTGTGTGGATCGGCTATCCATCTTAGTGTTTTGTGAATGTCTGTTGTTTGCGTTTGGCTAAGATCTGTATGCGTTCTGGTATTTAAGCAGGGACTTTGGAGAGTCTAAGTCTATTAGTCAACCTGGGCTGTAAACATTTATTTTTGTTGTAGGTGGGTGTATTTTGGCTGTGTTGATACATATTTCTCCATCTAGACAGCTTTGCAAGTAACGCTTGTGGTATGAATCCTGTCTGGTGCTGCTAGTCATCACCTAGGAGGTGAAGATGACTAGCAAGGTGGTCAAGTTGCTGTATAGATTTCTTCTGGTGGCTTTACCCCTTTGTATGTTCTGTAGGTCAACACTAACTCTGGGCTCCAAGAAAGGAGAAGGAACCTCCCTCAGTGCTGCCAAACCACATGAGTTGTTCCGGGGACACAGTATCAGGGGATGACTCACAGCTATGTGACTTTCTGAGCTGGGGCTTGGAGCCAGTTGGAGAACATGGACTAGCTTGCTCGAGACAACTCATGCTCTCTTTGTTATTGTCATGCCACCTCTTTAATGCTGTGGCTGATGTCGCCTGCGTGTCCCCAAGCAGCTGATAAAGACCTTGACTGCCGGTAGTCCTCTCAGCAGGGCTCATGTATTGAAACAAACACAGGGTGAGGGTGTGTTTCATCTCTAGATGAACAATAAAGGATCTCTTCCACTTGCCCTGCATCAGAGCTCTTGCGATGATTTAGCATATCTAAAATGCAGGTGGTTAATAACACCATCCATATTATTTCAAACCCTTCCTAGACACAAGACATTACATTTGTGTTGCTATGGCTATAGTATTATAGCCTCTTTCATCATGCACCTTTCTTGGGGCCAGGAAAGCTTGCTTTGTGCAGCTGCTATCAGATTGCAGCATTATCAGATTGCTGAAAGCCCTCCCTTCATTTGTCTTCAGCTCCTTGGAAGCGCTGACAGCCATCAGCCAGGCTGCAGAAGATGGCTGCGAGGTGGTGGCAATCACAGCACTCTTTTCTGGCAGCAGCTAGGAAGGATGTTTTTGTGGTGAGGAGAAGCTGGGCACACAGCACAGGTACATGGATCTTGGCTGTACACATCTGAGAACAACAATGGGAAGCCTCACATAGGTCTGTTTTAATCCTTAGGGTTCTGAACCAAATAGCTGCATGGGTTCACACGAGCATATTGGTCCTGTAGGCAGGAAGGCTGCCTAGAAATGTAGAAATGTGCCAATAACTCTTATTTCAAGTGCTTGGATAGGCCATGTCTGTGGTGTAACTGACTGAGCTGCACTCACACTCACGTGCATATTCTCCCTGCGTCTGATCAAACACTGCCTTGGGCATCCAGGAAATCCTTTCCACTGAGTCAGAGAAGGGATCTTGTGTAACACGGAGTTTGCACTCTCTCGCGGCTTCCACGTGGGATTAGGAGAGCATCTGTGCTTTCCCTAAACTAATCTTCAAGTATGCTAGTGGGGCTGTGGCAGCCAGCCTCCACGGGGGTGTCCCTGACAGTGTAAAATGAATTAAAGGGACACTGAAGCCATGCTTTGCAGGGATGAGCGACGGCCACAGAACATGCTAGGAAAAAGTCAGAAGGCTCCAGTTTACAGCTGCTTCCAATCATTTTCATTTCCTGGATAATGGTGTTCATTTCCTTCCAGATTTTACTTGCCTGGGAACACAGTAACATCTGTTCCTCCAGGGTTCATAAAAGATGAACTTCCTCACAGCTGAAAAGGGGTGGTTTTGTTCTTGTGTTTTGTGCTCATAACAGTTGCTTTAAGCAAGGTTTAGTTCTAAAAGACAATCATAAAAATGATAAGCTTCTGTTTGGCTATTGTGAAGCAATTTCTGCTCCTGTTTGCTTGCAACACCAGCCCCAGCTCAAAAGAAACGTCTTCTCCATTTTCAGGGCAGCATGCAGAGCACTGATGGCTGGGCCTCTGCCAGGAGCAGTGCTCCCGTGTGCTGCCTCATGTCACAAAAGCTGAACAGATTGGCACTGCTGCTAAAATGTACTGTGTTGTAGCCAATTCTACTGAGGATGGATAAAATGCTACAGAAAGAAACCTTTCCCATGCAAAGGTATGTTCAATCTGCTGCATTAATATGAGTAAAAACTGAAATGGCTCACAACAGTGAGAAGTGAACAGATTATGGTTGCCCTTCTGTGTAAACTGCCACTTAGAGTTCTGGATTTTATTTTTTTTTTGTAGAATATGGCATAGTTCATCCTTAGAGGCTCACTTCCGGAACACAGTGTTGTGGGTTAGTGTTGTTTTTTTTTGTATTTTTAAACCAAAACTAATTAGCTTTGTTAGAAATACTACAAACCTCAGTATCATCATCCCTCACCTCTTCTCTCATCACTTTATTATTACACAGTAAAAACATGTCTTCTTCTGTCATCACTTTATTATTACACAGTAAAAACGTATGTCCTCTTCTCTCTTTATTATTGCACAGTAAAAATGTATGTAACTCTTTAGGGAGGAAAAGTGAAGTAGTTATGACTTCATTGTCATGCAGCCCAATTCTAAGGAATTTCAAGCACCTAGCTCTCAACTGCCTTCAGTGGAAGCCTCGCATCTCTTACAGCTTCTTGACACCTTTGAGGAAGGCACTTATACAAATGGCCTCCCTCCTGGGGCATTGCATGGCCTTTTAACAAACTTGCCTGAACTTATGCACACACAAGCTGTGGACCAGTGGGCTGTATCCTAGGGTATCCTTTCATGCTGGGACGGAGCGCCCTGACATCCCTCTGCCCACTCCAAGATAATGTGTAACAGGCTGCCAGGCTGTTTGGAAACAATCTTCTTCATCCATTTGCAGCCCTGATCTGAAAGATGCTGAGATTGAAGGTTAAGCAGTTTGAGTTCCAGCTGGAATAGACAGGCTGACTTTATAGGTGAACTCTGAAATATGCATTGAAAGGTTACACTTGTAGCCTTCTCAGCGCAGCTGCCTCTTTCCATGCCCTTGAACTGAGAAGACCAGTAGGTAGCAGAGGTACAGAGAAACCAGCTTTGTCCTGCTCTAGGCAAGCAGAAGCTGGTCTGCTCTGTCTTTTTTTTGGGGAGCACAAAGTTCCCAACGTTGAGTTTCGGCAGTACTTAGGATTTGGTTCACAACTGTCCGTCGAGGTGACAGCTATCCAGTGACTAAGCTACTTCTACCCTTCATCTCACTGATGCAATGCCCTTCTGATGTTTAAGTTGCAAGTCTCAGCATGCCAATAAATGTTGCTTAAACATTAGAAGTGTACAAGGGACAGGAATGAGCAGGTGAGAAAGCACAGCTCTAATGCTATTAAAGGTGCTCATGCTTTTTCTCCTCGCTATAATGTTTAATGGACAATGTTGGAGCCAATTGTGTGCAATCTATTCAGGGATGCGAAAAAATGCCAGTAGCCTTTTTTCAGAACTACTGTGTGGGAAGAGCACCGTTCCTCATGGTTTTCTTTTTCCAAACAACTCCCTAGCCTGAGCAGGGCAGAATGCTATTCACCAGGCTCTCAGAACCCAGCCAAATCCTCAAGAAATGGTCAGCAGCATTCCACCACACACGTCCTTCAGCTTTTCCCACAGTGCAGGGTCATTGGACTGAGTTGGTGGATGTATCAGTTCATTAACTTCATAAGTTAATGGTTCTCATTAGGCAAATTAGTACTGAGATGTAATTTCACCTTTTCTTTGTTAGCTGTTAAAATATAGTCTCTGTATTCAGGATGTTTCTAGAAGATTATTACTCACTAGCATGTGGATGTTGATTGATTATTTCCAGTTCTAGTAATCATTAACAACTACTGGCAGTTTAAGAATTACTTTTTATTTCAGAGAGTGAAATTTATTTGGCTTTACACCAAGGTAGATTAAGTAAGCTACACTGAGCAGTTATTACCTTTCTCTTCAATCACACTGCTGTGTAAAGAGCCAATACATTCTACTACTTGAGTTTTATTCAACTCTGAATTTCACCTTTAATACTAATAAAATATGTTGACATATCAAACAATGTAACTAACAGGTAAAACAAAACTGAGTCACTATTTGAACTACTTTTCTAGACCATGCTCTCTCTATTAAAGTATATCAATCAAAGGACAAAGAGATACAACTTAGAAAATAGCTAACCAAAAGAAAAGCTTGCAGAAATGCACAAAGTGAGATAAACTGAATAAAAGAACTGCATCAGAATACACATAATGAAAGTCCAAGAAATAAACCAAACATAACTTCTTGATCAACCATGACTAATAGGAAAAATAGTGCCTATCTTTAAACTTTGTAATTCTGTTGCAGACACGATGCAGTAAGTCAAAGCTGGGGAGGAAATATAAAGGTGACTGGATGATGTTTTCCTAACCATAAGTACGTGAATAATTACATGTGTCTGTCCTGCATGCCTTCTGGCCCAAAATACTCAACATAGTTCCTTTTTCATTTGTTGTGTTCAAGCCCATTTAGCCCAAAATATCCACAAAATACCACAGCCTGCTTCTGGTCTTGTTGCTCAGCTATGCCACTGTTCTTCTGACTGTTTTAGCAGGGCTGATCCTCAAGTATCTAATGAGGGTTTAGTCTAACATAGCATATATGGCAAAGAGCCTGAAGGGAAATAAAATCATTACCAAATGAACTGCTGATAGGCTTTATTAGATTTGTGCTCAAATTAGGCCTGCAATGGCTTGGATGATTATTGTCGGGTATTAAAGGTTACTTTGTGTGCAAGTATGTGACAGAATAAGTGATGTTCTAGTAATTCCAGAACTGCTTTTATCTCCTCCTAAAATCAATATAACTGTACTATCCAGACAGACAACAGTTTGGCTTCACGATTTATTATAAGGATATCTAATTGCACAAAGCTCTGTTCATTGATCAAGCAACCAGGTGAAACTTTAAATATTCAAAATACCCAATCACCTGGTCATCATTTAAAAATTGTCTGTGACAGGAAGTCTGTGAACACTGTTGTCCGACAACATCCCTTTCCTGTGGTGCAAGGCCAAGTATACAGGGAAAAACAAAATTATCAATGCTTCTTGGCTAATGCTATTCCTATGGCATGTCTAATTCAAAGCTCTTCAAGACATCTTCCACAGATTTATTGTGTGAAACTCCTCTTTCTCAAAGAGGAGAATTATCACTCATCAGTTTTTACCCAGGTTGCCTCACACAGTTTAGAGTGTGACCCAATTCAATAGTCGTGTCAGAACAACTTGTGGGTGACAAGCCGCGGCATGTGCATGGAAATGAGTGACTTTGCCACCAGAAATCATGGAATTCTAACATCATGTAATGTTAGAAATGCTCTGAATTGCAACAGCATAAGCCAGTCAGTTGAGGCAAAATCCCAAATAGTTTGGTTTAATACTGCTATGGAAACTATGCTGAAGGCTAAAAAATACTCTATAAAAAATAGAGTTTTTCTTTTCTTGTATTTTTTTCCATCGACTCTTGACTTCTGTGAGAGTTGTTTCAAGCCCTGTCTGAACAGTTGGAGCAATATGGAGCAGTTGAAGATGATGTGAAGATGTTCTGTGACTGCAATTTACCTTAACGAAGCACGAATCTTGTGCTTTCAGAAATGTTTCATATGCCCAAAAATACCTTAATTACAAATATTTTTAATGTTTATAGTTTTGGAAGTTAGGAGGAACACACACACATTTAAGAACTGGTTATTAGCAAAAACATATGCTTAATCCAGGTTAATTCACAATCTTGATTGCTCTATTATTTTTATTACTATTTTTTTAATCTATGAATCCAGTTTTGCAAATCTTCAGTCCTCACTGGCCTACTGTTGTGGAACAGCTCATAAGTCTTTGTTTAAATATTAAATACCCTTGGAGTGTCATGGTACATTGTGTGCTACTGGAAGTGCTGCTGGTAGCATGTCCACAATCACCGGGAACAGGTAGGCTCACCCACGGGTACGAAGAGTATCTGCTTTGTTATGCTTCCTTGCCTTCTCCCTATCACCTCCTTAAAAAAGTTAGGTGTTTATAAAGACAGGATTAGACGAGGTGGGGGGGAAATCTTCTTTCAAGGTTACATCCTTCAAGAATTAAAAACATCGGATGTTTTGCCATTAGTCTTTTGGGAGCTGTTTGTTTTTAAGTCAACAGGAGACTTACACAGTCTTGCAGCTTGCAAGGAGGCTCATAACTCATGGTGGTTGCAAAGGAAGGCTGGGAAATGAAAAGGTGCCAAAAAGTATGAGGGCAGAAAGAAATGTGTGGTTTTGCTGATTAGTTTTCCATTTCAGAGGTAGCAGGGTTTTCTTGGTGCTACCATTATTCCCTGCACTCAGGGTGCTTTCTGTGTACTCCAGAGGAGCTTCTGGAGGTGGGAAACAAACTATTTGGATTACCACTTATGATGAGACAGTTTCCATTGCAGTTTGACTGCTTGTTTTGCTTGCTTGACATTATACCTTGTTTTGTTTTTCTCCAGGATGGGTAGCTCTGCTCCTAAACCCTAATGTCCTTGTAAGCTTAAGCTTCTACATACCCACAAATAATTTCAACCTCAATTTGTGAAAGGGAAAAACCAGATGTGTGAGAGAGGGTTTTTCCTACACGGAACTATTACATGGGATTCACTTGCATGTCTTTGCTTGAAAGACTGCATCTCTCCAAGTGTCTTTTTGTAAGGTGCTGGAAGTGAGAGCTGAATGCAATCAGCTCAGGATGAGGTGTGGCCACAGAACACTGTCATCTCCAACACTTAAGGACCGGGGTGGCACATGCAGATGTCAGTATCAGCTAGCCATTGCTGACAGGGCCTTGGGTGGCATGATCTTGTGTGAGGCATCCCTGCCCATGGCAGGGGGGTTAGAACTAGATGACCTTAAGGTCCTTTCCAACCCCAACCATCCTATGATAAGCCAGCCTAAGTGCTCTGACCTTTGCTTAAATGCAGGCAGCAATTTTACGTGTCCGTTCTCAAAAGCAGCTACACGTGTTCACGTACTCAATTCCCTGAGCTCCCAGGCTCTCTCATGCATGCAGCAGATGATGTTGTCCCTTGTTTCTGTTTGTTAGCACAAGGTTACCAAAGGTAATATTTGAGGATCGAGAACATGAACAGAAGATCCAAGTTTGCTTCCACTCCCTGGCCTTCTGTAGTATCAAAACCTGGACTACAGTTTGACAAATGTTATCAGAATTAAGCATTAAATATGATTGTGGGTGGAATGCATGGAGTTTGGAATGCTATGATTTAGGTATATTATAGCACAGATAACATGCAGTGTGCTGGGTACAGCAGAAAATAGTTCTTGGGTAGGTAAGTTGTTGTTTTCTGAAGGTGAATGTTCTGATGTGTGAAGAATTTTATACCTGAAGAGTGTTATAACTGATAATGTGCAGGAGGAACGATGGTGCTGTCTCACTGGTGAAGATGAAAGGAAGCAAGTTAACAAATAAGAGTAATAGGAAAAAATTATGCCAGTCTTTGCAGATCATCTCCAATAAACCTACTTCTATTGTTTGCTTGCTCTGTAGTATACACTAGAAAACATCATATATTTTCTGTTAACCATGCTAGGAATGTCCTAAGCCCCTGTAGTCTCTCTTCATTTCAGTCTCAGCAAATCATCCACATATTTTTGTTCCCTTTCTTTGAATTAATTCCTCACTGTCCCTATTTGCCTGGAATGAGAGTGATGACAAATGAGCTGTGGTCTCATTGACACACTACACAGGGAAGATGATTTTGATGTGTTTTCTATTGCTTGTCACTTGAGGGTCACTCCCTCAACTATCACTTTCCAGGTAAATTTTTCGTCTGAGTATTTTCTTCCTTGTTAGCTTTCTGAGCTATTACACCTAAACATTCAAGCCTTCATTTTTTTTCTTAGATGAAACAGTAACTTTATTTACTGCTTATGTTTCTACACTGTATCCTTGATACAATCCAACAGGGAAAGTTTCTTGTCACTGAGAACTTTTCATCTGAATCAATATCAGAATGTAACCCAAATGTGCAGCAAGTTAGCCTCACAAAAGAAAAAGTTATTTTTAGGAGCTGCTGCTAGAGTCGGTAGGATTACTCTGAATAGAGTATAAATTGTGGTGTCTGGTCCTCAGTCCTCTTTTGGAAAGCATTACCCAGCAACAAATGAAATGGAGCCAACACAACCATTTAAAATGGCAAAGTAAACAGTTCGTGTTGTAGTCAAGATAATCCTTAATTTCTGCTGCTTATCTGAGATCTGCCCTGCCTATCTGATGCCAGGATTTAACCTTCCTGAAAGCTGTTACCAGTGTATGTGCTTGAACTGAGAAGACCTCTTTCCACCTGCTTTTCAGAGCCCTTTCTCCTAGAATATTAGTACTACTGTGCCCCTTTTTGAAAGGATATCCTCTGAAATATGGATTATTTTTAGAAGCATGTACTAGGAATATTTTGCTACAATATAGCTTAGGGGAAATACTTAATAATGCCTGTTTAAAGGATCCACTTTTTGTCTTTGCAGAAGAACCACAATGTCTTAAATTCTCATCATTTTTGTCTTACAAAAGTACATGTATAGTTGTAGAAATTAAAGAGAATCATCAGTTTATGGTAACTGCCAGTTGTGTAACTAACTCAAAAGAAAAGCTACATGGAATTTTAATTTCAAATTTCTTTGCACTTTGTTGGAAACCATTTTTGTCATTTTCTGTTTCCTTGGGATACTGTGTGGAACACAGAATGGCAGAGCAGATGGCCTGTCTTCTCTTTCCAAAGAGAAAACCAATATCACCCTGTGTGAGAGGGAAGTCTAAAGAGAGTTTCACAGAGGTATGGAAAGCCTGGTCCAACATCTGGATGAAAACAAAAATAAGAGTCAGTTTAAAAAGAAAAAAAAAAATTAATATTTAAATTAAGACCCTCTATTATACCCTCATCTTTGGGAGGAGGGGAGAGAATCACTGGGTGATATTTCTCAGGCTTAGTCATAAGAGGAGCAGGGAGTGATGGCCTGAAATATGCAGTAAAAGTTCTCAGCATAGGGAGTGAGTCACTGCTGCCCTTGAACTTTGTGAATCTGAAACTATATTTATCATTTTGCATTGTTCCTGAGCTGTGTATATGCAGTTCCACTCAGAGAGGAACTTGCCTTTTCTGCCCTCACACAAAAGGGAATTTCCAGGGAGAGAAGTTGAGGATTAATTTCTTGAAGTGAGTTTTAAGAAAAGCTTAATTGAAGAATGTTTGTGTTGGGAGATTACTGAAGCTACTACTGAAAGGTTAAATAAAGAAACTAGGCAGTAGCATGCAAAGGGGGAAAAAAAAAGAAAGGAAATGAGTAAAATTGAAGAGTTCATGTAGGGTCAAGAATGTAACACAGGGTGCTGCCATGAGAGGCAAGTGTTTTTGTTAATGTAGTACTTTTTTCCTTTTCTTCCCACAACCTTATCTGCACTGTTTTGAACAGAAGCCAGAGTGCTGAAAGGAAAGATCCAGATCTTTACATTTTGCATTCTTCCTCTTCTCCCCCTGCCCCTACAGTATAAGAAACTAGACAAGTTTTTGAATCAGGTCATTGCTAAACAGCTGGCTTGTGAAAGAGCACAGATGTCACACCAAAAATATCACCTTGGCACTAAAAGTCAGCAGGATGTCTTGTGTCTGCAGAACTGTGTTCAATTAGTGACCAAATGCACAGACTGGAAGCATACTTACTGTCTGGTCCTCAGCAGTAGCCCATGTAGAGAGAATGGAATAGGTGCCTGAAAAAGTTCTATCTTTCTTTTATATAACAAAACTTAAAAGATGAGAAATATTGTTATTGGGTGGCGGGACAAAAGAGGCAGTTACTGGCTTGCCAAAAAGACTTGGCAAATGGAAATCCAGAATTAGTTCCAGGAAATATAATAGGTAATGTAATAAGTACGTGAGAACTGTAGGTACTTTGCATTTCTGTATGTGAAGTAACTGCAGTACAGGATTACACATCCCACACTGATATTTCAAGTTTCCTTGTTCAGTGGGAAGGAAAGCCATCAGTGCGCTGAGGCTCATTTTATAGGCACAGATTATCAGCTATCTTTAAATCTGCTTCCAAAACCCTTCATGGCTGTTGTGACAATTTATTAGCATAGGGAACTCCTGTGGGCATTTGTGCTGCTGTGTAAGTATAAGCAAGGGCTATTCATGATGTCTATTAGTAGTGATTGTCTCAAACTCAGAGTGCGTGGAAAACGGGTAACAAAAAACCCTCTGTGCTTTATTTAAGAGCAATTAAATATGCCCAGACAGCTGAAACATTCAATCTGGGAGGAGGGTGTGTGGTGGAAACTAAAATATCAGTATCTTCAGAGTAAAAGATTTCCAATAAAATGTGCAGCAAGATCACCTTAACTCAGAACTACAACTTCTCCACCTCCAACCTCTCCTATAATATACATACCGAAGGAAATAAACCAGCATGATGGGGAAAAAATTGTTCACAAGGAAATTTCGCAGTAATAGGCTCAGAACTCCAGATGTATTTACATTTTTTCTCACAAAATGACGGCTCCTGAAGTGAGAAAACTAGCGACGATTTCAATACTGGTTTCCGTGTTGGCATTACTGATGAATTAGGATGGCAGCAGGGCTCCTCTTCTACTGTTACCCATAATGGGTACAATTTACTAATATAGATTTGCACTCATCTAGGACAAATTTAGCTATTGGTTATGTGAGCAAAAAATTTCACTGAGTAACTGCGAAATCCATCACTTCAAGATGCTATATACTGGCAAGCAGCATGCTGAGATGCTGTGACAGAAGCTTAACTATATGTAAGGAGTGACGTTTATACCCTGTGCTGAAGCCTTACAGTTATTTTCTGCCAGTCTTCCCACTTTGGCCTTTGGTGTCGCATTACTATGGGTCGGTGGTTCCCAAACTGAGACCTGTAGATGAGTAGGAGCAGAATTTTCACACTGATTAATGTTTGATGAACAGGAAGAGCAGCTGCACCCAGTTCAACCAGGTCCTTTGCTTCTTGGTTTGCTTTTAAATTTGTATGCTTTGGCCTCCACCAAGTTTTGACATCAAGCTACACCATTCTTCTTCTGCTGCAAGTGCATGGAAACCGGGTCTAAATTGGTCTCAAGAGCTTGGAAACTCCTAGTCCCCTTAAGGGCATTTCTAATGAGCTCCAGCACTTTACTATAGCGCCTGACGGTGAGACCGGGGTGCCTGCCTTTCCGCTCCTCAGGCCCGGGAGAGGCGATGTGCTTCGTAGTGAAAAACATGAAACTGGGGGAAAAAAAGTAAACCACCCGTTTCCATGACAACCTAAACCTGACACCGAGGGAGCCCAGCCTGTTTCTACCTCCCCCCCCCCCCACGTCCCAGAGGGCGGGAAGTACCGCCCCGAGGCCCGCGGGGATCCCCGGGCGCGCCAGGCGCGGCGCAGGTGCCATACTCGGCCCGGGGCTGCTGCTGCCGCCGCCGCCGCCGCCTTCGGCTAGGGGTTTGTGCACGCGCTCGGAGGGAGCCTTGGAGGAGCCGGGGAAGGGAGCGCAGGCGCCGTCGCCGACCCCCGGCGAGCCCTCCGCCGACAGCGGCCACAACAATAACCACGGCGGCGGCAAGGAGCTGGCCGGAGGCGGCGGCGGGGGGGAGAAGTGAGTGCGAGGAGGACGGTGGGGCTGGGCCGGGCGGCGGGATGCGGAGGCGCCATGTGAGCGCCGCCTTCCAGTCGCACGCGTGGTGGCTGCGGGAGGGGGCCGGGCGGGGCGCGGGGGCCGCTGTCCCGGCAGGTGCGAAGCGCGGGCATCGCCTCTCCCGCGGCCCTGCCGCGGCGGGCTGGGGTCTGTGGGCAGCTCGTGGGGCGCGGTGCGGGTCTGTCCGGCCAGGTGGGGTCCCGCGGGGCACGGAGGGCGGGCTCGGAGTGGGGAGGAAG
This sequence comes from Pezoporus wallicus, assembly GCF_028554395.1. Taxonomy (NCBI): domain Eukaryota; kingdom Metazoa; phylum Chordata; class Aves; order Psittaciformes; family Psittacidae; genus Pezoporus; species Pezoporus wallicus. Next base: position 1,091,965 of record NW_026640647.1, read on the forward strand.
CGCGAGCAGACGTGTGGCCTGAGGAGCGTGTGTGCCTCTCGGTGCTGCCCTTGCCGCTACTCGCGTCCTGCCGCACCCTGAGCTTCCACCGGGCTCGGCGTCCCTTCCGCATACGGCCGTGCCCGTGTCTTGGTTCGGAGCTCGCAGCCAGCGTACGCTAGTGTGGCTTTTTCTAGCGCTGCTACTTGCATAAAAGGTGTTTTCCTATTGAAGTGAAAGCTGTGTCATCTCACGTTAATTATTAAAGGCGGTATACATGGTGTGTAGTTCTGCCCGGGAAGTTTAGCAGCGCTGTCTTCATGTCTGCATCTAGTGCAGCTAGGGATGGATAACGCCACAAATGTTAATAGGCGCTACAGAATGCGACCCTGTGCCAAGAAGCACTGATATGTCCCTACGTGACAAAGGTACATGCAGGTAATAGAATAAGACTGTATATATTTGTGAAGTTAATATTCCTTCGTTAGGAACCTGAAATACTCTTTACAGAAGTGGTCAGGGACAAGCGTATCAGCTCCAGTTTGTGATGACCAGTGGTTGAAAACACAGAGTATAATGACAAGGTAAATGGATTGATGGCTCTCAAGCATTCTGCTCTGGTAGTCCTCAGCATCATGCAGCTCTTGAAGAAGCCTTGTTCATTTCTCACCTCCCCGTCTGACAGATTTTCCATTGCTTGTTTGAACCTGGATACACTTAGTAGCTGATAACCTTTTACATGAAGTTTGGCAGATTAACTGCAATCCCCATGAAGACACATCTCCTTTGTGTGTGTTCAGAGCTTGACCCTTGGCTTTCCTGTAGGCAGCCTGTGTGTCTTCTTTGTGCTGCTTATGGGGCAGCCTAATTAAAGTCTAAACTGAAGTCACTTTCCCAGGCTTTGCTATGCTTATTGTCTAGATATAAAAATCAAAAGACAGAGGAAATAAGGCCAATAAAGGAATACTTTGTTTTAATAGTGGACAAAGTCTCTGTTACCCTGATGCTAAGAGGAAGTCTTCCACAAAGCCAGCTGGGAAGGCTGCAGCCCTTAACTCATCAATAGTTCTGCTTTTGAGTTGTGGTTTTGGGTTTGTTTTCTTTTAACATCAACTTCTACTTCAGCATGGCAGGCAGGCAGGAAAAGAAGCTCTCTTCTTGTTCTCTCCAGTAAGTGTCTTAGCTGCTCAGCTTTGTTCAAGCCTTTTGTTTCAGTGGGATATAGTCTTCTTTAAAGGTATCACTTAAAATTGCTGCTGTCAAAATCCTTTAAAAAATACGTGCAACTAAGGTTACATAACTATGTAGAATATAAAACGCAATTATATGTGTATTATTATGATTATTGTAGTTATAAAATTGTTCAACGTATCTGAAGTCTTTCAATTAGCTCTATATGTAACATTTTGAACCAAAAATTATTCAGCTGTGTCTGAAGTAGGTGTGTATAAAGGTTGTACTTATGTTTTCAATAAGAAATACAGAAAGTACCATAAAAAACAAGTGTGCCAACTATGAGGGGGTTCTGAGAATGCTGAAAAGGTAATATATTAAAGGGGTAACATGATTTTAACCTGAGCTTTTATAACAGCTTCCTACAGCTAGCATCAGTTAGGGAAATCCTGTCATTTCTAGTATGTCTGGTAAAGCTATGTAGTCACAACCAGTTATACACTTTAAGTCATTTTTGGCTTTTGACAGAAGGATGTATTTGAAAGTCAAATGCTCATTCTTTGAGCCTTACTGCAAAATGAACAAGGAAATATGACATGTAGCATGTAGTTATGAACAAGTGAAAAACTGGAAACAGTTTCTTTTCAGTTCCAGCTCTGCAGGAATTCCTGGTGATGTGTTAGCCAGGCTGCTGGATACTTTCGTTCTTACTTTTCTTGATGCAGAATTATGAAAATCTTCCTTAAGCATTTGTAAATGGTACATTGCATGTGGTCATCACCACTGTATTAAGACAGGGTTTGGAAGAAAAGTTCTAAGCTGACAGCTGAGCTAAGTCAGGGCAGTCTGTGTTCTGCTGATTCCAGCGCTTTGCAATCCAGAAGTATATAATGTTTGAGCTGTGTTTGGCAGATGGTTTGTGGGCCCAACTGGGAAGACAGTAGTCCTTTTGAGGCTTTCCTTGTTTTGTTTGTTTTGGGGGTTTACCTCCCCCCCCCCCCCCCCATTTGCATGTAAGGTTGTGGTTCTAGGATACTGGAATAACCTACAGTGTCAAAAGGCAGCACTAAGATTTTCTTGCTTCTTTGCTTGCCTGACAGTCCTCATTTACAGAGTGGGAGTTACAAGTGAAAACCTAAAATGTTTTGTGCAAAAAGTATACAGAAATGTAGAACAGTTTAACTCCTCATAGAGAGAATAAATGATGAGCCCTGTGGCTGATGAAATAACTAGTATCCCATTGCATAACCAGATCCTTCTGTGTTGTTTTTTTTTTTTTTTCCCTGAATATTTTCCACCACCTCCTAATCCCTGCTATCCAGTCTTCACTCTGTGCATCCACCTGAAACTGGAAATTTCCTTTCCTTTTGGAAAGGAAAAATATTTCAGCTTAAACTGAGACTGGTCACACACTGGTAATTTTGATTAGTGAGGGCTGTGGATTAAAATGCAATCATTTCTATATGTCCATGCCTAAATAATTACAACAGAATAACACAGTACAGTCCTAAATTATAAACTTGTATAGTATTTATTAGTGTTTACTTTTACTTTTGATATAACTGTGTATTGTTCACTTTTACTTTCAGTGTAAGTATGCATTGTTCTTGCATCTTATACTGGACAGTAGTAGGATCAAACGTAGTTTACCTAAGTCTAAGCTATTTCTAAATTTTAAAGGCCTTATGAGGGTGAGAGAGAGGAGCAAAATGTGAGCAACCCTGATTTTTAAAGTATAGCTAAATTGCAATACTGATGAGTACTAGTATATGGAATGTAGCAAATGGTTGATGGAAGTGTGTTGGTCTCGGTTTGGGTTGGGGTTTTTTATTTGTTTCTCTTTCCTTAGAATGTCAAGGAAGTGGTAGCACTCCTTTTTAAGGACAGAGGTGAATTTTGGAGATGTCTTTTAATCTTGCTTTTGCATCCAAGCCAGATTCAACTGTAAAGGAACCAGTTGTATAGGAACTGTATAGTTCATCACACTGTTACTCCTGTCAGAGTGTGGCTGCCACACTGACAGATACAAGAAACTGCGCTTTCAGTAGACCTTTCATAACTTCCTTAGAGGCTAAGGTTTTGAAGCAACAGTTCTTGTTTTTACTGTAAACACTTTGACATCTACTAAAGCGTGTCTGTCTTTGGTCTGGGTTTATAAATACATAGTTTTGTCTGAATCTTGGGAAGTTCTCAAGTAAATAAATGATTATCCACCAGTGTTTATGGGATCAGTGGCTAATTATGCAAGTGAACAGAAGATAGTTATTTAGTGACTTGGGTGTGTGTATCTCTTAGTTGGAGATGGTCATCTGTAGTATGGTGACAACGTCTTTAAGATACCTGTTTTAGATAGAGTGACTAACAACTGCGAGTTGCAGCCCTTGCAGCTTTCGTAGAATCATAGGATAGTTTGAATTGGAAGGGACCTTTAAAGGTCATCTCATCCTCCCCTCCTCCAGTGAGCAAGAACATCTTGGACTAGGTCAGGTTGCTGAAAGCCCTGTGCAACCCGGCCTTGAATGTTTCCAGGGATGGGGCATCTGCCGTCTCTCTGAGCAACCTATTCTAGTATTTCACCACCCTCATAGTAAAATATTTCTTCCTTATATCTAGTCTAAATCTGCCCTCTTTTAGTTTAAAACCATTACCCTTTGTCCTATCACAACAGGCCCTGCTAAGGAGTTTGTCCCCATCTTTCCTGTAGGCTGCTGTTAAGTACTGAAAGGCTGCAATAAGGTCTCTGTGGAACCTGCTGTACTCCAGGCTGAACAATTCCAGCTCTCTCAGCCTTTCTCCATAGGAGAGGTGCTTCATCCCTCTGATCATCTTTGTGGCCCTCCTCTGTACTCACTCCAACAGGCCCATGTCCTTTTTATGCTGGGGCTCCCAGACCTGAAGGCAGTTTTCCAGGTGGGGTCTCACAAGAGCAGGGTAGAGGGGCAGAATCTCCTCCCTCAACCTGCTGATCACGCTTCTTTCGATGCAGCCCAGGATACAGTTGGCCTCCTGGTCTGCGGGTGTACTTTGCTGCCTCACGTACAGCTTTTCATCCACCAATATCCCAAGTCATCCTCAGCAGGGCTGCTCTCAATCCCTTCATCCCCCAGCCTGTATTGATACAGGGGGTTGCGCTGACCCAGGTTCAGTATCTTGCATTTGGCCTTGTTGAATCTTACGAGGGTCATGTGTGCTGATTTCATGAGCTTGTCTAGGTCCCTCTGGATGGCATCCCTTCCTTCAGGTGTGTCAGCTGCGTCGCTCAGCTTGGTGTCAGCTGCAGACTTGCTGAGGATGGCACTCCAATCCCACTGTCCATGTCACTGACAAAGATACTAAACAGTACTGGTCCCAGTACAGACCCCCTGAGGGACTGTTGCTGGGGACAGTTGTGACCTCATTTTAATGACTGGTGCCTTAACAATGAACCTGAAATTATTATTACCTGTATCATATCTTTATATGTTTTGTTGTTCCATAAATCATGTTCTGCATTTTAGCAGTTGCATCTTCAAGCGCAAGGTAGGAATTTAATTTCTTATATTGTAGTGATTCTAATTCAGTTTTTGTAAAAATGAAATCCTCCATGGAATCTGGTATAAGTATTGTACTGATGCAAAAGGAGGAGCTGAAGGAGGGAACAATAAAAATTGCAAAGTCCTTGTGCTTGGAATTCCTGCTTTATATATGTGTATGTGTATATATATATGTGTGTGTGTGTGTATTCAAAAAGCAGTGTGAAGCCTCTGCCAGAATTCTAGTCCACAGCTTGGATTACCACTGAAGAAGTCTAGTTGTGTAATAGTCTGGTGATTAATTATTATTATTTTAAGAAGGGAAATAAGGATCATAAGCCATAATTCATGGAGTGAAATAGACTGGATTTTTTTCCACTTTAATTCAGCTGTGAAAATTGCAAGTTCCCTGACTTGAAAAACATCTGTTGAACAGCACTATCATGCTAAGTGTGCTCGTGGTGCCAAAACATAGCTTTTAGGTTAGGCAAACATTAGTTACTGACATCACTGCCCTGATAAACTGCAGAGCAAGCCTTTCCACCTCTATTTAACTGATAAACTTTATCAAAAGATGGACTATTTGACAAAGAGCAATTTTCTGTAAATATATTGAATGCCATCCTCTTTGCTTTGCCAGCTAGTGCAGATCCATTGTTTAATTAGGCTGACTGACCCAATATTGAACAGCAGCAGATGTGAAAGATACAGAAACGACGTCAAGAGATAGTTTATGCTGCGAAAGGTGCACATCTCTTTTTAATAGATTAAAATCTCATGAAGAAGCATGTAAAAATCTTGTTGAGATGTTGGAATTTTTTTGTTCTGCACCCTCCCAGATAAAATCTCCACATTTGGAACAGCTGTTAAATTCTGCGTAATTGCTCAGGAACTTGTAATTAAGTAGGTTGTCAGTTAAAATTACTCAATGTGTTCCCTGGATTGTCTTGTCAAAGTGAAATACGAAAGTTTTTCTCTGTCAAACCTTCAGCAATCGAGTAAGGAATCTTGTGGCAGAGACATTCCTTAAAACACGAAATGTCAACATTTTGGGTAACTTTGTTAAATGCTGTGTGTAGGGGTGTAGGCTGTAACTCGGCATAGCTGTAAAAAAGTCCATAGCTGCAGAGTTATGCTGCAGGTACAGGCTGAAGTTATAATTGGTATGTTGGTAGTTCTGGTTCTGCTGGCTTGACTGGATGTACTGTTCTCAAAAGATTGAAAGCGCAATGTGTTTCATGGAAGGCCTGAATTTTCTTTAGGAAAAATTTTGTTCAGTGATTTGCTTGAGGTAGTTGCAAGTTATTTGTCTTGCTTGAATTGCCAGCCTGTCTGTGCATTAGTCAGCTAGCATCATTTAAAAAAAAAACACCCAAAAACCAGACTGGAAGACAAAGAAAGTTCTGTTGGCTTACAAAGCTGTCTTCTATTCTTAGTATGTAAGTACAGTGTTTTAAATAAATTGGAAAATGAGAAGGGAGATTTTTACTACTGGTTTTCACTGCTAGTTATGAGGAAAGGAGGGAGGCAAGTGCAGTCTAGTTTGTCTTAAATTTAAAAGGGTACTTGGATGTAATCAGATTTTCATCAAAACCAATCATAAATCTGGCCTATTGTTGAGCTAGAATAAGCTAGTTCTGGGTGAGGAAGGAGGATTAAATGTCAGTCTGTGAGATTGCACTGGCTTACCTAGGATCTGTGCTTAGTATTTTATTTTTGTAGTTTTAACCCTAGGTACTGGTATTCAAAGATTTAGTAGTCTTGTGAAAACTTTAGACCTGCTTTTTGTACGCATATGCATGCGTGTATAAAAATAGATAAATTGCCACTGAACATTCTAGTTTAGGGCAGTAAAAATTATTTAATTCTTTATATATTTTTATTTATAGTAATGGATACTGAATTTATGTAAGTAGAAAAATTATTAATTAAAAGATTTTATATATTATTTAAGTAACAAAGTATATATACTATAGTAACAAAGTACTGCCAGTGTTACTAAATTATAAGATTGAACTTTAGAACTGTTAGCTAAAATAATGTAGGACTACATACTCTGCTTTTCAGTTAGTTTACTTCTATGTTTACTAGCAAACTGTTTTGGTTTTATTTTTTGTTTGTCAAACGTTGGAACACTGGCTTTCTCTAAACTGACTTTGTCTGGAAGCAAATCTGATCACTTCAAAGGACTAAAATAGTTGCTCCGAAGCCCTTTGCTGTCATTGCCCCAAGCAGTTTGGAAGTGTACATTTTGGAAGTCTATGCTATGATGCTGTATATAACAGGGGAAGTGTGAACAACTGAGTTCTGTCTTGTGCTCCTGCCTGCTGCAGGGTGCTTTGGAGTATCAAGGAAAGGGGAAACTCCAAGGTTAAACCAATAGATAGCATCCAAAGACTTTGAGGGAAAGCTGTCAGTATTAAAAGGTTTCTTTCTTGAAAGGAATCTCGATGCTTAATCTGGTAGGTTTCCTTCACATTTCACTTAAAATGGAGATGTAAGTTATGACAAAGAGACATACAGTAAGCGTATTTTGGAGTAAAATAGCTAACACATAGAATATTTGGAAAGCCAGTGTATTTCCTTTGATAAACATAGTGACCATTGAAGATGTATCTACACTGCATGTTAACCTTGATAAATATGCATGATATGAGTTGCTGCTGCCTGAGCTGGTTCAGGTTACTGCATTATGCAGATAGCTTTACTTGCTTTCACTGTAACTGATGTGGCTTACATAAGCTTCTAGAAGGGCTTTAGGACTCCTATTAGGAGTTCCTAAAAGCAGGACTAGTTTGGTGAAAATAATATGCATTTATCACCTCTTGCTTATAAAATCATTGGGTCAATCTGCTCTTACAGCTTTATTATGAGGCGTGTAGGTCTTTGAATCTTTATCCTCTGTGTGAGATATGCGTCTATCCTTGGTGACATCAAGAAGAGGGAAAAGTGATGAATTTACTCCAAAAAAATTCTAAATAGTATCTGAGCAATAAATCCGTGTTAGTAAAAATATGACTACATTGCAGTTAAGAATGCTTGGCACTGTAAAGGATATGTATGCTACTTGTAATATTACTGTTGTTTTCCTATTTAAAGCTGAATTAAGCTTTGTATTCACTAATAAGAGTGCGCATTGAAATTAGTGGTAGCAGCTGTATTGGTAATGTAAATATGCTTTTTCCTTGTAAATAATGCAAAAATGCATATAAAGAAAAATATGCACTAGTTTGTCTTTTGTCTTTTTTCCTTATTTTTTTTTCCAGTAAAGTGAAGCAAGGGCTCCTTCCTAGCTTAGAAGATCTACTTTTCTATACTATTGCAGAAGGACAAGAAAAAATACCAGTTCATAAATTCATAACTGTAAGTTTACCGCTCTGGAGTGCTATATGAAAGTGCTATATGAAACATTCCAAATGCAAGGATACAAAGCAAAGAATTTATTATACATGGATAGCTGCAGCAAGGAATGTAACTTAATTTCCCCCACCCCCAATGTTTCTGTATTTAAGAGAATGAGTGTACTTGTATTGTTACTACTTTGCTGTGCAGAAGAGTAAGCTTTAATGCATCTGTGTCTGTGTCTGTAGTGTTTGCACACATGTAAAATGCAGTTGGGCCACTGTGGATTTCAATGACTAATCCTTTTACATAAGATGCAGCCAAAATGGCAAAAGAAAATGGCGAAAGGATCAAAAAAACTGTCAAAATGTCTCTGTGTTGAGAGCGCAGTAGCAGATGGCTCTCATCTTGATAAATGAGGCTGAGCAATAGAGAACTTGATAGTAAAAACTTACATTCTCATTTTAGTAATTATTCTTTTCTTGTAATAGGCACTCAAATCTACAGGATTGCGTACATCTGATCCCCGATTGAAAGAATGCATGGATATGTTAAGATTGACCCTTCAAACAACTTCAGATGGCGTTATGCTGGACAAAGACCTTTTTAAAAAGTAAACTTTGTGTCAATAATGTAATTGTATAATTCTGGATGAATATTGTCTGTGTGTTACTGACTGCTCTATTGGGAGAGGCGTATATATATCTATGCATAACTAGAAGGGGAGTCAAACGCACACTCCTACTGATGCTATTTTCATATGAGTTTGTTCTCTGGTTTCGTGGAGCAGATGGATTGTGTGATCTCCACAAGAGTTTAATGTATCAGTGTTGTTTGCATGTGTATCTGACCCCATCCTTCAACTCTTGGTCAGATGCCAAATGAATTGATTGAGGCAGCAGGGAGTATTTAGTATGAGTACATAAAACTTCTCTCTCGCTGCCTCACCAGTTTTTAATCAGGAATTCAGGATGCCGCTTCTGTGTAGCGAGAAGTTGGGTGTACAGATATAGTATATGTCTGCATATACTGTATCTGTATGTATACACAGTATATATCTGTACTCCCATAGCTAATTCTAAAAGTGAGTATATGAAAAATAGAGTGACATTAAATTTTGGGATATGTAGAGATGAGAGCAGTTAGGACTGTAGTCACTGCTCTGGTTTGTTTTGGAAAAGATTTGTGTGCCATATTTTAGTGGTGCTTTTTTATTTTTTTTTTTAAGAGAAGTCTGGGGTTAGGTAGCTGAACAATATAAGCACTGTTCAGGTTGTCTTCAGTTCTTTCCAAGCACATTCCTTTGCTCCCCTGCCTACAGTTTCTGTGGGCTGAAAGATTGGAAGTTTAGAGGCTGTTAAATCTTGACATTAAATTTGTAGAATTTTTTGAGTCTGTATCTTTATTCCATTTGCAGGGTAAATGACATAATATCTAAAACTTGCTTCTTTTGTGAAAAGTATACTTTTCTCAAAATGGTACATTTTTTGCTGCTGTATATTATTGTTTTTAATTTGTAAATGAATGCTGTTTAGTGCTGTTTCCTCTAACAAGTTAAAATACGTACTTGTATAAAAAAGTGTGTTTATGTGTATTGTGTATATATATTACATATATGTATATATTAGTGTATATACACTTAAGTATATAAAGTATATTGTATATGACATATACTTACATATTTACATGATTTATGTAAATATAAAGTATATATGTCATGTGGTTTTTAATATATGTATATATATCTAAACATTTTTGGAAGTACGTTGAGAAAAAATTTTGTGTGACAAGATAACAAACCAGTCAACTCCTTAATCAAATGTAGGATACATCTTAAAGGTACATCATGGACTAACTGTATTCCTGTATTTAAGTCTAAGACCAGGTCTTTAGTGGTTATTTGTCAGTGCAGTAAAAACTCTTAATTTGTTACAGTTGGGCACCTTCCTGGGTTTGTGGTTGGACTGGAAAGAAAATGCATTTGCTATTATGCATTACACTTCTACTAGAAGGCTTGTTTGTAGTAGTAAGCGATGGATTATGTTTTTAGGCAAAGGCTCCACATTAAAACAAAAGGCACATGATTGCAATTTAGCAAGATTAGCATAATTTTATGGCCCAGCTCTAGGATTTGATCCCCTTTGTTAGAGGAGTGATGTTAATATGATAATTTTTAGAAATCTTACATGGGTTGCTTCTTATGTAGGAAGAGTTTTGAACAAAGACATAATACAGAGGGTGGAGAAGTGAATCTCTTTCCACGTAGCAGATTTTTCTGCACAGCAGCAGGTGTTAACATTTTTTATAAATTATCCCCCCCCAACTTCAGTTTTATGTTCTTCCCAGGCACACTGCATTTGCCATGTAGAGACTTGTGCAAGGTTCCTGCATTTTTTATTCTTCTCCAAGTATTTAAGGAGTGAAATATAATAATGTATCTACTCTGTTGTAATTACCTTAGGACTTTGAAGCTTCAGTTCCCTAAGCTTAAAAGTCAGTGGTATAGTTCTGTTGAATTTGAATCCAAAGTTGCTACATCATGTAAAGCATTAAGGATAAATGACGTGGAGTAGTGTTAGCATAAGCTTGCCTGAATTGATGAAGTCCATTAGAAATTACCTGTACAATACGTTACCTCACGCATCTGTGCCTCTAACAGAAATTTCGTGATCTTTTTAGTGATTCTAAACATTAGGCTCCAATTTGGCTAAAATTGCTTTATTTTGGAGATTTTTTGCTTTATAGTGCTCTCCACCTAAATAAAACTTTGGGGGAAAAAAAAATAATCCCAGTTACAGGCACAACAACTTGGGATTTTAATCTTTTATGTCCAGAGTTTCTGGAGTTGAAGGCTTCAGTAGTGCATGTTGTGGAGAGAGTGGTTTAGCTGTTCATGTTGCATCTATTTAGCATAACATGGTCCTTGTAGAATGAGTGATACCTCACTGGGAGCAGCATGTTTACTGAAAGCAGAACAGCGGGCTAGTTAGTCTGCTCTGCGAATTGTTTTCTCTTTTTTTGGTACCTTATGGTACTACTTAATATAGTAGTAGCACTCTAACTACTGTTAGATGAAACTTAGGCAGCTCAAAAAATACGAAAGATTGTACACACTAATCGTCAGAATTCTAACAGAAAAAGAGAAGACTTGCAAAAAGCCCTATTTCTTATCTGACAATATTAGGGTGAGAAGAAGGCGTGAGGCTATCGGAACTGTGTTATTTTGAAAATGGTTTACACTTGGATGGGATGATAGCTACTGAGTAATAGTTACAACTAAGGTTTAAACCCAATTCTTTTTCATATTGATTCACTTGGCTTTGTCATGAGGTGATGCCTGTCCTGCTTTATTGACCTAGAACTGTGGTCTTGCTAGCCAAATTTCCTATGATCTGTGGGTAGGAAGCAGCAATCTGGATAAGTTTTATGTTCTGAGCTAGACAATCTGTTGCTGGATCTCAGACATGGTTATCTATTTGTTGCTGAGGTGCTGTGCTGCTCTCAGTCTAGGTAGCAAATCCTGAGCAAAACCTTAATTTGAGCTGTCCTTAACCCAGATATTAATAAATGTTTTCATCCTCTTTGAGCAATTAGAAAAGTTTTGACAGAAGATGCAGAGGACTTCTGCTGTAATATTAATACTTTGTTTGTCAAAATGACATCACTTTTCCTTCTGAAATGTTTAATAGATATATTTACACTTCTACAGACCTAATCTCGCTCATTGGAAATAAAGTTTTACATTCCGTAATGCTTATACTGTAGCTCTTAGAACAGGAGAAAAGGTTTCCATTCAGTTATATAGATAGCTGAACAGTTCTTCAGCTGGGAGTGCCGGCTGTTGTGCTTTGTTTTTATTTTAGCAAGTATTTACTTGTGTAGGGAAGCAATAATCAGCAGTGTGAGACAGAACTTTAAAAAGAATAGTAAACGTAACAAGTTGTATGATAAAGGAAACAAAATTATTCAATCTTTATGCTAAGCCCAAAGATTCGGTTTAAAAAAAAAAAACCAAACCTAAACATCAGCCAACCCAACCAAAACTTAAATTTATATTCAGGTTATACAAGTTGCTGAAAGTTGTTACAGATGGTAAGACTCACATCCTAATCCTCAATAGCAAATGTGTTGGGGAAGTTTTGTAGTTTGGAAGACCTGTTCTCAAATAGAAAAAGAAATACTAGGGTTGGGATTTGACAAGGCAAATTTTATATTTTAGGTTGAGATCATAAAGTTTGGGGAAATGGAAGAATTTGAGGTTGGAAGGTTTTTAGTCTACCTATCTTGAACACCACTAAAGTATGTGGGAGATAAGGCCTAAGCTGTTTGTCGAATTTGATTGTAGAAAGACTTTTATTTATCAGTATATATATTTATTTAAATTCCTTCCTTATCTTTTCTTGCTGCTGCACTTACCCTCAGCCTGAGACCATTCATCTCTGAAGGGTTACCTGGGACGTAAACTGGTTGGAAACTCTGATGGGGAGGATATGTCAGTTGCAGAATATTAGAGGCTGTCAAGGCTAGTGTTGTGTTGACTGAAAGTATTACTGCCCTGTTAATTAGAGTTTTCCAGGACTTAGGTTATTTTGTCTATGCAAGGGTAGTTCTGAATACTCATCTAGATTAGTTAAACTCCTTTATTTAGTTTAGTCTGTAAATTCATATAATTTGCCTGGGTTAAGGGTAGGTATGCAGGATAAATACCCAGACACTGACCTTGGCTGAATTCTGGGAACAGCATCTGCTTGCAAAAATAGGTAGTGTCCTTAACCAGCATAGCAGTTTCTGCGGTGATTTTCAGTCTCTAGGAAGTGAGCATCCTAGACTTGCTGTAAGTTAGTACATGCGTAAAAGCCCTTCCTTTTTCAAAAATGCAGTGTGGTTTCAGAGGGTTGTATTTCAGTGCATGCTGTATTCTTGTTCTTTTCCGTGCTTTTTACTGAGTTGTTCTAATAGGTGTAGGTGACCCAAGAAGAGTGCTTAATGCTGTCTGGGTGGTACAGACAATGTAAGGCTGCATCTGAATTTTAAACATAGAGCATGTTATGTTGTTACTCCTTCTGCACATCTAGCTGCCTTAACTGTTACTAATTACTGTCAAAAAAGGGTTGTTGCACCTGGAGTAAGTAACTGTAATTGGTGGCTGCTGGAAACAAAACAGGATTTTTTACAAGATAAATAAAAAAGGAGGGGATAAGCATAACAAGTTGCAACAAAACCGGCTCAACTGCAGTATTAGACTAACAAGTGTATTACGGAGCAATTCTGAAAATGGAAATGGAAAATTCTCAAATGTTTCTTGTTTGCCCTTGGAAAGCAGTGCCTGCCAGCATTTGAAATTGCTGTTAGTTCAGTTTGGGATAAAGTCTCCCAAGTCCTTTGAAGGATTTCAGCCTGAAGGTTTAAAAAAAGAGAGGGGATTCAAAGGAAAGATCATTCTGTCTGTTCATTGGTCTTCATGCATCTTAATTTTGAACTGATAATGACTTTTAATAATAAGATTATTGGAAGTATTTATTCCAAGTGGAAACATTTCCCTAAAAATTAGTGTGTTATTTCATTGTTCCTAATTTTCCAGTTGTCTGTATTAACAGTTTGTTTCTTTTGTTATTACTGCCAGAAAGCAGAGTATGAATGTGTTAACTGTTTGGTGTTAAATCTCCCTTTCTCTTCCTTGCACTGGGATGGGGCTGTTAATACCCTTTATCAGGTCATATTTTAACTGTCGTGATAATGGCTTCCAGTTCCCACCCCTGCTCCTGCTCAGTCCCCACTCATTGGCACACCACTTCCAGCAGCATGCCTCGGCTTGTGTTTCTGTCCTCCCTTTCATCTGTTTCTTTCCTTTTTAATTCTTCAGTTTTTTAAATGTACCAGATGGGCTGATGTTTGGAGGGTGTGGGTGATAATATAACTGTGTTCTGGGCTAAAAGGCAGCAAAGATGCCTTAACTGGCGGTAGTTTGGAGCAAGAGACTTGTAGTACTGCTCACTGTTAACTTTTGCTTAGTTTAGAAGATGTTATTGAGTAACTCCACAGGTTTCGCTCGAGTGGAGCCTTATTCCAGTTTGGTTTGTTGGCAGGGTTCTCGCTCCATTCATGGAGAAACTAGTTGGAAGTGAGACAGACCAACCCTGAACCTTGGAAGTTTGTCCTGACTCTGAAATTGGTGCTTACTTGGGCAAGAGCTGGGTTAGAGGACCTTCATGTCTTGATCTTAAAGGGGTTGGTTAGATCCCTTATGCAAGTTTAGATGCTACTTGAAGGCAAATTGATAGTGTTTAGCAGGACAGCCTCACAGCTGAAACCTCAAAGAAGAGTTTTAAGTAAAAAGGCGTAAGAATGAATGCAATGACACGTTTGTAAATAATGTAAAAACAAACTTGCATAGTAAAGACATGTTCTTGTGGACATATAACTACAAGGGACTGATGGTCCTTATTTAAATAGCATGTAATTGCTACTTAAGTAGGCTTTTTGGCAGTACTTTGTCAAAAATACTAATAAATTTTTAACTTCTTGCAGGTGTGTACAAAGTAACATTGTGTTGCTTACTCAAGCTTTCAGGAGGAAGTTTGTCATTCCAGATTTTATGTCGTTTACTTCACATATTGATGAGCTCTATGAAAGTGCTAAAAAGCAATCTGGAGGGAAGGTAACCTCTTTGTAAATTCAACTTCAGACTTCTGTAGATTTCTTAATATTAACCAAATACATTCTTCATTCTTTAAGTGGGCAGGTTTTTCTTAATGTTTTAGCAAAATGTTAAATTGATAACTTGCTTAAATAGTTTTGGAAGTTCAGTTATGTCTGCAACTTCTAAACTGTGTTAGAAATACAGCTTCTTACCTCTAACAGACTTTACAGTTTTGAGATCAGAATGAGAAATAGCATTGTTCTTTATTTTACATAAACTATGCATAAATTATAAAACCGCTGTACAATTTGTCAGACTAAGCAGTATGTAAAAAAATTATGCTACCCTGCACAACTGGCTAGGTTGTGTGTCAAATAATTGCCAACACTGTACCTGTGTTCATAATGAAAATTTATTCTAACGGTTATTTCTAATAAATAAATTGAATACCTTTGAACTTTGTCACAAGCTAAAGTTTTATGTGTTTTGAAAAGGTGAACATGCTGTAACACAGAAGGGATTCCTTGCAGAATGTGCTGAAGTTTGCACTTTGAAAAAAATGGTTTTATAATCGTCTATATAATATGAGTATAATAATTTCTAATGAAATTTTAGGTACACTAGGTGGTTATTAGTGGAATAATGCAGTTGTATGTTGTGCATCCTTTCCATTGACATTTATTTTAATTAATGTTTATTAACACATAGTTAAACATTTTGGATGTTGTAATGTCTCTCTATTTATTCATGTAATAGGTTGCTGACTATATTCCACAACTGGCCAAGTTCAGCCCTGATTTGTGGGGTGTGTCACTTTGCACAGTGGACGGACAGAGGTATATTCTAACTTTTAGATTTTGCTATTTCAGTTACTTGAACTATTTAACATATACAGCACTTCATGTTATCTCATGGCTTAATAAAGGAAAAGATTTATTGGAGTTGTTAAAGAAGTAAAATACACTTGGTCATCTTTCTTAACTTTTTTCAACTTTTCTGTTTATCTGAATTATTTTGCTCTCATAAAATATTGTTTAAATATTATTCGTAAATACTGTATTTAAAGCTGGATTATGTTGCGTTTAAGATCCAAACAGTAATGAAGCTGTATGTAATTATCATTATGAAAGGACAGGATAGAGACAATGCTTATGTAGTATTAATCTTTGGAGGTTGAAGATTTGTCTAACAGTATGCAAGCCCCAGGCTGTATTACTTTTTCTGCAGGTCACGATGTACTTGAAAGTTAATACCTTTTCTGCATTTTAATGTTCTTACTGTACGATTTTTATGTGATTGCTGTATGTCACCAAAAAAAAAAAAAATCTGATCCATATTTAAAAAGAAAACAAAGATGGGGAATCTGTACAGAGCTTAACATGATTTTGCTTTTTAGTTTCATGGAACTTTGTCCTGTAAGGGTGTATATACGTCTTGAATGTAGCTAGAGTCATCTTACTTTTATTTTTCCTTCATTCATAACTTGGTGTAGAAGAGACAGTTGTGAGCTGGTGTAAAGGGCTGTCTCACACCGACTATCTGAGAAGTAAGGTAAACTATTTCATGTCTGCCTCTGTGACTAGACAATATGAGATACTCATCAGCTTGCATGTCTCTGCTGGCCTGCAGTTTGATAGGTTACACTGCGTATTCTGACTGACACAATTTTTAGGTGTTGAGGCATTCCTGAAAAGAGCATCAGACTTGCTTATGGTGATTGTGGATTGGTGTTCATTTTAATGTTATCTTATGTCCTGTATGTTTGTTTTTTATAGAGCATATGGCTCATAATCTGTAGGGGAAGAGCTGTACAAGTGAGCTGAAGTCTTTTTCAGCTTCCTGCTAAAGTGTCTGAATTATAATCTATTAATGGTAAAACAGCTTTAAAAGTAAAAATATTCTCCCTTTTCACAATTTTTAAATTGGCACTTTGCTTTGTTTTGGATACTATAACAGGTACTAATGAAAGTTTTTATGATGTTAATTTTTATAACATTTAATGGTGTGTAATGTTAGTTTTTATAATGACAAATTGGTTTTGTGAGCTTTCTGAAAAAAAAAAAGAAGAAAGCAGACTTTGGATTTTTGCCATCAGACAAGTGGTTGCTTGGAGCCTTTTGCTCTAGATTGGGCATATGATGCTTGTATGAGTCCTTCTTTGATGCAGTCTTAGATGTTGAAAGTAAACTGTCCAAAAGATAGCATTTAATAATTGCTATAAAATACCTATGCTGTTATCAAAGGGAATGTAAATACAGCTATTTAATTGTTGCCCTCAAGTTCTAAAACTGAATTGAATCTCATCTTTGTTTATATAAGCTTGGGTTTGTATAGAGGCTATATTCATGTCAGCTGTAGAGTATGTGTTTACAGTTGAGTAGGGTAAGTGTGCTAGAGGTCTGAAGTGATTTTATTTTCTCTGGTACAGACCCATTTCTGAACATTGTTTATTTTGTTATATTTGAAGTAATCACCAGCACCTGACTTTGTTATGCTTAGCTTACGGAGGCAATTGTTAAAGACTTTAAAGCTTTTTGACATGTTTAAAAAGAGACCTAATAGTAATATGCATTTGGTTTTGGGAGTCTTTTATTAATAGTCCTAATATGTTATAGAATGAAGCGTTTACCACTGTACTTGCTACAGCTGGCAAACAAGAAATTCATAATCTGTTTTGTTTTTCCCAGGCATTCTGTTGGCGATACCAAAGTTCCATTTTGTCTCCAGTCCTGTGTAAAACCTTTGAAATATGCTATTGCTGTTAATGATCTTGGCACAGAGTATGTGCACAGATACGTTGGTAAAGAGCCTAGTGGATTAAGATTCAACAAATTGTTCCTGAATGAAGATGGTAAGAGATGTATAATACTTAATAATGCAAATAATTTTAGAAAATTATGAAACAAGCTATGCAGGTTTTTGTTTTTTTGTTTGTCTGTTCATTTTGCCATATCCTCTTGAGTCTTACTATTAGAAAATGTCCCAAAATATTTTGCTATCGGCAAGGTAGGCTTATCCTTTGTCACTTGCTTTAGCCTAATTTAGAATGGTAGTAAAAGATGTTTTATTACTTCTGTTTTATCTGCTCGTTATCCAGCTGTAGGAAAAAACAATGAATTTTGATAATGCGAGTATTTGAAATGTATATTTATTTAGATGAGTTGATAGCATGTGTTTCTTAATAGTGTCTTCTGTAAAAATGATGGTGAAAGAATTAAAGATGTTAAACTGATTTTAAGAAACTTTTATATTCTTTCCTTTCTCAGACCTCTGAGAAGCAGGTGCTGGTGCCAAAGGCCAGCACTGGGCAGGTTCCAGAAGGCAAAACTGAACATATCTTCCCACAGATTATTCTAAAGTGAATTTGGCTACTGATTCAAAGCACTGTATTTTTTCCCTGTGGCAGGAGTGCTTTAGCATGAATTTCTCATACATTACTTACTTAGATTATTTCTTTTTTCCTGTTATACTAACTCTCAAGCATGAAAATGTTATTTTTAAAAACATTGTGGCAAAAATCTGAGTTGAGTGACTCATGTAGCTTTAGAGGAGATAACTGGGTGTTATCTCTGAAACACAAATGTTCCTTCTAGCGGAGAACAGGCAATGTTTCTGTTACCATGGTATTGAAATTAATATTTAATTAACAGCATAGGGCTTGGATTATATTTTGGCAAGGACTCTATTGAATTCTGACTTAAATATCTATATTATTAAATACGTTAATGGTACATAATTGTATTTAGTATATACCTTACAATCATCTTTTCAAACTTAAACACAATTTTTTCCTTCTTTTTTATTATGTTAGTAAGTGGTAATGAAATACCAACATGCATATATATGGCCAAGAAGGAATGAAGCCTTTTGTCAAGCTTTGCTGTCTTGTTTTTGCTTTCCCAGTTTTTCCAAATACAGTGTCATAGAGTGTAAAGATGACTACCTTTCATGTCCTAAGAAAACTTTCAGATAAAAAAAAAAAACAGCTTTGGTGCTGAAAATTGCTCATTTTTTCTTTGGCTCAATATAGGTGTTCTTTGGTTTTGTGTGTGTTTGTTGTGTTTTTTTTTTATTTTTACTTTTAATGGAATTATAGTGTAATAATTTCTTTTTTTATTGCTACTTTTAAAATTGAAATACGAGGAGGTGAATTGTTAGGCCGGGGTATTTTATATTACGGTTAGACTTCAAGAGTGCTTGTAAGACTTATGCAGCAAGAGAATTGGGATTATTGAAAGTTTGACCAGTGTGCATGAAGTTCATAGAGAAAACTAATTCACGTGGTAAAAGTTGTAGTTTTCAAGTTTGTGCTTGTGTGGCTGATACAATCGGCATGAGAAAAATGCATTAGAATATAACCTGAAAAGCTTCTTAAACAACAGATCTAAAGCAGAATGTAGGAGTCTAATAAATAGGAACATTTCAGTTATAGGGAAAGAGAATTTGAGTTTCTGTGAGTAAAGGAAGAGGAGGGAGGCAGGGATTACACTTAATGTATGAAGACTTAAATTGTTGTATGAAATTTGGATATGTGGAGTATTTGGCAGTTTGAACATACATAACTACTTTGAAGATCAGATTTGAAAATAAAAAATGATATTTATTTGGTTTCTGACTCTGATATAGTTGAATTTCATGTTTGTAATCAGGGTTTGATGAAGTGATATACAGATACTTGAAAACTGGTTAGCTGTTTTTTTATACTTACTGCATTAAAGATTCATAAACCAGGATGTTCTTCATTTTCTTTGTTTACTAGTATTGAGATTCGAGCAAGACTATTACAAGGCAATTTTAAATCAGCTAAAAATGTCAACTTACGTGATTTTTAGTAACATTGTTTTGTTATAAGTTTTGAATAAAAATCTGTGCTGCACGATAGAAATTTGGGAATTTCTGCAGCTTTATGAATATTAAATTTTAAAACTTTCCTTTAATCAAAAGGAACACATCAAACAGTTCAGAGTTCTGGAGGAATAAAGCAGTTCCCATGTTAATTAAAACAAGATTATTATAGTTGATTGAAGTAGATCAAGAATCTTGCATAGTAAAATGTGTCTGAAGTAGGTATCATCAGGAATAATTTTCCTGGTTATGTCATTGAGCAGTTTGCAGTTTTTTTCATGCCTTTTGAGTTTCTAATGCAACATGTCTGACAATACCTGTATGCATGTACAGTTAATATCTCTTGCCCATACACATGACCTTCTCTTGCTGATAATCTGTAAAGTTAGTGCTGTAATATAATTTTGTGGAATTTAGTGCAGTAATAAATGTTGCATTGTAATTAAATGAGGGATCACTAGGAAACTCTTTATTCTGCTGAAGGATTTTGTTAACCGAAGACATCATTCTTTCTGTAAGTTATTGTCTTGGACAAACACTGTGAGCCAGTTGTACAAGAAAGGCCTAAGGTGAATGATGGACAAAAAAGTTCAGAAGAACTGGCAGAGGAAAAGCACTGTAACTTCAGCTTATTAGGGGAAAGCTCTGGTTTGTCTATGGCATAATTTCATGGCAGGTTGGTAGAGCAGTTGTGCGAGCTGTCAAACAGTTTTGAGATATTAAAAATTATGTATTTTTCACCATTTCAGTAGTGATGTTCAGTGGAGGCATTTTCTAATAACTAAATATATTTTCTCTTATTTTGAATTTAGATGTACCTATTAAATATGTTACAGCTGTCTAGGTAAAAGGCTGTTCCAGATAAGTATCTCCTTCCCACAGGGAGCACTGTGCTGTATTAGTGAAGAATGCATTTATTATTCAGAGGCTATTAGGTGGGTGGTTTATGCAAGAGGCAAATTGTTGAATCAGTGGTAAACTTAATCAGGGCACCCCAGATAAAGGCAAAGGGTTATTAAGACTTGTGCTTTTCATTAAGGCTAAAAACATGAATTTACTCCAGAGTGTAATGATACAGTAATACACAACTTCTGCAAGTCTCATAAAAGGTTTTTTTCAGTCTGAGCAGATCACTGCCTTTGTTATTTGATTATATGTAACATATGTGTGTGTGTTTATGATGTGTGTCAGTTAGCTTTGCAGAGTTTGATATCTCTAACAATTAATAGATCCATTTGTTCACCTTTTTGTTGCAATTATGTTATCAACCTTCATTACTTGTTGTACAATGTGAAATACCCTTGCTGATGGTGCCTATATATCCCTAAGAGGTGAAAAAAATACCGGGGAATGGAAGTGTTATTGATGGGAGTGGAAGACAGCTCTTCTTTGAAATAAGCAGGAATCTTTCAAAGATTTTTTTTTTTTCTAGGCATCCTGGCCCTTAGAAAAGGCCAGTAAGTCTGTGGAGAGTTTCTTCATTGTAGAATAGAATAGAATATTTTTGTTGGGAGTGACCTACAACAGTCATCTAGTTCAACTGCTTGACTGCTTCAGGGCTGGCCAAAAGTTAAAGCATGTTATTAAAGGTGTTGTCCAAATGCCTTTTAAAGGCTGACAGGTTTAGAGCATCCACCATCTCTCCAGGATGCCTATGTAGCTATTGTGGCAAGAGGTGTTAAATGGTATTATCTGGTGCTTTCACTATCACTATCTAGGGATAATAGTGAAAATTGCTTTCCTGGGACCTAGTACCCTGACAAGGTTTATTCTGCTTAGAAGAGGCAGCAGTGGATTAATGGAGGGTGTCAGAGCTGTAATGTGCTGTTTTTTAGGCAGCAGTAGGAGACCCTCAGAGAAGAGCTTTTGTTAGTGTGTGGTAAGCCAGACTGCTGTATGTCCCCGTAGCTGTGAATGCTTCCACAATGATTTTTCTTTGCTGACTTATCAAGGTGGAAACAAAATACAACATCAGAATTTCAGAAGCACATTCAGAAAAGTCCATGTTTAATTTCATCAGAAGGTTCTTGCCATTCTTATGTGAGGGCAGCACATAGAGGTGTGTTGGTTGGAAAGGGGCCAGAACTGGTACACGTAGTTTGAGATTCTAAGCAATGAGAGATGGGAATCTGCAGAGTAAAGGAAAAGGTAACCAAGAATGCCTTGTGACAGTGAAGATAAGTGGAGAATTCTTGAAGGAAGTGAGATGCAGTAGAATTTCTGAGGGCATGTGCTCTGTGGATGTATCACATTGATAAGCTTTTGAGTTGCCAAATGCTGAATAAACATTATATATCCTTTTTAATAAAATATACATGTGATGTGTAGAGGATTGTGTGTGATTTAAGTCATTAATGTACTTATGGACTGGAATAATACCTGATGTTGATGAGAGGAAACGGTATACCCTAAGTGTAGCTAGAGCAAGCAATGCACAAAGCCAGTGTTGTGTTGGACTGTGTGTCTGGAGTTGGGATCTCCAGTTGAAAAACTGGAGAGGGCTTCAGTGAATGACTACCAAAGCGCTGTGCAGTCCTGGCCATGTAACTTCAAGGAGCAGTTGAAAGAGGAGGTTAGGAGCTCCCCTGGGAGCCACTTAAACTCTTGAGGAGCAATTGCAAAGGTGAAGGTTTGTGTAACTCTTCTTGGTAGTGGCAGGTGATATAAAAAGGACCAGTGGCCTCCCCAGTGTGGCTTGGGACTTGCAGGCTGGATGTTAGGGTAAACTCTAGAAGGATCAGGATTGATGGAGAGTTAGAGGATTTGCCATGTTTGGTTGTTTTCAAGACTTGAATAAAGGTATGACTGATCTGATGAACCCTTGGCAATAGCTTGGCTATGAGTAGGAGGGTGGAGGAGATGACCTCCAGATGTTCCTTCTGACCAGCAGTCTGTGATGCTGGGGTTTGTCATTTGACTTGAAACGCCTTTGACTGGTTTTCAGGTTTGTAGTCCCTAAGGAGAGAGAGTTGGGAAGCTATGGAAGTGCTACGTTTTTCTTACTCAAAATCTGTTTTTAATCAGAAGTCAAATATATTTCACTTAAGGTATTGGTCTTAGCTTTTCACTAATAGAATAACTTGATTTTTTTTTTCTTTTTAAAAAGTTCCTTTTAATGTTGGTTTTCTGAAACATATTAAAAGGAACTTGAGATGATTCGTTTTTTAAGATTATCTTATAGTTCTGTATGGCTAAATGCTATTGACCATGACCAGGATAATTTTCATGACAAAATACATGTCTGCGTATATACTGTGAATATGAGACTAATCTCCAAAAAGCAGTCATCTCAAGTTCTTTTTAAAATGTGCATGTGTTATATAGGAATAGTGAACTCTGTGTGTGTTTTTAAAATAAATATTTTGGAGATAAACAAAGTAATGGCAAATTAAAGGAAGAATTCAAACTTACCACAATATTAATGCATTGAGAATTGGTTGAGGTTTTCAGACACCAGAACTCTCAAGAATCGACATCCTAGTTTAAAGGCACAGCAAAAATGTTAGTTAATACAACAGCAAAAGAAGATAAGTATTAGGAGGTAGATGTTAATGAATGAATGTACTTTTTTAAAATGGCTGATAAGGAAAGCTTCTTATGGAAAAGAAAGATTCATTCACATGAGCCGGTAGAATGACTGGGAATGTAAAAATACTGTTAATAGGGAGGTTAGTGATAAAAAACTTCAGTGTATTAGGTACATGCAAGTCAATTATAAAGTAAGTTCTAGTGAGGATGAGTAAATTGTTAGTTGTATTTCAGGAACTGCCAATAGGAACCTCTTGATTTTTAAAAAGACACAGGATTTTGTATTCATGTACAGCAATAAAGAAATTCAAGAACTGGAATTCTTTTTGTTTAAGGACCTCTCTGAATGCTTAAAATCACTGAGACTTGGTAACTTGCAGGAAAAATTGGAAAGTCCTTTAGGGATTGTTCCACTTGGATGTGTTGCATTGATCAAATCTTGAAACACTGAGGAGGATTCAAAATCTTCAAGAAAAGAAATGACAGCAAACAGATAAATTTACTGGGCTATTAATCAGTGTTAGGCTAAGTGTGTCCTAAAGTGTAAAAATACTTTGCTCACAATTACAAAACCGTCTGTATAATGTTGGACTAAAAAGTTTTTAATTTAGGATGGTATTCTGTAATCATAACTTTCAGTCATAGATTAATACTTGGTTTTACCTTAATATTTATAATTTTTCTCTTAAATGCTAGTTAATACTTAAAATTTTTCTCTTAATTACTTTTCTAGTTTTGTTTGACAAATGTGTCTTGGCATGTATTTGTAATTGAAAACTTTATTTCACAGACAGGCCTCATAACCCTATGGTGAATGCTGGAGCAATTGTGATCACATCTTTAATCAAGGTAAAAAGTTAATTTTTAGTTTCTCTCGGAGTATTTTAATAGAAGGTAGAAAAAGTATTTTGTGCAGATTATGAACTGTTTTCATTTTGTGTGTGCATTATTGGATGGCAGTTTACTCATGAGTAGGTAGACAGACTGATGTTTTGGAAACAGTAACGCTTCCAAACAAATGCAGTATTAGATTAGTAGGTTTTTAAAAGAAACAGTGCAGCTGAAGGACTCTCTTTTTCCTTAGAGTTTTTAGTTTTGTTTCCTTCTTCAGCTGCACAGTACTTGATACTCTCTTGAGAGAATTGCCTCATACTTGTTAAATGCTAAGAATATATCCTCAGGAGTATACTCTGTAGCACTCAGAAATGTGTTTCTGAATGTCTAATGCTCTTATATAGTATAAAGTTACAAGAATATTTCTTGCTGTGCAAAAGAAATGCAAGAGACTATAACCTGTACAGGAGCAATGCAGCTATATGTCAGTTTTAATACTGAATTTGTCTGCTATTAACATACTCTACAACTAAATCATGTTTAATTTTGATGCTTCGTAGTTTCTGTTGGTATGTTAAATGTGTTTTCTCAAATAAGTATGTTTGGAAACAGTTACCTGTGTTTTATGCAGTAAAGCATAGCTGAATAATGACAAAGCATCTTTAGTCCATGATCTTGAGATTTCTAGAAAACTGTATTTGATTTTTCCTTAATGTAGCTGTATATATCTCTTGCAGTTGTAAGTGGCACAAATTCCGTGTATTGCTAATGTTTGCCAGATACTTTACTTGTATTTTCTGACTTTTTTTGGTAGCCACTGTTACAATAAAAATACTATTTGTTTTTATTTTTCCGGAGGGTAGCTGCGTAAAACTGTAGGGAACATGTCAGTCCCCTGGAGTTTTGAAGTAGAAAATTTAATACTGTTACTTCAGAGGTCTAAAAATCTTGTTTTTCTTTTTATGTTTCAAGGTCCATCAGTGTGTTTCCTACTTCCTATTTCCAAATTGTTGATTTTTAAAATTACTTAGATCATGATTTTCTGTTATTTTATATTTAAAGAAGGTATAAGAACTCCTGCTTAAAGACATTTATCTTTAATAGCTGTAGGTGAAAGAAAATGGCCTTAAGTATGACAGGTAAATTTATTCACGTTTAATATCTTTTTAAAGGTTGACTGAGCATTGAAATTCACTTTGGATAATAGTGAATTTTAAAAACCTGACTGAACACATTTGTCTGAAATGTTAGTCGTACTACAACATGCCCTACTGGTCAGAAGGCAAGACACAAGCATGTGCCTCTTGAAGGCACATAGTTCTTGATAAATGGTGTACTTCTGAACAGATAACATGGATTTGTTTACTGCATGCAATTGTGGTATTTGTTAGAAGGTTGGGGGATTGTTTTTGCTGGGTGTTGTTTTTTTTTTTAATTTCTTTTTTTCCATAATGTTCTTACGAAGAGTGTTGCATTGCACTAACATTTTTTGCATGTGGTAACTGCACGTCTAATGGACGCATATCTTATCACACTCCATTATTTGTTTCCAGTGTGATTAAAATGTAGATTATATTATGTACTGCTTATACTAAGATACCATTTATCATTTGAATAACTAACCAAAGTAAACATATTCTGAGGAAAATTACATAGAGGGTCACAGGTACAAAGTTACTTAATAGTTGCATTTGTTGTAAAATAACTTCTTCTCAGTCTCCAACTTAACAAAATTCCTACTAACTATGCAGCAATTTAAGTGATTGGCTTCTATATTTGATCTAATCTAAGTCTTTATTTTTATTTTTTTTTCTGGAAAAGCTGGCTTCATTAACCCATGTTTTGCCCTCAGTTCCTGTGCATTCGTTCTGTCTACTAAGGTGTTACTTGCATATCTTGAAGACTCTGTATGGCACTTAGAGTCCAAGAAAATTAAGAGATTCTTAAACATGGTTGCATTCAGCATGTATGACACTCATCTAATGGTAACATGTTGATAGCTGTAGAGAGATGTTGCTGTATTTCACTGTTACCTCCTTTGATAGTCATTATTTTACCTTTCTGAGAAATTGATTCAAGAAGTCTTCCAAAATTTACGTACATCACACTGAATTTAGCAGATGTTAGCGTGCACGCTCTTGCACACAACTTCCTTAGTATCTGACACAAATTACAATTACTAAGAGATGATGCTTTTTGTCAGAATATGTAATGTTAATATAACATTTGGGGGGGGGGAGAGAGGTGGGGGGGGAAAGGTTCTTAGCATCATATCCCCAGCTCCAAATTTAAGAATTTGGTATACACACCTTGGAACTTAGAGCATAGACCTAAACTATAACGTTACGTTTAGTCCATGCTACTCATATGAAAGTGTATGTGCATGTTTAGTACAACATTTATTTGGCTTACTTGGGCATGACTGTGTCATACTTTTACCAGCTTACATGATTCTTCTGTTGTCATGTGCTTGGAACTACGATATATTTACATTTTGATGCTTTAGCTCATGGCTCTGTTCTAACTGTACTTGCATTGCACTCCACAGACTTTACAGCAATTTAAAGCATGTATCGACAATAAAAATGCTTGAGCAAAATGACCTCCTGTGGGCCAGTTTTAAGGAAATAAAATTTTCTAAACCCCTAAGAACCTTTTCCTTTGATTGTAATTGTACAGCCATTTGCCTTTATTACTACTTACATAAATTGCATAGCTGCAAGAATTTTCAAATAACTCTTACCAAAAAGAAAATTGTAGTGGCAATTACCGAAGTTTGTGGAAGAGTGATATTTGATAAAATGGTAAATTCTTCCGTGTCTCCAAGGAAATGCAGGTGCTTGAAATCAGAAGATTCAGATTTAGTACAGATTCAGTGCTCTGTAACCACTCAGCTTTCTGCACATCACATTGACTAGGATAAGTCTTCATTGCCTGTAGTATGAGTAGGTATTTAGTGTTTGAGCTGTTGTTTTTTTCTTAAACCTCAAACTCAATTTGCAAAGCCTGAGAACTCCAGAAATGTCAGTGTTTGTGTCAGCAGTTGCCCACTTACATGTATCTTTCCTGACTGGGGAGGATGGTGCAGTAGAGATGCAAATGAGGTGAAGAAAAAAGGTTTTGGAGTGAAATATGTAGAAGGAGGCAAATGGCTGTGGAAGGAATCACCAGAGATTCAAGATTCCATCTGTAGATAGACATTTTCATAGTAAAACAGCAAATACAGTGTTTATGAATCCTCCAGGTGCTGACAGCCACATGCATAATCTTATACAGACTGTGGTAGACTAGAATGCTCAGTGAAGGGGGAGGTATTCTGTGGTGGCAGATTAATGTGGGAAGCATTTAGACATGTTGGGGTGGCACAGCAATAATCATAGTCCTTGCAGAAGAAGTGGTGTACAAGATGAAAATGCTGATCTTACTGACCCTGAAGAAACTACATTCAGTGAAAGCTTTGTGTTGTTGGTTTGGGGGTTGTTTTTTGTTTTTTTTTGTATAAAACATGGAGGTGTATCTGATATAACAGTTGGACTTGATCTTAAATGTCTTTTCCAACGAGGCTGATTCTATGATATATTTAAGAGCTTTCTGCTGATAAATCATAAAACAAATGAGACAAAGTGTGGTGCAAAAACCTGTCCAGCTGTGCCAAGGATCTGTTTGCTGTTGGGATAGTTACTGGGAAACCCATACAGTTATGGCTTACTACGTGAGGAGTGGGGAAAAACACATGGTTTATTGGGTTTATTTGACAATATAGTTACAATAAATAGTACAGATTTAGCTTAATTGCTGTATGCTACCCACTGCAGTTACCCTTCCTGATAGACTGATGTGTAAATGTATATACATACCACCTTAAAACATGTGTTGGCATTGTGATCTTCTTTGCCAGATACTTGTCTTTATTTTGATGAAGTTTCCTCTCTTCCTGAGTTATTAATTCTCCTGGAGTAACTAATTTTGGATAGAATATACTTTCATGTTATTCTGCACTTTTTATTATAACTTCAGTGTATTGAACATTATTTGACATAGAATATGTAGTAGTGATGTTTAAAATGACATATGTTGAATGGTCACATATAAATATTTTAATACCTGAAGGACACAAATAATTCCTACATGTATTTCAAATAGTAATAGTACTGGTCTTAGTGGGTCAAATGCTGTCGGTGACAGTGTGCTCTCAAGTATTTCAGAGCTGCAATGGCACGCTAAGCCGTCAAGACACCAGTTCTCACAGAAAAGGCCCAGATTAACACATATAATTAAAAACATATGTAAGTACAGAAAACTAAACACATTAGTTAATGTAAAATGCACAAATGTAAACAATGTTTTCTTGCATCCTTGACATAGTATTAAGATTATTTTATTTCCCCTGGATGTTTTTCATACAGTGATAGGTTATAAATTTGGCTTAAAAAAAAAATCAAACTAGAAAATTTTTTTTAAATAACCTTATATTATTAGAAGATTATAAACTTCTGATGATCCAGATGTTTTTATTAGCTTGGCTTAGATTCAAAATTGAAAAATGACTTTAACAAGAGACACATGGTAAGAGCTTATGTGGTCTAATTGTGTAAACTCAATGTTGATCAATGAAAAGTGGCTAATATTAACGACTTTTCTAATAAATATTGCCTGATTTTGTTGTTGCAAGCTCTGGTGAGTATCCATGAGTCTCTTCTTTCCTATGTACATGTAGGCATGCAACCTATGCAACTGCTTATATTTTTCTAGTAGAAATACAGATAATGAAAGTACCTTGTTTAAAATGGAAAAAGAGAAGATCACTAGAACCTGACACAGTCAAAAAATTCAAATTTACGATTGACAGCTGTAGTGTCCATTGTGGCTTTAAGTATTTGCAGAATTGTATTGTGCTGTCTTCTGCAAGTTTGAATTTTCTGCCTCTCAAACTGCTTCAATCTTAACATTTTCAAATTCATTTTGTGTTCATTTAGAAGTGTTTTTTCCATATGCGTATACACACAAGCATGTGTACATAAGTGTGTATATGAACATATGTTCCAGTAAGTGTACTAAGTATTTGTGGAGTTAGTGCATGGAATGTTTCCTTTGATGTTCTAGACAGATGTATTTCATCTGGACTTAACCAAAATGCTTTTTGAGAAATATTGTCACAATGCCCTCAACCTTATACAATCAAGCTAAAAATAAGAAGCACTTGTGCAAGAACGGAAGTTTTCTTGTCTCTTGTTTAAATTATTATGGAAGTGTTGCTCAGTACTCTGAATGTTAGGTTTTTATATTTGCAGTTGAATTTTAATCATAGAATATGTGTTACCTCTGTGTCTCTTCAGCTTTTCAGGAGCAGCATGCCTCTGTCAGCTGCTGAAAGAGGGAAGCTAGTATGTTGGGTTTTCAGTTGTCGTGTGTATGGAAGCAGTTTCCTGGCTTAGTTCTGCATTATGTTAAATCCCTACCGAGGTCTTGATCATGTCATTACTTAGGCAAATACTTTAGCTATACAAGCAGTCTAATGTTGGTAATGATGCTTTTGTGTTTGATACAGAGTATGTATACAAGTGTGTGGAACCTCAGAGACTAAAAATGGATCATCTGAGTTAGCATGTAGAAGATTTTCTTCCCAAAATACAAGATGAGATGTAAATTTCAAAAGGAAAACTTTTTTTATAACAAGCTGATGTGGAAAAAGTTTGCACAGTCTTTTGCCCACCAGTTTTACATGCTGCTGGGAAAGCCAGGTTTTTGTTGAAGGGATAGGAATTTTTTTTTTTTTTCAACTACACACAAAAGTGAAGCATTATGTGTTTGTATTTTTGCAGAAAGCATGATCCCTTTCCCCCTCTTTCTTTTTTTTAACAAAAAGAACTTGTTTCAATTTGTTATATGTCTCTAACCATACAGTTATCAATGCAGCATCCCATGACTAATGCTGACCCACTTTCCCAGAAAAAAAGATGTTCATTGTGCATTTGAAAGGTTGAAAAGGTTTTTGTGGTTTAAATGTTGTTACATATTTTACAGCATTAGGATCTATGGAATATTTTGACAACTGCAACAGTTCAATGAAGTTGGTAATTTCTTCTTTTAATTATTTTTCATTGAACAGATTTGGAGATAAATTTTTAAGACTTGTGTTCTGGTGTATTATACAGAAACATTTTGATGAAATGTATCATAATTTTTTTTTCTATCTTACTGCAATTTAGTATTGCCTTTAAGAGTAAGGTTATTAGCCTTTAAGCGTAAGGTAACCACTGGTGTATAATTTTGACCAAACAGTGTGGTGTTCCTTTCAGCTAGTGATCGTACGTGTATGACTGCACATCCTCTTGTAGCTGAGCTGATGCATGGGCTTCAAAGATTATCTGCAACACCATAATCCACATACAGAGTGGGAAATAAGACTGGCTTTATGTGTTTCATTAAGTAAAATACTGGTTGATACAAAGCTTCAGTTTTTTTCCACGTCCTTCCCCATTCACATACCAAACACAGTGCAAGTAGCGTCTTGAGTTTGTTTGAGATGTGTGAAACAGAATTATGTTATCTAAATAGAGTATCTTCAATGCTAAAATTATTTATAAAAGCATCTTCTCCACATATATTATTTCCATTTGTGGATGTGGTGCCATTGTTTTTTAGACTTACTTAAAAATTCTAGTTGGCTTTTTCAAAAAGTTAAAAACTCCCCCAGGGACACCATGTGCTGTTACTTACCTCCCGCCACTCTTTAACCATCTTGCTACAGAAATTTGTGAAAGGTCACCTATCAGAGACCTGTAAAGAATTAATACAGTCTTTAACTAGCAGCTGTTAAATTGTTATTAAACTCGAGGGAAGGCCCAGAATAACACCCCTTGTCCTCCATGAAAAAACAAACCAACCAGCCCTGAGAATTAAGTTTCACTATCATCCTTAAGTGGAATTTAGATTTTTTTTTTTTTCCCTTACATGATGTAAAATTCTATTTTTCTAGCTGTTTCATTTTTAATAGGTGAGGCATTAATCAGCTATTAATCAAATCAGATATTTTTGATTCAATTCAAGTATTTTTGTAGTAAGGGGTAACACTTAAGTCTTTCATCTAAATTCTTAAAATGAATGCTAGCCATGGAAATACTTTAACTTCAGTAGCCTAAACTTTTCCTATGCTCAGCTCTGTTGGTAATACATAAATACCTTTGGGTTACTAATCTAGAAAAAGTTAGTATTTTCATTATAATTATTCTAGTTGTAGTTACTTTGGTATTTTTTTACATTTACTTTGTGCTAAACACGTAAAGTAAAATAGAGAACACTTAAAGCATACCTTTTTCAGTTTAAAGTCATTTTCAACGTACAGGTTGTTTGTTAAAACTCTTACAGTATTTTGTAATTTAAATGATAATTAAAGCTTTACTTATCTAACACTTTAATTTTTCATTAATATATGAAATGATTGTAGTACCTTATTCTTAATTAGCCTCATACCTTAGTTTATATGCATTAAAATTCCTAATACTGTTAAGTGAACTAACTTCTTTCTTATGTTAACAATTTTTGTAAATTATTTTTTCTTTTCTTGCAGCAAGGAGCAAATAATGCAGAAAAGTTTGACTACGTAAGTTAATGTTACAACATTCCTTTTTTAACTAAACTCGGTGGTAAACATTTCAAGATGGTGAAGGGATTGCAAGTGAAATTTTAGTAATTTCAGGTGTTTTGTCTTTTTGTCTGCGCTTGGTTGTTTACATGTGTAGTGATGTGAACTGCGTTTGTAAATGTGTTATAAGATTTTTAGGGTAAAGCTGGATTAAAAGTTTGTTAGTTGTAACTTTAATGTCTGAAAATGTTAGCATGCTTTTCCCCCATCCTCTCTGTCTCTTAACAGGTAATGCAATTCATGAATAAAATGGCTGGTAATGAGTATGTTGGATTCAGTAATGCTACGTAAGTATTTTTATTTATTTAATGAATTTAGGTGGAATATGCCTCAACTGATAGTTAACCTATTGATCTTATGGCAAAGTTAGATATTGATACTGAAGCTATCACTTAATCTCTAATATTAGAGGGTGTCTTTGGCTTAAAATTTACAAGAACTAAAGTTGTGCATGTTTCTAACATTACTGTGGCTAAATGTCACATGAAAGTGTTGGTTATCTCTTCAAGATTGCATTACTCTTAGTGCTCTCTTGGTGTTATGTCAGTGAGAGCTGTAAGTGCAGCTCTTACTGGCATTCATATTAAAAATCAAACTCTGCAAGCTGAAAGCTGCATATCAAATGTTTAGCAAGCATACTTCTTACAACTGGGACTCTTCATGCTTGAAAGTAGATGATCTTAAGGTCTTTTCCATCCCTAATCATTCTATAATTCTTTTTTGCACATTGAAATAATTTTCTAAAGCAATTCCCCTCATTAACTCAATGTATAGCATTCCAAAAATCTTGAGATCATTTTGAGACAGCACTAGGAAAATCATAAAGATTCCATATAGCAAAATTGCTTCCAGGTTGCAGAGAAGTGAATGAGATCAACTAGTGTTTTTCCTGAGCTTTGTTAATGTAAAAATCCTTACCATGGAAAAAAGCAGACAGGAGAGAATTACCTATGCTTGCGTCATACAGATTCCTCCTTCAGGTTTCATCCTTAATTAATCATCATGATAACTCTGCAGCTATCAGTTGATTGTTACCTGACCTGCAACTTGATCTTCAGGTTCCTCTCTAGTTTGGTCAGTGTTGTAAGTGAATTACCCATTCTCTGCAGCTCTTGAGGAATGTTTTGAAACTCTGTGGCCTTTTTAGATAATGCTTCAAGCATCAGGATCTTAACGCTGCTTTGCCTTATGCCAAAGTCAGCTATGTATGTGTAGATAACCAGTACTGTGTGTATTCAGATGTCAAAGCTAATTCACTCCAATTGGGTTTACTGGGATGAGCTTCTAAGGCAGCGTCTGTCCTGTTTGTAGAATGTTTGTGTTCAGCAGTAGTGTGTATTTTACATGCAGTTATAGTGAATGACATGATGTGTCTCCGAAATTCACTGGTTTTCTTTGAAAGTTTGTCGTGTTGCCTTTTTTCATTTTTTATTTGTTTATTTAAGGTTCCAGTCAGAAAGAGAG
Source organism: Pezoporus wallicus (assembly GCF_028554395.1). Taxonomy (NCBI): domain Eukaryota; kingdom Metazoa; phylum Chordata; class Aves; order Psittaciformes; family Psittacidae; genus Pezoporus; species Pezoporus wallicus. Next base: position 1,124,927 of record NW_026640647.1, read on the forward strand.
AGTGGAGATAGAAATTTTGCAATCGGCTATTACTTGAAAGAAAAAAAGGTTGATCTCTTTTATTCATTGTATTTTGAAGACTGTGTGGTGGGGTTCATTTCATAGTCAGTGGAGATGTTTTATTTATTCAATGTACAGTATGGCATAAATTATTCCAATGTTGTATATGCTTTCTACCGCTCTTCAGAATGCGGTCATTCTAATAGAATGCTGTTATCCTTTTTCTGCATCGTAGCCATGATAATTTGTTTTATTTGTTGTAAAATCCATAATCTGAGCTGTACAAATGACTTTATAAAACTCTTAAATGCAGTTTTCTGATTTAAAGATGTTGAAAGCTGTACTAAAAATATTTTAATACCTAGCTTATTGACCTCAGTGCCCTTTTTTTAGCCCTTTTTTTTATCTGATGAGACTTAATATTTTTACTGTTGCATTGAAATAAATATTTAATTTAAAATCTGCCTAGTGCTTAATGTGCTGACAAGAATACAGATTAATTTGTTTCTGTGAAAGTCTTATTTAAAAATTATAATTTTCCCTAAAGACTCTTTTATTTTTCTTCCTTAGTGCTTTCCTGAAGGCACGGATATGGTTGCTATACTAGACTTCTATTTTCAGGTAACTGACTTGAAAACTGAGATTTGTTACAGACTTAGAATTATTATAAGCTGTAGAAGCTGATTTGTTCATAGTTGTAAAGGCTTTAATGGCTTGTAGTTAAAACTTGTCAGGTTCTGCTAAACTCTAGAAAGGAACGATGTACGCCTGATGTATCCAGATTTGGTTTTGTTTATGTGATGTAATTAGGTGTCTTTACTACTAATGCAAAGTAGCAATAATCTTGAAGTTCCTAACTACTACTGTTTTAAAATGTCTTGTATTCAGTGAGTTTGACAAAATATTTTTGTTTCTTGGGGTTGCTGCTCTTTATTGTGAAGTACTTTAAACTCCGTGTATAACTAGAATAGTATATGCATGCTGTATTGTAAGCTCAAGGGTAGTGTTATCAATGAAATAATATGAGTATCTCCTTTTTAATTTGGTGCTTATGAGTAAAACGAAGAATCTAGTCATATATGTTCCCCCTCCCCATTTTTTTTTCCTTTTTGACTTTCAGCAAGTTACTTGCAACTGTCACAAAGTGAGAACTTGGCAAGTGTGAGGTATTTCCTCAGTAGGGGTTTCCTAATGTTAAAACAAACTCAGGTCTGCTGCATATATTGATCAAGAGGCAGTTCAAGTTGTGGTACTGATTGAGTCTGGGGTAGTTCTTAAAAAAACCCAAAACGGAACAAACTAACAAAAAAGCCTACCCAAATCCTCCCCCAGAAAACCCCAAACCCACCCGAATTTAGTTATCAAATGAATCTGGTTTTGGTTCATGAGACTTGCTTGTACTTATGCAAATTGCAAACAACATTTTTTAAATGCAAATTTTATCTGAGGTTTTTGTATCAGGATGCATCTTTGTATGGAATGACTGTTTATGAAATAAGGTGCATGTGATTAGCCTTAATTGACCTTTTATTGAATTGGAAACTAGGTGCAAGTTAATAGTCTACTGCGAGCTTCTGTTCTTACAGAACAAAACAGATAATTTATTTAAATTTACTGCTTAACATGCTTTTTAAACGCTTCCTATCCCACTGCCTCAAGTCTTGATAGGCTTCTGAATGTAAAGCTTATTAATAAGTTACAAAATGTCAAAACTAACTCTTCTGTGTATTTTAATGTGACCTCATTTAGTGCGTTATAACCTCTAATTTCATGACTGTGTGTCATTTTTTCTTTTAACCCTCGCAAAATCCCCTTTTCGCTCCATCATCAGAAAAAGGACAGCTCATACATGAGCAGCAGTTCTGTTTTCTTCTCCCTGTGCAATGCTTGCTTTCCAACACTTTACTCAGATGCTACTTAAAAGGCTAGTTATTCCTCTTCTTTGGGTTTTGTGTGATGCTCCTCCCTCCCTCGTGTAAGTTGTGACCTTTCTGAGCAGGAATAAACTTTTTTTCCGTTTTATCTCTGTAAATTGAGGATGGATAATTCTCATTTTAGAGAACCGAAGTACAAAATGCAGGTGCTTAAACTGAGAACCTAGAAACACTTTTTTTTTTCAAAGTAGGTGATATTATGTAATGCTTCATATGTTTAAAACACAGTTGCCATTTTAGATGCGTCTCTGACAATCTCTTGATTTGCAACTCCAGTTGATTGGACTAGGATGTATTGAGTTTGGCACCCGGAAAATAAGAATTCCAGGTAGTAACTACTCATGAAAACTTGGCTTAGGTAACTTCATGAAGTATCATGTAATGTCTGTTTGGCAAAAGCAAGAATACAAGCACTAAATTGTTTACTTTTCAGAGTAGCATTTCAGCTTCAGGTTGAAACCAGCTTATCTTTTGGTTTCTGCAGAAATGAGGCAGCATCAGGTGATGGCATCATATCACATTTCCTGATCTGTCACCAAAGTATGTATAGTTTGTACTGAAGCAGGGATCCTGGGAGAAACTATCGTGTGGTTGTATCATTAACATATCATTAAGTATATATGAGAGAAAGGTGAAATAAGGCTGCATCAGCAGGAAGTGCTGGCATTAAGATTTGCATGTGCTAGAGTTTGCAGCTTTCAAGTGTACTTTTAATAATGTGTGGGGTCTTCTAAGGCTTAAAAAAAAATAAAATAAAACACCAAACCACACAAAACAAACTCCAACGGAAAAACAACCAAACCCAGTCATTCTGTGGCTTTGCCATTTAAGCAGATGCAAAATACCGAGATTGTTTTCCACACCTCTTCCTGTCAAAGGAACATAAGGGGGGTGGGGGGAGGAATTGAACAAAACACTAACCTATGCAAAATGCTGTCCCAGACTATTAAGAGGGCTTGCAAACACTGTTGCTGGGATCTTTATAGTAGGAAGATTCAGACCATGTGAATTGATGCGGCTAGCATAATCTGTAATGATTGTTAAACTACATGTTATTTTGAGATGTTATTTCTTTAGAGACATATAGTTGATCCTGCTATAGTTGGCCTTACTGTGCTAGAAGTGTCAGTTCTTACAACCTCTCTTTCTTTTTCATAAGCTTTGCTCAATAGAGGTAACATGTGAATCGGCAAGTGTGATGGCAGCAACTCTGGCTAATGGTGGCTTTTGCCCAATCACTGGTGAAAGAGTACTGAGTCCTGAAGCAGTCCGGAATACCTTGAGTTTGATGCATTCCTGTGGCATGTATGACTTCTCAGGGCAGTTTGCCTTCCATGTAAGTAGTTTTCAGATACGTGTTATAGCTGATCAGGAAGGTTAGTCTGTGCTGGTGTTTTCCATGTTCCAGGGCTTGTTTGCTTGCTTGCTTCTGGGGAAGAGGAGAGGGTGTTGCATAAATTGTTTAGAAATTAAACACTCCGTATCAGAAAATTTCACCTAGTATTCATGACACTACTAGTACAGCATATCTTATGGCACTTACATTTGGGCATAATTTTCATGTTGAACCAGAAGTACTGTCCCTTAAGAAAGGCTGTTCCTGAGAGAAAAAAAGCTCATGATACAGAAGTAACTGGAAACAACTTATCTGAAGAAATCCTGTTATATGGGAGTAAAGAATAGCAAAAAGCCTTTGCAGATAATTGCTTTTTCTTCACTAACTTGGGCTCATGAATTGTCCTCATGTTGTAAAAGTGGCTGTCGTACACAGCATATATACCATCCTGTTTTACAGCAGTATGTTCCTTACATGTAAGTATTTCAAGATACACTGCATCTTGTTTTCAGCATTTTGTTTTCAGCATTTTTAAATTTTTCCTTACTGCATATACATAAACTTGATTGTGTGTGACCTAAAAGCTACTACTCACAGATCTGTGAGGGTATATGACATGTTAATTCCTATCTTTATCTAGATTATAAACAAGTAGGTTATTGTGTGATTTCCTGGACAGACTCTTTTGTGTTCTTGAGGTTTTGTTTTTCCCAGTCAGTATTTTTTCATTTGTATAGCTTTGTATTATTACCTTCTTGCAAACTGTTCATGACAGATACACTTGTGTACTGCTGCTTAGTCATAATTGCTTTTTTATAAGGATTAATTGTCTTTTTCACTGTATTACTGACTGTGTTACTCAGAGCGAGTAGTTTTTATGATCATGTACTTTGGATTGCCACAAACTGTGCTTCAGGTTGTCATTTATCTAATGCTTTCCTAGCTTCAGGTGCTTTCCAGATCTACATTTTATAATGCTGCATCATAATCTTCAGTAAAACGCCTAATGCATTGGGTTACAATAGTGAAGAATGTTCGCAGAGGACAGCAATTCTCTGATTATTCTATAGGTTGGTCTTCCTGCAAAATCTGGAGTTGCTGGTGGGATTCTTCTGGTTGTTCCTAATGTCATGGGCTTGATGTGCTGGTCACCTCCTTTGGACAAGATGGGCAACAGTGTTAAAGGAATTCACTTTTGTCATGTAAGCTGCATTGCTTTTAGTGCCTTTTGGGGGTGTGTGTGGGTTTTGTTGGGGTTTTTTTTTGTGTGTTTTTTTGTTTTTTCCTTTTGCAGCTGATGCTTACCGAGCTTCAGTTAGTATGGTGAGATCTGAGTGAATTAAATGCTGATTTGTTATTCTTCTGTGCATAGCAAGTTTCATCTGATCCAAGGGTGAAAGTCCAAGAAGAGGCTTTTCATTTTAGTAATAAATAACACTTTTAATTCAGTGGGCAGTAAGAAAATATGATGCCAGAAGCATTGGAGAAACTTATTGCGGAAAGGCTTTTAAAAGGAACACTGCATGAAGTAATGGAAGAGCTGGTCTCCGTGTACTGCACGAGAAGGTGCAGACCTCTATTTACAGACTCATTTTTCTTTCTAGTCATAAAGTAAACAATTTTCTGGAAACGCAACTATCAATACAATAAGAGGAAAAGATTCTAATGAAATACAGTAGTTCTGATGTATTTTTCAGTGATTTTTATAAACAATCTGACATGAAACATGCCTTCATAGATCAGACCCAGTTGGACAAGCCGTTTTTAGCTTCATCTCTTGCTTTGAAACGGGCTGTGGACGGTCTGTTTATAGCAGCATTAGACGCAGGAAAGATTTTGTCAAGTACTTTGTAGTGATGAATAAAGATGTTTTGTGGGAGAGAAGAATGTAAAAAATTGTCTTTATTTTCTCCCCTAAAATTACCTTGTAGTGCCAATCAAGTAATTATAAACTGGGGAAAGAATCTCAAAAAAGAGAATAGTAGGCTATTTAGAACCCTATAGGAAACATAAGATGATTGCTAGTGTTCAAACTAGGCTCTTCAAGGGTGTAGTTTATGTGGATAAGCAGCAGTTAACTATTAATATTTCTGTTTATCTAAATGTACAGCTGCCAATTAAGAGTACTAAGAAATCACTAATTCTAGTTTAAGTATATTAAAGGTTCATATGAAATAGACTTGATAATTTAATATAAAATTTGATATAAAATATAATTTAATACAAAATCCTAGAACAGTAGGTAAGCAAAGGACTTACTCCTTTTTTTTGTGTGTTATAATGAGACCTAAAACCTGATGATCATGGCATACAACATGAATATAACATTCACATTTAAAAATACAACAGCATGGCAAAGTCCTGTAATTATAATGTTTAATGTAGTAATTAAAACTAAATTAAAGTCCATTATGTCACACATTTTCTTGTTTTATCCTTTTGATTAAAGTTTTATGAACTGGGCTCACCCAGACTATTCTTCCTGAAGTGTTTGAAAAAGCTGGAGTAGAAATATATTAAAATGGGTATTCTGCAACTTGCTGCTTGGTTGGTACTTCTTTAAAAATGAGTTTAGTGGTTTTTTTAGAACTTAATCATATAGTTGTATCATGTTTGAGGGGCTTGTAGACATTCGTATTGGCTTACTAAATAACCTTCTCATTAATGGTTTAAGTTACTAGGTTGTGCTGTAAAATGCAAGTGATAGCAGTATTATAATCTTAATATGCATTTGACTGCCATGCAAATAGTAATACATGTTCTTCAAATATTTGCAGGATCTGGTTTCTCTGTGCAATTTCCATAACTACGATAACTTGAGGCACTTTGCAAAAAAGCTTGATCCTCGCAGAGAAGGTGGTGATCAGCGGGTAAGTTAATACGTGTGTTTAGTGAGCATTGCTTGTAGGCATTAGAAGAAATACAGAAAGTTCTTCTCTAAATGCAGAATTGCTCAATGACATGCATTGCATCAAAGCTTTCATATAACCTACCTAGTTTACATTATTAGTGGACACTTACCTGGGTGGACCACACTATCACGGGGTAGTGCTAGACTAAATATGTGGTATCTGATAAAAGTTGCAGAGTCTTACTGTACTGGTTGCCTCTAATGAAGATTTGACCAGCTGATGGGCTTAATCTTTCTGTGCTGCAGTGCATGAGATGTGTGTTTAGCATTTTTTTGCAGTGATGTCTCTGAGACCATAGATCTTGCTGAGAGTTGCACAGGCAGTGAATTCAGGTGTTACAGTGCTGTGGATAAGTGCCTGTTTCTAAGGAAGCAGTATAAGCAATCTCTGGGAAGGAACTGAATCCACTCCAGCTACAGTACAAAAGAGGAAAGTGTGAGGGAGCTTGAGATAAGGAAAAGCTCTGCTTTTATTATCATTAATGTTTTAACTATGGCATGAAGATTTCAATGGGAGAAGATGTGGTAGAATGATTTTTAAAATGCTTCTATTTGCATGTGTACATCTAAAAAATAGCCAATTTGGAATTTGAGTTTTTTATAAATGGAAAAGAGAAAATAGGAGTTTTATGTGAAGAGGTGAGAGACTTGAGTCTGTTAGCATTGACTGCAAGTATGGATATTTTTCCTTCAAATACACTAATAAATAATGTATGTTGCTTGAACAACTAGCATTCCTTTGGACCAATGGACTATGAGAATCTCCAACAAGAACTTGCTTTAAAAGAAACAGTATGGAAAAAAGTGTCACCTGAATCAAACGAGGACATCTCCAGAACCGTAGTGTATAGAATGGAAGGTCGGGGAGAGCAAAACTAAACGAATGGGTTCTAGTTTCACTCAAATCTTCATTTTAAAAACCCTCAAGCATCTCTAGATTTAACTTTGATTTGAATATTGTTTGCCTGGTGTTTCATTTATATATACATTTTGTGTAAATTCTGTATGCTGTACCAAATAGACTGTCAAAGCTTAAGCGTGGGGGGAAGCACATACAAACAACAAAACCCAAAGCTGTTAACTGACTCTTGTAGTTACGTAAAACACATTTGCTTAAAAAAAAAAGAAGAAAAGGAAAAAATAAAAAGATAAATCTGAATGTTTTCAAAGATATACCACTTTTGTGTATATCTGTTTGTTTTTGTTTATATCTGAGAATTTTAAGTAAATTAACTTTAAAGGATAAGCAAGAACTTTTGATGTGTCCTGTGATCAGGGTCAGCGTGTAAAGAGAGAAGAATTTGAATTAAAATATAAAGTAAAATAATGTCAGCAACATACAGGAAGTTCATGGATCTCTAAATAATTGTGTATTAAGTGGAGATAGATTCTGAGTCATGGTATTACCATTTTTTTTTAATATGAGCTTTCAGATTGTTATGATCAGAAATGGATCTTTTGCATAGGCCATGCTAGTGAGGTTAATATCTTGTTTGGGTTCTTTTTAATCAAACCTTTAATAATTATTAATGCTAAAACTTAAAAGAACAAAAATGGCTGGGGAGGATTGTGAGAAGGGGGGGAAAATGACTAATGCAGCAGAAAGATTTCTGACCAAACTATTTTGAGTGTCTTGCTAGCTGCCTGTACTGCCAGCTGGTAGCTATGACTCAGAAGTCTGCCTTAGTAATAATGCTGTGCTCCACCCTAGGGAGGAATGTCAGCAATCTTGGGTTGAGAGCAGCAACCAACCGAGTAGTGAACAGGAAGTGTATTCTGAGGAAAGCAGATAGGTAGATACTATTAAAATTGTTTACAATTAACTTACTTTTCAGCTGCTTATGTGTGTTTATGTTCATCTATGACAGCAATATTTTTAAAAGTTATCACATAAGCAGATTTTTTAAGAGTTATCCATAATTGCTATTTTTAAAGTGTTAGTGAGTTTGCACCTCTGTCAGCTTGCTGAGAAACAGGACTTACATTCTTCTACAGACAGCGCATCTGTTCATCTGCACTTGATAATCATTTTTAGTCTCTTGAGTAGGGTGTAGCTTGGCATGGTGTATGTAAGCTTCAGATAGGCTCAATAGGCAATGCTGGAAAGAGGGCACAGACTTGCTAAACTCTTGACATTCTTAATGATGCTAAAAATCTTAGAAAGTTATTCTCTGTAAAGCTTTCCCCTTTATAAGTTTGAAGATAACTTGATAGACACCACCCCCAGTACACATCATGCAGAGTCCTGGTTTATACAACCGCAGAAAACTCATCCAAGTAATGATAAATAGTATTTGATGTGAATTTTAAAAGATGAAGGCAGATAACTCCTTAATAACACCTCTACCCCCTTATCCTTCTTAGTTGTCTAAAACTCCAGAGTACGCTCATATAAGAGTTTTGCGTAAGGGGAGAGTTAGGTTTTTTTCCTGCCCCTTTTTTGACCCATCTGAATATTTATTAATTCAGAAAGATGCATAAAGCAAAGCTAATGTTCTCTGAGAAAGCAGGCTGTTCTTAATTGCTCTGTTTAGGTATTGTTAGTCCTGTGTAAACATTTGAAATAAGCTCTGATTAAGCCCTGAATAGTCTTAGTCTAGTAGTATGTTGTAAAAGGATGGACTTCCTGTCTTTGAAGGCTAAGCTTAAAATGTCTAAGGAAAACAATACAGAACATCAATTTTCAGTGAATTTGAAGTCTTACTGAGATGAAGAGTTAAATCTGCGGTGCAGATGTCAGTAATATTGTCAGTGATAAATTGCTGAGTAATAGCTGTTTTATAATCTTATCACTGATGATGAGGTTGGGTTTGTCAGTGCTTATCTTGAAAATAAACTGAAGTAAAGGCAAAGTCTTAAATTACAGAAATGTCTCACTTTTTTGAAGATTTTTACAGTAAGCTAGTAGTTACAGAGGCAAAACAAGTATACAGATCCTGCAAAACAACATGTCTTTACCTGAAGTACCCTCAACTGCAAGAGGGAAAATAAGGTGTCTGCTGATACTGGAAAGTATTTACAGTGATTACATGTTGCTAGTTAAGTTACTGATTCAAATAAAAAAAGGCAAGTGTATGATGCAGGACTTGCGTGATCTAATTCTACACACATAATTTTCTGGGGTTTAGTACTATTTGACGCTAATTCTAAAAATGTGGTTGAAACCCAGATGGAATAATTTTCCATCTTCAACTTAAAAATCTTTACCATGTTTATGCTTACTAGTTATGTACAAAACTTGTGGTAGAGACAAGTCCTGCATGGGAGATCTAAAATTAAGGAAACTACTAGCTCTTAATATGCATAATAAGAATATTTAGGGTACACTGTACACAATCTTTACTTTAGAGATAGATATGTGTGTATATATATATATATATAATGCAGTTCTGTAATACATGCTTTTGAAGCCTGTCTCAGAATTTAAGCCAGCCTCTAGCCAGGAGGGATCATGAGGAGGTTCCTTATTGTGTAACTTGCCCACACTCAGTTCCTTGTTCTGGCCTGCCATGCCTGCAGATGGCTTGTACTGGTGGCAGGGTACACAGGAAGCGGGGGACCACAGTTAGGCCTGCCATGACAACTTACCCATGTCTACGTTGTGTTTGGTGAGCGGGTCTGAAAGAATGCGGTGATAGAGGCTAGTCATTGAATGTTTGAAGTCTGCAACGGTTTTAGTGTTCACCTGTGCTACAGTAATAGCAATTCTTGATATTCAAGCATTTTAGCTGTTTGTTTGTTTTTCTTTGTCAGCATCATTAACATTTCATTAGAAATGTAAATGCTTTTTAAAATTTTACTTTAGCATTTGTGTTGTACCTTTTGGCTCAGTTGTTAAGTTACCTGTCTCGTTTTCCATTTTTCATTTGCATTGTACGTTATTTATGTATCTCAATTTCCAGCATGCTTATTTTTGTATTGTTTAATAAATTTATTTTAAGCTGATTTTTATTGTATTTTTTTTCTCTCAATGGAGAACAGATTTGCTCAAACACATTTTTGAGACTGGAGGTGGTGAGATAGTGAGCGCTCCATTCTAAGAAAGATAAAATTCTGGAGAAGTAGGTGGAATAAGCAGATTTGGTTAAACCAGCCATTAAAAACCTTCCTGAAATTTCTTAAACATCTTGTATAATAATCTAATTATTTTTCTCTTTGAAAAATTTGACCTATTATCTTAAAGTTGAAAGCAAAAGTCAAAGTTGGAGAACTTTCTCACCATTACTTTTTGATTATAAATGTCATGGTGCGGTAGGATATTAATGTCACTGTGCATTTGTGTGGTTTTAAAGATACTAATTCAGTCACTGGGAGAATATGTGGTTAATGGTATCAGTGGTATGGTAGTAACTGTTGATCCTGAGCATCATGACTTGAACGATATAGCTTGTAATAAGTCACGCTTAGCAAGAATGGTCCAAACCCACAGCCTAGTGGGTCCAAACCCACACCCAAGAGTGGGGTCTGAACAACAGTTAGTTGAATCTGGGCTCCTGGCAAAGCACTTGCCCTTTGTCACAGGCTTACCTTTTTTTCCATGAAAATTTATTTCAGATACTAAATAGTAGACGTGATGGTTCCAAGGCTAGACTTTTTCACTAGAATCATGCCTATACTGAGAGTGGCCGTAACTATTCATTTAGCTTTTCTGGTAGGTTGGTTTATAAACTGCAGTTACTTGTACAACCTTTTTAAAGGTAGCTGTATGTTTTATTGTACATAAAATATCACATATCAGAAGAGTTAATTCTGTAAAAGCCATAAAGAAAAGGAAGAGCAGAAGAGTAGTTAAGTACAAAGGGAGAACCACGGGTGATTTACTGTAGAATTAGTTTGGCTCTTACTGGTTTTCATTGTGCATTTGCGTCAAAAGACCAGTGGGGTGGGTAGATGAATAAAAGGCAGTGGAGTCAGAAGGGGGTGGGTGGGAGGGGAATAGAGAATGTTGGGTTTCCATTTGCTCTTACTTCTCTCGGTCTTGATACATGCATGCATGGTAGTTAGCTGTGAGCAAAGTAGTAAATTATGAGTGTCATAGTTTATTGTAATTTATATCTATTGTTTTAGTATCCAAAACATTGTTTGTTGGCTTTGACTATTTTTTTAATTTTCTTTAAATATTTCCGTAGTTTTCTGGCGGGAGTTCAGACGCAGTTTTTCCAGTGAAAACAGACATTTTTCCAGCAGTTCTTCCTGGGTTGGCTGAATACAGCTAATGATTTATCTTTAGTGCAGGGTCTCTAGGAATTTGAATGTCACAGATGTCTATAGTAGTTGCAGGGATGGTAAGAAGCTTTTAATCAGGTAGAAATCTAGTGTAATCTAATGTTTAGTTAGTTTTTTTTTGTCATGCTAGTATCTTGCCTGTTCCACACCTCTTACCCAGTCTAGAAAATGCATGATTAAGTAGTATGTATAGTGATGTGCTTTTAAAGGGTGGGTCATGAACAACCCCGTTTTCTTTCTGTTACTTGTCCTGGTATGTTGAATAGTTGGTTGCAATCTAAATTACCTACTTTGAATCGAGTGTGCTTTTCAAATTACTATTTCCTCATTCTAGAGACTGTTGTGTGCAAAATAGAAATGCCCCGTTTCCCTCTGGTTTTCATGCAATTAGAAGTTACTTTATTACTAGTATCTAATATTGCTTTATGCAGATGTTGTTATCACTTGCACACTCAGAATTTGGAAGTTGGCTGTGGTTTTTCTTTCAAGACCTGCAGTTCAGTTAATTCTGAGAATTCACATGCATTTCTTCTGCGCATAGCAGAAGTGTAATGGTTACATCTGAAGCTGCAGTTAAACTAGATAAAAGCCTACAGTAGAGTTTAGGATGGCAGGAGTGTGGTGGTGGCAAGTTTGTTGTTGTGTTTCTGGGGTTTTGGGAGGGCTTTCTTTTTGTGTGATGGTTTTGTTTCCTTGCTTGTTTTCTCCCACTGGTTGAACTAGTTTAAATACAGCTTATTTGAGTAATGAAGCTGACATGGATGCAGGATCTAGAGCTAGAGCAAGGCTGTTAGTTAACTGGACCATGCAGATTTTCCAAAAGGAAGACAGGCATGATTACATGTTGGAGGAATAACAGGCATTTTGACACATCTGCGCTAAGGCTGATGAGGAAAACAAGGTTGGAGGAAGGACAAGTGGAAAAGGAAATAATTCTGAATGCTTTTCTACCCTCAGAAATGTTCCAGCCCCAGCCGTACTTTCATGTGTTTCATTTATGCAGTGGGCATGTGAGAGAGCAGATCTCTTGTGAAGCAGCACTTCCTGTGTTAGCTGCTGCTCTGCTCTGGTTTTGACCCAGCTGGCACGTAGCTGGTGCTTTCTGTGCTGTCATCAGCGTGCTTTCCTGATACCAGGCAAAAGCTGTCTTCTGCATATCTTTGTTCCAGATTTCCTTTGACCCCTTTATCTGATCAGTTACAGCGGATGTTCATCAGTTAAGGAGCACTATTATTTTGTAAATTTTGGGCAGCAGGTAGTGCTTCTCCCCTTAGAGGTCAGTGTGCTTTCATTTCATTGTTATTTGGTCAGACTTAGAATAAAGCCTGACGTGCCATCTCATCCCACCCCATATTTGCACTTCTGTTAATCAGGCATGATTTTTCAGTGAAATTGCTTGAACTTAATTCTTCTTTTTACATTGTTGAATATTCTGGAAATTTGAAGTAATTGTTTTGCTGATACAGTCAACAAATACCTGTTGTTTTCTTTGGAAGGTTCTTCAATAGTAAAGTGCTGTTGTTAATTAGGCTTTTTACTTTGGTTGCCAAAGAGCTGGTATGCAGAATTTGAAGTATTCAAGTGTTATTGCAAGATTCTTGTGCACACTGTAAATTGGGGTTTTATCTTCATACTCTATCTTAACTCAGGTCAGTTGTACTTCACGTGGTGCAGTCATCATGACCCAGTGCATGAGATTCTACTGACTATCATCAGCCTGAGACCATAAGATCATAGAACTTGGAAGGGATCTCTGGAAATGGTCTACTCCAACCTCATGCTTACAGCAGGATCTTATTGGTTAGATCATGTTTCTCAGGGACTTTGCCGGTCAAGTGTTGAACATCCCCAGGGATGGGGTTTCTGTAATCTCACTGGGTAACGTTCCCAGTGCTTTACCACTTCCATCAAAGAATATTTTTCCCTATCCTCCAGTTGAAATTTTCTCTTTCTGCAGCTTATGATGATGACATTCACTGTGGAAATCTGATGGCCTTTAGGGAGTCCTAGAAGTGTGGCATAGCTAAAAATGGCTTTTGGTCAGTAATAACTAACATTTTCACCTCTTGCTGTATTTTTCTACTGAATCCTATTTTTTTTTATGCTCTTTATATCACTGAAAATAGAGTGATTTAAGGATTTGAAAAGGCCAGCTTCCCTTTTTATTTTTCTACTAAAGCGTAACAGGCTAAGTGCAAACATGGAAGTATGTTATTTGCTGAGGGACAGCATGTTACTATTAGGACCCCTTGTGATCAGAGCGCTTATCAAAACAATGAACTGAGAACACGAGTGATAGGAAGAGATAATGTTGCTTGCTTCCTGTTGATGTCATTCACTAGTCCAGCTTTTTCCTTGAGGCAGGCAACTTTATTGTTTGTTCAGGAATTCATTCAATATCTGTCTTTTGGCCTGATAGACGTGGTTTTTCTTTTATGCGCAGCTTAGGCTTTCTGTATGGGAAGTGCATTTCACACTTTTAAAGGATTATTAAGCTTCTCCAGCATCTAATTATTGCAAGACAACTAATTAAAATGTCCTCTCTGTCTGAGACTAAACTGTTCAGATCAAGCATGTTCAACATAACCCCACCTATGCCGTTGCAAAAAAGAATGAAAAGTTATGATAGAGGACATGGAGAAGCAGCTAAAAGAGCTGAGTATATTTTGCCCCATATACCAAAGGCTGATGGGGAATAATACAATCTGGAGATAAAACCATGGAGGCAGAACATCTGTTTAAGCTAATGAATATATCTGATGCAACAAAAGTAGATACTGAATAAATAGGCTAGAAATTCTAGAAACTTCTTCCTAATAGTTTAGAAACAACCCTCCCAACAAGAATAGAGTACGAATTTCTGGTAAGATTTCGCCTATTCTCCTGTCAGCCTGTAGGGTGTAGTCAGTCTCCTGCTAGAAAAGTTCCAGTAAGTATCTTTGAGAACATCCTCCTTTATTTGGGGAATAATTCCAGCTCCAAGTCTCGCAGTTAGGAGTAAACCATTGTCCATAAATTGCAAAATACCTATAGCCTGGGAAGCGGGAGCACTGCTCTACTGGGTTGTGTGTATTTCAGTTGCAGTCAATAGGGCCTTGGAAAGGCAGACATTCTTTTGTCCTATGAGCTTAATACAACTAGTATCACTAAAGCACCCATCACTGTTCTGCTTTATCCATGTGATTATTGTTGATCCAGTCCTTTGCTTCCAGATCTTCCAAATCTTGCAGTGTAAATAATGTCTGTATCCACTACTTCAAAGGCTCTTGGGTTTTGTTTTTCTGCATCCAGAGTTAACTAGTCAGTCGTCATTCCCACTGCTAAGATTTCTGTACGTATTCTGCATGCTTTTTCTTGCAGAATTGTTTGCAGGGATTAGCCCATGAAAAAGGACTGAACAGGAACTACCAAAGTCTGTATCAGGAGATGATGATGACCCTAAGATTCCTGTAGTAGTTTACTGCAAGAATTATTGTTCTACCGTTTTTGAACAACCCTAACTAACCCTATTTCACTGGGATAAGTGCTGAAGAAGTCTGACAGCAGAGTAAGCTAAAGCCTTTGGGAGAATCATACATTTTCTTCCACGTAAGTTGATGCTTTAGACATGGCAGCAAAATTCATATATTCCCATCCAAGCTACTGATGGCAAATGCAGACCACCTAAACCTGGACATTTGCCTGCTCTTTATCTTCTGTCTTGGAGGGTGGAAAGTCTTTGTGCCTCTTCATGCCTTAAATGTTCCACTTGATCTAGTAAAATTTTTTGTTGGAATAATTTGTCTACGTACTGTTCCTTTGTCATGCGTTTCATGGCAAACAACACAGCAGTAACATCCTCAAGACAGGAGCCAGGCTGGGTTTTTCTGTTACTTCCTCCTGTTAAGTCATGGTTCTCTGGAACTGCCTGATTGACTGCAGTTACTCTAACTTGGTTTTCCTTACTGGGTTTTATTTTGCTTGCTGGTATGATTTATGAGTTTATTAATGTTCATGGAATTTGAGTCTGGTGTGGTTTTGTTTGGTTAAGTGGAATCAGCCAGCTTTAGGTCTTCAGTCTGGTGAAAGATCATTAAATCTTCTTTTTGGGAGTCTTGTCAGTAATATGCTGCTTAATTCTCCAAGAGTAAAACGTGTGTTTATTCATTTATACCAGAAGAAATCAGAAGCAGCAGGTGGAACCAAGCATGACTATGCTAATTGTAATCTAGTCAGGGCAGTTTTGTTACTCAAGTTTCTCTCCTCTTCCCAGTATTCAAACCTTTTGAAGTCAACATAATCATCCCTAAAGCAAAGTTCATAGGTATAAAACATCTGAAAGTAATTGTCAGTGAGTAGTACTTGAGATAAGCTGCTCTTCTGCCAGACTTGTCTATTTGTCTGAGCACGCATGTGCGTGAGGAAGGAAGCTCTCTAGTCAGTACATCATCATCGAATCCCTGATGAAGCTTCATTAGTTACTGAAGACCTCTAGTGTTGAAGAATTTAGGACCACCTGTCAGTCTTTCAGGGCTGTCTGTGACAGAGCAATATTGGCAGTGTACATCCTAGTACCTGTTCTTAATACTGTGTAGCATAGTTGTGTATAAGGGAATCTTGAGGCCTTTTTGCAGGAATTGTCTTCCAGCTACAAAGGTTTCTGTTCCTGGGATCTTGCAGTCTGATACTAATGGAGTGAGTGGCTCTTAATCCTAAGCTCTGCCTTGTGTGGGTTTTCTGTGTACCCCTTGAAGCAGTTCATCTTTAATGATGGTTCTGTCTGCTAGGAGGGGGAAAGACAAACCAGTCATGCACTGGTCTTGCCACGTTTCCTGCTGTCATGCTGAGTTCCCCCTGCCTCTGTACAGGACAGGAGAAGCTGCTTCATCCACGCACCTTGGATGTTCTCGCAATATTATGTAAGATTTTCTAGCTTAGTATTAGTTTGAATGCCCCGATTCTTGTGGGGAAGGCTTGTATGCAGGGGTTCAACTAAACTTTGGTTTGTGTGGCCCGCTGTCCACCTCTGGAGTCAGTATTGGTGAAGGATCGATTCTTCTGCCTCCACTGGGGGAGGCAGGGGTGGGAGTGCATGAGCTGAGAAACATGGCTGGCCAAAACAGCCTTGCCTCACCCCATGGGGTTTACACATCTCAGGAATGGAATTAAATGGGCATGGTCTTTTTGAAAGAATCTCAGTTCCTGAATGTAAGTAGATGTTTCACTTAATCTAGTAAAAATTTTGTTAAATCATGTAACTCATTTGTTTTAATTAAATAGTCTTGTCTATAATTTTAACAGTCAGCTTGCTAGTACTTTAGAATTAATTGGTAGCCATAGGTATAAATAATGAGTCATTGCAAATTCACAGTGTTTGTTGTGGTGAAATTAGGTCTCTACTTCTGTAGCTTGACATCTTCAAGGACAGTTCAATCAGTGCTGTTGTTATTGTCTTTCAGGCACTTGAGCTAAACCAGACATGTTACAAAGTAGGCTATTACGTATGGATTCAAAAACTATATTGGAAATGTATAGTATTTTAAACTTAATTTACAAGATACTAAATCTTCTTTATCACTTAAAATTATGAGAGTTAAATGTGATGGTCTGAGTATGCAGTCAGTTGTAGAACTGAGCTCAGTCCTGTCTATGATTCTTGCTTTTTTCCCCGTCTGAGTTACAGGATGTTTTTTTGACCTTTTGAAGAGCTTGCATGTCCTGCCTGTTAGTATTTAAGATTAATTATCCTTTTCACAGGTAGAGAGATGTTGTTTTGAGGAATACAAGTGAGAGAGACTCTTTCCAGAAATATGTGACCTCTTGATGGCCGCTTATGAGCAAGAGGTTTGTATTGGAAGAGGTGAATTCTGGTTTAGTCTGTCTTTCATGGCTCCAGATGTGATTGAAAGAAAAAGTACCTTTTGCTCCCAGTTACTGCTTCCTCTGAACTTGTTAGGCTTTTAACATTTAATGCAAAATAGCACAGTAACAGACCAGAAAAGATGCACAAACAGGGTATTGGGCTAGTTTGTATCATTTTTAGATGCTTTTTAAAACCTAGAGTAATTTAAAGTATTCTTACAAAAAGGACTTCAGGCAGAGAAGAAATGCTGTTTACTGTAAAATCATAGGATGGTTAGGGTTGGAAGGGAGGAAGGCACCTTAAAGGCCAAAATGAGGCATTGTTTTGCAATTTTGTGTGGCATAATCTAGCACTCTAAATTTTCTGACTCATCTAAAAGGCTTGGTTCTGAAGGAAGCAGGAATAGCAGAAATCTGTTTGAAACCAGCGAGTAGGGAGTGAGAGGGAAACCATCTCTGCTCAGCCTTCAACTGCAGGAAGGCTGCCCTTTTCTTTTTGTGACTTCAGCCTATACCTTTTCCAGTAAAGGAGATTAAGAGTTGTTCTTAGGTTGAAGGAAGGAATTTGTTGTTTCTGTTTTTTTAGTTTTTGCTTTTTTTTCTGGTGCTGAGAGAAATCTTCAATGTATACATTTGATTTAATTAAATGTTTCTTACCTTCAGCTACATACACAGCTTCTGCGACAAGTACTGAGATTGAGCTATCGGTACAAGCTTGTTTGTACGTTAGTGCTCCTGTGTCTGAATTGAACTTAGTACTCCTTGCTCTGTTCTCAGATTTAAGCTGACACTATTAGGATCATAGAAGTCTTTTTCGTCAGTGTGTACCAGCCAATTCAAAAATGTATGAAGTCAGAAGAAGAAAATGACCAACTTCGTTCTGAAAGATTGAATTTGGATTTGAAACAGTTTTAAAAGCTGAATTGCAATAAGACCTGAAAATCCTACTGGGATTTTTCCCAGCTTGATACTTGATTAAAAAAAAATAAATCTCAGGTTCACATAGTTCTCCTGCTGAATTGATCTGTTTGTTAGCGAAAGTACCTGCCTTGTGACTTTTCCTACCTTCCTCTCGCTCTGTCCAAAGTGTGCTCTGATGCTGAGGGCAGAGGTGGTAGCTGCAGTGTTAGCTTTCTGAATTCTCTTTTCTGGAAATTCTCTGGAAGTTCTCTCATGACCTTGTCTCTCATGCGCTTACTTGCTGCCTGCTAATTGGGCATCAGTTCATTTCCCATAACCTGCTTAGCTGCTTTTAGCAGCTGCTGCCTGCTGCTGTCCTGATCTGTCGCTGATCAGTACTTTAAAGGTCAAAAAACCCTTTCAACTTAGAAAATGATCCAGCACATTGTATCATTTTTAATAAAGTACAAATTTACAAAAAAGCAGGAATATTACCTAAAACAATATGTTCCTTGTATTTCTGTTTTATCAGCTCAGCTATCCAGACTCAGTAAGGATCTGTGTGTAGGTTACAGAGCACTGTAACAGGTCTTGCAGTCATAAATGCAATTAATGCATCTAAGTGATGCCACACTGGAAGCTGTTAGTGCTGTACTGCCATCTGATATGGCCATGGGGAGACAGGGAAGCTCTTCTGTGAACCCAGGGGAATAAATACCTGGCTTGCTGGCTTGCCTGAGGTTTTTGCAGCTATTGCAGTGGACTTGGCTTAAAGCTGCTTTGGGTACATTAATGTGAAAACACAGCCTCTTGTGTGGCTGCAGTTTAGATGTAACTGTTGGGACATGCAGCTTCCAGTGTACACACGGGTGGTGTTTGAACATGGCTGTTGAGAACTAAGGCAGTTACCGAGGAATAAATGTTTTATGAGTCTTAGTTTTATACAAGCAGCACAAGCTATGTGGGTAGTATCTGTGCAAGTGGCATTTCAAGTTAATTCCACCAGAGAGACTCCAAAAATAAACTCCGTGGTAGCAAATGATAGTTGAGGTGTTACAAAAGGGACTGGAATGAAAAAATGACAGAATCTTGTTTCTGAGTGAGTTTCAAAGCACAGAAGAGTAAATATTTGCAGATTCCTCAAAGTGCATGAGGAAGCAAGGATCGGTAGTGCGGAAGATAGGCTAAAGAGGTGGGGGGAGAAAGTCCTGAAGACGAAATGGAAGTTTTATGGAACAGGTAGCCTTGTTTGTATTTTCAAGTATTTCTGTATGTCATTAGTGTGTGTATGTGTATGCATTAATTTATTCACATATCCTCTAGTTACTTATACTATAATGGGAACAGAGATTTTCCCAAGGAATTCCAGCTTTATAAACCTGTTACAATCCTTGTGTTGGTTTAAAGATGGAGCAAGAGGCTGTGTTAGAGGTAGTTGTTGTTAGGTTGGCTGTAGAGCCAGGTGGGGTCTGTTGATCACTTTTACTCAGGCTGAAAGACTTATTTTTGCATGCTTCACAAAGTCAGAGAAATTACCTTACCTAACTTAGAATCAGTTAGTGCTGTGGCTTAATGCAGAGGCTGCTGAGAGTGCCTTCATTGACTACCCATCCTTAGAAATACTTGAAGGCAGAACCTCCCCAGGGACCCTCTCAGGATGCTTCAGAGCTGGCCCTCACCTGGGTGGCACCTAAACTAGTCTGGGATTGGGTGAATAAAGCGCAGCACGTGGGTTTGGGTGTTGTATCCTGGCAGGATGCTGGCACTGGGATGGGGCATGTGGTAAGCATGGTGTTTGCATCTCAGCTGTGGAGTGGAGGTGATGCTTAGCTGTGCTGGGAGACCTCTGCTGAGAGCTGTTATGCCTGCACTCCTCCAGGGCACCGTGGACATCTAAATACCAGTATCAGTTCTTCAAATATGTTGGATGTTAGAGATCTGTTTGTGCCAGACTGAAAACCGGCTGTTTTAAAATCTCAAAGAGACTTCAGTGGGAGGGTAGAGTAATACTTAAGAGCTTTTGACAGACCCATGCTGTTTTGCTTAGATACTTCTTTGCAGTTCAGCCATAGTTTTTGCTATTAAAAGTAAATGTTTTGCCTTTAAGTAGTAACCCTCATTTTATTTCATGGGCAGCGAAGCAGAAGCTCGGTTGCAGAGATACTGACTTACAGTTGAGTTTTCTTTCCCTACAAAGTACAGCTTACCTTCATGTTGAGGACTAGTGTTTTAAAGGAAAACTGTGTCTGTCTCCTCTGGACTTGAACGGTGATTTATTTTTTTCCTGACACAGAAGAGTCAATATTTGCATATTCTAGAGTTATTTTTGCACTTTCCTCAAATTACATGAGGAAACAAGGATCAGTAGTGTGGAAAACAGGCTAAAGAGGTGGGGAGAGAAAGTCCTGAAGAAGAAATGGACCTGCCTTGTTAGCAGATCCTGGAGAGCTGATGCCACCTTACTGCACATTAATTGTAAATACAAAAGTGGTCAATTGCTTTAACGTAAGTGGTCCTATCTATAGTGTCTGAATGTGCAGACACTCTGAGATTCACCCCTAGTTTATTTTTGTCCTTTCAGGGATTATTCGCATTCTAGGTTTAATTTCGAAGTTGAAGCATGAAAATTCATTTTGGGAAGGTTTGGCTTTTGATTTTTTACAATTCTATTTTGAAACCTTATATGGAGGGAGAAAGGTAATCTATGGGCTGTGCTTCTGTGTTGCTGAATTATAAGTTCAGTGTGAAGAGCTGGGTGACTGGGTTGTTGTGCTCTAGATTTACTTTTTCTGTTTATGTAGGTCACCACTGCTGTTCCAGAATTTATGTTGGCGTCTTGGATTTCAGGATTTTTTTTCCTTTTGATAAGTTTCTAAAAAGCTGCAGTTTTTCTGAAGAATGTGAGGAATGTGATACTCAGGTGACCATCATTAGGAGATCATCTTTAGGAAAAGTAGAACAGTGACTGTGAAGTTGAATTTCTGTTCATTTTGGAGCTTTTATTACTCTGTGCAAACCCTTTTGTCTCCTGTAAACTCTTTGCTCCTGCCTTACTTGTTGGTACTTGGTCATTTGCACAGGTCAGGAGAATAGGAAGAGTTTATAGCAGTCAGCCTCTTCCCAGTATGAAATGTTAATCCTTGTTCACTGGACAAACACGCACCTTGGATGGCTTAAAAATCTATTTTCTGCCTTTCAGCGTTAATCCGGCACTGAGCTGGATTAGTGATACCGTGTGCTGATAACAATGGGTGCGAGAGCTCAGCACGCACAGCAGTGGCTGTGGCTGTGGGTGCAGGGGCACCTCAAGGTCTCTTGGCAAGCAGGGCCTTCGCTCATGTGTCCACTGTGTCAGTATGACCCAGCTGCCAAATGGGGTGGGAGAGGAGAGACCGTGTAAGAGGAATTACTGAACACTTGGTGCTCTTGTCTTTCTCCTTGTTGTCACAGTGTGCTGCCAGGATCTGCAGTTTTGGAATAGCATAGAATCATAGAATGGTTTGGGTTGGAAGGGACTTTAAAGGTCACCCAGTTCCAACCCCCTGCCATGGGCAGGGACACCTTCCACTAGAGCAGGTTGCTCCAAGCCCCATCCAGCCTGGCCTTGAGCACTGCCAGGGACGGGGCCTCCACAGCTTCTCTGGCCAAACCGTGCACCACCCTCAGGGTGAAGAATAATTTTGGACGGGCTTCTCATATAATTTATATGAGAAGCAAATTGTGCTCCATCATCCTCGGCTGTTGGTGCAGGTGCCAAAGGAAGATAGCCACGGTATCGTAAATGCAGACTGTGTGTGCTGCAGCATTGGTAGGTTTTAGTGGTGTGGAGAACTGTGCCTCAGACACATCCAGACAAGTCAGTCTCATTTCTCTGGTGCATTGTGCACTGATGAAGAGCCACAGAACTTTATTCCCCCTTCAGTGGGTGTTCCACCTCTCCTGCAGCTGGAAGCATTTGTCAGGGTCTGGGTGGTGGGGTGTTGTGCACCAAGACTCTTGCTTATCTGGGACCTCCTCTGACATCTCAGGGCATCAGGACCTGGGGTCAGTATGACAGTTGCTTGTCATTAGGAAAGTCCTGAGCTGCAAGAGCTGAAGCTTATATCCCGATTTATCTCCACACCTCTGTGCTGTGCAGGGGAATGTTTAAAACCGCTCTTCAGGCCATTTAGTGAGGAGGACAATGTTCCCAAAAGGAAACACTGGATCCCAATTTAAGCACAAAAACATAAGACATAAGAGTGGTGGCTTTTTATCTTGACTAGCTCTACTATCTTTTTTACCTCCCCTTGTATTTGAACCTGTTGGCATACTGGGTCTGGTGCATAGTAAAGTTCCGATATGGCAGAGTTATTGAGAAACAATATGCATTCAAACAACCCATTTTCTCCAGTATTTTGAACATCTTTTCTGACTGCTAACCTGTGGCATTGTCCCTAAACATATGGAAAGTGCACTGGAAAGATTAGGGGCGGTTGTTTGTTTATTCCTGGTTGCACTACCTTTAGCAGCCCTGCCTGTAAACTTTTGTGCTCGACTGTATTTGTTTGCCACCTGGAGAAACAGAAAAGTTGGAATTAATCCTTTTTTAGGCTGTAAATTCTGTGATGTTTTCAAAGGACTTGTGTGTGTGTGTATGCGTGTGAGCTCTCTCAGGAAGTGGGACACGGTAGGAAATTAAAACCCAGATTCCGTGACCTTTTTAGCCAAGAGCTTCTCATGGAATTAGTCCTGCTCTAAGCTAAATTAATTTTTCCGAAGGATTTGTGTTCTTTGCATGCACAGCTGTCTGGATTTTCCCTCTCCTGACCCAAGCAGCATACGGAGCAGTGGCTCGCTGGAGCCATGGCAGTGATAGCAGTGCAGGATGGATGGCCTTGTAGCAGCAGGGACATACAGGCAGGTGCAGAGCATGGACTGGCAGGGTCAGCTTGCTTGGGTTTGGTTCCTGCTTAAGGTTTGGCTGTTTTATAGCAACACTGAAGCATCTGAGCCAGTGGGCAGAAGCTGCCAGGTCGCTGTTTGTTCACAGCAAGACTCCAACAGTTCAATTCCATCTCTGGGCCTCAGTTTTCCATTCTAGTGCTGTTAATGATAGCAGCTTGTTCTCTTGTGAAGTGTTTGGAGAGATCTTGTGTTGATAGCATTAGAGTAGGCAGTGATACATGTTCTGTTCTTGTACATTTAAAGTCCTCTGAACTAGTCTGTGTTGGGAGAAGTGAGTCTCATCTCAGCCTTGTATGGGGATTTGCTGTTAGCCATCATGAGACCGAGACTATTGAAGTAAGTCATCTTGTGTGGGCTGGATTTGGGCATGCAGCTCAGCTAGGAAGGACTAATTTGTTACAAATACTCCACCAAGGCTGTTCCCACATACCAGTCAGGCCTTTCAAATCAATTAATGTATTGAAATTTTGCTTGTGATAAGTAACCTCAGCACATTAATACTGAAGTTAAACTGATATTTTCACTGGGGTTTTCAGGTTGGTACCCTGAGAATTGAAAACCAAAGACTGTCATGTCCTACCAATGATAATGTGTTCACAGAGAAATGGGGGACAGCAGTGCACTTGCTGGGCATGTGCTTCCTAAAACACAGGGGCAGCCAGTGTGTTTTGCTGCTCTTCTTCCATTCCTGTGCAGTTAGCTTCCCATTGCAATCCTGCTGCTTGGAGGAGAGTAGTTTGAAACTTCTAGCACAGTCAGGCTCAGGAGATACTTAACTGCAGTATGAAAGCTTTGGACTAGGAGTCACTAACACTGGGTTATCCTTTATATCTTTCAGTGCTGTATCTCACTTGGTTTGGGGTTTGGGTTGAGTGTTTTACTTCTTTTTCCTTTTGCCTTGTATATGTTTATCTGAACTGTCTGTGTCTTCCTGCTGGTCCGAACTCCGAGAGTTGCCTTCCTTTAACTTGACCTCCGTTCTTCAGCAACAACAGTCTTGGTTTATCTTTCTTGTGCTGCTGACATTCTTGCCCATGGACTCACAGAGCTGTTTGTTGGAAAGTACCTCTGGAGGTCACTGTCATTTGGCCACTTCCAGTGTGAAGCAGGACAGTTGCCAGAATTAGCTTGAGTCCATCATGGCTTCATCCAGCTGAGCCTGAGACCTCTAGCACCTACCCTGAAGGTGAAAGTACAAGGTGTGTGGTCTGGGGCTTCTGATCTTAGTGTTGAGTGACACAACTATCCCTGAGGAAAAACTTCCCTTGCTGGTTTCACCACTTGGATAACAAGGATTATGCCCAGCACTTGGGAAGGATTGTTGTACAGAGGGTTTCATCATAGCTGAGGGAGTAGTGCTGTGCGTTTCTGGCACAACGACAAGAGAGCTGTTAAGTTCCTCTGGCATGGTGCATGCAGGTTATTTCCCATTTGACAAAAGGTGGAACGGTTTTTGCTCTGGGTTTGATACTACTGTATAGCTGTTCAGTAATGCTTGATCCAACTCATACATAGCAAAGGGACCGCATCCCTTTTCCTGTTACTAAACTTTCATAGTTAAAGTATTCAGCATGGTAGAAAACTGTAATTTATGGCTGTTAGGTTGAAAGTAAATTTTTTTGTTCTTGCTTCTGAAGATAAGGGAAAACCTGTGTTCATCACTACAGTTAACAGAAACGCAAGCACTGAATGTGATACATAGAAGATAATGAACCACTCGGTGAGAAACTACTTGACAGTCCCTAACCACTTAAATGAGTTGGCTTGTCTCTTGTACCCTACTTAGTTTGAATGGATACAGCTCATCTGTTGTCTTCGATCTTGTTTTTTCCTCCTCTACAGTAGAAAAACCCAAATCACAGTCATATGTTTGCTGCTCCCACTCTGAGTTTCTTTGGCTCCTTATTTTTGCAATGGATCTGCTATTTTGGGCTGATGGGCTGCGAATTTGGGGGTAGAGAACTTTTACTTGCGTTTTTGAAGCCTTGATTGTGTATGACTTCATGGCAGTCCAAGTGAGACTTGATGCAGATACAAAGCTTCTGGCAGCAAGTTGTTTTCAAATGATAACTCTTTCTCAGTGTAAATAGCCTCTTACTGTCTAGAGACAGTTGATGAAAACTGTATCTTCTTCCTTTGAATTCAGAGTGGATTTTGTGTTTGCAAATTTTTAGATTTTATTCTTGAATTCACTTTTTACATCCATCTTTGCTGTTCATGTTGCCTTTTGAGCAGTTTCATTTTGGTCCTTATAAAATACATCCAGGCCAAAAAATAACCATGCTGTTGGTAGAGCAGGGTGCAGTTACAGAGTTAGAGTGTGTTTTGCTGCTAGCAAATCCAACCTAAGTCTCCCATAAAGTCATTTGAAGTCTCACTTGAAACACAGGCAGGTAGCCCTATGGGGGCTGTTTCAGCTATGATGTCTGAACTCTCTCTGCTTTTCTTTCCAGCTTGAGTTCATTCCTGGCCAGTTTTGGATAATTATTCTGCTAACAATTGTCCTCCTAAATTTGTTTGTGTCCTGCCTTTTGTATCCCATTACCTTTATTGTTATACAGAGGGCAGTCATATTTCTTCTCAAATTTTCTTTTCTGAACTAAAGAAGCAGAGATTTATGTTTTTTCTTTTTGTCTGGACTTGCGTTTCCTTTTGGTCTGTCAAGAAGTTCAGTTTCATCAAATGTGACCTTGGATTTTACATTTATGCTTTAATGTTTCCCAGATTGCTGGAAGATCTGGCCCTATTGTGTAGAAAGCCTCAGGAATCTCCAGACTGCACTTTGTCACATCGTTCTGGGAAATGAAAATGTCTTGTTAGCAAAATGCTCAGCTGAATCCAGAGGGATTCTTGGCCCCATCTGCACTTGAAGGTTATTTTTTGTGAGGAAGGAATGTGTGTTATTTTTATGTTATTTTAATGCAGATTTGCATTTCCCAGAAACATAAGGAAGCCCAGCCAAAATTATCATTTACCTCTGAAATGGCTTTTTATTAAAGACAGAACGTCCTTTGATCATCCTCGATCCTGAAAAGGGAGAGTGTTTAGCACCTGAAGAACCTGCAGTGTCTGAGCGCAACCAGCTTTGCCCTGTCTGCATGGCACCAGCAGTAGAGCGATGCTCAACTTCTTTCTCAGCAAGGAGAACTCCTGAATCATATTGGTGAAACCTAGAGATGATCGGACTAAATTCCCCTTTCATGCCTGTGTGTGAATACAGTTTGCAGCCCAATGGCTGTAAAAGATGTACATTCTTTTAGGAGGCTTTAATAATTTGGTGCAAGTGTGGTATTTTCTACT
Organism: Pezoporus wallicus; assembly: GCF_028554395.1. Lineage (NCBI taxonomy): Eukaryota > Metazoa > Chordata > Aves > Psittaciformes > Psittacidae > Pezoporus > Pezoporus wallicus. Next base: position 1,151,322 of record NW_026640647.1, read on the forward strand.
GAAGCCTAAGGAGAGCACTGTTGGGTATTTGCTGCGCTTAACCAGCCTTTGTGATGGAAGTCTCCACATCCAAGCCACAGAAGTTTGCCACAGCAAGGATGAGACACAGCAGCCCTGAAGAGTGCTTGTAATGGTTTGTTCCTGTAATTCCTGTGCTGAGCCAGGGGTTGAGAGAAGGCAGGGGCAGCCTGGGAGGAGCTGCCTGTGTTGTGTGGAGAAGAAGGGCCATAGGGGTGAGTGAGCTCAGGCAGGGATGGCTGATTCTGCATCCGGAGCAAAGCCCATGCTGACATGCTGTATTGTTGTCACTGGGTTTGGGTTTGTCTTTTTCAGAAGCTTTAAACTAAAAACATCTTCATAAGAGGAGCAGAATTGCTCCAAGCCTGTCCTCTGCAGTGCTTGGTCTGGGACATGATGTCAGGGTTGCTGCAGTTAAAGGTGATGCGGCTGCTTTCAGGTCATTGCTGAGGTAGAGCCCAGGGCACAGCCTTTGAAGCCAGTCAGGTTTGGGAGCTTCCTGGGGGACACTGAGCCTCATGAGGAGGGATGGAGACCTGCGGATCTTGCCCAGCAGGTCTCACACTCGCTGCGCATGGCTGGTAAGCCTGAGGAGCCCCAGAGTGCAAGCTGGAAAGGAGCTGCAGGAGGTTGTGGATACCGGAGTAAGGAGAGTGTTCTGTGTCCCCCGTGTGTATCCATCCCGGCCTTTGTGCCTCCATCTCCTTTTGCTTCAGTCCCTCTTTGCATCAGTGAACATTTAAGGTGTAAAGAACACTAAGCAGTTCTTTGGCTTGGGTTTACAGGAGGCGCAGATGTTGGCTCATCTGTGGCCCTGTGAAAATATGCCAGTGTTTCTGCAGAAATCTGTGGGAGGCTTGTTTGTGGGCCATGATTCTTGGTTTGTTTCTCATCCTTGTTGTAGAAGGTCAATGCAGCATCAGTTTTCTCCTTTATCTCTGTTACTTGGCTCGTACCAGCGACAGAACTTTACAGGCTCGACAAGTAGTGCAGCATTTGGAAAGCTGACTGGAAATGACTGTGAAATGGTGCCTAGAAGTGGCTGTATCTGTTTATGAAAGACGCTAATGTGGGATGCTTAAAACCATCTCTTTTTGTCAGTCTGGGTTCTTAAAACTTGCAGAGTTGTTACAGCCATGTTAAAAATGTGCACAAGACAAAGTTGAGGTAGCGTTTCTTACTAGAGTAATTAATACAGCTGAAAAAAACACTGCTTTGCCTGAGGCTTTACCCGTGTTACTTGATCTAGGAAGAGTCTACTTTTGTCTGCCTCGAAACCTTGCTGTTCTTGCAGCAGCTCATTATGTGATAGAATTGCTTTAAATGGTTTACTTGAAGTAAGCCTCTGCATTAAATGTATGTAAAGAAAATACGTAACATAAAGCAAACCCCGTGCCATTCTTCTCGTCTGCTAACACAGATTTCTTCTAGCATTAGGAGTCTTCTCTGGAAAAACAAACCCACACACAAAAAGAAAAAACAAAACAAAAAACCCTCCAAAAAGCCCAAACCCAGTTTATTTTCTGGAATGAGTTTGTCTCATGAGTTATTTATGCTTTTTTGCATTATGCAAAGTGACACTGTCTTTGTAATTCAATATTCAGTATCATTGGGTAATCAGAGTGAAATCTGGTTTGTTCATACAGCAAGGCTCATACTTTTTACCACAGCAGGGTAAAAATGCACATTTTATGGTTCTGTTACTGTCCTTATGACTTCAACCTTGGAAAGACAGACCTGAAAGCACTGGTAACAAAGCAAGCTGGAACAAATTCTTCTGGTGTTTTACACTATACTGCAAAATGTGGCCAAAATTAACGAGTTCATAAGCACTGGATCAACTCTGGCCATGCTGGAGTTTTCTGGGTTTTCCATCAGTTTTCTTTCTGAGGAAAGAAGCTAAATAAACAGGATCTCATCTCTCTTTGTAGGTGAAGTCTGTGATAAATCTTCTGTTTGCTGCCTACACGGGGGATGTGTCTGCGCTCCGGAGGTAAAAATCGGTGTGGGGTTGGGAATAAGAATGCTGCTTGTTTGGTACCTGCTGTTACTGTTTATGGATATGCATATGCACTGTGTCTGTGTTGGGAACATCTCAGCTGTGCTGGAGGCTGACTGTGTTCACCCAAATGCCAACCAAACAAACCCAACTCAAACCATCACAGAGGTATCCTCATGCTATGCTGCAACCTCATTGCTTTATGTTTCTGGATCACAGTGAAATAAGTTTCCTTAACCATTTTTTTTTTTATAGTCATGGCAGAAAACCCTATCTGTGCTCTCACCTGCTTTATAATTCAGTTCTGAAACTGACACAAAGATTCAGGCATTGTTGTTGTAGAGGTTAGAAAAACTAGCTTTGCTTTTTAAATCTGGAATAGAATCTGGCAACGTTTAAAGTAATGATGGTAAGAGACTAAATGAATGTATTAATTTGGCTACAATATACCTAAATATAGCTAGTGAATGGAAAAACACATATAGTTTAACTCTGCTGTCCCAGAGCACTGTAGTGTGATGAAAGAACCCTGCCAATAGCTTAACTCTGGATTTGGGCTTTTCAGGCCTGGGAGTCTTCCCTGGATTTCCTCAGGTGGCATAAATGTAATTTGCCTTCTATGACTTAGCTTGTCCATGTAAGATTTTAAATCAGATATATTAAGTTTCCTGTAAAGACACTTTATGTTTCTTTCTAACAACTAGAGAACTGAAAGTTAAAGCCAAAGCAGTAAAGGCCCCTTTCCTTATAACTGAAGGTAGGATGGGCTCTTGATACCGTTCATATCCTCTTGCAGTGGAAGTTTCATTGTTGTAGCTTAGGTGTATTGTTCTGTGCTAGTTCTGTAGCTTGTTTTAGTTATGTAAGACTTTTTTTTTTCGTAATATATGTTTGTTTTTCTAGATTTGCTCTGTCAGGAATGGATATGGAACAAAGAGACTATGACTCACGAACAGCCCTGCATGTAGCAGCGGCAGAAGGTAGTGTTTCCTCCGATGTTGTTTGCTATCTGTTGATGGAGTGTAGTCATCTTGCATTAGAGTGTCTTCACTCTATGTGCATACCTGCTTTTAAAAACTTTGTATATACACAGATACACATAGATAAAATATATACACTCACAAGCTTGTTTTTCTTATAGGACATGTGGATGTTGTTAAATTCCTGTTGGAAGCATGCAAAGTGAATCCTTTCCCCAAAGACAGGTGAGTGGTTTTACTGAAATTTTGAGGAAAGACACTAATAGCATCTCTCCGAGATGCTTTAGCACCCCTGAGGAGAACGTGTCTGTCAAGTCAGATTGGAATGTATTCAGAATTACTAGCACAGTATGTAAAGAAGTAGATTGTTGGTGCTTTTGGCTCTGTGCTTAGGTGCTGATCTTGGAAATACTGTGCTCCTTCTTGTAGGTGGAATAACACTCCTATGGATGAAGCTTTACATTTCGGACACCACGATGTGTTTAAAATTCTTCAAGAATATCAGGTCCAATACACGCCATCAGAGGATTCCAACAATGGGAAGGAGAACCGAACGGTTCATAAAAATCTAGATGGCTTACTATAATCATCTTCAGCTAGATCCTAAGAATCAAATCACCTATTTAATTGTGGTATACATAAGTAATGAAGAGCGTGTGTGTTTCTATCTGATAGTGGTATATATTTTACGGAAGTCTCTGTTACTTCAGTGTTATGTTACAGGAGTTTCTATACGCACAGGACAAATCCAATCTCTCTCTAAAGAAACAAAACCAACTAAGAATCTCCCTCCATAATGTGAGCAATATTACCTCATGCTGCATATAATTGATGTATAAAAATATTTAGCTGTTGTTGGCTTTACTGTGCACTACTTAATTTATTTTTGTGTTCTATGTGAACTCTAGTCTGTGGTCAGGATTTTTTCTGCTGAGTTTTTGTTTCCTATAGCCTCTGTTTCCAGTATGGCCAAGGTGAGCCAGAGTGCTGTCAGGTCTGAGCATCAGTGAGGTTTTTCACAAGCTGAGGATGCAGATGTAGATTTAAGCTGGGTGTGTTAAGTAAGGATCTGCACTTACTGCTGGGAAAATAAACCTAAGTAAAAAAGTCCACCTTGTTTACATAATATAAATATCAACAGAGTATATAGATGACAGTTGTCAATGGTCTAGACTTGTTCTTAGGTAGTCTTGTCACGGAATTTGTTTTAAGGTTTTTTGACCAAATAGCGTAGGGGAATGGGACATCAAAGAGTGTTTAGTGAGGTTTTTGTCTTGGAAGAGTTTCTTTCAGTTCCCTTTGTCTCACCTCCCTCCTCGCTCTCCATGTTCAGCTGCTAAAGTACTTCCCTGTCACTGGGGAAAGCGGGTGCTTCCACTCTATGCAGTTGTGTTCCTAGCCAGGTACATTTGCACTACAGCAAGCCTTGGCAAGCTGCAGAACCCCCCAGTGGGCTCATGCGTGCTGTTCTTGGTGCTTGCACCAGGAACCAGAGAGGGGTATGGAAGCATGTGAAAGGCAAAGTACTAAACCAAATATTGCATGTAGATCTGACTTAGTTTAGGCTTGCGATAAGGAACACGGACAGAGTCAACCAGCTTTAAGGAGCATAGAGCCAGTCAAAGAACGAGCAGAGCAGGAGATAAGCCAAATTTTTGGGTATGTTCTCTTCTTGGACTGCCATCAACCAGGGAGCAGGATATTGCACCAGTGGGGTTCCACTGGTGCAGAACATGTTGTTCAGCATCAGGAGCACAAGCAGGTGATGCCTTTTGTGGTGAACGGTGGCACTCCTGCCTTGTCACTGGAGCCAGCTCAGCATGTGCCCCACCATGGGGAAATGTCATTGCAGATACTTGCTATTTGCGGAAGTATGTTACTTGTTCCCTATCCCACGTGCAATTGCTTCTGCTGATACCGTGGCACAGAACCTCTGAAGTGATCAGTCACGGAGGGGTTGGATATTCACAAAACACCACAGGTGTGCACATAGGCAAGAGTTTTAGCACAAGAATTATAGGCAAGAGTCATTTAGCACATGGAAAAGGAGATTGTGTTTGAGAGTTGTGTGTGTGGCTGTTTTTATTCTAGCACATAGTGTACAAGCCAGCAGTAGATCTCAAAGTCAAAATTTTCTGTGTTGAGGCACCAAAATCCTCCTGAAATAATGCCCAAATCCTTTCTGGAATGGCCCAAGCACTTTATAAAGATGATCTGAACCACATTATCGTCCTTTTGCAAACGAGTACACTGAGGCATAGAGAGAAGTAACTTCTCCAGAGTGACCCAGCAGGTCAGCGTGGCTGAGAGTAAATTCTCTCACGTTCCTGTACAGGCTCTGGCTGGTATATGCCATACTGCCTCCTGGCAGGGAAAAGTGCTTGATACTCATCACGAGCAGCGACTGTCCTCATGATGGTGGAATCTTGGAAGAGTCTGAAAGCCTAAGGCCCAACATAGCATTTTGAAGCTGACTGGTATGGTTATCAAACACTTCTCATCAATCTTACTGTTCTTAAACTGGGGTTTTTTGTTTGTTTTTTTTTTCTCCTTCTCTTTTTTGGAGATCAGCTATTTTTCTGAAGGCTTTTAACCCATTCTTTTCACATCCTGTATCACAGCCACCCACTTCTAACCAAGAACTACACAAAACGGCCTCTGGCTCTTTGAGCCACATCAGTCACACAGTAGCACAAGGCCTCTGCCCTACTGGACCCTGAACTAAATCCCAGCATGTTTTCTCTGTCAAATTCAGTGTAGAGGAATATTTTCAGATGGATTCCAGTGAAGTATTCTGTATCTCAGTGCTAATCTGACTTCTTCCATGTTTTATTTCCTATTAAGACATATCCTTTAGCTTCTCAGAAAAATACCTGATTCAGCTTTATTTAACTGAAATTTGCATTGCTTGAACTGGCATTTTTAAAATAGAGGTATATTATAGAATACACGTGTATTAAGAACCAAACCAACCCAAAAGAAGGATTTATACTGAGTTAACATTTAAGGATCATGGCTGTCCCTAAGCTTAATGCTTTCCTGAATCATACTGAGTGCTTTTAGCCAGTCCTTGCTTCAGTGCATTTATGCTGGTTAGTTTTAGTATTTTCTCATTGTGAGAAGATGGATTATTTTGTAACGTCCAATTCAGCAATGCAGCTATCTAGACATGACGTTATATTTATAAATATCAGTAGATGCAGTACATTGGTTTGGCTGTTTAGCATTCATGACACTGACATGTAGATTTTATCGTAAATAGCTTTTGGTTATCTTATCAGTCGCTGACTTCCTTATGCTCCAAAGAGGATTCCCCTACTCCTTTGTTTTTATGTCACGTATGTTTCTTCTGTATCACAACCTAAAATCGTCAAGCTAACTTAATGCTTTGTACTCAGAAATATTGTGATAGTCTTAGCATTAATTAGGCCTCTCTTTGTGAACAAAATGTATTGTACCAGATTTTTTTGCTTCAGAGCTGGACTATCAGTGACTATACTTATTGGCAGTGTACTTCTGGTCATTGTAATTGACTGGGCTGATCTTGACTCTTAGATTCAGTATTGTGGGGAATAGACAGTGATGAATGTATTTCTAGCAGTTTCCCATGAATGAATCTAAACTTGAGCTGTGCTGGTTCTGAAAATGAAAGTTATTTATTTTAAGAAATAAAATCCAGATAGTGTTGCTTTTTACAGCATAATAAATGGAAATACCAAGATGATGGTTGTGGTGGGTTTTACTGGTTTGTCTGTGCGGTTGATGTTGAAATAAAGCCTTCTGTCATGGGGAAGGCTGTCCAGTAAAAACTCCCTTGGCCATTTCTGTTGCACAAAGCTTACAGGAAGTCAGAATGAGTTTATCTGATCTGGTTTTGCTTTGTTTCCCTATGTCCTTTCACTGGTTGCGTTTTGTTAAAGTGATTCTTACATGGATTGGCCCAGCGCCCTCAACAGCTCTACCTTTCTCATTCCTACTCTTCGCCCCTGCTATCCTTCACTGCACCAACTGATTCTTTCCTTTATTATACTTCTGTCTGTGTCGTTAATATAAGAGCGTCACAAGTGTGAGGCACTCGACAGCCCCAGAGAAAAGTGGTGCAGGAGATGGCCAGCTTGGCAGCTCACCAGGTTTAGCTGTAGGTCAGTTATCCTACTGATGAACTCCAGTTAGAAATTCGAGTTTAGTTTATTAAAGTTTGGTTGGGGAGGAAAAATAAGAATAATAAATTATTCCAACAGCCACCTTTCAAGATCCTTGTAATGCAGATGGGCAGAACAGTGCAGTGAATTAAGAGCATCCGTACTGCCTTTGGACTTCAGAGCTCTAACTGTTGCATTGTACAAACAAGTTTAAAATGAGTACATTTTAAACAGTATGAATACAGTAACCTACTGGCAGCCACATCATTGTTGCAACAGAAGTAGCCAAAACACAAGAGAAAGGACAAAAGTGTCAACTGTGACAGTTCCATTTATTTAAAATGGCAAAAGGCTATTCCAGCAGGGGAAAAAAAAAAACATGGGTTTTAGAACTATTGGCTAAGTAAAGACAAAGCCATGAATAAGGCTGTGGCTTTAAACCTCACCAGAAAATTTCACCCTGATTGATAAAATTGAAGTATAATGAAAACAAACTGCTGCATCTAGAACGTGAATACAAGTGTAGCTCAAGAAACAAGTGTTTGATTTTTGTATTACAATAAAGATACACATTCAGCTAGTTACAGAAAGATAAAGGCATTCAGTTAGCATGTGAATATGCTGCAGCACTGTAACCCCTGTACCACAAGGCACCAAAACCAAGTCAGTTTAGCAATGCTTTCCATTTAAATACATACGTTACTGCTCTAGGTCCTTTCACTTTTCTTTCTCTGGAGTGTTGCAGGGGGCACATCAGTCTTCCTGCGCACAACACTAAACTGAACCAGTTGTTTAACATATAAGCAGCAGGTGACCAATCTACCATTTCTGAGTAGTGGAGAAGCAGCTCTGCCACCCCTGAGCCTCACTGGCCACTGCTGCCCTCCCCGGCATGGGGAATAGACAGCAGCAGGGTCTGCCACAGCAGTAGCAACTGTGGCACAGAGGGGCTGAGGTTGGAGGGACTGCTGGACATAATATCTTTTCCATCCCCAAGCTCAAGCAGGACCTGTACCTGAACAGATGGGATCCAGTACCAGGGTTCTGGAGTCCCTCTGCTCAGCTCTGTGCTAGTTAGCAGTCTGGACTAATAGATGCCCTTAGTCCAAGACATCAGCTACTCAAGACAACCTTGCCTCTTAACTGTGAGTTGTTAATTATCTTCAAGCATGCAGAGAAACAAACCTGCTCCTCCTCTGGTGGAAGCACAACTTCATTCTTTAAGTGCTAAGGACTGCATATCCTGCAACCATTACTCCATTTGAATTGAACTTCCTTCACTTTCCTGGGCCTTATCCCTAACTGCAAAACCACTTCAGTATCAAACTTGGTAGGGTCTTGCAGCTATTCAAATCAACAGTTAAATAAATGCCCTGGTTCATAGTGCATCTGAAAATTAAGTTCTATTCCACTTGTTACAACCTAATGGAGCACGTATTATTGTAAAAGATACAAATTCACCAGATCCTCACCTTGGCAGATGAAGCACAGTGAGTAAAAACATACATCAACCCCTTTTGCACTGTAAGAGTAGTTTCTCATTTTGTCTGGTACTGCAAGTGCAAGACAGCAGAACTGAAAATGAAATCTCTCATGAGACACCCCCCCCCCCCCCCAGTCCTATGTTCAGCTCTGGGATCCCCAATACAAGAGGGATGTGGAGCTGTTGGACCAAGTCCAGAGGAGGCCACGGAGGTGCTGCAAGGGCTGGAGCAGCTCTGCTCTGGAGCCAGGCTGAGAGAGATGGGCTGGTTCAGCCTGGAGAAAAGAAGGCTCCTAAGGGGAGACCTTTTCACAGACTTCCAGTACCTAAAGGGGGTCTACAAGGCTATGCTGGAGAGGGACTTTTTACAAGGGCATGTAGTGACAGGACAAGGGGGAATGGCTATAACCTGGAAGAGGGAAGATTTAGGTTCGATATTGGGAAGTAATTCTTTATTGTTACAGTGGTGAGACACCAGAGCCAGTTGTCCAGAGAAGCTGTGGCTGCCCCATTCCTGGCAGTGTTCAAGGCCAGGCTGGACAAGGCTTTGTGCAGCCTGGTCTGGTGGAAGGTGTCCCTGCCTATGGCAGGGGGGTTGGAACTGAGCTTTAAGGTCCCTTCCAACCCAAACCAATCTGGGATTCTATAATGATCTGGCTTACGTTTTTTCAGTATGCCATGCCCTCAGAAAAAGCAAAACCAGGACAAACTCCAGCAGGATGGATTCAGTGTGGCACACACCTGCAGAGTGTTTCTCTTCTCCTTTCTGCGACACAGATGAAAATTCAAAGCTATGAAAGTTCTTCAGACGCAGTTACGCAAAAGGTGCAAGCTCTCTGAACAGAACCTCTGCAAAAGAACTAGCTTTCCTTTGAAGCCTTCTATGTACAGCCAGCTGTTTTACACACTATATTTAACTAATTCCATTACACAAAAAATGCATGTTACTCATCACTCTTGCTGAGGACCTCTCATTCCTATCTTCACTCTGGTACGGTATCTCACTAACTGGAAATACTTTAACAAAGAACTTCTAAACAAAAGAAGTGCATGGAAGGAGGCTACTCAGACTGCTGTTTATATTCCCATTAGTTAAAACTTGCCACTGGACCTTCAGGTGGAGAAACCAAAAAACTGAAGTGAAGCATGTCACCAAGTCATTGGCTGCAAAGCAGGATGCATAAGCTAATCAATGATGTTAATGATGCAGTAAGAAGCTCAACCTTTAACTTGAATACGCTGAACACATCTGCAACAAGAAAAGTAAATGTCAACTAAACTAGCCAAATAAAGCCCTAATGCTCTAGTTTTTGCTAACCACAGAGCACAACCAGGTCTTCACCAAGTAGCACCAGGTTTGCATCTTAGGGTCAAACTACCATGGAGGGAGGAAGCTGGGATTTGGGTTTTTTCTGAAGCACACCCCAAAGGGATGGCTCTGCTCTGTTAACGGCAGTACCTTGCCAGCCTTGGCAAGGCAACAATGCAAGCTGCACACCTTCCTCCAGCTTTCCTCCTCACCCAGACCCCACAAGAAGGACCACAGTGTTACTCCTTCATCCATTCCTTCAGCCCTTCCTGCAAGATACACACTGGTAGTTTTGTTCTCTTGTTCTTCATCCCTATCCCCATCCTCACAAACAAGTGGAAACAACAACTGATAGCAATCCCAGTCTAACTCTGGATTCCCACCTTTTCCTATGCATTTGAAAGGAAAAAAAAAAGGAGAAAGCAAATTCTGGCTGAGCCCTCCTGCAAAAGGCTGGGTTATGATACATACCACAGTGTCAATCTCTGCTGGGCCCACAATCCGGGACACCTCATCAAACTCTTCAGGAGACATGGGGAGCAGATTTTCTGGAGACTGGAGCCTGGAAGGGTGGCTAACAGAAGGAGAAGGGTAAGGACAAACCTTCACTAAAGTGAGGCACACTTGAGCTATCATGTCTAGCTCTGAGTCCAGAAGGGCTACTACTGAGGTCTCCTGTGAAGAAGTCCTAGCCTATGAGCAATACGCCATGCTTTGCAAAGCCAGCACGGATTTAAATGAAACCTGGGACTACTCAGTGATCTACATTGTAATCAAGCAAATCCAACAAGTCTTTAAGAACTTGCTTTTCATGAAATTATTTGCCAGTGCAACTACCTGTAAGTTTCTTGGGGTTTTACCTAAAAACGGTCTTTCAAACACAGCACTGCATGAATGTGGTGTGATCAGATCCTCAAAGGGAAAGAGGGGCCCCTGACAGGGCCCCCTCACTTTAAATACTGTGAAGAGACATAAACTATAGCAAAAAATTTATGATCAGCTCCTAGAAACCCAGCATTTCTGTAGAAACTTACACTTCAGATACAGAGATTAACTCAGTCTTGATGTAGCCGTTTCCCTTGGGACCATCCAAATCCATAGGCTCTGGTGCTTCAAGGAGGGGAAAAAGGAAAAAAGCTTGGTTTTGGGTGGGTTTTTCCTTGGTGGTGTTGTTTTTTTTTTAGCAAGTTTACTTCACTTTGCTATCTTTTTATTGTACCAAAAATAAAGCCTGTGACCCAGATAATGTGCAAGTCTCTCTCTTATGCATTTTACAGCACTAAGATGATTTCATTCCATTTTTTAGTCCGCTTTTCGTTTCTGTTTTTCCCCTATAGAAAATGAGGAACAAAACCTCTCCTTAGGTTTGATGTAGCTGCATCAACACATCCTGCCAGGCCCACACAGCCAGGATCAGTCCTGTGTAACAGTCAAATATGAGTCACGGGTCCAGCTGTTAGCCAGAACCTGCATCTCTGAAGTGTCTCACAGGCTCATTTGAAAGCTGAATCAGAGGGCCAGTGAAGCAACATTTTCAGGTTCTGATCTGACTGGATCTCAATCTTGTGCCTCTTTAAAACCAGACCTTTTCTTAACCTACTAAAGCTTAGGTGCCTGTTCTCACCTTTCAGCTGAGCTGCACTCAAGCATGGGATAAGCTGCCAAGACATTCACTCCGACTGCCACCCTTTCTTTCTATTACACAGTGCACAAGTACCTCCAGAACAAACATCACACACTGTGTGAGTCATTTATAGCACTTACCCTCCTTAGGCCTGGAGTAATATTTGCCAAAGGCATTGTCTTTGGGTATATCTGGGTACAGAAATCTCAGTGGATTTTCAGGAATGTTTTCAGCTGCCATCACTTTGTAGTTGCGAATGATGTCAGGGAAAGTAACAGCAGAAAGCTCCTTCTTGGTGTATGGTTCCACTGAATGGAACTGGGGCTCTGCAGGTGAGAGAAGCAGCAACTCTTAAAGGTGGTTTCAAAGTTGTTTTCTGTAACTGCCCAGTAAAGCTGCAGCCACTTCCACAAATTCATAGGTCTATGCTGCAGATCAGTATTTAATGACCATCAAAGGAAGCAAAACTCTTCTGTGGGATAGGAAGGCACATGCAGGGATAGCATACCCTTGCTATTGGTGTATTTTGTGTTTGGAATGACAAAATGAATCTGAGGGATAAGGTGCTATGTGTTTGGAGGGAGATGCAGGTGCACATGTACTAAAGGTGTCTTGCTAAGAAAAAAACTGTGGATGTAGGGTTTAGTAAAGTCCTCAACAGACTTCCAGGCCAGAAGCAGTACCTGAGAAGTGGTACTAGTCCTAGCTGTAACCTTGAACACCAATTGACAGCGTGGCTTACGAGCTAACACTAAGGTATGTGTCTGCTGTTGCTTGCAGCTTGTTGCTTGTAAGGGTTGGGACTGCTAGGGTGGTGTATTGCATTGGTTCTCAGTGTGAAAGAGAAGAGCATAAACATGACTTCTTCTGATGTAAGCTTGTATCTTGAAGACAAGTTCTCTGTTACTGACTTACCAATCTGAGATCCTTCTACCCAGGTAAATGTGATTGCTCCCTCTCTGCTGCTTTCACTGAACCTTAGCAAAAATGTTCCTGGACTCTGGTCCTTCAATAAAGTACGTTCTTTCTCTTTGCTGATGAAACCCATGATGCAACTGTAATGTTGAAAACAAAGCTGAGTTTACTCCTCAATGTAAAACCTATGCTGGGCTAGCTAGGAGAACCAAAAAGCTTTTGTCAATCAAAAGTGCTGAAGTACTTGTGAAAGCCTCACAGAAGGCATTGTCTTGGGAATAGCTGGAAATCTAGCAGCAGGCTATCTAGTAGCTGGAAATCTAGTAGCAGGCTATTGTGTGGAAGCCATGAGTTGCCACAGCTTCCCCTAGCACTCCTCCTTCAGTCTGGTGGCTTATACAGATGTTTTTCTGAGCTCAGAATAAAAGCTATGAGGTAGAAGCAGAAGTAAAGCTATATGTATGTAATATGGTCAGATCCCAGCCAGCAGTTACTGTAAGAAATGGATTGTTGGTCTGAAGAGGTACTGGGGAGGAAGTTGTACAAGCCAGCAGCACTAGGGCATAACCCTGTTCATACCCCAACTGCTTCTATAAACAGTCAGAATTTATTTATAATGCTGCTTATTCCTCAAAATACTCTATCAATAATTAAGTTTTGAGTGCCGATGCTGGCCTTCTGTGCATTAAATTAAGGAAAGTGCTTTCTGCACAAAACCTACTAAATCATGGTTTTGCTTAGAAATTCAGAGGGCCTGTTCTATGGGGTCTTGTTTGTTTTGTTTTTTAATGGTATGCTTTAGGTAATAAATGTGTTCAGTAGGAAATATCCTATACATAATGAAAGTCTCTTGCCTTCCCATCTTTCAAGTCCTTAAGGCTGTAGTACTTACTATTTTGTAAAGAAAGGGAGTCTCTATTATAATTAATACTATAGATTTGTCTCTCCCACTAAAGTATCTTTGCAGTTGACAAGTTTTCCCTTCAGTTTCCCTTTTTGCCTTTCTAGGCAATAAAGATCTCTATCCAACAAACCCAGCTGAGGGAGGAAAACCAAATTGCACTAAATCTCTGGTTTTGATTACATTCAGGATTTGACTTGCACCACCTCTTTCTGTTAAACCCTAAGCAGGGGATTGTCCTCACACCTGAGAGAAATGAGCTCTACTCAAGACTGTATGCTATGAGAGCCACATGCAAAAACAATCCTGCAGGCATGCAGCCATGCTGAGGCAGAACACTGAATAAGAGAGAACTGCAACTCTCTTTCAGTAATGCTGACAAAAGCCCCTGCTGCACTGGAGTCCACTTAGCTAAGAAATATCTAGGTTTTAGGCAGTGCAAAGAGGCTTTGACAAAACTAGGGGGTAATCATTTGCAGCAGCTGAATGTAGCACGATAGAACCCTGCTGTTGTAGATCCTGAAAACTGTGGGATGCAAGGATGCTCCAATGTGAGTGTGCTATTGACAGGGTTTCATAATGTGGCTAAATCTAAAATGCAGGATTGTGACCTTGGCTTGTCCTGGTTTTGGCAGCAGTTACTTCTGAAATCGGCAATACCAGAACTGAAAGTTTACTAAACCTGTAGTAAAGGGCAAATCGAGCTGGTTTTCCTTCCGGCAGGGTCTTACTAATTAATAATACTCTATTAAATCAATAAAGACTACTTTCTGGACTCACTGAAGATACAGATGTTCAGTGTGGCTGCTGCCACCTACAGGAGGCTCACAATAGGCCTGTGGGTAGGGTTTTTGTGTTTCGGTTCAAACGCGGATGATCCCTTCACGACTTTGTACTTCAGTCTTCCCCATCAGAGAAGAGGGTTCTAGGGTGTGAAAAGAACCTACTTACAGTGGGAGCAGAGGCAAAAAAATAGCAAACATTCAAAGCCCTGCTCTGTGACTTAGCTGGGACAGCTTGGTCATCTGCTGGTTTTGCTTTAAGCGGTTTCCTCATTAGAACTTCCTCACTACTAGAATTCATTTGCCTCAGACTTTTCTAGTTCCAAGCCCCCCTTTATTGGATCTGCATAAACATCCTCAGGACCTGAGGACAGAATTTCTAGCCTAAATGGAGATAAAAGGCAATGACCAGATCTTTAACTTCAGTCAGGTCTTACCCATCATTCCAGAGACACAGGAGGTGTTTCTTAATAAGCTCCAGGATTCCCTCAATCCACAGCCAAAAGGAGAAATTTTTATCATTTATATTTTCCTGGAATTCAGAATATGGCAAGACAGGGGTGGGAGAACAAAGGTAACAAAACATGAGTTTTGGTAAGCAGAGAGGGTGCAAGCTCTCAATCCTGCCAGCATCTACTTGTTGTAGCGTTTTTCTTCCCTCTTTCTTCTGTCCCACCCTCCCCATATTCTCTTACAATTCCCCCCCCCCCCCTTTCTGTTTCTGTACTCCAGGACAGAAACTATTGGGCATGAAGCATGTACTGAATCTTAAGGCAAGAGGCAGTGTGACAGAAACGCCTGTTTAAGCCTACAGTACCCACAAACATCATCCATAGCTTCTCTTGCAAAAACTCTGGTTTAAAAGCAAAGGCGCTGGCTCCTGCCTGGGCCTTATCACAGCTCTTGGACATCCAAACCATCCTACTGGACATTCAACCAGGCTGGCTAGCAGAACAGCTTAGAGACACTTTCTGTTCAGACTCGATTTCAATTCCCCATGAGACACCTGTATTAATGAATTTGAGTGCTTGTAGGGCACAAGAGCTTTGCTCGCTCTTTCCCCAGAGTCTGCTCCTGCCTGCTACCATCACCTGCTTATTTATACCAGTTTAGGACAACTAAAAAAAAAGCCAAAGAAAATGTGAAATGTCATCCTGTCTTGATGCAGCCGGGGTTACGGAATATAATGATTCATTTTTCTGTCACTGTGCTGACCCCCCCTGGCCATCCTGTGCTAATTCTCACCCTAATCCAGTTGTCCCTAGTCTCACAAGCATCCTTCCCTATGACCATCTTGCTGTTTGGTTTTGGTTTGGTTGGTTTTACATTTTCTGTAACAGCTAAAATGGAGAACTACTAAAAGCAACTGTATTAATAATTAAAACGTTGTGTTAGGAAAATGCATCTTTTAGGGTGGTTTACGTGGCTCAAAAGCAATCTCAAAATCACCTACTCCTTGCTATTATGAGCCCTTTTTTCTCTTTCTGCTGCTACCTTAACCTCACCACCAAAACCTCCCACAGCCATGTAAGCTCCAGAATAATTAGGGTACACTACTGAGAAAGTACCCTGGGAAAAAAAGCCAAACAAACCAAGACAAAGCTCCCTCTTCCATCTCAATGTTTAAATTGTGTTCATACCTTGCAGAATCTTGTCCAAGGAATAAGGCAATCGTGAGATCCTCCACTTGTTGGCCCTGGGCAGAATAAATTGACTTCAGTCATGTTCCATAAGTTACTTAGTAAGGCTGAAGGGAAAGTAGCTGGAGAACCAAGTTCTGACTGTTTATTTACAACTCTGAGCTGTTGGACTAAAATGAAATGGAAGGCTACTATATTTTCACAGCTCATGTACGGACAGCTTGCAAAGTTCCCCTCTGGAGTTCACTGCATCAGAATAACCAAACGTATGCATTCCAATACAAACTTATTGATTACGGGCACCAATTCATTCTGACCCTTTCTACACTGTGCTATACCCAACACTCACCACTTACAAAATGCTTCCATTTTGAAATGGAAAGGGGACTGTAATCTTGCACATCTCTCCAGCAAAACAAGAAAACTGCAACCTGTAAGCTTTTCTGTAGAAGCTCAGCAGACCCTACAATGGCTTTATTAGATTAAGCACTCTACTGCCTCAATTCTAGTGACTTGTAGGCTTTTGCCCCAGGAACTCTTGGCTCCTAGGTCTGCCCCACAACAGACTCATCTCGCTCCTGTTGCAATCGTTTCCTCCCTGCCTTGTTTTTATGTCAACAGTGTTTCATAAACCACAGCCAAACCACAAAGAGAATACTATGCTGTGAGTACAGTAGCTAAAGCTTTGCAGACCCTGATATTGTATTCAGAGCCAAATTCCTTCCATTACAGATCATGCCACAGATTTCAATAAAGTCAGAAATATGCTGCTTTTTCCTCTCATCTCTCTAAAAGTAAATTGGGTTAGGGAAGCTTGTTTCTGATGCTGCTAATTTTAAGAGATCAAGATTCTGTCAACTTTCACATCACAACAGCGAGTTGTATGCTGGCACCCTGTTAGCTTCCATTAAGGAGTCCCAGATATGTCATGTTCAAATACCTGGATTTTTTTCAGTAGTGAAATACTTCTGGCTATAGAGATAAGATTTAAATAGCATCCCTACTGTTACCAGAGCTTGACAAAAATCTCTGAAGCTCTGAAATGCAAGCTGACCACAAAATATGTCAGTGGTCACTTTGTCTTCATGATGGCTAATTAAAACAAAAAAATTACTTTCCCTGTGGAATTTTGACAAGTAATCTATTAAATCAGTAAGCTTTTTGTCACATCTTGTGTCTTGGGGAAATCAGAGGAAGGGAATTAGACACTGGAATGCTGTACTTGCCACCTAGACCAAATAATGTCAAATCTCTTAAAGTATAAATGTTTCCTGAAACTTAAGGTTAGGGGAATATACCGAATCAACAGTATTTTTATCTAGAGTCTACTATGCACACTCAGTAGCAGTGTCAAGTGCCCTGCCTATAAGGCAAACTGATGAATTGCTTGGAAACAACTCATGCATGGTTAGGCTTTTACTAAGGACTCTTATCTGGGAGATGATAAATTCTATATCCTTTAACAGTTTCATAGTGTTTGCATTTTGATACTGCAACTCTGTTTATGCAGAGAAAACCCTTACTGTAGCTGAAGACACACATGAAGTTAAAATTAATGGAGATCGATTTAAAAACAAAACAAAAAAAATAAAGACAGTCACCTCAAAGATTGACTAAACACATGCAGTAGCTCTTCCAAAAGCAGAAGTATCCCCAGTCTGCATTATGACTTAGAACTTCTAACTTATGAACAGAGCTCGTAAGTTAGAACTGCAGATTTTGTCATGACCTTTACAAACTCTACCATACTGAAAACACTTCAGTCCTATAAAGAGATATTGTATGAGGGGGAAAAGGTATGAGAGGAAATGACAACTTAAAACAGATTACAGAAAAGACCTAGAACTAGGTCCAGTTCAAACAGGCCATGTGTGATGGAAGCAGACCATACCAAGTAGCTTCTCTCCCAACATGCTCAGCTGATCTGCGTTAAGTCCTCTCTTTGTTACAGATGAAAACTGCCAACTCAGAACTTCAGAAAGTTTAGACCACTTTGCATAAGGTGGATTCAGAAAGAAGGACAAGTTCTGGAATGGAAGGGAAAAATACAATCTATAGTCAATAAATACTAATTTTGGAATGGCATTTGAATTTACAGAAGCGTAATCCTGAAACAAAATGGAGACTTAAGAATAGATGTCAGTCTGAGACAACGCTGCAAAAGCAAGTTGCTATTCTGACTCATTACCAGGAAAAGCAACTTCTGGGATGATGACTCTGCTTTGGACTTGCCTTCTTACAGTGGGCAGAATTCCTAGATCATTCAAGTGTGCTATATTTGAATTCCTGGATGTTTATTTGGCTTCTCACTGTGTACTATATATGCTGAATACAATGTATAGTAGTATCCTTACGTGGGTTTGAAACATTGATCTGTTTAGCATAGGGAAATATGTCACTGTGCTTCTCTCTGTACCTAAAAGCCATTAAGAGTCATGTGCATGGAAAAAAATGCAGCAGCCACTGGTATACAGACAATGCTTGAAAACAGCAAATGGTATTTCTCATACATTTTCCTTTTAAATACCTTGGGATCAGTAGACAGCATGTTGAACCATAAGATAGAAGCCCATCCACTTGGAAGCTGGCTCACATTTGAGATAACAACAATGGGGAGCGACGTGGTCTGAAAGGGACACAAAAGGAAACATGTTGGGCTACCCTGCACTGGTCTTGCTGTCCTCCTCTAGACTACCTACAAACTCAATTCCATTGTAATTCCTCACTTGCATCATCTTAACTTCTCAAAGTCTGTGTGTAGGGGTGAAAATGTTACTATGATGAATTATTAGAAAGATGTGGTTTTGTCTGATCAAGACTTTCTCATTTAGTGTCAGTTATGACAGCACTGATAGTAATGGTAAAGTTCATAGCATATTGCTTCTGAAATAAATTAAAACTGATACTTAGAGAGCTTAAGGCACAGGGTTGGTTATCAGACACTTTGCAAAGCACATCTACTCCTATTCAGCCAGAGTTTTGACAGCATTCTCAGTGTATCTGTCTATGCAGAGATGTTGTGAAGTGTCATTCATATATTTGAAATAACTGAAAGTGCTTGATACTTCTAAAAAAACAAAAGAAAAAGAAAGTTTAGATTGTCAGCATGAGTGACATACAGGAATTTAAGTCCATTTGCATCACCTAAGACATACCTCTAGGTCTATTACCAAGCCAGGCTGGCACAGCTGTGTCTCAAAACTCAGAGAGTGAAGTTCTTCTGTTACAATGAGAGGACCCTTTAAAAGAAACAAAAGCCAACAAACCTTTCAGAGATTGAAAATTGTTTATGGGGAAGGTAAGAGGATTTATCACAAAGGAAAAGCCTTTTCTGATCAAGATGACTTGCTCTAGACCTCAGTTTACAAATCGAAGTCAAGTGATGATGCTGACTTCCTAAAACTGCCTGTTACAATAGGTATTCTCTAGGCACTTTTTTGCACCTACCTGGAAGCCATAGAGAAATCTGTCCTTGCCTGAAAGTCCTGCTAAAGCTAGATGCCAGTGAGGGAGAGCCCTGAGGTGACACCATTCTGGCAGCCATTCTCATTTGTAGGCACCATCTACACATACATTTCTTAAGAGACTCAACTTGTCTCCTATTAGTCTGTCATCCCGTGTGGTTCCTTGTGGGGTTGAGCAGAGCACCATCTTAAATGCCTTTTTAGTATTATGCAAAAGCTTTACAAACAAGGTGAGTGCTGCTTACCTCATTTGTTCTGCTTCCTGCATTTTTCTGTTCTTTCAGTTGCTGCAAACAGACAAAAAAAATACCCTGTCATTTACATCAGCCACAAATGAAAGTGGTAGAGGATGGAAATGTTTGCATGCTCTGGTAGTTCAACTGTATGCAAACTTGCTGCACTAGTGTCTGACTCTATTTGGTTCTAAGCTGTGGAAGCCAAAGGATTAAATTGTAGGTAGCTACTATTTTATAAACTATTCAGCTGTGAAAATAGATATTGCACCATTATGATGTGATGTCTTTATGTAAGAAGCCTTATAAGAACAGAAGTAATGTGAAATTGGAAAGGATTAGACGAAATAGTGGTTTATCGAAGTACCCCTCTGAAATGGACAATAAGCTCTACACAGCATCTGTTCTGGGCAATGAAGGGAGGAAGGGGAAATCCCATGTTCACTTGTCAGGACTTGAATTCTTCCTTTCATGTTGTAATGGTGGAACCAATTTGACTTATCTCACAATCTGCAGATCAGACGTGTTGTATAGTTTGCTGAAGGCACTGACTTTCTTGTAGCTGTCCATTTCATCTTCCAGACCCAAAACTCTTTAAAGTAGTCTAAGCTTTCCTACCTGCGACCCTTCCTCCTAAAGACCCAGAAAAGCATTTCTAGGCTTATTTTTCTTACTCCTCCAAAGAACTCATTGCAACATAAACTGTATGGCAGCAAATACTCGTTTTCATTTCTGGCCCTATTTCAGTGACAAAAGCAGTAGCTTTTCAATTGAAACAGGCTAAAAATTTCAAAGAGAGAAGAACAAAGAAAAGCAGAGATGACCACAGTTCCTCTAATAGAAAAGGAAACTATGACTTCAATAATAAAAACAATTTGTCTCCTTCCTACCACACCCTCTACCCACACAATTAAATGGATGAGTTAATAAAAGACAAAAAAATCCCGTACCAAGTGCCTGAATTCTGCTGCTAGACTTCCATTAGTGGATTCTTCCATGTTCATCACTTTTGTGCTTGTTCCCAAAATATTAAATTTCCTGAACCTTCTCAAAGAGAGAAAAATGATTTGAGTCTCAAGTTCATTGAAAGAACCCAACATGAACATACCAAACTGATGCCACATACCCTTTGACCGAGTTCTTCTCGCTTACATCTCTGTCAAAAAGAAAAAAAGACAAAGTAACAATCTCTAAAAGATTCTTCCACAGACAGAAAATGTGTGTGTGTTTTAGTGGCTGACAGAGCAGATTGAGAACTGATAAATGCTTCTGCGAAAAGCGCACAAAGTGTAAAAGAAGAAGCAACTGGTTCAGGCAGTCAACATCAATATTGTGCTACACAGGGTGTCTTTTACTGAGGCTTAAATTTTGGTATGGTAGGTTTATAATCAAAGTCTTTTCTTTCACTGGATAGGTTTTAACTCTTGGTCTGAGAAATTATATAGTACTGTTATTCCAAATCTGCTTTCAAGCCATACAACTTACCAAATAAATTGCTGTGCCACTTCAATCTGTTTTCCCAACCCTTGGGATTTTACTGAGTTGTGTTTTATCTGCACTTCTCAAAGCCTCAGCCCCCACATCCACCGTGTAAGAATTTCTTTTTCATTTCCTTTTCCCAATTCCATTCAAGCTTCTGGACCCCCGAGGTGTTTCAAATGAACAGAATGCCCCCAAAAGGCTTGAATGGCAAGACAAAAACCCACCTACTTTCTTGCAAGCATGGCCACTGTCATTATTTTGGACAGCCTGTTACATTTCTTTCCCTGTCCTTACAGTAAGTGTTAAATTCATCTGAACCGTACTGCTTTTAAAAAAATGAACTTGCTTACAAAACGTTGGTAGTAGTCAGCTTAGATTCCTTTAAGTTTTCCACAAACTGGGAACATGTGATATGTTAATGGTAGACTGCTTATACTCTTAATTCAGAGATAGCTTTAGAATAGCTATTCTTCACTAGGGACTACCCAAAAAGTAAGACTTTTAGAAGACATGACTGAATTCCATGCAACTGAAAGCTCAATTCTCTGCTTTCATCTAGTGCTAGCCCAAGTGAAACTCGCACAACAGAGAAGGGCAGCATGTGCTCTGCAAAAGCACAAGTGCTGCTCTGTGCTTAAACTGATTTAGCAGCAGTGGGCTCTCCTTGGTGCACCCGAGTGGAGCTAGTGGTGAGAAGATGAAGTTGTCTGTACTCTGTGACATGTCTCCAATGGCAGAGAGATTTAGAGCAAGGGCATGAGTATAAAGAATGGAGGGTATACCTGCTGCCATGGAGAATCAGCCTGCTCCTGGTCAACTCAACACTTAAATATCACTGCCTTTTGGATGTCTGAAGATGGGGACTGCTTACCATTAATAAACACAGAGATGAGAAAAATGCAACATACTTATCGAATAAGACTTTCACTTTCAAGTTGTAGTTCAATTCTTGCAATTTCACCAGCAATCTGGAAAGAGAATTTTTTTTAAATGACTGCAGCTGCAAAAGACAGATTCTCTTCTACTATGTTACTTATCACAGATATATATTTAAGCTGCACAACTCTGGGTTGCATACAGGCTCCAAGCTTGCTCCATACAAGATAGTGTTTAGAGGGGAAAGTAGATGGACAAGTTACTGGTTTTGCTGGCAAGGTTGTCTGCACATATTTTCTTGCCTGTGGATGTGTTTCTTGTATATTCAATGTCCCTCAATTCTGTTAATGCAAGTTAAACTTTGCTAGAAGATAGACTCCCTGCCACGTGGCACTTTCCTCCTCTTGACCATAGCACCTGGGCTACAAGTGTAAGATATGCAATCCTCTCGGCTGTAGGAAGCTGGTGACACAACAGGCTTACCACAAAACAGGAAGGGGAAAGGGGAAAACATACCTTAGCTTTACAGTAAATTGTACTCCTGTCTTCAGGACTAGTGGCCTCTGAGGATGTGTTGGCATGCAAGGCTGCCTCTCCACCACAAAGGAGCTATGGAAAAAACAGATTAAAAGAACTCTTATTTATCAATGTTGTACTTAAGGAATAAGAAGTTATGTAAAAAGCGAACTTCAAAAGAACAGTGAATTACCAGTAGTACTACACACTTTGTTCATTCCGTTTCAATCTACACAGAGGGGTGTGTGTTGGTTTCTTTCATTTGTATCAATGGGGCTAGAAATATTGCAAGTATAAAGTGATTTCACAAGGATTGGCTTTTCCTAAATATACTGATGGCTTGTGGAAGGACAGCACTACCTCAAACTTCCCTAAAATCAAACGGCATATAAACACTGATGTAACTCAGCACAATCCAAGTAAGGAGAGTGTTGCTTTGTTTGCCAATCCCAGTGCCTGCTACACTTAGTTACAGTGCTATGTAAGAACATGCCGAAGAGCCAGATAAACTAGCTGGGGATTTGATAATGGCTAGCTAACCCCATGAAGGAACCTCCTGAGGCTAACTTGTTCTGACACTCCAAACTGTTGCTCTTTTGGGTGCCTTTTTGTGTAGAACTGTGCTGTGTAGACCTAAATCCTGAAATTGTTATCTAGCCCTGCACAGCATGGAGACCTTTCCTTCAACTATACTTATAGGCAAGATAACTAAACAGCAGCTGGATTTCTACAGCTCTTCCTCATTGCCTTCACTTCATTTAAAAAACAGTACCTATGTTTTCCAATTGAAGATTAGGGGTCAAGGCATCTGAACAGGACTCAGAAAACCTGGGTTCTAGCCCCCCCATAACAGAGTGTTACCTCCTGTATCAAAGCCCCTCTCTTATCTGCTATATTCAAGTCTTCTGCAGCATCAATTTGCCTACTGTATGTTTACAGAATGGGACTCAGATCTTATGTTTGACAACTACCAGCTACAGGATTTTGCATCGTGGAGATGGTAGTAATAGGGCTGACATCTCTAAGCTCAAGGAAAAGAGGTGCCCAGAGACAAAGGGTTGGAGAATCTAGCGTGCATTTACCTTGGGCATAGGTTAGGGCAGATAGTTTCCTGCCTCCATTTACCAGAGCTTTGCAGGGCTGAAGCTTAAAGCATGAAAAGGACTAGCAGCCTAGGAGTTTGATTCTGTAGTCAACGCATGTTGTAGCATAGCTCCTGCCAAGTTAAATGATGACTGATCACAAACCCTTTCCATGGGCCTAAACCTGTGGAAACCCTAGATGGAGTAAATCTCAAAAGTGGTCATTTATTTTAATGTTTGTGACAAACCTAGGAAAACCTCAGAAAATGCAAAGTTAGCATTCAGGAAACATTGAGGAAACGGAAGAGAAGGTGCTCTCCATCCCCTTATTCATGCAAAAAGACACTTCTTGTCTGTTACCTCTGGATGAGTTGTTTGAAAAGACTGTGTGTTCGGTCCTGCAGAACTTGTTTATTTTTTGTGATGGGATCAGGGTCATAGGTAAACTTCTGTTCCAGCTCCTCAAGCTTTTTGAGCTGCTGACGAACTTGCTGTAGACTTTCAGCAACAATAGTGAACCTACAATTACACAGTCTTATTACTGTTAGCATGTTTTTTAGTGTAATAATGCTGAGACGGCAGGTGATTGTCCCAAAGGACTAGGCAGTGTACAGAGAACACTTCTTTCTCACTGGAAATGTGGTAAGGTAATAAAATCAATGAAACGTAGTTATACTGTGACAGAATGAAAATGTATAATACAAATCACCAGGGTATTTCACAGATTCAGTGTTCTTGTAAAACATTACAAGTTCCCGTCCAATGCAGTCCTTGAATACAGACTTACCAGTTCTGTAGCTGGTCAAGACAGGCATTGGGTGGGCCACCAATGCATGCTGTCTGTTGCCTGCGTTTCCACTCCACCAGCTCCTCATTAATAAGAGCAGTCTGTGTGTGCTCTGCGGCATTCAGCAGCTGTACTATCTTGTTCACCACTTCCTACAGAGAGTATTAAATTACCCTGTTTATTAAAAATACTTCACACAGGAAAACTAAGTACTGTTTTAGCTAATGCTATCTGTCTTGCAAAACTCTGCAAGCATCTCAGAGTACTAACTTCTGTCAACAGAGGTTGCTTTTAGAAAACACCCGCTTTGTTTTAACTGGAGTAGTTGCTACATTAAGTGAAGGAACAACGGAGAAACAAAGCACATTCAGTATCGCTGAATTCTGAAGAGCCAATGTTTCATGGATGTCCCAGGTGTATATCTGGGATTACCCAGTGTTTGCTGTAGTTTTGAGCATTACAAGAAGAGTGAGCACTTTTAACTCTAATGGTATTGATAGGACACCTTTTCCCTCTTATTGTTTTGCTTTACCTGAGAGTTTGGTAAAGGCTCCTTAAAGAGAATCAGAATTGCTTACAGAGATCCCAGATTTTCAGTCAGGGTGGAAAGAATGAAATCTTAACACAACTAATAGTAGTAGAAAAGTTTTCTTTTACATAATTTATGCCAAGCCAATGAAAATCCAATGAAAATGCAGTCAAAATGAAGTGCTGTTGCCTCCTGAAAGAAAACTTGAGTGCTACCTTTCTCTTCAGGTCAAGTGATAAAAACATCTTATTGAGATTCATCTGTTCTTTCTTATATTCCTCCTGCGACGTACTGTTGGACTCGTGCTCTGTAAAATAAGTCCAAATTGTGAAGGTGAGCCTGGTGGAGTGCTGAAGTATGAGTGAGAAAACCACTGAGGGGAGGAGGGGACCTGCCTGGCTAATGTCTAGGTATATCTTTAAAGCTTAAGGGAGAAAATGTTTACTGCCTTCTAGGTTATTATGATTCCTTTTCCTTCTGAAAGGACAGTCTACACCTGAAGCACTAACACAAGGGAAAGCTGTCACCCCAGTGAAGTAATTGAGATTTGAGTTTGCTTACTTCTTAAGAGCAAGAAACTAATCTAAAATAGTTATATTGCATAAAGATACATGCTGAGCAATTTGTTCTCATGCCGACTTCAGACATGAATAATTAGTATTTAACCTTGCAACAGTAGCTAACTGTTATTTTAAGGGAGGATGTTTACAGCCTCCTGAGGATAGCCCAGGCTGACAGATCCTACAGTCACTCTAGTTACTACCTCTGCTGCCAATGACCTTAGGTTAGAGGTTCCCATCTGCCTCATGGAAGTGCTACCTGCCCCCAGACACAAAGAGCAAGATTGTGGCTCAATGCTCCCCTTAATATCTTCTGAACACATCCCTGTTCTGAGGGACAGTCAACTGCTCATTTGTGTTGGAAACTGAAGCCTTTTCTAGAACAAAGTCAAAAAGACAGATCTATATAATGAAACCAGCTGCACGTGCTTCCCTTGGTAGACAAACGCCTACAAAACTTGAAGCAGGAAGGCATTTGTGAAATACAAGATAGCAAAGAGAAGCCTAAACTTGAATATTCAGGTGTAAGGTTGAATGATCACAAAATCTATAGGGTTTGCTATTTCTAGTACCAAAAGGATGTAAAGGACGAAAGAACACTACATTAACAAAGAGGCTCTTTTACTTGTCAGGACAGAAGCAGAGAATGCATTTTCAGGAATTTAGGTTTCAGCACAAAGCAGAATTAATGAAGGAGGGACATTATCAAAGCAGAATTAATAAAGAAGGGACATTGCCAATAAGTTTGGCTACATCTCATTAGGTTTAGAATCCTGACATAAGACAGCAGTTTACCGTGAGAAAGTACATGCAATGGGATATGTCCTTGGTATTACCTCTATTCTGCAAGGTTTTACATTTGAAGTCATATTCATCTTGCATATCCTCTAATGTCTTGATGTCTTGCTCCACATCCTACAAAGCACAAATTAAGGTGGCCACAATTATTCAATACCTTCATGTAATGAGTAACTTGTGATTAGGAATTGCATGGTATCAACCCTTTACAGAGATGAAGTCCAGTTTTGTAGCCATGCCTTTTCCTGGACCTCCCTAACAGGAAATATGCCTAAACTTAACAACCTTTTACTGACTCAACCTTCCTCCTCCTCTTAGCTAACTATAATTGTTATTAATAAAGTATGGAAAATATGGAGTTCATGAGAACCTAAGCTAGAGTGGGAAACCTTGGAACAGTACACAGCATTTAAAACAAAACCTCAAATTCTTAGAAATCTTTTTTCCAAGCAATATCTGTCATGACAAGACCATAAATACATATGCTAAATGAAAATCTATCTTCTAGTTAATACCAAATTAGTCAGTATATCACTTCTTCAGAGTTTCCTCAGTTGCTAGTACTTCAGATGGGTAAAATGTTGTTGTTAAAATTTAGGCACAAGAAATTTGATCTGGCTAAACCAGTCAAATCCCAATCTGTATTATGTTGCTACTAACAAATAATAACTGGTGATTGAAAATAGAAAGTAATAACTTGAAAACCAAACCATTTTTTCATTATTTTTATTTTAAAATAACTCATGTACCAAAAGTTTTCAACATCTGCGAATTAACAAACGCTACTTTAAAAAGTTCTACTATACTTACTATAACACTGTTTTTTACACCTTTAACTTCCACATCAAGCCCCTTCTGTTTGTCCAGCATCCCAATCACAGTGTTCTGTATACCCCCTACCTCCATCTGAGGAACAAACAGAACAGTAACAGAAGTCAAACCAGAGTGACTGATGACAGCAAATACTTTTTCATTAATGTAAGTTAGTGGCTTTTGTTGACAATCAACCTGATGAAGCTGGCTGGTTCTGACAGATCATACTAAGGCTTTATAATACAAAATTGGGTTCTGATGAATCTGCAGAAACAAGGGAGGATTAAAAATTGCCTGTTGTGTGGTAATGATGTATTTTCATCATAGCAATATAAAGCTATAAACATATTTTGTTTTCTCTCTGCACAAATATATTCTTCTTATTTTCATGTATCTTCTAAATGTATTTCAAAGAAACAGCAGCCCTGAAGGCTGGATGACATCTACATCAAGTATTACGTTCATCCATAGGGCATATGGAGAAAAATGGGCTAAGAGTAAAGAACAGGATATGTCTGTATATAGGCAAATGGGGTAACTTGGTATGTAATTTCTTTACTACTGAGCATTCAAGCACATTTTAGATCTCTGTACAGTTTTTCTGAAAGCTGACCTCAGTAACATTCAGGAATTTTATTACATGACATCACTTAGAGAGAGCTGCAGTAATTTAAAAGGCAGGATCTTTTCATTCTGCATGTTAACAGTACTATTGGTGTTAGAAGCTTGCTGTTCCTCCACTGCAAGACAGTCAGGAATGCACTGTTGCTCTAACGCTTCAACTTAAATACTTTAGACAACCTTAGCTTATTTGGTAAACTGCCAGAGGTCCCCCATCATAGATTTATGTCAAGACTATGATGGCAATCTGAGCATACTCGTGCATTTGGGATTTTCCTTTATTTTTTATGATGCTTATAATTGTTCTTGCTCTGCATTTAATCTTCTCAGCTTTGGGAAATGAGAACACTTACCAAAAAGCAGAGGTAAGACATGGTGTTTTACCTACTGCCAACAGTAAGTATAGGATGACTTATTTCCCTTTTTGATGGCCCAAATGCATCACATACATAGCACTCACAACTGCCAACTGCATCATCGGCCA
Source organism: Pezoporus wallicus (assembly GCF_028554395.1). NCBI lineage: Eukaryota > Metazoa > Chordata > Aves > Psittaciformes > Psittacidae > Pezoporus > Pezoporus wallicus. The sequence goes on from NW_026640647.1 coordinate 1,179,360, forward strand.
AAACAGGAACTGAATGGCTGTGCTGCAGCTCCAAGGGCTCTGTAAGAGTCACATTTTTAGAGGAGCTGCTTTGGACACAGTTGCATCAGGCCCCTTGTTGAAACCCTATGCCTTAATGTTCTCGCTCTACCAATATGTATTCAAAAACTTGCCCTAAGGGGAAGTATTTTGGTATCAGAACTTGTCATGCTCAGTCAGTCATCACTTTATTACACAGAAGTAGATTACATCTAGCTATACTGCTTACATGCCTTTCCCAACTGCAGATTTTTTTTTATTGCAAAACAGTTCTCCCTGAAAAGATAAAAACAAAGATGAAAAGTAAGAGAGCAGATGAGGAAGGAGCGGAACATGGCTTTACCCATAGTTCAGAAGAACGAAACGGGCTTCATTTAAAAAAATAAAAAATAAATAAATAAATACTTGGAGGCAACTGGAAAGGGGACGCATCATTTTCTCACAGCGACAGTCCAGAGAACACCAAGGCTCAGCTGCTTAATATGGAGTAAGTGCAGGAGTGAAATGCAGGAGAAAAAAGCTAGAATCTTGCTGGAGAAACAAGGCAAGCACTAATTATTAAATTGCAGTAAAATCTGATGAGTACATTAGACTATACAGAAGAATTAAGGAAAAAAAAAAAAAGCATAGCTTTTGTATCACTCAAGGAATAGCAACTACTTCCTGGCCATTTTCCCTCCAGATGCTTCATACAGCACAAACAAGGCACACTGTCCAGCTGGTACATATTAGCGTTAACTCTTTCGTCTCCCAGAAACATATTGCTGGGCAGAGAAGATAGCCTGTTTCTTCTTTCAGTTTTCTTCCACTCCCTCTGTCCCAAACAATAGAAAAGGGTAGATACAATCGCAGTATGTTCCAAGACTGTTACCTGATTTGACAGCTGGGCACTGCTTAGAATTTTTCTCTCTTCTTTCAGACAGCTACAGATGATCATTGCCATTTGTATTGGGTCCTCTTGGAAATTATCCTGGCATTAGAGACAGTCTGTTGTTAAAGTTCATACCCATAATTTCTTATACTTCAGTAAACAGACTGGCAAAAAGATCAGTGGATAACTCTGTGTGTGTGTGTGTGTGTGTGTGTGTGTGTGTGTGTGTGTGTGTGAGAGGAAACACATTGGTCATAGCATAATATGCTCCAGCATTACAGGGGATGTGACAGATGCAACCATCTCAAAGAATGAGTTTCTATTTTAGTTCATCAGTGTATGAAGAGATGAAACTTGGCACAAAACAACAGGAAAGAGTCAGAGATATTACTGGGAGAAGTGAGGTACTACCCTACAGTCCCAGAGAGAGCACATCTTCTCTTGAGAGCCACCCTCCCACACCTCTGAAGTACAACTGCTGGTTTTGAAGGGCAGTGGTTATAGTTTAGCAGGTACAGCTCTTGCTCAGTAACGTAAAGGAGATGTGTGTAGCTGCCATTTATGAACACAGAGTCAAGGCTGGATACAAATTCAACCTTATGGTTTTACATGCATACAAAGTTGAAACATGCTCTGGATTGAGTATTACCCTGCTCCACTTGGGATGGTGTTGCTGAGCTGTACCAGCCTTCTTGACTGATCTTTCATTGGTGGTCTGTAGTTACTATCAGGTAAGTACAGCCTGGTCCTGTTTGTTCAGAAAACAGTCCCTAGTCACCAATTTGTGGTGAGGAGAAGCTAGGTGTGTGGAAATATATGCTGTGGAGAAAGTGACTCTATGGAAGACCACCTAGCATAGAGCCCTACAGGGAGGAGAGGAGGACCAGCTAACAGAAGTAGGTAAGTCACCAAGGATTAAGTTCTGCACTGACACTCACTGCCAACTGCTTTGGCCCTTTTCTTTGTCAGTACAATACAAGGCACAGAAGTGCTGTCTAATGACAAGTCCTTTGCTATTAACTGTAGTCCTGTGGTTATATTTGAGGGATTTCTTACCCTGTGTTTGTTTTGAATTAGAAACTTATTAGGATGCTCAGGAAACTGGCTGACGAAGGGGTGGAAAAAGTGAAATTACATTCAAGTAAGTGCTCCAGTAAACACTGTAAAAACTAGAACTTTCTTTTTCCTCGTGTTCTCAGAAACTGTAATCGTACTGGTAACAAAACTAACTTTCTAACTGTAGCAAATTAAACTGAAAGTAAGACAACATTTGGATTCTGGTTTTTAAATTAGGATTCCCACCTTCTCTGTGAAGATCCTTCATTGCACTGTAATTTGCCTAGAGGCATCCAATTGCACTACTGAAGTAATTGAAGCAAATGCATAGACATATACCCCAGGCATACCTGAAGGTTACGTTTGCTTTTCCTTATGTTGTGTTGCAGTAGAAAGTTGTTTTCTATCAAGAATCTGCTAAATTGATCATCAAGCTGTGACAGCAGGTCATGGAATAACACCGTAGCAAAAGAGACGTTGTTAGCTGCATGTTCCCTATAATAGTTTAAGGCATACTTGTGTTAAATGCACTTTTAATACAGCATTCAAGAAACACATACAGGAGTAAATTATTTTTAATCCCCAACTCCAGTTGTAGTATATGCAAGCAGTAACGATTACCTTCCAATATAAGCCAGTTTCATTGACTTTCCTTAATACAAAATGCTGTCTGCTCTATTTTTGCCATGTTCTGTGCAACTTCATTTACCCATTCCATGCACATCTAAAGAGAAGACACTCTACAAAATCTTGGCAAAAAGTTCAGTCTGTGAACAGCGAGAGACTGAACTGCCAAGGTAGTAACTGATGGGTCTTAAAACAGCCACTTTTGTTACAAAACGGCCACGGGAAATATGAGATAGATAGTACACTTGTTATTCTAGGTGTCAGTCCCCTCTAGAAAGGCAGCCTGAAGAGGGGAGGAACAGAGGCTATAGCACGCACACAGCTACTGAAGTGTCCTACCAGCAAAGGTTAACCTAGTAGCTTGCCTCCCCAGTATTCTGCTGCTGCCTGTAACTGAATGTATGAGAACATTGCTTAGCACGTAAGCTGAAGGCCAGTTTCTATGCTTACCAGTCCTGGTTTTCCAGCCACTGTGCCAGGTACTGCCTGATCTCCATAGGAAAGCTGTCATCGTATAGCTGGTGAACTTGCTCCAAAAACTTGGAATCAAGTTGCTGTAGCTGATACCACTGAGCCATCCTGAAGAGAGGTGGGAGTAAGAACAGTGTAAACAGTTGTCTTCTCAAGCAACACATGATGGAGCCCTGCCTGCCTGCAGATGGCTGAACCCCTCCCTGGACCATGGGAAGTGGGGAATTAATTCCTTATTTTGCTTTGTTTGTGAGCACGGCTTTTGCTTTACTTGTTAAACTGCCTTTATCCCAACCCATTAAGTTTTCTTGTTTTCACTCTTTGGATTCTACACCCAATCCCACCAGGATCCTGTACACTGCCTGACTGAGATCCTGTATGTGGAATTTCATTTCCCATTGGTGCAAATGAGCTCCCCAACATCAAGAGTGTGAGTGGGGGAAAAAAACCCAACCAAACCTCTAGGGGGCCCTTTTTTAGGTGATATTTGTGCCCCATTTGCTGCTCTGAATATGGACTAGATCTCAAATCACCTGAAATGGAGAAGTACGGGGAAGATATTTTTTCTGATACGTAGTTCCCAAGATCAAATGTTCAGGTTAAATTCAAGTAATCCGTGCAGCAGACAAAGGTTACTTAATATCAATATGACTGACAGAAGCTATGCTGTACGATGACACTTCTATGATAGAGTGGCTTTATGTTCTGATGTATGGTCTCTAGCTGCAGACTAGTTACAGTCTTCTCACTGGGCTGCAAGTTAGGATCCTGTAGTGGAAATGGCATATAAAGATATATCCAAGGATAAGTCCAGGATGAGAACATGGGTGGTGGGATGCAAGTTCTCTCCCATCTGCAACTTTTCCTTAAAAGGGTTCTAAGACCTATTCGAAGAACAGGGTGGCAAGGGGGTAAAGGGCTTACTGCCAGTCCGTGTTTCCATGCCCGTTTCCTCAGCTGCTGAGTGGCACATGCTAAGCGCGAGAAGTAAATGAGAGTTTAAAATGCAATTATGTTTAATGTGAGGGCTTTGAAGATTTCGATACAGGACTGAGACCAAGCATGGGATTCAGATTACAAGTAACACACCATTTGATTATACTGTAGCGGCACCAAGGCAAACAGTTTAATGTGACATTGGCAAGGAAAGCTAAGCTGGAAGATTTTGTCTAAATACATGAACTTAATTATTTTTCCTCTAGTCCTTTAATGCAAATGTACTCCAGTCTTCCTGTGTCTTAAAGCAATCAGACTGGGAAAGGACTTAGGGTTGGTGGCAGAAACCATCCAAAGAGGTGGCTACAGAACAATATGATAATGCAGCAAACGTGATCCTTGAGGATGCAAGCAGAGAAACACTTAAAAAGCAGGAAGTCGGCAACTTTTGTGGAGATAGCACTAGAGAGACCAGTACTGGGATACACGGATCCCAGTATATGACACTGGCATACAGGCTGTCACTGAGAAGTGAGGTGGTGTAGGAGGGACATCTTGCTGGTCTGCCTTGCCCTGGGTAAGGGCAATATAACTGCAGTCTCTGGAGAGAAGAGCCCCTGCTGGAAGCCCCTAAATGGGTGGCTCATCTGTAGCTGTGGGGGCCTCGGTAACACCCGTGCACCAAGCTCGCACTCGCTCCTGGCTGCCCTCTAACTACATTTAACCCCGCTGCCTCCTAACAGTTCACGTCGCTCCCGGGTGATCGCAGCGCAGCCGCGCGATGGTAGTTCAGGAGCAAAGGCCGGGGGATGGCCGGCCCCGCCGCCTACCTTCCCCCCCTCGCCACCGCGGCAGCGCCGGTCCGCCCTCGACCGCCCGCACTTACCCGTGAGACGAAGCTGCACTCTAACGCCACTCCACAGACCCTCACTCTTGTCCAGAAATACCCGAGAAGCCGTGGACCGGCGGCGGACCGCGGGGCCAATCAGAGCCTAGCCCCCTGCAGCCTCTGCGCAGCGGCTGCACCCGTTAGGAAAAAGCTGTCCATCAGGTGCTGACAATAACAGGGAGAGCGCCGACCCCAGGGACGCCTCTGTTTCTGGCGCTCCTGAGCAGTGCTGGAAGCGTGTGAGGGAATGTGCAGCCGCAGAGTGGCTACGAGACGTTTAAGCAGCAGGATCTGTGAGCAGGTGTAACGGTGAAAGGAAAACACGGCCCGCTGCCTGGGAGGGTGGCGATGCTGCTACGGTGTCCCTGCAGGAAGGAGGTGACCCTGTCGGGAGTGAAGACTCTTAGTAGATGGCTCCCGTTCCCCCAGGAGGAAAGACAGTGAAGCGTAAAGCTCAAAGGGCGATCCCTAGACAGCACCAAGGACGGCGAGCTGGCCAGCGGTGGCTGGTCGCAGGGAGCCGCCGGTTAGTTACACCGGGCTTTTCTCCTGAGGTGCAGTTATTGCACCGCCGCAAAGCTCCTAGCGCCGTTCCTCGCCTCCTCCTCGCCGCAGAGTAAGAGCTCCGAGCACAGCCGCCTCAGCACGCTCCCAGCCGAGCCTGCCTGGCCTAATGCGCAGGCGCGGGGGAGGAGGGGAGGGAGAGCCGGGAACAGCCGCGTCACGTGACTTCTGGGAAGGCAGCGGAGTATCCGGAAGGGGCGGCTGAGGGGAAGTCGAAACAGAAACCAGAGGCGGCCGGGCCTCCCCCTTTCCAGCCCCGGCCACTCCCCGCCACCCTTTCCCTCTGTAGCGATGAGAAAATGACCCTTTGCAAGTGCTGCTGGTGGGATACTCGCTGGCGGAGCGGTGGGCTAGCGCTAGAAAGCAGGAGCTGGGGCAGAGGCCTGTGAGGGCAGCCATGGTCTCAACTGCACAGAAAGAAGGCATGCCAGTGCAATAAGGGCTGTACAAACAGCTGAAACCGCTATGAACTGTAACCCAGATTTTCATCCAAGTTACAGAAACTAAGAATGCCTATAAACTGCAGGTGGCTGAGTGTCTTAACAGTTCCCAGCGTTTGTCAGTTGAGAGTTTCCTTCCCAGGGAATAATTTGACAAAGTAGTTTTGGTTTCCTTCATGTAATCTTTCTTGCAACTGTGTTATTTGCTAGGACGCTTGGTGCTACTTTGCCGTGGCAAGTTTTGTCTTGTGTATGTATCAACAAAGGCCAGAAGGAATTAAGTTCAGGGTTTGATGCAAGTCTGCAAGATACTTGGATCCTTTTTGGTATCTTTTGTATGGTATGAAATGCTACCAAGTAGTGGGTATAAATGTGGCTATAAATGAAAGCTGTAGCAGAAGGTAAATAGCTGTTTTCACTTTTTTTTTTTTTGATTGGAATCATTACGGTGATGTGGCAAGACAAAACGTACAGAACAATCACGTTTGGTTTTTTTTTTTTTTATTTTCCTGTTCTTTTTGACTCTGCTGTTGCAAAATACAGTGAAAGCACAACCACAGTAAAAGTACTTAAAAGCAGATGTTTCATTTCTTCTGGCAGTGTCTTGAGGCATCCCTTTCAGTACAATTTTTTCTCTCCTCCCTCTCTCTCCCCCCATCATTTTGCTAGAGAGCCCTGTTCTTACTCAAAGTGGCATAAGGACAAAATTCTCACTTTTTTTAATGGAAGGAGGCTTGGACTGTATATATTTATCTTACAGAAAATGACCCCAGTTTTCCTTTAAAGGAGTGAACTGATTTAAAGTCACATGGCTTTCAATTAAATGTTAAACCTACCGCTTGTGAAATCTGAGTTTAAACAATAGTAGGAGCTGTAATGCCAAAACCTTATCCACAATGCTATTCAGTAACACAAAGTATATTGTGTTGAAGTCAAGACTCGAGAGTCTTGAAGAGTTGCATTGCACAGGGGGCAAGGAAGAAGGAGAGGGAAGATTGTTTCATGAAACAGTACTCACCATGAAGTTTACATGGTCAAAAGGACAGGTTACCCGCCATTTCGTTTGTATTGAGGTTAGAAAGAAAAAGCATTCAATTAGCCGGTGTGAGGTAAAGTTATGTTTGCTGCTTTAGAAGTCTGTTACTACTTGTAGTTCAGACTTGAGATCATCACAAGGAAGGCTTGACTCTTTTTGTTCTATCTGGAAAAAATGCCACAGAAGCCCAGATATCCAACTTTAAGCTAAAATCCATTTTTATTTATGCTGGTCATATAAATTACAGATGTTACCAAACTATATACACAATGGTTGTTTTGGAAAATTATTTATACATGATGCTTTCTGAGGGGAAAATGACTTCTTATCTGCAGCTTGCTTTAATTCACTCTGATGAACAGAGACATGTTTGTTCATGTTCCTATGTAGCACAGAAATATCTCATTACTCTGTTTCCATTCACTTGCTTTCAACTAACGTTAATAGTATGCATGAGAGGAGTGAGTAAAAAAGGCAAAATGAAAGCAAAATTCAGGACTTACTGATTCAAGGAGGTTGTTTTCATCCCAGATGTCTAATTTGAACCTAATTTGCAGAAGATCGCAAGGTGCAAATGTGCCAGCATTTGCATGCATTAACCACATATTCTGCAGACAAGATTTAAATCTTGAATGAGACTGTATACGTGAAATACAGCAGCCTTGGAATTGCATGTTTATTATTAACAGGGGTTTTGGGGATAATATTGATAGGAAAGTGAAAAAAAACCAAACCAACAACAAAACGAAACAGCCCAAACCCAGCACTACACAGTGCCTGAAATAATTAAAAAAAGGAGAATATTTTAAAAAGGCACTTTACCATTTATACAAAAACTAGTTATTCTGCTTGTTAAATGAGTCTGACAGGCATGTAATACTTTGTCATGTAGCACAAATTGCCCAGTGATCAGCAAATGCTGTAGCTCTTCAGTAATTATTTCTTTAAAACTGCCTCCCAGTCCACATTTACCAGATAGCATCCAGACTCTGCCAGATCAGGTTTTTTCCACGTTAAACTCTGATAGTTCTTGCTGTAGTATCTGAGTGCTTTATGCACAAATAGATTTACTTCTGCACTTCAGCAGCAAAGTGGAGACAGCCTTTTGTCACCACAGATTTTGTGGCTGTTTCCTTTCTGGAACACCCTTGTCTTGCGGACCTTTTTTCTTCCACAACTTGTGCTGTGGTGGCACATAAAAATCTATGCTGAAGCTAGTTCATCTTTGGAAAAAGCAAATCCCGGACACCTACGGGACATCTCAACTCAGGGGGATGAGAATCTTCACTTTAAAATAGTCGCTAAACCAATAGTGTGCAAGATGATGATTAAACAGAAACTACTTAGAACAATAAATCATCATTTCCTCACATGCATTAATGTCTTTAGTTATCCTTATGTGCTATTTTCAGAAGCAAAACATTCTTTTCTTGTACTTTTATTTACAGCAATTCTATGGACGATAAATTTTACTTGCAGAATTATTCTGCTGGACCCTGCCGAAGTCAAATGACCTGCAAGCCAGAAAGGATTTGGCCTTTTATCAGTGAGGAGCGGAATTCTGACTTGCAGGAGGCTATTCGTAATCCCTAGGGAGAAGATTCCCGGCTTACATGATATTGGTAACAGGGTCCCAAGAATAACATTCTAATGGTTTCTGGGAAATGCTGATTTACATGATGGAGGGGGAAAACTATAAAAATTACTGCATCTTTAACCCACACATGATTACTGATTTTTCTGGTTTGTGAACTTCAGTCAGTTGAGTAAGGAGAACCCAGCTGCAAGAAAAGAAGGGAAAGATTAGTCTTGTGGCAGTTACTGCTGTTCATTCAAAAGTAACTGCACATTAAACCTTTTTTGGCTCCATGTAATTGCAGTGTCATTTTGACAACATAATACAAACTGAGGATCCCATTTCTGGTTCTTCACAAAATATTGGAATGCTCATTAGAAAACACTGTGTGGTAGTTGCAATAAAAGAGACATTTTTATTTGAACTTCTGTGATTCTTGCATTAGTGCAGGGGTTTTAGTGGAGTCTTGTTTTCCTGATGTGTAGGGAAACCTGGGAGGGGGGAACTAGAAGGGAATGCAGCAAGACTACAGAAAGTGTATCTTTCTAAGACTGAGTTACTGAGTTACAGGATAATTTGTTCCACTGCAGATTGCACCCTTGTTCTCCGCATCTCACACAGTGCTTTTTCACTGGCATCTTAGTGAGAGAACATATTTCTTTAATAATGCATATCGTCTGCTTGCTCTACTTGGGCACATCTTCACTAGGGTAGTTTGTTGTGTGAATTTGGGATGATAAAGAAAAAAACCTCCTTATTTTCCTCTTTTCTATTTATCAAGTTGAATAGAATGTTAAAACTAAGGAGGGACTACTTAAAATCCTCTAAAACTATTTTCTCAACTAATTCTAGAAAATATTTCTAGTTAAGAGCCTCTAGAAAATCATCTACCATTTAGCAGCACTGAACTATTTCACTTGTACCCTTAAAAACTGCAATGTGATTGTATTTGACCCTCCCAGTTCATTACCAAACACATGGGGGTTTTTGTACAGTTATGACTCAAAATGGTGGCAATGGTCACAGCTTGTTTATAGGCTCTGGAAAGAGCTGGTTTGAGAATTACTGTTGAATGCTAAAAGAAACCAAAAACATTTGGAGCCTGATGATAAGCAGAAGTGAAGCCAACTGTTATTTGCACTCCCTAAACTTTGAGAAAGGCAAAGGCATATTAGTTCACGAATGCAGTTTAGGTCAGAACTGTTTTCATATGGCATAAACCAAACAACAAGCGAGTGGGGTCATGTCTCAAATAGGGTGTGTACATTTTAATACAGACTTTCCATTCAGGGTAGTATTTCAGTTTTAGGTGAAGAACTAGTTTGCTATTGGAGAAAAGGGTGAAGAAGCAAGAAAAAGATACTTTGCTCTTGAACAGATCTTCAGCTTGGTGTATATTAAAGAACTCCTCTATTTGTATATAAAGTTTAGCTCTGCTTCAAATCATCAGCAGTCAGGATTCTTGTTTAGTTTTGGTCTGTGGGTGAGGAGGAGTGTTTACAGAGAGGCATTTGAAGGGGAGTTCACAAGCATTTAAATGCATAACTATTTTAAGACCATAAGTCATTGAACATAGAGAAAACCAAGACCTAGTATTAAAAAATGAGGTATTCTTTTAAAGATCTCAAAGCCAAACCACTACTTTGTTTCCTGATAGAAGTCTGCTGGGCAAATCTCCAGTGGCTACACATCAGTGCTTGAAGTATTCTATACCGCAATGATTCAGAACACAATTTCTAGTCAGTAAGTAGAAGAGGGAAATATTTCACATAGGATGTTGGTACAGTATTTTCCCAATCCTTCTATATACTTAGTGAATATTAGTTTTATTTGCTAAGAAGATTTTAGTTGACTTCTAATTTCTGACTTTGGTACCTCAAGTAGAAACTTGAAGCACAGAAAAGTGCAAGTTTGCTGAATCACAAGTTTTTATATTCTTTGTGCAGCTTCCCTATGCAAGACAAGTCCTTTGTGCTAGCTACAGAATTAGTGTAATCATTGTGTATTTGTCAGTGTAAAGGTTTCATTTGTGCAAGAACTCCAGGATCTTCGAATTTTGACATTCACGATTCACTGGCCAGTGTGTCAGACAATTTCATATAATACAGTGATTCCAAATATGCTTGTACATCCTGTCCCATTTAGAATAGGAAATGTCTGCATTGCATGATGAAAGAGCACTGATTTTTCTAATAATTGTACAAGCAGCCTTTTGTATAAACAGCATCTGTGTTGTACATGTTCAACTTGCTTATGTATGTACAGCATTAACTTATGAATGGAAAAGTTTACAACATACAGCAGTTTCGATCACAGTGGGACTCAGATGTTCTCTCAGCACAGCATAAACACTTGGAGACATTGGAAGAAGATCTGATGGAGAATGTGGATCTGTAGAATCATTTAAGCTTAAAAAAAAAAGGAAAAAGAACAAACCACAAAAATAATCTTAAAAGCAACCTAAATCCCTCTAACTTGATGCATACCAGTGGAGTAGGGTGAATGTTTAAGTTAAGCTTATAGTTGGGCTTGCTGGTTGGCCTGTAAGCACATGCTAACAAGCTGGTATACACTTAAAAATGTAGGAGATAGGACCAAGGGAAGAGAGGATAAACCTGACTGTAATATCAGTTGCTGGAGAGAAAAAGGAGGCAATGAAAGATTAGTAGATCAGAGTACTGTAAAGCCTTCATTCAATTTTTACAAATGTTTTGCCACATGGATGGGAAAAGCTCCATAAAAGTGAAGCTCTTTACCTCCATTTCTTGTGTTTAGCAGTCTTTGGCCAAACAAAAACATGCAATGTATTGCTTTCCTGAACTATTAGAATGGGAGAAGGGAGGCAGGGATAACTTTGAAGCAGTATGTAAATTTAACAAAGATAACATTTGAAATGTAATACATCCATAAGAATACTTACATTTTAGAGACTGGGATAAATACAGAAGGAACGTAACCTTTGCCGCCTCCATCTGAGGGCTTTGAGACTAAAAATAAATGTTAGAAATTAAATATTGCCTAGTAGTTTTATTATTTATTTGAAATTAGATATCTGCTCTAAGTGCTGCAGACCATACTATATTAACACAGAAATGTTGCTGTTCATGTTTGAATAAACAGCCATAAAAATGAGGGGAATTCCTGAGACTGGTCTTTGGGCTCAGGTCTTAGTCACATAATTGACTGTGCTCCCTTTATATGAATTGCCCTATCAGAACATTAGACCTGGTGAAAGAGATCTTGGTGGGGTTTCAAAAGCAAATATACCATAATTTTACAAGCTTGGTGATTTTGAGCTTCTAGATTTCAGTTCTGCAAATGCTTGTGCTCTCTCTCTACACATACAGCTTCAGCGATGTCTTTTGCATGAAATTAAGCACATACATGGAGCATTAGGCAAAGTCAACTGCATTAAAATGAAGAGGAAAACCACTTGTAGCCTCCAAATATTTTTGAGTAGAGTAGGAATTGGAACTCAGATGGAATTGTAACCTTTAATATCGGAAGTCTAGAAGAATGTGTATTATCTACTAAAAAAATCAAGGCTTTGAGGGCTTTTTGAGCAAGAGCAAGTTTAGTCTAAAAATGGCCTGACCTGTAACTTAGGCAAGAGCAAGTGTGGGCCTGGACGTATTTGAAGCCATTCTTTTCTAGCCTTTTTGTATTTTCCAGTTCAGTTGCCAGGGGTTTTTAAGAACACTGTCTGCCATAATAACTTTGTAATTGCAAAGTAGGTCAGCAAAAGGCAGTGTAGGTAAGTGACCTTTTGCTATAGGGTTCCACCTAATGAAATGAAATAAAACGGGTCTTCCAAGCTGTTTGGAAAATACAGAATTCTCTTGAAATTGAAGAGACTGCATGCTACTGTAACATAATTACAAAGCCAATCAGCAAGATGACTTTTCAGTTTCATCTCCTTTGAACACTCGAGCACTGAATTTTGTAATGCATTGGTCAGGAAAAGAAGTAATCCTGATTTTTTGACTGTTTGTACCCTAAGATCTATTTCTTAGCTTCTTTGAAATGTTGTTGTCCCCTCTAATATAACCTCTAAGACCAAGAATGTATTTACAAAATGAAGCTGTCTAAATGATAGACACATGTTAAAACACTTATCTTGATGCCAATTAAAGGAGGCATCTTAATCTGTTCTCTTTCTCCCCTCCCCACATGCCTCAAATTGCCTCTTGATTTTGCAGCTGCTTTGCAGAAAGGTCAAATAGAGAAATGGAGCCTAACCTTCATTTGGCTGACAGCTGTAGTGTTTGCCAAATGCCTTATCTTTGGGAATGTCTGGATACAGATACTTCAGAGGATTTTCAGGAACATTGTCTGCCATAATAACTTTGTAATCACGCAGTATGTCAGCAAAAGGCAGTGCAGATAAGCGACCTTTGTTATAGGGTTCCACTGAATGAAATGTAACGTCTCCTGTAAAAATACAAAGGCATCATGACCACTGATAACTGGTAGATCAGTATCTACTGTTGAAATGGTTTTTTGCCTTTCTCTTGCAACTTACACTGGTGTGGATTTTACCTGTTCAGATGAGCTTTCAAGATATACCTTCTGTGCATGCGTACGCAAATTTAAAGCCTGCAGTAAGGAAGTTCATTTCCTAAGGAACTTAAGATAGCTAAAAAATGAGAGGTGGATTTTCAGAGTTTTGGTTTATGTTTCAGTAAATACAATACTTGTATCTTGCCCGAAACCATACTAAGACATGATACTCGTGAATTTTAGTTTCAAATGGAAGAAACCATGGCTTCTGTATTACAGGTGTATTGCAAAGTCTGAGGTTTATGTTATTTTTTAAAAAATTATACTTACCATTTTCTAACTGATCCACCCAAGTAAAGGTAATTCCACCTAGATTGCTTTCACTAAATCTTAACAAAAATGTTCCTGGTGTCTTGTCTTTGAGCAAAATTCGCTCCTTTTCTTTGCTTACAAATCCCATTATGTACCTGAAGTGTAACAAAAAAATATCATGGGTTTACTATTGGAAAAAAAGTACAGATTTCAGTCTGTTCAGTGCAACTGGCCAAACTTTATATAGATGTTCAAAGGCTGGTTACAAAAGCTTTACAAGGTCTTGAAACTATGACAAAAGCTTCATGTGATTTATAGGTGGAGCTCAATGGCATTGAGTGCAGAGTGCTATGAAGCATAATGAAATTTATCTCAGTACTTGACTGTACACTGGCAGAACAGATAAATAGATAACCTGCTGTTTCTAAGAGATTCAGGGGTGGTCCCTGTTGGCAAAATATTCCAAAAGTTATAAATGGGAAGAGGGAGAAGTTTTAAACTCTTTGTAAATTCTCTTCTGCATAGGTAAAACTGAGATGATTAGTAAAGAGAAAAAAAGACAAAGCAGGCAGAGATCAATACAGAGCAGTTTCCTTGTTGCTCACCCATCAATCCAAAGAGGAAGAATGTGCTTTTTAATTAAGTCCAGGATAGCTTCAAGCCAAACCCAAAAGGTAAAAGACTTTCCAGGCAAATGTTCCTAATCATTAAAAAAAAACAACCATGAGAGAAGTGAGAGGTGTTAGCCAACATCCATATGACATGGCTGTCTTGGTATTTTAAGAATAATCTAGTTTGTTCAAGCCAGAATTACAAATTTGAACTGCTGTTTTGAGTAATGTCTCTCTTTCAGCCTGACATAAAACCAATTGATTTTTAAGATCCGCATTGGAAGCACCTCATTTTTCAAGGAAAAAAAAAACAAGAGTCATTGTTTCTTCCTGGTTATGAAATTCCATTTTGACAGAAATGATGACAAGAAAGTTGAGCTTTCTTCCAAGGTTCCATACTTATTTAAATAATGTAGTTAATGAGAATAAAATGATTTTACCCTTCTTTCTCAACAATTTATCTGTTCTTCATCAAAGTTGCTGAATATATCATCTAACTTGAAATAATTTAGGTCACAGCTGACCATATGAAAAAAATTACTGTGTGCTTTATGAAAAATATATTGTGTGGCTATATATATGAAAAATATATTATGAAAATATACTGTATGGTTTGCCAGCACGATCTATTGGCCATTTTCAGAAGTATATAGGGCATCCTATAATGACAGTTTCCAATATCTGTAGCAATGTAACTCTATATTGTAAGTATATCTCTTAGCCCAAACTTTAAAATTCTGGAAATACTATTTTCCTAGTTAAACTTTTACAAGGAATGTGATTGTGCTGGGCTGTAAGTCCCACACATCACAAGTGGGAGTCTTATCAGTAGCATCTGAGAGACAGGCACACACATGAGCGGCAAGAGAAAGAAGAATTCAGTTTTACTTTTGGAACCCTACCTTGCAGAACTTTGCCCAGGATAGTTGATAATCATTGTAACTAACTTGTTGTCCTGCGAGGGAAAAAACAAATGGTGAGCCTGTGTTTCTGAAGTCTTGAAATAGATAAACCTTGATATAGTTGGTGCAGGGGGAGAAGTACAGTACTTCCAAGACCTGGAGATGGATTGAGAGGGGTGTGCTAAGGGGATGTAGATCAGATTTTCTGTATTCTTTTGAAGCAGCTGATAATAGTAGTTTTGGGAATATTTGCCTGAAGTAGTGTGGGACTTTGTTTCTGCAACGCTATGCTCAGTTTTAGTTTTTAGCCCAAGTGTTACTTCTCTTGGCATTTGCTCTACCTTGAACCTCCACATTTTAAGACAGTTTATTTTTTTTTTTATGATTTCTGTGGATTTACAATGACACCTCTCAACTCTGCTACCTCCACTAAGCAAGGAACCTCCAAGAAACCAGCAGGGGAAGTGACTGTTATGCAGGGAAACCAGTATTTGCTTCCAGCTTTGAAACAATAAAAGTAAAGATTCCCCCTGGTCTTTGACAAATGCTTCTGTTCTTGCCTAAGATTAGATGTTTTATTACACCCTCAGCATGGAGTTTCTTACAGTTCACCACATGTTTTATAACTGTTTCTTCTTCAGAAACAGATAAAGCTTTCTTTCCTTCTGCCAGCTTTCTTCTAAGGACTCTCTTCTGCGGGACAGTCAGCTCAAAGTGTTCAATAGTCCATCTCTCTGAAGCTACAGGGCCCCCTTGCTATGCTGTCACTGGTGAAGGATGGGTCCCAGAACTAAACAGACCCACACAGACAGATACTAAAACTGAAACAAAACCTAAACCAAACCACATAAGCAAGCAAAAAGACTTCCTTTTGATTTCAGATGCATGAGGTAATTACTTGCTAAGGTAACAAAATAACATCACAGTTCAGCGTGACGCTGATGCCCTCTTCAGTTTAGCAGTCTGGAAGTTCAGAAGTTGAATCATTTTGTGGAGACAATAAGCTGACATGTGCTTTTCTTTAAAGAAAAGAATGTCCCTGTGGCATTTTTTATGTGAGCTCTGGAAGTGAAGGTCATGCTGTCTGGGCTGGCTGGGATTGTTTTCTTCACAGTAGCTACAATGGGGCTGCTTTGGGTTTGTGCTGGAAACTGTGTTGATAACACAGGGATGTTTTAGTTATTGCTGAGCAGAGCTTACACAGAGCCAAGGCCTTTTCTGCTTCTCACCCCTCCCCAGCTGTGAGTAGGATAGGGGGCACAAGGAGCTGGGAGGGGACACAGCTGGGACAGCTGACCCCAACTGACCAAAGGGATGATCCATTCCTTATGGTGTCATGCTCAGCATATAGAGCTGGAGGAGGAAGAAGGGAAGGGGGGGATGTTTGCAGTGATGGTGTTTGTCTTCCCAAAGAACCATTACACATGATGGAGCCCTGTTTGCCTGGGGATGGCTGAACACCTGCCTGACCATGGGAAGTGGTGAGCTTAGCTGCTGCCTGGTGTTAAGCCATGACATATGCTTGAACTCATTACCTGCAACTATCAAATATAAGAACTCATGAGCAAATAAAACCTGTATGTTTCTACACTCTTACCCGTAAGTTTCTCTGCCAGCATGTTGAGCTGCTCAGAATTGAGTCCACGGCCGACATACGAGGAAAATTGCCAGCTCAGTACTTCTAAGAGCTGACTTAAAGTGGCAGCAGGAGGGTTATTGAAGAAAGACAAATTCTGCAACAGAATTAATGCTTTGTTTAGACAGTTAGCAACCATGAAATACAGTGCAGGCTGTGAAAGAGGCTGCAAGAACTTGAGCAGAATCTGGAAGTGTTAAAAATGAGGTGTGCAGAGGGGGATATATTGGGGCAAATTGGCCAAAAGGCTGACCCTTCCCCCTGCAGGTACCCAGCAAGGTCCACTTGGGTGCCTGAGCAGAGTTGTAGGGGGAAACCCCTAGAGAGAGACAGAGTCTGCGTGTGCATCTTGGATGATAAAATTTCTTGCTATGCTTCTGATAGCATTGTCTATTAAGACAGTGAAAATATGTTTAAGTCTTGTCCAATTAATGCAGATAGTCTCATACTTTAATATGTTTGGTGCATGGAAATCTTAAACCATCATGTACTCATAGTGATATGTTGTTGAATCATTTGGTTCATCTTAGTTTTTCATTTGGTTTCTGGTACATACCATAAACGTACTAAAGACCGTGCAAAAGCTCTTTGGGAGCCTCACAGAGTGATAACATAGTCCAGGCTGGTGGTCGGCTGGCCTGCCATCATTCTTAGGCACACTCTATGGTCAACTCTCACCCTTTCTCTCCTCCAAACACTCTGTGATTGCCACTAATCCCCAGCTGAAAGCATGAGAGCTACTGACAGTATTATTCTACAGTCTGCAAACACTGTAGACTGAATTTAGAGCCTGAGACTCTGCTTTTGTTCACAGTTAGAGCCCATAGAAGGTGCTACTTGACATTTATCTTCTCCACAGAAAGCTCCAATAAAAGGTATGCAGGAAAGCAGAACTTGAGTCCATTGCAGACCCACCTATGCACCTACTTGGATAGTTTTGAATTGTACTAATAGAATTATTTTGTACCATCTACAGCTTTGGTCAATCACATCCAAAAAAGACAAATTGAAACTAGAAAAGTTGTGGAGAAAGGCTATTGACTGTCTTTAGATTAAGAATGTTATTCTAGCCTACAAAAAGGAAAGCTAAGCATGCATATGGTTTTGTATCTGGACAGGGAGCAAAGGATAAAGCAAACATAAACCTATGATCTTGATAACAGTGTATGTGAAGAAAACAGGTCCAGTTTGAGGGAAACACAGCCTTTTTATAATGAGTATATTTGGTAACTGACTAATAGGAATGTGAAAATGCAGCAAGTCAGTACTTGCACACTGAAAACCTACCTGAGGATCGTTGGTTGACAGATTGTACCAAATAATAGAAGCCCACGCATTGGGTAGCTGGCTGACATTGGAAATCATCACCACAGGCAAGGAGCTGGTCTGGTGGAAAGAATGAGTGCAGTATGTAAATGCTGCCAAGGAAAGTGTTACTGCTGTGTTATACTTTGTTTTTTTAGCCTCCTCTTTCTTGCTTAAGCATACAGTTCTGTCCAGAAGTTCTGGAATATTATGTCTGCGTCTGCTCACTGCTGAAGATAACATCTAGGATAGAGACCCGTGGTCTGGCCCAACACTATTGTTCTTCCGTAAACTGCTGGAAAACGCCTTTTATTCTTGCCTCAAAAAATCTGGCTTGAATACTCACTTCCAAGTTTATAGTCAATCCATATAGGCAGATCTGCGTTTCAAAGCTGATGGAATGCAGCTCCTCGGTCACCATGTGAGGGCCCTGTGGGAGTAAATAGGTTATAAAACTGTGAATTCACAGATGGTATTTAACACTGTTCTAGGGATCTGACTGCTGACATGACACAACTTCGCAAGAAAACACATATCCAAGATATAAGTAGAACAGGAAAAGAAGGCAGTGAAGGAAATCGTTTGTTTGTTAAACACTGATGTTAAATTAGTCCAGAAGTCTGGTGTGTTTTTTCCTGATGAATCTAAAAAAAACCCTTGACACTGTTAAAGGAACACTTTTAAACTTCAAATTTTCGCCTTTAATTTTTTAATAAAAGGGTACTTTTAAACACAGATTTTCACACAAAATGTTAACGGATTATTTTTTGCGTCTGATAAAGAGTATCTCCAACTTTTCCTAAAGTTTCTTTACTGAATAACAATTCTGATTTAAAAAGAGATGTTAAACTTCAGGAGAAACAACCTAGAAATGAAAGAATAAGCCACAACTTTAATGACAGGCAGTCAAGTAGGCTGCCTCTAGGAACACAGGCCTGTCATAAGTATACTTTGATGGTACTAGCTGAAGGAGTAGAGCCCTAAATCACTAACCTAATGTAAATCTGGTATTAAAACGCCAAGCTTTTCCAGGTAGGGAGTCTGTCTGTCATAGTTGATTAAAGTTTGGAATACAAGCATTTTATTTTGATTACAAACCAGCATAGCTATGTAAAGATCCGAATCTCTGCCCCTTGGGAAACAGGTCTTTTGAAATATATTTCCATCCCCATAAGTAAAATCCATCTGTCCTTTTCCTATGGTGGTGTTTTTCCCCTCCCCATCACATAATTGTTTTATCAGACTTGTAAAAAGGATCAAAAATCCCAGATCAAGATGCTCCCAATTATTGTGCTACTCTGGTTTCAATCAATGTAAAATAAAACTGTTCCTTGGGAAAGTGCTTTGTGGCCTTATCTTTCCCATGGAACACCTCCTCCAAGACACATGCAGGCCACTGCAACCAAAGATACTGTATAAATAAGGGATTGAGACCACAGGAGATCCTCAGGTATCTGAATAATAAATCTGCCTTGCAAAGGGAAAATCCAGTTTAGAGCTGAGGGCTTTTACATGAGATAATTAACCATCAAGTGAACTCAAATGTTTTAATACAGGTAGAATCATCCAATGCTTATGTTAGCAATGACTTCCCAGACTGATTTTGACCAAGGAGAAGCTCTGGTTGAGGAAATCAGCAGTGTCACAGCTCAGCTGTCCTAATTCTCCACAGCTCTGTGTTTTACACAGTTATAAAAGCACAGTATGTGAAAGTGGGAGTAAAATGCTACCAGAAGTAGAACACTAACAGTTTTACACCTACATTTTTGCATTTGCTTGTCTTGATGCAAATGACTTGGTCAGAGCAATTGAGAGGCCAGCTTTGAGTTTCAGTCTTGCTAATCAGGTTGCAAGTTATTCCATTCAGAAACACCACGCGAAAGATGCACAAGTATCTTCTGCTTTAGGCTCTTGCTTAAAATTCTCCATGCTGATCACACCTTTGCTTTGTATTTAAAGACTACTTGTAATAACTTTTATGTTGGTACAACTACATCTGTGATGAGTGATTTTATTATTAAATATTTTTTTTAAACTTGCTAGTACAACTTTCCCCTTGGCACTTCCACTCTGCAAAAAAGTGTACAGAGATACCTTAAACCAGTATAAGCTACTTTCCCTCATAGGTAAGTAGGTGGCATTCATAGAAGCATTTTATGACTGCAGTTATCTTGGGAAACACAATTGTGGTAGCACTGGCAGAGGCTGTATCAATGGCTGCAGAATTCTGACTCTTGCTTCGGTAAGAGATTTATGTGCATATTTTCCCTGTCAAATAGCCATGCTAAATTTACAGTGACGGGCCACCCTAGTTCTTGTGTGTACTTGTGCATTCCCCCTCCCTGCCTGCTGCCTCCAGCATGGCTTGGAAGAGGATAATCCTGCCTTCTCCCCTGCTGGGGTGGTTCTCCTTTCCCCTCCTGGCAGAGATGCAGAAGGTGAATGAAGGCATGCGGTAACTGGGATTCTGATTTTGTCTGTGACACCTGAGGCACTTGGGAATCATAGAATAGTTAGGGTTGGAAAGGACCTTAAGATCATCTAGTTCCAGCCCCAGAGCAGAGAAGAAGGACACATAGTAGAGCTGTGCAGATGCTGAGGAAGGGGAAGGGGTTAGGAGTTGGGCAAGGGAAGAAGTATAGGGGTGCTAAAGGAATGGAAAGAGTGCTATACAATACAGGTGATCACAGGTACACAGTGTTCTGGGTGTGCTGATGTCAATACTTCTGGTTGCTGCTCTCCACAAAGCAAGAATGCGTGGATTTTGAACTCCCCAGCTGGCAAGCAAGCATTGCAATACCTTTTCACCTTGTGTGTCGGGTGGTACCTGCATATCTCTGAAACCTGGGTACTACAAAGTATCTGCTGTTTTGTTAGGGCTGACATGTCATAGTATAAGTGTTACCACAAGAGGGGAACCTACAGCCAGAGTCGAATGAGTATTGCTAAACTAAGCACACTTTTGGTCCTGGTTGAGGCACGCAAACTTCTTTGATGCAAATGTAATTATACCCTTACTTCAGCTTTAAACTTGGCCAACAGAAAAAGAACCATTCCTATAGGAGAAATTGTTTCAACAAAAACATTGTAAAGCTTCTTTTTCCCAAAATGTAAGTGACCAAAAAGGAAGCCTAAAAGAAGAATGCATGTATTGAAATTATTACTTCTTACCTTCTATTGTAACTTTAAAAATATATGATACTACGGCATATAATTAAAATTTCTGAGTAGTTCTGAAAAGTTCTCATTATACTATCATATGACAGTTGGGTCCTATACTTATTATAAGGATAATATGTATTTCAAAATCTAACAACATATGAATAGAATAGAATCACAGAATCAACTAGGCTGGAAAAGACCTATGGTTGATCTTTGATTTAAATAAAATTCTATCTTAAATATTTGTGAGAGTAATCAAGAATAACATGAAAAATAAATGCACAAACCTCATTTCCTTTGCTGCCAGCACTTGATTTCATTTCTTTGGGTTGCTGTATAAAGCAAAACAATGTTTATGTGCCAAAGAAACTATAGACAGAAATACATATAAAGGCCGTATTTTTATTTAATAAATTCTAATTATTTAATTTTTAATATTTAACATGTTTAACCATGATATTCTTCATATGATAAGGTTTTATTTTCATACATACTCTGTGACAAAGTCTCTGACACTATGCCTTGGAAAGTCTATTCAGCGAATAGTCTTTTGATATTTTTAAAGTATTTTTTAAGAAATTAATGTAACAAAGTGTTAATTAGGGTGCTTACAAAATGTATAATAGAAAAAGCACTAATGACTGTCACTTTCCATCGCCTGTTGCAAACCTACACTGACTCACTGCATCTGTGGTTAAGCTCTAGAAAATACCATAGGGAAGTGAGTCCAGTCAGAAAGCATGGCTCAATGAGATATTAGAGAAGCTACAGAAGTAGTGCTGTAATCTCTCAAAAGACAGTTATTGCAGGCAGGCATTAGTTTCAACTAGATCTAGAGCATTCAATTATAATTTCCCCTAGACAGTGATGATGTTTGGTTTGGGTTTTTTTTCTTATAAATAAAACCCAGTTTCTGAGAAACTGTAGTTCAGCATAATTAGTCTTCTCCTTTTCTGGTATTAGTTAGGATTTGCTTTGTTATTTCAGTGAAAATATACAGTCTTATTTTACGGAATGGATAAAGTATGGAATGGGATAAAGAGGTTCCAGGGGTAAACTTTCTGTATAAGGAAAAAGAAAATGAGTGTGTATACGTGACAGTAATACAGTTCTCCCAGCATAGCCTTTAAAGACTCTTTGATTTCTATACCAAAGGTAAATGACAGGAAAAGAAGTCAAACTTACCAAATGTCGAAATTCTACAGACAGGCTTCCATTTGCAGATTCATCCATGTTCATTGCTTTCGTGTGTGTTCCACACAGAATGAATCTACGGTTACTATGGGGGACATTACAGTTATGTACTCCAATGATGTCATATTGATTAAGCTAAGAAATATGATGTTTTATATTCTTACCTTACTGTTGAAACATTCCTAAAACAGAAGAGGGGCAGGGGAAGAGGGGAGAACAGATTGTGAATCAATAAATGTATAAGCCATAACTTGTATTGAGAAATATATCTTGAGGTGGTAGATTTTGCCTTGTCAAAGTTAACTTGTAGTACCAGTAAAATCAAGCAACAATTTCTGAACTAAAGAACTGAAATTTGTACCTGGCCAGATGCAAGTAGTATATTTAGCTTTTTCCTCCTACTGGAATGATGTGGGTATTCAAAGCTGCAGTACTATTTAATCACCTGCATGCCTGTGTTCTGGAACAATACAAGCCTATGTATTTAGCTCCTGGTGTATGGGGAGAACATGTGCATAGCAGCAAACTGGACAGTATACAGCTTTTGAGAGAAACAGTCCTAGCTTCTCTGCTACTGTTTTCCTTCCTTCTTTTGGGCCAACATCTATGTGCATGTGGTCAAGGTGGGTTTTAGTGGCCCTTTGGATCACCTTTGCTGATTTTGATATCATACCTTGTCAGCAAGTCTTCTGTCCTGTGTTTAATCATGCTAGGGTGCCGTGACCTATCTGTCACCAAGCTTGCTCCACAGTACGGGGTATTGCTTAAGATAATATACCTTGCTGAGAGAAGATGCATCAACTTAAAGAGACACCAGGCAGCATTAATACTGTTTTCACATAGTATAGACAGGCCCTGAGATGCTTTTTACTTAGGAAATTATAATCAGAGAAGCTGGGGATCCTGTTCATTTGGGTCTACTGTAAGAAATAATGGGAACATAAAGGAGAATCAAACATTTTAGGAAGGAAGAGTTTACATAGCAGCCTTAATTTCAAGCAGGGGTAAAACTAAGCTGCCAATTACTAATAATAGCATTAGCTTTTCAAGCACGAGGTTTGGGTGCTACTTGGAGCAGCTGCATCAAAGCTACTGGGCCTATTAACACAAGTAGAATAAAGTTGTATTTCAAAGCTAACAATGCAATATGGTTTAATTTAAAACTTTGTGTGATGATACTATTTCAGACCAATGAATTTTATCAGTCTTGAAACAAATCTTAAATGACTTCCTGCCTCCAATTTGAAAATACCAATTAGACATAGCAGCTTTTTTTTAGAAAAAGACAAGTCTTCCACATTAAAAATAGAAAAACATTACTTGGTGTTTTAACTGGGGGGGGGGGGGTGTTGTTTTGCTTGGGGATTTTTTTGCTTTGCTTTTTTCCTTTTTAGAGCAACTTCTAAATCAGATCCAGTAGCAATTGAAAAACCTGTGTTTCTGTAGAGGAGGAGAGAATATTTTCTTTATATACTTTAAACGTCCTTACTTGTCAATAGTTGCCTTCACTCTGATCTGGTAGTTCAGCTCCGGCAATTTAATCAGCAACCTTCAAAACAGAAAATGTAAAAGTAAATATTAATAGAATAAATTTCTCAACAGAAGATATTGGAGACCAGTTGCTTCTCACTAAAGTGTCTGTAATAATTATAATCTGAAAACAGATCAGCATATAGTATTATATCATGATTTACAGAGTTGTACACTCAGTAAGAGGAGCTGGGCTGTTCCAGTGGCAGGTGTTCTACCCTCCCTGCAAGTATGTGGGAAAGTGTGTTTGAGGGAATGGCTAGAGAGAGACAACAAAGAAGTAACAATTAAGGGATGGATTTATCTGACTGCACTGTAGATGTACAAGTAGTTTCCTTCACGTACCCTTTCCACACCACCCAACCATCCTTACATTCTTACTGTGAGGTGGAAATGAGAGTTCTCCAGTCTTCAGTCTTTTCACAAAGTCGGACAAGGAGATAGTGGGGGTGAATCAAGTTGTCATTGATTTTCCTGAGCTCCCCAAAAATGCAGAAATTTCTCTGATGTTGGCTTGTATGATATTTATTGTTATTTACTGAGTTTGCAAAGTCATTAAAACAAGATTTCAGTGCCTACACAACCCTGAAGTTGCTGACTTTTGGCCACAATCTGCCTTCCTTCCTCACTGATTTACTCTTTATTGCCACTTATTACGAGTGACAGGTCCTGTGGCTTTTATATCTCCATTCCAGAAAATCTCCATGGAGTCAAAAGGGTCTCTGACACAAGTTGGTCTGCTTTGCTTTCTAGATTCAACTAGCATAAAATGCAGTATGCAAATGAAGGAGTTTATATCAGATTTCCCTTCCTTACCTCAATTTAACCGTGAACTGTATTAATGTTTTAAGAACCATTGGCCTCTGGGGATGTGTTGGCATGCAGGGCTGCCTTTCAACCACAAATGAACTGCGTGAAAAGAAGTGAAACAATAGATTGTGAGGAATATGCATAAACATGGAGCTGTATTAGGCAGGGTGGGGTGGGGAGGGAAGTGCTTGTATATCTTAGAGATTATTTCTCCACAGATGTGAACTGGGAGGTATGTATTCTAACTCTCAGCTCTCAAAATGATCCAGTGGTCTAACTTAGAGTTGACTTGTTCCATACATCAAAAAATAACCCCCCAAACTAACAATTCCATAGTCCTAAAGTACGAGGCTGATAAATATCTGGAAGACCAAGACTTTTAACAGAACCATAAAGCAGAGCATGAAAATACAGAGCCTGGCTCCAATGGAATTAACAATCATTTTCTCTTTTTTTCATTTTTTATAAAGAAAAGTTGACCATGTTTTGCTTTCAGATAGTAATTTGTGGTGTATCTCCAGTATAGCCAGTAAAAAAGGTGAGAGGGATGATGATAATTTACCTATTCGTAGAAGGGTGAATTGGGTGGGGAAGAATGTCTTGGTGGGGAAGAGGAAAGACAAGAAACAAATTGGCACCTGCCACTTTGAAAAACCACAGCCAACCACCACAATTTTTCTCAGCATTATGTACATAACTCATACTGAAATAAGTGGATTTTGTGTGTTCACTTAGAGGCAGAACTTGATCACAAACCTTTAACTGCTGAACATGAGAAGCTGCCTGGCACCTTCAGCTCCTAGGATTTTTGATGATGGTTGTACATACTTTTTATATTGGAAACTTGGTCTGCAAGATCCTCAGGGACTCAAGCTTGTTTCATTTTTTTCCTTCTTAACGATATGGTCTCACTGTTGCCAATAAATCTGAGTCAAGTCAAATAAACTTATGTACATTGACAATAGCTTACGTACTTCCGGAAGAGATTGTACAGCAGAAAGTTGACTTTTTCCAGCAGCTGAGGTCTTTGCAGTGGGATTGGGTCCCCATCGTAAGTCAGTCTGGTCAGCAGTTCATCCAGTTTTTCTAGCTGCCTTCTGACTTGAAAGAGACTCTCTGCCAACAGCGTGAAACTACAGCAAGACAAAGGATTAGTTTGCAATCTTCCATGTAAACCATTTCTTAGAACATAGTGGCCACCGAAGTTCTTGCTCTGGGAAATCAGAATCAGTGCTGACTGGTGCTTTCTAGCTTTATCCAAACTCATGTCTGTTCATCTTTTATTCACGGGAGTGTATGAATAATTCAGGCAAAGTAACTACTTCATTCCAAAAGGAAATATTTATGTAAAGGGTGTCATCAACAGCAATGCTATGCTGTGTGATAATTCAGAAGAAATCTATACATGCTGCTGATGTTTTACATGCTGGGAAACTGTGCCAATGTAATGGCTTCCTATTGCTCAGTAGTTTTGCAAAATGCAATCTTATTTAAAAGGATAATATTTATATAATATGCGCAAGTTACCAAGACTGAGGAAATGTAAAAACAGTAAGGAAAATCAAATGCAAGCACACTTGCTAACAGTTTAATGGGTATGTGTGTATAAAATCAAATTTTAAAATCTATTTTTAACATCTTAATTGGAACAAAAAAAAACAACCTTCAGTGGAAAAACAAAAAAAAAGGAGGCAAAAATTACTTTTTTTTTTTTTCCCAACCTAAAAAGGTTTTTGGTTGTTTTCCTTCTTTTCTTTTTACCTCACCTTTGCCAGGAGAGAATTTTGATGGGAACAAAATGTTTATGACATTGACATTCCCTGGCTGCATTATCTTTTTAAACATGCTATTTTCTTTTGATTTGCAATCAAAAGTGCAAGTTGCCACAGAGACTAATGCCATTCAATTCCTGCATAGCTTGAAGTCTGGAGGAGTGATGTACCTAGTGAGTCAAAGCATAAGGTGTCTACCCGGCTCCTGCCTAGACAAAGCTCCCACTGTCCTCAGTGATAAACTCAGCACAGTTCTTACTCAAGCAAAACCCCCAAGAGGGCATGTATCACTTATCTGGAACAACTATCAAGCCAAAAAATGAGTGATAGCCGCAGCTCAGGCTCAGCAGTTCACTAATATTATTAATTCTGGATAGCAAATACTGTCCATCAAAGCAAAATGTATTTTTAGCTATTTACTTTCTTAGCTACTCATGAATTTGCTGCTGTTGCAGCTGATCTAAAGGAATGATCATTTCACGTGCAGCAGACTTCCTGTGGTTTTCAGTGGAAACAAAAGCTCAAGGCAAGTTTACCAGTTCTGGAGCTGATCAAGCCCGCCATGGAGAGGACCCCCAATACAAGCAATCTGCTGCCGTCTCTTCCAGTCCAGCAGCTCTTCAGTCAGCATGTTGCTCATAAGCATATCGATTTCATGAATCACACGCCCTATTTTACTGAGTACTTCCTGTAAAATAGGACAGGTGTCACTAACTGACCACAGGGAGCAGCCACAAAATTCAGCAAGTATCATAAATGCTGATTGCATTTGTTTTCAATTATTTTGGAAGTAACTGTATTTGGTCTCTCACACTTCAGTCTGTAACTCAGAGGTGACTGGATTCATCACTCATCGTAACTGAAATAAATCTTGAATCTTCATGAACTCTTCCTCAGTAAACCGTCTTTTCTGGGGGGTGGGAGGGAGGATTGTTGCATTCTTTGTGGGCATAACACCTCCAAAAAGCTGACACTTACTAGCACTTTCAAGGTCAAAAAGTTCTCCTTTTGATCTGCATCACATCCAGTGCATTGGGATTTTTTTGCTTGCTTGCTTTTAACCGTAAAAAGTACGTGGACTTGAACAAATTGCCTAAATGTACAGTTTTCCATGCCAGCAAAGAAGTAGTCAGGGGAATATTTGTCATATTTGCAAGTCTCAGTTGCTGAACAGAGCAAATACCATTGGTGGGTTGTTGTTTTTCTGTTTGTTTTTCTTGGCAATTATTAGATTACATTTACTTCGAATGTATTTTATTTACTTTAAAAGCTATGGATTGCCAGTTAAGTTATCCATTTTGTACAGCATGTACGAGATGCCCTTACCTTACTTCTAAGGTATGTAGAACCATATCCTTGATAGAGCTCTTACTAAATTGCCAGTTTCTTAACTGCTAGGTAAAATCACCCATACCCACCCAAACTTTATGTGGATTTTTAACTCCTCTGTTATTTGTTGTTCTGAGAGGAGAATCTAAAAAGGCACATGTACACATTTGAGTATTTGGCGTGGGAATAAGGGGAGAAAGCAAAGTGACCACAGAACACGTCACAAACCTTTCTCTTGTAGTCTAAAGTATTGAGCATCGCCTGCAACGCCAACATTTCCTGTTTAATGAGGGCGCTGTTTTTGTCGCTCTGCTCTGCAGGGGATGAAAAAAAAAGCAGTATAAATGCATGTGTGGCTGCGTGTGAGTGTTTATAAGGAAAGGAGGGAAAGAAACCACGACCAGAGTGCAGCATGAGCTGGTGAAAAAATAAACTGCAGAAATCAATAGGTTATGTAATAGCATATTTCATTTGAATGGACTAACCTTAGTATAAGTTTAAGATAAGGTTTTATGAGTCCACACTTTAGGTGTGTATGTGGAACAGGAAAAGCTAGAGAACATACAGATGATACCTAGAAATCTATAAATGTTTTATGTGCATCTGCATGTGTATTATGTACATCTGTCTTGGATCGGTGATGGGTCTGTACTCTACTGAAACATGCCTGTGGTGTCAGCAGTCAGAATAAAGCTCTTTGGACTTGATGTGAATTATGTGTCTGGCTGAGATAATGGAGGTTAGGCATTTGAAATGGAGATAGTGTTAAACACCATGGGGATTTCAGCAGCCAGGAGTACTGATCTCACTGGGTATTTCTCTCTCTCTTTCCCTTCCCTGGATCATGCATTAGTTTCAAGCTTCCCCAAGATGGCCCCATGCTCTTCATATGCAGGTCTTCCCCCACCCTCACCTTCCCCCACCCTTTGCTGCTCCGCATCTTTCATGCCACCTTCAAAAAAGAAATGGGTGCCAACTGTGCCTCTGCTAAGCTCTGGACTGACATCTTCCTATTATATTAGAGTAGATGCTTCAATAGAGGCAGACAGGAAAGTGATTGTCAGCTCAGCCACAGCAATTTCTCACTCGCATTGTAAGGTACTACAAGCTGGCTGTGCTGGTGTAGAGCATTTGTTGACACAGTGAAATTTTAAGCCCTGAAAGTCATTTATGTAAGCATGTTTCATTTTGAAAGTGGGACAGGCTTCAATTATCTGTGGTAAATAATTATCATTGGCCTGATGACTAACAACTCATTAAACCGTATCAACTTGATCTCTTCTGATTGTCTGGCCACATGAGGCCTTAATCATAAAGGACTGACACATTTAAGAACTCAGACATTTCAAGCCCAATATCTTTGCATGGTAAAAAGGAGATAATATGAAGATATCTGAGCAGACACAGGTGGACCTCAGTTTCTTTTCTGAAAGAGATCATGCAAGGACTGTTGCCATATGCAGATCTCAACCATCACAGGCTGATCAAACATGCATTGAGTGCTTACCAGCTGGTTATCACCACTGTAGTCAAAAAAAGAATAAAAACCCAAGTTAGAGGCTAAAACTCGCCTTTAGAGGCTAAAAAATCAATTTTGCACAGCTCTACTAAGGAAAAGAAGAGGCTTTTCTGCATCCAAGGAAGTGCCTTATCAAAAGTGAGGAAAATGGAAAAGTTCTTTAAATTAAGGAAAGTACTACTGTTCATGCCATTATGCATCTTATCTATGGAAAATATTTATACTTATTTGACAAGATCTTCTTTACCTTGCTAACCCCAAAAAGTTATTATGTTCCATGACTTTATAAACACCAAAAAATCCATTTTTATGTTTACATACATTATCTGAGTAACTGTGCTGTTTTTGGCTGGGGTAGGGTTAATTTTCTTTGTAGTAGCTACAATGGGGCTGTGTTTTGGGTTTGTGCTGGAAGCAGTGTGGATAACACAGGGATGTTTTAGTTATTGCTGAGCAGAGCTTACACAGACCCAAGGCCTTTTCTGCTCCTCACCCCACCCCAGCAGTGAGCAGGATGAGGGGCATAAGGATCTGGGAGGGGACACAGGCAGCACACCTGACCCCAACTGACCAAAGGGATGTTCCAGAGCATATGAGGTCATGCTCAGCATATAGGGCTGTGGGAAGAAGGAAGGGGGTGATGTTCGGAATGATGGCATTTGTTTTCCCAAGTAACCATTACACATAGAATCATAGAATAGTTAGGTTTGGAAAGGACCTTAAGATCATCCAGTTCCAACCCCCCTGCCATGGGTGGGGACACCTCACACTAAACCATGTCACCCAAGGCTTCGTCCAGCCTGGCCTTGAACACTGCCAGGGATGGAGCATTCACAACCATGATGGAGCCCTGTTTGCCTGGGGATGGCTGAACACCTTCCTGACCATGGGAAGTGGGGAATGAATTCCCTGTTGTGCTTTGCTTGTGAGCATGGCTCTTGTTTTACATATTAAACTGTCTTTATCTCAACCCATGAGTTTTCTCACTTTTACTCTTCTATTCCCCATACTAAAGGGTGAGGAAGTGGGGAGGGGGGAGGAGTAAGTAAGTAGCATTGTGGTGCTTACTTGCTGGCTGTTGATAAACCATAATAGTAATGCACAAAAACTCCCTGATACTGGAGTCTAGCTGCAGAATCAGCCGTTTCATAGACAATCTAAAAGTTATTACAAAACCTCTTACCTAAGCTTTGTATTGTTTTATACCTGAAGTCAAATTCCTCTTGCAAGTCTTCCAAGTATTTGACATCTTGGTCAGTCATCTTTCCCAGGGAAAAGAAAGTAAAGTTACTTGGGTTTTCACAGGGACATAACAAGGAATTTGTTTAGTAATGGGAAAATGCATATGTAGTATTTTTCCTTTCCTACCATTTCAAAATCCCTAATCAGTTCTGGGAACTCTTGTTTACTATCTTGTAAACTTCTAAAAAGCTGATTGAATTAGAAATGCACATTTATAAACACAGATTCATTTTACTTGTTCAGAAAGCCAACTATTATTCTCTTGCCCTCAAACAGTAGTTGATACAGCTTAACCACTTGTTTACTAGTTCAGTGACACAGTGAAAGTAGGAATGATTCCATTTAGCCTGAGCTAAATTAAAGTTATTATGCCAATAACCTAACACTCCTCTTGGAGCTTTAAAATGGGGCACATGGATTATTTTGCATTGACTTCAATGGAACTGGAATGGGGTGTGCAAAGCCAAGTAAGATGGAGGCAGAAACAGCAGCAGAGCTCAGAAACTTCATTTGGAGAATTACTTAGGAATTTGGGTGAAGAACTGAAACATTTTTGCTGCTTTGACTTTTTGTAAGGGTTTGTTTTCATATGTACTGCAAAAAGTTTAGGAGGTGTTTTCTAGTAACCAAACAATGATAATTCAAAAAAAGACACATCAAAACAAGAAAAACTGTAGGCAATCATCTGTTTTACTTTGAAGGTCTTTTCTATGCTGTTTATAGGAAGCCTTGTTTCTGCCAACAACTCATAAAAAACACTTCTTAGTTCTCCAAGATGTGCAAGTGCCTGTCGAAATACAAACACTTGTTTGCTAAATTAGGACACACAGAATTAGCCATTCTGGTTTCCTCTTTATTTTGGATACTAAACTTTCAAATTATATGTGTAAAGCATGAAATTATATACACAAGGAACTGGCTGATTTCTGTGTTCAACTTAATTACCTACTAAAAAAACCTCATTTTCACTGGTCTTCAGGGCTGGCTGTGCATCCCCATGCAGGCAGAAGGAGCAGCATGGTAGCCTGCTGTGTTGCAGCTTTGCTTTTGCTCTGCAACTCTTTTACCTTAAAACATATATAGAGATCTCATATCACATTCTTCTAAAACTAGCTTTATCCTTATAAGGGTTCAATTTCTCTAACACTTCTTCCCCATGTAGGGGGGACACTGATGAGAAAATGCTACTAGGACCTCTTTCTGATATACAAGAAGTGTCGCTCTTGAATGGTATAGACACGGGCATGTCAAATGTAACTTCTACATGAAGACTGCAGAGCTGAAAGTGGGGCTGTAGTAGTAAAGAGACTGTAGGTAATACGAATCCTTACCCTGCCTTGAACTGAACAGGCATGTATTCTCTGACTGAACTTTCAAGGTCTTTATGGGACATCGCTACAGGTTTGGCTCAGCCCAGCTCTGCCCTGCAATGGTATGGGAAACTCCTGGAGAACTGTTAACCATCAGCTCCCAGTGCTCTCCCCTCATGTCTCCTAAACACATAATTATGCCATGTAGCCTTCAGCTTTACAAAGTCCTTGGTATGTGACTCACAGGTCACAAAGGCTAGCTAGTGCTAGCAAAGAGGTGAAGTTGCAGAGATACATTTACTGAACCTCATGTCTTTTTAGAGACAGTAGGTATGGTCTTATTGAACTCAGTGGTCTGCCTGCAACTCCCATAGGGATGAGTGGGATAGCTTTAAAATAGCTTGGACCCAGAGCAGCTGTAAAAACTTGGGGATCCAGGTATGCCCTGAGTAGTCAGTCTGGGCTGAGGTCCTCAGAATAACTGAAAATGGTTGGTGCAGCTTGCTAGCAAAAGCATTTGAGCTTTCGGTAGTTTAAGTATGTGTGAAAGTTAGTTCAGCTTAAAGGTAGTTCAAGTATGTCTGTGTGAAAATCATGGCTGTGTAAACAGCAAACACGACAAATACAATACCTGAGCGCTGTTCTTGATGGCTGAAACTTTGTGTTCTACATTTCTTTGTCGTTCTGAAACCACAGAGTTCTGCAGAGACTTTTCCAGCGGCCCCTGGAACACATTGAACCAGATAACGGGTGGATGAGTAATACTAACAAGTGACAGTAACTGTACTGCAAATCCTAGCATAGAGAGGGAATTCAAAAGCTCGTCTTCAACCAGCTGGAGAGTGGTGTAAACAGGCAAATCTGTTTAGTTCCACAGATCTGAAGAACATGCTGCTTTAACTTTTGAAATCCAAAAGGTGAAAGGGTGTGGGTATACTGGAAACATTAAATATCTAGTCAATTAAAGAAACTGAAACATAAATGATTAGATTTCTTAAAAAGACCTGATACTCATATATGAATACTTATTACACCCACAGGTGATTAAAAAGAATACATATGACTAAAAAATTCTATCTGTTTTTCAATCATGTAACAATTTCCCCAGATGGCTTTATGTCGTTTGAAGAAAAAACTTTAAAATTTCATATAAAACCTATCAACGCCTTTGCAACATCAGATAGAATGTCTTTTACATTGCATAATTAATCTGAACTCATGCACTGCATAATTTAAAATATACACATGTTTTGTGAAGAATAATCTCTTTAAAGCCTTTCCCACAGATTAGGCTCTTTGAAGATAAGCTGTGACATAGAAGTCACTTACAGCAATGCTTGCAGCAGTAGAGCCACTAATGAAGTATAAATATGAGTTTAAAGGGCAACCTTTGGCAACCGCTAGCACACGCAAATCACTCAAGTGAAATGAAAGGACAGGATTTGGTCCTAAAAGCATGTGAGCAGATTAACATGGAGCAGATTAGTGAAATGTAATTCATTACCTGTACTGGCATGCTAGCTGCAGCCAATATTCTTCTTTCTTCTCTTAAACAGTTTGAGATGATCACTGCTATATGCATGGGATTACCATGATATTTGCCCTGCAAACACAAGTAAATACAACTTTTTAAAATTCAGAATTCAAGGTGTCACTCTGAAATCACAATGTGCTTCAGTGTCTATGAACTATGGTTTGGTTCAGATGGAAAAGACTCTCCTACTGTTCTTGACCTTTGTTAGTGCTGGTTCAGCCTTGCAGTGCAGCACTAGTTAGTACAGTTGCCATAAAACATTCTTAATAATGTTCTACAGAGATTATAAAGATACAACTCCAATGTACATCATCTGAAGATCAAATTGCTGTACTGCTAACACAGCTGTTTTGAAAGGGCTTTCCTGTCAGCCTATTCTGTGCATGATTCTATCATGTCTTCCATTGTCAATAGGATGCTGCTGTTGGCAGGTAGCACTTCTGCCAACAAAAAACGATAAGCATATCAATACGGTAATGATGCAAGCAGAAATGCTTCGTCAGCATAAAGCAGAAGACTTCAATTTTAATGTCTATGGACAATTTAGCCTGAGAACCAAAAAAAGGTCTATATTTTTACACCACCATAAAATAAGGTGTAGAATTGCTGATGCACTGCGTACAATTTGAACTGATACTGGTTTGTGCTGTATTTATCAAATTGGAATGATTGAGGACTCTCAAGCAGGCTCTTGCATGGTGATGTATTCTTATAGTATTTCTCAATATTCTTTATGCCTTTTATTCAGTATTCACGTATTCATTCAGATGCCCTTTATTCAGTGCTCGTACAGTTTTTAGCCATTCATTGAATTAATCTTTTCCAGTTTTGAACTTGTTCTATTTTATTCTCTTTCTGATTAGTTTTTATTCTCATAGTTTGCTTCCACTCAGAACTTGATTTATTTTTGCTTTCTATAAATGTGACAAAATAAGTTTACAGTTGTTGCATTAGAAACAAGTGTATGAACACATCTGATCGATAGAAATGTGAACACACTGCTTCTATATGCCAACTACTATGATGAC
This sequence comes from Pezoporus wallicus, assembly GCF_028554395.1. Taxonomy (NCBI): domain Eukaryota; kingdom Metazoa; phylum Chordata; class Aves; order Psittaciformes; family Psittacidae; genus Pezoporus; species Pezoporus wallicus. The sequence continues at coordinate 1,213,540 of NW_026640647.1, forward strand.
AGTGAACATGAATTTCTAACACTTTTTACTAGACAAACAGAACTGAATCTTTTCCTGGATGCTTTTGTCTGATATCTGAATAATCTGAAAGGCTTTTTCATAATATGTTTTGACTTCAATTATGAGGTAAGGAAATATTATATTAAAAATGGTAATTTTAATCATAGAGACTTGGTTTGAGCTGCATAGTGTTAAATACCATGCTGTTGGTTATACCATGGTTCCAGGTAGAGACTAAGGTGAAAGCCATAGGACTTTTAAAACTAAATAATCAGTGCGCGAAATGTTCGCTTGTAAAGAAGCTGTGACTGCTGTGGAATTGTTGGCAATGAAACTTAGCTCTTTAATGTTCCTAGGTTTTCTGAAGTTTTCTCAAGACAAAGTACATGCCCCACAGTGCAACCACAGCTGTGCCTCCTTTGATCTCTTTAAAAGCAATTCAGGGTGGTGTATTACTCCACCAATCGTCTGTTTCAGTTACCCTGAGGACAGCAGTGATGGACTAGACTGTGATTTTAGGACTTTCTCTGGAAAAAAAAAGTGGTGAGTAATAAATACTACACCAAGACAGGCAGCCTCAGATGAAACACTAAGCATGCTCTTGCTGGCCAGTGAGGGGGGACTTTAACGTTAAGGATACGCTGCTGATTTCCATGTCATACAACAATGCCAAAGATCTGCTGTTGCTCCCTGCCAGCCTCTTGGCTATAGGGGTAGTAATTATGTTCCCACTGCACACCTTCTTCAGCACAACTGAACTTCAGGTCCAGGAATATATCCGTAGCCTGCTTTGTTTATGTCAGGATGTAACTTTGGGAAGGGAATACAGGAACATGGGAGATGGCTATGCTTTTCCTGCAAAAGATTAAGAGCAGAGTGGAGTTTCATGCAGAAGTAAGGCAAAGGTAGGGTCCAACAGCAACAGCCAGAGAAAAGTAACTGCTGCAAAGAACGGTTATGCTCCTGGCTGTGCAGTGCCAGCCTTGTTTCATGCAAGTCTGGTGCCCGTCTGGTTCCTTAGCAAGCCAACCTATATTGCTAAATGGGATGGAAACCACTCATGCTTTTTTTGCTGAATGGGTTTTCCGCTCCTCAGTGAGCAAAGGATGAGGTGGCTGTCAAGGACTAGCACATGTGGAGTTAGCAGAGGTTTGCTGGGAGAGGGGAGAACAGGCCTGCCTTGTTTCTGCAGTCAGTTGTATCGCTAAACCTGTCTCATCTGCACCTTGATGACGGAAAAAAAGTCACCTTTTTAATGAGGCTTGGGATGAAAGCTGTGGTGAGACATCTGGTGTAAATCCATGGATGTGCATATTAATTCTTCAGTTAGTGTCTGCTCATTTCTGCTTGTTTGCTGGTAGAACAGGGTCTCACCTTCCACACAGATGGCTACTATATGAGGACTATACCTCACACTGGTACCTGTAGGCTATCTGAAGCTACAAAGCTTGAGAAGTGTTAAATCCTGGCTTACCACTGCCCAACAGAATTCAAACCCTCAAAGGACTGATGGTTGCTTTTTGTTTTTACCCTGTGACAAAAAGGAGTCAAACCAAAGCTATTTACCAAAAGCCAAGAAGAAATACAAATTCTCTCTTGGAGCTGGAAAATGTGTTTATGTAGAAAAGGCACTTAAGTAAAATCTTCTAACAGTGGGATGTTTTAAAATCCCCCACAAAAAATGCCAGGTATGCGGGACTTTCCTAGCATTTCTAGATACTGTTCATATGTAAAAACTCTCTTTTTTTGCTTTGTTTCACTAAGAGAAAACCATCTGAACCCAGAGATGAAGTGAATATTCACTTGTTTTTTTCCTATTTCTCCTCTAACTTGTAAAGCTCTAATAACAAGTTGTGCCCATAGTGATTCCCATACTTGTGTCTGTCCAGTGCTTGTTCAGCGTGGTTCAATTTGAGCAGATACCAAGCAGGTCAACAGAGAACTGCCACCTGCTCTCCTGAAGCAGAAGTCTCTCAGACTAGAATAATGGTGGATCTTATCAATAGCTTCATTTGCAGTAATCTAGCAGTTGGATTGCAACTCCATTATAAAAATTGATAAATAATAAATTGTAATGTTAAATATCTCAATAATTGTAACTTCTTAAATAACAATAATTACTAAAAGTCACAATAACTGATGTTTTAGACTGTCAAAAGAATAATACTGAATATCTTCCCCCCATGTTTTATACTTCTCAAAGGTAATTACACTTCAGAACATGCCACTTTGTATTCCTTTATCTATCTTCTGCCAACTGCTGCTCTTCTGCACTTCCATTTTGTCTTTGATGGAGAGCAGAATTTGTTCAAGATGACCTTCACTTTTGCATTACTAATTGAAAATTATTTCCTGTCATTGAAAGAGAGTATAATTTGGAATGTAAAGGAAATTTAACAACAAAAAACCTTGGGATGGAGGAATCCTAACTTAATGTGACATGAGCATCGACAGCCAGGAAAGGAGGGAAGGGTGAGAATTCTGTAGTTATGCAAAATTGTATTAATAAGCTTACATATTTAGAAAGAAAACTTATAACTGTTTTGATAAACACCAATAAAGAGAAATTGAGGATTCACTTTTCATCTCATGTTTCAATTGGAAACATCAGTCTTATCTGCTAACAAACATTACTGTAATTCTGTGGTTCTTAGAAATTTTCTTATTCCTCCCTTCAGTTTTGATGAGGTCTTTCATACCAGGATTCACAACAAACAACAATGCTGTTATTTTGGGCTCGCTTCTTCTCAATAACTGCCAGCAAGATGCTGAATTCAAGCAACCGAGGAGGTTAAACTTTCATTCTGAGCAGCTGAAGATTTTCTCTGAATGCTGATGACATTTCCTTGGGAGAAAACCTCCCTATCACCATGCAACATGCACTCTCTCTACCCCAGAGACATCTGCTGCGGTAGTATCTTACTAGATTGTGAAGAGCAACAAAGAGGCATTTCTGCAAAAAACAACGTGTACATTGTAATGTGCCCAATTTAGACCCTTTAGCCAAATTTTAAAGCAGCTTGAACTATTTGGAATATGTTAAGATGCTTTAATGTAGAAGTATGTGCTGTGCAACTGTTAGAAAGTCAGTCAGGGGTTTACCTGGTTATCCCCTGCTTTTCAAGATGCCCTAAAAAGAACTTGAGTAGGTTTTAGTGCTTTCTAATTCTGAAAAAGCTCTTCAGAATTTGGTTATTTTTCCCCTGATTTTCTCTTTATTCACTCCTTCCCCTTTTTTAAGTTGTGAAAAACATCAGCTGTATTTTTTTCTTGTTTCTGATAGAAAAACCCTGCTTGAGCCTTTTAATTGAGCTTTACCTGGAGGCATGGAATTGTTAACTAGTATGACCGTTGATGTATTTTTGTTGAACAAGTATTTAAAGCAGCTGACAGAAGGGAGATGGGGCACAGAGAGGTAGGAAACAGGATTACAATGTCAAGCAAAACTACATGTCCATCCCTGTTGCTCAGTTCTAATATGCTTATTATTTTACTAAGTCTGATACTCTGCATCTTTCTAGATAAGCAGATATTTCATCTTTCATGTAATTAAAAAAAAGGGGAGGAGAGGAAAAAAAAACCCTTTTATCTATGATTTTATTTTTGAAAGAAAAAAGACTTTGCTATAGTTGGGTATCTCAAGGAAAATTGTGGGTGATAAGACATAACCGTCCACCATCCACACTTATTTCTCATGTTCACCATCAAATATGACAAACAACATTTTGCCTTGATTTGTTTTCTACCTTTGTTTATGCATCCAGGCAGAAAGTCCAACGAAGACAGTACTAAAATACAAAGAGTCTGTCCTTGTGTTACCCTGATATAGGTAAAGTGCTTGGGAGTTTTTTGAAAACCTGTATTCAAATGGGATTAAATACTAAAAAATCTTTATTAAGAGATTTAATTAAGATTTATTAAGAGTAATACTCTTACTAAAATATCTTTTTCTACTAGGAAGATGGCTCTGTTTTATCTAGGTCTTTGAGAGGAAGTACCTGTGACACTATCTGTTTAGACTGCTCTTGTTGACTTTTATTTTTAGATTTCCCCTTCCTCCTCTCAAAATACATGAGAGAACTTAAAGGCATTAAACCTCATTGTTTTAGACAACTCCTGTGATGTGTGGGAAGTCCTAACACATAGGTCTGTAGTGTTGTACTTTTGCTTTTTTGGTATCGTATAATGCGTAATTTCCAAAAGTTCATACCTTTAGGGCGTGTGCAACCAAACTGCAATAGGCAAAGCTATAAAAGCACAGTGAATAAGCTGTGAAGACACAGATATTTCTCCCAGTTTGCCCCGAAATTCCACTGCTGAGTCCCTCCCAGCAGACACTAAACCCAGTCAGGGAACAGTCTATAGAAACAGCATATTTCTAAGCATAGGGTGAGACAAAGCTGTAGAAAATATATGCCTATAGGTCTCATCATCAGATAGCAGAACTGTGCTGCCAGGGGGGATGAATAATGCAGTGATGCTTCTTATTTAAATGAGATTTGTTTCATAATAAATACAAGTAGAGTGTTTCCTATGAAAAACCATAAAACAGCAGAAGAGGCAGATTTCCCCCTCCCACTCCATCTTCTGGACACAAAGAGCCGGGTATTATTAACTAACCTCTTGGGCATATGTTTGACTGCGCCTGGGCCCTTGATACACCACAACAAACAAAGCCCACAGGAGGTTGTTTAATTTGTCTGCTTGGGTTTTTACTTCTGTTTCAAAGTTAACACTTATTTGTTCTACAAAACCAAACTGAAATATTTATAAACTGTTAGAGTTGTGTTCTTTACATAATAACTAGGAACTCAAAAATACATTACTTTTAATAAGTAACCTTTTTTTTTGGTCTTGTAGCAGTAATTTTTACAAATCCTTACTAACTGATGTGCAGTTTCCAGCCTGTGATGGCAAACAGCAGACAGCTGCTTTAGCACAGACTTCTGTGTGGAGTTTCCTATTTGTAGGCCAGAATTTTTTGTAATCAGTTTTAATGGTTGAACTGCAAAACTTACTGGGGGCAAGAAGCCAATACTAAATCAATCTGAATTGCATTAGACAACTGGTTCAAAGCACATTTCCTACTATAAGCTGTTGCTTTGTTATCTGGCAGGTTACCTGAACACCAAGTATATGTAAATAACATTTTGAAATGGATCTCCTGTGGTGTATTAGAAACTTTCTCTGTTTTGTTCCATTCTCACCCTGTTGTAAGCTTTAACAGGAAACTGCAACTTTAACATCAATGGTTATGTTTCCATTCTTTGCAACTGTTTCTCAGCACAGTGCTTATTAGAATTGTTTGTTAAGTACTGACTGGAATGTCCTGTTTTGTATCTAACGCTATTTTGTCCTTTTTCTTTGATATACTTAAATATTAGGATCCCTCATGCATGTACCTTTCCAGTATAGTGACTTGTGTAAACAGTCACCTGAACTAAAAGCCTTTATATGTTTGTTTTAGATCTATCTGGAGAAGCACAAAGATAGTCTGTTCTCATTTCAGACGGAAACAAGCTGGGGAGTATAACTGAGAACCTGAAACAGAAACAGGAACACACTAGTGTGTTAATGTTTTAAATAGCGTTGTGTAAAGTAAGGTGCTATTTGTTTATAGTACTTCGAAACAGGGTAAATTTTATCTAGAAATAAGTACCATAATGTTAACATATGTTGATTAAGGTAACAGAAGATACTTTCAGATGCTATTCAGGATCTCTCCATAAAAGGTTAGGGCTGTACAGGAGAAAGAAATATGACTAAAGTATTATTTCCTAACTTCATAGTGTAACTATATGCTTCCAAAAGCTTGTTATGATACAACTGGTGATGTGAATTGGCAAATTCAGTTATTCTGCCTCACCTCTCCCTTTGTAAGCACACCCCGAGGTACTAATGGTGTGCATTCAGACCTGCTCGCTCAGGCAGAATCCCTCTTCTCCTTCCTCCCCTCATCCTAGGCTGTAGCAGGGCTGTGAGTGGGTAAAGTTCAACAGTACCTTAGAATCTGCTGTGAGTATTAAATGAATATCATGAATATACATCATTTACAGCAAATTGTTCCCCAGAGCACACAGTATACTCATTAACTCAAGCTTCAATAGTAAATGAGCAGAGCAGCCCTTCTTATTATTCTTGAAATCTGTTATTTCACTTTTATAAAAGAAGATTTATGTAATCAGGTTTTCCCCTGAATACCATAAACAGTGGTGTGACATGGATGCATGTTGCCGTTAATGAGAAGGGATTGCTTTCAAAAGCTGTCTTGAGGCCAGAGTATAAATGACAGCTTCGATTATGAGTAGGACGATTCTGGGAATTTCTGCTTTTTCCTGCTGTCGTTCCCATGCGCCCATCGGGGTGTGCAGAACAGCCCATGGCTCTTCAGTTCCTGGGAGCTCACCTGAGCCCTCGTACAGGACAGGCTGCTTCCCACAGAGTTACATCTTCTCTAGCAGGTACCTGCTAAGTGCTCCCAATTTCCAGCTTGGAGTGTGAAGGTGGGAGAACATCCTTGAGGTGAACATCCTGGATTATACAGACCGACAGGCAATCGCCCACCAGCACTGATCCTAAATTGAGCAGTGGGACACTGGGGTCTGCTGACTGTCTCTGGTTCCCAGGCTGCTCCAAACCTCCCCTGATGCACTGCAGCCCAGCTGCAATCCCCTAACCAAAGATCTTGGCACGTCACTCAGGAAGATGGACAGTGCCCATCTTACGTGTGTCTCTATATGACACGGGCTGTCCCTCAGTGCCATATCTACTCCTGTATTGCACAGGGACAGGTTAGCTGTTATTTAAAAAACATTTCTTCTGAAAACTAAGCTGTAACTGGGCTAAGGTTGTGCAGACTGTTGCAGCTGCAGTTTGGCTCCTAGAAGTGGTAGGCAGCTCATCCAAGCTTAACATTTGCCCTTCACGTTTTGTTGTCATGGCAGCAGCACAAACCATTGCCTTGCACAGCACTAAGCTGCTTTGCTTTGCTCCATCTAGGTTTTAAGCAGGAGAAAGAACCACAGACATAATTTCCCCCCTCTTTTCCCCACTGCCTCCAAACATGTTCTTTCCTCATCCCTTTCCACAACTGGTGCTGAGGGAGAGGCAGGAGTTCTGTAGGAAGATGGACAGAAAATATAACCTTAGCAAGTGACTGTGCTGTACTGTTTCCTGCTGAAAAGCACAGTAACAAAAGGCTGCTTGCTATAAAAAAGGAATCCAATCTATTAACTAAAGAAGGAATGTAAGAAGTAAATATTAAAGATTTTAACCTAAAATGCTCTCCCTGATTTTAACAGAATATGTGCATTTATACCAGGTTAATGTCAAGAAGCAATGTTTCAATGAAAGCAAGACATAGAGAAGCAAATTACTGAGAGCTAACTGCAACCTCAGCTGCTCAGCTAAGTTTCTCAGCACTGTTTTCAAGTTCTTGTAACTTTGTCAAATAGCATGTCTCCTGGTCAGTGTTTCTTTTTGCCCCAAGATAATGTTGGAATGTCAGCAGCCTGAGCAGAAATGCCATGTTCCATAGTTACTCTCTAATGGCAAGAGAATAGGGTTGGCCCTTGTGTTCTAAAAGCAATGATGCCAGGCAGAGTAGTCTTCCTGCTAAGACTTCTACTCTTTGCCCTTCACAACACCTAAAATTGCCCAAAGCTGTATTGCAAGTATGAGCAGGCAAGTTCTCACTTCTTCCATTACTTCCATCATTATTTTCATGGAGCAACTAAGATGTTTATGTAAAGATGCTTCAGGTGAAGTTCAGAACAGAATGTTTTCTCCATTTTATAACAAAATTAATCCCAGAGAGATCTTTCAAATGGGGTGCCCTTGGCTGTGGTGCTGGTAACTTATGGGCATAATTCTCTCCAGATTCAATAACAGCATCAGGAATGTTGTTTTTAATGAGTCCTTTGCTGTCTAGAAAACAGCTGCAGAAGCCATTTGTAAAGTGTGCATTGCTTCCTCTTCTAAGGGTGCTTTTAATAAGCTAGTTATATTTCTAATTAAACATTAGTCCCTCACTTTGCCTTTTGTAAAGAACTACAGATTGTGTCTGAATGGCTTTTGTGTGTTCTCCAGTTTTAATTACTGTATTATTGCTATTGTCATAGTATTTGATAACCTACCAGAGCTCAAAATACTGCCCTGCAATAGCAATAAGCACTGGTTTCCAGCATTATCTAGTTTGACAAGTATTACTCAATTATGGTAACACAATAGGGCTCAAAAGAACGAGAAAATATTGCACTCAGGTCATGTATTGAGGTGAAACAGCTCTGTGTGTGTGTATGTGTGTGTGTGCCGTATATGTGTCTGTATGTCTGTGTGTGTGGTACAGAGGGGAAGGAAGGGGAGTGAACTGTGAAATTTCAAAGAAGTGCTTGCGCTAGAGAGCAGAGATAAAGGTGGGCTCATGGTAACTCACCTTCAGAGAAGTCAAACCAATGCTGTTTGCAGAGTCACCAGAAAGGAAAAGGTGTTCACAAATGCGGCTTTCTTCCCTTCTTAGGAACTCAGTCTTCCCTCCATCCAAGACAGTGAAATATCTCACTAGTTTCACAGAGTACCCTTACAGTCTCCCTTTCTCTAGATGGCACGTTGGGACGAAAGGGACCACAGCACTGTACTATGTGCATCAGTCACCTTTTACTACTGTGGTCTCATGAAACAGTCACAAACTAGATTGCAAGAGCTGGGTATCTGCAAGAGCATCCAGCTGTGGGAGGGAGCCAAAAACCCAGTTCCAAATTCCCAGTTCCAGCAGTAAAATACAATCAGTGATGCACTAAAAAAAATTACATAATTTGCATACTCAAATTTGAGGACATTACAGCATATACTGTCTATTAGATCATGTACAGTTCATACATACTCCATTAATAATACTTGATAGTTAAGAATAGGATGTCAGCTGATTACAACCACTATAGCATTTTTTTTCTGATATACTTCCCTAACCAATAAAGAAATAATTTTAACAGCTGAAGCTTAGGAGACTTCCTGTACAACCCTGTAGAACACACAGCCCACATGTCAGCTATAAATGCATTTATCATCTATGTTCTACAAATTACAAGTCATAACATAATATTTTAAACAAAGGCACAAAATACCTGTGTCACAGATGTCTGAAGAAAAAGTTTAAGTGATTTGTCTTATCTAAAATAACAATAAAAGTACCAAATCTGGCCCTACTCCAGCTTATAGAAATTATTTGGCAATAAGAACAGACTGTAGGTGATAGCGTGAAAGGTCATAGGAAATCGGGAAAAGCTTTAATAGTGAAAGCGCTGTTCAGTATCTGGTGTTTCACACCCGTATTTTGAAACTGAAGGACTAGCTTTTTATCTAAATACAGGTTATCTACTGTCTTGATCTAATGGAGAAAGGCCAACATTATTAGCGGCGGAGAGAGCTGTTGTATTATTTTGCTCTCAAGACAGATCCTTTTTAATAAGTGGCGTAATTCCAGCATAACACGTTCTCTCAGGAAGTTCATCATGCTTTAGACTGCAAAGCTACAGACCTGTGCAACCCAAGGGAGCAGAGAGACCTTGCTGCTTGAGAAATCTTGCTAAGTCAGGGCTTTGCAGTGCTACAGGGTGATAGAACACATTGGTGCAAGTTGCAATTTGTGTGGCATTTCTTTCCAAAGCCAGCAATCAAGTGAAATTATGGGTTAGGACACCCCATGCCCCATGTAGACCTTTTCTGTTGCTTTATCTAGAGAAGGAAAAGGCTAGGTCTGTTGTATACTATAGCTGTACAGTTGTGATGGAGACAGCTGAGTGTTTTGGCTTGTTCTGTACTCAGATCTTTGCCACCTGAGTAACCACTTAATCAGAAATCACTTAAAACTCCCCTTCTTTTGTTTTTCTGGAATGAGCCTCTTTGGGAAGCACATCACAATACAACTTCCAAACATGCCAGGACTTAAAGGAAATGGTTTTCATTCTGCCCATTTTCACACTGCCTATTATGTAAACTTGGCCATGTGTGCCCAAGGCCTGATTACTTGCATTGGTATGCCCAATTTCACAGGGCATGCAGAGATGCCACTTCAAGCTTTAGTAAAAGTTTTATAATAAAATAAATGGTATGAAGAGGAGAAGGAACAGTGAGAGACCTTAATTTTGTAGAGCCTGTATGTAAATATATACCAGTCCTTTTGCTGGTGCACATTGTGGTGGTATAATCATAAATGCACAATGTTTTAAGCCATTTCAGTGGCAATGCAATTCAGTGACCTGAAATGCTCTTTCTGTGTATGCTGCTGTGGGAGGATACCCCTGCTAAGGTGATACAGCTCTCTCTTGGCCCTACTGTGGTAAAGTGTGCCAAGACCATGCCAGAAATAACAGGATTAACCTTTTATGCAGTTAGCTCCAGAAGCAGTTAAGTAAATCTGGCATTTGAGCAGTACTGAAATCATGGATAGTGCTGCTACACAAACCAGAAAAGAAACAAAAGCAACCTTAGTTTTAAGTTTCATGAGACTGCTTGCATAACACTGGAAGAAAAAGTGGTAACAATGGAAATACTGGCACATTTTTTAAGAGACCTCCATTAGGGATAAAGAATAGAAAGACACAGAGCCATAAAGAAAACAAAACAACTGGTAAGGTTATGCTAAGATTTTCCAGACCAGTATATGTATATATATATATATATCTCAAATAAAGAGAATATTTTGCAAGCAATATAATTGTCATTTAAGTACTTATGGAAAACACCATCAAAGGAGAGAAAAAAACCCAAACTTTCATTAAGCTTAGATGAATATCTGTTTTATGCAGAAGACAGATAGATGTCAGGAAGTAAGTGACTAATGAAGTGGAACTCTGAGAATCCTTGCCTTAGATAAACAATTATTAGAGAAACATTCGAACAATCAAAATAAATATTTTGCAGAAGCCTAATGGAAAATCCTTTAAGCTATTCATAACAAATAATCCCAGCTAAGCATAAAACAGCAAACATGCTAATGATTTACAGGGGTTCCTTTTTCAGGCTGCTGCTTTAAGCCCCAAATATGTATTTTTACTCCATAGTTAAGTATCTGTGTCTGAAAGGTGGTAACTACATTGGTGATAAATGTGAACGTCCATAAGCACTGCAGAGTCTCGCTGAAACACAGACACACACAGAGCTAAGAAGCCACAGCACTTACAAATGAGCAGCATGCATTAAAATGTGAGTTATTGTTCCACAAAGTAACAGCCAGTAGAATTATTTTGAATTATCCTGTTGAAGGCTTGGTCTTCCCATAGCTGCTGGGAGTCCATACCAATCAGGACAGCTCTGAGCTGCGCACAGGAACAAACTGTTCGGTGGAGGCTGGGCACTGCCTTTAGAAATCAGTGTGTGATTTGTCATCTGCAGTAAGGACCCACCTGCAGCAGCTTCCTGATTCTTTTCAGGTTGTGTATTAACAGAAGATTCTTCTCCTGTGAAACCCGGTCCAGCTGTTCATCCACTTGTATCAGCAAATTCTGCAACAGGATCGTTGCCATTGCTTCATTGTTGGATGCAGCCTCCCTAAAGAATCAACAATTGAGAACCACGCATGTTTAAAATGTCATCAAGTATCAATCTATCTGTACAGAAAACTACAATCTATTCAGAAATCTAGGAAGGAAAAGAAAGGCTTTAAATGTATGTTGACTTGCACATAGAGGTTTGTGAATGATTGACTTTGTGATCTTTTTCTATTTATATTCATTTAGATATGCAGCTATAAAGACAGGGTGAGGATGTTCTTAGCACAGCCTATGGAGTCAGCCAGAAGGGAGACAACCGAGGGTTTTCTAGTCTCTGGTCCAGTGAATATTTAATCATTTTTAGCCCACTTCTCAGAGGACATGGGGCTTATGCATGCTGTCCCTCTCCCTCTGCCACTCACACACAGATATCATTTCAAAGTTGACAGTGGGCTCAAAGTCCAAAAGATAGTATGTTCTTACAGATTTCATGTAAAACTGGCAGGTTGGTAGAGGGGAGGAATCCAAATTAGTGCCTCCACTGAGGAAAATTGCAGTAATAACTTGCTGCAGGAGGCAGCAGCCAGATGGCCAGTCAGCAGATATAGATCTTCACACCAGGCACCAGATGAGCCTTTGCCCAGCCAAAATATTTGGGGATACAGGAAGACTCTGCAGCTACTGGTGAAGGGTGTGTAGGGGACAAAGGACACAAACGCAATCAGGCTTTACTGGCTCTGCTGTTTATGGAACATGAAAGGCAGTAACGTTAGTGAGCTAAATAGAGGAAGATAGACTTTGGACTGCATGGCATCCTTGTCCTTGGGATATTCTCTCTCCTTGCTCCACAAATGGCAGATGTCTGGTTTTGAGATATGCATGCTAAATCTGTCGAAAAGAAGATTTTAATGTTTCCCATGTTTCTACAGCCCCATAAACATCGAGCTATAAACAGTAAGGAAAGACTATATTCCCTTCCAGATTATTCTCCTTTTTTTCAATAGTCCTCCAATAGTCTTGTGGATTTAGCATGAAAAATTAAGATGCCTCTTTCTGGCATGACTAATACAAACTTTGTTTTGACATGTAGTTCAGAATTTTCTCAAGATAACTATCCAATGAGTTTGATGCAAATTTGTGTATAAATTCATCTTTTAGAGAACAATTTCTGCAAATGGCTGGATTGTTCTCCAAGATTATATATCCACCTTTCAGCAGAGACAAGTGAGGAGTTTTATGATGTAAGAGGTAAATATATACATTTCTATTGAAAACTAACTTGAGTTGGTTTTGGTTTGTTGTTTTTTTTTTTTCCTATGAAAAACCTGTAATGCCGTTAATTTGCTAGACAATTTTTACTGGATTTTGTTTAGGATTAAGTTCAAATGAAGCCTCACCTCCAGACATTCCTTAAATTTAAACCTTGACAGTTCAATGGGCTACTGTTCTTGGGGTGCAGAGGCCTGCACAGTTCACAAATGAGCACTCTAAAATCTGGCAGATAATGAAAGAATTAGTCTTGACTGAAATCGTATGAGAGGGAATAAACTGAATCCTACCAATCTTGGCTTTCTATCCATTGTGCTAGTAAGTGCCGGATTTCCATAGGGAAGTTATCATCATAGAACTGGTCTACCTGCTCCAAAAACTTTATTTCCAGTTGCTGAACTTGACTCCATTGGGACATACTGCAAAAGAGAAGATAAAACATCTTTGCCATTGAAAGGTGAATATGAATTAATAATCCAAAGTGCATTAATCGCTTTCATGGTAGTTCTTGTTATATATTTTAATGTTTCTGTTTATTCTGTCTTTTGAAACAGACAGTACCTGAGTAAAGTTACTCAGATAAAGGGAAGAGGGAGAAAAGAGGGAAAAAAAGAGAGAGAAGAGGGAGAAAAGAGGGGAAAAAAAAGACAGAAGAGGGAGTAAGACCATTGAAAGAAGTTCTAGCTCTTACACTTGAATGGGCATCTCTGCCAATTTCCTTCCTTAACGTGAATGTTTTGGGGTGCTGTATGATGCTTATAAAACAGGGAGATTTACACAGTGTCTCTCACCAAGACAGGTTAAGATTGTACTCCTCAAATCCAGGTAAAACTATTCTTATGAAAGAGTAGTAGAAAGCAATAAATTTGCTCCCTTTCTAGTGAATTTATATTGCCCCATTTTTTCCTGAAGCCATAATAGTTGTATGTTACTGTGCTGTTCCTCGAGCCCCACAGATTCTGTTTGGAGAGTACTGTTCGTTTTCCAACATAAATTGTTTATCTAGTACATCTTTTCCATTTGTAATTGCCACAGAGTTCTGAGATTTGATGTTACAGAAAGAAAAATAGGAAACGTAAATTCATATGAAAACTATAAGAAAAGCAAGAGCAGAATTGTACTAAGTGTAGCATAAATAGCCCAATGACAGGCTCTGAAATTCTACTGGAAAAGCTATCCCAAGCAAGTTTGGGCTGTTCACTGAGATACTGGAGTTAGGAGCTTGGTTCTCCAGATATTAGCTGGGCTGAATTAACACCTGCTTCTCTCCATGGAGTGAGCAGATTGTTTTGGGTGAGCAGGCTCTCCACGTAGACGCCTCAGCCTGAATGACACTCTCTGCTTAGGAGAATGTTACCTTTCTGGTACCTGCAATCTGGGGTTGCACCCAATCACCCATCATTAATCCTACAGGTGAAGACACCGTTTTCACTGTGATTTTTTCAATGCAGGAAAGACTAAAGATAACATATTGCCCTAGGGCAGGCAACACCGGGCTGTAATTCTAGATATGGCATGCAGATAAAAGTCAGAGCTGAGAACAGTCCATCATGGATGAGCAGAGGAGAAGGATGCCCTAAGGCCTATGCCCTGGATTATCAATCCTCCAGTGGGCTCTGCCCACCCTGACCCCTATATCAGAGGTTGTCTTCCCTTTAATTAGGGTGTTTGCATTAACAAACTATACAGAATCCAGATATAGTCTGAAGGTTGCACTGCAGTAGGTCAACATAAAATTATAGGATAGTTAGGGTTGGAATGAACCCTGAGATCATCAAGTTCCAACCCCCCTGCCATGGGCAAGGACACCTCACACTAAACCATGTCACCCAAGGCTCTTTCTAAACATATTACATCTGTTTGAACACTTCTCATAGGAATTTTTCTGGAGGAAAAAAAAAAAAAAAAAAGATGAGATTTCATCAAAATTGACATTTTTATGGAAAGCTGACCTTTCCATAAACAGCTTTTCTATTTCCAATTCTGAATCATAGTTTCAGAATGTCAACAGTTTGAAGTAGAGAATACATCATATTTTTAACGCTGTGGTCTTTCATTTTGTGTTTCCTTAAGTCAGAGGGGAAAAAAAATAAAATCATGAAATACGTCAAGGTGTAACAATGTCCTGAGTACTTACTCATGCAAAAGTAAAGGTGACAGGTTTTAGTTTCTCTTTAACAAAGGCTGGATGGGATAACTCTATGTGTGGTATGAAGGACACTGTATATAACATCAGTGGGAATGTGCCCAGGGACATTTCTCTCCTCTTCATTAGCTCCATTGAGAGAGGAAAATATATTGCCTAACATTTACCCGTTTCTCTACGTTGCTGAAAAGGAGCAGTGTATAGGAGTGTTTCACTGTCTGCCTTGCTATACTGGGAGTTATAAAGAACCACAGGCCTCATTTCTTGAGGTGCAAGGAACCATGTCATGGTGTATTAATAACACTCAGAAATAAGATGAAGATCTGTAAGCCTGTTCCCTTTTAGTGTGACTTTAATTGCAATTTTTGGTGATCGTGATATCCTAAAAAGGTAAGTAAGAAAACTCAATATTATCACCTAAAGAAAACAAAGGGAAAAAAGGCGAGATTTTGTGCAGGCTGCAACCCACTTCAGCCTTCTATGGACCAGCGTGCAGGGATGCTCACACGCATGGACACGTGGGGCCAGTTTGTACATGGGGGTTTTGTAACGGTGCTGGGTATAGTGCACACCGGCATACATTTCCCTTACACTGCACACAAGGAGTCGCACGAAAAGCTAAAGAAGCCGAGGTAGCTACTGTTTGTTCTGGGTCGCCCCCGAAGGCCGCTAGCAGAAGCGGGCGACGTGTAACAGCGAGTAGCAAGAAGCAGGCGGTGTCAATAGCGAGAACGCAGCGGCTGGGTCCCTGCTTCTGATGTGGCCGAGTGATGGTTTGACTGCAGCCGGATTAGCCACCGCTAAACCTTACGCGAGCATCGCCCGCGGCACAGAACCGCGCCGCCGCTCCCAGCCGGAGCAGCCCCGGCCCCGCCGCGCCCCGCTCCCCACTTGCCTGCGCCCGCGGGTCCCGGCCGAGCCCTGCTGCCGGCGGCGGCTGCTGCCTCCTGCCCGCTCCCCGCCCCGCCGCCAGCTTTATGCCGCGCCCGGAGCCGGCGGCAGCGAGCGGCCTTCCTGTGCGTCAGGCGGGGTGCGCCCGTGGGGCCCCCAGCCCGCCTGTGTACCCGTAGGGTTGTGGGGCGGCGCGGTGAGGCTGGCACCATCCGCTGGTGAGCGCCGGTTCAAAGGCAAAGGGCTTGGTGAAAACGGCGTGTACCGTGGCTTTCTGCGGCATCCCTCGTTTCAGGCAGTACCTGGGATGCAGGAGCTTCTCTCCGAGGTTTGGTCCCTGCCCTGAGGAGTTAATGATCCAACATCGAACCTGTAAATGATATTCTTACAGCGAGGGCTATGGCAGTAAAGACACACTCCAAGTGTTTGTTTTTTTCCCTAAAGAAGTACATTATTGTAAAGAGGATTTCTGTAACAGGAGGTACAGTGCTGCTAAAACCAAACTGAGTGGAAAATGCTAAATTATGACCATTTCAAATCCATCTTCCTTTGGCACAGAGCCTGAGTGGTAGGATTGTAGCTCCGGTGTGATGTGAAGCAGCTGCAATCTGCCTTAAGAAGGATCCTTTAATCTGACTATAGTTTTACTTCTCATATTTTGTCTCACCAGAAACCTCAGTCACTAGCAAGGCTTTTCTGCGCCAGGCTGTGCAAACCTGGAGTAAGAGGGATTCTCGGAGAACCTGCCAGGGAGCCAACCGAGTGCTGGGAGGAGAGCGATGCCTGGTTCAAGTGACAAGCCAGGTGCCAGAGATGCAGTCAAGAGGAATGTGCATGTCCCTACTGAGGAGTAATTATATTTTCCAGTTAGAGCAGAGGGAGAATTGAAAGCGAGGGTAGAAGCTTTGACACATAGCCAGATTCTAGAAGATGGTATACAGGTGTCAGCAGCTGACCCGTGTCTGAATTACCAGCTGTGTAGATGTCATATTTACTGCACACATGCTTAAAATGAAATTTGGCTTTATCTTTAATAGCATCCAGCAATTTTTCAGGTGCATTTGTATACAGAGAGCCAGGATCATGAAAGAAGTCTGCAAAATCCTGATTTATAGAGCTGCGTGGTCTGATTTGTATTTCAATATATCCTCTTTTAAATTATTATTATTTTCTGTTGTATTGTTGTGTATTTGTTCATTACCCTTTTCAAGTGAGATGGGACATAATGTACTAGAGGATTTTCTTCACAATCTTACTTTTTTTCTGAATGACCAGAGTGCAAAATCATGTTTGCTTTACAACTATAGGTATATGAGGCCAGAGGAATGCTGCTGTTGCTCTTCACTACCAGGCACCCATCTAGTCCCAAATTGCATTTTGACTTCTGTAAGTGCCTATTCTTGGTTTTGATTTAACGGAGCCACCACTGGCTCAAAAGAGCTGATACTAGAGCAGAATGACAATATTTTCACTGCCTTTTGCTGGGAACTGGGGACCAGACTGAGTGTCAGACTTGCTGTCTGTCTGAAGAGGTCAGTCCCCAAATACGCCCAGAGTTTGGCAAGTCTGTGCTCAGACCTGCCATCTGTCCTCTGTGTTTCAGCAGGCACAGGGAGCAATACAGCTGCACTTCACTCACATTTCTGGTTTTGCTGATGGATATCCTGGCATTTCATTCAGAATACATACACTCACATACATTTTATAACATTCCCGTAAGACTGCATACTATCCTTCCCTGTATGCCTATTCCTATCCTTCCCTATATATTCCCTATATATCATCTCAGGAGTCAACTGCAGCTTTGTCAGATTTTGTTCTCTACCATTTGGCAAATCTTCATCATTTTTTAAGGTAGCTGATTGTCACATTGTACACAGGTAAGCCTGTGTAGGTGCCCTGTCGGGACATTGAATTAGTAATTTGAGGACCACCCAGGAAACGAAACTGATTAGTTATGTGATTTGGTGCTGTCAGTAGGGGGAACTATTGCACTGTACTTTTTTCTTTAGTATGTAAATAAATATTGGTAACCATTTATTTTTCTTTTTAGATTAAGCACTCATTCTCTGAGTATTCTTACATAATTGCTATCCATAATTATAAGACAGGTAGTTCATACCATCCCAATCAAATAAGACGGTAACAGGTTTCCAGTCCCCTTTGTGTTTGCTGTTTCTCTGCTTAACCTAGAAAAGAAGATGTATGGTGGAGTGGTTGCTATTAAGAAGATACTAAGCTCTAATGCAAGTATCTATTAAGGCTTGCTCCAAGAGGCCATTAGAAAAAAGCTCAGTTAGGTGTCATTTCCAAAACCTCTGTCAATCAGAGGTCATTCTTCATCTGAAGTTCAGAGATGAGTTTCTGGGAAAATGGTTCTTATTCCCCTCTTCCCTCCTTCCTCCCCCCATTTTCTGACAGGTATGGCAGTAGAGGCAGGTGAACTGCTGGGATGGAGAGCAGCTCTGGAACAAGCTGTTTGGGGTGCAGGATGATGGATACGAGCCATGGCTGTGGAGGCAGGAGAACAGGGCTGTGGTCCCCACAGCAAGGGGCACAGGAGAATGAGTGGAGTCACTTGTGGCATTACAGTGACTCAAGGGGAGCCCTGGGGCTTTACAGAAGCTCACTGGAGACTGTGGAAGGGAAGTGCACTTTACTTGGAGGAGGGGAATAAAAGAGGCTTGTGGTTCTAGGGTGTTAGAGTTGGATCGACAAAGGGGTTGAGTTATGGCTGAGTGTGAAAAGGCCTGAAGTTTGCATAGGAATATAAGGCAGACCGGAGAAGAGGGGGGCTGTTTGAGAAGCACAGGTGGGAGAAAGGAGAGTGTGGAGCAGCAGAGGACACTGTCAGAGGTGGTGAGGGCTAAGAGGTTCCCTTCTGAGGCTGAGGGATGGCTCAGCTTTGTTGTCTTGAAGGAAGGGTCAGTGGGGTGTGTTAGCACACCATGAAGGATGTGATCATGCTTGGAGATGTGAGGGAAACTGCTGTGGAGAAGGACTGAGATGGGAAGAAAGAGATGGTCCAGGACAGCTAGGAAGCTCTGGAGGAGAGCTGTGTGAATAGGATCCTGGAGGAGATGGCGTAAGGCAGGCAGTGATTACTGTAGAGCTAACACATGAGGAGGGTGTAAGGGAGGCAGCTGTGTGGGCTGAAAGAAGTTCAGTGAGACACACTGGCAAGGCAGGGCTGGCTGAAATGATGCTTATGAAGTGTGGAAGTAAAGAGCCTAGGCAGCCCATGGAGGGAAAAGGAGTTTCTTCAGCTGCATTGATTCACAGTGGCACAGTGAGGGTGCAGGTTGCAGCCCTGGAGGGTACAGATGGGCACAAGCCATGAAAGGTTCAGACCTCTGTTGAGTTTGGCAGGTCAAGGCTAATATTCACTGTGTAGCATTTCACCCCACTAGTGTTTCAGCACCAGTTGAAGCAGGAGGATAAGAAACAAGCGTCTAAATTGTGTGGGCTGTTTAAAGGGAAGAAAAAGTCTCAAGTGATGGAGAAGGATGTGGTAATCTTCTCATCAAAAGTTCACAAAGTTGTTTCTAGGAACATGGAGTCAATTTATTACTTTGAGCTGTCTGACCAACCTGTAATCAAGATTATCATCTCATGTTTGGCCTCTAGTCATTATACTCATTGACTAACCTTTAATTAGAGTATGTGTCATCTATCTTTTACATAGAGGACTCATTTAGCTTGTACACGCTATATATGCATTGCGTCTTGTACCTGAACTGTTCGTAGCTTCTCTTCTTACATTCAGAACATGGACTTCTGGGCTCAGTGGGGGTAGGAAACACTGTAATTGTGAGAAACTGTCTTGCTGATAGTGTAGTTCCTCCTCGTCAGCACAGACTAAATCATCAGTTGTGTGTGCAGGTCACATCCCTTACTGTCCTTTATTTAGAGAAAAGACAGGGACAGCAATATTGTCCTGCAGTTACATGCTGTAGGAAGCTGCTTATGAATACTGGAAAGAATTCTTAGCTCAGTGTTTGTGTGTAGCCAAATGAATGAATGTTATCCTTAGAAAAGATTGGGGGGGGGGGGGGGTTGGCTGTTTGGTTTTTCTCATTTGCTGAAAAATTTATCGTTTTCCCCCTTCCAGCAATGAATGAATCATGTGTGCAGATGTATAAATCCATGCGAAAATGCTTCTCACCGAATTCAAGATGATATCAGCTAGAAAAAAAGTAATTAACTTGCCATGTGGAGAATAACAAGAAATCAGGAGTTACAGAAAATGAAGGTTTCTCCCACTGAACTGGACTTAGGTCTCTGCTTTTGTGGCAGTCTGGCCTTTTGATACTGCTGTGCTTTTTGGGCAGGTAGAGGTAAAGCAACCACTGAGCAGTGCAGGAGCAGGTCAGAACGAGTGCCTTGTAGGTAGAGGACTTCCCTTCTGAGGCTTTTTGCTGTGACTTGTGCCGGTGCCCAGACCTCTTTGGCCCTAACGGAGGGTTCATTCCCACTGCTGCTGCTGGGGAGAGGATCTTCCGCACTGGCTCCTAGCAAGGTCAAAGCCAGATGATCTTCTGTCAAGCTGGGACATCAGGAGTTCTCTTTGTTTATTGCTATCTTTGAACAACAGGCTGTTGCATGCCTTGTTTATTGTTTTACCTCTTGATGTCATATTTGCAGTCCTGCACTGGGTGGTTTAATGTGTACCCTGGGAAAACTCAGAGGTATTTGCTCTCAAGAGGAAAGATTTGGATATTCTGGTGAGTTTTTTCTGTAAGGGAGGTACTTCTCTAAGGAGAAAGAAGCCTGTGCATCTCTCTTGTAAAAGTTAAGGCCAATACCACTCGGGGTCCTACAGTCACCACACAAACTTACACACAAACAAAATTAAGGTAGAAAGAGATTACCTGAATGCTAATCTGTCATTGCTTATGGAAAGGGCACCTGTGAAGAAATGGAGGAAGCATGGAAAGAAGTGAGGGCAAAGAAAGTAATTTAGAAGAGCAAGGAGAAGGAGAGGAACTCAGGGGCCTTGTATTAATTACCTTGTATTGTAAATGAAACTTCCTTGGTAATGACAGGCTGCATTGTGCAATATCATTGTATATCTGCTTTGCCTGGTTACCTCTTCCTATAACTACTTTTTTCATCAATTTTCATTGTGTGATAGATATGATTGATTTAACTCTTCCACTTCCTCAGTGGTATTGTACAAATTTAACTCTTACTTTTCTTCATTTAGAGCCAGGCTTCCTTTGTTGTCTGTAGATAGGTAGATTATCAGGAATGCTAGTAGTGCTATTTTAATAGACTTTTCCACTCAGTGTAATCTGTGGATGCTCAGGAAGCTTTTCTCTTATTTTATGCAGCAGATTCCCTGTCAATTGGTAATGATCACTTTTTGTTTGCATGGAAACTGAAGACTTTGTGATTAGTGGTTTCCAAAGTAGAGTGTGAGAAAGGAATACAAAGTCAGTGTGATCTGGGGAATGCTGTGGTTTTGTATAGGTGTTCCTGCAAGGTAAAGCTTGGAGGGTGAAATGGAGACCCTTGGTGATGCAATTTGATTAGTATGTTAGTCAATGTTGGCTGGACAAGAGAAAAGAGAATTTTCTCATAGTAAGTTCACCTGGGATTTGTGCTGTCAATAGTTGCTTAAATTCTTAGTGCCTGCTTTGCCTGGGATCAAGATGACTATGCATAATGGTAATTTCTGAGCATACTCAGGAATATTTTCTTTTTGCCGTCTCTTGGGTCCTTAGAGGAGTCCTTGAGTTTTATAAGCTTGCTAGTGTATGCTAATTGTAAAATCCAGTGTGATGCCAAACAATGACTTCCAAATGAAAAGGTCAATAATTTTAGAATTAGTAATGGATGGTGCTCTGAGAAGATAACTTGGTTAATTAATTTAATAAAGTCTTTTCACAAAGGGAGCAATTAAACCAAAGTCTGATTATCTCTGCTTGATAATACTTGAAATATTCTATATTAAAGTTACAGGTTGTAACTCTGATGGTACCTAAAGAACCTCCTGATTTCTGTTACTCTCTGAAACTCCTTATCTTACTATATTGTTTATATTGTTTGTATAACAAAGCACAGATCTTCAGAAATAAAGTCATCTTTTTCCTTGTCTAGGCAATAAAATATCAACAAATCTGAAGCAGTTGTACAGTTCACCATAATTGCACTGTCGGATATCACAAGGAGGATGGCAATCCCATGCCTGTTATGGACTCACTTCTAGGATGTAAAAAAGTGGTATGTGGTTGGATCCTTCTGTTCCTCTCCAGTCTCCTACAACAGATCCCAGTCAGATGAGATACTATTTTTCCTCTGTAAACCTGCTTGTTCCTGGATCCCAGCCCCTCAGCATGCTGTAGATAAGGGTTCTTGTGATGGGAAGGTTAGCTGCAAACTGTTATGTCCCTCACGCAGTGCAATTCCCAAGACAGAGGGGAAAGAGGAGCAGTATGGATTAGTGTAATGATCCTGTATTTATTCTGGAAATCATAATTGTTTCTGAATTTTCCAAGTGGCTGTTCATAGTATGTTTGAAAGTTTTCAGTATGAATCAGATTTTAGTATGATCAGTTCCCAACAAGCTTGTTTTCACTGGGAGACAATTGGAGTGTCTGTGGGTGTAGGATGATGTGAAGAAATGAGTCTGTATGTGAAAATTTAGCACTGGGAGTTATTCTAATGGTGTGAATAAAACTCATGTTATTCTCTTGTCTTCACGAGGAGAAACCAGTGATTTCTAGAGCTGGCTAACTTGAGGTGAAATGCCAGTAGGGAAGAAAGCAGCTTGTGGCCATGAAAGAACATGGGGAAAACTTAAGGTCAATTCTTTTATCAGTCTGTGGTCATTCAGCCTCCTATCTTGTACTGTCCCTGAAGCTGTTCTGGTCATGATGGTACTGTGAGGTGGGAATGGGTGTTCTCTCATTTTTCCTGCAGAAAAAGATTTGATATTCAAGGAGAGAGCAAGCTGATTCACTGCAGTCTGGTCATTCAGGCAGTCCAGCATCAGAGTCTAAGGACTTTGCACTTCACCTGAAGAAGTCATGACATACATGTAACTGGAATCAAAGCCCAGCCTTCTTCCCAGTAAAAGCTGAGGGCCTTTGCAATTGGGCATAATGATGCTTTCATTCCTGGTCTGATGAAGTGGCACAGCTTCAGCTGTGGGGAAAGTACTCCTCACCCTTCCTCTTTAACACTGCAAGGCAGCCTGCAGTTGCAGGATTGCGGGAGTCTGCTGGGAGAGGAAAAGAGAGAGAATGTCTGGGTTCCTTCAGGAACTTACACAGGGTCTTTGAGTCCTGGTGAGTGCTGACTTACTCATTTATTTGCAAAATGGTGCATGGATTTGAAGGGGAAGGCAATGTTTGCAGCAGGAATTCCATCCTGAGACTGGTGCCTGTTGTGTGTTGTTTAAGCTTGTGATCTGGATTAGTGTGCTGGGCTCTTGCCAAATCGGAGAGTCCTGACTCAGAACTGAGCTAGGGCTGAAGTGGGAAGCAAGCTGCTGAGCAAACCTAGGTATGGGCAGCACAACTTTGGTGGCATCACTCACCCACAAATTCTAGGTTTGTAAAAGACTGGGCAGCAATTCTTAAGACTGGATTCCTCAGCTTGGCTCCTAAATGCCATCCAGATTTCATTTTAAGTGCATGTAGGACTTTGTCTTTAATTAAAAATAAAGCTGGAATATTGTGTGCACTTCTGGTGTCCTCAACACGAAAAGGAGAGGGAACTGTTGGAACAAGTCCAGAGGAGGGCCATGAGGACGATCAGGGGACTGGAGCACCTCCTGTATGAAGACAGGCTGAGAAAATTGGGGCTGTTCAGCCTGGAGAATAGAAGGCTACATGGAGACCTCATAGCAGCCTTCCAGTATCTTAAGGGGGCCTATAGGGATGCTGGAGAAGAGGGACTCTTCATTAGAGACTGTAGTGATAGGACAAGGGGTAACGGGTTAAAACTTAAACAAGGGAAGTTTAGATTGGATAAAAGGAGGAAATTCTTTCCTGTTAGGGTGGTGAGGCACTGGAATGGGTTGCCCAGGGAGGTTGTGAATGTTCCATCCCTGGCAGTGTTCAAGACCAGGTTGGACGAGGTCTTGGGTGGTATGATTTAACATAAGGTGTCCCTGCCCATGGCAGGGGGGTTGGAACTAGATGATCTAAAGGTCCTTTCCAACTCTAATTATTCTATGATTCTATGATTCTAAGGTTTGCTTTGATATGCTGCCTTGTGTTAGATAACAAACTGCTGTGTCGCTGCTGTTCTGTGCACAGACTCACAGTCATTAACAGGAGTTAAGGGCTTTTCCTCTTCTGTCCTAAGTGTCTACTAATGTAAATGTTGCCAAAATATTAAAATGGCAGGTACTATGAAGGTACTCCTTTAAAATACAAGTCATCAATCACTTTTTCTCTCATGTTCTTTGACTCATTTGTCATTTCTAATATTTAACGTTATGTATTTCTCACACTAGTCAGTGCTTTGAGCACAGAATAAACTTTGTATGGTTTGCATCTTTGAACCTAAAACCAACATGAGCGGAAATCTGTGATCTCTGTTTTCCTCTTCTTTCCTCTAATTCAGAATCCCTAGCATCTCCCTGGTGAGAATCTGTGACTCAGATTTTCAGACAGGGAACCCTGATGGCAAGACCATCTAAACCAGTGATTCTTAAGTTTGGGGTTTTTTATTCATATGGCTTCCTAAAAAATCCGGAAAAATCTGAGAATTGCCTAACTTTTTTTGTGGGGAGAAACCGAATCACACCTGCATTGTGGAGTGCTGCCACAGTAGTTATCATTTGCAGTCAAAAAAATGAGGCAAAGCTCTTGAATTATTATCACTTTTCCAGTGCTGATTTTGTTTAGTTCTTTCCATGCCTGGGAATGTACACACACCTTTCAAAAAAGTCTTCCTTTGTGTATAGCTGTTTTGCAGACTGCTGCATGAAGGTTTGTGACCTACTTGTGACCCAGAGACTGATAAGTGCTGCTCCAGGAGCTACAGCGGTGCAGATAACCTACACCACTGACATTATCTTTTGTCAGAAAAGAAACCACTGAGTTCTCTAAACTCCTGAGAACTGAGCAAGAGGTTCTCAGTTAAACTGATGCTAATACCGCTTGTGGTATTTTTTTTTTCAACTTTGCTTTACAAGCCATATGTTGTTGATTTTTAAAGTGCATTTACTGTGAAGGAAATAACATAATGCTGTATTTGAATGTGCAGAGTACTGGGAGGTGCACTGAGCAATGCCAAAAGGCATCAATATTATTGAAGGTTATAGTATTTTGTAGTATATGGCCCCTTTTGTA
Source organism: Pezoporus wallicus (assembly GCF_028554395.1). Lineage (NCBI taxonomy): Eukaryota > Metazoa > Chordata > Aves > Psittaciformes > Psittacidae > Pezoporus > Pezoporus wallicus. The sequence goes on from NW_026640647.1 coordinate 1,238,643, forward strand.
ACTTCTTTCCTTGAAGCCCTAGAAAGAAAACAGATGGCTGGGGGGTTTTGCCCAACCTCTTGTCATGCCTGCCCTTGGTGGAAGAGGCAGCTCTGCAGTGGCTTTATGGCTGGCACAGCTCATAGGGTGCTGAGTCCTGGGGCACCTCAGAAGGGACCTGCACAAACAAAGAAGGGAGGGAGGTACAGCTGGGGTCTGTATGCTGTGTAATTTGAGGATGACATCTTGTAAAGTGCCATTCCCTTGTACACAAATTTCTTTTTTATTAATTGATATTAAAATTTAATTGGAGCCAGGAGAGTTAGTGCAAATCTGGAAGGAGGGGATCTCCACCCCTTGGCGGCTCCTAGGTCATCATCTGCGACTCCAAACCATACATATGAAAACATAAAAATACATTTCTTAGTATTAAAATAATATTCAGCAATAGGAATTAGCTATATATGCAAACTTAAATGGCCTTACTCAGCTGATGAGAAAAATGATCTTCATGTGGGGTGTTAAGTTTTGCATTCTTCTGCAGCTAGATTTGTATCTTCTGTCTTGAGCTCACTACCAGTGTTGTGTAAATCATGCCATATGTTTTTCATCTTCAAAAGAAAACTGAGCAAACCAGACAGTAATTAAAGTGTCTTTTTTAAAACTCAGAATTTTTTTCTTATTTGAAGGTTTACTGATTTGCAGTTCTGCTGGGAGCGAGCATCTTCACATTGCTTTGTGAACTGCCTATGTTTTTCTCAAACGGAAGATCCTTATTCTGAATAAAGGTGTGAATCCACTCTTTGTGCCATGTCCATTAGCACTAAAAGAGAAAACAACAGTAAGGTGATTCCAAAGCTCAGTAGATTATAGCTAGATGACAGCAAAACCTGCTGCTATCTTGAAACTTCTCCTGTTTCACCAGTCTGAAGAGATACAAGTGTTGATAGGTTTAATGAGGTTCTCAAATGACAGGAGGTTGTGTGCTGTCAGGGGATTTGTGTGGTGACTCAGAGGCGGCCACATCTGAGTTGCATGACAGCTGTTTTCAGGCAATGTGGTCATATTGACGGAGATCACCAAGGTAAAGACTGTGCTTTCCATGTGGCTTTCTTTACCAAAAGCTAATGATGTACTAGGTAGCAAGTAATAAACAAGAAGATTGACTATTAAGAGATATTCTGATAAAATTACCAAAATGAAAATTTATATTAAATTAATATTGCCACACTAAAAGGTCCTGTTGAGAAAGATGTACCTGATGTTACAGAAAGATAATACTGGTAGCACATAGAATCATGAAATGGGTTGGGTTGGAAGGGACCTTAAAGCTCACCCAGTTCCAACCCCCTGCCATGGGCAGGGACACCTTCCACTAGAGCAGGTTGCTCCAAGCCCTATCCAACCTGGCCTTGAGCACTGCCAAGGATGGGGCAGCCACAGCTTCTCTGAGTGCCCTGTGCCAGCACCTCAGCACCCTCACAGGGAATAATTTCTTCCCAATATCTAATCTCAATCTCCCCTCTGTCAGTTTAAAGCCATTCCCTCTTGTCCTGTCTCGCCATTCCCTTGTAAAAAAGCCCCTCTCCAGGTTTCCTGTAGGCACCCTTTAGGTGCTGGAAGCTGTTCTGAGGTCTCCCTGAAGCCTTCTCTTCTCCAGGCTGAACAAGCCCAGCTCTCTCAGCCTGTCTTCATAGGAGAGCTGCTCCAGCCTGCTGATCATCTTCATGGCCCTCCTCTGGACCTGCTCGATACAGCTTGTTTCCAAACCAAATTCCCATAGCTCCCTATGTTACCCATAGGTACCTTTTCTGGCCTGAAGATTGTCTTGGCTTCGTAGTCTGCCAGTTGGGTGGGACATGGAGAACCTCTTGAAACTAAGCCAAAGTAGCGTGTGTTATGAGGTGTGTCTAATTCCAGTAAATTGGAAAGCAAGTTATGTCTCACTCTGAGATTCAGATTATCCAAGAGCTGTTATCCATTAAAACATGAAATCAGTTCATTTTCTTCCATGAATTGTAACTATTCTTTCTGAATATGGAAAACAGGCTAAAGAGAGTGCTGGCTGGAAAAGGCACTTCAAGCAGTCCAGGAGCAAAGCTCAGATTCAAACTGTAGAAGCCTGTTTGGTTTTCCACCGGTGTTCAGGTTTGTGTATGTCACATATCTGCCAGATCATAGAAGTGTTTCTTCAGTAATAAAATGTTTAATTTGTTTCAGTGTCTGCTTTACTATTTTGGTATTGTCTTCAAAGGGATGTTTCTAATTATGGTTCCTTTTTTGTTCCTTCTTTTTTAGTGTTTATATCTTAATTGCTAACAGATATGCTTGTTTGACCTAGAGGAAAAAAGCATGATAATAACCATACAGATACTTCAGAGTGGTGAGGTTGGGCATCAGTTATGCAAAACAGAAGTGTCAGATTAATATGATGAGCTTTATTACAATAAAAATTCCCTCTTGCAATCATTCCTTCCAGTCCATCCTATAGGCAGGCTTAGGACTGCTACCACTCTGATTGCATGTGTAGAGATGATGTTTAGAAGACCTGACTCAATTTTGCTAGACATTGTATGCATCTCTCACCCAAAGTGCTTATTATTTAAAGGTAAATGAGTGTGCAGTTGAATGAGAAGTAGAAATGTAGAAGGGGGAATAAAAGGTGACAGCAGAGTATCAGTGTATCAGTGGTCAGCATTTGAAGCAGTAGTCATGTCCCTCAGCTGCCTCTCTGATTTAAATTTTGAGCCAAAGCCCCTTAGGTTAACATGCTTGGCTTCAAGTGTCTCTGTTTCTATCTGCATCTATCTGTAACATGCAAATAGCTATAGCCATCTAGGAAGCTGGTTGTCCTGCTTGTATAGTTCTTGTTGGTTTTTCATGAGAATGCTGTTCTGATGATACTGCCATTATATTTGTTAATAGCAGTATAATTAGAACTGCCTTATTTATTTTCAAGTAGATGGTGTTATTAAAATCACCCTGATATAGATGAATAAAGATTTTCAAGTACAGTATAGATTACTTTAAAGATCACCTCAGTCATTATCTGTTAACTTTTGTTCTTTCTTCATTCATGTTACTCTTTTTTGCTGGGGGGTGGGGGGTGGCTCTGCACCTAGGAATGAGGGTCCCATGGCACCTGGATCCCAAACAGTCAGTGTTTCTGTTGAAATTCACACGTAGGGATGTGATACGTAACAAACCAAGGAAATACTGTTGAGATCACACCAGCAAGTGACTACCAGGGGTAATTCAGCAGGTTTACTACCAGAAATGTTTAGAGGCATTTTGCTAACTAAGGGAAAACTTTTTAGACTATTTATTTTGTTGTTTTGTTGTTCACAATGTAGTTTCTACTCTGTGATTCTATCTCTCATGGATCCCAAGATTTCAAGCCTTAAAAAACAAAGCCATAACAAAAAAATAACACCTTTCTTGTACTTAACTTCCTTTATCCTTCTGTGAAATTTTAACAATTCAGTTTTACTGATTCTTCCCCATTAACCTTCCCCTGGACCACTCAGTGGATAAAGAACTGGCTGGATGGCCGCACACAAAGAGTTGTGGTCAATGGCTCAATGTCCAGCTGGAGACCAGTAATGACTGGTGACCCTCAGGGATCGGTGTTGAGACCGGTCTTGTTCAACATCTTTGTCGCTGACATGGACAGTGAGATTGAGTGCGCCCTCAGCAAGTTTGCCCAAGACACCAAGCTGTGTGGTTCGGTTGATACGCTGGAGGGAAGGAATGCCATCCAGAGTGACCTTGACACGCTTGTGAGGTGGGCTGATGCCAGCCTCATGAAGTTTAACCATGCCAAGTGCAAGGTCCTACACCTGGGTTGGAGCAATCCCAGGCACAGCGACAGGCTGGGTAGAGAAGAGATTCAGAGCAGCCCTGCAGAGAAGGACTTGGGGGTGCTGGTTGATGAGAAAATGAGCATGAGCCAACTTCAGTGTGTGCTCGCAGCCCAGAAAGCCAACCGTATCCTGGGCTGCATCAAAAGGAGCATGACCAGCAGGTCGAAGGAGGTGATCCTGCCCCTCTACTCTGATCTTGTGAGACCTCACCTGGAGTATTGTGTGCAGTTCTGGGGTCCTCAACATAAAAATGACATGGAGCTGTTGGAACAAGTCCAGAGAAGGGCCACGAGGACGATCAGGGGACTGGAGCAGCTCCCGTATGAAGACAGGCTGAGGAAGTTGGAGCTGTTCAGCCTGGAGAAGAGAAGGCTGCGTGGAGACCTCATAGCAGCCTTCCAGTATCTGAAGGGGGCCTATAGGAATGCTGGGGAGGGACTCTTCATTAGAGACTGTAGTGATAGGACAAGGGGTAATGGGTTAAAACTTAAACATGGGAAGTTTAGATTGGATATAAGGAGGAAATTCTTTCCTGTGAGGGTGGTGAGGCACTGGAATAGGTTGCCCAGGGAGGTTGTGAATGCTCCATCCCTGGCAGTGTTCAAGGCCAGGTTGGACAAGGCCTTGGGTGGCATGGTTTAGTGTGAGGTGTCCCTGCCCATGGCAGGGGGGTTGGAACTAGATGATCTTAAGGTCCTTTCCAACCCTAACTATTCTATGATTCTATGATTCTATATGGAAGGTATGTCCGGAAAATATGTTTAAAACAGGAGTTCAGAGTTCAGATACTCCCACATATACTCATTGCCTGGAGTTAACTACTTTCATGACAAAACAGGGTGTAGCATAAATCTGTTTGGATATATCACTTAAATTGAGCAAGAGGTGCTTGTAGAAACACTGGTCAGGTTATGTTGGTTTTGTTTTTTTTAATAAGGGAAAAGATGATGCAAGTGCAAATTGTTGCAATGCTGAAATACTGTAGGTGTAGTTTCAGTGGAAGAACAATACAGCCAGGACTAACGCATCTGATACCTCATCCTGCTGGTTATTTGAAGATACCAAAATATCATTTCAGTGCACATGCTAAAACTTGCCTCTATCTTGCTTAAGTGTAACCAGTATCATAGGAATATTTCCTTTAAAGGAAATACTAAAAAAAACCCTAAAGGTTTATTTTTTGGAGCTTCATCAGACTATGCTCTCCTACAGATGGTGCCTGCGTTCCCTTTAAATTCTGTTGAAGTAAGTTAAATAAGAGAAACCTTGTTAGGATTTTGAGGCTTGCTATGTATTTAGGCAGTTCAGCTCCTAACTCTGACTTCGAGACCTCCTGAAGTCCATTATCTATCTTTGTGTTGTTCCTCAGCAAGAGTCAATCTAGTCTAATATACTGGCAAAGCAAAACTTTAGCTGCCTTTCAAGTGCCTTACTTGAATGTACATGCCTTTTTATGAGGAAGTAGCCTTATTTGCAGTAAAATCACTTCTTATAAAGCTGTGCAGTGAGCTGATAATGTCACAAATTTGCAGGTATGTCTAAATGAGGGTAGTAGCTAGCCCTTTACTATAGGCATATTTCCCATGTAATATTGAAATTATTAGTAGGGATTTCTGACCTGGGAAAACCAACATGTACAGTACTCTATAAATCTAGGTGATGTCAGACTTTCTGTTGCAGAAGGGGAAGTGCTGGATTTACTAAACCATGTTATTTCTGTGAAGCCTGCTAATCTCTCTTTCTTGTTTCTTTTCTTTCTTTGCAGAACTAAATGCCCTGAGCTATCTGTATAATGATTTCAGGCAGCAATCCACATTGTTAGTTTATTTCCCCTGGTTATATTTGGTGTATTTCTGAAAGTCAATTTTAAAATTGCATGGATCCATTTGGATGGAATATAGCAGTTTCCTTTCAATTTTTCCTTACAAGTACTTCTAGCAGGCTGAATTACCAGAGGCACACACTTCTTGGAAACCTAGCATGGAATGGGTAGAGCATAGTTCAACAGGAAAGGTGGTGTTAACACATCATGGCTCTGGTATTTGATGCTCTGGGTGAAGACTTGCAAGACTGGGAAAAGAAAATCATGGAGTGCAGCAATATCTGTACTTGGTCACCAAGTCCATACAGGCAGATACCACTGCTTCCACTTAATGCATTTGCATGCAGTTGAGCAAGGCAATGAACACAGCTAGCTTTAGTCACTGATTTTCTGTTGCACTTTGAAGAGCTGAACTCACTGAAACCTTAGTTCAGACTGAACCTCTGATTTTTCTTGCCATTAAATAAAACCACCTGGAGATTAACAAGGTGGGTAAAAACAAATTTACTATTAATTTTGTATTATCCAGAGCAGATCTGATTAAAATGTTCAGCTCAAATCTGCAAGTATCAGGGCTGGTCAAGACGCTGAGCTCTGCAAACGACAACTAAATGGGATGGCAACTAGCAAGTCCCATCCCTGACCTAGCTATTGCACTGCAGCATGATCACTCTGTCTGCCAAGCAGTCAGCATGACTTCCAGCCACAAAGAGGATCTTGTACATTGTGTCTGAACTGGTACGCTGTGCCCAGTGGCTTGTGTCATGGCAGCATAGCTCTTAGCTCCCGTCTAACACAAAGGCTTGGAGAGCAATACATTAAACTCTGTGAGCACTTCTATTCAGCCTTGCTGACAATTACAACTACTGAGCTTAATGATGGCTGAGCTGCTTCCCTCCCACCCATCCTTCTTCCTTCCCCAGCTAGGCAGCTGCAAGTTTTGAATCCATAAACGTGGCAGCATTAGAGATGGTCCTGCCAGAGCTACTGTCCCTTGAAGCTGTGCCATCTGTAAGGACAATTCCTACGCTGCTCAGGATTCAAAAGTCCTCAGAAAAGCTGGCCTCAGCTAACCCATCCCCAAACATTTCCCCAGCATTAACTGCTCCCCCAGAAGCTTCCCCCCACCAGTGCTGTCACATGTATTTCCATTTCAGGTTGCTGTTCCCCCGTGCTTGGCACTCATGTCATGTCTTGCTAAGGAATGAGTGCTGGTTTCTGCCTTCCCTTCCAGTTCCACAAAGGCTTGTGTTTAAATGCTACCGAAGAGATACCGTTCAGGTGCTCTCCTCTGCCTTAAATGTCTCTACAGCTTGTGGATGATCTGCATTTCCAAATCTGGATTTCTAAAAGATTTTGCATGTCTGTTTCACCAAAGTCTTGGTATTTAGTTTGGGTCTTACTCCAGAAGGAGTAAGGAGTTCTTTGTCATCATCTATCAGCGAAAAGCGATGGAATATCAGGCTTTGGATTTGTTACTAGCTCTTCTGTCATCATCTATCAGCGAAAAGTGATGGAATATCAGGCTTTTGATTTGTTAATAGCTGGTAACAGCTGTGGGAAATGCTTTTATGACTAAGCAGAAAAAGCAAATAAATAGGTTTGCACACAGATGTGTGCTTTGCTGTTCTGCAGTTATTTTTGGAAGACTTAACTGAACTCAGTTTTAGAAGAAAATGTTTTACTATGATCTGTGACATTATTGTTAAAATAAGACATCGCCTCACCCAATAAACAAGAGGTGGAATTCAGGTGCTCTTCCCACCACGTGTATTGCAATATGCCAAATGTAAGAAATTCTCCTCTTTGCTAGGTTTACATTTCCTACACAGACTTTAAGCGCAAACCAGTTTACCAGTTTATGAAATCAAGGCTAAAGCTGATGTATCACTTGCCTTGACCAAGGAAAGATACAATAATTATGAGACTGTGCTTTAGAAAAAGATACTGATCTGTTAAACTATAAAGAAGCCTCCTGCTGGCAAGGTGTGAAGAATGCTATAAAATGTTGGATTTGTTCACTTGTGTGTGTGTTGAGAGTGTTTCTGCTAAAATTGAGCTCCGTCTTTCTGCTAGGCTCCTGCACAGCTCTGGAAAAAGCTGTGCATATAGAGGCAGAGCTGATGGATTTTACAATTAAATTCTTAACTCTTGATCAAGACACATGACAGCTCAGTTAATGCCACATGGCTTGCTGGTTGACAATTGGATGAAGACAGACTTCATAAAGATTATTTGCTGGTTTTCATAGTGCCTTGAATGTTTGACAGGCATGCCATCTAAGGACCTTAGGATGCTTTTGCAATTTGCCTTTTTAGTGGCCTGGGTTGATTTTGAGCCTCACAGAAACAAGGTTTTCTTTGTGTTCCCATGGTGCAAAGATTTCATTGTTTGGTCCACTTACAGGCTCTTATGTTTAGTGAAAACTGTAAGTTCTCCAGCTGTACAAGGATATCTCTTTTTAACCCATTTCACAGAATCAAGAAAAATTCTGTGGAAAATTTAGTTTAATTGCAGTGGCTGTGTTGAGGATGGGCCAGCTCCTAAGGGATAACATTTTGGATGAATTTGATGAAGCATAATTCAGATAGAGTTGTAATCCAGGCTTAGGTGATCCTGCTGGGACAGAGGTGATGTGATTTCTCTAAGTAAATGAGACGTCTAAATGGAGTCCCTTTTTAAGGATACATAGCACCAGAGGACGCTGCAGGTGTGAAGAGCACACTCTTGCAGCTCATGCCAAGTAATAGTTCTTAAATGATACACTGGGGCACTGTTTTATATAACTTGCCATCAAATTACATAAATTCTCTGACAACTCTTAACTACATTGAAGCAAGCATTCTTGGAACAGGTTGTAGTACTGGAGCCAAGCAGTTAATCAGGTGTAACATGAGGCTTTGACATGATTTACTGCCTGCTGGTAGCTTGTACTGGGACTGTATTGTCCTTCTGTATGTACTGTATAATAGTTTTAAGCTGTCCTTGGACAGGGCCCTATTGTAAACAAGCTGTCTGGCTTAACTGGGATATCCTGTAAAAATACGTTAATAAAAACTGAAGTCATAGTAAAGGATCCTATTCCTGCTGTTTCTGTTCCCCATACTGTTCCCACCAGTAAAGTACGTGCTCTTAACTCTTGCTGTGCTGATGCTCTTCTGACGCCCGCTAGTGCTATAATACTTGTTTCAAGACTGATGATCATCGCATGACATCTTAGCTGGCTGTGTGTGTGAATTCTCTCTTGCCTCAGCTTACATGATGCAGAAACTACCACCAAAATAAAGCTTGTTCTCAAGGGGTCATATAATTTTATTAGCACTTACTTTCATGTCCTGTTGTGTCTCAGCTTAGGCAGATCTATGGAGTGAGTTCGGAAGTAGTACTTTATGGAAGTTAAAGGAGTTTTTTAAATGAGGCAACTTGCGTTTGATATTAGTATGTTATGTCAGGTCCTTGTAGCCTGGAGTTAGTGTGTCAAGAAACGGCAGTGAACCCTTCATGAGGCATAATGTTCAGAAGGAGATTCTGAAAGACATCACCAGACATCATTCACTGAGGGCAACCTCTACTAGACTTTCTGACTAGGGATAGGTGCTAAAAAGGTGAGGTTTTGCAAAATGAGATGTTGTTCCCCTAAATGCAGAGGTGTGCTGGGGTAGGTTTTGGACATGCTGAATTTCTTGAGGAAACAGATGCTGAAAGGTGCAAACTGAGAGTCTTCTCACAAAAATCACTGAGTTTTATAGGCAGGGTGAGATATTTAGGAGACCCTCAGAGGACCTGTGTGGAGGGCTCTTGTTTTACTAATGTCTATGAGGAACAGCACCTCTGTTAAAGGTGGATTTTAGGTTTGCCCTGGTCTGCAAAGAGTAGCACTAACCACTAAGTATAGTGTGATGCTTTGGAGAAATTTCTGCTTCCTCCCTCCTCCTCACCCTGGAGCTCTGCAAAGCACAAGTCCTGGGAAATATGGGCACCAGGATTTTAGCAGCAGCTCAAAAGGACCAACTTGTGGCTCTAGAGAAATGCATCAATCCCAGTTTGAAATAGCCCCATCCCACTCATTTTTGTTAAAGACAAACTTGTGATATCCTGCCTCCTGTAAATTAATATGCCGTTTCGAATGTAAACCAGGCATCAAATCGTTTTGCTAAGGATTTGAATCGTCCCCATAGGTGGAAACTAGCGTGTTGAATGCTGATTTGGGGAGGGGAGGTTCATGTGTGTGCAGCTGCTGAAGTCCATTAAAAAATGACCTGAGCCCCCCTCAGAGCAAGCTTCGGATTAACTGTAAATTGATATAGCAGATCTCAAACACAAATTTCAGCTTTCTGCATGGCAGAGTTTTCCTCAATGTTCTTATTCCAGGTATTCTGGTTATACTAATCTTTCATGTACTTTTAAAAGGAGACTGCACATCTGTTCATGCAGTTTAATAATAGAAGAGTTAATCTTTCAAATCTGAATGAGAAGAAGGAATACACCCCCACTCCCCCCCCCCCCCCCAAGTGTATTCCCAGAATGGTCATTAATTTAAAGCTTACCTTGAAAAATAAGAAAGAAAAAAAATAAAAAGAAGGATTGACAGGTTTGATTTTATATTACAACAGAAAATTTAGTTTTCTTGGTTGGTTTTCAGATTTAGAAATGTATGTTTTTGCTCTAGTCAATGTTTGTCAGTGAATGCTACAGGACTTACAGTCATGATTGTACTGCTTAAAAGGTTCAGTAGAGCTTGGAAAAAAGATTGACAGGGTTAAGAGATCAAGATGGTGGGTCGTGATTTAGGTTGGAAAGAAGTTTACAAGCAAATCTCCTGTGATGCAAACACTGCTTCCTTGGTTCTGGCACCTCTTTTTAAATCTTTTTTACCCTTGAATGCGTTAATTTTGAGTTACCATGGTGAACTTTAAAAGTTGGGCGTGCTGGTTGTTTTCTAGGCATGAATAAGTAAAGTGAAATTACTTGATCAAGACAGTGGGGCTGGGCATCTGAGGTAATGTGTTCACCAGATAGGCAATGAGTGCTTTCTGGTGGAGTAGTTATGTGTAGAGAGATGCTTCCCACAGCCTCAATATATCAGTGGAGACAAAGCAGAGCTTTTGCTTCGGCTAACAGCATGAGACAGAAATGATGCTTGCACGGGACTGAGGGGCCAGCGGCGGAGACCTACGCTGGTGCTGGCCTTGAGCACTTCTGCTGAGGTGAAAGCCTTGTGTGACCTGTCTGTGAGGGTATGATGAAACAGCAGCTGTGTGAGTTGTGGTGTAGGTTGATGATGGTGGTGAAGGCAGGGTTGATGAAAGGAATGAGTGTCTAATCAGGCTGGTTGACTCTTTGTAGGTGGCAACATGGCCCAGCCCTGGTGAGCCCAGAACAACTCCTTCCAGCTATGCTGGCTTCTGTGCCCTCGTGTTGATGGACAACTGTTCCCTCAGTAGCTCCTGGGTGTCTTGGAGACCTCTGGGTAAGCCCAGGTAGCATTTCATCAGGAAAGAGTGAGTAACTTTGAGGGGGCAGAGAGCTAGAAGCAACTAAGCATTTCAAACAGCCTGGAAGTGGTGGCAGTTGGCTTGCTGTTGGGCACAGCCGTATAGCTTACCTGCATTGCAGCCACCTGATTACTACCCCTTGAAAGGAGGCAGGCAGAAAGATTCAGGAGGTAGAAACCCATGTCTTTAAGTTCAGGGAAGTGTTTCATTTTTAAAAGGCTGCAGTTTATTATTTCTTCTGATACCTCTGAGTAGGACCAGTCCCAATGGCTCTGGAAGCAGCTATGCAGGACAGCAATCACTGCTGTTCAGTAGTAAATATGGAGCTCATCAGCTGGTGTGTAACTTTTGTGTCTGCTTATGCGGTGGGTTTTTTTGTTGCTGTTTTTGTTAACTGTTAATGAAAGCAACAGAATGGAACCTAGCTTTTATAACTGTCTTCAGAACAACAACAGCAACAGCAATCCCATAACAATCCATGTAAATGCACACCAATGGAGAAGAAGCTGGAGGGGGAATACAGCAAAAATTGCTTGGTTTTAATAAAATAAGTTGTTTCCCTCCCTTAACATACTTTTTAGTTTTTTCCTCAGCTCCTGTCTGCACCCGTTTTTACAGGGGTTGCACAACCTATTTTCAGGAAGGTAAAGCTGACTGGTTTCCCATTCATATAAAAAGGTGGTGAACCATGGCCTTCAGAATATCATTTATTCAATCAAACGTAGTAGTCATGATAACCGTATCTTGCAAAACATTTTGCCCTACCTTGTCTCTAAATTTTTAATTGACGAAATTCAAATTCATCATCCGCTTCTCTCCCTGAGCCAGCAAGATTCAGGAGGGAGCCACAGCAGAAGGTTAAAGCCTGTTGTATAATTTGGTATTTAAGCTGCATGCCTTTTGCGTACAGTAAAACATCAGGGATTAATGAAAGCATTTTAGTGGATTCCTATATTTGTGAATCATAGCAGAACCATGAGGTCACTAGAGATAGCTTGACTACCAGATTTTCAGGCTGGGTAGTGGTACTCTGTATTACCAAGTACAGTTTTCTTACCTGGATTTTATTTTCCCCATTGTATTCTTATACTGTATAAGATGCATAAGGCTACTCAAAATAATTTTGACATGTAGAGAATAAGGTATCTTAAATTTGATCACAAGACCAATAATCATCTCTTTATCCAAAGTTAAATTAAGAAGACAAGTTAGATCTGCCTGTGACACATAGGACATCTCTTAGCATGTGGAACAATTACTTTGTGTAATACCTAGAAACTAGACTGCTCAGCACACTGAAATGGGGATGTAAAAAATGGCTGGAAGTGTACAGCAGGGGACGATCTTGCCCACGAGCAGTTTCTGATGCCTCTGGGTTCTGTGACTAGCAGGGCAGAGCTCAGTCAGCAGCCACTGAAGGGTTTCGGTGAAGCAATTTAGAATATCCTGGAACCAAAATAAGGTAATACTTCTAGTCATTCTTTTAACAACCTTAACATATTGACCTGATTTATGGCCCCCCTCAGATTTCTCTAAGGAGAGGCTGAGGAGTGCAGGAACCATGTTGTAGGCTGGATAAAGTGTGTTTCTTTTATCGTGTGTCTTGTGAGCCATACCTCTATCTTATCTGCATGGACTTACTTAGAGTGACTGTAAAAATGCTGTGCTTTGAATTACCCTTGTTCTGCCACCAAATTCCTAATGCCTATGCCTTGGAATTCTTTTAACAACTTCCCTGCCATAAGTCTGCTGCAACATTTTGAGGACTGCAGTATGTGTGCCAATTCTGAACAAAAGACTAGAAAGCTATTACTTAATATTGCTAAAAAATACGGAATTCATAGATGAAATGTCACCATATGGATTATTGCCATCCATGGAGAAAATAGAATAGATGCATATGGCTTGTACCTCACTTTTTCTTTAAATGCTAGGGAGCCTAACTTCTCCCTTTCTAAAGAGACCCCTCTACTTCATTCTGACATTTGCAATGGGTCTTAGTCAGCCTGAGTGTCATACGGTTCCATGAAGGTCCTCTATACTGCTGGAGAGAGTCATAAGGAGTATTTAATACAGACGTAAATCAGACAGTGCTTTATCCAGGAGACAATAGCCCTGTTTATGAAGTCATTAAAAAATGAGGTGAGTGACTTCAAAATAGCAATGTGAACAGACACATCCAAAATCTGTTAGAAACTGAAGAAGCTGAACAGAAAATCATGTTTCCTTACAAAGTGATAGTTGTTTCCTATAGAGACTGTATGGAGCTTGACAAGAATAGCTATGATGACCCTAATGGTTTTAGGCATGAGCTTTCCTTAACCAGTTATTAAATAGTTTGATGGCTTTTTTCCCCCTTCACAATCAGGAAAAAGCAGTCGCAGTGAAGCACATATAGTGGGTAATGCTATGAACACTTTCCATGTAGTTAAAAGTTTGTCCATCTGAGCAATAACATCATAATAGCCAACAGTGTTCTAAAGAAAATGGCAATACATGAATTTAGAAGACCTTGGTTTATGGCTTACTATTCTTTGTAAAATCTTTGCATTTTGGGCTTGCAAAATTAAAGACCTATAGAATACAACATTTAACACATTGCACTAGTGTTGACACTGACTGTTTTAGGGCATGGAGGAGAACTCTCATCTAATTACTACCATAAATAATTTGGGTGTTTTTTTTTTGTTTTTTTTTTCAATTTTCCTGATTTAGTTTCAAAGCACAGAAATACCATTTCCCCCTCTCCTGATGGCTTAAGACATTTTGATTATTAAAATACATTTTGTATAATTTCTTCACTTAGCCTTACAGGGCTCCTTTTGAACATCTGTTTTAATTATACTGAAGCAAGCTGTGATCTTGCTGGCTTAAAATTTCCAAGACTGGATGCCAGTAGCAATGTGTTTGGCTACTGCCTTACACTAGTTCTGCCAAAGCAGAAACTCCCCAGGCTATTCACTTCTGATTTCTTTTTTTGTTTTAAATGTATTTTATTTTATTAGGGGTGCCAAATCTTAAAACAAGAGATGCATGATCCAGTATTAGTTTTGATTGGCTGTCAGACACATTCGTCAACATAAGTCCCTTTGTTTCTGCAAAAATAGTGCCTGGGAGATCCATAATAATGAAACAATTCTGCTTGCTTTAGCAGTAAGAAGAGACTGAGATCAGAATAGCCCCAGCATGAAAATGTTATGGTGTAATATTAAGCCTTGCAGCTAGTATTTACAGCTTTAAAGGATGTTTTCTTGTAATCTTACTCTTGTCTTTATTGTTTTACTGAGTAACTTACTCTGTTTGCTCAGGGGATGTCTATGTTTGGCATCCTGTGGAACTAGAATATGTAATGCTTTCTTCTTTTTTTAGGAAGACTATGCTGAAGAAAGAGAACAAGACAATACTGAATCCCTTGTGTAAATAAAATAAGTTACTATAGATTCCTGTTGTGTTTGAAATCAGCTGTAGCTAACTGGTTGGCAAGGAAAGGGGAGGAAGGAGATGCTGCTCAAGATTTCTTCACACAGATCATGGAAGGACACAGGTGGATGAACAGTTTTTCTCTTAAAAAAATCCCAAACAAACAAAACCAACTTGTTATTTTTATTGCTTTTTAAGTGCCAAGTGAAAAAAAAAAAGACATCTAAGATCAGTAATTAGCCTTGCTGTTTAATAATTTTTAAGGCAAGACTATAGGTATGCATGGTCTCCCTACTTAAAATTACGAACTGCTTAATACTAAAAGAGTGACTATGCCTCAAAACACTAAGGGAATGCCTGCAGTGAAGACTAAAGCATGACTTCAGATAGTGCAAGCAGTCCTTGTTAGCTCTATCCTGACATGACTACACCCTCAACCATATCAAAGGACATTCAGAGGCAGTCTTGGGGCTCCCATCCGTGGGTTCCAGCTTCCGTAGCTGGTAGGTGTTGCCCTATGTCTAAAAGGTCAGCTGGCATGTGGGGGCAGATTGTTTCTCTTTTTCTTTCTCTTAGTGACCCTAGCAATTCTGTGGATCTTTTAGGAAAACGGAAGGGCAGCAGTTTCCACAGCTGTGCCATAGTCTTCTGCTAATGAGGACACAGAAGATGTGCATCCTAAAGGAAAAATTTGCTATTTCAGTGATAATTGGGTGTTGTGTTGGGTATCAGTGTGGTGGTGAATTTAACACTGTGTGAAGCGGTAGCATGATCCCATCCTGTGCTTGTGCATCAGGATGTTTGTCTTGCTATATGATTTTTCTTAAGTACAGAGTTAAAATTATTTTAAACAAAATTCCCTGTAATTGGTGTCTGTTTTGAAATATCTGCGTAATGTGGACACGGGATGACTAAGTTGACAATAGCATTTCCATCACATCTTTACGTAAATAACTTTGAATCTAAACTTCATGCTGTGTTGTATTTAGAGTGGCGGCAGATAAGAACTTTGGAACAAACCCAGACTTCCCTGAGGAAGTGTTAATGCAGCTGCAGGATCAAGCTAAAAGTTGAAGTCCTTCACCACCTGATATCTGCAAAGCTCCAGATTTAGGGCATGATTTTCAGAAAATTATTTATTGGCTGAATATAAATCTTACCAAATTTCCTAAAAGTTTGGCTGCAGTGAGGGCTGAAAAAGCAAGAGGGGTAAGAGGCTGCAGGAGTAGCTGCAACCGTTCTTCCACTCCAGTTGGAAGGGATGTGGAGTACTAAATGAGTATCACTGGTCATTAAAAGTGCACTTGCCCCATTATTAGTTGAATCTTGCTTGCAGAGGGTAGGTCTTTGTTTCAATGGGAGGCTGGACATACAAATCGGTATTTCATACCCTTTCCTGTGCACATCTTTCTACAGCAACTCTTTTCTTTAAAGACTTCAAAGATTGAACTGCAGCATTACTGAAAAAGTCAATAATACAGATACTGTGTGAGCCGGAGCAGTAAGAAAGGAGTCTACCCTGAGGGAAGAAGTGGGAAGCCCCTGTGTAACATACTGAATGTTTCAGCAGCGATTAATAAATTCATGAGGAGCTGTTGTGCAACAGTACCCAGAACAGATCAGTGAGTTAGCATTTGGAAAGCCTTGTTTTAGTAATAATTATGCAGGCCTATTCTAATTTCACAGGACATACTTTAGTGTATGATCTGAACCACTGTATATGAAAAGTGTAAGTTCAAAAGGCTTCATAAAAATCTAATATCAGTAAAAACAGTCTCATGATTAAAAAAATCACACAAAAGCCTTTTTATTTTAAATTAAACACCTGTATGTTTTTTGCAGCAGTATTGCAGCTATAGACTACTGGCATAACCAAAACCAGTAAAAAACTGGTTTATATGGACTCATAGGGTAAAATGAGCCCATATAAATTCACCTCATAAATGAGGTGAAGAGGATAGTTTTCTGAAGGGTTTGTTTTTAAAACTGGTATGGTATTTAGTTTCTAGCCTTCAGTATAGTGTTTAATTTGGAATCCTCTTCTCCTAACATGCTCAAGGAATAACAAAGCCATAGCTAACATTAGTACATCCAGTTGTGCTTGTATTGTTGCTTTTGGCACAAAGATTCAGCATCTCTTTTTAGCTTTTAGATACAGAAGCACAAAGTAAAAGCCTTTTAGGGTGAGAATGTGCCTTTCTGTTTTACAGTAAGGCTCCAGGACAGTTTCCTTTAGTCTCTGGGTTTACAAAGACAGCCTGAAACTCCACATAGGTAGCTGGGGCAAAATTGCTTAAAATCCTGAATGTTTTGCTATCTAAAGTCCAGACTTAAGTCCAGCCACTGCCACTCAGGATAAACTTATTCTTTTTGGCTTGACCAATGCTTAGCAAATAAAATCTCACTGTTCAAAAGATTAAGGACATGATAAACTCAGAGACTTGCCCATATCACAGTCTGGATGTTTAAACAAGACCCAGTTGTTCATTAACATTGATAGCCTTTAAAAGAAATCCTTCCTTACATCTGAGCTTGATTAAGGCTTCATGCCTCTCAAACTGCACTGTCAGGAGGTGAGCAGCTGCAGGCTAATCAGGGTTGATATCCTCGTTTCTGCTCTGAAAAAAACCAAACCCTTAACCCAATGCATTTTCCTCACAAGCTTTGAAATCTCAAAGCAGCAACAGTTGGTGAGTGTTTGTATGAAACGTGTGTGTTTCTCTGCAGTGCGCTCCTTTGCTCTTCTGAGCCCCTGTCTGCTGGAATATCTCACATGGAGAAAGTTATCTGTTCTTTAAACAAGAAAATGTAAATTAATGTCTTTTGTAGGAAACGTGCTGAATAAGGATCTCCTACAGACCTAGCTTTGTATGTAGGCAGAGACAGTTTCTGGACTCAAGCCATTCATTTTTCTCCCTACAGGCAAAAACATTCATTATAGCCTACATAGTTTTACTTGAAGTCTACCAGCTTTGTTTGCAATAAAGAATCCAGCTTTTTGCAGACTTTTTTGTCTTTTCTGGTATGCTGTCTTGATAAAGTTACCATCCCTAAGTCTTCCACCGCAGCAAGTGTGTTTTATCCATCCTTTCATCAGATCACAGATGCTCCCTTGCTATGAGTGTTCTTTTCAAGGGCTAGAATAGCACACATATCCACAGTACCTGCTCCTGCTTCTGTGTTGCCTTTTTGCTTTACTTGTCCTGTGTTTCAAGAGCCTGCTGGGTTCCATGGCCTTGCTGGCACATTGTTGACTTTGACAGTATGGTTCCCTGTAAAGTACAGCCCTGTAACCCTCATCACATATCCTATAATGAAAGTTTTTCTGGCATTGTCCCTGCTGAGGTAGCTGCTAAATACAAGAGGCAGTGCAGCAAGTAACTTTGACCTATTTTTGTATAGGCACTAAGAAGCAGATGAGATGGAGAAGAGAGGCAAGCACCCTTTTCCTTATCGGCTTCCCAGTATTTATAAGATTTACAGGAGGAACAATCCTTGTGCTGTACTAAGTATAACACATCTAACTCTCACCAGCTCTTGGGATGGGTGCTGGAGGAAAGATTCCTTTTGTTTCTCTTTTTCCCAGGACCCCCTCTCTCATTAATTTTTTAAGGCAAAAGAGTAATTCGTCCCTTAAGCAGGTGCTTCAAAGCTCACAGACAAATTATACAGATGAAACTGCAGCTTTCTAGCTATTTTCTCTTTCTTGGTTGTGCTTTCCTAAAGAGAATAATCATAGAAACCATCGGGTCATGTGTGAGCCCTCTCTAGTTGCGTTGTTATATTAAAACAGTAAATCACTTTCATGAATGTGCCTTTTCTGTGTGGCAGCTGTTGGGTTATTTAGTCCAAAGTCAACTGTACATCTTTAGTCACTTCAGAGATAACGTGTCCTACAGATGGTTTCAATTAATATTTGTTCAGGGCTGTCTAAAGCAAGTAGTGCTTGTTTAGTAAGTGTCGGTTAGAAATATCCCTGTTTATGCACGTGAAATGTGACCTTCAGACCTGTTGTGGTCTGCTGGGTAAAAATCGGCTTGGCACAGGGTTTTTATTTACGTCCTTCTCTCTTTACCCTTTTTTACCTCATGCTGGAAGTGGGCACAATACCTAGGGCTTGTGGGGTAGTCAGCCCCAAGCCTGTGCCTCTGATGAACAAAAATAGCGATCTTTGTTAAGCAGTTATTATGGATTTTACGGAGAGTATTTTCAATGTTCAAAGCCTGGCTCAGCCCAGCTATTCTGTTTCAAATAAGCACACATTTAGGAACAGTACTTAAGGATGAACATGGTTTGTGCACTTCACTGACTGCAGTCCTTCAAAAAGTAACAAGGCCTCTTTAGCTAAACCAGTATTGAGATAAAGATGGTTTATTACTCGCACAGTAAAAGTGTTTTTAATGAGTGAATATGAAATGACAAAAGTTGTTTTGAAGAAAAGACAGGCTGTGACTGTCTATGAGATCTAAGAAAGAAAATGGTTTGTAATACGTATTATAGGGCAACACATGCATGGGACCACACACCATAAACATACAGAATTTACATTTTTTTTTAATGTGAAAATGAGAATCTGTATATTACACAGAATAATAATCACAGACAATAGTGAAATCAATCACAATCAGTGAATGCTGAAAGCGTAACTGTAAGTTACATTTTGATAGACTAGTGATTAATCTGATGACATTTCATTAAGTATATTCTCAGATTCAAACAGGTAGTGGAATAGCTTGAGTAACTGCAATGATGAGGAGTTAATAGGGCAATGTAGAGGAAAGTTGCATTGATGTGTTTGCTCTGTTTCTATTTGGACAGAGTTAAAAGTTTGGCTGAGGCACCAGTTACGTCACTGTTGCCTTGCTTCTTCCAGTAGAATTGCAGTTGGTTCCAGCTGGTGTAGCTGGGGCTGGATTGCTTCAAGAAGCTTGCTAACATCATCTCTTACAAGTGCTGCATTCACCTATGGTGGAAGCAGAAACACACCATTTACAGATGTTATTCATTTGCTCCTTGTTGGCAAAAGGTTTCACTCCTAAAGAGTTCACTGTGTTGTAATAAAGCTGGAGAACAAAGGAATTGCTATTTCCCTGCATATAAGATGTGCATAATCCCCAGTGAGTAGTTAACATTTGGGGAACATAGGAAGAACTGTGGTGCTGGCAACGTCTGTCTGGCATGTGCAGTCACATCCTTCACAGCTGGGTTACCTTCCACAGGCTTTTCTTGCAATTAGGTTGGAAGAAAAAAATTGTCCTCATGTGCCCCAGACAATCTGATCCCTTTTCTTTTGCTAGCGGGGGAAATAGAAGGCTTTCAGGCTTACAAAATTATTAAGATGGAACTTCCAGAAACATCTCATTCCTGAGTTCTTCAGCCATTGATTTTTCCATGCTGCACTTCTCTTCATTGTTTATACTGCCTTCATTGTTGCTACCATCCGTAGGTTGGTGGATAGCCAGCAAAGAGTTTGGCTGAATTGTCCATCTGTCTGCCCTTTCAATTGCAGTCAAAACGATTTTGAATCCACAGCCTAAAACTTCCATAGTCAGTTTCCCTTTTAACTCTTCTTGAAGAAAATCACAAAGGTGAGAGAATCATACATAACTAAAGGAATTACACGCATAATAACTTCTTTATCTGTGAGTGCCTGGCCACCTTTCAGTATTAGCATTTAGGTTGAGATCTTTTATAATGTTATTCTCTATTAAACTTCCGTTGGCTTAAGTGGTGCAACTCCTTTTCTAACACTGTCTTCTGTTGATTCCTTTTGTAGGAAGTAGGCTTTCATTTTACAAGTTCTAGTGGAAACTGAAGACCAGATTTAAAGAGTGGGAAAAATAGTGATAAAGCATAATTCCTCATTAGAAGTCTTGATAAATACTGTATGACTATGTATAAATTTATATGTATAAATACATATAAATATGTAGAAATTTCACATCTTTCATACTACCACACAGGAATGGTCATTTCCAGTCTGCAGCAACTTGTTAAGCCTCAATACGTGATGTGGGATTTATTATTATAATATATATGGGTTTACTCTGAAAATAAGCTTGCACATACCTACAGTTCAATTCCAACACTTATGTTTGGGTAATTTTGCTTGCAAGAATAGTTGCAGTCCAATATCCTTAATCCAAGTGCAAGTTTTCTTTCTAAGTGGAGTCCCAGATAATAGAGAACCATACAAAGCACAAGAACATGTCATTGCTACATTCGTATGCCTGTGGGAAAGAGGATCTCCACAAACAGATGTGACATGTGGCTAGAAATCTCAATATAAGTGCAAGTCCATCTTTAACACATGACATATTGTGCTTGGGAATCCACAAAAAACATATGCATTACAAAATCAAAGAACTCTGTGAGAAGGATATAAAATGAGGAAGGAATATCCATAAATATCCTGCTGCAGAGATTTTCAGGCTGCGCATCCCTGTATGCATGGAGATTGCAGAGGGAATACTTGTGTTTGCATTTTGCTGCGCAAAGACACGTCTCTCTAGTCCTACATGGTTTCAAACTGCAGGTTTTTCCCTTGCCACTAAATGTGAGGACTGATGTGAGATGAACTTTTCAGTCTCACAGGACACTGGGCCTTTCCCTCCCTTAATTATGTTTTTTACAATTTGCTTGAGGGGGTGCTTGTGAATGGATACATGCAGCTGTGTCTCAAAAATATCTGTTTTATAGAGGAAGGGAAAATGAATCTGTCCTATTAGGAAAAATAGGACCTTCCCCTGTTCTGTAACATCAACAGTACAATAATTTGGGTGGGTGGGTAAGTATTATTTAAGAAGTCTGAAATGTCAAGTGTTACCTCTGATCAAATTCCTCCTTAGGCTCTTGAAATACATTAGAAGTTTGCAGAATTAAGATGTCGTTTCAGAAGGTTCTTATATCTCTCATGTTTTTAATTTTCTTTTTCTGTGTTTTTCTCAATTTCAATGGAAGTACTTACCCTTGAACTGAAAAGCAGAGTTACTAAGGCACTGTATCAGGGAAATGTGTATGAGGTTTGTTTAAAAATAGTGAGAGAAGAAAACCTGTTTGGGGTCTCCTGGCTTCATGGCTCAATGTGCTGATCCAGCAGCTGGTGTATCCATCAGACACTGCAGTATCTGCTTTCCTGGGGAGTCCATTTTTCTGTGCGTTGCATAGCAGGTACTTACAAAGAGAAACCAGAAAATGATCACCCAAGTTTGTAAGAGGGAGATGCTCAGCCCTTCAGAGCAGATGAACCATGCTGAGGTTCATTTTGCCTGGTGGGATATTAGGTACAGCTACTGAGATCACTGGATTGGACTGAGGATGTTAGCATGAAACATACAGGCTAGGTTGGAGAACTCTGATAGCTTGCATCATGCACCAAACTGATGTCAAGCCTGAATCAGACAGAAAGAAAGTGAGTGCTGCTTCTCAAATCCTGTCCTGTGCTTAATGCCAACACACAGGGTGAAATCTCCCATGGGTGACCTCTCCTCTTGAATTCTGGGTCTAGACCCTCAGGCTGTCTTATGCAGGTCTTTGCTGCAAAGGATAAAAATATCGTGCTAACTGAAGGCATATTGCTGTGCCTGGGTAAAAAGGGAAAGTCCCTATTTGGCACAGTGAGGAGACATTATGGCAAAATGGAAAGCTGACAGTGTTTTGACAGGTGGGAATATAAATCCTGTGTAAGATCCACCACTGGAGAAAGCAGATGATCTCAGTACTGAATTTAATCTATGCGTTCCAAAACACTTGAGGAGCATTCCAGCAAGAGGCTGTACAGAGCCACTGCGTGTTCATTATAACTTATATGCAGTTTAATTTGCCACAGGTGGGTGAAGGATGAGCTGTGTTCATGTACAGTCTTTGCTTTCTGGTTTTCCAGTCACAAAACTGGAATTCGCTGGACCAATGGCAGCTTGCTTGTTGAATCATTCACTTGGGTGCAGATAGAGTTCAAACCTGTAGCCATTTTCCACGACAAATAAGCCAGACACTATTTTTAAATCCCTGTGCTTAGTCTTAGCAAGGTTACCTGTGGTGGTGTTACGAGTACTGGGGTTTTTTTGCTTGAAATGGAAAAGTATTACAGCTACTGTAAGGGGTATTCCCATAACTTCTGATATGCACCCAGTCCCACTGATTTAGAACAGAGGTATAGCTGCAACATATTCAGAGGGCATGGAATTTTCTCACTTTTTCCTGGGTGTAGGAAAAATGGCTAAGCTTGGACTGGCAGCTAAGTATGAGATTAGGAACGTGAACATCTAAATTGTGTTTTCAGCTCTGTGAAGGAACTGCTGTATTTATTTTATTTTTATTTTTATTTTTATTTTTATTTTTATTTTTATTTTTATTTTTTTATTTTTATTTTTATTTTTATTTTTAATTTATTTATTTTAATTTTATTTTATTTTATTATTTTATTTTATTTTTGCTTGGTGACTCAGTTTCCTCATTTACAAATAGGAATAATTTGAACTCACTTGGTTCATCTCTCCATATATGAGAATTGTATACCCAAACAAGATGAAATAATAGGTCACATCAATCAGTAACTATCTTTGCTGGCTGAAAGAAATATGAAGAAAAACAAGGATTGGTTTTATTTTGTTTTCTCTCTCTCTTTTTTTTTTTTTTAACTGTTGAAAGCTAATTTTAAGTTATAGATAAGAATATTTGTCTCAAGTATTGATTTTTTAATTACGGCATTTAAATTTAACCAACTAAATTCATTTGAGAGTGCTTCTCTCTCTCATCCAATTTTATCTAATAATGTCAGATATTTCTGTATTTCTAGTGAGCTACTTCATCCTAGAGCCATGGACACAACTGAGACTAGATTACTATCCTGCCTTGCTGCAGTTCCTGACAGGCAGTACAAATTATGGCTCATAGTAGTTCTGGTTTTGCCCTCTGAAGTGCCTGGCTCAGCTGTTCTTTGCTTGCTTTTCTAGGCAAGCTTGGCTAGGAGGTACTTTTAGACATTAACTAGTGCTCTTCTAATTGCCAGGGACTGTCATAGACAAATGCAAGGGCTGTTTTGTGTTTGACTTGTGGGTTGTCAATCTAAATGGGACCATGAAATGCCACAGTTTTGCCCTTACAGTCTTAGCAACAGCTGGTTTTACAGTTGGGTTTGTGTCTGACTTGCTTGGCTTGTGAAGCTGTAGGCTGTAATCAAGAAAGGGTAGTGTCCACCCTGTGGAAATGTCCAAAAGAAGAAAAGGAAAATAAAAAGAGGTTGTCTGTAAATAAGCAGTTCCTAAACTGCTCTGATGGACACAGATGTCTGCCACAGCTTCTGGCGCGGCCGTGATTTGGGAACTGCGAAACAGGGATGCAGCCACATTCCCATTTTCTCTCTGAAATTGCTCTAGGCTCTTGCCAAATGAAGCCTCTGCCCTTTCAGAATGACGTATGTGTGTGCTAAGAAAACACGCTTAATGGTTCAGTAGTTGGAAATTCCTCTTAAATATCCTCTAGGTTAACTGATGTTCAAAAGAGACCTGAATGTGTGTTGAATACTGATCATCCCTGATCACTTATATGCTGATACACCATTTGGCTTTAAGAAATGTGATATTTCCAGAAGAAAAGCATTCTTGGTATCTGCCTGTACATCTTTTAGGTTATTTTAAATTTGTTTTTTTTTTTTTACGTTTACTGCAGATTTGTGCCAGTAGTAATTATGGTAGTCCAGTAGATGTAGTAAAAAGAATCATAGAATGGTTTGGGTTGGAAAGGACCTTAAACCCCCTGCCATGGGAAGGGACACCTTCCACTAGCTCAGGTTGCTCCAAGCCTTGTCCAGCCTGGCCTTGAACACTGCCAGGGATGGGGCAGACACAGCTTCTCTGGGCAACCTTTTCCAGTGCCTCTCCACCCTCACAGGGAAGAATTTCTTCCTTGTATCTAACTTAAATCACCCTTCCTTCAGTTTAAAACCATTGCACCCCATCCTACCCCTACATGCCTTGTAAAATGTTCCTCTCCAGATTTCTTGTTAGGCCCCCTTTGGGTAGTGGGATGCAACAATAAGGTCTCCCTGGAGCCTTCTCTTCTTCAGGCTGGACAAGTCCAGCTCTCTCAGGCTGTCTTTGTATGGGAGGTGCTCCAGTGATAGGCTTCTAATTCACATTCACAAGAATGTAAAACTGCCTCAGAATAAGGATGGGTAATGAGGTTATCTTCTTTCACACAGAGATGAAACAAAGTGGGAACAGAGTGCTGGAAGACTAGAGAACTCTGGATAGTTTTGGTTTGTTTCCTGGAGGACAAGGCACCTTCACAAGGATGCTAATTATTATCCATGTTATAAATGCTACCAAATACCACCACCTATTACAGATGGACATTGTTATTTACAGGAATCTAAGCAGCAAAGAGGCACAAAGAGTGTGGCTAAGAAGTAACCACCATTAACCCTTTTGAACCACAGCAGTAAGACTGTGGCAGGAAAGCTACACTGCTTTTGTCCTGTGCTGATGCTTCCCTTTGGATGAAATGGGGAATTTTAACTTCTGAGGTAGAAGATGTTGTGTTTTCATAACAATGCAAAAAGTTTTGATAATTTTCATGTGTAAAGTTGAAATAGATACTTTGTGCAATGTTTGCAGTGACTGCCTTGTGATGCTACTGAATGTTCTGGGTGCAGTTTTGGTAAATAGCATTGGCTGGGCAGTGACTACTTTCCTTACAAAAACCTGAATTTAGTTTTCATTTAGATAAGGAGTAAAAATAAAGTACTTTTCCCCCTTCATTAATTGGGAAAGAATGCAATAACTAAGTCGCAGAACAGCAAGCAAAGTCACGAGCAAAGTGACATTAACCTGAATGAAGAACAGGGCAAAAGGATGGAGTCATGGTGCTGCTCAGGAATGGCTCTTGCCTCTTCCAGACCACCCCAAACCTAAATTACCTTCCTGAGAATACCTGCATCACACTATCACTGTTTCGGAGTTTTAACCAAGCCTTAAATTTTTCAGTGAGGAAAGTATTTTGTTGAAGCAGTTTTTGACCACTTCTGGTGAAAGTAGTCATTTTTACAGATTAAGAATGAGAGGGTGAGACAAATCTTAGGAGCTGATTTCCAGGTAATAAAATAGTGATGAGTTATGAATCAGTACTCACTATGAAATAACTAACGTGTTTTAACAAGAAGGGCTTTAAAAATGCATTTTGCATCTTCACTGCGTGTTTCTGATCATATTGAACCTGGTGATGTATGCTGCATTTCTTCCACATACTGTGCAGGGTTCTGGTGTGTGTGCAGCTGAGATCCTCTTTGCTGTTACCTGTCCAACACGGGGTTAGCTTGTAGTTGAGTTGAAGCTTCTTGTTGTTTAAAAACAACCCAGCTTGAAAAGAGCCTACTTTCAAACATGAAAAAAATAACAATGAGGTAACATGGAAGTTGGCTTATTAGGAAAAAGCACATGCGGTGAAACTCTTCATGGGGGGTATTTTGCTGTGTGAGTGTGGTCTGTAAACCTAAATACTGCCCTGTCTCAACTGGGGAGGTTTTGGGGGCTGGGGAGAAACCTCTGCTTACTTGCCCACAGACCCGGTTTCAAGCCAGAGAATGGCCACACAGTATGAACACAGCCCTTAGGGCTTTTCCTTTCTTTCCCTCTCTTTACACAATGGGGCAGTCGACCTACACTGTTGATGGTTTATGTGCTTATCAGGGGCAGGGCTGGGCAGATAAGATGCGTTACCCTGCTGTAAATACTTTTGGGTGCTTACATTTAAAATGCTGGCATGTTTTCAGGAGGTGCTGAAAACGACCTTGCAGGAATCCGGCTGGGGATGTTAGAAGTAGAATCATAGAATCAGCTAGGTTGGAAAAGACCTTTAAGATCATCAAGTCCAACCATTACCCCAGACTGCCCAGTCTACCACCAAAGCATGTCACTAACGGCTACACGGTTTTGAACACTTCCAGGGACAGAGATTTCACCGCTTTCCTGGGCAGCCTGTTCCGATGCCTGATCATCCTTCCTGTGAAGAAATTGTTCCTAGTATCCAATCTAAACCTCCCCTGGTGCAGCTCGAGGCCGTTTCCTCTTGCCCTATCACTCGTTACTTGGGTCAGTTTCTTTTCTTTGGTTAGTTTCTGAAGGCTGAGGGTGAAGTGTGCAGGCGGTAAGATTAACACCGTGTTAAGCCGCACGGGGAGGGGGGTAAGAATCCCTCACAGCTCACGGGACGGGAGAACTATGCGTGGAGGGGACCGCCACTGGCACCGGGCAGGACTGCGGGGCTGGGCTCCACCCAGGGGAGCCCGGGCAGCCCCGGGCGCAGGGAGCGGGGCCCGCCGGGCGGCGCTGCGGAGCCGGGTCCGGGACCGGGTCCGGGGCTGGCGGCGGCGCCTCCGCCCCTGCCGTGTGCGGCGGGGAGGGGCCGGGGCTGTGCCCCGCTCCGCGCCGCCTCGACAGGGCAGCGTCTGCCGGCGGATCGGGGCGGGAGGCTGCTGCCTCGGCACGGCGGGCAGCGCCCTTGGGCGGCACAGGTATGGCTCCCCCGGCACCCACCCCTTGCCCGCATCGTCGGACCGGGCCCCTTTGTCCGGCGGGTCCGGCGGGTTGCGGGGCTGCGGAGCGGGACGGGACCCGCGGGGTGGGTCGGTGTCGGTGCTGCAGAGCTCTTGGGTTAACGGGGGTTCGGCGCCGCGTCCTTTGCAGTTAGGGGCGGTGGTGCCGGAGTGCTGGTGCCGAGCACGGGAACCCCGGCGCGTTCTGGGCGCCCCTTCCCGGGACAAACTGCGGCTTTGGGACGATGTACGGGCGCTGTGGCTTCGCTCAGCATCTGCTGAATGGCTGTGGGCTCTAGGCGTCTTATTGTAGGCATGAATGCTGGTGTGCACACACGCGGAGATGGTCCGGATCTTACCCTTTAAAACAAGGATGTGTGTGTGTGTGCATGCTTTTTCTGGAAAGAAAGGGACTGTGGCATCTGTTTCTTCTTGTCTGAAATAATTACCGTGTGTGCGCGGCTTTGCTTAATTCAAAAGTGCGGGCTCGGGTATGGGGAGAGGGGAGGACCGTGGGAAGAATGCTGGTAGCTCGGAGCAGGATGGTGAATTCTGCCGTCGAGTAACTCTGGGAGGAGAGATTTGAGGAAGGGCTTTCCAGGGCAGGGTCGTTGTCCCAGAGAGCTTCCCTGAGGGGACACTTGCTGTAGCCTCCGAAGTAAGACCGTCTGTGTGCACTTAGGGAGGCTGAGGCTGCCGGGATTCGGTGCAGGACATCTGCTGCCGCTGTGTTTTGGGAAGGGCATCCCTTTGTTCCTCGCAGCGGCCAGACTCCCTGTGCAACACAATGGCCATCCCGGCAGGGCCACAGGCAGCAGGGCGGGTGGTACTGTCACAAAGTGCATATAGGTGCAGCGTGCATTTCTCTTGCCCATGGTACCTATGTGCTCGAACCTCCGTGCACACACGTGCTGTTTGTTTTTTTGAGTAATCGAAACATTTGCAGTTTCAGAGAGTGTGATTACATCAACTGCTATGTATTTAATCTGGACCGCCATCCTAAAGGACAAGCATAATGTTAATGAAATAAAGGATAACTACTGTTATGTTGGAGAAACTAATTAAAACATATCCCGATCAGAAATTACCACTGGAAAATGTGTAAAGGTCAGGAAAAACGGCTGACTTTGCAATTTTTGTGTTGAATCATGAGTTTCCCATATCCGGCTGTCCTATTGTTAATTGTGAATTAAGGCTGGCAACAAGCTGCCCATCCTGGATGAATCATCACTTTGTCAAGCCCTGTGTCAAAAACAAGGCTTTCCCCAAAAGCACGCAGTGTGAGGGAACAGAAATAGTCTGACCCATCTGTTAAAGTAGAGTTCAGGGCTTGGCCGCTTTTAAGCGTATTAAAGGTAACGGTGTTCTTCTCTTCATATGTTTTTGTTTCCAGTTGTCCCATGCTTGAGTCTGAGAGTGTCTCTAATTTAGTGCTTAAAGCAGTGCACTGCCTCTGCCTTGATTCTGTGTGAAGGTGTAATGGTTGGAGCATTCCCGTTATTTCCAGTATAACATACAGTGGTCACCACTCGTGTCAGCGTTTACCCTCATGTGGCACTTACTGGCATGTTAGTTTACCACAAGTTCCCTCCAGTCCTTAGGAAAGAAGATGTTTCTGAAAACACCTACGTGGGGTTAGGGGGTGTATTTTATGTACATCTTAAAAGCTTCATGTGGGCACTGCAAACTGAGTGCTCAGAAAGGTGGAGATGAAAGAACTCCCAAAAGCATCTTAGATCACAGAAACTTGCCTTTTATTCTTTCCTTTTTTGTAAGAGGCCTGTTAAATTGTGTCTGTGGGGAGGATCTCTGAGGAAACAATGCCAGAGGACAAGTAGTTTAGTTTAGCTGTGTGTGTTGGCCCTCTCAAAAGTTGTGCAAGACTAGATGTGATTCCCCTTGGAAGAGAAATGTACATTGCAAGCCTACTGGTGCTAATGGGGGAAGGGAAAATAAAAGTCTGGCAAATGAGAGGAGGAAGTGGGAGAGAGAAATTGGAAAATAAGCAAAGCCATTAATTTTTCCCACTGTAGACTCTTAAGAAACTGCTGGCAATGTACTGGAGATGCTCTGCCTCATGGAAGTGTCATGGACTTGCTTCACATGATCCTCTGAGATCATCTGGTTTCTCTGAGCTCTGTGGGAACAGAAATTCCTTGTGTTGGAGTTTGATCTCATCTTCCTTTGGCGGCAGCAGTACTAGCAGTGGCTTGGGAATCTGGGAGGAAGGTGAAGAAAGCACAAGTGAGATCATTTGGAGAACAGCTTAGTGCTTGTGTAGGCCAATCTGGACGCTGCGTTTCCTCCTTTCACTTGCCCTATGTGGTCAGAGCTGGGACAAGCGCTAACATACCCGCCAAAGTTAAGTGCTCTGTCAGCCTGCTAAGTGTATTTAAGTGCAGCTAACGTGTCAGACCACCGTATAAATCTTACCTTACATTTCTTTTATCGTTCTTACCGTGCTAATGAAGAACAAACTGAAATGGAAAATGGTGACTTGAGTGATGGTGTGCGTCAAGCCTGGGGAATTTCCTGAGTTTGATGAAAGACAAAAAGAAAGGCTTTTTTTTCCTCCCTAATAGCGATTTACTTAGTTATTTTACATTCTCACAGCCTTCTGAGCAGCTTCTCCTGTTTGCTGGGGGAATACTGGCACAGAATAGAGGAAGGCTGCAGTGGTGATGGTCAGCCCTTGAGTCTGTAACCTGATCCACAGCTTTTTCTCTTCAACTGGGAGAGGAAGTAACAGCTCCTGTTACACCCTTATGTAACCTCCCCATTCATATCCTCCAAAAAGGAGGAAATCAGAGCGGAGTTTCTGATATATAAACTAACATCAAGGCACGCTTTGTCATAAAGAAGCAGTAAAGAACAACATTTATCTTTTGTTTTGAAGTTCCTTGGGGAAAAGAAAAAGGTAGAAATAAAAGGTTTTTCTTCTGCACTGATGGAATAGTGGAAGGGGCTGCAACTCTTTGTCATACGCTGTGAGGCAGCTGTTAAGAAGGATACTGGAACTGCAACAAGGGTCTTTTTATGACTCTTTCCTGGTGTGTTTGAGTGTTAGTCTCAAATCGTTCACCCTTTATAGCTGTGCCCCAGTTTGCTTGTAGATTGTGAAAGCTTTGATCGTTTGGTTTGTATGAGTCCAGATTTTGGTGTCTGAACAAAGTGTGGAGACCAGGATCTCCTCTTTCTTGGCTGCTGGACTTAAACTCCATCTCAGGGGAGAATGGTGAAGGAAGGGGAGTTTCTCAACTCTTGCCCAGGTACTTTCACATATATAAACTATGTAAAAGAAGTATAGTAGGTGTTTCCCCCTTTGAATAGGAGAAGTACCTCTGCTCAGTGAGCAAATAAAGGACTTTCAGTGGCCCTGTCTGGGGTTTCCAGGTTCCATACCTCAGTAGGGACACTAACTCATTTCTACAGTTTCTCATCATTTTTGCCTTTGATTTCCTGCCAGGCTGTTTTTTTTTCTCTAACCAAGTGGCCTCTAGTTCTTTACTTACCTCTTAGACCTGCCCCTCATCCTCCAGAAACCACTGGTATATCATGATTGTTGCAATCATACCCTGTATCTGAGAAGCAGGTAACTGTGAAATGTGTGGCTTGATTGTCAGGGACCCATCTGGCCTGTGACAGGCTCTTCTGGAGCAGAGCTTTTGTGTGTGACCATTTCCAGTGATTCCTGCCATTTTTGGTCCTTTGCTCTTTCTTTGAAGAAACCTGTCTTGAAACCAAGCAGTTTATATTGCCTTTTGCTTACCTTTCTTTGAAGTAACTGTAGAGTGTTTGGAGTTGCTGATTTCAGGCAAATATAGCATCCAGCTGCAATCCTAGAACCATCCAAATAGTCCTTTGCCATGAAAAGATCTAGTGGCATAGATTTTAGAGACAACTGTGCAGTCTTTTTGTCTCTCTCAACTCCTTGTTGCTGGGAAATTTCCCATTTGGTACCAGCAAGTAAACTTGTGTCAATTTCTTGTTCTATTTTAAGTCTGCTAGTGAAGTCACTGTGGCGATGGAAGTGTTTGAGTGGGAAAGACTGAAGTTTAAAACTGTAGTTTCAGAGACGAAGAATTATCAAGCCCCCTTTTCAGATGCAAACTCGTTGGGGAGACCTTCTGTGCAGAGATGTATCGGGTATAATTGACCCCGAAGTCAGGATTCTTTCCAGTGGAAAACCTATGCACACACAAGTAACACACACTAATGCTCCAGCCTTTGGATTGAGAGCAATCAAGAGGTGGCCTCTAGCCTAAGCGTCCAGATTTAACATTTCAGCAAACAAGCTGAAGGCCCAAGATAAGGGATCCGAATATCCAGAGTCCCAAGGAGTGAGAAATATTTACTGTCACAAAGATTTTCTCCTTTGCGGGGGGGGGGGTGTATCATGGGGTTTCAGTAATTGCCTCGTCCCCAACATTGTGCTGCACTGTCTCAGAATTGCTTTGGTGTGGGTGTACTAATAAACTTTGCCTTGTTCTCCCTGTCTTGTAGAGGCAGCAGTCCTTACAGGAGTCTTGTACTAGCAGAAATCCTTATGTTGTTGGGCAAGAGGATGATGGAAAGGAAAGATACCAGGAAGAAAGAAAAAGCATATAGGAAGAGGAAAAAGAGGAGATATGAGAAGGGTTGGTGGGTGCTCTACTGTCAGCATTACATGCTGTAGATTTCTTTATTTTCTAAATACGGGCAGCAAGAAGAGACTCATTTTTCCCTGCTGTCAGCAGAAACCAGTTTTTAAAAGTTTGTGACCACAGCCATGACAGCGTTGGTGCAAGTTTCCTGGGCCCACAAGTATGCTCTGTGTGTGAGTTCTCCAGACTGTCACTCTCTGCTTATCTTTTTCTGTATTTTTCCATGATTTGCGTAGTCTGTAGGCTCTAATGTGCTACTGGGGGTACTTTGAATTAGGATTAAGAGTAATTAAACTGCAGGATTTACTATAATGGAAGGAGGTAGAGAGCAGTCGTATCCTGAAATGTTTCTACTCTTTCATATATATTTTCTTTATGGAGTCTGTTCTTCCTCATGTCTACAAGAGCATACTGGTATTTAGGTATCTTTGTAAACACTTGGCCTTAAAGTAACCAGTTTTTATGCACAGTGGAGCATTTGTAAAGTCCTGATGCTGTAGTTTAATCTTTTCCACTGACCTTTGAAAACCTGCACCTCAGAAGTGAAACGAGGAAACTGCTGGGTGAGGAAGTGTTGAATTCTGTGTCTTGGAAAAGCGCAAGCAAAGGAAGTTGCACTTACTCACTGTATTTTAATGCTTTTGTGTTAAAACCATTTGTAGGACAGTTGAGGGTGTCCTTTTAGATCAAAGAGGTATCCTCAAAGTCCTTATTGCATAAGGACTCTTTGGATGGCACTATAATGATAAATTAGTTCTTTTAAGAAGAGCTGTTGAAGGGAGTGAAGTTGGTATAAACCCTCTCCATTGTTCTTCTGCAGAAGCAAATAAGCAGCTTAACAGAGAGGCACTGGTGACCCTGTGTGAGAGATGAAGAGGTGCTGTTTCTTCTGGGAGCAGTTAACTGTCCACCAAATAGCTTTGCTAGAGCTTTGTGTTTGAGGGTGGAGAAAAAAACTTTTTCTAGCAGAGCTCATGCTTACCTGATGTGGAAGAAGGAGCATCGGATAACTTGCAGCAGGAATACCAGCTGCTCTACCTTTTCATCAAGAGAGGCTTGGAGAGGTGAGCAGGAAGATGGAAAGGTTGAAAAGCAGATTATTTTGGGGAGTAGTTAAACCTACAAGTTAAACAAGTTAAACATATAGCTAAACCAGTAACCAACTGGTTACTTGAGTGTCTGGAAACCCTCCCTAGTTTTTACAGATGAGGATGGATCTGTGACTGATGGACCAGTCGGGCTTAGTTGTGCAGGGTAAGCTAGGGAAGTGCTGATTCCAGGTGAAACTTGGGAGAAGGACAAAGAGTAGTGGAGGGGGTGAAAATGAAAATGGATCCCTTTCTTTCTGAAGGAATATTCCTGATTGTGGTGAGGAAATATCACTGCCATGATGTACCAGGAATCATCTGGACAGCCTTGGTTAACCCTGCTCAGCAAAGCTGGGCTCAAATAGGAGTGGGAGCAGAAAAGGACTATTGGGATGGTCAAGGGGATGGAGAAGCTGCCAATAGGAAAAGGATCAATACTGGCTGTGCTTTATTCAGAATGAGCACTATAAGATAATCCGCTCTAAATATTTTCCTGTGAGGGAGAAAACACATTTAAATTTAAAACCAAACCAAAACCTCAGTAGTATTAGCACAAGGAACAAGAAGTGGATATTAATGGACCATGAATAATTGTAGGAAACACTGCCGGACCTATTTCTCATGCAACATTAGAAGGCTGAAAAATCTCACTCTGGAGTAATGCAGTATAGTAATCATGATTGCATGATACAGTGGTTTTGGCTTAGGTCTGGGACATGCAGAACAGATATAGCTACTATTGCCATTGTTCAGTTCACAGATTGTGAGGCTGTGGGAGTTAAAAGGACTCTGGAGATTACCTTCAGTGATCAAAGAGTGCAAGGCTGTGTTAAAGTTCATTCCAGGAGAACATTTTCTGGCAAGCAAGGGTAGAGCTGGAGCTCCTCATACCTAACAGATTTCTGACACGGGGAAAGCTTGCCTGTATCTGATGTGAACAGATCTTTTTGCTTCTTAAAACTGCCAGGTGATAGTTCTCACTGAAACAAAGCGAGGAAAACTCAGTACCTGTAAGCGTATGTTGAATTTGTCTGCTGTGAGATGGGCTTTTTTCCTTCTGTGGGAGGGAGCTGATTTCTACTGATGTTTTAGGAAAGTGTCCCTCTCTAAATGTGTGAAGTGTTACCATTTCATTTGGAAATGCCTCTGTTTATCATGCTAGATGTTAATAAAAACATTGCTGGTTTCTAACTTAATGAACATCTGGACAGGAGTGGCTCCTGTGGCATGAAATGCAGCTTCTTGAACTGCTCCCGTTATCTGAGATATCTCTTAATAAGAGATACACAAAAATAGCTGGAGATACCTTAAATTAAAAATTGATGAGTTTTATCCTGTGATTTCAGGTGTCCTACTGAAAATGACTGTTAAGAATGGAAACGACAAAACTGGATATAGCTCAACACTTAAGAGAAGCAAACATGTCTAAACAGAACATGTAATTTATCTAAGCCTCCTCTGCCCTTTAATAGATGCTTTTTTTAGCTTGGGTTTAGGGCACCTATTGCTTCCTCTTCCTGCAACACTTCCATCCATTTTTTTTTTTTTATCCTCCCTCTCCTTCATTAAAAATGGCAGTGTTTTGCTGAAGAGAAATTGATGTGCAGAATAGACAGCAATGGCTTGTGGGGTGAAACCTTGCACTGTTCTGTTACCCTGGCAGCTAGTCCAGGGAGAAATGGGACTAGTCGAATCTGACTTCCTGCAGGTTTTTCTCTTGTGGTAGATTGACTTGCAAAGAAGCAGTAATTTCCACTTGAAGCTTTTCTGCAGCTAGGGAATTTTGTGGAGCTGTTCTTCTGCAATGGCTCTGTGGTACTTAATAACTGGTTTGCTCTCCTTGCAACCCACGTCTCTGATGGGATGCTTATGCTTAGATCTCCTCTCCTGCCTGCTTTTACATGTGGAAAATTAGGTAATCTGTTGTCCTTTACTCCCGGGTCCTTTGAAATTCAGCATTAGGCATGTATGAGAGTGTAGACATGGAGACCAAGACATGTACAGCCAGTATGATTTGTCTTGTTTTTTTAAAACACTAGGCTATAGACATACCAAAAATATGTACAGATATTACAGGGAGCCCATCAGTGAGATTTCCAGGAGAGGGAAATTGCAACAGGCACCATTCAGGTGGTGTTCAAGTGTCTTCTTTTTCTTCTGTCTTAAATGGAAAAGGAAAGTGAAGGTGACAGTGTTCTCAGCCATGTAAATTTTATCTTCACCCAGATTTTTACTGCTTCGAACAGAATATGGGTGCATGGAAACTTGGACCTTGGTCTGTGGGCAACTCAGTGAGTGTGATGGTGGTGCCAGCTGCTCTAGGAATTCGAGGTGTACTCAGTTATCATGGGTGTCTTGGTGGTGGGTGGTTAGGGGCACCAATGCGTCTTCTGGGATCTGGATTTCCTGATGCTCTTGATTAGCTTTGTGTTTTCTGTGCCTGGTTTAAGTCTGGTTCAGTGACTGCCATGGGGACATTCTGTGGCTGTTTTTCCTTCTGCTGTTGACAGCTGAGTGAAGCTGCGGTGTTACCGGTTCTGTTCTGTCATAGTCTGCATATCTCCAAGGCTTATCACTGACTGCTTAACATGCAATGCACACAAGTATTTGAAGAGAAGATTAGCATGTCCTCTAGTATTTTAACCCTGTAGTATCAAGACGTCTCTTCATACTCACCTCACTGATGCAATATAAATGGATGTTCACTTCAGTTGCCCTGCTGCAAGCAGATTTCTTTCACCTGTGTCAGGGATATGTGGTTTATGTGCTGTCTGAAGGAAAGTGAGCCTTGCTGTCTGCCCACATGCTTGTGTGGATGGGAAGGTAAAAATCCTATTATAATGAGAGTATAAATGAAAGATCTATCTTACAGCTGATTGCTGGATGGCTGCCAGAGGAGTGAAACCTCAGTTGAAAGAAATGTTTAGACTTTGTGAGGGCTGGTTGATTTTAAGTGGTGTTTTGTGAGGATCTTCTACCAGGGGCTCTTTTGAACGCAGGCTCTGGTGTGGTAGCAAGCTACTGGTGTGTGACATATAACAAACAAAGAAGATCCCCCAAAACAAATAAGCACTACCTTGGTTTTTGTGCCCCTGTTCTGCAAGAGCTATGCAAACAACCTTTGGATTGGGCTGGATCCCCAGTAATTGGCAGAAAACTTAAGCGGCAGCTTGAAAGATGAAGGTAATGAGTTTAAAAGGGCAACCCCTGCTTAGAGGAGTTGGGATATCCAGTAGTAAAGGCTAATTTTTGTGGGTTTTTTTGTTGTGTTTTATTTATTTTTTTATTTATTCTTTTTTTAAAGAATGAGGGTGTTTTCTTTGTGTTCATGTTCTGTACTGCCAAAAAATTATGTCTGAAGAGCACTCTCAGTCTGAAATCTAGTCTTTGGTTTAGGGGAAGAAGGCAGGACCTTTGACAACTTCTGGTTTTGCAGTCACATTTCACTAGTTTTCAAAAAGATTCCAGAGAATCTTAGCAAGGTATGTGCCAAAAAGAGACCCCCCTTACTGCTGAGTGATTCATCCCTTTCTGTAAATGGGGACCTGGGGTGGTTATAAAGCTCTGTGGTTAGGCAGTGACTAAGAAAAGCCTAAAAGTAAGAAACCACCATGGATCCTGTTTCTGCTGAGTCAGTGGGAATTTAACCAGAATTTTGGATTGCCAACAGCCTTGTTAGTGAAGAGCTATTGCCGGATGCATTGAGGCTGCCCAAAGTGTTCTCCCCATTAAAAAGAAGTAATTTTTAAGACAGAAAAAAAAAAAAGGAAAAAAATGAATCAGGCTCCATCAGAAAAGGCTTCCCCACATCTATAATCTTTGAAGCCTGCCAACAGAATCCAAAATGTAAAGGAATTTTTGCAGGTAGAAAA
The DNA here is from genome assembly GCF_028554395.1 of Pezoporus wallicus. Classification (NCBI taxonomy): domain Eukaryota; kingdom Metazoa; phylum Chordata; class Aves; order Psittaciformes; family Psittacidae; genus Pezoporus; species Pezoporus wallicus. The sequence continues at coordinate 1,275,357 of NW_026640647.1, forward strand.
TGGAGTATCAAATGTCTTTTAATGATTTTAAGGCTGTGTTTTAGCAGGTGCCTTAGCAACGGTGAAGGACCCAGATGTTTTCCCCCAAACCTGGTGTGACTGTATGACCAACCTAGATGAGGTAAAGCAAGGCTGCAGGTTGACTTAGGAAATAGATCAGCCCCTGAGCGCAATTACTGGTGGCAGTTACTCTGTTGTGGTTGCAAAATAATTACTAGAAGTAATTTGAAAACCTGTACTGCTGGGATTATAAAGCAGAAACAGTAGAATAGATACACCCCATGGTGTCTTACGGCAGGTAACATCCGTGCTAATGTTATTCTAACTAGTATGCAAAAGTAGCAGAAAATAGCCTTAGAGAAATGCTAACACAACTCCTCACTCCTTTGCCCATGCTCATCAATTAGTCTTTTATTAGGGAGGAGGAGGAGGGTGAAGCTGTATCTCCTGCATGCATGGCTCAGGTTATTTTGGCTTTGCGGTGAGGTACCGTGCATTTTTTATGTGGTATGAGAGTGGTGCATAGTCTTGTCATGAAGGATATGAACAGAGACATGGAAGAGGCATTTCACTTTTGTGGGGTTAATGATGATTAATTACTGCTTAATGTATATTGTAACCAAATTGATGTAAAAATAAGAAACCCAGCCAAAACTCCCAACAACCGCCCCCCAAACCAACCCAAAGATACTCTCCCCCTTAACAAACCCCCCAAACCCTCAAAAAACAACCACCAAAGCTCTCTCCTCTGCATTTATAAAGGCCTGAGCCCTGTTAATGAAGAAAACTTCAGCCACTGTTTATGTCAGTAGGAGATAATGGCCCAGAGAACAGTCTGTACACCTCCTAGTGAAATCTAATTATTACGCTGTCAGTTATTCTAAACTGGAGCTAAGCCTCTGTTGTTAAACTACTAAAAGATGACATTGCTTCATGTGGCTGCAGCTGTTTGCTGAGCAGTACTTCAAGTGGACTGTTTCTTTCTTGAAAATTACCAAATCTTTAGCTAAATGTGTGGCATTGGGTAGCAAGAGCCAGCGGAGCATTTGTTCCTGCTATGGAATTCTGCCGGACAAATCTTCTGTCGTCTGAATTGCAGTCAGTGGTGCACAACTGTCCTAATCTGATGTTGCTAAAGGGCTGTTCCCATTTAGCTGGTGCTGAATGCAAACATTCCTGCAGTCCAATACAAATATAGCCCATAATGCCACATTTTCATCTGAAATTCACTGAAGCTGTTTGTTGTGAAGTACTCAAGGAATCTAGTGCATGTTTGATGCCTACAGAAAATAAAGAGAAATTGCACAAGGCTCTCAAACAATGCTGATTTCCTGGTAGGTAAAATGTGAGAAATGTTAACTAATTCAGAGCCCCAGATAATAAACCTTTTCCTATTGGAACACACTGATTTGTTCAATAGGACTGTGGGAGCAAAAGGAATTCAGAAGATACTCAGACATCGGCCTTTCCAAGGGGAAAGATGGAGACTCAGAGGGAAGCATTTTAGTTCTTTAAGCTGTTGCAGTATCTATTAACATTCCTTCCTGCAGTCTGTCTCTCAGGTGTCTCAAGTCCACATTCTTGCAGGAAGAAATCATGAGCTGTAACACTGTGCTGCTTTATGGTGCTTGTTTCTTCGCCATGTTTATGGTGGCAGAGCAACTTCTGTGAGCTGGGCAGGAGGAGGGTGCAGGTGTTCCTAACAGGCAGCAGATAGGAAATGCCAGGTACATTGCTCCCCTGTAGCATCCGAAGACTAAAATGTTAGGGGGTCTGGAGGGAAAGCAAAGATTTCCTTTGGATGGTATCAGTGTTTTTTTCATACGTGCTGATGTAGGGAAATCTAGCCATGTGTAACAGTTCAGCACTGTAATAGTTCAGCTGCACAAATGTTCCCAATGAACTTGCACCTTCTGTGCATCAGTCAGAGGCCAGAGATGTGTGGAGGTCACTAGGCAGCAGAAGAGGATGACTCTAAACCCTGCTTCTTGTTAAATTTGTACTAAGGCTTGTCATAAGTGGTACAGGATGGCTGTAGTCCCTTTTGCTTTTGTTTGGTTCATGTAATGACAGGCCCTTCGTAGCTGCTTTTTTGCAGCAGTGGCCTGACAGTGTCTCCGCTCTGTGTGGGTTGATTGCTCCCTGACAGAGAAAAAAGGGAGTGAGTGGGCAAGTGTAATTGCAGCCTGTCGGGGGTTTGGGATCAGAGCTGGAGCATGGAATCAGTTTGAACTCTGCTATTGATTTACTGATAGTGCAGGTTGCCCGTGAAATCTTAGCAAAGAAAAAGGTGGTTATTTTCTACAATGAGTTTGTGGTAGTGAAGCAAAAGGTTTGTTTGTTTGTTTGTTTGTTTTTAATAGTCAAAGCTAGAAGCATATATTGGGTACATCTGTTGTGTCAATTTTGATGGTAGGGAAATTGCCGTTTTGCTACAGTGCCACAAAAGAAAAACAAGCTACCTCTGCAGTGAATGGTAATTCCAATGCAGCAAATGCAAACGTGTGCTAAGGACTGCACATCTGTAGGAAGATGCTGACAGTTGTTGCTGTTTTACTGTATGAGGCTGTTGTGGAAAACCTTGGACAATTCTCTAACATGCTGTATGCCAGTAATAGGGTATTACTTCATTTCCCGCTTAGAGAATGTGGGAACTTAATTGTACAAGGCTTTTGGGGTTTTGACTGTTCTCTGTATCATCTTCTATTTATAGTTTTTGTTAGCTCGTTTCAGGTTGGCCAATGGTGAGGCTGCTCTGGCTGTGGAATAGTGGAATTGTTAATTTGTCATCCTTGTGGCTAAGAGAGACAAGAAAGTCTTAGATTTAGCTGACCTATCTGAATGGCAATCGCAGGCCTTGCAAGTAGTAGATACAACTGTCTGTGTTTCAAAATGCTATGTGTAGTGTGGGAGCGTGTGGATAAAAGCATTTTACAGACTTAGCATGCTCCTCCCGAGCATGTTGTCCAACATAAAAACAGATCAAGCTGTGAAAGATTGCTGAATAATATGTTTTCATTTTTCTGGGAACGGAAATGTGTTGAAAGTTTTCTCACTCCATTGAATTAATGCCTAGATAGGAGACCAAAGTGAGGAAGAACAGATTTGACAAATGGAGAGCAGGGAGATGTTCTGAAATGCTGCCGATGTTTGCTCTGGGGATAAGAAGGGTAAATGTGGGAGAAGACTTAAGTGGGTGTGGAAGAGATCAGGGAATGTTTGAGGAAGAATATGACTGGCAGACTGCAAGTGTTACAAGAATTTTGGGATTTTTGCTGAGCTAATTTGTTGCTATATTAATAATTTGCAGCTGCAATCTTCATACAACACTCGTTTTCCTTGATGTCAACAGAATGAGACATTGCAGTCACAAGAGCAAGGTAGTAGGTAAATCGGGGGAGTACTGCTTATATTTTGAGGCTATTCTTTATTGACTTTCCAGTTTGAAATTACAAATGGAGCCTAACAGCAGTACTTCCATCCACCTTCCCCTATTCAGCAGTCTTTGTTTGAAAATCACTAAAGTTGTCCTTGTTTTAAAGGACACAGCCCGTTCTGGTTCTTTCCTGGAACCTAATTTCCTGTTTGCCAGTGTTTGCTCTCTCACCAGCACAGCTGTGGTTTCAATCCTTACTGATCTCTAATGCACTGAGAGCGTGTTTTGGTCCCATTCCTCTCATACTTCTGGTTCTTGAAATGATTCTTGAGAAACATTCATCTTTTTAAAGGTGCATGGATACAAGCATAGGTAGAAGCCACTTACTTTTATGTCTTACTCTCCAAATGGTGGTGATCACGTTGTCACCAGCATTGGTGGGAAAGGATTTTCAGCTGCAAGGCATCCTTGAGTATATGGCAAATACAAATACTTGGACATGGATTTGGATTCAGTTTCTGAGCTTAGTGGCATATTGCTGAAATCTTGACTAAAGTTTAATCTTGCAATGTAGCAAAGGTTTGTTTTTTATTTTTTTTCTGGTAGTGCTGTTTTTTGAGTTTTTTTTAGCAGCTACTTTTAATAATTGTTATTTGCTGTTTTGAAAGTGCTGTATGTATTCATCTAATAATACTTCTAAGAGATGAAATTCTATTATTGATTAAATTACATCTAGTTGCTTAATGTATGTTTAAACATGGTTGGCTTTTCTTAACAGTGCTTTTTTCCCCACTTCTTATCTCAGATAGACCATCAAATTATCCCACAAGTTTGCTGGATTTCCCTTTTCTGTTTGCTAAGACAGAGCGGGGTTTATGATTGCATTCATAGCACAAAGTGGGGGCTAACAACATTGGTATGGCAGAATACTCTTAAATCGTGCGTCAGTGTATGAGACAGTCTTTAATGAATATTTTGTAATGGCTAAGCTATTGCAAATATCAGTGTTAAATGAGGTGTCTAGGCATATTGTGAGCTATGTTTCTAATATTTTCTAGCTTGCAAGTTAATGGAAATATTTCAACCATAGTATGATGTTAAGTTATTGTGGGAAAAAGCAAGTTGAAAATTAACCTTTGAGCATAAAATGGAACTTTTCAAATGTATTGGTAAATTAATATTTGTATACAACTTTCTGATCCAGCTTTTAGTAGTAGCTATAGTGTCTTTGTGCACCTTTTCTGCAAAATATGCCTCTGATTTTTGGAATAAGTGTATGCTCTTTATGGGTTTGGCTGCTCTTGCTCTTGAAATTCCCAAGCAGTGATGCATGAAGTGTGGTAGGTGGTATGTAATTTCACAGTGGTAGATGAGTTAGAACTTAAATTTTAGGCTGAAATTGCCCATATTAGGATTTTTATGTTGTCTCTTTTTTGTTTGTTTTTGGCTACAAACCCAAAATTTAATAAGTTCCATACTTAAGAAGGAGCATTCAAAAATTTTTTGAGCATTAGTTGGTGTATAGGAAGTAATTAGGTCATTGAAACAAGACCGATAGTTTAAAGCATGTGTCTTAATGGGATGCAGAAGTTGAAGATACCTCTGAAAAGATTTTGTGAATGCTTAAAATATTTTTCGTGAACTTTTAAGAATAAAAGTATCTTTTTCTACAAAAAATATTTGTCCAGTGTTTTTGTTTAAAATAAAAGCTCCCTTGTTTGTTTAGCAGAGTTGACTCAGCTTTGGTTGGTTACCAGAGTTCAGCACTGTTTTTGCATTTCCATGTGAATTTCTAGTAATTCCCAGGCTTGGTTCAGGTTTGGGGGGTCTTGTTGTATCACTTCCATTAGCTGCCTGTGGAGCTGTGTTTCTCTTCGTTGAATTTGGAAAAACATCAAACACAACTTAAGTCTTGACCTCATATCTCTCAAATGCCACTCACTGCTCAAAAAATGAAATAGCATGTAGTAAAGCGGTGGCTGTGGACAGAAGCGAAAGATAAAAGGCTTTGCTTGGTTAAAATTAGTTATGTGATGGGTAGCTACTATGGCAAGTTAAGGCTGATTGTGTGAGGTATTTTTACGGCGCTTTGAGAAACAAGAACAAATATTTAGAATTAAAATAATGCTGCAGTGATAGGGGGAGAGGGGACAGCCTGATAGCATTTCATAGCTGGGAGGTTGCAGCTGACCTGTGAAGTTCTGCTGTTGTTCTGTGTAGCTGTGCGGTAGCTGGTTCTTGGTTTTTGTTGTCAGCAAAGTTGTTCTCTCATCTGTGGTTCCCCGTTTGCAGGCCAGCAGTGCTAGTACAGCCATTTTTCAGTCTTCTCGTGAAAGCTGAAAGCAGTAACTGTGTGCCTGGAGTTCTTGAGGAGCTTTGTTAATCGTCCCTAGCCTTTGTATTGGGAGGATAAAAGGCTGGGAGGATCAAATAGGTGTTAAGTTTTGGCCTGACCTTGACTTCTTTGTCTGAATTACTTGGTGCCTTTGTTTGATCCTGGTCCCCTGTTTAAGCCCAGCTTCCTTTTTGCAACTCCAGTTATAGTGATGCAGAGTCTCCACTTGTCACTGGATTGTTGCTGCCCAACAAAAATGCTCCCTTAAGCAATAAAATTAAAAATAAATCCACAACTTAATTGTGTCTGGTTAGGAAATGAAGTCATTTGATAGCCTTGCATAACCAAGAGCAGTAGTGTACTGGAATATAGGCACTCCTAGTGTACAGGGTTTATGAATTACGATAAAAGAGTGTGGTTTTTGTCTCTGAGTGGGTTCACTTGGTTTCCGTGTAAAACTTGATAGAGTTGAAGAAAAGCAAGTAAGGGTGAGAAAGAAATTCAGATTAGGGCATTGAGAAATTTAAACCCTAATTTGATAAACTGGAGATGTTGATGCAGCTCTTGATAAAACTTGGGTTTGTGTACACTTGAACACTGTAATGATGTAGTCCAAAAAATCTGGATGTGGTGCCCACTGGAATCTTCATTCCTTTTTCTTGCAGTTTCATATTTAATGTATAATGGACTAGAAGGCATTGTTGACTCTTAGAAGTTAAAGTTTTGGAATTTTGTGTACTATCTGGGTAGACTGAATGACTTTGAGAATGTTCCTTGGAAAAATGGTTTCAAAGTAGTGTCATTCAATGGGTTTTTCACTTGTATTCTTCAAATAGTGTTACTGGATAATGCCTGTGAATAATTAGAATAATTTTGAGCTAACTTCACTCTTTGTCTTTTTCTTGTTTCTTTCTTTGCAGGAGAAAATGGCCAAAATGGAGGTCAAAATGTCACTTTTAGATGACATGATAGGGGTGGGAGATATGGTTCTTTTAGAGCCGCTTAATGAAGATTCGTTCATCAATAATCTGAAAAAGCGCTTTGACCACAATGAAGTATATGTAAGTATATGTTAACAAATAGCATCCTGTGAGCAGCTATGTTGTAATTATTAAAATATGTGTTTGTTTATAAGGATACACATAGACTGAATGTCTGAACATAATCTATTATATTAGGGACATTTTTAACCTTTCTTTTGCTGCAGTCTTTCCTGTACTGTATTGTTTGCATTTGATCTTTTCTATCTGGGATATTTTTTCTTTTTCCCCTTGCACAATGTGGTGCACCTCTGATTTTCATAAAAAAACAGTTCCAGAGCTGATGATGACAGTAACTTTGATAGTCCTATTGTCAGGGGACATCACAGTTACAAATAATTCACTTTACAGGGAAGGCACTGCCAGGATGTTAGAGCAGGTTGATGATGAAACAATACATGCTTGGAATATGCTTGGGCTAGCTTATAAATTGCCTGCTATCTTGGACTTGCAGAAAAAAAAAGTGTTTATTAGAATGGTTGGACTTTAAAGTAGAAACAGTGATTTTGGCTATATGTGGAAGTAATCAAAATCTTCAGGCATATTAATCTAGGAGTGATGATAAGTAGGAGAGATGTTGTGAACTGACAGTTGAAACACGCAGGGGATGAAGAGACAAACTAATTCCAGTGAAGCCTTTCATTTCCTGCTTCCTCTTTGTTCCATTTTTGTTAAAATGTCCTCAGTATTGCATCTGTTGTACTGCTGAGGCTGTGAGAACTTGATGATTTGTAGACTTCCAAGACTGCTGGTGAAAGATAAGTCTTTTAAGAGTAAAGTTGAAATAGTTAAGCCAAACCATAGCTACGATCTGCAAGTGATTGTCTGCAGCTTAGTACAATCAAATACATGTGTTCTGTACTTAATTATAACTTAGCCCTCCCCCCCCCCCTTTTAATTTTCATTGTGTCTGTATTTTTCCTTCATGCTAAGCATTTGAACCTTCGTGGCTTCATTCTACTTTTCCATCTTCCAGTATGGGAGGACTGTGTCATTTTTGTTTACTACTTCTGTCCCTTAGTTATAGTCTGTGCTTTTGTACTTCTGCTATTCATGGTTTGCTGTGTCTTTCTGCTAGAGTAATGTTCTCTTTTCTGTAGGCATTAGCTTGGAAATGTGGAGTTACGTCTATCAGCTATTGTATAACCTCCACCTCCTTAAGTTTGGGCTGCCAATTTAAAATAAGACAAAGACTCTCAGTATCCCTTAAAACCTTGTTGGAGAAGAAACCAAAATGATCTGTATTTGTAAAGTTCGCTTCCATAGCGGTTAAAACCCCAACATATTGGTACCTGTGAGAGTTACATTTCCAAACATTTGTGGCTTCGATTTTCCTTGTGGCTTGAAGATGTGGTCTGGTCCCTCTTGATAGCCCCTGGATGTTCATACAGGCAGGTAGATACGAGGGTCCCCTGCTGCTCTTTTGTCTTGCTTTTGGCAAATTTTCCATTGTCAACAGCTGCAGTGGCTGCCTGTTCTTCGATTCAGAGGGTTTCTTTAGTCAGTGGCTTGTATGATTAACCCCAGTTTTAGGGTTAACTATATTCCTGATACCTACAGTAAAAGTGAGTGTTACTGAATCATCTCATTCCACTTCACTTCAAGAAAATATGAAGGAGAAGAAAAGGAAAGGGAAGTATTTGCCCAGAGATTGAAGAAGACAATCTCTACCTTGCCCACTCTTTGGGTCATATTTGAAAGTTCTGTTTAAATCATTAAGGATACAAACCTATTTTGTGAGGTTACACTAGACTACACAGTCTCTTAGAAATATTGGTGTAAGTCATGCGGGAGTAGATTTCTTATGGTGTTTTGTTTTGTTTTTTTCCCATTGTAAATTACTATGGATTGCAAAGTATTTAGTTACATGTTTCTATTTAATTTAGGCTGGATAGCTTTTTCTTGAAATAAATCAGTTTGAATGACAAATGGCTAATCTGGTTTATTTTTATCTGTTATTAAGCGCTAGGCTGACAGCCATGTTGAAACACACAGTTGTTTGAGACAGTGACAGTGAAGCATGTTATTCCCCCCTGGTTCTGATTCAGCTGGGCCTGGCACTGACATGCAGTGTAATTAGCTGCATTATGTGCTTTGGCAGGTGATACCAGGTGTCACACTTCTTTTGCAGTGTAAGATCCTCTGCCTTGCAGGTGGGAAAGCCTAGTACTTAAATGTGCTCTTTTGAGAGGTGTGAACTGTTGCCAGAACCAAAGGAGGTTTTTTTTGTGGTATAGTTTTTGGTTAGTTTCTTTTTCTTTTCTTTTTTTCCTAAATCATTCTGGTGTAGTTTGTTGCATCATCATTTACCCTTTTTATCTCCAAGGTTTTTTGATCAGGAGTTGTTCATTTGGGTTTTTTTTTAAGGTCTTTCAAGTACTGGTTGTGAATCCACACTATGAAGGCAAAATATTGTCAATCTTTCCAAGTATGAAAGCATTCACTACATCAATGGTGGAAAGAAGTGTTTATGTCTGTGCCACATGATGCTAGTTTGTGATCCTGCGTGGTGTTATTTACTAAATCACTTGAGGAACATTATCTCCTTTTCCTACTAGCTGAGTTCTGCTGCCCTGCAAATTTCACGCCACTGTTGTGTATTTTAGAAGACTTTTTTAAAGTTGGAATGGTGCTCACAGTAACAACCACGTTAATTTTCAACTGCAAACTCTTCTCCTTATTGCAACCCCCTCTTTCTCCCCAGACTTTACTCATGAAAACTACACTTTCTGTTTCTAGACTCAGATGGGCACAATAAAGCCTTTGTTCCATTTGGAAGTAACGTTTGTTTTACTGTGTAAAATTCATAGTTTCAATGCTATCTTGGGGCAACCAGATTGGACTGTTAAAGTGCTACTGTTGGTGTGTAACAAAGACTGCAGATTTCTTCAGCTCTAACAAGCTACACACACAAGCTGACCTCTCAGGATGCTTTCCAAGAGCAGTAGGAATGGGTTTGTCTTTTTACGGCTCAGTTGTTGGGTTAAGTTCAGTTCTTATGTCGATGCTCCATGGTAGGCATTGCCAGAAGTTGTGTCAAAGTTTAAAAAAACTGCATCAAACTGAAGCCGTATGAATGAATTGAAATGTTTCTACAGCAGTAAACCAGGGCTTACTCAACATCAAATTCTAAGCAGTTTCCTGTAGACTGCTAGCCATATCTGTGCTACATATGTTAGTTTTAAAATGGAGTTGCAGTTATAACCTTCAAAAGGGTTTGATGTGAGGAATGAGTTCTGTTAGCTTTGAAAATGCTGTAACGTTGGCCAGACATTGCATATATGTGTAGCCTGTCTTTATAGGTAAACCAACAAAGGGGGCTTATAAGAAAGATGGGGACAAACTTTTCAGTAATAGGTAATAGTATGATAGGTAATAGTTTTAAACTAAAAGGAGGTGGATTTAGACTAGATACAAGGAAGAAACTTTTACAATCAGGCTGGCAAAACACTGGAACAGGTTACCCAGAGAGATGCTAGATGCCCCATCCCTGGAAACATTCAATGTCAGGTTGGACAGGGCTCTGTTAAAGATGGCCCTGCTCATTGCAAGGGGTTGTACTAGGTGACCTTTGAAGGTCCGTTCCAACCCAAGCCATTCAATGAGATGTGAGAGTCAGATCGAGCCATCAGTGAACAGTGCCAAGTCTCTCCCTGTAGTCAAAGATGACAAGGCTTGTTCCAATGGAAGAAAATACAATTTTTGTCTTTTCCAGTCTCTTTCACAGTAGTAATGTTTGATGCTGGATGTTTGATGTTGGAGATCCTAATGCCAGGTCCATTTACCCCTTTGAAATTCCAGATCTTCTCTGTAGGAGCTCCTTTTTGTGAGAGCATTGAGAGCTGGATCTCCTGACAGCCCTCTTGTACCATCCTGGGTATAGTCACTGTAAACCCTTCAAGAAAAATAGCAAAGTTTCATGCTATGGTGCAAACAGAGCAATAAGTGTACTCCAGACAGTTAGAGGACAGACTACAGCTTGGTTACCTGTTGTTCAATTCCATGTGTATTTGATGGAAAGTTTAATGGACTTGGGTGTTGGGTTGCATACCAGAGCGCAAAGCTGTGCCTATAAAAATAAGCATGGAGGCTGGTGGAGCTGGAGCTAGGCCAGATATTCTACTAAAGGCCATCAGATTCTGCAGTAATCTCATGCTGAGTGGCTTTGGGGGGGAGGGCTCACTGAGTAACACGCATGTGTTAATTGGAAATGGGAATCTTGGAGTTTAGTCATGTCTGGAAATGTGTGGGGTATGTCTGACCAAGAAAAATCTCATTAGAAGGCTGTGATTGTTTATTATATTCTTTTTGCAACTCTTAAACTTTTCATTGATGAAATCTGCATCACTTTTTCACAGAAGTTCTCTAAATATCACTTACAAAAGCGTGAGGGCTCTTCTGTAACTTTACAAAGCAAAACGTGGCTCGTGGGCAGTGCAGTTAGCAAGCAGAAAACACCCACAATGCTGATTATTTGAAGGTTCCAGGGAGCAGTTTGTGCGGTTAAAATGCGTGACCCAGAGACTGCATGGAAAACTTCAAATACATTCATAACATGCAGTTTGTGTGTGACTGATGAATTTTGACTCGTTCTGTTGAACTCCCTCCCTGAACTTTTTATTTTTTAATTATTTTTTTTTTTAAGTTGGCAGAAATATGGTGAGCCAATCCAGCTCAGCAGCTATTTCTCATTTGTATTTTGGGATGCTGACAAATGGGAGGGGGGGCATCTGTGTCTACATGTGTATTTACAGTGACTCATGAATGGTAGAGTTTTGGGATAAATTGTAGTGCATGTACCAGTCTGAAACTCATTTTGGTGTTGGGTTTGTTGCTTTGTGAGGCTTGTAGAAGCAGCAAGGGAGGCATTGAGGAGTCTGGAGGGAAGCGGAGCTGCGTAGGCTTACGGGAGTCAGCTTTTAAAGGCCAGACACAGCTTTATTCTGCTGCCCTGCACATTTTTTCCCTGCAGTTATGTTGTTTCTTGAAGTCTTCCCAAATTTGCAGAGGTCAACATTTTGTTCCTTACAACAAAATGTTTGTTTGCTTTTCTTGTTCTTACAACAAAACAGAATCTGTCTGATGTCAGCGTTTAATTTGTGTGTGGAGTTTGTGGGCTGCTTTGGGCAGGAACAGTCTTATGGTATTGAACACATGTTGTTTTATCACCGAGACATTAAATATTTGGCGTTCCAGTGTGATAACTCAGTGTTACCTGTTTGAGGTAGCATCCTTGTGGCTGCCTTCTGGTGGTGTGGCTGTTTGTTGTGATGTGCTTGTTTTACAGACTGAGCTGCTTCCTGTTGATATCTGGTGCATTAATATTTTAGGAGTAGCCTTTTTGTTTCTGACTTGACCTTATTCCACTATTTCTGTCTGTATTATTGATTCGTCCCTTTTTCAGCTACCTTTATAGTATTTGTGAGTTCACTGAACTGCTGTCAAGTGTAGTGGCTTTGTTCCTACTGCGCTCACACCTGGCATTGCAGATGCTGCATTTGGAGGAAGAGGGTGGCAAAAAAATTGTGGTGAATGAGACCAATTGCTTTGGTTTGCATCAGCCTTGTTTGTCTATCAGTCCGTATAGCTTCATTGCTGTTGTGAAGAACTGAGTTTTGTGATATTGGGAGGATGTAAATGGAGCATGCTGGGAAAATCATTTGTTGTAATATGATTAAATGATTGTTGATGTTCAGTTTTATTCTCAACTTTATTACCTTCTCATGTCAGCATGATCATGTTGGTCTGTAGCATGTTGCTTCTGAAAACAGTTGGAGTCCTTTGCTGGGTTTTGAAGAGGGCTGTTGTTCCCTGTAGTTTTGGGTATGCCCTAGCTGCATGCGTGCCTGTTGGTATCAGGTCTGTGCCTTTGCAGAAGAGTCTATCCCCCTGCCAGACCCAGTCCTGCTCCCTTGTGCTTCAGTGTATTCACTTGTGTTTGTTCAGTGAGTCCAGCCTGGACTGCTGGTCTTCCTTTGGGAGCTTGACATGAGCTGCAGGTGTCTGAGTCATTTCTTAGAGGCAGGATGGTTTAAAAGCAGCCATCTGTCCGCCTGTGATGGGAGCCCAGGGGACCAGTGCTTCCTCCGATCTCCTTCTCATCCTCCCTCAGGGATTGCCTGTGTTGTTCTGAGCTATTTTCCCATCAGTGCCTCAACATTTTCCCTCTTTGAGGGAAGCTACTGAGTTGTAGTAATAATATTGTTGCAGCTGCCACAGGCTAGGACCTTGAAGCCTGCTGCTTCTCCTTCAGATGTGAAGAAGGGCTTGTGTGCCCAAGGCACATCTTTTTCCGGGATAGCTCGTGATCTGAGAAGTGGTATTCTGCCTCCCTGTAAATCTTGCTTTGCTTGTTATCTAGGTAGATATCTTGTTGCTCCTCTGGCCATTCGCATCAGCCAGCTCTGGTTGAGCAAACTTCTTGACTTGCTCGGAGTTAGGAGTAAAGATTTTCATAGCCAGCAGGTTGGCTGCTGTGCACCTTGAAGTGCCTCGTGGGAGGAGAGTTACTTTTCTCAAGGCAGGGCTTTGTTTCACATTGTTTTTGTACAGCTCCCACAATTCTGAGCATAGTGTTTGAGACACTTGTTTGTAGGCTGTATGCAGTATCTGTATAAGGGAGTAAGAAAACATTAGGGATCGTGGAAAGTTGTATGCATGTTGTGGGCTGTCTGTTGGGATCTTCTCATTCCTACACACTTTCTTTTTTTGCCTGTGACGTGACACTTTGAAAGAAGAGAGGAGGTGATACAGGAAATGCCTCCTGTAGGGCCCCAGGGACTGTTACGGTGTTGGCTCTGCTGCAGAATGCTGTGAAGAAATCTTCGCCAAGGTGATGATGACATTTTGGGCATTCACTGGTGGTTTCAGTGTATGTTACGTGAAATAAAAATAGAAAAGGAAGATTAATGAAAGATTAGAAAACAACAGAAACAAGAGTGTCCAAGTGCTGTAAAAACATGGTTTTCACCCTGAAGAGCAAGTCTTGGCTGCAGGATGGCAGGAGCCTCTTTTTCCTGCCTTCCTCCCCATTTTATTCATGCAGAATAGCGAAACATTTCTGAATGAGTGCTCTTGCTAATGTTTTCACCCATGGGTTCTTGGCATAGATGCTATCCAGTCTCCAACTACTGTTTGCTTATAATAACAAGGTTTTATCTTTTGAGAAAAGAGCAAGTACTGACATTCTGGAGTATTCAAATGCCGTCTTAGTCAGTGTCTGCTTTGGGTTGACTTCCTTATCACTTACTTTATAGGTTTTCTATGTAATTTCATCCTGTGTAGGAATTTTATTTGTTTGTATAAAAACATCCCAATGTAGTCAGAGGGGCGGATGGCTGAGATGATTAATCTGTTTCTTTAATAACAACATTAGAGTCTGACACAATGATCTCGAGGTTAGCAGCAATATTCACTGAGCTGTGGAGATTTCTGTGCCCTCAAGAATCTCGGAAGAGAAACCTCATAACCTGTGCACATGCATCCCCTTTAAGTACTCATTTCAACTTGCCGCGTGGGTGTCTCTCTCTGGGAAATGACCTGCCCTTACTTCAGGGCTCGGATCTAAAGCAGGTTACAGTGTGATTAAGGGCTTGATCGTGGCTGGCTGAGTTACCTGTAGCTTGTTCAGACTGCTGCTGTTTGCACAGGGACTTGCAGGATCAAGCCCATGTTGAATAATAATTTAGCAGAAAGTATATTGTCCGTGTCATGATTGTTTGCTCTGGGATATAGATACATGCTTCTGCCTTTGTGTTACCTGTTTGAGCTTTATTTCTTATGTCATTATATCAGCCATCAACGCATTTAGTAGAGGACTGAGATTTTGTCCCCTCTAGCAGGAAGATGGTTTTGCTTGAACTGTGGATACTGTTGCCTCAGTTTCTTCTTTTCCTTGATTTCTTTATTTTTCTTTCTTTTTCCTAGATCTGTTCTTCCCTTCTGAGTTTCAGGAACTCATCCAATGCTCGTCTATGTAGTGTTCTTTACAGTCTTTACTGTCTTGTGCAGGTTTTACAAGGCTGTCTATCATGATTAATAAGTGCATTAAGTGCATACAATAGCTACCAGGATTTGGGTTATTTTTATTGCAACATACAGACTTTGCCCACTTTATTTCTGGGGCTTAAATGCAACGTCCGGAAGGGTGGTCTTGAGCCAGAGAGTTTTAGTCATCATGGGGAACAGGCTGTGTTTGTTCAGACATTAAGTATTATATTTCTTCGCATGATTAGAAAGGACTCCATCCAAACTAGAGTGAAAAATAGTATCAAGGAGAAGGAGAGGTTGCTCCATATATATGTATATATATATGGAGAGAGAAAGACTGCTTATGAGGGTCTGGCTTGTATTTTCAGTTTACTGCAGACTAGCTTTTGGAAAAATAACATTGGCCTCACAGTGAGGGGGTTGGAAACAGGCTTTCTTGTCTGTACAACTCGCTGATTACTGTGGCCTCTTTAGAGCTGATCAGGAACTTTGCAGAGATGCTGTATTTGCTGGAAAATATGAATGAGAGGAGACAAAACATGGAAGTTTCTTTTGCTAGCTAAGGATTAGTGTTGTGATGCTGTGTTAATCCAACCTTTACTGGATATGGGAAAATGCACACAGAGGCTCCTGTTTGAGGAAACTTAGTTCCTGTTGTTTCCACTTGATCATTGCTGTTTGGGATCCTGGGCTTGTGCTGTGCCTGCATAGTTGCTTGCAGATGGTACCCAGAAGCTCTACTTGTGCTTCCAGCTCACTGAAGCACAAGGAGCATTAGCCCAGTATTGGCTCAAGGCAAAGTGCAGCTGCACAGCTTGGATCACAGGTAGAGTCTATTTTGTATGTGCTGTCATGCCCCTGGAGTATGGCAGGGTGAAATCATAGAATCATAGAATAGTTAGGGTTGGAAAGGACCTTAAGATCATCGAGTTCCAACCCCCCTGCCATGGGCAGGGACACCTCACACTAAACCATGTCACCCAGCGCCTCGTCCAACCTGGCCTTGAACACCGCCAGGGATGGAGCATTCACAACTTCCCTGGGCGACCCGTTCCAGTGCCTCACCACCTTCACAGTAAAGAACTTCTTTCTTATACCCAATCTAAACTTCCCCTGTTTAAGTTTTAACCCATTACCCTTTGTCCTGTCACTACAGTCCCTAATGAAGAGTCCCTCCCCAGCATAGGCCCCCTTCAGATACTGGAAGGCTGCTATGAGGTCTCCACGCAGCCTTCTCTTCTCCAGGCTGAACAGCCCCAACTTTCTCAGCCTATCTTCATACAGGAGGTGCTCCAGTCCCCTGATCATCCTCGTGGCCCTCCTCTGGACTTGTTCCAACAGCTCCATGTCCTTTTTATGTTGAGGACCCCAGAACTGCACACAATACTCCAGGTGAGGTCTCACAAGAGCAGAGTAGAGGGGCAGGATCACCTCCTTTGACCTGCTGGTCACGCTTCTTTTGATGCAGCCCAGGATACGGTTGGCTTTCTGGGCTGCAAGGGCACACTGAAGCTGGCTCATGTTCATTTTCTCATCAACCAACACCCCCAAGTCCTTCTCCTCAGGGCTGCTCTGAATCTCTTCTCTACCCAACCTGTCGCTGTGCCTGGGATCGCTCCGACCCAGGTGTAGGACCTTGTACTTGTCATGGTTAAACTTCATGAGGTTGGCATCAGCCCACCTCACAAGCATGTCAAGGTCCCTCTGGATGGCATTCCTTCCCTCCAGCGTATCAACCGATCCACACAGCTTGGTGTCGCCGGCAAACTTGCTGAGGGCGCACTCAATCTCACTGTCCATGTCAGCGACAAAGATGTTGAACAACACCGGTCCCAACACCGATCCCTGAGGGTCACCACTCATTACTGGTCACCAGCTGGACATTGAGCCATTGACCACAACTCTTTGTGTGTGGCCATCCAGCCAGTTCTTTATCCACCGAGTGGTCCATCCATCAGATTGATGTCTCTCCAGTTTGACATCCTAGTTTGTTTTTTTCAAGTACCCAGCCCATCCCTCTCTACCTACATTGCTATCCACAGTAATGCAGTAAATCAAAGCCTCAGAAATTGTAATGGTCTAAGGTGGCTTTACTTTTAGTCTTGATGTTCCGCTTTTCCTTATTCTTTTTAAACATAGCATCTAGCAACTTCATGAGTGTTGCCAACCTGAAAAATACACAGTGGACCAGAAGCAGGGTGCATTTAGCTATTTTATTGTGGCCAACCACAGTGAAAACCAAATTTGAGCACAGAGCAAGATTGTTCAAATAATAGATGATATTTTACTAAGGTACTGATTTAGTTGCTACTGTTTATTAAAATGAGAGATTTCATTACAACGTAACTTTGCAGTGTTAAATTTGCCCAGTTCTGTTTGAGTTTGGGATGGTTCAGAAAATCGAGAACATGTAAGTACAGGCTTCCTCTGTGTCTGCCATCTCCTTGGCCTTGGCTATTCTGAGCATGCAACGGCACATGGTCTTATGAGCTGGCAGGACCCAGAACCGCAGTACTTCAGGCAAACACAAATGAAAATGAGTATTATATTAGAAATATAATTTTGCATATGTCACATTAGAAAAGCCCATAAAACCAAAACTCAGCTCCCCCCAGCAAAGAAAACAGTGCTGCCCTAGCCATGGTTCTGGATTTGTACCAATAAAATCTAGTCACACTTCTCTTTGATCTAACTTTAATGTCTCTCATTTCAGTGAATTGTTTTAGTGGCATGATGTAAAACTCTTAAAAGTCATAGGAACCCTGTACATTTGAGCATAATCAATACTAAGGAAAGGTGCATTATACATATCTGGAGTATTAAAACTACTCTGCATGAATGGGAGAATCAGCATCCACACTAGCAATCTTATTTCAGTAGAATTATTTGTTTTCTATTTCTGTGTTCCAATAAAATGGAACACAGAAAAAAATAAAATAGGACAAAACCCCCAAATAATAGGTTTAAAAAGTAGTAGGTTTAAAAAAATAAAATAGGGCAACCTTTTTGGCCTTTGGGAATTGAGCACACTTGCAGGGTACATTAGCAGTTGGGCATTTTAAGGCTGGAGTGATTTGTGTGCAGTAGCAATTTGTCTGACCTGTTACTAGCTACCATGGATAAGAAGCAGTGAGTTTCTTTTAAACAGAGCTGACGAAAGTGATGTAGTGTGCACTTACAGGTTTGCAGCAAATCTGTGTAGATGCTTAATGAATTTAAACTCTGCAGAAGGTTGCTTTTGCTACAAAGCAGAGGAGCTTTTAAAGATATGGAACAGGCTGTAGGATAACTCCTATGCTGCAGCTTCAGCTGCTCTGAGTAATGTTCCCTGGCTTCCGCAGCTGCAATCTTCTCACTTCTGGGTCCTTGGGGTATTAAAAGACTAACTTTACCAGGAGGAGAAATAGCTTTATTAATATGCTGTATCCCAGGGTGTGAAATATTCTCCCATAAGCTCTACTTAGTGGTGTTCTAAAAGCTCCCCTTCTTGAGTTGGCCTGTATTGCATTTTCCTTGTGTATCAGATTTTACCATGGTGCTTGTGTGTCCTGGCTGCAGAGGTGTTTGGAACTTTCCCTGCTCTCTCTGTAAGGGTCTTGCAACCTCTCAGCTAAAAACGCCCACAGGGGTTTTAGGCAGTTTGCCAGTTTCTAGCAATAGCTTTCCCCAATGCTTGTCTGGGAACAGGCTGCTTGCTGCCTGTAGGTTTCTCCTAAGCAATGGGTGCCTCCTATTGTCTTGCTATTTCAGGCTTCCTCTTATGCCAGTCCTAAAGCTGCTTGGGTTAGAAAGGCACAGGCGGCTTTGCAAGGCGCATACAAGCTTGAAGTAGCAGCAGTATCTTGCCCCAAGAGGTTATGTTAGCTTTCAGTCCTCTGGGGAGAAAATCAGGCATCAAAGCGTCCTGATCATTGCATCTTGAACAGTACTTAGAAGTGATGTGTAACAGATATTATCATCTTTTCCAGTTGAATTGTGATTTGGAATTTTCTTCCTGCTTGGGGTGTTAAACCCTTTGCTGAACAGGAATGAGTTGTATGTGTTGTTTTGGTGGAGAATGCAGAATGTGCTGACATTTGACCTGATAGACATTTCAATGCTCTTTTGCTCAGATGAAATGTTAGCCCATTACAGTGTTGCCATACTATGTGACAGATGGACTGATAAACAGCAAGTGAGAGTACTCTTGGTTTGGATTCTGGACAAACATGCCAAGGAGGCAGAATTTTCCTTGTGAGTTATTGCATTAAAGTAGAAATTTGGAGGAAAGAATATTATCAAGAATCTCTAGTTAGCAAAACTTGAGGAGACAGCAGATCTTGTCCAAACTTGCATAACGAGACCATGTCAAAGCCAAGAAAGAAACAAATCTCCTGCCTGCATTCTGTGCGTTCATCATCGTGAGACCATTCCTCTGGGGTTTAATTTTTTTCCTTAAACAGGGAAAATGAAGGATCTCTTTAGTCTCTGGAGTGCCACAGTATGGTCTCCCACTACTCTTGGCATTTTTCTTTCATCACTGGAATGTTTCTATGCTTGTCCCTTGCTCAAGGATTTAAGCCATTTATGTTGTTTGTTTATAATAGAGTTCTGGTGGGAAGGCAGATGTTATGTGGGAAAGCTATTTTCCGGATCTGTTTATCCCTGTTATGTGGAATCTCACAGACCACCAGTAGCAAGTAGCTATTAAGCATCAGCTTTGAAATACTGGCATTTTTAGAAGAGGAAATGCATTAGTTCTTGTAAGCAGCTTTGCAGCAAAAAAACAATGATTGCTTGGCATGGTTTGCCTTAGTATTTAAAATGGACATGAGTATGTCTTTGTTTCTATATAGCCATCTGACCTTTTGAAGTATTGGTATTTTAGGAAATGGTCTGTATTTGTTCATGTCTGACAATAAACAGCTAACTTGAATTCCCAAAATATATTGTCTAAGCAATACTTAGCCATGAAAAGATGGTTCTAAATAAATCTCATTTGAAAGCCTGTATTCAAAATTAAAATCAAAGGTTTTGCTTTCACTCATCTTTCTCTACTTTGGCATCTTGGGGTACTTCAGGGGACTTAGCAATTACATTGTATGCTGTTACGGTGGCAGACAAGCTGAAAAGGGCAAGTCTTCAAGTTTCAAAGAATTTCTGTTTCAGAATACAATCTTAAAGATCTAGTCTTTGTCTCTCTTCTGCTGATTCTTTCCAGCGTGGATTTCACGACAGGCTGAATTCACAAATTGTAAGGATTTAGGAGGAAACAAATCAACATATTAATGTTTTATCAAGAAAGAGTCCTAAGCGGGGTATCCATGCACTTGTGAAGGCTAGAAAGCTTCTTACTCTTGACTATTACCCTTGGCTATCTATCTGTTACTCTTAACAAGAATCTGTAGACTTGGGTGAGATGGTTTAGTGTGAGGTGTCCCTGCCCGTTGCAGGGGGGTTGGAACTAGATGATCTTTAAGGTCCTTTCCAACCCTAACTATTCTATGATTCTATGATTCTATGACTTGCAAATGGCCAAAGCTGCACGTGTTAAAGAAGGCAAAGTAGATTCTGTAGAAAGGCAGTTTTTGCATTTGCGTCTTGCTCAGCCAAAGACATTAGACATAGATGGAAAACATCTTCCTCCTTGGGGGAGGATGACCACAAAACTAGGACAATTTTTTTTATCAATAGTTAAAGGAAATATATATACATAATCATACACTGTGGCATGTGTTTGAAATTAGCAGAAATCTGAATTATTTAGGGATGGTTCTCAACAGTCAGTATCTGAATGCCTTTAGGGGCATTTTTATCCTGGGTTGCAGTGCAAGGCAGATTGGAGTTGTCCTGTTTTGAGTTGTAGCCTGGCTGCCAAGATGGGAGACAACTTCAGGCTTGCTCCCCGTAGCTGAGCTCCGCATGGGCTCTTGAGGTGAAACCAACCTGTTTCTAGGGTATTTGTTCTGTTCTGGGCTTGGATGCATGGGGTGAAATGTTCTGCAGAAGTTTTCTGGCCAGTTCTGGAGGAGGGGGTGGGGAAAGTATATGTTTAGGAATGGTGAGTTTTGAGCCCAATTAGTGAAGTATTGTGTTTCATCATAGCAGCAGTTGTACAGTGAATTGTCAGCAGAAGCTGCTTCTGTTTCATCCAGTGGGTAGTAAACACTACAAGGGTTAACTACAAGAGTCTCTGGAAGCCTCATGCTACATGTTTTATCACTGCAGTCTAGTTTGCTCAACTCTGTTTTAAACAGGACAGAAAATGCCATGGGGGTTCACAGCTTGCCTGTGCATATACATGCTATAGAAAATGGGAAATCTTGCCCTCCTAGCTTCCTGCTTAGGACCAGATTTAGTTAACATTTAGCAGAGAATTGCTTTAGACAGGAAAGCTAGACAGGGAAGCATTGCAGCAATTAATATTATTAATTTGTGACTGCAGCTGTGGAGGTAATTCAGTGCTCTGCTGAACCTGTTGGTGAGTAATTTGGACTCCTCATGCCTCTATTCCCCTTTCAAAATGCATATTACAGCACATATTACTTTTCCTGTCACAAAAGTTATGGGGAGAAATCCAAATAGTGATTGCAAGGTGTCACCGCAAAAAAATCATGTATCTCTGTAAAAAACACTGCTTTACTTCTGTAGCTACTAGCAAATGGAATCCGAATAATGGGAACCTCTGGCTTTTGTGTGCAGCCCTCACACCTCCTGAGATGCCCCTGGTTACTGGAAAATTTTGTTTCACCACCTGTTATTTGTTTCTTTCGTGGTTGTGGAAAGAGATACCGAACACTTGGGGTTTAATTAATCTTTGATCTGTACCTGCAGGCAGGGTGGAATGGGGGTTTGGCATTTTTTCCACTCTGGTATATTCGAATACAGCCTTTACAGCTGAGGGGAGGTGTAGAAAGCTGCAGGGCACCTCCCAGTAGGCTTGACGAGGGCAGGTTAGTTGTCATGTGCTGAGATGGTAATCATGGTGTACGGTATCCGTCTTCATTCGGCTCAGCAGTGCGTGGGACCTTACAGAGTAAAACAATGCGTTACTCCATCTGCTTTCCAAGTGTGTGTAGAGTCTAGAAATAAAAATCATGCTTCGTGTCTGCTAAGGAACTACAGCAGGACTTTGACTGACTTGAATCCTAACAGGAAATGTCTTTGACAGAAACCTGTCAGAGGCTATTAGCCTTCAGGTTTCCTCTCTGTGAAGCTCTTCTGTGCCTGAGGCTTTGGGAGATAGAGTGAAGCTCCTCCTTGGGTGAGGGAGTGCAGTCCAACCCTGGCCTTGCTTTACATGGTTTTGTATGAGTGCCTGAGGGCTGCAGCAATTTGCCATGTGACATTTGCCATGCAGATGGAGCGGTTCTTCAGGGACATCTGTGTCCTTTTTCCGTTCCCTCTCCCAGCTGAATTTGTCACAGAAATGTGTAAGATTGGGCTTTCTTTTAAAATATGTTCACGAGCTTTCTGTTATGTAAAACAGCTGCTTGGTGATTGTTGAGAGTGATCTAAAAGGTGTTTCTGAGTGTATGTACCTATTTTATTCATTGCTAGAATTAAGCTGTTTGGTTTTGCATGAATATTAAATGAGACAATACTATATAAGCAGCAAAAGCATGTTAAAAGTAAAATCCATGATAACTTTTCTGTTTTCCTTCAACAGACATACATTGGTAGCGTGGTGATATCAATAAACCCATACAGATCTCTACCCATTTATACTCCTGAGAAAGTGGAAGAATACAGAAACCGAAACTTTTATGAACTCAGTCCTCACATGTAAGTACAATGAAGAAGTTTTAGTTTTCATTCTGTCCTGGAATAGATGGTGCCAGCTGTCTGTCTCCTCTGAAGGTCTGTGTTGATTAAAGCAAATGAAACAAACATCACACCGCCACTCCCCCCAAATGAGTTTTTATTAGTTCATCCTTATTTTAAAGAGAAGTCAAGATGAGCTACTCTTTCTGTTTCATCTATTGAGATCCTGGTATATGCGTTTTGGAACATTTTCCTCTAATTGTTAGCAGTAGCCTTTATTACTGCATTGTAAAGTAGTCTGTTTTCAAGGAAATCTGTCTCTTACAAAGTCCAGATTGCTTTGTGAAGGCCTCTAAGTGTCAAATATGTTTGAGTCATATAGTGTTACTTTTGATATCTGAAACTCTTCATTTCTCTCCGCACAATGCAAAAAATGAAAAAAACCTCGTGATAAATGCAGAAACACATTGGATGTTTCTGAATGGTAACTGTAGGGAAATAAAAGCTTGGTCTCCTCTGGTGGGTGGAAATGAGCCCATTCTAAGAGGTCAGCCAAAGTGTCATGAATATATAATGCAAATTTTAAGGCTAAAATATACAGACATTCAATATTGCAAAATACGATTTGCATATGATGTAAATTCCAAGTTGAAATTTAGGAATAGAAGACTGGGAAGTAGGTGTGAGCCCTTATTCTGACTTTCATTCACCTTCTGCAAGTCTTCTACAGGGGTGCATATATTGCAGAGAAGTCAGAGGCCTTTTCTTGTGGTTATAGAGAACAGACATGACCCATATTATTTGGTTGTAATTATTGAGAGTAATGGAATGTGGTTAAGTCTCTGGTTAAGACTCTGATCATGGGTATGGGTGGTGTGGCTGAAAATGAGGTACCTGGTCTTCAGGGTCTGTATGTTGCAGTAATGGTTTTATCTTGTTTGACATCATAGTGATGAGATTAAAGCCAGCTGTTTCTCTCCTTGTCATGACGCTAGGATAGAGAAGTGTTTCCAGTGTGTTGGGAGGTTGCCACCTGACTTTTCAGTCACATATTTAGGAGATTTACTTCAGTGATCCGTGGTAGGATAAGTGTCTAAACATGGCCATACATTTATGCATCTTCCTTCAGCATTAGCTTATGTATGGAAAGAGTTCTGGAAGTTATTCTGTTCTGATTAACATTTTACCTTCATACTTCATCTGTAACTTCTCTAGATATATTGGCTAAAATGCAAACAGCAAAATAGTAAGATCAAATAAGCTTCAAGTAGGTCTTGGTCCTCTTGGATCTGAACTCTGGCTATGTCCAGGTTTTCTTCCTTTATGCTTTTGTTCAGCAGGCATAATTGCTTGCTAAATTAATGCAGTTGCCTGCTAAAAGAACTTTCTGCTCTGCTGACTTTGTTCAGCTGCATAAAATTTGTTGTCATATGATGGAGTATTTTAAAAAGAAAATCTGAGAGTTAGACATTCTGAAAGTCAGTGCTATGTACTTGGTGTCCTGGCTTCAGCAGTAGTGGTCATTTCTTAGTAGCAGGTGCAGTGCTGTGTTTTTGACTTTCAGCCTGGGAACAACACTGATAACACCAATGTTTTTAGTTGCTGCTCAGTAATGTTTATTCTGACAAAGGACTTTCTGAGTCTCATGCTCTGCCAGGGAGGAGGGGAAGCCGGGAGGAAACAGAGACAGGACACCTGACCCAAACTAGCCAAAGAGGTATTCCATACAACAGCATGTCATGCCCAGTATATAAACTGGGGGCAGCTACCTGGAAGGGCTAGATTGGTGCTCAGGTCGGGCTGGGTATTGGTCAGTGGGTGGTGAGCGGTTGTATTCTCCTCCCTTGTTATTTCCCTTATCATTATTATTACTGGTGGTAGCAGCAGTGGTTTGTGTTAAACCTTAGTTACTGGGCTGTTCTTATCTCAACCCGTGGGAGGTACATTCTTTCGATTCTCCTCCCCATCCTTCCAGGAGCGGGGGCGAGGAAGTAGGTGGGGGAGTGAGCGAGCGGCTGCATGGTTCTGAGTTACAGGCTTAAACCACAACACTTGGTTACATGTTGAATCAAGTACATAATAATATATTGACCTCCGCATTTTTCTTCCTCTGTTGAGAGATGGTTTTCCAGAATAGAAATGCTCAACAGTCATTCTTGTGTGTATTTTGAGAATCTTAACTTTGTAGAAAAATTTTTCATAAACTTCATACATTGCTATTGACAGTAATTGTATGGTCAGGCTGCCGTCTCAAAGCAAGAACTTACGGAGTCCAAAAACACTAGAAAACCACTTTAAGAGCAGTAGATGGGAGTGAGAAAATGTTGACTTTTTAACTTACGTCAGGTCATCTTGACTGTGTGATGGATTTTGCTTGCGAGTTTGGATAGAGTGCCAAGTCATTGAAAGTCTAAGACTAATTTGTCATGGACAGATATGATCTCTCCACCAATTTTCTTTATTTGATATTGCTTCTATATGAAAATTTTGTCTTCTGACACCTGCTAAGTAGGCAAAACATCTTTAAACATACAGGATTAGGAAATAGTGTTTCTTATGGTTTCTTTTACACAGTGTTTTCTTCTCAGACTCTAGAAGTATAAAATGATCCTACTTTATGGTCACCTTGCTTCCCTTCCCACTTGTCTGTAGATTCTTATGAGAACTGTAGAATCAAGAGCACAAAATGACTACTTTGTGCTAAAATTGGTTAACTTTCACCATCTTTAAAAGATGCTTTTTAAATACTGTAGGTGTATGAAATAAGTGCAGTGTAGGCTGCCTTATGCCACCTCTGACAAGCCTAAACAACTTTTCATCCTTTTTAATGTATAGTGCCTTGGACTGTAGCACAAGGATTCATGCCATTCCAGTTGTTCACCCTGTGAACATAGAGGTGGTACTTGAATGCTGGTTAATAGGACATGAGGTGGTTTTACAGGGTGTCCATATAGTCCTGCTGCAGCCAAGCCTGGGCTGTTCACCAATGGGGCACTTACTTACCATGCTGGTCAGTGCAGGCCAAGGACTGGGTTTGGGACAGACCTGGCATCATCCCAGCCTTGGAGCTTGCAGCTAATTCCAGGGTTGACTGATTTGGTAGTAGCAGGCTACAGTTAAAAGCAGGCTTCAGGCATATCTGGGGACATTGCTACACTTCTACAGAGACCTTGCAATCCTCAAGGTGTTTTTTTTAGCTGCTCAGGAACTTTAATGAGGAGCTACTGAGACACAAATTGCAATTTGTGGTATTTCTTGTGACGTGGGGGTAAAAACCCCAACATTGATTTGTGGAGCTGTACGTACTGATTTTTCTTTGATGTGTAAATCTTCATTGAGCCACAGCCTCTTCAGAAGAATTGATTGTGGGTAAGTTCACTGTATCATTTAAGTGGGCTTCTGGAAAAAACTTGTGGTTCCTATTGTGTCATCCTGAGCAAAGCAAAACTCTTGACCATTTATAAGGAAACTAATGCATATGACCCAGAAATAAAATGATATATAGCGCATTTCATTCTTCAACATCTCCTTTCTACAAATAATCAATCTAATTTTATTACCAGTGCTAGCTAGAAAAAATGCAAACAATTTATTACAAGAAAATTCTAGCAGTGGTTTGGTTTGAGGTTCCTATAGAAACCAGGTCTGTATGGCATCAAGTCTTCCATCAGAAATAAACATGCTGTCGCCTGTTGGCATAATTGCTCATATTCTCCAAGGTCTGTGATTTTGGAGAGAATTCAGGTTTGGGAATCACAGGTTTTAAATGTCAGCATCTCTAGATGAGACAGCTATGGGATATTCCCAGAGCTCTGGCTCTGTGTGGGAGCTCCTGGGAAACCAAGGAATCTAAGTAATGTTTTGATTATTTACCAGCAGTGTTGCATGACCTTCTGTCTCTGCTTGAGGTGCATGCAGGGGTTTTGGTATGATGGATCGGTGTAGGGAGGATATGCATGAGAATACCAACTGTCCCAGTAAAATAGTGGGCTTGGGGAGCAAATGAAAACAGAAGGAAAAAGAGAAGTGTATAATGACATGAAGGAATTCTTTACCTTAAGAAACTTTTCCCATAGATCGTCACTGAAGGAAACACACCTACGGGAATGAAAAATCTGTTCATGAGTTTTCTTAGCTGTAATCTGAAAGAGGAGGAGAGTGAACACCAAGTCATCTGCTCTGTGTTTCCTCAAGAGCGTCTGTGAGAGTGACTGACGCTTTCAGCGACGCCAGTTAATTCTTAATTGCAGGGTTTGAGCAGCTTTGGGTTTTGGTTTGTTTTTTTATTGTAATGATCTTTGGAGACTGGAGTAAGGCCATGGGCACACACTGCATTGGCAGCCAAACTGAATTTCTGTGAGAATGCTCCTGTTCAGGTGATTTGGGATCTTATTATACCTGATAAAATTATATATAGTGTTATACCTGATCAAAGAGTTTTTATTTTAATAGTTCATTTCTCTCTAAATGCACCACTCTTGTTGTGACATCATGTAATAAAGTGTTACTTCTCTAAGTCTCCTGGAATGCTTGTTTTCATAGTCTGTGGCTGTTTTCATAGCTGTTATAGGAAGTTTACCAAGCTCTTTAATTGTTGTTTGAAAACATTTTGTTAATCTTGCTGGCTTTGTCTTTATCTGCAAGGCAGGATCAAACTTGTCCCTGACTTCATAGGGCAGAATATGACATTTCAGTGTTCAAACAGTTTGCTGCTGTCCTTACACTTCTGTTCTGCTCTTTCAGTTGATGTAATTACTCTTTCAGTTGATGTAATTGCTACTTTGCTTACCTTGTTGGGTGAGCTAGACATGAGAGAGAACCAGGCTGTCTATCTTGCTAATTTACATTGACTTCTACCAGTGACAAAGGCAACTGCTGGTATCTTTGAAGGAAAGGCAATAGGCAATAAATCACTTATCATACCATTTATTTGTAACCATCATGCCCCATCACTTTCCTACTAGCTACAGATTTGCTTTAAGCGATTGCAGAGTAGGTGCTTTCTTGCATTTCCCATCTTAGCATTAGCTCCTTGCTCCTGTCAGCTTTCTGTGTCTGGCAGGTAGGGTGTTTTTTTGCTCCTCTTTATGTTCTGAAAAGCCTTTACCTGCTCACATCAGAAGAATCACAGGTTATTTTAACTGGAGGGACAAAATAGAGAGTAGCAACTCTACTGTTAAAAGCAAGCTACAAGCAAATAAGAGTTCAGAGTCAGTGTTTTTTAGCTATGCACAGAAGCATTTATGGTGAATAACTGGGACAGCAGGCAAATAGCTCTTATCAAACATGTATTTAATTCCACTTACGTAATGTTGCTGTGTATTTTGTTTACTTGTTACTATTTTTGAATTAAAAGCTGAAAATTCCGACAATTAAAACTTTTGCAGGTCACTGGTGAAAACCAGCTTGTCTTTACACAGGATACAAGCACAAAGGTATCAACCTGATGTCTATTACAATGGAAGAATAAGGAACTTATTGATGTCTCCCATTTCAGTGATCATCGTATTAGTAATTACTGGGACAAATCGTCACCCTGCAGGTATCTGCAATTACTCTGACAACAGAGATAAAATTTGCTGTTTCCTTAAGAAGTTTTGAGCTGGTGTAAGCAGTGAATACAGAAGTTACCTTTTTGCTTCTGGCTTTTTTTGCTGGTATTCCATGATTGCATGTCTTTGGAAACACTGAGGTTACAGTAGCTCTTTTTCCTCCTTGATTTAAAGCAAATATTTTTGTCTGAAGGGCATGATAAAGCCCCAGCTGTGAAAGATAGGTTTTGCCTGTATGTAAAACTAAACTTTTCCCTATAGGTAGCAGAGTTTTAACATACACAGTAGCTATCATTGTTTGTTGAAGAAGGGGATGGTGGGGTGAGAGCCTGTGCCATAGTTTAGTATCCTTTGTTTTTCTAGTTGTTTTTTTTTTTAACATTTCCTTTCCATCTTGTCCTTTTCTTATCTTCATTTCTTTTAATTTTGTTTTGGGCTTTTTTGGAGGGGTTAAATTGTATTATTTATTTGTTGTTGTTGTTATTATTATTGTTATTTAATTTTAATTTTTAAATCCCCACCATGGCTTTGTTCACCTCACAGCAATCATTAGCAATTATTATTTCTA
The DNA here is from genome assembly GCF_028554395.1 of Pezoporus wallicus. Taxonomy (NCBI): domain Eukaryota; kingdom Metazoa; phylum Chordata; class Aves; order Psittaciformes; family Psittacidae; genus Pezoporus; species Pezoporus wallicus. Next base: position 1,303,960 of record NW_026640647.1, read on the forward strand.
ATAGGTTCCTGACTCCTTCAGAGGCTCAGTCTTTGAACTTGCTCATGTGGCTTAGCAAGGTGCCTCTTTCAGAGATTTATAGCCAAGGGAAAATGATCACTTCAATGGTTAGTTGGCAAAATTAACTGCTGGGCAGGGAGGGAACATCCATGGCTGACAGAAATCATAAATGGCAATTAGGGAGGACTGCCAGGACCTAATTGTTAAACCCATGCTAGGAACGAGTTGAAAAAAGAAAATGTAAAAAAACCCCTACAGAGAATATTGGAGTCTTATTTTGGAAGGGATCAAACTTATTACTCGCTTAACCTCTATAGAGAGGCAGTACTGGATATGGTGTATCCATAAGTGTAAATCCCTCAAGTGTATAGATGAAAAGGGAATGAAGCATCGCACTTCCTTCAAGAGTCAGGACTTCATGCCTGAGAAAGGCCTCTTCTATTGCAGGCTGCTGGCACACCACCCATGAGATACACAAGTTCCTAAACTTTATACTTGGTAGGAGATTTCAGAAGTCCTTCTGAGAAAACAGTTTTGAGAAAAGCAGTTGTGATGTGGCCATATTGGAATGGCCGTTTGATTCTCTGAAGAACATTTTGGAAGTGATGAGTGAACTGGAAGGCTGAGGGTGTAAAGCACGTTTTCTCTCACATACAACAATGAGTTTAGCTTTTTCCTGAAACCTGAGCAGGGCTGTTTTAGTTGGTTTGGATAGCACATGGGGCAGCCATCTCTCTCACCCCAGTGCTTCAGAGGTGAGTGTAGTCTTATTGACAAGAGCAGTAGTTGCTTGTTTGCTGCTGGTATTAGATTGCACAATATTTTGTAATAATGGATAATAATGCAGAAACTGATTTATAGCAGAATGTGCAGTTGTAAAGAGGCTCAAAAAATGCAACCAACACCCAAGAAATATAAGCAGCCTGGAAAAGCAATGTATAGATGAATGTTGTGCTTTATTTTAGCTTTTAAATGGTCTGGAGTGACATTTAGATGGGATTCCAAAGTACACTGGAATGAGCCTTTCCGCTGGTCCTCTAAGTAGTGCTGCCCAAATTAAGAAATGAAAAGGCCCTTCAAATTCTTTTTGTATGGCACTGGTGCTACCATTCTTCTGTAAGTGTCCAGGACACAGGATTTCCAATGTGAAAACATACGATGCTGTGCGTAGCTGCAGAGCTTTAGCACAGGTAAGGTGGAGCTGCCAGAGCTGCCTGCACTCAGGCTTGCCCAGACATCAGACAGTCTGGTGTGGTGTGGAGTCTAGGTGGTTTTTTATGTTGTTGAGGCATTTAAACACTCCCTAAGCTAAGGAGTGTATATAGACTACATGGAATAGAAAAAGCATCAAGACAAAACTGTCATCATAGAATAGTTAGGGATGGAAAGGATCATCTAGTTCCAACACTCCTGCCATGGGCCGCGATGCCTCACATGAGACTATATTGCCCAGGCTCCGTCCAGCCTGGCCTTGAACACTGCCAAGGCTGTCCTCCCAAATACCCCCGGAGGCAGAAAGGACTCTGCCTCTGGTCTCATGCTCCAGCATCTTTTGGTCCCTCAGAAGCCACAGCAGCATACGCTGCCATGAGAAGGTTACTCAAAAGCACCAGTTCCCCTGGCTCACGAACAGTGTTGGTCTCACAGCCGTACCAGTTGGCAGTACTGGCAGCCCTGATGCCAGAACCCCCCCCTCTCTGGGCAGGACCCACCTGGCTCCTGTGGCTCCTCCATCAGTTTCTCATTTGGTGAGCTTTGTGTGGTCCTGCCAACACGTGTCCAGTGGGCTTACTGAAGAAGCTTACAAAAGTGCAAGAATCGGGTACCTTTAAAACATGGCAAGTTTGTAAGGGAACCACTTAACTCCAGATCTATTCCAGATGCTTCTGTAACTTTATAATTGTCGTCATGGTGTATGAAAGAAAATAATGTTGGGGCATCCTTCATGAATTAACTGCTGGCTTAGAGCCTCCACAACATAACTTTGTTTTCAGAACTGTTTTCAAATATTTACTCATACCTCTGTATACACAGCATACTTTCACATTTGACTTCAGTCATGTTGGGGAACAAGAGTCAAATGTTTTTAGTTATCTGTGATGATCTCTCTTCTTTCGTTTTTGTTTTGTTTTTTTTTTTTTGCATGTGAGTGTATTTGGTGTAGTCTGTGTTTATTTGTAAGCGTAAAAAGTTCGGGATTTGGATAGATTGGTAGAGCAAATATAATTAGAAAAAAAAAGAAAGAATAAAAAGCCTTAATGTATGTTGGATAGCTGGAGATGTGTGTTAATGCGCCAGTAGTCTAAACTAATGGTGACTTCTTTGCCAGATCCCATTTCTCTCATTTTCCTGGAACTGGAGTGTTCTGGCCTGTGTTCACATATTATGCCATTGGTATTTTTAGGACATAAAATGCTGAGATTCTTTGAAAATTAATTGGCATTTTAACTTGAAGTAGAATCCCTCTAATACACAAAAGGCTTGGGAATCCACTCAGGATGACTGAATTAAGTGGGCACTTAAAAGAAAGAACCTGCAGTAATTTTTCAGTTTTATAGTGCCGTTCTGCATATTGGGCAGACAAAGAACATAACTGTTCTTTGTCTCTTCTCAACTTTTCAAATAGTTCTCCTTCCAGCTCTACATTTGTATGTCTAGGCTAGACTAGCCTTTTTTTTGTGTTGCCTAATGAAATGGAGTTCTGATTAGAAAATTGACTGATGTTATGGTAGGATGTGGAAATAAAAGTGTTTTTGAGCGCTTTATGCAGTTTTAAATGTAACCTGATTTTTAAAAAAGGATCCAACTGCTTCATTTTTCTGTTCATTAGAATTTTAGGACTTTTTTTCATGCTGGAAAGAATGAGAAGTACTTATAAAGGAGGCACTACTGTTTTAAATGCAGACTGGAAAAATGAGAGCAGGTAGAAGCCCTGTCAGAAATGAGAGAAATCTGATTTTATATTTTCATTATGCCTTTCCTGAATAGGCAGCATGGTACTCCCTTAAGATCTGGGATTTCAAATTGCAATTAAGAACATCTGTCATCCTTTCATTGGAAGTGCCTCATTGTGTTTAATGGTTGTCTTTTCTTCTCCCCCCCCCCCCCCCCAGCAGCTTATAACACACCAGGAAATGCCCATCTGCTACGCTAGGAGCCTTTGTCATGATTTTAGATGCAGCGTAAACAAGGTTTAAAGAAACTTCAGTAAAATTCCAGCTCTTATACCACCTTTAGCCGCAGAACAGTTTCCATTCAATCTCTTCTTATTGGCAACTTCATGCAAAAGGCTCTGATTTCTTCAACTCTGGGTACATCATAGTTAATGTAGTTTGGGTTATTAAAGATAAACTTTTTCATGTTATGAATCAGGAAATACACAGTCTTAATATTTACTGTCTAGCACACTGAATAATCTTTTACTTATGTTTTGAATAGATAAGAGAGCTGGGACTGAGCTTTACAAACAAAGGTCTGAAGTACAAAGACAGTTTAATTGTGGTCATTTCAGTAAATTAGTCCAAATTTGCATTTTTCTTGTATACAGCTTCCTTTTTCTACACTACAGAAATGATTTTTAGTTGCTAAACCTTGCAGAGTTCCAACCGCAACTGATCATAGTTACTCCAAGATGATTCTTAGTGAGGATGTATCCGCAAGACAAAAAAGGATGTGTGCAATTGTCATCTTCCTCGAGTACCAGCAGACCGACCAAGGACACAGATGAAATACATCATCCCTGGAAACAGTCCATGGGGGCTAAACTAAAATTTAGTGTTTGAGCAGTATGAAGAAGGCTTTTCATTTCTTGCTTTGACCATTCATGGATAATTTTGGACATATATATATATATGTATACACACACAAATCTTATGCACAAACTTAAGCAAATGCCTTTTTATAGACTGAATAGATACTTCAGCTTGATGTTGTACCTGAGCTAACAAGCTCTCAGAAGCTCAGATAAGCTTTAGTGCCTGCTTTGTGCGGGGGTTCACGAGAGGTGTTTTATTTGGAAAAGAGGGCTGGGAGGCAAAAAAGAAGCAGCCTTGTCCAGCTTAACAAACCAAGTAGTTTTGTTAAGAAGAGGACTTAAGAGTTACTCAACTACTCTGAGTGAAGTAGCAACATACCTATGTAATTTCATAGTGTTGACATTGCCCATCAGATGTTTTCCAGATAACTGCATTACTTTTATTGTCACTGTTGTTTCTGCTAAACTTGTGGGCAGCTGCATGCTAGCTTTTGAGTTACATCAAATCTGATGATTAGCAACTTACTTCAGCTTACAAAAGCTGTAAGGATGTGATAATACTCCTATTTCTTCAAAATTGTAATGTGACTTCAGTGGAGTGCTTGGCATTTTTTCTGATGGTGAAATGTTGCCTTCTATTGCAGTCTATGATACTAATGCATAGCCGCCATTTCTTTACCCATCTCACCAGGCAGAATTATGAAGTCACTCCAAAATGTATCTTTTTATGTGATGTGCTGTAGCTTTTGGGTATGTGCAGCATTCTGGAGTTTAGTCGTGCTACAGTATGCTGTTGTCCTGTGAGATGAGACCTTTGAAAGCATGTCACTTTTTGTAAAGTGAGTATGTTAAACTGGACACTTCACTGGTTTTCTTCCCCTGAGTACTACAACATGTTTAATTACTTTAGAATAAAGGAATAAATTTGTTTTTCATTCCCCAGTTAGCAGAGTAGAGCAAGCTCGTCTGAGAATATTTATACTTCTGCAGGAAAGTTTTTTGCAGAGAGAGAAGTCCCTGCATGAGCACATGGTAGCAATGCATGCTTACTGTGGAAGCCAAAACTTGACTTGCTATATCTCTGCTCCCACTGCATCAGGTAGAAATAACCCATTTCTGCCTTCTGACTTGAGGGTGATGTTTCTTAGGGCTGCAAATAAAAGCAGGTGTTTCTTTTTGCTAAGCAGTATGGCACTCTGCCTGTTTGCTGAATATTTTTTCTCATGAAATCCTAAAAGCAGCACTCCCCACTCCTCTGCCTCAGGAAAACCTCACAACCAGTATAGATCTATTGTGGTTTCATTTACAAGATCAATTGCAAATTGATCAAAGGCTGGCATTTCTACATGGAGCATCTGTGCTCTGCCACTGGTTTGAACAAGCTCAAACTGTAAGGCCCAAAGATACTTCCTATTTAAAAAAAAAAATTTAAAAAGAAAAGGAAAAAAAGCAACTAACGGTATATTCCCATCTGTGCAGGAAAAGCCAAGCTATAATGATCATTGTTCCTTTAATAGGGTTATAGAGTCTTTTCTTTTACATATTTCATTTAACCTCTACTTTGGGCCTGTTTTTTTTTTTTTTTTTCTGAAATAGCTATGGATAATTATAAGGACCTGTGTTTAGCCACAGTCTGTGTTTTAAAAATGAGGAGTAATTGCTTCTGAGTGTTTTATTTTGGTGAAATATGTATTATGCTTCGTCATTTAAGTCCAGCTGAATTACACTTTTATTGGGGAGTTTTAGCGTGCTATTCACACAGTGCAGGAGCGTACTCAGAGCATGTCTTGTTCTACAGAAAAAGATTTCTTTTATGTAAACTTTGGCCAAAGCTGACATGAACTGAGCACATGTATTTGACCAATAACCTTACCTGTTTTTCAGACATATTCTGTATTGGGTACAGAAACAAATTCAATTTTCTGTACAGTATTGAGAGTCTGGTTATTTCAGCACAGAAGGGGAATGACTGTTTTCCCCTGTTCCCCCTTTAACTCCCTGTCCAGCCAACCCTTCATTTCCATATATATGAAGAAGCTCAGAGGTGCAATTCAAATCTGCTAGTACGCAGATGAAATAGTGAACTGGGAGTTGAAAGCATTTTGTGCCCTCTAGTTAAACTCTGGTAGAAGCCAAGCACGGCAAATCAGTTTGCACCTCTCTTCCCTTTGTTTCCTGTTCAGCTGTCTGACCCCTTGCTACTCCATTTGAACTGGGGAATGTGCCTTTTAGTGGAATAAATCCTAATTTTTCACAAGCTCAACCTCAGGAACTGGAAAGCTTGAGGAGGCCCATAGGGAAGACCAAACCACTCACCAATGATGTTTCTGGTGTGCCATCAAACTGCTTCCCTGGCAGGGGCTGTCAGGCTGGCAGTTCATGGAAAAGTCTGGAGTTCCAAATGCAGAAATGGCTACCAAAAAGGCTCAGCATATACTTTTGCAATAAAACCACTGAATGTAAGGAGTTGGCTGGTTTAGGCAGTCATTAAACCAAGCGTGCAAGTGCTGATTATCTTAGGAAATAAACTATATCTAATTAAATATGGTTTTCAATAAAGCCGTAGAAAAAACTTCCTGTACTTCTCTTCGAGGATATCACAGGCCAGTAAAATTATTGTTTTCATAAACGGAAACGCCTTTTCTCTCCCAAGCAACTTACAGTTATTGCAGTGCACGTTGCAGACTGATTTACTTTAGGTCTGTAAGAGGCCCAGCTGTGTCCTCCTGTGTGATTGCGTAGGATCTGGTTGGTGCCTTGGGTAACACAGCCTAATATGTGGGGTGAGAGGCTGTTTTGGTTCCAAACTCATCTGGTTAATGCTGTGCCTTGAAATGGGAGTTACTCGCTCATGTTAAACCCATGGGCTTTATTTATGTATTTGTATGGGTGAGGAGGTAACGGTTACATGGCATCCAGCTGGCTGTTGTAATTTCAAGGAATGAGAGTAGTCAAGGGTGAATCCAAGCCAAGCTGCTCTTTTGGAAAGCTCAGACATGAATATACTTGCTACCCCTCCTCTGCCACCTTGGTTTATGTAAATGTTCACTTCAGCTGACAACAGGAACCTGTTCTGAGCAAGAGTTAAATATTTAAATTCCCTCCTTCAGGCAAATGAAGTCACGAGGTATACCTGTTGTTTGTTTGCAGCTGTTTATGGTGTGTACAGCTGGCATGGGGCCGTGTTAGTTCAATTCGGTATGCCCTAGTGGGCTTTCCATGGTTAACGTGTTACCAGGACAGGAGGTGGACCTGTTGGCTTGGTTATGTGCAGAACCAAAGCATTTGTCTCCTTGCTCTGCCACCATAGTAGATTACTTTGGAGGACCCAACCTTGGACCCATGCCCAGGTCACTCTCCTGACAGCCCGCTGGATGTATTTCACTGCCATCTTACAGGACTGGGCTGTTGAATGTGATGTGGACATGCTCCCTGGGGTTGATAGCATTTGCTAAAATGTAGAGGGAGAAATTACTTTGTTGTCTGCATCAGAAAGCTTTATAGATCCTGTTTTGCACTGGTTGAAGGAAAATAATGCCACAGTTGGGTCATAGGCTCCTGGCAAAAGGCTCTTCTTGTTTTCCATCATACTAATGTGCAGCTCTAAAGAAATGCATTAGATGTTGTTGAAATAGGCAGAAAATCGGAGGCTGCGTTTTTGGCTTTTGTGTACAGTGCTGAGGAAAGACCATTGCTGGCTTTCAAAAAACTACATCTTTTTGGTTTGTCAGTAAAAAGGAGGTGATCAAAACTGATTCCCCCTTGTTTGGAGGGGAAATGTGTGGTATCCTGATACAGGGAAAAGGATCAGGGACAGAGCAGGCTATGGTGAGCTGTGAGGTTTTGCAAATATGGTACTTGGGGAACAGGCATTGTCTGGACCTCTGTAGGGACATTTTTGAGGCAAAGCCCATTGGCAATGTCTGAAATCTGCTTCATCCTGAGAAAGACAAGATTTTCAGAAAGAACATCTTCTTCTTGTCTGGACCTCGGAATATTGGCCAGAATCAATTCTCCTGCTAAACCTGCCATGTGTATGTAAGAATTGGAGGGTATTCCTAGGCTACTGGAACAGAAACTAAATCTCTCAGACTTAATATTAGCCTGTGTTTCAAAGTGGTTTACTTGTGAAAATCAAGAGTGGCTTTGTCTGTCCTCTTCACCCTCCCTTCCCCTCTCTCCTTTGCTTTCCATAAATTGAGTCTGCTTCTTATGAATCAAATGCTCTGATTAGCACAGCTTTGGGCTTTATTCTGCATCTACTAACATCACAGTTGCTAACGTGAATAACAGAGTGGGGAAGCATACGCAGGAGGTACCTTTCTGCTGTGTATATTAGCCACATAGTATTGTTGATAAAACAGATTTCTTTGCTCACCAGGAGAATAAAATCTGAGTATGAATAGGAGAAAGGGCTTTCCATCTGTCTTAGCACACCTCTTTATCCTGGTGTTTTATTTTCTTCCTGATTGGCATTTTTCAAAGAGCAGCTGCTTGCCTGTGAAGGTCTATCCTAGCTGATGCTCCATCAATTTAGCTGTTACTTTATTCACTCCAATGGCAGGCTAATCAACCTTTTCTTTTCAAGTGTGTCAAAGTGCTGAACATGAGACAGTTTGTAATTATGGAAAATGGGAGTATACTTTTTGTCCTCAGGGCAATTAGATTAAATGATTCTGCACTATGAGCTAATACTATAAATAATCTCTTATGGTTGTTTTTCCTGAATGGTGAATTTTCCACTGAGCTTCAATGGGCGTGGAGGAACACATATAGCAAATAGTGATGATTTACAATGTAAAGCCTCAAAGCACTTTATAAAATGTGCTTCCATTGTTCCTAGCTCAGGTTATTAGTAGTTTTTGTAACCAAACAAACTCTGATCCTGACGTTTTCCCACTGCATGTTGTGAGAGGAGGAAATAATTTGTTAATCTGTTACTGGGCACTTCTGTACGTCCAGGAAGAGAACTTAAATGATGCTTTTAATTAAACTTTAAAGAATTAATATGAATTACATTTTATGTAAAATTTACATTAAAAATGTATGTATAGTTTACATTTTACAGCTGTGTTTTTTTTTTTCAGTCTAGCATGGTATATAGTCTTTGATAACCACTGACTTCTAGTATCCTGCCATTGGTTTTAGACACAGTTGAGCAGAAATGAAGTGGTACCAGGGCTCTGCTTCCTGAGGAACTGGAACTGTCAAGAAGAGAGCTTTTCTTAATTGCTTTTGAAAGCGTCAAACAAGTTGGCAGTGGCAAGCCAAGACTAAGCAATAAGTGTTTTAAAATTGGGATTGACACTTTTGCAATCAAAGCACCAGCCAATGAAAATGGGATGAGGGAATTGATTCGGTGGGTAAGAGAAAGCAATCAGAGAGAGTTTAAAAGAGTATTAACTAATTACTGTTAATTGAGAATGCTAAAGGAAGCAAGAGGAAGAATGAAAATGATAGTGGAAAGAAGTACCAATAGCTGGCAAATTCTGATCCTTGTGATTCTATTTGAAAAGAAAAAGATGTTAGAAGAGCTGCTCCTGTGAGCTGGATTTATGACAATAAGAGCAAGGTTTTTTTGCCCCTAGTGTAATTCTAGGTGCAATCTTGAGCATTCATCTGAAGCAGTAGCAGTTGATGCTTGTTTTGGGGTGAATGGGTGGGACCCATCTCTTCCTGACCCTGATGTTTTGTTAGAGCACAGAGATGCTGTTGTGCTGCTGAAAATTGAGAGGCCTATTTGGTGTTTCGCTTTGTTAGACTTTTTTTAGTTTGGGACTTTGTGACAGATCTGGCCATCTGGAGCTATGTGGCTGAAAAAGCAGTGCTATAAAAAAGCAGAGCCTTCTTCCTGAGCTAGGTGTGGGTGGTGCTTAAATTTCAGATTGCTTCTATACTTAAGCCCTAGCTAAAAGAGAACTCCAGTAAATATTTCTGTGTGTTGTGGTAGGAGAATGTCATCTTCATTCATGGAAACCTAAAAATCAAAGGAGAGCTTATTATAAGGTATGGTAAACGACACTGCTGACACACTCACCAGATAATTCAAAACACATGGTTTATAACTGCTTTTTAAACTAGAAACTATTCTCAACTTTTACTTAGGTTCTGTAATAGTGAGGTGGCTCAAAGAGTGATATGTGGTTTAAACCTATAGTTGCAAATGTTTACTTTACAAAGCTATTTCCCTTAATGTTGCTAAAAGGAAAAGAACATTCTTTGTGGTCTGTGGATCATTAAAATATGTTAAACTGAAATGACCTTAAATGAAATTACTTTATAAGTTTGTAACAAATAGGGAGTAGCATGAAAATATATTTCTGGATCAAATAGAGTTTGAACCAGAAGACTCAAAGTTTGGGTGTTTCTTTTATTTGTTGCTTTTCTTCTAATTGCAAAGATAGAAAGTGATAATAGCTAGGAAGGACTGTGGGGTGTAATGGTATGCCATGAAAGTCAACAGGACAAATGAAGAGATCTGTCTCTTACTTTGAGATAAAGATCTTTGTTCAGACTTTGACATGAGTGTGTCTAATGCTGTTTATGCAATGCCGGAAAAACAAAGAAGTCTTAGTTATTTAAACCCAAGCTTGGTTATGTCTCCTCCAATGGGATTGTTGGAGCGGTGGTTGAAATGTCAGAGGTAGATTTTAGAACACTTCTATTAGGGAACTTCTGATAAGTGCTTACACAAAACTTCCTTTGAAATTACTTTCTTTTCTCTGTTGCAGATAATAGCTGATACACTTGTGAAATATTAGGCTTTTCTGGATCATTTAGATTGGAGGAAAAGCTAATGTATGCCAAGTGCCTCTTGACTAGATTGGATAAAACCAGAACTGGATAAAATCTCACTCTCTTCTCCATCCTGTTGCAGTATTATACTCCCAGTTTCTCTGTGGAAGGAGAAAAAACACGATTTTGTGCAGTGCAGGCAGAGTTAATAAATACATCAAGCAGTAAAATGTATTTTGTCAGGGGCTGTTGGAAAACTAAAATTCAGTGTATTAGAAAAGATGGATGGTTACTAAGCTGATTAACTCATAACTCATTATATCAACAGACAGAGTACTTTCTCTGTGCTTGATGCTGACTTTGTTTTCCGGTGTGAGACTGCTGCCAAGAAAGTTGTTTCAACAGTGAAATACTAGTTGATGGCTGAGATTATTTGAAGGACAGCAGGCACATAATGAGCCGTCCAGCCTGTAAATTTAAAAAGCATTTTAGCGTCTCACCTTCCTGCTGAAAGACAGTTCCCTCAGTCAACCCATGGAAACCATGGCATTAGTATTAAAGTTGTCTCATGTGGCCCGTGAATGCTCTGTACAGATGAATTTCTTTCCTCTTCATCCTACTCCCTTTTTTTCTGCTTGCAAAAAGAAACATAACGTGTGCTGGAACAAGCTTTTCTGAGTGCCGCACATTGTACTCTTGAATTTACAAATCTACCTGCAGTAGTGTTCAACAAATATTAACTAATTTCCCAAATATATCCTGTAAGAGAGTCTGGTAAATTGTTACTGCTACCGTAGTTTGGATTCTGAACAGTAATGTGGATGCCAGAAATTGTGTCATGGTCTCTCAGCAGGAGTAGAACATTATTTTTTAGCTAGTTCTCCAGCATATTGGCTGCATCACAAATTGACTTTGTTGTAATGCTAAAAACATTGCAGCCTGTTACTTTCTAGTAAACACGTTTTCACCTCCAGTTGAGCTACTGAGTTCCAATGCTTCAATCACCATAGCAGTATTAAGTTTGAGTCTTAATTCAGGTCCAATGGTATATGTATCAAAAGTAATTAATGATCCTGGTTGTTGAATGGATGGCCCAACCATCTGTGCAGAGAGAAGAATAGTAATTTAAGGCCTTAGACAATGTAAGTGAGTGAGAAAAGCAGTGAGATAGATGGACCTCTGGGTTGGTCATGTCACTAGACAGGCTGCAGGAGAGGACAGGAGAGGGATACAAAGAAGGAGCAGTGAATGACAGAAGCATCATTGGTGAGAGCTAGAGAGGGAGGAAAAGGTGAGATTAGCAGTAAAGGAGCCATTAGGTGTTTCAAAGGTATTTCATTTACCTGTTTTCCAACCTTTTCAGAGTGCTACTTGCTTGGTTTGCTGGTCTCTGGCCGGATTGCTGAGCTGATGACGTGGTGCAACCATTAAAAAAACCCAGAAAACAAATAAGCAAATATGTGATGAATCTAATACTGATGAGGGATGAGGAAGTGTAAACGGTGTTGCATATGCACATAATGATAAACTGTGGACAATATGACATGCCCTCCATAAACTTTTTGGGGGAGCAAAGCCAGGAAGAACTGCCCGAGCTAAGGGGCAGTGGTAACAATAGTATGAACTAACTATAGTATACTAGAAAAGGCTCTATAGGGCTCTCACTGCTTGCATTGTGTTATCTATGGTACCCCTAACTAGTTTCATGACAGAGAGCCTGCTTATCTTTAAAGGGGCTGTGGCTGCCTGTGGTTAGATTATTAAAAACAAATACTTGATCTATTTTAAGTTATCATAGAATCACAGAATAGTTAGGGTTGGAAAGGACCTTAAGATCATCCAGTTCCAACCCCCCTGCCATGAGCAGGGGCACCTCACTCTAAACAATGTCACCCAAGACTCCATCTAACCTGGTCTTGAGCACAGCCAGGGATGGAGCATTCACAGCTTCCTTGGGCAACCCATTCCAGTGCCTCACCACTCTCACAGTAAGGAACTTCCTCCTTATATCCAGTCTAAACCTCCCCTGTTTATGTTTGAACCCATTGCCCCTTGTCTTATCGCTACAGCTCAATGCAAAGCTCCTGAACAGTCAGAGAACGAAGATCAAGTTTCTAAAATGTTGCATTGAACCTGCAACAATTATGCATTTCATGTTGACCTGAGTTTATTTCTGGTTTTCATGCATGGTTTGTTTATTCCAAGGAATAAACAATATCCGCTTTTAAGTACATACAAACACTAAATATTTTACCAGGTGCAGTAATCTAACAGAGCTCTTGGTCTGTGGAATGGATGTTTATTTCATGCAAAATATGCTGTGTTTGGCTACCAGATTTTTTCTTTAAATTGTATAATGCAAGTGTGTCTTTTTTCCTTTAGATTTTATGTGCTCTTTCATATACTACTTGTTTAAGTTTTTCCAAGGGGTTCTAATACTCAGTTTCCAGGGCTCTTTATTCCATGAACTGAATATGGAATGCAGTTGAAACAAAATCAGTATTACCCATTCTGTGTCTCAAAATTGCTACTAAAGAAAACTAAATATAAGTAACACATCTGCATTTCTCCAAAATACATGGTGCTGCACAGCAACAAAGCACATCTGGATTCAAACTGTAGCCCAGTAGTTGCAGGGTCATTCTGTTCTGAGCTCCATGAAAAGATATTTTTGGCACTGAAAAGCTGTTGATTCCTACTATATTCTTTAATTTCACTACATGATATCACCCTCACTGAGTTAAGAATGCAGTTACTGGGAAACACTTCTTTGCACATTTATGCAAAAGTCCAGCAATTCTTGAATGCTTAAAATGCTCAATATTTTATAAGGTTCTGAGATGTCTTCATACTTTCTAGAGTAGAAATTACATCTTACGGTATTTTTAGTCCCCAAATTCTCCTGTTTCTTTCTTTGTAAATGTCTTTAGCCAGAACACATCCTTTTGATGCATTTATGTTTTGTTCAATGAAGAATATGGCATTTTGTTCAAAATGTCCCTGAAATTTTGTGAATTTGAGTTTGCTATCTTTAGAAAAACTTTAGATTATGCTCCCTTGTTCCTGGATAAAGTCTAAATAACCCACTAAGGTATCCATTTTGCTTCTGTGGATCTTTATATTCTGAAAAGTGAATGTTTCACCATGTAGAGAACATTGGCACTTGGGTTTTTGTTCGTGTTGATTTTAGTTTTGCTTAGTTCCCTCCCCCATCCCCCACCCCCCAACCTTGGATGTGAAGGGCAGATTGTAGTTATTGCTGGTATTTATCTAATTCTTAATTGACTCTTTCTTTGCAGCTTTGCTCTGTCAGATGAAGCATATAGATCTTTAAGGGACCAGGACAAAGACCAGTGCATCCTTATTACAGGAGAGAGTGGAGCTGGGAAAACAGGTAATAAGCAGTTTTGATCTTTTTAAGAAACACTGAGAGTTGTTCAGAGTCTTGCAAAGTGATGTTAGGGCCTGCAAGAGTTGGGAGATAGATACCTGTACCTTTTTGTGTCTAGTAATTGCAGGAGATGAACGCTGTCAGGCTTGTTGGTGTAGATGTGAATCTAAGATAAACTAGTGTTTTTCACATAGTCACCATGATGCCGTCCTATTGCGTGTTAGTACAGTGTCCTCATCCACATGCAAAAGTAATTCTGGTTTGTGATAAGAGTATTGCAAGGCCAGAAAACTTTCAGGCTCTCCCCATGGAGAAAACTGAATGCTCGTGGCCTTCTAGACTGGAAGACAATCCTTTGATACTTTTTCGTATCTTTTAATAAATACAGGCATTTAAACTGGATTATGCTATTTATCCAAGGAAAATAAATAATAGCAGCTGATTACTTTGGAAATTTCATCAGTCTTTAGCATGCTGTGCTCAGCCGCAATTCTGAGATTGATTTAGGTACCAGAACACTGTTTCTCAGGCAAAGCTGGAATTGCCTTGAAAATGACTGCTAATTTTTAAAATGGAATGGCAAAATCAAGTAAGGATTGCATAACTGCAGAACATTTTAGGTAGGCCTTAAAAAAGAAAGAAGCCAGTTATTTTCTGAAATAACAGTTTAAAGCTGAGGTGACTTGCAAAAGAGACAGCGGGTGTGAACGCATACATCTGTTCCATGTAATTTAAGAGATTTTTCCTTTGAATCTGAGAAATTTGAAGCTTTTTATGCTTATACTGAGGAAGACTTAAAGTGCATAACAAGTTGCTTTCCAAGCCTTTTGTGAAAATGTAAAGCATAAGCTTTGTCTTTTTTTCTGATTAGTAACATCCAGTAGAGAAGGCTTGAAATATAATCCTTGTAATATAATCCTTTTCTTTTCAGTTCAATAACATGAAAACACATGCGTGTTCAGCAAAAGTGTATGTTAAAATAATCAAGTTCCTATAATATGATTGCTAGAGATTCTGTTTAGGAGTTCAGACTTTAGAAAGGAGTTCAGTGCTGGTATTGCTGTGAGTTTCTGAACTTCTCTACTTGTAGAGGACATTCTGGTAGATTTAGATTTGTATAGAAATTGTGACTCTTCTGTAATTTTCATAGCCGTATGGGGCATAATATGAATTATTCCTTCTTTAGAAAGGTAACTACAGAATAATACCTGGTTTGAAATTCAAGTCAATCATCAACTCAGAATGTATGCTATTCTGTCTCTGACATTTGATGTAACTACTGTTGCTGAAATGGGGCTATTAACTGAAAAGTCAGGTTTTCATTGAAATAAAAAAGGGAGTTAAAGGGGCAGGAAAGAAGTTCCTGGAGCTGAGGAAACAAACTTCTTAGTACAGATCCTATTTAACTCTGGTTTAGATTTTGGAAGCCGGAATGTTTGGTATATTTGGGCTGGAAGAATTGTTTGGTTTTTTTATTATTTATTGCCAATTTTGTTCTTGTTTTGCTACATGTTTATGTGCTAATTGATAGTAATGTTGTGCAAGAAAGCATGGCACATTACCTGAATGAGTGGTGTCTTTAAATGTTTTTCTGTGTTACGGTGATGATTCCTTTCCTGGTGTCTTTACTGCCCCAGAGTTTCTAATGAAGGACAGGGCCATTATTTTCTCTCAGTGATGTCTGAAGTCTATCTAGAAGTCACTATGTGTTGTCCTAATCCATGTTATTTTGTAATAGCGTATTTGCTGCTTCAGTGTGTGTGCTTCTCTCAGTGGCTGAGTAGCTCTCCTTAAAGGTGTTGTCTGTTTTAGGAAATACTTCAAATAATTTGGTACTTCTAAATCCATTTCTGAAGGAAATGGATTCTTAAAAGTGAGAGCTGGATTTGAGGCACAATTATAGGAGATGCGAGGCCTTATGGACACCTCTGTAGTTCTTGTTCCCTGCTTGCTCCCTGTGTTGCAGGCTTGCTCAGTTTCCTCTACAATGTGGGAAAGTAATTTAACACTGGCAAACAAATTTCATTAAAAAGGAAAGAATCAAAATCCAAGGCGTAACTTCTTGTTTGTCAGGTCTTTCCTGAAATAAAACCCTTGAATTTATAACAGATCTCTGAAGAGCAAGTAATGGGTGTTTTTTATGACCACTGCTTTGAGTTGGTTGGGATTCCAGCTGTTGGTAATTACATTGTATATCATCCGATACTGCCTCAAATTTCACTCTCTTGCATCATACTAATCATTACAGACTGTTTATAAACAGAATTCATTCTCAGCTGCTCTCTCTCATGATGAGCAAAAACGTAAGGGTTGGATGTATTATTTAATATTTGTTTCTGGCTGCGTATGGGTGATCGATACCCATAGGAACCCAGCTTTGAGAGTCCAAAAATTGTGCCAGACTGTGTAAAAGCGTATACCTTCAAATTAGTTTCATTGTTTAAATGAATGCTTCACTTTCTCTACTTTGAAACAGACTGCATAATGTTATGTGATGTTACTCGATTACTTGTAGTGGGCTTTTAGAGTTGTAATTACATTGTGTAGTGTTGTTTACATGTGTTATTGTTTATCTACTTATATAAACTCATAAAACTTTGTGATTAGAAACTGTTCAAGCCTATTTTCTTCAGGCTAGATTAAAACACCTCTCCCTTGAAGATGGACTGAAAGGGCTGGAGTTGTTCAGCCTGGAGAAGAGAAGGCTCTGTGGAGTCCTTAGAGCAGCTTCCAGTGCCTAAAGGGGCTACAAGAAATCTGGAGAGGGACTTTTTACAATGGTGTGTAGGGACAGGGCAAGGGACAAAGGGAATAACTTTAAACTGAAAGAGGGTAGATTTAGATTAGGTACTGGGAAGAAATTCTTCCCTATGAGGGTGATGAGGCCGTGACACAGGTTGCACAAAGAAGCTGTGGCTGCCCCATCCCTGGCAGTGTTCAAGGCCAGGTTGGACAGGGCTTGGAGCAACCTGGTCTACTGAAAGGTGTCTCTGCCCATGGCAGGCGGTTGAAACTGGATAATCTTTAAGGTCCCTTCCAAGCCAAACCTTTCTATGACTCTCTGATTTCCAGCATGTCAGCTAGTGATAATGTTCTTTCCTTACTAGCTGCCTCCTATAGAAGCTAAGTAAAAAAGCAGTAGGTAATGTGCCATATCCACTGGTGGCTTTTTTAGCTTGAGAAGGCTCTAGGTATTTACAATAGGTCTACTGATGTAATGGCATGTGTCTCATAGCAGGGTGTATTCCTTTCTCATTTCCAGATGATACAATAATGTAGAAGAAAACAGAGATGAAATGTGCTTACAGTTCCTGTCTGGCATGGTGAAAATGTGATGGCGATCAAGTCTGCAAATCATTTTACGGCCTATTCACCAATTATTACAACTGTTTTATTTTGCTCTCTCCCCCACAGAGGCGAGCAAACTTGTGATGTCATATGTAGCTGCTGTGTGTGGAAAAGGGGCAGAGGTTAATCAAGTAAAAGAACAACTTTTGCAGTCAAATCCAGTTCTTGAAGGTAAGACTCTTATGGAGCATGTATGAGTGTATTGCCTCTGTGTGTATCAGCATCCCTGCTGAGCTGCTTTGGAAAACTGTGTTGGTTCTTGTTTTGTTGTTATTTGGTGTCCAAAAACCATAGGAAATGCTTTATGTGAACACAGCTACAAGATTTTGTTCAGTTATGGGAAGGTTTTCTTAAGAAGAAAACTGGTTCCCTTATGATGGGAGAGCTTAGGAAGTTAGGTCATATTTCCCAGACTCCTCCTGCAGCTCTCCAAGGGCTTACCCTTTCTTAACCCTGCCTTGATGATGCTTGGCTGTATCAAAAGACTTCAGTCCCTCTGATTCATTCCCTCCCAAATTATATTATTATTATAGTCTTTAGTAAATAAACAAGCTCTGTAAAGCATTATTTTTCTTTAGGAAAAAAAGGGTGAAGAAATGGACCTTAGAAAAAAATAAGCCAATCCATAAGCATGCCTGCTGTTCCCTGAGACTTATTGTTCCCTGGGTCTGGTGACTTTGTTGGCCTGTCTTCCTTTCCTGCTCTCCCGTGAAAGACTTTTTTCTTCTTAGTTAATCATTTTAATTTAAAGACATTGGCTGCCAGAAACAGGATTTTAATTTTTCCTTGAGATAGAATATATCTCCCTCAGAGATTGCAGTTTTGTCCCAT
This sequence comes from Pezoporus wallicus, assembly GCF_028554395.1. NCBI lineage: Eukaryota > Metazoa > Chordata > Aves > Psittaciformes > Psittacidae > Pezoporus > Pezoporus wallicus. Next base: position 1,322,019 of record NW_026640647.1, read on the forward strand.
TGTCTAATAATTGCTTTCAGAAGTGCCTTGTTTAGCATTGACTTATTTAGGTCTTGATTCCTGGCTCAGTCCTTTCACAGCTCTCTAAGCTATTGTAGTGCTGAGGCAAATTCTCATGACCACTGTACAATAATTCTGCATTATGGCCCTATGATATGCAGTGTTTGTAAGGCTGTTGAGTCTCAGTATTGTATTTATTGCCTAGCTATCTGTACCATGATTTGAAGTTTATAGGGAACAAGCACTCCACAAGTGAGAACAGGTGGAGGGAAATAAAAATAAGGGAAAGGAATGCAAAAGTAGGTTGAGAGCAGTGGTGAACTGGATGGGTAAAATGTGGTCATTGACTGTTGACATGTAGTCACTGACAAAACAAACATTGTAAGCAAAGACTTGGAAGGATGAAATGTTAAAATGTAAGAATAATAAAAACGCTGGATGAGCCTTTCTTTGATGATGAGATATGTTCCACTTAAAGCTGAATGGGGGGATTGCAATCTTCCATTGTTTCGAATTCACAGAGAAAAGCGGTATTGCTTTTATCACTGTTCTGGAAGGCAGATTTAAGATATAGACAGAAATAGAATGGGAAGTATGGAGGGTTTTTTTTCCAAAGCTAGATTGTTCCCTAGGGACTGCCAAATGTATCATATTTCTTGTTGGTTTGTGAATATTTGTTTTCATGCAAGAGGAATAGACGAAGCTTACAGAAGACCGCCTTATCATTTTAGGGTATTATTTGTTCACTTGCTGCTCTGGTAGCTGACTATTTAACTTGTTGGAAGGTAGGACACTGGACTATTCCACAAGGCTTCTGAGCAAGCTTGGCTTCTTATATATGCTTTAGACAGAAAAAAAGCATTTGTGGTTAGATTTATTTTTCTTTGGTTATGTAGATCTGTTTCAGTTGAGCTGCCATGCAAGAAAATGACAGAAATGTTACATATGCATAATTTATCTTTGGGGATTTTTATTTTTTAACTACAGTTGCTACTGTAAATTAACTTCTGGAAACAATGAACTTAAGGGAAAACTGAGGAATGTGTCTCATGCTTTATAATGGAATGTTTGTGCTTGATTCTGTGCAGTTATAAATGACTCTACTGTTCAACACTGTGTTTAAGAAAATGCAGCTCAGAGATTTGGTTGTTGAAAATATGATTTATTGCAGGGCATAAAGATTTTTAAAACAATTATTTCACTTATCCTGGGCCTTCAGGAGCAAAAAACTTTTCCTTTTGGCTTCAGTTCTTTGATTAAGTCTACTCATGCAAGTTGAATCCTAAAAGCATGTATTTATTTCTGTCCAAAAACATTGACTTGACTTGATCTTTGAAAATATGTATGCTATATAAATAAATACTGGGATAAATAAAGTCTCTTGTTGGAATAGGAGCACTGTACTTAATAATGTAGGGGACGCTCCTGTTTGACTCAGCATGCTTTGGGAATGTGTGATGTTTAGAGCTTGAAGTGCCCTCCAGTCTGAGTTCTTGTCCTGCCTATGTTCAAAATTGATGGCTGCCCCTACCTCTGAATGCAGGGGGGCCTGGGAAGCCCTTCCTCTGAGACTTTTCATTGTCAGAAAACTTGTGCTGAAGTAATTAAAACTGAACTATTCAGAAACAGTTTAGGTCAAGCTGAAGAGACTGTGTTAAACTTTCATTGTAAATCAGATTATTTCAGCTGATTAATGTTCAGCTTAAGCTAGGATAAATGTGTTGAAATAGCATAAATAAATCCGTTTCAAACCATTAATTGAACTGTCCCACGCAAACAATTTTCAAGTATCATTCTGTAATTTCCTCAGTTCTGGCCTCAATCTTTTGCCATCTTCAGTTGGAAACTAAGATTCATTTCTTCCTCTAAATTGAAGAGAAGGAAGTATTTCTTATATTTAAAGTTATTTGGGTAATAACATTTTAAATTTGATCCAAACCCCAAGGATATGTGCTCAGCCCAGGTGCAGCTTTGTCTTGGAACTATTTCCACTTGTATGTTTTCCTTTCACTTCTTTAAACAAAGGAGGTGCTGGGACAAATCTTCCTTGGACTTCCCTAGGTGTTTTCTCATCTGTGATCATGTCTGTCACACCCCATGTGTTCCTGGTGACTGATACCCAGAAGTTTGATTCCTTTAATCTCTAAACAGTCACAGATATCTTTTGCATTTAAATATTTTGTGTTGATAGATTTCATTGTTATTTGTTTTTCTCTTTCTCCAGCTTTTGGAAATGCTAAAACTGTGAGGAATGACAACTCCTCTAGATTTGTAAGTATTTTCTTCAGGGCTGAACTTGAATTCCTTTTAGGGGGGAGTGTGTTACATTGTTGGCTCTTTCTCTTTTGCCTTGTATCAGACATCAAGGCACCTGTAAGGAGGGAATGAAGAATTTGGAAAGAGAAGTTTCTTACAGTTGTCTGCGGGCTGTGGTGTTTGAAGAAGGCAAACACCTTCAGCAACCATCAATATTTCATTTGGTACATTCAAACATGTTCTTCTTCCGCAGTGTGTTAGTAGTGCATTATTAGCAGTCTTTTAAAACGTGTTTCACCTCCTTGTCAGAAATCCTGTTGGTGTCTGATGTGGGCACAATGTTCTGCTAAGAATCGATGTTGAGGCTAAAAAAAAGAAAAGGAAAGAAAAACTAAATAAATTAGGATGTGACAGTCTGTGACCGGATGAAAACATAATTACAGCACAGCTGGAGTCATTAGTTTTCTGGCACTGGTGGCTTTAATGTTGGTGACCATGTCCCTGGCAACTGGTCTGCTTAGCAAACTGATCTTTGTGTGATCTCCTTTTGCATCAATACCTGTACATTTTTTGTTAAAATTGCTACTTCAGGTTCTCATTTTCTCTCTGATGTTTCAAACTGTGCTTGCAACTTTAGTTTCAATATAAACATTTGTAATGTTACTTTTCTTGCTTATGTTCTTTATAATGAACTGGTTGAATTCAGGCTTTTTTTTTAGCATGAAACTGAATGTGGAATTATAGGAGTTGAGAATTGGCCAGAAGTGCAAACTAGAGTTGGGAGATTCAGTTGTGGGAGTACTCATCACAGTTTCTCCTGCTAAAATCAAAAGACTGAATGCAACTTTGTAATTTGCTCACTTATGTGCAGAAGAGTAATATTGTGAGCTGCGTAAAGTAGACAACAGAAGACAAATTAATACACTGGGAACATGCTGCATTGTGAGTAAAAACAAATGGATAAAAGCTGCGATATTGTGACACTGAAAAGTGTCTTTTTTCCACATGGGAGATGTCTCTTTCTGATTCTCAAGGGTTGATGATACTGTGAATGCTCTTTCTGCAGCTGTCATTGCCCCTTCTTGTGAACAGAGCAAAGGGTCTTCATTGCAAGGTCAGGGACAAAATTTGAGGCACCGTAGAAAATTTTTGGGGATAAAAAGGATTAGAAATAATGCAGCTATGAGAGATGGTATACTATGGAAAAGAGGAGGAGACAGCGAAGGGGAGAAGAGGTGTCGTTTGCAAACAGAAGTCTTTCCAGGACAAAGTGCGACCGACTACTATTCTGCCTTTCAAGTCCTTGCTTATAAACAAAAAGCTAAAAATACTTTTGGAAACATCCAGCTGGCCCAGTCCTTGGGAAATTAAAATATAATTATCTGATTTAATTCTTATCTCAGAAATTTGAGTCAGCTCAGAATTAACTTCAAACAAGAAAGTACAAGTACTGTCCTGTGTAGCCTGCCTCAGGAGAAGAATAGAGTTTAAGTAGAGTCAAGCCAATCTTGACAGAATACCCAGTAAATTAGAAAGTATTATTGAGGGAGTCAGTATAAAGTGCTTGGTTTTGTGTTCTGTAATTAAAAGAGAACGAAAAAAAAAGAAAGCTCTTCCTAAATGCAGTGAATAAGCAAGTATAAACACAAGGCTTCTGTTTTCAATAGGTTGGTTTTGTCCTCTGTTAAGTAAGCACCAGAGAGTGGTGAGATCATTTCTGTGCATGGTTTGTGGAATTTGGTTGAATTACTACCAGCAGTTTTTATCTTTCTAAACTTCCGTGCCAATGTAATCTGCACTGCTTTTGCCTTTTCTACACAGATGGGTCTGTCCATTTTGTCACTGTTAAATGTAGCTGTTACTACATTAAACTCTTGTCATATACATTAACATGATGCAAAGACAAGAGCGATCTTCTGTGATGTGGAAAAGTCAGACAGGAGTCAGGAAAATGCACTGTGCCAGTACAGCTAGAAATGAAATCGCTTTTCTGGAGACAGTCTGCTAATTGTTGCCTCTGGTCTCCTGAGTTATGAGGGAAAGAGTTCAGTGGGAAAAATCCATCACTTTTACAAGGCAGGCACACGCTTAGGGACAGACACCCCACGATTAACTAACAGTAGCTGTTGCCGGCCAGTCCTTCATGCCAAACTGTGTGGCTATCCTTCAGTGGCCTTGACTCACACTCTGAAAACATTTTACACTTAGAAAATGATTCTCTGTGGAAGATAATTTCTTCCTGCATTTCCTGTTAATAAGCATGATAATACCTGCACAGACACATTGGTGTTGTTGGCTGTCTAGAGAAAGTTTATATAACATTTTCTTCATAGAACCTTAGAAACTGAGCAAATTACTGGGTTGTGTTACAAACCTGATTAAAGCTATTCTCATGAAAACCTCTGGCTGTGATAATGCAATTGTCTTAAAAGCTTTGAATCATTTTCTGTTCTTCAGAATTTGACAGAGTGTGCAGGAGGTGCCAGATTTCTCTTTTAATCTGTAAAAATGACTAGCTAACTACTTTGAAAATGCCTTGAGCAGTTTTTCTTAATCAGAATTTGCAGTCTTAAATTATGTTGCTTTCACAGGGAAAATACATGGATATTGAGTTTGATTTCAAGGGTGACCCACTTGGAGGAGTGATAAGCAACTGTGAGTATTACTCTTGGCATCAGTGTATTAACAGCTTAAAGCGTTTTGTTCAAAAATAAAGATGGTTAAATTATTGAAAAGATGAACTGCATTTGTCTAATCAAATCTCTCCATTACATGATAAACTCTGCTTTTTAATTTTATTGTTTTGGGGCTGAATAGGGTACCTTCTAGTGAGTGAAGACAGACTTGAAAGCATGAATAGTGAACTTACTGTGTTGTGTAAAAGGTATTGGGTAATGTGTGTGGGTTCGTATACTCTCTGAAGCATAGCAGATGGATAATGGTATCTGAGACTCTTTTCATACTTGAATCCCTTGGGTCAGTTTTATGACTTTATTTGATGTGTCATGTATTTATGGTAGATGGAGTCTGAGATAGGCTGTTTTGTAATGTTTAAAGTGATACAAAGTATGCTGGAGGTCAGCAAGAGGTGAGTATGTTTATTTGGAATCAAAGCATTCTGTACTAGTTTTGACATACCTCACAGAGTAGGAAAAGGCTTATCGTGAGAGAGGACAAATGGCTGTTGAGTTTAGGTTTAGGCAGAGGTGGCCTTGGAGTTGTTACTAGACATGAGAGTGCTGCTATAAAATCTATGGCAATTCAGGAATTTTAACCAGGTCTTTGTTGGGAAGAAAGTGGCTGTGAGCTGAATGCCAGCCCAGTATGCTGTGTCTTTCTTTCCTTTTGAGAGTTTAAATGCAGCTTTTAAAATAAATTGCTCTTCTGTGCTATATAAAGCTATGTTTGTTTGCTTTTCTTATTTTTTAAGAAGGGATGGATGAGGGCAGTGAGTGACTATACTAGGTGTCACTGACCTAACATTGACCTCTCTTCGCACTTGGCCAAATTCATTGCTCTTTCTAAGGCTGACTTTCTGATTCCATTGGCATTTTACTGGTTGTGAAAAAATGAGAATCACCCAAGGTGAACTGAGTGCTCCATGTGCAATACCAACATTTTAAAACATTGTGAAAAATTTTATGCGCAAACATAGAGTTTGTTTTTTTTTCAAAAGGTAAACATCTTTTCTGGACCAGGTCACCTTTTGGAACTGAAAGAGCATGTTTTTTTGTGACAGAGTAAATCTGGAAATTCAAGGCAGTCACTATTGAAGCGTTTACGGCTATCTATTAACTTTGTCATTTGGTAGTGAAATCAGAGGCCAAACATACTCAGTGCATTCATTGATAATTAAATGCAAACAAAAAGGTTGTGGCAGGCTAGCTGTGCTGTTTGCTCCTTTTTATTTTGTATTCAGAAGAGATACATAGGAAAAAAACCCTCTTTCATAGTGGACATTCAGCAGTTTGTAAGTACCATGCTGATTCATCTAATTAAAATATTGTATCATACCAAAAGGCAGTCTAAGTAGCTACTCTGTAGTTTATCTGCCTTATATATCTTTGCATGTTGTAATTACAACATTACATGTAATTATAATGATGTGATGACAAATGTAATCAAGGGCAGACATGTTTTTAGGTCTTCCTAAAAGCTGCCTATTTTAGGCATCCTCCTTGTCTTTTCACATTAATACATATCTAATAGCAAGAAGATTAAATTTAAAAATAAAGGTCTTTTGTGTAATCCCTGTTGTGGTAAAGATGTTACTTGTTGAACTTCATGTAACATGCATAAAATTTGACAGTCCATCCCTCTCTTTTTAAAAAAGGAGTTTGAATTCTGTATGGTTTTAAAGCAAGTTTATTGTTCTGCTTCAGATCTTTTCCACATATCTGCAGCATTGATTTGCAATAGAAATGTTCCTGTTGTGAGGTATAACCATCCTGGAGATACTGCGGCTTAACATTATTTTATACCACTCATAATTTACTCTGGTTTTAGTCAAATTTAGGATTTGTCTTCTTAATTCATCAAGTAGGAAGTAGTGCTGAAGTTTCCTATCCTTAAAAAGGAAGTATGATTATACTGGTCATAAGTATTCTTTGATTTCTGACCATCTGTTGGTATTGTGTTAATATGATGTGAAGAGGTCATAATATTTTGATTAAACTTTAATAGTTGTATGTGATGAGCTTGATTTCCAAATATCAAAGAAGTTAGTAGGCTTTTTGGGTCACAAGCTATGTCACCAAGCTGTATTTCATATCATGAGTGACTGGAGGCAGACACCGTGGACATCTAGTTTATTTTGGTGGCAGGAAAGGTAATGAAGATAAGACATAAATTTTATCAGTCTGGTAAAGATAAGCAGAGACCCATTAGGCTGAAAGGTCTTGTTTGAAATGGTCTGGCCTGTCCTACTCTGAAATGCTGTGAAGCTCTGTGAAAGGCTAGTCAGTCTGTCCATGACCCTTCATGTAGGGCTGACACTATTGTGACCTACCCTTGGGCCATTCTTGTGATGCCCTTCAATGAACTTTTACTTCTTAATGACAGGGGTTAACCTACAAGTGAACCTTTCATGGAATGGAGCTAGAGGGTAAAATTATCATGACAATGCATACTGTGTCTGTCCTGTCCAGTTTGCAATGAATGGAAATGTCCATTTGCTTTAGTGGGAGCAGAGAGATCTGAAATTTTTAATGTGCCATAAATGGAAGGGTAAATCGTTTGAGTAAAATTAGAATGGGAATAATGAAATGGAAGAGATTGTAATGGAAAGGGTTTGTGACGCCTATTAAGTCAGAACTGGTATGTTCCCAAGCTGAAGATAACTTTATGTTTGAACAGTGTAAAATGCACATAGACCAATTACATGTGCATTACGTGGCTGATCAGAGCTTTCGACTGCACTGATTTCCAAGGCGTTTGACATGTTGCTATATGTGCAGTCATGAAAAGAAACTGAGAGTGGAAACTTTGAGATGAGTGTTGGTTGAGGTAAATTCAAGTTTATTCCTTGAGTCAGGATTTTTTTTTTTCCTTTAGACTACAAACTAAAAGTTATTTCAGGTAGTATGTGTTATATTTATTTGACCCTATGTCAGCAGCACCCAAGGGATGGGGGTGAGCAGGAGGGTGAAGAAGGCTGAGTAAGCTGAAGTATGTTGTAAGCCTGAGTTGTTCATCCTCCCTTTTTGTTAGTTTTATGTGAAGGTCCCAATTTGTTTTCCTAATGGGTGGGAGATGCAGGAATCCATGTAAGGTGAGGTGCATAGTCCTGGTGCTAGCTAACAAAAAGCCCATCTATTCATTGGCTGACCTGTTTCCTGTGGGGGTGGAATTGAGAGGCCAAATTACTCCTGTGAGCATTTCTGAACCCTGAACTTTCACTGTACTGTCACTTGTGGTTGTAGACATCCCATTACTGTTTTGTAATAAACACCAGTCCCTACTGAAAGGTGTGCTGCTGCTTTAAAATGCATTGACAAACAGGTTAATTGCATTTACATTTTCTCTTACTGAATTGAGTATGAGTGTGTCTGCTCTTTCTGTCCTCCCATGAGGTGCTCGCAGTTGCTGGTGTTGCAATGAACAGTGTTATCAGTGCTTATGTGCTTAGAGGTTTTTTTTTTTTCCCCAAATCACTTGTGAGGAAAGGCATTTGGAGAATTGGGTAATTAACTTGCTTTCACCTGAGTGCAACATTGTGGAAATACATTACAGAAACCATTAATACTATTCTTAGTTTTCCATTTATTGTAACTACTTTGTTAGTGGGGGTGAGAGCAAGTGAAAGGAGAATAGTAGTTTCTTTTCCACCTGTAATTATAGAATAATACATATTTTATGTAAAAATGGGCATGTTTGGTTTTCAAGTAATAGGTGCAGTATCTTGTACAGCTCTAAAATATGACTCTCTCCACAGATGCTGCATCTATTTTGCACTGAAGGCAATGTTTATGTGCACACTTGGTTTGTTAGTTTTGTGACTGTTTTGTGTACACTAAATGTTATGGTTGAAATGGTTTTGCATAGTACAGTCCAAAATATTTCATTCTTGAAGTTGTTCAGACCTCTTGAAAAGTAGGGATTTTACAATATCTTTCCCAGAATATTTCTAAGTCTTGAATTTTCACATTTCACCTGGAATTTCCTGCTGAAAGTTACCTAGCTTCTAGCATTAGGTGATCTTTCCTAATCTGCCTAAGCCCTTCAGTGATTTAATGATTAACTAGAAGACAACAGTGTTGCAGGTGAAGTACAGTATATGTAATACCTGCTTTTGAAAAAGCTGTTTTTAACCAGCACAGTGTACCTAAAGCCCAAATAACAAGTGATTAAGAAAGGCCTCTGTTTTGCCATCTTTTCCAAGAACATGAAAGAAGCCTATGATGTTCATTTAAAGCAGCAACTTTTTAAAGTTAGCAGAGTGATAGTGATAACTTTACAGCATGTTCTTCTTTACAACTTGCTTGTTCATTTTAAAAGACAAAAGTAATTACCCACTTACTGAGAAATCAACAACTTGGGCTGTTGATTTTAGTTGTGTGATTGCTGTTAGTAAGCTGCTTTGCTTAGGGAAATATTACACAAATTTTACAATTAGACATTATGGAAGGAGATACTCCTTCTCGTTGATTTTTGTTTAACCTTAACTTATTCCAATATCTCCCGTGGTCTCCCTGTTAGCACAGTTGCCAGTGTTAAGGCAATTGCCTTGCCTAAATTAGAAAGTGTTTAAAAAACCAAACAATACTAAACGTTTTGATTAGTTCATTTTTAGACGTCACTTATCACCTGAGTAATCAGGATTTAACACTCTTAAAATTGTGTAGTCGTATTTTCACTGCACATACTGCCCAAATGGTAGCTTTTGTTTGATACAGTTATGGATCATTTCATTCAAGCGAACAATAGTATAAACTTGATGGGAATAATGGGAAAATACTCCTGAGAAACCACTACTGGGTTTTGTTTTTTATGAGTGGCTTTTTTTGGTGACAGCTGAAGAAACAAAGTATGAAAACAGAAGAGAGAATTTAGCAAAATGTCCTGTAACTTTGGTTGAAGAGCTATAAAGGTCCTTAGCCATGGCCAGCTAAAGAGACTATGACCAAAATAAACTTCTCCTGCATTATTCAGAATGTACCAAAGTACTGTTGGTTTTTCTTCATTTAACGTTTAATTTCTTCATGTTGAGTTCAGTTGAATGGTTTAGCAGGATGCTCACACAGATCTCTCACATTTAAACCAGTATTATCTGGGAATAACAAATAATCTTCAGCACCTGAGGAATGTAGATGGATTTTGAGTCATCTGAATGGATGGATATTCAAACAGGATGATTTAAGAAGTGTTTCCAGGGTGGACCTTTCCAAAGGAATTTAATTTTTACACTTGCTTTAATACAACCAACATGTTAAATGTTTCCATTCAAGCAGAAGTATTGTTAGATAATGCGGAAGGAATCCATAAATACACCATATGTTGTTCTGTATGTTCTCTCCAGATAAATCTCTATAGTCACTATACATAATTTATACAGACTAGATAACAAAATGTAACATGTATAGAGATTTGGGTTTTTTGCTTGTGTGGGTTTTCATATAGATAAGCACCATCTGCCTGCACATGCTGCTGTAAACAGAATTGCCAAGTGGATGCATGCAGAAATCTTCTCTCAGATGCTTAATCCGCAGAATTTGTAACCATGTGAGAGTTAACACAAAAGCTACAGGTTGTGCAGTAGTTGCTTTAAGGAAAATATATTTGGTTGATAAATTAAAATGCTAATCAGGACAAACAAAGGGAAGATTTCTGAAGAGCAGGGCAGATGGTCTGGGTCTTTTCTACCAGTCTGATTTCAGCCTGCATGTGAACAGAAAGAAAAGGGGGAAAAAAGGAGAGTAAATATAGCTTTAGAAAGAATTGGTAGCAGCTTTGTTAAGGTAAATACCTGATTTTCCAACAGTAAAAAAGCTTTCTGGAGCTCTTTCCCTCAATTACAAAGGCTGGCAGAATATGGAATATTGGGGCATTGGGAAGCTGACTGTTAATAAGTTAACCTTGTTGCTTCTTAAGTATATAAATAAGATGAACTGTGGTGAAAAATCCAAGACAGTTATCCTTCTAACATAGCTAATTTGGCATATGTTCAAGAAACTATTTGTTAAATCTGCTGAAGGCATGCATGTAATTAGAAGAAGGCTTACAATATGTAGCTGAGCTTTTGTGACAGCATTGGAGTAAATTTATATGTGGAATATTTTAAACCCAAATAAGCCAAGCCGCACTGCTTCAATACACTTTGGAAATACAGCCATTTCCTGAAGTGTGTGTAGCCACTGCGGGAGCTGAAGTTGTTTGTTTCTTTGAGATTAAATTTGGCTGCAGTCCATTCCAACACTTCACTGGAGAGCCTTCACAGCCAGCGTGACTGAACTGCTTGGCCCTCACCTTGCCTTTCTCAGCCCAAGTATTAACACTTGGGTGGATGGTGGACCAGCCTCTCCCTTTCAGTTATGCATTAAAATCTAGAGAGGACCAGGTATCCAACAGGTAGGTGAGCTAACTGGTTAGGCTAAATAGGATGACTGATTTTGAACCACAGCTCAAAGAGGAGAGCCCCAAATGCAGGTGAAGTTAGAAGCAGAGTGGCTGCACACCAGGCTGCTGGTGAGAACTACAGCTTCTGGTCTATGCTTTTCCAACATAGCATCAACAGTCAGATGTTAGTCTTGTGTTTAAGGAAAAAAAAAGATGTCAGTGAAATGGAAAAAGCAAAAGTGGAAATCTGTAACCTGCCCCAGCCAACTGTAAAGGTGAGCTGCTGGCAAATGTGACAGCCACTTGTTTGTGTGTGTCTTGGGTGTGCTTTGTCATCAGGATGTGCAAAACTTCCAGGTGCTGAAACAGGGCCACTTTTGGAAGGAAAAAGACTGTAGGGTTATTGAGTTATAAAAATACAAATGTCTGTTCAAAAAAGGCCAAAGTTCTCATGTGGTCACACAGCACAGTAGGTGGGCAACACAGGCACAACATTCTGCCTGTAGCTAGAGAAAATATGAATGGACTCTATTGCACTGCTCTGCCCACAGCAGGCACTCCCCTTGGGCTAAGTAGTGGTGTGCCAGAAAGCCAGTGGAGCCCAGGGACTGAAGCCTGACACAGAGGTACCTGCTCCCCAGCAGCATCCCCTGGCAGTGATAGAGGGAGGGTTTGCAGCATAAAAGGGGCTGCACTGAGCAGTGCCTCTAACTTTCCGGATTGCTAAGACTAAACAGGCTAAGTTTCACTGGATATTACAGGAGCCAGGCAGGGGAAGTGTTTAGCAGCCCCACATGTCCTTAAATGAATTGGTGTTCCCTGTGTTTTACCATTGTTGAATGTCTCAACTTTGTGGGAGTTCTTCTGTAGATTGACATCCAGGGTGCGTTAACTTCCTTTTTGGAGCTTGCTTCTTGCATGAGCATAGCCTAGAGAGAGCTTAACCCCAGTCAGAGAGCTGTGGTGGTTATGCGGTAACAGGTGCACGGGGAAACTCCTTTGTTGCGTACTTGGAATGAGGCACCGAATGTCTCTGTCTTCATGTCACTGGATATATGTAGCTTAAGAGAAATTGTGTACTGGGAACTGTGGGTTTGCTATCTGGAAAAATGGTGTGGAGCCCTTGTTTGCCAGTGAGAAAAGAAAGAAAAACCAGAGAGTGACACTGATACCTGTCTGGGGTTCTCTTATTGCACACCTTCCCTGGTGCGCTGGGAACCACAGCCTTTCCATGTAGTAAAGGCTGTGGTCCCCAGCTTTGTATTGTCACCTCTGTGGTAAATATGATGGAGTGTCTGAAGTGTTTGCAGGGTGTTACAAGTCAGGCTGCTTCTGCTGTCTGCCTAGATTCCTGCCCTTATGGGTAAGGTTTAGAAATGTGCCCATCACTCATGCCAGTGGTCGAAGTGATCTTGTCAGATTACTCAATGAATGCAATGATGCTTTTCAAAGTGTTGCTTTTCTGTTTCACTTGAAGTGTCTTATGATGGAGCTTCTGTCAGTCTCATTGGGAGTTATTTCATAGTCTGATGCACCTGAGGATCACAAAGTGCTCCATGATCATTCAGTGTAAATTCTTTATTTGGCTTCCCCCTTTCATTTTCCCATCTTCCCTGTGCTTAGCCTGTTGACATTTCAGTTCTTTTCAAACCTTTACCCATATAATTAATCTCACTAAGTCTTAATTTTGTGATGGTACTGTAAATTGGTTGACATCTTTTGAGCACCATATTGATTGTCTCCCTGACGTGAGTTTTCTTTGCAGCTCATAGACTGCAGCTTTTGTGAATATACTGGGTTTACAGCTTGCTCAGATAACTTATTTGAGAAATATGTACTGATGTGATACATTCTGATGAGGTTTGTGCCTACCATTTATCACTTTCTAATTTGCTGCTGATGATATAAAGCAATGAAGTAGAGAACGATGGGGGATTATGTTCACATAAAAAAGTTTTGCTCCAGCAGTCTTTCCCTGACATGTAAGATTTTGTTTGCTTGTTTAGATCTGCTGGAGAAGTCTCGTGTTGTTAAGCAGCCAAGAGGCGAAAGAAACTTTCACATTTTCTATCAGATACTGTCTGGTGCATCGGAAGACTTCCTCTGTAAGTGTTGCCCCTGTGCCATTTTCAGATGTGGGTTTTCTTCATACTTAATGTGCTTTTCCACACCCATCATCTTTTGTGGGAAATGTAATATGGTGGTAGCGGCAATAGTAATACCTGAAGTAAATATATGGTTTGGTATTAGCTGAATATCTGAGTCAGGAATGGCTTTGCAGTGTATTATAAGCAAAGAAGAAAGCCTATTCTTATTAAGAAGGTTTATAATAAAGATCCTTGAAGAAAACTTAAACCTACTAGTAACAACAGGTCTTAACAATACTAATTCAGGGATAAAGGAGCTAACAACAAACATGCTGTTACTAATGATATTTTTATTTGAATTATTAGGCAAACTTAAACTGGAGCGGGACTTCAGCAGATACAACTACCTGGGCCTTGATTCTGCCAAAGTGAATGGAGTGGATGATGCTGCAAACTTCAGAACTGTTAGGGTAAGAAGAAACAGGGGTTGGGTGTAAGCCCCAAAGGGCTCAACATGAATAAGAACAAGAGTTCTTGTTCTCTAGGTCTGGCCAGTTGGGCTGGGCTGAGAGGGCCATCTTCTATGAGTGCTAGCACCTTTCATGCAAGAGTATAGCATATTTGTACAGGGAAGCTTAGGTACAACTAGAAAATGCAAAGAACCAAGTTTCTAGTGGAAATACAAAAAAAGACCAAAAATAAAAAAGGAAGGAGAATTAAAAAGCAGCCCAGGCCCCTTGGTGAGCCCATAGAAAAAGTTGCATTGTGTAGCTGCTTATGATGGCAGCGACTGATCTTCGCAAACCCAGTGATGCTGACCAAGTCAAAAGGAAAGCAGGCTGGGATGGTTCTCAAGATGATTTACTGTGGTGCTTTTTGCTTGATTGTACTCACGGATAAGGAGAATACAGGATCCTGTTACCCAGTCTATGCAAATTTAGATTCTGAAAATTACTGGCTTTTAGAGCGACAGAGTGAACCAAGAGGACAGTATCTTCTGTCAATCTGGTCATTTGACTGTGGAAAACTGGGTTGGGTTACAAACTTAATTAAGTGGCTTTAAAAAAAGAAGTACTGCATTTTAGAAACACATAAACTGGAGGAATACTAGAAAAGGACTGGATTGACATTCACATCCATTGTTATTCAACCTTTTTATATATATGTGTGTGTGTGTAGATTCTTTTATCTCATAGTTTTATCTGTCCCATTTCCAGAATGCAATGCAGATAGTTGGCTTTATGGATCATGAAACACAGTCTGTTTTTGAAGTGGTGGCAGCCGTTCTGAAATTGGGAAATATTGAATTTAAGCCTGAATCTCGTGTGAATGGACTAGATGAGAGTAAAATCAAAGATAAAAACGGTAAGATGAGATTAGTAATGGCAGGAAAAACACTAATTTGGCTGAAGTCATTACTAATTTTTGTAATTTCTGTAGACATACTATATCCTTACAGATGAATTAAATTAGATTGTTTCCAGAACTCACCCGCAGGCAAATATGAGTTGAATTCTGTGCAATGTCAGTTGTCCTGTTTGAAATTCCACAAATGATTAGTTTCTTTTTTTCTCCACTTTCTTAACACTTTCTTCTGAAATGTTAGATGGTGCTATGCATTTCTGCAAGGGCTTGGTTATTCTGCAGTGAAGGCCTTTTTTTTTTTATAGTAGGGCATCTCTGCCTGTAACATCAGATTCATTTCATCATGTTTTTTGCAGTTGATACCTTTTGAAAGTTCATTTATTTTCATTTGGAAGTTTTTCTTCATGAAAAGCAGTTACTGACAGAAAATCAGGTATTTACCTTCACAAAAATAACCAGATAGAAAGTGCTTTCAAAACTAATAACTCTGTTTTCTCGTGATGTGCATATTTTTAAGAAGCTTTGCTTGGCAACTGTGTAGCTGGCAGGAAGAGTTAAGGGGTGGTTGTTTCTCTTGAAGAGAACCTGATTTGGGAAAATACTGAACTACTTAAGAGCCAATAGTTTTGTGGAAGGAAAAGCAATGATACAAAAGGATTCATTATATTTACACTCTGCTTTTTCATGTTAGAACTCAAGGAAATCTGCGAGTTGACGGGTATAGACCAGTCTGTATTGGAAAGAGCTTTCAGCTTCCGGACGGTTGAAGCCAAGCAAGAGAAAGTTTCAACAACACTGAATGTGGCTCAGGTAAAAAGAACACCTGAATTAAAAGGAAAGAATTGTTTAAAATGGCAATTTATTCTACACGACTAAACCATGACTGCCCAAATAAAAGCTACAACTAATAGGGTGTTCTGAATAGAACGTATAATCAACATAAGTGTGTTTTTTCTTCAGCAGTTTCTAAATGTTCAGGTGGATGTTTTGCTTGTGGGTTACCTCAAAAAGATGCAGAATAGGAAAGGGTTGCAGAGAATGAAAAGATGAAACGGTTCTGCACAAAGGCATGTTGAAAGTGTTGTGGCAGACTGTTTTCATTTAGAGCAACTGGTGTAATTTCATGTGAGTTGAATGCCCCGGGGTTGCTGAAAAACTGCTGCTGCCAGCGTCGACTTATCTTTCTGTAATGCTGTGTGATTGCCACCTGTGTCTCATCAGCTCAGACTAGCAGGAATGTTGTTTCCCTATCTGCAGCTGCTCAGCTCCCTTTGCCTAGGGTTAGGATGGGGGATGTGAGTCTTTAGAGTATATCCGGGTGAGCAGAAAGGGAGCTGAAGTGCCCTCATTGTGGCTGCTGTTCCACAGCGGCCAGCCCGTGGCCAGGAAGGCAGAGGGGTACATCACCAGGCTACCAACACTGCCAAAGTGTCCTGACACCCCTGGACTGGCTTCATTGCCTGACTGGGCAGAGGCACTGCTTCCTGAGCCATTCCACTTAAAGGTTCATAGCACCTTTAAGATATGTCAGTAACAAAAATGTTGGGAATAGCCCAGCATTTATAACATTTTTCTTCTTTCTTCTGTTTAGGCTTACTATGCCCGTGATGCTCTGGCTAAGAATCTATACAGTCGACTGTTCTCTTGGCTTGTTACCAGAATCAATGAAAGCATTAAGGTATCATTGTTTTGTGCCTGTAAAAAAATCAATAGAAACCCTTTAAAGTGGTTGGTAGAATTCTATTTGCCAATTTCATTTTTCCTAGTTGTACACTGTTAGACATGGTACAGGTGAATAACTGTATCACAGCTCAACAAATTGCTGTCTGCTCTGTTTTTAAGCTAATAAAATAATTCATGCCATGTGTATTTTGGGAAGCCATACTTAACATTTTAGTTTACAGACTTTGACAGCCTACTCATGAGATGCATTAGTTTTCTTGATTCCCAAGTATGAAATGTACAGATGACTGACTCAATGTTTAATTACTATCTTTTTAAGGCACAAACAAAAGTGAGAAAGAAGGTAATGGGGGTGCTGGACATCTATGGCTTTGAAATTTTTGAGGTAAGACCTTTATAATGGTAAACATTTAATGTGAGAGCTGTTATTAAAGTTTAATAGCATAGATCATGAATCAGAATACATGTAAGTTTGAATCAAGTGTGTCATTCCTGACTTAGAAAAGTAAGCCAAAGAGAGATGTCTTAGCATGTCTGGTAATTGAAACAGAAAGTTCTGAAAGCCAAACTTGTGTTTTTACACCATAGGTAAACAAATACTTATGATGGGTAAACTAAATACAGTGATATACATTCTGAGCGTAAGAGAGACTGTAGTGCAATTTCTGCCTTGAGGCATTTTGTGGATGTCTTTGAACAAGCTTTGTATTCTTTAAAAAACACAACAACGATACATTTTTTTCCCTGTCAAAATCAAAGATTGAATTATATTCCTTTTTATCTCGATTCCCTTTGTTAAGTATTCTGTACCAATTCCTAACTGACGATCTGTGGCTCACTGCTGTTTGTTTATGATAGTATTTTTAGACTGGTGCTATTTTGAAACAAAAATCAACGAGGAGTTTTTAATTAGGTTAGGGAACGCTAGGGAGAGAGTGTTTTCATAAATCTTATTCTGACAGGGTTTTCTAAGAGATTTATGTATCTTGGTTGGAATCTGTATAGTGTTTAAACTAGAAACTCAACTGAGGATAAAAATCAGCCGAAAACACAGAATCCTTACCCACTTCCCTACATCCCTCTTTGAAAATCCAGGGAGTATGTTTAAACTATGTGGAAGATGGGAATAATCTATAAAAAGAGTAATTGTACATGGGAGGGTGCTGTAAGTTTTATTTCAGAAGCATGACATCAAAGTATGTGCAAATCAAAATACTTCCATGAAAAGGAAAAACAAAGCTGTTACTTGCTTCAAGGGTTTATTAAGCTAGGTTGTATTGTTTGCATTAAACAGAAGAAGGTATTTATGAAAATACATTGCAAGTGGTCAGGTGTCTGAATGGAGATCTCAGTGCCAGATCTCTTTGGAGCTGGTCCTTGGCATACCTTTAGAAAGCTGGACACTGGACTGGTACTGCTGACATCTTCGGGCAGGACTCTTTGTTTTCACTAGCTCTTTCTTTTATGTTTGATGAAGCATAAATATGTAGGCTGAGGTGGGAGACAGAAGCTTGCACTAACACACAAGCCAAATGGGTAATTGTGTTTGTGGGGTGGTGTTCTAGAGACAAGGCTGTCTCTCGTATGTAATTTTCTTATTTTGTTGGAGTTCAACATCTTAGAAGGTCATGAGTAAGTAGGTGAGTACAGGAGATGTAGTTCTGCAGGAGAAAAATGAAAGAACAAGGCTCTCTTCACTTTCATACTGAATTACAATGCAGCTTCCCTAATTTGTACAAACTCAAAAGCTTTAAAATAATGCAGGTAGTGCTGTTCACTCTTCAGTTCTAACTTGCATGTTTTTTTCTGCTGGGAAAGATGGGAAAGTTTTGCCTCGTGATTCGAGGATCAAATTCATCAATACATTTGTAGAAGAGGTGCTCATGAGGCAAGAGTGCTGGCCAAGCAGCTTGGTTCAGCAACACGGAAATAATGGAGTTATATATGAACATTGAAAATGGGAGTCAAGTAGTATGCCAGAAGCATACATGACTCGTACTATACCATGTTTTAATTTAAGCGTGTTTGAAAAAGAATCTTGATTGGTTTAGGTTTCTAGAGGTCACTCCTACAGTATTAGTATTGGGACTGCATAGCAGTACTGTAATTCAAAGGATAGATGATAGACAAATTGTCCAGTAGCAAATCCTGAATCAGCTGTATTTCCTATACTACCCACTTAGTTATCCTTGTGTTTCCAGACAGGTTCATTTTATAATCAGAAACCGTTGACTTATTTTCAATTAAATCAAAAGCAGAGATATTATTTTGAGGCAAAACAATTAATTTTCTATGCAGCTCTAGTTTGAACAAAAAATGATGTAATGTCATAATCCTTAAATTGAGAAAAACAATTCTGTGATGAACAGTTGCTTGAATGAATGTCATGGAGTAAGGTCAAGCAAGAGAAGAGGATGCTTACCACATATTTTTATGTCAAGTTTTGTAACAAATGAATCTCACAAAAATTATTAAAGATCTTCAGAAAATGCTTACAAAAACAATTATTGTTGAGAATTTAAGTAACTACTTCATGGAAAATATAGTGTTTAAAATTAATTATATTAAAACAATAAGCAAAGTAAATTTTAACAGTGTACAATACTGTAACTCAAGGAAAATTCAATAATGTCTTAGGATGTACAGCGCAAAAAGTATAGTGGTAACTGGAGCCGTTTACTCTGTGGTATGTTTGTAAACATGATGGCTAAACATTTGAAATGTTAGCTGAGGTATAGCTAATGGCAGTAACTATATCCATCTAATTGCAAATTACTGAACACCTTTGACTAAAAATGTGTGGCTCCCTTCTGAACCTAATTCTTAAGTCAGATACTGACTTCCGTGTCTGTTCTGAAGGTTAGAACTAACATCATTTCTACAAAGAATGTTTTTTGTCAAAAATGTATTTGATAGGCTGAAGGTAAAAAAGTCTACTTTAATCATGTTTGTACTAAGGAAGCAGATAGGTTTATCATTACTGCATGTGCTTTACCTAGAATGTTCTTGTACCTTGGAGACAGAAATCCTACTACACACTACAGAAGGGGTAGTAGGAAGTTTTTTATGTACACGCAAAGTATTTACACATGAAGCTTAATGCCATTGAAGTAAGTAGCAAGATATGTGTTTATTCTATTATATTTTTCCTTTAGTGCTGCACTTGCCCATCAGGGTAAGAATAAACTGATGATATTCTAATTTAATAAAGATGATAAAGAATATCTGATGGACAGCCACAAATAAGAATAAACCAATGATATTCTAATTTACCTGTTTTGTCCCGAGATTCTCACTTGAAAGTTATTGTAATATATTATAGTCTGCTTCCACTGCAAAAACATTAGTTTGCTACAGATTTTTGAGGGACTTGTTTTGATTCCTAATTCAGGGCAGAGAGTATTTCTTGGGCTTTCTTCAGTATTTCTTCAGGATGACTCCTTAGCTCATCATACAATTCCTCCTGTAAGAAGAGTAAAGAGATCCAGATTTCCCATTCTGAAAGATCCAACACTTCACCTTCTGATGACAATAGCACTCTTGTTCTAATTCAGTTTGCATTCAGTAATGCAAATAGAAGCTTATATAAATGAGATTTTTTTTTTAATCAGTTTTTGAAAGTTTATTTGCTGTCCATTGTAATTTCAACATTTTTCTGTAATTTAAGATTGTTAATTTACAAAGTAACCGGAGCTTTCTTGAAACTTAACAATGGAAAGTTACTGAAGTATTGATAATGCTGGCATATACTCTTTGGGATTTGATTTCTGTTAGTATTTTATCAAGGGCAAACCCAAAAACTATCCAAGAAAACAGATTTAAGGATGTGGCTGTCCAAAAATTCAGATTAGGGAATTTAAATCTATTGATAATCCTCAGCCTCTGTGGGTTTGGCAGATGTCAACAGCAAGCTTGGCTAAACAATCCACAAAATAGGTGCTGCAAAGCTGTGTTTATTTTTGAATCCTGCTGTGCCCTTTGTGATAAGCTGTGTGCAGGGACTGAGCGTTTTGAAAGCAAAATGCTGAAATTCTGAGTGTCTGTGTGAGTTGTCTACGGGCAAGGATTTAGAGACCAGGATTAGTGTGAAAATGCAGGCTGCAGGGCCGGGTTGGCTCTGTGACGTTGCTGGAGCTTGAGCAATAGATTGAAGCCTGATGCTAATTGCTCCACAATTATGTTTATCCACATTCTTGAGTAGCTGCTATATGTAGTCAGTCTGCAGTCTAGTCTAGTCATTTGAGATGGGCAGGGATGATGGTTGGTGGTGGCACGGGGAATTTCAGGACCAGCTCGACTGTAGACTTCTTGGGGTAGGTTTAGGAGTGCTCCTGCATTATTCCATGTTTGTTTCTATATTTTGGGGCAGAAGTGTTTTCCACATCTCTGCAAAATGTGGAAGGGGTGGGGTTTATGAAAAAGAAAGAAGGCTGAGGAAGGCAGATGACTGGGGGCTTGGCAGGTTTCCACAGAGATGAGAAGAGAATCTGTTCAGTTTGGGCATTTAATTTTCTGTTGTGTACATTTACTATGTAGATGTGGGTGAGGATGTATAAAAATGAATGTCATGCAGAAAGTGTGAATATTTCATCCTGCCAAGCCTTTAGAGATAAAAATGTGTCTGTGCTATTTGGCTTAAATGCTTTATTCTGAGATTTCAGGTGTCACTTATGTAGCTGGTCCATATGACAAAGCTAATGATTTGGAGTGCAGTTTTATGAAAGTTGAGGCTGCCAAACAAGGCTTATTCTTGAAATTTGACAGGCCCTGAGAAGACAGTTTGAGAGTGTGAATGCTTTTTGCACAATCCCTTGGCAGAGCAGTTTGTTCCACATGTTTTAGCCTGATGAGAAACGGGGATGTGCTGGGCATAGACCTGCAAAAATAAAGGCTGCAGAAAGAAAGGGTTTGTTTCCACTTGGTCTTCAGACATCTGCTGAGGGCTGACCTGAGGTGATGTCAATACCTTGTTTCTGGGGCCAGTGTCTGACCAACTCCTTTTGCTCCATGTACACAAGAACAGTCAAAGACATGGCAGCATCCACATGCTGCATAAACTCCAATAGTAAATAAAAATACCACCAACAAAAAGATCCAAACAAGACGCCCAGCAGGAAAACAGGGTCTGTTCCTCACAGTCTGTGAAGCACTTTGGTAGTACTTTACATTTTATGGCAGCTAGCTTATTTCTTCTGTGTAAAAGTCCCTTGTGGTGATAGGAAGAAGCTTGGTAATGTTGCGTGCACTACCTAAACTGTCATCTGAACATTGACAAAATTCCAATATGTTTATTGAGGGAATCTGTTAGAAATATGAAGAATGAAATTTCATTATATTAACATGTTCATAGTTGTGGTAATTTTCTGTTTTAAGAAGAAGGTAACCAAGTAAGGAAGGGGTAAACATTGAAAATTACTTTCTGAGATGTTTAAGGCATCTTAAAAAATTGGGGAGATGTTTCCACTTTTACTATAAACCTATACAGCAGCTTGGTCCGGTTGCTAAATAGTTGCTTTGCCTTTTTTTATCCTGTTCATTATATGAAGGAAATCACAGCTGCAGAGCATGCTCTAAGCTCCAAGGGATTGCTGCTGGCTCAGAGACTTCCCTTCCCACACCCCGAGGATGATTTTAATGGAGAAGGTTCTAGTTATTTGCTAAGAAGACTTATTAAAGAGGAAAAAAGTGGCATATGGAGAAAATTGGCGCTTTTGGGTTTTTTTCATTCTTTTAGGCTCTGGAGACCCTCTCTTCATGTCTTGACTTTGGCTCTGAGCCATGGGTTATCGGTTATTTTCCTAGTTGTCTTAATATCCAGACCATAATTTCCAGCCTCCTTTTCTAGACACTCTATCTTACAACAGATTTACTCTTTGAAATTGTTTAGCCCTTTTCTGATGCCTATCCGCATATTATATACTGGCAAGGGGCAGTACTAAAATGTGTGTACCTGGCCCTCTAATCCATCTAATCGCACAGGGCAAAGCCCATGTAGTATGAAAGAGAGCTGTATTTTTGATCTCTAATTGATCAACTACCTCTGCTAGGAAGTGTTATGAAGGAGGGGGGCTTTACAGAGAAGGACCCTTGGATGGACCCCTAGGTGCTGTGGAGATTTCAAAATACAGTTAAGGTGATCATTTCCTTAAGTGCTAGAATGCTTAGAAGCAGAGCTAAATCCCAAGAAGTTAATCACCATTTAATTACACACGTTATAATTTAAGTATTTAGAGAGGATTATTTCACAAAACACAGGTTTATGAAGTAAATCCCATTGGCTGGCTGTTTTTAACAGAGGAAATGTTTGAAACGCTGGAGCAATAGACACAAATGCTCTGCTTCAGGTTGTGAAAATAATGTTTTGCCCTATAGCATCTGTTCTGTCTTAGTAGAGGAATGGGTATGATTAGGTAGTGGCTCTTGCCTACTTGTAATTTCTGTTGTTCCAGGACTGTAATTTATCAGGTTGAGTTTGTTGAAATGATTGTACCTGGGTTTCCCCATGGATCACACATACATTTTGCGCACTGGACTCACTATAGTTGCTTCCCCTTTTAACTCCAAATTTGGTTTAAACATGCATGTCCGGACACCACAGCTGAGAGCAAGATGGATTTCGGAGTGCCTGGTTCTCTACCAGTGCCAATAAGAACTGAAGCTGGTTTGCTACACAAGTATGGAAAATGGATAAGCCCTGAAGCTTCAGCATACATCTTCCTTGCTTCCTTTAGACATACTTAAACATAGTCTGATTACATGTATGTGGAATATTTATAGTTAAATGATATGCTTCCCTGGTTCTTTGCCTATAGAGATATTTACACAAAAGTGCAGACATTGTTCTGTTTCACATGAGATATATTTCAGTTACGTTTGATTCCTCAAATGTTTGTATATATAAACAGAAACACGGGATGAATATTGTTAACATATCTTCACTGACTTTGCGAAAACTAGAAAAAAAAGTTAGAACTGAGTACATGAGAAACATGTAGCTTGTTTTTTCTAAGATAAAAATGTGTCTTTTTTCATTTTGTTTAAATGCACTTTCTCCTTCTTGCTGGTTTTTCATTTTCTAGCATTTGTATTTCTTAGTTTCACCTCATAAACTCATATGCTTCTGTGGTCATACGTAAAAATCCCTATCCCCAGACACCACAGTTGGATAGAAATTAAATTTGCTGGTTGGTTTCACCATTTATTCCACCATTCATCTCAGTGAAGTAAGTATGTTGGTCTTCTATCATCATTCCTTTTGCCATCTGGCTTTTTCGCTACTACTCTCAGTAGCAGTCTAGGGGGCTGACAGAACTACTGGGGATCACCTGCCTATGTCAGGAGAAGGTCAGAGAATTCCAAGTCCTGGAGCTGCATGGATGCTGAAATAAGTTACTTTCTGGGGCTATATTTGTTAGAGCAAAACCATCAATCTCTGTATGCTTTCTCCCCTCCATATTGATCAAAAAGTTCATTTTAATAACATTGGTTCTGTTCATTCCACAGTCTCGTCACTTGAAGTGTTTAGATTTTGTTTTAAATTATGTTTTTCCTTTAAATGTTTCTCATATATTATTATTTTGTTGAATGTGTTCATATAAGCTACTTGAAAAGGTGTTGCCCAACACCATTTTGTTGGTGGTTGTAGACTGAGCAATATGTAGGTTTTTGAATAAGAACTGGAATCATGAAAGATTATGAAGGAAGAGGAAATATTAGGAAATACCTTGTATAGGTTTTATACTGATGATACACCTGAGTGTACATTTGGACAATACTACATGTTTGATTTGGGGAAGACAGTGGAGAAGACATAAGAAAATTGAATATTTAAACTAGGGTTTTATGAGGCAAGGGGGGAAGATAAGAATTTATTCCTACCTCCTACTAGTATGGAAAAGTACCCAGTTTTCAGTTTTAAGTAGGTATTATCTTAGCTGCCTCAGTGTCTCTGGAAATTGCTGGAATCTTGGTACTCATGGGTGAATTTGAATTCTCTGTGGGGAGAGAAGGATAGGAGGTAGCTGGTTTTCATATGAAAATATCCTGGATTAGAAATTTTGTGTTCTAAATCTAGTGAAAGAAATTACATTCATCATCAACATATGGAGACAATATTTTCAGTATTTTACTGGTATAACAGTTTTTAATGTCAGGAACATCTATACATGTTTTTTCAGATGATTCCACGATATGCATGACTAGAAACTTCCTGTGAAGAAATTAGGTAAAATATTAAGGAAAAAGAAATATTTTCCTTCGACTTTCAAGTACCTATTTGTAACTTATATAAGAGCAGTGGTTCAAGAGAAGAACTTTTCATCTTTCATGGTTGACTCTGAACAACCTGAGCAAGTACAGCATTGTGATCTGCTTCTGTATATGAGACTATATTTTTACCTGAAGCAGAACTTTTTAGAGCTCACAAACTTGCTATTTATGAAACGCCACCCTGTTGCCTGGTAGTTTGAAGGTTGATAAAGAATAAAGTTGTATGAGCAAGACACCATTATCTGTGAAGTGAAAAACATGGTGAAGTAGGCTTTGATTTTTGTCAGTGAATTTTTCTACTTGTCTAAATGTATTGTTGCACGTTATAAAAGGTTGAGGGGATTAGCTGAGGGTGTTTGGTTTCTTTGTGTCTATAAATTTGACATGACTTTAAGCTTATCTCAGGTGACATTATGTTTCCCAGCACTTCTAATTTAATTTGAGAGACTGAGTGGTGCTTTTCTTCCCCAAAGGTTACCTTTTGTATTCTGCAGTGATTTCAAAGGGATAGTTTGAAATGCTGCTATCAGAATGCATGGATTGAAGTGATGCTCTCAACATTAAAGTAGCAGAATTACAGCCTGGAAGAGAAGCTGACACTTTGAGAAATGCTGCTCTTAAATTTATTTATTTATTTTTTTCCCTAAAATTTCCTAAGAATATTTGAATTTATTAACTCTCCCTGAAATTGTGGGTCTTTCTATGTTGGTTAAAACCCTTTCTGTTTCTTAATGCAAATCGTCAGCATAAGGAGCAAGCACAGCCTCTGGTGGCTGGATCCTACCAGTTCATTTCTCCTGAATGGGTTTAGTGATGTGTTATCACTGATAATAACCATTCTTTATTGGCTTCTAAAAAACAATGTCAGAAGTCCTTTTGATCCCTTGTAGTTCTATCATAGTAATTTCAAGGAGCCTTCATTAAAAAACTGGGGGACAATTCATTTGCGAAAATAGGTCTATGCTTTGTGAAGCTTTCACATAATTAAAAATTACAGATATACATTAAGAGAGAATAAATTCACAGGCTCTGTTGCCTTACTCAGATTTGCCCTAAGATAAACTCTCTAATCATTTTTTTCATACAGTGTTTCTTAAAACCTGTAAAAGGAAATGCCTCTTTCTGAAGTGTATTTAATTTACCAAATGTCTTCTTGTGTGTTCAAAGTTAAGTGTGTTGAGGATTTCCAAACATTTTTCCTCAGTTTGGTTGCTGTAAGTTAACTGTTAGCCTTTTGCTCTGTATCATACATAAAGAACAAAATTGCTACTGCTCTTCAATGACTCTTTTCCTGGAACAGCAATTTTCAGTGGCTTGGCAATATCGAATAGAATTTCATAGATTAAAGTGGGTGTTTTCTGAAGAAGTCTATGGATTTTGGTTTGCTTTTCTTTGGCGAGCCATAAATATCACAGATAAATCGCAAATCAGGAAGGTATCTAGCAATTACTTTAATATAATGACCTTTTAGTTAACATAGTTTAGCTGGATTTGCAGTTCAGTTTCCATCCTCTTTTGAAGATGAATACTGTGTATAATATGTGAGTGAAAAGTCCTGTAGTGCTTGTAATCAAAATAACATGTTCTTTCGGAGAAACAATCTTTCTGTGTTGGGTGGCATGCACCTGGCAGGAGGATGCAGAGTGTGTTTTACCCTTCCTCTTTGTCAAGGTGATGTGTCAATTGGGGTCCTCTTTCTTCAAACTCAATATATCTAAAGTGATGGCCTTATCTGAATGTATCAAATAAACTTTTACTCATCCTTCCTTCAGTACTCTCTCTTTCCTTCCCCATTCTCCTCAACCTTTACTGATATTTGTCTGCCAGAGATCATATATATACATATATATATGGCTTTTCGAGACAAAACAAGACACATGGTGGTTTAGAGATGTGACAGTGCAAGAATGCTGTTCTGTGTCGCACTGTGATCTGCCTCAGTCCCTTGATTTATTTGATAATCTTTGGGTAGTACCGAAAGATACACTCATCTACAAGAAGTAATACATAACATTTTTGTAGTACTTTCAGTGATGTACAAACATGATTCTGATGAAAAGACGTGGTACACTAAATAAATGCTAATAGATATATTTTGTGTTGTTATGGAAGTATAAGTACTGACTGCAGTGTATGTAATTTCTTTTTGCAACAGAATGCAGTAAGTATGACTTGTTTGCAGTGCTGATTTTGCTGCATGCCAAATTTTAACTGTCTTCTTTAGAGCTATGCAAGTTTTGCGATCTTTGATTGATAACTGCAGTTGGTGTGAGGGGCGGTTTGATGTGGCTGAGAAAGTTTGGTGATCAGCTATGATTTTGCTTTACCTAAAACTCAAATGATAAAAGTAATCTGTTCTACCTCAATATTTTCTAATCTGCTTGCGTGTTCTCAATCTCAGTTAGCAACCATATCCTTAATTTAAACATTGAAATGATTGCAGTTGCCGTTAATCATAAAAATTCTACCACCATAAGTTGGTCTTCACAGGTAATGTATAGCAGACTTATTTAATAGTTTATAAAGGCTTAGTGGTCTATTCTGCAAATTTTCAAGCTTCCTGAATAATCAAAATGTTCTTCATGACTAGTAATTAGGAAAGAAAACAAAAAAAGGAGTGGCAGAGGAGAAAGAACCCCACAACTCCAAAGCCAAGAAGAGAAAACCAGCAGCTGATACCCAAATTTACTCTTGGTTGCAGTTATTTCTCTATATACATGTATGGAATTCTTATAATGCTAATGACTGACACAAGCACTGGGAAAGTTGAATGAAGCTGCTGTTCCCCATTTCTTTGAAAGGGGCATTTTAAACCAGTCTGCAGAATGGGCACCTGGCCTCCAAACTGCACTTGTTTAAGATAATGAAGTGGTAAACCACAGCTTTTACACTGCAATCTTGGCCCTGGTGATGTCAGCAGTAAAATATCAGTTGACTTGAGTGAGCAAGGACTTTACCAGTGGTATTTGGTTTCTGCAAAGACTCACACCATGCTTGTTCCCTAACCCCGTTTAATCAGAATTAGCCTTTTAGAGGATTTTTAGTTGATAAAGTTCTTTTAATTTCCCTCATTTCAGGGGGAAATTACATGAGCAGTTTGTTGGCAAGAAGGAGGTGTGTTGACCTCTGGAGCCAATAATCTCTTAACCCAGGCACAGCTGCAACCAGAATAGCAGCTTGGGCTGCGGATCTATAGTGAAATATTGGCAACTAAGTAGAAAAGAGCTAATGCTACTGTCATAGTTTTATTCATCAGAACCCACAGGAGATGACATTTTACATATGGGGACAGATTACTGCAGGCAAAACTTCTGTTGTTTGTTCCCTGACACCACAGGCGCTTTTATGACTCTTCCCCAAAATATCAATACAGAGGCATCATGAATATAGCCTACAGAGTTTTTGTCCCTCCCAATGGAGAAGGCCTCAGGGAAGGATTTGGTCTAAAATTTCCAAACTAATCTCAATAAAATATTGCTCCAACCATCATAATCACAAAGCTGGAAGGATTAGTTAATAAAGCAGCTTGTTGACTTGCAGTAACTTACTCCAGCTGAGTTCCAGGGTGTTTACGCAACAGCAAACGCAAACATGTTTTGTCTGACAGGACAACAGCTTTGAGCAATTCATTATCAACTACTGTAATGAGAAGTTGCAGCAGATCTTCATTGAACTTACCCTAAAAGAAGAGCAGGAGGAATACATACGAGAGGTAATACTTGAATGGATCTTTCCTTATTCCCTCCTCATCCTGTTGTTCCTGTGAAGATGCACAGGCATGTGTGCTAGAGCCTTTTCTTAGGGAACAGTCATTTTTTGGCATGGAGCATGTTTATGTCGGACTGTGTGGTAGTTACATTAAGCAAAAAAAAGAGTTGTGTTTGGTTTTGTTTCACGTTATGAGTTCTCCAGGTAAAAACCAGACCCAACTCTCATTCATTGGCAACAACTGGCAGTTCTGAGCAAGGGCTCATTTATTAGAAGACTAATACCACTTTCTGTATTAGTGCCACTACCCTACTGCCTGTGTTTTAGATTGCGCAGTAGTGTCTGGGGTACACCCCAGCAGTGGCCACAGCTAATCCTGTTTCAGAAGGGGCGTGGGTGGGTAAAACAATAGCACACACTATGAAAGAAACTACAAATAGATTTTTGGTTCTAGTTTTTCTTCAGTTAAGTTTTGAAGGGAGCTGTGTCAGCTTTCTGGGTAAGTTTATGATGTGCTTTGGAGCCCAGGCTGGTGTTTGATGTTATTCTGTGAGTAAACATTGAAGTTTTAATAGGTTTTAGCAGTACTCCCCATTATCTACAGAGCTCAGACAAAATACCAGCTCAGCTGTGCAAACTGGCATGCACTGTCCCTACTCAAGCTGGATGACACCATTTTGCTGTATAAACCTTTTTAAAACATAAACAATGTTCCTGCCTCATAATCTTGGGGATGATGATGAGGAAGTTTGGGAATGTCTGTCTTCTTGTTTGCATTCAGTGGTGAAACTTGAAACGTCATTACGGCCATTTGGTTCTTGAATCATATGTAAAATGCCCTGAAAGACTAAACTGTAAGAAGTACTGCAGAATGCAGATTAAGAATGGAATTAATATTTGGTTTTCCAGTCCTTTGCCCCACCAGTGTTACCTCCTGATAAGTTTTATTGCTGATATTTGAAAAAAATTAAGAATATCTGGACAACAGCCAGATTCTGGATTTTTCAGATGGTCTCATCTAAATTTAGCTCTCTCTCTTACTCACATTAATTAAAAAGAAAAAAAAGAAAGAAACCAAACCACTAAGAGCTTAGAAATTTTGTTCTCGGATGCTTGCACAGGAATGGGTTTACTTCCTTATTCCCTTATATCCAGTGGGATCATGGGCAGAGCAGTACTGGGCAGGCAGACACGGGAGGAGCCTGGCGGGGTGCCATGAGAGTGCATGGGAAGCTGACACGGGTGGGGGAAAGGAATGGAGAGAGGGCTTGGCAGGCACTCAAGGACAGTCATTTTGCACAGATAGTGTTAGTAGTCGATGATTGCATTTCTTTCTTAACAAATAAAATGTTGGTAAGCATACAGAATTAAATTTGGAAATAGTATCTTAGTTAACTGGAATATAATGTAATTGTCTAGAGGAGAAGCTGCCTCGGTTGTTTTCCTGTTCATACATTTTCTTTTTTTTTTTCTTACAGGGTATTGAATGGACTCATATTGAGTATTTCAACAATGCTATAATTTGTGACCTAATAGAAAATGTAAGTTATATTCAGGAATCTCCCTAAATAATTTTTCAGTGCGTAGAATGAATTTAGCTGTAAAATCTGTATGCATCTTCACGTACTTTGATTTTGTAAGCCAAGCCACTCATTGTATTAGTCATCTTATTTTATATGGTAAAAGTTTATTTTACTAATTTTTTTTTTTTTTACAAGGCCATATATTACTTTGTTAGAAATGTTCAGCAGCACCTACACAAAAAAAGAAACCAAACCCAAACAATTCTTAAATGTTTACATTTAGTTCTGTTTTCAATAGCAGATATCACGTGCTGCATTATAAATAACATTTCTTTTTATATAGAAACTAGAAAACTCAATGACTTGTTACTGAGTACTTTAGGTTACTTGTATCTAATAAGAGGACTTCTTATGGCCTTAGCAAAGCAAGAAAGATAAAATTCCTTGACAATTGGAAAAGAACAGGTTTTTAACCATTAACATGAAATGTAGGATGGTTTTACCCATAAACAGGCTACTTCCAGTTAAATTGGAGTCTGAGTAAGTTATGCGCAATTCCAAGATGAAGTTCAAGACTGCTTCTGATCTGAGAAGCAGACTTTCAAAACTGCAGATATTAAAAACCTGTTGGAAATGGGGATGAGGAAAAGAGCAAAACTTTGAGATGGCTTAAAGAACATTTTACTGGGTAGCAGAAGTCAAGCAGGAGAGAGTGATATCCTTTTTATGTGTTGTTGGAAACAAACACTAAAGCTCTTGTTTTGAAACTTCAGAACCAAACTGGAATCCTGGCCATGCTAGATGAAGAATGCCTGAGACCAGGAACTGTTACTGATGACACCTTCTTAGAAAAGCTGAACCAAGTCTGTGCCACTCACCAGCATTTTGAGAGTAGGATGAGCAAGTGCTCCCGGTTCCTCAATGACACCTCCTTGCCTCACAGCTGCTTCAGGATCCAACATTACGCTGGAAAGGTACCTGGTGAAGCAGGGAGTATGGGGTGTGTGAAGGGTGCTGCACACCTGGCTTTGGTAGAATGGGGAGGCTCTTTCTCCATTAAATGATGTTACAGTAATGGAGAAGAACTGCTTGAGTCAATAGTTGATCAAAAAATCTAGATCTCCGTAAATCTTTTCGGTCTTAAGCCTAAATTTCATGATTTGGGCTGGAAGGTTTTCAGAGATGATAGAATCATAGAATGGTTTGGGTTGGAATGGGCCTTAAAGCTCACCCAGTTCCAACCCCCTGCCGTGGGCAAGGACACCTTCCACTAGAGCAGGTTGCTCCAACCCC
The DNA here is from genome assembly GCF_028554395.1 of Pezoporus wallicus. NCBI lineage: Eukaryota > Metazoa > Chordata > Aves > Psittaciformes > Psittacidae > Pezoporus > Pezoporus wallicus. The sequence goes on from NW_026640647.1 coordinate 1,353,256, forward strand.
GTCCAACCTGGCCTTGAACACTGCCAGGGATGGGGCAGCCACAGCTTCTGTGGGCACCCTGTGCCAGCGCCTCAGCACCCTCACAGGGAAGAGCTTCTTTCTTCATAATGTCTAATCTCATTCTCCCCTCTGTCAATTTAAAGCCATTGTCCTGTTACTACATGCCCTTGTAAAAAGTCTTGCTGCTCTAGCTGAAATCAATGGCAGTTCTCCATCAAAGGAGAAAGATGTCCCACATATTTGGTGGTGAACTGCTAAGTTTCCGGAAATAAAACATTTAGAATGACAAGAATTCACACATTTGAAGGAAAGATACTTTGGAAAACATGGCCTTTGTTGCTGAACTAGCTGAAGTCCTTAGTCATGTTGATGAGAAGGTGGAGGGTTTGTACATTTGAAGAAACTGAGTTTATTTGGACAATCTGCATGTTTAAACAGATGGAAGAGAAAGCTGTATAGAGGGCTTGCAAATATATTTGCTTTTTACAACGTAAGCAGCATGAATAAATACAAGTCTGTCAGTTTTTGCTGTGTAATTCAGTATGACTTTTTATTAATTAAAATAATTTGTGAAAAGATATTTTATTAAAACAAAGTGAAGCATAGGGGTTGAAACTACACTTCTTGTTTGAATCTCCTGAACTGTTAATTTCACACATTGAAGAACATTTGGAAAGTGTTTTATTTTTCCAGCACTGTTTAATACTTCCCTAATTTTTAATGATTTCTCAGTCTTACCATTTTGAATAGCTCAGTAATTTTCTCATTCAGAATAGTCTTGGAAATACCATCTTTTCAGCCTTTGAAGTGGCCATTTGTTAAATTTACGTTATGTGTTTTCCAAGAAGATTTTATAATTGCATGTAGCTTATCAGGGATTAATACTTAGATATTTCTTTGGTTGTCAAAATTAAAAGCAAATTGAAAATGCCCCAGTACTTTTAGAAGGACTTCAAACAGACTGTGTTTGAGCAGGCACTGGGGGTCTTCAATTGTTAGTGGCATTTACTTACCCAGCAGAGCAGTCAGTGAATTCCTCCTATTTTGGGAGGAATATTGTTTTTCCATCCTCAGCTGAGAATGTTTTGATCTAGTCACCGGACAACAAAAGATTGACTCTGCTTCTATGAAATACAAGCAAGTTCATATGAGCAGTTCTTGCAGCAGTGGCATTTACCACACGTCAGAAACAGAAACGTGTACTCAAAAATGCTGCCTGAGTTCCCAGTCACTTGCTGTTGTGTAAAATATGGCTATGTCTGTACCAGTTTTATTCAGTATTCTGTGTACATAGTTCATATCTACATAGAACTGAAAAATCATGAAGCTGAAGAATCTGAATTATTAATTGTCACAATTAATCAAACTAAATTCCCGACCCTCAAAAATTAAAAAGAACAGTAGCAATCTGGGATCTGCATGAAGTTCCCCTAGATGCCTCCTGGGTCTCCAGCTGCAGGTCAGAGCTTTGCATTTATGCTTGTTGTTGTTGGACTGTTTTCCTGGTAAAAGTCCTTTAAAAGAACAGTCCCCTGAGGACTGCAGATAGCTGCTTGCTGCTGTGATATCAAGAGGTGATATTTCATATCTTGTTTTAGTTAGGCAAATAATGTAAGCATTAGTACTTTGAAGGGAAAGGGTATTTTTGCTGCTATGATTCAAAAGAAAGAAAGAAAATCTTTTTTCAGCCAGAAAAAGATTGTTTTGGACTATTGGCAAGTGGTGGTCTATCACGGTTGTCATGGGAGAAGGTTTTTCCCATTTCAGAAACCAGAATTGATCAGCACAAGGGCCTGTTAGCAGTGTGAGGAAATGCATCTTTCTCAGATAGCATGTTCACAGCAATTTTATCCAACTAAAAGTCTTCCAAATGTCAAATTTAAAATGAAAGCTGAAATGTCTTTTGTGTTGGATAGTGAGAAAGAAGGAGAAATTGATTTCTTGGGTCAGTTTTGAAGTGGCCTATGTGATAGTACAGAACATGCTCTGATGAGAATCTTCTGTATTTATCAGGTTATGTACCAGGTGGAAGGATTTGTTGACAAAAATAATGATCTCCTGTACCGTGACCTCTCCCAGGCCATGTGGAAGGCCAGTCACTCTCTTATCAAAGCGCTGTTCCCAGAAGGGAACCCTGCTAAGATCAATCTAAAGAGACCACCAACAGCAGGTTCACAGTTCAAGGCTTCAGTGGCTACCCTGATGAAGAACCTTCAGACAAAAAATCCAAACTACATCAGGTAAATTACCCTGTGGCAAAGCTCTGGTGAACTTATGTTAGGCAAAGTTAACAAATAATATCTTGCTATCCAAGGATAAACTATTGAAATACATAGTTTAAACTTGTATAATAGTTGTTGACATGCACAGTGCTACAAACAATTGTTTGCTTCCCTTTCCAGATGCATCAAACCCAATGACAAAAAGGCTGCACACATCTTCAATGATGCTCTGGTGTGCCACCAGATCCGCTACCTTGGTCTTCTGGAGAATGTCCGGGTCAGAAGGGCAGGTTATGCATTCAGGCAGGCGTATGAGCCTTGCCTGGAGAGGTACAAAATGCTGTGTAAGCAGACATGGCCCCACTGGAGAGGGCCAGCCAGGTAGGAAAACATCCGTATTCTTGCCTGTCCACTTCCAGTGACTGGAATTACCATCTTCCATGTGTTCTGATTATTTTTGTTTTCCTTTGAATTTAATGAACTTTCAAGTATTTTTAAAGTAAATTTAAAAGTAGGCCAGTGTGGCTCAGGTGTTTTACTTGTATGTTGTTCTTTAGCATCTTGTTCCAGATTTTGGATGAGTTCACTCACTGGGAACTTTCATTAACTTTTCATTAGGCTAAAAATTAACAGTTCTTTGGCAAAGGTGATGATTTTAGTGATTTTGGAACTAGATGATCTTAAGGTCCTTTCCAACCCTAACGATTCTATGAACTGATCTACTGATGGAAAGGGTTTTGCATATGAAAAAGGAGACCATGTTGGCTTTAGAATATATTTCAGCCTTTACTCATTTGGGCCTGAAAGAGAGTAGGGGGCTACGGAGGAAAGGGAGAAGAGAGGCTGGAGTGGAATCAGAATCACTAGAGGGTCTGGGATGATCAGAAGGACACTTTAATAACCAAAGTGTAGGAATACCCATTTCTTTGAAAGCAGGCACTCAATCTTCCTCTGTCCTTTCAAGAATGATATTACATAATGATTGGTGAACAACTATGAGATAATATCTTTTGCAAATAAATTGTATCAAATCTATAATTTTAAATTGCATGATATTCACATGTTTTTCAGATAATGTCCTATTTAGGCAAATGGGCTTCTCAATTCTTTTTACACTTGGCCACCAATAGCATGTTTTAAATTTCTTTCATAATAGTTTCATACCTTTAGCTACAATTTAAAACTTTACGTTATCAAGATAATGGTGGAGGTGCAGTATTGATAACAATGACATTGTTAATCATCACTAGGATCAGTGCAATTCATAGAATCGTGGAATCGTTTGGGTTGAAAGGGACCTTAAAGCTCACCCAGTTCCAATCCCCTGCCATGGGCAGGGATGCCTTCCACTAGAGCAGGTTGCTCCAAGCCCATCCAGCCTGGCCTTGAGCACTGCCAGGGATTGGGCAGCCACAGCTTCTCTGGGCAATCTGTTCTGTTTTCTATTTTTGTTGACACTTAGAAAATGCAGTTGGTAGAGTGTGGAACATGAGCATTTGTCAAATTTGTCAGTCTTTATTTCACATTTTGATGTTAATGTGAGATCCCTCCCTTTTTCCTTCTTTTTTTTTAATAAAATTATTGCAGATACAAGAGGAAAAAATAGGCCATTGCTGATGCTGTTAACAAAATTGCCTTTTTCTCCATCAAATTATTTTGAATCTTTACAGTGATTATCCTTGCCTTTAGCCAAGTAACCAGTGAGTAAATGAGTTAGGTCTTCAATCTTCTTATGTCAAGCACAATTTGAGAATTTAAAATACGCTTTCATATACTTTCCATAAATTATTCTTTGAGTGTGTAAACTAAGAAGTTTTAGAGCTGGAAGTCATGTTTGTTAAGCTCATTTGCTTCTTATTAGGGCTGGAGTAGAAGTCCTGTTTAATGAATTGGAAATCCCTGAAGAAGAATTTTCCTTTGGTAGATCAAAGATATTCATCCGCAACCCAAGAACAGTAAGTGAAAAATGTCTTCTGCAAAGTCAAGCCATCTTTCATAAGGGTAGCCTGTTACAAACAGCATAATTCACTAGTTGGTTACTACAGATTTTTCTAGACACAGCACTTTGATACAGTGCTGTGAAATTCAGCACTAAAAAAAAGGCACTTTTTAATGTTAGGCCCATTAAAATTGAAGCGAGTCAAGACTCTACAATAGTTGTCAGCCTAAATTTAATGTTACTTTTGTGTGCCAACTTGTGACAGTGTATCTGACACAAACTTTGTTGGTGTATCTGCCTATAGCTCTGGAGGTGAATAAACCAAAAGATGTCTGAGGGGGGACTTGAATAAAGGAGAGATTTCTCTTACAATAATTGTGCTTATGGGTTTTTTTCTGGTTTCTTCTCCCCTGCTGTTTTTCTCCCAATGTCAACCAAAACCCTAAAAAAAACCCAAACTCAGCTCTTCAAGCTAGAAGATCTGAGAAAGCAGCGGTTGGAGGATTTGGCTACTCTAATTGAGAAGATTTATAGAGGTTGGAAGTGCCGTACACGCTTCTTGTTAATGAAGAAAAGCCAGATTGTGATTGCTTCCTGGTACAGGAGATACGCAGTAAGATACTATCCTTACTAAATGGGGGTTCTTTTCATTGTTTAATACATTTTTTCATATAACTTTGATAGTATATTTCATATGATATGTATAGGAAACTGTTGGAAGAATTCAATTTTATGTTAATATTTAAGTACCAGTAATGTGAATAAAGACGATTTAGTTGCTGTAGGCCACTAAATGTTTACATTGCGCTTAAGTAAGTAAAAAGCTCACCAGAGCTTCTTTAGATTTGGGAGAGCAGGATTTTGTGGCCCATCTGGGAAGAGCCTTTCTCATTCAGGTAAAATGGTGGCACTTATGGTGCTTTCATAAAGTATGGTTAATGAGTAAAATATATTCAGTAATATACATCTGCAATTGTGTGGAATTCAGTCATTCTTCAGGCTTTTTGTATTTTTGCCTTATTTGGAATCCTTGCATTTGAGGCTCAAGAATGCTGCTTGGGAGGATCTCAGGGGCTTATTTTAATAATAGCTCATAAGCCTCGTAGTTCAGTGTTGTTATTGATTTAGTTCTAAACTAGTTTCAGATCTGTTTGCACAGAATCCCTTGTACAGAACACTGGGTATTCTGTGTCATGAAGTGAACAGTATTGTTATGACCCTTTAATGTCTTTGTCAGTAAATGAGATTAATATGATAAAAAAAGTTTTACTGTTTTTAAGTTTTAAAACAATTCTTAAACATCTCAGCTGCATTTTATTACTGTGTGCATATCAGAAAGCTTGTTAAAATATATGATATGGAAAGAAAGCATTTTAAACTGCAAGTTGCAGAATTGACAATCGCTGTTTTTCATTTGACAAGCACTTCTGTTTGTCACCTTGAAAGCCATTAGTGTTTGCTTCAGTTATCTTGGATAATTAGAGAGAAGTATAGATCATTTGGAAAAAGTATGAATAAATGTTGGGGTTTTTTGAACTTCTGTGGCAGAATGCACTATTTCTGCAAACAGCATTATTACAGAATTGCATTGTGCCCATATGGCTTCATTATGATCTCATACAATCTTATGAACTAAAAGTGGAGTTCCACAGCTAGATTGGTACAAATTTTAATATAAAGAAATGGACAAAGCCCCGTGTGACCAAGTTCACATTGCTGTTGATTTCTTAACTGTAGACTTTTATTGGTTCACTGGTGGAGCATGGCAGCAGTTGTCTTTGAATACAGGAAGCAGTCATAGCGAGACCCTCAATTACTTAGAGGTGACAATAGTGATATTTCTTCAGCCTCTTCAGACAGATGTAGGGCACCATTCTCCTAACCCAACATGATTGCTAGGCACTGTGATTCATAAGGAATCCCTTGCATGAACAAAGCTTTTTGACAACTCCTTGTGCTGGAGGCTTCACTAAAGGATCTGCAGACACTTGCCTGTCTGTTCCATTGCAAGGAATGACATGTCAGTCATGGCATGAATGTGGCTTAGAGGGGATTCTCTCTAGCTTGCTCGCAGGGCTGTTCACTGTAATTGAGTGAGCTGAGTGTCACACTAAAAGCCTTGTTGCAAAGTCTGTCAATTGTTGTTCACTTAGTGTTATACTAATCACTGGACTACTAGAAAACTGAGCTTTTTAGAAAGAAAATGTTCAGTTGTCCAGGAAATTTATTGTTCAAACTGGCATACTTGGATAATATTCCATCATGTCATTCAGGAATCCATGGGTTTTCTTTTTTCTGGTTCCTAAGTTATTGTCAGCATTTGGTATTATAAACAGACTGTGGGTGATAGGAACAGCACAGGTCTATGAAAAGATGGTAAAAGCTTAGCCAACAAACCTGAGCATTTATCTGTATGCAACTCTGTTGGTGAGGAAGGCAAATAAAGCTGTTACTGTTAGTATTTAATCCATGTCACTTTTGTGCTGCTGACACGAATTTAGTGTTTCTGTAAATAGAGAGTGGCATTGTCAATGCAGCATTGTTGATGTGCTTTGTTTCCCCTCGAGTTGAACACAGAATCTACGCTCTGATCTGCTTGGTCAAAAACTGTTGACTTTTTGCATGTAGTGCTTGTGTCCTTAATTGTACTAGCAAGTGTTAGTAAGGGAAGTCTTATTATGCGGTATTTTAAAATTGCAATATTCTGTTCTAAGCATCACATATTTATTTCCAATACAGCAACAAAAAAAGTATCAGAAGATAAAGAGTTCGGCTATTATAGTACAGTCCTACATCAGAGGATGGAAGGTGAGTTCCCTGTTGCTGTGGCTAAGTCTGCATAGTGAGTCAGAAAACAGCAGGTCAGAAAATCCATTCCAAATGCACTGCGCCTTCCAACTTCAATGCCTTTTGTCTGTTGAGCTGTGGCTGTGCCATAGCTGTTGTTCAATACTCGTGTTTGCCACAGAAGTGGTGAATTTGGGACATCTGCATGCAGCCTGGGCTGTAAATCCCTTCAAACAGTGCAAGGGGAAGGCTGGAATCACACTGAACTACTCTTGTTATCCTTGGGGGATCCTCTGACAGATGATTTGGAGAGAGATACACTCTTTACATGGGCTGGAGTGTGAATGAGTGAATCTGGTGTTCAGAGCAGACCTAGGTACATGCTAGGCACCGCAGCAGCTCCAGAGTGGAATGGTCAGGGACTCTGCCACTGGGCTTACAAAAACTATAACATTGGACTGATTGGACTGGTAGAAATAAGTTGTGGTTGGAGTTTATTTTACAATTAACAGGATTCTCAGAGAATGAACAAAATAAAAGAAGGCTTAAAATAAAGAGCTTGTGTCACCTGTGCAGTGTGTTACTTGGGTTAATCTTCAATTCTCTGTGTGCTACATGGAGGGGTGAAAGTACTGTACTCAACTTGTGTTGGGCAAGTACTTTATTGCTGTTTTCTTGTCCTCTGCCTCAATTTGCTACAACTTTGCTTCTTTGAGAGGTTTGTATTTCGTGAAGGTATAATCCCTCAGCCATAGCAGGGACTTAAGGAGTAATGCTGTAATAAGAGGTAAAAACGAGGTTAACAGCTCACATGAAAGCAGCCACAGTGCTTAAAGCAACTACTGCTGTTCAGCTTCAGAAAAAAATGTCCCTGGGCTCCTCTGTTTCCTTATTAACCTTTCTCTACCCCACTAAATCTGGCTTTCTCCTCTAGGGAAGAGAAAACTGCCTTTAATTCTGGAGTCGGTTCCCTTCCTGTCAGGGAAGGAAGGGGCTACAGTTACTAGCTATAGGTGTAAACAGCCCTTTCCTGCCCAGAAGGTTTTAAAGTTTGCCAGCAATAAGCTGGTGAAATTTGATTTTACTATTTTTCTTGATTTTTACTTTGTCTTCATTATTTTGTTTAAATGAGTTAAAAATATCCTTTCAGTCCAACTATTGACCTACTGTCTTTTCCCATGAGTGTTACTTGAAGAAAACTGGGTAAAAGCATCATCTCGAGTTATGATTTTCGTTTACTATTGGAGAACATGCTCTTCTGTGGTAGCACTGCCATGGATGAAAGCCTGGTATGGCAGCAGCCTTTAGTGTGACCTAAAGACAGGCAATTTACTTGTGATTTATTCTTATTGCAGTCTAAATGGATAAGACGTATACTGTGTGGAGGAAAAGTGTTGCCATTGTACAGACAGGCATACAGATATCTCAGATGATGCGGCAGATCTGGGCGAAATCTAAACATTGAGCTAAGGTCCCCTGAACTACCACTCCCAAACTCTCCCTTGTGAACAGAATCCTCTCTGGAGCAGTGAATGTTAGGCTGCGTATCATTTATGACTCTATTTGCTTGGGGATTTGGAGGTGGTGTGTTTTGGCTTTGCCTAATTTCCAGGTTGTAGTGCCTTGGTTTAAAATCATTATTTTTTTGAATAAAATAACTTTTTCAATTGTTTACAGGCTCGGAAACTTCTCCGGGAACTTAAGCATCAGAAGCGTTGTAATGAGGCTGCCACAATAATTGCTGCTTATTGGCATGGTACCCAGGTAAGAAAATGGTAACAAATGGTGCATTTAATTGTCTCTAGGTAGATAGAATGAAGAAGGCTCTTCAGGATAAAGTTATCTGGGAATATTTTCAGTGGCTTAAACTGCTGATTTTTTACTTCTGCTTCTCTTTGCTCCTAACATGTTCTAGCTGGTGCAGTCTGGGAAGCTGGGACATGCTTTAGTATTTGCTGGTTTTAATGACTGGTTTCTTTCTCTCTTTCTTGCACCATTGGGAACTTGCAGTAACCTTTTCTTTCCTAAGCTTTTCTATATCCCATTTTCAAATGCATCACAGGCGCGAAGGGAACTGAGACGACTGAAGGAGGAGGCTAGAAATAAACATGCTATTGCTGTTATTTGGGCTTACTGGCTTGGATATAAGGTATTTCATGCACATATCACATGCCCCTCTCCATTACCCAACAATAGAAACATTTAATCAGTAGTAGATGGTGAGAATTAATGACTAATACAGTTGATTTGAATAGAGCATGATCATTGATTCCTCTCATTTCCATCCATGCCACACTTAATAAATCTGACAACATTCTGTATGTCAGTTTTTTGTAGAGTAGGAAATTCTTTGCATGGCAACCAGGTAGTGATTTGCACTAACAAGCAATAAAACTAGATTAAAAATTACTAGATTAGATTATCCTCAAATTAGGAAATGCATTTAACTACATGTAAATATGCAAAGCATGGTTTGGGGGAGGGGGGAGAAGGTTGTGTTTTTTGATGTGTTCCCCCTGCCCTTAACAAGTGCTTTCAGTGACACTGTACCAGTGGTCCGATGGAGATTTTCACCAGGTTGTATATTCTGCACCCTGGGCAGGCTTCATTTACAAGTTCAAACCAATACTCTTAAATTCTACTAAATTGTAGTTTTAATTGGTTTAATTGATTCTCTGGTTGTGATTTGAACCAGTGAGAAAATTTCTCTCAGTACAAGTGAAGCATGGTTTTACGACCTGATCTTTTAGCAGAAAATTATGTTAGTTTGCAATTCTAAACTTACAGTCCTAGAAAAATCCCAGGAATTCCAGCATCAGCTGTTTGTTTTCAGAAGCAAAGTCCCACTGAAAGATTCTTGCTAATCCCCAGCCTGCAGTTGTGGGTTATGTGAACATTTGAAATGCTGTTCACTAGTGGTCAAAAATTTAATGGTTTCAATTAATAAATTCATAATTTAGTTGAAAACTATGATCAGGAAACACATGAAGCTTAAAACATTTTCCAGATATTATTTAGGGGAGGTGTGTGTGAGGGGGGATGTTGTCAGGACAGCTTGCCAGCTAGGTGGAGAAATGGGCTCAAGTTACATCTGGAGTATAATGCTGAGTTTGACCTTTGCAATTTTGATATAAATCTAATAAATTTCTAATGAAATGGCAGCCCTGGGAATCCAAACAAATGTACAGAATTTCCCTCATACCAGAGAGACTTTGAAACTCTTCAGTTCTAGCTTGTAATTAGGTGCTATGTAATTGTACAGACATGCTGTTTCCACTGTGTTTGTTTAAATGCAGTATATTGATAATTTATGTTACTTTTAACCAGAGGTCGTTTCACCAAAAAGCATTTTCTCAGTGCTGCAGAACTGATACTTACTTTCACAGGTTTAAGGTTTTCTTTAGAATCAAAAAGGGCACATCCAGGAAGTGGATGCAATAGTGTTAACTGTGTGGAAGCTTCTCATTTAATAGATCTGGATAATTTTAAACATATTTTAGTAGCTATTTTTGTCAATTGGCTCACATTAAAAATCGCTTCCTTATTCCTTAAATATTCCTTAAATAATTACACTGAATTAAGATTAGAAAAATAATTACTGTGTCTGATAAGAGATAAAACTTGCTCTTGGTGTGATGTTTTCTCTTTTCCCAGGGGAATATTTAAAACAAGTTTCTAAAAGTTTTCATCAGAGATTGCTTGATTTACCAAAAAATTAATAAATAAACAAACAAATACAACCAACCAAGCAAACAAGCAAAAAAGCTGTGAACCTCAAGTCCTCAGTTTTCTTCCTTTTCACAGACAGGCAAACACTTAGCTTGGCAGAGTCCTTGTTTTTACAGTACTGTATAGTAGGAGCTTTTGTTCCAAGCAGATGGGTGAAAATATGTTCTTTGATATGGTATTCTTTGGCCTACACCTGATGCCAATTAACCTTCCTAGCTACATCAGAGAAAGGTAACTGGCACAGGCTGGAACTGCTGTTGCACAAGTCTGGCTGACAACACAGAACTTGACAAGTGCAAATACATGGATAGAACTGCTCTGACTGATCCTCTAATACTGGAACTCTTTGTTTTAATTGACTTTTATCATCAGATAACTGAATAACAAATATACCGGTGTTTCCTAAAATGTGAGATTCTGTTAAGTTGTCCACACATGCCTTTGTGTTTAGAATACTTTGCAAACTGCTTTCCTAAAATGGGAATGATTGATAAAATGTAGGTAGGTGCCTATCTCTTTGTACATGCAGAAGGCACTAGGTTCGGGGAAGTTTACCCTTTCATTCCATAAAGACAGACATAATTTACCAGGCTGGAGACACTTTTCTTTTACATAAAGATCAAAATAAAAAGTAACCTCCAGAATAAAAGCCTTCAATAGAGCACTGGTAATTCATCATTACATAGATAGTTTCAGAGTTGATTCTTTTCTGCCCAAGCACTTGCCAATGGAAGTTACCAGATAGGGAGGTTAGTAAACACTGATTCTTGTACACATCATTTTGATCATGCAACTGCAGGCAAAGGTCTCCATTAGAATCAAGTTATAGCTACTTGCCACTGACCTCCCGTGTGGCTTCACACCAATTCACACTGACACATTGGGTTTTAAAGGTTAAACGCTATTCTTCATCTTTCCGTATCTTGAATGTAAGTTGGCTGTTCTGTTTGGGAGAAGCCTTTTCCTAGTGGTTGTGCTATCTGCATCGGGCTGTCTCTTTTGTTCACTATCTAAACCTTTTAGGCTCGAAGGGAATTGAAACGCTTGAAGGAGGAGGCTAGGCGTAAGCATGCTGTTGCAGTCATTTGGGCTTACTGGCTTGGACTGAAGGTACTTTCTCAAACACTCCCATCTGTCAACTTGAACTCAATAAGTGTGGCACCTTACTAACACTTAATAAACAAGCAGTTATCTGGGCTCACTCATAGAGATGGTTTTTACACAGAATGGCATTGTTTAATTTTGTCATGGACTGTACCAAAAATACATAAGCTGAAAATGCCTCATTTACAGCAGTATCTGGGCATCTGGTTTTTAGAATCAGGAATTTAATTTAGAATCAGGAATTTCAGCTTTCAAGTGAAAGACAAATGGCAGATTAAAGGGACTCTGTCACGGTTGTTGACTTATAAACCTGACCTACATTGGCAAATATCCTATAAGGAAAGATTACAAGGATGTATTTTCTTATTGTGACCTCTGCTTGTTTGAATGGGAAGTAAGGTGGAGCTGTCTGACTCTCACTGCTGCTCATGTTAGACCCCTGACCCCAGTGTCAAGGGCATGGTGTAAAGCAATTGATACTGTCCTGTTGCTTCCATCATCGTTTTTAGGGCATGGCATTGCATGCAGTTACCTATGGCTTGTGGCAGCCATGAATTCCTAGAAAAACTGAGATGTACGAGGGTCTTTTGTTTTTTATCCCTTGCTTTCAAAGGCTGGTTGGCAAAAGAAAACACATTTGTAATCTGGAAAAGTGTAGTTCTGGTCTGTAAATAGACTATGAAAATGGCATCTTGAGATGTTTCAGGTCTGCTCCCAGATAATTTACATCATACAGTTTTCAAACATAGTTTGACAGATGCAGTCTTGAAGAACTGTGGAAATCTGAATCAGTTTTGCTTGGCCGGGTGTCACTTTTGCTAATTAGGGATATTGTAGACTTCAGGAATATAAAAGGGAATAATTAATTCGATAATGCAAAGTCCAGCTCTCATATTCTCATACTTACTCTAACAATGCTGGAGTGGGAAAAATAATTACAAAACAATTATATATATGTATATTATGTATATAAAAACATCCATTACAATACATACATGGAAGCCAGAGCTGGAAATACAAAGGAGCCGTTTTAAGAAGTCACTCTGCAGATCAGAATCACACTGTGGGTACTTCTGCCAAAGTGGGTCTGGTTTTATGACTTTAAAACAAGAATATGTCCCTGCTGAGAACTCAGAGGCTGTTTCATATCAAACAGCAGCATTTAAATGAAAACTGATGAAACCAAAATCTTTAAGGCACATTACAGCAGAAATATGTTTTTGCCTGTCTGTGGTGTGGTTTTTCAATGTATTTTTTACTAGTGTAAGCAGCATTACCATCTCACCTAAAATACGCAGATTTTTCTGAATGAGAACATAGTCTGTAATTACAATATATCACTGTTGCCACAGACAGTTCTTATTAGATGTCAAAGTATTTTCAACCATGACATATGAAACTAAAGATTTAAAGTTGATACAAGTGATCAAGATTAAACTATTAATTATTGAGGGTTGGGGGTTTTTTAATGGTACGGTAAGTGTATTTTAATAGCATTTGTGATACTTTCCAGATTTAGGCTTTTCTGGAACGGCTTGCATTTTTCAGTGCTTGCTTTGCAGCTTCCCTCCAGCGCCAATAGGACATGTGGGTGTAGATTAGTCCCTTTGTTCCAAACTAATTTGCACACTTTGCAGCTCACGGAGAATAATATAAAGCAACAGCATTAAAGAGAGTCTGTGAGAACATGGTGAGATTTGGGATGATTGTGGTTGGAGTGGCTTTAAGTGTGTTAATTTCCATCCCTGAATAAGTAGTAATGGATGTATACTAATTATAGAGCACTAAACCTTACACAAAATCAGTGAATAAGAACTCTAATAATTTTTTCCTACAAAGTGAGGAGGAAAAAATTATGTGCTGTATTTGCATAGAATGATGACGACTGAATGCTGCCAGTCATGTTGGTGCATTTTAATCTGTAATTAAACAAAATCCATTTATCGTGTGTGTGTGTGTGTGTGTGTGTGTGTGTGTGTGTGTTAATCCCAGAATGGTGACAGATTCTTGCTTCCAAAATGCTGGCTTATCTTAAAATGCATGACACTCAGTATAGGGCAGAAGGTGTGCCAGGGTAAGCCAAGCAAATTTTTTCTTACAAGTTGATGTGGGTTTTTCTTCTATGGGTTTTCCCTTACTTTCTGGTTACAGTGAACTCGGCAGCACACAGCGAGTAGCTAAAACCGCTAAATTTGCTGTGGGGCAAATGAAGTAAAACTACAATGTTTTCCCTGGTTTTTGCTCTAAACCTGTAACAGGTGTGTTGCTGCTGTGCCAAAGTTTGGGGAAAGCTGGGGGATGTTTCAGCTAACTTTATGTGAGCTTGGGCTCCACATAAAACTGCAAACCAGTTGTGCTCAGATTGCGCTTTCTGCAGGGAGGAATATAGGTAGTCTGCTAAGTAGCGTTCTTAGGAATATGAAGGGGAAAACAAGTGTTCTGAAACTTGGATTTGCCAGCATGTATTAAAAATGGGTGTCACCTGCAAAATGGTTCTCAGTGATTCCTTGTTGTAAGTAAATTTCAGTAGTAAATATCAAGCTTGCTGATATCAAGCAACCTTTGTGTTGATTCTTTGCTCTTACCTGGCAGCAAAATCTTATTTTCCTTTTGGGACAAAGACTGCTTGTGTGAAAAGAGATTTTTCATGCATAAGTCTGCTCTGGAAAAAAAAAACCCACCCTTACAGAAACTCTGTGTATTAAGAATCTCAAAGGAGAAAAATCAGAAATATTTAACCAGTCAATTATGTAATTAACATCAGCTCAGTGTCACTTTAGACACAATAAAATATCTAGCACTGTTGATATCTCACTTTATCCAATCTAACTTTATGCAAAACCCTATGAAAATAATTCATGCTGTGAATTCAACAATATTTTAATAGGTTACCTTTTCAGAGGAAAGCATTCCACATTGTCTGTTGAATTTGCAAATGACTGTGCTCAGCCGAGGTGACTTTCTGACCACTCAGTCCATGGTCTGGTTCATATATTTTAAGTGTACCCAGTTATTGTTCCTATTTCAGGGAACACTGTGCATGTTTATGTGCCTTTTTAGTATTTTCTGCCATAGAACTTTATAGTACAGCGCCTGTACAAAGGGATTCATGTGTTGTATTCACTTTAAGGGTTTGTTTAATTTTTTAGGTCCGTAGAGAGTACAGGAAATTCTTCAGAGCCAATGCTGGAAGAAAAATCTATGAATTTACCCTTCAGAGACTTGTATGTATATATCTGCATGAAGCACATTGCATTTTCTGTGTTTTGAAGTTTTTGTTTGATAGCAAAAGTAACAGCTGTGTTATGGCGTTAATAGTCTTTGTAAGGAAATGTCTAAGCTAAGCATATGGAAAATTGACAAATAGTCAGCTGTTGTAAGGAAAGGATAGTGGTAGTGTTTTGAAGGTATGGGAAGGGTACTAACTAAGCATTGGTATCTAAATCTGCAGTTCTCAGTATACCTGGCATCTTAAATCCATATCCAGGTTTGTGAAAGCTGAGAGTTGAGTTTGGTGGCTGTGCTTTTAATCACAGAGCATCTGCTTTTCCTTCCTTATATCAGTAACTCTGGTATTTGAACATTATTAAAACATCTTGCTTTAATTTTGTCACAGATGCAAAAATACTTCCTGGAAATGAAGAATAAGATGCCTTCTTTATCACCAATAGATAAGAACTGGCCAGCAAGACCTTACCTTTTCTTGGACTCAACTCACAAGGAGCTAAAGAGGATTTTCCATTTGTGGAGGGTAGGATACATCCTAGTCCAGTCTATACAGAACTTCATCATGATTTCCAATAGTTTTGTTCACGAAGGGCCTATTTTTAGGATGTATTTCTTCCCGTTCCAGCCCGGATGATTTTATTACTTTGGAAGATGTATGGATTTTGATCATTATCTTTGGCCTGCAAGGGTATAACTATCCTGCCTACTGCTTTCTGGGGCTGAGGAGGGAGGATTGCTTCCTGCCATCAGCTTTTAACGTAACAGTAAAACTGTACGCCTGTTGCCTGTTAATTGGTAGCTTATAATACTTGTGACCGTGGCCAGGACTGGGGCTAGGTCTTAGGCCAGCACTGGAAGTACTGGCTGGATTTTTTTACTGAAGAACTGTGTTTAGCTGAGAATTGGTTTGGATCTTTGGATAGAGAAAACACTGAGAATCTGTAGAAGTGCCGATGATTTGTTTTACTGGTCTTGTGGGCTGTGTTTTCTGTGAATTGTCAAGGAACAGCTTTTCTTACTGAGCCTGCAAAATTCATTCTCTCAGCTGTGTTTTGTTCTTTCTTACATAAACTTCCACAATGGTGAAACTATATATATATGTATATATATATGTTTATGTTTCTGTAAACCTTTTTAGCACAGTCTTCCAGTGACTGGTATCTGATATAATAAGCTTGTGTTCAAACGCAACATGCTTAAATTGAGACAGTTTAGACGCTGGTTTTGGTGTAATTCAGAACTATCTAGAATGGGTGAGGAGAAAACCACCTCTGTTGCCTCTTACTGTGTTACAGTGGCATGTAGGATGGAGCTGAGTCACTTCAGAACTATACAAGGAATGTGCATCTTGAGCAATAAGCAAACACGAGTCTGTGGTGCTGATGCTTCAGATCAGATCAGGAAGGATAATTTTTGGGTTTGCTTAATATATTGTGTTTTGTAGTGTAAAAAGTACAGAGACCAATTCACAGATCAGCAGAAGCTTATATATGAAGAAAAACTGGAAGCAAGTGAACTTTTCAAGGACAAGAAGGCTTTATATCCAGCCAGGTAATGACTTATTCTACTGCTTCTAGTGTACAATAAAGTCAATATCCATACATAGATTTAGGAAACCAAGCAAGATTTTGCTTTTTATATTAAGCAGTAAAGTGCATTTTCCTTGTTTGATGATGTCCCTCCATCATTTTACTTTACAATCCTGCAAATTGACCTCAGTTTGCTTCTAACACAGATGTTGTTGCAGCCCACTAATCCTGTGATACTGAGCACTTCTGTCCAGAAGCCATGATGTTCTGTTGTTCTAACCCTCCATGACCTCTTCACATTGTAAAAGCTTGGAGAACTTACAGAAGGGAATAACTCTCACCCTTTCCCCTAGTTTCCATCATGCTGGTTTCTGCAACCAATAAATGTAGAGTGAATTGGAAGGCTGTAAGTGACCATGTCACTCTCAGATGAGGTGTGCCAGGGAATTCTCTTAGTTCAGACTCAGTACATTCACCATAATGCTCTAATGTGAAGACTAGGTAATTTAAGAGTTAGATCATTGGTATGTATCTATTTAAAAGGATACTTAAAAATATATATACTTAAAGTGCTTAAAAATTTGAAGGGGGCTTTTTAAAAATGTATAATCTTTGCAAATAAGTTTTTTGGTTTCTCTGGTTACTGAGTTCCTAAAAACTGATAAATTCTTGTCATTGCAGTCTGCAGATCTAGCATTACTCAAAGTAGTATCTGATTACTCAGTAGTATCTGATGTTGCATAAGGAATGTACTTCTTTTGCGTCGATAAAACTGACAAATATAGGAGCACCAGAACTCTGTTTTTCTTAAACAAAGGTCTTGTCCATCTCAGGAGAATTTTCTTTCAGAAGCCATAGTTTGAGCTGAGCAGGAACAAGGCATTGTAAAACAAGAAGCAAGGTTCAGTAGAGGAAGGATCAGGAATCTTCATGCATTGATGGGAGCAGTTCCATGCATGGACAAGCTCTGCTTAGTTGTGTGTCTGTAATTTATTAGTTTTGGTTTGTGTAACTGAAACGTTTCCTTTTTTCCTCTTACAGGCTCAGTGTATGTTTCCCTTTCTTCCTTTCAGTAGATAACTTATTTAATGGCTGTATATGTTAGCTTGTGGTTTGCTCCTTATTTCCTTTGGGATGTCTTTTTATGCTGCTGAGAAAAGAGAAAGATGCTGCCTTTGGACTTCTCTAGGAGCAAGGTTGTTTTTTTTTTTTTGTTTGAGTCAGTGTAGATCTGATCAGCATAGAGCTCCTTGGGAAGGAAGGAATTTTATTTATATAATTGGTTTGGTACCTTTTACACCAAGACCAAACAGTGAAATATTATAAAACAAAACATATATCTGAGAACCTTTTATCCAAGACATTCTGAAGTGGTATATATGATAGTAACTGCTGATTCATTTGAGTTTTAGCTTGTGATTTGTCATAGTTTGATTAGGGACAAAGTCCACAGAGAATCTACTGGTTTGGTGGCTATGGTTTCATAATGCTAATTAATAAAACCAAAAAAACCCTAAAGCTCCAATGTGGTAGAAAGTTAGAATGCTTTCCCCACCCTGCACTAATTTAGAAACATTTCTGTCTCTTTTTGCCTTTTATTCAGAGCTGATTAGCTCTTGTTGGAGCTTTTTATCAGCCTAAGGGTGGAGGAATTTAGTGTATAAAGTTTCTGGGTAGTTAGCATGATAATGATTCATAGGATGTGGATAATTTTTGTGTATAATATAATTATTTAAGAACAGAAAGGAACTTTTTAATGAGTACTGAAATACTAGCAGCATTCGTTTTCTCTCCCATCTTGCTGCGTGCCAGAGATGCAATTACAAAGGTAGTGCTATTACACATAATATATTGGTTCCTCTTGGGCTCTGGTTGTGGATTTTTTTGATTAAATTACAATCTGGAGTAATTTTGATTAAATTACAGTCAAAGCACTTTGCATTTAGTCCTTTGATTGTAATTTAATCAAAGTGATTAGTTAAAGTGACTTCCAAACAAAGCGAGCAGCAACTGCAGTCAGCAGTTCTCAACTGATAGCAAAGCTCTTCCTGAATAACCCTGAGGTGGATAAAGGTGAGGTGATTTGCAGGTGCAGCAAGTCTTGACAAGAGCTGATACACATTTAACAAACAGATCTTGAAGGCAAGTTCTTGTCCGTCACTCTGAAGTATTGAGAAAGGGCAAAGGTGTCAGTCCTACTATTCCCTGTTTTCACAGAGACAGTTATTGGGTGTTTTTAAAACAAAATTGATTGCATATTCAAGGATGTACTTGTGTCTTACACCTGTAGCAATCTGGCCCATTTGATTGGAAAATGTTTCCAAAGCAAAGGCAAAAAAAGAAAATCCTATTACTGTCTCTGGTGATAAATTTCTCTTCATTCACTATCACTGTGCTGTAAATGTATGCAGGATTCTGTGTCCAATACATATACTGTTTCTAGCCCTCCACCTCCTCCTTTCTCTTATCCCCTGGGATAACATGCTGGGAGATATATCCACACTACTCTGTAGCAATTCCCAAGTTATTTTCAGCTGATGTAGGATGGCTGAACGGCACAAATTAATGTTAACACCACCTCACTTGAGTAAGCAGTGGTACTGAACTGGAGAGTCTTGTGGCTGAGCAGGGCACTGCAGTTCTCAGCTTCTCAGCAGGATGGAGGACAATTACACTGCAAAAATGCACACCATGTTAAAAGCTCTGTTTGCATTCAGTTATGTATTCTCCTGATTACTCTGTTAGACAGTAGCAAATTATTTTGCACTGCTGTTGTTTAAAACAGGGAGAAATTGTGAGTAAAGGTTTTGGGGCTGTTCACAGTATTCGTTCGCTAAAACTGATGCAGCAAATTACTTTTCCTGGTAGAGAGTATATCACAGCTTAAGTGAGCTTCCAACAGTATGGAGTCATGGAAAATGGTATTTGGTGTATCTCCTGGCTCCATGAAGCCCAAATCAGAGCATGGTGGTTTAATAAGGTTTGCTTCTTCCCTGAGATTCATATTTAACTCATGTTTCCTATGTCTTTTTTTTGTTGGGCAGTGTTGGGCAGCCATTCCAAGGAGCTTACTTGGAAATCAGCAAGAACCCCAAGTACAAAAAACTTAAAGATGCTGTGGATGAAAAGATCATCATTGCAGAAGTTGTGAATAAGATCAATAGAGCTAATGGGAAGGTAATAAAATTGAACTGTTTTATCCGGAAGAGTAGATCATTTTTGTTACAAATGAACTAAGATGGAGACTTTGTTTCTGTCTTGTAAAAGCCTGAGGATTTTTTTTTTAATGCTTTTTTCTTAGGGCAAGAGTGGAAATGTTGGATTTAGGTTTTAAATTTATGTAAATATTACTAAAATCTTGTTTGGGTTTGTAGTTTTCAGTGACTTTTCCAAACAGAAAAGGCATCTCCTCAACTGGAAACAGACTGGACCAATTCACAGACCTAGCTCTTATATTTACCAATTGAAGAAAATAAATATTTGGAGAATATTGTTCTTGTTCAAGTATTTAGAAAATATAACCTTTCAAAGTTCACACTGTCATTCAAGCTCCTGATTATCACATTTTGTTAGGTTTTAAACTTGTAAGTGGCATACTCTGCCAGCTTTGCCTGTCTTCTGATTGATAATTTTGGAATGAAGAGGCAAGTTTCTTGTATCATCTGAATAAAGCTGTTAAATATGCTGGGTACTGTTTTATTTTGCCAACAAAGAACTTGTTTTGCATTTAAATTACACTTATTAAAACTGGAAGTATTATCCTACTTGAGTAAATGTAATTGTTTTCCCCATATCTGTCTAAATATTAGAAGTAGTAGATCTCAACTTCTCAGAAGTAGATGTCATATGCTTTTGTAGGAGTGAAATTAGGTTGTCTGTTGTTGATGCCAAGTTAATTTTCCAGTTTAGAAGAAACTAATTAAGTGAAGACAGTATCTTTCCTGTACTTGCATAGGCTACGGCATTCAAGATTAAAAAATAATAACAGTAGTAATGAGCTATGGTTCTGTGTGTTTAAGACAGCTACTTCTTAGTATAAATAATTAAGATTTCATTATTTAAAGTTTTATAGGAGAAAAAGCCATGTTCTCTTTTCTCTTTCTTATACTTTCTAAGATAAATTTAAGAACTCACATTCATGCTTTACAAATATTTGCTGTTTGAAAATATGAATGATTATCCTCCTGAAGAATAATTCCAATAAAGGGATGAGAACATAGCATTGAAAATACCTACATCATTTCTGTTCTGCAGCAGAATTTTGGTGAATAACAGTAAATAGTGAGGCTTAGTCCTGAATTGTCTATCACTGAAAAGGTACAATTGGTTTTCTGGTGATTGACAGAGCATGAGAAATGAGGTTATTCTTCTTTTTTTACATATTTACATAGTTTCTGAGTTTCAGTTTCTGAATTCTATAAGCTAGAAATTAAAGGAATTCTTTACAGCTAAGCATAGGTGCCAAAATGAGCTAAGCTTCTCAGTCTATAATTAGACGCTTAAGTAAATTGGACCCGATTTTAACTGATCTGCAGCTTTTACTGAACATCAAATGTTCATATTTATTAATATGGTCCAAGCTTATTAACACTGTGAACTGCTTATAGTCTTAGTAGCTGCTCAATAAGGACTAGTTCTCTCTCTGTGTAGGTAATGGTTGGCATTGTCGTATTTTCACAGGCTACATCCAGAATTTTCTTATTAACCAAAAATAACGTTCTTCTTGCGGATCAAAAATCTGGGAATATCAAGTCAGAGGTTCCACTGGGAGATGTTACCAAGGTGTCCATGAGCTCCCAGAATGATGGCTTCTTTGCAGTGCACCTCAAGGAGGTCAGTTACAACTTTATAATACAATCATATGACTGGTTTGCATGCAGTGGTGCAAAACATGTTTATCAACTGCCTTGTATTGTTAAATTTTAGCGGTCAGCCTATAGGCTTAGAAATTTATTGAATTTTGGCACATCTGCAAAAACTTTGATATAAAACTACTGAAGTCAGATGAGAACAGTTACTACATTAAGAATGATCATTTACTTGTGAAAATCAGACTTCATATTTCACTGTAGCCTCTTCAGGATTGGAGTTTTCCATTGGTAATACGGGCCTTTAATCTGCCTCAGATTCTTTGTGGCAGTGTTTTCCTTTTTAGCTGCTCATATAATTCTTCCTGACACATTGGCAGAATATCTCTCTTTTCTTTATGGGATGCCAAGAAATCCATGTTATGGCACAGCTAATTCAGTTACTCAGTTCTAAGGAACTTAGTTCAGTGCTATATTTGCTTCGCTGCACTGTCAGCATTGCTCTGCTAAAATCATTAAGCTGGCATTTGTATTGTAGCTTAAATGGATTTGAAGAACATCATATGTAATGTCTTTTCATACTGACTGCCTTCATCCTAATACTGGCGTTGGTAATTGCTTTCTGTTCCTTTGTGAAAATACTGTGAGCTTGCTGGGGCATAAGCAGAAGAGGAGTTCAGGAACACTACAGTTTTGTAGGACAAATGAAGGCAACCCTCCTTTAGGGTCAGAAGGAGTTTTTAATTTCCTCAACAGGTTAGTGGTTTATTTGAGAGTGACTTGCATTTTGATCCTATACACTGCACTGCATCTCTCTCTTTGATTTACAAGGCAAGAGGCTGTTGCTTCATTGCAATGTGGCGAGAATAGTCCTTGTAAAACCTCCTGGTTGGCTGGCATTTAATATTTTCCAGGTTCTAGATTTTGATACTTCTAACTCCTTCCCTTTCCATTTCAGGGTTCAGAAGCAGCTGGTAAAGGAGATTTCCTGCTAAGCAGTGATCACCTTATTGAAATGGCCACTAAACTTTACCGCACTACTCTCAGCCAAACCAAACAGAAGCTCAACATTGAGATATCTGATGAGTATGTTTCTTGTTTGCTTAAAAGTACATTTGCAACGTGCTAAAAAGTCAAGTATCTAATGTTAGAAAAACAAAACACTGTCATGTAACTTACAGTTCTTTTCTCTTGACAGAATACTTGTAGATAAGGATCCAATTTTCAATGTCTACTCATTTCCTTTAAAGTCCTTAGAGAAAATGCGCTTTTCTTAAGGCAGTTTTGAATAGGGTTATGAAGCAGGATGGCATTTGAGATAAGTGTTTTGTATGACTGAAAATTTCTGAGGTGTTCATTGGACAGTAGGTGCCACGTTCTAGTGAAAACAACATAAACAGAATGAAAAGCTCCTCCCCAAACACACAGAACACACACGGTGATAATGTAGGTCTGTAAAGGTCTACCTTATCTTTTGTGAAGGTGAAAATGGTATTCTTAAAATTCCTGCTGATGGTGTTTGAACTGCCTACTGTTGTTTTGGGTTTTTGGCTGTTAAAAGGCTTTGTTTGGTAAAAAGGTTGCATCTCAGATTAGTATTTCTTTCTGCTTGGTGCAGTTTCATATTCTGGCCTTAATAAAGACTGCCCTTGCAGTGTTTATAGCTATGGAATAAAAATGCTTGTGTGTGTGTGAACTCCTAAAGCCTGCTGAGTAGGAGTACCTCCACTATTGTTATGTGCTCAGTTTGTTGTGTGAAGTGCCCCCTGGTTACAGCAGTGTTGATTTGGTGGCTTTGTTCATTATGAATAAAGAAGAAAATCTGGAACACTTTAACAATAGTGAAATAAAATTTCTGTAGGAAAAAAATTGAACCTTTTCTCTGGCTGCACCGCACTGCTTGCATTCTAGAGTCATGATGGCGAGTACAGTTTGTATCTGTTCAGATCTGAGGTTTTATTTAAAGGCTAATTTTGCTCCTTCCTTGAAAATGACATCTGCCATTTTCCTTTGTGCTGTCACCAGATGTGATTTAATTTGCTCAAGGGTGTGTGTTTTTAACATCTAAAAGAGCATGGCTGTCTCCAGGAAGTTTCTAGTTTAATGATGGCTACAAAGGAATAAACTACTAGAACAAAGTTTAAGCATGCACTGTGCTCGTCTAGACTGACTGCCTTAGGTCTGGAAAACAGTCTGCTTTCTGGAAGCCTTGCATTTTGGGATGTGGTTTCGTCTCTTGTCTTGCAGATTAAAAACATTCAAGTGTGTGTTGCTGTTGAGTTTATCCAGACTATAGTTCCATCTCTGTTACTGGTAAAGCAGTACTCTTTTTCTCTCTGCTAGAGTTTAGATACAAGCACAGCTAGGGATTGAGGAGAAAACGGCCTTATCTTGACAAATCTACACTAGTTTTGGGGAAGAGAGCTGGTAGAACCAAAAATACTGTTCAATAAGGGTATGTCTAGTAAGAGGCATACCGTTTATATATATAATGCCGGAACAATGGGTCTAGGAAAACTCAGCACTGGTGACAAGAGATGCTGGCCATAACACCTACTTAGGTTTTCTGGATGCTTGCATGGCTGCGAACAAGTTAATCTTTGAGTGTCTGAGCTGTGCAGCAGGAAAGCAGGACCGAAGGGCAGCTCAGCACAGCAGAGGCCACTTCCTCCCCCGAGCTCTGCCATCAGCTTGATTTGTGGTTTCCGGCTGCAGAACACATTCTTTGAAGTTTTTGGCCTCTGCTGGAGGACTTTTTAAGGATGCTAAAAGGGAAAATCTGCTGTGTTACAAAGGACTTTTCAGGTCAGCAACTGCTGCATGTGAGCTGAGGGGCAGCGCTGCCCTGTTCACTGCTGCTTTTAATCTCTCTATCCAGATCAGTGAGTGGTTTGAGACTTCACAGGGGGAGTTTAAACATTTTTTTAAGCCATTCTCCACATTCAATGAAATTTCTCTTCCAGTAAAAAAAGTGAAGAGTCAAATCCAAATTAACTTATCCTAGACAATAGGAAGTACCTCAATTTGGACATTGCTGGAAAGGAAGTGTATTTTCCCAGTTGCTGAGCAGGAGCCTGTAAATTAGAAATAGGAGAGCTGCTAAAATACCAGCTACATAATAAATTAAGCACAAAACAGGAGGAGTGCTCCCAGTGTTACTGTAGAAGTACTTAGCTTCTTTCTGTGAAAAAAGAAAAGTCCCTTTGGGTGACGGTGAAGCAGTTGGAAATAGTCTTTGCTGCATTTCTGGTACGTTAGAAATTCTGTTTTAAACTGCCTTCTTTCTGAAGGAATAGCAAACTACCTGTTGTATAAGTTCCACAGTTACCGGCAAAAACCAATAACTAAGGTATACTACCTAAAGAAGGTTCAAGCCATACCATAACATACAGCATTTCTTTTATTCCCCAACTCTCATTTATTAATGCAGACCTGAAAATAACATCTTTGGAGCGATGCTCAGAGCCAGCAGGAAAAGAATTCTATTTATGAGGTTTTTTTTTCCACCTTTAATGAAAATGTATCTTATTCCCTCTCCTAGGTTCCTGGTCCAGTTCAGACAAGACAAAGTGTGTGTGAAGTTTATACAAGGCAGCCAGAAAAATGGCAACATCCCAACTTGCAAGCGAAAAAACAATCGGCTTCTTGAGGTGGCTGTCCCTTAACTGCAGCTGGTGGCTCTCCCTTTCACGGACTTGTTTCTTTGTAATAGTGCAATTTTAGTTGTTTGGTTTTACTGGTTTTATCCCTTTCTGGAGCTGTTGATGGCTAATAGCTTTAGGAAACCCTTGGCAAAACATTCGATCAATCGACTTTTAAATCCTTTTGTTCATGCCAGAGTCTTAACCCTCAAAATGCAGATTTTTACCCACTGAGGAGTTTTTACCAGCTGGAACATACCTGTCATACACAGATCATTCTCTTTGTTTAGCGGTCATATTTTAGTGCAGCATACCATAAACCTACATATTAATGCTAAATTACTCATATTCCTTAGTCTAGGGATCTGCTTAACAGGAACTACACATGGCCTTGATGCTTGATGGCCATTTGTGCCCAGTGTCATAGAATCATAGAATGCTTAGGGTTCGAAAGGACCTTGAGATCATCTAGTTCCTATTGTGGTGGTGTGAAGGGCTCCTGGCTTGTCACTGCTGGGGAGACCAGCAGGATGGAGGCTGACACACTAACTCATGTAGTTAACACTAAGACCTATGTAACTTGACCTTTTAGTCACTACAGCACAGGAACACCTAATTCTGCAAAACTGATTATACAAGCAGTTGTATGCATAATTTTATCATAAAAATGCAGAATTTTGAAACAGGAATTTTAATCAGGTCAGATGTTTTTAATGACTTTATACAGTAGAAATCAGTAAAATTATAAAAGCTTGCTTCTTTCACAAAGGCTATACAGTTCGAGGCGTATTTTCTGTTCTGCTTTTTTCTTTTAAATTATCAGTTAAGATTAGAGCCTGAAAAATGGAATAGTATTCATAACACAAGTAGATGCTAGGTATTTAAACAGTTATCAAGCGAAAGGTTTGAGCCTTTCTTTTAGATATTGGCATGTACAATGTGCAATAAAACATACGTGACATTTTGTGAAAGAATTATTTATAATACATTTTTGTGTGCAAGAGAGGATTGGTGCAGGCTGCATAGACAGTGTAAGGTTTAAACTAGATTTGTGTTGTTAATTTGCAGTTTTTTAGGGTGTACGCTACAGTTGTCAATTTGGGAAGAATACTCAGAATTAAAAAATTGTTAATTTGGGGGTCTGTATATAAATTGTTATGGTAATAAAACTGTTCTAATTCTGTGCTATTTGGTACTCCTATGTTATAACCATATTTTTGTACTCCAAACTGTTTTATATAACTTGTGTGCCTGATGTAAATGTGTGCACAGAAAATACAATCAAGAACTGCATTATAAACTTTCAGTGTAACTGATTGCACTTAATCTTTTATAAGCCAGAAGCATTAGCTGAAATCCTTAAGAGGAGAGATGCATTTTTAGATAGAAGTAACTACTCAAGTGAAGGGTTTGTTGGATGTGACTGATTTGTTGATGCAAGGACAGTTGAGAAAGCATTGTATTTTTGCAGTCTGATACAGGACAGATTAAGACCCTGAGTATCTGATGTGCAGTGCTGGAAGTCCAAGCATAAATAAAGGAAAGATAAAGAAAAGTTCAGAGTCTCATTACTCTCCTGGTGGTAAAGTGATGTAGTGCTCATGGCCGTGAAGGCTCCTCTGGGTAGTTCAGCATTAACAGTGTCTCTCCTCATTAAAACAGCATTTACTGCAGTAGAGGTTGTGTAGTGCTAATGGTTATTGGGCCGAAAAAACAGCTGGGTTGGGTTATGCCATGTTTTGCTTTGGGATTAAAGTGCATATTTTTCTCTGATTTGGATACAAAATAATTGGTTTTAAGTGGTTGCTTTAATGTTGCTGTTGAAAGTCCATGTACATGACCTTCAAAGGTGGGAGTAAACAAAAGATACATCTCCCTAACTATGACCAAAAGTTGCCTCTTCCTTGTGATCATAGCTTGAGCCCTTCTTTCACTAATTGAGTTGGTTTAATAGTTTAATAAAATTTAAATAATTTTACATGTAATTAGAGATGTTTATGAAGGAAATCTTACTATCAATTTGTAATGCAAAAGTAGGATACTTCAAAACGATTACTCCATTGCCTTAAGAAGACAGCATGTAATAACATGGCATTTGAAACTCCTAAATCCTGTATTAGAATCCCTGCTTGGTAAATGTTGGAAGGTTTGTAAAACTGTTCACTATCTTGAAAACCTTGCAGTAAGGACCACAGCGAGCAAATTTTGAAAATGAATACAAAAGTAAGGAAAAACATTTGAAGTCTGATATAATCCTGTAGTTGCTTGCTACAGGAGAGTTTAGAGTAAGTACATCTGAGTATGCAACCCATGAAATTAGGGTATTGCAGGATAATGTTAGGATACTTAACCCACCCCAGACAGACCCAGCACACATCCGTTTCACGTTTTAATCTTTGCAGCAAGACATGATAACCATACCTGCAAAAGACTGGGAGAGGGATAAATTCCTCACTTTGATTTCTGTTGCTTCTTTTCTTTTTCTGGACCTTTACAATTTTTACCTTGCATATTAGCTGGTACTTTGTGATAGTTATTATTTGACACTTAAATATTTCTCACTGTACAGAGCAAGTTTTGCTGGACATGAATTATTTAGATACGCTAGACGAGTCGTGGTATCTTGATGTTTAGATTGAAGTATCTAGGATGTTGAAAATGAAAATGTGAGGTCACGTAGGTTTCTTTTCCTCTGTTTTCTTTCATAACTGTCTATCAAATAGTCTTGTAAGGAGCAGAGTATTCCTCTTATGGTGCTAGCCTTACACGTCCTTTTACGTGTGAATTTTAATTTGTCATCAGAAAGCTCGGCAAGGATCATTAAAGAAAATGAGATTTGTTGCATGAAACTTTCAAGAATCAAATAAAATTCTGTTCTAGACCTATACTTTCTCTATATCTGTATCTTCCTTACTGCCATCAAATCTAAAAAGAGCAGGTGTCTGGGTTTTAGGTTAAAGATGCACAACACTGGTGCATGACTTGGAGAGAGAAATTGTTTCTGTTTTTAAGAGGCAGCATGTCTTCCTCAGTGATTCACTGTAGCCTTTTGCAGTGCAGTTCTTCAATGCAAGTCTTTTACTCAACAGTTTTCAACTTTTCTAACATCAGGATATGGACTGATTCTCTAAGAACTATATTAAAAACTAGATTAAACTGATTTTTCAAAAATAGCTTTGAGCCCCAAACCTATCATATTCCACATTTTGTCTCATGATCTTTTTCTCTCTTTTTATCCATAGCAGTTTTGCCCTGATTTATGTATCTTTTTGTTCATTGTACAAAGTACGGAAGAAAGAAATTAAAGCATCAGAAAAAAGCATCTTTAGTTTTAATCCAGGTTTGTTTTCATTGCCAAAATGAGAGCCTTTTCCTACACAGTTCTGGGGAAAAAACCCTGAAGAATTAATTCAAAATTTTGATATGAAATGTTTTCCCCACTTGGTGCCCATGTTAATTCTTAAGCTTTTAGAGCCTTAATCTTGAAGAACATATTTTCCATATTCTATCAGAAACGGTCATGGTTATTTTAAGGTTGCACTATAGTGTGATGCTGATGGGCAGGAGGGAGATATACACGTCTATGCTTCTTTGGACATTAGAACTTTCCAAGAAGCACACGTTTTAAAGACAGAACTGGAAGTGTTTTTTAACAATGCTGCCAATTAATAACGATACAGAGAAGCATGAATTTTAAGTAATCTCTGGCATCGCTAACAGATAAGGTCTGATTTTTCTCCTGTCGAGCTTCCGTCCTTACTGGAGTGTTTTGTAGCTTACATAGATACACATGACTGTGAGTGGAAGGGATAAATCTTTACTAATGTTTGTAAAACCCCTCAGAGTGATCGAAGTTCTCTGGAAACTGCTTTTAATAATGTGGTTTAAAATAATTGCATGTTATGTCAGTGCCCCATGACCTTCCAGTTAACTGTAACTAAAAGTTATTGGCAGGTAGCATCACCTTGTAGGCCTTCGAGCACGATATTTACTAATTTGCATTACAGACCTGTCTCTCTGAAATTGTGTGATCTGTTAAGTATTTTCAGGAGACTTCAGGCAGTAGCATCCTCCCTCCAACACTTAGGGATGGGGCAGCCACAGCTTCTTTGGGCAACCTGAGCCAGTGCCTCAGCACCTTCACAGGGATGAATTTCTTCCTGACCTACATCTCCCCTCTGTCAGGTTAAAGCCATTCCCCTTTGTTCTGTCCCTACAGGCCCTTGTAAAAGTCCCTCTCCAGCTTTTTTGTGGGTCCCCTTTAGGCACTGGGAGCTGCTCTAAGGTCTCCTTGGAACCCCCAGGCTGAACAAGCCCAACTTTGCCTGTCACCATAAGAGAGGTGCTTCAGCTCCCGATCATCCTTGTGGCCTCCTCTGGACCTGCTCCAACAGGCTCATGTTCTGTTGGAGGCCCCAGAGCTGGATGCAGTATTCCAGAGAGCAGAGTAGAGGGGCAGAATCACCTCCCTCGACCTGCTGGTAGTGCTCCTTTAGATACAGCCCAGGACATGGTTGGCCTTCTGGATGCAAGCACACACTGCTGGCTCATCCAACACCCTAAGTCCTTCTCAGGGCTGCTCTCAATCCAGTCTCTGCTCAGCCTGTATTCATGTTTGGAATTGCCCTGTCCCAGGTGCAGGACCTTGCACTTTGCTTTGTTGAACTTCATGAGGTTGGTATCAGCCCACCTCACAAACGTGTCAAGGTCCCTCTGGATGGCATTCCTTCCCTCCAGCGTATCAACCGAACCACACAGCTTGGTGTCATCGGCAAACTTCCTGAGGGCGCACTCAATCCTACTGTCCATGTCACCATCAAAGGTTGGACACTGTCAGTCCCAATACCAACCCCTGAGGAACACTCGTCACTGGTCTCCACTTGGACATCGAGCCATTGACCACATCTCTGAGTGTGACCATCCAGCCAATTCCTTATCCACCGAGCGGCCCATCTGTACTGCTCAATCAGCAGCACTGAATCCCTCAGTTGTTCCGACCTTTGAAGCAAGAGGAAGATTATAGAGGGTGGAGGATTGTGGTGAATTCATAGTTGCTGTTGATAATTGTTGTAAAAATTTATTTAGGTTGGGGCAGATTTGCATTGGCCAGTCTCAAAAATTAGCTGGAATGCAAACAGGAAAAAAGTGCTCCTGTCTATTTGTTGTTTTTAAGGAAACACATCACTATTTCATGTCTGGCTGTATTTGTCTATAGTAAACTAGTGCTATTTAAAGGATTGGGGCTGTGAGAGGGATATCAACTTCATCCAGTTACCAGCTAAAACCAGTTCTGCTCTTGTTCCCTTATGCACATGGATGAGTTGGATATTTGGGCTTTAACTTAAAATGAGAGTTAGGGCAGTTTGAGGCCATTGCAGTTAACTTTGATTATGATCAATTACTGAAACTGAGTACTAAAAGATTTTTAGAGACAGATTCCCTCTCTCCTTCATCCTAAACTTCTAAGACATGAACATCGATGATGAATTGACCAGGCAGCATTTTGAAGTAGGAAGCACAAAAAGCTTTATACATGAATGAAAAGAAAATGCGAAGAATCTGAGTATCTCTTACTAATTCAACTGATTTCCAGAGCTGCGCCCTGCATTACCCCAAGGTAAGGACCTCCTTGCTGCATAACGTTCTACTGTTTATGGTCTGTAATTATTAGAGAAAAGATAAAACCTAAATATTCCTCTGGCCAGAGAATCTTCTTCCCTGGAAACCTGGCAAAGTGGTGGGGATCTGCGTGGAGTCCTTCTGTAGGAGTGCTTGCCCAGACCCCTGGGACTTTATTGACCAGGCTCTCCTTCACCCTCTGAAACATCAGACGCCTTGTAGGATGCTCTCTGAAAGTGGGAGATAATGCTTTTTGCCACAAGGAATGGTGATTTTTACTGGCTTGGCAATGTCCCTTCTGGACATTGCAAATCTTTTCCCCACCACTGTCTTGATGCTGGGTGGTCTCAGAGATGCTGGGTGCCATTCCCCACTCTGGCTCTCATTACATTCCAGTTCCATCCTGCCTCTGGCATTCTCTGCAGTGATAAAGGGAGATGTCTCCAGGGTAAAGCAGCAATGTATTCTTTTAGGGTTTTTTTTCTTCCATTATCTACCACTGAGTCTTGGTGCTTTGGTTTCAGCTGAACATACAGGAAATGTTTTATTTCCCTTCTAACCAAGAGCTGGTTTTAATGAAAGATGCTTTGTTCCCTTTGGAGTTAACTCGCTAGCTGTATCAGTATCACCAGTGTTTCTCAAAACTCTGACAAAAAGCAAAACTGAAGCCTGAAACAGGAAAAGCTGCTGTTGCTATGTGCTCTGTCTCTTCTTATTAGAATAGAAATCCACTTGAAATGATGTTGTGATGAAGTCCCTGCTGGCTTGATTCATGCACACAGCCTTCAAGGTTGCTGTGTATGCTTCTTGTAGCCTGAAAAAAGGAATCCATTAGAATATGAAATAGATAGTTTCAAACTGTGGTGCCAAAAGGAGGGAATTCGTTTATATTCAGATGTAAATGAGCATTAAATAGCTGTGAATACACCTATATGTGCTTTTACTTGGCTGTATGCTGCTATAGCTATGGAGAAGAGAACTTGGCGTAAGTTTAACCATGAAGGCTCCAATCAGAGGTGTTCAAAGCAATGCTGTCTGATCAAAATCACCATAAGCTACTGATTAAAAATTAAATGTTAAAGTCCAAAAGTTGTGGATGAGCTTGCAGTGGAAGATCCTAAATGTTGACTGCATCTTAAACTTCTTAACATTGTACGGAGACTGTGGCCTTGTGATGGCAGGTTCCTAAGTTTTCATGAGCTGTTCTGGGGATGATGCAAAAAATAACACAATCAGCTATTCCTGATACAGGAAAAAGGCGTGTATTTCAAACCAACAGCAAACTCATTGCAATATAAAGGTAGGTTTTTTTCTAGCTCACAATCAATCCATTACTGGCACAGAGATGTTCTTCCTGACCACCCTCTATTTGAATGCTCTATGTAGAAAGCACTGCTCTATTGACAGCATGTGATGACCCACATGTGCTTGGCTCCCGAGCACTGCATGGTCCTGGAATGTGGGTTTTGATCCTACCTGGGTGGTTCTCTTCCTTCTGTTGAGGCAGAGGTAGGATTTCTCAGGGTAAAACCAGTAAATAAAAGAACAAACTGGAAAGGAAGGATGGCTGAGAGCCAGATCCATGCTTCAAGTTTCAGGCTCTTCTCTACAAAGGGGGTGAGGAAATCCTTGTCAAAAAGAGGAGAGCATCTTCTCCAGCTGACAGGCCCTGAGATGCTATGGGAGGGGATGCTATGCAGTGTCTTCCTCCAGGCAGGGTGGAGCAACGCCTGGGGCAGATGTGATCTATTTCTGTGTTACTGAGCTAATCCTGGTCCATGGTGTTATTTAGAGGCTTCCCTTGGCGTAGCTTTCTCCTCACACTCAGTTTCGCACTGCCAGATGTTCCTTTCTCTCGCATTACCCCAATGCGTCCTTTTCCCAAGACCTCTCTGCCCATCTCTGCCAGGGCTTGGTCACACTTACGGGGCAATTTCTAGAGACTGGTGGGACGTAAGGGGAGCAGGAAGGGCAATCAAATCCAAAGCAGGGTATGGGTAAGAGGCATCCAGAAAAGGTGCTTGATTTACAAGACATCAGGAGTTTGTTAGTGACACCTAAATAGTAGGCTAGTAGCTAAAGGGGGCCTACAAGGAATCTGGAGAGGGACTTTTACCACGGCATGTTGTGACAGGACAAGGAGGAATGGTTTTAAACTCTTTATAAGAGAGCAGACTTAGATTAGCTATGAAGAAGAAATTCTGCCCTGTGAGGGTGGTGAGGAGCTGGCAGAGGGTGCCCAAAGAAGCTGTGGCTGCCCCATCCCTAACTAATGTGGCTGGACAGGGGAGGGGACATGGGGAGCTGTAACTCTAGCTCAGCTGTGATGCAAAACCATGCCCTGGGATAGCAGTTGTGCTTTGAGTGGTCATAATGGGTTTCAAGGACCTCATGAGCTCTCTTAAAAGATGCTGTGTGCCAAAATCCCAGGTTTTCTACCGTAAGACAGAGAAATATGCCTGAATTTTCTAGCTGTTCTTTTAAAACATATAAAGGAGAACAAGGTAGATACAGATCCTGCTGCAATGTCACCAGCTCTTTATGAAGTACAATTCAAGATTTTCTCTCACCCACAGCACTGCCTTTATTGTTACAAAAGAGGATTTGTTTGGGGAGCACTCATAGCACAACAGCATATGTCATAAAGAGCACAGTTTTCAGAAGCCAGGCATGCAAGGCAAAAGATGGTGTGAATGCAGACTACCACATGACTGCACCACATGTGTGTGGATCATTCACAGAAATCAGAGATGAACACAAATAAATGACTGTGTGAAACCTTCACCCCCCTCTAGCTGATAATAAAATTCTCATCAGCTCCACAGGGGCCAGAACCTCTCCTTATTCTCATGCAGGTTTCTGCGCAGACACCAAGCAGATCATTACAGTGCTTCCAGCTGGGATCATAATGTCATTTCCTCTGCTACTTGCCTGGATTCCTTTTTCATATGTTCCCATCCCCTCCTCCAGGCTTGCTGAAGAACTGCTTTGTGAATGTCTGGTTTACCTGGCCAGATAGCTCCAGTAAAAAGGTGCTCACCCAATACAGAGCTTGTGCCTACAGCTGGTAAGGAGCAAATCACATGCCTCCTACTCAGGTGTATGGATGCAATATGCAGCATGCACATGATAGCATCAGTCCTCATGCTGGCTCACCTCCAGGCCCCGAATCACGTCTCCCATCCTCAGGGGACATGACGATCAATCACTGCAGCTCAGCAATGCGGGGAATGTGCCACCAGCAATCCCTGACTGCGCTCCTCTTCAAAGCAGGCCGTGGCTGCCCTCCCTGTGTGCTTACAGCAAATACAGAGTGACAACCTATTTGCAGGGCCTCTGGTCTCAGCTCCTCAATCCCGCTTTCTGTGCACAGTCTGATAATGGATGTGAAGAAGGAAGGAAGGAGAAGAAATGTGGGGAGGCAGCGCAGTGCTGGCATGCTTTGAAAGCTGACTCCTTCGTTCCAGATGTTCTAAATCACATGTGGAGAAGTGTTTGTGGTCAGATGCTGCTTGAAACCGATTGTTGATAGTCTCCTGAGACAGCTCGTGACAAATTGAATAATAAAAATGCTGAAAATAGCATAGTTATTCCCTGGAAAAGCAAAGTTCCCACAATCCAATGAGCTGGGAAAAATGTTGAACTTTCTTCGGACACAATGTGCTCCTTTTTTTCTGTGTGTATGTTCTTCAACCTTCCATGGGGCTCTCGGCATTTTTTTTTATGACCCTTCCTCCTCCTACCAGCTCCAAGCAAACACATTTCCATCCTCCCCAACCCCTGAAGCAGCTGAACTGACCACTAGCCACTGATGTGATAAAGAGTCTCATGTGATCCTTAATCCTCACAGTTTGTTCCCCAGTGTTGCTGGTTGTTGTGAGCTTGTCTTTGTAGAACATTTTGTTTTAAGCTGTGAGGAAAGCTGGCTCGACAAGTCACACAGCAGTAGCACCATGATGCAATAGACCATCCTCGACAGCAGCAGTCCTCTGCTGACCGTGCCCAGCCTATGCCACCATTGATTTCTTCCTAACATTGCCTGCTTGTGGCACTACAAGGCGCATCACTGATCTTCCCTAGGAGAGAGGCAACCTCCACACAATGGTTTGGTACTCTGTTGTCCCCTAGGCAGTGCTTGGTGAGGCCAGGTCCCTGATGAGAATTTCAGAGTTTAATGAGTGGAAGTGAGTTTTTTGGTAGCAAGAGGAGATTTTCTAGGCTGCTTATGCTGCAGTAGTGAATTGCAGATCTGGTGGCAGAGTCAGTAAAAGCCACGGGTAATAACAAGCTATGGAAATGTTTGGTGCACCCGGATTGAGATTGCATGTGCTCTGCTAGTTGGCAACAGCCCTTATCATTTGACAGGCACTGAATGCACAGAAGTGACCTGAGTCTATTACTGGAAAAAAAAAAAGTCACCATTACAAAAACTACCCTTCTCTGTGCTGTTGTTTTCATTTATGTGATACTGGAATTAGCTATAGATTCTGATATTGGTATTAGCTATAGATCCTGTCCTGTTCTGGCATGAACTGCAGCTCTGAAGGCATGTATATTTATTTCAGATTTTCCTGCCAGTAAATCTAGGGGAAGGTCTTGGAAACACAAGCTCAGCTTCAGCAATGCATTGTGATGATCTTTTCTGTGCGTGACGATTTCAACCATAACTCAGTATAATGATTTGTTTTATCTGACCATTCATTTTGGAGACCAGCAATATTTAAGCTTTCGGCAGAGTTAATAATCGAGCCAGTCAGCATTTTAATGTATGCGCTTGGTTAAAATCCTGGTCCTATATGCCAGTCTCCTCTGATGCTTTTTGCTCCATGGGAAATCTCACACATGCACCAACCCTGTTACCAAGACCTCTGTTGCTTCCCTGCTGTCAGGTAGGTCATGAGCTGATGCCCATTTTGGTGTCCTCTCTGAGTGCTGTGCGGCTGTGGAGTTTTGCTAGCAAAGCATTTGAGGTGCAGCTGCTCCTTCCCCATGTAAAAATCTGAGGCACGCAGCAAATGTAGGGGTAGGGTAAAACCAAAGAAATGGAGCAGGGTACAATGGAAAACACAGATGTTTTACAAGTATAGGCAAAATGCAAAAAGGCTCCAGTTTCATAATGAAATTAACTGAGCTGTTGGTCTGAAGTTCAAATCCTGCATGATGTCTTGAGAATAGCATTTGTAATAGATTTAATCTGTTGACAGACTGATGCTCTCTCCCAAAACCACCAGCACAGCTGTCTCCATGAATGTCTTCCTGCAAGACATTGCCTGAAATAGTATAACAAAAGATAAAAAAACGAAGTTTCTTTTTCTGCTGTGATGATGAAATGAAATACATGGTGGCAGCACAAAAGCTACAGTCACCACTGTGGATTTCCTCAAGGGAATGTCCTGGATGTTTTTCTGCCCTGGTAATGTTTCTCACTCACATCTTCATAGTTAACTATGCTGCTGAATCAGATACTCCTTGTCCCTACCTCCACCAGTGCCTGTTGCTGCACTGCATCCCTGGACACATCATTCCGCATCCTCCCCTCTTGGGCTTGGGAGTTCTGTCCTTACTTGTTCCTGGGCCACCCCTCCGCATCCCTCCACCAGCAGTAGTTTCCTTCTACTCCAACATGGTGGTTTGAAGACCTGCTGTTGATGAGGACTTGTTTTTGATATTTCTCCCCCGATTTATAGGAATACATGTATTTACTTGAAGGCTATGTGTATTTATTTGAAGGTTGCTACTAGTTCCAACTCTCCCATGGGTCCTTCCTCCAGCAATTCCCTGGATCCATCACTAGTAAATAAACACAGCGTTCAGTATTGGAAAAGATAATTAGCTGTATAATGCAAAATTGCTTTCCTCAGGATTTATTAATCAATTACAGTTTGTCCTGGATGGCTCAGCTTGAACCATTTTCTGGGCAAGGGAGAAATAATGTTAAATAGAAAAAGAGGAAGCTATTGTTATAGCAAATGACCGGATACATATGTGCATGACTGCGTGTTTTAGGTCTTCCATAACAGGCATCCTATTGACAAGCTAATGAATATGCAAATGAGAAACCAAGGATTATCATTATATTTGAGGCAATAATGCTATTTTGGGGTGTTTTGCTCTTAATTAATGCGAATGCTGTCTGGTTGGTTGGTCTCCCCTCGGTGAGGTTGGCTGGTTACTGTTCTTTGCCAGAAGCAGCACAAAACTTGCCTCTCCTCTTTGGAACCTCCCTTTTGCCTTTGCCCACCAAGCCCTACCTTGTGCTCATGGTGGAACTCCAACAGCTTACCCGCCTTCAGGCTAGGGATGCCAGCATCTGAATTAAAGCTAAAGCCAAGTCAGCTGCAGTAAAGGCTCCTGCTGCATATTTAATTAAGGTTTTAATGAAAATGGCACATTTATCCTTCTCTGGAGAACACACTGATATGACAGTGCTGTGCAGAGCATTAGGGAAAAAATGATGTTGCCAGGTACACTTCCAGTGGGTCAACACAGTACATGGAGAATAAGCAGTGACCATATGGAGAAGGAGTGGTCAGGGATTTCTGAAGGGCTTGTCTGGACGTGCTCAGTTCCCTCAGCTACTATTTACTTTAAAACCATTTAGTAGGACTTGAGAGCTCTCAGCATCTGCTAGAATCCAGACCCTTTGTAAATACACTCCTATGGGGGTGCAAGGTGATCTGTGAACCTGTCAGCTACCATGTGGACTCTGAGGATGCTGCTATTGACCTTGTCTCATTATTGGTGTTAAATTGGTTGGCTGAGAGGCATTTAAGTAGTTCCCTGTTTTTTCTTTTTTAGCTGGAATCACTTGTTTTGTAAAGCAGGCTGTGAGCTGTGCTGCCCAGGAATGCTTCTCTGATGCTAGGTAAGGCATGAGGCAAACCAGATCTCCATGGTGTCCTACTACCTGTTCTTTGTGAGGCCACCTACAGACGGCATGGTCC
Organism: Pezoporus wallicus; assembly: GCF_028554395.1. Taxonomy (NCBI): domain Eukaryota; kingdom Metazoa; phylum Chordata; class Aves; order Psittaciformes; family Psittacidae; genus Pezoporus; species Pezoporus wallicus. The sequence continues at coordinate 1,390,806 of NW_026640647.1, forward strand.
AAGAGAAGATCCTCCCCTGTGCCCAAGGTGTCTCTCATTTAAGAGATGAAATCGTCTGAGGCAGAGATGATCAATAACAATGTCTGTACACAGGACCTTTCCCAATAGGGTTCCTGTGACATTTAGGTGCTACCTGAATATAATGAACATCTGTCAGTTGAGAGAAAGAAATAACATGTCTTTCAAGGAATCTGTGGGTTGCTGCTGTGGCTGATAATAATGTGAGAAGGCAGGAAGGAGAACAGACACCTCAACTATCCTTGTGCAGCTCTTCAAAGAGAAGCACCTAACAACAATGTACACCCCTGTGCTCTGCCTTTTTTGGTGGTTATGTTGTTGTCACCTATAAGAGAAATCAGTAATAATCAAAATGTAGTGTTAAATGCAGTGAAGAAATTTGGACCCCTTATTCAGAGCATGGAAAAGAAGTGTCATCCATCTGTTTTCTGTAGTGCATTTCCTTTCATTCATTTATGAGATAGGATCAGATTGATTTGGAAGCAGTTAGGGGAGAGGGAATTCACATGTCTTTCCAGGCCATCAAATATTGTTGAATTTATTATCACTTCAAGATAGAGTCATGATCTGACCAGAAGACTGGAGGCTAGGGAAGTTTTGAACTGCAATGTAAAATGAAATCCTCTTGGCTTTATGTAAGCCACTTACTTAGGCTGTTCCCTATAACAGGGGGAGAATAATGTTTACTGCTTGGTGCTAGTGTGAGGAATAATATTTGCTGGATGCTGTGAAAATGAAAATATTCTTCACAGAAATCCTATTGTCTACAAGGAAAATGATATGCACAAAGAGCCTTTGGATCCTGAGAAGCTCTCATTAGCTTAATTATGCTTCGTATAAGCAAACGGCTCAAGACAGGAATATGCTTGCCCCCGTCCTTCCTATCTCTTCCAACAGACAAGTAACTGTAGAGACCCGTAGAGCAATGGACTATGAAAAGAGAAGAGGAGGAGATCTTAAACTGAAGAAGGGCTGAGATGCACACAAGAGCATGGAGGCCGATAGCGTGGGGTCTGAAAAGAGAGAGGAGGATGGTAGGTGGTGGGATAAAAGGCTGCCAGCACTGGAGACTGCAGCTATGGTAAGGTTTATGTATTTAAGCAGAGCGAGGTCTGTTTATCTGCTAAATGGCCTGTTGAAAGCTTTGCCTTCCAAGTGAGGCAGGTCATCTGGGTGTGCAACTCACCCAACCTGCCTGTGCTGGCTCAGCTAAGGGTAATTGAAGCAGGTCATTAGCTGCAGGCTGGGTAGCCCTGCTTCGCTGTAGGTAGGAATGTATAGCCCTGAGAGCACTAGCTTGAGAGTTAATGCAGGGATACATGAGGCGTTTGATTACCCAGCAGTGTCTTCCCACAATTCATGAATATACTTATCTCCAGAGTTTGGTAACATGTACACTTCTAAATAGCTGAGTCCTAAAGCTTATCAGACACATCAGCCCTAACATCTTGAAAGCAAATTTTGCTCAGCTGAAGAGGGAGCTGATGTCAATGTGCAGTGAATTATGTCCCATCCTTTAATTTACCCAAAATAAATACTGTATTTCAGGTGAGATGATGCTGATTTTGGACAAAAGAACAGTGGGAGGAAAGCTATACTAAAAGTCTGGAAGATGTCTTTGAATTTTTAAATAAACAAAATTGATTCAAGATGTTTAGAAAATATCCTGAGAAAATACTAAACACTATATTCTGATTAATATCCTTATGAGAGTCCCTCTGATTTAAAAAATCTGGAAGACTTTCCAGTGAGCCTGTCAGGTGACACAGGGCATGACAACAGGGCTGTGGAGAGGGTCATGATCAGACCACATAGTAAGCTAACAGGAGCTAGATGGTGGCGCACCACAGAGCTGCCTTGTACGGTCTCTGAATGTCCCCCTTCTTATCCTTGAAGAAGGATTAAATAAAATATAAAATATATTTACTGTGTACCTTGCATGGTGATCAGCTCCCCCACTGAAAGTTATTTATTTGGTGCTGGTATTAGGACCCTTCATTTCCAGATCACACCACACCAGTACGTTAAGAACAGCCTGAGGAGGACAGAGTCACATTGCAGAGCGATGCCAGTGGGACTGATAGGGCTATTGATAATGCAGTGTGTCTGTTCATGCCTCCCATGGGTGCACAGTTAAAGGGCTCCCCATAAACACAGGGTGCTGTGATTCATGGCTGGGATAGTGGGGCCCATCTGCTAGCATCAGGGAAGAGGCATGTCCGTTGACTGTGCACCTCCAGGAAGGTTAAGAAGCATTTCTACCCTCCTGATGAGGAAATGGGCCCAGGGAAGTGGCAGGCTTAGCACACACAGCGATGAGTGCCTCTGGTGCAGAGAGAAGAAGGAAGGGATGCAGAGTATGCCCCTAGCCCTGCTGCTGGGGCATGGCCGAGCAGCCTTCTTGCCAGCTTGCTCTCACCCGCTTTGTTTCTGCTCTCCTCCAACACTGACTTCCCATTGGTGCAAATTAGGTAAGAATTGGTTCAGAGTCTTTAATTGTGAATTTAATTTTTAATCTGCATAATTAGATTTCTAATGGGCTATTTTCACAGTCTCAGACTGCTTTGAGGTCGTTAGTGCTGGGCCCTGTGAGATTACCATCTGCATGGAGAAGGCAAGGGCTGCAGGGCAGCCTTAGGAGCCTCCTGTGGCTCATTCAAATCACTTCCTACTTGAACCCCAGCTGCTTTCCCAAGCCACTTAAGGGGGTACATCCTCGCAAAACATTAGTCATCTATCCCTACTCATGTCCTCTCAACTGATGCAATAGTTTAGGAGAACACGGTGCTGAGGGGAGATTAATAGGATCTGGGGTTTAGAGAGACTCCTTTTATATTAGCTTTGTCTCTAACAATAGAAAATCAATGGAAAGCAAAAGGAGAGACAATACAGTAGCACCAGGACTGGCACCAGGTTTCTGCTTTCCAGGCTGTGGGGAGGTACTTGAAGGTAAGCAAGGGCTGGAGTGAGGCATGGCATGAAGGTGAGAAGCTATCTGGAAATCATAGAATCATAGAATAGTTAGGGTTGGAAAGGACCTTAAGATCATCTAGTTCCAACCTCCCTGCCACGGGCAGGGCCACCTCACACTAAACCATGTCACTCAAGGCTCTGTCCAACCTGGCCTTGAACACCACCAGGGATGGAGCATTCACAACTTCCCTGGGCAACCCATTCCAGTGCCTCACCACCCTTACAATAAAGAATTTCTTCCTTATATCCAATCTAAACTTCCTCTGTTTAAGTTTTAACCCATTACCCCTTGTCCTGTCACTACAGTTCCTAATGAATCGGGGAGCTCTCCCAATGGAAGGTGGTGGCTTTGGTGTGAGGCTGATGGGGTGGTTGGAAGGAGAGTAGGAAAAGGAGAGTTGAGCCTTGCTGAAAATCTCACTGCCCTGAAATCCGCCTCCTCACTTCCCACATCCTTATGAATTCTCTCCTACTTCTCCATCCCCAGAATCCTCCTGATCCTTCCCAAGCCTGTTTTCCCAGCCACGAATGGCCCTAAGACACTCTTCCTATCCCTTATTCCTTCTACTTTCGACTTTACTGCTGCTCTAAAGTCCTATTTTGCAGCTGCAAGGGGGAGAGCAAAATAATCTTCATTCTGGAGGTGGCAAAATTCACTGTAGCCTGCCTACTGGAAAGTCTGGGGCTGGCTCTGCTGCCACATCTTGTTCTACTTAAACTGCTGCTTTTAATAGACCCAGAATGTTTGTTTTGCCAAAGGTGTTTCCTTCTCTTCCATGTGCACGGATGTGTTCATGTAAGACCAAGCCCACCATGGGAGCTGCTGCCAGGGCTGCCTTGGGTTACCTCACGTGGCACCAGCAACACGGTGGAGGCTGACGGACCACCCAGCAGGAGCTCTCCTGACTTCAGTTGCAGTGGGAGCTGGATCAGAGATTGTCTAAATGGGGTTTGAAATGTCTCATGTCAGATGTCAGCCCCTACCTTCAATTAACCCCTTGAAAATGGGATTTTACCAGTGGGGATCTGTAGTAGATTTTGGGGGTTGCATTTGGGGTCAGTGGTAATTTCTATGTTGAAGCTAGACAGGGGGTGTTAGCAAAGCAGTTATCCTTTGTATCTTTATCCCTTTCCCATTTCAGGTTCTCAGTGGCCAGCGGCATTTCTTTCTCATCAGATATCTTTTGGCAGATATTTCAAACGTCACTAAGAATCAATATTTGAAAGATGCAGTTAAACTTCAGGTGTGGATCTCAGAGCCACATATCTGGCTCAGTAATGCTGTCCAGTTGCCTGCAAAGCCCCTGCTATGAATTTGGGCTACAAATATCATAGGCATACAAAATCTGCGAGATTTTCTCTGCAGCAGTGATTTGCAGGACCACCGCTTCTCCCCTCCCAACACCCAAATACAGTTTGGTGGCCAACAAGGCTGAGGACAAGCCAAGACCCGCGTGAGAACAGCTTTGCTCTTGCAGTGCAGGGCAGGGCCCTGTGCATACCACAGTAGAGGGTGGGGAGCAGCAGAGAGGGGAGCTGCATGGGAGTTTCAGTGCTCATTACATGTACTAGGAAGCAAGCAACATCAGGGACTGGTGCTGCACACTGCATCTCACCACCCTGCCCTGGCCATGCTGGCTCCATCGGACAGCCCCAACCTGTCTGGCAAAGGGTTCAGGTCCCCCCTCAATCAGGCTGGTTTAAGGAGCCCCACATGTTGCTCTTACTGCTAGCTCAGCATGGTCATTGTATCTTTAAACCCAACCAACAGAAGGCTCATGTCTCCTCTCTGGAAAGATCTCACCACCTTCTGGGAGCACATGGTCTTGGTGGTGCTTGAAGTTCAATCAGCTCCACATAGTGGCACCCCCAGGGCTCAAAATGATCAATAAACCACAGAAAGCTTTTCTACCACAGAACTGATTACACTAGCATGTTACTGCTCTCCCCACTCTCTGTGGAGAGCTTCCCCCTTCAGATGTCCCCCTTCAACCAGCTGTTCTTAGCTACCTGCCCCACACTGGGCCGGGAGGCTGGGCTGTACTGGAGCAGTTGGGTGATGAGGGCTTGGCAGGGCTCTGGCAGTGGGGGCAGCCCCTCAGGGTACAGCACTCCTTTCTTCTGCTGCTGGGATATTTTGCAGATGTGGGTATTGTCAAAGGGCATGCAGCCCGTCACCATCACGTACAGCATCACCCCCAGGCTCCACATGTCATACTTCTTGGCATCGTAGGGGATGCCCATCAGCACCTCTGGGGAGCTGTAGGCTGCTGACCCACAGAACGTGGTACTCAGGTCTGGATAGCTGCTGGTCTCCTTGCTGAAACCAAAGTCACTGAGTTTGGCCCGGTGGCCATCAGCGGTGAGCAGCACGTTCTCACACTTGAGGTCCCGGTGCACCAAGTTGCGGTCATGCAAGTAGCGCACAGCACCCACAACCTGTGCAAAGATGTCCCGGGCCTTGGGGACACAGGGCAGCTTCCCCAGCTGCTGCACCAGCTTCAACAGGTCAGTGGCTGCCGCCTCCATCACTATGTAGAGCTTCCCACTGCAGACCTCGATGAGCTCCAAGACACGCACAATGTTGGGGTGCTGTATCTTGCGCAGGATATTGCGCTCCCGGGGCAGAAACTTGTACACAAAGGTGTGGGGTGCTCGCTGCCGGTCCACCACCTTGATGGCTAGGGGGGCCTTGTACTTGTTGGAGGTGGCTGCCTTCACCTTGGAGAAGCTGCCTTCCCCAATTGTGTGACCCAGCCTGTAGCCCAGATCATGAAGTATCTTCTCTCCTCCATCCATTTTTGGCATGGTGTCTGATCTTGATGGTCTTGATCGAAGCTGGTGCTTTGCTGTGGGATTTGAAAGCTTTAATGTATGGTGTGTGGCAGCTGGTGACCTTTACTCTCCTCCGTGGCCTGGTGGGTGCCCCTTTGGGCTCCAGGGCGCGCTCGGCTATTGTGATGGGGTGAAGTTCTATGGCAATGCCTTTGTGAGATCAGAAAGGTGTCTGGTGTGTGCCCTCAGCTCATGGATGCCCGAGGCATGCCCATGCCCATGCGCATGCCAAGGGAGAACTCCCACAGGTGATATTTTAGAGCTTTTACCTTTTTCACCTCTTCAAAAGAGGGCTTTTTGGATGATGAGAGATGAGAAATCCATTCGGGTACCTGTACCAGATTTCTGCAGGATATTAGTTATATTAAAATCAAACTGCACAAAGGGTACAGTGATTTCTACTGTCTCTGACTGCATACCACCTTGGCTGGCTGTAAATAGTTCCTTTTTCATTATGATGGTGCAGGGAGATATTCTACTAGGTAGGTTTTCTGATTTAGGGCGATGTGGATGGGGAACTTTAAAAGCATCTTTCAGAAGAAACAGCTTTTCAGTTTCTTAATACTGTAATTGCTCTCCCTCTATTTTTATCAAAATGGTATTTTGGAGATTCACAGAGAAGGAGTGAGATCAGAGATCCTTTGGAGAGCTTCTCTAATTTAGATTTGAAATGCTTTTATTCAGTTCTAGTTTCCATAAAAGTGATGGTCAGATTAAGCATGGGGGCAGGAGCTGGGCTGGGTCCCACATCCACTCCAGAGCAAAGCATCCCACCTCTTGCATGCTGCTTCATAGGCCAGCATCAGCTCCTTCCTCCAAGTGCTGCATCCTTGGCTCTCATAAACAGTTGTTTCTGGTTTGTGCTGGGCTTTTTAAGCTGCTTGAGGATCCTGTCCTCCCTGTGGAGCTCACATTCCCTTTGCATCTGTACAAAGGACCCCAGGACCACAAAACAACCATCTTCCAAAATACCAACCCAAATGCTATTTTTGAGTTTTGAATATATGTTTCATTCTGCTTCTGAAGAGGAATAAGACCCAGCTGAAGACAGAAGAAATCTTTCCTGTGAGTCCATCTTGTCAGTGCTCTGAAGTCACTCGAGGAAATTAAATTAATTCAAAATACTGAAAACATAGGTCCATATGTGCTGTGGGGGTGCTTTGCCCTGACTCCTAAGGACAAGTAATGTAATCATGTTGAGTTTTGTCTGCTGGAGAAGTTGTAGATCAAAACCAAACCTCTTCCCCCCTTCAGATGCTATTTCTATGGGCCAGTTGGAAGTGTGGGAATTCAATGTGCTGTGGAAGCGCAGTTGCCAGGCAAGTAATATTGGGCATGTTGTCAAAAGGCCAGGCAAGTGGCAGGTATGTTGCATGGTGGAGGATTTGCTCCTGTGCAGGGCTACCCTGACTGGACACGTTCAAGTCCAGGTTGGATGGAGCTTGGAGCAACCTGGTCTAATCAAATATGTCCCTGCCTATGGCAGGGGTGTTGGAACTAGATGACTTTTGAAGGTCCCTTCCAACTCAAACCATTCTATGATTCTATGCTGGCCACTGAGGAATGTCCTTGGTCCATTCTTATCTCCTCTGAAGAAAGCGGAGGCCTTATTTGATGGCAAGGGGCTGATGTCTGCACGGAGGTCAAGTGCAAGGAATTCCACACACATGCGGAGGTGTGGGACGTGACCCAGCCAACACTCCCTTTCTGTTTGGGATGTCAAATAAGTGCCCCCAGATTTCTTACTTCTGAGGCAGATCAGAAGCCAGTTCCGTAAGTCCCTGATCAGAAACTGCTGTTACTTAAACGACTCCTGCCCAGCAATCAGTAGGCCAGGTGCAGAAAGCCCGTTTGCTGCACTCACGTGATTTCCTGGCACTTCTGTTTAGCCCATGAGTCCTAACCACAGTGACTTCAGCAGAGGTCTGAGCTGGACTTTTCACAGGAGCTGGAACTCTTAAGATGGCTAAGCATAACTGAACCAATGTGGGCATTTTTACAAGGGAAAATGCTTAGACCAGGAGTCCCTTTCGCACTGACTGCCAGAGCACCTTTGGAAAATGCCATCTTTGCAAGCTCTGGGAGATCAAAACGAGTGTGTAGCTATCTGTAAGGGGCTTGCCGAGCTGACGTACAGCTCATCTTTTAAAACAGGAACAGGAGTTCATGTTACAGACATGTTCCCAAAGCCTACAGGTAAAATCTTCATTTGTGGGGAACCTCTTCAAAGCCCCCAGGAATCACATAACCAGAGAGAGGTGTTGACCAAACCGCAGTGCAAAAACCAACCTGGTGGCTAAGAACCACACCGCGATGGTAAGGACTAATGTCGTGGAGTCCCATGTGGCTGGTAACTCCATCTGCTTGAGGGAGCCTGCTGCTGTGGGGAAGTATTCAGCAAGCTTTGAGGAGGAGGGCAGTTTCAGACTCAGTAAGCATTCCTTTGAGCCCACAGACATCACTCTGCAGTTCGATGCTGCAGGAGCATCCAGGGGGCTGAAGGGCTTGAGCAGTGCCTCGAATAAGAGAGGGAAAAAAAAACCCTAGTGAAAACTGTTTTTGCTGGCTACGAAAACATTGTAGCAAACACTCCCCCTCCTGTACGCTCCAGGCTAAACCTCTGCAAGCTGGCTTTGCAGGGATCATCGCTGCGCATCTCCATGCTCCGGACCCGCGGCTCACAGCACGGCCTGGGACTGCTGCAAAAAGCTCCAGAAACAAAGAGCAGGAGCATGAATGAAAGTTTTCAGCTTGGCAGGACACTGTCGGGCAGAGGAGGAGGAGACGTGCCTGAGCTCAGCTTTTTGTGCTGTGCTTAAACCTCAGAGAAACAGAATTCTTGCCTTGCTAGCTGCTGGCTCAACGTTTACTGGTATAAATATGCACAAAAAACCTCTTTTGCTTCCAATCCCTCCGCCTCATGTACCTGTGGTATAAATATTTCTGTCACACCAACATACCCAACATAAGGTACTCGGTACCAACATATAAACTGATGCTGAGCTTTTGAGTTTTCTGGTACCTTTTTTGCATCAAAGCTGCGTTTGTAGATCTGACTTGTTCCATCGCTCTTCTAAATGACAGCAATTAGAAATCAGGCAGCAATTAGTGGTTTGTTAAATCTGGCACACGAGCAGGAGGAGCTGGTCTGCAGAGGTATAAATTACTAGAGCTCACCATTAGGGTTTTCATTATGGGGATGTTTTCTGACTCTGGCAATGTGGTTGTGAATGAGCCTGACAAGCAGTTAGTTCCTCTGCCAGGGGCTGATCAACTCCTGAAGGACCATTCATGCTGCTGTGCAATGCAGGGACACCAGAGAGCTATCAGGTGCCCCAGAAGCAATTTGCTTGTTCCAAACTTAGCATAAGCTAATGCACCTCTCTGGGTAAGTTCATCCAGGGTGAGTCCTGCATCGCCCAGGGTTGGACTGTTCAGCAAAGACCAAGTTCTGCTGGGCATCACTTCACACCAAAACCAGGAGGAGCTCTGAGTTAACCTTGCCTGGGTCTTGGGTGCATTACAATTACATAGCATAGTGTTCCCTGGGGGTAACTCAACCTTGCTGAGAAGTTAATGCAGATGAAGGTCTCCAGCCTTGTACACAGCTGCCTTCGACCAGAGAAGAACAAACAAGCCAGGAGGTATAACAAAGTAGGATGTTCTTCTGTGTCATCCCATAGATATATTTTTTTTTCACTAATAATTAGGTTTCACTAATAATTAGGCTTTCTCTTGCAGGAAAATCCTGGCAGTTGATCACCAGGAAATCACCAGTCTGCTCTCTGAACACCAGCATTCATCAAGCATACCCGTGCGGTGCCTTTTGGGTGGCTGCCCTCTTGCCAAACCTCAGCAAGAGGCAGTACTACATCAGTGTAATTACTGGACTGAGACACCAGCTGGCATGCAGCATGGCAAACAACTGAGCTAACAGGAGGGCCATTAAAGCATGCATGATTCAGAAACATCTCCCTCTCCCCTGTGATCCCTTCACAGTGCCCCGCGCTGTGACCTCATCCATTGGGAAAGGGCTGTGGGAGTCCCACTGGTGTTGAGGCAGAAGGGGCAGAGCAGCCACAAAGGCTCAGAGTGCCTGTCATTGATTTGATGGCAGGTTGACACCTCTGGTCAGGGATTTCACTCACTGTTGAGCATAATGTGGGTCCTGCTGGCACAAGCATGCCAAAATATAACTCCTTTTAATGCAGACGTCCTAGAAGCCAAAAGAAACTATAGATTTATACCTTATGCCATGAAGCTGTAAGTTACAATGTGCAGAATGACCTCTGTACTGGCACTGAGCTCTTGAGACTTCTTTAAATACCTCTATTTCTATACAAGCAGAAACATTTTGCCCAGGAGTTGTAACTTTCAAGAGCAGTCAAGTAATTCCTTGGTGGCCCACTTTGTGGCCAGCCTATGGCCAGACCTTATTGCTCAGCACCCTGTGAATGTGGGAATGGGCAAAGAGCTGCACAAGTAAAAATAACTAATGCTACCATTTTTGCTTGACTACCTCATTATAGATAGCACAAAGGGTAACCATATTTTTTCCTATCAGATACTGAAGTTACCAGGATCTCGCTAGCAACGAGTAATGAAAGATCTTTAAACAGAAGCTTCCTTCCTATGTTTCATCCTGTGTTTGATCATATCCTTTTTAATACGATTGGTTTACTTTCAGTCATATTGAAATGACTGAAATGAAACTGAAAGCACTGTCCTGAAAAGGAACCCACTGCTTGTAGCACCATTTTCCATCCATCTGGATGCTGCAGGTACTGAAGGCTGGTGAAAATGTTGCAGACGAGAATCCTTCTGTAGTCCCACGGAGTCGCACTACACTCTTTTGGTACAAGTACCAAAGACAACAAGCCAAGGTGAGGAGGCACAGCCAGTCATTGGATAGGGCATAGCTAGCAAAGGAAATACCACTATTGGCAAGTACTCATTTGTCTGGTGATGTTATTCACCCCTTACTTGCCAAGTATATTCAGTGAGCTATTCAAAGGTAATTGATCGCTGGCCTGTGTGGTATCTGAGCAGTTGGAAAAATGGGGCAGATCCCATGAATAGCATACTGAACCCAAGCTGCCTCAGGAGCTGAATTGGTGTCACTGCCGCAGATCCTTTCCTGCAAAATCAAGCTGTCTGTGAAGTCATTTTAAGCACTGGTGTTAACTGGACCTGGAAAGTCAAAGGTACAAAACTAATTGCAAAGCTTTGTCCCTGAACATCTGATGAAAGCTCTGCATGCGTGCATACAACTGCAGCCTAAATTTGGCCATGGTCTTGTGGCTCCTTACTGGCAGCAGCAGCAGCTTTGGCAAAGGAGAAGGCCAAAGTCACAGGCAGTCAGAAAGCTGTGCTCGGTAATGTGCTGCTGCTGCTTTCTTTCTTCTCATGTTGTAAAGATTGGTGTTTGCTTAAAATACTCTGTCTATGTTGGGTGTTCATCCCTTTGGCAGATAAGGAGATGTAGGACCTCACATTTCTGGTGTTCAGAAGCAGCTGCTTGTCATCAAATCTTGCCCTTAGTCTCTTGCTCAAACAGAATAAGTTAGTGAAGCTGGCTGTGGGACTAGTAAGGGGTCTCCTAGAAGAAGTTCAGCAGGATGAGAGGAATACCAAAGAGAAAACTCTCTGGATGTCCATTTGATTAACCAAGGTTGCTCAGACACCATAAAGAAACCTCCCTTTGATTAACCAAAGTTGTTCAGACACCGTAAAGAAACCTGGGACTGGCATGCCTCGTGTGCCAGAAATGTCTCTTCATGTAAATCAGAACTTAAACTGGGTGAGGGACATAAAATGGGCTTGTAAGCTATCAGAGGGAATGGATACATGGCAACAGGCCATACCACCACCTCTTGGAGCAGCTCATGACTGCCTCAGCAGGTGCCAAAGAAGATGAAGGATGGAAAGGGCTAATGGGCTGGTCTTTAAACATGATTTTGCAGCTCACATTGCTGGGCTACACCTGCCAAGAATCTCAAACCTGAAGGCAATAAACTAGAGTGGAGTAGGAGACACAAGAAGCTAAACAGGCTTTGCCAGGTTGGCTGCTTGAGAAGCAGGAGGATTTCCCTGGTAGGTCTGCTACTGAGAGGCTTTGCACCAAACCCCCTTTGTGCATCTGCCCTTGTGGTAAGTCATGGCTGACTTGTCAGAGCTGCGTAGGGAAGCAAGCTTTCCTTTCTGGTGCTGGAATACCCACTGAGCAGGAGGAGGCGTGGGCTGGGGAGAGCTGGGAGCTGAGGGGGGTCTCAGCCTCAGGAGCTCATCACACCCTTTCCTGGCCAGAGGTGTTGATCTCCCCGTTTTTGTGCAAATGGCTCCTTCCCACCACCTCCATTCCGAAAGCTGGGAAGCTTTTTGTTCCTTGGCCTGTGCTGCAGACACTTGTCTTGGCCTTCTAAGGAGGATTCTGTGATTCTAATGGCTGATCCCTATGCACTCACCAGGATGACCCTCACAAGCCAAAGGGAAGGGCTGTGCAGTGCTGCCAGGTCGAGAGAAGTGTCTAAGCTTGCACTTCCTGCCCCTCCTTGAGGCTAGGGAAAGAGCCTAGCAAGCCTGCTGAGACACCCCCTTGGCACTGGGCAGCCAGTACGAAAGGTGTGGGTATGAACCAGGGCTCCACGCTGCACATCTCCTGAGACCAGGGAACATTTCTCTGCTTTCCATGTTGCTTCAGCATCAACAAATCTCTTCACAGATGGAAGATTAAATGCCTGCCACAGCTGTTGACTTGCTTACTGCATCTGTGTGCCTGCTACCTACATCCTCAGGCAGAGCCAGCCAGTGTTTTGTCATGGCTGGCTGTCAAACAGGAGGGAGAGGGCTTCAGTGGGGCTTTAAGCAAGGCAGAGTTTCAAAAGCTGTAGCAAGTGCCTCTTGGATTAATGGAAATGGAATTGAGTGGTGATGAGGGACAAGATGAAAGTTGGGAAGTTAAAAGCTTTTCTTAACACATCAAGTTATGTCCATCAAATTCAAACATGTTAAGTTAGAAAATCAGGTAAGTGTTCTGTGGTTAACTATCCCAAATGAACAATACTTAAATTTCTTCCTTACACTGATCTAGTTACCTGCCTGTGGAGAACCTCATTGCAAAGCATTATGTATTCAAAGAGAGATTTAGTTGTCTAGCACCTATTGTAATTAATTTGTGGCCAATTAAGTGCTGCAGAACTTGGCCTGTAATTAGGATATGACAGCCTATGTTACATAGATTTGGAAAGCTGATGGCAAAGTGTTACGGCTATGGAGCAGATGTTTAAATGCCTTTAAATAGCATGGATGTTGTCAGAGGCTGATTTAATGAGTTGCTCTTAGAGTCATGTGCTGAAACTCTTCCTGAAGGTGCCCAGCTAATCGTTGAAATGGCTTCTCCCCTCAAGTCTGGTTGGCCTTGGAAGAGGCAGTCCTGTATTAGAGCCTGGCAAGGTGGGAATTAAAGGAGAGAACAGGCTAGACATGCAAACCAAAAAGCTCCAAAGCTGTCAAGACCAATGAGGAAGTTTAGGCTGAGATTTGGAAGGTAGCAAAGATAAATTCTAAGTGGTAGAAGGAGATACTCTTGGACCAGATACTTGGTGTGGGTATGCACATATCAAAGAGGGAGGGAGGCAGGCGCTTTGGGAACAAGGCTGGAGGCAGCTAACAGGGTTTGAAGGTCTGTTTTGCTGAAGAGACTCCATCTGTGTGCTCCGTCCAGTATCTGACTGGTCAGGCTTTTGTGGGATCTGAAGAAACTGCTGAGAAACCAAGCAAGAAACTCAGCCATGACCCTGAGAGGAAAACTGCCAAAGCAAGCTGAGGCATATCACATGCAGAGACAAAAGGATGGGTGGTTTGGGTGACAGTGAACATGGATCTGCTTACAGAAGTAGACACAATTACCCTGCATTACATTTGTTGCTTTGCTTTCCAGAAAATTGAGCTTTTTGTTGCTTTCCTGCTTGTGTTTCTCTAAAAGGGAAATAAAACCCTTGAAAGCAGAAACTAGCCATTCCCCTTGATTTACTATCGGTCACCACAGAGTGTGGAGACCAGGCCTGCCAGCCTGGGCTGGGATGGAGGATTGGGCATGCCTGTGCCCCACTGCTTGGACAGTGGTTGCTCACAAGCCGTGAAGTATATATAATATCACAGTGCCCTCTTGGGGGAGGGTGCTCCTTGGAAATAAACCTTTATGATTTATGTGCTGCAGATACCCTTGCTCGCCACTGTTTATTCTAGGAGCCCATGCTGCCTAGCTAAATCATGGATTTTCCCACCAAACGCTGCCCCTTTCTAAGGGAGAGCTCAGAGTTTTGCACTTGGATTTTTATTCATTTATTATTTCTCTGCTGCTGATGTGTACTTTAAATGTAAAACCACAGAAGTGAGGGTGAGCTGCTCCTGAGTGCAGATGGCAGTCTGTGCTCAGAAATGAAACCTGCCTAGTTTAAACACTTTCAGATGACTCGGCCCCAGCAAGAAACAAATTGTTTTAACAATAGATTTAATTAGCTGGTGTTTGTATTCCTTCACACAGTGCCTGAGTCCCAGTGTGCCTGCTGGTAGACCTGTCTGAAAACCCTGGCATCTCCTGCAAAGGAGTGTGAAGAATGAGTGAAGCATTAAATAAGGACATGGCAATTCCCTGCTGGCTCCTGATGCCCTACAGTTGCTGTTAATGCTTTGAATATTGGGTAGCTAAGACCAAATGCTTTGCCTGTGTTTCAGTGGCCACTCTGACTCTGAGAAATAAGCAAACTAACTAACAGAAATTTTTGTTGTAATGTAGACATCATTTCCCTGATTCCTTATGTTTGTAGGATTAGGAAAGAACATTTGTTTTAAGGAAGACACAAATGACAAGCTTTTGATATTTGTGATGATTTTTCCTGCATGTACGCATACAAGATTGGATGTGGGGGTCTGGGGTTTGGTTTAGTTGTTTTATACAGGGGGTGGTGTAGTGTTCTGTTTGTTTGGTTTGTTTTGGGTTTTACCTGAATTGTTTTAAAAAAGCCCACCTGTGGTAAGGATTCAGTTGAAAAAGATGCATCATCTGGCAGATAAGTCTATGACCCTAAAATGCTGGTTTCTCTTAAAAGCCAGACTCTTAAGACTGAGGAGGAGGGCTTACATACCTTTTCTTTCTCTAGATCTAGTTTACTTCATATCAGAAACAGAGTTTTCCTAGATGCCAGGCCTGAAAACTTGTTCTGGGCTCTAACAGTCAGTCTTTCATGTTGCTGCTTCTCCCCCTCCCTCCTCTTGTGTCATTATCTCCCTGAACATAACGGTGCTGTTACAGGGCAGCAGCCCTTGGACATCACCCAGCTGTACCAGTCAGCACAATGAATTGGGAAGACAGAGTGTGGGCAAAGAAATCATGGTGTGAAGAACACTTATCCAATGAGGTGCTGTTGGAAAATGTTAGAACAGACCTCCTGTTTTCCTTGATCAGATGCCCTTTTATTACTCTGGGATGGGGAAGAAATCCCTGAAATTTCTGAGCACACCTTGCTTTTTGTGCTGAAGCCTTTCCCCTTTCAAAGACAACTCTTGGCCTCTCCAACTCCCTGCTTCACTTTCTAAGCTCCCACGAGGTGGGAAGCAGCATTTCCTCTGTGTTGTCTTTGTTTCCTTGGTTCTTGCTTGTTCCCAGTCTGTATAAAGGTTATCAGCTGCTTTCATTTTGCTATTTAGTGGCTGTGTTTGAGGGGGCAAGTTGTTTTGATTGCTACTTACTGGATCTGGCTCTCAGCTTGTAAGTTCAGCAAGGTTTAACTGCGTGGCCTGAGCTGGTTTGTGCCAGGCAGGATTAAAGCTGAGTATTTTAGGAAAGTGTCTGTATTTTAGGAAAGTATCATGTCTGTGGACAAGGGAAGAGGAGGAAAAACCTATTATTTGAGAAGCTGCGATATTCTTACAGGGCAAGGCCTTGGCATCTGGAGGAATGGTACCTTCTGCTAGGGACATGGCTTAGATCTGTTCAGTTCTGGCCAGCCTGCGAGCCTTGAGACCACATAGTCAGCAAAGCCCAGCCAATGGCCTGCCCTGCAGGCAGTGGCTTCAGGCACAGGGACTGGGGTGAATGAGAGCAGGTTCTCCTCCTGCAGCACTGGCTCTGGGCAGCCAGCCTCTGCCACAGCCTTCAAAGCCTCTGGTACATAGGTGCTCCACCTCAGGAGCAAGCTTTGAAGTTTGAATGGCAAAAACCTCTTGCACATCTTCACACATACACCCCCATTGCTTTACTTACGCAGTTGAGCAGGTGTATGTAAAGTTTATTCGGGGGGGTTGACACAAAATATTTACAGGTCCCCCTTCGAACTCACAGCTTCGAGAGAACAGTTTTTACTTTGTGTTTGAAAAGGTAATGGGTTCAACCTATTTTGCTGTCCCATCAAGCCTCCATCAGCAGGATTGTAATGTTAGCATAGTAAGCAGGTGTTGTGTTTCAGCTGGGATAGTGTTCATTTTCTTCCTAGTAGCTGGTGCAGTGTTGTGGTTTGGATTCACTCTGATAACACACTAAGGATTTAGTTGTTGCTCATGAGCACTTACCCTGAGGAAGGACTTTTCAGTCTCTCATGCTCTGCCATGAGGGGCATGGAAAGCTGGGAAGGAGCAGAGACGGGACATGGGACCCAAACTAGCCAAAGAAGTATTCCATACCACAGCACATGATGCCCAGTATATAAACTGGGGGAGCTGGCTGGGAGCTGGCAATCACTGCTCTGGTTGGGCTGGGCATCAGTCAGTGGGTAATGAGCAATTGTACTGTGCATCACTTGTCTTTCTGGGGTTTTATTCCTGTCTTCCCACACACACAAGCACCCTCATTATTATATTTTACTTTATTTCAATTATTAAACTGTTCTTATCTCAACCCATGGGTTTTACCTCTTCTGACTCTCCTCCTTATCCCACTGTGGAGTGGGGGGAGTGAGCGAGTGGCTGCATGGTACTTATTTGCTGTGACATGACAGCAGGAGTGCAATGATGGCATCTCTGGGTTCTTAGGGAGCGCTATAATACCGGCAGCAGTGTGAATCAGTTTGTCAAGATAGTGAACATTTTATTCCTCACAGGTATGTGGATGGCAGGTAGGTGTGACAGCGAGAGGCATCAGTGTAATCATTAAGATGGTAATGTCTCCTGCCAGCTCTTCCTTCCCTCAGAGTCACTCCGGTGTCCTGAATGCACAGGGGGCATGGAGGAGCAACGAGGCAGGGCTTCATCAGTAGCTGCCAAATGCAGAAATAAATAACTTCAAGTAATGTAACCTCACTCAATTTGTATCTGCTTATGCTGGCCATAGCTTGTATTTACGTGTTAAAATTTAAATGAGCACACAGTTCTCCAGGCTAAATCTGTTACCAGTGATAACATTTCTACTGTAGTTTGTTTTGTTGCACCTCAAGAAAAGCAGCTGATTGGAGTGATTTATTTTCATTCCCAAGGGAAAAAATAGCCTTAGAGCCTTTGAGAGCTCTAGAGCAGCAGCAACCACAGTGCTGGGAAGGCCCTATCTGCAAGTCACGGAAACAGCTGATAAAACTTTCTCATCACTTCCCAGATAGGCTTTTGCTATAGGATGCAAATAAGAGTCTCTAGGGCCCTTCTTTTCTACATGGGAACACTAGCAACAACCTTGGCACAATTTAAGAACTGTTTGTCTCAGTCACTGGGTAAGATTTGGTTGACTGAAGAGGTTGTAGGAAGCACAAGGGCATGGGAATTGGGGGGGGAGAGGAGCCTGGAAGGGGTAGTATGTGGGGTGACCTACACCTCTGTCATGATGGGTCCCCAAGCACCCCTGAATTTCATTTCACACAAATAAGTGTGAAGTGAATTGTTACCTTGTGCACAACTCATATGTCTGCGCCACACACAGGTCATGACTGTGGTGATCCTATGTGGAATGTTATCTTCATGGTATGGGGCTGAGCCTGGCATGGGTGTCCAAGCCCCAAGGTGATTTAGAGGCAGCAGTCTTAATGATCCTTGTGACTCCATCCAGACTGAGATTTGGATCACCCTGTGGTAGCCTAGTCATGCTGGTCACTGTGGCATGAAGATCCAAGAGAGGATCAGGCTTCAACTGCCTCACCAGCCACATAACTCATGAGCCTCAGACTGCACCCTACAATAAGCAAAAGGGTATTTGGGAAAGTGGTGGAAAAGGGCCACAGAAAGGACCAGCATGATGTGTTTGTGGTGTATGTAAAGCAGGGCAATTTTCTGCAAGTACTGACTTGTGTTCTTGGAGGAACAGGCTAGTGTGCATGGATATTTCCAGGGCCTTATAGAATCATCTAGGTTGGAAAAGACCTTTAAGATCATCAAGTCCAACCATTCCCTAGCACTGCCAAGTCCACCACTAAACCATGTCACTAAGGGCCTCATCTATATGAGTTCTGAACTCTTCCAGGGACAGTGATACCCTCACTGCCCTGGGAAGCCTGTTCTGATGCTTGGCCACCCTCTTGGTGAAGAAATTGCTCCTTATCTCCAGTCTAAACCTCCTCTGGTGCAGCTTGAGGCTGTTTCCTTTTTTCCCATCACTCTCTCTAATGTCTCCATTCCACTGTAATCAAATGCATAACCTGCTTGCCCCTGTGTCTTCCCAGATCCATATCCTGCCTTGCTGTGGTATGTTTATTTTCTTCAACAGTCCATTTTTGGTGGACCAAACTAGAAATGGTGGCATCAAAAGGAAGCAGTAAGGCCTAAAATAAACCTCTGTCAAAATGACCCTTGTGTCTCTCTGGTGTCTTCCATCCAGTTCGCACTCAGTATATGCAGCCAGGTGCCATGATGTGTGGGTTGGTTCACAAGGGCCATATGGCAGCAGCGGTCCAGAGATGCTTCCAATCTTGGTTATTGACCAGTTCCTTGAGTGGCTTCCCATGTACACTGCACACCAGCAATGACACAATTAGACCACTGATACAGTCAGATTCCTTTCCTGTGTGACATACTACATGAGAAGTTGGTCTGACATCAGCTGCGAAAGCCCCTGAGGGCAAGTGAGTAAGTAGACACCACCCGTGACTAAGAGCTTCCTGAAAGATGTGGTCAGGTCGGTGGCGGAGCAGCACTGCACACCTCTAGGACTAGCTGCTGGGATGGGATCAACAAGGTGAGACACAGGTGATGGATCCAGCCCCAGCAGAGAGAAAATGCCGCCCTTGGTATACGTTCATTGCACACCAGCAAAGTGTGCTGGCAAAGCATGTACTGAAGTGGGCTTGTATGCCTTTGCTTTTTGTGTTTTAATATTCAAGTGGAACTTGTTTTTTGGTGTGTGGTAGTCAGTTTCCCATGAGGTGTAAACCTAATTCAAAATTAACCACTGACTTAACTGCGTGGCTATTACCTGAACAGATCAACATCGCTAATGTTGATGCTGGAATATAGCATTTTCTCTAGTCTGTCTCAGAAGACAAAATTTTTTGCACTTCTGAACTCCTCACCACTCAAAAGCCAACACGGAGCAGAGGGGACCTGTCAGATATGTCCTGTATTTCATGCCACTGGTGGTCACATGATCTCAGATCAATCTCAAAAGGCATTTTACTTACATGCTTCCTAACACAGGACTTGTGGGCACATTGGCATTTCCAGCCCTCTGCCATACATCTCAGAGGGAGGCTTCAGTTCCCCAAATTCTCAAAATATTCTGGGGAAGTTTTGCTACATGCTTTCCTAGTCTCTATGAGGTAGCTGCTGTCAGGGATGGAACAGACCCCTCTTCTTGCCCTTGCATTTATCTTTTCCTGGAAAAAAAAAAAAAGAAATAGCTGCTGGGTGTTGTCATGGTGTTGCCTCCTGCTTCCCATTACATGTGCTCTGCGTGGGCAGATGTCACTTGTTTTTCTTCTTTCTAAGGTGACTGCAGCCAGTGCTGTGATGCTCAGTTAATGCACAAGACCTAATGCTAAGCCTAATGACTTAGACCTGATGTAAATGCAATCCCCAACAGTGCTGTACCTGTCTGGAAAGCTACACCTTACAGCCAGCCTTTGCTTTTCTGACTCTGCCCTTCACAAAACCAAGTATTGAAAGCTAGAGCCTTTGAGTGAAGCCTGCCAGAAATAATGCCTGCTCCCCCCTGCCTGCCCAAGCCCATTTGTGCCAGTGTCTCCCTGGAGTCCTGCATCCAGTGCTGGTGCAAGTACAGGGGCTCTGCAGAGATGGGATTCACCCACATGATTCCAAGCCAGCCATTTCTAACTCCACAGAGCCTCCAGCCAGGCAAAAACGTTGCTGCTGCAGATTTCAGCCCAGATGTCTATCCAGGGGCTTGGGAGCAGCTTCTCTGTAACTAGTTAGCTAAGAGCACCTTTCCAGGGGAAGACATCCTAGCTGTGGCAGGATGGGCTGAGGGAGGGCTCATCCCCATGTAGCAGCAGAAATGAAAGCTAGCTGAGCTGAGGCAGCAGCAAAGGCAAGGGAAGCGGTTATAGAAAGAGTAAGAGAGCACTGCCGAGCGTGTATGCTCGTGGCCATGTGTCACAGTGGGAGCCTGAATGGAGGGTTATCATCAGTCTTTAAGAACCTGCTGTAAGCCCCTCCTTTGGGGAATCAAAACCACTTCATAATTCACAGGTTTTGGCCTTTATAGGATTTGTTTTCCTACCAAATCCTTGTAGAAAGGGAAAATCTAGAGCTGGTGGGTAGCTTTAAGAAGTTTTTTTGAAACCTCCTGAACTGAAAACGAGTTCTCTTTATCTCCTACTAAATCTCTGCAACTCCTCCACTGACCTCTCTGACAGATCCCCAGGAAGCAAAACAAACACTGGGTTTGGTCTGGTTTGCTCTGCAGAGCAACTACTTGCAAAATCAATGGTGGGTTGTTTTTCTTCTCCTTTGCTCAAGCCAGAAATAGGTCAAACAGCAAACCAACGACATTTCTGAGGCAGCCATGAGTGACTGGTGTACGTAGGTGTACTTCAGAGGGGGCCTCTCTCTGGGGTTAATGTTCTCTTGCCTAAAATCCCGCAGTTTCCTTGTGCTAGAAGAAGGAAGTTGTTTGTTGCAAAGAAATGAAACCACTTAGATTTCCTTGAACGAAGAGGGCAGGTTTTTCAACAGAAAATATATCCAATACATCTTCTTATGAAGCACTATGTCCATGATACCCAGTTTTGCTTTTTCATGTTTGTGCTTGAATACTCAGCCCTTCACTAAGACCCTCTCTCATTAGCATTGTGCCTTGCCTGTGGTTAGGCTGCATAAGGCAGAAAACCTTCTTAATGGAAGTGAATGAAAGATCTTGCATTGTATGAGACTATTTCAGATCACATATGGCATTGTCACATCTATTCTAAATCACAGAAAAGCTAATTTGGTCACAGCAAGACAGCAATATCCATGCTATTTAGGTCCAGTCTTCAGAAAGGTTGTCCCACTTATTTCCCTTGGAAAATCCCAGCCCTGGTGATTAGCTTTATTTTCTGCACATCTTTCAGATCTTTGCTTGTCTTTTTCAAATGTTTGGCATCATTTTCAGTGGCACAGGCAGTAACAAACCATTGCAAGGGCTTTTGCAAGCAGTCACTGTCTTGGAAAAAATATAGGGGTCTTTGTTTTCTCATGTGCCTCCCTGAGCGTGAAATCAACCCTTGAGAACACACACAGTCAGGGCATGAAAGGTGACAGCCCGCAGCCCATTTAGTATTGCTTTTAATTGTTAGGGCAGCAGAGGAACAATAATTAGACACATGATGTTCTACTTCCTATCTATACTGTGGTTTTTCGTATCAAACTGGCTTGTTTGAAAGGCTGAGTTCTTGGAGCTGAAACCTGGGAGACACCAGGCAGCTGCCACTGACGTACATGGACTGAGAACTGCTGAAATGTTCCTCTCTGCTTCCTATGAGCAGTCAAGTCAAGTAACAGAAGTAATTTGTGGGCTTTCCCCAGCCAAGGTCATAGGAAAGAATTTTAAGAAAGCAAACAAACTATCAGCCTGTTTTGGAAAATGCAAATTAGAAATGTGCTTTATCGCAGCATCTGAATGGAAGCTGCTCACAGAGGAAAGCAAAGAAAGGCAGAGAGGGGAAATGACCTTCCAAGACCTCTCACTCTGGTGACACGTGGCTCTCTTTCACCAGGGGCTATTCACTAGCATAGCCACTGCAAGAAGCCCAGAGTCCTTTCCTTGCCAGCTTTCTCACTGGTTCTTAAGAAGAGATCAGAAAAGCCCCACCAGATAACACCTGTTGTGCTTGTGTTTGTTTTCTCTCCTTCCACCTAAAGGTCTCTTTCAACATCTCCTACGTTGGTTGCTGCATCCTAGTATGCGCAAAATCTCCCTCCAAACCAGTGAATATACAACTAAGTTGAGCTTTCTCCAGTGCGACCTTGTAACTTCTCCTCAATTTGAGCTCCTGCATGACCAAGGTCACACTTCTTTTCAATGTCAAGATCTTTCACGAGTCTACTAATCTTTGGGTTTTTCTCTTATGTGCTCTCCTGTGATCCAACAGTGTCTGTCTTTCTATTCCAGTACAGTATCTCTGACTTATTCCCCTCCCGAACCTGCTCTACTGTTCTGTTCTTAGGTACTATGGTAGCAGTCACTTGCAACCTCCACCACCTAGAAGCATCCTGGCCTTCGTCAGATAGGGCAGCTGGTTATGCCTTCAACACTTTGAGGGATTTGGAGCCAGTCCAGCACTGAAGTAGAAGGCTGTTTGGATAAAATAAAAACGAAATTGCATTGTTGAATGTTGAACTAACTTACAGTCTTATGGAACCGTGTTTAATTCCAAACCCTGGAAAATATACGTTCTACCTATTTGCTGAAAATACTGAAAGCCTCATGATGGAGCATCTTCAAAACTAATTTGATTTATACATAGGTCTGACATCCAGGTTGAATTATCTGTGATGCTTTGGAATTCACTGATTGCATACAGTGTCAGAGAGCAGCTCTTTTCTTAGGTCCATTCATGTTTGGTATGGCTTGTATAATATCACTTTCTTATTAAGGAACCCACAGACTGACTTTGTATAACATATGCAAAGAAAAAAACCTTTTACCTGCTCTTGTTAGTGATGGTTATTAAGGCAAGCACAAGGAACAGGCAACCAAGATCCCATTGTGATGCAGAGTATGAACACAGAGTGTTACACTGGCCCTGCTTTATATTACAGTCTAATTACAGCCTGTCACAGTCAACAGACCATTTTTTCTATAATGGAAACCACACATACTGTGTATTAGACAGTATGCTAAAAGATATTGTGAGAGCTGAGGGGAAAAAAATCCACCCTGATTTTTCATTTTTGATGAATTTTTGTTGCTATGTATAATTTATCTATTCAATAAAGAGTAGTTATTCCCATATTGACCTATGGGATTTTAATAAAGGGTAACTGTGGACTGACAACCTTCTTCAAACTCCTACTTAAAAAGTAACAGATGTTAGGCTGTCATGAATAATAGTCTATGAATGAGTGGGGGTTGTGTGTGGTTGGTTTTGTTTTTCTTTTTTTTAGAAATAAGAGGTGGGTTGAGTCTTTTTAGAAATGGGTTAATTTACACCATTTTTCTTAGCTCTCCTATGTGTATTTTAGAGGCACAGCCCAGCACTTGTGCAGAACAAAGTGTTAGGGCATGAAGGGACAACTGTAAGGCAGCAGGCTGCCACAGCCAGCTCAGCAAAACAGGCTGGGTGTACCACCTTAGCCCACCCCAGCAGTGAAGAAAACCCCCTTCACTTCAATAACTGTTAGAATGTTAACGATAAAAGTGTTTGCCTTGCCCAGCCTCAGCGTCTTGATGGTGTGTGATCTGCTTCACTGTTTTCTGCCCTCAACACAGTACTGATCACCAGTGTGCTCAGGGCCCTGGTTGCTCAGCTGAAGAGTGCAAAATAACGCTGTTAAAGCCTGGGAAGGGGGGGGGGGGGGTAAGAAACGCATTGTGTTGTTTTATCCCTGGGTTTTCCCAGGGATAAAGGGATTTGCTCCTGTTTGCTGATAATTTGATATTCATATTGGTGCTGTGCTGTGTCCTTCATATCCTGGTGTTCAGAGGGGGAACAACAAAAGATAGTGTGTGTTTGAGAGCCCAAAGTCTAAGGAAAGAGTCTGGCAAGAACGCTATGACAGCAATGGAGTGGCTAGCAAAGGGATACTCTTAAATGCCAAGATTTTGCATGAGTTTGCAATTTGTTAATTAAAGTAACTCTGAAGCACAATCACTTGGGCAAAATCAGATCAGCAGTCTCCCCCGAACAGCAGCTTTCAACAAAGGCAAAACAACAAAAACCCTGGGAGACCCAGACCTTGTCTTTTCTGTAGCATCTGCAGCCTCAGGGGACTTGCTTGTAACTTGATGCACCAAAGAGATTTGTGCTACAGCTTCCTTTCTCCACCTGCTCTGTGAGGCAAGCAGGTCAGCTATCAACTTGTTCTTCTCTTGGGACTTCATCCCTTTGAAGTTAAGGGGAGTCTGCACATTACCACCAGCTTCACAGACTTTGGAGCAGGCTCTGAAGCTTGTCTTCAGCCAGCTGAACCCTATTCAAGTTCTAAAGTGTAGTATTTTTTACCAGTTTCTTGTTTCTCAAGGCTGTGAAGAGTCTTATGTGGAAGACAGGGCTCAGGGACTTGCGTCCAATCTACTCACTCAGGTGTGGGTGGCTAAGAACAGAGGTAGGCTGTGGAAATGGCAGTGGTGGCTCCGGACTTACCTGCCTGCCGGTAGCTCCGTGCTAGACCCCTGTGGGGAGATGGTAAACGAGGTCCTGTGGTGCCTCTCACCCAGAACAGCACTAAGTGGCTTCAGCAGTAGCAGTAGGAGCTTAGCATCATCATCTCCTCAGCTGTCAGCCACCAGATAGGGAGAAAGTGAAAATGCTGTTGGGCCGGTGTGGGCAAAATGCATCAGGCCAGGGTACATGAGCAGTGCTTTGCTCCATCCCCACAAAACGCTGTGTACTGTGCTGGGTCCAGGTGAGCACTGCCTCCTCTCCCCATTGAGGAAGTGATGTTAGCCTTTTACCTATGCCTGCGTGGGCTTTTAATTTATGTCTCACTGAGGAGAAAACAGGAAGCTGAGGTATCGCTTCTAAGTATTGGCTGCTACTGCTTTTGATAAAATTATTTTTTTAAGGCAGTAACCATCTCAAAAAGAGCTAAATCTAGATGAGCAACATTAAAAAGAAGACAGTATTTAACATGAAAACACAATCTGCAGAAAACAAAGAGTGCGATGTAAAAGATAGACACAGTGGTTGCTCTAGGTCAGATCTTTCCGCTATGGCCCTAGTATCAGTCGGGAAGCACAGGCTGTTCTCTGCTAATAACCAAGTGAAGTCGAATGAATTGAGAAAAATATGTGAATGTGACCATGTCATGAAAATGATTTCATCTTTTTGGACAGGAACTGTGAAATGAGAGTTGATGAATGCTCAGCTCTCACAGCCATAACATTCAGCATATGGGTTGATGGTTTAGGTGCTAATTACTCTTCCACTCCGGCAAAAAAAGAGGAGATGATTGTTCTGGGTGGCCTTTAAAAGGAATGGCAGGGCTGTTAGGAAGCTGGTAGTCATCCCTGTAAGTCACATCTGATTCAGCTTTACTATCACTAGGAAGGAATGCTGAAGAACAGCCTTATTTTCAGCAAAGGGTTGCATTTCCATTGCAGTGTAAGTGAGCCAGCTTGGCCTCTCTGGGTGGCAGAAGAGGGCAGAGACGAGGAAGCCTGACCAGCTCCTAGCCCCTGAGGATTGCCATGATCTCACTCCAAGTTTTGGTGGCACCAAGACCATAATCCACCCTGCAGCTGCTGCTTTTTTCAGGTTCCTGTGGTACCTGTTCTGTATGTTCTGATGCCAGACAGATTAAGACATGCTCAGTGTGTTTAGCCCTTGTTTGGTCATAGAATGGTTTGGAAAGGACCTTAAAGCCATGGGCAGGGAAACCTTCCACTAGACCAGGTTGCTCCAAACCCCACCCAGCCTGGCCTTGAACACTGCCAGGGATGGGGCAGCCACACCTTCTCTTTCTGGGCACGCTGGGCCAGCACCTCAGCACCCTCATAGGAAGGAATTTTTTCCTAATGTCTAATCTAAATCTCACCTGTTTCAGCCTACAGGCATGCTTTTCTTGTGGCTATCTGGTTAGTGTAATTGTCTCTGGTGAGGGTATTTGCTTTGATGTATTTATGTCTGTATCTGGGAATGGCTACTCCGTTTGTGTTGGATGTAAAATACAAGAGCTACTGACTAAAAAAGCTTGATGGGAAGAAAAATTATCATTCATTTTTCTCAGAGGCTGCTCTCCCCTTCTTCCAATTCCCCCTTTTTGCGCTTTACAGTTGCTGTAATATTCCTGTTATATTAGATACATTTGAAAGTGTAGTATTTTGGCACAGTTCACATAGGAAGATTAAGCCATCATGGGAAAACTGGTACATACTGCAGCCGGTGAAAACCTTTGTGTGAATGGGATTTGGGTCGCCGCCTCTGCATGACAGCGGCTCTCGACGGGCAGGATGCTTCCCTCTGCATCCCCTGGCCGCCAGGAGAGGGCAGGCGCGCCAAGCCCGGCCCTGCACCCGCTGGAGCATAGAGAACCCGCACATGCGGGTGCGAAACGTAAACCCACAGTAGAGATACAAGCAGAAAAGCATAATGTCAAATGACCTCGGAGCATGTCTAATGCCTCCTCGTTGAAATTACGGAAGCAACACAATTTTGCAGCTTTTCCAGGCGTGGACATGAACTAACAACTGATACCCAAACACCTGACAAGGGGGTTTTGAAAGATGAATCCAGCATCACAGCTTGAGCAAGCCTCTCTTTGTTTCTAAGTCATATTTCTTTCCTTGCTCCTAGAGCCAACCTGCAGACCCTCTAGTGTGCACAGGCATCAAAAGAACACTGGTTAAGGACACTGGGTAGAGATACGTTTTTTTTCTGACTTCTGGGATGAACCCGGCCAGGTGAGATGGTACTTCTTGGAGGTGGTCAAGCAGACTATGTGGGTCAGGTTCTGCAGCCCTGGTATCATTTCCTAAAACCAGTAGTGGCTTCCTACATACTTTCTCTTGCCTAGCTGCAGCCTGCCATGTAGTCTGCTGCAGCAGAGGGGAGATCTGGTAAAGGGCTTGTGAGTCCTTCATGTCCCTGCTAGACTTTAGGCTGCGTGGATCAGTGCAAGTTTTAAGTCCTTTTCCAGATTTTCTGTATTCAGACTTGAGGCATTTTCTTGTCAGGCTGATTTTTAATCCACATGAACGAGATGTCAAAATCACAGGTGAACACATACCTGTTTGTGTGCTGGCACATGCATACAGGCCCTTTGAACATTTAGCCTGCAAACATCAGGCTAGAGCTGCTGCAGATTCCTTTAGCATGCCTTTGCAGTGAACTTCAGCTGACTACCTGCTCCCATAAGTCAGCATTAGCGGGGGATCTGTTGATTGCATCCTGGTGTTTATATTCAAGGAAAGACAGTTTCTGTCAAAACATCTCAGTGAATCTCCTTCTGAGAAATGAATACAGCATATCCTACAGAACCAGTGTTTTCTGTTATTTTTGACATTCCCTAGTTCATTGGTTTATAAATATATACAGTGTGCTGCCACAGGGTCTTCTGATTCACAGAGGGTAGCTGCTAGCAGGCTGCAGTGTTTCTCCTTGTATGCCTAGGAATTAAAGTCATAACTTTATATTAGGATACGCCTGATTAATGATTTAGGCTCCCCTACTTGCTATAAGGCAAGGCAGTCATCTGGGACCCTTTGGGAATGCCACCTGCTGTGGCAGGTTTCAGAATAAGAGTACATTTAGCTCCTGGCAGAGCTTTTGGTGGGGTTGAACTGACCTCAGAAACTGAGCAACACATTGCTCCTTTGCAATCAAACCTTGTATGCCCTGCTGCAACCTCAGGTGAGCTCACTGTATGATGAAAGAGATACACTGCTATTAGTGTGCCCCAAACCAGTATGATCTGCCACTCATCTGGAGTTATTGTCTCAGGACTGGTGCCATATTTATATGACTACAGTGTCCAGGTGGCAGAGCAGAGCAGCTTCTCCTGTATCTGCCTGTCAAAGATAGTACAGGAGTAGGGTTAAATGCAGAGACGTATCACAGGAAGTTGGGTTCCTCACTCTCGTATCTCCCCTCTTGTGGGAATTGGAAGACCTGAGAGACAAGGATATAGTTTGCTGCAAGATGAGAGGATATCTGATGTAAATTATTGACCTCAGGGCAAGGAAAAGGGTTCGAGAGGTCCCCAGAGCTGTGGAACCCAGGCTGCAGGGTGTACTGAATTGTTCCACTTCCCTGTAGGTATCTACTGGTACTAACTCTGCAGTGTGACTCTGTTGATGCAATCCAAATCTAAACAAGACATCAAATGTCCTGGTTACATGCAGAGAGGAGAAGCAGAAGAAATTAGATATTTCACGGGGTTTTAGGAGCCGCTTTGGAAACAGAGGATCTGGCAGAGCGAGTGAGCAGGACTGAAGTGCGAATCTACTTAATAATAAAAATTATTAATACTAAGACATCATTCCAGTGCTTTGTGATAGAAAAAAATCATTAGCTTACAGCACAAACAAATGAAAGATCATGGATGATTAAAATTGTAATTAAAGCACGGGAATGACACTGGCACCACAGATGTCTCTGCAGACTATTTGAAAAGTGCGTCAAGCAAAGTCAATCATTTCTTCATAATAATGGTATTTACAGTAACACAATGGGAATGCAAGGCATTTCACTGCAGGCAGCTTGGTGTTCTAAAATATTCTTACAGCATCAACATCCAGAAAGAACAGGTATGGTCTGTGTTGAAAAAAATGGTTAACACTGCAGTTCAATTTTCAGATGTCAGGCTTTAGTATAATAAGCAGCAGCAAAGAAAATGAAAATGGGGGAGGACCTTGAACAAGGGCTTTAAAAAGGATTTGCAATAGAGAGTTTAGAGCAGGATGACTTTGATTCTGTTGCTGTACTAGATAAAATGAAGCTGGGGATTCATAATTATAAACATCTATAATCCATGAAAAATAATTTAAAGATAAGGTAATAGAATATTATTAGCAACTTCAAGCAACGCTTTCCTGTTTGTGGTCATTATTAGTTGCCTTCTTTGGATCTAATTAAAAACAAAAAAGACAAGATATGGCTCTGCTTCAGCACACAGCAGGAAAGAAAGGAAAGGAAAAACTGAAATTTACTTTTGCTTTCAAGGGCCAAACTCACTTCTAACTGGATGTTTTTTGGGTTTTGGTTTGTTTGGGGTTTTTTAAGGCTTCAAAATTGGGCTACAAGTGTGTTAGTAGCCCTGGGAAACTTGAAAAGGTAATAAGGAGTTACACCATGTACCATGCCACGCTCTGCGATATTGTGAGGAGATAATCAGGTGCTCCATTTCAACTGTCTCTTTTAAGGATAAGCAAGTGAACCTCAATATATGAAAACCAAGAAGCCAGGTTGGATGGGGTTTTGAGCAACCTGGACTAGTGGAAGGTGTCCCTGCCCATGGCAGGGGGTCGGAAATAGATGATCTTTAAGATGCCTTCCAATCCAAACCATTCTATGATTCATTCTATGATTCATGAGTTAAAACAATCAAAGAAATGTTCAGAATTAATTTGTGTAAATCCTTGCTGCTAAATACCACTTTATCCAAGAGGCTGGTATAGGGCAAGGAAAGAGCGTAAAATGAACTTCTCAATCCTTGCTGCTGAGTTTTACCAGCCCCATGACATGCATTAACTAATACATTTAAGAGTTGCCTTTTCTGTTTGGTATTTTTCTGCAAGAACCTGTTACTTTTCGTTTTATTCCAAACAGTTGTTACCATTCACAACTTCCCTCTTTCCAAGCTGGTCTCTGCAGGAGCCTCAGCACCCAGCCAAGAGCTTCCACGTCAGCAGCCTCTTCTAAATAAGTACAGGTGCCCTCCAAAGCTGATTTGGAGAGTGCTGGCAGATATGGAGCAATACCAGGATCAGCCCATCTCGCTGGCCACAGGAATAAATTCACTACAATATCTATTATTCATCTCTCATTAGCAATGCATACAGTGAAGGACTCTGCATTGAGGGCTATCCAACAGCATCAGCAGTCAGTATGTCCATGATAGCCCATACAGAGGGAAGCTCAAGCACTTTCTTGATACCACAGGAAGGGTAAACTTCTTCAGTTTTGGGTGTATCAAACACTGCTTTGTGCAGGTTGTGGGGCCAGATGTTGATCTCCATTATACCAGTGAAATGTGGATTTTGATTGAGTTATTCCAAGCTACAACAGCAGGAACAGACCAGAAAATAGTAAGGTTTTGGCCGTGTTGCCAGGCAACAAACCAGCCAGCAACTAATAGGTCTTCTGCCTTGCATGCCAAGTTATCAGAAAACTACTAGGCATACAGAAGACAAGGGCAAGAGCCCTTAAGGAGGTTCCTTTAGGATGCTGGTACCTCCTTTAAATGTTTTGCTTGCGCCTTCAGAAGGCAGAACTTGCTTGGGGAAAAGAATAAATGCATCCCTTACTTAATCCTACTGGCTTTAATGCCCTTGAAATCTTTCAGTTGGATTTTTTTAAAGCGATGTTGAAAAACAGGTATGGCGCTTACACAGAAAATAGGAAAGACAGCATGAAACTGCTGCTAGGAAAGTGTTGAATAGCAGTGAAAGAAAATATAGGCAGGAGGAATCTTCAATTAAGATAGTATAAGGAAGCAAATATTTGAGGAACCAGTAAATCAACTAGATAAGGATAGAATAAATGTAATTCCAAGACCAATTTCTTGTTGTAGTATGTTACAAACATCAGAGCGCAGGGCTGCATTTGATTATGGGCTATACAGTACAAAGTTGGAAAAGAGGCAGTAGCTCTCTTTAAAGCTCACTGAAAGATAAGTAAATCACAAAGGTTATTGTATCACACTGTCAGTGAGGTTTTTAATAAGTAGCTACAATTATTTTAGGCATGAAGAAAATATAAGAAACATCTGCCTCCAAAGGCTGTTATTTTCTCTGGCAGAGGAAGTCAAGCAGACACATAAATATAACAGGATGGAAAACTATATATTGGGGAAAAGGAGTTTGTGATCCTGTTAAAAGTGCCCAGTACAGAGAAACAGACTTGGGGAAAACCCCAGGTTTTACATATGGCAATAAAAATGGGATACAAGGCATATGGCAAGGTATCAATAAATTAATTTGAAACATCAGATTTACACAGCATTAGAAATATACTTAGGCCAATCTCTGCAATTGATCAGTACCGGGATGGGAGGTGTTAAGTCCCAATGATATGTGAGGGCTGGTTTAGAAAGCCTTTTCTCTTACTGGTGAGTATTTAATGTTCATCTTGCTCCATCTGGGCTGAATTAAGGCTCCATCAGTTCAATTTCAGGCCAAGTCTGATGATTCAAAAGAAGTTTTCCCAAGTAATGACTGACTCCCTGAATATAATGACTGGAGGATTAGAAGCACTAGAGAATATTCCTGTCAGCAGCATGAGGGGTTTTTAGTAGATTAACAAAGAAAGAATAACCTTTATTTGTCTGTTAGGAAAGTAAACATAAAGCAACGGAGAAATGTCTGAAGTAAAGACAAACGCAGCAGATCAAGCTTTCACACGTGGATACAATGGTATGGGTGTGAGGATAAATTAAATGTATAACTTGGATTTAAAACAGTGCTAGTGACTTTAGAACAACTAAACACAGTCTAACGATATACTGTAGAGGGCAGTCCATGGTCTCATTTACAGGGTGCACAGCAATTTCCAGTCTCACACCGAGCTTGTTCCTGGCCTACCAATGAGAACCCTGAATTCTCATGGTTATTACTGTTCTCCCTTTCTGTAACTATTTCAGCTACTTAGGTTTTAATTTGCACTTTTTAAAACCTGAGCACTGCATCTGGAGGAAGAATATTTGTGGATGGGTTTTGGAGGGTTTGTTTTTGTTTTTTAATGCTGTTGGGAGAGCTGTGCTAAACTCAGTAGCAGCCCTGCAACATCAGGTGTTAAGTATCAGGGGTACCACCACTGCCCATGAATGGACAGTTATCTTTGTTTCAGGGCTACTTGATAGAGCCTGACAGTGGCAGGCATTTAAGCATGTGAGTTGAGTGTACTTACAGTTTGAGGAAAAAGATTCCCTCTCTCTATTCCTTGGAAAAATCGCTGTGGTTACTGTAGTAACCATGATCTCATCTGCCAGCAGATGACTTCTGAACAGTCAGTACTGCAGTTGTGAAGTGTTGCACATGTATGACTGTAGCAGATTGGGCTTGGATAACATTTTAGTCATCGAGGCTACCCCTCTGCCTCAGGGCATGACTGGCTTTACTTCACCAGGCAGGTGGTTGTCTAACTTAGTTTTTAAAATCTCCAGTGATGGGAATGTTTTTCCTTGTCACAGCTGTCACATGTTTCATAGCCTGCAGGGTGAAATGGATGACATTTCCATACAACTTTTATATTCACTGGTGTAATTGTAGCTCATGTCTCTGGTTGTTTAATAGATTGCACTAATGACCAACCATTTGGGTAGTAGTATCTGTCGTCTTCCTTTTATTGTTGTGGGAGTTGTATTGTCATGCTTAGGAGGTGGTGAAGAGCAGACTGACTTTCCATGGGTGGAGGGCAAATGGGCAGACTCAAAAGAAGCTGTTTTTCTATCTAGTCTGTTGGGCTGTATTCCTTATTTATAGAATTGACTCTCTCCCAAGCTTGAAGTAGTATCAAAGTAGTATCAAGTCGTTCTTGTTTGTGACTCAGTTCCTGCACTTGATGAAGCTTTTAATTTGTTGTCACCACTGAGTAATAAATCCAGGATAACACCAGGTTATGAGGATATCTAGGTCTTGAAGAAGAAAGGAATGACCCTTGTATGTAATTGCTGACCAGAAGGTGTAACATGTTTGTCAGAGGCCATAATGTCTGAAGAAGAAAAGAGGATAATTGTTTTAACGGAGTTGATACCTGCAGCACAAGCAATTCATTCACTTGTTCAAACAGCTTCCTGTTACTGGCATGCTTGATTTTCAGCTAAGGCACTCCCAACTTTCAGGTACAATAGTAAGCAAACTAGTAACAGTAGAAGAAATACGATTTCAATGAAAGCACTCCAGTCCTGTGATCTTTTTTTTTACCGTTTTATTTATGTGTTTGAGCTTCTGCATCCTCCTTTCACACCCCACTTCCAACAGTACCTCGGTCCATTGCTCCAAGGAGGAGGTTGGACACAGATGCCACTCTATCACATCCTGCAGTAGGACAGAGACCAGGAGATTATTTGGCTGCTTCACAGTACTTTTCTATCTCATACTTTGCTCCATCCATGTGGTTACAAATGCTTTTGCAGACTTCCAGCTTTTAATATACTAATAAAAAGTACGGAATATTTTATTTCTTTAGTTCCTAAAGTTGTATTTTGGTTTTGCTGATTTCCACTTCAGATTTTTCCCAGGTAAGTTTTGTTGTGCTGCTTTTGCCTGAGCTGTGCTTTCATTTCCTGATGGGCAAGTATACAAGTTCAAAACAATGTGTGAACTTTGCCATTTGGCCATAAGGCTCACCTCTCCCCTTCCTCCTCTTCTCTCCCTTCGCTCTCATTTCTGGATAGAAATGAGATTGGCTTCAAGGCTTGGTATAATATCCTTGTAGCCTCCATCCTTGAGTTTAAGGATTTTAATGGTTGCATGGATGCCATTAAAAGATTCCTTCCTACTGCAGAAACTCTGCTTCTTCTCCTATCCTGATTATTTTTCTAGGCCTTATTGAAATTTTCGTTCCAGAAGCTAAGATGGAAATGATCACTCAGGGAGGGTAACAGTTTCTTCATGGATCCATTTCCATCTGCCAAGATGGATGTCATTTGAGACCTGGAGTTTGTGCAGTGCTTGGAAAAACCCAGAGAGGCTGGAGGTACCTTCAGAGAAGAGATTCACTCATTGAAAGGCAGACAGGAAAAACAGCTGAAGCCACTGCCCCTCGGTATTCACAATGGAGAGGAAGGGAGAGAGGAGGGAGGGAGGCAAGATGTAAGGCCCACGTCAGGCCCTGCAGCCCAAAATCAGCAGCCTGGTCAAGGGGATCCAGAACCAGAAAAGGTCTTTGAGTTGAGCACAGCCCTTCAGCCCCACACCAAGCCAGTGCTCCCATCAGACACAGCTGTTATGCCTTTGCCCAGCTGGGAAGGATAGCCTTCTTCCCAAGGGGTGGCTGGGGCAACACAGGCCTCGACCAGCTGAAGCCTCCTGCCCATGTTGGGGTGGGCCCTTTGCAAGGAAAGATCCTCACCTGCAGATCAGACTCCCTCAGTCATCTGGCTGAGTGACACAATTCCCATGCTTAATTTCTGACCAGATCTTGACAAGATTTGAGTGATTTGATCAGTTCAATTCTCCAGAGACAAAAAAAAAAAAAAGTATGCCATTGCTCCTGCTTCCTTCTGTATTTGACTTTGATAAAGCAGCAGATTAGCCATTACCGAGGTAAAGGCATCAGCTGACAGGAGGTTTTGGCTGGACTATTGTGTATTTAAGTGGTAACAGGGCTATGCGAACGCACAGCACCTTTTTGTTAAAGCTGTTCCCCCTACTTAATAAAGGGTTATATAAAAACTAAATTGTCCCCAGACAGTTTTAGTCGGGAGTACCTGGGTAATACACAAAGCAGTACCTTATTACAATGGAAGAAGCAGGCAAAAATAACGACAAAAGGAATCCTTGATTCAAAACGATACTGCTTGTCTGCAGCACTGACATTTGTGTCAATACCGTATTAGTGGTAATCAAATTTCTCATTGTCTGCTGCAATGTAACTAACTCCTAGGGTAAAAATCTCCATTAATCATGGAGGTATGCTCCCTGTGTTTGTGTTGGTGGGAAGATAAATTAGGTGGTGCGTTGCAGATCTGCTCAAAGGGAGGAGGGCATGCACTGAGTATAGATGGAGAAGGATAAGCAAAATCTACTCCTAGACCTTTTTCCATGACATTTTCTCTATGCCAAGCCAAAGAACAGTTCAGAGCCTGCAATTTTATTAACTATCCTGCGTCACTTTGTATTGTAGCTTCCATTTTAGAGCAAATGGAAGTGTATTTCTATGCTGAAGGCAACAGGTTGCAGCGGGTGAGTTTCTGTAACTCTGCAGATTATACAGGCATTTTCAACAGCTTAAAATGGGAGTAATGCTGCTAGATTTCATAGCTGTTTTGGTCCTGATGAAACTGCAATGCTGTCAGCAGACTGCAGAGACCTACATCTGCCACAGTTTCACCATCAACCTCTCGCATAATGCTGGGTAGGTCACATCATTTTGGTCTACCGTGTTTTCCCTGTCTGAATACAGGTAACAGTCCTGCTCCGGCAGGGGGATCGGACTAGATGATCTTTTGAGGTCCCTTCCAATCTCTAGCATACTGTGTACTCTGTGTGTACTGTGTACCCTCTGCATCCAGGAGGCACAGTGTTAATAATGCCACATTATGTTAATGAGATAAATCCAAAGAAAGAACCTGTGGGTGTGTTTTTTTTAAATATTCAGGTTTCTGAAGCTGTGTGAGATTAGAGTGCACTGCACATAGCAGATGCCTGCTGGCCAGACAAGGGGGCATTGAGGCTCGCACCCTGTCCCTGGCTTTCTCTTCAGCTCTACGTACACCCCTGGAAACACCACTCACTGTGCATGCAATCATGTTAACTGTAATCCTGTTATGCCTTTGCATAGCTGAGAAGGATGGTCCTCTTCCCAAGCGAACGGGTGGCCAGGGGAACACACATCTTGACCAGCTGAGGCTTCCACCCATGCTGTAGTGGTCCCTTTGCAAGGAAAGTTCCCCACTTGAAGATCACGTTTGCTCTGCTGTGTGTACAATCAGCAGGCTGCTCTGTAAATAAGTGTGCAGTTTTGTGGCAGCGGGGATTATACATGTGGGGAAACTTCAGGGACCTTTCTTCCCAATAATCCCCCTATCATTTTCTAGAGCCTGTTCTTCTTATCCCAGTGACTTGCATATAATCTGCCTGTGCTTCAGCCCTGTGTGGGTTATCTGAAGGGGCCGTATGTTTGAGGAGGCAGTTTCAGGTACTCGAGCATTTAAACGGGTGTGGTTTACCCAAGGGATCGGTTTTACCTAAAAGTCATGGTAACTTCAGTATCTTCAGTTGTAAAGCGATGACAATATTTCTTACCTTCTGACACAGAGTTCTCGGTAATAAAAATGCCAAGTGTTGTTGTGTACAGTGTGATAGGGCTCTGCTCTGTAAGACAGTTTAGAAATCTCTGGTTGTCCGTAGCAACCTGAAGGCATTGAAATATCAGCTTGCATGTATGTGGGGGTTTCAAGTGCTGCTGTTACTGGAGGCTGCTAGGAAAAGGCTCTCTGTCCCTGTGTTAATGTTCTCCTCATCGATCCTACCCGCTCCACAGAGATTGCTACTCTTGTCAGCACAGTGGTTTTTACCAGGCTGCTGGTCATCCTCTCTAGGAGGTGTGCGTTTGTTGTGGATGGTCAGAGAGAAACTGGTACCAAGTCAACATGTGAGGAAGTCCTAATCAGAACTAGCTCCCATTCTGCAAAGACATCAGTGCTGTGGTATCACAGAATCACAGAATCCCAAGGGTTGGAAGGGACCGCAAAAGATCATCTAGTCCAACCCCCCTGCAAGAGCAGGGTAACCTAGAGTACATCACACAGGAACTTGTCCAGGTGGGCCTTGAATATCTCCAATGTAGGAGACTCCACAACCCCCCTGGGCAACCTGTTCCAGCGCTCTGTCACTCTCACAGTAAAGAATTTTTTCCTGACACTACTATAGAGTGTGACAGAGCTGGAGCCATCACAGAAGGCTGTTGAGTTCACTGGTGATGGATGCATTGCAAAAGACAGACATTCTTCTAGTTGGAGAGAAAGAGAGACCAGAACCACCTTGACTCACAGTCTTCAGTCCCTCAGGCCACAGTCTGGTCAAAGCCCTTCCCTGTGCCACAGTTAATATGCAGGAGCCAGGGTAGCATCCCTGGCTGTAGCCACGTCACAGGCCCAATGTAGTGGCTGTGTGACATGACTCAACACTGCAGGGTTCCCCCTCTGCTGCCAAAGTCTCAAATTAACACTCTGGGTCACCCAAAACCACCTACTGACCTTGTCAAAGCTTGTACCCCTCGTGCTTTTGAAGTCCCTCATGCCAGCCAGCTGGAGCATGCTCTGTCCTAGCACAGGGTGCTGTGACAGCCCAGAAAGGGGTCACTGCCTCACTCCTTAATACACTGCTCTGCTGGGAGCCAGAGCCTGGGCTGACTGCTCAGCTTCACCAAAACACTTTTGCAGTATTAGGCTATGAAGACATTTTCCGTGCTTCTGGCAGCACCCAGTCCTGCTGTAATTAGGCTTGGGTGTTCTCCAAAATGGCAAAAACTTCAAAAGCCCCAAGCCTAAACTTGGGAGAATGTAGGTGGGGCTGTGATCTCCAGGCAATGTCATCTTGGGAGTCTTTCAGCTCCAGTGATCAGTTTACATAGTCAAGACCTGACATAGCAAAATAAAAAAGAGACTTACGGTCTGATGGCTTCAGTCTTTTAATCCCTATTTCTACCAGTAATCCTTTTCCTGTGAGTAGGCCCTACTCATGCAAGTAGGGCTCTTGGCTTCAGTGAAGTGCCTCTGACCTGTCTCTACTTAAAGTAAACTAAGATTACTTTTGGCATCTGTGGAATCCTAAAAAAATAAAACAGCAGAGCAGGATCCAGGGCAACACACTTTATAGACCCAGGAGGTCACGCTGGAGTTTACATTTGCTGCTGGCAATTCCAGGAGGTCGCTAGCACAGGCACAAGAGATGAATTTCCTTTCTGACTCCAGAATAAACATTGCGGGGGGGGGGGGAATATTAAAGGAATTACTGTAACAGGAGTGGAAAGGGAAGAAGGCTCCTTTCTCAAAGGATGGCTGTTTACGTGGTGTCCCCACATGGCAGACACTGTTTACTGGGGTGTTTTGGAAGTGAAGAGATAAAGCCTTAAATAGAGACAGCCAATGCACAGAGAAGATGAGCGCTCTTCCAGCTCTTCAAGTTTTGTGTAATTGTGGCCACTGCTAATTTTCATACCATGAGGGTTTAACAGCTCTGTGCCTGTGAATGCACAGCCCGATTCACATGGGAAATGCTTCTTGGAGCTTCATAAGCACTAAGGTGCATATCCCCCATGCTGCCATGGCAACGGGGGGATGCAGGAGAGCTGGGAGGGCTGCCTGCCAAGAGCTGCTGCACCTTGGCAAGAGAACTACCATTTGGATGTCAAAATTGGTTTAATTACCTGCCCTAGGAACTACCTGGTGTCCAGTGACTGGTTCTTCAAATGAGTGCTACTTCCCTGAGCAGAATTAACCAGAATTAATTTAATGTGCTGGTTCAGGTGTGTGCTGGGGGAGGCAGTCCCAGTGGGACAGCAGTGCTGTACAGCCTGACAGCATCCATGCAAAACTCTCAGTCTTGCTAATGAAGCCCAGGGAAGCTTCACTGATGGTGTTCTGGCATCCAATGTCAGACTGTGGTTTGGGCTTTTTTTTTTTTCACTCCACTATCCCAGTCACTGCTGATGCCTGTCCCTATCAACTACTGGCAGGGTGCATGCAGGGCAGCCTTCACATGCTGCTGACCTCCTCTGGGCAGGGCTGAGTGGCTCTGGGCTCCTGCCAGGAGAGCTGGTAACAACAGATTTTGTCCCACAGAGAACTCTGCTGCTTTGACACTCATTTTCCCCCAGGGGAGAGACAAAGACAGTCATTTTCCTTGCTGAAAAAAAGATCATGACTCTAAAATGCTGAAGCTGTGTTTGCCAGGTCAGCCGGGCAGAGAAGTCCCCTGCCTGAGCAGCGGCAATGCCCATGGGAACTGCAGCTGGGACGTCCTGTGTTTTCAATTCTCCTCCATGGCCCAGATTTTCAGCAGAGCAGCATCTCCTGTGCCATGTCCTGTTCTGGGACATGAGACCCTGTTGGTGCTCAGTGGGTACAGTGGGACGGAAAATTAAATGGGGTACATGGTCCATGCATGAGAATGGAGGCCAGAAATAATTTAACAGTAGTTCCTATGAAGTACTCTGGCAACTTGGGGGTATATCTGCTAATGCTGTTTATTTATTTTTTTTATTCCATTTAACAAACTGAAGCTGTTTAACTAAATTCCCACTGATTTGAAACTGTTCTGTCATATCTTTACTCTTGCTTTTGGTAAAAACGAGTATTTTTCACTCTTAGGTCTTGACATTAAAGAGAGCAAGTGTTTAACACAAGCCACAGCTGCTGACTTCAGTTGCTTGGTGCACCTTTAACAATAAGGTTCAAGCTACTGCTACACCTCTTGCTAGTGGGATGAGGGGGCAACGGTTGATAGAAAGCCTGGGGCTATTTATAAAGCCCTTTAACATGGTCTGTGATTTGCATACTGGATACCTCCGTACCAAATCAACCCCATGAAATCACAGGGTGGCTATGAAAATGATGTGTCTTGCACTTCTCTGCTGAGGTATCTAGTAACCTGTACCTGGAGATCTCTCCCAGGAAGAGCCCACATGGCTGTAATGCCAGCATGGGGTGGCTTGCATGACACAGGCTCCATGTGAGCTCTCTGCACCCTCCCTGGTGCATCATTTGGCTGAAAACAGACAACACTTACGGCTAATTACGTGTTCCTCTGCTACCTGCTAATTAAGGGGAGCTGCAAAGTTGAGATGCGTGTTCTCCGGTGCAGTGACCATCAAATTCAGAGGATTGGAGGAGGAAGGAAAAAAGTTAACAGAGAACTTGGAATAGCTAATACACTAATACAACAGTGGTTGCTTGTTTGGTTGTTGGTTTTTTATCTTCTTCAGGATTTACTGATATTCCTGTTCAGTAATACAGCAATATTGATTGAAGCAAATGTATGCAAATGTCATGGTTCCTAACTCTAGGGAAGTGAGCACACTGTGGCAGGAAAAGCTATTTCTTCTTACCTGGCTGGAAAAGAAACACAGTCATGTTGTCAAAAGATGCATTTTTGAAAAATAAACAGCAGGGAGAGAAATGATGCCATAGTGCTACAGGCATGCAGAAAGGCTGTCAGAGGAGGGAGCTCTCTTGCCCTGCAGGCTTCAGAGAAGGCCGACGGGAGTGCAGGATTGGCTCCCAGTGCTGGGAATTCAGCAGGGTTTTCTGCGGGCGAGCAGCCAGGGCAGGCAGGGGCTGTACTGAGAGGCTTTCTGTCAGGCTAAACAAACCCCTCAGTTTCAGCAAGGTGGTCTTGTTATTGCTCGATGGTCCTTGTGCATTGCAGACGGGCAGGGATGATCAGCTCTGTTATGATGGATTAGCCATGATCTCACCCTGGTAGTTAGGTTGACAAATGTCATGAGTTTTCTTAATAACAACGTGTATATTGCAATTTCATTATAGTTACAATATAGGGCTGGCTTTCAAAGACAGAAAGGTGCCATCAAGCTTCTGAAATTAACATCTGGTTAAAGCCTGGCTTTTTGTTTTTAAAACTCTTGTTTTATCTACCACCAGATAAAAATTAGCCTGAATATGGAAAACCTGTACAAAAATATTCATGTGTGTCATTACGTATCTTCTTTTATGTGGCATCTGACAATGATCAGGATCTAACTTCCTTAGGGGGTTACTAAACCCCCTGTGTTACTGAGGTGTTGATGTCTCTCAGTTCTGCACCACAGCAGCTGAAGCTCAGTCATAATAGAAGGATAACTAAGTGACAACGAGCAGATAGATGATGTGCCTCCTAATGACCCTATAGGAAGCAAACAAATTGGACAAAATGCAAGACTTTCCATGGACACACGCAGGTCCCAGTACTTCCGTAGTCAGACTGTTTTTGTGCGCGTCCACGTGGCAGGGAAGAGGCAGAATGACTTTACCCAGGTCTGTAAAATGCCCTGAGGGTAACACAGGAAAATACTTTTTATCAGGGAATGAAGTACTGCTCCTACTTATGTCAGTGGTGAGATCATTTTGTTTGCTGTTTGCCCCCTTTGGAAAGAAATAGCGGACACTGCAATACAACTGGAGAAATACAGATTTTACTCCCAAATCTAGCAGGTCCCAAACTGAGAAGGTACCCACTTTCCTTTGTATGTCCTCATCTGTTATCCAAATATAATATACAGTAATTTACAATCATTTCAACGGGTTAAATTAATATACCATTGATAACATGCCTGGATTCTATCCAATAGAAGATGATAGGTATAAAATACTATCATTTCATCTGTACTGCAAGATTAGTGGGTTATTCCTACAGGATTTTGTTCTAGTTTACCTGACACTACTTTAACAGCATATGAAACGGCAGTCTAACAAACCTGTAGTGTAACTTACTGGAAAAACTCCTTCTTGGTACAGAGAAAATTAGAGAACCCAGCAGAAGGTAAAAGACTGGTGTAGAAGGGGTAAAACAAAATTTTTCTAATACATGTGTACTGGCTTAAATCTTTCACACTGAGCTCCAAGGTACAGACAAGCTCAACAGATTAAAGACTTTGATTACACTAAATCCTTCATAATAGGAAGTAAATCAACAGTCAAGAACCCTACTCTAGGCTCATGGTCATCTGCCCAGCAAAAGCTCTGCTGGTTAGCCATTATCTAAAGTATTTCACAAGTTATCTTCAGGTAGCTGCCACTTTACTAACACCCTTTTTTCACTGTTATCATTGACACTACTTTCTCCATAGCACTTCTTATTGTTCTAGAGATGTGAGAGAAAAAGAAGATCAAGTTTCAAATCTGAAGTAGGGTCACTCAGATTTTTCTTGCCATCCTATTCAGCCTTTGGAGAAGAGGCTAACAGGATTTTTCGGCAATGGCTGGGTGGAATTTTTAAGGACCAGCTCCTTCCTGGAGTTCAAGATGCCAGACACAGCCCTGAGGTTGTGTCAGGTGGAGGTCAACATCTACATATAGTGAAGACGACTTACACAAAACAGTTGGACTGATACTCTTCTATTTCTTTATAAATTACAAAAGAAGCTTGAAATATCTGTAATACCAAATACTTCTCTTGTCTGCTAAGATTTCAGTATTGTCTAACTTGACTGGAGAACTTAATGAAATTAAGGCATAGCCAGCAAACTGAACAACCTGGAGGAATTTTTGGTCCTCTGGAAATACAAGAAAGCTTGATTCCAATAATTAAGTACCCTATTGCAGAAAATATATAAAGTATTGTCTAATACCACTCTGCAGCAAAGATGAGACTCTTAGAAATGCTTTATATTTAAAACCTCAAGGAAGATGTATACCTGGCAATACCAGTGTCTCCATGGTTAAAAACACAGAAGAAATGGTCCACACAAGAACTGATTTTTTAGCTCTCTTTTATATATATCTGAAAGTAACAGGAAGGGAACTGAATGACTTGCCTCAACATGAAGACAGTATCTGATACTTGACTATTATTATAGGCTTTTACTGGTCATGGAGACCCAGCAGAACAGAAAGTAATTATTTCAAGGTAGTACAAGTCTTACAGTAGCAGAAAGCCACCCAACTGGCAAACCTCTTTAAATAAAAGCAGTGAGGGCATCTGATACCTTGGGATAACCATTTTCCCAGCAGTGCCAGTAAAGAATCACAATCCTCTTTCCTAAAGTGAAGCTGCATTCACTTAAGACATCTGGTATGGGTGGTTGGTTTTTTACAGCCTGTGTAGAATCCCCTTTTACTATGCCACTGGCATTGCCTTCTTGGAGGAGTTCCTAAGGGAGGCAGGGAGAACTAAATCAAGCCTCTAAAGGTTAACCTTCTGGTAGGGGCAAGATGCCAGGAGGGAATGATCACCCAGCTAGTCTGCAACTGGTGACGTAAGGCTGGTAACCGGAGAGCCTGTTGCACAGCTTTTTTGACTGGAGTTGCTGTAGGATCACAAGGAGCTGGATGGCTCTGTCCCTGTTTGTGCTGTTGTGTCAGAGCAGCTCGGCCTTCTCCTGAGTGTATGCCTTTCAGCTGTATCTGAATTCAAAGGGCAACATCTATTTCCAAGTAAATTGCAAGGGTGGCCTGTACTATTCTGAACTGCCCTGCCTGGATTATTCGGGAATGTCCAGAAATGTGTGCTCCTGAGCTGTCAACCTTCATTAAACCCAAGAGCTGGGAAACCCTAGGAAGCTTTCACTGCATTTGTCATTCCCTCCCATACCCTAACACAACACGGGCAACAACACAGACTGCAGTAAAATGGTTCCTACAAATATCCTAAACTCCAACTTGGTTTCAAACAGTACCTTCCCAGAGGTGCTCATCACAAAAGACCACTTGGAGTACCCGTTTGATATTGCTTACATTGGTGGCTTTCAGAAGGAACAAGTTCCTTGTTATCCCATCTGGACAGGAACGTTGAAGCTATATATGGTCAGAAAATTAAAGTAGAACTGCAAAAGCTACAGTACAAAACCTCTTTGCGTTTCCAGTGGCACTTGAAACGTGTTGCATTGCCAGGTTTGATGTTCTAAAAGAACATTTTTTAATCTGCTGACCCTTTCTGGCCCAGGTGATATTTTAGGTCCTTTCCTGATGTTGTAAATAGCAGTGATAATGTGCAGCCTATGGACATCTGCAGCAACTGCTAAGTACTCATTAGTCACTGACACAAAGCTTCCCACATCAGAATCTATCTGGGTGCCACAGGGAGAAGGCAACAAAGAAAAGTATGTCATACTCTGAAGTAAACAGCTTGATTTCCTATTAGTCTGCCGGAGGCCGAATTACTAATTTATGAAGCACTTTGCCAGGTAAGATTTGTTTAGTCCACTTAGGATTTGTTTTTTCACTGTTAACACAGAGCTAAACAACTGAGACTGTGTCTACACGCTCTTCTGCAGATACGAGCTTGCTCTGTGCCCTGCGCCTGCCAGCTATAAGCCACATCACCAGCAGCATGGTGTTGTTTGCACAGCACAGAGGGTAAGGCTAATATTCCCACAATTACTCATCCCAGCACCGCACCCCCTTTTTCCACCAGGTGTTGCAGAACGGCAGGCATGCCGTCTGCCTAACAGGAACGCAGCGGTCACACGTGGAGCACTGTCGGGAGCTCAGGGAGGTGACTTCCTTGGGCAGGGTGAAGGTCATCACATCTTCATCCAGCTCTGCAGCAGTGCAGACAAAACGTGGCTTCTCTGCCTAGGGTACAGACCTGTGGAAAGATTGATACTTTCCCATCGTGAACACAACCTATTAAGATCTGAGAAAGGCAGAAGTCTGTATTGTTGAGACTACCAACAAACCTTCAGGAAAAAACAGACACTGCTACAGGAGGAGAAAAAAAAATAATGTAGGAAAGAAACCCAAATCCCCATTGCAAAAAATAAATCCAAACCAAATTAAATTTTCAAAGCTTCCTTCCTGGACATAAATCCCCTATTTTTCCTTTGAAGGTCAGCATTAGCTGATGCAAGACCAACACTGAACTTCCAACCCATTAGCCTCTGTGGAGCCAGCCTGCAGACGGGTGATGTGGTATGTCTGCATACCTCCTCCAGGCACTGGAGAAGAGGTGAGAAGCAAAACCCCTCCTGGGGTAGAAAGCATTAAAGAGATCCTCATCTCTAAGGGCGTATATTGCTGCCATGGGGGTGTCATGGGACAAACTGGAGAGCTAGCCCACAAGGGCTGGTAAAAGGAGATTGCAGCTGCAAAGCAATTTGAAATGTTGCCTTTCTCTGGCAAACACCAGTCTTTCCTACTGGTGTTTGCCAGAGAAAGGCTTGCCTCGCTGGTATTTTAAGGTTTCTCAGCCACTTCAGACAACTCCCTAGTGCTGACTGCCCTGCGCTGAGCCATGTCTGTGTGAAACTAGTGACTCAGCTCACTTGGCGGAAAGGCAGAGAGGTCTGTGCAGACAGCTCTGTGCCCCACTGGAACTGCCTTCTTCCTCTGACTTGAAG
Organism: Pezoporus wallicus; assembly: GCF_028554395.1. Taxonomy (NCBI): domain Eukaryota; kingdom Metazoa; phylum Chordata; class Aves; order Psittaciformes; family Psittacidae; genus Pezoporus; species Pezoporus wallicus. The sequence continues at coordinate 1,435,583 of NW_026640647.1, forward strand.
CACCTGCCTCTCTTACCAGCCAACCAACCATGGCAGTGGGGCTGCTTCAAGGGATCACTCCATGTTTTTGCTGGGGTAAAGCTTGTATCTATTTTCCCCATGTAAACAGGAGTTACTGAACTGGTTTAGGCAACTGTGACTAGTGTCTTCATGATCACAGTGGGGGGTTATTCTGGCACAGCTACAGTGGGAAAGTGCTAATCCCTCCATTTGCACTTGTTAAACCTTTTAAGAAGAGATCAGTCTGATGAAGGAGCAAAGTTGTGAGATCTGTTTTCTGCTGTAGCACTTGTTAGAGACCCGAATAACAGCAGCTGTGAGTTTAGTTTTAAAGCCCACAAATCTTTTGAGACTTCTTGTGCGTAGTCACAGAATTACAGAATCAACCTGGTTGAAAGAGATCTTTAATATCATTAAGTCCAACCATTACTCAGGACTACCAAGCCAACCCTTAAACTGTGTCACTAAGGACAAACTGATCTCCACCTATGGCTGCCCCTCAAGATCTCCCTCCACTCGCAGTCACCCCTCATTTGCCCCCCATAGTGGCCCACACTGTATAGCTGCCACCCCTCACCCCCCATGGATGCCCCTGCCTCTGTCTTCATAATCTTCCCTCATGGCTGCCTCTCTTTTGCCCTCACAATCTCTCTTCACAATGGCTCCTCACCTCTCATGGCTGCCCATCCTTTCCCCTTATAACGTCCCCTCATGGCTGCCCCTCCTCTCCCCTCACAATCTCCCCTCACGGCCACCCCTCCTCTCCCCTCATAATCTTGCCTCATGGCCGCCCCTCCTGCCCTCTCATAATCTCCTCTCATGGCCGTCCCTCCTCTCCCTTCACAATCTGCCCTCATGGCTGACCCTCCTCTCCCCTTACAACTTCTCATGTCTGCACCTCCTCTCCCCTCATGACCACCCTTCACTCCTCATGGCCATCCCTCCTTTCCCCTCATGATTTTCCATCATGGCTGCCCCTCTGTCACCTTATGATCTCCCCTCATGACTGCCTATCACACCTCACAGCCACCCATCTCCCCTCATGATCTTCCCTCTAGGCCGCCCTTCTCTCCCACTCCTTCCAGCTCATGTCCCTGACATGCCCCCTGCACTGACCTTTGGATCTGTCATGGAAAAGATGAAGCCACACCAACTCCTATGTCTCCATCTGTATGGAAGAAATTTTGATCCAAATTCCTGTGGTCCAAGCCCAGATTCACAGCTGAGCAGGGAAGTTGCCTAGAATTGCCCCACATCAGGGATTTCATGTAAGTCCATCCTAAACATCTGCTAGAACGTGTGTTGCCCAAGATGAAAAGGCTGCATTAGTGCTGCAGGACATGCATGTGGCTCCTCTGGAAAGATTGCTGCAAATTCAGAATGTTTACTTTGCAGTTGCTTTTTCTCTCATTTTTAGTTGTTTGGTTTTTTCTCTTGTGGTACGGTGTGATGCTGTGGTACTCAGTCAGCTCACTCAGCTAACAGCTAGGTAGGTGGTAGAAAAAGCTGCCTGAAATCCTGGCGTCAGACACCCCACAGCCCTTCCTGCTTCAGGCATCTGACTTCTGGCTCATGTTCCCCTCAAGCCCGTGTGGCTTCACCTGAAGTCATTCATATTTCCTTGAGGGAAATCTTGACCCCAGTGGCTGAACACGGGGTGCTTAAGAGATGCTGAAGGAACCAAACCATTGTTTTCTGGGGTCTCCATAATGCTGGACTGGCTGCCACTGTGAAGTGGCATCAGGGAGCTAAAGTGTCATCAATGTTAAAAACCAGCTGACTGAACCTGTAGCTTCATTTAGGAGCTTGTCAGATGTATGGTAACGGGCTGGTAAGGCTTGGTTAAAGGTGGTGTTTGCAGGCTTCTGTACATTTTTAGTATCTGTGTACAATAAAATATTAAACATCAGCTCTTGCTCGCAGACTTCTTGTGGGAAGATCTGCTCTGGGACTCCAGAAGCACTGAATACTGAGCAACCGGTAGAAAAAAGGCAGTTTGGACCGATGTCTGTGCTAGAGTAACTGCATTACAGCCAGAGGGTGAAATTCCAGACCTGTTGAGGTGCATGGGACTTCTGCCAGACTTGTGACTGCAGAGAACTCTTTTAAAACTCAACCCTGATTTTGCTTTGGACTGAAACACTCTCATGAGTCTCAGCCTACAAACAGCTGCATCCTGCACACAGAAGAAAAATGTTCCGCAGCAAGCAAATGAGCTTGGAAAGAGATTTAATTTCATCAGTGGAACCCTTGCTGCAGACATGCACTACAGGCTAAATTTGGCTTGTGTGGTGAACACCAGGCAGCCTGGGCATGATGTGTTGCAGAGAAACACTCCCTGACACAAAGGCAGCTTGTGTGCAAGTATACTGAGTAGAACTGCAAGGTGGCTTGGTAGCCCATGTCTGGTGCCCTTCGCACCTCTCTCAGCTCCTGTATTACACCGACACTTGTCTTCCTGGACAGATGTCCCCCTGAAACTACCTTACCAGTGACTTATGACTAGAAGTGTGTTTTGGTGAAGCATGCATTAGGGTTTTTGCTTTTGAACTAACCACCCTCATGGCTTCCTCTCTACCCAACATTTGCCATAAGGTATTTTTTTCATACAAAATGAAGGATTCTCTTCAAATCTCCAATGAGATCTGCTCTATGATCCTTCTCCCTTTTTTCTCACTTCCTGTTAAGTCAGAACACAAGAGCTGGGACCTGTTGTGGAGGTTTTCCACTGGGTTTTGCTCCCTGAAGCAGAGCAGTATATGGCCCTTGGCTGTCCTGCTCCGGAGGTCTTCCATTGGGTTTTGCTCCCTGAAGCAGAGCAGTATATGGCCTTTGGCTGTCCTCTTCCGGAGGTTTTCCACTGGGTTTTGCTTCCTGAAGCAGAGCAGTATATGGCCTTTGGCTGTCCTGTTCCAGACATTCTGGTACTGAGAGTCATGTTTTGGTAGCACCTGGAGTGATCCAAGACAGGGTCCTACTGTACTTGCGGTTGAATACACAGGGTGCAAAGTGATTCTTTCTCAAGGGCTCAAAATATATGGGGCAGACAAAAGGTAGAGAGGAGGGCAGAAAAATCTCATCTGTATAGAAAATTTTTGCTACTTCTACAGCAATTTTTCTGCAGCCTTTGCCAGGGACACTGTTTTTGCTGGAGTTTGGATTGAACTCCTTCTGAATTGACTAAATTAAAGCTATTCATGCATTGACATACAGCTGATCACTCTGAAGGTTTTAGCGTTACCAGTTTAAATTTACAGAGCCAGTCAAGAGAGAGGCCACTGAGGGAGTCTGTCATCCCCCCATATGCACTGACTGAATGATTCAGGACAGATGTGGAGTAAGCTTTTTGGGACTTCAAGCAAAATCTCCTGTGGCTCATGTCACTTTCCTTTCAGATTCCTGCAAGCAGCACGTTTTATTCCAAGCTCCGAGTTGTACCCAGCAGCGCTGCTCCACTGCCTACAGATAAGCATTGCACAAGTTCGACCAAGGCTCCAATGTGGCAGAATGCGTGGCCAAGAATTTCACAACTGCTGTCATCTATGGATTTCTGCTTACAGAAATAGAAGGTGAAAGCCCAACTAGCTAAGTCTGGCTCTGGAAAAGAGAAGCAAAGTCCACATTCTGCACCCTGCTTCCTTTCCTAAGGGGGAGAGCTGAATTTGTAATTCATCTGCATCTCTTTGGGCTGTTCTGTGGCAGGGAGCCACTTCCTCAGAACCTTCCAGCCAAGACCATCACAAGGCTGGGGGAGCTTGTTGTTAGTCCACCATCTTACCAGCCTTCCCCATGGAGATGCTGCCCGCCCCTCATGGTTGACCCAGCCTCTAACCAACGTCAGATAACTTGTCTCCCCAGAAGGTTCCTGTTTAAGAGTTCAGGGCACTTTGATAGTGTTTTCAGTGTTCAAGAGGACTTTGACTCACATTTTCAGTACAATAAACTTCTGCATAACCCTGAGCTTTCCCTACATCCACTGAACATGTAGTCCCAGTACTACTAGGTTGCGGTGCAGCCCTGCAAAGCCCTGAGGTACCACACAGCACTTCTGCTCCCCCCTTCAGTCCCTGCAACTGTCATTTCTGCTTGGTGGGGACACTTCCCCCGAATAAAAACAAACCCACCCCTAGCGGGCACTCCCATAAACCCATCCTCTTCCTAAATGTGTATTTTCAGCGAATGAGGCCGGAACTGTTGAGAACTCGGCCCCCAAGAAATCTCCGCAAGACCTCTCTCGGTGTCACAACCAGGACTTAAAATGGCGCGACGAGGAGGGGCTGTTTCGCGGAAGAAATAAACGCAGTGAGTGAATGAAAGAGCCAAGCCACGGCTGCTCCCGAGGAACGTTCACCCCAGCCCTTGCCCTACCCAGCTCGGCTCGGCTCGCCGCAGCAGCCACCACATCTCTCTCGTCAGCTCCCCGACCAATACAAGATGGCCGCAGGGCGGCCCAATCAGCGTGCGGCTCTAGCTCGCTCCCCAGTCCCGGCGCTCCGCGTGCCCAGGACGGTTCCATTCGGCACTGTCATTCCTTCTTCCCCCCACCCGGCGTCCGGGGTGGTCTCGCCCTGTTGCCATAAATGCGAGCGCCGCGCACATGTGCTCCTCAGTGCCGGCCGCATTATGAGCGCGGCGAGCGATACATACTTCCTTATAAAAGACATAAAACCCGGACTGAAAAACTTAAATGTCATCTTTATTGTGCTGGAGATCGGTAAGTGGCGTCCGGCACGCCCCACCCCCGGGCCGCCCATGCGTGTCGGGGGGGGGGGGGGGGGGGCTGTCGGGGCCAGGCCGTGCTATGTGCCGTGCCTACGCCCCCCCGGCTCCCCTGATCCGCCGTTCTCCCTGCAGGGCGAGTCACCAAGACGAAGGACGGGCATGAGGTGAGGTCCTGCAAAGTGGCGGACAAGACGGGCAGCATCACCATCTCCGTGTGGGACGAGATCGGCGGCCTCATCCAGCCGGGGGACATCATCCGCCTGACTAAAGGGTGCGTACGGGGCCGGGCCCGCCGCCCCGCTGCCCAGACCGGCCGGGCGCTGCCTGCGCTCCGTTCCAGGGCACGATGGGTCGGGGAGTCCTTTGTCAACGAGGTGGAGGTGCGGGGTTCTGATTAGCTCGGCAGCCTCTTGAGAGGAGCGGATGACAGAGCTGGACACCCTTGGCCCGGCTCTCTTGTTAGCCAGGTGGCACCCTGAGATCCCACCACCTTTTCCACCCCAGAATGCGCCTGGCTTGAGCATATAGTAGGTAGACGGCTAGGAGGGGCTTGTATTTTTAATGAGGAGGTGGTGTTTAATAGGAGACTTGGTTTGGCTTTAGAAATAGCTGTCAGGGAAAATACTTCTTTTGGGGTGGGGGGTGAATACAACAGTCAGTCCTGGTATGTAAATCAAACAGGGAAGTCAAAAGCGTGTTTTTATTTTCACAGCCAATTCTTTACTCTAGCAGTCGGCTCCTTAATGGATGAAGGGGATGATTAATCTCTCTCATGCAGAAAAGTTGATTTTCATTGCAATGGGTTTAACAGAAATGACAGGCAGAGGAGAACCTTTTCAGTTTTACTGTAAACATTCATGCTATGGCTACATTACAGAGCATTATTAGTTTGGTGAGGTGCAGTTAACTTATTTCAGAGCTGTTTTAATTGAAAAAATCTCCAAACCAAAACCTTATGTTGTAAGAAAACATACTAGATTCAGCTTGAAAATCCTTTACCATGTCACTTAAGTTGTCAATAGCAAAGTGTTAAGTCATTTTAATTTGAGTTCTTTATGCCAGTTAAGTTACACTTAGAAATGCATTACATTGATCCCTTGGCCTACAGCACTCCAGGAGGTGGTGGAGCTACACCGTGTGTAAGATCTTAATTTGTTTTTGTGAAAAAGTAGGTAAAAGGTTACTCAGTGGAGCTGCTAACTGAGCTGCTCTTGTTTATCTGAGTGTAATTTTTGGTTTTGACATGAAATCGGATAACCTTTGCCACCAAAACTACAGCTGCTTCCTACTATGCTAATGTCCTTTTACAAGAGAGAGCCTGACTCCTCAGCAGAGGTGGTTCTGAGGAAGCCTGCTTGCGTGAAGAACACGTGGAGTGCTGAGGCACTGTGGGTGGAACTAAATCAGAGCTTGGGCCAGCACAAAGCCCTGTGTGTAGATGACGTTGAAACAAACTAATGACACTGTTCAGCAGTGTCACTGTGGCTGGCTTGCAGTAGCTGCTCTGGTGTTTCAGTGCAACAAATGGGAGAGTCATTGCACCCCTTTGTGTTGAAAAGTGAAGTTGGCTTGTGTGAATTAAATTCATGAGCTGACATCACTGTTCTGGTGGGTGGCTAAGTCATGCCTTCATTTAAATGAATTGCATGTTTACTTAGGACTATGTAGTGAGTGAAATTGCAGAAGCTCAAAAAATGCCCTCGTGCTGCCATGCAGGGTTCTCCAAACACGATCCTGGTACTTAAATAGGACTGAGAATGTGATGTTGCCATTAAACGGCAGGTAAGTTTCAGCTCTGTAGGCTAATCTCACTTTTCAAGATGCACGCTATTATAAGTAGAAAAGCTTAGTTAGACCCCACATGAAAACATATCTCTTTTTTTTCTGCTGAATTTCAAGTTTTATAGATGCATTCCTCTGCAGAGCAGACACTGTGGCTGATTTTTGTCATTGGCTGATTAAACCCATTTACAAGTAGCTGTTGTGGTTAAGATTTTCTAAATTTGAAGTAAGTTCTGGAATTTTGTGCTTTATAGCCAACTCTTCCTGAGACAAAAACAAATGCTTGCATATGTGGAATAACTTTGTGCTGGAAGTTATCAGTCCCATGATGTGCTGAATCTTGTCCCAGTAAATGTATGTTTGGCTTAGTTGGTAGCTCTGTTCCCTTGTGCTCTGCCACAAGACTGTCCAACTAGCTGGTTATTAAAGGTTATGCATAAAGGGAATCTTTAAAGTGGAAGGTAGCTTTATGAAGCACATTAATCCTGCTTCTGGATGGAAAACTCCCAAGATAGGCACTGTAAATGTAGATACTATGCTTTACTGCTCATGTTGAAGTACAGAGAAGGTTATCATTGTATTGGCATTGCAGTCCTGTTCTGCTGGCCTGATTCCTCCCTGGTGCCTCTCTTTGAGGCTCTGTGTGCAACTGGATGGCTCCCAGTCTCAGCAGATAAAGCAAAGGGCAAGAGGAAGGTTGGTTATCTGTGTTCTAGAGGTAGACCTGGAGCATAATAAAGTGGTGCCTTCTCCAGATTATCTGTGACTCTTGAGAGTGCAGTTGCTGGGGCTCCCTATTCCTTTGCTAGAAGACACCCATGGTCCTGTTAACTCCCTTGCATTGCTCCTGGGTTTCTGGTCTGTATTTTCATTATTTTCTTCCTATACATGATGCCCCTCACCGAAGCGAACAATTATGCAGGAAGTTTTGCATCACTTAAATTCCAGTGCTTGAAGTGCCACTCTAAAGACCGGAGTGCTCTCATGCTGTCTTGTAAGTGAATGTTTCTGCAATCCAAAAATGATTTCATTGCATTTCTACACTTCACTTGGAACATGATGGTCAAACTTGTGCCTTAAAACCCCCCAACACATATATCTGGTAAGGACCTATACCGAAAAAGTAAGCGCTTCTTGTCATACTCATTCTATAGTAGTATCTATATATACAGTGAACAAAGGTGATTCTTTCTGGCTCATACTGAGAGTTATCTCTGAATGGTAACACAGATGCTGCTATACCACTTTTGGCAAAATGCCTTTCCTCTGCAGGACTAGTCATAAGGATTGCTTCAGCCAAGGAAGAAGCATCCAATCTCATAATTGGCTGCTTTCCTGGAATTACCAAAAGAGTCACCTGAGCTTCCAGTACCTTTTGCTAGAAGTAAAATATGGGGATCCATCAACTTCTAGCTCAGTGAAGTTGGAGTCCCTGGGAAATTTTTTAATCCATTTATGTTGGTATGTAATACTTATTAACTCACGGAAGACAGCACACCTCCGCTTTCTTCAGCAGTGGTAATTCTGATTCACTAAGACTGCTTTGCTTCCCTTTTCTTTGGCCAGGTATGCATCTCTGTGGAAAGGATGCCTGACACTTTATACAGGACGAGGAGGGGAGCTGCATAAAATTGGGGAGTAAGTATTGTATGTTCATACTTGTGGTGTTGTGTCCTCTTAGAGCATCGTGGTAAGTACGAGACATGGTGGCTCTTAGTGCATGGTCATGAATAGGTACAGCACAGGCAACTGTGGTGCAAGTGTCCATGTGGTAATGAGCTCTGACCCTCTCTGAATTCTAGGTAGGTTGAGGAAAATCAGCCTCCATTACTGGCACAGGTCTGTTTTTTACCTAGAGGGAGAAGGTGTATAAATGACAAGGGACTTAATCTGCATTTCTTACCTAGGCCTCAGCTTGATTAGCCGCTTTATTTTGGTGTGTGTGTATCATGCTTGAGAGACAGGCAGTGCAAAGAAGGAAGAGAGAGGTAACTCCAGTGAATCATATCTAAACAGAAGCAAGCTTCATTAAACCTTCTTTAAACTGCCCACAAACTGAGGTGGTGACTCCTCCTGATTAAGAACAAGCATGAGTAACACACTCGACAAACAACAGGAAGAAATAGCAACAGTTTTCTAACCAGAAGAGTGCTACTGTGGTTGCACAAAGAGCTGTGGAAGGCCTTGTTGTGATCAGGGAAGTGGGACTCTTGGGGTGGCCACCTTTCTTCTTGGATGGTTCAGAAATATCCCATATTCAGCTGGATTTTGTAAGTGATGACCTGTAGATTTCCTTTGGTATAAAACCATTGTTGCTTCAGAAGCATCAGCCAGTTGGCTTACTCTCCAGCAGGCTGCAGAGAGGCGAGTCCTTATCTGGGTTGTGCCTCCCAGCAGGAGGGGAGTGCTCCATTTCTTAGTCACTCCAAGCTGTGTAATGATCCAAATCTTTCTTCCCCTCTGCCATAATTTCCATGTGATGAGTTGGTGGGCCTGTTCCTTCATAGTCCCCTTGGGTGGAAAAGGATGTTTTCATTCCCTGTTTTGGATTCCTCTGTGCTGTTATGTTAATGGGGCACTCCATCATGTGGAAGTATGTGGGAACATAAAAGTTTTCCCTAGAGATCTAATGGAGTCACAATCTGGGAGCAGACTGGGTGACTGTCTCAGGTAACCTTGTGAGTGGGTGCTGGCCAAGACTGTGCAGCTGGAAGAGAGGTGGATGGAGCCCTTTCATCACCTTTCGTTTTCTTTAGGCCATTTTACCTCCTAGATAACTGTGTATTTGCCTCTGCTTGACTGAAACAAACACCCTCCCCAGGAAGGTGTGGCAGCTTTACCACAAGCCATAAAAGGTTCAAAGAGCCTTTTAGTACCTATGAATTCTTGCTGAATAGTGGGGTCTGGATTAGTTATTTCTAGGTGATGGGAGGTGTTAACATTTGAGTTGCAGAGTCGAGAACCTTAGGCTTTAGAACTACCTCATCATCCTAATTTCTCCTCAGGTTCTGCATGGTATATTCAGAAGTGCCAAACTTCAGCGAGCCCAACACAGAACACATGGGGCAGAACAAACTGGTATGTTAAAACTGTTTGAGGCTTCTGGCATAAAGTGCTGTTTGTTCTGAGTATTTCATACCAGGCTGGGATCAGGTGTGACTCTTGGAAAAATGGACTTGATAGATAAAAAATGAATGAATTGCTAGTAGCAGATAAATTCCATATGGATTCACAATAAGAGCACAGGAGAAATTTCTCCTTCCTGTAAAAATGTGAAATTTCTCTTATCCATGCCTTTTTTCTTTTTCTTTTTTTTTCTTTTTTTTTTCTTTTTTCCTTTTCTTTTCTCTGAAGGCACAGGGTGAACAGAATAATAGTTCTGCATCAAGTAATATGAGTTCATGTACTTTTGGGCCATTGGGTAAGTTTTTTCATTTTGTGGAAGTGAAAGGATGAGAAACACTTAATAAAAAGAAATTTATCTTGCTAAGGTTTCACCACTCTGGGGCAAAAGTATACTATGCTCTAAAAAGTCTCTTAGGCTGGGGCCTGAATCTGCAAGCACATAAGCATGAACATTTAATGGATAATGGTTTCAGGATTTCTTCCCTGGAAGAGGAAGAGATCAGAATGTTCAAGGTGCCTGTATTATGTGAAGGGACTTGACTGATCCTAGATTGTTTTGATGGTTTCAAAGTGTTTTTGCAGTACTTGAAGTTCTGTTTTTTTTTAAACTTTAATACTTCAGTCTTGCCAATCACCATGGCTTTCCTGCCAGTTTAGCTCCCCAGAACAGAAGTGGTGGTAATCTGAATTCCAGTGTTTGACCTGGTTGGATTATTTTGTGATTTATTTAAGCATTGAAGCTTAAATAAGAAAATGCTTCAAGAACTTGAGGTTCCTTCTCAGCTTACAACTATTCATGTCCAGACTCAGTACCTGAAGCTGTATAGCGAAACCCTGCTGGTGACAGCAAACTGATTCCATAACTTGATATTAAAAACAAGCTCTTTCTGTTCCCCTGAAAATAAATTATCCTGAGCAAAGGGGTTCAGTGCTTTCAGGCCAGTTTTTCCTCAGTGCCAGGGGGAGGCGAGTAGGCTTTCACTTTCAGCCCAGTTAGTGTGTAGATGATTCCTTACTGCCCCTGCTTTGGGTTGTGGACAGCTGTTGTACTGAACATGAGCATATCTTCTGAAACTTCTGGTGGTTTATTCCTGCTTCTTTTGTGGTTTTTAAATGCAGTGATTTCCTTTTGTCTCTTCCTTCTCTCCCTGTGCTTCCTGTCATCATTCTGCCTTTTCAGCTCTGTCCCTCTTCTTACCAGCAAAACATGAGCAGTGATGCTTATAAGGCTTAAGTTCATGAGAACTTGGTGCTAGCTGAGTTGCTTCTGTGGCTGGACTTGACAAGGCAGCTTTCTATGTCTGTGTTCCTGGTAGTGGGGAATGACACAAGGAACTTTGTGTAGTCTGCTTTTGCTGATTTCTACTTGGCTTCTGCTGCCCTGCTGTCTCTCTGGAGCATCTTGGTGCGTGAGCTACAAGCCAATGCATGTTTTTGAAAGCACCAGTCTAGTTTCACAGGACTCCAGTCTCTGTTGGGCAAAGAACTGGCATGCAGCTCTGACCTTTCTTGCTTCAGTTGGGAGTGGAGGTAGGGATGGTGGGGAGGTAGTTTAGGAGGGTGCAAAAGGTAAGCTCTTGCAGTACCAGAGGGGCTTTTTCTTCTGCTGCTTGGGGTTTGCTGGTTGCCACAAACTCCATGCATTCACTGTTGCTAAACTTATGTAAGGGAGCAGTGATTTCAGTCTGTGGAACTCCTGATAACCTTTTTGCTGTCTTTGTAGGAAATGGTTTACAAACTGGACCTGAATCAAGTGGATTTCCATTTACATATAATCACGGCCACTCTTACGCAGGTAGTGGGAGAGGCAATGGACGAGGACCTGTAAATCCAGCACCAGCTAATAGTGTTCAGCCTTTTCTCCCTGTTGGTAATGGGAGGGACCCACGCAGAGCCTTTAAAAGATGACTATGCCAAATGTGGTTGTACAGCTTGCTTAAACTCTACACTCTACTTGAACACTTATTGCACTTTTATTTATAGTTAACTGTGAACCAGTTTGTCCTTTATTGTTGGTTTTTTTACCTTTTGGTCTATGGAGCAAACTTGATGTGATCTATTTCTTATTTTGCTTAGGGAAGCACAGTGAAGTCTTCCCCACTCATTAAGGGGGAAGGGGGAGAAGGTGAATTTAAGAAAGTAAGCGTAACAGCTTGACGTGTCTCAATTAAAACTTGGTACCTTTTGCTAAATGGAAGAAAATTTCAGTTACGTGTATGTATTTTTCTGTTGGTCAGCCATGTAGCCTTAAAAGGTCTATGTCCTATGCGTGCATATGTTGATTTCTATTAGGGTTGATGGGAGTTCTTTGTTTTGAAAGATAAATGAAGGGAAAGAGCAAAGATGCTCTAGTGAATTGGGTGTCCTTGGAATGAATATAGCTTGTAAAAGCAATAAGTGTAAGGAAATGGTGGCTCCAGCACCCAGTCTCCTGAGTCAGAGAATAGGTAACTCAGCTAAAAGTTGGAAGACACGGTGAGTGTCTTGAAGCTTGACTTCTGGTTCCAAGAAGGTGTATGCTACTTAAAAATTCTCCATTAACACCATCACTGTCAAGGAAAGTGACAGTGATTTTTGCATAGAAGCTTAGTTATTCATTCTTGCTTTGCATGAAATGGCAGGAGAGTAGGATCTGAATTCAGACAGTACTGGGGCAATATGCTGTTTGTAGTCACTCCTTGTGTAAAACCCTAAGGCTACATTGTAGGAGTCTGAATTTCCAGGAAAGAACTGTTATCAAATGCTGCATTACCCATCTCTTCAATGAGGCTGGCTTCTCCTTCCTTCATTCACTTTTCCAAATGAATTATGTATGGATGGATATGTGGATTGCAGAGGTACTGGCCAAGCACTCAGCTGCACTTCTGATGCTGTTAAGCTGCTAGGCTTTCCTTCATCTGTTTTATAAGAAATATGAATGATCCCTTAAAGAACCCCACTACCACCATCTCCTGGGGGGAAATAGCTGTGGTTTTATTCTGAGATCACAAATGCCTTGACTCTAGATAAAAGTCCAGTGCCATATTTCAGATCAGGTTAAAAATCAACTTGGAAGCTGAGGTGTCATACTGGATTCATATGTTTAATTCTTATAGCTGACCTCTCAAATAAAAAATTGCACTAACCATTTCAAAAACAAATCTAACTTTTTTTTCTGTCAAGCCATAAAGACTTCATGACAAAAGGCTATTTCTGAATTGTGAGTTGTCTCTGTGGTTGTTCATGTTAATTGAATCTACTACTATGTCACATATGTTTACATGTTATTTCCATTTGATACTTGTGCTTTTGGTACTCTATTGTGATTACTTGTTGAAAATTGCTTCTAATTGGCAGAAGTTCCTTGCTTAGTATGAATTACTGAACTTTCTTCTAAATGCAAACAGCAGCAACAACAAAGAAGGTTTAGTAGAGACTGTGCTCAAACACCTGAGGGCTGTTTTCCTCTGGTCTAGTGAAGTGCTATCCTGATACCTGCTTTCGGGTGGAACTAGTGAAACTTCTCTTGGACACAAGAGGGTGGCATGCCTCATGCGATCACCCATGGGTGCTGTTACGGAAGAGCAGTGTTAACTGGTGAAAGAAAAAGCACGCAGTGACTTCTGGAGAAATGGTGTAAGGAGGTGATGTGTAACTCAGGGACTTTGGATTGCTTATTAAATTAAGTCATGTATAGTCTGGATGCATGGACAACCTCTTACGCAGTGTTGCATTAAGACATTTGATACGCTTCTGACAGGGAAGCCAAGAGGATTTCAAACCTGTGAAGTATGTATGACATGTTCCAGAGCTGGATGAAATATAAGTATGGTGCGAGAGCTGTGCTTTCCAGTAGTAGCTGTAAAGGTAGCAAGTGATGGCATGGTGGGCACTTCATACTTACTTGGGTATCTCCACCATGGATATCAATCCTGGTGGTCTTGACTTCTCTACAGCATAAAGAAGGTTGCTATAGGTGGGAGTCCTGTGTTGGTGTGTGCTAAGGTGCCTGATGTTTGTAGGACTATGCATTTGAGCTTTTATTAAGATAATAAACAGAATACTTGTTCATAAATTCCAAATAAAAAGTGGGATGATTACTGCTGATAAGTGGCATAAGATTAAAAGCTTTCTGCCAAGTGGATGATTGATTTGCAGTTGGGAGGAAAAAGGCAAGAGGCTGGTCTTCATGTTCTCAAGGTTAGTAGCATTCCTGCTTCCCTGTTTCCTATGTGAAAATATTTCAGTCTATTAATAAATTTTTACTTCTTTGCAGGGGAAATCTGTGCCCTGAAAAGTCGCATGGACTTAAAGTAAATGTAATCGTAGTAATTTTTCAAGGTCTTCTGATCTTCCAGTGAACCTAAGAAAAAGTCGTTGCCCTCAGTGGTATCAGCCTCAAGATAGTTCTCAGCTTGCCGAGGAATCTGGGAGCCTGCCTTACATCTGTTCGGATCATACCACCTTGCTTCACAGAGACACACATTCCAATATGTAAACAAGCAGTTGTCATGAACTACTCTGACACTAAAAGGCAGTTCATAAGTGCCCAGTGGGTTACGTCATTAGAGAGTCTTCCCAAGATATTGAAGGGTAAGGCTGAAGTTAGGGTAGTTCCACTGTAGATTGCCAAAGGCAAAAAACAACTCTAAAAGGTGCTCACATGTCCAGATGAATTGTGCAGTGCCTCAGTGCAGCTCAGTAGCCCCTATACACTTGAGTCACAAGGCACCCAGCTTTCAGCACCCCACAACAGCTCTCATCTTGCCAGCCTAGCAAAAGGACTGATGGCAGACTGTAGCAGTATTGCAGTTGAGAGTTTTCCTGTTTGCCTGCCACAGTCTTCCATGTGTTCCTTGATCTTTCACCTTGATCCCAAAAGTGGAAAAGCAGTCCTGTACCATGAAATACTGCCCTAATCTTGGATGTGTGGTAGTCATGTCTTTCATGTCCACAGTCAAAAGGGGAAGGTGCTAGAAGAGCTGACGTGCTGGAGCAAGGCATCATATGTCATCTGCCTCCATAACTCATTTAATTAGCTTTAGCCTTAACTTGTGACTGGCAGGTTACAGTCCTGTGCACTCCAATAATGTAGTTCTTCAGCATCACACAAATTCCAGTAAGGGTGTATGCAGCTAGTGCTGCTTGTAGAAAGCTGCTTGAGGAGGTATGAAATCTCTCTTCTACATCAGTGCAGCCTGGACAGATGATACCCTTAGCAGCATTGCAGGGATGTCATCTGTGTTCTGTTTATGCATGTGTGTCTCTGAACACAGGAACATTTAGTAGACAAATTGCGGTTCCCTGTAGCCCACTGGGGTGTTGTATTTTTCCTGGATGTTAATGTTTGTGTTCTGCTAATGACCCGGCTGTGCTGTGGTTATCCTCTGCAACTCATGTCTGTACCCTCAGAACAAAGGACCCTTTCCTGTTCTACAAGGCAGTTTTCATCAGCAGCTCCCCAAGTGCTTTGTAAGGAGTAACACCAGTAGGATTTGCAGTGTTTCGAGGGAAGTTTCCTGGGCTGCTTCATGGCCCATGTGGTCTCAGCTGCCCGGCTGTCCCCCCTGCTTCTCTCAAATGTCCATAGACTTTCCATTTCAGACATGTTGTTTATTTTTACCCCTTGAACTCAGCAATTACTTGTGCTGCTGAGTGCAGTCTCTGGCAGTTTTTTTACAGGGCATCACAGGAGGTGCCTTGCTTTCTCCCTGCAGCTTGTGCTAGTGCTAGCTCTTGAGCTAGAATTGTCTGATGGTGAGAGCTTTCACTCAGTCCAGCACTAGTGCATGTTGCTGAGAAAGTGACAGGGCTGTGACTCCTGTTTGGGGTCTGATGAGCCTCCATCACTGGTTGCAGCAGAGCTATGTGTTACCGTGTCTGAGCCCAGCATTCCCCATGCTGAGCAATGGTGTGGGATGAGCCTGGCCCTCTCTGCTAGGAAGCACAGGGATCCCAGGGAAACCCTTGGCTGGCTGCCCTACTTGGGGTGGCCTGCAGCACCCCATAGGGGTAGGGTGGCTTCTCCAGTGACCCCAGCCCCTCTGTGCTGCAGGTGGAGTGTGAGGCACGGTGATGGGCTGAGGCTGCTGAGGGAGCTGGCAGTGTTTCCTTGGCTGTTTGCAGGGGCTCATGTTCTCTATCAGAGCAGTGGTTTGGGTGCCGTGTTTGCAGAGCACAGAGGGGCTCTGCCTGCCTCAGTGGCTTGCCTGGTGCTTCAGCGCTGATGCTGCTGCTCCGTGTCCCCAGTGCCTGCTCGGTTTTGTGGAGGCGGAAAGATGGTTGCTTAGGTCCATAGAAACACGCAGACCTCACAAGGCTATGTGCCTGTTTGGTTTAACAGCCGCTGTGCTGGTGTGCTTTTGTTTGCACCTGTGTGATTAGGGAGGTTGGAGCCGGCTGAATGGGGAGGCTGCTCGTGCTGACATGGCTTCAATTAAACCAAACACCAAAACAGGGGCAATTGCCTGAAAACCGAGATGGAAGCTTTCAGCAAAGCCCTTTGGGAGTTCATTCAGAGACATGCTTTCTGACTTCAGCCTTAATCATGCTGCTAATTCCTTTATTCTTGATTCCAGAGAACTGGAAATTGTTATGGCTCTTTATAAGGATTATGATTTTTAATTCATTCGGTGTTGGATGTTTGTGTGTGTATAACGTGCATAAACATACGCAGTGTCTTGTTGGAAAAACTTAATCCTAAACAAACTGGATTAAACTACAGAAGATGGAGTTCAAAGAGATTAGAAAAAGATATTAGAAAAAAAGTTTGGAAGTGACTAGAGGGAACTCTTAAAACTTCACGTTTCTGTTTAATGTCTCCAAATTGATGTTTTTTTTTTTGAGGAAGAAAGCAATGTAGTTCATCTAAACTGCTCTCCCACACCCTCAGCTGATAAAGACTGTCCAGACTTGTATGTTTCCTGCTTAGCAAGATTAGGGAAGGAGTAAAACACCAGGATTTAGCTTAGAAAATTCTTGTGCTGTGATGTGCCTTCAGAGCTAAATGCTTCCTTACTATACAAGCTTAAATGGGATGGGGACTGCTCTGCAGTCCTGACTCACTGCTATGTGTTAGATAAACTGGCACAAAAAGACACAATCAGTGTGTAGACTTTTCTTCCTAAACCAAGAGGCGTTCAAGAATAGGTATTCCTAAAGTCAGATTCTTTATAGCTATATAGGTATTTGGGTTTGCTCTCTTTCCAGAGGTGCAAAGTGCTGCAATTGTGTGCCCAAAATTGCAAGTGACCTGTCAGTCCTGGAGAGCCTGCTGGTGTGACCAGGAGAGGCTGCTGCTTCCCTGGGACCTGCCTGCTGGTGTTGCTTCAAGGGGTGCTTTTTGCTGTGGCTGCATAGCTTGGGCTCTAGTAGTGCCATTGCCTGGTGCAGGGACTCTGGGCACCTGTGTGGCCCCAAAGCAGGTAGGGCAAGGCTGCGCCTTACACCCTAGTGCCAGTTACTGGTGCCTCTGAAGGCATGGGTGAAAAGCTGTGGCTTTGAACATGGCAACACAGCCAGCCACAGCATTCCAGCCGTGTGAAACCTGCTTGAGCAGGTGAAGCTTGCTTTTAGCTTTTTCTGAAGGAGAGGGAAAAATACATCTTGCCGGGTGGGTAGTGCAGCCATTGGCAACTGATCTGTTATACTGAGCACTTCTGCTGCGTCCTGCTGTGCATTCCCACCAGGGCAGCAATTTGGAGATAGCCTAAACCAGGACAGCTGGAGGATGCTCGCACAAGGTCTGTGACAGAAAGGCTGAGGCGGGGGCCCTGGTACCTGTGTTGTGAGTGAATTTTATAATGGTTGGACAAGTACCTGTTGGGAGGGCTGGGGGGGAGCTGATTCTGGTATAGGAAGAGCATGAAGATGCATTAAATGATCTGCTGTAGCTGTTTGCACCATTATTTTCCATGATTTATGCATTAGCTTAATTTTGTAATTTCCTTCTCCCTAGGTTGATTAATACTAAATTTAATTTTCTGTAATCAACTTGAGCATGCAACTTGGAGAGATGGGGTTTAGGCTGATTGCGATAAAAATCTACCTATCCAGCCTAGCTTGAATAAAGCAAAGCTATTTTTATCTCTAAATTATGCAATATTTTCATGGAGCTCTGCAGCCCACTTATATTTAACCTTTGAGTGGAGTGTTCTATTTTTTCAGATCACCTAATGCAAACTTTGCAAATGGGTTTTTTAATTAAGAGAAACCCACCTGCATGCCATCAACCAAATTATTAGCGAGGCAGAGAAGGATAACCAATAGTGCTGTCAGACTTGGGCTGAATATGAAAAATGCTTAAATGCCAAGAACAGAAGTTGTCAAGAAATAACTTTAAGCACCAAGTGCTGGAGGAACAAATTAATATCATTTATTTTACTTTTAGAAATAGTGAGTAGAGGCCTGATGCCCATAGATGTTTCTATGTGCAGCAGCAGCGCTTGGCCCTGTGGTAGGACCAGCAAAACCAACAGAACCTTCTCTTAAGAAAAAAAGTCTAATTTAGTTCTAAAAAGCCCTAGGTAAGGAGAGAAAGAGACCTTGATCTAGTCTCTACTATTTGTAAGACTCCAGTGAGCTGCTGCTGTGCTGTTGCTTATCAGAACTGCCTGTGATGTGATTTGGGATGGCCTTGAAGCAAGAAAGCCCTGTATAGAAGCTACTCTTGAAAGCCTTTCCCTGGAACACACAATCTAGTTTCATTTTGGCTGTGCTTTACTGATGGCAGGGCCCATTGCTAAGAGCAGTGAGTCTAAATGTTCTTGCTGAGCTAATTTTCCCCAGTAGAGCAGGGAATCAGAGGTAATTTCTAGAGGAAGTGAGACCCAAAACGTTCAGTAAGTTAGTATCATGAAGCCAGTAAGAAGGATGTGTCAACTTGGGAGAATTGCTGCAATAAGCTTCCTGTAGCTTTTTTTAGCAAAGTGGGTTTGCAGAAGCTTTCTGTGCAACTTCATCAGTGTTGTGGCTGAAGGCTTGAGTTACAAAAAGCCGGGTCTTTCTAGTAGATGCGAATGGCTGGGAGCCGCACTGGAAAAAAGAGATGCATTGATAATGGCTGTTCTATTGGATATCTGGTGACTATCAAACAGAAACTGGCAGTAGATCTGTAATTACCTTGTGGTTTTGTGTATGTGCATGGGTGGTATGAGCCCATAGCTCCTTCTGTGGCTGTGGCTGCTTTGATGTCTGAAGCTGGATGTCCAAACTTATCACAGGTTATTTCTTCATTCCAGGCATTGAGGTGGCCCCTTGGCAATTAACTTCAGGGATTCAGGTGGTGTGTGTACCCTGTAATCTGAAGTAACAGCCTGTCGGAGGGCCTGGCTGTCAGCAGGGTGCTCTGTCTGTGATGCACAGGAGGACATCTCCCTGGGACTGTATTTTTAGGCACTGCAGGTGTTTTCTTTCAGAAATACCGGGTTCATTCTGGCCCAGGATGTGTGTAATTTGGGTTTGGGTTTTTAGTTCTTGTTTCAGGTGAACTTGAAGGATCCCTGCTGTGCAGCTTTGTGTTTTCCCTGACTACCCCCTCTTTTACCTGTCCTGAGGAGATCCTCGCTAACAGCCTGCTGTCCTGCCTCGCCTTCCCCTGCCTCTTGCTCACCTTGCCATGTGTTTACTTGCACTGCTACTTATGCCAACACTCAACTCCTTTAATATCGCTCTGACTTGTCTCTAACATGTCATTGCTCATTGGGCGTCTGGCAGGTCTGCCTTAGTATTTCTGGTTGGTCCAGCTCATTTCTGTACTACCAAAGTAATTTGCAGACCTGCCTAATTGGAAGCCCCCATTTTCCTCCCCAGGTAGGTGTGACATTGCCTGCCCTCCAGGATAACAGCGGTTCTCCTGCAATCCCATTGAGCAAATCCACCTTGTCTGGAAGAAAGCATTTCATGCATCATCCTAACAAGCTGTTCATAGCTCCCTGTGCGCTGGGCCTCAAATTCAGCCTTTCAGAAGGCTTTGATAAAGAAGAAAGGATCATTTTTTTTTCCCCTGACTGCTGCAAATGAAAAAGCTTTTCACTTGGGAGTCATGGGTCATATTTATGGAAACGGGGAGAGCACTTGCAATATTTATAGCAGTTACAGAAGCGCTCGAATCTATCTTTTATTGATATGTATTTACATGCCTACAAAAATCTTATTGCGCAGTAGTTGAGAGAACTTTATTTAGATTTAGTATTTTGAAGTAATTTTTTAGTGCTTCTTTATTATCCGTGGAGTGCGAGATTCAATATTTCAAGTAGGACTGTCACCAAACAGCCGGAGGTTCTTAAGAGATTTTTATTTTACACAAAGATAAATGTTGAAGCCACATTTTTCAGAAGCACCATCTGTTCCATGTTGACCTTAATTTTCTGGATGAGTGCTTTTCTTCAAACATTTTAAGTCTTGTCTACATTTCATTTGGTTGGGAGTGTTTAGGTTATTTGCTGAACAGGAAATCGGATATTCAAAATGCAAACACACCATTACGTTGCAAATTATTCCCTTTGTATAAGTTTAGCAAACTGCTTTGTAAATACTCTGCAGACTTGCTGTGGTCGCTCTGCATCTCTGACATCTGGCAGGTTGGCCCTGTGTGGGGCTGGATTGGTTTTGAATGTCACCGTCATGCCTTGCACTGGGAGATGGGGCGCAGAGCACTGAGTGAGGACTGTGGAGTAGCCTTATAATGGGTAGTTTCTGGGGACAAGGATAGGATAAGGGTTTGCTGGTTGGCTTCATGGCCTTGGGAGGATTTGCTGTTCAAGCTGCCTAAACAATACCTGCTCCTGCTAAAAGGGGGTCTCTAAAATAGCTGTATGTTTACATATGCACCGGTCCCACAGAGCAATAGCCCCCTTTCTTCTTTACAATTCTTCTTGCTCCCATGTCTTGAGCTGAAATAGACTGATAGATGATGTTTTGCCTTCCTTTGTTCCCAGCCTTGCTTTGTGGCTTGTCCAAACTTGTGTGGCTCCAGCGGTTCAGCTGTTTGTTACCCTGACACTTCCAAGGGCTTCCAGGACCCTGCCTGTGTCTTTCCTGCCCTGTATTGGCTTCACACCTTGCCCCATCCTAAGCTTGTCCCTTGTCAGCCCTATCCAAGCTTCTCAGCACTGCCTGTCACTGTCCCTACCGAGGGCTGAAGTTAAAACCTGTATAGGTATATGTTAGTTGTTCTCTATTGACATGTGGTGGATCTGTGCTAGTGCTGGCCTGCAACTATATTAGTGACAAAATGTACTCTTGGCTGGAACAGGAGCAATTTGGATTGTAAGTAAAACTGTAATCCTGCTGTTACTTTTCTTCTTGTAAAGTGGTAGCTCCTTTTGTCCCTGCAAAGTTTGTAGCCTAATGCAGAAAGGATATTGAGACTTTTTTCCTGCCTCAGGATATAGATTTGGGAATAGAACTAATGATGTGGTAGAAAAAGTGATGCAACTTAAATTTTTTTGTGTGCTTCAAGAAATTCCTGGGGGGAATGCTGTGAGGACTGCACTCTCTTAAATTAACCAGCTGGTTTCTTGGCAGCTTTGCCATGTAAGTGCCTAGTGAAGCCTATGCCTATGAGACACCAAGATGTGGGACAAAAGAGCTGAACAAACAACAATATCTGCTTAAAACAAGACTGTTGTGTTTCCAAATACCAAATCCAGAGTCTGTCACACCAGGCTGGCTGGCTGGGTTTGGAAATACCTATTGCTACACAAGTTTTTGAGGGAAGTGATGGAGGGGGTGAGTGGCTGCTGTGCTTGTGGCTCATGCTGGTGGCTGTTTGCCATCCAGAAAACCATGCAGTGCTCTGCTGCTGGATGTTTAGAGGGTTCTTAGATGTTTGCATGATACATATGGTGGCCAAAGCTCCACGGAATAAAAGCAGTGTGTGGCTAGGGTGGAGGAGGCAGTGGGTTAGGTCTCCTGCTGTTCTTCTTTCTCGCTGTGCCCAGGGGACCAGGACTCTGCTGGGAAATGGGGATGTCAGTCTCTTGTTTTAATTCCAGGCTAGCTCAAGCTATCTACAAAGGATCTTTTCTAATCTGTGCTATAAAATAATGAAATTAAATCTAGAGTGGGTAAGTTTTGCCTCTCTTCTAGCACCTATTTTGTGTCTCTGTATGCAAGGACAGGAGTGATTAGTACAGGGGAAAATGAAATCTGCTTTCCTTCTGCCACTGAAATAGATGTTTTTATGCTTTCTGAAAAAGCACTGAGTCCTGCAAATGGAAAATGAGAGTGGTTTGGGTTGTTTTGGTCTTGTTTTGAGGCACTAATTTAGAAAATGAGGCAAATTGCACATCTGTAAATGGGTGAAGCATCAAAGCTGTCCTTTGCACCTGCAGGACGGGCTCTTTCAGAAGGCTAGATGTCTGGCTTGACTGCTGGAAGGTCAGCTTTTAGTTATTGCTCTAATGAATCTCAATTTGATCCTTTTCTTTATCTACTCTGCAGTGACAGAAGGAACTGTTGAAGAAAATCATTAAAAGCAGGACTCTCGAGCAGAGCAGAGAGCCGTTCCTGGGCTCTCCGGGGGGTGAGCCAGTGAGTGAGGACTCAGAAACAGCACACTGGGCTGACAGCAACTTTTAGGCCCTCAAATACCACTCCAGGACAGCCTGAAACCTCCAACTGACTGAAAAGTTGGACTGTGCATTTGATGTGGGAGTCTTGTGTGAGACATTGGCACCCCAGGTACTAAACACCATAGAATGGAGGTTCCCATTCAAGTGTCCCAAACTAAATCTGAACAACCCTAGGCTGAGGCTGAATTTGCAGTAAGAGGCTGTTGGAGACTATGGCAGTAGTGGGTTAAGTGAGTGAGCAGCAGCTGTGTCCTTTTCTAAAGAGATTTACATTAAAAATAGAATGTCTTTCTCCTCAGCAGAAAAATGTTTAGCTTTACAAGATAAAAATAATTTGTTTCCATGCATCTGCCTTTCTACAATTGCTTAAGAAAACAGCTTTAGTGGCATCACTGTAGAATAAGCATTTTAAAATCACTTGGTGTATGTTTGTCACTTTTATGTGGATAATTCCATAGCATGAGGTTTGTTAGGGTTTGAACAAATAATTCTTTTGAGACAAAACATTATGTGATTTAAAGAAGGCGTTCTGCCTGGATATGTCTGTCTTTGATATGCTCACATCTGCACCACGTAAGTGTATTAAAGATGATCAAAAGTGTTCTGGCCTGCTGGGATGCAAGTTAAATATGAAGTCACTATAAAACTATTTTGAAGACCACAACTTTGTTTCTTAAGTTGGAAAGAGAAGGTTGAAAAGCCAAGTGCTTATCCATGGGAATGCCTGAAGCACAACCGCATGATTTCAGGTATAAAAACACAAGAGTTGTGAATCTGTAGGGCTAAAGAGGGATTCTGCTTTCTACTGGCACATAGAATAGGTCACCATTTACAATAACAAAGGCAATCCCATCCACTAAAACCTTCGAACATGGTATCACCCTCCCCAAAATCTGTGCTTGCTTTTATTGCTAGTAGCTTTATGTTGGTTTTGCAGTGAGACTCGGTGCCCTGCTGCCTGGTTAATTTGTGAGGGAGACTGCTGTGCAGTCTGTCTCATGTGGTGAAACTCTGATGCTGAAAAATCTAGCAGGAAGCTGGCAAGTCAAATGGGAGAGCAGTAGAGATGTTGCTTTTGCTTGTTGGGGTGAAATGAGGTGTTGAATAAGGGGAGGTTTTGTGTATTCCTTGAATTCTGTGTATACAACTAGGCTAACCCCAATATGCAGAAGATGAATTGATAGGGAAGTGGGCAGCTGGAGGTCATCAGTGGAGTGGTTCATAGTGAATGTTATTAAGGGCTGTAGAGATGGTGAGCACAAACTAATGTCTGCAGGAAGAAAGGAAACCTTCATCTCTGCTGATCCAGTTATGGCCCTGCCACCTTGCTTGCACTCTTGATGAGAAGATGAAGGCTTTGACCATGATTGCCATACATTGTTGGCTGCCCAGGTCTTAATCTGTGCTACTAAAGCCCTGCCTCAGAAGGCACTCTGGTCTCTCCCCAAGGGCTGTGGCTTCTCTCCTTGCTGGGCTGGGCAGCACAGGACTCACACTACTCAATGGAAATCCAAGCTTCAAAGTAACTACCTGATGTTTGAAAGAGAGTGGCCAAAGGAACCAAAGGAACCACCAAAGTGGCCAAATCAAAGTTGGTTTCCTTCTGAGAACTGTTTTCATATTCGCTTCTCACAAAAAGAATTAAAATTGCTCTTTTGTTAGAATCCGTGGTTTTTATAAAGCATGCTCCCCTCTAAGGAAACTGCTGCAAACCCACATGTTCAAAACCAGAACATCGTTTTTCCTTATTACAGCATATTATTAGCCCATGTAATCTCTGGATTATAACTAATTAATGTAGCTACAGCTAATTATTGAGTTAGCTACAGGTGAGAAGGAGCTTACTTTAAATGAGATTTTTGTTTAATGGGAATGGATTCTCCATATGGTATGTCTTTTCATCCAGAATTACTTACCAAGAACTGGATATTGTAGCGATGTAGGTCGTGTTTTCTTTCAATTTGTTTTGGGGTATTTATTCCAAATTTAATGTGCAAAACCTAACTCTGGTTGACTCTTCAGGAGCAAAAAGTGCTATTTGGGTGTTTTACAAGGATTCTTAAATGTAAGAAACTTGCAGTGGTACACTCTCACCATAACATCAGTGTCACAATTTGAAGCTAAATTTAGTCATAAACATCCTTTATTGGTTCATCCAAATGCAGACAAATAGTTTTCCCACTTATTATGGGAACAATATTATTTACTTGCTATCTTCTTGTTATACATTCTTTCCTTTTTTTTTTTCCCCTCAAGATAAAATGAAGATCTTTTGGTTAGCAACTACAGTAAAATGTGAGTGATGTATTTGCGAGAGTTGCTGTTTGCCAAGTACATTGCTGTACCAAAAGTACTGTTTGTTATGACATTGTACTTAGTCACTTGTTGATGCTATTTGAGGGAGAGAACTTAGTTAAAGAAGCTGGAACAGGATGTTCATTTTATTTCAGTATTTATAATCCTGAGTCATCTCTTGATAGCTGATGAAATACAGCAACTCACATTTTAGACAGGGCTTCTCCTAACATAATTTGGGGATGCTGTAATTTGATAGAGGGTGGAAAAACAGAGCTGATTTTATGCAGAGAGGTTTATTTTAGTTGTCACTCTCTGCTGAAGCACTCTTAAACTTTGCACATCTGCGGCACTTTACCATGTCTTTAAATATGCTGTAGTTGGGGTGAAATAAGAGCTGATGTGGAGACAGCATATGGCTGGGCAGGCACTGGGGCTTTGGGGACTCTGTCTCAAGTATGTGGAGATCAGTTACATTGCTTTTTGGTTCATCATTTTGGCTGCCTTGTGGTTTGCTCCCACTGCAAAAATAGGAAGTCTAGAGGCGTTTGGTTGTGTGCATGGCTAGTAAGGAAGCAAAGGGAAAGTTATTTCTCATGTAAGAGGTTGAATTCAGATTGTAGGTGAAATTTTGGATGTGATTTTATTCAAGCCTGCTCAGCTGTGGGACTATGACTATTAAGGCGACTATCAGACTAGTATGAACCATTGAATGTGTATTATTATTTCCTGTACGAAATTATTAATGATGGTAGAATTCTGAATTTGAGCATATTCCTTCTTAGGAGCAGAAAGGCCTTTCAAAATAATTTGCATGTTTCACTTCAGCCTCACTTCAAAGTAGCAGGCAGCAAATCTCTGAAAGCACAGAGTACTTATGGGCCGAAAATAAAGAATGCTGACTCTATTTAAAGCTGTGGAAAGAATTTATGTTGGAAGAATGTAGTTATTAGATTTGGAATCTGACCAGGATGTACGATACTGCTTTAAGTGAGGGAAAACATAGGGTGAATATTGATCAGAGGCTAAAAGGGTGTATTTTCACTATTAATTTGGATACATGTCCAGCAGCACAGTTACTGTTCTTGGTACCAAGGTGACAAGCTGGCTTGGAAAGCAAAAAGATACACCTCATCTCATGCAGTTGTTGGTTTTCTTTTGGGATCCTGTGGATCCAGGATAGCCAGGTTTGGTCTGGCATTGGTACAGCAGTGTGCCTGTCCAAAGGCTTCTCCTTCCACCCTTTCACCTCCTGACATTCCCACGAAATGCATATAGGCAGGCAGCAGAGCAGCAAAGGAGGCTCCTTCATCCCTTAATAGGAAAGTACAATGAATACAGAGAACATAGGTAAAACTGTGCAATTAAATTAGCTGCAGTCAAGTAGTGAAATATATTCATCCCTTCTGGCACTGTGGCTAATTTATATTTAAAGCAGTATGAATTTCATGAGCATTTTAAAAAATCATATTTTAAATTCAATTTGCTGTCAGCTCATTTGATGTTTTGTGTAAAGTCATTTCCTGTAAACAGGTTATTGAATATCAAAACACTTGTCTCATACATAATTTTTGGAAAGAAATAATATTATAATAAAGATGAGAATCTGGCCCTCATGTGAGTTGCCAAGCACTTTCTGATCACTGCAGTTCTTTGGTGCTTGCTTTATCACAGTCAGGGGAGTGTCCTGGGCAAGGACCAGGCAACAATAGTAATTGTTTTCTAGCTACAGTAGGTTATTCTGCAATTACAGAATCATAGGAGCATAGAATGGTTTGGGTTGGAAAGGACCTTAAGATCATCTAGTTCCAACCCCCCTGCCATGGGCAGGGACACCTCACACTAAACCATGTCACCCAAGTCTCCCTCCAACCTGGCCTTGAACACTGCCAGGGATGGAGCAATCACAATCTCCCTGGGCAACACATTCCAGTGCCTCACCACCCTAACAGGAAAGAATTTCCTCCTTATATCCAATCTAAACTTCCCCTGTTTAAGTTTTAACCTGTTATCCCTTGTCATATCACAACAGTTCCTAATGAAGAGTCCCTCCCCAGCATCCTTGTAGGCCCCAAATAACTACTGATATATATGAAGAAAGAGTTCAGTGTATTTTTTTCCAAATATCAAAAAGAGAGTTGGAAGAAAATTGATTAAAATACCTGAAATCTGACAGTTGTACAGCTCATGCAGAGTAATGGCCTGGGTAATATTAATAGATATGTTGAAAAGCTAAGACATGTTTGTTATGAACTGTTGAAGAAATAACTGCTGTATTTTAGCATGGGATTCTTACCTGTGCATGGAGATTGCTGTCATTTGGCAGATGCTGTGTAATGTAAAACTGAGCATCAAAGCTGCTATGAAGCTGAATCCTTTGCAAGAAGAAATAAATTGGCTTCTGGATGCCACCAATTTCTCCTCCAGTGTGAATAGTATACCCTGGGTGTAAACACATAACATAAGCTGCTTGGGATCTCTGAAAGATTTGATGGATTCCTACCATAGTAGATCATGCTAGTAAGACTGAAATAGCATTTTATTTATCCATTTATTTGAACAAACTCTGTTGTGAAGGTGTCTTTAAAAGCTGCCAGAAAAAGTATCTTCCAAATTGTGAATCCCTTGTATCCTAGCTGCACGTGGTGCATCAATATAACATAAAGACTGAAATAGTCTCTTGTTATATTAAAGGACATTAGAGGTAACTGGACATGGCACTGAGTAGAAATGAATTGTATTTTTGGCATTCTCCAGCAAACTACCTCCTAGCTGATACAGGTGTGAAGCATTTGCACACCTTAATAAAATTTGAAACTAAACTTTGAAACCCCAAGCTCCCAAATTTTCCCAAATCAATGTTTTTATATTTTTTCCCCAGCTGCTGTTTCCCTGAAAGGATTTGTATGTTATTTCCATTAGGGAAGGAAGCTCCACTTAAAAGCAAAGCATCAAAATGCCCTAAAAAGGCACTTCTGAGCTTGAGGCAACTCAGCTGAAGCCACTGAAGCATTTTGGAAGCAGAACCATCATGTCCCACCTCTGAACCTGCCTGGGGCCCTTCTCTGGTTGTCTCTGAGGTTTGCTGGGTGCATCTTACAGCATTCAGAGATGTGAAGACTCTGGTACAGTGCTCAGACAAAAGAGTTATCCAGCCTTTCCCCTTCCCTGTCACTTCTGGGCTGGCTCCAGATGTGGTACCTGAGGCCAGAGGTTTCTCCTAAGCCAGAGGTTTCCATCTGGGTCCAGTTTCTGCAAGCCCATGGGCTGAGCTGACAGCAGCAGTGCCCACATATGAATTTTAGCCTCCATTAGCTATGTGTGTTTCAGTGTATTTTTAATGAGGTTAGGAAATACTTGGGAGCCAAAGGGTTTGTAGATAAAGAGATCAAAGCAGACCCATGCTGCAGGGGAGGGAGAGAAGCATGAGTTCTGGCAGGGACTGAAGGGAAACCGTGTTACTGCATAAGGTTTTGAGTGGTGCAAGCTTGTTTTTGCACTCTGCACCATGCATTTTATAGTTGCTGGGCAAATTCTCACCTGGTGGGTATTGCCTATTGCCTCTGCTTTTTTATCTTCAGTGGAACTGATCTGACTTGAAAGAGATGTGACTTAATGTGCATATCTGAGATACAGTTTCATTACAAGGAACAGGGAGGTGCTGAACAAATCCTGAGTGGTAGTGCCTTCCCCTGTGTTTCTTTTATGAGCAAAATAAAGTGAGTCCCTGAGGGTCTCAGACATCTGTACCTAGTCTGAAAATGTTGACACCATTGCCTTGATTTGATTCTTAGGGAAAAAATCATAGCAGATAGAAAGTGGAGCATGGGTGAGGGAGAATGGAGAAAATGGGAATAAAACTAGCTTTCCCCAGCAAGTACGTGGCTTTGAAGAAATAGGAATGTAATGTGTGCTGGTAATGCTGAAGCCTGCAAATTAGAATTTTTACAATATAAAGCAAATCCACAATACCCACAGCAGGAAGCTCAGTGCATTACAGTGGAATTAATACACTATTTCTGTGGTCAAAACATGGGGCATACTGAACAGCAGCTAAGCTGGCTGGGAAGAGCCTTGCCAAAAACCCCATATTCCTTATGAGCGCTTGTTCTGAGAGTGTTTGACATCGCCTTTCCGACTTCAGGGAAAACCAAAAGCTTCCCAGGGCTGATACCCATCTTGGTCATGCCACTGTGTCCTCAGTGTCACTGAGATGCCTCCTCCACAGAGACCATGGCCTGAGGGCACTGAGGAGTGGTCAAAGGTGAGGAAGAAAGTGAGTCCTTTGGTGTTGTGCTGGCTTTCCATCGTGTTCAGCACTCATAGCTGCAGCTGGTATTCAAGGTCACCACTGATGTCATCAGATGGGACAGCCTCCCAACATGTCTGTAGCTCCTGTAGCTCTCTGCTGCACACAAAGGACAGATGATGCTGGGAGAAATCTTTATATAAGGTGGTATTTCTGATGATGATGCTGTCTGAGAGCCTGCTGTGAAGTGTGCAGAAAAGAGCCTGCTTGGCAGTGTGCAGGTGCCAGGGATGTCTTCATCCTGCGCAAGGGATGGGCATTCCCTTGCTACAGGACCAGTGGAGTGTAAGGGTAAGCTGAGAGCTTCCTATGTGGCAAGAATAAATTGAACTGGAGAAGATGCCTTTGAGTTCCTGAAATACATAGGAAAGTGAAAGAAAGTTCATTTCAAGTGGAAGAGGTTCTCTGTTCACCAGGGCTTTTGTGACAAGGGATTCAGAAATGGCTGAGCCAGAGATGAGGAGGCACAGAACCTCCTCTGCAGTCACTCATGAAGGGACAGCAGCTCCTCTTAGCCACCTTGGGGCCTCCACACTCACCCACCGTACTGGGATGGGTGGACAGGTAGGAGGGCAGAGGATGCTGTCAGGTCCGATGCACCCTGGTGTCTGCCAAACAGCTGGTAGGATAACACACTGCTTTATTGGGGCATGTTTTAATGTAAGATGCTGGCAGTACAAGGATTACTTTCCATGCTAAGGAGCACTGCTGAGCTGCATTGCTGAATCGAGTCGGGTTTCTGGCCCTAAACCAATGGCTCTGCCGTGTCGATAGGTGGTGCAAGTTTGCTGCAGTTTCTGGAAAGCTGAAGCATTTAGCCAAAGATTCTAGTACGTTTGTCAGGCTAACAGTGAGATTGGAGAAGGAAAAGCTAAACACTGTGCCTGCTGTAAGTAGAAGCTGAATCTTAACTATAACTGCTGTCTATAGTCAGGGCAGTACCAAAGAGCAGAGGCAGTGTCGTCTCTTGTATGTTACTTCCATGTGTCTGGTGGATGGCCTTTGGACAGGTCTTGCAGCAGAGGGTCAGTCAGGGCAGACAGTGGTGAACTCTCAAGGGTAATGACCAGGTTGGTGGGAGCCCTGGGTCTGCTGCTGGGGGCTGCCCCAGCCCTGCAGCACAGCCCAGCTGCTGCAGCTGAGAGCGGTGAGCGCTGCTCCCTCAATACACAGTGGAGGGAAGGAATGCATCCAGAGGGACCTTTACAGGCTGGAGAGGTTGGTCAGCGTCAACCTCGTAAGGTTCAACAAGGCCAAAGGCAAGGTCCTGCTGGGTCCTGGGTTGGGGCAATCCCAAGCGTGAATACAGACCGAGTGGAGAATGGATTGAGAGCAGCCCTGGGGAGAAGGACCTGGAGGTACTGGCTGACGAGAAGCTCAACATGAGCCAGCTTCAGTGCACACTTGCAGCCCAGAAACCAACCGTGCCCTGGACTGCATCCCCAGAGCACGACCAGCAGGGCAAAGGAGGGGATTCTCCCCCTCTACTCTGCTCTCATGAGACCCCCCCTGCAGTCCTGCATTCAGCTCTGGGCAACAGCACAAGAGGGACGTGGAGCTGTTGGAGCAAGTCCAGAGGAGGCCACAGAGATGCTGCGAGGACTGGAGCAGCTCTGCTATAGAGCCAGGCTGAGAGAGCTGGACTGGGTCAGCCTGGAGAAGAGAAGGCTCCTGAAGGGGAGACCTTAGAGCAGCTCCAGTGCCTAAAGGGGCTACAGAAAACTTGAGAGGGGCTTTGGACAAGGGCCTGTAGGGACAGGACAAGGGGAATGGCTTTAACCTGCCAGAACAGGGGAGACTGAGATCCGATATGAGGAAAAAACTCTTTCCTATGAGGGTGCTGAGGCGCTGGCACAGGGTGCCAGAGAAGCTGTGGCTGCCCCATCCCTGGCAGTGCCCAAGGCCAGGTTGGATGGGCTTGGAGCAACCTGCTCTAGTGGGAGGTGTCCCTCCCCATGCAGGCGGTTGGAACTGAATGAGCTTTAAGGTCCCTTCCAACCCAAACCAGGCTGTGATTCTAAAACGAGGTCCTGGAGAAAAAAAGCTGCAGCAGGGAGGACAATGAAGAAATTAGACTCAGTCTCCATGTTCTGTGTAGCATTAAGTGGTTATGACAGAAAGTGAAAACCTTGCTGATGCTGAGCAGAAATGACAAAGCTCCTGGTGTCAGCTAGAGCAGCTATGACTGCTAAAAGTAAAGATTATCTAAACCAAAGCTGGGTGTCTAACAAGTCCTTGCACGCTGAACATGCAATTGCATGGTTTGCTGATCAGATTCTAATCGTGTCCTATAAGGTTTACAAGTGGTTTTGTTGCAGGCCTAGGAAATCTGGTATGAATCAGAGAGGGAGAGTCAGTGGTTTGTAGGAACATCAGGTTCCAGGCTCTGGCTCCACTGCCAGAGGAACTCTGTTCTAGTGTTTGTTTCCAGCAGTTAACTGTGGGTTTGTGGAGTCTAAATTTATCATATGGAAATGTTTAGTTCACCTTTTTCCTCCAAACAGATCCCAATGGATAGCTGTTTGCAGGTCCACTCCACAACAGAAGAAATCATTGCTCAGGCCCTCCAATGTTTAATGAGGAGACTATGAAGTCGAGGACAAAGATAAGCAGTGAAGCCTGGAATACTTACTAGAAGGGTTTGTTTCCATGCCCTGTAGCTGGCAGTCATCCTGCTCACAGCTGTCCAGGGAATGATTTCTCTTTGCTGCAGCTTTCAAGGTTTTTAACTGTGTCTGTTTCATATTGGAATAAACAAAAAATTCTTTTGGAATGTTTTCATCAAAATGGAAACATCTAGTTTGGGTTTAAAAGTAGCAGGTGTGTTCTCAATACTGTGCATTCTGCTTCTGCTTGTCCTCATGTGCAACTATTGGGAGACTCAGCTCCCTCCATGGTCACTGTGGCACCAAGCTGCAAACCCCATGGTGTGTGCATGTGTGTGCCTGCACCCCATCCAGCATCCCTGCCTGTTTTCCCAAGCAGCTTTAATTGGAAGCAGTCTATCTCCAAGCTGAAATGGTTTCTGGAAAGCAGTATGCTTCAGGAAAACGTTGCTTGGTTAAAAATGTCTGAAACAGCAAGAACGCTATGGGTGATAGGAACAGTGGAGATAACGGGGTTTGGACAGCTCTTCTACTACATTGTCACTTTGCTGCCTTTGTGGATTAACCAAGGCCTCTGCCAGACAGGATGGAAGAGCGAAGCTAAGGCAGATCATGCTCTGGTATTTCTCATTCGTTCTCTCCCTCCCCTTCCTGGCTGCCTCTTCTCTCACAACACAGTTTTGAATGGGGTGACAGCTTTCTCCTGCTGCTGTTGCAGTGAAGCTGCAGGGAGAAGCTGTAATGATCTCTGGTCACTGCAGCTGAGGAGCAGAGCTTGCTGTCGTCCCCAGTTCCCCAGCTCAGGCCCACCATGCAACCCACTCCTCTTCATAGTGTGTGATTCTCTTGTGGATGAATTCAGGGATGATGGCACTCTCCAGTGAGTTGTGCACAGGATGTACATGGAGTACAACTGAGATGGATGGGCGAAAATGCTGCATTAAGATTTCTTGCTAATAATCCTTGATTAATGCAGTTATACTTTTGTTGTTAAAGGCTGTTGCTGGACAGGATTAAGGAAGAAAGACCTCTGAGAAGCAGGATTGGTTGTGAGTTATCTCCCTGTATCTTTTAATCTCTCATGTGGTACAGCCTGATGTTTTCAAGTCTCTCTTTTGAAATGGCAGATAGAAACATATTGCTGCTGTCTGGAGCCTTTAATCTTCAAACGGAAATAAGCTTTTCTTGCAGAAGTAGGCTGCTTTTTCAGATGCCTTCAGAAATGCTGATGTTGTGCCTTGGTTGATCTGGCTAATTAAAAATGAGCTCCTGCCAATCAAAACTATTACTTTAATGGTAATGGCAAAAATGCAAAGTGTAGCTCCGGTAAATCAGTGTTAGACAGAAATGTGCCTTGTTTCCTCTGTCTGAGGCACTCAGACATAGAATTGAGGTATTTATTGTGAGTTTTGATATTCACAAACCTTTCTGTTATGAATTTTACCCTGTTAATTTCTGTTGGCTGCCCAGATAACAGTACTAGTTTATTCAATACTTGCCCAGAGTTTGGCAAGGGCATTGTGAGTTCTCTCCTCAAAGTCTTCACTGGGCTGAGTCCCGGTGTCTGAGACACCTCCTCCTCGTCTGCCCCTTGGGAACACCTAATTTTAACAGATATTACAATGTGCTCCCTGCAAAATGGGCAGAACTGAATCCCTAGCCCCATGTTTTCTACCCTGTTGTCAGTCCCCTGAGCTGTGCCATTCTCCAGGGTCTGTTTGCTGTCCTAAATGTCCTGATAATGCTGAATCCTCCT
The DNA here is from genome assembly GCF_028554395.1 of Pezoporus wallicus. NCBI lineage: Eukaryota > Metazoa > Chordata > Aves > Psittaciformes > Psittacidae > Pezoporus > Pezoporus wallicus. Next base: position 1,468,733 of record NW_026640647.1, read on the forward strand.
CTGGAGATTCCCATCTCATCAGCTGTGACTGGCTGAGAAGGCACCTAATGCAAGCTCCCTAATTAAGCACACACAGACAGGGAAATATTTTTACTCCCTCCCTTACATTTTTTGTGTGTACTTGGCTTTAATAATCTGTTTCTGCATCAAACAGATCATTTTTGCAGTGAAAGATATTCCGAGTATAGAATTTGACTTAGAAATGCATGCAAAAAATGTTTGTAGATGTAGCTGATGGCCAAGATGTGAAGGTTATAAGAATGCAACATTAGGGTGGTGTCAGCTCTGTTCCTGGCTAGCAAAGACACAAACCAAAGCAAATCTGCCTTTATATATGGAATTTGTCAGATGTTGGTAGAAAGACTCCAGGTGATTAATGACTAATTAGACTCAAAGTGGCAAATATGACCACCTAGCAGTAAAAACTAATTATATGCAAACAGCGAATTAACTCAACCTGAGTTAACTCAAAAGACATCAAAGCAGCTCAAGGATTTAAAACAAAAAATCCTTATCTCCCCTCCCTGCCAAATGCAAGGAACGGACTCTGACCTTCCTCAGAACATCCTTGTATGGAGAGACTGACTTTCCCCTCTTTTCCTGTATTTGCTAACCCTCAGTATGTCTCTTTGTCACTTAAGCTTTTCAGTGCAGTGTCTCTCTCCTTCTGTCTTCCCCAAAGTCCTTCCCCTGCTGACTCCTGCTATTTCTGGTTCTGTTCCTGTCCCTCCCTTCTTTTTGAAAGGATGCTCTTTTGTTCTGCTTGCCTGCACGTTCTTGCATCCGACTGCAGCAGCACTTCTCTGGTTCTTCAGTTGCTGCCTTATCCCTTCTTTACATTCTTGCCTTAAGCACCCTGGTGAATCCCATTTCTCCTGCCTGTCTGCAGCCCCACTGCAACCATGAGCTAAAAATCCTCACTCGAGAAGGTATAACTGGGGCAACTTAATGGCAGACCTGAATGCATGAGGACAGACTACCACAGGCTCTATATCTTTTCCCAAGTCTGTCTTCCTTTTGTTTAACTGTCCTTTACATTTAACTGCATGGTTGCAACAGTTTCTTCCATGAGGTCCTACTTTAGCATGTCTCTTTGTAAGAGCCCTGGAGGTTAGCAGGGATATGACAAAGAAGAGCTGACATAGATCCTGCATGCATTTACAGCAGAGCCTCATGCCCTACCATGGTGGAGGCCTCAAAGAAAGTATCAGCTAGGGTATTCCAGTGCTCTTACACCCTTAATTACATTCTCATGACTTAATCATAAGCTGCCTTTTGCTCAGGTTTGCTTATAACATCTTCCTCTTTTCTGCTTCTGACGTATGGGCTTTCCCTTTAATGTAGCAGCTGTTCAGCTCCTGCCTGAGTGATGGGATTGAAATACCTGCAGACAAGCAGGGAATATTTCAGATTCCTTTTGAAATACACCTGGAAACTGCAAATTCAGTTCTCAGATGGAAAGCTCAAGTGCCTGACACCTGAGGGAAGAAACAAGGCATGAGCCTCCTGCACAAACAGGCAAGTGGCACAGATATGAAACACAGCCTCTGTGTTGAAAGACCTCTGCACTTCACAATTCACTAGTGTTCTTTTACTGGGGAGTCTCATGATAGTATTTTCCTTAGGGCTCAAGCTTCCAGTCTTGTGATCAGACTGCTTTCATTAAACCAAATTGGCCTGAGTGTGCTCAATAGGGTCATGCAACTGGCTTGAAAACCACAAGGCAAAGATACAGAACCTCCTATTTTAAAGCATTTTGGCTCCAGAGGTCATGATTTCTTTGGAGTAAACCAGGGTGATAATTTTGGTGTGCTACTGGCAACTACTCATAGATGGCTTTTATTTTTAATGTGGTACCTGAAAGAATGTTTTCCCCTGCTTTTGCTTTGGGATATATCTCAGGGTGGAAAGATTGGTTTGAAAAGTCTCTTTTGCTTTGTATGACTTTTACATTTGTATGTTGTTTTTTCTTACACTGGAAGACGTGTATTTTTAGCCAAGCTCTTTTGAACATGGCTGTTGATACGAACACTTTGAGGAAAGCACATCTTGGTTAAAGATCCCTCATTACCAGCAAAGGTGGAGGCAGCCTTTTGTCTTTTCCTGGTCATGCCTCCAACATGTCTGTGTTGAAGTAATCTCCCCTTTGGATGATGTGAACGTACTGTGAACAAATGAAAATCTTGAGCATCCTTTGTGCTCTGTTGGGTGTCATCCCCTCCTCCCCACCTTAATTTTCTCATAGTGAGAAAAGAGAATGTGTTCAAGTGGGGAAGTAAACAAACCTGTATGTAACAGCTCTAAGCTACATTGAGAAATGCATAAAATAAGCACCCTTTATTTCCCACAGGTCCTGCAGCAAATCTGGGAAAGATCTGCCTTATCTTTCAAACCAAAACATTTACTTTTTAAAACATTTTCTTGAGTATTTAAGTTAAAAAAAAAAACAACAAACCCAAACATTTGATTTGAGTTTCCAAAAAGTCATACAAAGGTTCCCTTTATCATCTGTTTAATGAAAACTAAAGCAGATCCGTGGACTCTGTAAAAAGCTAAGGTCTAGCAGAAACTTGGCCATGAGTTTGGGAACTCAAAAACCTTGAGAACTGTGTATTTGGATCATGCTGCCATTCAGAGATGAGAAATCTCCAGAGTCACCTCCTCGATCCTTTGCTGTACGTGATACATTTATCATTGCACTGCATATTGTGAATTCACCTGGCTCAGATTTATGCACATATAAACATTATAATGAGAAGGAATTACTGCTGCCACCAGTGGATGTGCTGGCCGGCTGCCAGGGAGTTCACTGATTGCTGGGGAGATGCCAGGGTTTATGAAAAACAAGTATTCTTTCGAATCACAGGATTGTGTTTGATGGAGGGGACATTATGAATAGCTGCAGTGTCTGCGTCGGCCAAATAAGTTTACTCTGAAATCAGTGCTTGATGCCCTGATTGGCAAATGCTTGGCAGCTATGGAGGGTTTGGGCCTGATTTTATGATGTGCAGAGTGCTGGTGGGGACTTGGCTTAAGCAAAGAGGGTCTGGTCTATGGGAGACATTTTGCTGTTGACTGGCAGCCCCAGCAGGCTGTTCCCCTCTGCTGCTCCTTCCTAAGCTGGTCCTGCTGCTGATGAGTAGTAGAAATACACTTTGGTCTGGAGGATGTACGGAAATATTCTGTATTCCCCGTGGTTGGCCCTGAGACCTTCTCCCCTTTACCAAGAGTGATCCTGTCTCTGTTGGGCTGCTTTACTGTGGTTTCTTTAGCTTGGCTAGGTTCGCTTTGCCCTCCTGTGGCTGACAGCGGATGTTCAAGAGGTCTGTACGGATTGATCCTTGACATCAGGCGTTCTCCGGGGCTGGAAGTGCCCACAAGCCTGACTCTTCTGCTCCCACTGTGCTCAGTGTTTAGTGCTTTCTATTAAGAGCCTCTTCTGCTCGAAACAACTCCTTGATGACTGTGCTCAGTGTTTAGTACTTTCTATTAAGGGTAAATGCAAATGTCTTGTCTATCATTTAATCAAGAGTTGTAAGCTTGTGATTAGTATTGCCTATATTGTTCCCAACATTTCTAACTGGAGTGGCCAATAGGTAAAATTAGTTTGGGATTTATTTACTCACCTTGGAATACAACTGAATTCTTAGGCAAAGAAACCCACTGCCCGTTCTTCTTTCTCTGAACCCAAATAATTATAATCTCAGACAAAAGAATTCATAATAACAAAAGCTTCCTTGGTAAGAGATGAAGCATTCAAATTCACTTTAGAAATATGTATAATTCTACCCCAAAATAATGTTAATATTGTTAACCTCCTGCTGCTGCATCCTCAGCTCTTCAGATCTGTGGCTCCTTCAGGCACCTGTTGATGTTGACTTACTTGGTTTGTTTTCTGTTGCCTATTTGTTTTCAGAAGGTAATAAAATGTATTGAGAGGGATAAGAGTAGTGAATTGCTCACTAGCTCTGTGGGTTGTTGCCTTCTGGGGTGCTGCAGAGGCGAGTTGTGTCAGATGCATGGAAACGCACCACCTTGCATGGCCCCTGCGATGGTGGCATGTGGCTTTCTCCATCTGCCTCATGCAGGCATGGGGATGCCATCTCCTAGTCACTCTAATTAAGCAGCTGGGACTGCAATGTGATGTTAGATTGACTTTCCCCTGAGAAACTGGAGGAGTCACATGTGAGAGTGGGAAATGGCTTCCAAATTTATAGCTGCTGCATTTCAGGGTGACTTACTCACTGGAAGGGTTTGGTTTTTTTTGTCATTGGCAGGTAGGATTTTTAATGTGAAGATATGAAAAATCTCATGTTTCAGTAGTGAGAAGAGAAAATTACAGAAATAAGAGAAGCTGCCGGTATTATTTGGCTCAGGAGGTACTTGGCTATGTTTACAGTTTCATCACTGTTCAAAGATATCATTGGGATATTTTGATTTCTAGGGTGGAAAATGAGAGGGCAGCATGAACAAGCATAAAGCTTGCTTAAGAAATATGTCTTTAAAGTACTGCAAATGGATTGCTAATTAACTGGTACTTCATTTAAGTGGCTGAAATCTAAGCAGCTTAGGTCAGGTAAGGGTTCTTATTCTCTGGTACATGTGTAGTTCCCTATAAATCTCTTTAAGTGTAAGGTTTGTGAAGAAGAAAAAGAGAAAGTAAACTTTGAGATGTATGAATTGCAGCACTCTAAAATAAATACGAGCAACCACTGAAGATAAATGCAGTAGACTAAAGCAAGCCAACTGATAATGCAAGGAAAAGCAGTTACTGAAGCAAGCAGGAGCTCTTCCTTTCCCCGCTGTGCAAATGCTGCTGCCCTAGGTAAGCTGCTTTCATTTGATGCCACATGCTCATTTCTTTGGTACTAGTGCCAGCCAAGGGTGACTATGTCCCATGCAGAAGTCTGCCTTGTAGATATCTGAAGTTAGGGGACAGTAATCCCACCACATATGTCAACTGCTCCATAGTAATAGGGTAAGATTTTAGTGGATCCTTTTCTCCTGTTTCTGAGATTTAATTATTCCTGCAAGCATCTGCTATTGGCTGTGCATCCTCCTGGCAAAATTCCTGAAACATGTTCTTACAGTTTGTTGAGGAAAAATTCTGGGAAAAGTTGGGAATTTCTGTTCAACACTTACCCAAAATCACCCTTGATGCATTTTACATAAAATATTCAGAGTTTGGGGGTAAAACTGATTTTTCCTGTTCTACTATAATTGTAGGTAAGCACAACTTCTTGTCCCTCCTACAGATACAGCATACTTGTTCTAGTGCTAAGCTCCAAAAAAACCCCAGCATTGTAACTTCTTTCAGAGTTACAGTAACAAAATCTCTCCATTTAGCGCTAGAACTGTATTCCTTTTTAGCATATCTTTAATAAAGAGGGTGTCGAGGACTCTGCACCATATGGCTTTTGCAGCCAGAAGTCCAGGTGCATTCAAATGGTGAAGAACCAGTTTCTTGGCTCTGACAATGATGATTGCATATGGCTTAACCAACAGTTGGGTGCTGTGCCTTGGAAGATACGTTCCTGCCTGCAGCCATGAAATTTCCAAAGCAGGACTGGGACCCAAATGTGATTGTAACGAGAGTCAGAATGTAATTACGAATGCAGGAGGGGATGTGGGAGTGCAAACTGTGTTTGATATGGTAAAATCTTCAGCGTGCTGTAGTTCTCAGCCTGACATTCCACATCCATTGAAGACTTCCAGAGTTGAAGCTTTGGAGTTGCTTTAATGTCTTACAAAGAAAATAATGGCCTAGGAAAAAAAAAAAGTTCACAAAACACAAGGATTAGAACTGGGAAAAATTGCATAGGAAATTGCTTTCAGGTCCACATTTCAGAGCCAAAGTGGCACAAGTTCTCAGATGTGACAAGCAATCACTAGCTCCTCTTAGACTCTACAGGAGTTGCTTGAGTGCTCAGTGTGTGTTTGAAAATGAGGCCACTGATTTAGGCTTCTGTATAGGGATTTAATGGCCTGATCTGAGGCATCCACTTCAGAAAGTTTTGACTGGATTCACATAAACCCTTCAAGTCAGAGTATATAATTTCATGTTTCCTGTGGCCAGTCAGACTTAACTCCAGTTTTGCATTTCTTATGCAGAGTTTGTTTATAGCCCTTGGAGGAAGGGAGCAGTGTTGCTCTGAGGAATGGTCGATCTCTTAAAACTCACTGGGTGTTTCTGCTCCTGCAGGCTGAGGGCAGCAAAAAGCTGAGTGGATGCTTGATGAAGACTTGAGGACAGGCTGACTCAGAAGCATCCTGGCTCCCATCATTGCCACTGTACAGAACAGGAGGTGCAGTGCTGAAGGTAGTCATTCCTGATTTGTTCAATCTGCTCTTATCAGCATCTGATGATGGAGACTCTTCAGCCTCTCTGAGCAATCATGCTATGCTTTGTGGTGACTACTGTTAAACATCCCCTCAGCCATTCTAATGTTCACTCTACCCCTTTGACATCTGAAGTCATTACATTTCCCCTTCCTTTAGGGAGATAATACCTAGTTTTGGCAAGTCCTCCTTGTATCCGGCAGTTAGTTATGCTTTCCTTCAACCTTCTCTTTGTGCAGGAAGAGTGAGAGAATTGTGACAAATGCATGATGTCATATTTTCTGTTCCTTTGACACACTTGGCTCTCTCCTGCTGGCCTGTAGCTTTCCAAATGCAGTATTTCAGCCAAGGTCTAAGGACTTGCTGGGTTTGCTGTTATTGTTACACCATGGGGATTTCTTATAGATACTGCATTTTATGATGTAAGTCTCTTTGCAGCAGCATAACTCTGACACGTATTCTTTTGATGATTACTTACAAGCATCCCAGAAGCACTCCTGTGCCACTGCCTTGCCCTTCCCTGTTTCATACATGTGCTTATCCTTAGTAAGTGTAGGCCACTGAATTTTTCTTCACTAGGTTGCAAACTGAGTTACATTTTTGACTTACATCTTCAAAACTGTTTGTTCTCCTGGTTTGTCATGATCATGTTCATTCTAGCTGTCTTCAAACCTCCTTAAAGCTTTTGTCATCTGCATAATTAGTAAGCATGTTCTTTTCCATCATCCAAATTATTTATGAAAGTGTTCACATCACCCAAGACAGATCATCATGGAAAATATCCTTCCAATCTGACAGTGAACCACTGATACTGCTCTCTGAGGGCAGAGTGTCTTCTGCACTCTAAGTCATGTCTTTTTTTTATGATTATGTCTGCAAAGAAAGCCTTGCTGAAGGCAAAATATATATCATCACTCTCTTTTCTAGTAAGTGGAGCACAAGATCATCACTTCTTTTTGCCCAGAGAAGCTGCAGCTGCCCCATCCCTGGCAGCGTTCAAGGCCAGGTTGGACACAGGGGCTTGGAGCAACTTGCTCCAGTGGAAGGTGTCCCTGCCTGTCGCAGGGGGTTGGAACTGGATGAGCTTTAGGGTCCCTTCCAACCCAAACCATTCTGTGATTCCATGGGTGGTCATGCAAGTTTTGTCCTGTCCTACTATTTGATCCCATTAAGCCACAGACAAACTTGATGGACAGGCCAAGGTAGAAGGAATGTACACAAAGGATTTTCCTTTCCACATTTCCTCTGAGTCCTATGGGATTTGGCTGACCAACGTTAAGACAGAAGGACACATTCTCATGTCATCCAGCAGGGAGTTGAGTCTGTTTCTCTTGGTTCCTTAGGTGTAATCCCATACTGCGTCCTGACCAGGCTGCCTTTACACAAACCCAAGGCACGACGTGCTGACTGGACATGCTCTTGTGCTGCCCTGCCAGCCTTGACCTACTAAACAAGGCCTTGGACCTTGGGAGCTCATCACCACACCAGCAGTTTTAATTGCTTTCAACCAGGACTTGAAATGCAGCCAGAACATACACCAACTCTGAAAGCTGCTGTCTCAGCAGGGCTGTATTAAAAGGAGATTTAATGAGGGGAACACGGATGGAAAGCCGCCGGAGAACTGCTGCCAGAGCACTGGTTTGTTTTAGCCCATTTTGTCACCAGTAAGATGGGCCTTTGCCCCTGACAGCCTGCAGTCTGTAGAGATCCAGAGTCTGAGGAAGACGATCCGGAGTGGAAGGCAGCCAGGTTATCTACGCAGGGCTCGCTCCTGCCTACAGGTTTCTTGTTGGAGAGGCTTGAGCGAGGGGAGCGAGCAGCCTGGTGGCATGGCGGGGCCGTGTTTGGGCTCCCATCGTGGCTGCGGCACGCAGGGAGCACCGGGCCCTGGGGCCGGATGAGGCTGGAGGAACCCCCGCCTGCTTCCAGGCGGGCTGCCAAGGCACACTCACGGGCGGAGGCCGGCCGAGGGAGCCGCAGCAGCGGGCTGAGCACCGTCTGTAGGAGGCCCCGAGGACGGGCGGCCCAGGCCCGCCGGCGAGACACCAGGGGGCGCCGCAGTGCCGCGACGGCGGGCGCTGCCAGCGGGAGGGCTGTGCCCGGGGCATTCCGCCGCCCCCCGGGCTCTGCGCGGTGTGTGAGGGCCGAAGCGGCGGTGGGGGCCAGCCGCGGCTCTCAGTCGGCCCGGCCGCTGTGGATGGTGCGGAGGGAGGAGGCTTCGGCCCTCAGGGCTGTCAGATCCCGGTTTCTGCGTGTTCGGGGTCAGGTCCTCAGGCTTTTCCGGCTGCTGATGGCGGGCGCTGTTTGCCCGCGCCGTGGCTTCACGGGGGTTTTGTGCTACACGATATGCAATAAATAGTATTCTTAAGAAGATTCATGGTACAGTTTTTAAGCACAGTATCTGTGGAAGGAAGGTGTACGAATATACACTGACCAACTAAATGTTGCTGGTCCTGAGGCATTGGCAGCTGAACTGTCCCAAGGGCACAGAACAGACTGCCCTTAGCTGGGGTGAAACGTGGGGTTTCTCAAAGCGTTTCCGACCCCTGGTCCCTATCGGATAAGCGACCTTGAAGATCTGTGACGGTAGAGGAAGGGGAAATCCTGTGAACCCAGCCCCACCTATGAGCAGAAAGGAAAACGCAGAGGGTGAACTTGAGTGCGTCCTTGGGTTCTGCCTGTGCTGTGCAGCATCCCACATAAATTACTGGTGAATCATAGCGCAGTGACAAATTCCAGTCCCCGCCACTGCCCCTCTTCCCTTGCTGCTTATCTGCTGGCTGCCACTTTGCTTTGTACTAAGTGGGCCACCAGACCATAATAGTTCAGTGGTTCTTGCATAAACGACTTGAAAGTACAGGCTGGGAAAGGAAAAAGAGAATAGTGCTATTAATTAGTGACAGTGTGGCACAACTCTGGTGCTGTAATAAGAGATTTCATACCATGGGCGTTAGTTGCCACTAATGGGACGTGTCACATCTAAATAACTTTCCCATCTGGCTAAATATTTTCCACTGAAAGGTAATTCCTGACTGCACACTTTTTCCTGAAGCAAATGCCGTCTCCTGCTTTGGCCCCATGCTTTGCCATGCTGGCATGCACTGCATTGACAGCATGCAGTGAGGCACGTTAAGCATTTTGCACCATATTCTTATCTTAATTGATATTCATAACCTTCCAGCTCTTTCATGGGGAGGGGAGGAGAAGGCAGAGCTTTGGTTTAAAAGCACCTGCATATGTGAGGAATACAAAGAATGTTGATTTCTAATAGCTTCATCTTACCAAGGTATAATGTAAGCCAAGCTGGAGAGTAATGCTGGTTGTTTCATCTCCTGAGGCACTTGACTCACCTTTGTGCTATTGGAGGGCAGATTTTCAGTTGAATTGAAGTTCAATAGTGGAACTAGCAATAATAATAATTCTTACTTTTGTATTGTTTCAGTAAGTGGTGCTAAGGACCTGTTCCTTAGTTCCCTCTCCTGTACTTTCAGGGTGAGTTAGATGGATCTGACATTCACAGTTTGTTAATCACCAGAACCCTGGGTAAAAATAACTGGATGCTTTAAGTGCTGTAAGATTTTCTACTGATACTCAGTAACACCCTGGATGTTTTTCTTAGCTCTTGTGTGTGCATTGTAGTAGTTTCATCATTGCAGCAGAAACCTGTCTTCAGCTGCATTGAGATGGAGCAGGAAATGGGGTTCATGTTTGAAGCTGCAACAATGGCTTTTGTTACTTTTGGCAATTTCATTCCAACCCTTTTTATTTGGCTTATAGTGAGTGGGGGAAAAATACAATCCTTGAAAGTACAGTGCTTTAAGCTGTACAGACAGAAGATGTGCTTTAAGGAGCATTATGGACCTCAGTGCATCATAACACTCTTCTGCAGAGAAGGACAAATGACATGTAAATTTTACTTGTTTACTCTTAGATCATGTTCCTTTTTTTTGACATCAGGGACACAGTTGCATTCACCCGATATTTTCACTTTGAGTTGCTGTCCTCATAGCGAGAAGAAAGATGCGTTTTGGACATGGTGAGTTTCAGATGGTAGAATTGTTACAGATTGTAGGACTACAATGGTGAAGAAGAGGAATATGGTTTTTAAGGTTTTTTTTAACATATCTATTTTGACACTGCAATCAGAAATTGCATGGTCTGATTTCTGCCATGTGTTTTCAGGGTACTCTTGTCTCTAACTAGAACAAAGCTAAGACAAAATAGCTAGGCTCTATGGGCTGCCTTCTGGGGAGCAGCTAGGAAATGTCAATGGCTGTTACATTATAAGATTCTTCAATGTGAGTTGGTGTTACAGGGCATTGGTTGCCAGGTGATATTCTCATTGTTATAGATGTGATAAGCCTCTGCCAGAATTTGGCTGGCATGCAGCTGCATGGATCCAGCTCAAATTGAGAGGGTTTGCTAGTTAAACACTGCTTGGAGCTCCCACCTGGAAATTTGGGAAAATTAAACCAAACTACTTGGTGCCTAATAAACTAATTTTCCTCACTTGCAAACACAAATCAATTGGTTTAACAAACAATATTTTATTAAAGGGAATTAAATTCCCCTAGCTGGTACTGCTTTCATCTGCCCACATGATCCCAGACAGCAGATGCTAGGCTTTAGTCTTTCCATACATGTAGCGGCTTTGCTTGCCTGAAGCCCACAGAGCACCTGTAAATGCCAATTTTTGTCCAGCTGGCGATTGTGCCCACTGTGATTGTCCAGTGGGAGATCCACTACCAATGTGGGCAAGGGCTGCTTGACCAGAGCCCTGTGTTGTCTGAGTTGGGGAAATTCATGATCTCATGCTCTTTTTGGATCTCTCTACTAGGACCCACTTCCATATTGCATAGCTTCATTTACACAAAGTGTTTGGCCAGTATTGATGATGACAGCTGACTTGTAACTCCAAAGAATTAGAAAATATTGCATGCCTTGTCAGCACATTGTTTATGGCATTCCTTGCATTGATGCTGTGTGACATAAATTTGTTCCTCGATGTGCAAACTCTGCTTTAGTTGTACTTGCTTTAGTTCTGGGGAATGCATACATTGGAGGGAAATATTTACATGTCAGGCATGTCTCTGAATCACAGAGCACTCCCTTATTAATAGTTCTAGGTTTTAATATTGCTGTGACAGTTTGCTGAAAAACAGATGTATACATCCTCACAAACAGCGATACATGAACATTTCCCTCTAAGCTGAGGGGAGAGGCTAATTTATTTTAGCTCTGTGTTCATGCCTTTCAGCATCGTGAGCGGCAGCGCTAGCCACAGCTGCTGCCACAGAGTCCATGGCTAACAAGCAGGAAAGAAAATCAGTGTTTTCACAGCCTTGTAATGGCCTGTTTATTTATGTAATAGATCGGATGTCATGTAAAGTTTGAAACTGCACTTAGCATTTCTCAGCTCCCTTGATCTGTCTCACAGCTGTGGTAGAGGTTCTCTCAGCTGCTGTTGCTGCCTCTCTAATCTGCACTTTGATTTTGCAGGCATTTCTTATCTGCTGGTTGTGGTCTGTTTGACACGTCCAGCTATGAAAGGAAAAGCAGACTGTTGAGAACTCATGTGATAATACTTCTGCCCCAGTATAAAGGAACTTTATGTTCCTTGCAGACTTGCCATACACATGCAAAACTGTGTGTTAAAAAATTCTTATAAGCACCAAGTTGCCAGTGTTACCCTAATTTATTTTGCACTTGATTTTCAGTGAATATGAGCTGATGTATCTCTGTTGGTATCAGTGGAGCGTTATCTGTTGTCAGAGAAAATTTCAGAGGCGTGTAGTTCCTGGAGCTTTGTAGTGACCAGGTTTTACTAAATCTTCTCATGATGATGAATATTTTTGCCTGTACATCTGTATCATTAGCTCAGGTTCCCTAAAGCTCAGGCTTACCCTGGAGACCGAGCCCTGGAGTGAGAAGCTGCATTTGACCATGTGGGATCCAGATGACTCAATACAGCCGGCAATTTACTGCACTGCCCAGGTTGCCATTGCCTGCCCACAGGCAACATACAGGCTGTACCTGTGGCTGAATTGGGGTGGGTTACAGGGTGTGCTGTGGGTCATCTGAAGTTTGCATCACTAGAGCTGTTGGTGCTGTTTATCCTGAGCACCAGTGCTGTCTGCATGATGTGGCCCTGGCATTGGAGCCCTGAGACACAGTCTGCCTGCAGCAACCCTCCATCTTCAGCACAGAATCTGTTTTATCTAAGCTTGTGCAGGTTTTTGGTATATAAGCTTATTATTTCGTGCAAGCACATTATAATTATTTTGATGTTCATAAGCAGGTTTAAAATTTGGCTTCTTTTGTTTGCTTCTAGATCCGTTTGGGAAGCCAACTACCAAAGCCTGCTCTGACTATTACCGTTTTGTCTTCTGACCTGAAAAAGCTGGTGCAAAAGAAAACAAGCTGCTTCTGCTCTGCTTCCTGCTTTCCTGTGGTCTCAGTGACAGAAACCTGCGCCTTCAGTGGCATAAGGCTATTGGTGTTTTGCCGGAGCTGTGATATCCAGCTGTTCATCTTCTCTAAGTGGGGAAGAAAATGACCCAGAGGAGCAATGGCTCTCCCTAAGGCAGCATCTGACATGGATTTATGAGGCTGTAGCAGACATAATCAACCTAGTTAGTTTTCCCAAAGCAGGAAGTGAAGCTCTCCTGTGGGAACAGACATTCTGTACCCTTAAGCAAAATAAATCTCACTTCCTGGGTGATTCTCCTGGATGGGAACCAAAAGCTGGGTGTTGTGCTTCAGCTGCAGAAAGCTTATTTACCTGCTTGTGGAACAAGATCTGCTGAGGAAGCTTAAGGCTCTATTTCACCTAGCAGGTATTACAGTCTATCCTAAATCTTTGGAAATAGCTTTCTAACAGATGCTTGCTTGCCTGAGGAAAGGGCATCCCTTCTTTCTTGCTACTTTAGGCTCTAAGCTAGCTTTTCTGAAACAGAGTGCTGCTTTTCCATGAGAAGTGACCCTCATCATCAATGACGTGTTTCAGCAATGCTCCCTGCGTAGACATTTGTGCTCAGGTACAGCTGATGCTGTTGAACCTGGGGGCTAGTTAGAGAGCACACTAAATCTACAGCAAACAGTGCACAAGTGAGCTGTGCTGCTTCCGACTCTGGCATTAACTTATTTGGATTGTTTGGAGAGCAGGGCAGGCTGAGCAGCGAGGGCCAGGGGTGAGCCAGGGCTCAGGAAAGAGTGTTTGCATGGCAGTGGCCCCTGAGAGGGAAATCTCCTTCACCTCTCCGGAGACTCAGGAACACAGGAACTATTCTGAGAGCAATGTCGCCTGCGTCTTCTTTGATTGTTTGGATGCTCGCTTATCACTGTGAGGCAAGTGCCTGGATGCAATCCTCTTGGGGGGAAACCTGTTGTTGTTTCCTCTATTTACTCTTTATTGTGGTAGTATCTGAGAGCCACAGTCATGGTTCAGAGCCCCCTTGTGCAGGGAATTGATTATGAATGGGACTAGGATGAAAGGGGACAGTTCCTGAGGGACAGGCTGAAGTTTGTTGTTTTATGGAAAAATATATTAGTTTCTAAGTGAGTGACAGAGCTGTTGGTATTTATGGCCAGTGTGAGCAATGTAACTCCTTTAAGCATTTTTACTTCAGGTTGTGAGCAGCAGAAAGCTGAGTCCTGGGAAGAGGAGCTTGTAAGTGGAGCTCCACAAGTGTTACTGCATTCGGACAGCACATTTCGGTGGCAAATTCTGGCATTTTCAGCCTGTGTCTGTGGTTTCTGAAAATACAGAGGTAAAACACAGGCTTAACAAGATGTAGGAATCAACTTCAAGGGTGAAATTTTCTATCTGTTGGAAGATTTAGTAAGAGTGTTTTTAAACACATGCACAGTGCAGGGTAAAGTAGTTGGTAAATGCTTGTGGAAGCTTTCATTGCTTTCTGTTATATGTGACCCTTTCTCACCCCTCTTTTTCAGTTTGTCTTCTTGGCTGATTTTGTTTTGTTGGGTTTGGGGTTTTTTGCTGTCGTTACTGGTTGGGTTTTTTTCAATCAGTTGGGAGTTAATGTAGACCTACCTCAAAATTTCCTTGTAGAGCACAGTTTTTGTTTGTTTTTTTTTTTTCTTGTCTAATTCATGCTGAGAAGCAGCGTAGTCTAAAGGAAGCACCATTCATTTTAGAGAACCATTCAGCTTTAGTAAGGTTGATTAATTGGGAGTATGAGGTGAGAGTCTGTGCAATGTTGAAAATGTCAAGCTTCTACCAAATTTTATGTGGATTTTTACCGATTGTCACATTTTTTGACAAGTGTTTTAACTGTTGACTGGCAAAGGAAATCACTATTCATGCTCCTTTTGTTGCCTCTCTATTTTAGAGATGGGAGCAATTAATTAACTCACAGATAGAAAACAATTAAAGTGGTATGTCTTTCATAACTGCATGACAATGCAGTAACAAAATGTTGTCTCAGACCCGAAGTTCTTGGGAAGGAGAGGAGGAGAGGAGTAGTGTGTGCAGCTGAGCTTGCATAAGAAATGTCTCATTTGTCATGTGCTAGGGGGTGATTGAAATCTCCCTGTGAGCTACTCTATTAGATATGCTTATGCACTACTGAAGAAACATGCAGTCTGTAGAAGAAAACACCATGGCAAGCAAAGCCTGAATATAGTAATACTTAACTTGTAGTCAGCGCTCCACTTATCTGGCTGAAAGCCAATTTTTTTTTTTTTATGATACAGGCATCAGTGTTTGTTTAATGTGTCCCTTATCAAATCCAAAAGGTAATATTTGAGTTAGTCCTGAATGCAGATAAACAGGAACTGTTTGTGTGAGAATTGAGATACTGTGTATCGTATTCCTCAGAACAGTATCTGGGTACTCTACCTTGAATCCAAAGAAATGTCTCACGGATGTGTATTCGATCTGTGTTCAGAGAAAGTTATCTTAAAAGCTAGTTTATGTAGTGAAAGTATTTGGGGAAGTTAGAGCAAAGAGGGGGATCTTGGTTTTAATCAAATGCAAAGCATGCTGGAGTTGATTTGAGTCCATCAGTTGGCTCTCAGGTGAGGCTTTTAGTCCTGAAGGTGATAGAAACACTGTCTTTTGAAGAAGCTCAAACAGGGCTTCCGTATTCCTACAAATAGGAATTTTGCAATCCCAGCCTAGTTGTGAAACAATCTGGTCCACGACCAACTTTTCTGCTACATAGCATAGACAGAGCTTACACAGCTCTATGGGCTTCAGTGCATTCATTCCAAACCTACATCCACATAAACAAGAGTAGAATTAAACTTCCCATACTTACCACTCACTCAGTTAAACCACTGATGATTTTCTTTCTGAAAATGGCACTTTTGGGTATTCTATGTACAACTCAGTCAGATTTGAAGGCAAGCAGCAACAAAAAGACTCTTACTTTATGGCTGGAATAAATGTAAGTAAATGTACAGTGCAGCAAATGATTTCCAGCACGCCACTGCTAATGGATGTCAGGATCACATGTCACCTATTACGACCACCAAAAAAAACATAGTTAGATGGCTGAAAATTTTAGCATGTGTTAGTAGAAACCTGGTGAAAAACAACCTGGTAACATAAATTGTGGTGGCAATGGCAGGGAAATGTGGATGCAAAACAAACCAGAAACTTGAAAGGCAGAAGCCACAGCAGTGCAGCTTGGGAAAGGAACAATGATGACTGTACAAAATCCAGTTAAGAATGAAACTATAATATATATTAATTGTAGCAGGCTTTTCCTCACCAGGCAGTATTCCTGTAGCATACAAAGCTGAAAATGGAAGTCTGAAAATCTCATGATCCTGTATAGAGAGGGTTATTGTGCAAAAGAAATGTCAGGGAAAAAAGAACTACTTCTTACTAAGGGCAAGCTTTAACTATAGATATAAGAAAAATAACGACTGGTAATGCTGATAATTGTGAACATTTGGTGTCTTCAGGTTCTTGCCAGGCTTACCACGTGCTTTGTCAAGTTAAATGCTGGGAGGAAGCACTGTAGCTGGAACTTGCTGGAATGCATTAGGTGGAGAAGAGGAAACCCTGTTTCCTCACAAATAAATTTTTCAGCCAATGCTTTTTTTTTGCAGTATTTGGCCAGCTGCACTGTTGAGTGAAAATAATATTTAGAGAAAGCTGACAGAATCAACTGAATAATATATAATCTTAAGGAATACAATGTCTCCATCACAGTGGGAAGCAGGCTAAAGCCTTGTCCTTACCTACACAAAGTAATTATTCTGTGTAGCCTCCTTGAATTCTATAGATCTCAGGAATGTCAGAAGAGCACCTTGCCTCTTCTTCTACCTCAAGTCCCTGTGGTCATCTGGATGGCAGAACCATGGCAGGAGAGCTGCTGCTGGTGACAGATCTGACTGTGAGCTTTACCCAGAGGATTTAGACCAGGAGAAAATCACTGCAGTTTAGCTGATCCCTACTTTCCTCTAGTATTGGACCTATACAGAGTAAATGAAAGCAAACACCAAGTGCTGTATTGTAGTGACGACTAAGATTTATAAGGCCAAAATAATCTTTCAACTTGCTCCAGTAGGATGGCATCAAAGAAGAATTTATGCCATGCTTCCTGCTATAACAAGCAAATCAGATGAGTTCTGAGTAGACAATTTTTTCTTCAACTTCAGTACTTAACTGCAGGTAAAATGCTTACCGATGTATTTTGCTTAATTACAGTCTGAAAACGTATTTTGCTCTGTAACTTGGGGTAGGTTAGGCATTAACGGAGCAACAGTGGAGAAAAACCTCCTATGACTGCGTTGTTCATGCAGGCAAAACTCTCTGTGTTACCTAACAGTATTGTACAGGCAGAGATGATCTCACCCTGTCTGTGTTTTGTGCTGACCGGGCATCATATGGATGCAGTTAGTGCAGGGCCCTGTTTGAGCTAATAAGAGATGTGGCGTATTAGCTTGGGGCAACATTTGACATTTAACATGTCTTCCAGTTGGCTTGAAGCATGGGCAGAGTGAGGTTGCGTCTGTCTCAGTGTGAACATTGCCTCTGCCTGACAAATATTGCACAAAACAGTGCGTGAAAGACTTGCAAAGTGATTTTGTGAAATCCTCTTACAGAGAAACACTGTAATATGAAATTACTCCTATTAGAGGTGCAGTTTGAGTAAGTGTTATATATGATCAAGAACAACCAGTTCAAGTTCTCTTATCCCTGATTTTGTCTAAACACATTTGGATTTTGTTAAGTATCCCACTGCTGGCATATATTTTTGACTACTGTCACATCATGCAAAAGGGGACTGCCTGAATTTGTGTAGGTTTTTTAGAATGGATGCTGAATGTTGTGATAGCATGAACACTGTAAGAAATGTCAGGAGGAAAACCTTTGAGGAGCTTTGTCTTTATTACTTTATAGAATTAGTTATAGGTGTGCAGAGGTCTTAAAAATTAATGAGACTTGGATGCCAAATATTTCCTTTTTTTAGGGTTTAGAACATTAATCCTGTACTAAATAGTATGGATGGCTATACAGGTGTGCATATAGAGATAGATGTGTGTCATGTGGGTATATAGATGTATGCATACACGTATGCATATACGAGATAGATCTATGTCACTGCAGAGTTGTATGGCAAAGAAGACATAGAACTGAGTTTCCACTGTCATTTTTATCTCTCAATACATCTCCCCTTCCTGTCTTCTGTAGAAGGAGAATTTCTTTTCAGGCACTGAAATTTGACAGCAGCAAACAAGTAGGCAAGTAGAGTCCTACCAGGTTTCCCTTCCATTGGCTCCAAAGCTCTTCCATCATTTTTTCCATATGTTTCCCTCTTCTGTGTTGGAAGTGATCCAAGTGTGGCAGGTGTGAAAAACCCTGTATCCATTAACCCGCATCCTGTGAGCCAATAACAAGGATTCATAGTAGAGCCTTTTATTTTATGAAAGAGTTATGTAGTGAATTGGAGAGCTTCTGGAAAAGTACAAGAAAACGTCAGGAAACAATCTAGGACATGTTAGGAGAGGAGAAGGATAAAGCTGCTCCCCATCTGAGGGGTGCCATGGTGAGAAGGGGACTTGGGCAGGTCTGTGCTGGCATTGGAGCAGAACCTGCTGTGCAGAGTGGCAGAAAGGCGCCTCTAAAATAAGAAACTGAGGAAAGCCAGAAAGAACAAGCTGTTTCTCAGCAGATACGTGAGAATAGAGCAACTCCCACGGGAGGCCAAGCATGAAGGAAAAATGGCCCAGCCAGCATTGCTGCCTCATATCTTAATTTAGCAGACTTGTTGGCAAAGTGAGGGGGTGAGGCCTGGTGGAGGAGGAGAGCTGGGTTTGCTTTCCCAAAAACCTGTTTGCAATAGCAAAGAAATCCTGCTGGTTCTGCTCCAGCAAACCACTAGGATTCAGTGATCTAGCAGTGAAATCCAGCTGTTGGAGATGCATCCTTCAGTGCTTTAGCAGGTCCTGCCTGTCCCTTGTCTGCAGGTCTGTACTCAGTGGGGGATTAGGTAAATGTCTGGGTAAGAGGAGACCTCATCCTGCTGTTAGCTGCATCTATCCTCTTGCCCACTGACCCCCTTTGCACCAAGCCTTTTTGGAAGCAAGTAAGCATGGCAAATGTTTGGTGGTGTGTGAAAGTGTGCTGTGGACCTGGGAAGGGGGCTGGTCCCAGCATAGGCTTCTGCAGGCTCAGGCTGAGCAATTTTGATGTGAATATGTTACTTTTTGCCTATTCCTGACTAACTTTTCTACCTCAAAACAAACTCCAAGCGAAACAAAAAGCATTGACAGCATTGCACAGTAAAAATCTCGTGCGCTGCCTCTGCGATACAGATTGGCAGGTGGGGAGATGATAAAACAAACACTGTACTCTTTCCTCACTGTTGCTAACTCTCATATGGCAACTATCCCACAGTATTTTCTGATTCCTCTCTATCCTTTTGAACCCTAGACCACATTGACTCTTGTTTTTGTTTGTTTTCCCTGATTTTTCGCAGCCTCTTAGTTCTGTCCCATCCTTTGCTCTGAGGCTTTTGTCTCTGTTCTGGCTGCTCTGCTGGTGTGTCTTTTTCAGTAGCATTTCAGCTCCTTCCTCCAGTTCCTCACCCTTCCTGCTGACTCCTTCCCTCACACGTTCCTTCTTTCATGCACATCCCACTGTTCCATTTCTTATCCATATTTTCCTGTTCATAGCCTCCCACAGGCTTTTCCCTGTCTTGATGCCTCCTTCCAGTCCCAGCTGGATGTTAGCTGTTGTATCATTAAGAAATAATGGGAACTGACTATAAAACCCAATCCAATGGATTAGGTTTTTTTTTTTTTTTTAGGATTGGATTTGTGGGATCCTGACAGTCTGTTTCCTTTTTAGTGAAAGAATCTACAACCACTCTAAAATCCAAGAAAAGTTGTGGGGAGTGAAGGCAATAAGATTTGCATGAAAAAGAGTTTGGGAATGATCTCTGAGGCCTTGGTGCTTGACAAGCCCTGGGGCGATGAGTTGAAAGACTGGGAAGGTAAACAAGCAAGCCTTGGGAGGATGGGCTAGGATGTAGTTGTGGGGGGAATCTCTGTTGGAGGCCAGAGGATGTGGGGGTTGTGAGAGGGTTTTCAATATTGTGATTGGACTATTTACCTGGAGAGTTTTACAGGGGCCAATGAGATTGAACGTTGTATGTATGTGCAGGGTGGAAAAGTACTGAGCAAGGGGATAAAAAGGGCTTGGTGGTACTAAACGAGGATTTGAGTCTCTGCAGCAACTTGAGTCCATGTTGTGAAATGCCACAAAAAGTTTTCTGGGTTCTCACCTTATTTGCAACTGGATGTCATACATATTACATATATAGTGTTTTAGAGCTGCTGCATAACACGACCATGGTTTAATGGAGATGTTCGTGCTGTTGAACCTAACCTAGAAATGCATGCTTCCATGTACTACAGGCTTGCCTTTCATTCAGAGAGGTGTGCAGCTTAAAAGGCTTCTGCCTGGACGTGCAAACAGAAAGCTCCTGCTATTTAAATTTACATGGGACTGTTTACACAGCTCTTACACATGACATATCACCCCTTAATGTTTTCAGTCATAACCTGCTCAGTGACTTTCAGTCTCCAGCAATCATCAACAGTAAAATGGTAAACCTTGTAGGGAAATGAAGGCTATTTAAAGAAGTCACAGAGTGCTTATAGCCTTCACTGTGATAGTGTGGAAGTGACAGTTGACTGCAAATGCAGACAACTTCTGTGTTCATACTTCGTTTACCGCTAGTCAGATGTTCTCACTGTCCCTTTTCCCATGTCTCTCTCAGCGCTGTGTTGAGTTGTAATGATTCAGGGACCAGGCAGCTGGTTAATGCAGCTCATGTTGTCACCCTCATGGGGCTCATTTGCCTACAGGCATGTCAGAAAGAACAAGTAATATCAGGGCATACATAACTGTATTTGGCGGTGTACTGAAAAGATGCTGAAGCTTGCTTTAAATGAATACCGTAGGATATCAGGAGCTAAGTAGCTTAGAAATGAGATAAATTTGCTTGAATGGAGTGTTGTGTTTCTGTAGTTAGGCTGTGCCCAGTACTCGATCTAAATGAGGTATGTGTACATGGTGCGCAGTGTAGACATCCCCTGTGTGCTATTTGTTCCTAACACTGTCTTGCACATTTTCAGTATCCAGCACAGTTCGCATCACCCGTGCTTCTATGCAACTTAAGCTTGATGGAAGGGAATAAAGAAGACTGAGGCAGACTCTCCTTGCTGGAGTTAATGGCATAGGGTGCTACAATGACCTGCTCTCTGTGTTCAGGAATTTGAAGGGTTGGGGTTATTTTTCCCCCTCAAACCCTCCAACCCTCAAAATAGGGAGGACTACGCAAGTCTGTAGAGTGATTGATACCATGTTAGCTGGTGTTCTGGTCTTACACTGTGTGCCTGCACAAGCCTGTGTGCCCTGCTTCATGCTGGCAAGGCAAGAGCAAACAACATATCCTTTGTGTTGGTGCAGTCTAGATTTGGTTTAGCTGTTGGGGATCACACTGCAGAGCAGTGTGAGGCATAAGCGTGTTCTGTCTCTCCATTCTGGATTCTGACTGTTGACTGAATGTGTGTGTCCTTGGGTTTGCTAATTGTCTTTCCTAATTCTTCTATTGCATCAGGCACTACAGGTTTTCTGAGCACCTCACATCAGCATGCAGCAAACTGTGTTGTAAGGGAAGTGTAAGAGACAGCCACACACAAAAAGTCTTACAATCTCTTGTGATGATCTGGTGTGATCATCTGTTCAGATATTCCAAGGAACTGTATGGACAAGTTTTTCCATGGCCAGGTTTTCACTGAAGGGAGTAAGGAGAATCACAGTTACTACTGAATTTGTTCTGTGTTTTGCAGCTGTGTTCTGTGGGAGAGGAAATGTTGGAGAGTTTAAAGCTATTGACTGGCAGAGGAGCAGTGCTAGTGTGCAACCTAGCTGCCACCCAATATAATATGGTTTCCAGTTTGGATCAATTCCAGCTGTCAGACCCCAATTTGCTACCCATCTCGGGAAGGACATGAGTTTTCTTATAGAAGGTCAGTATCATTTAAGGTTATTGAAAGCAAGGAAACCTGTTCTGCCTTTATAAGGCAAACATTGCTGTGGAGTTCTTAGGAGCCACATGGTTATAATGAATAATGAATGTATAGTACTTTGTGTAGCGTTTAGCTCAGCCTGAGAAGGAGAAAATAATGGAAGTCTCTTCTTTCTGCCTGTGTGTTCAAATGAAGGAAAATCAAAGCTGTTATACCAGAGCTATATATCAGCTGACATATTTTAGGAACTGTGGAATGATCATAATTACAAAAAAAGTCCTCCAGAGAGAAATTATGACTCATAGTTTATGTTCTCTTTAGTGTTGCTATGGAAAAAGAGGTTCGTGCCAATGGTCATACAGCAGTATTAATCTCTGATCTGAAAGAAAAATAAATAACAATCTCTAGCTTAACCCAAAGCAGATTTATTCTCAGTTACTGCAGCACACTCCATTAAAGGGGATAACCATGTAAGAAAAATTAAAGATGACATTGATTATCAGTTCTCAACATGCAGTTAGAGTTGCTTATTTGAATTAGTGTGCACTTCAGACTCCTGCAAATGACTTGGCGGAGTGAGAGGAAGGGAAGAAAGGCATTTTGATCAAAAGGAGGGCAGGAAAGATCAGCCACCACTGACAGCTGCAAGTATGCTGATTAGAATTTCTTTATGCATGCAGTTAGACTCAGCCTGGGGTTGATCCCGGTTCAAACACAGCTCCTGAAGCAGAACCCTGGCAAGGGTCAGTGTAAAGTGGTGGAAAGTGGCTATCAGCCTTTTTCCATTAATTTGGGACAGCAAGGGCTGTGAGTCAGACAGCAGTGGATACTTGGGTGCTGAGTCAGCACCCTCTGGGCTGCTCTGGCATTTGTTTCCTGCCAGTTGTTTAGTTGCCTAGGCAAAACTCTAACCAGGACTGGGGCCAGACAGCTGTGTGCTTGCTTTGTTCCGAATGGACGATCTGTTTCTCTGCATGCAGGAACACTATCTGATACCCCTTGAAGCCCAGAGTGAGCGTGTGCATCTTAGCGGGTCACTGTTCTGCCTGCATACCTGACTCTGTTTTCAGGAGTTGGAGGTACACCTTCTCCTTTGTTACTAACAGCAAACACTTGAACTTAGCTTGAGATTTTGCTCACATTGCACCCCACAAAGCAGGCTATAGCCTTCCTTTCTGCCACCCCGTTGCATCTGCTGTGCTGATGGCAGTAAGCCTTTTTATTCTGTTGATGAGCTAAGCAGATTGGATTGGGGAGATACACAGATCTCATGTCCTGCAGCTATGCACACAGCTCTCACTGGTGGTCACAGGAGTTGTACATGTGGCCCAAAGCCATTGTATGGCTGAGGGAGTCCTTTGAGCCAGCTGAAAGCTTTTCATTGACTTTCAGGGTTGGAGTGGTACCTTGGTGAACAGTTTGCCCTCTATCCAATTGCCATTACTTCGCTAATTCTTCCAAATTTACCTCTTTTAAGTGTGTGACTATAAGTCATCAGCTGCACAACTGTTTAGCATTACAGCCTATAACAACAAAAGGGTTTCCTTGCATCAGTGTAAAGGGCAAACAGGTATATTTTACCTTCTGGTCCTTT
Source organism: Pezoporus wallicus (assembly GCF_028554395.1). Classification (NCBI taxonomy): domain Eukaryota; kingdom Metazoa; phylum Chordata; class Aves; order Psittaciformes; family Psittacidae; genus Pezoporus; species Pezoporus wallicus. The sequence continues at coordinate 1,492,182 of NW_026640647.1, forward strand.
TCTTCACTTTCTTCTTTCTCTTTAATTATCAATGTGCTTCAGTCAGGCCTGTATGGGGGCTTTCACTGTACTCTTATTAGACGGCGATATGTTTCAGAAAGCCCTTGTCTGTGTCTTTTCACAGAGAAGCTGGCTCAGGGATTAGCAGGTGGGGGTCAACTCGATGCTGCGTGCCCTTTTCCCCTAAAAGGGGACAGAAATGTCAGCTGGTTTTCTGGCATTGAAAATGGAAGTATCAGCAGCCACCAAGTGCTGCTGGTTTAAATATTTATACCTTCAGGACTTTATCACACCTTCTTTCTTTGTGCAGAGATCCCGCTGATTCCAGTGGAGGTCAAATTCTGAATCCCTGCAGCAGCCAACAGGTTGGGTCTTCTAAGGAGCAATGGTATGAGTGAAGCGCGCAGGCAGGCGCTGTACCCATGTTATCGTGTCAAGAAGAGTAAACAAGCTGTTTTTTTAACCAGTAATTATGTAGACAAACCTGTCAGCACAAGCATGGAATACCCCTGCATATGCTTGACATCTGCCAGCCTGACAAGATCCAGGCACATGCTTCAGATACTTGAAAGAATACAGTGCTGCTGGTGCTGCAGTCTGTCTCCTCCCTCAAACACTAAGTTTTGCAAGACTAATGTTTCTAGTGGAAGAATGGAAGGAGAGTGGAAGAAACAGCTTGGGGGACTTCTCAGGATCCTTTCAGCTTCTTCTCTGGTTTGTAAGATAGCACAAAAGCAGACGTTCATGAGTTAATATCTTTTTTCTCTTGGAAAATGTGCTCTCTTATGTTTGTTAGAATTACAGGCCCGCAAGTCCTTGTAAATGTTATGATTATGATGGAGAAAAAATTTAATTCTAGCCCTTCAACTGATGGTGGTGTGTGTAGTGTATCCTGAAGTGGGTATTTGAATTAATTCTCACAGATGCTCAGTATCTGCATTTCCAGTGTTTTTTCTGGATAGCACTGTAATGCTCTTACAACACTGCGCATGGGATTCATTTCAGCGTCTCTAAAACTGGGTAAAGCATGGCCAAGGGTATTGTTTGAATGAAAGCTTAGCAGGACAAACAAACCAGGCCTATCTGAAAGCAAAATGTAAACATGATGCTGGGGTTCCTGGTTAGCACTTGGTGGCTGTGGGAAGTTGACAGCTGTTACATAAAGGTTAAACATGCATTCTTTGGTCTGTCAGTAAAATTAAGCCTGCTATAGACTTTGTGGCACTCTAGAAGACATGAGTTTATCTGTGTGCATAAACAGAATATACACTTCAGTATAAATACGCTTTTTGGGACTATTTAAAGTATTAAAAGCGTGCTGCAGTCTAATAAAAAATGCAGATGGAACTAGCAGATTTGGAAAGTGCCTGACTACGTTCAGACAGGTTAGAGAGCTGACAAGCGTCTAGAAAGCAAAGCACTGGTATTTGTGGTGGTAAAGAACAGCAGAGAATGAGAAGGAAAATGGTACAGGTACAGGACAGGATGAGAGAGAAAATGGTATAGGTACAACAGGGACATGAACTGAAGTAATAAATGCTTGACCTTTAAATTTCATCTTTCCCAACTTCTCAGACTGCTTTCTCCAAAGACTGACGTGGCTGTTTTATGTTATGCTTTTATTTGTCATAGTTGTAGTTAGTTACAAGTAAAAATGATGGAAATCCATTGTAGTTAATACAAAATAAAAATATAGCTGCACGAGTTATGCCAAGATTTCTCTCACAAACAGTATCACCTATATGATACCACACACTTAAGAGCTTAACTCTTAATAATACTCACCTACACTAAGCTCTTAGTGACTAAGTTCCAGTGTGATTTACTGGTTACAGATATTAACCCTGTGGAGTAATACCTGCTAATCATTTCATAATGGTATTTTTGCTGTAGTTTTTATTTCCCCTGTAATTTGTGATTCTAAATACAAGTTGAATGAAGCAACCTCATAGTGCAATGTTAAGTATCAGTAGAGTTTTATATGTATATAAAAAATAAAAAATAATCCACTGCATAAACAACCAAGGATGTAAGGTAACTGTTGTGGGTATTGTGCTTCCCTTTCCTCCCTTTCCCCCTTATGTTTTGTTAAGTGACAGGAATGAACATTCATAGCAAACAAGCTACCCTGTAACCTCTCATTTTCAATTAATTCTGAAAAATGACAAACTTGTAATTCTGATAGCAGGTAGGTGGCTTTGATGAAAGTTATTAGCAGAGAATCAAATCCTGTGGCTTTGCAGACTCATCCTTATGTAAACTCATCCCTGCCATGAAGTTCAGTCTGTAACACATTGTTCCCTTTAGACATGCCTAAGTGAGTGTTTCACCTTTTGGAAAAAGTTGTCCTTACATCCCTGTAATTATCTAACTCTTCTGTGTAAATATAGCTCTATATAGGAAATAATTTGTAAAAAGATAAATTATGCTATTTTCAAAATACTCCGAGATACGAAGTTGTGCATGTGCAAAGTCTGATAGTATATCGCTATAAAAACTAAGAATTAGTGTTATCTGAGTATATATTCTTTAAGCTAGGTGTATAGATTTAATACTGTGGGAAGTTTCTTTTTGCTTTTTATATATTTCATATATAGCATCACATACTTTCTTCAACTATCTCCATGTTTCCATCAAATCCCTTCGATTGTTTTTTTTTCCTTTTCAATTTCTGATCCCGCAGAGGTACAGTAACTGATCATACATTCATGCTTGTCACTAGTGTACTTCCATAACTCTGGTAGATTGAAAAACAACTTTTCATTTCCACCTAAACACAGTCATTTCTTCTAAGTGAAATAGCAAGAGACTATTGGTAAAAACCTTTCCCCTACTGAAATGGATGGAACCAACTTCTCGGCTTCTAAGCACTCTGCTCTTTTAGTTTTACAGCATCATGGAGCAAAGCCCCAAACAGACTATACATGTATGCACGGTTACTGAGGCTGTTAGTATTCATGGAGCATAGCAAGGAAACCGAAATCAAATGTCCTCATTGGTATTTCTAAATTTGCATGCAAAAATACTCACAGTGCTGTAAAATACTTAGAAAGAAGAAAAACAGAAATGTTTGGGTTTTGTCTACTCTCCACACATTCCTCTGACTCAACTATAAGAAAGCCAGCTGACCAGCTTGCTTCTACTACGCATACTCTTTTCCTGCCAGTCTCTTACACCAGCTGGCAGCATCTCTAACTTAATAAACACCAGTGATTTGGCCTAAAACAGAGCATGTTGCAGCCTGTGTCATTGACCTTGTTCACTCTGCATTCCAAAACAATGCAATAGTTACCACTGCAGAGAAAAGGATGGAAGAAACTGAATCCCTACTATCGCCTGTGTAGCAGAAACCAGTTACTCGCCCAAGTAAAACCATGTGTATCTGGAAGGAGAAAGAAGGCTCAGATTGATTATGCCGTTTGGTCTATCTGCAGGACAGCTGCTTGGGTCGTTTCTTCATCAGATTGTTCCATTTCTGCACCGACTGGGTTGTTTCTTTCATCGTAGAGTTTCTGGCTAGAAACTTGTAGAGGCACCCCATACTCTTCATCATCTTCAACAATGGACAGCTCGATGTTGTTGTTCATCATGGCATTCCCTTCCATTCTTGCTTCCTTCTCTAGAGAATCGGCTACTGCTTTGCCCTCCTCAGTCAGTGAGGTGGTAGGGGTCATATCTGAGTGCATGCTGGCGAATGACACTTCGTCCTCATTCTCACCTTGGTCATTGCTTGCAGTTTCTGTTGGTCTGTCCTCAGCTTCAGCGGGGCTTTCTCCTTCACGGACTTTCTTCACGTTGAACATGAGGGGTGATACTTTGAAACCTGAACTCTTTGAAGAAGAGGACTTTTGATGATGTACAGTAAGCGATTTCTTGATCTTTTCTCTCCGTTCAGGGGAGACGATCTTTGTGCTGATCTTGTTCATCTTCTTCTCAATGTTTTGGCGAGAAAATGCTTTCTTGAGGCTGTCTACCTTCTTAAGGCTGGATCTTTTAAGTTTCTCAGCTCTTGATTCTTCTGTTTTCTCCTCTGCACTGTCATCCAAATCATCTTCTTCGTGAAACATTTCATCATCCGAGTGCAACTCCACTGTTTGCAAGGTTTCTTCCAGTGTTTTGTTCTCATCCACAGGTTCTTCTTTTCCTTCTGTAATGCTGGGAACAGGCTCTTTTGCAAAAACACTGGCAGGGATCTCATTTTCCTCCTGAAAGAATTGACAATATTTGAGTTTCATAGTTCACAGGACACTAAATTAATAAACAAAGCACAACCCTCAACAATTACCCCACACACCCTAATGAGATGAAGACTGCTGAACATTTCTTCTTGTCTCAGTATATTTAACTGGTAACAAACCACTCAAAGCCCACTGAACCATTATCTTGTAAAGTTAAAGACTAATGAACGCTGAGCTGTGAGATTTCTCTTTCAGAGCGAGTTGGAATGTGTACAGAATGGGAATCCTGTTCCTTGTCATTTAAGTTAGATACTCTTTAATACAAGTTCAGATGTAAAGTTTGTTCACCCATCCCTGGGGAAGAGGAAGACGTGGCTAAGGAGATTGTACTGCAGACTCTACATAGACCTACAGAAGTCATGTAACCCCACAGGTTTCACCTTCTTTAGCCAAGGACTGGCACTATCTCTGCAGAGATGTTAGTTGCATCTAACAGGTACCTTAGATGGCAAATGCAGTTAGCACTTTCACTGTGTTACAGCAGAATGTATGTTGCTGTTAAAAACATATTGTTGATACTGAGAAGCCGTGCAGTCCATGATGTTTAGAGTATGTGCCATTTTACGGCTATTTACGGGAAAAAAAGTTAATAAATCTGGTTGGTAAATATTAAAAATATGGACAGAACTCCTTGAAAAAGATGTTTATGGCACACAAAATAAACAGATATTATACTACATAGGAAACACTAGTCACTTCTAGCTAGCACGAAAGTGTTTGCTGTTTAGAAACAAAACCAAGGGAGGGCATGGAAAGAGAGAAGATGTCTGAAAACAAACCAGGCTGAATGAGGGCAGAAGCTGCAACTCTTAATGAAGGACCTCTGTGGCTGAAGCTCTGCAACCCTGAGCAGTTCAGAGGCAGCACAATGAACACACTGTTCTGTGGTAGGATTTGCAGACATCTGCCCTGCAAAGAAAATGAGACTCCTTGCATGCTCCCTTTTCCTCTTGGAATTGTTGTGCCTTAGGTCTGCATAGTCTCCATTCATTATCTTTTTTATCACTCTCAGAGTGCATGCAGTATCACTTAGCTGCATGGATTGGAAGGATTTTCTCACCTCCCCCCTTCCCATTTATCTTTAGATGCGAAAAACAGTAAGTTCTGAGTGAAATGGTTGTAATAGTCTCACATCTGTCCCTAGTGGCCCTGAGTGTACAGTTAAGGGGAAGAAAGGCCACATACACTTCGTAGCTCATGCTCATTATTTCAGGACTGAGCATGCAGTTGTGATCACTGGAGAGAACAGTGTCTTGGGTTAAATTTGCTGTTGACACTCTGTAAGAATGCTTTTAGAAACAAAATAGTCCTGGCTTCTGGAACTCAAGAATATGCATGTGGCCAGGCAGAATCATTTTATACCATACATACACAGTATATAATCATATATACTGTGATTTAAGTGTGTTGACGAGTATCTCTTGTAAAACAAAAAGTATGGATGGCAATTTGGCAGTTTTACAGTTCGTATGTGCTTTACTTCTATGGTTTCTACACAGCTTCCTGGACCAGCAGCCTCAGCCACAGTCACTGGCACAGACAAAGCTTTTCCAAGCCCTTTGCCTGCAGTGGAACATCTAATAGAGCCATCCCTCCTCTCCCAACACCTGTAACATTATTGCAACTATCAGTGACAATGACCAAGGTAACAAAACAAAGGAAACCTGCACAAGCTTTAAGTGAAAGCAGCAGTAGCTGCAGTACAAATATTTATATTTTCTCTCCACTGCAGTTAATGAAATATGGATTACATGAGTGGGTGCAGTGTAAAATTATTCCCCAGAGCATGACAACTCAGCATGAAGCATAATTTACGTGTCTTGTGCATTCTTTCCAAACCTAGGTAATCACATACAGTTTTAAACAGCTGAACATTCAGGTGTAAGTGTCTGAATGGCATAGAGAACTCCGATTTTAATGACTAAAGATGGATTGTAGCTTTTAAAGTATTTAATCTAGGAAAGTGGTGTTGTATGAGATGGATCACAGTACAGCCTAAGCCAGAGATGGACCTGTGTGGCTCTTCTCAAGGTCAGTTTAGCTCTGTGTCTGCAGTATTCACATTAAACCAAAGTACTGCATGCAGTCTCTAGAAGAATATGGACATAGATCTTATTTCTTTTTTTATCAAATTTGTGGCTGAGTAGAAGGGAGACTGTCAAGTGATCCGTATTTATAGAGAAAAAAAAAATGAAGGTATACTACATAATGAGCTAATGATTCAATTAAAAGCAGTTTCTAGGTAGTCTTTAGCTATCAGTCAGTCAAGAAATCACTTCTCTAAGCCTCCTGCATGGCTCTGGAAAACATAAGTCTCTGGGCATCTCTTGTAAAATGTGAATGACATGCTCTCCTGTCTCACATTTCTAAGAGACCTTAGGATCACAGGTACTATTAAAATGCAAATGAAAATAAATTAAGTGTTTTGGAAATACAAAGGTGGTATGGTAGGAGTGCTCTAATGGCACAGACATTTCTATTTCAAATGTGGTTACTGATAACATATTCTAAGTGGGATATTGGTAACTTTTTGGTCTAACAAGTTTATATGACAGCTATGTTTTGTTTTGATGCATTTTTCAAGCAGTCTGGTATCTCATTTAGGAAGGCTAGAACAATACACTGAAAAATGCCAGCTGTTACAAACTGCATAACTATTTTCTGTGCCAAAAAAGTAGAACTTTGATCTTTTCTTCTTGATCTAACCTAAAATTCTGAGAAAGCATTACATCTTTTTATTTTCCACATCCGAGTTCAAAAACAGCACTTGCATTTTCTCACATCAGCTTGACTGTAGGTAGCTACCTCCTCTGAATTTAATTTTTCCATGTAGGAGACAAATAGAATGGTTCAATTCTTTGTGTAAAACAAGTCTTGCTAATACTAGTAATACCAGCACAGTTAAAATCAGTGCCTTCCCTGTGGCTTTGATCAGCCGTTCTCTGGAGCTTTCTATAGGTCATAATCTTACCCCTATCTTTTACCAGGGGAGAAGATAAGATCCATAATGGTGTACTATAAAACTGATTGAGCAGGTAGTTAATTTATTCAGGAGGGCTGCATTTCTGATGCTACATAAGGGCAATTGGTGTGCTTTGGTTTCGATTTTTGTTGGATTTGTTGTGAGAGGCCATGGCCTTCAAAAAAACAAGATGGCATTTCCCAATGCTTACAGTGGTCTAGGCGCCTCTGCACTTTGTAGATGCTGTTATATGCCTACATAATTGCCAGTCTAAAAGTTGTTTTGCTACACAAAATAGCTAAAAAGATGACAAATCCTTCTAAAAACAGCAATACTTCCACCTACTTTCCTTTGGACAGGCTTTTCAAACCTGGATGTCACCACAGGAAGGGATGAGGGCAGGGAGCAGGCTGGGGCTGTGGTCAAGGAGGGGGAACTTGCTAGGTGCCTATTTGCACATCCTGTACAGGCTGAGCAGGGGTTGCACTTTCCCCTTGACCTCCTGCAGCACAACTGAATTGAGTCCTAAGAGCCGTACAAGGTATTTTTGTCATTAATCAATATAAGAATACTCTCCCTGCAAGGCCCCAGTGGGACATTTAGCAGTGAGATGATAGCATTACCAGCCTATAATTCTTCTGCTTCCCTCACTTGTGCATTTCTGAGTTTGAAGTTGCTTATTTGAAAGATTATTACCGTGACCCAAACAACAAGATACAATCAAGTAGCTGCTTTTCTGTGCCCTTCTCCTGCTTCCTTTCAGTTTGAAGCATTTACCACGAGCAGCATCTGAAAGGGACTCAAGTATCAGTGTACTTGACCCCATGCTATAATTTTGACTTATTTAATCTGTCCTATTTATCAGTAAATATGAGATTTTAATTTTCAAATTAAACATGAGCCTTTTTTATCTTGTGTTTTGCTTTTGCAGCTAAAAAAAAAGGCAAATAAAGCCCCCACCAAACCAGAACCAAAAGCTGGTCACATGGCAGGAACAAAATAGAGGGGAACAATGCCAAAGCTTAACAAGGATTTTTAAAACAGTCACTTCAGTGTTTTGCTGAATCGCTGTGTCACTTGTGGCATCTGTAATAACTTTTGCATCCCCAAATGCTGGGAATGGAGCACCCTTAAAATATGTCACCAATTAAATAAATCTATGCAAAATAGGAACAATACAGACAGTTTAGGGGAGAGAAAACTAAGTGCATTTTAATGGCAAATATGTAAATAGGTGACCTTTTCTCAATGCAGTTCATTCTCAGTGTGTACGCTGAGGGAAAGCTGATGTTGGCGAGCAGCAACATAGCTTCATAAAACGCAGAGCTGGAGCTCAGTCATGTGTTTTGGCTATGCTCAGTGCCCCCACCAAGAATCAGAGAGTATGAGGTAGATGATAAACGCAGAACTGAATCACAAACGTGCATTTTTGTTTTCATGCCAAGCTGTCTTCCTAAACTGGAAAAATGGGTTCTAATGAGAAAAATGCAGTGTGAAGTTTGGGATTGGTTTGGGGATTTTTTTTCAGTGGAAAAGAAGAACCCCCCCAGCTGAAGTCTCCTACATCCAGATTTCCCTTTTGTTTTTACAGAAATCTGGCATCAGTACGGCTTCATTGTTGAGACATCTCCTTCCTGCAATTGTTTTTCCATGGATTCCTGCTCAGGGCAGGAGAGAAACCCAGCCAGCCTTCTGCTTTTCCCTCTGTATCCTAGTTATCCTAGCAAGGCAGTAGCCCTGTTTGCTACTAGGTCATCCCACCTCCAGCTTGTAAGAGACCCCACAGGGCGATGCCATGGAGGTGGGCACACAGGTAAGGTGCAGCCTGTGCTGGCAGCAGACGTGTGGGCATGGCCTGGCAAGCACCCACCATCCCTCCAGGTGTGGCTGCTTCCCCAGTGGAAAATCCCAGCTCCTCCCATGCCCTGGGAAGCTCTTTTGGCCACCCAGCTTTTCCAGCCAGCAGCAGGGCAGTGCCAGGAGCAATTCCCAGTTGACAGCTGATCTTTTAACTGAATTTAACTGCAGTGTTTCTTTTCCAAGGCTTATGTTCCTGATCTCCATCAGTTTGGGATTGGTTATGCTCATCTCTGCACAGCATGGCAATGTATTTTCCAATATAGACAGGAACAAAGTCAACTAAATCCTTGTAAAAGCAATGAAGGACCTGCTGTCCGAAGGTACCAGCCTAGTGATTGGTGGTGGAGCAGCAGTGGATTTTCTTTAGCTGTTGTTCTGAGACACAGACCTGTGTCGTTTGCTTTGGGTTTGTGAAGTTATGACTCAGTATTTAGGACTCCAAGGAAAGGCTTGGAGGTTTAAATAAGCCTTAGCTTTTCAATACTGTTCAGTGTCAGGAAGCAAGCAAAGCCAGCCCTCCCCTGTCAGGACACTGCTTGCTTTACCCTCCAAACTCTTCTTGGTGAGCTTTACTGTAACTTCACCCAGTGCCTGTGAATCACTGCCACTAGGCAGCAGCAATGGGGATCCCTAACAGAGGTAACAAGACCTGTACTGCACACACACAGCTGTGTTTTTAGCTTCATGCTCCACATTATGTCATTTTAAAAGGCTCAAATATTAGTTCTGTGGAGGAAGACGCTGTAGTTGCTATGGCAAGGCCTTAATTCTCATGCTTGGAGGTAGCATAAATGCAATAGAATTGCCTTCCCCCAGGCCACACTGATGCACCCTCCCCGTGGGAAGTGTTCAGGGTCTAGGTCTAGAACCTGGAGGTGGGAGCCAGCTAGCAGGGCCTGGGAGATGGCAGTATCTGGCTTACAGTAATGGATCATACGGTCCTTGCAGAAGTACAGGGAACATGTGTCTTTTAGTTTACCAGTTCCTGGAATCATTTCTACATTCCTTCTGGGATGGAAACTACCACGCTCGGTACATGCCACAGCTCCTCCTCTTCTGGCTTGGCAAGCCAGGACTGCAGTTTGGGAGAACAATAAGCAAGAGGTGGGGGCTTCCTTTCTGAGGGAAGCACCTCTGCACTAACCAGGCCTGCCAGCTTTGAAAATCAGGCACTGCTCTGTTGTTTTGGGGTTGTTTAAATAGACATAACACGCAACAACACAAAGAGGGGAGTTAGTGACTGACACATGTAACACCCAGCCAACAAGTTTAGTGTTATGAGGTGGTGACATGCCTGAGCTGGGGCTATTCCAGCCCTGCATTTCCTTTCCTTTCTTCCCTCAGGGTGTTGTGGAGGTATGGCTTCTCCTTTTCTCTTTGTCAAAGATGTGAAAGTCGCGTCCTGTTTAGTTAAAGCTCACGCCATGTTCTGTCCAGGCCATTCCTTAAAAAGGGGAAAATATGCAAACTGCTGCTATCGCTGGGTGGAATCCCAGGAAGCTGAGTTTTTAGCTGGATTTTTAGCTCATCCCTGAATGGGCTGCAACAGCTTGAGGAAGAAAGCAGGATGTGAGGCTGAGCGTGACAGGGAGCTGCAGCACTTCCCCTCTCCTCATCCAGAGGGCAGATGCAGTGGCAGTTTTTAGGGGCACTGGTAAAAGTTATGTGCTCTTGTCTCAAGTTTGCTAATTAAAAGGAAAACAAAGCCCTTTCTTAAAGTTTACTTAAAAACTCCAAACCCCACGACAAAACAGTTCCTTCCCACATATGCTAAGAGTTAGTAAAAGATGGCTCTTTCCCCGGATTTGTTGAGAATAAAAGGTGGCGCTTTTCCCAAGTTTACTACAAGTTAGCAAAACAAGATCTCTTTCCTCAGGTCCAATAGCAGATAGTAGAAGACAGCTCTTTCTCCAAGTTTGCCAAGAGTTAAAAGGCTCTTTCACAAAGTTTGCAAAAAGTTAACTAAGAAAGAGCTTTCCCTCCCCAAACTCCCCAAGAGTTAGCAAAAAAGACAGTTCCTTCCCCAGGTTCACTAGGAGTTAGCAAAACAGGCTTTCCCCCTGAGTTTGCTAAGAGTAAAAGTGGGTGTTTCGCCTAAACTTGCTGAGAATTAAAGCGGACTCTCCCAAAGTTTGCCAAGATTAAAAGGACTTTTCCGAAGTTAGGAAGAAGACGGCTCTTTTGCCGAGTTTAAGAGTTAGTAAGAAGTCAGCTCTTTCCCCCGGTTTGGCCAGAATGAAAAGCAACTCTTTCCTCTTTCCCTAAGCGTGCTAGGAGTTAGCAGCAGTGGTCTTTTCCAGTGTGGCCGGGGGGCAGTGTCTCACCTGGAAGATGAGCACCTTGAAGCGGTCCCGCCGGAGGAGCTGTGCGTGATGCTGCTCCAGGCGCCGCACCTGGTCGCACTGCCTCTCCAGCCGCTCCCGCACGGCGCGGGTATGAGCGCACACCTTCCGCGACTTCTCCAGCAGCTTCTCCACCGCTTCCCCTGTCGCCCCGTGGCTGCGGCACAGTTTCCCCAGGTCCCCCTGAATACCCCGCACCGCCCCTTCCAAACCCCGCTGCCTCTGCTCCATCTGCCGCTGCTGCCCTTCCACCGCTTCCAGCATCGACACCAGCTTCTCCAGCAAGGCCAGCACGGTCAGGGCATTCACTTGCCCCCCGACCGCCTCCGACGGCGGTAGCGGAGGCACCGCGCTGCCTCCCGCTGCTTCCCCCATCTTCGCGCCGGGATGGGACGGCCGAAACCGCTGCCGCTCTTAAGGGCTGCGCCTTCCCCTCCCTAGGGGAGGTTTCGGGCAGAGCCCGGCCCCGATCCCGGCCCGCCCCGGGCGGTCTCCGGGATCGGGGCCGGGCTCCCGGTGCCTCCCAGCATCCCGTCCCCCCCCGTGTATTTGAACAGCAAAGGGGGGGATTCTAGCCCCACACTTGGCAAAATGCTGTCTTCTCCTTCTCGCAAGCATCAGTAGATGGCAGGAGATACCGCGGAATGTGGTTGTGGGAGGAGGAGTTGAGATTCGTGGTGCTGATGGTCCGGGGGAGTTCTTGGAAATTTAAAGCCTGTCTCGTTGAATCGGAAGGAGTTTAATAATAATGAAAATTAAAAAAAAATAAGTAGTTACTATATAAAACATAGCGATTATGATAATAAATTAACATTAACGGGCCAAAGCATGCTAATATATTAACATAATATTACCATAGTTGTGGTTATAAAATATTAATATAATTTTAGGCATATATACTTTCAGTACTTAAAAGGGGCTTATAAGAAAGATGGGGAGAGGGCATGTTGTAATAGGATGGGGGTGATGGGTTTAAACTGAAAGAGGGGAGATTCAGGCTGGATGTGAGGAAGAAATTCTTTACAATCAGGGTGGTAAAATCCTGGCACAAGCTGCTCAGAGAGGTGGTGGATGCACCATCCTGGAGACATTCAAGCCAGGCTGGATGTGGTTCTGGACAACCTGGCCTAGTTGGAGATATCCCTGCTCATTGCAGGGGGGTTGGACTGGATAAGGTTTGAAGGTCCCTTCCAATCCAAACTGTTCTATGATTCTATAATGATTGTAATAATAATTTGCACACTTATATTCGCATGTGGTGAAACAAATCTCCAGGCACTCCTTTCACCAAGTAAGAACCCCATGCAACACCAGACTCCTCCTCCTTATTATTATTACTATTACTATTACTATTTCAGATTAGAACTATTCTATTCTTATTATAATAAAAAAAAACAGCAAACAACAAACCCAACAAACAACAAACCCCAAAGCCCAGTCTGGTGTTGCATGGAGTGCTTGTTTTTTGGATGGAGTGCCAGGAGATTTTCACTGCCCTTGGCGTGGAGTTCAGCTAGGCACTCTGGTTGCCCAGACTGGATTCTCTAGCTCATTCAGTTCAACCCCCTGCCGTGGGCAGGGGCACCTTCCACTAGACCAGGTTGCTCCAAGCCCTGTACAACCTGGCCTTGAGCACTGCCAGGGATGGGGCAGCTGCAGCTTCTCTTCTTTGGTGAAAAATCATAGGGTCAGAACAGCTGTTTTGTGGAAATAGGGATGAACTGGGTGTGGCAGCGGAGGGACAGTGTTCTCAGGCTATTACAAAGCTTGGCATGAAGAAATGACAAGCTGTTCATTTAGAATAATACATAACTGTTCCCAGGTCTGATCCAGAGCTGTTACCATCCTGGAAAATATTACAGAGTTTCGCAGACTTGGGTTGCTCATCTGTGTACTGACATTCCCAAACCCAGCCAGTTTCTTTTTATCTTCTGTTCTTGATGTTTGCCTGGTAACAGGATTTTTTGCTGAAACACAGATGTTTCTAATACATGAGTGTATAGAATTCTAACGCTTGGGTAGCTGAAATATATTATTTCCTAATGTTTGGGTATATATAATTCCTCCATGGTTTTCCTGAAATCCTGTAGATTAAAAGCATCTATTTGGAGTCCAAATAGCTGTGATCCTCACCCCTTTTTTTTTTTGTACAAAGTCATTTAATCATTTTACCATGAAAAGGAATAAAAATTAATGGCTGAAAAACAATGCAGATGTGTTACCCATGCCAAGCTCTGCATTTTTGAGCCCCTGAATGTTCTGCAATATTACCGTTTTTGGTCCTTGGGTTTTTGTCAGGCTACAATTTCTATTCCTCAAGTTGTAGGAGCTTGTAAAATGCATTTGGTGAGTGCGTTCACTTAGGAAAAGAACAAAAATCATTGAGTCTGCCAGAGTTGTCAGCAAGGAAAGTATGCCAAGACTGTGAAATATGCAGGCTCAGAAAGGAGTGGACGTATTTTAAAGGAGCAAACTAAACAAACCCCTTCTGTTTCCAAGGGCTCTCCCCAGCAGCACTACCTGACACGCCCTTCCTATGACATTCCTGTTTCCAGAGGGCTGCCGGTGTCCGCCGCTCTTGGTATCTTGCTTCCTTGTTCTCTCCCTTGGTTTTGGCTGGGACCTTGCAACCCGGGCAAGGAGTTTAAAGCAGTCACAGTTTATAGCAGAAGCAGCTCATGCTGCTGTGTGTGTATGTGAGATGCTGGCCTTGGCCATGGTGATGCAGGGGAGAGATCAATTTGTTCCACATTAATTTTTCTTCAGGTTTGAGGAGCTGTGGCAAAACCCTGGCCTGGCCATGGTCCCGGCTGCTGGACGAGCTGGCTGTCCATCCCATCTCTAGTTTGCACTTTGGAGCCTGTCTCCCCGAGCCTTTCCGCATCAGTGTATACATGGCACATATGCATAAAGGAGGAGATAGGTAAGCTGTGTTTTTAATCTAAGTGAACACTCTCCTGACTCCTGTTATGAGCCTTCTCCAAAGGTTCTGCAAGTCTGGAGTGTTTAAAACTCCCAGCCCTGTGCATCCTAGGGAAACCTGGACTACCCCATGGCAGCCAGCACAAAATCCAAAGTACAGTTTCCCTGTTAGTCCCCTCACCTGGCAAAGCCAAGGCAGGAACAGCAGTGTTGATGTGGCTGCAAGGCCCATCAGCACCCACTGCAGAGGTTTCTTTGGGATCCCAAAGGCTCAGAAGGTGCATGTTGTCCCTATGCTCCCTCTGTGACTGGGGTTATAGCTCGGAGGCAATGCCATAGGGAAAGGAGCACAGATGAAACCAGGAATAAGATGGCCCCAAACTGGTACCTCTCCCAACCCACTGCTAAATTCCAGCTGTGGATTTTGACACCAGCTGTCAGCTCTGATTACCTGTCCTGTTTGTAACAATCATGTAATGCTGGTGGAGCCGCAAGCGCTTGGAGAAATCCGAGACCTTTTATGCAGGTTTGGCTGTTATTTACTTCTATTCATTAGTTCGGCAGGGTATCAGAGGAGTGGTTTTGCCAAGTTCAGTGCTGGTTTTACCAGTGAGAAACTTTCTAAAGGAAAACATTTTACGTTTATTTAGAAAGAAGCAGCATTAGAGAGATTAGCTTTATCATGGTCATCCGATATAAGTCAAGAGTTCTTTTCATGTAAAATTAATGTGCGTGAATTATATGGACAGAAATTGAAGGTTAACTCATTCATTAGTCACATGGTGCTCAGGATAAGAAATGTTTGATGCTGGAGCATTACTCATAATTTATTAGGCATGGAGTAATAGGTAAAACAATATGACAGGAAAAGAAGGAGAGGGGAATTAATAGGGAAAAGAAGAACGGCAGGGACCATACAGGTCATCCTCAGCTTATTGGATTTCATGTCCGAGCTCCCACTGACTTTAAAGATGTGGTGTGAGGCCATCTAACTGTGGACATGCAGCTAGGTAAAGAGCTAGTTAATGAGAAGAGCATAGGAGGAAATCCCAGCAAGGGAAGGCAGGTGCCTTGGGGGGCTGATGTCTGTTCCAGGGGGACAGAGGAGAAGAAATAATAGGCATGGGATGGGAAGAAGTGATGCTGCCAGTACTGGCACCAGGACCGGGTATCTGCTCCCAGCAAATGAAGGCTCTTGATTGCCTCTTGCTGGAGGGTTACTCTGAGGGCTAGTTCTGGGTCACAGTAACCTTTCCATCCTGTTGGTCTGCTCCTTTTGCCGCAGTGATGTTTGTCATACCATCAGAACCTCTGCCTTGCAGCTGGGGTGGTTTGAAACCAGCCAAAAGCTTCTGGGGAAGCAGAGGCTGGACTGCCTGATTTGTTAAACATGTGTAGTAAGTTTTGTGTTGTTGGGCAGTGAGGCTAGAAATGCTGATGGGGTTTGTCCCAGCAGAAGGCATTCCTCCCCCTTGGCCATAGACTGCTCCTTCCACTGACACATCACAGAGAAATTAATCCATCAATCCTTAGTGTTGCCTTTTGATGTTTTATTAAAACAAAACTTTATGTGTGTTATGAGCCAGTCTCACCGGCAGCACCCAATTTGTGGTGTGCTGTAAAAATGTTAGAGAAGAAAGATAATGGATTAGAGAAACAGTGACTGATTTACTGCGTTGTCTTTGGCACTGAGCAACCAGTTTGGACAAATACTACTAAACCCAACCCTGGCTGATAGATGCAATTAAGTGCAATGGATTATGGAGAGCCTCTCCTTTACCAGTAGTTACTAGTACATTTCGAGAAGGTATCAGCATCTCAGACGTGATGTGATGTTTTGTGTATAGGAGCAAGCACTGGGCTGAGGAGGAGAAATCTTTTACTGCTTCACAGCTTCCAGGATGAGGGAGACAATGCAGGAGGCTGCACACAGCATGGTGGGTACACAGAATATTTAGCATGAGGTGAGCAACTGGAAACCCACCACCTGTGTACAAGGTGGATTGGGATCTGTGCAGTGTGAAGGCTCTTAGGGAGGGTGGGAACTTGGTGGATAGGGAGCTGAAGAGGAAGGATGCAGCATCAGCATCCTCAGTGCACTGGCAACATGACCCTTTGGGAAGCGGCTGTGGGTGAGGCAGTGGCTGGAGGATGCTGCAGGCAGAGACCATCCTCTGTTGCTACACTGTTCCTGAGGGGAACGGGGCATCATACCCACCTGCAAAGGCTTTGCTTGTCCCAGTGGCCATCCAGCCTGCTCCCTGAAGGAGGGAACCCCACATGGCCTGGCTCCTAGCGGGCAACTCCCTGCAAACATGAGTAACTGGCTTTGGAGAGCTAATATGTGAGAGTGGGAAATTTGGAGAGTCACTCCTGGGAGTAATTTTAATATTTTGGGGAAGAGCGAGATGAGACAGTCTGATGGGAAATGTATCATCATAGAAGAGCACGAAACTGCAGTTCTGCTCTCTTGTGCAAACGGTATCCAGCAGAACTTAATATGCAACGAAGAAATCCACTTCCACTTTATTGTCCAGACTAAATCATGTTATGCACAGGAGACTTCCTTTTCGCTGTGTGCCAAGGAGTAATAATTCTGCACAGACTTGTAGACAAGGAAAAAAAATAAGCCACATAAAAATACCATATGTGCCAGGCATTCTCTGTGTATTTCCTCAGACATTTGAGGAGCATAATAATAATAAACTACTTTTTTTTTTTTCCTATTTGAAAAGCAAATTAAGTTTTGTGAAAGGGTGAGGAATAGTTTCCTTAGCTTCAGATAAAGGAGGATATTTCAGCCGCTCAGTTGGACTTTTTAGCTTGAAAAAAAGTGAGGTCAGGATACCAGCAGATGCAAATTGAACAGCATATGGCCAGTCAGACCAGAGTTGCCAATGTATTGTATTCATCTAGTGAATATGTGGGGCACAGAGCAGGATGAGCAAGTCCATTAGTGTCAGGATATAAAAAGATACAGAGGTGATATTAAAGGGACATGAAAAATGGCAGGATCTGCAGGATGGGCAGCGATTACCCACTGGGAACTAGTTCTGCTTCTGGAGCAGAGGAACAGCTTCATCCTTGAGACCTGCTCCTGCAGCCAAGCCTTTGTAGTGGGTGTGAGGATCTGCAAGGTCACAGGGAGCAGGGAACCAGAGCTCAAGGGAAGGTTTTTTTCTGGTTGATTTTGATGAAACAAGACTGGAAGATGGGTTTTTAGGAAGTGTGATTAAAATGTTCACCAACATTTTAAATTTCCTCCAAAGGTGCCAGCTTCTTCGGAAGAAAATGCTGGAGTTTTTCCCCAATTTCAGATCAGAAACTATATATAGAAACAGAGCTGCTTCTACCTTTAATGTTTTTATATTTGTGGAGAAAAGGGGAAGTAGTTTTCAGTGAAAGGCAGAGATCACCTGTCTGCTTTCTCTTTCCTCCTCCACTAAAAGACAGTAAAACCTAGAAAGCTTTTAATAGTTTGCAGCTGAATACACATGGATGCTTCTTCTTCCAGGATACTTTTTATTACAATATGTGCTAGATGATTTATTGTCTTTTGAAATTTCTCGAGGAACATCTAAGAGAGCAACCTTCTTGGAAAGGACGAGGACAGTCTGCTCCTGTGAAGACTGGCAGTGTTGTCATGTTGCTCTTTGATGATTGCTCAAGCTGGTACCTCTTCCTAATGCAGGTGAGATTTTCCAGCAGTAAATCAGGGATTATGATCACTAAAAAGAAGCCTGCCTCTATCTGGCATGTTCCCTGTGATTGTTATTATTAGTAAAAAGCTGAAAGAAGAGCTTTGTAATCAGATTGTTTGGAAGAAGAAGATAATGAAATCATATTTAACCCATATGATTAGCAAGTAGAGCATTAATTATGTGAAATGCAGGTGAATTGAGAAGATTTGTTTTCTGCAGATAATTGGGGAGACTCGAGTCACTTTCAGTCTGCAGGCACACCGTCCTTTGTGTCCCTTGAATCTTTCATTTGGGATGAGCTATAATGGACCTGGAATCTAGAGAGTGTCTTTCCCTGATTGCTGAGGCATCTGTCATGTTGTGCCATGCGACTTCATGTTGTTCAAATGACATTGCAGGAGATAACAGTGCAATGCAAAACCAAGTGTGATAAATATGACATGGCATGTCCAAAACAATACTTGCTTTTAGTAGATCAGTTATCCTTTAAAAGCTAGTATTTAGGTTTGTCCTTAGATAATTCAATAGCTTCCGTCTCTGGTTGGAATGATGTCAACCTGAGTTACTGTTTCTGATGAACAGTGATGATGGGACAAGATGGCATGAAAAGGATGAAAGAACAGCAGGCGCTGGGTGTGCATCCCAGAGCTCTTCTCTGAGTAGCTGGTCAAGGCGAGGTTTGTGGGGCTGAGCACGATAACAAAGTGAGAAATAGTCCAATGGGACCTGTCATGGGCCAGCTGGCCTCAGTGACAGCATTTGCCCACTGCAGCACTCTCGAGTTTCCCTATCCCTTTTATCCTCAGGTGCCCTCTAGCGTGCCTGTATTAAGGCAGTGGAAGAAGAAGGGAGGAAAGGCAAACCACCAAACATCTGGTAAGTTGTGTGAATTGGGTAAATGGGGATCTGGTGAAATCAAATGGATAAAAACCAAGCTGGGACTGAAGCATGGACCAGCCAGTTTGTTGTGAAAGCTGCATCTGATGTGACCAGGTAGAGCTCTAGAGAGAAGCCAGTCCCTCAGCCCGCCAAGGGAGAGCTGGGGTTGGAGAGTCTCCAAAAAATGGGGGTGCATCCCAGACCTCCAGATTTACTTCCCCTTTACATAGGAATAGGTTGAAAACTAGTTATTCTTGCATGTGAAAACCAGAAATCTAGGCCAGAAGGATTTGGTTATTTGACGGTATCCTCTCTCTTGTTCTCTCTCTTTTTCCTGCACTTTCCCCTTGCTGCCATATATATGGCCTATGCATGCTGCTAGCTGTCTGTTCTTGACAGTAATTATTCTCAGTGATTGAAAACACGTATTAGTTATAAAAAACTTGCATATTTTCAGAGCCCCTATTGAGGTTAGGAGAAAAAAAGAAGGTTAAATCAGGTACCGAGCATCCGTGGCACATGGTATTAATACCTTATTTATTACTGCACGGCTATTAAGTGTTTTCATTCAGAAGTATTGAATAGGCAGAAAGTCATATACACAGGACACGGCTAAAATGTCAGGCTGCAAATTAGTTTGTTTACGCAGCAAGCACTGAGGATTTCAGCCCCGCTTCCTGGCATGCTGTCATGCTCTAGGTTACAGGCAGTGAACCCACGCTCACATCAAAGCCATGAGCAGGATGAACTTAGTCTTTAACCCGAGCACAGTTCACCAGCAGTTATTTACATGTATTGGCTGCAGAACTGAACGCATGATGCTGTTCAGTGTTTCAGATGACCTCTTGCTTGTGCCCTGCAGCAGTCTGTAACTCACCCTGGTGCTGTGTACCTCCTCCGGCTGTCACCTCAGAGGGTTTCCCACTGCCTGCTCCCAATGCACTGAGGGGCTGCTGCAATGGTGAAGCAAGTGTATGTATTTCCCTGCAAATACCTTAGTTTTGTTTTTTAGGTTGTGGATCTTAAATTACTAAGGCTTGACTCTGTCCACAGGCTCCAGGCTGTGTTGCCAGACTTTCCGGAGATCAATTGGAGAGTAACCACAAGTCAGGGTTGCAGCCACGTAAAGGTTACTCCTGCTGTGAGAAAGGATGGTGAAGCATTTGCACTGGGTGCACTCTGTCATTAATGATCCTTTGCTGAAATCCATTGTGCTTTGCCTTGTCAAATGTGTTTGAACAAGATTGTGGAAGAATTTTCTGTTCTCTTGGTGGCCTCAGCAGTGGTGTAACAGGGAAGCTAGTGGAATAGCTTTCTTCCAGGCTGGCCTCTTGCTGTGCATCAAATCTGGATGTGTTCCCAAGCAAATCAGCCCTGAGATCTCTGTTCTTGCTGCCAACAGAAAGATCACTTAGTCCCTGTCATATGGGGCACTTCAAGGAGGAGACCAGTGCACTACTCTGCAGGTCTGGACCTGCAGAGCCATTTCATGTCTGTCACCAAGGAACTATCAAAGAGTAATGACTTTGTTGTTAGTATGCAGCTGAGATGGATGTGAAGTGATGATCCAGATGTGTAAGACTCCACCCCATAATTAGCCCTCCAAACCGACCAGCTGCTGTACCATAACTTTTCAACTGGCTCTCACCCCGATTGCATACCCACTGCTTGCATAAATTGACAAAAATCTCTCATACAGATTAGTGGAACCTGAACCTATCCCTGTCTGCACAACACCAGCTGTAGTTAGGTCCAAGGTTTCACAGCTTCCCCTGTGAATGGAGATCATCTCTTCATCCCTTAGAACAGGAGTATGTTGGGGAGCTTGGGGATTTAGGGCACAGGGGAGTATGTGGACATCTCATTTGTCTTAGAGTTTTCTTCACCATAGGAGTTTTTGGTAGTGCAGACCTATTGTTAAAAGGACAACATCTCTCAAAGAAAAACTCCTCAAACCCAAAGAATTTTCCACTCTGAATCTTCTGACATCATTGCAGGTTGCTGAAAGAAGGGTTGGGAAAATCCATCTTCATCTGGAGACGGCTTTTTCTCTGAGCTTGTTTTCTCCACAGAATCTTGCTTTCCAGCTTCTTGTGTTGTTTGCTAGGAGTGGTAGCCACAAATCCAGTACTGAATGGGAGCAAGGAAGACCATGGAAAGGAAAAGCTGTGATTGAAGAAATGGAGCATCAAGACTTTATGTTTTTTTTTCTCCAGATAATCTCCCTTTTATAAAACCTATAGGGCCAAAAAACCCCAAACATCCATTGAAATTCAATTGGTTTTGTGCTTTAGTAAAGTGCATCCTAAAAAGTAGTACATTTTAAAGAACAATAGAAAAAACCTGGTTCCTTAATGCTAAATAAATTTGCGCAACCTCAGAGTTCACTAATAGCTCTAATATGTTTCCTAGCACTAGGCATCATTGCAACTATTCTGCAGTTTATTGCTTTACAGTGTCAAGTTTGTTTCTGAATAATCTCTTGGTATCTGAGGATACCCCAATGGGTTAAGGCAAGCAAGATACTGTAGTATTATTCTCAAAGCTATTTAGCTTTTTACCCTCATGCACAGAAAGCAAAACATCTGAATGGTGTAAATTAGCTACGTGTGACTCCAAGAACTAATATGAACAGAAATACTGGCTTCTTTAGCTGACTTGTGATGAAAAATACCATTCAAGGGACTCAGAAAAATATCTTTGGCTCTTGGACAGAACCCAGTGGAACGGGAAGTGTAAGGGAGGAAAATCAAGCTAAATTCTGCCTTAAAACATAGCACTTTTCCCATCTTCTCTGTCTTTTTTAAATGCTAATAAACATTTCCCTCCTGTTTATCATCACATTGATCCATAGTTTTGTGTAGTGTAGCAGCATGTAAATTCAAGGTAGCACAATCTAAAGAAGCAGCATGCTTTAAAGCTGTTTATTTTCCCAGATTCAACAGTATTGGCCCAGACAGCAGGTCTGCACCTTCTGTGGCTGCAGTGAAGTTCAAGAAGACCAGGCAGACAGAGCAGAGTGTCGCTGTCCACCTGAAATCCTCTCTATGTCATTTGCCGCATCTGCATTTGTGCAGATCCTGCGTTTAGGAGAGCTCTCCATCTTGAGCTGTAAGAGTGTGGGTGTTAATATAAATGAAGTAGTTTATAAAAGAAAAAAGGAAAAACCAAAAAGCTTCTGGCCAAGTTGCACTCAAAGGATGTGCCACAGGGATGATGCAGGAGGTTTGTGGTGAGTTGTTGGGTGATTTGAGAAGTTAATATTCAAACTGAAAAGAAAGTAATCAAGTTTTCTCTACTGAATACCTTCAGCAAATATTTCCACATCTTCTCCAGCTGCTAAATGTGGTAATGTTTAAAGAATTAAGGAGTGAATGTAAGAGCACATGAAATACCAGGTTGTAGGACTTTAAAGAATTCTTTTGCTTTCCAGCTTCCCAAATAATTTTCCTCTTGCAAAATTTTGATTGCCTTTCAAATAACCCTGTTTAGAATGCATTTACTGATTGTTGTCTTGAGGGCTTACATCCTGTAATGAAATCTTTCCCATTTGGAGCATGGTCCTTCTGAAGCTGGAAGGCTCGATGTGGTTGTGGCGGTATCACAGCTCCATCTCACCCTCATCTCCTGACACCAGGCATGTCCCTTCCTCCTCTTCTGCTTTTAAAGGATAGCCAAAGTGTTTCAAGTGTTGAAATCCCTGTCTCACTGAAATTGCTCTCAACTGGCTGGTTTCCTTTGCTTTACAACTTGCAATTACTTATAAAAAAGGTTAATTCTGTCCCTTCTTTATGTTCTCTCCAATATTATCCAGACCACGGCTGTCTTTCTGTGTCTCCTTCTTTCCTCTGCCTTTTCTATAAAAAATGGCTCTTCAGGATTAGTTAGTTTCTGATCTCGATATTTTTGCCTGATGCCTTGCATGTGTCTATTTAAAAGCATATTACTGGTGTCACTTCCTGTGAAATCCATGTAATTATTTTTATGTTTGAAAGGTTTTTGCTTTTAAAGGGCAAGCTACACCTTTTGGGAGCCTTTTCCAGGTGCATTAAAACGTGGGAATTTCCAAACAGTGGGAAGAGAGGTTTCACCAGCAGCGGTGAAAAGCATGTGGAAGAGCTAGCTGGTGGCCTTTGACACTTTCTTTGTGGAGGATGACGGTCATCTGCAGAGGATTCTCAGAGGCTAATTTTAAGAGCATTTGAAAGAAATCTCTGCTTTGGTTCCGAAGAGAGACAACGAAGGTAAGGATGGGTGTCTAAAACCTATTGTGTGTGCCCTTCCTGGAAAATTCAAGGGAATAAAACCAAGTTTTAGAAAATGTCAAAACCTTTTTCAAAGTATTTATTTCTGAATCTAGCACTTTTTTTCTCATCAAAGTATTAATCAAATTCAGAGTGTCTTCACCAGCTGCTTTTAGTTGTCATCAAAGGTTATCCAGTGTCCTCTGATTATGTCCAGCAAACTCAGGCGCCATTCTTTTACAGATCCTTGCCCTACACTAGTTTAGTCTGTACCAGGAGCAGCAGTGAGCAACGTAGTGCAGTCAGTAAATGACGTAGTTAGGGGCAAGCCACCAAATCCTGGCTGATGGCTGGTGTGTAGTTGCATCTTGCTCTCGGGGAAGATCTTCTGGCATGGGCTGTTTGCTCTTTGTGACTGCTGCTCAGTGAGTTGGTACCTTTCTGCTCTCCCATTCAGGGAATGACTACAAAAAGTGGCACAGGGGCAGGGATGATGCATGTTTGAAACTCTTCTGATGGGATAAGAGGTTTAGTACAGTATGTCTTAGTCTGGTGAAGGATAGTGTTGTGTAACATTGTTGGTATTGCTACTCTATGAAGATTAACATGATCTGTCATCAGAGAATGTCAACATGCACCAGGAAAAAAAGTCTCATCTAGAAACACTAAATAAGTACATGGAAAAGCCAAAGGTACAGGGATGCGGAGGGGGAGATCAAGCCAGTGAGAGGACCATATCTACCATGTGGGGGGGGCTTTGTACGTGATGGGTAGGCAATACTCTTTTCACTGATGTAGCTGGATATTGGTGAAGCTTCGGCAGTGTAACATAGGGCATCTATGCAACAGACAATATACAAATACATCCTGCATCCATTGAACTGACCTTTAATATTCTCATAGGCTGCTGTGTATAGCAAGCAAAGCTCCACCAACCTTCTACTCCCTGGAGTTCTCACAAGGGTGAGATAAAGGCATGGTCAAGAGGTTCCTTCACCATCTTTCTATTTTTGAGGCAAGGGTTAGAGGTATTTCAGCTGTGCTGCTGAGCTCCTGGTTCGGAGACAGCTTAGTATTTCTTGGTATTCTGGTTTGTGCTTACTTTATTCAAGTACTAATTGTGGCAACCTTAATAGAGACAGATTTTAATACTGAACAAGCATGCACCAACGTTTGTGAAGACACACTGCCAAGTGATTTTACAGTTGTCCTTGACAGAGGATAGGATGGAAGTCCAGAGGGAGAAGAGCTGGGAGGATTGGGAAGGGATTTAGGGAAAACCTTGAGTCTGAAATTTGAATGAATTAGACAGGGAGAAGCAAGAGAACTGTTGGCAGGAGCAGCAGGAGCAGAAGGAGACGTTCCTGCTCTAGTGAATGCTTGGTTACAGGTGAGCAGAAATCAGGAGGACAAGGGAGAGAGGGAGGGGGAAGACAGGGTCCTTGCTCTCACTCTTACTGCTCAAAGCAGCAATGGATTGTTCACCACAGGAACTATCCACCCCGAAATCCCCAGGCTGCCTTTCCAGTGTTGACCCTGAAGCAGTGATGGAAGAGGGCCTGTGAGTGACTGCTGGAAGCCAGCAGCATTAAATGTTTCTCAGGGGAGAAGATTCTTATCCTCTGCTATTTGCTGAGGTCAGAGGCAAGGAAGTGGAGAGGGCTATCTGGATCTTTGCTGTGCCCTGGTATGGGGGGTCCTGTGTGCTTTGTGTAGCCTCTGGCATAGCAACTGTGGCTGCCTCAGCAGGTTATGTGTGTCCAGATGAAGTGATTCAATTCCCTGGGGGACAAATGATGATGGTCATTTGTAGCCAGGCTTTTAAGTGCCATTTGGTAGGGCAAATGTGCTTAGAAAAGAATTGTGTTGAAGCATCAGAGCTGTATACGTTGTATTCTTGTCCTTTGAGGATTGCCTTCTCCCAGCTTTGAGGAGAGCAGAACCAACTCATCAGGCTGTCCTGCAGGCATGAACCCCAGCCCCATGTACTCCTCTGAGCAGCATGTCCTAAATGTCACTCACCCTTTTCTGAAATGACTTGGGCATGAAGTTGGTTTTGACCTTCAGGCTTCTACCTCCAGCACAACAAGACTTGTCAGCTTCTTTGAATCATCGGGGTTGGGATGGAAACTAATAGTTGGGATTGGGAAGGAAATTTTAAGATCATCTAGTTCCAACCCCCTCCCATGGGCCAGGATGCCCCTTGAACATGAGCTGTGGATGACTCCAAACTGAAAGGCTGCCACTTGTCTTTTGAGATTGTTCCAGACTGTCCTTTAAGTTAGGACTGGGAGCCTGCAAGTGTAGTGCAGAAAACCCAGGTGATTGCGGGTGTTTGCAGAGACCATGGGTATGTTACGGTGATGAAAGACTTGGTAAGACTTGTCCTGTGCAAGCCTGAAAGACAATGGGACAACACTAACCTCCAAGGGTTATTTTCAACCAACTTCACGCTACCTTGGTTTAAGTGCTGCCTGCAGCTTCAGGGGGAACCAGGAGCAGAGAGGATGTGAAATAAGGGGGAAAGAGGTGATTTGAGACCTACAGCCTTTGGCGGTGGAGGGGACAGAGGTCAGTGTAGGTGAGTTATGAAGCAGCACTGCAGATAAGAATTGAGCACGCTCGCCCTTCTGACCATGCCATTCTTCTGCATGGGTTTCTTCCACAGCAGCTTTTGCAAGGACTGCTATTGTTGTTCTAATACAGGTGGGGTCTCTGTCATTGTGACAGTCCTGCATGGGCTCAGCTCCCTTAAACTGCTGGGGCAGGCTGGCCCCCCGCCGGCCCAGTGAGCTCCATCTGCCTAATTGGGGCTCCTGGCAGGGCTCTGCTGCGCGGAGCAGCTGGTGCAACCGGGGCACCCTCAGCAGCAATCGCTGCTCTTAATGAGTTTGTTGCTGTTTCATTAATGAGTGAGTGGCTGGGATTTCATTTCCCCCCTGTGCCGGTTTTCTAGACCCCTTCTTGAGAAAGCAGGCCAAATTCACACAGAAGTGATGCTGCGGTATTCTAGATAAAAGTACTTTTTTTATTTTTTCCTTTTAACCAGAGCAGTCTCTGAAGGCATCAAAATCAATACATTTTTTGCATATACAGTGCTGCTGCATTTGAAACTTTGCCCTTATTAAATAACATAGGCATATCCCTAAAAGATGTTGCTATTCCTGGCTCAGTTACATCACGTATTTCCAGGGAAAATTATGATTTTGAGGAGGCTTTTTGTAGCCAAAACCTAACACACACACACACACACACACACAAACCCCACAACCTGAAACCTGTGTGTTTGTTTGAATGCATTTTCCACAGCCTTCCACAAGGTTTTTGTGAAGGGAGCAGCAGCCAGAGACCAGCTTCATGAACCACAAATGTAAGTGAATGATCAGCAGTAAAATATTTCTCACTTTGGAAAGCAGAGATGCTTTCCTTCCCAGCTCCAGAGAATCACACACTGGCACAGTCAAGATAAGGGTGAGCAAACTGCTGAGCTGGTCTGCAGAGCAAGGACTTGACCTGCAGTCTGAGGGAGCCTGGGGTCTGACAGGCTGGAGGATTAACCTGCTTATCTGCTTTTCTGGCTTTCAGTTAGGATTTAGTTAAGAACTTCCTGCATCTGCATCAGCAAGAAGAAATAGCTGTTCCTGAGATTCAGAAAGGTCAGCAATAGGCCAAAGATATTTAAGCACACAGTTTGAGACTTTTAAGGTGTTGGAAATTCATAGGCTGGAGTCAAAGCCTGAAAGTAGGTCCTTGGCATCAGAAAAGTAAGTACGGGAAAATCTCGTAGCTAGGACTGCCTCACTGTTTATAGGTGCCTTTGTAAGCAGCAGGAGATGTGCGCACTCCATTTTGTGCTGGCTGTTCATCCGTCCACACCAAACCCACCCAGTGTGCAGCTCCCTTTGAAACCATCAGCAAAGCCTCAATGGGACTGGGTGCTGCTGGGTCTCACTGGGTGCATTGGGCAGACCATGCAACGCTTGGGACCATGACATTTTCAACCCCACCTTGGCTTTGCCCACCAGCAGTCATCTGGTAGGTGCCTGCTTTGGTGTGTTACTCCTCTGGAGGCAGAAAGAACCCCTCAGGTTAATGGTCTGCCTAAAAGCTAAAAAGGAAAAAAAGAGGAAGAAATCACTTAAAACATCAGATTAAAATGCCATTCCACGTCTGAAAGGATCCATTAAAACTTTTATAAAGCTTTTTATATTTGTTTCTCCTGTTTTACATTTAGTTCTGGATTCAGGCACATCTCTCTTATAATTTTCCTTTGTAATAAACATTTTCGGCTTGGTTGGTTATGCGTTCCTGTGCAGAAGGAGATGTGGGGCTTTTTCCTAGAATAGAGCTTTTCTTTCTGAAACCACTGTCTTCAGGGATCCAGCCTGGCCAGGAGCCGCGGGCTCTCCCTGAGAGGTGTTCCTGCATATCTTTCATGAGAAATTCCTATTTTTGTGAGGGATTCAGAGAAGTGCATCTGGGCTTCACCCTCTGGTTCTCTGCCTGCAGCTCCTTCACCAAAAGCCTCTGTGTCTGTGTGTGTGCAGAGGGAAGCTGCAGCATCATAGAATTGACCCAGTTGGAAAAGACCATCAAGATCCTCAGGTCCAAATGTACCACCAAGACTGCCAAGGCCACCACGAAACCATGTCATTAAGGGCCTTTCTTGTCGGCATGGTTTGTGAACACCTCCAGGGACAGTACTCCACCATGGCCCTGGGCAGCCTGTTCCAATGCCTGAACACCCTGTAGGGAAGACATTGTTCCATCCTTTAACAGATGAGCACAGGCCAAAGACTCCGTCCTGCAAAATTGTTTCTCCCTGCGGCAACCATCCTTGGTCATGACTGCATTTCCGTCTCTCCATTCCACTGGTCCTGGTCCTGCCACTCCATGTGTGTCCCTGCTGAAGCTGCCTGGGTGCAATCCATGCTGCTTTCCCTTTCACCACCTCTTCATGTGCATTCGTGATTTTCATGGCCTTTCTATTGAAAAGAACAAGAATAGTAATTAAAATCTGTTATGAGTGAAGGAAAAGCTTCTAAGGTTCAGCAGGAGCTGAACAGTTGTCTTCCTCCTCCTCTGAGGTGTTGGTGAAAAAACACTGTTTTCACCTTTTTAAGCTTTTTCTTTAGGAAAAAGCTTTAACACATAGGTATCAGAAGAGTGTCAACACAAGCCCTGCTGTCTGCAGTGGAAAGTGGGAGCAGTGAGATGTGTCCTGCACCCTGCCTTCACCTCTAGCAGGGCCTGGGGGAGTGAGAGGTGATCCTCAGCTTCTTCTAAATGAAGTCTCCTTATGGCACACTGTGCATGGGTCAATGGGTGATGCCAACTCTTATGCTGTTATTTCAAAACTAATTTTGTTTAAAATCTCACAATTGGACTAGAGTCAAGTGTCTGATAGGAAAATGCCAGCAGTTTACTTGGTTAGTCACAAGCGACCTAAGGGAGTGTGTTGTGCCACAAATTACTGTTTCCTTGCCTTGCCTTTTCCTCCTTCTTCTGTGTGCATGCCAGATGAAATCCCACTTGGTGCTCACCTGTAGTTCCCAACTATGAGATTAGACACTGTGCTCTTCAGTCCTTCACCTTGTCTCTAGTCCTATGCTCTACCCCTTAAATGGATATGTATTTCTCAAAGTTAAATGCTTGCAACGAAACCTCTGCCTGTGGGTCAGAACAGTGGGTATAGGACAGACATTCAAGATCAATAAGGGTTTAACACTGTTGTCATGGTTTAAGCCCAGCTGGTAACTTAGAACCACGCAGCTGCTCAGTCACTCGCCTCTTCTTCCTTCCCTGGCTCCTGGAGGGATGGGAATGAGAATCGAAAGAATGTAACTCCCACGTGTTCAGATAAGAACAGTCCAGTAACTAAGGTATAACACAAATCACTGCTGCTACCACCAATAATAATAATGATAAGGGAAATAACAAGGGAGGAGAATGCAACCACTCACCACCCGCTAACCGATACCCAGACCAACTAAGCACCGATCTAGCCCTTCTGGGTAACTGCCCCCAGTTTATATACTGGGCATGACGTGCTGTGGTATGGAATACCTCTTTGCCTAGTTTGGGTCAGGTGTCCTGTCTCTGCTTCCTCCCAGCTTCCCCTCCTCCCTGGCAGCGCATGAGACTCACAAAGTCCTTGGTCAGAGTAAATATCACTTAGCAACAACAAAAAACATCGGTGTTATCAGCTCTACTCCCAGGCTGAAAGTCAAAACCACAGCACTGCACCAGTTACTAAGAAGGAGAAAAATGACTGCTACTGCTGAACCCAGGACCCGCTGACAGTGCTGATCCTTGCACAGCTCCTCTTCCTGCCGCATTGCCTTGCTGCTCTACCCATACCTGAGGCTTTCCTGCTTGGCATCAGCACACCTGAGCCTTGCAAACTGAGGCCTGACTTCAGGAATGCAAATAATGTCCCCTGTGCATCCACAGCATGTCTCTAAACCCCTTTTTATCTTGCTCCTTGCTGCCCTGGAGGATAATTACTACGAAGAGCAGCCCCGTTGCCTGGTATTTCAGTTTATCCCATTACCATTGTGTTTGCCAAGCCAGCCAGCTTTGCCAAAAACAGAATCAAGGTTGCTGGCAGTGCTGGCTGGCTCACACATTCACCCTCTCTGCTGGATGAGATGCTAATTTTTCCTTGATTGCAAACTCTGCATTCACCTTTTGTGAATTAACTGTGCCTACATATTTGGCATAATAGCTTTAAAACCTGGGCCTGAGCTTGCAGGCTCCTCTCCATGGACTGTCAGAGGCAGGGCTAATGGGTGCTGTTAGACTATTTACTTGCCACTTTTTTGGCCAAGGGGAGCAGCTGGCTGGTACCCATGGCTGGCAAGGGGCAGGCAGGAAGGTCACGTCAGAAAGCTGTTTGGCAGGCAGCACACCAAGGGGAGGAGGAGATGGAGGAGGCACAGCAATGTGGATGGATGGATGTGTGGATGTGTGGATGGGCAGGCACAGGGACGTATGAACCATTGTAAAGTTTGTGTGTTGCAGTGGTAGCTAGTCACATGAATAGTGATGGGAGCTGACAGCTTCTGGCTGTAGGGGCTTTCCAGGCTTCTTCCAGGAAGACTAAAACAGCCTCGGGATACCCTTAGGATGGTCTTAATATAATCTGATTTCCCTCTTCTAATCTTGAGTTGATTGCAACAAACTATGTGTAAATATTTTAAGTGTTCAGTGCAAAATGCTGAGCTGGCAGTAACATAGCCACAGCCTGAGCAAGCATTCATGCTCACATTGACTTGCACTTGCACTTCCATCATGGTCAGGATGGGGCACCAAGCTTTGGATTGCTGCTTAAAATTAGTTTAATGGCTGAGAATTATTTTATTGTTGTTAAGATCTCTAAAATCAGACACCCCTCCAAAAACCCCCATGGAAAATTAGCAAATGCTGCATCTGTTAACCCAGATCTGAGCAGCACTTGCAAAGATGGATGACATGGGGTAGATTGCCACTTCCCTGGGTTTTATGTTAGTGTTTAGGATAAACTTGCCGTAAGTGATGCTATGACTGTTGCTAAGCAACAAGTGATGTTTGCTATGGCAAATATTCCCCTCTTAAAGGTACATTTGCAAGGAGTAATCTTTTGTGTGCATGAAATTAATTTGCAGATGTATGGATTTAGATTAGTTAATGGCAATAAACTTTGGAAATGCTTCAGTGTGGTGTTAAAATGGAATACAGTCAAAATGGAATAAAATGTGCCAAGAAGATACTGCGTAGCAAAAACATTGAGCCCTCCCCTTTAATTAATTGGACCTTAAAGCAGGGATGTCTTAGCCACAAAAATAAATTAACAGTGAATCAGGTTATAGAATAAATTAACAAATCGGGTTAGTTGGGAAGTTCGAAAGAAGGAGCATCTGTGAGCTGCTTGCATGGCAAATAGAGTTCAAAAGTCTTGAGCTGGAAGGAAGGCTCACACAGGAAAATGTAACTGTGCAGGCACTGATTGGAAGTGGTAGATTTTCAGCCTTTATCATTCAAGATTGGACTTTCCCTAAACATGGGTTAAAAGTCAGGCATGGTGTAATGCCCACCAAAGTCAAAGTGGACACAGGATTAAAAGTCAGGCATGGTGTAATGCCCACCAAAGTCAAAGTGGACACAGGATTAAAAGTCAGGCATGGTGTAATGCCCACCAAAGTCAAAGTGGACACACCAAGAAAAGACTTTGGCTGCTTTGTTTTTCTGCTTTTTGTGACTAGTTGCCATAGATTTGCAGAGGATAATGGTCCTTTCACAGGCCATCACAAACCTCCCTTTTCCTTTTATTTTTTAAGCTTCTTTTACTCCTTTCATTTTTCTCCGCCAGCAAGGACTTTACATTGTCTCCTGTGCTTGCAGAAGATGCTCTTACCCCTCACTTGCTCCCCATCCAATGGCTCTCATCACCCATTAACCTTGGCCAACATGACAGCTGTTGGAGATGCACAGAGCCAACTTCAAGGCCTGGGCAGAGGTGCTGCTGGCTCCCTGTGTCTTCATGCTGCAAAACTTCTCTGTGCACCTTCACTTGCTCTGCTGCCTTGGCAGGGCTGGAAAAACACTCATTTGATGGCAGCAAGAATAAGAGGAGCTGTGGCAAGGTATTTTAACTGTATTACTTTCAGGTGGTTGCTACATCTTTTCTAATTAAAATAACATTGTCCTAGGACTCCTGAAATGAATATTTGGTGTAATAGATTCAGAAAGTGATGAAAATGTTTTCATTAAGTAGTGAGAGCGGGAGAGAGACCCTGCGAGGCAAACCATTTTATCTCAACTCTCTAATAACATTAATAAACTCTTTAATCTTTGTCATGTTTATGACTTAATGGCAATCCTTAAAGACATGACAGACAAGTAAGAGCTGCCAGGTTCCTTTAACCTATAAGCATTCGTATTCCTTGCAGGATTTTCATTAAGTGGAAAATCCCTCTGCAATGGGCTTTATTCTGTGTGTAAAACTGTGCTCTGTGGTCCATGGGAGTGGTGGAGAATGCTTGGCCCTGGCCAGGACCCAGTAGTGCCAGGGGATGGTGGTGGCATCTGCCTTTTCCATGGCCAGGAGCCAGGTTGATGCTGGCTTCTTCTCTGCCACCAGCTGGGGATATTTAGTGTAAGCCCTGGTGTGACAAGCCCATGCTGTTTCTGTTCTGCTCAGGTACCCCTGTTGACCCTGCTGATGGGCTTCACTTCATTGGTCACCTGAAGGACTTCATCCCTCCTTTCCATGAAATGGGTACTTAAAGAGATGGGCAGTGAACTTTGTGTTGTGTTTTTCACTTTCTCTGGGCTACACAACACTGAATAATGCCTACCCCTTTATCTCTGCACACATACACATGGGTCCCTGGTGGTCTGTAATTTCAAACAAGTAATATTTGTTAAGAAGCAACATTAAAAGTGTCATTTGTTTGCACGGTCAAGCACTCCAGTTGTGGCTGCCAGAATGAGAGTTGCCAAGCCCAAACTTCACTCTGCCCCTGTACATCATTGTCCTGTGGTCCAAAAGAAGCAGGTGTCTAGGGGAAATATAGTATGTGATCATGTAATTAGGGGGCTGCACAACAAGAGAAGCACAGCTAGGAACTAACCCCAGCCTTTGTGTTTCTTTTCTTCTTATTTTTATCCAGACTCCCAGCAATCTGGCATTTTCTAATCTTTGAGTCCCTGACTATAAAACCTAATTAATGCTCTTTTAATGCAAGGTTTTTGCACTTAATCTCCTAGGGCTTTTTTAATGTTTTAATGTTCCATGGCAAGGGCAGCCTTTTTTCCTCTATTGCCAGGGTTTGGACCCAGAATATCCATTACTGCACCTGCCATTCTGATGTTCCTCAGCTGGAAGCAGAAGGATGCTCCACTGATGGGGTGAGTCCAGAAAAGGGTTGTCAGTGGCAGCTTGACCTTTTTGGTCCCTGTGGTGCCTTGGGAGGGCCAGGGCAGCTGCATCCTTTCACTGCCTGACTTAGGGACATAGGAGCATCTCTTGTGCCCAAAAAGGAAGAACTCCACATGGTGCAGATGGCATTTCATACAGATTTGGTTGGGTGTTATCTGCTGTGAACATAAATACCAGCTCAGTAGTTTCACTCTTATAAATGATAAGCTGAAACCTCTTTTGGTTGTTTCTCAGTCAAATGCCAGTAATAAAATGAAAAATCACCATCAACCCCCACCCCCTTTATTTGCATAGTTTTGATGCTGTCAAAAAACCAGACAACACTCATGTAGCATAAGGAGAATTTTTAAATAGAAGCATTACATTTTAAAACCCTAATAAAGATAAAAGCAAAATAAAGAGCAAAATTTGAATTTAGAGAATGGGAGAAGAAAGATTAGTCTGTGCTGATGAAGTAATGAAGGTAGTGTCTGGTAACAATTTTAATAGCACATTAATGCTGAATTACTTTGGAATTTCTTCAGGAGTCGAGATGACATCCACATAAACACCAAATGAATTCCAAATGATTGGTATTATCATAAAGAGCACTAAATGAATTAATAATGACGGAACACTTAAACTAAAACGTTATCTTCTCTAATCTGTTGTCTCTTTTATGCACTGCTCAATTCATTTTTAGCCAACTATGACCCTTTCTTTCGTTTGTCTTTTAATTTAAGATATATATATATTTATTTTTGCACAAATGTTCTGCTCCTGTACTGCATGAAGCAGGACGTGGACTAGTCCATCTTCATAACAGTTTTGTGTTGGCATCACAAAATGTAAGAGATAGATGGGAAGACATCTGGACGTGAGACATATCGCTGGGAAAATGACTATGACTAATAAGAACCATAATAATAACAATTCTGCCTTGATGGTCCCACATGTGCAGAGACCTCAGGGCACCCTTAACAGCGCTTAATAGACTAAATGGCTCACTTTACAGCAACGCAATATGTCTCCCCTTCCCATGGAGAAGCCCGACAGGAGAGGAAGTCTGAACTCGCAGTCTGTGTAACTCAGATCAGTAAATAGGAGCCTGGGGCTTGTTTCAGGTGCTGGGCAGTGCTGCTCCAGGGGTGCCAGGGAGGAGCTGAGCCCCAGTGCTTCAGCTACATGCACGAGGGCTCTTTGCAGACCCACATAACTGCCAGATGTGGGCTTCCTTGGGTGATGGGTAAAGCACAGACTGTGGAGGGGACACCAGCAGCAGCATCACCTTCCCATGGGCAGTGGTGCCCTGGGTCATGCTGGTCCCTTCCTTGGGTGTGCTCGTGACATATTAGCAGTCAAATGACATTTAGGGAGCGTAAGTCCCACTCTCTTCTGCAGGCCAAGTAAATATCATTAGTAATGATATTACATCTCAAATTGTGCTCCTGCACTATGGCAACCATTCAGCAAGCATTTGCTGTTGTTGCTTGTTTCTAACAATTACTTTCACAGACTTTATTTCTTAGAAAACTATTACTGACTGTAATCCTCTATGTGGCATGCCATGAAAATAAAAAATAATGAAAGAAAAAGAAAAAGCCCAGCTTTCAGAGAGGCTGCAGAGCTGCCAAGAGGCTGGCGTGGCAGGCTTTATTTTTGTTAGGAAGATGGTGATGCTGGGTGCTACACTGGGGAGCTGGGCAACGCAATGCTTTCCTGGCCAGTTAGCCTGGAAGCTCTAAAGCAAAGCAGGGCATGCTCCAAGGCAATCAGCTTGCCTTCCTGTATAGTGTTTATCACCCATATCTATATATCTATATCTATATCTAAATCTAATCTATATCTATATCTAAATCCGTAACTATATCTAATATTACCTACATCTATATTCATATTTATATCTATATCTATATCTAATCTATATCATCTCTCTATCTCTTTATATCTCTATGGATAGATACAGATATATACACTGACATATATACTTGTATTTTATATATGTGTATTATATGCACGTGTGAATAGACATGTACATATGTGTGTATATATGAGTGTGCATATATAATACATATGTATATACAAATATATATGTGTGTGTATAGACCCCCACAACCTCTTAGCTGTTAGCTGTTCTGTCTGCAGCAGTGTTTGCTGGGCTGCCGCAGGCTGACGGTGGCAGGCTGCTGGCCCATCGCACACGCTGCGCTTCTGTGACAGAAGCAACATATAATTATATCACAAATTAACTTGCAAATGCTGGTAGAAATGTACTCCACAGGAAAAAAAAGAAACTGATTTCATCTTCTCTTGTGTCTTGTAGCTGGTCCCTCCAGCACAGTCTGCATCTGCCAGAATCCCTGCCCTGGGAGCACTAATCATTTTTATTAACCATTAAACAAGAAGATCCTTTTTATTTGAAAATGTAAAACATGCAGGAAGCACTATCTATAGCTGCTAATTCAGGTCACACTAAATGGATCTTTCTTACCTCTCGGCTCGTCCCTGTTCTGCTGAAAGCTCCTTGCTGTAAAACCCACCGCTGCCCCTCTTTCCTGACGGTGCTGATTGTCTGTTGCGTGCATTTGCACTGAGAGGCTGGATTTCATCCTGAATAATGACACTTCATTTCCAAGTGACCTGATGTAAAGCAAGCTGCTTTTAAAGCTTCTCCCATGGCAAGTTTATGAGTTGCTACTGCATTTTCTTAACACTTTTCACCTTCCAATTGTTTTTATTTCACTTTGGGAAGGTGACATTAGAAGGTGCTGGGACCCCCAGAAAGCGACCTGGAGGATGGCAGTGGCTGGGGGCACATCTGCATCTGTGAGGCTTGGTCACTGGTGGGTTGAAAACACACTCCTGTCCCCCGTGTCTTTGGTGAGGAACAGCCACAGAGGATAATGGCTCCCACAGCCCAGGAAAACTCAAATGGGAGCAGGACTGAAATCAAGGCTTTTACCTGGGGTCTGCCTTTCCTAAGCTGAGGAAAACAGGCCTCACATTTTATTTACAAAGCCACAGCTGATGCCACCTAGTTAGCATTATAGAGCAGATTCCTCACGTGATTTTTTATTGTGCAGCTTGGCGGCTGCTTTGAGAGACTGCAGAATATTTTACTGCTTTGTGGCTCACATTCAATACGGCAGAAAAAAAAAGGAAAAGTTGAGAAAAATCCAAAAAATCATGCTTTTTTTTTTTTTTTAAGTGCATTTTTGTTTTTAGCATCCCTCCTGCTGTGACAAAACTGTTAATTAAAATGAAACGAAAAAAATAAACTCTAAGCCCACCTCATATGAAAAGCATTTGAAGGCAAAGTATCAGCCTAAAGGCTGGTTGGGGTAGAAGCTGGCTGTGCCTGCCCCTCCTATTCCTCCTGCCCTTCCTGTCCACAGGTGCTGGCAGAAGCTCTTTTGATGTGTGCACTGTCATGTGTGTGGGGGGCAAGTAATGAGACTTTTGGCTCCTGCGTCGAACAGAGCACAATGTAATTGGCTCAGTCAGCCACGTTGTGGTCTGTCCAGACCAGAACTGTAGATCAAGTATTATTGTGATTAATAAAATGGCTCTAAAGACCTCATCGTAATGGCCCAGCATATCTCGATCATGTCAACCTAAAGTCCAATTGAGGTTACTCATCATTCAGGAGAGAAAAACCCACCAGCACTGCCAGACATGGGCATTCCTTCCTCCAGCTTGTCATGCAAACCCATGGGGGCTGACGTCTGTAAATAGACAGCCCCCTATGAATAAAAGGAAGGGTAGGTCTGGCCATGCCTACTTTGATGTGTGGTAATGAACTTTGCTTTTAATTCTGAGTTGTAACTTCCACCCTGATGCAAAAGTGGGAGCTGTGGAAAAGCTGCATGCATAATGAGGGGTGAAAGCAAGGATGTGGTGCGAGATGTGTCTGATGTTGGAAGAGAAGGAAAATAGCCTTTAATCATTTTGTTTTCAAAGAAGCTTTAGAGAGCCCTTTGAAGATGAGGCTTTTTGAGAGCTGCTTCTGGAAAAATAGGAGGCAGCGATACACGGCACCCACCTTCTGCCTACATCCACCTGCCCTTCGGTTAACCTGTGCATGGGGCATTCATATAGATGTAGTCATTCCTGCCTTCAGCTTGTGGCCCTCCAGACTGGCACCCAGTAAAGCTGAGCTGATCTAGTGCTGCCCAGGGAGGTGAGACCCTGAAGGCTACAGCTACAGGGAAAAACTACCCCAGTGTCATTTCACTTGAGGCAATCACAGTGCTTAGTGTGCAGAGGCAGGTAATCTAAAGGCAGCAGCAGCGAGAATAGGATATCCAGCCTCCTTTTATTAATTATAATATTTTTGTAATGATAACGTTCTGTAAATCATGCCTTACTCTCACTGGGTGAAAGTGAATGATAATGACCATCTGATTAGACTTTATTTTAAGGTAAAGCCTCATGATGGAGAGGCGTGGAAGCTCTGTCTTGTAATGCAGCACTAAGGGATGGAGAAGGTGAGAGCTGTGTGTCACCCCCCTGCTGCAGTTTGTATGAGCCGTAAAGGCAATTTACTTACGGGCTGGCATCCAGCACAGCACCCTTGTTTGCCTACATCTAAAGACACCAAGGAATTGAACATCATCTGAACATCCCAGGCTGGGGAAAGTGGGTGGGCTCTGCTCGCCAGCGCTCAGTGCATACCAATAGCACCCCTGCTTTGTTTTGAGGATTGAGGTCAGGATGCTGTTGCGTTAAATGCATCACAAACAAAACAATCACGTCTTCTTGCTCCAAAAACGTTACAGGCTGACAGGAAAAGCCTTAGGGAATGGGTGTGCCAGCAGTTCTATTTTTACCTGGTTTTACCAAGTGGTTTGGCCTCAGCATAATAACAGCCAGGCCAGTAAGTGACTGCAGGCTGGCATGGTACTGAAGCTGAGGGTGGCATTACTGGTGTTGTCAGTGGCTTTGTACATCTAGATCTTCTCTCATGTGGTCTGTAAAGTGAGTGTGTGGTGGCATTTGAGGTTATTTACAGATGCCACAGTGGAATGAGAGAAAAAGCCTATTGAACAGCCAAAAATAAATGAATTACTGCATCCTCCAGGTAAGGAACAAGCCCACTCCCACTGGCATTGCAAGGGGCCTGGTGTCAGATAATACTGGGAAGTGGAGAAACGGCAATGCATCAGCACCCCTCCATGTGATTCCAGGTGGAGAAGCTGGGCTTTGTCTCTGTGAATGACACTGTCCCAGTTAACCACAGCTTCATGCGGTCGGGTCCTTATGTCCCCAGCCCACCCCTCTGCATTCTGTGAAGTTCAACCGCGCAAAGGCATTCCACATCCTGAGTTCTGGCCAGCAGATAGCTCTAACAAATGCACTTTGCAGTCCCTTCTGGAAAGGAAAAAAAAATCCCAAATCCATGTCTCCAAATCTGCTGCCTTGTTGCTGCTGCAAAGGTTTTCTCTAGAAATCTCCATTCCTGTACATACAACCCCAAGACACTGTTATTGTCAGACTGCGTGCCCATATCAGCATGTTGAAGGTTAAGTTTGAAAAGCCCAATGAGGCCTCCTGTTCACTGGGAGCTGCCCTCGGTGCATTAGAACTGAAATCACTTTCCCCTCTCTGCCCTCTGGTCTGCAGCAGGTACTTAAAAACTGGCCTTGTTTTCAGAGGTGTGAAGGCTTTGTGACAGATACTGCAGCTGGGGATGAGGCTAATAACAACTCACAAACACAGGCTGTTTAGGGATTAAATGTGGCATTGCAAGGTAAAAGCACACCAGATAACTTTGGGAAGTTTAGAGATAGTGTGTCGTACTTCTATTTTCACTTCTAAGCAATGTTATGCTATTTTAGGCCAGGCCTTTTTCTAATTAGGTTTACTGCTATCAGTACACGGCAGTGTGTATGTGTTAACATTTGATTTTTGTATCTAATGTAAGTGGCTGAGATAAACAACCCAGATCTGATAGTCCCAGTGGGGGACTGACATTTGGATTCAGCTCAAAATCTGTGGTTTTGATGCTTGTTAGACTCCAACACTTCACTCAGCACAAAGCATGGTGATGGGGGCTGCAGAGTAGAGCTACATTTGCCACCTCCAATCTAATCCTCAGCCTCATGCTGAAGTGTTCCTTGGAGGTGCCGTCACGTTTAGGTGATGGAGGGATGCCACTTGGTATCACTGTAATTAACAGAGCTTGCAAAGCCTCCCTAGAAAGGACCTTGTGTCACCAAACCTATACAGCTCAGCAGAGCCTGGGTTCCCTTCCACGTCACACTGAGCCTATGTATGGGATACAAAACCAGCAAGGACTGGGACAAAGAGGAGCATTGTGCAGTGGGTTTGAGCATAGCAATGTCCCTGTGGTCCAGTGGGCCAGCATCACGCCTGCTCGCTGCCCCTCTGCTGCACTATCCAACCCCGCACTGTCATGCTTCTAATCTGAAAATAAGCCCTGATGATTGAGAGCTGGGAGCACAGCCCCCTTCTCCCTCTGTCTTGCCCCAGTCCACAGCACTGGGAAGCAGATGGTCCCTGCAGGGCCAGCATCCCTGTGCTGCAGAGCCATCACGTGCGGTCTCCTGCCCGCTGCCTGCGAAAGCACCGCACTCCCACTCCCATCAATCAGCAAAGACCAGGTGCCTGGAAGCATCTCTTGCCAATCGCCTTTTATTACCTTTAAAAAGCCAAGAAACCCAGAACAAGACAAAAACTGAAACCGTGTGAATATCATGCAATGGATTCACTTTAAAGCAGGCTGGGGGTGGGAGAAGACCAAAAGCCATGTTAAGAGTAGCAGTACCGCTTCACCTGTGCCTGATGGCTGGATTGGGTGGACTGTCACCGGTGGGGCTGGTGGTGACTGTTGTGGGCGATCAGACCAGTGCTGAAGCAGGAAATGGAAACATACTCATGAGACATCATCCCAGGTAACCCCAGGTCTGATTCTGACCCAAATGCAACTTCTTACATGGTGATGACAGTGAGAAATACTCCTAACTCTTGTCATGGGTACTTTCTGCCTTGGAAAAGTCTCTTTGGGAAGGAGCAGCACAAAGAATACTGTTACAAAGGGGTTTTAGTTCACTTATATTAGTGTGACTAGTACTCCGGTAATCAATTAGTGGAGCGGGTTATCCAGCAGAAGTGAAGTTACCACACTCTGTCCTTCAGTCTCACTCTGTCATCTTCAAAATTCATAGCACAGACTAGAGTAACGCTACCTTCTCGAGAGAATGTGTTTTGGAGGGTTTCAGCTATCAGGAAATAACTTTGCTTCTTGTCCATCATGTGTATGTGACAAAACACATGCCCTTATTTTCCTGAGATATAGCCAACATTTCACTTCATTACATTTAATGGAGTAGGGTCACCCATAAAGTTATTCATAAGGTATTTTCTGAGTGGCTTTCACCTTCTCTTTGAAAAAATAAATTGCATCAGCATGTTCACGAGGTACAAATGGTGCTGGCATTTCAGCTGTTATTATGTTATTAACTTTTTTTAACCTAATAATTTTCAATCAACAGTAAGAAGCAATTTTCACTCACTCCACTGACCAGAGCTTGAGATTCTGCAAGGCGTTTTTGTAGGGTTCACCTTGACGACACCTAATTCTCTCCCAAATCGAAACATTACCCCGACACTCTCATTGTGGTTACTGACAATTTCCATTTCCCCTTCGGTTAGGATTTAATTTAGAAGGCAAAGACTTCCTAAGCTATGGGACAGTAAAGATAGATGGTATGGGAGAAGAAGGCTGATGAAATGTAGTTGACTCCGGATCTGAAATATTTTATCCCTCCTCAATGTAGGTTAAATTATTCTTCACCTTTCCCACATCCATAATTGTCGCTGATCTTGGACCAACTCAAAACCCTACTACTGAGTTCAGTAGACTCAAAATTGCCACTAGAACTGGAAAAAGAAAAAAAAAAAGATTTGTTAGTGTCCATATACAATATCCCAAGACTATACACAGCTATGTATGAGATACAGCAAATTTAAGAAAGGCAATTTTTTTCTCATCACTGAGTATTTATTATATATAACAAATACATGAAAAAGAAAAAACTATATTGTGTGATATAAATAGTTTATTTACATTACAGAAAAACATCAAGACAATGTATACTATTTCAAATATATCCATACATAATCAAATATAGCTGTAGTACATGTTCTCATTGG
This sequence comes from Pezoporus wallicus, assembly GCF_028554395.1. Taxonomy (NCBI): domain Eukaryota; kingdom Metazoa; phylum Chordata; class Aves; order Psittaciformes; family Psittacidae; genus Pezoporus; species Pezoporus wallicus. The sequence continues at coordinate 1,533,406 of NW_026640647.1, forward strand.
TGTAGATTACCACAAATGCAAGGCAACATGTGTAGATCTTGTCTTAATCTTTTGTCTATAATACTGTATTTTGTAGTCCAAGCTCTCTGCAGTTAGTTTTGCCATTGTGGAAACATGCGCTCTTTAAATTAACCTTGTCGATGCTCTTGTTGTGTTGTCTGAACTGTAGTGCCCTGTGTTTTGCTTCTGTCTGTGGATTCGGTTGCTCCTGGGACATTTCCTGGAAGAGAGAGTTGTGAGAATACACAGCTCTTAACAACGCATCTGCTTGAGCAGTGGCACAAGCATCCTCTGCCCCTCAACATGTTTCCTCTTCAATTAAATGAAATGGGCTGGCTAATGGTAATGTCACCACAACAAAACCCCCAGAACACAAACCCCACAAAACATACTGTAAACGAAAATACAGCAAGAGAAATGTTACGATTCCTGCTCCTTCCTGGTGAGCAGTGGTGACTCCGCAGCGTTGTGACAGCCCCAGCTGCACTGCATCACTCGTCTTTAAGTAACAGGTTTACTTTCAGAGAGGTGCAGGTGGAAGATTTAGGATGGTCGCATGCTCACCTGCTCAGCATCCCAGGTCTGCGAAGCATTTACAAAGTGGAAGCTGGGGCTGCCTTTCCGAGGAGCTAAGCGTCTGCAATCCCTATTAGTCTCCATGGAAATGCTCCATGTTCAGCTCATTAGCGAGCACCGCGCTGCACTCCTCACAAGGCTGCTTGGCTTAGTGAGGAAAGCAATTGCACTGGAAAAAACCCAAATCTTATTTTCCTTTTGGGTGGCTGCAAAAGCAAATCTCTTCTGCCCCAGGACCTCACGGTGTGCCTCAGCAAGAACACGTTTTCACCATTCACCTGCAGCAGCATCAGCTGTGGGGATGCTATGAAGTGTTTGTCCTTAATGGAAAGATAATACTGTGTTTCTGGTTTCCTCCCATGGAAAAGCATCCTTAGACAGAAAGCTTTTTCTTCAGCTGAAGTTCAGTGTGAGTGTTTATCCTGGGTTTGCCTCATTCTGTCCCCTGCTTGGGAAGGTACACAAGAAAGTCTGAAACACCCTCTTGGAGTGGCATGACAGAAAGCCCCATGATACCCTAGTCCATACTAACACAGAAAGTAATTCCCTTTGTATTGGGCTAACTTGTTTTTCTGTTTAGGGGAAGGCTTTCTGCAGCACTTTAGGAAACCCTATGGGTTATGCACCAAGTAGAGCCCACCCTCAGCACAGTGACAGCTCAAAGCTCTGTGTCAAATAACGAACAGCAGAACAGTGAGAAATAAGTTCTGACTGACCCCTTAAAACGAAAAAGGCCATTTTTTCTCTGTTGAATGGGAGTGATGCTATAGTTTCGTGATGCCAACAGGAAGGCTATACAAGAACATAAGGACTCATGAAGCATTTCATATGAAGCATTTCAAAATGCTGAAACACAATTATGTAAGTGTGTAACAAAATATGGGTCAGATTGTCCTGACCAACAGGACCACCCCCTCATGAGAAACTGCACGGCTGTGTATTACATTGTGCCTCATTCCTTTCTTGGAAGCAGTAAAGTAGGCTGCTATCTTTACTCCAGGAAAAATCAGCGCTCTTGGAGGTCACAGCAGAGCTTTCATTATGAAACTAATGCCGAGTTTAGCTGGTTTGTAATTTCATGACAAACTCATTATTCAGTGTGTGTTCCTAAAAAGGCGATCAAGCTCTCCGAGTGAGTCAGGGAGCCGCTGTTAGCAAACACAGGGCTGATTCACTGAGCCGCATGTCATGTCATGCACATGCTGACAGCCTCCCAGCCCCGACTGTCCCCAGGCGGCCTCTCCTGCCCAGTCAGCTGGATACTGCACAGCAGGACCCTGTGGCGCTCCATGGGAGACAGCACCGACACCTCGACAGGGTGCTTAGAGACAGCGTTGTAAATCCTCCTGCAGCCCTGAGCTACCAGGGGCTCCTCCTGAATCCCAGAGGATGAGGATTTACAGCACAAAGCGCAGCCCTGTTTTGCCAGCACTCGTCCATGAGAAGGCGGTTTGGGGAACCAGGCAGAGTGGGCACAGCCAGACTGGTTTTCTAAGAAACATGGAGGTACCAAGTGGCTGCGGATGACCAGGATGGTCAGAAATCCCAGGGGATGCATCTGTGCATTGCTGGAGAAGGGTGGATACTGACTACTCCTGTTGGGAGCAAGGAAATGAGCATCTCACAGGTGCTTTCCCTAAACCAACACTGACAGCATCTATACAGTCACTTAGTCCAAGGTCGAGAGAGATCAAGTCAAATGTAGAGATTACTCCAATTAAGATCATGAAAAGTCATCTTTTAACCAAAAATGCCCATGTTTTAATTGCATAATACACTACACTACCAACTGATGGAAGGTTGGGAAGGCCCCAGGATCAAGTACCAACATCACGACTACTGGAATGCAGTGCTATTGCATTTGCAGGTAGGTTGTGTCTGAAGTGCATTTGGGTTTCGTAAGAGGGGTGCTGGCACTTAACCAGCTTTTTAGACTTAATCACCCACTAAAATTGAGTGACAGCTTTTCCTTGGTCCTTAACTCTTTAATCAAAAGTTCTTTGTAGTGCTCTGTGTGTGGGATGTATTCATTTATGAACACAGCAGTTACATTAATGTAAACTAGGTACTGGAGCACACGCTGCCTGCCCTCCCTCCACTGAAGCCTGCTTGCAAGCTCGAGTTACTCACAATGTGATTCATAGCAGGTAAAACACATTATGCATTCATTTTTAATCAAGTTATTTCTTCACATAAATAAGCTGCTGTGACTAAACATTAGGGAAGCACTAAAAATGCAAAGCTGTAAAGAAAACTGATGAGAATCATTATGACACTAGACCATACCTATATTATTTGCCATCCTCCTTCACTTTTATCATTGCTTCTCTTTTGCCTTACCTCTAAGATAAAAGTCATTGGGTAGGAACTGTGCCTCACTGCTCCACCTCCTTCTCTTTGTATCTCTTGGCTTCTGGTCCCCTACCTCTCCACCCCAGCTGCTTATTCTCATCACTGGCACTAGCAATGAGTAGCTGGGTGGCTGACCTCATAAAGGAATTGAGACACTTGAAAACAATGTTTTGTTTGCTGAATCCATCCCCTGACTGGGTTCACTGTGTGGCTACAGAAATACCAATGCTGGCACAAGAACACTGGCAGGACCGGGTACCCAGGAGCAAGGGCAGACTGCCCCTGTCAGCAGCACAGTTCATTTATTCAGATTACAGTGTCTGTGCAACAGCGGCCCTAAAAGTGCCCAGGAATTGCTCAGAGCCTTCCAGCAATGGAGGACACCCTGTACATGAGTACCACTGTACAGCTGTGATTTTAAGAGTAACAACAGTAATGATACCTAGAAGATTTACAGTGGTAGTCTTATGCGGCTCAAATGCAGAGTTTGGACACAGTGCACCAAACTCATTTGATAAATTAATTAGGTGAAGCTGCACTGAAATTAGCAGCAAAGAATCTGGCTGCAGCATCCTCTATGTGAGTGAAGTTTCCCTTCTTTCTCTCAGGGACCTGGTAGTGTGGGTTTAGCACTTTCAAGAGTTCAGACTGTGGAGTTCAAACCAGTACAGTCAGGTTCTCCACTGCAGATGGCTTCAAAACCTCAATTACTTATGCATGTACTGCCACAACGTGCTCTTATTGTGTGGATTTCTTACTTAAGGCTCACTTAAGAGTACACTTTTGTAAATGTATCTCAAATCATTATGCTGGGACAGAGGATTTTCTGCAGTAATTACATCCATTACAGAAAAAAAGTCAAAAGATCATAAATTAACTTGGTCCCAAAGTAGGTAGGAAAAGGTACCATCCATGTATGAAAACAGTGTGATGGGTAATTTGCATTACAGTACCAGATCACCGCAAGCACACTGTCTTCATTCTTCAGTGTAAAATACTCTGTGTTACTGTGTCAAGGTGACAAAACTAGAGTCACTCAACAAAACTATGCAGAGCATTTGTTCCATTATCAGTTACTAAACCATCTTCTTTTTCTTATCACAAACTACTGCTTTGTTTGTTTGAATTATTTCTGTGAATACCACCATAATCTGTTGCTCATTCAGCATTTACCATTGAGCTGATGGACTCAGCTTGGCCAAAAAAAGCAGCTACCTTTCATCAGATGGTTTTGTTTCATGCCTTGAGGCTGGAGAATGATTTATGATTATTTTTCTTTTTGTCTTTTCCAGGAACAAATTCTAGACCAGTCTTCCAGCCAGGTAATGCAACATAGGGACTGAAATACATTTGAGATTTTATTTTATGCACAGGTATGATACCTGGCCTGAATTTTTCTTTTTAATTTCAAAAATAAATTTATTTCTAAATCTAATGATTTCTCATTCTTACTAACTGGATTAATTTAACCTTGTGATTTCTGAGAGAAATCTGAAGATGTCTAAAGCTCAGAACCTACTCCAACCCTTCCTAGAGACAGTAACACACTTCAGCGTGGAAGCAGAGCAGCACATGTAGGAGAGGAAGGATTGCATCTACCCCTCATGTTCTGAACTTCCCTGGAGCTGTTGTTTCCATTACAGCCACCCTTTCCTCCTCATTAAAGAAAGAAAGAAACAAAATATCATATATGGCTTGGTGTGCCACCATCCAGAGAAGACTGTAAACATGTGCGTTACCTTTGAACATGTATACATGCCTAATGAAATCATTTAATCAATGGGATCACAAACAGGCTTAAAGTTTGTATGCTCTGCCTGATTAGGACTAAGGGAATGGGCCCTTGAGGAAACCAGATGGAGATATGATTAGTTTTATTAAGTGTTGATCCAGCTGCTGTATTTATATTCCCCTATTTATATGAACAATATTTGTCCAAGCGTCTGAATGCAAAATAGGAATCTTCATTTGCTGTAGGCACTGTTGCTACCTAAGTTTGATTAAGATGGAAGTAAAAATTCAGTCGTAATTATGAGGCAGCACTGGCTGGCTGGACCAGACGGTATCTTCCGTTTGTTGGTGAATTAAACAGCATTTGCTGTCATCAGTGTCACTGCAGAAACCCATATAACCAGCGCACAAAGTAGGCAAAACAAAAGTCTTTTCTTTTCCTATTGCAAAATACCAGAGATACTGACCTTGTAATACAGAGGACTACAACACAGATGATAGCAATCTGGATGGTTCCAATCACAGCTGCTATTAAGACATACTGAAATCGTACTGGGCCTGGAACCACATATAAAACGCTGTAGTCCTTTTTTTCACAGTGTTGTCCAGTATAGCCAGCATCACATCTGAAACGAGAGATTTTTTTTACCCAGTTATCTGCTGCTTTCAAAGAATGAAAAAAAAAAAAAAATTACATCTGAAAAAAAAAAAATCAGTTGCCTAAGCATGAGCTTATGTGTTTTCTTGCCGGATGGGCTCCCTAGAGAGCGCACCAGTGCCTCCTTGACCTCCCAGAAGGCAGACCTCAGGTCCTAGCATCACTGCAATAGTGCCAGGAGGTGCCCAGGGAGCTGGGACTTATCTAGCATCAAGTGGAACTACTTGCATGTTGTGTTGAGAATCCATTTAGTTCCTTGCACAACATATTTTACATTTCTCCCTTTCTTTGGGGAGGTGGGGGAGGGTGAAAAGCCATCTAGTTGTGGCTCCTTATGCAGATTACCCCGAAGGAGGTGATAAGCAATCATCCAAGCTCCATATGAAATGTGATTAGATGTTCCTGCAAGTGGATACATCATTTACATTTTGTCTGGTTGCTATAAAAAACCCTCTGTTGATGCTGCAACCATCTACCCCAATGCTGCTTGCTGCGCTGCTCACCAGCTCCCATCTTGCAGACTGACATCTCTCCTTTTGTGATTCTGGGGAAGAAACAGTGGGTTTCCCATTTTAACTCTTGCTAAAATCCCAAGAAAGAAGATGTGAAAATCCAGGTCAATGGCAGCAGCAACCCTAAGAGACTGAGCCAGACTGCTTGGGTCCCTCTCAGAAGTGTTAGTGGCACACTAACCCGGATGGGTCAAGCCTTGTGCTTCCACCCTTTTCCTCTCCTACATTCCCACAGCAGCCAGCAGCTTGAGAAAAGGACATTTTACATCTGAAGGGAGAACCTAAAACGCAGCAGCTTGCAAAGAACAAAACTTGCTTTGGCTGTTTGCAGGAGCTGGGAGAAGCTGGCTTAAGGGATCTACACTGTGGGATAAGTCTGGTCTGTATCTTAGCTCTCTGAGTCCAAAGTCCCAGGAATATGGTCCTTCATGCATAACAGTCCTCTGCCACCAGGCTGCTGGTTGGACTTCAGAGGTAATATCCCCACCTCTGCAGGGAGGCATTCACTGAAGAAACATGTCCTTTCACTACTACTCCTCTTCCCTGCCCTAACATCCTCCAAAGACTCCCACATGGAGCCACGTTTGTCCCAGCTCGCTGCCCCAGCTCGCATGCCTCCTGCCACAGCAGGGACATACCCCTGGGGTCATGCCTTTCCTTCAGAATGAGAAGGCTATCTGGTTGTTGCCTGAGCCCTTTGTGAAGTGCTTTTAAAAATACACCTAAATATAACTGAAGGTTACTGAATGTTCTTACAATCAATTAACATTGTGCATAACTCAATACACTTTCACCACACAAAATGGGGACTTCGTTGAATAATTTAAGTCTAATGGGTTTTGTAGCACAAAGGGCCACGGTTACCATTATTTTCCATGGTTTGTCTAGATTAAGGTTTTTTTCATGTGTGTAGCCTTTCCTCCTCAGTAGAAGGCTTACCTGCAAGACGGTTCCAGCATGTTAGTGGAGTGCTCACACTTGCCATGCATGCAGAAGCCATTGTAATGCTCTGGACAAGGGATGTAGATCCCTCTTGCACTTTCTTCCAGTTTATTTGCATTCTCTGTGAACAGAGGTGAAGGGAACATTAACCTGACAATGCAGAATAAGGTGGAAAGATGGAAAGAATTCAACAGATGAAAGAAAGGAAAATCAGAAGATGTGAAAGATGTTGTTCATGGAAGCAAGAAGAAGGGTTTGCACCTTGAAAAGGGTCGGCTGACGTAGATGAAAAGCTGTGCAAGGTTTTCTGTCGTTATTTTGCATATTTAATTCCTGTCAAGTTACAGCAAATGAGACACCAGACAAAATAATTTGACTATTCAAGACCTGATTACAGAATAGCACATAAAAAATGCCTGATCATTGCTGTTATTCTTTATGGACTGTCTCCTCACACCCAAGCAAGGCTAGGAAGAAGACTCTGGACATTTGCATGCAATATACCATTACAGTATGCTTAATTATTCAATACAACATATTCAGAAAGATAACTTTACGGCTGAAGTAGGGGAGCAGGAGGCCAGAGCTGGAGTTTATCATCAGAAATGCACACTCATGCCCCAGAGCCCTGAGGCTTCCTGCCTGTCCCACAGCACAGGTACCTTTAAACTGGTTTGACTTTCTATGCCTACTTCTGTAGCCGTTAATAGTCACTGGGATTGCAGATACTGGAAAATACTTTCCTCCATGTGGCCAGGAAAATGGAGACTTCAGTCAGTTTGAAACAGGTATGTGCTCAGCATTTACATCATGGGCTGAAATACAGAGTGCTACTTGCAAGAGACTCACGTGACTTTTTCAGACCACTGAAGTGTTAATTGTACTGGGTAGTTTTTGGCAAATTCTTCCATTTAAACAATACTTATGACATCTCAAATGGTAAAATTCCCTTTTCTGTGAAAGTAACATCTAGCAACAACTAATTAAAAACAGAAGAAAAAAGTCTCCGGATAGTTGCCTGAGGAAATACATTCTGTACACAAGTTGAAGCATTTGTATCTTCCACAGGAAGTCCCTGAGTGTTATGAAAAAATTACAGTTTGTATTCTGCCTCCAAGCCAGTGATGCCGGCAGTAGGTATGCTTAGGTATTATCCCACCTTTGGGAAAAGTGTGTGTGGCAGATCCAAGGTACAGATTTTCATAATGAATTTATTTCCTGTTGCTGCTGTCCAAGGAGAGTTTTAAGAGTCTCTAACGACTCATGCTAATAAAGTTGGTTATATTGTCCTTATGTTAAAACAGCAACAGAGAATGACAGCGCAACCTCTGCATCCCTGTAGACAGCATTAACTTCTATCATTAGGACTTTCAGGACCTCTGCATTATGGACAATTATTGCATCTTTTAAAATGCACATATGTTGAACACAAACCTACCTGTCTCTCCTAGTCCCTGCTTACATTGAGATACCTGTGTGAGGCTGCCATAAAGGCTCTGTGTTAATGACACGTAGCACAGAGGTGGGCATCATAGCGAGGGACCATTCCTGGGCTTGGGGCTGACAGCTGTCCCTGGGATGGCACAGACAGGACGTGCTGACAAGAAGCATGTTATAGGCATGGTATAACCTCCTCTGAGAGCTTGCCTGGGATTTCTGCTACTGGAAAGAGGTGGGAGCAGAAGGTCCTTATGGTCTGATGCCAGACATTTTTGGCTACCTATCACTCTCTAGGTGAGGCACTGGATACCAGCATGTAAAATATATGACAGAGGGTTGTCATCCCACCAGGTCTTCGTGTATGTTCCTTTTTTTCCACCTGTAAATCTTTCCAGAACAGAAAAAGTAAGTGACATGTATCAGCTATCAGTGGACTTGCCTAGTGCACCCCTCTGCTGTGGACCACGTTCAAACATATTTCTGTTTAGGAAACTGCAGCAAGAAATACAGAATCCATATTAATATGTATTTTCTTTTCTATTGTGGAAAATATGCCATTTCCTTGAAGTTTTCCATTATCAAGAGGAAGTTTGCTTCCTTTCTGAAGAATAGGAGACTGCTGTGTGTGTATTTCTGATCCTTCTTTCTCAGGTACCAAGATATCTCTGTGGTGTTTATGTGCCACCGCTAACCAGTGTGAGAACCCCTCCCCTCTCAGATGAGCCAGCAGTGTCGCTAAAATGGTAGCATACCATTTGGTTTCTTTCTTTTAAAGGCATACTTCAAGGTGGTGAAGGAAATTGTTCCTTTCAGGACAAACAAATCTGCTAAGACTTGAAAGGGGGATCAGGACCTCTCCCAAACTTGCAGATGCTCTCACTCTGTGTAGGCTGTAGGACTGGTGAAAGAGGAATGATTTTTCCTCCTCCTGTAATCATGAGGGTAGAAACCACGTTTCTTTAAAAAGGTCTCTAGCATACTTCAATGTAAATCTAGCATCCTGTAGAACTTGTAAACACACCTCTAAGTGTAATGTTATGATGGAAAATGCTTTTCTGTATGAAAAACGAGATGGCCCAAGCTTTGCTAGCACTTCACAGGATAAACACTTCATTTGGGAACACTTATTATCTCGCTAGAAAGAGACTACAAAACTTACACACAAACTGTCTGTAATCCTTCATTTTGACTGACGATTCCTCTAAGAGAATTAGGAATTGAACACAAAGGCAGAGAGGGGGGCGAAGAGTTGCATTTAGTTTGATCTTCTGTTTCAGCCATTTGAAAGACAGGCCACAGTAAAAGCATCATTTATTTCAGAGTAAGTTCCCCTCTCCCAGCACATTTTGAATTCATACAAAATATTTTCCTCCCTTAAAACAGGTTATTTTTCTTATTACATAAAACATCTTTTCAGATTCAAAATAGAGCCCCAAACACCAAGATATGCATTAAAAGTCCCTTCATGTTTAAACTGACTGCTCTCATTTTTGAAGCATCTGAGCCCTTTTCAGTAATCCAGCAGTCAATGAGATACTAACTCTCATTAATGTATTGCAGGGTTTACATCACTATGAAATAAGAATTATAAATAATTTCTAAAAAGAGAGTATATGAATAAAAATATGTATAAATTATGAATCAAACAAGAACTGTACAATTAAAAAAAATAAACCTAAATGAAATAAATTTGGATTATTTATAAATTCAGTACTAGAGGCAATCTGCACTGTTCAGATTATAGCACCACTAAACTAAGGAGCTCCTTTACCACAATCTTACGCCTACAGAGACCAAAGCTTAAGTACAAAGTTACCCACACTTTTCCAAGCACAGTAGGTAGGTATTCATAAAGCAATGGCACAGACCAAAGTGTCTGTGGAGTGGCTTTGAAGTTATCCAGGTTTCCGTAAAGTTAAATTCAGTAGCTCTTCTTCAAACACTGGAGTTGCTGCATTGTTATCAGTGACTATATGTGAGTTTTATTTGCACCAAAATGACAGATTTGTACCTTTTGGTAATGGCTAGAATTTGAGACAGACGTTGTAAAGCCAAGATGAAATCTGGACTGACTGGGTCAGTCTTTCCTTTCTATGGACAAAAGTAATTCCTGCCACATTTCTCAAAGTGCATCTTTTTACTGCAAAAAGAAGTACACCCTAACCCTTCAGATCAACTGTATTCACAAACCTTGAAGCATTTTTTCAGATAGAAAATGCCACTTCAAGGAAGCCAACATCTTTTGCATTTCTGCAACGTTTTTTGCATCTTTAGCCTAACATGACATTTCATATTGTTCACATCTTTTGTTAGTGCCAGAACATGACATGATAGCCTATCATATAAGATACACTAGTCAAAACAGATTATTTTTAAATGCATTGAAGCCAGATGCTACTTCGTGTAGACTGAAACAGCTTATTATCTTGCTTCCTAGAAGAGACTCCCAGTTGAACACTTGCTCTCCAATCTTTCTATGGATGGCAGGGACATGCAGAAACAACAAGCTATTTCACTGGGTAAATCTGATCCTGAAAAGCTATCCAGTGACTGACCATCCACTCAGCGATCTTGCTTTTCCTGAGGGATTATCTTCTGAAATGTTAAATGAATTATTTAAATCTTATCTAAATTCCTTAATATCTATGGCTGTTCCTGTCCTCTGTTAAGAAGCAGTGGAAGAATTATTTCAAATATATTTTGTATTCTTTTTATTTTAATTTTTGGTTTATCTTTTCTTTCAGCCTTTCCTTCAGTTTTTGGAAGCAGACTGTGCTCCCTTAGGGATTCCCAGGTAAATGTTTCAGTGAAGCTGATATTCAAAAGCCAAAACAGCCTGGCCAGTTGCAGGACCAAACTCTACAAGTGATGAAAACAATGCAGCCAGTTTCTTCTCTGGGCAGCCCTCACTGGTCCCCATCTCCCATTTGAACTCATGTGGAGCTTCTGTTACACAACTTGAATGTGTGGAGGAGCGCTGCTGACAAACGAGTAAATCCATTAGTGCCCTTGATGAGGATTACATGAAGTACTGCCTGGAGTGACCAGAAAACTCTTTCCAGACCTAAGTTCTTGCAATCTACTTCGGAGAAATTAGATAAAAATCTAAGCAAAACCATAGGGTTTTTATGTCCAAAAATGGACTGCCAGGCACTGAATAATCAGTTCTGCAAGGCTGATAATTCTGTCATTCTTTATGTTTGAATCAGTGAGACTTTCTCAGTGATTTCAGGCAAGCAAAGTGGAGGGCCACGTCTCTGAATTCTCATGTTAGCTGTTCGCTGCTGTACAAGGTGTAATGTTGGAGCTTATGGAAACTGTAACTGATAGACTAGGCCCAACATAAAATATTGGCTCATGTACAGTGTTAATACCTAGCATACAGTCATCACTGGACCAAGGCAGGTCCTGAAAATACATATATATATATATATATATATATATATATATATATATATATATATACACATATTTCATTAAATAAGGGATAAGATGGTGAATGATGTGCAGCAGAAGCTATTTTGACACCTGTCTCGTTGGAAACAGTGTTAAGGAGAAAGGACTTACGTAATAATTTAATCTTTTAATACTGCTGAAGTCAGTCAAATTTGCAGCTGAAAGCTGTTGCTGATACTGAGGTAGTGACTCCTTACATATCACATTATCAGAGGATTTATGAAGGGAAAAAGGGATTCTTGGGTCAAATGTGTGTCCTTAACCTTCTCAACCCCTTTTGGAAGTGTGTGCATCCACCTCCTTTTACCTCCTTGGCAGTTCTCCCAACTATATGCTGCAGAGTGTAGCATTGTGAAGTTACTTTAAAAAGATCTTCTGCTCTACATGGTAGAGACTTGGTACACAGCTCTTACTTGAAATCAAACTAAAGGTCCAGAGAGTCAGAGGTCAACCTCTGGAGCAAATGTAGAGGATGCCCTAAGCTTTGTGGAAGAGCTTCAGTGATTGACAATGGTAGGAATTTGAATCTTATGGATGAGCCTAGGGATAGCTGTTTATGTTACTAAATGACAGTCTTCACACAGTCAGCAACTGCTGCTTTTTGGCGGGGGTAAAAGGGAGCTTCCTCAGTCCAGGAATGTTTCCAGGAGCAGCTGAAGGTCCCTGTGCAAAGTCATGAGGAATGGGGTTGTAATTGTGTTGCTCCCTCTGAAACTGCCGAATTGCTTTAGCAGGGTTCCGGATACTTTCCTGCCTCTCTAATAGCATCTAACAGGAATTGAGGTCCCATAGCAACTTATGAGGATAAAGTCCTTAGACTTCCTTTTTAGTTGTAATGAAGAACCGTGATGATAAATCCCAGCTCAGAACCAGCTCTGATGAGAGAAAAGAGAGTTCTCCAGAATCTTTGCTCAACAGCTCCAGACACTCTCCCCTTCACAGAGCTGCCAGCAGCCACACTGCCATCCACCAACGCAGCCATACCTCACCACTAACAACTACTCAGATCTGACCTATTAATTATCTTGACACGGTATGTTGCCTCCTTTTAAAACCTTGCTCTTGATCTCATGAATATATAGTGTCTCTTTACAATGAAGAAAATGTGTGCAAGCAACTTGCATGAAAATCACTGTTTGGGTGGGTGTTGGAGTGAACATTCAGAAGGAATTGCTTGCTGCTGCTCAAGAGGGAGCTCACCAGCCCACTCTCCCCAAGAGCTAGTGGAAAGTGAGACACCAAATGTCAGCTGAAAATGTCTGGCACCACTATGCTGCAGCCCTAGCCTAAATTCATCCTGCAGCCATTCCAAGTACAAACTTCAAGCTTGTCTTTCTACATAAACTGCACAAAAAATACTCTCCCCATATAAGCTACTTTACCAAAGGCGAGAAAAAAAGAAGGGAAATGGAACTTGGTGAATTAAATGACATTCACTTATTTTCTCAGGCACAAAATAGGCTTGCTCAACACAGTAATTTATTAATTTTAAATGTCCCTATGCAAATGAGTTCCCTGGAATAAGATAACATCCACTTTCCTTTTTCAAAAATAATCCAGTGCTTTTTCCGTTTGAGATGATGGCAAGATGTCCTAGCACACTTGGAAAAAAATATTGAGCTCTGTCTTTTGCAGCAGTATATTGTAATTATTCAGCATGCTGCCATAATTAATAATAGAAACCAATGAAATAAGGCACTAATAACCCCCAGATGTTCAAACAGAGAACTTCCAGCTTGTCAGCATATAGATGTGGGCTCTGCTATATATGTTAAAGCTACCTCTGAACTTTTGAAATCAATAAGCGCTTTCATTTACAATATCTGTGAACAGATCTTCCTTATTTGAGAAGACTGCTTGAAATTAGGCAACTTGTTAATGATTTTCTTGCACATAACAAGATCATTTTTCTGCTCAAAACTAAATGTAGCCTTTTTTTTTTTTTACCCTTCATCTATTTCTTCAGTTGCTACAGTCCCTCTGGATTCACTGCCTGGGCAAAGACTCCTTATCCCTTCCCCTAGAGACTGTATGTGGATCCCAAGGAACTGAGGCTCCTACACACAAGAGCAGGTGCTACCAAGTAGGTACTGCAATACAAGATGCGATACAACCCCAAAATAGCACAGGGATACAAGTACATGCTAGCAACCATTGCTCCCATGCCTGAACAGGAACACCCAGCAATATTAGCCAAGACAAAAGAGAACAGAGAAAAATTCCACATGGGATAAAGTGTTGCTCAAAACCAAGTGCTTTCTCAGTGTTTGGGTGCTCACAATCAATACTTTCCCCCCTGGGGTGACCACTGCATTCATGGAGGTAAAGCACTTCGTCTGACCTCCTCCACTTCCCCACCACCCCATTTCATCCACTCACCCCTATTGGGGCCATCAGTAAAAGCAGCAGTCACCGCTGTGGATGCTGCACAAGTGCCTCCACACTTGGTTTGAGGACATCGAGAGATGATGGACTGACCTCTTCCTTCAGCAGCTTCCCAGAGCGATTCATCGCTATGTGTGACCAGCACCTGCCTGCTTCCCAGTCCAGTAGACTGGAAAGGTCTTCAGAGCCCCATGTGGTCTCTCTGTTAGCTGTCACCAAGCCATCTCTCAATACTTTTGTGGATAAGCTACACAGATGGAGCTCTAAGACCGCTGCTACAGGCACTGATTTCAAGGCCTGCAATCATTGCTACAGATGGGATTTCATGATGAGGGGCTGTACTGTGGATTTATCAAAGCCCTGGGTAAAGGGGCCCTTACAGTTTGTGCTTCCTTCTTTTGTGCCAGGATTGAATAAATCTGCATTAACCCCATTGCTAGAATAGATTACATCCTTCTTTGTGCTAACTCAGCTAGTCTTCGTTTTTAGCATGCTGATGACGTTCCCTTCACTCAGATCCCCCTGTCTAAGAATGCCTCTGGCCCCGTGGGAGTGGCTTCCTCCCCCTTCAGAAATCAGCCATGTAAAGAAATAAAGATGTAGTTTTTCTTCTTGCATATGATCTCCTTAGGCAGCTCATGACAGCGCCCTTAGAGGATGAGTTAACCTTATTATTATTGTAATTCTGGGTTGAAAAAAAGTTGGTGTCAGTTCAGAGATTTGTGAGGTTCCCTCCAATTAGTCTGCGTGCCTGAAGGCAGAGGGAGTAATGCTGTATCCATCACCTGCAGTACAGCACAAGCAGAGCGGGTGTCACCTCTCTGTGAGAAATTCCTCCCAATGGCTTGGCTGATGGCTTGCTTTCCCTCCCAACCACCTCTCCTCCAGCTGGTCATTAGTGCCAGTGCTGGAGGGGGTCAAAAATGGACAGTAGGAACCAGACCAAGGCTCCTCTTTACATTCTCCCCTCTGCAAAAGTATGTCTGAGAGTTGCAATTTACTCTTTAATAACATATTAAGCAGAGATGGGAATAACCATTATGCTATGCCTATGTTAGCAGCAGAATGCGCTTCTTTATGTGGCCAAATCTTGTCTCCTTCAGAGCAAGCAGGCATGGAGCTACAGAATGAGGCAGAGGGTGACTAGGAGGGATGCTGACATAGGAAACGTCTCTATATTCAGTGCTACCTTCTGGGGCACAGGAGCCAGACAACTGCACAGCCCCCATGCAGTACGTACAAACACATCTCCCTGTTTTGCTTCTTCCTGGCAGCAAACCCAAACTATATTCACAACCACAACCACTTCCCCATCTAACATCCAGTGCCACAGCAATACTAGTTAACTTAGTTAAGTGGTGATTAAGGAACAAAACTGCCTGAACTTGACCGAGTGGCGTCCTGCTGTTTCTCATTTATGTGCTACTATGCAATTTCTATATCAAAGCAGTCTTGCCAGTGCAGCACTCCAAGAGGGGCTTATTTATATGTAGATGTGGCTATATGACATTTCCAAATGCCATTCATTTGCATATGAAGGTTCCACTTTTTTCCCCCCACTTTGAGTAAACAGTCTGCTGCCACTCCAAAGCAGTGCTTTCCCTCAGTTGGAGCTTTTTCAGAGTGATCCTCCTCAAGAAGCTTAAAACCCCCTGAAACACCTCATTTTCATAACTTGGCAACCTTGGCTCTCAGTAGTGTCTATGTGTAGGTCTTTTGATTCATAGCTGTACATTCAATACCAAATGGACTGCAGGGAGCAAAACTGCAAGACCTTAAGATTTCATATGAAATGGCTACAGATAATTTACAATACAAATCAATATTTGCAAATAGGCCAGAAATATGATGGAAGCTTGTTGTCGTCCTAAAAAAGGCTGTGGGTCACATTCATTATAGCTATGAAGACGGTATTGATTTTTGTAACTGCTCTTTCACTTGAAAACAAAAGCAGGAGCTTGTTGCAAGAGCTGCTGAGGAGCTCTGAAACTGCAAACCTAACACAAAACCTCAACCTTACATAATGCTGGGAAAGCCAAGTGGACATTATATATTCAGTTGTCTTGTCAAAGGAAGATAAGGCTGAAGCAGATGGTATGTGGGCAAAGTTTCAACCCGAATACATTGCCTTCTAAAAACCAGCGGTGCTAGGAAAACAGCCCAGTTTTGTGGCACGAGGTGGATGACCAGATTACCTGCACATTAAAGAGCCACCTGATGCGGAGCCTCGAGGTTTGTGCTGTGGAGGAGCTGGAAGAGCTTCCCACTGACAATATATGTATGAGAAACCAAGAATCTCAACACCTGTCACATACCACTTAGTGTGAGTAGTATGAATTATGCATAATACAGCTTGAGCTCCGTCCTCATACACATTTGCACCGGGATGCGCAGCCAAGGGTGTGCGTTGAAGGAAATGGTCTTTCGGCATTACCAGGCGGTGTGGGAGTGCTGATGGCATGCAAAGTGGATGGCGGACTCACCAGACATCCGTTGTCCTCCTCCCTCACAGCTCAGCTATGCTCCATGTTTGTGAGCAGACCTCCTCCACAACCCCACTACCTTGTGGGCAGGCAAATGCTAAGGTGAAGATGAGCCGCTCCTTCAACCCCCTGCTCAGCCTATGGGCAGGGGACTGCAACAGGCACTTCCAGATTGTGACAACAAGCACGACACCACCTGGGAGTCATCATCACTGTGCTCTTACCTTATGGACTTTCATCCATCTGCCACTGTGTTTCTAAAGGACTTCATCCTCCTCCCCTGCCAACTGGTAGATAGCATCAAATATGACAAATGGGATGAGATGCCAGAAAGCCGATAAATACTTTTGATACAGCCCTAAAAATAGTGAAGGGATATTTGTACTCTTCTGACAGTTTTCAAAGAGTAGATGGATATGCATGACCTAAGTTTTAAGATGGGTGTCAAGAATATTGATGTGTGGAGGGAGCAAGATCATTTCTCTGGCATCACCCTGAGGGACAGTCGCATGACTAACGATGTCTCCCGTCTCCCAGCTATGGGTGTGCACGGACAGAAGACAGCCTGGGGAGGGCTGTGACTTCGATGCCCATCATGAAAGAAAGGATTTGGCTTGACAGTGCAGCTTTGCACACCTAGGATGTACCTTTTCCTCTAAATGGGAGAAATGGGGTGTAACTGCTCTCAGTGCCCAGTGGTACTTCTCATGGCTAGCTGGTCACACTAGGGCAGGCTGTGACCAGTTGCACCACCTGTACTGTTCTGAAGGGCTATACAGGAATGAAACCAAGCACATCTTTCAAAAACACGGTGGGATATAATATATATATGTTCTGATGGAAGAAGTTACTAGATTGGATAAAAGCTATAAACAATGATTTTGGTGCAGTTTCTTGTGGAGGACTAGTAAAAGAGGGTGTTGTAGTGGCCTAAGTTATGGCCTTGCAATTGCTGCCACGCTAATTCATGCTCCATACGTGATTGAACCTGGTGTGTTTCTGGGACTATGCCTGTAAAGTTAATTTAGTATTTTCAACCCATCTCTGGAAATGAGGAAGGCAAATACAGCTTTTTCCTCTCCCCTCCAATCCCTTAATAACAGATTCCAAAGGTCTCAAATTCACACATGGAATCCCAGTGTCCTGAAGTTACTCTCTCTTTGGCATGTGGCTGGCAGAAATTTCAATACTGATGCAACTAGTGGCTCTTCCAATTTTTAAGGACTATATTGATAAAAATTGCTTTTAAGCCATTTAACTGTGGATTAACAAAGCATGTTTCCCTGTCTATATGGAGATGCACTTACCATCTTTACCTACCTGACCACTCTCAGAGGAACACACACATCTAATGCAACACGAAGCTGTGTTTTCCATCAACCTTTGCCCTGTCTCTTCAGCTATGAGTGGCTTTTACTGGCAGAAAGATCGGGCAGGCAATCAATGAACAAAATAGGAGCTTCATTTTGAGAAACTGCTGCAAATAAAAGCACACCTTAATCCAATTACCAGGCTGTCCCCTAATTTCCAATAGGAACTCCAGGTCTGAATGGATTGTTTTATGTGGTGATCAATGGGTAGCAAGAAGCAGCATCTGTAAAGGTCTCTGACTTATTTAGGCCTGCCAGCACGACGTTATGAGAACTTACTTTGTGGTTGCACGCTTCAAACAAACTCAAAAAATTACAAAGCAAATACGAATGGCAAAACTGTCAGAGAGGTTTGATGGGAGGCACGGAGATGGGAGAGTTTACACAGGTACGTGACAGCACGGACAAGTAGGTCAGGGATGTCAGTTTGGTCACGAGGTGTCTCCTTCAGTCCTTTTGACAGCCTGAAGGTTTTACAGCCCTAATTTTGCACAAATTTTAAATTCAGTTGTAATTACTAGAAGCAGTCTTTCATTTTTCCTTTTTTTTTTTTTTTGGGGTACACATTGGTAAGCTTCTGCCAAGCTGGAGTGTGACACCCATTTGGCTCCATTCCTTCCTTTTTTTCTCCAAGGTAGCATCTGTGCTTGTAAAGCCATGCTGCCTGAGAGAATTAATCAAGGAAACTGAAGAAAGAGCTGCAGAATTTGGGGGAAGTGTGTGCAAGAAAATAGGAGGCTGAAGTAAAAAATACGTAACTTTTACATGTGGTTTTTTTTAATGCTTCCTGAATCATGTGCCTGGCAAATCCCTTGTGCATATCCTGGCTATTTTAGTTGTCAGAACATGACCCTGAATGGCCTGTGACTGCTCAGAGATATGTCTGTTCTTGGTTAAAAGCATGGTTTCAGCCATGCTTTTCCTGATTTTGTTTGGGCTATTCAGAAAAGTTTTATTATGTTCAGGAACATTTTAGTGCATGCTGCAAAACTGTGATCACTCTTCTGTACAAACCAAAGTGCTACTTTTGCTGAGGAATGAAACCTGCTCACTTTGCCCCTATTGTTACTCACCTGAGTCTAGCATTGTAAAACTGTGATGGTAATGGGTCCACACAGACTACAACTGTGCTTTCTGTATCTGTGCACTTCCATTGTTAAAATCTTTTGTGAGGGCTCAAAGGATCACTTTTTAGCAGACTATACATTAGAAATTCCTACTTGGTAATCAGGAGTTTAATGCTTCTTTTCCCATGCCTGAAGCTGGAAAAATATCCCCTGCTATTCCAAACTTAAATGTAGCAGGAGAAACTGATAAAACAATATAAAATGCCACTGCAGCAAAACCTACTATATATTTTTGCCTAATGTACTTTGTTTCCCATCTGTCATGAAACCCTGCAATGGCAGGAGAAAGCCGAAACCTTTGCGTGTCCTTGTTTTTGTAACAAAAGGGCTCTATCTTGCCATACAAATTCAAGCTTTTTGTCTATTAGTCAGATGCCAAAGGTCTATGAGGCAAAAACTGGTCTCTGAGATGAGGAGAGGAGACCACCCAATGCTACAGGACATACTTTATGCCTACGAGTAGCCTCAAGGGCTGAAAAGAGATCCCTCCAGGGCACACATTGCACTGGAGACAGTTATGGAGCTGTCACCTCTCGTCTGATGACTGCAAACCCTTCCACAGCACAATGTCCTTGAAGTGACTCCTTCATGCCCCAAACTCAGACTCTGCTTGCCAAAATATGCCAAATGCATATGGGATTTGGCTGTTTTGGGATGTCCAGCTCCCATTAAACTCTTCAGAGAGAAAAGAAGAGTTCCATGGCTTCCCCTGCCTCTACATGTCAATGTATTTTGGTGTTACAGGACACAATGTGAGTGCAATCCTGCCTCGCTCATTCTTTCCATAAAGACTAGAGTAGCTTCTGTACACTGTAGAGGTCCTGAGATTCATCACTGGCCGCACAGCCCATTTTGCAGCACAGCCAGAAAAGTTTATTAAGAACATCTTTTTTATACATGAATACTTGCATTTACTATTTTTATAAGCCTGCACCAGCATTATTGTCTTACAGAAGTGCCACAGAAGTGAGCTGTAAAGATGGCATTTGTATAAATACAGGGTTTGGCATTTTATCTCAGTGCTCACTCCTAGGGCTAATATTCAAAGTGGGAGAAGCTGAATGGAAAAGAAAGGGCAATTTCACAAAATGGAAAATTTGCTAAGAATAAAAATGGATGAAAAAGCCATACTGAGTAATCACAAAGCCATTAAACTCAAGGGCCATTCCTCCCACTAGCTTCAGCGAGGCCAGAATTTTACCTACTGCCCCTTTAAATCTTTTTCATTCTTATAACAGTATTTTAAACCAAACAGCTGACATCCTTCTGCCCAGCCAAGGCCCTTTAAATCACTGAAATGCAAGATGGAAAAAAATCCGCAGTGCCAGATGTGTCTAAAAACAGTCACAGTTCTTGTCAAGGCAATCTGCAGAAGGAAATGTTTAGCATATATCATGCCTGACAAAACACTAATAGTTTATCAGTTTTGATATTATAGACTAATAACAAGCCCTTCCACGACTACTTCATTTGCAGAGCACAGGGACAGGCTAGACTTGTGCTACTTGATTTCTGAACAGTGCTTTTTATTTAATCCTTCCCTGTCCTAGCTAGATGGAAGTACACTTCCATTTTTAAATGAAATTGTAAATGAAATACCCAAGGGAGGGGGGTGCTTTTGATCTACACCTGACACAGCTTTAAACCACAGATAAAATAGAATAGGGAGATTAAAACCATAGGGAGGGTTTTAATGTGCTTGTCTTTTTTTTCCTCCTGAAAAATATTTTGCTATTATGTAATGCTGTCTAAAATGGGTAAAGCTGGTGATAACAGCAGTAGGCAAAGAAGTACATTTCAATTCAGGGCTGATAACCTTCTGAAAGGCACGACCACTTGTTCTGTAATAGCACAGTTTGTTTACAGCTGTTGTATTTCCAGGAAGAGAGTTTCACACTAACTTCATGCTCATGGGTACATGGTAAAATGGTAGCCCAAGTGTGTAAGAAGTCACCTTCCTGAGAAGGAAAATGCTGCTTTTCCAACCTGACTTATTAAGAGAGCTTCCACTTGCTTGGTGGTACAGATGTGCACCTCAAACTGCCAAGGATGAGTTTCTTCCATGTGCAGAAAAAAACTTCTATGGACAGAAGTATGGGAGAAGGCATAGCTGATTCAAAACACTGCATCCCCTATAAGCCATTTTCCATTTTATTTAAGTAATCACTAGTGGTTTGTGTCTCATACACTAAATATTAAGAAATACAAAAAGAATAGTTATGTTCCATTGCTTGAACAATCAGTGCAAGATGCAGATTTTAGCAGATGTGTGCAATGAAAAGAAGCGAAACCATCAGCAAAGTGAAACAGATGTGGCAAGATATTAGTGTCTTCACTTCCTTTGCTAAAATCTATTAAACTAGGCAAAAATTACTACTTGTCTCCATGTGGTCTATTTCTGAAGGTCTATCAAAAGTAAATATACCCATGCCTTTGTTTTTTCCCCAACCATATTTCTTTTCATTCTACCAGATGCATTTATACTCCCTGAATCTAGGTGAAAGCCTTTGTTATCTTAAGGATCAGGTTACCATTTCATGTGTCTAAATGATCAAATTATCTTGTGTTTGTATTGCAATTTGACATGACGATACTCCTTCTAGAAAAGATGATGTTTCAGTTAGCTCTAAGTAGCAAGTTTCCTTACTATACAACTTATTTATTACAACTGTCATAGGCTTTCATCTCATGGTATTTTGAACATTTCAGAAAGAATGCCAAAACATCCCATGAAACAAAATTCTGAAGAAATTCAGTTCTATGAATATTTCAAAATATTATTTTTTTTATTTTACATTTCAGACTAGATCAAACACAAATATTTAAATGTTGGTGTTTACTGAAAACGGATATTCTAGCATCTCATCACAACTTTAACTCTCAAATTCTTGGGAAGGCTCTGCAATTCCCAACAGCAGATTTACAGGAACCAGACTTAAAATAGGGCTTCTAGGCATAAAAATACACTGTGGTACTCCTTAATATACATTAACTAATTCAAGCTGGTGTTGTGGATGGCAGACAGCTGTATGCTTCCTCTCAAACAGCATCCTTCAAGGACGACTCTTGAGCTAATCAAAGTGCCTGTAGCTCAGGGGAAGGGTGGAACCAAGGGTGAGAGAAATTCCTCCCCAGATCCAGAAAGCAGGATTAATTTTCCCAGCCTATTCCTTGGGGAAGATCAACTCAAATACAAAGTCTTGTCTCAAATACTTTTTTTTTTACTTTCCTTTTTTGTAGAGAATGCAGCAGGGTTGAGAATAAAAAGAAGATGCTATTGAGAGGGAAATGCCTTCATGAAGATGTCAAAAGGACAAAGCCAGTTGGCATCTACAATCTTCCTGGCACATGGATGAAGTGCTAGGAGTTACAGACCGATACCTAAACCAGGACCACAGCTGACACTATGAAACCCAGCCATGGGGGCTGCATTCATTTCTTCTTGGTACCCCTTGCCATTAAAGGTCCTATTTAGAAAGAAGGCATCTGGTTAAAGGCAACTTGAGAAATCAGACACAATTCAAGTTGTGCTGAGTTTTAGGGATCACATTTTTATGTGTCAGCACAAAATTGTCTTTTTTTCTGCAGGTTCTACCTTCATTTGAGTTTATTCATTCTTGTCAAAACACAAATACTGAGTGGAGGATAAAACCATCCCTGGGTACTGAAAAACTCAGACTTGTTCAGGAAGATGGGTTTCTATGCTCCAAATATGGTAAAATATATGTAAATGATACACAATGTGTTTATGGACTGGGAAACAAATGGAAAAATCTGTAGAAATGCCTATGTAAACTCAGGTCTGCTCATCTCTATTACACTTAGTTTCTGTTTTTATCCATAACCTTTAACAGAACAAAATGTTACAGAAGACTGCTTATATGATAGTATAAGGGAAAAAACAACCAGAAAGGTACACAGTCTTAGGGAAGCAGAAGTGGGAGTCAATGTTTGGAGCAAGCTCTGTGAACTTTGCACAGTTCTGATGGAAACCCTAGATGGAAAAATACACTTGCATTACACCCTCATCTTGACAAAGCTTTACACCTGAACTAATTTCTAGGACTTAAATACTGCAGGGATGCTGATAATAATAAAATAGCTCAGTCTAATTCGTATTTTTTAAGCTCCCCATGCCAGTATTGGTGTTGCACATTGATACTTACTTTTCTTGTTTATTTCCTACAGATCAAATTCTTAGCCTGGACATACTGAATCTTCAGGCTACTGAGCTTCCAAGCAAATCAAATAGCTTTCCTTATGATGTTCACTTACAATACTACTGAATTTGTTTATTATGAGAAGAATGCAGAAATGAATTCTGCAACTTTTGATTCACATTCATTAGTGACTAAATTAAGGGCTAAGCTTAAAAGCACAAGTGGAAATGCTCTTTTGCCTTGTGCTACATCAGTCTAGGTAAAAAGATGCCTAGCAGTTCACCTGAGACCTAATTTAAGTTTTAATGCTAACAATTACAGGTTCCATGAGCATGACACTGGGAAATCATAAGTAATGAAAAGGCACAATTTCTCTTATTATAAAACCACAAAACCCCAGAAACTCAAAAAAACAAGGCACATTTTACCAAGCTTAGCACATGTGGTTCAAAGTTAGAGGAGAACTGTCATAAAAAAGTGAGGCATTCTCTTGAGGCTGGCAGATTAAATGAGCAATATTTCTCTCTTCTTATAGCTTGTTTTTAAAATCTCCATAAGCCTGTTTTGATTTTGCATGCTCCTCAGAAAAAGACTGTTATGAGAGTAAGTGCTGTTAAATCACACTGCATGGCGCTCCAGAGTGCTGCAGTTTCTTTCCTGGCATAGACTTGTTTGTGAGGCTATTATATGACCTCTACAATAGTGTGTCCATCTCCTGTTCCAAAATAATTAAGTAGATTTCAGTAAGATGGAGCCACACAGGGTCTAAAGATAAATTTGAGAGTGTAAGAAGAAGAACACTTGGGGTAGCCTCTGCTGCAGCGCCCACTGCTAGGCAATTGTATTAATGCCTCGGTTATTCGTATTTTAGAAATAAAGCATCCACTCCCCATGATGGCACAGAGAAATGCTAGAGTGGGACTTTCTTTACTCCATCTTTTGAAAACCAGGAGGTAAATTACAAAAAACAGCAGCTGCAATTTTTCATCTAAGAAATCACTCAGGACAAGTGAAGGCTTGGGGGCCAAACGAGTAGTTGGGACTGACACTGCTGGCTACTCAGACTTTGGTTCAGAAGTAGGTGACAGTAAGATTTATTAACCTACCAGCTGGCCTCTTCCCCTGCTTCTTAAATTTTCTCCTGGATATCAACAAAAGTGGAGGAGCTGCAAGCCAGCAGAACGGCTGCAGACCACCGTGCTATCAGCATATGGTGATCTCTCTCTTCCCTTTGAAAATCACTCAGAAGAATCCCAGAATAGGAATGGTTTCCTTTTCTGTGTTTTTTAGTACTCTGTAAATTAAACTAAGCTACACACAGTTACTATTGCCGAGTAAACACTATCCAGCTTTCTGCAATGGTAAACCTTGGTTCTGTTTTGGAATCCTCCAAGTTCCATGCAATGAGCTGAGACATTTCCTCTGTTCTACTTTTGGAAAGCTTTTCTATCAGGAGAGCCAGGATTAGGTAGGCAAAACAAGGCCAAAATGCTTTTGGACCTGACTCTTTTAGGAAATTATTTTCTAAGTGGAGGCTGGCTTTATGCTTAGATCATTTTGAGTTCGTATGCCCCAGACTTCAGCTATCTGTAAACATAGAATCATAGAATAGTCAGGGTTGGAAAGAACCGTAAGACCATCTAGTTCCAACCCCTGTGCCATAGGCAGGGACACAACACACTAGACCATGTCGCCCAAGACTCTGTCCAGCCTGGCCTTGAACACTGCCAGGGATGGAGTATTTACCACTTCTTTGGGCAACCTGTTCAGTGCCTCACCACCTTCACAGTAAAGAACATCTACATTTCCAAGCCACCAGACATCCTAAAGGACATCCAGGGATGTGGAGCATAATATGGTCACATCTCTTGAGTGAGATGCCCTCATCAGCCTGAAATACAATCTGCACTGGTGCTTCTTTGTTTTGTAAGCTCATCTCCAGCCGTTTGTGGACTTTCACTGTATATAAAACTCATGTATATTTTCACAAAACCTTTCACTTGTAAATTCATAACAACTGCAGCAACATTTAAGGCTTTACATTTTTTAAAGCTATGTATCAACTGTGCTATTCCAGGAGTGTGCATGCCTATGTGTGTGAGCGCAGGTGGAGGCCGCAGCTAGACAGCATTCATGCTGCCACACAGCTGTCAAAATATTAAAATGTGGGTTTTATTTTCAATTCTTAAGTGATTTGATGGAAAAACAGGAACACTTCCTAAATAATCTATTTGTTTAGTGTGACAACCTCTGAGTCCGCGGAAGCGAAAGCCAAGCAAATCTGCATATGCAAGGATGCAATTTCCCCAGCCTTTTTACAAAGCTGCAGATGAGAAATGGTATCTCTCTAGCTGTGATGGATGCACGGTGCTCCGCTCTATGTCTCACTTGCTAATTCCATTAAGAAGAAAGGAAAGCCCGGTTCACAAAGGCAGAGCAAAACTGCATGATAGTTTATATCCCATAGCTAAGCTCTGGGGCTTTATTATTCTTTACCAGTTTAGGAAATGGCTTACATGATAGTAGACACAAGATTTAATTTATAGGGTCAATGTCAACTGGTTTACACTCAAACCTTAACCTACTTGAAAATTTTATAATCTGGAGGAGGAATCTAGTCTGAAGTTCTCATATTTTATTCCTGGCGGGGGATGAGGTTGGAGGGAAATGAAATAGTCACTCTCTATAGAAATCCAGTACTGCTGTTCTGATTCCTGGCCACTCTCCAGGCCTATTACAGACAATAAAGACGACTGTGACTGAATTCAGTGGGCTCTGTATCAAGCCCGTGAAGAAAGGGATGCATCACAGCCCAGTGCTTCTCACATGTGCTGGGTCAGTGCACCACTGTCAGTTCTCCATTTTCCTTGATAGGCATGGCTTGTTGCCCTGTTCAAAGGGATTAGAAATTAATGACGCAGAGTGGTGGGTTTTGGTAAAGTTTTAGGATGGTTTTCTTTTCTCAAACATAATTATTACGTCGTATTTATCTTGGAGTCCAAGACTCTTGGACTTTTGAAGAGACCCTTTATCCCGGGAAGGGGGATTCTGTGATGGCTGTTGCTGCCTTCATCCCACAGCTCTGGCCCAGCCAAGGGAGGATGATGTGTTGACACAGATGGATTTTGCCCTTTTTGGTGGAGCGTTCCATTTGCTTGGGCAGCACAGCCATCTGCTGGATTACTTGCCCAATCACCTCTGGTAATGCCAGGAAGGCCCCTGTGCCAGAAAGTGGCCTGAAAGAGATCCAAGACTGTCAGGAAGATTTGAAATCCCATGGGAAACCAGAAGGAAGAGCTGGGAACAGAGCAGCCGTGAGCATACGCGCAGCATTTCGTGCTTGTTAGCATTTCCTGGGCACAGCATCAGCATCAGCAAGAGGGTCCCTGGCAATGCCTGCAAGAGAGACCCCGAACGAGCCAACACTGCAGAAGGCACCACCGGAGGATCCAGCCAAGGGAGAATTTACCACTGTTGAGGAACCCAAAAATATGGCTCAAACTGACCATATATGTGTGTTTTTCATTGAAGAAGACTATTGGGGCTGAAAATACCTTTTTTCCCCTTTCCATCAGCTTTGTTGTGCTGCTGGCATTCTGCTGCCGAGAACTGATCTAATCAATGCTCATACAGGGAGGTTTGTCTGGCTTTGAAGATGATATTATTGAATAGGTCTATCAAATTTGTCAGTGTCTTTGCTGACAATTTTCATGAATATATAACACTGAAATATGGCTCATCCATTCTGACTTATTCCTTATAGTGCTCCAAGTGACTTGAAAAAAACCTCAGTAATTTGATAATGAGAAAGGATAAAATCAGTTAGGGGGATAATTGCTCATATCAAATCTTAAGAAGGGAATATAAATATTGAAGAATAAAAATAAAGTAAATAAGGTAAATAAACAAGATGAAAACTCCTTGATTTGCCTGAATGCAAAAATTCCACCAAAACAGTCAACTTTTGTATGCATATAATGGGGAAATTCATGAAAACATTTATCACAGGACTTTCAGCTCTGACACTACATTCCAAAGCATACATTACACTTAAAATGTTTAAAAATGCTCTTTCATAGAAATTGCCAGATAAACTATTTCTATCTGATTTGAGGGAAAAATCCCACCCGTTCATTTATTGACTAAAACTAAATCTTATTTCACAAACTTGATCAACATCAACAATATCATTTGTTGAAAAAAGTGACACCACCCCCCCCCCCCCCCCCCCCCCCCAGTCTGAAAAATACTTTGGGGGTTCAGAAAAAAAAGAGGCCAGAATAGCAGAGAGAGAGGCGCAAACACACCTCTGTACAGACACTGTGATTACACGTATTGCACAAGCAGCCATGGCACAAGCCATGGTGAACCTGCAGAAATGAACGCCATCAGAGAACGGCCACTTATGGCTCACTTTCCCCATGTTAGCTTTGTTAAAAAAGGGGACATGCTTTTTGGGTGTCTCTGATTCTAATCAGGTGTTTCCACTATCAGACATAACTTGACTGTGTAAAGAGCCCTTAAAAAATGAAGGTGGTGTAAACTTACTGCAAAGATTTACGCTCCAAAGGAACAAGTCCTCTTGGTTTTTCAAACTGTAAGATTTGTCTATTATTTGCAAGTATTAACGGGCTTGAAGGAACAGCAGGGAGCAAAGACACTGATGGAACAGACGGTCTGAATATTTCTAGATGAAAAAAATCAGCCGGATGTTGGGCCTTGTGGCTGTTCCCAAAGCTGCTGCCTTCCTGGGACCCCACGTCGAGCGTGCGGGGGTGTTGATGGAAAAACCTGCACCGCTCAGCTACCACGGTCTCTGCAAAGAGCATTTGGCACTGCTGCATTAGCATAATTGACAACATCAATTATGCCCACTGCTATTTTCTCCCCTGGGAAAGTCAGTCCATACAAGTCAATGTTTTTAAAAGCGTGGAGTGCTTATGGTCGCTGCAATTTTTAATGCCATTAAATGGTAAGAGAACAAAGGTATTCTATGGGAAGGTGCAAGCTTGGGGAAATTGCTTTAGAAGCACGACAGCTGAGGAACTGCTGCTTTTTCACACAAAGCTCTCCATGGTCAGGGCAGTATTTCCCTTATGAGGGATATGAAGGTGGGAAAAAAGTAGCACATACCACGCTCCTGTAATAGCCATCATCAAATGCTTCTACACTTGAAAAAGTGTGAGGACGGCATGGAGCTTCCTGCCTGGAAAATGCTGAAGCCTGAATGCTCCCTGAGCCTCAGTTTTATATTGATGTCTTCCTTTTCACTATTTCCAAAAGGCTGGAGTTGTTACAGCTTTTTAATACAGTGGTCCCTTTTCCCTAGGGTTTCCTGGCAAGGTTATGGCACAAATATGTGGGAGAGTGGAGTCATGTGGATTGCCCTGCATGAACTTGCACCTTTCACCCTACATGCTGACACTGTATGCAAAAATGAAAAAGTTAAGTAAGAATAATAGGTAGGTACATAAAAAGACATCAGCTGGTGCAAGTGATTGCAGTTAAATCAATGGATGGTACCTGACAAGACCCACCCAGAGGACACATTCGCTGTCCTTGAAGCTCCCCACTGGGGCCTGAAGCATAGCAGAAGCCTCAAGCTGCTGCCTGCTAAAGTGCAACCATGGTGCCTTTCTGTGCCAGAGCCTTACTGCTTATTTAGGATGTCTCCATTACTCCGTGGCTCTAGAGCAGTGAGGTGCTGTCTCCTCTACACAGTGCCCCATCGCCTCTCACTGGCTATCTGTTCCCACACCCCTCCACACTCAGAAACCATCTTCAGTGCCGACCCGCTCCTCTTTGCCATACCTCCCCCCTCCCCTCTGCCCAATAAACCAGTTCCCTCTTGCGTTCCTTGCTCGACTCCCAACCCTTGACTGCAATCAATTTTCTTCTACCCACCACCTCTCCTCTCAAGCGTAGGCTGAAACATCATCTCCTAAGCAAGAGCTGTTCTTTTCCTCCTGCCCACTTGAGCTGAAGGTGCCTTCTGTGCACCTCTTCCTCTGTGACCCATGACTTGGCTTTCTCTTGTCATCGCTGTGATCTCCTCCTCCTCCCTCTTCTGCTTTTCCTCCCTTCTTGTTCCAACTCAGTTGCTTCATGCTTAAATGCGCTTTCTCCTTTCTAAGCAATGTGGGTCTGTATCTCCTGCCCATCACAGGAAACAACCTCAGCCCTTCCAGCCTTTTGAGACAAGTGACAGCTGCCTCCCAGAGAAAAGTTGAGATTAATCAAGGGTTTGGGGGAAAGAGACTGAAGACTTTCTCTCTTTGAGTGACTATCTCTTCACCCATGGAAGGACTCCTTGGCAGCAGGAAACACCTGAGCCATTGCTCATCTTTGATCTTTTGGGAATGAATCTCAGCATTTACTTTCCATAGAGATTTCTACCCTCTCTGCTTCGTGCTGCAGCCACCCCCAACACCTAGCACTCCTCTGCCTCACCATCATTTATTCATAGCTCTATGTTTTAATCATCACGTATGATTTTTAAGTAGGAACAGAACAACCATTTCTAATGGCTATTTCTAATCTACTAACACAAGGATGTCATGTACAAAGGGCCCTCGCAAGAGATGACCAGCTGAATTAACTACTGTCTGAGGACTCTGCAGGTAAGAAGTGTTAAGACCTGTGAAACCTTCAGCTGGATTTCACCTAAGCCATGCAGCAATCTGCTCAGATAAACCCAGTGAGCTGCACCTACTCTCTCTAAATACTTTCAAAGCACAAAAATATAACAAACTTAAGCAAGGAATGCATCACCTGACCCATTTTCACAACAGCTTCCCAAAGGCTTTAATTCTCAGTGTGAGCTGTGAATATCTGCACGCGTACACATGCGCACACACATATTCAACTTCCAAATCAATCCTCTCAGGCAAAGGGTGTAAAAAATGTCTCCCAAATCTCTCTGTATTTACATGGTTTTAATTTCAAATGCCATATAAGTCTATTCAGCCATTAAATTTTATTGTAGCTTCTAAATAAATTAAAACCATTTATCACTTAAAAAAACCCTCACATTTTAAGAATCTTATTAACTTCATAGTTAAGCACTGACAGGTAATATCATCTATAAAGGCAACGTTTCACAGTATCACAGCTGGCTATGCTCTGGACTTGCACTTTCTTAAACCTGTATATCATGAGAAAAATATGCATACTCCAGCGCACTGATTCAACAATTTTCAATAAAGTCTGCTAATTCTGGCAAATAATTTACAACACTTATTTCCACTGTCAGAACTGTTTTATGGCCGTGATATCTGTACATTGACAAAAATGGAAGTAGCCCATTTATTAAGAAGGAAGAGAGTTTCCAGCAAAACAAAGAGTAATGCAGAAAGAGTGTTTTTTTAAAAAGTAAACCAAGAAAACCACCCTAGAAGATAAGGACACCTCAGTTTAGCAGAGGAAAAAAGGCACTCACACAGTTCCTGTGAATTGTGATTCTCACAGAATAGGAACCGTACCTGCATAATCTGTTCTTGCGTAATGCCCATCTTCTGATTTTGTAGTCGTTGTAGTATTATCTGTGTGAAAAGAAATACGTTAAATTGCTTGGGGAGCCTATACCTGATACAAACTATGTCCCAACCACCAGTGTCCAGGCAAATGTGGCTTCACTTGCATGCACAGTATCGCTGCTCGCTGCAAGGCTCCCCTGCATATGCCAGGTGAAAACAGCAGGATCCGGCTTTTTTGGAATGAAACATGAAACATCTTCCATTAAGAAAACACGTTTTTTTATAACAATATGTGATAACAGATTGCACTGGGATAAATATATCGGTATGAAACAGGAGTTGTCATTTCTGCTCTATTTGAAGTAATTGGGGAGTTTTAATATGTACCGTGAAATGAACTGCCACATAGGGTGGTTTAATTTAAAGAGATAAGAATAAACTAGAATGTGTTTAATACACCTGTATAGTATGGCTTTGTAAGTAGATGTACTGAGGATTTATTGGTCAGAAGCTAAGGGGAAAAAAGCTATTAAAAGTCTGAGCCTTAGCAGACACTCTATTTACAGGAGCTATTTAAAGGCAAATTTTCTTCACTTTTATTTTAGAGCAAAATAGAGTTTTGCAGTCAACTCAAAGGTTACAGGTGATGTAGTAGCCCATGAGCTGAGCACAGACACACACGGCATTCATGGAGAATCACAGTGGGTCGTGAGCTGCCACTGGCATCTCATGGGCCCAGCACAGAAACAAGCAGCAGTCTGTTTGGGAGCATGTCTTTTGCCTCCTGAGGTTGCTTTCTGCTGCTCCAGTTAAAGGAGGCAAAACATATCTGAGGGGCCCTCCTGCTGTCCTGCTCCAACTCCTACTTGGAGGACAGAGCTCTGGGTGAAATACAGGTGCCCAATTTTGAAACCAGTGCAGGGCTGGACAGTCCTCTGCTGCTGCAGGCCCAGTGTGGGAAGGGTTACACATGCCACTCCTCATGCCTCTCTCGGCATCTGTACTGAGGGTTCTGCCCTCTCCCACAGCCTGCACTCTACAATATAAATTGCAAGAGTCTAATGGAAATGTGCCAAATAAGAACCCAGCCCCAGTTCTTTTTTTCTCCCTGAACAAAAATTGAAAACATTCTTTGAAATGAGTTTTGTTATGAGAGTTACCTTGACATCGACCCAAAGACATGACTTCAATTTTCTCCTGTTTCTGGCATGATGCCTCTTTGATTTGACATGCATTATCATAAGATTTCCCATCGGAAGCACAAAGAGGATTGAAGTTGGTTTGAGAACAGTCAATGTTGCACACGCACCTGAAAAGATAAAGTAAGAGAAAAAAAGAAGAGGCTAATATGAGAAAGCTTTTTCATGACATCACAAATACATCTCAGAAATAAAAGTGTTTGTATTTTCCTGACTGCACAATGCAAATCAACAGAATGAAAGTAGAAATTTCTGTCAAGAGGTCATTTGTGTTTCTGGATAGAAATGAGATGCAGGGGGAGGCAAGAGGCACAGAAAGGAAAAGCAAGTAAAAGGAAAGATAAAGAGGAGTGTTATACATGGAAAACTATGTCACAGCATTACCGCTTGTAATTTCTTGTAAACAAAGAACATTCAAGCAGGTTTGCAGATAATTCAAGCTGCTATGCCCTCTTGCAATTAAAGACGCCACAAAATTCACCTCCACTGAGGTGCTGCCCATCACACATAACAATGTATAAATGTGGTTTTATATTGATTTATGGTTTAGTTCTCATAGTAATTACAGCACCCGCAGGCACTCTGATCATAAAAGATGTGGTACTGAAGCCTCATCTCACCCTACTAGAATAAAACCACCTTCCAAGACTGACAGCAGCAATGTGATTGTACTCTCTCTGTGCCTAGGATGGTGGGATCTCCCACTGAGTAGCTTCCTGGACACGGTGAGGCTACTCAGTATTAAAACCAGGGGAATGCTGTTTTAGGAGAGACTTTGTGAACAAGCCCTTTCTGAAGCATTTGAATAACTCAACAACCAAAAAGCCTTACCCAGGTGTCCCCCAGCAAGGTCAGTGCCTGCTCGCAACCTTGGTGACATGCTCTGGGCGGGGTGAAGACTCCCAGGGCCAAGAGCAGAGTGTGGGAAAGCACAGGTAGGGCAGTGCCGGCTCTGTCCTCAAGGAGCTTAGGGGCATCTCCAGAACCCACTGACCCAGCTCCTGAGCTCCTGAGCTGCCCTGAGCCAAAGCATAGTGGGGTATTAAATTCAAAAGTCTGGTCCAGATCCGAACTAACACACTAATGTGGACATATCTTGATGCCAGCAAGCCTCATCATTGCTCATAAGATGGAGAAACCCAATTACTTCCATCAACAGGAGGCTGCAGCCTCTTTTCTTTACATTTCTCCTGTTTCATTATCAGTAGCAATGTTAGACACCCTTGGTTGTTGGCAAGGGAAAGGCATGCTAATCTTCCGTCCCCCAACTGTGTCATATAACAGACAGCTCAGCCTCTGCAACGCTTACATTAACACCGATGGGATCCTGCTTGGGGACAAAGCCAGAGGTCTAACCTGGCAGCTGCTTCAGCTCTTCTAAGCACGTAACTGTGCACATGCTGCTATCTAAACTCTTCCCAGCTCCTTCTGACATTTAAGGCAAAAGAATGTGACTGATGCTCTATCTGCAGCCCACTGGTTATACTGAACATCACAGCACTGGCTCCACAGCTCTCCCATTGGAAAGTTAAGTAATGGAAATGTCAGCCTCTAGCCTCATTGCTTGATTTAGGAAAGAGCTGGAAAGTCATTTCACCTCCCATGTCGCAGCAGGCAATTGGACAACTTAGACCATTGGAAGTGTAGAGGAATACACACAAGAGAAAAACTTTGGTGGGAAGAGGAAAGCATCCAGGGAATTAGATAGGTCAGATTTCTTCATCACCCTCTTTGGCCTCTGGCCTCTACAAAAGTGCCCAACATGATAAAGTTTAGTGGAATCAGTATTCATCTTTCTTTTAGACTTTCTTTACATTGGGTAGGTCTATTTTCCCCAAAAGTTCACAAAATACAGAAAATTTCAGCTGAAAAAGAGGCTACCAGTGAAAAGCTGGTGTTATAAATTAAATTACATGATTTCATAACAAGGGGAAGAAAAGAGCCTAGCTCCCTGTGTAACAATTTCCCCACATTGCTGAACATACAGAATATAAGAAAAAAATTCCAGTTGATTTCCTAAGAACCTCCTTATCAGTGCGACAAGAATGCTCTGCTCCACCAAAATATTCACAGTTGTCATTTCTTCCTGCAGCCATTTCCAGCTTCCCACCTTAGTCAAACTCACTTCATTAGGAAACATTTACTGCTCAAGTAATAGCAATTCTTTCCACGTAGCTCCACCATTTGCATTTCAGATGGGACACAATCAGCCATATGCTCCTTTTTTGTAATAAACCAGCTCAGAAACAGCTTCACTTCTCCACATTTTGCTACAAAAAATGAGTGTAGGTTAATACATATTATGTCTCAAGTCACGAGAAAATTAAGTCAACGATAAAATTAAAACAAAAGGGTGCTCTTTAGGGGAAATCTAAGCAACTTTGGATGCTATTTTAGAAAAGCCTGCGGGACACAGGAACCTATGCTCAGAGTTAGGCACTTAAGAGACATATTTTTAAAGGTGTTTAGATGCTTAAAGATGCATGCAAATACTTTGTGTGGGATTTTCGAAATCTCAAAGGCCTATCTCCCACTGATTTCAAAGACCATTGCAGAGCCCATTAGG
Source organism: Pezoporus wallicus (assembly GCF_028554395.1). Taxonomy (NCBI): domain Eukaryota; kingdom Metazoa; phylum Chordata; class Aves; order Psittaciformes; family Psittacidae; genus Pezoporus; species Pezoporus wallicus. Next base: position 1,567,838 of record NW_026640647.1, read on the forward strand.
CATTTATTTGCATCTTTTGATACCTTTCAAAGACCAAGGTTCCAAAATGACTTCTCTGACCTCTTTCAGTAAAAGTGAGAAGAGAGACAAGATTTTTCCCAACTCCATTCTAAAATGTTATCTGTGACACCAACTTTTCTTTCCAAGCAAGATCTCTGTAGTCTCATGCTGCATTAAGAGGACATACCACATGAGCACCATGAACCACGCACTGCTTGTGCTGATGTCAAATTGCTTGTGTACGAGAACAGAAAGGGACAAGCTCAGGATGACACTGTATGTGCAAGTCTCAGCAGATCTCCTGTGTGAAGCCTGATGTTCAGGGATGACTAGATGGGTGGTGAAAAAATACTACAATAAACTTGTCACCTCAATCTCCTTGCTGCAGGGATCTGTGCATCATCCACTGCTTGCACAGTTTTCAGGGGACAGCTTCTAGCTTGCATCTGCACTTTCTTACTGCTTTTGCACTTTCATACTCAAATCCTACTTTAAGGCTGTACAATTAATTCAACATCAAATATATGTCAGGAAATGCTAAAGGTAGGATTGAATCAGGAAGATTAATGCACCTGGGTTGCTGACTTTATTTTATAGTGCTCATCTTATCAGGTAAAATGACAGTATATACAAACACATTTTTTCAAACAAGAGGAGCAAGCAGTCTGCTATTTCAATCATGCCCCCGAATTCCAGGAAAGTAAATTACAGAGAAAGAGGTGGGGCATTTACTCCAAAGGTGCATGGCCAAGCATACAGGGCCACAGCGTGTAGAATCATGGAAACACAGAATATTTTGGGTTGGAAAGAACATTAAAGCTCATCCAGTCCCAACCCCCTGCCATGGGCAGGGACACCTTCCACTAGAGCAGGTTGCTCCAAGCCCCTTCCAGCCTGGCTCTGAACACTGCCAGGGATGGGGCAGCCACAGCTTCTCTGGGCAACCTGTGCCAGTGCCTCACCACCCTCATAGGGAAGAACTTTTCATACCATACATCATCCTTAAGCAGGATGTACTGGTAATAAATACAAAATGAACAGCACTTAATGTATTTGACTGAATGAAATCCTGAAGCCATAGGTAAAAGTGCCTTCACTTCTCAAAGTGTTATAAAATGCATAAGTGGGACTGTCTCCTATTAAATGGGTGGAACCAAACTGTAACATCCTTGCTTGGCCCCAGGGTGCACATTAGGTAAAAATCCTAATGGTGTTCAAGACTGCAGATCCTGGGGGACACAGGAATCCTGTACCCCAAAGGGAGCCTTGCCCCAGCATTTCTCATGCCCAGAAATACCATCCTGCTCCTAGCTAGTGGCCAGCACTGGCACTTCCCTCTCACACTCACCATGCAACCTGGCTCTGCCCAGGCTCTGGCTTCTTATCTTTCACAAGTGATAAAATTGGAGTGGCCTCACCTCTTTTGGCTGTTGGCTGCACCAACACTGGGGTTCTCCCTTGGTCCCCCTGCCTGCAGGGGACTGGCAGTATGCATCCCACTGCCATGTAGCTGGCCGGCTACCTGCCTGAAGCTTTGTGGTCCCTGAGGCACTTCAGTATGCCTCTAATTTTAAGTAATTTGATCATTTGACCATTTTATCATCCTGGCTATGACTTCTGATTATAGTTATATCAATAAATCTATGTGGTTTCTCGGTTCCTAATTGTAGCACTGAAGAAAGCTTGGCAATATAAAGGCTGACTGAGCTTTCCTCAGGCTCAAGAAGCTGTGAGAAGGTCAATGAGGTCTCCTATGGGGTCACAGGATAAAACTGTACCCAAGAGCACACACAAAATGCATGTGCAAGGCTTACCTATGCCTTCTGCAGTCAGAAAAGCAGCTTTAAAAGCATCAGTGAGGAAGGAGTGCTTCCAAGATGTCAGCCGATACCCTGCAGCTCCCCTGAGGAAGGAACAAATACTGAATGCTGTCCCACAGGCCCATTGCGTCTTTCAAGTAATGGGCTCATATGTTAATTGATTAAAATTTGGACTGTCACTGTAAACAACCATTAAACAAGGCTCACTTTCTTATGTTTATTCTTGCAGATCCTTATGATAGTCTCTGATGAATTCCACTTCTTTTATGGGCTTTATTTTATTCCATTTCATATCATATGATGAAAATCTTGGAGAAGATGAACGCCCAGGAATCCAGTTAGTTATTATGGGGATCAGGAAAGCAAAAAAAATCAAACCAAACTAAATTGACTGTCCAACGGGCAGACCTGGGCACCTCCTCAGGGGATTTCAGGCTAATTACCCATGGCACATCCTGCAGCAACTGCTTGGTGACATTCCTGGACCCTCAAAGAGAACATCACATCCAGGCAGAACTGGAGGGTGTCTGCATACAGAAGTGCAGCTCTGCAGCTAACACGCTGGAAGAGCCCATGAGGCTTCATGTGGCAGGTAAGATGCTGACAGGCACCTCCTTCTGCCTTACTATTGACTTGTGGGATGCAAGCTGTTGCACTTCAGTCTTTGAGCTTCTGTCAGGGCAATAATGTAAAAAATGCATTAAACAGCACAAGGGAACCATGTGCATATTGGGAGAGGTTGTCACTACTCCATGTGTGTAACACAGCTCTCCCCTTCCCTATTAGGGAAATAAGAGTGCAAAGTAGACCAGTAGTTATTTCCTGCACAGATCTTGACCATGAAAAGATGCCCTCTTCAGACTTCAGAGAGGTCTATGTCCCAGCAGCGATGGCAATGTGCTGCACTGGGCTGCTTGGCCAAGCTGGAGCAACCAACTTGGCTTCTGTTGAATCAGTCTCTGTAAAAATTAATGGGGTCAATAAACCAGGCACGGGTGAGTACACTGGTGAGTACACAGGCTCCTAACTCCCCACTCTTCTCCAAATAACATATGGTATTATTTTCTGGGCACAGTGTGTACCTTTGCCTGCAGAGATCATGCTGCTGAAGAGTGGATTCAAGGCTATGAAGGACTGTCCCTGGAGGGAAGAACTGCGTTTTAAGGAGGTATCTCAATAAAATGGGAGAACGATTCTTTGCCTATGATGTGTAGGGAAGTGCTATAATTATATTTCCTTAGTTCATGAATAAAGTATAATCATTAGTGACACAGTGATGATAAAAAGAACCCCACTCCATGCTTTATCTTTACTCCTAAGACAACTATTCAGTCTTTGTTTTCAGCAATGTATTACTGAAAAATGTCCTTTATTTTAAATTACTATGCAATATCTGCACGTAGCATAAAGAAGGTTTCATGTGTAGCTCTGATGGGAAAGAAGGAGGATAAATGAGACAATGCTTCTAGAAGAGCAGTTTTACTGGGAACAGATGCAGGCGCATTTTTGTCAGAGCGAGATGGTGATGGCAGTTCTTCCCTATTCAACATCTTTTAATTAGCCCTCTGCAGTTTGGAAACCTGAGAGCATTGTTGGTACTATCTCTGTTTATTAAAGATTCATATGCAGACTTTGCTGGCCACAGGTCATTTGCTTTTTGGAACCAGAGCAACAGAAAATTGTGTCTGAGATATCTGCAAAGAAGTACTTAATGAAATGACTAACGTCTTCAGCCAAGTGTCTAGTTGATTATAGGGTCCAAACAGCAGAACAGCAATAAATCTGCCACAAAGAGAATTGTCAGTCAAGAAAAAAAAGGCATAAAACCAGACAGGGAAGCGAGAGCTAAAAATGTGAAAATGCAAATCTAGTGTTATTTTTACTAGTCAGAGCTCTAATATTTCAGCGCATATGCTAATTTGGTCAAGTGTGAGATCCCACCATGTCTCAGTGAGCACTATTTTACAGGGATAGTGATGTTCCATTCTGCAATCCCTTAAACGTCGTAGATTTTCTCCAGGCAAAAATAAAAATAAAAAAAACAAAGGAAAAAACCAACAACATTTTGCAGCATAAACAAGCCCAAAGCATTCCCTTTACCATAAAACAGTGTATTAATAAAAACACTGTTGTCGTATGTTTATATTTCCACCAGAGACATTTCTTATCTTCCTCTGCTCCAAGTAGAAAACAGTGATCAGAAACTCAAAATTTCTGGTCAGATGTTGGTATGGTCCTCTCCAAGCCCCTTGCCCCTCTGAACAGGACATTAAATGTACATTTGAAGTAGACCTGGCAATATATGCCTGAATAAAGTGCCTGGCAATCAGTCCCAAATGCCTTCTCTATCATTTGGATTCCTGCAAGGTTTTTGTTTCTGGTACACGGGGCATCTTTGTTGACATTAGCAGCAGGCAAGTTGAAATGAAGCCAGGCTGAGCATTACGCCTCAACATTTGAACATGCATTGTACTGTGGTTCAGCCACGTGTCAGGAGGCTGGTGGGAGCGCTCATTTACCCAGGCAGCTTTGGGTATGTTTTATAGGTCTCAACACAACACCATGCAGAGATACTTGAACTAGCTCTAAGCAGGGACCTGCAAGGTTAACCAGGCTGGGCGGACCCAGCCTCCGGGAGCTTAGTTAGCCCATTCAGACTGTCTGTGTGCCTGTGGCATGGTGCCTTGTTAAAACACACTGCCTGCAACACCCCTTTATTGGGGAATGACTGGTCACCTCTGCTGCTCACCTCTGCACCACATCAGTTATCCTCAAAGCTGCCTGCACAAACAGACAGCTAAAATGGACTGGTCCAGAGGGCTTGCATGCACCTCCATTTCAACATCAGTCTCAAAAAGACCACATAAATACCAGCTTCTTCCTCTGCCCCTCAAACCCATTTACAAGTACACCATTAAGCTTTACAGTATTCTCATACAGCCTTATAGCAACAATAACTTGGTACTATTATACCCATTTTACAGAGAGGTAAGTTTTAGTGTAAAGTCCTGCCACTCTCAATACAGAGTCAAAAGGGATTTTTGGTAGCGTGGCTGAGCTCAGGTATCTCACAGTGGCCTCTGCAACGTGTGGAGCACAGCCCAAGAGGATGGCACCCAACGATGCCTCCAGCCAGGAGCCAAGACTGCCTGGCATCATTGCCTGGCTTAGCATCCAGTTGAACACAGGTACACATACATACATAGAGACATACATATATATAAAATAGTATATACAAAATATATTCATAATGAACACAGGCATGCAATATTTTACACTTTCTATGAATCATACTCTACAACCTGCCTGTGCTTGTAAGAAGATTGAAATCCTACCACTGCACTCTTAAGAACATCATTAAAGAACAGCAGTGCTGTGTGTCTCCTTCAAAACAAACTTCGCTGTATTTTTGAGGTTGATGCAAAACTTTAGCTGCAGTGCAGAATAATAAACAATACATATTTCATAACAGCAGCACAAAAATAGCACACAATATATCTTTCCTGGGTCTGCTAGTGCTTCTCTTCTGCTTTAAGATCACAAGAGAAGAAAAAGAACAGCTTATTTTGAGTGCCTTCCATTCAATGTTATTTATTTATCTAATTTATTTTTCCTTTTTGTCCTTTGTAGCCCAGCTTCTGCACGAAGGGCTTTAGCATGTCTGCTTTTCACTGTGGTTTCCCTAGGATATTTTACCTATTTCAGCTGTTCAAATGTTTATCTTCACCAGGAGTAAAAGGAGAAAAGCTTGATTCTCTCAGGGTGACGCAACACTTCTGCATGGCATTTCAATAGCATCCTGTTATTCAAACAATCAGAAATCACAGAGACCATGCACGGAATTATCAGCATACTGCATAGAGATTTTTATTATTATGTAGTGCATAATGAAAATGATTTGAAGGACCCCAAGCATCATAACAGAAGGAAGCACTGAATAATCAGGTCATTTTGGGGGGATTTTTGACATCAAGAGAGCAAAACATTGTTTACTGGACATATGTCAAGCTAAAATGCACTAAAGTGGTGAATATATTTATTGATGCCTTTCCTTGCATACCAAATGCAACATGCTGTCAGAGTCTAGCTGGAATGCAGAGCCAGGAGCTAGGGCAATCACCATACAGCTGCCATGCTGCTGCTGCTTAATAGCTGGGAGTGACTGGCAACACTTAAGAAATATGTATAGATTTTCAGAGCACGTTTGTTATGACAGCTCCCGGAGGTTGTTTCAAAACGGTCTAATGGACTGCTCCCAGAGCCACCTCACCCTATAGCCATGAGGAGAGCCACCCAGGCACTGCATCCTTCCCGGAGCCTGATCAGCTCGGGTGAGGAGCTGTTTCCATGCTCCACCAGTTTTCAAGGCTGGAGACTGCAGCTCATGAAAACTGCTTTAATCTGCTGTGCAAGACACTGCAACTTGATTCCTAATTCTCCTTTCATTTTTTCCCTGTAACTTTCTTTACTGAGTTCTCAACAAAAAACATCACAAACTTCACCTTTGCTTCCTTCTTACAATTCAAAGCACCAATTATAATGCGACCTTCATCTGGCTTTCCTATGCCTCTAGTGCCCTCAGCAGTACAGTGAATTGTATGCTAACACCTTTAAGGCAAAATAAATGTCTCATTTAATTTTTTTTTAAATATCATTCCTATTTAAAGGAACTAAGTTATGTAAAACAGTCTTTGCTAGGCTGGATGCTTTAAACCCAAGCAGCGAAAATAGAGAATTACAAGGCTGATGAATGGGTTTGAAGAGCAATGAAAAAATCCTCATGCTAGCTGTGTGACTAGAGAAGAAAATTCTAATTGTTTTCATATGCCAATTCAAGTATCTGCAGGTATCTAATGTGTGAAGTTTATTTAAAGCACACAGAATAAAATAAATGGCTTTTTATGGTTTGCCTACACTTGATGTCCTTCACGTTTCTATAGCCTGTGCTAAAACAAAGCTTTGCTGTTTCTCGCCTTTTGTAAACATTTGAGTCTGTCCTTCACGAACATTTTATCCTGATATTGTTTGCTCCTATCTCGAAGCCAGCAGAATAGTGAGAATCATCCCCATAAATCCCAGCATTTCACTCTGGCCTGCAACAGCCAGTGGGAATAGTCTGGTGGGAAGCAGGGGACACCATCTAGCTGTAGGTCCTACATGAACCTTGCCATGCAGGAAGGCTGGGTAAGCTCATGAAGAAGTGCAGCACCAGTTGGGACCAGTGGCAGATTTCTGGTTAATTTGTTAAGCTACTTCTGCAAGTGGGAAGTGGTCTCATTTATCAGTGAGAGTAAAGGGATGATGGCCTTCTGGCTAGTGGAGACCAGTATGCTGCAAGCCCCATCCTATGCAACATGCTAGCTGTCCATTGGTGGTGGGGAAACAAGGCTTAGGAGTGGCCCTCCTAAAACTAGTGAGAAAAAACAGAGCTAAAATAATTCTTCTTTGTAAAGACTCCCTCCACACATGCAAAATCAGACTACCTCTCACCATCAGCTGCTCTGTGTCCTCAAATGTGTGCCTCCCACTTATGAGAAGACCTTCCTAAGGCAGCATCATCTGAATTGGCTGCCGACTACAGGCTCCCCAGCTTGGTGAGCTGACTTGGAATTACAAAACAAAATCCAGTCTAGCGATTTAATGAAATTTTAGGAGGATACTTCCAGGCTTTCCTTAAGGCATTGTTTGCACCTTCTGCACAGGCAGAAATAAAGCAAGATAACCTCATGTCATCCTGCACAGTGGTGAAATGAGATCCTGGCCCATAGGTATGAGCCTGGGACCGGGGCAAATTGCTGCACGTGTGAGAAGGAGAGAGCAGTAGTAACCCTCTTTTTCCTCAGAGAATTCAGGTCTGTAGGTGAAAGCTGCTGTACAAAACTAGGTATTATTACCGGCTGGGTATGTTGCCTCTTCTCTTGCTGTTTCATGATGACCACAGTGGCTGACTGAGTTTGGGAGCAAGGCAGAAGGAAAAGTACTACTTCCAGGGAAAGGAAGATGTACGTATGAATGAAATGTGTCATCTCAATGACATGTCCTTGCCAGCAAACTAATGAGATGAGAGTAACCGTCTGGGACACAGAGCAGTGGAATCCACCTGCAAAGGCATGCACCACAAGGACGGGCATCCCTGGGGCACCCAGGCTTCTTCACGTGGGAGAGCTTCATTACAAAATAGACAGGCTGACACAGCAACTAAGTCTGTATGTCTGCACACATCTCACACAGGCTTTTAGCTGTGATTTGCTCATGGGAAAGGCCCAGGGCAGGAGATGGACACCATGGGGAAGGGACACCTGCCACCCTGCACAGGCTGTGAGAGCTGAGGTCAGCCCTGTGCGTCAGCTCCTATTGAGTTTGCCTCAGGCTCATATTTAATGCATGGGATGTATTTTTAATGGCTTAGACGTGTGAACAAATCGTGGCCTTGATGTTCCAACACGGGTGTGTGAAGGAGCTTCCGACCTTCTGCAATGGATGCAGTTTTAATTTAATAGTTAACAGAAAGTAGGATGGAAGACATGAAGCATTCTATTAAGACATTTGATAATAAATTGGAAAGTGCTTTCCGAGTGCTTTACATAGTTATTCTCTCTGCTGATCTATTTAGCCAACACATGTAATTCCGAGCTACAAAGTTGTATTCCTGCTTTCGTAAACATACTTACATAAAACTCAATAACAACACAGTCTATTTATTGCTAAAATGTTAGTAGGAAATTGGAAAAGGTATAAATACAATTCATTGCTGGTGATCTCCTGCCCCCTGAAGGCACTGTAAGGCTCCAAATCTTGCTCAGTTCACAACATCATAAAACTGAAGCAATAAATGTCACTCCTTTCTTGATTGTGCATTAGGCCAATCAGCTTTTTATTGCGAATAAATAGGCTGTCATGAAGGCAATGCTCTGTTTACTACTAGGGCATGACTTTGGCTAAATGGGGGGCCAGGGAGGAAGGAAATCTTATTTTTAAATAACAAAAAGGGGAAACAAAATCAAGGGAGAAAAAGGTGCAAAAGCGCGTTGCTCTCCAAGGTCTCTGCACTTGCTCTTTCATGCTGTAATGCCCTGATGTACGCAGATGATTGTGTGTTAATGCACATTAATATCTGCTGTGCTTTATCATATTATCCCTTATGTGTGCTTTCACAGGCTGGTGAGCATGGCCTCTCCCAGGCATGGGGGGTGCACAACAGAGTGGTGGCTTCTCCTTGGAGAACCTGCACCTCCCACAAAGCGTCAGGAGTGGGGCATGATCTTTATAACACCCTCTATAACAGCAAGAGCACAGAACAATTCTGAAACCATTCCTTCAAATGCAAATAAAGGTGTGCTCAGAATGCTGCTACATTTTCCTACCTAGGACTGAAATCCACTCACAGCTGGTGGCAGAGGAATAAAAACCCCAAATCCCTGGGTTCATTTGTTCCCCTGTTAAACTGTGCACACAACATGCTGTCTGCCACGCTGTCATGTGTATATGTGGTCTATGGATGTTTCCTGAACATGCAGAGGGATGCTGTGGATGTCTCACACAATGCCCAGCCCTTATAACATGCACAGGTCGACACTAACAGAGTGCACAGCCACACCACCTCAGTGCCAGCCAAGCTGCTACCCCACACATCCTCCAGCTGTCTACACCATACAGATGTTCAATTCACCTGCCCCATCCTGGGTGTGCCATTTTAGCCTCCAAGCCATGCAGAAGGAAGGCAGGTGAGGACCATCTCCTTGCTGCTGTCAGGTACTGTCCCCAAAATCCCCCCAAGCCCCAGCACATGTGCAGCCACTGCAGCTCCTCCCCACTGCCCAGCAAACAGCAAACTGGACCAGCTGCCGGTCAGCTATAGGTTTTCTCCCTGCTTCCACAGTCCTCTATCTTTTCCCGGCCCACCCTTCCAGCCTTCTCTGCCATGACCACCCACCCTTCTATGTCTTCATGCCTCTCATCCACACACCACAGGCTGAACCTAGGAATAGGCATCTTGGCCATGGAAACCTAACAGGAAAATCAGACCATTTTGAGCTACACATTTAAAATTACTGCTACTTTAAAGAGAAAAACCCAACAACCCTCTAATGTTGACAGACTGATGATGTGACTAATTTGCAAAGACAAATGACAGCTCTACATGCCTTACAATCCTTCCTCCCCTTAAATTTTAGCAGAATTTGTGCTTTCTCCTACAGGAGCTTGGCATCAGGATAAGACAAGAACCGCTCCCCCCCCCGCCCCATCTCAGAAGTTATTTTTGGCTTTTCACAAATCAGTATTTCCTCTGAAGCAACTGAAGCAGTCAGTAGGCCAAATTCTGCTTTTAGCATCACAATTTCCAAGTTATTCCTTTGCACTCCACGAACAATTGTGCATTTACACTCCAAAAGACTCTATTCTCCCTTCCACCAGTGAAAGGCTCCACTGGCTACTGAGACGTTACTGCACAGTTACGATACAGGGAAAGAACTTTTGTTTCACTGAAGTAAGTGGAATAACTTTCATTGACTTCCACAAGCTGGAAGTTCACCTTCTGAAACCAAACCCCAAGTCTGGATCAGCATGTGAAAAGAGGAGCACAAGGGAAAAAAATCTATAAGCTTTATGACTGTGTAGGGTATTAGCCCCTGGACACAGAGCAAGTTTTGCTGTAATTGCAGAAGATAACAAATGTCTGGTTTATTACAAAACCAAACATTAGGGATCCTAGCTTTTGGATAAGATGGATGTGTTGTACAGGGTCTCTAAAAGACCTGCTTGGGTGAGTAGTACAGACGGAACACAATGTGGGTTTGCATTTATCTGAGTACATTTAGAGCTGTGATATATAGTGTATATGACAGAATTCCTCGATGTATAGAGAAAATATTGCCAATTTCTTTGTGTAGGCTGAATTATTTACCAGAGTGTTCCAAAGCGTATTGGCAATAAAACACTATGAAATATAAGTAACTCCAGACAATCTTGGGTTATGTTAAAACCATTTTTTTTTTTTTAAAGAATGTTATTAAGAAAATAAATCCTTAGAATCTGGAAAGGCAGAACTTTCTCAAATGAACATGAGCCTCTGAAGGATTTCATTGACTCTATGGATGGAAAGGTCAACTTCTCCAAACCATCACCTTAAGGGAGTCAGGAATCAGTCTCACTTCAAAATTAAATAGGCTGTTTTGGCACAGGATGAAGGCTTAAAGATGGTAAAGAGATTTTGTGAAACTTACCTGACTGGGGAAAAAAAAAGCTGTTTTTAACTAAAACCAAATATAATGTATGTAGAGTAAGAAGTTTCACCAGATGTCCAAGAAAGCCATGATTTTCCCAACTTTCTAGCCAAGCCACTAGTAGTGCATTCAATTTAGAAGAACAAGGTGCTCATTCCTGCCTCCTACTTTGGAGAACTGGGCCACAGGTTTTCTTAGAGAAACCCTTCCCTTCCCTTGCTCTTTCTTCAGACTCATTGCTGAAAAAGAGAAAACACACATAGTTTTGGCTTGACTTAAGGTCTCTTACAAGTCAGTAGGGATCTTCCTTTGACTACGGTTGTGGACAAAGCCACTTTTTCACCTGGGCTAATTTAAGTTAAATTGTGCACTGGAAGAGTCCTACAATCTCTCAGTAGCTTACCAGTGAGAAATCTGATAGGAGCTGTGGCATTCATGAAATGCTCACATGTGGACTGTATTTTTTGACTCTTACACGATGTCTAGACAATAGCTGCTAATAAGTCTCAAGCTGTCACTTACACTGGAACCACTGCAGCTTTCTTCTTATTTGTGCTGTGGGCAGCAATTCAAGCTAGAAATTCATATTTTGCTAGTTTTCCCACTTTCATTCCAGTTCACATGGCCTTTCCTTCCACAGCCCAAATGAAGGAACATAGTCAGGTTCATGTTCTCATATTCACCTTCCACACCCAGGCAGCAGATCTGGCTGACCACCCTCTTGTAAAAGCCACCCCTTCTCAGAGCAGGCTTAATAATTAAAATATAACACATAAGTAGGTGTCATATTGTGTTTCCTAACATTCCTGATGTTTTGTCTTCCATTGCAAATCCTTCATGGACCAATTTCTAATTGCTCAGGCTACTTTTTTACAGTAGTGCTGACTCTTAACCCACTGCATGGTATCTCTACAGGTATTGCAACATGGCATCTCAACAGTGGCACTGGAATTCAGCCACTTTCTTTTTATTCCAAAATCTTTGAACCACAGAACATGTACCAAATGGTACATTAACAATTCACAGAGCAAGAACTGAGCTAATTTCTGGGCAAGCATTGGAGTTACCTGTTACGAGGATGGGGCTAATATAAGTGACACATGTGTAAGAAGGAGGGTGTAAGATGCTTGGTTGTGCAGTGCAGAGATTAAGTGCTGCAGTGCCTTTACTTTCCTCTGTAAACCCTGCCTGGACTGTTATTAGGCATGACTACTAAGCACCACATGAAGATTTACGCAGCAGCAGCTTCACTTAATGCCATAGGTACGAAGTTAAGCAGAAATTGCAAAGTTGTGGGTTTTTTTAATTATTTGATTACATTTCTGAGCTTATTTGCACCACAAGCCCAATGAGTATGTTTAGGCATTACAAGTAGTCATGAGTGAAGAGAAAGGAAAGCAGCAGAAAATGGCAATATATCTACCGTATAATGCTCAGGACACTGCAGATGTTAAAGGAGCTCTTTGTTTCTGCATCTGGAACAAGTAGGTCACACATAGTTATTATACACACTGCTGAACATGAAGCAGCCAATACCCATGTAATGTATGTGAGTTTTCAGACTACCTTTTAGTACTTTGTAGTAGTACAGCATCTTATTTGCAGATGCTCTGGTTGAGAGCAACTGATGGAAGGGGGAAGGGATCCAAAGCTGACTGACCTAATTGCTGGGCGGATTGAGAATCTGGCAAAATCATTAGTTTCTTTTATGTGTTTTCTTTCTATACTATAATAAAGATAAATATTGATTGCTAGAGCAATATTGATTGTAGGGGTCGCTGCAGATGGCAGCTGCATGATTTGCACAAATATCTCCCATGTACAGCGCCTCTTATTTGCATGAGAAAGCAGTTTCACCCATCCTCATGTGTTTCAGACTGTTCACTTGCCTTATAGGAGCATTTACCCAAACTACATATATCAGTGATTAGCAGTGAAATATGAAACAAAGGACTGAAACAGTTCATCTTCTTAATACATTTTATGTGTGTGTATCTGCTGTGGGTAAGGGGAGTTTATTGTCCCAGCCATGCGGAAAGAAGAGCAGGACACAAGGGGCCTGCTGTAATTATGCTGCCACCTCGCTTGGGAATACCACACAGCTGCACAGCATGCCTGAGACTGATACTCCTTCCTTCACCCACTGATCTAGACACTGAACATGCCAAGCTCCTTTATTAGGCCTGGATGTCTCCCTCCAAGGTCCGAGCTTTGGGTCATCAAGGACACAGTGTCCCCACAGAGTGGCTTCAGCATCTTCTACTGAGCTGAACCTGCCCTGTGAGATCCTTGCCCATTTGCAAGAAATGGAAAAGGCTCCTCCAACATGGGCCAGGCTTGTAAGGAGGGAGAAAAGTTGCCTACCACAAGCATGCTGCCTATGGCAGAGCACAAAACTCTCTGCTCAGCCAAGGAGGAGTCCTTGGGGCATGTGGGAGCAAGATGCAGGAATCAGCAGGGGTATTTAAGTCCCTTTTTATCATGGGTGCAACCCCCTGAGTGGCCCATTTCACTGCCTCCCTTTTCTACCTGCAACCTCCATCTGGGAGGAAGAGGAAGGCAGAGGAGCAATCTGCAGAGATGGCATCCTCACTTCCTTAGGTGATGCCAGGCTGCAGGGAAAGCACTCTCTCCCAAGCACATCATACATCTCTGTGTGTCTGTCTTATAGCTAGCAAACTGCATCTCATTCTGGGCAATGCCGCACTTTGGGACTGCTGCTGGCTGACCTGCTGATATTGAAATTCAAAGGAAATGCATGCATATTTAACCCCGATTCATCATTTTGACTTTGATTAACTGTACAAGTCAGAGGTTTCCAGGCTTTAATCTTGTTTAAGAAAATATTCCTGTCCTCTCTATTGTTGGCGTTTTCCAACAGGAAATTCAACAAAAGAGTTTTTCCTATTATTTATCTCCTTCTACTTACTTGGATACATTGTGGACCTCTGAAGTAGCTGCCCAGTATCTATCCAAACCATGGTCTGTCCAGTGTAGAGTGCTCTTATTTCCTCAGTGGCCCATAAAGAGGAGATTAATACTGGAATGCGGGTTTCTGATGTGGTTATGCACTGACACTAAGCCACTTCAGTAGATGAGCAGGCACTCCATTTGGTGAGTACTATTTATATACCGTGAGTGAGTATTTCATAGATGCTTTCTGGAAGATCTTAGAAATACACCACGGTTCAGAATGTTACGCTTCATTTTTCATTTCCTTTTAAGTGTATCTCTCGGGGTGTTGAGTAGCCCTGTCTTAAAAAATCAATTATTCCTTAGCCAGCTCAGAAATAAAACCCAAAGTAAGCAACACCAAATGTCTGATTTACCAATAGATTGCAATCCCGTGCTAAAGAGCACAGCCACTGCCCTGCTTTAAATATTCATGAAACCCACTGGTGCAAAATGCATTAAAGGTGGGAATAATGCCAGTAATACACGATCCTCTAAGTGACAAGAAGCTTTCACGTATTAAAGTAGCAAGATGTTAAAGACTTTCAACTGAACAGTCTTTGTTTTTAACCTAGAGATTCACTAATGGAATGCCAAATTGCATTCACTCTCGTGATATTAGACTGCAGCATAGGATAATAATACATGTGTGCTTTACCATGGTGTGGAAAACCTGTTATTACAGTGGGTTCTTTTCTGCCTTTTCTTCATACTTTCCAGAAAACATTCACGCACGTATCTTACCCCTCTGAGTAGTCTTCCATGTGCTCCCCCCCCCCCGCCCCATCAGAATCCCAGGAGTCTAGCCATTAACAGAATGGTTTTACACAAATAAAAAGATTTTAAAATCCTGGTGACACAGTAAAATAGCACAATTCAGCTGAGTGACAAGTGGCAATGAATAACAGAGATAAAGAAACAAAGAAAGAAAAAAGAAAGAGTTAAACCAGAGACAAGGGACTGCAAAGTAACAGACTGTGGCAATGCAGAATAATGTTAATTGTCGCTTTAAGTCATCAGCAGCCCAACCACATCTGCTATCACACCTGTGCTCTCTTCTCTGATCTACTCTGGCACCCTAGAAATATTAGGCGAACAGCCAGCCTCGCATCTCCAGGTCTCTGTGGCCTGGCTCAGCTACTGGCTTGCATCCCTTTCACCTGGAATGGAGCAGGCACTGACTCTGCACTCTCAAACTGGTCCTGATTGATAGCAGACACTGCCAGTGGCTGCAGCTGGGCTTGACATCCCATACCAACAGGTTCTACAGAAACCAGGAACCACTGACCCCTTTTGGATTACACAAAAGTCATCAGTCAGGTGAGATGCTTATAGGAGCCCTGCTTACATCTGAAATTTGGTCCCCAAAATAATAGTGATCAAATAATAAACCAAAATATCTTTTCCCACTTAATCTATGGATATTTTCTGCACACCAATCTTGGCAGGGGGAGTGGGGGAATATGTCTATCTGGTGCCAAACATGGAAATTCAATTAATGTACATTTGAAAGAGCGATCTAGGACCTCCATACATAGCCTGCTTTTATTCTAGAAATAAGAATAACAAAGAACTAACACCCAGGAGGCTCATTTTTTAGAAAGACGTTTATCCAAGACTAATCAGGGGGCAGCGACAGGAAATCAGGGCTCTGTTACGGCATATGAAGTTGTTTACTTCAAAGCAGACCTCTAACAGGCTTTACATGGTCTTTGTACTTCTGATTGGAAATCTGCTTTCCTGCCTTTTAACAGTCTGTCTAGTAGCATCTTCCTAGTAAATGCCCTTCCCTGCTTCCCACCCTGAGAAAACTCTTCCCCTGCAGGAAGACTGCCTGTCAATAAAGATTGAGAACTTCAGCTCTTGCAGTCATTACACTGCTCCATATAAGCCAAGTTGTTTCAGAAGGGAGGAATTAGATAGTGCAAAAGCTGCAGTGGGAACATTATTGGGGTAAGTTGGATCAGGTTTTTTACCAAGCTATTTCTGGAAAAAAATAAACACTGCTAGTCAGTGCTTATGATTCATAACGTTATCTTGCAGCTAATTTTACTCCTTGCCCCTCTCTTCTGCCTTCCAATTTGGAAGTGCACTTAATTATGAAAACATGAGCACTAGACTGTGAATTTTGATATATTAATTTTACCATGGTTTTGTTTCTACACTGCACCACCAAAACTACCAAGGACATCCAGTCAAGGAGACAATGAAAAACCTGACACTTGCGGTTATTTTCTTAAGCAAAGTCAACATTAAGCATTTCTTCCACACAAATCTCATTATGTTACTGCAAGCATATAACCATGATGCATGTTGCTCCTGTTCGACACCACAATTTCTTTTGATGTCTGGAGCCAGAGCAAGGTTTCTGTGATCTGTTTACTTGGTGTTTTTAAAATGCTAGAACCATCCTGGGCAAGACTAAACCAAGATGAGCACAAATGGATAACCATGACCATATTCCTAGGCTTCTACACCTACTAGCAGAAATGTTCATGATTTCATGCCTGACTAACAGCTCATGGATTCCTTGCCTGGATGAGATCAGCTGCCCAACACTGGAACAATTATCATGTTCACCATTCATTCATTCATTGACTCTTCTCTGCTCCATTCATACCATCCAAGTTAGAGTTTGGCAACGTTGCTTTACTGACATTGCAGTGTCCAGCCTCTGTATCCATCCTTTAGCTACCACCACCCCACAGCTTCAGAAGACACATCATTCAGACCACAGCTCTAACATTTGCATGATTATTTTGTTGTCTCTCAAAATGCGTATAAATTCCTTAGATAGAAATATGAGGCTTGGCATTAAGGCAGTGTTAGAAGTGCAGCTCTGTGAATAGTGGTTTTTTTCATCTACTGGCTATTCCAAAATCACAATGAAATTATCAGTTTAAAGTTGGTTTAATTTCCATGCTCACATAGTTTCTTGGTAAAATGAAAAAAAAAAATAAATTCTGAATTGATAGAATTAGTTCCTTTCAGCTTATGTGTTTAAGGTTTAAAATAATAAAAAAATAACACCAACCCTGAATACTTCTGAAATCATTTTTATAGAATACAAACTAAACTAATTTCCATTGAGAAAATGTCTAAATGTACACTCTAATTATTTCAAACATTTGAGGCTTAGGTCGTCAACTCCAGCAACTAGGAAAAAGCGAGACAGATTTCCCAGTGCTTCTAATGCCATACATGAATTAACATGATCATAATACTAATGATACTTTTTAACCGGAAAAGCTTAAGGTCAATTATTTTTCCCAATTCTATTTTTACCAAAGTATAAAGCTGTAAAAGCCCAGATGGAATAACATAAGTTATAACAGCAACAAAATGGATAACTCTGTTTCTAGACTTCATGTTCCAAAACTGTAAAACAGACTGGTTTATACATTTTTCAGGGTAATAACCACCTCAATCACTTGGTGATGAATCTCTGGGTGCAGAAAATTGAATAGCTAATATTTGTAAGGCTTTCTAAACCACAGTACCTTTAGATAATACAACATTCATTAAAATAGAAGAATAGACCAAATTACTGTACCAAACATCCTCTGCATCTTCGTCACACTCTGCCCCAAACTGGCAAATGTCACAGGTCGATGTCTCCTTTTGATTGGTTTCACCTGAGCCTTCATTGACTGTTTGATGGAAAGCAGAAAAATATACATTAGTAAAGACAGCACTGTAGCAAAGCACTTTTCTCTAGAAAAATCTCTTCACTGAGTCAGCTTAATGCGTTGCTCACAAAGTTGATGGCTGGCCAACAGACAGCGTTTCTGAGTGGGACCAACACAGAGATTTCCACGTTGGTCTGTGATGAATTCACTGAATATATTATAGAGTTAGAAAGGAAACTGGAGAAGGAGCCGCCTTCTTCCTATTCCACTTAAACAGTGACCCCATCAGCAGCTGGGGAAGGTTCTGTCACCATTAAGTCTCACTGCTTTGTTCTCTGGGAAAATAATAGAGGTATACTGATAGCATCACACTCTGCCTTACGTCCTGTACGAGTGAAGGCCTTGAGATGGATCCCAAGAGGATGCTTTCCTCGCAAAGTGTTTTGAAATCACCTGCTGTGTGGTGCAATCTAGTCCATTCCAAAGCAAAACATGTTTCTTTTCAGAAGCACAGCTATGAGCCCCAAGGACTAGTTATCTCTGGCAGGGAAGATTTAGTGCTGTCCAGAGGAGGGGATGATATCCAGCATAGGTTAAATCTGAAACCCAGGAAAGTCAATGCCTATGTCTGCAGTTGTGTAAGGTTTGTATCTGGCCCTCAAGTCAAAAACATGAAGGCACTAAGAGGAAAATAGAAATATGGGTGTAAGAGGACTGCAAAAAAACATGAACAGATGAGCACTGAAAAAGAGAAAGAGCCCACTAAGGTAGGCACCAAGAGGAGGGGCTGTTAAAAGATCCAAAAGAAATATCACCTGCATTTGTATTGAAGTATATAAGCACTTTTGGATATCTTTTGAAAGATGCTGCTTTCTAGCAAGACACTGTACCTAGCGATATCCTTCTGCCAGTTACAGAATAATTAAACCAACCAGACTTTAAGTATCAGTCGGCTGTAACTTATGTTGTTATCTGCATAAGCAACCTCTCCAGTGTCATCCTTCCATTCCTCCTTTACCTGGAGTCAGCACTGTGGTACAGGCTTATAGCACATTTAGGTTCAAGCTACTAAAGCTGGTAGACACGCAGAAGTGTCTCAGTAGCCCCAGTGACATTGTTGGGACAAATCACCTGCCTGATGGTGTATATCCACTGCATGGGACCACTCACACCAGCGTTACTGGTTAACCAGGTAGTTAAGGCTTTGAATAAGCTGCTTTTGTTATGTACTAAAGAAAGGGAAAGAGTCCCAGGCTTTCACAAAGCTGTTGGAGGAGAAAGGGCTTTTGTCCCTAGAATGTCCTAATGCCTGTTTTTCAACAAACTTGCTTTCTTACCCTGAACAAGTTATTTCACCTCTGTCTGTTTCCCACTGTGTAAAATGGGAATAATACCATTTTCTACCAACATCACCGAATATGGAAACAAGTATATTAAAAGATTACTATATGCTTAGATATTACAGTGATACAGACTATAGAAATACCTAAGGTAGACAGTTTGTCTAAGACTTTTCCTGAGGCTTCTTCAAAGGAAGAGCTGGTATGGAATCATAGAATGTCTTGGAAGGGACCTTAAAGATCACCTAGCTCCAATCCCCTGCCGCAGTCAGGGATGCCTGTATATTTACGTATGTGCTATGCTGCAGCAATTTCTTGTCATGCTTGAATTTAAACTGTTTTAAATTGAAAACAATTCACCTATGATGAGCATTCTGATTATCCTAAAAGAAAAAAAAAAAAAAAAAGAGGTTTTTGACCTCTTTGTACAAGTTTGCTCACCTTTATATCCATAAAATTTGCATCCAAAAAAACCAAGGGGGAAATTCAGAAAACATATGCTGGATTTTTGTTCTACTGCATTGTCAGGCTTTGCAAGGAGGCTCTGAGCTGTGTTTTCGGTGTTTCCTTAAATGACGGAGGAACTCTTTAGGCTCACATTTTATAAGAGGTGAAGGTATATGAGGGTGGACAAGGTGTTCAAGTGCCACATCCTCACACCATTAGCATCTCCATGTGCCACCTGTGTGATCCCAACCCAACTGCACTGTGAGGCTCCTGCTACTGTACAGCTCCTCCCCTTTCCTCTGCAGCTGCATCCGGCCCTGTGTTTCTCGTTAAGTTTCATTTGAGTTTAAAATATAGAAATCTTTTCTACTAAGGAGATAACTTTGACAGCCAATCTTGATAGGGGGTTTCCAGTGGTTAAGATATTAGGCACAACATGTAATGAATGACTATATGCAAAGGACAATGGGACCTATGGGCAGAAGACTTCTTACAACAGCCGAACATTTCTCACCTACCAGGAATATGACAATCACTCCGCTTCAGGAGGGTGAGAATATATGGAAAAGAGCTATAATTTCTTTATTTCGCTATTCTGCAAATCACTTCCCTTGCATTTCCTTTAATTAAAAGCATATGCCCTATTTTTTTCCTCCTTATAATGTTTCAGCAAGTCTGGTGTGATCAGGGGCTTCACACGGTTTCACATCACAAGCCCAGTAAAACAGCTACTTCCATCATTAAAAGAAAGCATTTGAAAGGTTCAGCATGTTGAAGTAACTGATTTAGATAAGACCATCCATACTAAGGCACAATGCAATGCATAATTTATACTAGAAAATAATAGGTCACTCCTTCATATTTCTCTGAAGAAGCTCTGCATCCAGAGATCTATAGTCAATGTGCGCATTGTCATTAAATGTCCAAGTATGCAGCAGTCTCGATTAAAAGAAGACAGCTGTTTATCTCTCTCCCTCTCTGTTTTCAGATAATAACCACAGATAATATTATCTTTACATTTCCTTGAGGTGTTTTTTCTCTCCTTACACAAACATACATGCTGGCATATGCACCCACACCCAGGACTGACACACAGGACCTGTTTTCTCCATGCTGTGCAGATAAGTGCTTTGATAAATCCAGACATCTTAGAAACAGTTATTTTCCCAACATTTCCTGCTGGTTTTTAGCTTGAGGTCTAGTGAATGTTCATTTTCTAAGGTGACTCTTTTTCCTTCTTTTATTCTCCTTGCTGCACTTGCTGATTTGCACTTGATTTCATATCCAAACTAAGATGAAAAATGTTAGCAAAAATAATCTAGTTTCTGGGTTCCTCTTCTAAAAATAAAAGGAGCACAATTCTCTTTTTTTTCTCATGCACATTATGTAGTTATCATATTAACAACTGTTCAGTTTTAACACCAAAACCTTGTAGGAACATAGTAGGGCTCCAAGGAAGCTAATCACTGAAGCCCGCCACGCAACTGAGATGTTAAACTGCAAGTTTCCATTTGTATTAGCAAGATTAGCAACTTCCACAGTTCAAGGAAATGTGCTAACATGCGTTAGAAGGTCACTAACATTATGTGAAAGTCACTTCAGGGACTACCTCTATCTCCTAAGCAATATCAATTCTTTAGCTGGGGAAGACACCACACACAATTTACAGAGTCAATGGGCTGTGGTAACCACAACAGCTCCTGTTTTAATCATTTG
The DNA here is from genome assembly GCF_028554395.1 of Pezoporus wallicus. Taxonomy (NCBI): domain Eukaryota; kingdom Metazoa; phylum Chordata; class Aves; order Psittaciformes; family Psittacidae; genus Pezoporus; species Pezoporus wallicus. The sequence continues at coordinate 1,588,966 of NW_026640647.1, forward strand.
GTCCTTTTCTGGCCTCCTCAATGTGCTTGCATCAGATAGTTGTGGTTTCAAGAATCTGTATTGCTTGCAAGTCCCATGGGAAAGAAACCATTTTCAAGACATTTTCTTTGTTTCCACAGATGAAAAAACAGACTGAAAGTATCACCAGTAAATTGGTCTGGCTCTGTGCTTATCTCCTGCAATATCAGAAGAAAACCAGAAGTCCTAAACTGTCCTCCTGATGTAGACACAATCTGACTTGACTCCTTATGATGGGACATCTTTACTATTGTTGAAAGAAAAATAAAGCTTGCCCTAGCTCGTCCTAACACATATTTTTAGCTATAAAAATCTAGGCAATAACACAAACCATGTCAAGATGCGGGCTAATGGCCATTTTTGTATTTTGGAATGAAAGACAAAGTGCAAATTAAAACTAGAAGAATGCTCTTTTGAGCAGCTGAGGTGCTCTCATCACGTGCTTTTGTCCCAACAGGAGTGCTCTGGGCAGGTGACAAGGGAAGTGGACGAAGTGATAAAGCTCTGAGAAACCAGGGCAGAGAAGCCAAGAGAATTTACTAAATGTGTTAGAACAAACACTACCTGCACCTCTACCAAGTGGCTAAAGCAACTCACAAACTCAACCAATAAAAGCCTAGATGCTGCAAGTGACTTATCTCTAATCAATAAGTCTTTTTTTTTTTTTTTCCTGGAAGCATTAGCTCAGTCAAAACCTACAAAGTGAGAAAAATGAAGGATGTGAAACAGGAGGTCAACTCACGAATGACTCTGCTCTTGAAGCCTGGCAGAGGTTCAGAACAGCATTATGGTCAAAATGAAAAGAAAATGGCCTGCCTTACCAGTGATAAATCCAAACTCCGATATTCCTTGTTCTGCTTTACTCCTGCTGCAAAGCTCCATCTCAATAAATACAAATTTGTTCTCTCTCACACGCACAAACATGCTGGGGAAATTACTTATCACACAACAAAAGAGTGTCTCTGCCCAGCTCGACTCAACTTGGAACTTCTTAAGCAGACCTGAAATATTCTGCTTCATGCCAATGGGCTTTTGATCTGTTTCTCCATACCACCATAGGCCAGCCCTTGAAATCACCTTTCTGCTACCACTGAGCAGGTTACTTAAACAGCATGAGCATTTTGCCATACCTGAGCTGGCTGCCCAGGAAACTATACCACCTTTCTGGATTTTATACTGCTTCAGGTCCCATCTGGGGTACCTCCGTGCTGCCATTCTCCACCAAGTGCTGGAAAACGTTAAATTCGGTGTGATGCAAATACCTAGCAGTATTTGGGGATGAACTAGATGTATCCAGCAAGCTCATACACTGCTGATAAAATGTGCTCTTATCTTCTTGCTAAAGACCATGTAGATACAGCCTGACACTGTTTTGATGCCAGTCAGACTTAATTTACAGTATCTTCCGTATTTCTACTGTGACCTTCATGTTATATTTTTCCTTAAAATCACAGCCAGTGCTTTATATATCATATAAGTATCTCAATGTATAAGGACCTCAGTTTCTATGTATACAAGAACTCGGCTTCTAAGTATATGTGTTTGGAAGGTATGTCTAAGCTTTAGGGCTGTGGAGAAAAAGTTTGTGAGCGTCATAAATACATAAATACCAGAAATTATAATTTTATAATTTTTAAAACCTAATTCTACTTCTGAAACAGCTCACTCTCATGCAAGATCCTGTGCTGAGCTTCCAGCACCTTGTGCTGAAGGCTCTGATCCTGCCCTGAATAGAGTTTAACAAGTGCAAGAAAACAGTGTCTGGGAATTGCCCTGAGTTCAGTAAATAACTAGTACAAAAACTGTTTCACAGTATTAGTAAGAGCTGCTGCTTTCTCTAGCTCAATCTTTCTCTTTACCTCCTATCTTGCTTCCTGTCATGCCTTCCTTCCCATTCGCTTTTGGCTTCTTCCATTTCCAAAATTTTCAGTTGCAATTACCCTAACACAGGGGCAGCACTGAGCAGGTCTGGTAGCTCTGCAGACAAGTTACTGCTGTTGGTGAAGAGAAGCATGGGCCACCTGTCTCCCACTTTGCACAGCTCAATGTTTTGGAAACCTTAAAAGCCCCCTCCATCTGTCATCCAGTGCAGGGGCTTGGCAGCCTCCCCTGATGAGATGCATAGCCTTCACCCCCTCTGAACCTCATTTATTGTGGCTAAAGTGTATGGGATGGGAACAGTTTCATAGGAGCTGCATTGCTCCTTTGCATCTATCTGACTGCAGTTCTCTCCTTTCAGCTTGCACAACTGGAGGTCTCCAAGAGCATCCAGGTCTAAGTCAGGACATGACCCCCTACAGACTTCAGTAGGGACTTGCCTGTATTTGTACAACTGTGGCCAGGAGGGAAGAGATTCAATTCTTACTCAAAGTTTATTTATTCTAAACAAACACCATTTGCTTGTTTCTGTCTCATGCATATCCCTGCTGCTCCCATGGTGCATTTGATAAAAAATTAAATACGATTAGTTGAGGCCAGTTTCTCCTAGCAAATATCTCCAATGGCATTTCAAAAGGAATGGCTCATTGAATAAAGTCCTATTGTAAGCTTCCTGAATGCTGACATGAAACAGCTGTGATTATTGCACCCTTGTGCGGTCCCCCTACAAAATTTGAAGTTTGCCTGGTGTATATGGGATGCCAACACTGCAGATTTATGAAGGTGTACAATGACCAGTGTTGACAGTATTTGCCAGCTTGAGGAAGAGGAGGCTCATTTAATTCTGCCAAGAGCTTCCCCTCATAAACAGCTTTGAGTAAAAAGCCAAATATCACATGGGGACTATTCATCTCTGCCTTGCATTAATTTAATTTTAAAGAGAAATCACTTCCTTGCAGGAGAATTTTCAAGGAATAGATACGGCTTGTTGTAAAAAACATGCCTGCAGTGCTGCCAAAGCTTTTGTGGCATCAGTCCCTGCTGTCATGTATTTCAATATGCCCGACAGCTCGAACAAAACAACCAAGTGGGCATGCCCACTGCTGGATGGATGCAATACGACGGGTCACCAATCAGGACCATTATTAAAGGAGATCACTGCAGTCCTAATTGCAAGGACCAGAAGATTTTCCACTATCTAGGAGAAATAAAAAAAGATGACGTTTGATTGCTTCCTCAGGTTGACTTGCCTTTCCACACAGATCATTAAATCTCAGTGCTGTGTCAAGGGAGATGGGAAGATACAGTGCAGGGAAGTACCCAGTATCATAACACTTTTCTTATTTGTCTGAAAAACAGCCATCAAGTGTTACTCAGGAGGAGTTAAGTGTGAGCTGCTTGTCCCTAAGAACCAGAAGGGAGGGGAGCAGGCCAGGCTCAAAACCCTTTTCATCCCTTCTGTGGACTGCCAAACACACTGTCCCTGCAGACCTGCAAAGAGCCCCAGCATCTTCAGGCTCTGCTGAAAAGCAGGGACTGGTTCTAGCCCCCTCTTCCTCTTGTATGCCTGGGCAGAAGCTACATCCCCTACTGCCTGGAACAGTAGTTTGCTGGATACCTTATGTCAATGCACTAAACACATGACACAAAGATAGTCTGATGGGCAGAACATATGGACTATATGCTGTAACATTGCTCTCACAGCAAATTCTATCAAGCAAATAGTGCATCAGATATAGGTTCAGTAGGAGGAATATGAGTCAGCAGTGCCTCCCTCTGCAGGAGAAGATGCTACAGTTGGACATAAACCACATAAATTACCTGTCAGTGCTTTCCCTGACCTCTGTCAAGAATCTGCATCCCACCTGGGGCTCTAAGCACTTTTATTCATTCTAGGCAGAGAGGAACCTGGATCACTGAGTTTAGAGAAATTCAGTGAAAAGAATATGGAAGGATCCAGCCCATGGTTTCACAAAGCCTACAATAAGGAAGCTCAAAATTGGTGATGTGACTTTTAAAGGCTTTCTGCACTGAAAGGGTGCTTTTGCCAGCTTCCTACCTGGTGGAAAGATTAACAGAAGACTTGAATGCAAACCCTTACAGCTACTCATCTTTCAAGAAACAGAATGAAAGGAACAAAGATAAAACCTAAAAGAGCTGTCTAGCATCCACTTGTTGACTACTTCAGTTTTAAGGTCTTTGTCACTTTGCTATTGATTTAAGTCTGTGTATCCTTTTGAATATTAGTATGGCTAGCAAGATAGCAACATCATACATAAAAATGTTCTTTATTCCACAACAGATGAAACTCCCAGTGGTAAAAGAAGATTTAGGTATCTCTGAAGATTTCTTATCACTGTGCAACATAACTCTCTAATGGTTCAGTGCCTTGGAGGGTCATCTGAAATCACTTATCACATAAATCAAATAGGTGGCAGGCTATAAGAGCTTCCGCCTATAGCATTTTCGTGTCTTCGCTTGCAGACATCAAATCTATCTTTTAGGCAGACTATAGAGGAGATAATATGCCACTCCATTTAAGCCACTGAAGAAACCCAAATCTGGGTATTAGACAATTTTAGGAAGCTGCTCCTAGTCTTGACTGCATCACAATTATCTTGGGAAATGGTTGGTTTTAAATCCTAAAACGTGGACTGCAGACACTGGTCCTGGTTCTAATTTACACTAAGGCTTCAGTAAATCACTCTGGCAATGGAAGGGAGTGTCAGAGCAAGTGAAAGTCTAATTTACTTTATGTCCCATTTACATAATCAGGGTAGTGTAAAGTGACTCTACTGTAAAAATGGCTTGGGTCTACCTTTCACTGAAGTCAACAAGGAGTGCTGTTTTCTTCTCCCACTCCCGTTTTCTTCTGTGTTATCATAGAATGGTTAGGGTTGGAAAGGAACCGTCTAGTTCCAACTCCCCTGCCATGGGCAGGGATACCTTCCACTAGAGCAGGTTGCTCAAGGCCCTACCCGACACTGTCAGGGGTGGAGCATACTTCTCTCCTTTCTGCTTATTTTGCTTATTTCTTCAGTGCTAATGCAGGTTATACACATGTAACTGAGAGCTGGGGCTGCCCCAGAGCTCAAGAAGTCAAGAAGACATGTGCCAAGGTCATGTTCTGTAATGGGGTCTCAGGAGAATGCGGTGCAGTCAGGTGCCAAAACTGGCAGTCAAACCTCATATCCAGCCAAGCTGCATCCTTGTGGTTGGGAGCCATGATAGATGGCTCTTTACCTACCTCCACCAGCTCAGCAGTCAACCTGCATGTAAAGGGTAATCCCCAATCCCCCTCCACAGCTCCTGCCACGGAAGAGAATATTTCTGCAGTAGCACTCCCCAGTCTGCAATTGTCACCGCTGTGCTGATCCTCCAAGCCTGTACAACCAGGCTCATCCCTGTGTTTGCTCCTTTATGAGAATTTCCACTTAAAAATAAAGAAAATGTGGCTCAGAGCTAGTTGCAAAAACATCTCTCCTGACATGTGTAAAGGTATTTCTGCCTTCCCAAGCCTGTAGCTAGGCAGTCCTTAGGTACCCTGTGTTAGCTCAGGGTGCACACAAGTGCAGGCATCTAAGGAACTTGCTAGAAGGTAAGGTGAGGGAAATGGGAAAGTTTCTAAGTAAGTCCTGCAGGAGTAGATACAATATTTATGCAACATAGAACCTATCTTTTTTTTTTAATATAACCCTATTCTTCAACAAACACACAAAACCATACTGGATCAGTTAACTGCATGAAAATATTCAGCAGTAAGATGACCTTTCAGGACAAACGGGGAAAAAAAATCTGTTGAATCATGTTTTTCCTTTTTATTTCCATTATTAGTGGGCAGATTGAGGCATTATGTCAGTAGCACCCTTACTGGCTCAATGTAACTCCTTGGTTTATGGTTTATGCAGTGGAATAGTCATGTCCTCTGCACAAACTCCATGATAAATACTGGCAACACTGCTGATAGCCTAAGGAGAAAGGCAAGGGGGTTCATAGGTAGCACAGCCACTTCTGTAAGAGTGGCAAAGATTTAGGAGAAGGAGCCTCCACGGACCAGTTCTGCGGATAAACAGGGGATCTATTTTTGTGCTTTTACATGATTATGTAGGGAAAAACCTCCCAGACCTCCACTAATGGGACAAACATGTTGAGTGCAACACATCAAACTTGGCCTTGATACAAGCAGCAGAGAAGCATGGATTCGAATCCATTCATATCAGAACGATGTTGCCCTTTTGAGTATAATTTTACAGATGTGTTTATGATATATGGGGAGCCATATGGCAAGAAAGGTTTAAACATTTAATCTCACTTAGCTTCAATACACTGCATATACAGAAAATTAGAAGCCCAGCAGGAAAATGCCAGATTTCATTCTCACTTAGTCGTGATTAACCTTTATGAGCTCACTCAGAGTTTTGTCACCTGCGAAGTCACTCAGGGCTGGCAGGCTGCGACAGCCCTGACTTTCTTCTGGGTCAAGATGCCAAAGCTGCTGCACTTGAGTTCTCTGAGGGTTGTGTTGCCCAAAACATTGGCCTTCCTGCCTAAATGGCAGTGGGCCCTGCTCCATACCTTCGCTGAGTACAGAATAGATGGGACTACAGGGACCCGCAGGGTCCTTGCATTGCTCAGCTGGGTCTGGTTTAGGGCAGCCTTGCACAAGCAGATGGACGTAAAGCAAAGAGCTGAAAGCAAAGAGCTGTTATGTACCACACTTTGCAAATACCCTCTTTCTCATTAATATTGATTCCCACACACAAACACTTTAACTATATTCACTGATTGCATTACCATTGCAGAAGTGTAATTAACAAATTAAAAGGGAGGATTGTGATTCAGTTTAATTTGGGAAAATCTTTAAGTAAAAAAAAAAAAAAAAGTCTGATGTTTGAGGATCGCTCCCCTCTGCTGTTCATTTTGATACCTTGGACATGCTGTTAGAGAAATGCTTTCATAAACATATCCTGAGTATGCTGCAGTACTGGCACACATGGGTGCCTAAAGAAGCATCAATGAGACAAAAACCAAACAAATGAAGAAATCCTGACAGATACTAAGCCAGATACTATATTACAAATGCAGGTGTATCATCATGGAGAGAGAAGGAGGAAAATGCCAGTTGGAAGCTGCTCAGACTGATCTGAGACTGCCAGCTTATTCACAAAAACTGATGAAAAGCAAGGCAGAACACGCACACCATCAACCTGGGTGAAAGCCAATATCACAAATACTTGTGCAAGGAGGGAAAGTAAAATATCTGCCATACTTGCTGCCCTTACACATGCTTCTATGATAAAATAAACCAGCTCCACTAAGTAAATTCATGGTTGCAAGAACAGTCAGGACTCCTGAGCCAAAATTTGAGTGCTTTGCTCTCCAAAAACCAACTGAGCACACCTGGAAGAATGGCTACAAAATGATATCTACTATCCCTCCCATCTCCTACAAAAACCACCTTTCAGGTGATCTAATAGTATGAGAAACCATAATCATTAAGGATTGATCACGCTAATATAATTTTCTGGATGGCTTATTAACCTACTAAGACATGTTTTTCTCTACTTCCCTTCATTAGCGACAGCGATAATTAGGTAAGGACAGAGTAGCAAAATTGATCATATACTATTGCTGAAGGGGATAGAGAATGTATCATGGACATTTAGCATAATGTTCTCCGAACTCGAGATGCATTAATTATATTTAGTAACACAGCTATTTTCTGCCTTTGATAGAAGGAATCCATTAATGTAGATATTGTGTAACAGAAGCTTATTTTTCCCCTACTCTAAGATGGAATTTTCTTTTTTCTTTAAAGTTTACAATACAGAATGAGACAAGACAAGGGAACGTCACTGTCTCTAGTATGTACCAATACCACATCCTTCCCCTATTTCAGTCTTCACTAGCAGCCTTGTCATGAAAGAAGCACTTTAAAAGCAGAACGGCTGCAGAGCTCTGGCTAGGAAGCAAAGAACAGAGTTATACTGTCACCTCCCGGACAATAATCCCCAGAGACACTTCCCTCATGCTTTTGGGTCAGCTTCAAACAGCCTTCCTGCCACTGCCCACCCTTGTTCACCAGAACAAAGCATCTGTAGCCTACACTTAGGCGGCACTACTCAGAACGTGTGTGCTCTTACACATACGAATTTGATAAGTTTACAGCAATGATTGAATGGCAGCTGCAGTCTGAGCCCAACTTAAGGTCCCACTTCTGTGCTTGTAACATCAGCAGCAGAAGCATCACCATCACACGGGCTGGAGGATGAAGGAGCAGGCATACGAAGCATCACTGCCTGCGTGCTGCCTATCACCTTGCTGATCTGCAATCCCAGAGCCACGGCCCCAAACCCCGCAGCAGACACCCCAACCCTTGAAAGGGAAACTAGCAGTTAAGTGATGACCCTGGTCACATCTGTCATGTGTGGAGGTAGGGACCGAAGTCAAGCCATGATGAGGGCTGCTGGCTTGATCTTGCAGCTTCACAAGACCCACAGCAATTAGCTTTCTTGTACCACCCAGTGTGTTACCAGTGTGTGTAACACATGAGAGCAACAAAGGGATCGCAGTGATGGTGAATCTTGCATACTTTTTAAAATGCAAGTGACTGGCTTTCCCTGAGCTCTCCCCCCATGTGTGCAGTCGTCAGCTTTCTGTAGATAAAAGCATTAACAGGAAGCTGTAAAGAGTTGACATTACAAACTTGGCACTCCGATGGCATGCTGCACAAACAGGGGAAGGGAGGATCTGCCAAAGTGAGAGCCAGAGATAATATGAAAAGCAAAAACCCAACATATTGACCTTATTTAAGTCCAAACAGCATAACACCAGGATACTTAACGCAAAAATGTCTAAATCATTCTTTATTCCACACACACACAAATGTTTTCTTTAAATACGCAATTCACTTGATATCTGCAATCCCCCCTCTTCAGATGCAAAATCCAAAATAATGATTATATCAGTCATTGCTTAATACATTCAACTGTGGCCCTGATTTTCATGCATGAATGGTCATTTACATCTCATTACCCATCATGCCATCCGCTCAGATTTTTCTTTCTAAATAGAGTTATACATTTAAAGTTGTCATTTAAAAACAAAAATGCTTAAAAAGGGGACTTCCATTTCCCGTTATCTTATTGGTGCTCTTAGTGGGTAATAGACCAGAATATTAAAATGGAAAATTCTCAGTGTGTGTGACAACTGCCACAGTGAGATCATCTTAGAGAAGAGGAAATTATCAAGGGATTTTTCTCAAATTTGGAAATATAGATAAATATGAACAGAAAAGCTGAAGCAAACCAACCAGAAGCAAAACAGTAATTATAGTACATTCTTCTACTTTCCTAACACAGGTCCTTGTTGGAGGCAAAGCTAGTTCCAGTTTAGGAAAATCACTGCAGACATGAGGTGCAGTTAGAAGCTTTGCATGAATAAATTACATTTTTTCAATTAATATCGCCCATGCCCTCAATAGAAGGATTTTTTTTCTTGTTCTCTTCCTGCTACTTTTAAAGTAATTTTCTGCTATATTTAATTAGGAATTTTCTCTACAGAAGGGAATGTGATAGAAGATTAATTCTCTATTTTCTCACCCACTGTGTCAGTAGACTCAAGTGGACACTATAAACCCCAGTTAAATACGATGAGGATGATCAAGCACGGAGCTCCTTTCAAGAGGTCGCGTCTGCAGACCGGAGATCTCATTTCAAAACAATACAAACGAGTTAGAAAATGGTATCTCTCCGTGGTGCAGCGTCACAGAGGAACGATTACAAGTGCTTCATGGTGCGAGGGTTCACCATGCCGGCTGAGAGGGTTCACTAGCACGGCTAATGATATCGAACACTGCCGAGTGAGAAATAGCATTTCCACAACCACTGATGTTTTGCATCTTTTTCTCTTTTTCACCATCAATAACTATTCCTCCAGCAGTCTCATCCTATCTTACATCTTTTATGCCAAGTATAAAACAGCAATTAAACAATAAATAATGAACTGTTCGCTGGTGGGCAACACAGTAAAGGCTTTTTTTTTTTTTTTAAGGGAACAGACAAAGGGTTCAAATAGTATTTGCTTTTAATGAACAATGAAGGGAATGAGCTATTTGCCCTCAGGACATAAAATCCTATGAATGGTCTATTGCTGCCAATGCTAAGTAAATACCGGGTTAATGCTTTTTAAAATTGAAATCCAAGCCAGAGCAAGAACAACTATTTAGAGGAAACTCAGACCTACAAGATACTGGAACATGCAAGATGCTATCCTTTGACAGAGAGGGTAAGCAGTTTTCTTACAAGCTAACAGAGTGGCTGAACATCGAAACAGAAAAAGAATGGATGAAATGCAGACATGTAGCCTAGTAAAGACCAACAGTCTTGCTCATTGATTGACCAGATAGTTTAATAGAAGTTGTCAGTATATACTTCCTGGGGACAGGAATGGTCAAAACAGGACAACTGGCAGATAAAATGTGTAATGCAGATGAAACTTCATTCCCAATTTTATTCCGGGCTTAAAAAAATAAATAATTTGGCTAGTCCAATACCTGCTTATTTCCACCCTGAACCTATTTTGACGTGTTTATAAGACATTCTTATCACACTCTGCTTGATGATGCTCTGGTTTCAAGTAGAGAAATGCTCCAGAAGAGCATTCAAGCAGGGGCAGCCACCTTTGTAGAGTCCATGGGAGAGCTGCAAGGATGACATGATTCAGAAAATACAACTTCCACGGTGAGCTTAGAGGAGTGGAAATTTCTTTGGAAAAGAGTAGACCGAAGAGAGACTAGTCGTCTGATATAAAAAGGAATGTTTAAAAGGTTGCTATAAAAAGAAGGATAATCAATTGTTCTCCACATCCATTATTTCTGAGACAAGAAATAATTGATATAATTTACAGCAAAGGTGATTTAAATTAGATATTCCAACCACTACGAATTACCAGAGGCTAGAACAGGCTGCACCAGAATGCAGCTGGTGTGCTCAGAAGTGGCTTCTGAGGTTGTGCCATGCAAATCACAGCAAGGGATAACTATAGTTGTTCCCATCAGACATGAGAAAGATCAGTTGAAGCTACTTCCAGAACTATATGTCTGTGACTATATCACCCCTTTTCTGCAGGTTAGGGAATGGCTGAGTTCCGTACTAAGCACAATTCAGTCTTTACTTTGTACGATTTCCCACTGAAATCACTGGGCAGTTTTGGTAACACAATTAAAGTTTTCTTCATGTCAGCTGAGTGTGTGATGTCTGCCCATGTATGAGGCCACTACATACGTTTGCATACTCTCTAAAAGTTCCTGACTCTGCAAATTCAGAGGACTTGGGTATAACTAGGACCTTGTGGACAAGATTTCAGCTCTTCTGCTCCTGAAGAAGTCAAGGAACGAACTGCACCTTCTTTCTCTCTCAGGAGAGAAGTTTCTTTCTTTAGACATGGTGGTTTGAAAATTTCTGTTCCAGTTGACCAAGTTTTTGTTCCATTAAAGCAAATGCATTTTAGAGAAAAGGAACAGACCTCTTTAAAAGGAAAAAAAAAAGCAAAAACCTTTTGTTAAATGGTTTGGCACAATCTATGTTAATAGAGAAATACAGATAATGCACTGCCTTTCCCAGAGCAGTCAGCAGTGAGTTTCCAGTGCTATCACTCAGCTCATCATCATGCAGGTAAAACACTATGCAGGCCACTCCTGCTCAGGGTGAGGGTCCTGTCCAGCAGCCTGCTGCCCTCATGCCAAACCAATGTATGGACCTGAGGTGGCTGCACCCCTGACACAAAGGGCAGAAGATGTGGAGGCAATGAAGCTCCTTGTGACAGCTCTAAATCAGGGGACAGCAAAGCCGAGCATCTCAGGGAGCCCTACTTTCATCTAGAGCAGACTGTGACTGCCCGAATGTGTGTCAGGAGCCTCAGCGGCCCATGCAACAGCCAAGAGTCACGCGGCGCAGAGGGCTTGCAGCCACCTTTGTTCTGCATCCCCTGGAGCTGGGTTTTCTGTGCTGCATCTGCCGGAGGCACAGCACAAAATCTGTTCTCTGTTCCTGTTTCCAAGGAGTGAGCAGCCCTTCTACAGAAAAGGAAGTCTTCAGAGGTTCCTCAGGCTCCGGTGTTTGCAGCCAGCACCCACACTATGTAGCTGCCTAGGTGCACAGAGGGTGTGCTTCTTTTCCCCTCCTTTTTCCTTTGTGAGCACTTGGGCCTGGGGCAGAATTACAGTTTATTTGCACTGTGATAACATAGCCTTTCAGAAAGGAAAGATAAAATGATGAATCAGAGGTCCAGACACATCCATCTGTCATACCCAATAAGCTTGTGTGTGCCATGTGAATGCCTGGTCACTCTTGTAATTAGCTATTAAAGCTGAATGGGCAATTTTCAGCCAGAAGTACATGAAATGCATGAACATTTTAATGATGCACAGAACAATTAAGAATATTACATACACAGTTCCTAATCACCCTGAGATTTTCTCTCTACTTAGTGTTGTGGGAACTCAACCTCTTTAACCCTGTTAAGAGCAAGAGGGCACAGCTGGAATCAGGAAATGGTAAGCTGAATAAATTGTAGCAAGGCAGGCTCTTTTTAAAATTCAACTTTTCCTTCCAAAAAACTCTTAATGATGGAAGAACTATTTGCAGTGAATTCTGATTTTAAAAGGAAAGAAAGACCATAATAATAAATGTGTCCCATGTGACAGCAAAAATGAGGGGTCTGGTTCAGGTCCTGCTCTAATCAGTGAGACTCTCTCCATTACCTCTGCTAACAAGCACATTAAACCTTTTCTGTTTGTTAGGTACAGCACAGAAGAAAGAAGCAAGAAAGCCTGAAATGGCAGCTAAGTATCACTAAGCCACCAAACTCACCCTTCTGCAGTATATCTGTATGCATGAATACACACAGGATGCGTACAGATGGTACAGATACTATTTCAGAAGAGAGAAAACACTTTATGTTTTCCCCCCAAACATGGGAAGAGGGGATCTGGACAAAAAAAGCCCCAAAATCACACAGAAGGTGGCCAGGCCCTATAAGCATCAGAAAGCAATGTAAATGTAGCTCAGCAGTACAACCCCATGTCTACATACACACTGACAAATAAAAAGGGTATGGCCCAGCATGGTGAGAAAAGTCTTAACATCACTTGTTCAGTATTTGCAATACAAGATGCAGTGAGATTCTTGTTCAAAACACTGTGTAAACTTGGCTTCTGGAAAAATTCCATCCAGCGTGTACCAGTCTAAAACCACAAGAAACGCTGTGTCCTCAGACATGCAGCAGGGTGAGGGAGGAGGAAATGCCTCCTAGCTCACAGAGTGGAGGCCAGTGGTCAGCTCCTACCAGGTGGGTGCTCACTTGACATCAGTGGAGCAGAGCTGCCTCCTAACAGATTGGGACCAAGCCCTGGCTGTTCACCATGACTGTTCCTTAGAAGAAGTTAACAGGTGTATGGCAGATGTGGGTATGTTACTTTGCAAATGCCTGTTCAGAGTGGAAGAACCACTGATTTCACATGCGTTTTGCTACAAACTATCCCGGTAGTACTTTGTTGTAATTGCATGCAGTAAAAGGAACAACTGGCTAATTACCATGGACTCTGCAGTAACATTTCCACACTAAAATGTAAGTGCAAGGTGCATAGCTCGTGTCCCTATGTTTTAACCATAGCAAGAATAGAAGACTACTCATTTGAGAGGAAAACCACACACAAAAAGCTAACAGTGGTCTGGAGCTGTTCTGATTTAGGCTAGGCACCTCCCTTATACACACAGTATAACCTTGCTGACAGCAATGCATGGTTTTAGAAGCAACCACATGTATCACCAAGGGGTCTTTACCCTCCCTGGAGCCTGGTACCCCCAAAGCGTGCACAGGAGAGCTGAGAACACACCAGGTACTGGAGAAACTGGCTTTCTGACCCTGGTCCCACTATAGGCTGGGACAAATACAGACTGCCGACCCCTCTTGCTGCTCAAAGGCAGCAACTGCAAATGCAGTGGGGGAAGGTGGTATTGGATTAGCTGTATTTCACCTCCAGAGGGTTGTCTTCCACACTGAAGGATTTTCTGTCTTTCCTGAGATTTTGCACTTCATTTAAGCCCTAAATAAAGCACAAATAGCCCACGGGAGTAAACTTCACTCTTTACCTGTCAGAATAATATCCTACCTGAATTAACTTGTGAATACACTTTAAAAACGCCCAGATGCATCTCCTCTGTAGCCTGATTATTTGCCTGCTCTATTTTCCACATCTTTTAATGCTGCTTTTCCATTTTGTGTGCAAGTGGAATCATGTTAATGGACTGACAGGGTGAAGAGCAAACACAGGCTCGGACTTTATGTGATATATGTGATCTGGTTTATACAGGCCCCCAGGCATGAGTCTTCACTTGACAGTACTCACATGAGCTCTGTGCCTGCCTAATTTCTTAGCATCCACACGCTTTGCAGACATAGTTGCAATAAGTTCTTGCCACGGTAATTCTGAATCATCTCATCATTTTGCATCAAGAAGAGCTACACAAGCCCCCTCAGCCTTGCCTGGTTGAGCAGGAGAAGGAGCTTTCAGGATACCCCATCATAAACCTCAGGAAGACAAACTTCACACTGGCCAAACAAAACAGAAACAATTGCTGATCTTGATTTACGCTTTCAAGTTTCTTTTCTGTCTTAACACCCATGAGGGACCAGCTCAAGGAGGACGGCACAGGTTTTTGCACTGCTGCCTAAGAATTGGACAGGCCACAGAATCCCAGCCACTCAAATCGAAGCTCATGCCTCGTTTCTAGGATAACTGTGGATGTATGAAGTTTGCAGATGGCTTTGCTTTTCAATAAAGCAGAACTAGTTGCCCTCCAATGCTTTGGTGAGAACATCAATAGCGTGCCATGGATGGATGCATAAGTTGGGAGAGGGCTGGTGGGCAGCAAGAGAGGATCCCAGCTGCACCACACAACCAGCAACTAGCAGATCTGCTAGTAGCTCTGTACTACTGCTTTATTAACAAATATAGAGATCGTCTCTTCCAGCCTTACTATCACAGGTAGTTCAATCAAAGAGCTAATGAAGCAAGTAAGGAAAACACAGCCACACATTGCATTACTTCCAGGAAAGATGTTTAGAGGAACAGAAACCTTGAGTGCCCTGACAGTTGGTGACTGAGCTGGCTGCAAAACAGAAGACCTAACTCTGCCAACATGATGGGCCACTTCCAAGAGCTAAGCTCGCAAGGAGCTCCAAGTCCCCATCAGTGTACCCAAAACCCTGTAGCAGAGTACAAAACATGGTTCTCTCTTCTCAAAGAAGCCAGTATTTATCACTCTTACATCAGCCACAGCCTATTTTCATTGCGTCCCACCATTTTACTGGACCTGGATTCACTTTCTTCACCATTCCCCCATCTCAGGGTCCATGCTGAGAGAGACATAACACCTACCCTGTAGGGTTTTGGTCTGTGTGTAGGGGATGGTTCTTCCCAAAGACCTCCTCCCAGCATACAGATTGTCATGGTGGTATTTCTGAAACGGGATTATTTTATGAGGAGCATCTCCCTAACATCTGAGCAGCTTTAAGGTCTTGCGCTGTGTCTGTCTGCTTTGCTCATGCTGCTGTTTTCCTAACAATATTTCTGTGGTAAAATGAAATTCACATACTTTGCATCCCCTGAACAGCAGAAAACTTTTAAAAATATAAATTTATCAAATTTAAAATATGAATTAATAAAACAATATATAAAATATAATTGCTCAGTGCATCAGGCACGATTGATCTCCCTGCATTTACTGGTAATTACCCTCAAGAACAGTGTGCCTATTAGAAGTAGTGTCTAGGGTCTTGTGGTCAGGTTTACTAAAATGCCCTCAGCAGTATGTGACCTATAAGACATATATGCATATCCTACTTAAGTGGATTCCGTTTTGCCTTTGGATTTGCATCTCACCAAGGAAAAACATCCACAAAGCTATTCTACTACACTACCATTATTTAGAACTAGTAAAAAAAAAACCCATCTAAAACATCCAGCATTATGTTTTCTATCTGCTTCTATAATTCTTTTTTTCTTGCTCATTTTATTCTTGCCATTTACAAAATGAATTTACAAACAAAAGTCCATATTTAGACTTGATTCTGGATATTAACCTTTACAGAACATCTATTTTCCCTCTGTAAGCACAAGTTTTTTTAATGGATACTTTTTATTTACAATGTAAATATATTAACAGAATTTATGCACAGTACCAGAAAGCTTCATCTCAGCTTTAGGTCACACATGCCTGTGGGGTAGATACCTATCTTTTCCCCATTTTGTACTGCTCCATCTATAACTAATGATGGCTACCGCCTCTGTGACAGGTCTGGAATAGGTTATTCTTGCTCAGAACCGATCCCTATTCAAATACAGGATCTGATGCTGAAATACATAAATTCTTACCCAGTAGTAGTACTATAATTTTTGCTTTGACTCAAATTATTTCTGATCCTTCTAAACCAGTGGCAAACCTAAGCATCTGAGTAAATGCCATCCAGAATCATTTCTGCTCTTTCACTATTGCCAAGGTAAAACAGGGCACCTGCTTTATGCTTGCTTCTGTAATATTTGGTTCAGAAACCTTTCAAAGACAACAAGGACATTAAGCAGTTGAAAAATGCTACAATCAGCTGCAAAAATCCTTGCTAAACCATAGACACCATGTCTTTGTGAAGTACTCGTACCTTTTGCTACCAGTATCCAAATGGATGGATCTAGATAGTTCAATCAGCTGAGCACTAAATCAAAGGTATCACTGACAAATGGAAAAAACTACATAGGTCCTTCTAGGAGACATCCCATTTCCTGCAGCCTATCCACATTCTCTCTTTGCACTATTTTGGCTTTAAGATCCCAGGGACAGAGAGTTCAGTGATTTATTCTCAGAGAGTCTTTGGTCACATTGTTCTATTTGTTTTGTCTTTTGCAACTGGCCTCGCACCGGCAGACATTCCTCAGCACCTTATAACGTGTCAGTGCACTGTTCAGTGGTGTGCACCTTGTGAAAGGCCAAACCTTCTTGATGTCCCTCCTTTCCATGCTGCTCTTACTGAGCAGCTGCCAGCCTCCCTGTCTGCTCATGCTTCCCAGAAAGCCCATAAATCAGTCCTGCAGACCTGAACAGGCCTTGTGATACCACAAATTGTTCCTTAAACGCTTCCACAGATTTTAAACATCACTATTGCCTCTTACTTTGGAGTTAGATGGGAAGGAGCAAATGTTAACCACCACCAGCTACTCAGAACACAGTATTTGTTGCAGATGTGCTTTTTCAGACCTCCTAAGTACATTTGTAGTTCCTGGCAATTTTGTACCCTGTCCGTGCAGAACAGGCTAAAGGGTGCAGGTAATGCTTTCAGGCCATTGTTAATATATTTTTATTTCTCTTTACGTATTCTAGCACCCATCCCCATGCCTTAATTAGGTAGGAAACCCACGCACACTGGGAGCCAGCTAAGTCCTGAGCTAGAGGAAAGGGGTGGCTTTGCACAGGAGAACAGTGGTTGCTAGATGCTGAAGGCAATGGAAAGGAACAGAGGATGGCTTTGATGGCCATTCACAGTGTCTGACTTCCTCTTAATTGTCTTTTTGGTTCCTAGCTTCCTATTGCAACATATCTTGCATGGTCCCACTGAGCATCTTAAATATTTGTATCTATTTACACGGAACATCTCCTAGAGAGAAGAGTATCATTGTCCAGATTTCACATTAAGAGACCTAATCAGGGAAGTTATGCTGAGGCTGCCCACTGCAGTGCTGTGAGCTCACACTGCTCAGTCATGGCCTAAATGAACTTGGCTTTTTTCTGGGACCCTAACCTGGATTTTCTCACTTTGCACAGTCTGAGAGTAGGGGCTCAGGTTATGCACCACATGCCATCCTTGTACAGGAAAAGGATGTAGCCACTCTCAGAAGAGTCTTTAGGAGTAAAACTCTGAATTCAACTTTTGAAAAGTACAGGACTAATGATTCACTGCTGGTCAGTGTTCCTCTTGAAGATTAGCATCCCAGTGTGGAGCAGAAGGCTTTGTAGAAGATAATGCTTGTGGTGATGAAACAGGGTAGATGTTTCACAGACAGGTAAGAAGAAATTACTATGGCAACACCACACGACTTCATTAGAGGTGGAAGAGCCCTTTTCAGGAGAGCGACATGTCTATAAGGCCTAATACAAACTTATCTTCACGGCTACAGTTGGAGAATACCTGAGAAAAATAGGTGGGTGTGTAGATAACTAGAAAATTTGTCTGTACAGAAAGCACAGTATAAAAGGACAAAGAATACCAGAGCCTCCATCATCAGAACAACTCTAGCTACACCCAGATTTGTGCCTTGCCCACCTAAATAAGACCATATATCTTCACCTGTTAAAACTACCAACTTACCAACTATAAAGTTCATATTTCCATTTCAAAGGCAATCTGGGATACTGCCAGCAACTTAATTAATTTATAGCAAATATATCCTACTGTAGTAACACTGAGTAGCAGTCGTGCATGCTCTGAATACAAGTGGCTATTAAGAGGGCCAACAGCAAGAGTTAATGATGATATTTTAAAAAATTCCAACAACCTTTGCCTAAGATTTATTTTATAGACTCCAGCATTTCATGAAACTAGGCACATAGTTGAGTAAATAAGCCTTGTGAGCTCAGTTTGAACCATATGTAGAACTGAAGAAGGGTGGGTACTGTATCTGTGTAGGGAAGGACAGCCATCGTATTAGGGAAAGGGGGTTGTCCGTGTGTGAATAAAAACTGGTTGCCACTGCATGTATTGGAACATGATCTGAAATCAGATTTGCAGTCGTGGTGCCAGGAGGTCGGCTGTTTGTTTTATAAATCGCTATGTTTTCCCCTCTTCCTGCCTGCTCCAGTCTCACCAGAAAGCAGCATGATGGATAGGAGATGGCCTCCCTGCTCCCAAAACCCCTTGCAATGGAGGCTGCAGGCAGGCTGTCACCTCTGCCTGTACAGCCTGCCAGGGCAAAGCACTCCAAAATTCCCTCTGTGTCAGGGGTCCCTGATTAGCCCCACATTCACCACAAAGCCATCGTTATGCTTGCTCTTTGGGCCACAGTTGTTACACCCGATGGTCCTCTAAAGACATTTATAAGCTGTGCCTTAGATAATATACTACTGCCTGTTGAGTGCAATGCTCAGCAAGACAGGAAACAGCACTGCCTGGAAAATGCCTACACCCTTTCTGCAGGCAGTAATTCTGCTGGGCTCCACATAAGCCCTACAGAAAGATACACTTCCTGGATATGCCAAATACCAAAGCAGGTTATGTGTCTATGAAGTGGGGCCACAGGCTCACGGTAGAAAAAGGTAAGAAAACTTCCCCAGTCTGCACACACGAAAGCCTGAAAACTGTCAGACTTTTGGGATGAAAGGTGTTTTTAAGCATCTTCCCTCTGAAGAGACTGGCAGAATAAAGACACTGTCAGAGCACTCAAGCCTTCTACTCTCAAACTTCCCAAAGTCCACAGGGAGCAATGCCCTGCCTTTGGTCAACTTTGGATCAAGCCACAGAAGCTAGCAAAAGCCATCCCAAGAATAGCATTGCTCGTGCTGGTGCAGTCTGCCTGTGTCCCACAGTCAAAAATCAAGAAGTACAGAGCATTATCTGAAGAGAAAATAATCCTGAATTTACACTTGGGCAAAGCACAAAGCTTTGCTTTATCACCCCTCTTCCTCAGCAGATCTTTTCTTTCCCCTTTCACATTCACCCTTGAATTCTCTGTTTGTTTTCTGGGGATGCAGGAGGTTTTGAGTCTTGTGGTACATATTACTCAGAGAACAATGAAGGTAATTTTCTCCTTCAGGTGCCTGACACTTTCCTTAATGTTTCATTACAAGCACATACAGCCAGCTCTCAGCACACACAGTACAACTTGGAAAGAACTGCAGGTCGAAGTATCTCACAGCAGAATATTACTGTGGATTTAGCACTAATTCCAGCTTTATTCCTTTCCTAATTCCTGTATCACATAGCCTTATCTGCACAGATAAAGCCCCTTGAAGTGCACTTGCTTTGATGCATGGATGGAAGGGTTCTGTCAAAAAAATGTAAGATTTGCTTAGAAAACAATCGTGCTATATTTAGATCATAGTCCACTCCAAAGTCCCCTGACAGGTTTCAGTGCAAACAAGCAACGGCTTCCCTTGGCTGACTGCAGAAGTTGTATTTCAGACAAGCCAGTAGTCTACCAGGGTGATGAATTTTAACCTCTTGCAGTATTTTGAGCATAGCCATGGTCTCTTAAAGCTAACGCCACTGTTACCAGCACAATAGCCACACACTGCATATCTAATTCCCTGACTGCCCCAGAGTATCAGTGTCCCTGAAGGGCATACTATTGATCCATAGGCAGGTTATGTCAGTTGCTTGGCTTTGGGAGATATGCATTCTCTCTCCAACATCCTTGCAGAAAATAGCTGTGTTTAATGCACACTCTGCCAAGGTTTTCAGGAGCAGTTCAAGCCAAATCATAATGGTGCAAGGCATAGATCCTTTGATGTCAAATCCTATATGATTTTACAGCTGGCAACAAAGAAAATTTACATTTATAGTAGACAGCAACTTTCAGCCAGAAGGATTTCAAAGCACTTTATGAACTATCATTCAAAACAAATAATGCTGAATGAAGACATTTCTGTGTTGAAATATAGAAAATATTGAACAGAACTACTCAGCAGCTGAGGGTAATAGGTGAAGAATACCCTATCCAATTGAACACGTGCAATGCAATTTTAGTTAGGCAGGATGCAATTACAAAAGCTGGAGTCTGGCCAAGCCACCAAGGTTAACTACTCTACTTTTTCAAAAACTATCATGGGATTTTTCTAACGACCACGAGTTAATGATGTTGTGTCTGAAAGTCAGCACCTCTCCCCTTACAGTGGCCTTTACAATCATTTAATAGCAATGGCCCTATACCAGATCCAATGACAAAATCCCAAATCACCATTCCCACCATCTCAGAAACCTGCTTCTCTTAGGGAAATGGGTTTGGAAAAGATCAAATCAGTCACTAGGTCCAGTTTTCTAGAATCACAGAAGGATCACACATATAACACATCACTGATATTGAGTGTAGAAAGTTCTATTTACCTTCTTCAAAATTTATGCACACCATAAACTTGGCACCTTTCACGAAAACAGCTACACAAATGGTGATGAATTCAACTTAGTAACACCCTTCAATACTTTAAAGTACAATACATATCATGAACTTTGTGGTAACTTGCAATACATATATTCTTGGACTATGCAATAGAAAGATCTAAGACTAAATACACAATGACCACATTGGGCTGCTAGAGATTATAGTAAGAATAGTTACACAGATTACTTAAATACTGGCAATATATTCTTTATTAATTAACGAAATCAGAGATACTACTAATAATTATAATTAGTAAGAATATATCCCTGTGTTAGACAATGAAGAAATCTCTTGTAAGTCACACAGCACTATTGGAAAATTATGTACGGGGAGCCAACTTTAATACAATCATTAACACAACAGTTACTGCATGTTCTTTGCCCCAGTTTTCCTATCTTCAGATTTTAATATTGGGGTACAAACCTTCAGGTGTAAAAATGATAAATTATGTACATTTTTTATTTTGCTACACATGCCTTTGGATTTCTGTTGGCTAATCCATTTCTTTCAATGGATTTCTATTATTCTGTATGATTCTGTGACTTCTAGATGATTCAGTCAGAGGTGACCTGTGTTTTCAATTTTTTGCTATGCAAATCATTACAAATAAAGTGCAGAATTTAGTTTCGACTGCAAAATTTAAACAGGAGGAATGGAAAAAACAGAAAACCCAAAGTCCTCTATTATCATCCATTTCGGTCTTGACTATTGCTCATGCAGACCAAACCATCAAGGTATCACTTGCCTACGAATATATCGCACTCTTTGCTATCAGATATAAAACCTGCATGTCAGTAAACCTTAGAAACAAAGGGTATGATCAGAGGTTTTTATGTTTATCTCTGTGTGCTTTGACCCTCACATACCAGATTAGAACAGTTTACCATCCACCCAACAGCATTTGCACAGTTCATTGTCTCATGTCCCTTCATTGAGTGTTGATATGATTAGGTAAATGAGGTATTATGGCTGACCTTTTACAAAGTTTTGTTTTTTGCTTTTCTTGCGCAGGATATTAGATAAGGAAATGATAATAGCCATGGTAGCCTGGCTGCAAAGAATCTAGTATTCTAAACCAAAAAACACAAAATAAATCAAGCTTGGAGAAGCTGGGGCAATTAGTCAGGTGGAATAAATCAGGCAGCAACTCTGCCAGCTATGAAGAGCTCAATGGCCATCAATAAACTGAGCACCTAGTCTACAGGATCTACCTTGTGTTAATTCATTAAATTCTAAGCAAACTGTATATCATGGTTTAACCACAGCCAGCAACTAAAGACTATGCAGCTGCTCACTCATGCCTGCCGCTGCCCTGCAATGGGCTGGGGAGGAGAATCGGAAAACATAAAAACCACAGGATGAGATAAGAACAGTTTAATAACTGAAAGAAATACAATCTACTAATACTACTACTACTAATAGTAGAGAGGCAGAGAGAGGAATAAACCCCCAGAAAGACAAGTGGTGCACAATACAACTGCTCATCACCCACTGACCGATGTCCAGCCCGTCCCTGAGCAACAATTGACAGCTCCCAGCCAACTCCCCCAGTTTGTATAATGAGCATGACATGCTGTGGTATGGAATATCCCTTTGGCTAGTTTGAGTCAGATGTCCTGTCTCTGCTCTCTCCCAGCTTCCCATGCCCCTCCTCATGACAGGGCATGAGAAACTGAAAAGTCCTTGATCAGGATAAGCTCAACAACTAGAACATATGTGTGTTACCAACATTATTCTCAGGCTAAATTCAAAACACAGCAATGTACCAGCTATTAGGAAGAAAATGAACTCTATCTCAGATAAAACCAGGACACTGTACAACAACTTCACTGTTAACTTTTCATACTTAGCACACTACACTGTCATTTGCCAGCAGTTACTTTTTCTTGGTGCCAACGTTAAACTTGCAGCCCTAATGAGAACTTAATGGGACTGGGATTCACATCAAGTCTGCCAGAATTTTCTAGTTTCAACATGCTGTAATCTATCTCTGATAGATGGTTCTTTGAGTCCTCACTTGTTTAATTGTTTACAGGTGAAACAGTAAATCTGATCCTTGCTCTTATGCTAGCTGGAAGTGAGCATACATTTGTGAGTATCTGTTAAGAATTTTTCATCTGGGAATTCATTTCCTGTAGATGAAAAAGGTATCTTCTGGTCCTAATACTCTGATCTTTATTTGATTAAAAAGATTCATTCAGATTTATTTCCCTGTGATATTGCATAATATCACAGTGCCCTGTCTGTTTCATGAGATCTCTTCAGAGGTTACTTCTTGGCCCTCCTGTGAGTCCTTCATCAAAAGGGGCACGCAGCTGATTGTACTCACAGTCTTGAAACATGTGAAGATGTTTAACTATGCAGGCAATGCAGCCAAGCCATATTCAAAGGTCTCTTCTCTCACCCGAACTGAGAATCTAACAGCTGATGTTAATATTAATCAAAAATGGCTCAAGAATGTAAGTTCCTGCTGAAAACAGAGGGATGTGCATATTCTTGTATGTTGTATCAAACCTTTGATGGCTGAAATATTTTTCAGCTAGAGGGGCCAAACAGAAACAAAAGGAGATTGTAGAGAACATAGTTGTTAGGACTGCCTTTTCTCCCAGTAAGGAGGGTTTTACAGCTGTGCATTCGGAGAAGAAAAAAAAGCCCCACAACATTTATGTACCTTGGTATGAGTGCAATAACTCAGCAATAACCCAGCACATAAAAAAGGAACATACAAAAGGCTTCAGGTGAAACTCTCTGCTGTGCAGATTGCTTGTCTGCTTTCCTGGTTCACCCTCCAGCTCTTCACAAAGGCAGTTTTAGGCCTATGAGATGGAATGGATCACACTCAGGCTTTGCCCATTAAAAGCAGCACTGACAGCTGTCTTTAGACATTCATCTATCTGTACTCAAACCGGGACGTGAAGGCAGCAAACAAAGGCAGGACAGACACAGCTAACGGTCTCGATGAATACATAGATAGATAGATGGCTGGATGAAAAATGAAAGCATAAGAAACTAAATTCAAATGAAAATTTAACACATTTCTTCAGTGAAAAAACAAAAATGCTCTTTTTAACCAAATTGTGCCTTTCAATGCAAAAGTTTCTGCTTTAAATGAAAACTTTCAGATTTTGTTTATGCAGGAACTCACACTTATTTTCTTATTTATGTGACTCTAATCATACATTTTTACAAGGGTGTCAGGCTCATTGCAAATAACTCACAGTTTCAAGACTTCTTCTTAATGACAACACCCCTTGCCATCCCCAGCAGTTACAACATATTTATTCTACCACTGTGCTAAAAGTAAATGAAGGGGCATAAGAAGAAATGTGGTTGGCATTTTCTTGTATTAGAAGTATCTGGGATCCAATTTTGTAATCTTAGCATTGTGATGTTAGTAGGACTTGCACATGCATATCTCTATAGACAATGAAGAAATACTTATTCTTTTAGAAGATAATAATTACTAGAGCATGGCAGAAGAATAAAGGTCTTTATATTCAAAACCTTAAACTATTTGGGGGTGGCTGAGAACCCACGTTTGTTAAGAGCTTCAAACTTAAAACCATTTTTTTTTGGTGATCAAGCCACTGGAATAATTTTGTAAAAATGAAAACAACAGCAGAAGTCAAAGTATGACTTCATATTTGGAAGATGTTCCTTTTTCCTCTTCCTAAGCAATAGCTTCTCATGTCTGTGGAAACCTTGCTCAGCTGAGCTTTCTAGGAATCACAAATTGCTCTGCTTCTGATTGCCTTGGAAGCTTTATTTTCCCTTTAAATTTTGGCATGAAAGCAGATGATCTAAACACTGAAGGGGTTTTGGCAGTATAAGCTTTAAACCTCACAGCAAACAAAACGTTTTTGTCACTGCACCTCCTTTCAGCCATGTGGCTGGAATTAATGTGGCCCTTTCCCCTCACACCTCTGAACAGTCACTTGAAGAGGGGGAAGTGTGCACACCATATATTCTTGTGTATAAAGTGAGAGCTACGTGCCAAAATGTCAACAGATTTTCCATATATAAGAAGGCTGTGCGAAAAAGAGCTGCCAATCTGTTACACAGTTCTTTTGACGCCAACTTCAGGAAAAGAGAAATATTCCAGAAAATGGAATAAATCCCAGAGACCTCTCACTTCCCCAGGAGGAAAGAAAACACCTGCCCAAACCCACTACTGAACAGAGCTTTTGGACTCTCTTGCTGTCTTGCACCACACAGTGGGAATCTTCCTCCATCCACTATTTCTTGCTTCAGGAGGAAGCCTATGTTATATGGAATTTCACTACTTTCCATGCAGTCTCACAGCCTAGCTCTCTAAACTTGCAAACACCAACAAGACTCTCTGCCAGTGAAAACATTCTCAAACCCATGTTTTGACCAGCCCTCCCCTTTTCCAGGGCGCAGTATTGCTTTTACATTACACTTCCTTCAACAGCATGACGCTTTTCTCCCACTGCCTCCATGCATTTGGATCCCTGGCAACTTCTTTGTCATCTGGTGTCCATCCCATTTCTCTAGCTCTTACAAACATTACAAACCCATACATCCACTGCTTTGTTCCTTTCATAGGAGATATATAAAGTCAATAAACCTTCATGACATCTCTCCTGAACATCATTTTCTGATGTGAATCATGCTTGAAAAGAGAGACAAAATCAGCAATGCCGTAGGAGGGAAGTTACTACATTAAGGTGTGACCATGAACAATTTTTACAGCTTTGCTTGCAACCAGCTTTTTCTGTAAGGAAAATCTCCACTTACCTTTCTGCTTTCAGAATTTGAAATCTGCTCCTTTTCAGCCAGAAGGAGCTTAACACAGTATGGATATTATCACAACATATAATAAAATAGTCGCATAATACAGTCATCTGGATCAGTAGACAAGCAGGGACCTTTTCTAGGTTCTCTACAGAGCACTTCTTTACCTCTGGACTGGGAATTATATAGTAATGCAAGCTCCAATCCACAGACATATTAGACACCACAGTTTTAATGGGAGTTTAACAGTCTGATGCATTATTTGATTTCCAAATGCAGCCAGTGCCAGCCCATCATTAGACATAAAGGCAATAATGTGGCCCAAGGGAAAGCTTCCCCCCAGGCCCTAGTAATCACTATTGGCCCTTAAATTTCATACCAAAGTATATGTTCATTCAACATTTTGCTCTTTCTCGTTACAGCTTAAACAAAAGGACAGAGCATAATTTCATACACAAATGTACAAGAGATTTGGTGTTCATCTGCTGTGAAGAAGGTAATTTAAAACTCTTCTATTTATAAAATCTAAATATAAAAAACTTAGACCTTCGTTTACTGAGATTCAGAATCAGGTCTGGAGACCAATAATTGTTCAGCTCACAAACCATAAAGAGATGTAAACCCCACTAATTTCATGCTCCTTTAATCTGCTTTCATCAACTGTCTGGATTTTGTAAAAGCACTCAAAAATTAAATGTTACCATTAGTAAAAACATTGACTGATTTCTACAGGGTTAGCTTGCAGCACTGCTGAAAACAGTGACATGGCAAATAATCCAGTGCTATGAGCTTCCTAGCACTACATGATTTCTACTTTAGCAACATAAATATCACTGTATAAAAGTTAGTACATTCACTTAAGGGAGAGAAAAAAAGCTTGGCCTGGATGTTGATTTGATTCCAATGAGGTGATAAATAAAGCGTTCCTCATAGTCTCCAGTGCAAACAGTTTGGATGTGCTCAAATATCATATTCGTTAACATAGATTGTGTTTACACAAATAGAAAAGAAGGTGATAGTGAACAAGGCCATTGATTTCAGTGTAACAAGCAATGCAAAGCAACTGAATGCTGTTAAGCAACAATGTAAGCAACACTGCTTTTGCCAGCTTTATAATAAATATCTTCAACCTGCATTTTTATCGTTTCTATGATCATTGTTATCATGAATAATTGCATTAAGAGTGCTATTTCATCCAATCACCTTAGAATATCAATGACCTTTCATGAAGGTTTTTAGGATACTAGTTAGTGTGAATACACAGAGAGATGAGTTATGGGGAAAAAAACCCCCAAACGGCTTAGCACAAATGAAAACACGTTGTGTATAGCAGATCCTGGCGCTGTGCAGGACAGTTACAAAGAGTATTAATGGAGGACAAGCCTGATGCCATCCAGCTTATCAGCTATCATCAGTTTCTTGACTGAAAAAGACATCACCTCCAATCTTCAACCCCAACTCTGCAAAATGCTGAAAAAGCTTCTATGAGCAATAGCTACAGTGAATGTCAAAGCACAAGCGGTGTTTATGATACCCATCAGGAAGCATCTGTGACAAAATTAAGACATCCTCTTGTGCGATCCTATGCCTGACCTACATTCCTTCCCTCCTTGGAGATGAGTGACTAAGGAGAGCAACTTGCCACCACCCAGAGTGGTAGACGGACACTAACAGATTTGCTGCACACTGTCTGGGCATACAACCTCCCCATGAAGTCAACAAGAAAGTTACTTCCAGCATCATGTAACTTCCAGTGATACCTGAGCAACCAGACTTTACATTAGAATTTTGATGGTGGCAGCAACGACCACAACTCCCCTAGTCATGAGAAACACTGTGGATATAGCAACACTACAGGATAATGATGCTTTGATGGACCAGCCATTGCGATGCCACTGTGAGAAAGGTGACAAAATCTTAGGATTTCTCATGATATATTTTCACCATCAGGAGAAATAGAGAAGTATTAATACTGTTGTTGGAATGCTGCACTAATCTCTAGTTACCCATGCTCAAGAAATCCTGCTTTCTCCATCTGACAGACTATGGATAAAGGGAAATAAAGAAATTACATGAAACTGTGGCCTGACCTAAGACAGAGGTTGAGAAGTGTGACGGCTACCATGGGATACTGTGCAAATGAAGAGAGAAGACGTGTCTGGAAGTGGAAAGAACTGGGGTTGATGGACCGTTTGGTCTCTACCACCTCTGTCTGTACACAGCTGCTCAGCTGGCTCTCATTGGAGGAGAACTGGAGGGTGACCATGGTCAACTCCTTTCCCATGGAAAATTCCCAGGAGATTTTCAATTTTACTATTTGAATTTTTACATTAAAATTTTCATCCCTCTGGAAAAATTTACAGCCCTTCTGGAAGGTTTTAAAACCTGCTCTAGAATCTTCCAAAGTGGGAAAAAAGACTGCAAGAGAGAAGGAAATGGACATGGAAATATTTCTTGTCAAAATCAATGGATATTTTTTATAGCATTACACTGTATTTGTAATGTCCCCTTCCCTCCACCTGAATGGGGCTACTGAAATTCTGACATTATGAACTCAGCTGAAACCCTGCTCTGGTTACTGTATGATCTCTGCAATAATAAGATCCAGGCTGGGTTAATGTTTTCAAAGGACTGGAAGGTGTTTAATAATTTTAACTCAAAAAGTGCTGCTAGAATTAGGCAGTACGCTCATTTTGATTGCTTCAGTGCTCAGAACAGTGATTTTATCGCAGTCCCAGCATGGCAGAAACTCACTGGAAAGAAAAATCACCCACTTCACAGTGACTTCGAGAATCAACTGGTAAAGCCCTTTATAAACAGAAAGCAGGGGAGGTGAGCAAAGCACTACAGGTATTTGTTCAAAGTACGGAACGTGTAAGTCAGATCTAAGGAAATATTACATGATGACTGGATTGGAACTATGCAAGACCAACCTTTTCTTTACTATCTAGAGATCCCTTGTTCATCACCTCAGGCTACTCTCAGCACTGTGATGCCTGCAACAAAGTACTATGTGCATATCAGTACTCAATGAACTGAATGAATAAATGTTAAATCCCAAAGCACAATGTTCCTTGTGATCTCTGTTAAAAGTCTGCAACCCTTTAAAACAAAAGCCTTAACATCATAATCTCAGCGGCATCTAAATCATCACGAGAAATGAGTTCATTTTCCATACAC
This sequence comes from Pezoporus wallicus, assembly GCF_028554395.1. Taxonomy (NCBI): domain Eukaryota; kingdom Metazoa; phylum Chordata; class Aves; order Psittaciformes; family Psittacidae; genus Pezoporus; species Pezoporus wallicus. The sequence goes on from NW_026640647.1 coordinate 1,618,001, forward strand.
TGTGTTCTGCCAAGCAAAGTTATTTTCCTGCATACTTATTATGTAACTGTTCAACGGGAAAGGTGAGACTGGAGCTAACCCCATGTGTGCTCAGTACTCGGCTCAGCCTGATGAGATTCCTTCTGCTAATTGAAGCAAGTTTCTGTTCAGATTCCACCCTCCTTTGGCTCTTCAGCTTCTTTGTACTCTCTGGCACTGGCAGAGGCTGTAAGCGATAAGCAGCTCCTCCACTACTCAGGCAGTGCTGCAACAACTGTTTATGTTATATTACAGTACTGGGAACCTGCTGTTTATGTCCCAAAATGTATTAATGTCAAAGTCATTTATCAAGGTTCAGACTGAAAAAAGAAAACAGGACATCTGTGTTCAGGGTCTGATCTGCAATTAGAAGATTTCTGTTGAGTTGGACATTTGGACCGAATCCCTGAAGCTGCCTTTCCACGATTACTTTTCTCTGTTTTAAACACAAGCTTCATTTAGCCCTTTCTGTGTTTCCGCTCTTCATAGTTACCTTGGACGACTGTAAACCAGGTGAACACAGGAAAAAATAAGTTAATACCCATCACTGATAAGGGGAGTAAGAAAGCAAAGCTGTGCTGCTGCGGAGCAAAGGTTCATTGAACGAGGACAAGAATTCAGGACTGACAAGGGAGGACCTAAGAACCTTGAGACCAGCCTAAAAAAAGGCTTTCATCAAAAATAATAAATGTGAAGCCCATCTTCCCTCCCTGCCCCGGGTTTCCAGATTGCAGTGCCAACTTGCTTTCTACTACAGAGGGTCAAGAGACTCTCTTTAAAAACAATCAAAGAAAGTTCAGATCTTCCATAAATCACATGTAGCGGATCCCAAGCTTGAGTATACGTTCAAAATACCACAGAGGCCATGATAAACCCACAAAACTTGGCAGCAAGTGCCACCCCTCGCTACACACAGCTGGGAGAGAAGCCATCTTCCCAAAGCATTTATTTGCAGCTCTCATGACAATATATACCTACGCCTGAACCCATTAAGTCACTATCAGCATTCCCAACGCTTTTAATGATCTCCGGAGTCAGCCTCTGGAGACAGCCAGTCTCTGAGACATGGAAGAGAAAACCCGTGGTGTTGAGATGGAGGTTTTCTCAGACCTCAGAGACAAGATGTGTGGCAGCTCCCAAAAGGTTCCATTTCCCTCAGGCGGATCCAATAGTGAGCCTGTACTCGGACTAGACCAGCCAGACCAAAAGCAAGCTCTTATTCTGGCATAAATCAAGAGCAGACAATATGAGGCCTATGGGGAGCAAAGAAAAGATGGACTCAGGAAACCACAATTAATCATTTATCTTCTTGGTATCCTGCTAACAACGGAAACTTCCAAACTAATGATTATTTGAACGCAGCGTTACACACAATGTATCATCACTGAACAGACCATTAAAATGTCAAATAAAGAGTTCTAAGATTAACAGGATGTTTACAGATAATTATTAAGAGGTGCCTGCCTAATTTTGGGCTTTGATTTGGTGTATTTACCTTCTTATATTCAAATATATCTGCACTTTGTGCTATTTACTTGTATCTAGTTTGTAGCTTCACATAGTATTGCTATAAAAATGCTGATTTACTGTTTATGCAGACACAGTACACATTTTACTGTGCTGCAGATGCAATTTGCCCAGCTGTTTCATTCCTCCTTTTGTAGTTTTTTGATTATTTTGATTTTCCTTTATTTATTTTGCTTAGTAAACTTCCACGCATTTGGTTCAACAAATAATACAAAGTATGGTTCTTGTTAAAAAAATATAATTTCTAAAAGGGAAAAAAGGTCTTTGCTATCAGTCTTTAGGTTTATCACTTGACCTAAATATTACCCCTCTTTATTATGAGAATTACCGTGTTGAACACTCATAAAATGCCATACTTAATATATGAACCATATTATTTTCTGTCCAGCTTTGGTTATGATCAGTTGCAAGTAAAAGGGAACTGCTACATACACAACCCAATATTGGCTAATCTAATTTATGAGCTGATACTTCACTACTAAATAAGGCTGGAAGGTGGCATAAGAAGGGCATTGGTGATGTGGGAGGTTCTTGCTATACTGGAGGACAGTCCACGACTCGGTTATGTCAGGCACTGTACAGATAGGTATATTCTAGCTATTTCAATTATATTGCGTTTCCCTAGGCACTACCAATACAGAGCAATTCTTACTGGATAGTTAATTGACTTTAAACTTTGTCAATGCTCTGCCCATCATGTCCCATGGCTAACCCTATATGGCTCACTGAGCCTTTGAGCATCATTTCCACATGGAACACCTGATAACAGCAACAAGAAGGTAAAACTTTTCCCAAACCATCATATGGGAGACCATACGCCCACCCTAGATCATGGATTTCTGCACAGGGGAGGAGAGGGAAATGCTTGCTCTGGGCAGGTAGGTCCAGCACGGAAGAGAGGGGCCAGCCCTTGATGCCATCTCCCCATGAGTTGCCAGCAGACATGACACAGTAGGCACCCTAGCTTTGGTATCTGTTATCTCTAAGGTCCATGTACATCAACAGGCAACAAGACAAAGGGACTTTGGAGGGCATGTGGCAATTCAAAGAAAGAGCCTAATTTGAGTGCCCTGATTGTCCTCTGGACAAGCCTGTCCCACTTGCTGCTGCTCACAGGAGTAACTGCAGAGACTGAGATTCCCCTGCAGGGTCCTACAACATTTAGAGGCAAGTGGACAATGCGATTGCCACTTTGCCCCATGATAAGTGGAGAAGGCAGGGATCATAACAGGTAATCTCCCTTGCATGAATATTATATCAAAAGTAACTCATTATCAAGTGAGAAGCAGGTAAGGGGCTATGATTCTGCTTGCTTTCTGGTTAATGATACACTATCCCTTCAAAAGGCAAAATGTAATTCAGCCTCTATGCCTACGTGAAAACATACAAACATACCAGTGTTTATGGGGATCACAAGCTAGTAATACTTCTTACTACATAATTTTGATCTAGGAAGAATATTAAACACAAACACTTTCTACTCCTCTGTAGGAAATGCTTAGAAACCAAATTCCAGGTACAAAGAACTATGCTTCTGAAAGCACCAATCTGGGGCAGTTATGGATGTTTTCTTACACATACCCAGTGATTTCCATTTTCTCTATCGCATAAATCTTTTTCCTCCATTAGCTCATTTAGTCAGGGTCAGATTTATGAGGGGTGAACTGGCTCTCTCAAAGCTCCTTCTACGATCTCAGGAAAACTATTATACTTATCTATATCTCAATTGCTTATTTGTAAAATGAAAATAACTGTACTCTTCTCATAGAGGAACTTAACTTCATCAAGAAGACGTACACTCTGACTGCTAACACTGTAATATTGTTCTTTAAGCCATAATAAAGCTGACATTTTACTAGTGTTTTGCTCTTCCCCTCAGAATTGTTAGAGCTAAAAACCAGTGCTTCATACCATGTACTGAAATGCCAAGGAAAAGAGTATGACATAAATATACAGATATGAAACAGCATCTAAAAATGACAATTTTGATCTTTGAAAAGACAAATCACTAATCTCTGGCTCTAATGAGATAAGGGATGATAAAGGTCATGCTGTGTAAAGGACTAAGCTGACGGATCAGTCCAAAAGTTTCAAAAGTGGCATTGCTGCTCTTGTCCTTTTTTGGGGGAAAAAAGCTATCTTTTGTATGTATCACAGCAGACTGTTATAGACACATTAAAGAGACCCATTAACTGCGCTTAATGCAAGGACAATTCAAAACTCACCCAAAGGATGTGCAGACTGAAGCGTGGTACTGTGGTATTTTAAATGCTACAAAATCATTCCATTTATTCTTTCAAATCAGAGTTTCAATCTAAAACCAGTAAAAACTCTATCACGTCTGCACATCTTTATGAGGATTATTAATGTCATACAGTAGAAATTTCCAAATGACTGTGAAAGGACCTTTGGTCAACAGCAACTTGTATTAACTACATGGGAATGGGAAAAAAGAAATGCAGAGTAACACAACGCTGTTCAATTTGGGACTTGATAGTTTAAGGACAGAATTGCCAACAAGTAAGGGCACCTCAGCAGACTACTGTAATCCTTGATTTACAACTTTCATCCCCAACACTGGGTTGCCAGCTGGTGCCAAACAACTCTTTATTTCACTGGCTAATGTTTTTCTGGTGTTTCCTTTGCTCAGGTGAGGTGGGTGCTGTCTTATAAAACTAGCCCATGGCGCTTTTCCATATAGTAAGAGCAATAAAGATCTGTGACCTCTTACACCAACAGAAGCTGCTAAAGAGCTGATGGATTTTACCTGCTGCTTTTTTCTACTCAGTCTCCACTGAACTGGCTTGACCGTTGCTTTCAGATCTTTGATGAAAGCTAATGTCCTAATGCTATATAAGCTAAAAGTCTGAGGAAAGAGCCAAACTTTTCCCTATGTGTCTGACTGAAAAATGCTGTAAGGTGTAGCTGAAAAAGTATCTTGCTCTCTACTTTTCTTTCAGAATCCACTTTAAGCTTATTCTGGGTTAAATTTGCAACTGCGCTTTTAGGTAAAAATCAGTTTGCAATACACTTATCAGGTTCAGCAAACTGCACAGACAAAGTGAGGGAAGCTGCTCTGCAAACCACAGAATGCAGAGAGAGGAGGAAGCAGAGAAAATGAAGGTACCTTTTTGCAAAGCTGTGAAACAAGGCAGGTTTGCTCTTCCGTTTTCTCTGCCATCCGAGTGAGCTCATTACTGCATGCAGAATTTGAGGGAGATTGATTAATTGCAAAAGGGCTCAGAATAGACATGGTTATTGTCATTTAATGCTAAATAAATGGAGTATCATTTAAACTGTATGGAAGGGGAACAAAAAAAATCTTTTGTTTCTCTCAGCAGTAAAGAAAATACTAAGTAAACAGTGTTAATAATAGAAACAAAGGGATGGAGTCTAGCGGAGCTTTTAGGTCACTGACTCCATTCATAGAAGGGAGAAAGAAAGGAGGGTAAGGTACAATCCAACCTAATTATAGCTTTGTGTAAATTATTTTCAAGCCATTAACTGAGATTTGGCCTATTTAGATTGTCAACTTCTGGGGACACAGACTTCCTCTTCCCTGTATTTGTATGTCTTTCAAGATGTGGTCCATATGTCCTTGACCAGAGATCCTGGGCCACAGTATATTAACCCATCATGCCATGAAGGTGAGGCAGCCTTGGCTGGCCATGTGCCAGTAGCTGTGCCCACTGCTGAAGGACCTCTGAAGCTCTCATTTGGCACTAGCAGCTGGCAAGACAGAACGTGTTTTTTTATGAGGTATAGTAGGAAGAATTAAACTGTTCAGTGTAGTAACTGACACTTTCATGAAATCCCAGTATCTCTGGCTTTAGAATAGATAACCATCCTCTCCATGCAGTGCTCAGGATGAGTTGGGAGTCAGGCCAGGAAAAGGTTTTCCTGAAAACTCAGGGGTATACACATGGTCCTGCCCAAAATCAGTCATCCAGAATCTGGGTCAAGGCAAAAACCAAAAAGAATAATCAGAAGAGTTACAAAGTTGAGAGGGGGGAAGACCTCTTGGGAATGATCCCAACTATCTTTCAGGCTGAGAGTGCTATTCACTGAGAATGAGAACATTCTTTTTGATTTTCTATTTCTTCCAGGTCAGCTGCCCACATAACTTGCCATACGCAGAGAGCTAATTATTGTCACAGTTCTGTTGTGATATGTATGATATACCTGCTGATTTTGTGCAGGCCTCGGGTGCTGGAACCAAGAAAACATACAAGTGATTTCATGGAGTGAATAGGGCAGTGGCTGGGGAAGAGTTCTGCACAACTCCATGACTGCAGAGAAAAAAAACTTGAAAATATATATGCACCCTTAAAGATGGCGAAACTGAAAGGCAATAACAGAACTGAAACACATTATTTTAAAACAAGCTGATTTAGAGTCACTCCTGATTTTGCAATGTGCTGTGAGGGACTGTGCAGTGTATAAATTCTGCGTTCTTAAATGGCCCGTACCTCCCAGCATCACGGTGATTACATTTCTATTGCAGCTGAAGAAGTTCCACAGTGTAATTTATAAGTCATCTCCAATCTGTGGAAAGCTCTGGTATATTACAGGTAAAACTGCCTTGCTTCTTACACAGCAATCATCAGATGTCAGGAGTACAAGTGCTTGGTTCTCCCGGTATTCAGCCTCATGCATAGGTTTGAAAAACACATACAGAAGATTTGGCCAGGAGCATTATTTTTTAATTAAGAGGGGAGGGGAAAGAAAAAAAATCTTTACAAAGCATCTTAAACTGACAAGGTGAGGTGTGCAGAATGACCTAAGATAGACAGGCACTGATTGAAAGCCATTGAGGTAATTCCAGAAGTAATTAGATCTTTGGACAACAAAGTGATGAAACAGGACAAATGACCTTTTCTCATTCGTGCACTACCAGCTTGTTTTTCTGATTTGTTTCACTCTCCAGGAACAGTATTTCTTTTAAATACTAGCAGAAAAAAAAAAAAAAAACTATGGTTACAGCACTGCGCTAGGATGCAGGGTATCTGGATTCAGTGCCTGGCTCTGCTGCAGATTTCCAATATGACCTTGGGCACATCCATTAATCTCTTGCATCTCAGTTCTTTAGCAGTAAAACACAAAGAGAGCTACTACTTTTTCCTTGCCCGCTTGCTTGTCTTCTCTGTGGAGCCCCTAAGCATTTCTGAAGCAGCAAGTTTCCTGGAATAACCATGCCTATAAATTTAACAGAGGCCATGGAAGTCAAACGCTGGGCTAAAAGTCAGGTCCCCAGGCTGTCCTCTGCCCAGCGCAGTGCTGGAGGGAGCAGTGCTGACTGCACAGGTGGGAGATGACACCCTGCTGCCCACCTGCCTGCCCCCCTGCCCTGGCAGTGCATTTGTGAGGTGGTTCCCATGACCTCAAAACCCCGTGTGAAACACTTGAAGTACAGAATATACCAAGTTTGTAGAGCGCAGGAGGGAGGCAGGATCTAGTCCTAAGCCATGTGGCAACTTTTAGGTAAGATACAGTATCAGATAATTACAGATTGGTCTCACAAAGTTACTGTAAAAATTCAGCATCCTTGGCATCCAATCCCCATTTTGCTGCATCTGTGAGAGAGCAGATATATAAATATGCACCCAGACACTAACATATACGTTCTGTCTGTATACAATATGCAGATACCTATGTGTGTATGCATACACATCATTAGACACCCACACATGATCACATTTCAACATAGAGAGGAATGTCAGAGTTGGCTTACCATCAGAATAAACATCCAACTTGACACATTTTTCACAAGACCTCTGTGAATTCAGTATAATTACATTTTTGAGGATGTATTTTGCAAACGTGCCAGATAATGCCAGAAGCACAGCTTTGAGTTGACTGCATTCCTACTCCCACCAGTGTCCTTGCTATGACAGTTTTGATACAAACAGTGTGTATTAGATCATTAGTACAGAGACAACCCTCTCTCCCTGCCATGCTTTTGAAGCTCAGCCTGATGAATGGGAACTTGCTCCTTTTGTATTGTGCTTGGCCAATATATCAGAAAGCTGTGCCCAGGGAATTGCATCTAGACTGCCTCTAACCACATTTCTAGGGTGTTCCCTATCAGCAGAAACAGACAAAAATATACAACATGCCTACAACTGATCAAGGTGTAATTCTCTAGAAGCATACAGAAGGTCATTTGTTGACTAATAGGGTAGCCAGTTACCCAGGGTCTGTTAGGTAGTATGAGCACTCAAACCTCCAGCTGCATCTATAAGATTTCTCAGTGCCCCATGAGGACAGGAGCATGTTTGCACGCCTCCCTGTGCCTGCTGCAGACCCTCTTAAGCAACAGAATGGTATCTAACTTATGGAAACGTGCAAAGAACAATGAGTCAAAGATTTCTGTGCATGAATCAGGAATGAGGGTGGGGCTTTGTTTTGGTTTTAATTTTAACCAGATGCACAATATCTCAAAAGACAAAATTTGCAAAATCTCTGTCTTTGCATGAAATGACCTAGAAGAGGTGACAGTAATTACAATCAGGAGTTGTCCAATGATGCAGACTTACACTCTGCATCACCCTTTTGCTAATCAAGTCTCTGTATTGATCACCTCTTCTTGGATGCTTTCCTTTTTACCCTGGGGCCCATGCGGTGCTTTCCATTTGGGCTGTAGCTTGAGCTTTCACAACTACATTAGAGGAAGACACTGAATTTGATTTGGGACAGAGCAGGGCAGCTCTGCAGCACAAATATCAGATACCTGCAAATACAAAAATCTCTTACCTTTTTTACAGTTAAATTTGCCCTACAGAAATCCCATGCCAGTTCTATCACTATTAGAGAAGCACAATAACTTTATAATTTTCCATCACATGACTCCCACAACTTTTGGATCAGATTTTAAAATACTAATTGCCTACAAGCCTCATGAGAATAAATGGCTTCATTCAGATGAGATACCCCAACCGGAGCTCCCTCTGATGGAAAGGCTATACTAGAAATTGTGTTGCACTTGCAACATTAAAGAGTTTTTGGAGAGCTGCTGTGAATCCAAACCAGAGAAACTGTCTTTATACATTCTTCTGACCATGAAAGCATTTGGAAATCTGTATTTTGGCAAAAATCAAAAAAAGGCCTCCTTACATCCATATTTATGGACTTTGTTATTTTTAATTTTTGTTCAAGATTAAATTCTGGCATAAACTAGCTCTTCTCTGTTGACTTTGCAATTACACACAACGCTTAAGCTGGCTCCACGCTGACCCTGCTGATCTTCCTTGTCATTTCTTCCTGACATGCTCTTGTGCAATCTCTGCTCTGAATACTGCAACAATGATCAGTTGCCTCTTAGAATTAGTGAATGGTTTACAAAGATTTATTCCAACTTTTTAATTAAAAAGACAGTTGCTACAGTCACATTTGTGCTTAAAAAAAAACCCCAACCAACCCACTAAAACAACCAACTCCCAGTTTCTTTTCCGCTGTGCTAATAAAACTGGGAGATTTCTGCTGGAAAATTCTAATGATAGCACTGTATATTTAAATTTCAAGACACACTAAGTTTAGAACAAGATAATGTGGCATTTTAATTATGTTTTTTCTATTTATATATTTCCTATGTGGCACAAGACCCCTTTAATGAAAGCACGTTTTAGGGTAGCTTCAACACCCAGGATTATTGCAAGTTTTTGAATGTGCCAGAAGCTTATCAGCTAAAATATGTTAATTTCTCTAATGGGGTAATGAAGTCTAAATGCTTTCAGGAAGACATTGCTATGATAATGGGTCTACTTAAAACACAACATTAGGAGAACCTTGATTACAGGTTGCTCAGTAGTTTCTGACTTTCTTAGGAACCAGTTTGCTCCATACCTAATTTGCTGCAAGAGCTGTTGGGAAGGAATCTCATTTCCATTTACTTAGTCAATCACCTTTGATAACACAGCCAAAACAGCTGCTTGAAAAAATATCTGCTAATACAGATATTATAATATCTGCATGACCCAGATTTAGAGACCGATTTAAAGCTGCAAAGAGTTTGAGGGTGAAGCAAGCCCAAAGCATGATGGTGGTGGCATTTATGTAAGAAGCAGAGGGACAGTCAAAGTGAAGTGTAAGGCTTGTTAAGGGGAAGAAAAGCCAGGGGAAGTTATGTAAAGGGATGAAGATGCATACCTACTAAGGAACTACCTGGCCAATATCTGTGCACACCTCTGGAACAAGACTCTCCATTTCTGCTTGTGCAATACTTGGTAATTAGGGGACTCCCACATCAGAGCCTCAACACTTTTTAATGTGGGAGTGCCTCTTGGCTTTACAATCCTGTTGACTTCCCAAGACTTGAATCTTATAAACAAGTATTTCACCTACCTTAAACACACACACGCAGCCCGCAGTGCTAGCCTTTTAATTCTCTGTAAAGGAGGATAACCTCACACTACTTTTGATTAGGAAGGCACAGTAGCAGAGATGTGGCAATGGCTTTGTGTCCCCCAGGTACGTAGTATGTAGAGATGCTTGTTGACAAGCAGCACCCTATGTACAAGCTAGCAAGTTAATACTGAAAATTAGGTAAAAACCTACTAAAACAAAGAGATGTTTCTCTACTTCCCAGTGCATCACACCAAGTTCTGACCTCAGACATCACATCTGATTTCCATTATAAGAAAATCAAGAAAGTCTGACCCTGTTGTACAGATACACTCTTTGAAAGAAAAAGAGCTTGATATTTGTCTTGATGTATTCAGCTGGGACTATGCTCTCCCTCGTTTTGGAAACAAATGGCTCCATAAATCCAGCAGTATTGAGCTCAGGATGATCTAAGTGAACTAAATATTCTAGCTTGTTATTTGCATTTTCTCTTTTATCAAAATAAATAGTAATCCACTCATTATCCAGTATTTTTGTAATTAATTTGCAATCATTACAAATCACCTTTAACTGGATTAGCTATAATTACAATAAAATAATTCCCTGAATTAATAAGTTACATTTGTGGTTGTTTTTTGGTTTTCTGATTTTTAGAGATATGAATTTTAGGTGAACATATGAGAGATGAGAAACACTTCAGATGCAAATATTAAACATCCCTCACTCTTATTTTCACTGCGCTCATCTGTCTATTGCCTCCTTTTGTCCCCAGTGATCCTGTCTTGTACTTGGACTTGACAGACCCCAATTAGCTGAAACAGTGATTCATTGCTGCTCCTCTGCTGCCTGACCTGGCCGATGCTGCAGCACATGGTATCAGCTGGTGGGGGCCCACAGGAGCTCAACGGCCATCATGACTCTTCTTTCCTCAGGTGTCAATCTGTCCCTGGAATTAATCACCTCATTCTGACAAAGGAGGCTCAAAGCCATGCCTAGGTTTTAAAAGCGTACAGGCATTTTCCTCAGCACAGCATGACCTGACTTTAAGGAGCTAATTCTTCTGAAATCTCAATTTTCTCTGGCAAAACAGGTCCCTTCACAACATCTCAAGTTAGGCATCCACAAAATATTTGCCATGCGCTGGGACTAATTGCCATATTAATCATGTACCCCTGGCCTATGTCTGCAGTGTAGGTAGTGTCATAATTTTTGGCATGAATTCCAGCCCAGCTCACAGCCTGCTTTTGAGGGGATTATTTAATAGCCAAGGGTGCCATCAACAACTAAACCTCTTGGATTAGGCTCTTCCTGTGCTTCCATACACCAACACAGCTCCAGTGACTTCAGTCAACCTTGGCTGAAGATGTGGAGCACACTATACACAAGAGGGACATTCCCTTGTGCTGTACATGATTTTACAGCTGCAGAAGCCATCTAGGTTTCTCTGCTCATATTCTGAGATGAAATCAAATGTCATGTAAGGAAGAAATCAAACAAAAAAGGGGGCAGCAACCTATGGGCATAGCTGACCCTAGGCAAATGGAATAAATTTGCTGGAAATACAGGGTTCTCATTCAAGACCTTTCATTCTTAAAATAAAATCACATGGTATGTTGGCAGGAGTTCTGGCACTGCTCTAACACCAGTCACAATTCCACATTTAATACATGCTGTAAAAATAGCACATTTGATTCACATGAGCATGTCATGTCACATAAACTTGCACCACGCTGCAAGTTACATTTTCTACCATGTATATGAATGTGCTGCCTTCCTTTCCACTGCCTTTCCTTTCCTGAGAGCTCCAGCTCTCACAGCTCCTTGTGAACAAAAGTACAGTAAGATTTAATCATGCTGAGCAATCTGAAAACTCATTTTCTAAATAGGTAGAGTCAAATTAGCTTCTAAGAAGTATAAAGCACAAAACAGATTCTCTGGAGAAAAAGAGGGAGTTGGAAAAGGTGCTATATTTAAAAAAAAACCAAGAACTCATAAATGACGCATATTTTATGCAGCCCGACTTTATCTAAGGCTCTGGTGTTTCTATTTAACTAACCCCTTAGACAGAATGCATCTATAGGGCTTTACACAGCATCTCTTCTTTGACCATTACTGCTAACACAAACACCTCTCGCCTGATCAGTCTCCTGCTCCCCATTTTCCACAACAGTTAAGGGCTGGTGGGTGTCAAACACTCTGTTTAAAAAGCAAGTTCTTCTATAAAGAAGAGAGAAGTGGAACTGACAACACAATGCCTGCAGACCACTCTTTAACTGTGCAGTTTAGCATCATATGCAGGTTCATCTATCCTCTCCAGCTCCACTGCCGTCCCTCTGGGGAAAGTGGACAGCTGCCCTTCCTGAGCCCCTTCCCGAGGTACTTTTGGCCCATGCCTGGCCCTGTGCTGAGCCATTTCACAGCAACAGTCAGCACAGGACAAAGCTAGGGACACAGAGCTGTTTTGTGCTGGGTGGTGTACTGAAAGCACACAGTGAGGGGCTGGGAAAACAGCAAGGCCAGCAAAACACAGGGCAGGACCTCGGCAGCCCATGGCAAGATGAGCTGAGATTGCTGCGCTTGACAAAACAGGCTGATCAATATGTAAAGGAGAAAGTGGGTAGAGGAAGAGTAATTAGAAAGAAACATTACTTTCCTCAGTTTCTCTTCAAGTTTCATGGCCAATCATGGCAATAACTGATGCGGAGCTCTTATATTTAGCATCTTTGTTTAAGAAATTGCGTGGCCCAATTCATTGTGCTTACAGTGTGTATATTGCTTGGAAACCCAGCCTCCGACTTCATGCTCAGACATTAGGCAGACATTAAGTATGTTAATATTGCAGTTGAAATTACATGTTTTTTTCTTCTAGTTTTGGAAGGATAATTCTTCGGAATAATTACATAGAGGGTAACTAAGTTCTGAGAAACGTCTGAGTCACCAAGAATCACATCTGCACTCCAGCAGAAAGGCTTGCTGAAATCTTGAGCGTTTTTATTTCTGCTAATTATAAGAGCTGGGAAAAGCAAAAGGTTGGTTTATGCCTTTTAGAAGACACACATAGAGTCTATTTGGAAGATGGTATAGGGATTCCTCTAAAGGAAATAGTATAACTGCTATGACAAGTTTCTACCTGAAATTTGTGGGAGTTTTTCCATTTCAAAATTAGAACAGTATTTTATGTTTATCCAATACCTTCATGCTTAAAGAGCACACAGCCAAACTTTAACACCACAATTGCTCAAATCTCATAAGCTTCCCACACAGACATCCAGCCTACAGCCAGGGATGAAATGCAGGGGGACATGCAACCCAGACAACTTCTGTTTGTAGGACAGTCACTGTGTAATAGGACACTAAAATACTCCCAAAAGAACTGAAGACGAAAATTACACACAACTGAATCTGCCATTTAAATGTCAGGCTTGCAGCATTCCAATTCTGAAGCAGCTTATTTGAGAGCAACCAAGCACCCATGAATAAGCAAACGAATGAAAAACAAATGGAACTTTTTAGTGTTCAAAAACGGGATTTTAAAACTTGAGCATTTAACTTTTTAACAAATTCATCAGCAGCCAAAATAAGTTCAAGTGGAGCTTCTGAACCTTATGCTCCTTCCTTGCCCAGTTGTAATGCAGATTTATTTCAGCAGCCCAGGGTCTCTTAGTAGTGTTTGTGTGCTACCCACAGGTTTGAAGTCCTCTATTCATTCGCATTATTTAAATAATAATACATATGTATAATCCTCCTTCCTCCTGTAACTGTTCTACTTGAAGAACCAATTAATTCCATTTGTTACTTCCTGGTGTATTATTTCTTCTCTACAAGCTGGAATCCCTTTAGGATCCCTGTCTGCCCTCGACTACTGAGGATTTCCTTGGCTTTTCAATCACCAGAACTTCTTCCTGTGGATTTTAGGGCATTTTTGTCATTGTCAGTTTTAATAATACAGGGTTTCATAGTCTGTGCCTACTGCAGGCATTTAAAAAAAAGAAAAAAAGAACAATCCTACTTAAAATGGCTTTAAAAATAAATGACTTGATTATTTTTTGGGGGGTGGGGTGAGTGTTTGTTTGTTTGGGTGCTTTTTTTTTTCTTTCTAATATAAGTAATATGGTCTTATACAGTGCATGTCCATATATTATGTGCTACATATACAAACACACAGCTCCCATCTCCTTATGTTACTGGTTCAAACAACAGCCATAAAATGCTCCCATTTTTACCCTTATATCTGAAGAAAGAGAACTTTCAAAAGAACAAAGCAGGAAAAGGATCAGTCATTTAAATGCCTTTAAACCAAAGCAGCTAAGTGCTGCCCTACTTTGAAACCAGAACCTGTTGAGGAATGATACAAGCCGTAGTATCTGATGAGGCCACCTTCCACTTTTTTTCGTATATTATGGATGAAAATCTTTTAACATATTTTCAGTTGTGTAAGCATCTGACCAAATGATCCCTAAGCACTTGAATAAATACTTAGAGGCACACAATTCAAAACAGAGGCATTTCCTGAAGCATCAGACTTCAGGAATCCAAGTTCCAGATCAGTTCTACTGCCTTTTGCACTATTACATGATTAGAGAAAGTGTTAAATGCCTATATACCCCTGTGGCTGGGTAGAGGGACGAATTTAGCTATCAGGTTTCAGGCAGAGCTACATAACTGGACTCAATCCTAGAAACCTTGGAAGTTATAAACCTCCAGCCAACGTCACTGTCCTGTCTATGAGCCTGCACCCAGACTGCTCTGGCATGGAGTGTATGAAGGGTATTAAAAATCTTCCCTATTCTTCTGCTTTGGTGAACAGCACAGCAACACCTTCAGTTCAGCAAGAGCTTCTACTGATGTTGAATAAACACCATGAACACAAACAGAAACAACACTGTCTCTTAATAATCTGCCCCATATTGCTACCACCACATGAAGTGTTGCTCTGTAACTGAGAACAAGAGAGAGGTCAGTGGGAAATTTCTTCTTTTTTTTTCCATTACTTTGGCCAAGCTCTGCGGGATGTGTCTCCTGTCCTGCTTCCTGAGCAACACTAAGATGCCCACACTTTTTAAATAAAAACTGTTCATTGTAGCAGTGCAAAATTAGGTGTAAATCTGAGATTCTGGTTACATCTGTCTGTAAATAGAGTGCATCTACCAACAGAGCTGCACAGACAGTGAAAAGATGGTGCTTGTGAAGTTATTTTAGACCAGCTGAGATTCAGCTCTACCCCAGTTTTGTCTAAATAAGGACTTCCAGATTAAACCCACCATAAGGTTGCTGATCAGACCGAGACAGCTCACACGTGTACTGCATCTACAAGCTTTCAAATGCTGCCTTAGTTTCTTCCTTTCAGTTACTGATCAACACAAACATAGAAGTACACCTGTTTTGAAGGAAGCATTATTAAAAAATACAGCAAACTACAGTCAGTTATGTCAGGTTATGGGAACACACCACAGTCAACCGCCTAACAATTCGTATAAATCAAACTAATAATGTCCTATTAGCATTGGAAATAGTGTACAAAAAGCACAGGGAGGAAATGGACAAGTTGAAATGCTGGGAAAGAAAATGTTTTGGAGCATAAAGGTGCTTCCCTAAAATGACATGAACCTTTTACAAGAAATTTGAAGCTGAAGGGAGCAGACAGGCAAACAAAATAAGGGCCAGCACACGGAAGGGTCCCCCACATCCTGAAGGGTCTCATGTTCAGCTTTCAGAATCCCAGGGACAAAAGACAACCAGGGAAATATTTTTCATTCCAGCAGAAGGATCACTATCAAGCTCATTACTGTATCACCAGACCCCAGCATTTAGGCACATTCACAGCTGATTCTCACATACAAACGCATTTTTTTGATGGGACCATTCATGTCCACATTTACACTCCCATCTTGATGCACTAGCTGGTAGGTTTTAGCAAGCAGTTTCCCACTAGGGTAGCTCAAGGATGAAGCTTCTTTCACCTTCTTTGGAAACAGCTGCTCCTGGCTATCATCAGTGACATGATTTGGAAATACATTGACCCCAGTCTGATTCATGATGAATATGCACGTTGGAACATAAAAATTGTGGGCATGCATTTATGCACAATAATGTACAAAAAATATGCATTAGGCTTCCTTGTAATGCTCATACCTACAAAAGGTTAAATTGCCCTAGGTGGGAGAGAGCTATTTAAATGGACCTTTTTATAATGGCAAACAATAATGCATTCTGGTTACCTTCAGACATGGCTTACTTCCAGTCAGCATTAAGGAGAATTACTACCTGATTTTAATACGTCTTGCTTCAATTTCATGCAGGCTTATTGTCTTCTAATTATCAACACAGCAATTTGATCCACATCCAGATTAAGGTATTGCCCTGACTTCTAACACTAGAGCAATGCCTGTGGTGGTGTGCTGATTTCTCAAGCAGTAAGCAGTTTGCCGTTGTCCCTCATCCCCAAGGTACAAATAAGCAGATGCTGCATTAAAGCTTGTTTTACAAAACTGCTTCAGTTGTGATATACATTTTTTAATATAATATACTAAGTGCATTACAGTGAAAACTGCCAGGGTCAATAAACTCATACAAATTCATTAGAAAGACCAGCTTCTCAATTAAGTCTAGCTGAAAACTAGATCTAGTTGATTTAGAATTGTCCAAAAGAAGCTGAAATGAGTGAGAAGCTTGACTGCATTTGCCACACGTGTGCACGGCTTTAGTTTACCATTTCAGTTTTCTGGGATTGTTTCTCATCAAGGACAAGCTTCACTGACCTTTCCCTTCTTTTCATCACAAGGATACTATGGTTGGCTTGAAAGATTGAATTTTTTATGAATATTACTATTGTGAGCATAGAAGCAGAGGTGCAGCTTTTCATCCCCAGAATGGACTCTACATAGGAGACACTAGTAGCCCAGTGTTTTGCAGCACCCACTGACATACTTTCATTCATGGGTAGGTTTAAAGGGTAAGAAATTATATCTTGTTTTCAAAAGAAAAGGAGAAGGAAAGACAAAGAGAAAGCAGTGTTTTCAGTCTCTTTGGCTTATTTGCATTTCTTACCTACACTCTTCTTCCTCAGCTGACATTGTTAGCTGTAGAATGACAACTGAAGAGCACCTCTGGAGTACTCTGTAGCTAATCCCCTACGATGCCTGTAAACTACACAGTGAATTGGTGGCTCCAACAGGAGCTCTTGAAAAGCACAGATTTCACCCTTCATTCAAACAGAGGGCAATCTTTGTTGAGCAGTTTGAAGAAGCTCGAGCTAGCAGAGGATTATTATTCTAAACATATTTGTTTAAAGACAATGCAGTGTAAAATATGCCTAAAATTAACCTGGCCAGTGGCAGACTAAGGTTTACACAAAGCATCTGCTGGCTGCCTCTGGTAAAACATTACATTTGTCTTGACGGTGTTTATGGCATAAGCGGCTGCTACTGCTAAGAGCCGCAGTACAGCAGCCTTGTGCGACAGCTTACCTTAAAGGAAGAGAAGTCCTGTAACACAACCTGCTCCATTACATTTTCAGGATTGCTCTCTTTTATGAAACCCTCTGGCACTAAATCTTTCCAGACAATAACAATGCAACCATAGCAGGGGGGATGAGTTATCAGAAGAGCTTTCCCTCCCTCACTACTGTTGGCAGGTTGCTCTGCAATGTCTTCTCCTTCTCTTCTTTATGTACATATATAATCATGAGAGTACGTCTATTTTTGTCTCCACAAGATGATGGCACCTTCATCCCCATTCTTTCCCCATCATGAGAGGCAATGAAGATGATGAGCATTGCTGGAACTTTCAGGAGGTTTATAAATTCAGCTGAAACATCAAGCTGAACCAGTTCAATCCCTTAACTAATGACACTAAAAGTGACACTAACTCCTAAAAGACCACAAAGAATTTTCATTGCCTGCCCCACTCTGAGACAGTGCCATTTGACAAGTGATGTGGCTAAATGTCTTCTCCATGCACTAATTTAAGACTGGAATTTGCAGGGACTTACACGGTGACACTTGTATCATACATACTAGCACCTACTACCACTGTACAAGTAGCTGGGCACTAATTTAACCTGACCTTAGCAAGCTGTGCAATATGACGGCTCCCCATGCTGTGCACTTGCTGTCAGATCAGAGTCTGCTGAGGATCTTACATTCCCTCTACATCCCTTCAAATTAACAGCATTTCATCAGTCAGTTATCCAATGCTGTTAAACACAGAAACAGCAGAGATGACTTTCTGAGGCCCTGAAGTCACTGCACTTTTATGGGAGGGCAGGAAATGCAGATTCTATGTCTCACCTCTATGTACCGCCTAAGACAGATGGGGGTGCATATTCCTAATTACACAGACTGCACAAGTAATCTCTTCAAGAAAAAAGAGACTTCTGAAATGAAATATGGTGAAAGATTGTTTGTGCCACCATTTTTCCTGCCCCTAGCAGCTGTCCTATTGCTTAGTTAAGACAAAGCAGAACATCTCCTTCCTATCCAAAGTTGTAAAGGAATGAAGCAGGGAGAACTAAAGATGAAGACTAGAAAGCAGTCCTGTGAATTTCCAGTCAACTAAATGTAGAGGTTTCTTCCCATTTATTTGTCAGCTTTGAGCATTCTTGTGTTCTAAGTTTATAACTGTTTTCAAGTAACTATAATGCCCTAGAAAATTACCTCATATATTCTTTCCAATACATAAATACCAATAGATTTTCTCAGCATTACTTACAATACTTCCAAATTAAATATATTGTTTTGTTCACCCTACTGCTGGCTTGAGACTGTAACAAAACATTGATTATTCTCAATCTAGTTGACCTCTGTAAATCAGGCTTAGCCTGACACGACTGCCTGACTGCCCAGTGAAATCAGGAGGATCTTTTATTAACCAACAAATGTTGCAGCAGAGGGGTTGAGATGGAACTGAGGTAGAAGGTAGATGGATAGGAACAGGTAAAACATAAAAATCCTGATGAAGAATGCCCAGCAATAGCTCAAAACTGTTAAAACTGCCATTTTCAATTACAACAAATACCTTAAAACCAAAACCTTTCACTTCATACACTATTGTCAATTCAAAAAGGGCTCATGGTATTGTTTTTAAATTTAAGAAAAGAACCCAAGAAAATCCTCTTGAACAATATAAGAAAATTTCAGGCACACGTCATCCAGCTAAAGACATCCAGAAAAGAGTACTTTACAGCAGAGGAGTTGAAGCATGTTGTGGCTTCTACACCTGAAGACTAACACTAATGGATTCAGATACAGATTTACTCTACTGGTTAGAAGAGTTTCTCTTCATTTGAAATGATCTCTTTTGGAAAAACAGAAGAACAAATGAGCAAAAAACAAACCAAAAAGAAACAAATACACCCTCCTCCCCCCAGTCCCTGAAACCCAACAACCCGCTACTATTGCTGCTGCCTACAGGTAATGCTTAGGCATTTGCCACCTTCATCTTCAGTAGCAAGGGGACAGTCACCACCACTGGGGCAGGAGGAGAGAGACTCCAGAAGGAAACCAGAAAGAACTCCAGCAAGAAGGATGGAGCTGTCCTTGGCACAGGCCTGGTACTTGAGATCTCAGTTTGACCTCATAACTCACTGAGTACCCTCAGCTCCTTTTAGGAACCATAAGGGGTCAGAAAGCGGCGATGGGTAGTACCTGAGGGAGCTGGGTCAGAAGGGCTTGTGATGACAAAGGTGCCAGGGCAGGTGTCAGCTGGCCTTTTCACTGCTGTTGTCCAGGTAGAAGCTCCCAGCCTGATTCCTGCACATGGACAGCTTGGCCAGCCCATCTCCATCACAAGCTGCCTCATCACCAAGCTGCCTGCTGAGCCTCTCCAGTGCTGTCTGTAAAGGCTTCATATGGAAATTCTCCTGCTGGCTTCAAAAAGCCCCCTTCTGCTGCTTCTGTACATCCCAGTGAAAGGCAGGACCCTGTCCCTGAAATCCTTGGCCACTGAGCTGAGCTTTCATTTCCAGCATGATCCTGGTACTTAAGGTCATAGGAAGAGAAATTGGACACGAAGGAGGGAGGCAATGGCCCTACTGAAGCTCCTTACACAAACAGAAGAGGGGAACCTGCCCATACTCCATGACACCCCAAGCTCTGGGGCCAAGAGGCCAGCTGACAGGGGACAGCACTGCCATGCCATGCAGTAGGGAGCTGGAGAAGGAAATCAGGTGACAGCACCTTATAATCACCATGGGAAAGCTCACTTCAGCAAATACTCAAATCCCGTGTTAGGGATTGTTACACAAACGCAGAGGATTGCTCTGCCCATTGCTAGCAAAAGGCTTGAGAGCCAAGGAAGAATGAAAAGACTAACAAAAACTTCTGAAAATATTTAAGAAAACCTGTGCCAAAATCTCCTTAGACATGTATCCATGAGTAAGCAAGAGAACTAAATTGCTGTTGCTGATGTACTGCTTGCTGGTCACGGTCAAAAAGCACTGATGCAGCAATAAGCACAGCTTAATTGCTGAGAAGTTTACATATTAATAGCAGAATTTTTGTTCAGAAACATGTGAAAGCCTGTAGGCTTTGGAGCAGTAAAATAGAATTGGGGCTGTATGCTGGCAGAATAAAGGCTGTTGAATTTTCTGCCTTTGATAGGGACTTTCCAGAGCTGTCAGCTGAGCTGCAGAATTAGAAACCTGACATTGCAGCAGTCAGTTTTTAGATTTCAAGCTGTTCAAATGACTTGTCTCCAGGGAGGAATATCTAGTGAGCAGGAATCAATAGCGAAACAGGTAAAGATGCCAGCATGCAGGGATAGCCATCGCAACACCATGGTCCAGACAGCCAAGCGAATCTACTAAAAAAGGAGTCATGGGAAAGGATGACTGAAAAACTTGTTCCCCCTTTGAATCAGTACAAAAGAGATGCTATAGACTATTCATTACATTTGTGAGATTGCAGCTTGATTATATTTGATTCCACGTCACAGATTGATCTTCCACACACCCTCAGTTCACACTACGCCAGTGCTCCAAGCCACTTACTGAAGAGATTATAAAGAGTCTATTTTATCATATCTTCACCTCTGAATGCATTACAAGTGACATCGTTTAATTTTAGCCAATCTGAACAGCTAATTAGATGTAAACAGATTGAAAAATTGTACACACAGGACAACTCGTTTTTCAAAAGGCCACTAATCGAAACAAACCTGAGCCCATCAATTCACTTCAATATCTGTCTAAATGAATTACAGTGTAGACTTGGGCTGTACTGGCCTTGTAATTCATACAACCGGCTCCCTCCTCTTTTGATGAAAATCTCAGGCACTGTACAAAAGAATAAGTTATTTGTTTATCAAGGCTGTATTATAACAAAGATGAAGATGCCTCTCTGTCTGAATCTAGTGGACAACATGTATGAGCCACAGCAATGACAGCCTACTCTGGTACTTTCTTCTCACCTCCCAAACCCATCACACACATCGAAGCTGGGGAGGGTCTTTGTAGTAACAGATTAAAAAATCAAATTTTATTTAATCATAATCAATATGGGTTCCAACTTCAAAGCTCTTTGGGCACCATCCTACCGCCTGCTGCTCTCACCTTCTTACAACAAGAGAAAAGGGAAAGAAAAGGACCTTCAACAGATAGCTGGTGATCCTCCTTTGGACTCTCTCCAAGCACCAGCTGAGGGTAGACTAGTAATTACACTGAGTTGCACTGCACTGCTGGACAGAAAGGAGCCCAGAGGGGCCTGACATGATTCAGATGAGATCAGGAGCAGCTGAAGTTATCCACTGCCAGACTTCCACATGCAATTGTCTTCATTTACAAACATGCACCTAAACTTTACTCTAAGTTTGTGTAGCTTTAACTGCCAGCCTGGCATCTCATTAGACCTCTATTTGTCAGCACAAAGAGCCCTGTTGCTCATTTATGTTTCCCATACTGGGCCCTCACTTGAACTATTGTGTACAGTTCTGGTGTCCTCAACATAAAAAGGACATGGAACTGTTGAAACAAGTCCAGAGGAGGGCCATGAGGATGATCAGGGGACTGGAGCACCTCCAGTATGAAGACAGGCTGAGAAAGTTGGGGCTGTTCAGCCTGGAGAACAGAAGGCTGCTTGGAGACCTCATAGCAGCCTTCCAGTATCTGAAGGGGGCCTATAGGGATGCTGGGGAGGGACTCTTCATTAGTGACTGTAGTGATAAGGCAAGGGGTAACGGGTTCAAGCTTAAACAGGGGAAGTTTAGATTGGATATAAGGAAGAAGTTCTTTACTGTGAGGATGGTGAGGCACTGGAATGGGTTGCCCAGGGAAGTTGTGAATGCTCCACCCCTGGTGGTGTTCAAGGCCAGTTTGGACAGAGTCTTGAGTAACATGGTTTAGTGTGAGGTGTCCCTGCCCATGGCAGGAGGGTTGGAACTAGATGACCTTAAGGTCCTTCCCAGTCTTAACTATTCTATGATTCTATGATTTACTGACCATGACCTATACACCCCTTTCTTTTCCCTTGAAAAAGATAAGAGCAGCAAAGCTTTCACAGTAAAGCTTGCTTGCCTGCCACTGCCCTTGGCTGTGCAAGCCTTTTATCTTGCTTCTCAGTACCTCTGGAGCTGCAGGTACCACATCCATTAAAGACAGAGGTATTTTGACATCCTTACCCCTGCTCAAGGGTCTGCTTCTTAAAGGGCCACCACCAGGTGACCCTTTGGCTCACTGTGTTTGCAGAGGACTCTTGCAACGAGCCCAGAAACTACCAAGACTCCAGCTTTCTTTGTAGCATCAGTGTTCCCAGGGGCATTTCCCCACCTCACTCCCCTGGTTTTCCATCTTTGTTCTAGGTTTGTGGGTTTATGTTTGGCCATATCAGAGGGCCTGCTTTTACACCAGTGTACCTAGTAAATCAGATTGGGTTGTGTCAGTGAACTGTTTGTTTCTTATTTCCCCAGTTACATCTGCTGAGAACTTGATCAATGAGGGAAGCATGTACCCACCTAGGTCACTGGTAAAACAAAGAAACAAATAAACAGCACAAGGCTGGTCCCTGTGCTGTCCATCTAATAATGATAAATCCACTTATAATTACATTGGGAAGGCAGTTTTTACTCCACTAATAGTGTAATGCATTCATATTGCATGATTTTTGTTTCTTAATCATAGTGTCATACAGGGCCATATCAAATACGCCACAGACATCCACGTACACTACATTGGTATTGTTGTCTTTACCACACAAACATGTAGCTTCATAAATTACATTTCAATTAGTGGACAAAAATCTATTACATCAGTCCATATTGCTCAACATTAGTTCTCATATATTTCTTTATTAAGGAGGTTTGGGTCTACACATCCTGCTTCAATCAATGTCAGATTGACAGGCCTATAAATATCTGGATTTTTTTTTCCCCTACCCTTTTTACTGCTACACTCTCTAAGACCTTTAGACCTTTCCTGTGTTCTCAAACTTACTGAAAAGCAGCATTAAAGTCCCTTAACTCTCCATCTTTAAAGACTGCAAAATATTTGGGACCGCTGAGGTAAAACTGGTTCTGCTTCAGTAGCTGCCTTTTTAACAGTTTTAAACAGGCACCATCATTATCCGACTCCCATGCAGCTAGAGCTAAGCAGATCAAGAAGTCTGAGGTATTAAAAAAGTCATGTGAAATATCATGGAAGAGTTTTGACCTCTTCTTCCCTAAGTCAGGATATTTTCAAAATGCAATTTGGAGTTCTCCCTGTTGTTGAGCATTTGAGACTTTTATTGAAATATTCTCCTGAGTAACAAGGACTAAAATAATTTTATTTGTTTGTTTTGAATGAAAAACTAAGCATCCTCTGTAACACTACTCAAAAATCTGGGCTGAAAGACTTGTGGCAATGTCTTAAAAACCATTAGTGCTGTAACATAACATTTTAAGACGTCTGGATTTAAGTATGAATTTTTCTGGATTCTCAGTCATGCACCACACTCATTAAACTCATTCTATACGGCCATTTACAGAAAGAAGGTGGCAATCTCCACTTTGTTATGTGTCTGGAAATCAGCTGTACCCTTCCTGAATATAAACTCCCACTAATTTCAAAGACAGCAGGCAAAACTTCTGGTTTTATTTCCCAGTTCCTGAAAGAAAGCCTCTTGGACAAAAGGGAATTTAAACATTCAATGCAGAATATATTAAATTTGTCAGGTGCAGCTGAGATCTGAAATGTAAGAGTTAAAGAAAAGCGAGTACAGGAACCTTGAGAGAGACTTGGCAGTTTTCATCCCATTTGTTCTTTTTAAGATCTCATGAGAGCATCAAACAAAATCCTATGTCACGCCAAAACCAGTTCAAAGCAAGCACATAGTGAATCAGCCTCTTCAATCAGTGACCAGTTCTGGTCACTCCAAGGCTGCCTCAGGCCCCACTTGTGCAAGACATACACATTCAGAGAAAATGTTACCAGTCAATGGTATTTAAGCATGTGATAAAAATTAAGCATGTGATTGAATACATATTTTACCCCATGGAGTCAGGGGTTTGTAGAGAGCATGGTAGAGCCTTTTGAAAGCTTGAGAAGCATTTTCTTCCCTATGAAAGAACTCCCTACACAGGAAAGTGAGAGTGGGCTAGATTCATCTCTCATTGTCAGCACTGCTAATCTCCGGTGACTCCACAGTTGTCACAGGGAAAATTAATCCAGGTTTACAGAGACGTAGCAGACAAATCTAGCCCGTTGCATCTCTCTCTTGCTGTGTTTACAACAACAGACCAATAATTGAGTATTTGTGATCCAATGCCACTTTTTAATCTGTTTGCTGGAGTATCATAGGATTTGTTCACTGGTTTGATGACTTGGTTATCTTTGGATTTACAAATTGAACATGATTAGACAGCATATTTTGGATTCTTTTGCTCCATTTTGATGGAGCAAAAGACAGACAACTTTGACTTTTAAAGTAAAACCAGGGCCTTCTCAGTATTTTTTGGTGTAAGCAGACCATCTTTCACACATGGTCTCCTTGTGTAGCTCTGAACTACTTAAAAGAAGTGCTAAAAAACTAATTTAGGAAAGAAGGTATGAATAGATGTCATTCCTACTTCTTGCCTACAGCAGTCTGTGAATCTTTATGGCATCTTCTATTCATTTTTTTTCAGTTTTGCACGAGTGGCTGAAAATGGGCCACAAGTCATTCACTATGGGTTAACTCTTTCCCCTGGTATTTCTCAGTGTTGATAGTCTGCTTGACAAAACCTGTGCATTCA
Source organism: Pezoporus wallicus (assembly GCF_028554395.1). Classification (NCBI taxonomy): domain Eukaryota; kingdom Metazoa; phylum Chordata; class Aves; order Psittaciformes; family Psittacidae; genus Pezoporus; species Pezoporus wallicus. The sequence continues at coordinate 1,643,087 of NW_026640647.1, forward strand.
CACCAGAAACACTGCAGAGACTTTGGCCATTAATAACAAAACAAGCATAGGGATAAAATGCATCATTTTTCATTGGATTTTTGCATTCTAACTTCAGAAGCAGCAGAAGCAGCAAGCAAAACATAGGCAGAAACCAGGCAACCAAATCCAAAACCAGTATCTCCCAGACTAGTACTTTATATATAACCCTGGAGAGTTTCAAGTTCACAGGAGCTCTGGGGATTTGCTGGAATTTTCTCAGTCAGGCAGGGTTGATCAGCTCAGTACTTAAATAAGAGCCTGAGAGGAATCCAAATGTTGGCATTCCTGTAATTCCCACACTTTCCTAGTTTTTCTAAAACCTGCACAAAATACCTATGCCAGGGGCCTAAAGGTTCAGCACTTGCAAATGCCCAAGTGCTTCTCATCTAGTCAACAATAATATAGGAACTTCAACTTAATTTTTAAAGGCCACAAAGAGACTTTTCCTGACCTAACTCTTATATAGGTCAGAAGCACACCAGCCCTGAACCAGAAGTCACGCAATCAGGTTAGGACAGAGAAGAGCTTGAGCTAATAAGCCCAGCCTTTCAAAGAGCTTATTGGGCTGGCCTCAGTGCCATGCTGAGGTTAACAAGGTAAAAACCTGTTTAACAGAGGAGACGTATATTTGACCATCCACAGTCAGGTCAATCATTCAAGATTTAAACATTACCTCCAGAGGTATTTACCCAGTCATTGCATGTTGCTTATAGTTGATTTTGTACCTTCTGATGCTGCTTTTAAATTATACCTCTAAAATTAGAGTAGAAGATTTCCTATTGCCTTATTGCAGTTGATGCAGTACGTGGGGTCAGCAGATATTCTAAATTTACTTGAGAAAGCTGTATCACCAGTAATACCCACATAGAATGGATTCCCTTTCTTTCAGAGGTTAAACTAGAACACTCACAGTGTTTTCTTATATATGGGGAATAAGTGTATATGTATGTGTTTATCACCACTGCATTTCATACGCTGCTTCATTCAAACCAGTATACACTCCAGGTTTTACTGTGTATTTTGGCTCAAGTGTTATTGCTAGGATAGTGTTTACAGCAATGTAATGTGTTCTGCATAGCCCTGCCCATCAATCAACCTTGTAATAAAGCAGGAAAGGAAATCAGTGGAAAAAGCAGCAGAGCTGCTGAATTCAAGTTAGTCATATCAAACCATCATGGAGACAAGCACAAATACAATTGGCTCAAAGTAGCCATTAGCTTGTTGATTAAAGAAAAAAAGATACACTTGCACCATTACAGTTTGCCTTCAAAAATAATTCAGATTTTAAAGTGTTAAATTTTTTCTCCCTGTTTCCTCCGAGTTAGTGTTTCAAGATGACTGCTGTTCCATACAGATTTATAGTATGTATGTGTTTACTCACACATCTTCTAAGCCAACAGGAAAGGCAGACCAGAATTCCAAATCTATCATTAAGTCTACATGTTGGCACCTAAAAGAGCTGTGGGACTTCAATTTTTCTGGATAAGACTGAAGGGATAAATTGAAAGAATGAACAAACAAACAAACAAGATATTCTCATCCTTAAAATACACACACAAAACAAAAGAGACAGAGGGAGGAAAGAAGTTGGCTTACAAGGTTGTTGATTACCAGGTTTGTTTAACATACTAGTAATCTTTAAGAGCAATATAATCTCTGATACTTTCTGGATTACATATAGGCCTGCTGACAATCTATGTGGTTTAAAAGACTCAGTACTGGTCTGGCTCTGAAAGCAGCACGTGTTATTCCCAGTTCAGCCACTGAAGTGTGATGCAACTTACAGCTTTTGCCCAGTCTGTATATCCAGACCCTGCTTCACAGATTCTATTCTCCTCCTCACTGTGAAAGAAGTGTCTCACAGTACCAGGGTGCACCACACTGGAGTCCTAATCTTACAATTCGTGCCTCTAGATGCTACTGTAAAACAGTTGCTGATGATATTGATGAATTATGACTTGTTTTTTTCATTCTGCATTAGTCTAGATCATAAAGAATTAATGTAAAAATCAAACCAGAATAAGACATGTGTATCCAGGGGCCCCATACAATTCCCACTGAAGCCACTAGGCCTTGAATGGAAATTGAATAAGGCTCTGAAGCCGATTCCACAAAGGTGCTTACACACTGCCTTGCTGGGGATCACAGAAACACCTAGTGTGATAGTCACCCACAGTAAATCCATTGGACTATGAACGCAAGCCAATCAAAAGAGCTAAGAATACAGATAATGCAGGGAGGGGAAAGAAGTGTTCAATGTAAAAAAGACACCAAGGAGAGGTGTTCTTAGCACAGTAAGAGCTATAATGAAGTACTGCATCTTGAGTTTGTTGCTGTTTGAAGGAAGCTAGGAAACGAGCAAGAATTCATTATAAAGCTGCTCAAGACCAAAACATGAATCACTGGGTTCTAAAAAAACCCAGTTGTCTAGAGAACAGTGTAGATGAAAATGAATGGAATGTCTTTAAATTACTCTCTGTACAAATGCTTTCACATTCATTCTTTCTGCCATTGATTAGTATCTTTCTGGGATATGGGCTTTTAAATAATCCCACACCATACGCTCAGCTTCTGCAATCAAAACACAGAAACAGCTCTTGATTATGCATTTTCAGCCTTCATTTACAGGGAAAAATGTCTTCTGCAGTAAGAAACTTGAACACCTACTGTTCTTACCCATTTACTGGATATCCCCAAAAGTGCACGCTGAAGGCTCAGTAATCAAATGAGATTAAGTTTCCCCCATCACTTTACAAATAAGGGGACTTCTGTATGCTACTGCTGCATAAAAAAGGATTAAATCACCTCTGGAAAGCCCTCAAGACCATTAAAGTGCTAAGAAGCTGGGACCTCTCTGATCCCAGCATCCCTGACAGGAAAGCAGAAAACCCTAAATCCTAAATAATAAATTGAGAAGATTTCTCTGCAAACCGAGATAGAAACATGCAGAAGGGAAGTGTGACAGGGAAAACACAGCCTCTGGCTTTATTGTTCCCTGCTCCTGCACTGTCCAGTTTCCTGAGAAAAAAAGGCTTGCGCGACCACATGGTGTGCTTGTGTACATCTCTCCATTGCACCAACCCCTGCCCAATCATTTCTGAACCCTTAACCAATTACAGTTCCATGAGACAAGAGGTCCACTGAGAGAGAAGCAGTACTGAGAGCTGAAGAGGTGTTAGTCATGGGGGAAAACACCTCAAAGCAAGAAATTTGCCATGTTCCAAGAGCTGGAAAAAGACAATGTTCTTTACTAGTTCACAGTTTATTTCCTATTAGATGTGTACCTTCCAGACCAAAGAAATCCAGCCACAAGATGCAATTCTGCTGAAGAGGTAGCTTCCCTTTTCTCACAGCTTGTGAGTGATACACAGCACCACTAAGGGAACCCATGAGAATAACATGGAGGGGCTCCAGCAAGAATCAACATCCTCATCCTTTTGGACTTGTAAGTGCTGAGAGGCAGAGATTCCTGCTGCTGAGGACACTCCTCAGCAACTGAGACCGGAAGATCAGCCCTTACAGGTGCTTTCAAGAAGTCCATCCACTCTTTGTCTTTTTAACCAGAGTCTCCTAATCCATGCCCAGGAGGCATTGCTCAGCCTGCCCATTGCCCACAGCGGTCCCCAAGGGCTGCAAGGAACCTCCCATAGACAGACCATCACAGTTGCACAAACCTTAACCTTGCCAGAAAGTCTGCCAGCTCTGAAAAACACAACACATAGATGCACCACAGAGCACATAGGAATGCCAAAGTGTTGTGCTACCCCGCATCCTGCTGGCACTCTGACAGCAACAAGAAATGGGTCAGATCAACAATATAATGGCTGTTCCTAAGGATTCCCACTGTCCGATATACCTCTGGTCCCTCACTGCAGATGTATGTAGCACTTCTGACACCTACAGCATTTATCACAGCCCCATTCTGCTGATTCAGGCAGAGGTATGGCCAGCTGGGAGGGTTCTCATGGTCCACCGAAAGAGATGCTGCATTGGTTAGCAGTTTGTTAACCAAAACTGAAGAAGCCTAAGAAAGGAAAACTTACGTAAAACCAGCAAACACACACAAGATTGCCCAAGACCTCAGGCTTCTCGCAGAAAAACATCCCACTCATGATTGTTGGAGTGGATTTTACAAGACATCCAAATGTGATGACATCCAAAATTTATTACAGCTTTTACAACAAGACTGTGTCTAGTAAAGAGTGATGTAGTGACAGCATTTACTTCATTGGATTTAGCTTCTTAGGGCACATAAATATACTTTTGTACTTTAAGAAGAGCCATAGCTGCCTACTAAATCTTGAATAATACAAGGCAGCTTTGTAGACCTTTAAACACATGCACCAACTTGGTTCTGTTGCCTTCACAAATCTGCTTCCTTACTATCTGCCCAGTCAGTCCCCAAGGCCCTGTCATGCTCACCTTTTGTCAACCGTAGCTTTTAAAATGAAACTGTTTGGAAATCATGCTTTTAAATTCCTGTACTTTTACCTAAAAGGAATGGAATTAATTAGTTTTAGAAAGTGGCCAAGTTTGTTTTCCCACTTTCCCAGTTATAAAACAAACTAAATTTTATCTGTTTTCCTTAGTACACACATAATGAATTTTGCACAACTATGTTTGAAAGCTGATTGACTATATGTGTGAAAAGTATATCATAAATATAAATTAAATTGTAGATTTCCATTAAGCACTAAATAAGAAACTTCTTTGGTGTAACAGTTTAAAAAGACAATTTGAAGGACATTAGAGTAAAATAGGAATAGCTGGACAAACCTCCTGAAAATTAATAGCAGCATTTTAGGTTGTGATTTTGGGGGAGAGACAAACTTAAAACACATTCAAGTGTCCCAATGTCCAGAAAGCAGCACAAGTCCAATATTAGAAAGTTAAGTCCTCTGCTACTGCCTCACGCTCATGTTGTTGACTATTTCACAGGTAAAAATAATACTTTACCCACACATTGCACTCTCTAATATACTGGCTACCAAAACTACACGAGGACTAGGTGATATTTTGCCAAATAATGAGACTGTATTTGAATAACCTGATTTCAGCCAGCGCCAGCCATAAAACTGGGTAAGAGCCCAGACCTGCTGTCTGTGTCTTATGCCAAAATCTGGCTCAGCTCCTGATGGCTGCCCCAGCCAGAGGAGACCAGCAGCATGTCAGCCTGATGCTGATCTTGCCCCTTCCCCTGCCATGGGGCTCCTAGATCTTGTTCAGGAGGCTTGGGCAGAAATAAGTCTAACTGCTAAGGACAACTTTCCATAGCCACACAAACTAGCCCTGACCCACCAGCCCCCTCCATGTTAGTATCTCCCAAAAGTTACATTCCCTGCCCCAAAGCAGGGCACTACAGCAGTTATACTTCCATGAAGGATCAGTCACAAACCCTGGGACCAGTGTTAAACAAGCAAACCCATAAATGACTGCACTGAGGAAATAAAGACAATCCCCAACTCAAATGCAAGTTTGCCTACATTTCAAGGTAAGCGATAAAGGGTTTGGACTATTTCCACTTTCATTTTTGCTGCTGCTATTCATAGAAAAACACATTGTTCTTTCCCTGTGACATGTCCTTATATCTTTGAAAGAATGCTCTATGTTACCACAAAATATTTGGCTTGAACCCTCCAGTGAGAAGGAACCAAGGGTTTGTCTCATGTTCTAAAAACAAAAGAAACAGTACCCTAAACATAAATCAAATGAGTGCAGCTGTAACAGTAGATGGAGATAGAGCTCCTAGCATAACCTATGAATAATTTGAAGTCCTATTATAAGTAACACAGCTTTCTGAATTTCCCTAGAAAACAGCACGTCATTATTAGGTTCCAGCTTGACTAAAATGCAAACCGTCACTTTATTTCAGTGAAAAAGCTAAGCAAAAGACAATATGCAGTGTAAGAAACAAAGTGCAAAGCACATCCACTTAAAATCTGAAGTTGTGAAAGACAATGTGTGTACACATAAGCACAGAGATACTAAAAGATAGCTCTTACCTCCATCCCCAGATCCTGAGCCGGCATCTGAGAAAAGAACAGAAAGAAATCCATATTCACATGCTACAGTATGTCCTGTAAGCATGCAAAGCGTAAGTATATTCAGCATAAGTGTATTATATTCAGTATAAGTGTGTTACAGTGTAGGTTATATTTGATGTCATCCCTGGGTAAACTACAGAGATCTAATCTAAACATGTTTCACTCAAGCCATCTTTCTCATGTCTCAACTCTTTTTCTGTAAAGTTTCTATATCAGACTAAAACAACATAAGCCCTGGAGTGCTGAAACATCCTCATAAGCCTCTGCCTCATTTTGCTGTACTGAGACTGATAAACCTTTGCTGCCAACAGTTGTGCAAAGTTACCTGACTTGGCCACTACTAAGCCCTCACCAAAGAGAATTTTTAAACCTATCTGTTTGAGGCCAGACCAATTGGAAATTAATGTCATTATCTTTCCAAAACAGTGACATCTCATCAGATCTAGTTGGAATAAACCACTGAAATTGTTATTATTCAAAGTATTTAGATAAATGACTGAAATGTCTTTTTTTTTTTTTGAGGTTGTTGCTGAGTTTCAAAATTAAGTGCTTTATTTTTTCCCCTGCTCGATGGTTTGTTGGCTAGAATGACGAGAGTCACAGATTTAGAAAGTGCAACGTCACAAAACTGCCAGCCCTGGAGCTTCATTACGAAATTTTCTAAGCAAGGCACAGCACAGAGTGCACACACATGTAGGGTTACCAAAAATAACCCCTAAGAGGAGTTTCTTTTGCAGGGAAAAGAGGGAGGTTGTCAACCCATCCTCCCCCATAGTGAAGGGGTTACCCATTTATCAGCATCAAGATTAACAGAAAGAGTTTGGAAAGGGTGCTTTGAGATTACTCTATGAATTGTTAGATCCAATTTACTGACAGCAAGGTGTGGTGGATCTGAAGTGGCTTGTACATGCCATCATTGCTCAAAGTAAAAAAAAAAAAAAAAGAGGGGAAACCCCTTATTTAAATAAACTTGTCACAAGAATAGCTTAAAGTGGTAGATTTACACAACAATACTTCACAGGAGAGGTGAAGAAAGAGGAAAGGGGTCTTCATTACATTACAGAGCCTCATGGCTCTGGGAAGTGCTGTTTTACCAGGTGTGCCAGGTCTCCCCAGCACAGAGAAAGAAATGGACACCTGCCTCCCACAATGAATTATCATATTCCCTGGCTCTCTGGAGGAAAAGGACCCCACGTCTCTCCTTATGCCCCTACCCTTTGATGCCCAGACCCCTGCCAGTGATGGCCAGGAGGGCTGCTCGCTGCCACACTTCCCAGCAGCCCAGGTCTCTGTTTCTGAAATCCACCATGTTCCAGAGAGAACGCTTCCAACATGGCCATTGCCAGTAGGCAAGCAAGGTTAAGAAAAGATGTTACATTATCCCTTTAATCAAGAAGTTTGAATCAAAAAAAGATGAGTTGCTGTGCTGAGACAATTCACTATGTTGAACAAATCCTACGCTACAAAAGGTTTTGTCAGCCTGAGCTCTGTTTAATACCAATTTATAGACAAAAAAAAAAATAATCAAAAAAAAAATCAAAATGCAGCATGTGGTTTATTTTCTTTCCTCTTGAAAATTGTCAGGTAACAGCTTCAGAAAACAACATTTCCAGGGAAAGAAGTTGATTTTCTCTCAAGTGTATGAAACACAAAATTATGGCACTGCAAAAAGTTTGTCTAATGCACTTTTTATTGTCTCCTCCATCCTCAGCCAGGAAAAAAATTCTTATTCAAGTTTAAAGAACTCTCTCAAGAACAAAGACTTACTCCTCCTGCTCTTTTCAAGTTAACTTCACTGCCCACCTCTAACAGATACTGAGTACAAAAGAAAAACATCAGGAACCCCTGCACATAAGCAACTCAGTTTTCCTGACTGATTTTGCTCATTCACCTTTCTAGCTCTTTCAAAAAAGCAGAGATACAAATACCTCACGATGCTCAGAGGCAAGACAAGATATCTCAAATGACAGTTTTCACACACATTCTTTAATGAATTCTTCCAACAAGTCCAGGAAAAAATCCCAGCTGTTGCATAGACTTGTTCATTAAGTGTGTTTTGGGCCAAGTCTTCAGCTGGTTAGGCTCACGTTAACCTGTGGTCTATTGAATGATACCATCTGGGATTCTGGTCCTACATGCGTAAGAAAAGACCTAAGAAACTGGATTGCAGGCAGTAATGCTCCCGTTCTATCTCTCCAGATTATAGAAAGGTTTGTGGTAATCCAGATGCCCATTTATCAGACATCTGCTCATTTAATCTGCTTCCAGTTACTTGTCGTAATAGCTGAGGAGTGTATGCAGCACACAGAATGATCAGGAGCACAAGATACATATTAAGAACAAACAACTTCTGCACTGCACTCTTCAAAACAGCATCAATATCATAGACAGTGAGCATATACGAACTTAAAAGGGAAGGATGGCAGCAATTTCTCATGCCTACAACTGTAAAGAATTAACCTGTAATGAATTCAAAGCAGAGATCCAAATGGCTTTGGCTACCCACAGGTTATTTTACTCAGGGGCATGGCAAGGTCAGCGGGCAGCTTGGACCATGTTATACGTACCAGTTGCACATGATCCTTCAGACACCAGGAGTATTTCACTCTGCTGCTTGCAGGCAGCCTGTTTCAAGTAGCATTCATTCTGGTAGGTGTCGCCATTGGAGCCACACACGGGCACATAGTCATTGTTACACTGATGGGAACGGACAGAGAGAAGCAGCATTAGTCACACAAGCTGGGTGGCTCAGCATCCATCTAGCTACCCCTCTGCCCCCTTCCAGTATTGATACCTTGGGAAAACAGAGAGGGACATGCTGACCCTCCTCTTTACGTTTACAGCTAAGAGGAAGAGAGAAGGGGGATTTTTAAAAAGACAAAAGGAAGAGGACCGTAAACCAGACACGAACAGGTTATGGGAAAGATAATCTGAATGGCAAAACGACCAGTAATTGCCACCCTGAGAGGTCTCTCCCTGCAGAACGAGGTGGGGGCATTCCCCTGGGAAGCAGTACAGGCAAGGCACACAGCTCCTTGCATCTGCAATGGCAGCTCACGTGTCTCCACTGGATGGCTACAGACAAACTGTAATGATGAGGCTTGCTTTTCCCCTCCTCCAGCACACCCCCCCACCGCTACAGAGTCAGCTGCCGCATACACAAAACTGTGTCCGCCTGTGTGTGTATAACTATTTAAGTACTTCGCTATAATTAGAACTGATTGGACAGGCTGAAATTATCCGAGACACCTATGATCAAAACCCATCCCTCTTTCCACAGGGAGATTCGGCAAGCTATGTCTGGGATGCTTCAGGAAGGTCCAAGCTCTCCCCACGGTGGCCAGCAGGCAGGAGTGGCAGCACTGCAGCGAGCCAAGACAGAAGTTACTCACACCACTCACCCCTCCTTTGGCTCAAACTCCTGCCCAACTCTGCAAACTACCTGCGCTTTGTTCGCTCTACCAATGGCAGACAGCTTTGCCCTCTCTTGTTCATTTTAATACAAATAATTCCATTTTACACTGAAAATTTGGCAACATACTGGGTGCAGTTATCATAAGATAATCACACTCTGAGGCTTAGAAATACTTGGATGTACCCTGTACATGGTAATTATACCAGGGATATGATTATCTCATGATTACCACACTCCTGGTATGCCTCATTGTTTAATTATAACAAATGGGATGAACACAATTATTATTTACAAATGCTCACCTCTGCTTAAATCCAAATAAAAATTTAAAAGAAATCATACTTTGTCTTTAGCTATATTATGCCACAAAGTGTCTGAGGTGTGTTCATCAAGCACAACGTGAAATGCAGAACTGAAGTTCCAGGGATAACATCAAATAGGCTTCAAAGTGAATGACTACCGAAGTGATTAACACAAACAACTGCATAGATTACATTAATTGCAGGCCTCCACACGCAGCAGCTGCTAAGAAATTATTCATACTTGGTCAGAGTGACATTTTGATTGGGCCAAATCAAACGACATTTTCCTTATGCATTGTATTTTCTTCCCAAACTGCTGCCCACCCCCAGCACTCTCTTTCCTTGGAATAAGAACCAGCAGCCACAACAGTAGAAATCCACTCCTAACGAAGGGCTCCTCCATGCAAAGATTTTAAACAGTTGATTAAAAAGTGTTACTATGCTATTTTCACCATGATGTCCTCAATCTGAGCAGAAAATGCCAACTCCATCCAGAAGCTCAACAGCAATTTCTGGAGGCTGATATGGAATATTTAACCAGGACAATTAACACAATCATGCAGATTTTTAAAGCATGAAGGATCAGACTGTGCTTGCTTTAGACATCCTATCTGCTTGTCACCCATGGGACTTTTTGCCAGAGCAATCTGTGCAGAATTTGGCCCAAAGTATCTCAACAAGCTCTGATACATTCAGAAACAATGTTGGATCCCGTTCTGAAGAAAGACAGTGACAAACTCTCTGCTGGTTTCGCCCAGAGCAAGAGACGGTCTTTTACACTGACTCAGCTGCAAATCTGAAAGGCCAGGCGGCCCTACATTAACAGCATACAGCATCACGAGTGCGATCCTGATCCACAGAAACAAGTGACAGAGCAGCTATGAGACAGGTGGGAACTCCTTCCAAAGACTGGCAATTTTAAAACACATTTTGAGAGACACCTTGGCTCCAGACAGGAATTATTCTCCCCGTAGAAGTTTCCCTGTCTCTCCTGTGGCTCCCACCACATTCAAGCTTGGCTTTGGCCAGTGGAGGTAGAGGGTACTTCCATGATGAGTACAAGTGACACAGCCTTTTCTTCCTCAAACTGCTGGTCAAAGCTGTATTTCTTCACCTGTTGCTCACGCTTCCCACCACTGCTGCCTTTGGACAACTAGTATTGGGATGGAAGAGGCAGGAGCCACAAGAAACAAAAAGAAGTTAGATCTTCCAGGTGGATCCGGTCTTGGCTTTGAGCTGGGATGGCTCTGAAAGCCACCAGGAAACTGTAGTGGAAGTTACCCATAAAACAATCACGGATGAGAAGGTTGTGATGTTTGTCACCAGGATTATTCCTAATCCACTAGAACTAGACTCTTGTGCTTGACCACACTGAATCTGGTACTCGCAGCTCTTCACCATAAAATACTTCTTACTAGTACTGGAGAATATTAGACATTGTCAGTTTCTTCAGTCTACTGATGCATTTTTGGCATTGGTTTAGGGCTTAATAGCCCAAGCCCAAGATGTGGGAATGCTTCTCTATCCCACAAGGGCTGATCAAGGAAATCCATGTCAAAACTCCCACTAAACCCAGCAGCATAGTGCCATGCTGCCCACTTCTCTCTCATTACATACACATTTTAATAATACAGCTGTACAGCAGGGAAGTGGATGTATCCAATTCAGGCAAGTATCAGTCAAAGGCTGCCTTTCACAGCATTAGAAGCCTTGAATGCCCACTATCACAAGGGACAAAGCAGCTTTGTAAGCATTGTGGTCTGCACTGGGCACTGAAAGCATAAGGTTTGCTTTATGAAGAAAATGGTAACTTGTTTAACTTCTCGTCCTGGTATCACTGTTAAAAGTGTCCCACTCTCTTGAATTAACTACTCCTAAACGCCACCTACGGCTTGAATGAAGTAACATGAAAATATATTCTGGAAAGATAATATAAAGCTGTAAATTGGCCAGGTGCTGTCCCAGCTCCACAAACACTGAGGCATGTGAGGGATTCAACATGAAAACAGGACTCCTCCTTCACATAAAAACCAGTCAATGTTCACAGTCCTCGTGACTGAAGAGAAAAGATACGTGACTGATGGAAATACAGCAGCATATTTTTGGATATGTTCATGAAATCTAAGAGGGAAGAGAATCCAGGTTGCCAGAACTATGGCTTTGGGCAGACTGGGATACAGACCCTAGCAAGTCATGTCTACAACCGTGTGACTGCTGGCACAGCTCTGCATCTTCTGGTGGACCCTTTGAGTTTGCCCTTTGCAGGGAGGGAAGGGGTGGTGGTTTTTCCCTTTCTCAACCCCACTGCTGGAGCCAGTACCAGCTCCATGCCTTCCCTCCCTGATGGCACTAAGATGTGGGCTTGCCCCAAGCATGGGTCTGCATTTACAAATCAGAGCAGGGCATGGTATTTTACAACAAAATACATGTCTCATTGTGAGAAGTCAGTGAATGAGTTATCTTTTTGCAGTAGAGTACAACAAGAGAGCCAACCAATATAAATCCTTTCTCACTACATGCCTGCTGTCTCTCCAGGGACAGAAGCCTTACTCAGGTGTTCCCGAGCACTCTGATCATATTCAGCTTTTCAAATAAAAATAAATTCATTTTACCTCCACTTCAACAGACATGGTGCACCTGTGATTCTGGTTTGGAGAAACCCAAACTGAGAATGCCGCAGCCCTGCTCCCCACTTCTGCCTCCCCCAGCCCCTCAAGACACAGGCTGGCCAGCCCAGGACTTTTCAACAGTATATAGAGGCAAAATTAGCTTTCTGTCCTTGTCTATTATCTCAAACTGCAGTTAAAGCCCCTGGCAAATTGTGGAGAAAACATAAAAAGTAATTATAGTGATGAGGAGTCCGCTATTGATTTGCTCACTATCACCCCAGAGAGCTGCAACCGAAATGGGGGACCTGAATTCTGATGGGGGACCCCCTTACCCTTATTCATGCCATAAATTACCTGACTGGCTCTGCCTTACTTGGCCAGCCTCAGACACTACACCAGAAATTAATTTTCTACTCTAGTGGCGTATCTTTTTGGCTTGTCATATTGTCCACTGATGTTACAAGAGAAGTTAAAATGCCCCCAAGCTCTGCCTGTATCAAACGGATGCCTTTGACTAAAGAAGCCCCCAGGGCTGCACCACCCTTGGCACAGGATCAGCCACAGGTAATTTGCCCTCCAAGGTTACAGTCAGCCCTGTGGCTCCGCAGGGGGCTCAAATCAAGACAAAGAGCTCCGAATGCTTACAAGGCCTGATCTAAATGCCACTGAAACCAAGGATCACTACTGATTTCAACCCATTTATTTGTGATCAGGCCCACAGTTGCTCAACTCATTCTTTTAATACCCTGAATCACGAGGGACCAGCATTCTGCCTTGGGAAAACAGCGCTCCCAATGCTTTCTTCCCTGCTGATAGCAATATCCGAGTTTGTTCCTTCTAGGTTATGAGTTCATTGCTTTATGACAAATGTCAACGCCAAACTGGGACCAAACACAAGACCCAAGCACTCTGTGGCTGCCCTAAGTTCCCAGTGCTCATGGCACAACATCTGTCCTAGCTCACCACCAGGCAGTGGGACAAGTCATAGACATTTCACTTCACTACAGATTTTTCTTAGAAAGAGAAAACAGACTAACTCTTAAATCACTGCATGTGCTGAGCCAAGGCAAATGCTCAAAACAGCATTCTCACATTGAATTTTTGATTACATGTAAACTAGAAATGGAATTAAAAAACCCACAGTCAATATGAATTTGCTCCCAACATGGGAAACACAAAGCACTTTAGCAAACCACTGTCTTGTTCTTATTATAGAAAATTCCTTCTCTGTTTTAAATGAAAGAATTTATCACTTGGTGGGTTTTTTTTGGTCCAAAGACACATTTGGCTCCAGAAAGATAAACAATACTTGTCATACTTCGAAGTGAATAATCTACCAAAGCTCAGTAATAACTTAATCATTACAGATGTGCACAGTCTTGAACTGTGCACTATTTGGCCCGCTCTATTGTAAACATTCCTATCAGCATTACAAGTTCCACAACTTTACAAATCCACATCAAAATGCAAGAAACCACAGGGGCATAAACGCACATACAACACGTGCTTGTACATGCTTAAACTCCTTTAATTTGTTCAGGTTTTATTCAGGTCATTATGTAAAGCACAGCTGTTTTGTGAGTTGGCTAAAACATATTAAATGGAATCCTTCATAATGAAATCGTCTGACTTCGAGAATGCCTGAGATTTAGATGTAGCTGCAAGAGGAAGAGAGAAGGAATAGAAGGAAAAAATACCCTCCTACCCAGTAATAGGCCCCCTTAAAACTAGATAAAACCTAAAGGAAGTTGATGATTTTGGAACAGAGGGATTGCTCCTTAATCTGATCAGCTAGGCAGATAAACAGGCAGAAGCATTGTCACTATGCAGCCCTTCCTGAAAATATTGCATAAGCACATTACAGATCCATTTCTTTAACTAGATCAGAACTCTGAATACAATAAGCCATGATCTGTATCAGAAATGAATTTAGTAAGGACTCTAAATCCTTGTTAAAAAGGCAGAGATGAAAAATCAGAAATGCACAACCTGAAACTGCAGACCCGGAGGAACATTTAAAGCCACAGCGTCTGCATTTTCCCAGAGAAACTTATGTCTTCTTGACACCAGTTGGTTCTCCTGCCAGCTTTTTTACATGCTGCCAGGTTTTCCTTCTAACTTCTCTGCACGTAGAGAAATAAATTGCCAAGTGATAGGTTATAAAGGGAGATCCTTGATTTGTATTCTCATTAGTGAATTAGGGAGCAAAATATCAATCTTCTTACCTTGAACTGACAGACACAAGTCACACTGTCTCCAATCCTTAAACACTCCCCATCAAATTTACAGGTATTGGTGTCGCAGAGAAAGAGATCATTTTCTCTGTCATCGTAACCTCAAATGTAAAGAGGGAAAAAAAATAGATGTCAGCTTTGGTCTAGCAAGGGGAACAATATGGGATGATTGCATTTTAATGCACATAGCACAATAACCTTGTTGATGAAATGATGGAGTCCAGATTTTCTTTTGTCCTTCCCTGTCCCCAGTTTTCCACTTTTTCTCTTGTTTCTCCCTTACTCTTTCTCTTAGTCCTTACCCCTCGCTACCTCACACACTTTTTCTCTATTTCACAGACTCTATTTCCTCAAAAGCCATCCGGTAGTTATGCTATTTCATGGCTCTGGCTTGGAAATATCAATGTATCCCAATCCAATCGCAAATCTGTTGGACAGAAGTCCAAACTGGAATTTCTCCAGCCCATGATGCAACAAAGCCCCCAGTAATAAAGACAAACAGGCTGTTTTCTGTGATGGTCTGCCTGATCCCAATGAAGTCTGATCACCTCTAAGTTAACAGGGAGAAGTGCCAGGTTCCCCACGAGCCACTGAATGAATCGAGCTCTCTGCCTTCATTTTCTCCAGGAAAAACCAACAGATCTGACTGAAGATTCAGTTCACGAATACAAGCATGAATTTCAGATTTCGCTAGCTGACTTCCCACTCCAACAGCATGCAAGGTATTAAACAAAACAGCTACATCAGACTTCAAACCCATTAAGATCCAAATCCATTGATTTTTTTCAGAAAACATGTGAGCACTCTTAATCGTCTCGCTACATGTTTGAAGTGAAGAGCTTACAGTGGCAATTCCCCCCCAGTCTAACACGTTATGTGCGATGCACACATTACCTCAGATAACGTTCTTTCTCTCAAAAGGCTATTACAGCCTCATGTCAAAACTACTTTGTGTACTGGAGAAGGGCCGGCTGCTGACCTACATAGGAAACTCATTATAAAGGTCAGCCGGACTCTAAGGAGCAGGCACCGGGTTCCCGGTGTCGCGGCGTCCCTACCCCGATTTGCTCTCAATTCGGTGCGCAAGGCAACAGCCGCCTGCAGGATGCGCGCACACGGCCCGTCTCCCGGCACCCCGCTCCGCAGTCACACACAGAGTTGCGCTGTTTAAGCGCGGAGTTGCGCTCCGGCTGGCCAGGGAAGCCGCTGCGATGCGCACCGGCGGAGGGCGCGGCTGTCGCGCCCGGCCCCGCGGAGCAGGATGCAGCCAGGTGCCCGGGGGCTGCGGCGAGCCCCGGAGCCCCGCACTTACTGCCTTCCCCATTCTCATGTATTCCGCGGGACGGGCATCGCCCTCTGAAGTTGTCTCCCCTGGGCTCTCCCGCGCAACTTTGAGCGCCCGGCGGGGCCGGACGCGGGATGCTCCGGTGCTTACCGGAGCAGTTCCAGCCGGTGGGCGTCTGGCAGTCGCTTAAGGAGGTAGGGAAGGCCGCCAGCTTGTCGGGGCGGGCGAGGACGAGCAGCACGGCGGGCAGCAGCAGCCAGCAGCAGCAGTCGCAGAGCGTCCAGCCGCCGCACTGCCGGGGCGGGGAGGGCTCCCACGGCACCATGACTTCCTAACTCAACTCTCCGGCTGCGGCGGCGTGCCCCCCGGGCGGCGCGGCGGGCGGCAGGGACGGGCGGCGGGGCCGCTGGGCATCCCGGGGCCCCGGCCGGCGGCGGCAGCGGGTCAGCGAGCGGCGGCTGAATGCGGGCGCGACGCTGGTGCGAGCGGCGGAGCCCGGCGGGGCGGCGCGGGGGTGCGGGCGGCGGCGGCGGGGCGGGGAGCGGCTGCCATAGGGGCCGGGCGGCGGAGAGCGGGGGGAGGGCGCGGAGGGGCCGCCGCCGCGCAGCAGCAGCCGCGGCCGCCTGCCCCGCTCTGCCGCCCGCATCCCTCTGCGCGGGGGAAGCAGCAGGTCCCGGCCCGCCGCGTCACGTGCCGCCGCCGCGCCGCCCCCATTGGCCGAGCGGGATGCGGGGCCCGGCGGGCGGGGCTGATGCGCCCCGCAGCAGCGCCCGGGGCCGGGCCGGGCCGCGCTGCCGCGGGCGGGGCAGGAGAGACGGGGCCGGGGCAGGAGAGATGGGACCGGGCCACCAAGCAGGAGCCCGCCACCCCCACGCCCGGGGCGACCGCGGCGCCGAGTCCCTGGCTGAGGGACTATGGGCATCCCCGACGGGGCGGGGACCGGGCAGCGCCGCGCCGCTGCCCTCTCCTTCCTCCCTGCCTACCCATACATGAGCGCGCATCGTCTCCCGGCCGGCGCGGAGTCGCAGGTGGCTGCAGGCTCACCTGGGAGCGCAAGCAGGCACATACGTGATCCCCTATCCCCATCGCACCACACACCCGGCCGCCACTGAAGTTGCCTTGCCGCGCGCCCCGCTGCCGGTGTTCAATCACGAGCGGATGCGACGTTAGGGAAATAAAACACTGTCACTACTGCGGGCTTTGGAGCGGACACACGGTCTGCGAGGTGATGAGGGGAAGGAACGAGCACAGCAGGGAGAGCAGGAATGAGAGAGACAGGGAGATCCTGGCCAGCTTCGGCAGGCAGCGGCCAAGGGCTTGTCGGGCTGCAGCACCATCCCCGCGACGGAGCCGGAGGAAAAATGCACCATCACGGCAGCACGGAGGTCTGCTCTGCCCCCAACGCCCAGCGCACGCTCGGAGAGAGCGCGGGAGCCCCGCAGCAGCCGCCCTTCGCCTCCAGCCGGCGCTTTGCCACGGGGCTGCGGGAGCCGCCTCTCCCCGCTGCGCCCTCCGCCGCAGATCCTCCTCCTTTCCTCCTCTACGGGGCTTTAGTTTTAGGAGGCGGCGGCCGGCCCGGCCGGGACTCCCTCACCCCTCCGAGGCGGCGGGACACAGCAGCAGTGTCCCCACACCGCCTCCCGGCCGGTGCTCGGAACTACTCTCCCCAGCCCCTTTTTAGACCCGCCGCAGTGGTGAGGGCTGCTCAGCCTCGTCCCCGCTGCCGCTCGTCGCCGGATACACACCGGCCAGGTAAACGGGACTTGCTCACCACCCGCCCGGTACCTAACGCGCGGCCGCGCCGGCGGCGGGATGGAGCTGCTGTCGCGGCAAGGGCGCGTTAGACCGGAAAATAAGAGAAAACCGGATCAATTGGTCGAGACAGCAGCAGGGAAGCGCTGTCCAGCCACAGGCGCTCCCTCCCCGCAGACGCGGACTGCCCCGCGCTCGGGCCGGGGCGGAGCAGCCGGACACGTCCCTTCCCGCCGGAAAGGACCGCGGGGCTCTGGGCGGGAGCCCGGCCGCTCTTCTGCTCCCCCACCTCCCGCTGCGAGCGCAGCTCGGGACACCCGCGGGCTTCGGCAGAGCAGCAGCTGCCCCCGGGCGAGCAGGGGCGAGCCCCGAGGGTGGCAGGGATGGTCACGGCTTCCCCGAGGGCCTGGAGCCCCCGGGATGCCGGTAAGGAGGCTCTGCTGGATACGTGCTCCTCCCGAAAGTGTGACCTTCTCTTCGACTCCCGAGTTAGAGATTCAGGAGTTGCTCTTTAAAAATATTGCCTGACACAGTTGATGCAACCACCCTTTGAGGGGTCTACACAAAGGCATACAGCAACACTAGTGCTTAGTGTCCCTTCATATGGAGGTTCTTCTGTACTCGGAAGACAAGGAATATTTTATGCTTGTATGATTCCTATCTAGCTTTTCCATAAGCTGTAGGACAGGTTTTCTGCTGCCTCCTTTCTGCCCCAGACGTCTAGCCCTGCTCCCTGCTCTGTCCCCCTGCTGCTAACTGTATTGACCTCATCTACCCACCTGTAGTCCAGAAGCCTTCACTACAATTAAAGGTTATCAATTTGAACATTCCAATATGTGCTAAGGCTCTGATGAAGATCCACACAAATCCCTGTGCCTACTGTTTCCTATTGACTTATGAAGCCCTAAGCAGCACCTAGCAGAAAGGAAAGACTAATTTTTACTGCCTGCTAGTGGTTACACTAAATCTTATCCTTCATCTTCCATGGGCTTACAACGAATCTGCCAGCTGAGCACCCGGTGCCAGATCAATTTTTTCCCATTGCTTTAGATCTTTATTCACTTTTTTGTGCCATCGAGTTATGCCATTTACTATCACATTTTTTCTATTTCCTCTCCCCTTTCTGTTTCAAACTTGTTTCTTCTTTCTCATATTCATTATTTGTTGCTTGCTGAAACTCAGCTCTTTGCTTGGCTGATCACTGAGGTGCTTAAAAACAAAAAAAAATTGTGTCTGGCCAGGAACCAGAGTCACACAGCCTCACCAGGGGAATGACCTGCTCTCTTTTCCTTTCTTTTTCTTCCCCCTTGTTTCTTCTTCACACTTCCCTGGTTCCTCTGTGTGGTCTCACTACTCTATTTTCCCCTGGTTGCAATTACCATGGCCCACAGTTTCTATTCTCATTCTATTTTAGTTCTTTACCTCCTTCCTTCTTCCACCCCAAACCCCTTTTATCTCCACATCGCTACAGATCATAAAGGCACCACTGGACTCCTTATTTTTAGCCCAGTCTAACCAGACCATCCAGGGAATGAATCTGTTAGGCCAATCTTTCCTAGTCTCACAGCCAGACCATCTCTGATCCGTCTCTCCTGTCACTATAACTCACGCTCCAGATGATACCACAAGTGTATCCAGCATTCACAGAATATCATTAAATACAGCAGCAGAAGCCTGGCTATGGCCCGTATTCTCCCCAGAGTGCCGTAAAACACCACCGCAACCGACTTGCAGGCACACGGTTCTGACTTAATACCTGCTTTATTTTCAGCCACTTAGACAACAGGCACTGCCTGGGGAGACAAAGGAGCCCCTCTATTTTTATACTTGTTTTCTGACTTTGGAATAAGGAAGCTCCACCAGAGGTCCTGTAATTGTCACACCATGGTGCTTGAACTGTGAACCTGAAACTGAAGGGCAATCCGCTTAAGGCGCAGTGTTACGGTTTTTGCTGTGACTAACACTGGTACTTTAAAAAGATTTTCCTTGTTGATGTGAAAACTTCACTTATAAAAACATTTTTATGATAAAAATACATCTGTCTGTTCCAAAAGGGACAGCTAGACTCACAAGCCCCATTTCTCCATTACTCTCTCTAGCAATTTGTTTTGAATTGTAGAGACTGAGATAACAATCATTTTTTCATGTAGTTCCTCTCTCCAAAGTGTGTTTTCTTCTGCCCTATTAATGTAACACAGCACACGCAATCTCTTGGTAACACGTTATTCCCATATACTTCAACACTTAGGCTAGTTGACACCTGCATTCATGTACTCCCTAATGTTCCCATCCCATCTTACTGCTACACAAAAACTACTTATTGTAAACTATGCAACAAGTTCACTGCCATGCAGGCAGCATTATGCTAGCCTGATGTACAAATTGTAATTAGCACCTCCTCAGCAAGATCCTGAGGTTACAACACATGTGCCCTGGCTCCCCATTCTCCATGCCCAAACCAGGTGCCACAAACAGTTCCTTGTGGCTGTATGTTTGGCTCCAGTACCAGATAAGCAGCAAAAGTAATCATAATCCTTCTTGGAAGGGTTCTTCTTCTACGTGATGAGGGGAGACTACATCTTGAGTATTAAACCCACTACTCGTGGAGCTTTTCTGAACCTGCATAGATTTGAGATGTTTATACTACAAGAAACAGACAGATGGGAGGTGTCAAGGGCAGCTGATCCATGTGATCATGCCACATATTACCAGTGCTTGGAGGAAATCATCTGCCAGATGAAAAGCAGCTGGTCAAGATGTTTCAGGTGTTCTGAAGATCTCAAAGCAAGGGCAGGTTTTGCCCTGGCTGTGCACTGCACTCCTTTGCTTGGACTGGGCAGCAGTAGCTGGCAGCTGAGGCCCCGGGGCCAGACTGCACCTGATCCCAGTCCCACGTAGCCACATCTATGAGTAATGCCTTCTGTTGCTGTGCTTGGCTGGGAGATGGTGTACTAGTGATGAATTATACAACCTCAGTTATTCACACTTGTGTTATATCTTGGCTGGGCTGCTCTTGGAAGCCTGCAGTTTCCAAAAAGTTTCCTCAGAACTTGGGAGAAGCCAAATGGTACAGATGGGTGTAGCAAAACCTCCTCAGCAATAGAATCTATGGGTACACAACACCCGTTCTCTTTCTGCTCTGCCAACCCAAAGACTAAGTTTGTGAATCCTTCTCCTTAAAACACTTTATGGCCTGTGTTGATGTTTCTAAAGGCCTTAGGAAGGTGATCATGATCAAGAATACCAATGAAGAAAAGGCTGCTTGCAGTCTAGCTACTATTTAGAAACGTTTTCCTCAAGTCAGCACTAAAAGTACAAGATAAGGTTCCAGAACAAAGGTGAGATCAAATCCCACCATATGCACAAGAGACATATGAGTCAGTCTCTTCAGAACTAACACCATGTTGCAATATGTTTATGAAAAACACATATACAGAATTAATAAAAAGTTTACATTGCACAATTTGTGAGAGAATGAGAGCCACACCACCTGCATGAGTTACTGTGCAAGATACCACCACCACTTCCAGTCTCTTCTAAAGTCCTAGCTAACAAGGCTGGAGTGTAGGAGTCACCTATTTTCAATGGCAATTCCTCTTGACAAAAGAGCAGGTCTGATTCCAAAGACCCCATCAGAAAGGGCTTGGGAGCCCAGCTTCCAGTTAGAAGACCCAACATTGGAGGAAAGGATGTTGCCTGTTCCCTGCAGAAGACCAGCTTACAATGGACTGTATAATACTTACCTGTATGGGCTTGCTGTGTATGAAGCTGGAGTTTCTCCCCACTGTGGAAGAACAATGCTTATTTCAGGTCTGTGTATTTTCAGGCCTGTTTTGACCAGAAGTTGGCAGACTTAGCCTACACACATGTGCCTGTCAGAAGTTTGTGAATCTCAAGCAGATTTTATGATCATCTATTTTTCGTGTGTGCAGGAAGAGTAAACATGGCTTCACTAGAACACACTGGTGCTCTTTGCCTACATGCAATTTTACAGATTTTATAGAGCTTTCAGCTAAGTTACATCTCTTAATGCAAAGTATACTACTCTTGGATATCACATGGATTTTTAATGCTCTGAGGGATCCTTTGGGTCTATAAACAACAAGTAGATAACATTCATCTACATACTGTCAGGCTTTTTTTCCCCTTACTTGTGAGAGAAATATGGCTCTTATTTGTGACTTGAACTAGTGTGCAATCCAAGTACAATTCATGGACAGTTATGAGAAAAACGTGCTGTATTTTTCATTGTAATTAACTGCTTCAGAGAAAGACTTCTCATGTATAAAGATGAAGAGAGGTTTCAGTTTTTACTGAAAGACAACTTGCCTTTCAGCAATGTGTCTCACACTTTGAGTTTTGACTGAAACATTCCACTCCTTTGGTGACCTGTTATGCCAAAAAAGCTGGCTTGTGTTACGCTTTACTTTCAACTGAATGTGCCGGCACGTGCCAAGAAACAGAACAAAGTATTGCAATATATACTGGAACGTTATTTTGTGCTGCTCCACACATGAAATTGATGTCAGAAAAAATTGCACAAAGGGCATGGAAAATGAGAATAAATACTGTGATCCTCTTACCTTCAGTTTTAAATAGATGGATTGAAATACATGGATCCTAAAGATTTATGCATCCGTTTATAGTCCATTCTGGAGTTTTAACATTTCATGCAGCTTGTAGGAGGTAGTGTATTATTTATATAAAGTCATGGTTATTCAGCAGTGTTTATTCCTGAAGAGCAACAAAACATCTTCGAGGGAGAAGAAATTCATAACTCTGGTTTATTATCAGGGTTAGCTAACTTAACAGTCTTATTTCATGACTGAATTACAAAGAGCTTTGCTCTTACAAGCATCTTTGTAGCACTGGACATTCTGCTATCAACAGTAGCAGAATGTCCATCTCTCAGGACAGACAGCACTACGATGGATTAAGTGGCTTGACAGCTCTTCAAAGAGTCAGATACAGAAAAAGGTGATGGCTGGGGAGACCTTTACTGTTGTGGAGATACTTGAGCTTCATTTTTGCAGTTCTCTTCCCAGCACAGTACTGAATGGAGATACAGAACTGGGGCCTGCAAGGAGAAAACCCATGGCTTCTATTCACTGATACAATTTCTGTGTGATATCAGTTTCTTTGCCACACAAACTATTTCTTCTGTCTGATGCAATGTAACATCCATCTCATTTTCCTTCTCTATTCTTGGGCTCTTTCACTTAGAGCTCTTTTTAAGACAAAGAGCATGAAACTGTTTTAATATGAAAGAGTAAGTGCAACCTTTGCATATCATGGGTCTTTCTAGCTACTTTGCGTCATTAGAATTGTAGTGTTTGCTTTTTTTCCTAGCAGGCAATAAAGCTGCTCCAATGAGAAAGAAACCCTGGAGACATAAACCAGCATTTCCAAAAGGCATTTCCTAGTCAACTTCTAGGTTCATCTTTCATGAACGTTTTGCAGAAGTTGAATTCAGATCAGCCGAACTGACCACATAGTATGCTTCTACCTAGATATGATTCCTGCAAACCACCAAGGGGAACTAATACTTTAAGTGAGCAAATCCCAACCAGTCTGAGGTACCGACTCTTGTCTCCACACAGCAATGCTGTCAACAGAAACATCTGAACTGTCTATCTGCAGAACAGAGAGGGCTCAACCACAGACAAAGGTAGTACTGCTCAACATACAGATGTGTGAGCCGTTTCTGCTTTTCAGTAGACCCTTGAAGACAGGTAGATAGCACTGCCCAGCTGTTTAACAGATGCAGTGAAGGAGGAGTGCTGGTTCTTAGGAGAGAGGCAGCACTGCTGACAGCCCATGGGTGACAGCACAAATTGTGCTAGACGGACCATATATGGATCCTCTGACATGTAGCTAAGGGTAGGAGATCTGAACAAGGTTACAGTGGTGTTTTCCTTGGACTCTCACAGGCAGCTGGAGGCTGGGACTGCTCAGGGACAAGAGCTACTGCCTGTGTGATTAACAGATCCTGATAGATTTTTTTTCCATGAATCTCCCATGAACCACACAAACATATGGTAGTCAGGAAGACCTGTGGTCATGAGCTCCATTTACTGTGTGAGAAGATAACTGTCTTCAAGTTGGCACCTGCTAATGTCATTTGATACTTCTACTTCATGCATTATAAAACAATAAACAATCATTTCATATTCAGTACCTTGTGCCAGCCCACGTCTGTAAGCCCCACTCCGTGTCTCCTAGTATACTGCTAAATCATTCTAACAGATAACAGCCTGTCCATGCTTTCCTTTTGCATATGGATGGAGATCTAGCATCCTTGTCTTTACTTATGAGAAACGTCAATGTTTGACCATTGTGTGCACTGCCAGTCTGAGCATCCCTGCTGCAGTAACTGAGCCCATGATGTGGGTACCAGAGCATGCAGTTACCTGTCACACACAAGGCTTTTGGGAACAAAGGACACTTGTATACCCCAGAGAAATATCAAGATATCATAGAATGGTTTAGATTGGAAGGGATCTTAAAGATCATCTAGTTCCAACCCCCCTGCCATGGGCAGAAATACTTTCCACTAGACCACACTGGTCAAAACCCTATCTAATCTGGAATCTAGACTTCAGTTCAGCTTCTCTGTCATGGTATCATGTCTAAGTGACTATGTTAGAATTGTGGTGTGGTCCTATGCACTAAGAAGTAAAAGGCTGATGGGCAGCCTTCATCTAGCTTGTCTCAGGTCAGAGAATGAAGGGTCATAGGAATATTTCTGATTGTTCTTGGGAATGGGACATGAATTAAAATTAAGTATAACAGAAGAAGTGCTAAGACTGTTGGAAGCTTTGCATAAGAAGGATTCTCACAAGGATCAGAAGTCAATATCCTTAGCAATTTCTTACACAGACACACACAAAGCCACCTATGTGCATTATGAAATCAGATTCCATACCTGGAAGGAAGAGGCCCAGATAAGGTATAGTTCTGAAAACAGATCATTTGGCATTTTCTGTCTAAGGATCTGAAAGGGATGTTTCGTCAATACTGACACTGTACACAACAGACTACCAACAGCTAGCACACAGGTGATGTTCTGAGGAAAACTAATACTGTTTCCCATTTAATGTATAGCACCAATAGTTCTCCAGGTATAGTACTTTATCAAGCCACACTAATGTCATATCTGATTTGCAAGCTACCATGCTTATACCTTTACCTTAACTTGTCACACATATATTTAACTTTACCTAAACTAATATTGTTTCGCATTTAATGTATAGCACTAATACTTCTCCAGGTACAATATTCTATCAAGCCACACTAATCTCCTGTCGATTTGCAAGCTACCATGCATATATTTAACACCTTAAATGAAACAAAACAGCATTACAGAGAAACATTGTTGAAAACTGAAAACATTTCACTCCCTATCATGTAATTAATTTTTTATTCAAAATGTCATTTCTTGTGCATGATAGAAACATTTTTTATGATCAGACAGGCAAAAGTAGCTATTATTTAGAAATTATTTGAAGGCATATCAACTCAAAATACTAAAATACATGAAGATGCTTCATTAACTAAAACATTGATGTAAAGTGATACATATAAATGGCAACTTTAAAAAAAAAACACAAAACCAAAAGACTTGTCAAGTACATTGAGTAAAGCTCTGTAATACTAGAGAGACCCTTGCTGCCTTAAATGGAAAGTTTAATAGCTTCCATTTAAAGAAAGAGAAATTAAAGGCAAAGTGCAGTCCTAAATACCACTCCTATCTACTCTGAAAGCAGCAGCACAGATTGGTTTTTCATAGGTCTGTGACACACATAAACAGAAAATATCCCGGGAACTCACTGCCTAGCACATGAACATAAAACCGGCTTTTGCATCAACTAATACTGGGAAACTGAACTGAAGGTGAGCGAGATGTCTTTGCACTTGTTAGACCTGCAAAATTACTTGTCCCTCTCTGCAACCTCTCATCTGTATTTTTCCTCTGCTGATGATCCATGTCTTTGCTGCCTCCATTCCACTCCTAGTCCATGTCCTAGGAGGTTTAGAGGCACAGCATGCACCCTCCCATTCAATGGTCCCATGCCTCTGGGAGAAGTGTGACCTCTGTCACAAGAAGCTGGCTTGGTTGAGTGTCCACTCTCCTGCCACAGCCCTAGTGGAGGTTCTCGATCCCAGCAGGGTGGGCTGGGAAGAAGCAGGATACAACTGGCAAGGGCTTTTGCTTCCTATGGGAATGGCACACTCTGGCCAGAATACAGCTCACTTGGTTATTCTTTGCTTCATAAAATATTCTACCACTTTGGAGCAAGGCAATTACTATTAATCACCATGCAGCAGTTAGGAAAAGTTCTCTTCAGTCCCATGTCCTGCATTAGTCTTGCTGTATGCTTGTGGGCAAGGCATGGAGGAGTCAGGTCTCCAAGAAATCCCCTGCAGATGATTTACAAACTTAGACTGCTTTAAATAGCTCTTATTCATATCATAACAGGAAGATGTAAAATCTGCTACGTGTCAGCTCTGTAACTGAGAAGGGTGTGTGGATATATATAATACATGGATAATAGATAAGGTGCCAGTAGATGGCTCTCAAGATATGAGGCCTGTGGCTTTCATACGCCTGAGACGGCTTCTTGGTTATTGAGTAATATCTGCTTTTGCTGCATGCCAGTAAGAAAATAACCACTCAAGCTGTATTTTGGGAAGGTGACAGGAGAGTGCATGAAACTGGGGCATCTTCTTTCCAGACCGGCCCCAAAAATTATCAATGTTCTTAGCTTAGTTATTTTTGATAATTCAAGGCAAAAATGCAATTCCTTTTCAGTGAAGCATGCTTGAAAATCCCCTTTAATTATTTAAGCGAGGCTTAAGGGCTGTTTAAGCAGACTGGGAAAAGCTGAGAGAATACTTCTGCAATACCTTTGTTTCTGTGCAAGAAGAGGTATTGCCAGTCTCAGTAGGGCTACACAGTTAATAAGTTAGATTTTCTTAACTAAATAGTTGAGCTATGTCTATTTAGAGTTGATTTTCTCAAGCATATATAAACTAACACCCCTAAGGGGAAGGGGGTCCAGAAGGGAAGCTCACAGTTAGCAATTCTGTAGAGGATTAAAACGAATTTTTAGTATTGAATGAGTGCAGTAGATACAACTTAATTGCCATTTGAGGAAAGGGAGAGGTTTCATTCTCAATTTGGGCAGTGATTTATATACCAAGCCTAAATTCTGTGAATTGTGTAAAGACAGATAACAAAAGCAGTCAAATTCTTCCAGCTATTTAATCATTCCTAAAGCAAGGGAGAGGATTTGTATAACATAACTTTATTCAGACAGCTGGCCGTGTAGTATATGAGCTAGAAATTCTGGTTGAAAAATTATTCAGATTTTAATTAAATTTGTTTCTGTCAATGCTTTAAATGCAGTTTCTCCACATAGCATGTCCTGAGGCCTATGCCACCCAACTGTAATATAATTTCCTGGTCAGCAACCCCAGTCTGTATTTATTATATTCCTTCTGTTTCTTGGTTTCATGGCAGGGACAACCAGAGTGATTGCTGACTAAATAATTAGCCAAGGGAACACTTTCTCTGTGTGTATCAGTATTCATTAGGCGACTGAGAAATTGTAACTTACTTTCATAATCTCTTTCCCTATAGGTACCTGGCACTTTCCAGGAGCAAAGTAGAGAGAAAATGTAATTGCTAAAAGCTCACACACTTGTTATTAGACTAATTATACCTTTTTCTCTCAATCTTGCTTAATAAAGGCAGCTATAGAACTGAAGGTGTAGAGCTGCTGCTTCCCATTATAATAGGAAGGACAAATGCAGGCTTGTAGTATTTTACCCCCATCAAGCATTAGTTGGAGTCTGCAGAATGTTGCAGTATTATATAATACAGTAGAATAATATAATAAATAATATAGTATTACTGTCATACACAGCATGCCAAAACCAGATACACAGCCACAAGCAAAGTAAGGGTGAAGGCAGAGGGTATGCATTGATGCCACCCAAGGTTAGGAGTCCCCCGAATGAGCTGCCTTCCTTCTGTGTCCTTTAGAGGGACAACACTTCCCAGTTTCAGGTCCTGCTTCTAAATGTGTCTCTCTTTGTGTATGTCTTCTTGCTCCCTCCTACTCCACTCATACCACAGGATACAAAGGGAATTTAAGGGAAGTAGCTTGTTAATTTTGTCAGATAAGTTAGTTGTCCTGCCTGTTTTGCATGAAGGTACTTCTCGTATTTCAACTTATTTCTAAAGAAAGGATGAGCTTTAGCTGAGAAGTTGAGCTGAGTTGAACTAGGATCAAATTGCTTCTTTTTGGTTTCTGCACTTGTGCTCTTTACAGAAAATGAATATCACTCAGCCCATGATACTCTCCAAAACGTTGCATGAAACTCTGCTCTCAGGTTTAACAAAGAACTGTTGAACTTAAACTATGTCAGTGTAAATTACCTCCATTAACTGCAGCCTTTAACATATTTATAGGGATACCAAAAGCTTTGGGAGCCATGTGAAAAAGCTTCCATTCTTCCAGAAGCTCATAATTTCTCTTTGTTTTTTTTTTCCACAATTCCTCCCATATCAGAAGGTAGAGCCTGGTATTAGCATTGGTAAAAAGTTGGATGACATTCTGATCCCACCAAAATCAATGCAGGCTAGTTATTGTAGTTAGCCAGGATTTTTTCCATCAGCTTTCATGACTAACATAGTTACTCCTTGATTTACATACTATTATCTCCTTATGAACTTTGGAGGATACTGTGCTCATTTCTTTTTATTACAGCACTAGAAACTATTAAAGAAAAGCTCACCTTGAAGTGTAGAAGACAAGGTGTTAGTTCTGCAGATATGGACTAATGAATTCATGGGTTCCCCTACAGAACTATTCTGGTAGGGGTAAAGGGATTTTTTAACAGAAATTTGATAAAAAGGAAATGTAGAGTTTCACTTACTATGCTTCTCATTTTATGGATCTGTGCCTTGATTCATTCCCCTTTCTGAACATCTGGTGTGCCTTAAAAAGAAGATTCTTCCACATGGAGTGTGGTTCTTGATTTCCTCAGCTATTTATTGCATTGTTTGGGCTTTAGAAGGGACTGCTGAACCAGTGTGTATAATCTACAAAAATAAACTTAATCTAAAACTAATGCAAACTGAAGAGCATAGAAGATTTAGAGAAGCCTACCCAGCAGTCAAGCAAAACCCTTTAATTTATTTTGGTACTTCCCAAATCTGGCTCTGAACAGATATGGGATCACAAAGAAAAGAAACATGTACTTTCTTAAGTGACCAGAAGGCAGAAATTCACAAGACTACTTGAAAAAGATTGTCCGAGCAATGTTTTGGGATCAGAGTGGTTTGAACTCCCTGAAATTGTCCAGTGCCTGCCCTTTTCAGTCTGCTGACCCTCTGGAAGTCAGTGTATCCCAGTTACCTTGGCACTAAGGGAAATGTAAAACAGTAGGAGAAGCTCATTCTGCGAGCACATGGACCCTGTTTCAGTTGCCTGGTGGTGTCAGTAAGTTTCAGCCCTTGTTTTGAGAATTTTACCCCCTATTACCCCTATTACTCCCACTTAAACCAAAGCATCTTTTTTTTAATTTAAATGAGGGCTGCCTTAATAGCTGACTGCCTGAAATGTTCTTTGACACTGAGGCGTAACACTTTCCAACTGTGCGCAACCAAATATAAGGGGCCTGTTAATGCTGCATGCTGGCACAAACCGTACATGGGAGATAGAAAGGTGATTAGCACCTTCTAAACTCTATCCAAATAGAAAGCTAAAACAATCTGGATCGGATATGAACACTGCATATAAAATTCTTTAGCATCCCATCTTCATAGTCCAGGTTAGTGCCAGTGGCTTCATCAAATGAAGCAAAATAATCACAAATTCAAGGCTTTCAGGAGTGCGACGTGCAGAACTATTGGGAACAGCAGCGCTGCTTTTAGAACAGCTCTTTGAATGTGGTGTCATAGTACAAATCCTCAAGAGCTCATAAACCCAGATGCAGTATTTTTTCTGTAGACTTCCAGTAACGGACACTGACTCTATGCAGGGAGAGGCCACACTTGTATTAAGTGTTGTACAGCAGACCTGGCAGCACTGGGGATTCTGCACACCT
Organism: Pezoporus wallicus; assembly: GCF_028554395.1. NCBI lineage: Eukaryota > Metazoa > Chordata > Aves > Psittaciformes > Psittacidae > Pezoporus > Pezoporus wallicus. The sequence continues at coordinate 1,672,866 of NW_026640647.1, forward strand.
TGAGCTGCCCACCATCACTCACCCGAGTAATATCTGCCTGACTACAGCTGACCCAAATGGGTAGAAAGCTGTGGCTGGATCTAAACTCAGGAATGCTTCCCAAATCCTGGTTCAAATGTACTTTCTGACATCACAGCAGGGGAAGACTTGAGTGCTTGTCCTCTCCTGTGCCAGTGGTGTGGTGGCCATGAGGGCTGGTGGTGTGGGCTGGCTGGGTTCGCGGCACACATCAGCAGTGACCAAGTATATGCATGAGCCTATGAAGGGGCAACAGAGCCGAGACGGCTTATCTAAACAACCTCCACCTGTGAGAGATGGTGCTCCAGAGGCAGACACTCTATTGCATTCTGTAAATAATATGTTTCTTAAAGACCATCAAACAGCTTAGAAATAAGATTTCTGGAAAACGTACAAAATGAAAGCAAAATTACAACATTGCTGTATGTAGTGACAAAGCATGAAGATACATCAGCATTAAGGAAATAGCTAGCTTGGGGTTTTCAATTGCAATTACCACATACTCTCTCTGTAATACCTAGGAGACCCATAGCACATTACAGAATTTTGTTAATTACTAAGTAAGTGAAGAAAGAGAAGAAAATAATACTGTGACCAAAATATATATTGTGTATTGATTTAGAGAACCGTATTTCAGCTTTAACAATTTCTCATTCCCTTTAACAGGCTATGCTGTATTTTACAAAAAGTAATAAACCTTAGGAATACAGAGGAAATCACCTCACCCTCTGTCACTTGACCTATGTTGAGAAATGGGAAAGAGTGGCTTGTCTTCCCCTTGCACTATTTATAAAATGTGCAGTTTGGCAAAGAGTAGATTAGCAAGATTACAGACTTTTCTATGTTGTTATTTATCATGCAACAGTGGACAAAGTAGTAACTGGTGTTTCATGTTAAAAGAGTCTTCCTGGGTAATACCCTCAGAAAGCAATCACAAGAACACTCAAAACGATGACAATCATTGTCCCATCAATTTCAACAGTTCAAACCAGCAGAAGTTGTCTGGCTCGTAGAATGATAATGAGATCATCTCTCTATTCCTAGAAAAGCCAAGTCACTCAAATTGGGGCTTCCACTGGTACTACATAAACTATTAATGAAATCACCATTGGATCGCATCTAACTGGAGGAATAACAACAACAAAACTAACTTTTCATGAGAAATTATTTAACCTTGTTGCAATACATTTATGCGTCTGCAACCTTAGACTGTTTTGAGTGCCCATTTGGGCTACATAATTTCATAGAAGTGCACTGAGAAAACTTTAGGGAAAAAAAAGCTTCATACAGAACTTTAAACAACGAAAAAGTAACAAGTTCTGATGTGTGCTTTCTTTGTAGAGGCTTTAATCATTTCCAGTTATTACTCATTTTCAGCACAGATAACTACTGCCACATCTGCACTGTTGAAATCAGAGATGTCAAGCAGCTTCATGGTACAGTGAGGAGGTCAGGTCTCAGCTTTGTTTCCAGTGGAAACAGGGCTTATGTGATCACATTGATTAGGAGCATGCAACTCTTTCCTCCCACATCCGTCATTTATTTAATTGGCTGCTTTCAACCAAACTAGAGAATCACAGATTTCTCAAAAGTAATAAAATTCCTACCAGTTTCACTGAAGTAGACAAGTAAGAAAAGGACAGAGATCTTAGACATGTGCATTTTTAACAGACACCAACGGACCTCAAGATGAGACCCCTGAATGATCCCAACAACAGGTAAAATCCATCTGAAACTTTGTCAAAGGTCATTAGAGAGAAGTTAGGCACCAGTAGATAGAAATCTAGTACTGATGCTTTTAGAGGCTGTACACAGAAAGACCTCAAAAGCTGAGCTGTGTTTGGCATCTTCTGAGTTCAAGACATATTACCAGACTCCTCTGGACTTAATGCAATGAGCAGTGTAGGAATAGCAAAGGCATAACATCCTACAGCCATGCAAATTATGCTGCTCCTCAATAGTTCCCTGAGACATCAGGAAGTCATAGAAGAGACTTGCTTTGGTGAATGTATACCTGCTGCTGTCAGCTACTGTATTTTGCCTTGTATTTTGCATGAATGCCTGATGTGTTGAAAGGGTAGTTCAAAGTTAGGACATGGTCCTAAAATTTGGAGAGATTAGTTCTCTACTACACATGCCCAGGTGATCTCAGTATCATTGCACAAATCCTCATCTATATAATGAGGGTGATGGCATTGGCCTGTGTAAAACAATACACTACAGATAGTATACTCACGCAGTGTGGAGACAAAAAAGAGGGCATCTCTAAAGCAAAGATAAGATACCTAAGCCTGGAGAAAGTTGGGAAATTATCATACAGGCCTTTTCTCCTACTTTTGCATATCTTATTTTCCAGATTTTAGACATTATTTTTTAAACATCTTATTTCTAATCCTTATATCCTCTGCCACCAATTATTTTCTTCCAGATGATTCAATATGAAATCATCTTGGGAAGCACTAGAGGAACAGCTCATAGCTGCAGAATGAGACTTTAGGAAAAGAGTCCAAAGTATCCAAAAGAGGTGTCATTCAAGAATGGTGGATAGACTTCTGGAAGCAAACTGTATTTCAGAGAACCAGTACTCTGCCTACAGTTTGATCAGGATCCACCATTGATTGCTATGGTACATGCACAGTAACTTTTCCCTTGAGACTTATTATAAAATTAAATTTCCCAAATCTTAAAAATTTAAACAGGTCTCTAAATAAAAGCATCACAAGTTGGAGGGGGGGTGGGGTGGGTGGAGAGGAGGAAAAGGAGGGAAATAAAGATGTGGTAATCACCTATTAAGAGCCATAGACACAGAGCATGGCATCTAATCCACTAATCCCTAACAGCAGGAGAAAAGTCATTACTTGCAGACAAGCACAGATCTTCCAAAACCCCCGTGTCCTTTCATAGCTACACTCACTTTTCATGTACTGCGTTTTCAGGGACAGGATGCAAGAGCAGAGCAGAGGTAGCTTTTCTGATTGGAAGCACACAGCACACACTACAAATATATATATATATATATATCTTCAAAAGTACAGTGTATAGCTTTTTTCCTTTCCCCTACCAATACATTAATTTTCCTTTAAAGCTCAACTTAGGTTAACGGATGCAAATTCTCTTCTCTTTAGGACCATCTTTTTAATTTTCTTTTTACTTTTTGTTATTCTCAAACCATCTCCCGTTCTGGATAAAAAAAAAGCCTGAAATGTCAAATGCTTCAGTAAGGTGACTTGTGTTTATTTCATCTAGATGGAATGAAAGAATTACCCATTTCATATACAGTAGGCAGTCCAGGACAAAGACAGAAACTAAGTGGCTCCCCACAGATCCCTTTACGTCTAGTCATAGATCATCTTACTGTTGTGCAGAGGATAATGAAAAGTAACAAAGGCACTTCCATATTGCTGGTTCACTTGTCTTCCGCTTGTAATGAATACTTAATGATATAACTATCCACAATTTTTCATATCTAAGCAGATCAACAGATTACACAGCTTGCAAATAGCTAAGCAGATCTTAAAAGAGCAGAACATTCTGGGTGCTCTGCCTGGGTAACATTGTCTATTACACTGCAAAACTAATGAAGCCCAAACCAGCAAAAAATCCTGGGTAGGAAAACAGGGTGAATCTGCCAGCTCTAGATGGACCACTGAATTATCACTCATCTGCTCACAAAGTTTGGTTCCAATTACACCTCTGAATTGCTCATTCCTTGAGGACATCTGGTGTTAGTTGCTTTCTGAAAGGTAGCCACATCTTTCACAAAGTTATGCAGATAAACAGCTGCTGTATATACGGTCACCCAAAAGCGAGAAGCATCATTCTGTTTCTTCCCCATCTTGGAACATAAACCCACTTCTTTGGGTCTACTGTGCAAGCAGAGTTTGACTTTTTCTTGTTTCTTTTCCTCTTCCCTCCCCGCTTTTATTTTCCTGCTGGCTCCACTTCCTTACATGTAAACCTACGCCTGCAAATTACAGATGCTGTGTTGCTAAGTTCTGGCTTCGTACCTAGAAGGCACTTGAGAAAAACTGGCTGCTGTTGAGCTGAGTGCGACGCCACTGTTTTGGTAGCAGCTGTTTTCTCTGAGTCAGCTGGAAAACAGCTGTTGGTTCGCTACCTTTTCCTTAGACAGAGGGTGCTCACTGGAGGCAGTTTTTGGCTTTGTTATACAGGTTCATTTGCAGGAGATAGCTGGACAGATAGTGCTTCTGCCATATGCTGGGAGGCCACCTCTGCAGACAGCTGCCATGCGATTTGCAAGGTGTTACTGTGTTCCTGCTTTTGAGGGTTTGATTGATCAATATAATGTGAATTTTGTTCAAAACTGTATGGGTCCAAACTGAAACTCACAGTTGTCAACAGGAATGTCTCCACACACTTCACTGCACTTTGAGTTAGATTGTGCTAAATACAGCCTATTTTCCCAGCAGATGAGTGTTGGAAACAAAATTCATCTGCATGCAGAGGGATCAGAAAAATATCTATATCCAACTCAATTCAGGTGAAGTTTACGCATTGCTTCGCCATGAGGTTTAATTCATCTGTCATTTAGACTGGTTTGGTATCAGTATAATTCCCCTGACTTCAGTCAAATGACTTTGGATTTAAACTGAAGAATGGGGACAAAACAAAGGCCAACATCTTGATATATCATAACATGGGCTATTGGAATGGATCCCTTAAAAATATACAAGACACACATACTATCAATGTTTACTAATAAAGGATGTTTTAAGAGAAAAATAAGGATGCTATTTACCTTTCCTGACCTATTATAAAGGGGTGGCTTGGATTTTGGCCCTAAAATAGTGAATGCCTAAGAAAAGAACCTGTCAATATTTTTTAACATAAAATTTTACCAGGATTTTTTCTGTGACAAAGAGGTATCTTTTCTCACATTACCTGAAGGACTGTTTAATAAATCTGCATGAATTGACATAATATACATTGGCAGTATATTCATCTGACTTGTAGGGTGGGAAAAAGGGAAACAAGTGTATTTAACACAGAAAACCAAGCACGTATCTAAAGTAACGAGATTTGTCCCAGCCTTTACTGTGATCATTCAATTCTACATTCTCCTCGCCCCCACTTCTATGTTGCTCTGTCTACATCCTTTCTAGATTTTATCTGACTCAGAGACTAAGCTTCTGTCTCTGTAATGTAGATAGCACACCTGGGTTACTGCTGTCTAAATAATGAGAAATGACTGATTAGTAGGGTAATTGTTGCAGGAAGGGAAAACTGTGAAATATTCTACTCATATAGTAAATGGCATAGCATACTAAAGGCAACACAAACAAATACGCGTTGAAACGTACAAAATCCCATGGACCTTTTCAGTTTTCCCCAGTTTCTTGGAATTATGGATTTTTTTCAAAATCCTCATTCAGTCTGTACCACGAGAGGCATGCAAAAATATAATCATACAATAAACCATCTAAATATTTATAGTACCGGGGATGTGAAGACATTTTAAACATTTAATTGCAGTAAGAAGCTGAACGCAGAAGACAACGCATGTTGTTCCTCAATCCCCCTCCCCCTTTATATATTAAAATAACATAGGGCAAGAACAACACATACTAAAGCTAGATTGACCCTTTTCCCAGGGGACTGACAATCAGCTACTTTTTATAAAAAGTGTTAAAAGTATTTCCAAGAAGTTTTACATGGCCTTACAGACAGCTCTGCCCCTTTCTCAGGCTCCACACATGAGAAATGGGTTGGTGACCCACTGTCCATGCAGCCTGCCTGTCCATCTGTCCTCCCTTCATGTGGCAATCTAAAGCAGTGCCCCTGATAAGGAGGTAGGGGCAGAAGAAAGTCTTTTTTTCTTAGGGGAAAAGATTTTTCCAGCAACATAAACCCACGTGTTACAGACTGGTACATGCTCAGCTCCTGCCTGCTTTCAGATCAGTTTCTACTCTCTGACACATACTGCTTTTTTCCCCCTCTACATCATCACCAAAAATCAGCTCTCCTAAAGACGGATTTATTTTAGAGGAAAACCATAAGCTGGAGTCTTTGCAAAGAGCAGCAAAACTCCTTTTGAGTAAATTGCCTCTGTGACCACCATCTGATATCACACAAACAGCGAACTACTACCACTCCTGAAAAGGTTTCAGGATTTGTCTTGTCTTTGATGAACCTTAGGCTGCTGTTTCATATTCTAATAGAAATAAAGAGCTAATTATGTATAATTTGGACTACACATGAGGGACACAGGCGCAGCTTCCAGCTGAGCTGGGAAAATTTTAATTGTTTAGTTAGAAGAGCAATCTATTCTGAGACGTACAAAAGCAGCTTCTGATTCTAGGTTAAAAGTCATCAGAGCAAGTTATGATCTTGCAACTATTAGTTTCCCAATTTAGATCGAGGAATAACAACTGTAAGGAGAAGGCAGTGACTGTGCAGATTAGATCGTTAGACCCACAGTCAGAAGAACTAATGTCCATTAACCTTGGTGTTGACAATAACACCCTTCTTCCTGGCAAGGTCTCACAACCTCCCCCTCATTGGTATTTCTAAAACACCCAGCTACAGCAGGGTGAGCCAGATCCAGGGACACATTAAGCAGGAAAACAGCAACCATAATTGTTTGGCTATGGGATTTTCCATCATAACTTGGAGTCCTCCAGTGACCAGTGCAAGGGGAGAGGGTTCCCTTCTTCCCACTCAGACTGCTCAGGACACCAAGGATCCCAAAGCCTCTTCATTAGGAAATGACTTTGTGAAACCGTGGGTCAGAAGCAAGGAAAGCACCAGTTCTCTGGCCAGCATCAATGTCACTTGAGTAACCACATTTCCCCTCCTGCCTGGTCAGGCCACCCAAAAACCTGACAGCTTCCAGCAGAGACAGGCTGCTGAGCTGCCACCTCTGGTGAGAGGCTCATCACATGGATCCCAGGAACCACAGGACATCAGAACACCAAAAGAAATGAACCAGAGAAAATTCAAAGGCATTTTATTTTTTATCATAATAAAAAAAAACAGGTCTTCATGTTTCAGTAGTGAATGCAAACACATGGATTTTAGGGAACTTTAATAATGGCCATTTCTTAGCTACTCTCCTCTCTGCTTTCCACGTCTGCCACCATCAGCTGCGTATAATCCACAGTTAACAAGGGAATTTATTTAAAAACTGCTAATGCGTAGGGTTTAAATAGCATCTTTGTGTTGACAGATTCTGTGTTACTGTGCAGAAGGGGAAAGTAACAAAAAAAATCAATAAATTAGAAACTTGCAGGAACAGCAAGAGTCAACGAGAATGCATCCACTTAGAGCTGCTGAGAGCAAATGAAACGAACCGGGATGGATTACCATCTGTTTTGGGCAGTCTCACTTGGCAAGGGTCTAAGACCAGAAGGGACTGGTGTATCTTCGCTGTCTAGGTCACCACACAATGCTGTCTAGATTGGGCTTGAGCCCTGGATTGAAACGAAACAGTCTCCTTCAACTTTCCCTCATGTCAAAGCACCACGAAGCAAATAACTTGTCGAGGGTTATGCAAAAGGTATCTGGCATATTAATCTCTTGATTTGCTCAGTTGAATCTCTGGATTTATCTGTCCTATTTTAATTGTGGGCATGATTCAGTCATCACATCCATTTTTGGTGGTATCAGCGAAACTGTGCCACATTTATTCCATAATATGCTCGCTTTATTAAAAAGATAAGGAAGCAAATATAAAATGAAAGCTATTAATAAACACAGGACTGACTTAGTACATCAAACCGCCATGTGAATACTCATAATTTAAAAGAAACTAATCACATCAGTCACTGAATTAGATGAATTACATCTAAGGATCTGAGCTCCATTTTCTAGAGACTATACAAATACATTACAAAAAGGAAACACACAGCCCCTGCTTCCAGGCAAAAGTATTGGGTAACTGCTTCAACACCAATCATTAGATAGATTTCCTGATATGTTAGTAGAAAGTGCTTAATATTATAAGTCCAAGAACAGCACAAACCATGTCAAACAGAAAAAAACATGCTGCCTCCTCAACCTTTCCACAGTAGTGCCTGAACTGTCACTGGGTTTCACTTCTAGGGTGAAGGTGCTGGTGGTCTGATGGAACCTTTGCGGGTCTAAAGCACTGTCATTTTGCCATTCTGCAAGGTACTCCTAGAGCATTTGAAGGTGAAGTATTTAGTGTCCCCTCTCCAGCTGAATGACCTGGGAACAAATTGCATTTTAGCCACAAATACACTGAGTCTATGGACTACTGGTCACTGCTCAGGCAGAGCAGTGGTGACTCCAGTCTCTCAGCTGGTATGGTGGGATAGTAAACCCAAATTTTTCTTTCTTTCCTGAAAGTAGGTGCACAGAGCAGACTCTGACTAGTGATTTCAATTTTTCACCCGTTACAAACAGGGCAGACACACACAGGCTTCAAGATGATGTTACACAACCCCTGAAGAAATACTGGTTAGAATCTACAAACACAGCACCACCATTGAGCTCTCTTTGGAGAGAAACTGCTGGAGTATATGAGAACATTGTTTAATGTATACTCATCTAGACCACTGACAGAAATGTCAGGACAAAACTTTACTGTTTTCAAAGTTCCCTCAACACGAGTTCTGCTTCTTCAAAATAACAGAGAAGTTGTTGTTCTAGGTGTGCAGAGCTTTCGTTTCTTACCAGAGAAAGAAAACTACTATATCAGGGTAGTTACCTTCTCTCAGTCCTTGTTACAACAGAGTTAACACATTGCTATAGGAAAGGAACATTGCTAACAGGACTATTTTACTTTTGGCCTCTTCTGGGTTTTGGCACGGGTAAGTGAACATGTGCTGTCCCTCAGTTCACCTGGGCCTGATGAGACTTACAGCAAAGAGTTCCTGCCCCTTCACAGTGCAGCTGAGCATTTATTCCTCGTAGGAAGCAGTCTCCCTTTCCTAGCACTGGCATGGCATCTCCTTCAGCTGTACAAACACAGCAGAAGCAGCTGATGCCTGGGAGTCTAGAAGAGCCTCTGCTCTGCAAATCTCTGCTATTCAGCAGTCATCAGGAGCAGTGCGAACCAGGGAGTCTGTCCATGACAGTGAGCTGTGTTACTTACACTTCCCACTATCCTTCAAGACAGGAAAGCACAGCTCCTCCACCTGAAAGGGTCATCAGTCTGCCCTCATCAGTCACCAGCAGCATTAAGAGGGAAAGCATGAGCCTTGCTGTGTGGATACATTCATCAGACCTGAATGTTTCATACAGGATCATTTTGCTGATGCCTTAACTAACATGTTTTCTAAGGGACCTCTGTGTGGTACCTCAGATCACATAGACACTGAGGTGAGAGGTGACTCTGCACACAAAAGCAAACCCACATCTACCTCCACAGTGTTTGGATGCGAGGTCTTCATTTTGCTCTTTGTGGATGTAGAGAACAGCCCCTCCACTCAGCTTTACTAACCTCCAGCTGTAAAACAGTATGTGTCACATTGCCTAAACCCGCAAGGCTGGTCAAGATATTAATAAGCTGCCTTTTGAGCCTATAGAGAACACTTAAGTTATTTTGCAAACTTTTCTTCATATTCAAGAGTTCTAGGAAAATACTGCCTTTAAATAAAATCAGCTTTTCATATAACCCTGGGATTCTTGAGCTCTGGCTAGGAAAATAATCCAGGTATTGAAAGTGTCTGAAGAAAAGAAAATATGAGAAGTCAGAGCCAGCAATAGCTGCATTTTAAATGAGAATGTGAATTCCTCCAACATGTGGGGATAGTCAAAGGAAAGAGAAGTCGAGGATCATGCTCAGGGCAGACAAGGTCATTGCTGGAAAGCGAGAGGAACAAAAAATCTGACAGCATTCGATTCACAGGCTGCCTCAGCTGAAGCAGGTAAAGCTTGGCCTTTTGTTAGAGGCTGCTGTTGTTATGGTTTAAAAACTTTTCTCCCAGCTTCCTGCCTATCTTCCTGCTGCAGATTTAAAGAAATAGGAGGCAGGTGCATTGTGAGATGAACAATAAAGAGGAGGGAAGCAGCCCTTATCGTTCTCTGATATCTTTCTCAATACTATGAAGCAGCACCTGATGCAGCATGTGTGATGCCTGACCCCTGGCAGGATTAAACATCCCATTTCACAGGACCACTGTGATGACTGAGCCCCTTTACATTCTCCATGGCAGAGCGAGTATGGGGGAAGGCTGGCAAGGGAGCCAGGGAGCAGAATGCCAAGAGTGGGGAAAAGGAAGCAGGAAAACTACCAAGACAGACAGAGTGGAGGAGGCTGGATGAGAATTCAAACAGATACAGCCAGAATGAAAGGCTAAAGCAGAGCGCTATATTTAACAGAACTGCTCAATTGAATGTTGCTGAAGAGCTTAAGTTTCGAAGGATCATAGACTTAGGGAGTAACTTTAACTTCAGTGTTTCTTCCCTGCTCACATCATGTTTGAATGTAGTTATCAGCTTCTCCAAGACTGCATCTTTGCACCTGACATGTCTTCAAATTGTTGTACATACCTAATAAGCCTTTCTAAATATTATGTATCACTTCCTTCTGGACAATGGTGTGAAATCAAGTGCACACTATGGAACACATTTAAAAAATTAAGATTATAAATCTGGCTTCAGTAAGAGATGGGGAGAGCTGGGGGTTTAGTAGCAATTCAAACTTACTTTAAGATACCACTTGCAGAACAAAGTAGGTTGGAGAAAGATCTAGTTATGTGAAATTCCACTACTTTTGCTCACAATGATTTATGATCCTTTCTAACAATTGCAAAACAAGCTCAATTAATATTACAACACAGAACTTTACACCATGAATGCATTCTTGCAGAGTACTATGTAACTTCAGTCAAATACTCCATGTTGCCAGTTTAATTCTAGAGAACATCCTTAGATTTGCTATTAATACAATGATAAAGCCCTATTTGATACCAACCTACTGTTTGTCCTGGTAGAATTGGTATTGTTAAATACTTACCTGCTGGGTCACATTAGATCGCATATAAGACAATATTAAAATTTTCTGACAAAGTTACCCAGGATTACATCAAAAGCTATCAAAATAAACCAGCAGGATAGCAAATAAAAGAGCTTAAGCAAGCGTTTGGTATTTGATATTGTATTCAAAGGCATCTTCTGTATTTTGAGAGGCAGACCAGGGTTAAGCTTGAAGAATTTTAAATGATTTGTTTGGAATGACTTTATTCAATTGATACAGTTAAAAAAACACTATCCAGAGTGGGCTCAAAACCATGACACAGATTAATTGCCTCATTCTGTTTCTACACAAGGAGTGAATTGGATATTGTTTAATTAGGGAGAGACATTTTAAGATGTTACAAGATTGATTGGAATATTTCACAGACCTTTCTAATCTGCTGTTAAAACTGAAACACAACAGTGGATGTAATGAAAACAGAACAATTTGTTTCTTCTCCATTATGCTATTGCTGTTATGGAAATTACTGTATTATAGAACCATGTTATAGACATACAGCCTAAGCCAAAGTCCATTCAAGCTGGAAGATTCTGGAACAGACTCATAATGACCTGTCTAAAAGTAAGAACATTGGTGGATGTGTATCACCATATTTTACTTGCTTTGATGGAGCTAAGCCAGCTACATCAGCTCAAAATATAGCCTTGTTCATCTCAGGCAACAAAGCAGCATGTTCAGAGCACAGACCAGTTCCGTGGCAGGTGAATAACCTCATCTGAGGCATATGAGGAGTTTCTGAGGTATGGCAGGCCTGTATTTAATGATTATCTTCTCCAAGACTTAATTACACTTAATGCTTTACTGTGACAGAGTGAGCTGGTAAGAGACTTTCTCATGCCTATTCATCAACAGAAATACCAGAGCTAATACCAGTAGTCTCTAATAAGTTCCACCTTGAACTTCAGAGTATGATCAGCTGTCATGTCACCCCCCATCACTGCTGGGAGACAGGGACAAGCTGAGGAGTGTGAACTCCCACTCTTTATTGGACAAGAAAGTTGCCATGACACAATTCTTTCTGCCATTATCAGGTTTCACCAACATTTTCAGAATACCAGGATTTACTTTCTCTCACAGTAACAAAGGTCTAGACCTCTTCTAGACCCTATGGTAGCTGCAACCTGCTGCTGAGTGGCAAGAGACAGCACTTGCACTGCATGCTTTTCAGGGTGTGTACATGGGAGCAAGAGGATGAGCACACAGCTCAATTCATGCTGCTTGGTTTTCATTCTGAAACTTAAGGAAAAGTGTCCAGGATGACTTCAGCTTTCACTTAACAGAATGCCATAGCTCACCTATGGCATTTTGTTCTTTAAAAAACAAAACAAAAAGCCCTCCAACTTAATGTTGTCTTTCAACCCTTTCTTGATCTGTTCCCTTTATTGGGAACAGAGTTGAAGGGGCTGCAGCATTTTACCAGCTAATCTCTTAGCCTGTTCTTCCAAACACAAGGAAGAGGGTCACCTTTGACCCTCATGCCAGGATAAAAGGAAAGAGAGCACCAAGAGCTATCACAAACAACTCAGTTTGTGAGCTGAGCTAAGCCTAATGTGGAGCACAGCCAGAAAAGTGGCTGGGGAGAAAACTCAGACCAGCACATTCCTATCCTTTGTTCCCACATTGAAGCTTAAACCACACAAACCTAACAGACAGCTGGAGGTGTTGATGGGAACACAGGAGTATCACAGGTCCTCCCTACCAGGGCTTGCAGACAGTGTGGTTTTGGCAGGCTGCTCTCGGTGCATACGGTAACACAATGAATCATGATGCTCTTCCCCACTAATGGGAATTTACTGGGAGTCTCAGAAGAATTACTCAAAGCTTTGACTTTCTGTCTACAAAGCAACTTCCCAGCGGGAACACCTGCCTGCTTGCCAGGTCTCTGGCACAGCGTGGGACTGGATGAGCTCCTATCCTCTTGCAGATAGGGCTCAGTCATGCCTGCTGGCAGCACTCCTCCCCGACTACCCTCTCTTCCCTATGACATAGGCTACAATCCAGCACAGGCACTGGGTAAGAGAGACCTCTTAGCTCTTTCAGGTTGCAGTGAGAAGGCTGGGGGCCACACTCTGCACTTGACCAGGCATACAGAGGAGACCTGTGATGTCTTGCCTTAGCCAGGAACTTATCTGTCCACCACCCCACATACAGCACCTCATGGGCATCTCAAGAGAAGATGCCTGCGAAAGCTGCTTCTGGGCAGACACAAAGACCTTGAGAAGTGACAGGAATACCCAGAGATGTGGGATTTCTTGACACTTCCCACCACAGGACTGGGGACAATACCTCAATCAGAACACTGCAACCCCTAAAATGCAAGGCCACAGAAAGATACTGAAACTGGAGGTGACCAGCACTTCATGCAAGAGAAGTCAGGAGTCGCAGACTTCCCAGCCACATAAAGGCTGCAGGGCATGTGCTCCACTTACAGAGGGTGAAAGACAGAAATGCAGTACCAATAATTTTTCTACTCTTTTTTTTTTTTAAGGAGATCTGCAAAGGTGCTAGAAAAACTGTTTTCCTCCTTCCAGTTAAATAAGAGTAGCATTTTCTTCCAGTAATTTCAAGTAGGGTGCACACTTGACTTCCTGTAAACTATGAATTCATGAAGACAAGCCCCCACAAACCAGCCTGAGTAGGAATCAGCTCATGATATATGTGTGCGTGTCATTTCCAAAAAATTCCCGCAAATCACTTATACAGCAGGATGAGTACGTGCTGGCTGTAAGCAATTAATCAGAAACAACATCTCACATCCCTGGGCTGGCAGTTGAGGTGGGGCTTAAAATACAGTAGGGTGGAGAAAAGAGAACTTAAGCATCTTGTAAATATAGGAGAGTTCTCCATGTAAGACTAGAGGGGAGAATTACAGAGGAAACAGGACTTGCATGTGCATTTGACAGGGATGTGAGGAAGAGCTGCTAGCATGTGCTGAGATTTCTCTCCAGGCAGCTGCCCAGGTCTGTGTCTATTTTGATTATGAGCTGTGCCAACAACGAAGAAGCACACTGCAGCTACAGGAGCCTTGACATATTCTTACCAATCTCTTCCTAAGTATTTCTGAGCTCTGGATCCTCTTACTCATGGATCCAGGAGAATTCTCCAGTTATTCCTCATTCCTCTCTCATGATAACTTACAGTATGTGAGAAAAGAGCAGCTCCCGCTGGAAGTAACTGACAGATAACTGTTTAAGGATGCTCAAGTACCACAAGGAGAACTGAGAGGAAGGGAATCCACACAGTGCTGTTGCTTATGTTTCACCAGAGTGAGTGCAGCACCTGGCTGTTCATTTGAATATCGAGTTGATTGTAAATTTGTGATTCTTGTCATTTTAGGAAATTGCGATCACATAATCATAAGCTGAAAATCTTTAAATGCTTTTTTTTAGTAAGCATGGAGGGAATTACAGACTGTAGTTTTGTGACGAGACTAATTAAAGGCCAGTTATCGTCCAAGTTTAACTCCTAGTAGAAGAGTCAGGGGATTGCAAAATCAACCATCGGTCTGCTGAGATGGGAGGAGACATCCCCCTTTTGCCTTAATAGAGCAGCCTTCAAAAGCAACTTGAATAAAGCAAATCTCCAACCACATTGTGTTAAAAACATACAGTTGAAAAGCTAGCCATTAGCCCAAACAGAGACTGCAAAGGATGATTGTGATTTCTGTACCTGTGGTTGTAAACTCACCTTTTTAAACTGAAGAGGCTGTGCACCCACTCCACAATACCCCACACAGCAGTGGCAAGGTGAGCATAGAGGCCATGATTTAAACCCAGGATTTTCAAAACCAAAAATCACCTTCTCCAAGCACAGGGTCTGTTTGATCTCTTTCAAGCTAGGATGAATAATACACGTATGTTTAAATCTGAAATACTCTTCTTGTGAGCTTTCCCTTCCATCAGCAGCAAATTCCTATCCTCCTTCCCCAGATGAGCCAAGATATTCCTGAATATTTTATAATGAAAAACCTTTTCTTCTTTCTGCCCTCCTATGTAGATTCCCACACACTGCAGCCCAGCATGACAAGCTCTTTTCTTTGAAATATTCAGCCACTTTCAGTGGGTCTTGTGAATCCTTTACACCTATTTTAATTGAGTATTTCAAAGCCGAGTGAGATGAGAGCACTCTGCCTGGGTGGGCACTCATTGATGATGTCAGGCTCTCCCTCCTCACCTCTAGATGAAGCTATCAGACATCTTGATGCTTTTGAGCTGACGGTATGACGCATGTCAGAGCCTAATGGGTGAAAAGTGGTGATGGGGGAGCTTGAAAAAGAGTAGATAAAGCATGCTAAATTTAGAAGCTGTTTGTTTTCAAGAATGGGTTGAACATTAACTCACAGAAAAATCGTGTCTCACAGCTCTGCAGTTCCATGATATCTCTGTTCCCTAGCTAGGGCCAGGATATACAAAATCAGTCTATTTTTCATAGTGAGTTTCCCTGCTTTCCCTTGCTCCCCATGTTTCCAAGGTTGGATGACTGGATCATATAGGTAGATGTATCACCCAGGTCAGCTCTAGATGCAGTGTAGTAGCTGCCACCAGTCTGAGTTCTTTCCAAAGAAAATCAATGGATACAGTAGAAATTTGATATTATTCACTTATTCACACCAGAGCCAAACCAATGGATACAAAAGTTTCCATTCTAGTATAACATCTGAATCTTTTAAATTAGAATCGGAGCAACCGCTGAACAACTGAGTTTCTCAAACAGCTTGTAAAACTTCTGGATAAATAAGAAGGTAACATAAAATGGGATCCCCTGTACTTCATTGCATTTCTTTGTGTACATGAAAAGCAGCTTTTTAGAGAGAAGGATTGCAGAGGGAATGGCTGTCTGAACCCAAAACCTCACGACATTCTGAATACTAGTGACCATCAGCTCCACTAGCATCAGACTACAAGCAGACAACTTAAAAGAGGCTGCTATACGAAGTAGTCCTCAAATTGAGTGCATGCAAAAGGAGGACAATATTTGCTTGAAAGCAAGACAGCCAAGGAAATATGTTTTGACATAAGATTTTTTGTTGCCATGGGTTTGGGTTTTTTTTTCCCCTCTTCTGTCTTTTCCCCTCTTTCTATAAATCATCAGTTTGTTCTAGCTGGCAATGATGATACTGTAAAATTAATTATTTCTATATGTTGTCCCAGGCAGAATCCCCTGCAGTTCCCTGATAAACTCCTATCTCATGTTCATGCCTTCATCAGTTTAGAGGTTTTGCTTCCCATTAGAATTAATTGTTTACAGTTGACAAATATTATCTGTATTTTCCTTGAAAAAATGATCATGGGGATAAAACTTCCATTTTTATATTCACAAATAAAGCTGAGAAATTACATGGCTTTTGGCATAAACAGGAACACGACAAGTTTTCTATTCAAATATTTTTCCCCTCTTAAATTCTCTATTGTGGTATTTTAGATCCAATGCCTGAACATTCAGTGTGATTAATTAATCTTTCTGTTCTCAAGAGTATTTTAGTGGGATTGGCCAAAAAAAGTTTGGAAAATAGCAGTGCATTTAATAATATGTGCATTGGGTACTGCTTTAGCACTCTGTAGGAACGGATAGCCACATTAAGCATAAAATATTAGCTATATCTGCGAAGTGGGACCCTGTTACATGAACATAGTTTAAAACCAAGAGATGAGTGCCTGGCTTTTCTATTATCCCAAATGATAAATAATATATCAGGCTGAGAACCCAATTACAGGTGATATGGGTAAGGAAAAGGGTAAGGCGCTAGCTATTTTGGTCATCAAAAGGTTGGGGCAACAGATGAAAAAGCAAAGGGTAAACACGTAGTAGATATGACAGGGTCAGCCTGATCGCCAACAGAATCAGGTACCAAGACCAGAAGTGGACTCCAGATGTCCAGAGCTTAAATAGCCTCTACTAGATCTCTACTCTTCTTAATGATCTGGGTGCAACCTCTGTCTTATCAAGTGTTATACTAATTCTTATATTTGCATCCTTCTTTATATGTTTATTCTACTGTCAGAGTCACTGGAAAACAGGCTAATAAAATAGGCTTCAAACCCAGACAGAAAATGCTAGGTGAGTTTACATTATGGTCAATAAACCTAGGTATCAAAATATATAATTTATCATTCACTCATGAATCTCCATGGCATAGTGCTCTGCAACAAAAGAAGCCTTTAATCACCATCACTACGAGCTGGGTCTGCCTCCAAGCAGCTGTTTACACAGGATGTGACGTGTTGTAGCCTTAGTACTATTGTAATAGCAATAGCAATGAAAAAACAATAAATCTAGTCACTCTGCTTACAGAGGTTTTCACAGTCAATGAAGACATTTGGGTTACTTGTTTCCCAGTCCTTGGGCTGATTTAAAGTTTCTATTCATTGGCCCCAGAAGAGCATAAATCAGTGCTAGTCCGGTGCAATAGCATTGCCTGAAGTTGCTCCGAAAGGAAAACCAAGATGCATACAGCTCTAGACACAACTGTTCCTTATAAGTTACAATAAACTATTAATTAAAAATCTGTAATCCTTCAAGTTCTGTATGTGTTTTTTTTAAAACAGGTTCACATTATATAATTCTTTAATCAAACTTGTACAAAAGAAACCCAATGAAGGGCTGGCATATTTCTGCACTAGTAAAGAACAGGCTGCCCAAAGAAGTGGTAAATACTCCATCCCTGGCAGTGTTCAAGGCCAGGCTTGACAGAGTCTTGGGCAACATGATCTAGTGTGAGGCTCCCTGCCCACGGCACGGGGGGTTGGAACTAGATGATTTTAAGGTCCTTTCCAACTCTAACCATTCTATGATTAAGGAGTTATATTTAGCTTTGATGTAAGCATAGGCAGCCCTCACAGACTGCAGCCTGCCACTGATAATTATTTTGCCTCATGTGTTTAAAAGTTTTGGGATAGAATCTACTAATAAAAATACAGTACAAAATATGTGCCTAACCCAGCATTTACTGCAGTTAATAGGACTTTTTCCGTGGCACTAGCAGAGATGATTTAAAGACCCTAGAGCAGAATTTGGTTCACGATTGTCCATTTTTGCTTGTCATTTGCAGAAAAGAAGTTCTACTATGCCTTTTCAAAGATGATAGCTGAGTTTTAAATTCATGTTTTTATTTTGCTTAAAGAGAGTGTATTTCTTTCAAATAAAATGGTCTTTTTAGCAGAATCCTGGCATGTGTTTCCAGGGTCAACTTCTAATAATATCTGTACAAAAAACCACAGTTGTGACATTCATTCGTTGGTGCAGCAAAGAATGACACTGTAATGATGATAATAACTGTGTTTATTTTTGCTTCTAGACAAATGTCATCTATTCCTCATCCAGTTCTGTTGTGCTGTGGGCCTGAGCCATGGCCTCTATGAGGATCAACCGGCACAGTTCCACCTGGCCCGAATTCACAACAATCTGCTAAAATATGGGTTGTTTTTGTTTTTTTTCCTATGCTGCCCTACTACCTGATTTTAAAGGAACGTCCCATGCAATTCTTGCTACTGAAGTTAGATATTTAATTTGACTTTTAACTGTTGAGTGTTTATCAGATGTTCTTGTTCAAATAATAACTTCCCAGGGTTTGCATTTTGCAGTTGAGCAGCATATATGAATGTCCCTTTGCAATGCTCTTTCAGAAACCTTTGTTCTTCCATAACTGACTCTATGTGAGAAGTCATATCTAGGTTTGTGAAGCCCCTGTGGCCCAAATGGTCACTAATAGTGATCCATTGTCTGGTTTTGACAAACATGAAGCAAAGCTGGACCTCTGAATTATTAAGAACTGTTTAAACAACCCTAGGGCTCAGGCACTGATTTAAGCTCAAAATATTTATGATCAATTTTCATCACATCACTTAATCCCCCTGGTTCACTCAAGAAATCTTTGACATCCAGATCATGAGTTGTGTGGGGCATCTGTCTTGTTTGTAACTGTAGAGTAGAAAGCGGATCCTCAGAACTGGCCAGGGATTCTTGTAGGCCAACACCTTATACGCAAGTGTCCTGGTACAGAAATTCAGTGAACGGCCCATTTCCAGGAGGTTTTTCTATTGAATTTCATTGTAGCCAATGAAGTAGGTTAGAAATATTACTTAGAACTATGCTAGACCATCTGTCACTAAGTAATTTGTCTCAGAAGACAATGGGAAACTTTCAGCAGTAAGAGAAGGTGTTGCTTTTAAAATAATTATTAATTTTTAAATTTTTGCAAACTGCAGATGGCCACTGTTTATGCCCAGTGACTGTGTGTGCCCGATACTCAAGGATATAAAAGAAACTAGTTGAAAGAGATGGTTCTCTTACCACTGCTTTGAGTGATTTGACATCTATCCCCAAATTCTTCAGGGAAATTTACATCATTTTAATAACAAAAGAAAAAAGGATATTTCTGGAAGAGCTATGTATATATGTATCATATATGGACTACAGCAGCTAGGAATAGGTTTCAAAGATAATGTATATGCATGGAAGAAATGTAAACAATAAATATATATTTAGAAATGGGTAATGTGGAATACTCCCTATTACCCCAGCAATTTCCCTCCCCTCTCAATAGCTTACCTGTGGTCACCTTACCTTCACTAACAGAAGATGCCACAAGATTTACTCTCACAATATATTCTCAAATAGTCAGTGTGCAATGATAATCATTATATACACTCTTTCATTTACTTTTAGATTAGTCATAGAATCATAAAATAATTATCTTTGAAAAGGCTCTTAAGATCATCCAGTTCCAACCCCCCTGCCATGGGCAGGGACACCTCACACTAAACCATGCCACCCAAGGCCTCGTCCAACCTGGTCTTGAACACCGCCAGGGATGGAGCATTCACAGCTTCCCTTGGCAACCCATTCCAGTGCCTCACCACCCTCACAGTAAGGAACTTCTTCCTTATATCCAATCTAAACTTCCCCTGTTTAAGTTTGAACCCGTTACCCCTTGTCCTGTCACTACAGTCCCTAATGAAGAGTCCCTCCCCAGCATCCCTATAGGCCTCCTTCAGACACTGGAAGGCTGCTAAGAGGTCTCCATGCAGCTTTCTCTTCTCCAGGCTGAACAGCCCCAACTTTCTCAGCCTGTCTTCATACAGCAGGTCCTCCATGTCATAAACATGTTATTACCTCTGACTGACACAGTTCTGTAGATGTCACATCCTTATTTCAAATAACCTCATTAGTGTGATTAAGTGTTAGGCATGGGTAACACATCAAGACCTCACCAGTTAAAAAACATTTGGTCACTATTGCTATGAAATTTCTTCTCACAAGTAGTGCACTGGGCTGATATAGCAGGAACTTCACAATTAGTTTCAGCCCTGTATTTGCCATAGTAACCAAAACCAGTTTCTATTCCCACTAAGAAAATCTTACCATCAAAACACACACACACACACCCCCCCCCCTGGGTTATTATTTTTTAAATAAACTTGGTTTCTTCCACCAGTTGTTTTTAATGCAACTGAAGAATCCAACCACCACTTTCCCTCTACCGCCTCCACTGCTTGCCAGACAAATGACCTGGACAAAATGTAATGCAAATTTCAGGGAGTTTATTTTTCCAGCAGCCCTGAAAATTGCATTGCTTTCAGCTCTGCTTGTATAGGACAGGTAATCTTTACAATCCTTAAAAAGAATTGTTCTAGCATGCGGTAAAACAGAACTACATAATTTCTATTGTAAAAATGTTTCTTTTTAAGAAGTATGGAAGGATAATCTGCACTTAGGTCTAATGAGGTTGTGTTAGATTCTTCTGGAACATATTCCCCTGCTGCTACCAAGCTGGGGCCACACTGCACACTGAGGATGGAAACGTGAAGAAGGATGAGAGTAGGAAGGAGGAAGGGAAGTGGGGATGAGAAAGGAGGGACTGGGGGAAATCTTATGTTTGTGACAGCCTTCTTCCAGTTAATTCTGAATTTGTAAAACAAACAAAAAAATACATCAAAACAAAAAACCATAACAGACTATTTGAATACCTTGTTTAATTATAATTCAATGTATTTTGAGCATATAGTTGCACATACTGAGGTATTAAGAAAAACTAAAGGATTAGCAGCTACCTATTACCAACAGAATGCCTTGGAAGTGTATTACCTACAGAGAAATTATTTGAAATAAATATTTGAATATTTATCTTTTGCAAGAGAGTTTAAGAATTGTTTTGTGGCAGTCCAGCAGAGCAAGTCTTTGTAGCAGACCTTATTCTCTGTCTGTCTACATCTAAGAGAACTAAGTGATTCTATTCCTTACTTAATTTCTTGTTTTCCCCTCCTACTTTCTTTAACAGGCTTTGATTTAATAGTTTTTTTTGGAAACCTAGTTCATTACTGTATCAAAGATGGTAGCAATCCAGCAATTTACCTGTCAACCTCTTCTCAATACACAAGCAATTTTTTGTTGTAAAAGAGGAACTTACTGGAGCAGTGGTCTATTGTTATGGCATATGGACCTATTAGTGTAGTAAATTTATCATTAAACATGACATAAAAGATGCATTATCATCCATTAAGTTCAGGTAGAAGCAAACCATTGGATGCTGCCTACCCCTGGATCCCTCACACCACAATATCCTTTCCAGTAATGCATGTGTGGTCTTTGAAGGAAGTTTTTCTTTTAGATGGTAAATGGTACCCTACAGTTAAATGTGCACAGCTTTAAAATGTAAGCCAATTGCAAGATATTAGCTTTAACATTTACTACTATTTAATGAGGGCCAGCCCAGTTAAAAGTCCATAAATTATTACTTATTTCACATGGACAGGAAACCTGTTTCCATGTTCTGCCCCCAAATCATCTTTCATTACATTTTTTTTTGTCAGGGAGGGGGAAATCTGCACAACCCTGGACTTTTAAAGCAGAGGAACAGGACCTCCAGGCAAAAAAAGCACAAAAAGATGCTCCCTATTTTCAATAAAATGATTTAAATAGCAAAATTATATTGCACTGTAGCATACTATGGTGCTACCCTGAGAAAAGTGTGATTTGATCTAAATTTACACCTGTAGCTGACTAGTTACAGGAAGATAATTTGTCTGTTGAGTTTTGCCTATTATAATTCTAATAATGCTCTTTGGCAAACCTAAATGTCTTTTTTTTTGTGTGTTCTGTTTCTAAGAAATGAAGCCCAAGATGCAATTGGAAAGGTCATTCTCCACAGTGAGAAATGTTCCAAGATAAACACAGTCCTCTACCTGTTGTAGCCAGCCTGACCTTTGCCCACTGAAGCCTGTTGCAGTTTCAGACCAAAACTTTAATTAGAGCAGGAATCGCACAAAAGTGCAGTACATTTTCTTTTGAAGGGTGATTATCTCAAATCATCAGGACTGATCTATAAAGATTAACAGCTTTCTTCATGTGGTTTCTACTGTTCAGTTATTTTACAAGCTTTGCTACTGCCTTAAAAGAAAAAACAGGGAGGGGATAGAAGGGAATGAATTCTACAATGCCAAGCTTTGATTTTGAAGTAAGAGGACTCAAAGTCCAACTGCCAGAGGTAAGAGCCTCATACACTACACATGCTGTTTTCCAAGTAAGCTCAGTAAGTACTTTCTCACCAAAAAGCTGATCAACTGAGAGTGTTGGTGTCGTGTTGGTCAGCCATTTGTCTTATTATTGCTGAGCAGAGAAGAAAGTGAAGATGCCAAGAACAAACACTCAAATTTCACACTGGCCTCCTTCACCACTAACGAAAAAAAGAGAAAGAAACAGCTAGATTCCACCCTGATAGTGATGATAAAGTCCTAGGGAATATCATATGCAGCAGTGGGCAGTTTTCTTTACATAGTTGTTAGGTTCAAAGTCAAAAGTTACACCTAGATATGTCACCTCAGTCCTGACTATTGGGGAAAAGACTTACTTTTACATAGTGAGAAAGCAAGGAGGCAGAAAGTAACCAACATTATGTAAAATATTCACATTGAGAAAAGATGGAAGTTTGATGGACTTTTCCATTTGTAGAAGATTCTTCATCGCTGGAAAAAAACAGCTTGAATAGAGCACATGAAGAGGCGGGGGCATGAAGGAGTACGAAGCTGCTCTGGGTGTGTTCCGAATCAGTACAAGAGGCTATCACTTAGCTGAGACCCACACAACAGCCCCTTCACAGCATTTGTACTGTTGGTAATAATTTCAAACCAGTTATCCCTTTTAATAAACTAAAGGAATTAAGAAAATCAATTTCCTAAGGACTCCCATCACTCTAAGATGTTACCACATTGTTCCTTCAAAAGAGAACTTTTTCATGCTCATGAACATGAAGAGACAGGCTGAATTATCCTTCTGTCACTGATCAAGCCCAGAAGGTATGGCTAGAGGAATGAAAACTGCTCCTCAGATGCTTTCTTTTATAAAGCAGTGACAGGAGGAGAAAATGCTCCAAAAAATCTCAAAGATCTCAATTCAAATGTACTTGCAGAAGCATCTTTTTACCTATCAAATGCTTTTGGAGTCCAATTAAGCACAGTACAGAAAGGGATGGAATGGCCTGAATAACCTTTGCACAAGATAATGCTTGTACACCAAGAGTGCAAAAAGCCATAGAAGTTATTTAAACCTATATTTTTTGTCCATTTGCAGTAACAGCTATCACTGCATGCTGTGTATCAATGGGTTGACTTGTCAGCGGATGAAGCCTGCTATTAGCCAATGAGTAACATGGTTTCACGCCCCCTCAGACCTTAAGCAACGCTTAGCTTTCACTGTGAAATATGGACATATTGGCAACACATGCATTTTGGAACATTACTGGAACATCTGGTACACTTCAGAAGTATAGATTCTTTACATTTTACTGCACTGCCAGGCCCTATAATCAATATTTAGCATTAAGTGTAGTTATTTTGATGCATTGAGTCTGTCCCAAACTCTGCATGTCTGAACATGATTTATGCTTTAACAACAATACATACAGATTCCAATAGGTATTGATATACACTCAAGTTATAAAGCACTGTCACCCCAAACAACTTTTCCAAAGCATCTGTATCCCAAACAGTGTCTATGCAAGGGAGGACCAAGTTTTAAGCCTGACATACCCAAGTTGACCTGAATGACAAGCTAGTGAGCATTTCGGAATAAGGAAAACTTGAACACTAGGATGCCTTAGAATTAGCCCAAAACAAATGGAACATAAATATAATAATACTAAAAAAACAGCAAAATATAATGCTGAGTGCAATTCATTGCACTAACCACAAGATTGCATTTACTGACTCCAGGAGTACAAATCATTGCATGGCAGCTACCCTCAGTTTTACCACTAGGGAGCTCATAGGGAAAAGTTCTGAAATTCATGCCCTAGTGCATTAAGCTGGTATTGTTCATCCTCAAACAAATCCACCAAACACAGGCATGCTCTTTACCCTGCATTACCTGTTGTTCAGGCCTTCTCAATTTCCTCTTATTATGAAAGCAAATAATACCACCCTGAAGAGTATGTTGGTCTTCTGTGCACAGCTTCTCCATTCAAGACATTGGACTGAAAGCCACCTCCCATTCAGGCATGTAAAGGGTGGGCTCTCTGAGCCAGTATGGCTGCACGGTTCTGCTGGAGAGCAGGACTCTGGGAGTGTAAAGCCCCCTTCTCCCACTACATACGCTGCTGAGTTCTGCATACCAGGAAACACTTCCTGGACCCAGGCACATCTGCTCATACCTACAAGCCATGAAAGCAATGTTAGCATCACAGGGACGGACTGTGACCCTTTCATCCAGCAAAACAGAAAACCCTCGAAAGTTCTCCTGCCATGCTCTTTCCTCCATCTTCCACTGACCCTTGCCCAGAGCAATTTGCATTCCTTGCCCATCTCACTGCTATGGGATAAGTTTCTAGGGCTATCACAGGCAAGTCACTTCAGCGTAAGTCCTCCCCAGCTTAGTATGTTTAGGTAGCTAGAGATATGATGAGACACACTTGGATTTTCAGCCTCACATCTCTGAGTAACCTCTGCAACTTAATTAGTTATTTACCTATGCAACCTAATTAGTTATTTGCCTATAATCTGCAACGATCTGCTCTAAATACATGGAAGTACATTTGTATAAAAATACACCTATTCACCGTTCTGTGTTTCATTTTTCAACTGTGTATAAGAACAGTGCTGTCCTTCGACAGGGCATGTGTGAGGCATTTGGGTTTAGCAGCAATAAGGTCAGTAAGAAGGTTGCCAGAAATCCTAGCAGAGATCACAGTACAATAATCTTGAAGACCCGAGGGCTGTGTACATTTTTGTAATGACTGTATTTTACTTCTACTGCTATGAAGTGACTTAGATGGCAGTCTCTGGTATTTCTCACCAGACTGTGTTTCACTGGGGTATTTCCATCTTGGAAAGTAAAGCATTTTTGAGTGAAACCTTATTTAAAAATAAAAACCAGAGCAAAACACTTTAAATTCACTACCATACTTTCTCCAAATAAGAAACCAACATGAGTGCTCTACACCTTGCATGTGAAGGGGACAGAAGGGTACTTTACCCATTTAATTTTTTACAGCATTAAAAAAAAACCTGTTAATGGTACGGATTTATGATTATGTCCATCACAGTCAGTTTTAGCAGGTAGTGTTTTTCCTTGTTTGACCAAGACCCACAAACTATTGTAATAAGGATTGACCCTGTCAGCACTGCTCAAGGCAGTTAAACATAAGATGTTATCACTGGAAACAAATGTCTGCCCTTTATTTTTATGGATGGTAGAAACAGCTTGTTACCATGGCAATGTTGCATTTTTGTATTTTGAGGGTACAGTTGAAAGGGGCATGCAACCTCTAAACTTTATCAGTGATGCTTTTGGGATGGAATAGAAGGCAAATGTATTTTCAACAAAAGGGCTAATGTTTTTACAGTTTTGGGGGAGAAAATGCTTAGGGTATTTGTGTGTGTGGTTACATTGTTGCATCAACTCACTTTTTCAAGCACATATCTCATCTTGGTGCTGATCAGACAGAAATGTTAGAGATGGTCACATCACCCATCTTCATTATCCACAATGTTAAGTGGGCATGGGAGAGAAAATGACCATTTAAAATTTATTGTTGGGAATTCATTAACAGCGATTTTAACATTTATTTAAATAAAGATATTTAAAAGCTTCCCTCTAGGAGAAGGAAAACATTCCCTAGAGGGAGATTGCATTTTAAGGTCTAAAGCGCAGTATGCATACAGATATTGCACATGCAAACAAGGAGTCCTCATCAGCTTCACAGTCATTTAAGCATCAGGTGAAGCATCTTCCTTTTGTAAGGCTCATTTGCCCAATTACAAAAAAAGCCAGAATAAAATGAGGGAAGCATCCTCAAGTGTGCTAAGGCAGAATCTTTCCAGCCAGACAGTTGCCGTAAGTCAGTGCAGTGGATTTTACAAGAAGAATCCTCATCAACATGCCACTTTCATTGTCTGCTAAGCACAAACAGAAGTCAATTAAATAGAAGGGTGAGCACCTAGCAACATTAACTCATAGCTTGTTGTATGGCAAACGCGGAGTAATGCTTTAACGCTGTCCTGAGCAATGAATTTGAGAATGGTTTTCATGAGGAGCAGGCTCAGTTTGCCTGAAATGGGAAAAAAGAAACAGAGTACTTGGATTTAGAGCTTCGTGTTTCAGTATGCAAACTGGACAACAGTGAATGGCCACTGTAAGAGAGGAAGGAAAAAGAAGCAAGGACAAAATAAGAAGTTCTCTCCCTATGGTCTAGGAATGAGCTTATACCACAAAGCCTTAAGTGTCTTTTAAAGCTTTCTTTTTTAAATAAGTATTCCAAAATGTATTAATACTTCAGCCACCTTTCCTGGGTCTTACTAAATTTCTAGTTAGGATAACATCTTGTGGC
Source organism: Pezoporus wallicus (assembly GCF_028554395.1). Lineage (NCBI taxonomy): Eukaryota > Metazoa > Chordata > Aves > Psittaciformes > Psittacidae > Pezoporus > Pezoporus wallicus. The sequence goes on from NW_026640647.1 coordinate 1,699,664, forward strand.
ATTGACTTCCATAGTTTAGCGCCCATTCTATGACAGAAGACTTCCCATCCACCTAGAGTTGCCACTTTCCAGTTTAACCAATGATTCCCATCATATCTTGCTCATTTAAGCTGAAGGAAAAAGAAAATAATCCTCAGGTAGCTTTTTTTCTTTGGTTCCTCTCTTTACACTCTATCCAAAAGAAATAAAAACTTCCAGATGCAAAAAGTTAAGATTTTTCTCTTTTTTAAGAAAGCTGGTCCAAGGCAAATAGGATGGCTTGAAATGTTGGCCATGGAAACCTCTTGCATAGTGAATTACCATCTGGCTTGGAACAGAAACAATGCAGACCTCTTATTCGGACTGATGTTACCATTTAATGCTCTTTCCAACAAGTCATTCATAAATCCATGGCTACAGCTGATCCCAGTTACTCTCTTTTTTGCATATATGTCTTGGAAAGTCTGTTTCACATCTTCACAAAGCTGCAGGCAGAAGAGTAATGTTTGACCTACAGCAAGCTAAAGGCCCAATGCTCTTGTCTGCAGCTATCATGCAGCAGTGGTCAAATAGTAAATTGTGCAATTGCTGGCAGTGTGTTTGATGCTTTTCCATTTCTCTTTATCTCCAAAACATGTATCCACAGAAAACAGACAGCTCTCTGGGTTCAGCATTCATTCTCATCCCTTTGCAGAAGTGGGAGCCATGCCACTGATTTCAGAGAGAACAGAGATGGATCCAAAGGCAGAACTGGATGAACCTAAGCTGCTCCATCTCTATGGACTCTAACTTCTAACTATTCCCTCATCATTACTTGTCCCCTTCTCCAGCACCACTTTCCCTCATTTTTCTTCCTAGAGACGTAATAACTGAGGTTTAGACAAAAGAATCTAATAGTAGCAAAAGGTCTCACTGAGATTTGAAATAAAGATATTCTTTTTTTGAGGGAAAATGCCCAACTAAAAGCTGTTTCCCTTCACCATCAAGTAAACAGAAGCTGATGATTCTCTGCTTCCACTCAAAATAGCGTAGGACAGGGAAAATGTAGGAGAGTGTCTGAATGGCTTCAGGAAAAGACAACCCAGGTCTCAACTCAGCTCCTACACACATCTAGAGATGTTCATGACTTAAGAGAATACCCCTGTGGGCACACAGCACCAAAGTAGTACTTGGCAAACTGCAGTCTTCCTGATGACTCTAGGCAGAGTGTTTCAGTACAAAGAGACACTATGTTTCTGTGCCCGCACCTGTTGAATTTAGTTGCTCTTAGGACTGTCACAAATCAACCTTTACTGAAGAGAACTTGAAGACCAGAAGTTACATTTGATAATCCATAGCATTCACATAAGGTAGCAGCTGTACTGCCACTAAAATGTATCCCCTTGCCTCTCTTCTGCTTTAGATAACAGCTTATTTAAAACCATGACACTTTGGGCACCAACAAATCTGAAGCAAAAGAAGATACATTGAAATCAAGTTGGCTGAAAATTTAATTTTTCAACTTTCCTTAGAGCCTAAAATAAATGGGTTGTATGATGGACATAGAAGGATTAATGGGATATGAGAAGAATGTGTTAGTAGCATTGTTTGATCTACTTCTGAAAAGACAGTTTTGCTGTAGAGAGATGGAGATAAAGGGTTTTCTCATAAATAAAGTGCTGGAGGCTATTCTATTGTCCTCCTACACAGTACACCTGCTTTTCATCACATATCCCATCAGATAGCTCTCATGTCTTAGGCTGTTTTGCATTTCCATATGTCTTCAGAATATTTCTCTACTACTTAAAAAACAAACAACAGCCTAACAAAGACATCAGAGTTTTGCTATTATTTACCATGCTTTATACATCACACACACACAAAAGGCTCAAACACTCTGCCCTCCACAACAGATTAATTTAGTTTGCTTCTATATCTGCAGAAGAGCATTTCCATGATGAAAATTCAAATGTTGGGGAGAATTCAGTCCTGTATTAGGAAATGGGACATCTGCTATGGTAGGCTCTGGCAAGGAATGATGTTCTGTAATTGAAATGCCCAACCTCTTGTGGATATCTACTCAATAAACATCCTCATTGTTGATGAAACTGTTACAGACAGAAGCTTCTTAGCTTGTGAAGCCAGCAACAAGCCTTGTTCTCTGCACAGAAAAAAAATATCTGGCCCTCATACATATAGTTTGTAGGATGAGAGCAGTGAGGGAGACAAGCAAAGACAACTATTTATTCAGAGCCAATGGATGAGCCTCATTCGCCTCCTAAACACTATATTCAGCAGGTCTTAATTCCCAATGTGATTATTGGCTGAGTGACTAGAACAAAATCATGCTGTAACATCTGGTTTGCAGTAATGCATGGCTACTTGAGCTTTATAAAACTGTCAATGCTTTGTTTTCCATAAAGACTATAGCATCTTTTGGTTGGAAATCTAATCCTCAGCAATAATATTTTTTAGTGTCTTAAAATCTGAAAGAGTTTTCCCTTCTAACATATCGGTCCACAACTTCTATTTTTAATATGTTATCGATGGGAAAGTTTCATCTAATTCAAGTAGCTAGTTAGCCAGTCTGCTGCTAGCTCCACTGAAATAGCTAAGTAAACTGTATGTTTTTCTTTTCCAATTATACTTTGTTATTTTATTTTTTTAAATGGATATCTATCCAATTCTTCCTTTTACAGTAAACACAGTGTCATGCCAAATAAAGTCTCATTCAAGAATGACTTGAAGTCATTAGCTTGTCATGGAAAACTAAAATCAGAGAAATACTGAATCTCTCATCCAGCAGCCAACACACCCGAACTCCAGTACATTAGATATGAAGCAAGCTGCATTAGAGACAAAAGCAAAAAAGGTCGGCAACATGGGAATGACAAAAAGAATCCAGTGACGTCAGAGAAAAAACCCTACAAAACTGCTTTATGTACACAAAGGTTTGCACTTTCACAATTCACAGGCGGAACAAAAAAGCATGTTGGGGTGCACCAGTTCAGAGATCTGGTTTGTGAGTGTCCAGGGCTAATTATAAAAGTAAGGTTGCAGATCTAAGACAAGCAGAGGCTTGCTCTTTGGCAGAGATCAGGTTAACTATTTTGACCCCTGGAAAGCTTTCTGTGGTCATTTTCTAGAGGCTGAATGAAATAGAAGAAACATCTGACAACAATGGCTTAGTTCTTATAAAAACTCACCTGTGAAAGGAGACAACAGCAGTGGAGCAAGGTATTCTCTGTATATACTTTAAAAGGGGAGGTGGATCCAAAAAAGAAAGTCACTTTACATACAAATTCAGTTTTACCACTCTACTTAGAGCTTAACAGCAGAATTGGATCATACTTTGATATCACTGACACTTCAATATCCCTTTATTTATCTGTAATCTCTTTCCCAGTCATGTTCATCTCACACAGACAGACAAGAAGGGAAACTTGCTACTGCATTCTAAGTATTTAAATATCTGATTCCCTTACAAGCGAAGAACTGCTTTATGAGTACATGCTACAAGACAGAGTTCTCAGAGAACCTATTAGTTACTCTGATACGAAACTTAAGTTTCTCGTCAGTTTAATGCTCCTAATATCACTTTCTTCTCAATGTAATGATCTTTTTATTCACTAAATTTTTTAGTTTTACTACTTAATTTGCACTTAATCACATATTACTTTATGGTTAGCAATATTGCTACAATAAGAAAGCTTTGAGTTTCTATGACTCTGTTAACTCCAGAATGTTTTGAAAAACAAATGAATGCTCCATGTAACCCACTTCTTTTTTTTTTTTTTTCTGATGAAGCAACTAAACCACAAAAGGATGGAAAAGAAAAGAAGAAAATCTGAGTTTCTTGGTGTGAGCACTGCAATCACTACAAGACTAGTCCTACTTCAGTTACATTGTCTTGTCCTGCAGCACCATGAATGCATTCAATTTACTATTGTATTCTTGTTGATGGTAGGGGGGTTCTGGCTTACAATAGAAGAAAAAAGCACAAAAATATCTTTAGATGAAGTTGTTTCACATGCAACTTGACTAGCAGTTCACACCATTTTTTTAGATGTTATATTTTATTAGCCAGATATGTCCTTCTAATTTAATTTAAAGGAAAATACAGGAGGCGACAGTAACACTTCCAACGTACTGGCTGCACAAAAGACCCTGTTAAGCAATTGCCCATGACTTCGGGAGCTGTGACAGGGTGACTGCGCCCCAACACCCCCCCCCCCCAACCTAAAACAGAACTGAGTTCTAAGTCTGAAACTCTTTCTACTTTGCAGAAGGGATTCAAATTCAGGCAGAAATGGAAGCAGCATTTTAATGCATGTTACCAAGCACTTTAAAACAGTGTATTTTAGAGCATGAGCAAGGGCATTGAGCTGGGGGAGCACAAAGAACTTTATCATTTTCAAATAAATTAGACCTTGACTTTGTTTAATTGTTTGTGCTGCAAGCAAAATAAGCCCTGCAAAGAACTTATAAATTGCTCTCATCCAGCCTAAGCTTAAGGGTTTTCTCTCTTTTTATGCTTGCCTTCTATTACAACCTAAACTCATTTAAGAGTTACCTAAACAGTAATTACCTAAACAGTAATTCTCATTTCATGTTGGTCTCCACAGGTATGACTGTTCGCATTTGACAGGTTGCTGTGCCTGGAATGTAGGGTTACCCCACCAGCTTCTCTTTTTCAAGGTTTTCCAAGTTATCTATTAGACCTTTACTGAATTTGATTTCCAAGAAAACCAGGGGTTTAGCTAATATTCTAAAAACATATTCTTGCTTTTGTGGTGCTGCATCAACTACTCATAAATAACTTCATATTATGTATAGCTGTGTATACAGCAATTATTTTAATATATAGACACATGGAGGGGAGAACAGGTATAAAAAGATGATGGTTAAAATAAGAGGTGTGCTTGGAGGTGAGAACTGTAGGATCTAGACAAAATGAATATAAAATGTAAGCACAAGGATAATAGAAAAAAATATCAAGACCTACAGAGACGTCTTTGTAAATGTCAGTGCAGAATTTGACCTTTTGGTATCTATCATACATTCACCTGTCTTTGTGTGGGACTGGTATCTCCAATGTCATTTTGCATTGCTTTGCAAATCCTGTGGTGTCTGTTCAGAAATACTGTACTGAGAGGGTCCAAGAAATAAGGCAGACAACTTTAGAGAGCATAGAGACAAAAGTTTCTTCTAAAAGTATCCCAGCACCTGAAGACTGCTGTCCTTCTGCACCTAAGATACTGCGGAAGCATTAGCCACCACTGTATTTCATGCTTTTGAGCATGGGAATCTACATTCTTTGGATAGAGGTGGAAAGGAATGCACTTACCCATGGCACTTGCAAAATCTGTTTTTCATCCAATTACATCATGAACTGACATTTTTTGGGGTACACAAAGGCTGCTATCAGCTACTCACAAAAGATGCCTGTCCCCTTCCCAGTTAAGTTTTAATTTTTATGAACTAGCAGTACACTGATAGTGATCCCGAGGCAAACTTGAGCACTGAATCCCACCACCAGCCTCTATCACTGCATCCATTAAAACTGCTGCCTACAGAAACCAGTAAAGGTCCAGCATGAGCCTTGCAGCTTGGTCTTTGCTTTTCACCTGATAACTGAAGGAGCAGGATATGGAGAGAAGATTAAAGGCGGGGAGAAGTTATTCTGTAACTAAAATGGGACCCAGAGGATCACCCAGATGTGAGCTAATGTTCTTATGACAGCATACTGGGACAGTGGCGCCACCAAAACCGAGCCAGATTTTACGTGACACTCTTGACAAAATGGATGTTATTCAAATAAGCACTCAGATGACACCATGTTCTCATCCAAAATTACTAGGCTTGTACTATTAAATGTAGGTTGAGGTCCCCATCCAAAGCATACTGTTGGGACTACGTGCCAATCATTGCAATAGCAGTGCACATTACAGGGAGCTGAGGTTCTCTGCAGAGCAATAGAGCTGCAGTTCAGCTGTGTTTCTGGACTGAAAGGATTTAGTCATCCCACTTTTTGCTTTGGCACTGGAGTCTTAGAGGCAAGCTAGATTGTATAATAGAGCATTGACTGGTAGTTTATTCATAAAGGAGATTTTTTTAGTTATTAACAGTTTTTAAAAAAGACATACAACTCCTTCTCCTCTCCACTACTTTTAATAAAGGAGGGAGGAGAATATGACCTCCTGACACTGATGACTAGAATAGCACATGTGAAGGCTCTGCCAATTATCCCAGCTGGTAGCAGATCCTGTGTAAACAGGAGGGTAACATTTTCAGAGAAACCCAAATCTATTTTTCTCTGGCTTGTAAAACCACATTATTTTGGTTACTGTTCCAAAGAGTCGAGAAAAGTATAAAAAAGACAGAAACTGTTAAAGATATGATCAACGGAAGCTAATCTTGCCTCTAGTGTGTGAGTTACTTGATCAGCGCTCTAAGTGCTTTGTTATTGATGCTGAAAGACATACTACTCATGGAAGCAATGTGTGCACTGAAGCAGTTCACTCAGCTGGAACCTCTGACCACATTTTCCTGAATCCCTCTACAGAGGGGTTAACCCAGGGCTTTTAGATCCTGTTTGCATGTTCTACTAAATCAGAATCTTAAAGCACCTATTGCATCTGGGTTCCTATTCAGCAAGGCATTTTGTTAGGTACTTTGCTAGCTTTAGGGGCTTATTTGCTTCGTGGAATAAAGACAAAGCATGAAGGCATGCTGCAAGGCATATGTGAAACAACAGAAATAAGGTTGCTACGCTAACCTGATCTAACAGGGTAGTTTCACAACTTGATTTGGAATATAAGGTTTCCCCTACATTAGTCGTACCAATACACGGATAATTTACGAACACCTTAAATGGAACTGGATACCTACTGCAGGAAAGAAATATTTGTGGTATTTTACCCATTTTAGAGCATTTTTCCAGATGTTTGTTCATGTCACAGTGCAAATGGTAATCCAATACAGATATTTGGAGGTGTGGTTTTGGTTTATGGTGGTTTGGATTTTTTTTTTTTTACTCTCTCCAAACAAGATATTCCTGCTAGGAGCTGTTTAAGTAGAAAGTGGACGTCTTTTCTCTTTTTGCAGTTCAAGTCAATATTTGCAATTTGAATGTTTTATTTATTTAACATCAACCAATGAAGAGATGCCAAGAAAAGTTACTGATTATAAATTACAGCCTCCCAATAGCAAAGATATTGTGGTGCCAAAAAAACCCACGCTATTTCTATTTCTTTTCATGCTAACAAATTCCAAATTTAATTCAATTTAACAAATCTATTTCTTTTCATTTTGAAAATACCCTTAAAAGAAAATTAATCTAAAATTCCTCAAACACATGTGTATCCAAGAACCAGCATACTCAAGAAACAGAGGGAAAACAGCACTGAGCAGACAGCATCTTTTGGCTTTTTCAGTCTACCTGACATCCACAGCCCTTACTCTTTTCTGATTTCCACTAGCTTCTTTCCTAAGTTTAGCTTCACTGCTCACATTTCCCTTTCACTGCAGCCTGAGTACCTCTTATCTGCACACTACTTTCTCAGCAGATGATTCCCACAAGCTGTGGCTCAGGACCCGTGGGTCACTGGCAGGGTTACCTCCTTGCCCCTCAGGATCACAATTATTGCTTTATCTACTACTGAAAGGCTGAGAAAAAATGAACCCACTTTATTCAAACACTCTGGGGAAAAAAAAATAACTCAGATCTGAACACCACTTATATTCAGGAATGTGGGGCTGAGGGGGAGGGAAATGGGGGGAAGAGGATTATTAATCACGTCAGCTAATTCTTTTAGCAGTAAATAGTTTTGATCTGCTCCAGTTGCTGTGTATCTTGCTACAAGAGAAGCATATTTTGACCTATAACTTCTATTTCCTGCAACAATCCATCTGCAATCAATAGATTACCTGACAGCAGATACCCCTGGGAGGTGCTGGTCAATACACACGTGCAAAGACAGTTTTCTTTCTGAGCTAAGTGTGGATAAATTCCAGCTGTCTCCATCCACCTGTGTACCCTTTAACAACTGCTCTTTAGCTCCTAAGCCTGGGTTTCTGGGGAGAGCTATTTATGACACACCAACACCAATCCTCCCAGAAAGACCTCACATGTGCTTGTCTTATATCACTTGGACATAAGCAAATGATTCAGAGAAAATAAAGTGAATTAAAATACATTTAGGTTGCTTTCCTACTTGTAGAAACATGTGGGATGTGTTCAGTCTTTGAAATTATTCATGTTTAGTAAAGAAATTCCCCCTCTCTCTAGAGAGATGAAACTGTTCACTATCTGCTCATTCTGCATCCTCGGTACCAACATTTGGATTAAAAATTGTTAGTGGTCATTTATCACTTGATACCTTTTCCATTACTTTATGGAAAACATATGATACGTTATGATAAACAAAATTTGAAGCTACTGTACTGTGGGCCAGATCCTTCTCTGCTTGTATAATTACCTTCCTCCAGGACTTGGATAAGGAGCCTCCTATCCTGTGTGCCATCTTTCCATCGCAGCTTTGCACACTTGCCTGAGGAAGGAAGGATATTTGATTAAATTTTTCTGCTTTAAAAAAACCTGTGTGAGCTTTCCTCTCAGTTCAGACCACATACCCTCTCTTCCTACATGTATAGACCATTTTTGGCTACTGATTTCCAGAACATGTGGTTCTGCATCCTTCCAAATGACTTAACTTAGAGGGGTTTTTATTATGAGAGTTTTCTGAGGTTATAAATGGAAACACAGAAGAAGCCACGATAAGTAATTTGGGGAATTTAAGTCTGTGCTCTGTGCTCTAGCCAAAACATGAACGGCTCAGGCAAACAGATGCGGAAGAGATGATTGTTCTGATATTCAATGACCTTCCTATTTTTTATATCAATTAGTTTATCCACTGTCACTCCCCTAGTCCATTCATGCCAAAGTGCATACCTATTTAGTTTGCACTGATGGCCTCCACTGTCACATGCTTTATTCTATACCACTTCTTGAGCTCCAAAAGAGAAGACAACGGTCAGGCTCCAACTCCTGCCAGAGATTTCCTGCTGGTAATTAGTCAAGTAAAATGAACATGTTCTTGTTTCCTGGTACCCAGGCTCAGGACACCCTCCCTCCCCCGTACTCAGAGATATCCTCTGTCAGAGTGAGAATTTCAGAGTGTTTTTTACACAAATCATTGCACCTGCTTTCCCAATTCCCTCTGATATCTCCACTCTGCCCCTCCTTCCCTTCACTGAAAGCAGAGAAAAGCATCTGCCTCTAGGATAGCACAGGACCTAACAGAAGCCCCATTCTTGTGGTTCTGGCAAGGAAACAGGGTTAGGTGCTTCATGCATGAGGAGTGGGAGGAGGGGGGAAGGGATGAAAGAAGCCAGCAATTTATGTCAATATATGCCATTTGAGTGCCTGTCTCATACTAATTTCAACATAAAATAAAAACAATTTATCACTAACACAATTTATTACCTATTTGCATTTCAGGATCTTAAAAATAGAGCAGACAAATCATAATGCATGATGCCCCTAGTGATTTCTAGTCCCTAATTACACTGATAACTTGCTTGATTAGTGCTATGCTTTATACAACGGGACTAGCTGGAACAGAGAGAGTCTATTTACTTAAGAGGTGCTCTGGATATGATTAGCAGGAGTGCATAAATGTACATTAGTGCACATTAATGCAGTAACTAATCTAGACAGTGGACAGAAACAATACATATTGTATTTTTCCACCCAGTATGTTTCTGTTTGAAAATTCCTTTCACAACAAGTGCCTCTGAGGTACTTACTTTATTTTTCCTGTTGCAATTTGTAATTACCTTAGATTGATATGTCTGTTTTTCTAAATAAATTGCTTCAGTGGCAAAAATATGCCCTCTTTGTAAGCAGATTATATTTACTACCACACAGCACACTTAAATTCTTTCTCACTGGGAAAAGAGGGTTTGAACTCCTAGCTGCGAGAGATATTTTGTTTTGTTTATAAACACATCAAGAACATTTTATCTGTCCAGAAACACAGCTTCTCTGTAAATGATGTGGATGGTTCTGACATCTGCCTTCTTACTAAGGATATCTGCATTTAGGGGCTTCCACTGAGATCTCAGTGAAAAGTAGTTTTTGCACACAAACTGCCGCACCAGGAAAGAGATGGTTTATATGGGTTTTCTAAAGATATATTTGTTGTGGCCTTTGCTATGACATACGTGCCAATTACCCACCATGACAAATATTTCCTATATAATATAGAAAATATAATAATTCCTATTTCCAATATGATGAAAGCAAAGTCACTGGGTACGGAGAGGAATTTCACCTTTTGTCCATGGTGCTTCCAGGCCCCTCCATATGACCACAGCTGAACAACAGTCCAAAAGGCACCCACCACTGCTCTGCAGGAGAGGGACACCCCTCAGGGTGACAAACAACACCCTGCTAACGAATTCACATTCCTAAGTCACAGGCATCATGATCCTTTTGAGAGGGACAGGAACTATACATCACCTCAGGACTTTATTTTCAGAATTTGAGGACCTAGGATGATTTCAGTAGCACACTTAACATTTGAAATAACATTCCATCCCTGTAGTCTTTGGGAGAAATGGCCTCTTTCTCACGTTCCTTTCACCAGTTCTATTTTTGAGAAAAGAGTCAATGATTGCTTTAAGGTTATTTGATTTTTTTAATGCAAGACCTTTTAAGTGTTTTCACATTCTTTCTACTCTCCAGAAAGCTCTTGGCTATGCTATCAAGACATTCAGTGATTGGCAGTTAGCATTATGATCATCTTCAATAGGAGTTTTCTATATAAAGATACAGGGGTTGAAAAATCTTCTTAAAAAAAAAAAAGAAAAAAAGAAAAAAGGAAAAAAGAAAAAAGAAAAAAAAAGAAAAAAGAAAAAAAAGAAAAGAAGAGGAAGAAGGAAAGAGGAAAGAGAAAAGAAAAAGGAAAAAAGAAAAAAGGAAAAAGGAAAAAGGAAAAAAGGAAAAAAGGAAAAAAGAAAAAAGAAAAAGGAAAAGGAAAAAAAGAAAAAGAAAAAGAAAAAAAGAAAAAAGGAAAAAAGAAAAAAAAAAAAAGAAAAGAGGGTTACTGTCCTGGGTTCAGCAGTAGCAGTCATTTTTTCTCCTCAGTAGCTGGCGCAGTGCTGTGTTTTGACTTTCAGCCTGGGAACAATGCTGATAACACCAATGTTTTTAGTTGTTGCTAAGTCATGTTTATTCTGACCAAGGACTTCGTGAGCCTCATGCTCTGCCAGGGGCAAGGGGAAACCGGGAGGAAGCAGAGACAGGACACCTGACCCAAACTAGCTAAAGATGTATTCCATACCACAGCACATCATGCCCAGGATGTAGAACTGGGGGCAGCTACCCGGAAGGGCTGGATTGCTGATCAGTCAGGCTGGGTATTGATCAGCAGGTGGTGAGCGGTTATATTATGTTCCCTTGTTATTTTCCTTATCATTATTATTATTGGTGGTAGCAGCAGTGATTTGTGTTATACCTTAGTTACTGGGCTGTTCTTATCTCAACCCATGGGAGTTACATTCCTTCGATTCTCCTCCCCACCCCTCTGGGAATTGGGGGAGGAAAGGAGGGGAGAGAGAGAGACTGTGTGTTTTTTTCTGGGTTGCCAACTGGGCCTAAACCATGACAGTTACCTTAAACCCCAAAATATACAGGCCAAGAGAATGACAAGAGGTACTTCGTAGTTGCTACCTATACAAACCAGACTGGTAAGTTTTCTCTTCCTTCCTTACCTCAGAAGGAATACGTTTACCTTCAATATACTTACATTCAAGCACACCACTTGCATTCCTCCTAATTTGGCTTTAGCAAGACACATTGTGCTCTAACTTCTCAGATTCATTCTGTTTGTCTCTTGCTAATCAGGTTTTACTGCTGGCAGCCAAATGGATGATGCCCAAATTTCATGAGATCTGGAGTGATGCAAATTACTGTTCTGCTGGGTATCTGACCATGCCAATCTGCAGTCTTACTGACACTTAGCTGAGTAATTTCAGGAAGGTAAATGCCAACATCAAATCACCAGAAGGATTATAAAGACTGTGCTTCATGTGCATCGTGTATCCCTGTGCTAAAGCAATACAAAGAAAGGATGGTCATGGCAGCTGAAAGGAAAGAGGACCCTGCAGAATGAAATGGTCTTTCAAACAGTGCAGCTGGTCATACGATGCTTTGGAGGCTGCAACACGCTTTAGATGAGCCTACAGCTCAGCATGCAAAGAGCAAGTTGGAAAAAGAAATACTTGGCACTTTGTTTAACTGTAACCAGGCAAAAATGTCTCACCTTCTGCTTTCAAAACTGGGTAGCTAGAGACTATGAAACTGCATTGCTTTTCTGATGGGATGTTACTTCTGCAGTATCTACCACTTAGCTTTCAATTTCTTTCCAAGAGTTATGGGTCAATAGCTGGAGTCAAATATAACCACTTCCTCACGCTTCTGGTAATTACTAACTCCCACTTTATCACAGTGCCTTTTATCTGAAGTATCCCAAAGCATTTTACGAATTCAGCAACACATCTATGTTGGACCTGATCCAATGCGCATTAGGGTTAATGAAGTTAATACACAATGTATTATATGCATGTAAACATTGGGTAAATTGCTTGCAATAGTATAATTACAGTTGAGGGCATCCAAACAGCCTTAACTCTGCCCTATGGTGATGGAAACAATAAAAAAGAATAATTGGATGAGTCTTTGAAAAACAAGCTGCTTTTTTTTTTCAGCTAATCCAAACTAAGACTGTATTAAAAAACTTAAATCATAATTAATGTGTACTTCTGGCAAAGGACTGGGTTTAAGTTATGTGCATGTCTTAGCTGAACATTCTCATTTTGAGGTTTTTACAATTTGTCAGTCTGAATTTCCCAGATTGAATGTAGTTTATCTGAAACTGAAAGAAATTATGAGGGTTGAAGAGATGACAAACTAGTTCTATTTTAAGACCACATTTATTTAACTAGTGATCCAAACAAGCCTATGCACGTCAGTATACCATCTTGACCCTTTCCAGAGTACTGGAAACATACATACTGCCCCTTGGAAATCCTTAAATTGGAGATGTACCAGAGAAAGGATCATCCTCTCCTTCACACCTTTTTTAATGCTCTTTTCTGAAGTATCCTCAAGTAGTTACTGTCAGAAATAAGACAAGTAGGCTGGATATTTCACCCAACCTAGTGTAATAGCAATGCTTTTAATGACACTACAGAACATAGGCTTTGGGCTTTATACCAAGACTTTCAAAATGCTCAAGCTAGCAAATCTACAGACTGATTTCAGCTATCTTCGACTTCATACATCCTAACAAAGGCCTACACTAAAGGACTAACTACCTAATTTCTGCTCTAGAGCAGGGCTGATATTTTATATGTGGACACCAGTATTTTAAAGTTGCAATAAAAAGCAACTGTAATTTCTTCATCAAAACAGCTTGAAGTCCATCACTATGAACACTTATGTGTTGTTTGGAATTTAGCTACCCTTGTCTCAGCAATATTGTAGGACTTCTACCGAGTAAATGACCTACCAAGTATTTTCCTGTGTGAGGTTCTGTTTTCCTCAGCATTAGAAGGAAGAGGAGATTGAGCTAAAGAAAGAGCTGGGGGATAAATGAAGTTTAATAAACTAAACAAAGCACTCACTTAAGTCTGCTACGGGAGACAAAGGAACAGCACTTTAGAACATAGTGGGTGTTGCGGTCACTGCAGGTTTTGACCCCCACACTCAGTATCTGCTCCTAAAGTGTTTCTACTGTAACAACGCAATTCCTATCTTTCTTCCCAGTAATTCACACAGAGAATGTGCCTCAATCCACATGGGAGGGATTACAGCAACATTGTAGCACTCGTGAGGTATGTTAAGTTGGCAGCCTCGGACACCAAAGCAGGAGACTATTCAGTGGAGACTCTCAGAATAGGTATAAAACAATAGAAACAGATGTCATTTCCTCTACTGGAAAGAGCTCATCTCTGGAAAAGCTTTTTTTCTGCCTTGGTTGAGGCTCCCCAGGGACAGCATAGCTTTTCTGCCAACTGAAGCACAAACCGATGCTGTCTAACCCAGCACACTTTTTGCAGTAACTAGACTTGGAGCATATACTTGTTGCACAGTGACAACTACATTCAGCAGTAGAACCTGCAGCCATTCAGATATCTGTTCTGAAGATACAGAGCATTATATTGATACAGAACAATATACTGTAACATTTCATTTGTCTGAAAAATATCATAGTTCTTCAGTTTTGAATGGAAATTGTTTTCATAACAAAACCTCCTTTCTGTGTCAAAGCAGAAAGCCTACTGTGAAACCCTTCCAGTTCAGGTTTGCAACAGTACCCTGCATTGCTTTTATGACAATATGTTGTCCCATCATTTTCTAACATTTATAAAGTAATAAGCTAGGCCAGCTTAATAAGGACTATGAAAAAAGCTCTCTTCAAACATCACAGATAATCATAAAAACTGTGTGAAGGTGAAAGGTATAGGAGAAATCTATTCACCATAATGACACTTAAGCAGAAGAATGGGGTCCCAGACAGGCTGTGCAGTCTCCACACTTGAAAGTCTTCAAGGTCTGACTGGTTAATGCCCTGAATAGCCTTGCCTCACAACTGGCGCTGCTTGGATGAGGTTAGAGTAGAGGTCTCTTTGAACCTGAATTATCCCACGATCCTGTGAAAGTAATTCTCTAACAAACACAAGAGAAAATAACTTCTAAGTTAGGATTGGATTATCAAAGTATTTGATAACAAATACATTTGAGTTATAAGAAAATTTCTCTCTGCTTTTCAAGCACAGAGGCCAAATACTGACCTATAAGGGCAAGAATGAAGATGCAAACTAGCATTTTACCATGGTATTACTGTGACATAGATGCTCACAACATAAAGATCACAATAATGCACATATTAACAAACTACATAATAACCTAAATAGTTCCTTTCTAAATTTCAAGACTTACAGTTGTGCAGCTACTACTAGACATAGCCAACAGCAGCAAACCAGATGTGAGTTACTTGAGCCCTGAAGGGATCAGGTTTGATGCAATTCAATAACAAAGCACATATAGGTAGAAAAATGTGTGAAAATTCAGAAGGCACAAAGATTATTCTGGTAGTAAGACAAAAAGTGAGTAGGCAAACTGGTGACAATTCAGCAACCTGTCAAACTGAAAGCAATCCAAGACTGTGTGTTTAATACAGCCATTAGGGAAAAAAAAAAACCAACACCGGCTGTAATTAGAAAATGAGTTAGGCTTTAAGGATTGGAGTTAAGTTGCTCAAAAGGAACTCTTAGCTAACTTAAGTTAGCAGACCTGGTGTCATCCTGAGTTGCATACCAAGGAAAATATATTTCTAAATAGTCTAAATATTACGTTCATGAATCCATGTTTTAGGAATATGGAAATGACAATAAGTCATAAAAGTCAGTGACAAAAAGAAAAAAAAAACAAAAGATATGACTGATATTTTAACTACATTGGCCAACCCATTCAATTAATCCAAAGTAAATTTTAGAAATAAAATCTTAGGGGGTTTATGTTTGCTGTTCCCAAAAGCCACAAATAAAGAGCTCTCAAAGCACAGAGTAAAAGCCTTCCAGTCATGTACACAAAGAAATAACAGGAGCCAGCAACGGGCTAAACAGCAGCCAATTCCCGGGAACCACATTACAGTAAAAAGCTCCAAGTGCCCAGAACACTTTAAAACCAAACAACAAAAAAACCTGCCACAACAGCCTGCTGGCTATCGTTTTATATTGATGTCCATTCAAAAGTAAATTTTTTAAGAAGCAAATGGTGCAATTCTGAATGCAGATACCAAAGGCATACATGTTTGGAACTTACTACACTGATGCCTCCAATACTGCAATAACCAGCAACTCTTATATTTGAAGTGATACAGATATTACTAGTCTTAACTTGTTGCCAAGCTCTACCATCCTCCTGTCAGTGTTTACTGTGATCTATTCGTGATTCTAAAGATCTAAAAAAATTCAGAAGCTATAACCTCTTTTTAACATTGTCACTTCTACTTCAAAGGGCCTGTGGACATATAGCACATAGGGTACAAATGTTAAGGGCAAGCATTTAATTCCTTTTGCCAAAGGCAGAAAAATTTGGATCGCCTTGAATACTTGGCATTGTGAGTGCGCACAAACCCGAAAGAATAATTAGGATGAACGTTGGCCTGTTAAGGTCTTTTTTTAAATGGTGCTAGTCATGAAGGGAAAAAAAAGAACCTTAGAAGAAAAAAAGTGATTAGAAGCATTAAATCTGGTCATTTGGCTTAAATTCCATCCTGAGTCACAGTCCTGGAGGAAATACAGACACTTGATCTCTTCTCCCTCTTCTGTCCTTTCCTTTCCCGGTGAACTGTTACAGTACCCTATGTGACCCCTCCTGTTGTGCCACCTGCTTTTTGTACTCTGGTTATGTCATTATCTTCATTTTAGATCATACTATCATACCTATCAAAAAAATACTATTTACCAAGGTACTTATACTTTGTGTAAACATTTTAAGTAGATGAGTTTATGTCTACCTTATTTGCTCCGCTATAACTTAACATAGCTAAGGAACATGAGTCCATTTTTCAATTAATTACAGCAACCAGGTGTAAAAGAGTTTTAGAAAGTAACTGATGTGAAGACTATTTTTTCCACAACAGAAGCAACTTGGTGTTTTTTGTTTGTTTGAGGGTTTTTGTTGCTTTAAGATGGGGCTGTTCTTGCTCAGTATTCTCATTATAAACTTTTCAAAACAAAACCTTTCTTTTCTGTTTAAAGAAACAAAAATATTAGTAATAAGTTAGATATCAGTGAGTGCAATTATAACACCACAGTTTCTATTCCAGTTTAAAAAGGTTATTGTTGAAAATATTTGTTTGTCCAGTAAATTCACCTTACTCCAAGTTTTCCAAAGGGAAAAAAAAAAGCAAACAAAAAGGAACATTCAGGGCATTAAAACCACTCAAAACTCTCCAATCCATCTGTCCTTTTTCAGAGGCACTATAGACAACAAAATCAAACAAGGGAGAGGGAGCACACCTTACTAACAGCTGGGTCAAAACAACCCATCCACAAGAACACTGCTTGACTGCAAGAGTCTGATCGAGTTGTCCTATACTGTGAACTTCTCTCTTATATAACAACTGAAAGCTCAATATTTATATCATGACCTGAATAAAGACACTGTTTGACAGCTCCTTGTAAAGAGCATGTAATTATTAATATAATTTTACTGGTATTTGAGACAGGTGGAACTGGTACATCTTTGTGGGCAATGACGTGAACTGACTTTGCCTATCCTGGCATGCCAGGGGAAGAAGATTCATCTTGCCATGTCTCAGGTATAAGGCAGGCTGAGCAGTTCAGCAGGTGGTTTTGTTCACATTAAAGGCTTGTAAATGGTGCTGTTAATTGAATTACAAATTATCTCATTATCAGATACAGTAAGTAATTTTTTTAAATTAAGTGGAGATTAATTAGAATAGATGGGCAGAATAACTGAAGCAAAATGGTCCCACCTTCCCCATCAACATCTAAACCTGTCAAATTATTTTAATCTGACAGGAATTGATTTAGGATTATCAAATGCATCTGTTGAGCTAGCATCAAAATTCTTCAAAATCTCAGCAATTCTCCTCATATTGAAACTTAGATATTTGACATCTACAACTGTCCTTAAAACCAGGGTATTATGTAGCTATTTTTCTTAAAATAATGGATTCAATCATGCATTTAAGTGCTTATGAAGGTCACACTTGATGGTGTTTCAGCAGATTAAAAAAATCAATAGAAAACAGACCCTATTATCCTTTGAAACTACAATTTATGAATTGTTATGAGCATCAGAGTAATATTTCCTGATAGCTAATAATTATACTGTGGTTTCCTGAGGTTATACAGACCTGGTTATACATGGTCACTAGTAACATTGGAGTAATCAAGGTTATTCTTCATATCATGACATTGTGTCTATCTGTAGAACAAGACAATAAAAATACTAAAAAAAGAAACCAAACCAAACAGGTTTGGGGAAAGAACATTCAAATACAGCAATTTCAAAAATCTGTTCCTAAAGGAGCAGAATATGGTCAAGCCTTGTAAATCATTATTAGCATCTGTAACATTAAGGACAAAGACAATTTAGAGATAATCCATCAACTGATCCAAGAATTTTCTTTCTCCTCCCACATGTATACGCAGTGTCATGTGAAATCACCCAAAGCCTTACAAGCAGCATTTTCACTGCTGAAAAATAATGCATTAAACTCTTCTTATGCGAGTCACAATGTAGTAAATCATGATAAACTGTATTTTAATTAGAGACTATGAGAAGGAAATTAATTTCACCAACAACCTTCTGAGGTAAGGAGAGATAGGGATTTGATACCAGCTTGGTCTTGTAAGCAACTCTAACATTTCCCAAAGAAAATTTATATTCAAAACATCATCTTTGTAATACCAGAATGGGGCTACCTAGCCCATTGGTTCCCAGCAGGAAGTGCTCAATTTTCTGCTCAGTGACTGACAACAGAATCTGATGGACACAGTCAAATAATTACTGGGAAAATTCCATTCAGAGACATCATGGGTAGATACATTTTTTATGTGGATGCCTGAGAGGGAAATGTGGCAAATCCAGATTTTGTCTACCAAAGTAGATCATGAAAGAGGAAAGTAAGAAAAAAAAAAAATCTACTTTAAACTTCTGATTTGAAAAAAATCTGCTCATTTCCCAAAGATTTTTCTTTTCTTTCAGTGACTGTATGTGGGTGAAAAATTCATATCTTAGTGGGATTTAAAAACAAACTAGAAAGTACACCTAAACCAAGAGCTGAAAGCCAGTGAAAAGCTAAATACATCACTCCCTCATCTTTGAAAGTCAAAACAGAGAATAGTTAAAACAAACCAGTGCTAGAAGATTGTCATTTTACACTAAGAAACAGAAGGCAGACAGGTCAAATTCTAGGGGAAACCCCCTGCCCCCAAACCCACAAAAAACAACCAGGCCACTGTAGTTACCTTTGAAGAAGGTTTACCTACTTCAAAGCTACCTACCAAGAAGGCTTACCCAGAAGTGAGACAATAAGGTCAGACACAGTGTCAGATGTATCAACCACAGAAGTAAAAAACATGACCAAAAAAAACCCAACCAACCACAAAAGCAGCAGTTCTAGAAGCAGGTAGTTTGGGTCATTTTCAGTAAGCTACACAAACTTAGCCTAACTCTGCTGGGTGATGAAGGAAGGCTCTAGATATGGATGTTTGTTTTAGTAGTGACCATCATAGGTCTGTTGAACTACAAGTTTCAGTCTATTAAGCTCAGGTTCATCAACAAACATGACATTCTAGGCATTGTGCTCCCTGTGAGGACCTTTGCACACACCCCTGTGATAAACTCCCTATAGAAAGAACCAGCCACCCAAGAAAGCTATTTTGAGAAATTATAGAGGAAGGGAAGACAGTTTAGGATTTTGATATCTTCCAGTGTCTTGTGCCAGGTTATACAACCTTCATGAAATAACTGTAATCCAAAAGACATACCCAGAAACTGAAAGCCATTTAAACAATATCTGAGATTAAACATCACAGAAGAGACAACCTAAAGAACTTGTGACAAATGAAGAAAAGCTTGTTTCTTTCCTTTTTCTCTTAATGCAAATTAACATGGTATTAAAACCTGACAACTGCCGGACATGGCAGTCTGTGTGGACACAGCCACATTTTGGCAAGTTCTCTATGGACTCATTATCAACATAGTACTGGAGACATTTGAGGAAGGAAGACATCTGCCATTACTGACAGACCTGCTCATTGCCATCCACATTGAAATTGCATGTGTGTTACAAGGAGCACAATCAAGGACAAAGTGGATATACCAAACAGCTGTAAAAAATAATGAAGAAGGGGGTTAGAAGAGTTAAAAAATGCTGTAAAGCATTTAAGGTTCTCTATAAAACTGTAAGTGGTACCGTATTAGAAAGCAGACCATTTCCACAGCTACTAAAAGAGGTACCATAAATTAACCAAATGACACACTAAAAAGCTTAAACTTAAAATCTGCTAATCCCTTTAGACTCAGCCTCTAACAATTTTCCAATAGGAACTGCAGCTCCTTTTGACAGAAACTGTAAATCATCCCCTCAAGCAGCATATCTTACTGCAAATAGGTATGTAAGAAACTAAATCTGTCCCAGTCTGTTCAGAACAGTGTTTTAGAGCAGCTTATGATTATATTTTAGAAGAACTTTTCCTCATTTAAAAATTCCATCAGTTTTACAGTTAAATCCAGAGATAAATTGGGCACTTAGAGATATTAGAGGCTTTTTCAATACATGTACTAGACATTGTACTACCTTTCATGTTATTCTAGAAGCTAGTCAAGCTCACTGTTTGAAGTCCAAAAGCTTTTGGAAATTGATGTCTAGGGCTAAGCTTAAACACTTTTCAAAAGGCAGATTCATTCTGAGAGCCAGTCTTAGAAGTCAGCCTTTTCAACAGAACCTATTTGCAAAGATGGATCTAAAATAAATTACTTTATCTGGCTGTACCAATGAAAGCCATTTTCAGAAAAAAAAAATTAATACATCAGCCTGTTGTATTCACAGAAAGCAGCAGTTTCTAATTTGTCCTTCATACAGCTGGAAGTGAAAAAAAGACCTTAAATTCTTTATCTTGGGAAGAGGAAGGGGTAAAGAAGGGAAATGCAGATGTAAAATACTGAACTCATTTATTTGGACAGGAGATGAGTCAACAGTGATACGTTTATTGATTTGCTGCCCTACTAACTAACGTACTGCTTTCAGCCTTCCAGCTTTCATCAAAAGATTGAGCTGGTTAAGACAGCCTTTGGAAAGGCTTTGGAAATCGCTTCTCAGAGATGCCACCTTAAAACCAAGCAAAAGTGCTATCATTTCTGGTTTCAATTGGTAATGAGCAAGCTAATTCTGTGAGGACTCTGATCTACATGCTCTGACATAGAGTTGTGCACAACAATGTAAGTAGCTGTCCTGGGTTCAGCAGTAGCAGTTATCTTTCTCCTTCTTAGTAGCTGGTGCAGTGCTGTGGTTTTGACTTTCAGCCTGGGAACAACGCTGATAACACCAGTGTTTTCAGTTGTTGCCAAGTCATATTTACTCTGACCAAGGACTTTCTGAGTCTCATGCTCTGCCAGGGAGGAGTAGAAGCCAGGAGGAAGCACAGGCAAGACACCTGACCCAAACTAACCAAAGAGGTATTCCATACCACAGCACGTCATGCCCAGGATGTGGAACTGTGGGCAGTTACTTGGAAGGATTAGATCACTCCTCAGTCAGGCTGGGTATCGGTTCGTGGGTGGTGAACAGTTGTATTCTCTTCCCTTGTTATTTCCCTTATCATTATTATTATTGGTGGTAGCAGCAGTGATTTGTGTTATACCTTAGTTACTGGACTGTTCTTATCTCAACCCATGGGAGGTACATTCCTTCGATTCTCCTCCCCATCCCTCCGGAAGGGGGTTGGGGGGGGAGAGAAGGGGAGAGAGAGGCGTTCTGATGAATGAGTGAGGGGACTGTGTGGTTCTGATTTACGGCTGGGCCTAAACCACCACACTAGCAAACCAAAGAAACATGTTGTGTACTTGCTTCTAAGTAGCAAATATGGTGGAACAGGGTATTTAGCATGGAAATTATTAGCATGGAAATATTAGCATGGAAAAAGATCTCCATTATATATAGGGAGATGTCAGATCTGTGTCCTTTAGGACATCTCACTCCCTCTTCTGTGATGCACCTCTGCACAACTAGCAAGTTAACAAACAATTAATTAGCAAGTATTGGAGAAGAAATAAATAATGGAGTCCCAGAAATTAAGACACAACTCTACTATAGTCTACCATGCTTAACAAACCAGTAGCTCATTCATTTTCTGAGAGATCTGTGCACTCATAGTCACGACAAATGGCTGCAGCTCTAACAGTCAGAAGGGGAAGATGAGGTTCTTTATATCTTATGATCTTTCCATGTCTCCTGATATCGAGGAGACTTTGCTTACTAATGCTGGCTTACTTTTCTTCTAATAACCTTTACACAAGCAGAATCTCAGAAGCAGGAGAGGAGCGATTATGGTCTGCATGAGCCCAAAGACCAGTTTGTTTTCTTAACACCTGACTTTTCTCAGCAATTACTTAGCAAATTCACTTTTATTCAGAATATCAACACAAATCCCTGACCTTTGTCCCTTGCTACATGCAGGTAATTAACCCATGAAAACAGTACTTTCACACCATGAAATGAAGAAAACAAGACAGCTATCTGGGAATTTATCTGCTCCCTAGACAGCAGAACACACAGTCTCAGTTAAGTCACAAAAAAGGGCTTCTGATAATACTATCTCATTGTCACAATACAGGCCTTGCCCTTACAAATTCATCTGCAGAGGCAGGGCTCAGGGCCCATGCAAAACTTGGAGGATGCCAACAGTTTTTCTTCCCCTTCCACCAAGTTTTAAAGTAATAGAGAAGCAACCAGGATAATAAACAAAATGGGGCCTGAGGAACCTGCTGCTCGTAAAATGACATGAAACCCAAATACAACCAGGGATTTCCAGATTAGACACCTGCTTAAAACAAATATATCACAGCTCTCAAACATATAACCCTGGGACCAGACCCTTAGCTCACAGGGGGGTCCACACATGGAGAACTGTTCTTCTATTTCATGTATTTTTGCCAGTATTTCTAGCAACTGAGAGAGCTAGAGTATTGGAACATAGATATTTTTATGCTTCAGTGGATAACCTCTTATTACTGCCGTTTGGATACAAAACTGAGTAGCAAAACAATTCACCCCAGGCTACATGACAATTTACTTCAGAAGTTGCTACAGAAAATACTTCAGAGCCATGCGTTCAGGTGCACATGCTTTAAATTCCAGGTAACCATCTTCCACAGAAGTGTGAAACTGCTCTTCATACCCAGTACAGTTCAAATGCACTGTATAAGCTTTTTTTCCCCAAAGTATTTTAATTATATCCTCAGTATATTAACATCAAAATGAAAACCTTTCCTTACGTGCCAAGAAGCTCATTTGTAATTAATTACTTCGCAATGTTAAAAACACTGCTGTTTTTTCTACGTATGATTTTACAGTTCCAATAAATAAAATACATCCTCTTTTATAAAAAAAAACAACAACAACAACAAAAAAAAAAACCAAAAAAAACCCCCACCAAAACCGACTACAAAGTCTTTTCACTCAAAGTAGCAATACATTGATGTTGTGAGAAAACGGACTATAATGGTGTTTAAAAAAGTTGCAAGCTCAGGTAGAGCAAATATGTGATGACGTGAGAAGGAAATGAAGCAAAAAACATGTGGCAGGAAGAAAAGCAAAGCATGAAACAAACCAGTTGTTGCCACACATTGAGATTCTACAATAACTTTAAATACAGCAACCACATGGGAACCCATGATCAAAATGATCAGTACTTTTCCATTTAAGTATAGCTACACTGTAATTGAAAAAAATATTGCAAGTCTTATCTAGAAAGAAATCAAGTAATTTTCTTATCCTTCCTCCTGCTGCATTCAGTAGTATTTTCAAGGCAGTTAAAGGGGGAGGAAGATGCAACTACTTCTAAAACCATCAGAATTTCTTGAAAGATGAACAGTGAAACTGGTGGGACTTTACTTTGCAGATAGCAGGCATCAAAGTGGCACCAAAAATCTCCAGGTACTTGAGCGTTACAGGAGTTGGTCAAGCTTCTGAATGCAATGATTTAGGAAGAGACTGCTGGTGCAAGCAGCAGCTCTGCAGTGATGATACCTGAAAATCTCAGCAGCTGCAGAGGAGCAGTGTCCTGATGCTAGCTCAGAAAAAGCAGCTTTGCTCATTCTACCAAAACTTGCATAAACAGGGGTTCAAGTTTTTACTTTGGCCCATCTCCACTTTGGATCAACTTTAATCCACAACCTAGGCGACTATGCTCAAAAGGCTGCTCACCAAAACCTTTGGAAATGCTTGGGTGGCCAATTTTCCTCCAGGGAGCAAATCTTTTGCCTCAGGTGCCTCAGACTTGTTTGCCTCAATGATATGCATCTCACACTGGAGCCCACCAGAATATTTAGGTAAGGGATTTCTCTCTTTGCACCCCTGCAAGAACTTGGGTGCTACCCATGAAACACTCACCAAACAGAACAGTCCTGGTCTGTGAAGCAGCTCCACACTGCAACACAGAGGACTTCCATTTATTAGGGACTGACTCCATGCTGCAGCCTTCCGGAAACAAGGAAAGAGTTTATCCTAAATTTTACCTATAAAAGCTGCTAAGAACACAGCCAGCTGTCTCATTCAAAAGGGTTTATCTTCCTGGCTAGAAGCACAGCTGCTTTTCAGGATATGAATATGTGAAGTTGTCAACTATCAACTGTCTAGCAGACCTGTTCCTCAACTGTAAATGCACTTGTGACCATAACAAAGAGTGATTTTCCCCCTTCATATGTCCTGTTAGTTTTACAGAGCCAACACAACAGCAGGCAAGCCAGATTATGAGTTCCCTCTTATAACAAGGGGAAGTGGTTGCTAAGCTGTATTTTGTCACACCTGCACAACTGCAATGAAAAAGCAGGTGTAAACAGAAGCTGTAATTTGCCCTGCTGTTGCTGATGCATGGGAAGGCAAAAATCCCAGCTTGAGCCAGAGCCCTGGTTTGAACGCACAAGGCTGCCAGGTAGAAAAACAAAAACATCGTTTTACTACCAAACTGTGTGTATTTGATCTGAAAATCACTAAGGCACAATGAATACAGAACCCCACAAAAGAAGTCTCTTTACAGTCAGTTTCCAGAGAAGAGAAGCAATTCCTGTAATGAACATGCATTAAACCCTCAACAAGAAAGTTAATTAAGAAAATGAGTTTGTTGTGTTGTTTTTCTCCTCAAAGTAAGTGTTTTGCTACAGAAAAACACAGTACATACAGTAAAAATGGTTTGGTAGTAAACTTTCTTTGTGGGTCTCTACTGGTACTGATAACAGAGTTCTGCCCTAATACAACTTAAATTCAGACACTCAGTGCAATGGAATGCAGTATATGTGTAAAAAAAGGCAGCACCTTGAAACACCACAAGATCATAAAAAGCCACAGATGTGCAGAAACAGCTCAAACAGGAAAAAGAAAGGTCAGCTATTTGCTATTCTATTGGATAACTAAAGTTCATTTTTTCTCCCATCACACACTGGAGCAAGTTTCAGTAGAAGCAAAGTACCATATGGTTTCCTCCATCAGTAATTTGGAAGAAAAAAACCCATAAATAAAAGTCTGTAAAGAACAGAAGTTTTCCTTTTTTGGTCACTCAGATTATGAGGGAGATTTTGAAACCACATTCAAACATTCCTGCATCGATAGTTTCCAAATTTTCCCTTTAACTCGTCCACAAAAGAAATAATGACAGTACCTTGAAGCAGGAGGCAGTAAATAAGGATATCAGAGAACTGACAAAGAAGAATACTGAAGAAGGTTCAGAGAAAACCATGTGTATGGTGTGACATAGACACAACCTATATAGGGGAAAGCTACAGATTAAAAGAGACTGTTAGTCACAAGCAGAGAAACATAAAAGGAGGAAAAAATCAAAGAAAAAGGTCTACTTGTATCATTAAGCAAGGAGAAATACAGAGTAAGTCTCTAAAAATGAAAAAAATCCTAACCTTTACAATGACTCATAGTTATAAAAAAGAAAGTGTAAGTTTTGTTAAAGCAAACAGGAAAAAGAAAAAAACTAGTGGGGTACCGCAGACTTGATGCCTAAAGAAATGTCAGGTTCATATTTTAAGGCCTACGCTTCCTCATTAGCCCCAGTGGAGGATGAAAAAGAAATGTTTAGTGGGTATTCAACTTTGGTTTTCCCATGCCAAACCAAGAAAAGGAAAGCAGACCAGGGCTAATCAGTGAGGTTCCTAGTCACCAGGATAACTTCCTGGGGGCTGACTGAGAAATCCTTTGCCTCTAGACCATCACTGCTTGTGCTCTGCAGCAGAAGTAACAGGATCCTTGAAAATATGGTAGCTTCAATGTTTATGACAGCCTCTTTATAAATACCTCATTCTCAAGTTATAAATAAAACTGACTAAGATTTGTAGTCAACTCAACAGCTAAAGATTAAGTTTCCCTTGGGTATGGTAACTGTGGTAGATTCACCAGGGTGGAATGCTAGGCACAGGTTTGTTGGGAAACAAATTCTGTTCCCAAAAGCTTTCTTTTATTTTTTGACTACAGACCACCAAGAAGAAACGAGATGAGCCTACAGCCTGCAAACATGACAAACAAGAAATATGGAAAGACACATTTACAGCACACAGAATATGTGACATCCTTACCTGTAGCTCAGAGCCTTCTTGACTAACACACCCAAACCAGACACCATACAAATGGCTAAACACCAACCTGCAGCATAAGACCACATGGTAGGTAGGCTCAGAAGCTCCCATCACAGAGGACCTTCAAGAGCAGTTCCAAGCATACTTCTCTGACAGGGCTCAGAGTAATTCCCCTAGTTCACAGCTCATTCTTTACACCAGAAGCATCATCTTCACCAAAACCCTATCATACTACCAGCACACAGGTACCCACTTGTTCCTCTTCCCTTTGCCCAAATATGTAATACTGCAAACAAGCAAGGATGAGCAAGAGAAGCAGGTCGTCAGCCAAATCCAGAAGAGACATGCATGACCCACTAAGATGGAAACATCACTGTGAATTCATCACTGTGACTTGGTTTAGCCATGATTAATTTCATAAAGCAAAAAGTTTCATGCCTGTTTGCAGGTGGAGAAGGGGCTTTTGTTTGTTCTTGTTCAGTCTTCTCCTTACGCAGAAGAGAAACCAAGGCTGCCAACTACTCCATGAAATCTGTCTTCTGTTAAGGCCCAGTTAAGCCACCCTTGGTTAATTTATAGACTTGACCACAGGAGAAAGCCCCTGGGGAGGGTGGAAGCTACACAGGTAACTTAGCTCTGAAAGGTAACTTTGCAGGCAAAAACTTCAGTACTCATTTCAGTGGAAGAGGGAAACAATTCTCTCTGTTTAGATGTTTTCTTTTCCTTCTCTTCATTCTTGTTCCTTTCTTTATGGTTCTTAAATGAGGTGTGTGGTCATTCTGGCCATACCAGAGATGGACAAACCATGGCAACGTGCTGGGGCTTGGCCTATGCTTACAGGGCCTTGTTCAACACTATCCAGCACCTTCAAAAGGAAAATAATCCAAATCCTGCTGAAAGCTGGTTTTGCCATAAAACGGAGTAAGGTCAAGGGACCTGCACAGGAGATTCAAGTTTTGGGAATAAAATGGCAAGATGGACGTAGACAGATCCCCACAGATGTGATCAACAAGATAACAGCAATGTCTCCACCAACTAATAAGAAAGAAACCCAAGCTTTCTTGGGTGCAGTGGGGTTCTGGAGAATGCACATCCCAAATTACAGTTCGATTGTAAGCCCTCTCTATCATGTGACCCGGAAGAAGAATGATTTTAAATGGGGCCCTGAGCAGCAACAAGCCTTTGAGCAAATTAAACATGAGATAGTTCATGCAGTAGCCCTTGGACCAGTCCGGACCAGGCCAGATGTAAAAAATGTGCTGTACACTGCAGCTGGGGAGAACGGTCCTACCTGGAGCCTCTGGCAGAAAGCTCCAGGGGAGACTGGAGGTCGACCCCTCGGCTTTTGGAGTCGGGGATACAAAGGATCTGAGGCCAGCTATACCCCAACTGAGAAAGAGATACTGGCAGCCTGTGAAGGGGTTCGAGCTGCTTCGGAAGTGATTGGCACTGAAGCACAGCTCCTCCTGGCACCCCGGTTGCCCGTGCTGGGCTGGATGTTCAAAGGCAGGGTCTCCTCTACACATCATGCAACTGATGCTACATGGAGTAAATGGGCTGCACCAATTACACAACGAACTCAAATAGGAAATCTCAGTCATCCAGGCATTCTAGAAGTCATCATGGACTGGCCAGAGGGCAAAGAGTTTGGAATGTCACCAAAGGAGGAGGTGGTGCGTGCTGAAGAGGCCCCACCATATAATAAACTGTCAGAAAGTGAAAAGCAGTATGCCTTGTTTACTGATGGCTCTTGCCGTATTGTGGGAAAGCATCAGAGATGGAAGGCAGCTGTATGGAGTCCTGGACGACAAGTTGCAGAAACTGCTGAAGGAGAGGGTGAATCAAGTCAGTTTGCCGAGGTGAAAGCCATCCAGGTGGCCCTGGATATTGCTGAACGAGAAAAGTGGCCAGTACTTTATCTCTATACTGACTCATGGATGGTGGCAAATGCCCTGTGGGGGTGGTTGCAGCAATGGAAGCAGAGCAACTGGCAACGCAGAGGTAAACCCATCTGGGCTGCTGCACTGTGGAAAGATATTGCTGCCCAGGTGCAGAACCTGGTGGTGAAGGTACGTCATGTAGATGCCCATGTACCCAAGAGTCGGGCCACTGAGGAACACCAGAACAACCAACAAGTGGATAAAGCGGCTAAGATTGAAGTGGCTCAGATGGACTTAGATTGGCAACATAAAAGTGAATTATTTTTGGCCCGGTGGGCCCATGACACTTCAGGCCATCAGGGCAGAGATGCAACATATAGGTGGGCCCGTGACCGAGGGGTGGACTTAACAATGGACACTATTGCCCAGGTTATTCATGAGTGTGAAACATGTGCTGCAATTAAACAAGCCGAGCGGTTAAAGCCTCTTTGGTATGGAGGACGAAGTATAAATATGGTTGAAGTATAAATATGGGGAGGCCTGGCAGATTGACTGTATCACACTGCCGACAGCCCGCCAAGGCAAGCGCCATGTGCTTACCATGGTGGAAGCAACCACCGGGTGGCTGGAAACACATGCTGTGCCCCATGCCACTGCCTGGAACACTATCCTGGCCTTGAGAAACAGATTTTGTGGCGACACGGCACCCCAGAGAGAACTGAGTCAGATAATGGGACTCATTTCCGGAATAACCTTATAGATATTTGGGCCAAAGAACATGGCATTGAATGGGTATATCACATCCCCTACCATGCACCAGCCTGTGGGAAAATCGAACGGTACAATGGGCTGTTAAAAACTACACTGAGAGCAATGGGTGGGGGAACTTTCAAGCATTGGGATACACATTTACCAAAGGCCACCTGGTTGGTCAACACCAGAGGATCTGCCAACAGGGCTGGCCCAGCCCAGTCAGAACTTTTACATATTGTAGAGGGGGACAAAGTTCCCGTGGTGCATATGAAGAATTTGCTGGGGAAGACAGTCTGGGTTATTCCTGCTTCAGGTAAAGGCAAACCCACTCGTGGGATTGCTTTTGCTCAGGGACCTGGATATACTTGGTGGGTAATGCGGGAAAATGGGGAAGTCCGATGTATACCTCAAGGGGATTTGATTTTAGGGGAAAACAGCCAGTGAACTCAATTGTATGCTGTTGCCTGCTGTGTAATACTTTTATAGCCCATCAACTAGATGTCTCCAGGTCACCAGCGACTGGCCCTGACTTCCCTCCAGCCATCATCCCAACAGAGAATGAACTTTGAACATCATGGACCGAATGGACTCGGCAGCATTATAGGGATTGGTCCATGCACTAAGAAAATGATCTTTTCCTCTTGGTCTGTATGTATATGGATGTATATATATGGGAGAGCGATGGTGTATTGAAAATGTGGGATCTGAGCACGACGTGAATGGTATGGAATAAGGGGTGGATAATGTCCTGGGTTCAGCAGTAGCAGTCATGTTTTTTTTTTTTTCCTTTGTGGTAGCTGGTGCAGTGCTGTGTTTTGACTTCCAGCCTGAGAACAGTGTTGGTGAAGCCGATGTTTTCGGTTGTTGCTAAGTGATGTTTACCCTGACCAAGGACTCTGTGAGGCTCATGCTCTGCCAGGGAGGAGGGGAAGCCGGGAGGAAGCAGAGACGGGGCGCCTGACCCGGGCTAGCCGGGAGGTATTCCATACCACAGCACGTCATGCCCAGGGTGAGGGGTAACTGGGAGTTACCCGGAAGGACAGGGGCTTCCGGGTGGAACTCGTTTTCTTGGCCGGTGGTATCGTATTCTCTTCTCTTGTTATTTTCCCTTATCATTGTTGTAGTTGATAGTAGCGGTGGTGATTTGTGTTGTACATTGGTTGCTGGACTGTTCTTGTCTCAACCCGTGGGAGGTGCACTTTTTCGATCCTCTTCCCCGTTCCTCCGGGAGTGGGGAAGGGGAGAGCCCCGGTGGGGGGGGGGACACGGACCTCTATTGTTGTCAGCTCGGCACCACTCACTGGGAGTGAGTGAACAAGTTACCTGACTGGGTTTAAACCACGACAGTATTTTAGCAACTGGCTTTCACAAAACATTCACTGAAATGACTATTAGCTTATGAGCTGAGAAGAAAACCTTCTTGTCAGTGTGTCCTCATGTCACAAATCATGGCAGCTCCTGCTGCAGCAGAGCAACAGTCCCACTTCACCAGCATCACTAACCTTGTTTAGCAACAGGCATCATTAGGTGTTTAGGGGAACAAGCCTGGGAATAAGAGCTTATGAAATTGCCTTACCCCTTTCGAGTGGTTGCAACACTTATGTATTAGAAGAGCATGTTCTAAGGTGTTGGTTTCTCACAAAGGTATTTTAGGATGTTTGTGGAAGCCTTTGAATGTCAGGACTCCTTCAGCTATGTGTTTATTTGAGTTTTTACATATGTTCAGGTCCTAAAAGAAATGTCCCTTCCAACCATATATTTCTTATGCAACTGTTCATAGGAAGTCAGAAGTAACGTAAATTTGACTGAAAATAGTTCTTCTGTTTTGGTATTTCTGCATGCTCTTGCTCTGTAAATGCAGGCTGTCTGACTCCTCTGCAGAGAGGCAGCCCACAGCTGATGCATCACTGAACACTTCTTTTGAATACTGAAGTAACAGCAAATCTTAGACTGACTTTCAAACAAGTGAGCTCAGTCCACAGACTGGGTGCACATGAAGCTTTCCCACCAGAATTCTCCTCTCTCACACATGCCTAATCTCAACGGTGGGTGTAATTAATTCTCATATCCTCTCACACATCTTCCCTCTCATTACCAAGATTGTGATTATATTGGATAGTGTCTTGTCTAATCTATTAAAATGCATATTACATGACAAAAAAACCTTACACATCCAGAACTGTCTGTCCGGCATATTTCATCTCCCGCTGACACAAGTGGGAGTCTCTTACATGCAGGGAGCTGAATATCTGAGCAGTGATCTGTGGCATGGGTGTAAGAACAATACTGCCTTTAGTCACTGCTAGAACACAAGCAAGTAGAGAAACATTTATCTTCAGTCTGTTCTTTGGTATCTTGAAGATGAAGCACCTTTACTCTGTCTCCAAGAAACTCACCATGTGATGCACTTGGAGAAGAACAGTCAGGAATAATTAAAGAAGACATCTGCTGTCCAAACTTCTGACAGTGGCATATTTGATAAATAATTCATCTGAAATTCTTGAGAGATATGAATGAGATGGAAAAAGAGGTGCTCCTCTTCAGCATTCAGGCCTTCCTCGGTAACCTCGTACAGCGCAAGCAGCTTATAATATCCTGGAAGGGGCACAAAGAGAAAATAGTTTTAACAAATTTGTCAATGAAGCTGTCAATAGAGGTGTGTGTTGTAATCAGGTACTTGCATACTTCACAGACACTATTATGCAGTTCATGAAGTACCAGATAGCTTCCAACAATGAATTCACAGAAAAAGAGGGAAAATATCAGACCCAACTCATTAACCACAACTGAAAAGCAATGTAACACATTGATAAAAGTTCTCACAGCATGTGTCCTTCATGCAGGACTGTGGTGAAAAATACCCATGCAGTTACAAACTATGGAACATTACACTATTTAGACCTCAGGGCGCATCCTGACAATTTTCTGTCCATCATTTATTTTTAGCTCTGTTGGTGTACACAATTTGAGTGCTCTTAGCAGAAAGTCACATCCAGTGAGGTTTCAGCACCAAGCCATTTTCCATCTTTGTTTTTAAATAGCTTCCTTTCAGGGGTCGTGCCCATAAGAGTCAGAAGGAGGTCCAGGGAGCTGGGTCTTCCAGCAATGCAATTGTTTTGCTTTCTCTAAGATTTCCTCTTATAAATACCAACTGAATCACTTGCAGTAAAAATTTTGCTCTTTTTAACCTTATGGCATTCTTCCTAGAGTTCTCCTGATCCTTATACTAGGGATGTGCAGGAAAACAAAGGTACAGAGAAGCATTTTATTCTTTCTCATAGTGAACAACAATGAACCTGGAAAATCATACAACTAAACTTTTAACAGAACCAATCTTTGTAAATCAGGCCTCTTTAACTGAAGGACAGGTCTGGAGAAGTAAATACAGATCAAATAGTAGCATATAAAATATCTAAATTATATGTACATATTTACTGCTTTGGACTAGGTTAGCTCGTATGAAAGGCTAATGAAGAGAGAACTGAAAAGGTGCGTTTCTTGCTGAGGGTACTTGAGCTGATCTCAACTGAAAAAAAGTATTTCAAAGAGGCGTTGTTATGTGAAAGGCAATGCATACCAGCGGAAGTGAAAGGCACCTTGTGCTGAAGAGGGACTTCCACATGGTACGAATTTGAAAAATTCAAAACAGTAGTAGGATGGTTCATCAGGAAACGTGATATAGATATGCAGAAAGACATGTGAGTATAGCCCACAGCAAGCTACTCCTTACTCATACTTTGAGACCCTGAAAAAATTGTTTTCACAGATTTGGTTATTTCCCATTTGTGTGTTATATGGGTCAATTACATTAAACTTTGGATATTTTCCCATCTACTTGTCAACCACCATTTACTAAACATAAATATTGATTTTTTTGTCTCAGTTAATCAGAGATCGTCTGACAGACTCTTACAATGTCTAGCCGACTCTGCCAAAGGACAGCTCCACACATACTGTAGATTGCTATTACTCTACTGAAGGTTTTACTTTCCTTCCACTACTGATGGAAGAAAAGTCACGAGTTGAATCACACTTGTTGTAATCCATCCTACAGAAGCAGGAGCAAGGGTGCTTAAGACTATTTACAACTAGATTTAATTAGGACCCATTTTGGAGGACCAAACTTACAGAAGGGTGAATGGAAAAAAAAACTAAAAACCAAACCCTAATCAGAAGATGTTATGTTATGTACATGCGTATGTGTCAAAGTAAAACCTCTAAGGACTTTTTTTGACTTGGAAACAGGTGGCTTTTAATAGAGATTTTACAAGTTTATTCAAAAAATTAAATATGTAGAGACTTTCAAAGATATTTTCCTGTCTCATGTTTGTACTCTTTTGGCATTTAAGCTGAGCAAACAAGCATAACGTTTGTGCTGCAAAAGTAATTAATACTTTACACATTGCTAAGAGGGGACAAAATTTTATAAGTTGCTTTGTAAGAGCCTCCAGCACAGCCGCTTGTCTCCCTCCAGTAATGCCCTGAGGTGCACCTGAACAGTAACCATTCTTTTGCTGCTTTGGTCTTCTTTTGTTTGCAGGAGGTGCATCTTATCCTTAAAAGTCTAGACACATTTTGATAGAAGACCACAATCTAGTTTTTCAATTTGCTTTTATGTATTGGCTGACCTGGCCCCATCACTAAGGTTGCATTACACAAAGATGAGAGCCTACTATGCCCCCTGCTAAATAGCCAGGTGATTACACACAGTCAATGATCAAAATCAATGTTAAGGAAAATTTCAAGGTTATTAACAAAGAGGCCAGAATTAAGAAACCTTTTATTAAACACCTTCTAATATTTTGAAGTTTTTTTTTGAGTAAGATCAGCTAAACAAGCTTATCAGGGCAAAACAAACATCTCACTGGCTACTAGTAAAATGTCATTTTGCTGATGCTTGTTGTTTAAAGCAAAAGGATGGATAAATTTGCTTACATAAAATACAAGCAGACTCAGATTCTTGCTATATGTGTGCTCCCAATACGATGTTGGGTCTGTTATTCAGACAAGAAGTAGTTTAATTTATATGGACATCCACATCTAGAAATAACAATTTTTAAAGGAAGTAAGAAAATATTTTCTCAAAATTACTTAAATGAGAAAAGTCCACTTCTCCTATGACCATGATGAAATTGTTTTTATGCAGTTTTGTATAGCTTTCCTGTTTAGTGAAAAAGGGTATTCTGCTAGGAGATAAGAGAGCTGGTGGTCAGGCACTTAAATCTGCTCATCCTTGTGTATTGCGTCATGATGAGAAGTAAGAAATGAGTCTTGTTACTCGTGAAGCCTTATATTTGGAAGGGATTCATTATCACAAACCAGTTCTAAATAGATGCCTCCATATGAGATGCCTGTGGAAGATATTTACAGATGACTGAAATTGCTCACTGAAAAAATTAAAATACAATTATTTTACCAAGAAACATACCCTTCTGCCCTTACAAGAATGTCCCATAGAATCATAGAAACAAATGGGTTGGAAAAAATCTTGAAGATCATTAAGTCCAACCTTTCCCAGTACTACCAAGGCCAGCACTAATCCATGGCACTGAGAACCTCATTCACACGGTGTGCAAACATAAGCTGAAAGGCTGAATGTGGTGGACATTATTGAGCAAATAATTGCTTCCTCCAGATAATGTCATATTATGTCTCCAATACAATGCAATACAATTTGTTTCATAATGCATTTTCACAGAAATACCTTGCTATTTGCAGAAGTTATGTAATACTGAGGCATTCTATTGTGGAGTGCTTCAATGAAAGGGAAGCTGTATAAATGCAGACAGATGAAAAAGTGAGCTAAAAAAGTTTGTGTGTTCATACTGAGGGTACTGGTCTCAAGCTATGAGTTGGCAATGAACAGAAACTTGCCCACTGCAGACAGCACAAGAAATTCAAACTTTCTATTAAAGTGGATGTGAGGCAAAGAAATGCAGAGCCTGGAAGGCTGAGGAAGGGGAACTACTGATAAACAGCACAGAGAAGAGAGCCACAGGATGAATTTTAAACCTAAGAAAGAGGAGCAACGCTGGAAGGCTGTAATTAGGAGACTGACACCAGGAGAAAGCAGAGCACTGTGTAGGACGTGAAAAGTCTTGAAGACAAGTAGACTGCTTTGCAACTATAAAAATTCAGAATGCAAATAGATGAGTGCATCTTGCTCTGTGAGAAAATAAAGTTTGTAGCAGCATCCTTTACTGGTTGGTGTACCTTCACGTTTGAAACTTTCTGTGCTTCCAGAGACACTGGAAGCACAGAAAGTTTCATAAACATTAATTCCACTAAGCACCTGCAATGGTAATTGCAAAGTTGCTTCTGGTTTCTGGACAAAACTGCTTTGGGACTTCAGGTGAATGTCCTTATATCCAGCCCCCCCCCCCCCCCCCCCAGCTTCACCCCCTCCCCCCGATTTTTTTTCTTCTTTAATTGAAATTAAGTCAAATATCCTGAAAAAACAGTGCTCTGACTTCTGTCCATCTCCTGAGGCAGTGAATCAGCTGCAGAAACTAAGGCATGGAATAATGTATCAACAACTTCGAGGATCAGGATGAGAGGCAGAGAAGTGTGGAGCCTGATGCAGGGAGGGAGGGAACTACTGCAAACAGCAGAGAGATGAGAGCCACAGGATGAATTTTAAATGGAAGAGGAAGCAATGTTTTATGGGTTTTACAGCTGATCTTGAACCATGGGACACCCATTGATTTTCCAAAATTGTTCAAAAGACAAATGAACTGTAATAGTACATCATGCCATGATTGCATGGTGATGCCATTTCCTGAAGTGATGTGATGACACTGGTAGGACCATTAATCCATCTGTCACTTTCTGCATTTGTCTCAATCAAACTGTCAAAATGATTGTATAAATGTGACTTTGGGCAAAGCAAATCCAGTGATATGGACCTGACACATAAAAAGGCAGTTGGTATTGAAAAGAGGGACTGACATGACATAGACGTGTTTGAAAGTAGGACTATTGCTAGAGGACATTTAAATAAAAGATTTGCCATTCCTTGCAAGCAATTTGAGATTATTGCTAAGACACCCCAAAGATTGCTGTGATTTTTTGACTATCTATCTGCACATATTATACAGAGAATCTTCCTAAAATAGAGGCATCAAGTTATCTGTAGGCACATCTGAAAATACTGCCACTGCGCTGGTAGTTTTAGAAACACCATGCAGGACAGTTTGGAATAATGTTTTGATAATATTGTTGCCCTTGTCACAGCCAAAATTTCCATTTCTATTAACTGAAATTCTGGTGGATTGAGGACTGTATTTATTTAAAGAGATAAACGTATAATTTATGTACGTGTTGTCTTTCTTTTTTATGATATAATATGTCTTTATCATATAACTGAATCTCCTAAAATGCAACAAATGCTATTGTAACATTATCTTCTTTCCATACCTAAATATATAAATACCCAATTCCTGTGTAGGGATTATTGTGGCAAAAGGAAATAACTGAATACCTTTCTGCAAAATTTTCTTTCCATCCATTCTATTCCTAATTCATTAAAGTTCACACAGAACACAATTTTCTGCTACCTTTTAACAGATTTTGGTCTGTTAAAGTGTCCTCCATCTTGCAATGTAAATAATGGATAGCTATAGAACAGCCTCTAGAAGTGAATTAAGACAGAGAACATTTTCTGGAGTGCAAGAAAAAGTCTGCAGAATAACTACTAGGACGTTGATGTTTAGAACTAGGATATAGAAGTAAATCATATTGCAATCTATTCAATAAACATTACTCTGCTTTACAAATGTAGGTTCACTGACAGGACTGGAGCTGTTAAACTAGACTAGACTAGACTAGCCTACAACATACCAGGATAGAGAAAATGAAAAAGCCAGCAGTTGTTTAAGAGGCTAGCAATAGAAACAAAAGGCTAGAAATGGAAACTTAAAGTCACAGGGTCCGCAATGATATTAGTTTGGTGGCACACTTTTCCTGCAGACTCTATCTAATGTTCCTCAGCATCCCACAGCTACTGCTCTCCCTAGGAAAAAAAAAAAAAAAGGAAACACCAAACCACTACCCATCTCTTTTATTCCAAACACCAAGTCTATTTGTTGGTTTTGTTGCCTAAGTAACATTTCCATGGGATTAGTTCCACAATCTGGATGACAATGAGCACACCCCAAACACCAGCGCTAGCAAAGAAAAGTGAGCAGCATCTCAACCCATCACCAACACCACACTCAGCTCTGCCAACCTATTTACTTCCAGACCCAGACAGCTGACTTCTCAAAGCTGAAGCAGCAGGATGATGGGGGACAAACTGGTGAATGAAATAGGAGCAAGTGGAAGGACATGGGCAGAAGGAATATCCAGCTAGCACTGCCTCCAAAAATGTACCTCATTCGGGGCCTTTGGTGTTACTGCTCTCTAAAGTGTAGTAAGAGCAGAAAGAACAAATTGAGGAGGGCTTGTGAAAGCTTGCCTGGTTTTCCTAACATATCAGCTGTCTAAAAAAAAGTTATTACCTTCCCCTATAGCCTTGCCTAACAAATAATGCATTCCATCTGCCAAGTTTCCCCCCCCCCCTTTTTTTTTTTAAATGCCTCAATCATCCAGGGATAAAGGAGCGGCAACTGTATTTATTTTATTTCCCTAAGTGTAATCTCTCTCCACAGCAGATGTGACAATTTACTGCCAAAGTAAATTCATCACACAATTAGCGGTGTGAAAGGAAAGCCTATTGTGTATCATAATGGTTTTTCTCGCCATTAGCAGTTAATAATTACCGACACCGGCTTCAGGGCAGGCTGAGCCCCCCTGCCCAGGCCCCCATTTCTCTGCGGCACTGACAGCACTGTTCTGCAGCCACCGGGGACAGAGGCTGGAGAAGATGATGAATCCTGAGAAACCCATCACTTTATTCCTCCCAGACCTACGGAGCCCCATTTTCTGAGGTGGTGTGCACAGCTGTGTCTGGGCTGGCATAGGTCCCCTGAAGTCCCTTGACTCATCTGATGCAGACTGATTACTTTTCCACTGGTGGTATTTTGGGCAAGCCGTTGCTTTATGGTTACAGTAATGACTTTGCAATAAACTTTTACTGCATTTTCTAATACTATTTCATAAATATTACTAGCACAATACTAAGTTCATCATTTTATGTAAAACCCCATAAAGCAATAATAAAGATTGTCAAAACTGGACCTTTAAACTATGCAACGTATTTTCATACAAATCACATTCTAGTAGCTGACACTGCCTTGGTTTTTTGGTGCTGTCAGCATTTCCTATGACAGGTACACTGGGTCCAGGGTGAACAGCTGTCTCTACTACTATTGCTAACTTCTGCCTTTAAAAAAGAAAAAATCTATTTTGGAGCTATTTTTTGTAAGGGGGGTGAAGGCGTTTTTTTTTCACAGAGATTGTTGTTTTCCGGCAAAACTACAACAAAGAACTAAAATAAGCCCAACAGAACTCCCAACAGAGTCAATACATCAGAAATTTATGAAGAGCAAACTAAGACTGTAAAGCTAATGAGAGCATATACAGAAGCCTGTTAAACCACCATGTTCATGCTTCTCATCTGGAAGAAAGGCAAACTTCAAACTACATAAACCTGAAAGTACTTCACCTCAAACAAGGGCATGCACGCTGAAGCTTAAAGGCTTTTATTTATGCCCAATAACTTTACTTGAGCTGCTTGCATTTGCCTGCTCCTCTCAAGGCAAGCCCTGAAGTTGCTGCATGTGTCTCCACTGCTCTATCCCAACTTCCATCCAAAGCAGCAGTTTTGCTTTTCTAACCACAGAGCCACAGTTATCCCTAAGTCCTAATCACCAGTTCACTCTGCTGATCAGTCACTGCTTACAACAGGGAATGGGGCAATCACCCTCGGGAGCCTGCCACAATGAAGTCCTTATTCTGTGTTCTGCTGTGGAATGGGCTCTCTCCTTCCATTCATTGTAGTGAGAAATAAGACACATGGTTTTGCTATCTAATTCAGACATATAAAGTGGGCATACAAATAGCATGTCCTATCTCTCAGGACATATTGGTGAATCAAGAGAAAAAGAAACCAATAACGTATTGTTCAGTGTGATGGGTTGAGTGCCCTGGTTGATGTTCCAAGAGAGTTGATAAGAACTCTATTTTATAAATGAGCAATATTTATTCAGGAAGCATTGCTAACATAATGGGAAATTATTTCATAAATGGAAAGTAGTTTTTTAATGCTTAAAAAGATATGGGCAGTTTAAACCAGACGCTGGATACAAAAGCAATCTGAATTCACAACAAGTAGCTTGTCACAGCCATGTAATTAGCAAATTTCTGGGCAGCTTTTACTCCTATGATAGTTAGACACATCATTTCTCATACCAAGTTTGGCTACATCATGGTCATATATGAACTTATTTGCTGGTTCTCCTGCCTCCTTCCCACACCACTTTTCACCCCTGGTGCCCTTGCTCTTTGCCAGACTCAGCCTATGAGACTACATGTCACCCTCCCTTGGAAGTGGTGTTGCAAAGCTCAATCCTGTCCTTTTTCACTTTCACCTTCCATGAACCAGAATGCCTACCAAGCACATCTGGAGTGTTTATCTAGCCCTTACATCTCTGTATGGACCCTGCTGAGACCTTGGACTGCCTTACCAGCTGGAGAGAGGCTGTGCATAAGCAACATGGTTTAAATGCGCACATGCATTTATACATGCCCCAGGCCTAAATCTTCACTGCCAGCAAGCCTTCCCTTTGAGAACACTTTGTGGGCTGCCAAGGAGACTGCAGAGAAAGTTCATAAGGACTGCTGTATTTGCTGTCATAATAATGAGACTGTGCGATATCATAGACAACAGATCAAGGTAGCTTGTGCTGAGTAGATGTGAGGAAAGAGCCTCCCAAATTTCTTCCAGCTCCCAATCCTTTTCCATGTGCTCAGAAAGGGGATTGCAGATGGTGAGAAGGGAACAGTCTCTTTCCCCACATTGTAGTAGTTCAGACCAAATCCAGTCTTTTGCCCCATATCACTTTCCATAAGAAGCTGCACTCACAACATAGCTGTCTTCACCAGCTGTCCCTCTGGTCCCTGTGCATTGCCTTCCAAGTGGGTAATGCGGTCTGTTCACAGAAAAGGCTGGAAGACATGGAGAGGAGTGAGGAATAACATTTCATCAAGAAGATTCATTCATTGTAGGCTATTTAGGATTTAAAATTGGCACCAGCTATTCCTCAAAAGACAGATCGCAGAGCTGCAGAAAACAGGGTGAGGAGAAATTTGAGAGGTCATCTAATCTACCCCATCTCAAAAGGGCCATCTGTGGCACATTTGTCTGACCTGCTCTCAAAAGTCTTCAAAGACAAAGTGCCCGTGATCTGTCTCTCTGGGAGTTTGCAGAGCAGCAATCCCCAGGACATGGAAACAGCCACTTCTAGCTCCTTTCAGCAGGCAGCCGGCTAGCAGCGCAGTTGCAGTGCACAGCTCCTGCTCGTGTTTCCACATGCTGGGAAACACTATCTGACAGTATGGGAAAGTTGGCTGCTACACTTCTCAATGCCTGGTTATATGAAGTGGTTACAGCAAAGAATCCCCCTTCAGAGCAAATGTTCTCACACATAAACCCCCGGAAGATTTTTTTCTGGCTCACAAGCGAGTCATTCCTGAGCCTGGAGCATATTGCATCATGTGGGAGGATTTTGCCCCATTCTAAGCTTCCTCATAATTTCTATGTCAATTTCAATACATCAAATTAGGGATTTCTAGTAAAGCTAGTGGAAAGAAAAAGCACCGATTTCTACTTTCAGGCCAAGGAGTTACTGGCCAAGAGCTATTAATTAAATATCATCCTTTAAAAATTTCATTTTATAGGTTCTTCCTCCCTCACACCAAACCATCAATGCCTGTGCAAGGAGTCTTCTATATTTTCTCCAGCCACTGCATTATTATCTGTCTATCTCAGCCATTTGGGTATTTAAAAACAAGGCTTCAGCCACTTTCATCTCATTTTTCCATAAACGCAAATTGCTGCTTAATGTCTTCAGTCTTCTCACATTGCAGTGCATCAGCTGATGATCAGGATGTATCTTGCTACCCCAAGCACTTGTCATTCAGACGTAAATTCTTTTGTAACACTTCTGTCCCCTTCTGTCATTCTGGGGTTCCTCAGCAAAGTGAATTTGCTCCTTCATGTTGATTTGTTTCCTTTTAATTGATACTGATTACAAAGAAATCACAATGCGATACTAAACCATTTGGCAATGGCAAACAAAGAGCGGTTACGTTCTTCTGAACAAGGGCTTTAGCAGAAGTGGGAAACAGAAGCATTTATCCCCTTCATTGCTCTCACCTCGGTTGGTTGTGTTTTTATACATATAAACCAGTCTGCTTAGTATCCTTCCAGCAGAGTCTCTTCGTTTTTAAAGAAACAGAACAAATCTTGCAGACTTTCTCCTATTAATTGTTTATAACGCATCTTTCTGAAGGAAACACAATGATACCTCAGCGAACATTTCATATTACTTATAGCAGTAAGTGCTCTAGGAAATTTGTCTGAGCTGTTCCCTTATGGCTGAAATAAGGCAACTTCATATTTTTCAACGCTTTACTGCCTTGGGACTTAGTGCAGTAGACATATATTTTAAAGTTGCATAAGATTAATTTTTTATGCCATTGAAGTGAATTAGCTTAGTAATTAAACTTATTTTCAGTTGTCTTTTGTTTTTTTTTGTTTTATTTTTTTGTTAATCCAGAAAGCTACTTAGCTTGTGTTTGTATTTGGAAGCAGAAGTATTAAAGTGTGTTATTAATATAGTATGTGAAAGCTATGTTAAAATCTACCTTCTAAGAAAACAAAATTCTTATAATTTACTGTTAATTATGTAAAATATTTTACAATCAAAAGAACTCAAGAGAGGATTTCCCTGTCTCCTAAATTTTTATCTGTTGAAGAAAAGAGAATTCATTAATGTAGAAATAATATCTGTAAGTAAGGAATAGATATGTCTCTATCTTTTCTGAGTGTGAGCACTGAATATCATATGAATTCAGTAATATTAAAAGAAGAGAAGATGTGATGGTTACATTATGCATAAACCTGGTGTAGTTTGCTCCTTCAGACTTTGTCAGCTTACTTGTGCTTTTTCATTTCTTTTACAGCAGAGATCAGAGAGCAAAAGATTCCCTTGGCAGGGGAGATAAATTGGATAATAATATATTAAGGGTAACAGGAAGGGGGAAGGGAAGAGGGAGGGTTTCACTTCACAGCCTTCAAAGATAATTAGTGGAAAGTTAACACTGAAATAGCACTGAGTGCACACTTCTGTAAATTCCTACTTTCCTACTTTTATTTTCCCAATTTCATTTTTTAAGTGTTCCAATGGAGCAAACCACACAAGAAAATCTCTGGGATCAACAAACTGATTTCCCTGCCAGGCTGGAATTATCTCAAAGAAAATATTTACTACTATGAAATTTTGTTACCTTACAAAGTCCCAAGTAAATTTAAACTTAAAATAGCAAAACCCATATTCTAATCAGATGAAAAGCAAGTTTTTAATATTTACATCTCCCCATGTTATCTTTTCCCAACATCAGGGATAGGATGCTGGATACTTAGACTGCTACCAGTTTCTTTGCTTTTCAATTCAAGAAAGCATTCACATTTATAGCAGCACTTCAGTAAATGTTTAAGTGCTTTCCTGAATCAGAACCAAAATTATCACTCTCTACATGATATATATTTGGCTATTTAAAACTTTATTTCTTTTTTCTTCAATTCTTCCCATTTCAGTGGTTGAGGTTTGGTTTTGGAGATTCTCTTTGATTGTTTGTTTGTTTGTTTTCCCCCGTTGCTCTTTCCTGCCTGTGACATCTCCAGTTTTTCGTCATCAGCATTCTTGTGAATGTGTTCCCAGAACCAACTGAATTGTGGGTCACCCCTCTCATATCTACCCACTTCACTGAAAAAGTTGGAGCCATTTAATTTTGCACTTTTATCTGCTTCATCATAAGAATGCTACTGTGTGAAGTTAGATCAAATCTCCAAGCAGTCACCATTCACACACTGACTCTCCTTCCTGCTCCATCAGCCTTACCATGATGAAAATGAGAGCAACGCAGGACTGTCAGAAACATCACTCAGGTGCTCTCAGAAGTGATGAAGGAGACTTCAGAGCCCTTGGTACGGGAATAAATGGAATGACAAAGAGGATTGCCTCTTGCTTACAAAAAGCACAAGGCAGAGTAACAAAATATTGCCCAGCTCTCCCTCCCACCATATACATTAACTGCGGCTCGATTTTACTCACAGAACAGACACAAAACCATTCATTTCTACCACATAGCTTACATGAACGGTAAACTTGGTCTTTGTCACCTCTTACTCTGTGTCTCTAACCCATCACTGCATTCTGTTCTTCTTCACTATATCAAGCATCCATTTTGGCTTTGAGTTAGGATCATGCGGATAAAAACACTTCTCTTGCACACTCTTTTATTTTTAGAAGAGCTGAATAAACTTTTTACCTGAGCAGGTGCTACCGCAACCATGATCTCATAATTCTATTTTCTAATGATATTCTACTATTTGGTTTGCAAGGCACAAAGTGATTGCAGAGTTAGCTTGCAATAATGAGTCTGCAAAGTAAAGCTGGCCTTCAGTCCTATGACTCATGACCTTATGCTTATTTAAAAGTTTTTGGCTTATTCTATGTATTGATATGCAATGCCAAATTCTGGGAAAATTTAAATTTTAGAAGGAAGATGATTTCACAGTATATTATTGCTTACTGAAATGACAGAAACTACAAATTCAATTATATAGCTTCTTGCCATTAGCCAAAAATCAGCCCAATAAGAGAAAGAGCGTGACTTTGAAACCGCTTATTGATGAATTTAACCCTCTAAAACTATATAAATCAAATGAACAAGAATCTTTTCTTCTCCTTAGGGTTGTGTCAAGATATGGGGAACTGAAATAAGTTCTTACAAGCCTTTTTCTTGG
The DNA here is from genome assembly GCF_028554395.1 of Pezoporus wallicus. Lineage (NCBI taxonomy): Eukaryota > Metazoa > Chordata > Aves > Psittaciformes > Psittacidae > Pezoporus > Pezoporus wallicus. The sequence goes on from NW_026640647.1 coordinate 1,743,636, forward strand.
GCATTTAAAAATCTGGCATTCTGACTTCCAGCATCCACACAACCTTTCCAAAGTGCATTCCTCAGCAAGAGTGAGAATCTCAAAAATGTCCATCATTCAAAAGATATAGCATTTGTTCTTTGAAAGGAGGAAGTCACTAGCGCATTTAAGAGTTTGGGAAACCGGTCTCAAGCAGCATACATAACAGGCTGATGGTGAACTCTTCATTTTCAACCTGGACTCAGTCTCTGTGTAGGTCGTTGTCTGCTATGTTTTTATGACTGCAGCATTAGAAAGAACAGTGTAATTACAGTGCATATATATCTTCAATAACACGGATTACTCACCAGGCTCCAACGCATAGCTTCTACAAACAGTATATGCAAATTGTTAAGGATTTTATATGAAGATACTAATTACCAACGGTGCCTGCTGAGTTCCTATGACAAAACCCCAGTTGCAATCACTCAAAAACAAGGTTTGAGAAAAGGTTTCACCATCTCATTACATATAAGCTTCTGTTAGCAGAAGCTGGGCATTAAACAAAAGTATTAATCCTTGCTGAGAAAAGGAGATCCGGATTCTGTGTTGGCTGCCCAACCACTGCTCAGGGTGCTGAACAGAAGAAGGTTTACAGCAATAAATCCAAAGTTATCTATTCAACAGCAAATCCAAGTCAAATTAACACAGCACACAAAAATCACCCCAACTATCACTTCAGAAATAATGCATTTGAAATGAGAAGTGGACACTTCAGATCAATTTGACCTGCATGAGTAAGTGTCTTTTTAGATAATAATGGGGTGCCTGGACTCTCATTTCAGCTATGGGAGTTCTGGAGTACAGCGAGTTCATAAATCTATAATATGCATTATGGGAAAATCAACTGTTGGGGCAGAAATTAGAGAAAACTGGAGTCTAACACAAGTTGTAGCATTATAGAAACTTTTTAAAGGTAAAATACAGTTGCCACTTTCAGAACAGTTCGTATGCACGGAATATATTCCGCCATGGTTCCCTAGGCAACACAACCTGCTATCCTAGAGGAGCAATGGAGGGTGGAACAGAGTGGAGACACCACAGCCAGGCAGCTGGTAAGCCACACAGCAGCTGTCGAATGGAAAATATAAGAGAAGATGTTCATTACTGAGTCAACAGCTGTGGCAAAATCACTTTTGTTAGGTGAAACTTGCTCATTATAATGCTAACACACACCTTCATCCCAAAGTTACCTGCCTCCAAGGTACGATCACCCCTCATAGAGCATGTGCTTTATATTTTTTTTATCGGCTATATCTTTAAACGAGAATTTGACACCAATCAATAATAAAAGAATGTATGACTTAGGGTCACTTAAGTTCCACCTGAGAGTAAAGAAAAATATAATCCTGGGCTGCGTCACAGTATCACAGTATCACAGTATGCTAGAGATTGGAAGGGACCTCAAAAGATCATCTAGTCCAATCCCCCTGCCAGAGCAGGAACACCTAGATAATGTTACACAGGAATGTGTCCAGGCGGGTTTTGAATGTCTCCAGGGAAGGAGACTCCACAACCTCCCTGGGCAGCCTGTTCCAGTGTTCCGTCACCCTCACTGAGAAGAAGTTTCTTCTCAAGTTTAAGTGGAACCTCTTGTGTTCCAGTTTGTACCCATTACCCCTTGTCCTATCATTGTTTGCCACTGAGTAGAGCCTGGCTCCATCCTCGTGACACTCCCCCTTTATATATTTATAGACACTTATAAGGTCACCAAAAGGATCATGACTAGCAGATCGAAGGAGGTGATCCTGCCTCTCTAATCTGCTCTCGTGAGACCTCACTTGGAGTATTGTGTGCAGTTCTAGTGTCCTCAACATAAAAAGGACATGAAACTGTTGGAACAAGTCCAAAGGAGGGCCACGAGATTGATCAGGGGACTGGAGCACCTCCTGTATGAAGACAGGCTGAGAAAGCTGGGGCTGTTCAGCCTGGAGAAGAGAAGGTACTGTGGAGACCTCATAGCAGCCTTCCAGTATCTGAAGGGGGCCTATAGGGATGCTGGGGAGGGACTCTTCATTAGGGACTGTAGTGACAGAACAAGGGGTAATGGGTTAAAACTTAAACAGGGGACGTTTAGATTGGATGTAAGGAAGAAGTTCTTTCCTGTTAGGGTGGTGAGGCACTGGAATAGGTTACCCAGGGAGGTTGTGAATGCTCCATCCCTGGCAGTGTTCAAGGCCAGGTTGGACAGAGCCTTGAGTGGCATGGTTTTGTGGGAGGTGTCCCTGCTCATGGCAGGGGGGTTGGAACTAGATGATGTTAAGGTCCTTTCCAACCCTAACTATTCTATGATTCTATAAGAGTGAGAGAGAAGGGGAGATAAGGAAGACACCATTGTAACTTCTGGGATCAGTTGATGGGCTGAACCTGTCTTCTCCATAGAGAAGCCTATTGAGGAAGAACTTTGTCTTATGTGTGCTAGATAACTAACTCAGGCTAGCTGTTATTGATGATTATGGTTTGGTTGTATATCACTTCAAGCTTGTTTTTTCAGACAGTCCCTATTACCAGCAATCAAGAACTTTAATTTGTCAGGATTTTATATTAATAATTATTCTGTAACCTGTTAGTGTTAGTCCTTTGTGGGTGTTAGCAGTAGCCAGCAGTGGGTAGCACATTCCAACAGAGTGGGCAGACCTACTGAGAGGTCCTTCCAGAGCTGTTGGCATGTTTCCACAAGCAAGTCAGTCGAATCTCCCTCCGATCAAACACCACTGTTCAGTGAAAGGTCCCTGTAACAGGATGCTGACAGACTGGTCAGTCACAAGGGTCTTGGCTCTCCTGGGGTACTGATAGATCAAACACTAAGGGTCAAGAAAATCTTTCCCCCTTTCATGTGGCATGCATGCAGGCTGCATTAAAAGGTTCATGGGGAAAAATGGAAAATTACCTAATTGTGTATTTTCCTGTTTCAAAAAGAAACCCCAAGCATATGCCTGCTATGCATTTCTGCACAGCTAGGGATACAATACCATCACACACCCAACAATAAGCTGGTACACTCACTATAATTTATTTAACACTCTTGCAATAAAACCCTTCATACATGGTATTTTTAGGGTGGAACTCAATAATTTCAGCCCTGCTTCTGGTTACCTGACGAAGCAGGAGGCATTTCCTCATCAGCTGTGTTTGGACCCTGAGTACATCACCTGATCAGTGTCACAGCTTATGCTGAAAACTTGAGATGATTAGGAGTTACACAAACAGGGCAAAAGACTAAAGAGTTTGGGTTTATATAGTGTGAAGGACATTGTCAGAGTCCCCACTGTCAGGTTTCAGACACAGCCTCATGCTGTATCTGTACATCAGCCTGAGACCCTGCCACAGTTTAAACCCAGCTGATAACTAAGTACCGTGCAGCCACTCACTCACTGCTCCCTTCCCCAGTGGGATGGAGAAGAGTCAGAGAAAGGTCAAACCTGTGGTTTAAGATAAGAACAGTTTAATAACTAAAATAAGATACAATATGGTACTACCACTGCTACCACTGATAATAACAATAATGATAACGATAAGGGAAATAACAAGGGGAGGAAATATAACGCTTAAAAAAGAGAAAGGAAAAACCAAGTAGTGATGCACAATACAACTGTTCACCGCCTTCAACTACCAATGCCCAGCCCATTCACCATCCAGACAATCTTTCTAGAGAAGTTTGCTACTTACTAGAAGCAAACATTTCACAATGTCACAGAGAAGCTGCTAAGCCTGGTGAGCCCTATGGAGTATCATTTGCTCCTGCTATTCCATGTAGGGTATAGTGATCCTGCAATAAGGAAAATGAACCACCTTGCAGAAGAGACTATGTGTTCCTCAGAGAAATGTTAAAAGGATTAGGAGCACAGGTGGTGGTCTCCTCTATTTTCCCAGTCAAACCAAGTGCTGCAGTAGATGCTTTAGAGGGAAGGGATGCCATCCAGAGAGACCTGAATAGGCTGGAGAGGTGGGCCAGTGCAAACCTCATATAGTTCAACAAGGCCAAGTGCAAGGTCCTGTGCCTGGGTCCTGTATTAGGGTCAGTCCCCAACATCAATACAAACTAGGGGATGAATGGGTTGAGAGCATTGGTTAAATCTTAATAAAAAGTGATAAGCTCTTCTTTTATTAGAGGTTTTCCGAGAAATTACATGCATTAACAGGGTGGTAGGGAAAGGCAGCATAGAAGATTTGTTATGTCCAAGTAAAGACAGTGGCTCAAAGTAGAATCTATACATAGTGAGTAAGAACCATAAGACTTTCAGTGTTTCTGACTGGAAGCTTTGTTAAAACAGAGGTACACAATTCCTAATTACAATGATGATACAAAATATTACAATAAATCCTATTGTACAGGAAAGCAAGGGTGTTCTGTTTTTAAAATCCAATTTAGTCTAGAGTATGAAAAAAAGTGATCTTTTGTCTTTAACAACTTGGGGAAAATAAACTGGATTTTAATTGGGAAAGAAGTATGGTAAAATTAAAGCTAAAGGAGGAACAATGATTTAAAAAAAAACTAGCTGAAGTATTCTTAAAGAAAAAAAATGCATTTCTACCTCTTTTTTTTTAATTGTAAATTGAATTAAGGAGCCCATAGCTGTTACATAAGAAAGATAATTACAGAAAAATCTTCAGCTGGAGAAGTGCTTTAGGAGTCAACTGGGATATATTCTTCACGTTTTAGTTTATTCCGTAGAAAGCATCCATACTTGCCTGTGTGTGTACACAAGAGCAATCCATGCCTAAGCTCTAACATGGAATGCTCTGGCCAAACACCTCCTTATGGTCTCTGTCACAGCTCACAGTGCTCAGTCTCCTTCCCCTTGTCCGACTGTCCATCCTGTGCCAGTGCTTGGGGACAACGGGAAGAAGGGAGCAAGTGTTTTCAACAGAAGATATGACAATGGGGTGGAGTGGCACAGGAGGAGGTTTGACAAGTTGGAACAGAGTTAGACATGGTGAGATATCTTGGCAAAAATCTTCAGCAAGAGAAGATGAAAGGAAGGAAAGCCACTAGGAGTGGTCACAGTGCCTGACCAGCAGCGCATGCTGATAAGGAGGGTGGCAGCCAGGTATGCTTATTTGTGCATGCAAATTTGTGCCTGCAAAGCACAAATTCACAAAGCCAATCTCAGCCTCTTCCCTCACTAGAATTTCTGCTAACACTAGTGCCTTGGTCTGACCAGAACAGGACAAGGCAGGGTTGGAGCCATGCATACAAATTTCCCTCTGCCTTTGCAGAGGAAGGGGAGGGGGTGAGAGAGAAAAAAGTGGGGGGGAAAAGGAGACAGATGAAGTTAAAAAAGCCGAGGGAACAGAAACATTTCTGTCTGGAAAGAAGGAAGATTCCTTGCTGAGTTACAATTCCTATATTTGTGTGTCATCTCTTCCCCTACCATAAACATTGTGGATGGACCACAGGTATTCTCCAGCTGGCTGTCAGACCTCCTTTCTCAGTTTGAATAATTTCATTAGCCACAAAAGCAGGTTCTCTAATGTCTTAATTTACAAATTCTTTAACAAGCCAGGCATAAGGAAAAAAGGAAGGCAGGGAGGACATCATCTTGGCCTTACCAGGCTGAGGGCATGCAGTCCACTCACTCATCCTTTCTCTGTCAGTTCTATGCTCCTCTCTGTCTGATAAACTTTGCATGCTTTGTGAAGAAGATAAGGGAATCAGAAAAATAAATCTCTCTGAAGAGAAGCTGAGCACACTGTCTTCAGCAGGAACCAACTGGTAGGTATTCAGACTCTAAGCCTAAATATTTGCCTCTCCATTATGGCATCTCATGTAGATTTACAAAGCCAGAGGATCAGCTCCTGTTTAATTAAAAAGTGTGTCCTTCCCTTTCTCACAATACTCTTTCCAGACTGTATTGATTTAGACAGCACATAATGAGTGCTGGCTCAGATTAAATACTGTCTCAAAACACACTTGCATTTTTTGTCTTGTGACACAAAAGCAAACTGAAGACCCACATGATTTGCAAGTATTTATGGAAGTTCTATGTGAACCAAAGACAAACCTGGAGTAAAATCCTTACTTATTTATGCATCTGATAGTGTTTAGAATAATTTTCAGAAATATACCTTAGCCCAGAAATAATTGGTTTGTGTTGTTTTAGAGAAGGGTCATTGGAGTAAGGACCATTTATCCTTAGAGCTTCAGATCTGCTTAGTCAGACAATCAAATGGAAGGAAAAGTCACATTTAAACTCTATACCCAGCAACTGAAGATATTTTCTTACATATTTTGATTTATCTAAGAAAAAAACTCTCTACACGCTACAAAAAACAGAGCTAGAAGTGTCTTTTGTCCTGCTTGCGTCAGTGGAGGTTCTGGACCTATGGATTTGTTGACTTTAGCATCTTACCATGAATGCTTATTGAAGAGCATTGGAGGGTCCAGTCCTGTGATCTACCTTTCTATTGCTATACTGGCAGGATGTCATGTCCTTTGTTTCTGTTAAAATGAGCAGACTTCATGAGAATAGGGCTCTCCTGAAAACAGCACTGTCAGCTCTTGCATGGGTGATTTCTGCCATTGAATACAAACACTGGCCAGCAAAAAAACTCCATAAAAATGAAAACCGGTCACAACAATGACACTTTCTTACAGTAAAGACACGTACTTAGCACAGCATCCTGGCCTGCCAAGCTTCTGGTGCTAGGAGCTCAGCTAACTAGGTTTGCTTGCAGTACATATTTCTGCCAGATTTTATTGTTTTCCATGCTGAGGTGTGTAAATGGTTTTCTGCTTTTCCTCCTCGCTATTACAAATCAGCCTGATTTAATTTGCACAATTTGATTTTTTTATCAGTGGTTTGTCGTCACATTGTCTTCAGAATACTTGAGAAGCATTAATGAAACACAAAAATGTGCTAATTTGTGAAAATAATAAGCATACTACTTAGAAGGAAAGGAATACATTTATGATGGTAGTGATGCAGAAATCAGCCAGCATCTTACCAACCAGCTCATCCAAGCTGTGATCTGCTGGTGTTAAAAAAGAATGGGATCTGTTTTAATTTCTTCTGGTAGGCTTTTCTCCATTTAACATCTTGGTCAGCCATTCAGGAAAAAGGATTAGTGCAAACTTGCACACTACATAGAGTTACAGCTCAGGGACATCAGTGTGCTGCACTGCATACGGCCAAAGAAACTGCTGGTTCTATGCTTTGCTAAGCCATCAAAGTCTGCCATCATCAGGGTGCTACACCACTAGTGCTCATCTTCCATTAAAAAACCTGCACTTACTATGTTCCAGCTAATAAATTCAACTGGGATTGACATTAGCCCATACATGGTCCATTACTGAGATGCAAGCCTCTGCCATCAGTGTTCATGACATCAGAAATGACTCATGCTCCAGGACCCTAACACCAGAGCTGATACTGTGAAAGGGAACACAGGAAAGTAGCTGTGTGGCATGGAACACTGTTCTTAATTATAACTCAACATAAAAAGTTTGTTGTGGAAAAGGAAAGAGCTGTAATAACTTCCCAGACACAGCAGCAGATAGGAAAGAACAGAGCCTCTACAAGATCATACAGAGCAGGTGACTGCTTATTTTTAGACTCCTTTTTTTTCAGGAGAAAACATATTTTGCAATATGTATTACAGATTATCCCCTATTTAATGTAAAGGAGGACTGGAACCACTTATCTCCTCCATTAGTCTTCATAGATTAATCTGTGCTTGGGGTTTTATATAGGAAATGATTCTTTCAAGTTTCTGTATTTGTCAAGAGAATTCTTACAAGAAAGGCCAGTGAATCCCGGGACTATAGGTCTGATAAGTCTGGTATCACCACTGTGCTCTTGGCCTTCTCTGTGTCTCAAATCCACACACATTCATTGCCAGAAGCTAAGCTGTTATAAACAGTAGGTCTACATACCTAAGCCGAAGTCTTTTAATTGGACCTCAAAATCACCTACAACCTCAAGTATGCAGACTAATTCCTTACCAGTGTTAAAATCAGTACAGCAATAATGACTTGAGCAGAATATTCTGTATTGCCACTAGTTTAAATTACCATTTGAGGCCAGAAGGAACCTATATGTAAGTCTAGGTCTTACCTCTTCCGTAACACAGCAGTCTGAATTTCCCCCATGAATCCTTCCACCAGGAATGAAAGGAATCCAGCAGAATTTGTTTCAATGCACCTTGAAAAATAACTTCACAAAAACTAAAGCATCCTGATCCTAGTGATCACTCAAAATCCTGCTCATATGTCAACTGCTTTCACACAGACCAACCTCTTTTCTGAAAGCCAGTACAGGATCTTAAAATATGGAAGAATTTGCTAATATAGCAAACATGTGTGATGACCAAGGACAAAATACAGCTCTGGGATCATTGAATTTCTCTAAAACATATTGATGCAATGCATCAATAGGCTATTTTGCACATTTTCTAATAAAATACTTAGTATACAGAGAATACAGATGATTTTTAAACTAGACAATAAACTGAGCTACCAAAAGTAAAGAAAAATACAGAACATGTGCTATCTAATTGGCTGTATATACATTTCTGCTGTTGTTCACAGCAGTGGAGTCCCACTATCTGAACACAGGAATCCACCATAATCCCTCAGTAATTCAGAGCTAAGAGCTTGCTTTCTTACAGTGTTTTTTAAGGAAAGGCGTCTGTAACAAAACACTGTGGAGAAAATAAAGACTGCAAGACCACAAGACAGAACCTAATCCATTGAGATCCAACCATTGTGTACGGGAGCAGGAGGTTGCCTTGCAACCACTCTCGAAGAAATATCCCTCCTTCTCTTCCATCAGCCCCTCTTTTCACTCCCGACACCCCAGTTTGGCATATCCTATCCACAGGAATTTCAGAGCTTGTTTTACCTTCTTATTCATATTGTCTTGCTCCACCCTGTTTAAGATTATCATTTACATCTGACCCCTTTGTTTTAAGGACAAATCTTCTAGCTGACATAAATCCATACAACTTTATTGAAATCAGAGAATCTTCATTAGTTTAATCAGATGAGGAACATGCTTTCTGTCTATTTTTTCTGTCTTGTCGATTCCTGATTTTTGAATGGATGGATCCACCCTGTTTTCTCTGATCCTGTTTCTGAAGAAGCTTCCCTGTATTTCTGATTAATCAGTAGTTTTTAAATCTACCTCAATACCTCTTCTCCTAAGTCTCTTAATTTGACTCAATCCTCTATTCTACTAATACCCCACCAAAAATATTCTGAATTCTGGGATCAATTTCTCTATTTTTGTGTTTCACTGAATTTACATCATTACATAAATGCCCTGTAGAAATTCTATGCATAAAAGTTAGCTTTGAAACAAAATACACTAATGGAATATAGTCCTATATAGAATTTTTCCTTTAGATTCTAAGAAAAGAAAGGAAAAGAAAAGGAAAAAGAAGAAAAGAAAAGAAAAGAAAAGAAAGAAAAGAAAAGAAAAGAAAAGAAAAGAAAAGAAAAGAAAAGAAAAGAAAAGAAAAGAAAAGAAAAGAAAAGAAAAAAGGAAAGAAGAAAAAAAAGGAAAAGAAAGAAAAGGAAAAAATAAAAGAAAAAAGAAAAAGAAAAAGAAAAAAGAAAAGAAGAAAAGAAAAAGAGAAAAGAAGAAAAGGAAAGAAAAGAAAAGAAAAAAGCAAAGCAAAGCAAAGCAAAGCAAAAAGAAAAGAAAAGAAAAAAGAAAAGAAAAGAAAAAAGAAAAGAAAAGAAAAGAAAAGAAAAGAAAAGAAAAGTAAAAAAAGGAAAGAGAAAGAAAGCCTTTCTCCATTCATGATGTGGGCGGTAGAACTGAAAGAAAATGAGAACTTCACCAATCTGGAAGAAAAAGTTGTTTGTCACCCTGACTGAACACACATGCTACCAGCAGTTATTTTTACCTAGCCCATCATTTTATGCCCAGGAGAGGCTAACAAGATGTCCTGAGAATTTTGGTTTTGGGAGACAGTGGCTGCATGCTACCTTTCAACGTGCTGCATTCTGCATAATTGACCACATAATACAAATTACACCCTCCTCTATGCTTCTGTCAGAGACAGAAGGCCAACATCTCAAATCAGTGTGTTGCAGAACAATTTTACAATCACGAGTAAATTTAGTTGCATATGCGGGTGCACTGCGTGTGGGAAGCCAACAGAGCATCCCCCACCACAAGCACACGCACACACACAGTCGAGTCAGGAAGCACGGCATTCACACACGGATTTATTTTACCTCTATAAACATGCCCCAAAAACTCCTGCTGGGCGCTAGCTCTGAAATACTTTTAGAAGCAGTTTCTGGAAATACTGTTGTTTCAGTAAATAGCATGAATTGGGCACTGTTATTACTGAAGCCACAGGAAATGGTGCCTTTTCAAAGCTTGGAGCTTAAGCTGGCACAAGTACTTTACAGAGATAGTATTTTTAAGGATGGGGGTTGTTTGCCTAAATGTCCTGAGGTACCACGAATTTTCCATTGTAATGAAGGGTCTCTGTATCAGGGCCCACATACCCATAAGCAGTAAAATAACCTCTGCAGGTTATTTCAGTACACTGTGCTCTTCAGTTAAGCATTTGCAGACTACGCCTACCAGAAAAAACTAGCAGAGGTCAACATTTTTATTCATACAGCAATAGTGACCAGTGGCTAGCACAGCAAGGCAAGATAGGCAAGGATAAGGATAAAAAGTAGTTCTCTCTCTCTTTTCTTCTCTATCTGCCTGGAGGGAATGAAGACACCTACTTTTGCAGCTCCAATGTTGAAATCCTTTTTGCTTTCATGTGGTTACTGTGAATGTTCTCTGGAGTATTAAATGAGAGGAAGGCATTATAGTTTTTAACTTTGATGCCCCATTAAGACGAATATGCACCTAATGAGCTGAGAAATTCCCATTGCTGGTTTTTTTTTTTTTTTTGTACTACTGTAAAAGACTAACTAATCAGGATGGGGGCATGCTCTTTGTGTTCTTAACCCAACAGCGCTGAAAGTTGGAAGATCATATTCAAACATATGTTTAATGCAGCAACAATAAAGGCAATAATAGCTCCTGCTATGAAAGAAGGACTAAAAGGGCATTTCCTTTTTTTATTTTTTTATTTTAATAACTGCAGAAATTATCCCCTGAGACTCAGATGTTGTCTGGCATAAAACTTTACAGATGTTGTTTGTAAACCAGCTGTCCCCATCAAAACTGTCAGCATCTAAATGACTTAAGACAAACAGCAACAAAAATAGCCATTACTACTGAAACCACTGATTAATTGGGGGTGGTGGGGTTGGAAAGCAGTTTTACTTCAACAGCAACAACTGAAGTCTATCAAAGTCCCTTAAAGTAGTGACTTAATCCTGTTGGAATTTGAAATACATCCTTGTTTCTTAGGTCAGGCTCCCTAAGGGTGAAGCTGTATCTAGTGATGCAACGTGAAAAGATAAAGACACTTATATTCCAGCATTACTGACTAATATTCCCTACCTGCCAACTGGAGTGTGGCAAGTCTTATTCATCCTGTGATATGTAAGCACGGATACGAAGCTCTGTTTTCCCCTAAGGGAAATCTTGTAACAAATGGTTGACAGAGCAACAGGTTTGGAAGTAACAAATTAAAAAACTAATAAATATGATGCAAATAAAAAAACATGGGAATTCAGGCTTTTTTTTTTTAATGCCTCAAACAAGCAAGTTTGTTTTCCTTTCCAAGATACCTTAGTGGAAAGGGGTTATTTAAGCAATGAAGAGAGTACCACCGCGCTGATACCTTGTGCCAAGATTCATGTCCTGGAATGTTTTGGTTCCTTGTTAGTTCCATAACTGCTCTATTACATAAGTCTGTTCAAGTGGTAAAATGTTTGTGGTCCTGAGCCTAGTAACAGCTCTGATATCCTCACACAGTTGCAAAGCAGCAGTTTGCAAGATGCTGAGTATTGTAGCTTCTTTGGTAGCTGTGATAGGCCAGGAGCTCTCTTAACTATGGTTACACTATGTTCTTGTAAACAAAACCATAGGGAAGTATGTATATCTCAACAGACAGATGTTCCTTCTGTTCCTGGGAGCACTTGTTTCCAGTGCTTACAAAAGGCAAGGTGCTTTTTTTTTGTGCGTGTATGTGTGTGTTTTAGACAAGAACATGTTGCTGCTATGGTGTACCACATTTAGCCTATGGCAGAGGTGACACAAAAAAAGTTTTCCTAAAATTTCCTTTTAAAAAATAATCAAACCCCCAGAAGATCCGGTAACCTTATCGGGAAAACAACAGCAGGGATGATTCATCCCTGGGTTTTTTGATGCCTTTTTTTTTTTCCTTCTTGAAGATGCACTCCAGCATTTTGCTAGAGTGTTTTCCCTTTGATAAAAGCATTGCTGCAAAATGGGGTTCAGAGAATTATATATTTTGGCTAGCTCTAGGCCACTGTTCTCCCCTTACATTTGTGTTAGCTCTGCAATTGTTCTTTGAATTTTCGCCATCTTCAGCAAGGGACCCAAGATACAGGACTACCACACTGTATGCACAGTCAGTCACGGCCCATCCTTTTGGTGGGGTTGCTTGTGGGGGGATTTTGATGAGCATTATATTAATCCAGGTGTGTAACAGTACAGCATAGGAGAAAAACTGTTTCTCTTAATGACTGACTGCTGATTTACGCAGCCATGTTGCCCAGGACAGGCTCTGCTCACAGCCTTGCTCTCTCAAGGAACTCTGCTAATGCACACAGAAGAGAAAATCTTGGGAGAGCTGCAAATGGTGGCAGAAGTGGAGGAAGCTCCTTGTCTGGAAGCACAACACCCTGAGCTCTCCTTCTGTGCGCTGGAGGAGTGAAAGCAAGCCCTGCTTGTTCAGGGTTTTTGAATTCCTCATCACGCTAACTCCTGCTGCTACGGCAGCAATCAAAAGGATTCCCACAGGGGAATCTGAACAGAGGAAAGTATTTTCTAGTGAGAAAATGTCACACAGAAGGAAGTAGGGAAGAGGAATCGGCATTTTCAGGGTTGTATTTAAACTGAGATTTCACTTTGAAGATGAGACCTGGCAAAAATCTCACTTTCACACATACAATTTGCATCCTGTATGCGCTCAGTCACATCAACTGGCTGCACAGGAAAAATTAGGCGTGATTACTGCTTAATTATCATGAGATCTGTGCAGCCAGAGACCACCAATAATCCCACCTGATGCATTAAAAAAGTCTAATTAAGGATTAAAGGCTCATGAATGATTTTAAGGAAAAATATAAAAAACACCCCAACACAGGTGCATTTTAGATAGTTAAAATATTTATTTTTTTTTTCCAGGTTTCTTACCTCTCTTCCTTTTCCCAATTAGCAGCAAAGTAAAAAGGTGGAGAAAATACTGAAAAAAGAAAGATAATTCAAAGTTTGAGATTCTTCAGTATTTTTTAAAAGCAGTTAAGCTTCAAGCAAAAAAGGAAGAATTTCCACAAAAGTTCATCTTTCATCTAACTTCACATTATTTTAACTATAATATTTCAGTGAGCATAAATTTAAGTTCCAGGATGTGTAGCTGCTGAAGAGCTTGCCACAATCATAGCTATAATCTGTTTCACAGAGCTACTACTGCTTTGCTACAGGTGACATAGGAAAAAAGAACAAAACTCTATTTTATCCTAATTTACTGGACTACCGTGGAGAAGGAGAGCAGTAAAAGGGACACTTAATTCTGCAAAGGAGAATACCTGTGAAAGTTTTGAGATAAGTAAAGAAGTTCTACAGCCCACATCAACCGTTTGCAAGACCATTCTTAGTTATAGTATGCTTTATAAATCAGCTTAGATTTAAGTCGGTGAAGAACATGAAAGAAGAAACAAAAGACTTTGAAGAAAATGGAATGAATTTACGTGATCAGTGTTATGAACTGATGAAGGCTAGTTTGCTGCTAGGGATTTAACAAAACCTGCTTTTTAGCAGTCAGCATGGGGAAATTCAGCAAACACAATTTAATAAACAAATCCACAGGAACATGATTATTTTACTACCCTGCCACAACATGATGAGTCAGAAGGCATAATTTCCTTACACCACTTTATAACGGACATTATATCAAAAATGCTGCTGCATGCATCTGTGTTAATGTGCAATGATTCCGCTAAGTACCTTTGTGAGAGAAGCCTTCAGTGGCCGCTAGCACTCTTCTCTCCCCAATGGCTCACTACAAATCATCTCTTGCATCACAGCACAAGGCTAGAAGATAAAAGAAAAATGAATACACCAGTAATATCCTTTCGACAGTGATTTGACACCCAGCTGATGGAAGGAGCTAACCATGTAACCTCTACGCCATAAGTTTTGCTGAAAGAGATTCTCTCAAAACACCCATGGGGTTATGGATTCCTGCTAATAGCAGCAAAAGGATGGATGATAAAATTATGGCAGTGTAGAAATGCTCTCTCAATTAATTTCCCATCATGTTAAGGCCATTATCATTGGATGTCATCTACTGAAATGGAAACAAAATACGCAAACCCAGAAGCCCTCAATACCTTTGAAAGTTTTACTCACTTAGCATATGATATAATTGCAGGGTAGAGCAGGCCAGCCTCTTAGAATAGTTTGCCTTCAAACAGAGCTTTAATGGTATTGATTTAAAGCACTGACAGGAGGATTTGCTTCAAAAACAGAAGCATAGATGGAAGAAAAAAAGGAGAAAGTACACAACCCAGAAGGAAAGCAGACAGAGTTTCATCTCTCTGTCCCAAAAATTGGTTGATTCAAGATTTCTAGTTATTAAGAAGAACTTTTTCAACCAGGTTTCACCACAAAGCTCACAGATTGTTGGTTTACAAGTCTTTATATTGTATCACCTTGTATGATGCAGCTGCTTCTCCAAAGAAGCTGCCTCTAGACACAGCCCTTCTTAGCTGTTATCTGCAGTTTTTCTGTGGGAAAATGATAAAGCTTAGAGAACAACGGACAGGAAGCAACACAATGTAAAGTCTATGGAAGGGCTGTCATATATACCAGCACAAATATACATGTATACCTATACATACATATAGTAAGAACCTGTTCTTATTGTGGCAAAATGAAGACTATCACAGAACAAAACAGTCAGGTTTCACTCTTTTCTTCACAAGCTTATTGTCTTCCACTTGCTTACTATCTGCCAATTTTGTCACTGCCTTCCCAACACAGACACTACCATGCATCAGCACGAAGCACAACTCTTTTCAGTGGTGAGCGCAAGTGGTGGAGGGCAGTGCTGTGGGAACAGTTGAATTTTACACAGAAGAAGAGACCACTGATACGTGGAAGGTTCTTTCTGTGTGTCAATCTGATGACACGATTTTCCCTACTATAATTAAGGTACAAAACATACGATTAAGAATTAAAACTCAGCCAAAGAGAAAGTGTGTGCCAGGAAGAAGTGAGTAGAAGAACATTTACAGTAAGGCAGGCAGTAAGAAAGCAATGAGTTGAAGCCAGCTGGAAGGGTTAAAAACTGCTTTAACATAGCCAAAGAAAAATCTACATCCATAAATGAAGAAGGGGACGGAATCCTCTGAGCTGTATTTTCATCTTCTCCAGTGTTGAAAATGTACAGGATTCGGATTTACAATGCAATTGCAACAGTCTTCTGGATACACACGTGCAACTACTCATTGATGCACAAAGCATCCGAGCCAATTCTTTTTATAAAGGTCAAAAATTCATTTTAGCTGTAAAAAAAAATAATGGTATGAGCCCTAACCTTCAAGGGAAAACTTAAAGGCTGATATACATGAAAATGTATCACAGGGTGTCTGAGACTATGGTTCCAAGGTTTGGTTTCAGCTGAATAACATAAAGAGATGACTGCCTTTAGCTACTCATCATAACCCCAGCAGAGTTTACAGCCTACCAGGACTGTGCTTCTCCCTTTCTCTTTCCATACTGTTACAACAATCTAGATGGCATTAATAAATGAAACAGGAGTTTTTACTAACCAGAAGTATTTTGACATAGTTGCATTTGACATAGTTGTATTACATAGAACATACACAGATCTGACAGTGGCATTTCCAGCAACAGCTGGAATAGGGCAGGACACAGCTTTGTTATGTTTCAAGCATAAGAATGTCTTCCATCATGGTTCACAAAGCATTAACAAAGATGACTGAACTCTAATTCCAGATTTCATAGCTCTGAATAGAAGCAGGTGGCCAAATGAAAGAATACCCTTTATCAATGGCTTGATTGATGGCTTGGCTTCCCGAGCAAATATTTGGGAAGGGCTTTAACCACACTTACTACAAGCACGATGACCAAGAGCATGTGGGATATGCAAATCTGTTTGGAAAAAAGGGTGCTTAGGCAATAGGGAAGTGTCCGACAAGGACTGTCATCTCCTGTGCAATCTCAAGCTACCCATGCACTGGTCCGTCCGCATGCAAGGTTGGATCTGCAGCTTCCAGTGCACCTTGTTACCTACTGTTTTGACCCTCGCCTGTCCATTACAGACAAGTGAGAGTAAGCCATTCCAGCCTGCGCAGTGGATTTTTTAGGTGAGGCGCCCTGCAAATAAATCAAAAACTGAATTCTACATCATGCTGCAAGTAGCTACATTGATTTACTTGCCTCTAACCCAAAGCATTACAAGAAACAGCTTTAAGTGTGGCTGCCATCTCAAGAAGCGTCAGGTGGAGAAAAACATTGCTCTCCATAAATATTGTCAAAAAACTTTCTAAAAATGGGAAAAAATTCCATGTTTTGGGAACATCTACTTCTCAGCTTGCTTGGGCAGCAATTGTTGCTGTTATCTACATCTCAGCAACACAGAAGATTATTTGCTTTGTTATGCTTGTTTCCACTTCTCAAAATAAAGCGACTGGCAAAGGCCTTGACTGATGCTCCAGAGACTCAGGCTCCTGTCACAATGTGTGGTCATGGCCTGGCACCATCACTGCAGTTGCCTCATCCCAGTCTTCACCCACCTGAAGGGATTACACAATGGCACCAAAATAGCTCTCAACCTTTTTCCTCAGGCAGCTTCCTTGTTTCAGCTGCTAGCATCTATAGTACCACTACATTAAGGAATATCTGTCCTCATTTAAATGGGCTGTTTTATGCAAAATGGAAAAATGTAGACTTTATGTCCACATCTGCATCTTCAGCTTTGAAGACTGTGTAAGTCTTTTAAGCATGTCTGGATGTCAGCCATGTGAAACTGCAAGTTACCATCCAGGGCATATTAATAGTTTTATTAAAAAAATGTAACCTGCAGCAGAAAAAGCACTTCTCTTCCTCGAATGTTACAACAGCAAAGGCATACAGATAAAAACACAGCTAGGAGACACCGACAGTAAAGGTGAGGAACTCCATGCTTCCATCCTCAAAACCCCTTCCAGACTTCATGTGACACAGAAAGAAGATGCAGTGAATTTTTCCCAGCAATAATGGATCATCACTATGTTTCTTGTTTAATTCCAGCTATTTGAAAGTTAGATCACTGAAAATGCCTACAGGTGCTCTGTTTCTGCTTTACTTCCATACTTATCTGATTTAAAAATCTGCCTCTGTAGCTAGTTATCTAACTTCTTTTTAATCCTAATTAAGAAATACATACCACTGACATTCCCCCAACTCCAAACAACTTCTATGTCCCTTTGTTTTGTGAGGCAATTTCAACCACCTCCAGTTGCCTAAATTTTGTCTCATACTCTTCCTCTGAATACCCTGAACATCTAAATTCTGTGAAGAAAGTGATGGCATTGATTTTTCAACTTGACAGGACTTTGGCTTGAGACACAGCTGCAATTCAAGTGCAGGCGGCAGTGGTAAGGGTCTCAGCCATGTGAGTTAGCAGCTTCCCTCAGGTCTGCTGCAGCCCAAGGATCTGGAGAAGATTGCTGCATACTGTTAACTATAATGAAACACTGGGAGGTTTCTGTTCAATTAGAACTGGAAGGATCTGGCAACTCATCCCAATTCTGAATGGACACAGTTTCTGGAAACTCAGAATGAAATGGAGTCAGAATTTGGTGTCCAAGCCAATAGATAGAATATCATTTAAAGTTAGCCTTCACTGCATGGTCAAACCCAGTTGAAATAGAAGAAACAGACAAAAGTACAGCAAGAATATAACATTTATTACAGGGCAGACTCCAGCCCACTGACTCCCTGCTGTGGAACTGGCAGGTTTGTTACAACCTCACAGGTACAGAATTATACAAATTCCTTATAGGGTTTGACAAGTTCCTTACACCTTTGATGTCTTTAACTTTGTACTACTTTATTGTACTGAACTTATGTCAAAGCAAATAGTCCAGAATAATTGCCTGATAATGTTTGACTGATGTGGCAAACCTACAGAAGACATAGGATGATACTATTCCTCCTGCTTGCACATAACAGTTCGTTGTTTCTCTAACTGGAAGACTGAGGAGACAAGTAAGTGAAAGCTGATGCTCGCATTTTCCCAGAACTAAACTGGACATTTTTTTTTTTAATGACTAATAACAGAAATCTCTTTTGAGCTGCAATTTTTTAATTATTTCTTACTTCTGAATTTCCGTTCTGATGATGAACGGAAACAAAGAGTACAAAATTGCAGGAGGCATTGCCTGTATATCTGGTTTCATTAGGAATGGAGACTTCTGGAATTTTCCAGAGCCTACTTTCTAACACTTTTTCGGCTTTCTAGACAGAAGAGGTCTGCATTGCTCCCAGACAGGACCAATAAGTAATAGCATGTTTATAGGCTCTCTTCATTGCCAAAAGAAACTCAGCGAGAGCCTCGAGCTCACACAAGTGTGTGGAAGAAAGGAGTGAATGAGAATCCTGTGGCTAATTTCTTGTTGCTCCCCACAGAGGTCCCCATAACAAAAGAAGTGTTTCATTTATGGAGCAGCTGTATCCAATTGCTTCAGAGTGCCTTTTACCCTGAATCCAGACTTGGTTATTCAGATTGGCTTGGATGACACTGCCGTTGTAAACACAGTATGAGTATGCTAATAATAACAAAGTCCTGCATAAGAGAAGAGTAGCAGTAGATGGTGTGATGTTTGTTAAGAGCTGCTAGAAAGTCAAATCTATGGGAGGGCTGCTTAAAAAGCAAGAGGCATAGGCAGGTAGTTATAAACTGAGCTGTCTGCTACCACAGACGAATCCCTGATCATCTGAAGTCACTGCCATGCACTGTGGATTGCTTGTTAGGTTAAAAAAAAAGGAATTACTCATTCTCTGTGACAGTTTAATTCCTTTAATTAGCAGCAGGTTAACATGAAGATGCCAAACTTGAGCACCAAACTCAAGTCCTTGCGCAATCTCAAAATTTTTTTCTCCCTAACATCCTGGATAACCAAAGTAGGATGAACCTAACTATAAGCCCACAAACATGCCTTGAATACCATTGTAATGTATACAGTGTATAAATAATATTGTATATACTATGTCATGTAAACCTTCATGGTTTAAATACTTACAATACTAAAAAGCAATGACAATTTCCCTTGAAGATGCAATAGAAATTGGTATCAAATGGAGTATCTTATTTGAAGAAGTGTAGTGAAACTACAAAAAGGTAACTGAATATTAAACCCGTGGGTACTTGTTAAAATCTTGGTCAACTGTTTTATACCAGTATTGTCATTCTTGTCTAAAGACCTCTGTGCACTAACTAATATCAGAAACACAACACTGGAAAGATACGCATTATGTTCTGAGGCAGAGAATTATTAACATCCTCAGCGTACAAAATGTAACATTGCACATGAATGGAAGAGTGAAGACAAAGTAAAATCCAAGCTGGAGTTTAACTTTCCTAGGTGCTTTTGAGAAGTGTCATTTACAGTCCCACATGATTTATTCAAGGCAGAGGAAGAGGAACATGCAGCAAGCAGAAAGACCTCCTGAATCTCAGTCCTCTGCTCTAGTTACTAACACATGTACCCCTGCTCTCCTCTAGCAAAAATTTTCCCTCACATAATTTAATTCATTTTTAAGCCTTGATTAAAAACAAAATTAAAAGAAGTCTCTAGACCATTCCTCCCCAACCTGTGCACATTACATCTAACTTGCACCAAGACATTTTTTGTGTTACCTGAACGTGCAGTGGTTTTTCCATATCTGATTGTGCCACTTCTGAATTCAACTTTCTATATCAAAATCAGAGCCAAAGGCAAGCTTCTGGAACTGCACCTACCAGTCCCGGGTCTCAAAAAACTTAAATAATTTGCCTGATGATGATGAAGTGTTTAGTAAAAGGATTAAATGCAACAACTAAATATGAAATAACTGTCTGTATACAATCGTGAAATACTTGAATTTCAATACTATGAAGTTATCATACACCTCCCAGTTTCTAAAAACATGCCTTGCCAAAGGCCTTTCTGATAAATAGCCTGGAATCCCCTTCCGTGGCTCCAGGGGAAGGGGAGGGGATGTACTCATCTATTATTCACCTGTCTTTGTATTACGTAATACAATACTTATCCAGGAAGATTCATCACCATTGACACCATAATAATCACAGTTTAAACTGCACACCAATGAACCTCTAACGCTAGCCCTAACTCAATCCGGTAACTAGAGTTGAATCAGATTTCTTTATCAAAAGCTAATCAGGAAATTTCTAATTCTTTCAAAAAAAAAATAATCATTATAAATTACAAATAACCAGTTAAAAGAAAAAAATCTTTCTGCTATGCAGCTATGCACAATAAATGTAGATAGAATTTATTCACTCTCTGCAAACAAATACTTTCATGCAATCTAACTGCAGGGCTGTTTTTTGTAAGATGTGACTGTAAGCTTAGTCCTGCTTTCATAGGTACAGAATCAGATCTTCCTGCAATGAGTCCAATGCAGGCTGATGTAAAAGAATACTGGTTGTGAGCAGGGTTACACCTTAAGGACCAGCTAGAGGCTGAATGAGAATGAGCCTCACTCAGACTTCAGTAGTTGTTAGATTGTATAAAAGATACCAAAAATCTCTTGGGAACAAGGAGAATAACATTTTAGAGAGCCTCAGGGCAATTATTTCCACCCCCTGAGGGAGAAGAAATTTCTGCAGTTGTGAGGTTCTTCTGTGTTATAAAGACAAACCTTTGAAGAACTGAATTCCAGTGGCACACATTTCAGGACTGGAAAGTCCTAAACTCAAGCGCCTTTCATTCATTTATGGATAAGCAGCGGCTGCCTTTGGTTTCTGACAGGAAAACGTGGACTGATCACATAGAACTGAACTCCAATCTTTCCTTTTATTATAAGGATTGTACTTTAAAGAAACTCCAATCTTTCCTTTTATTTTAAGGATTGTAAGAAAAGGCATATGCATATTTAGAAGTGTATTTGTGCCATGACCAATTTCCTCTGCTGCAGGAACATACCTCTTCATGTTCAAATCATGCATAATTGGCAGCTTTTGACCATCCTTTCCAAGACAAATTCTCCTAATGCACACGTGGACTAGGGAGAAAGTATCCCATCTGCTGACTGGCTCTGCAGGCATCTGGTGAATATTGTCTTCCCTGTGCTTAATTAGCTGTAGAAGCTGGCATAGCCAGCAGGAGGAAAAATAATGTTAGTGCTCAAAGAAATCCTCCTATTGTTCTTCTTCAATCACTTTCAACATAGGCAATGTTAGCATGCCTGTCCTACAGCAGTTTTACCTCAGGTGACTTCTACCTAGCTGGAGTATCCTATCTAGAAATTCAGTATGGCAAAAGGACATAATATATGACTTAATTCAGACATACATTAGGAATACTATAAACAGCAACCTATTGAGCAAGCCTACCAAAAATATCGAGGTCTTACTGAACAGTTTGAGGTTTCAATAATTTAATCTCCTCATTCTTCTTTAAGCATCACTGTCACTGATGAAGGTATTAACACCGCATTCTTCAGATGGGGCTCCCCATTAGACTGATCTTCCAGATCCAACACAAGCAGGCCCATTGCTGCACTGTACATTTGAGAAAGAACATGTAGAACTCGCATTTCTAGAGACGAGCTTGTTTCCTGGATTTTAAAGGTTGGACTTAATGATCTTAAAGGTCTTTTCCAACCTAGTTGATTCTATGATCTCAATAATTGGTGTGCACTAAGAGACTGTCAGAAGACCTGTGCACAGCTTTCTATTTGGGAGCAGCAGGTGCTATTTCCCACTGAAGTAAAAAGATTAATTTCAAAAAACCCCCAATGTTTTCGTGACTCTGAAATAAGTCTTCTTTCTTGGTCCACTAGAACTAGTCTTCAGCCACTGCAAAAAAGTGAGTACTAAAAGCAGTTGCTGCAAATTTTCGTCAGATTTCCATTATGTGAAACTAAATGATTTTTTAGGTGGGATCTCAGGCTTGTTTAAAACTTTATTAATTAAAAAATACATGATCATTTTACTGATGATTTGAAAAATCTTAGATATTGTAAAGATACTCTTTAGGTTCTGGGAAACACTCAGTGTTGTGGAGACAGGCCAGTGAAATAAAGGGATATAATCAATAAGGAGTCAGAAAACATCCCAGTGTGATATTAGCAGAGAAGCTTCCAGCATCCACTATGTTCCTGATTACCAGTGGGCAAGAAATATCTAGATATCAGACTGCTTCAGTAGGACTACATACATCCACTGCCATCTGACATTCAAATTCTTGGTGAAGACCAAATACATGGTATGTGTCTGTACTTCCTATTTGCAAATATCCTACTCCTTAAAGTGGTATTTATATCCATGCCTATGTTTGCTCTGGCATTAAGGAGAGATTTAAGAACAAAAGAAAAAAAGGAAAAAGCCAAAATACTGTTTCTCTCTCCCCCAGCCTAGCCAGTACATAAAGATGTTACAAGTCAAACACCACAATGTATTACTGCTGGGGCTCTTCAGAAGACAAGTGCTGGCCACTTAAGTGTGCTTGAGTGTCTGTCCTGGGTCAGTTTTCTTCTAATAGTCCCAGAGAAAGGTCAACAAGATCACTGTCCTCAAAGCATACAATTTTCTCCCTCAGATGCTGTGTGGACAGAAATCACTGTATAAAATATGGGGGATTGAGAGAAAAAGTCACAAGAGGTATTTCTGCTTTAGAAGCAGATTTCTGGTTTGTAGTAATATTCCACTCTAAAATGCAAAAACATTTGGATCATGAATTATTATTTACTCTTCAGATACTTTACTTCCTGCTAGACCACTAAATTAAAGTTAATAAGGTATATATGTGTAGGTGACTATGCCCAAAATGGCACTATTGGCACTATCTGTTACAGACCGCCTGTTCAAGAGGAACCTGCGGATGAAGCACTCTATAGACAGATAGGAAAAGCTTCATGCTCACAGGCCCTTGTTCTCATGGGGGACTTCAACCATCCTGATATCTGTTGGAGCAATGGTACGGCTTGGCACAAGCAATCCAGGAGGTTCCTCGATTGTGTAGAAGACCACTTCTTTCTGCAAGTAATAGAGGAGCCAACAAGGAGAGGTGCCATGCTTGACCTCATGCTCACCAACAGGGAAGGGCTCGTTGGAAATGAGACGCTCCAGGGCAGCCTTGGTTGCAGTGATCATGAGACGGTTGAATTTGAGATCCTCAGGACAGTGAGAAGAGCGTGCAGCAAGCTCACTGCCCTGGACTTCAAAAGAGCAGACTTTGGCTTCTTCAGGAACCTGCTTAGTAAGGTTCCATGGGATATAGCCCTAGAGGGCAGGGGGGCCCAAGACTGTTGGTTGATATTCAAGGATCACCTGCTACAAGCTCAGGAGTGTTGCATGCCAACTAGAAGGAAGTGCAGCAGGAGGGCCAGGAGACCTCCTTGGATGGATAAGGAGCTCCTGAGAAAAATTCAAATGAATAAAGAGACTTATAATAAGTCGAAGCAAGGACAGGCAGCCTGGGAAGAATACAGGGATGCTGTCCAGGAAGCTAGGGACCAAGTTAGGAAAGCCAAGGCCCAGTTAGAATTGAACTTGGCTAGGGATGTTAAGGATAACAGGAAGAGATTCTATAGGTATGTAGCAAATAAAAGACAGACTAAGGACAACGTAGGCCCCCTCCGGAAGCTAGCAGGAGAACTGGCTACACAGGATTTGGAGAAGGCTGAGGTTCTCAATGACTTCTTTGCCACAGTCATCACTGGCAAATGCTCTGACCACACCACCCAAGTCTTGGCAGATGCAGGGACTATGAGAATGATGACTCTGAGCCCACTTTAGGAGAGGATCAGGTTCGAGACCATCTTAAGAACCTGAACGTACACAAGTCCATGGGACCTGATGAAATCCATCTGCGCGTCCTGAAGGAGCTGGCAAATGAAGTTGCAAAGCCACTGGCCATCATATTTGAAAAATCATGGCAGTCAGGTGAAGTTCCCGATGACTGGAAAAAGGGGAATATAACCCCCATTTTCAAGAAGGGGAAAATGGATGATCTGGGGAATTACAGACCAGTCAGGCTCACCTCTGTGCTTGGCAAAATCCCGGAGCAAATTCTCCTGGAAGGCATGCTAAGGCACATGAAAAACAGCAAGGTGTTTGGTGACAGCCAGCATGGCTTCACTAAGGGGAAATCCTGCCTGACCAATTTGGCGGCCTTCTATGATGGGGCTACGGAACTGATGGACAGAGGTAGAGCAGTTGATGTCATCTACCTGGACATGTGCAAAGTGTTTGACACTGTCCCACACGACAGTCTCTAAATTGGAGAGACATCAATTTGATGGATGGATCACTCAGTGGGTAAGGAACTGGCTACATGCAAAGAGTTGTGGTCAATGGCTCAATGTCCAGCTGGAGACCAGTAACGAGTGGTGTCCCTCAGGGATTGGTGTTGGGACCAGTCTTGTTCAACATCTTTGTCGCTGACATGGACAGTGGGATTGAGTGCGCCGTCAGCAAGTTTGCCAATGACACCAAGCTTTGTGGTTCGGTTGATACCCTGGAGGGAAGGAATGCCATCCAGAGGGACCTTGACAAGCTCGTGAGGTGGGCTGATGCCAACCTCATGAGGTTTAACCATGCCAAATGCAAGGTCCTACACCTGGGTCGGAGCAATCCCAGGCACAGCTACAGGTTGAGCAAAGAAGAGATTCAGAGCAGCCCTGCAGAGAAGGACTTGGGGGTGTTGGTTGATGAGAAAATTAACATGAGCAGGCAGTGTGCGTTTGCAGCCCAGAAAGCCAACCGTATGCATCAAAAGGAGCATGACCAGCAGGTCGAAGGAGGTGGTCCTGCCCCTCTAATCTGCTCTCGTGAGACCTCACTTGGAGTATTGTGTACAGTTCTGGTGTCCTCAATATAAAAAGGACATGGAACTGTTGGAACAAGTCCAGAGAAGGGCCACGAGGATGATCAGGGGACTGGAGCACCTCCCGTATGAAGACAGGCTGAGAAAGTTGGGGCTGTTCAGCCTGGAGAAGAGAAGGCTGCGTGGAAACCTCATAGCAGCCTTCCAGTATCTGAAGGAAACCTATAGGGACTCTGGGGATGGACTACTCATTAGGGACTGTGGTGACAGGACAAGGGGCAAAGGGTTAAAACTTAAACAGGGGCGGTTTAGATTGGATAAAAGGAAGAAGTTCTTTGCTGTTAAGGTGGTGAGGCACTGGAATGGGTTGCCCAGGGAAGCTGCAAATGCTCCATCCCTGATAGAATTCAAGGCCAGGTTGGACGAAGCCTTGGGTGTCATGGTTTAGTGTGAGGGGTCCTTGCCCATGGCAGGGGGTTGGAACTAGATGATCTTGAAGTCCTTTCCAACCCTAACTACTCTTTGATTCTATGATTCTATTCTTATGCAGTTGTCTGTTGATATATGTATTTGTAGTAGAGCAATTAAATCATTGTGTCAAATTATGTCATACTGGGAACAAATCATAGAATCTGAATCAGCAGAATCTTCATTTGTTTTACTGCATTTGTAGATAAAGGAACATTCTCCCAAAGTAACACTAGTTTAGAAAATGGTCCACCCATGTGCCAAGTCAGATCTTGAAATGGACCAATGACTTGAACCCTCTCCTCCATTAACTTACTAAGTGCTCCAGCTACAAGGCTACCCTAAGTGGGTCTGTTGCAGAGTGGTATTAGCTTTAACTGAAGCTAAAAAAAAGGAATACTGAATTGTCAAAAAGCTCGTATGGTTGGTTTAGAGGAACCATTTCCCATCCCTTTCCTTGGTTTTGAGGCAATGGCAGGGTGCCACCACCAAGTTAATTCCACAGGCACATTTCAGTTTTGCTAGCGATAAGTGAATTAAAATATTCTTACAGGCAAGACTAATAAAGGTAAGAGCTAATATTTTGCCTATAGTTTATACCCTTGGTATACTAATAAATTGACTAGTTAAATTAATAAAAGGTATTTTGTCTACCTGCAGACTGCAATTTGCTGTTTCAGCTCAGATGATAGTTACTTCTGATTACACCTTCAGCTGTAACCTGAAAAAAACTGCTGTTACATTTTCCGTGCAGGGTATGGTGTAGTTACTTGCCTTCAGTCTATTTTTCATATGATCACAGTAGTAAGTGTCAGGGAAGTAATCAGAGCAATTAGAGAGGTTATTTGATGTCTTTCTGTTACAGGGGCTGTCTAACCTAGCCCTTTCTAGCTGAAAGAAAACATTCCCTTCATCCATATGAGATACAAAGATCCACGTTCTGGTAGAGTTTTTCAAAAATCTTTGCACAGACTGTGTGTGGTTTTTGTCTCCCTTAGTCACCTGGGCCTGAACAAGCACTCTGCAGTGTTTTAACATCAAATCCAAGACAAAACTGTCAACAGGACAGACACCGTTCTTTCCATAAACAGGCACATCACACTTGAGTTTTTGTATTACAGCAATAGAATATTATTTTTACTTAATACAGTGATCATACAAATTCAGATTTAACATTGCAGTTACACCTGTAGAGAACAACATCACCTAATGTGAAAATGTCATTGCTAGTTGTGTTAGACGAACAGAACAAATGTCCTGAGAATGAAAGCAAAGTGGATGTTGATACCGCTCGTGAAACATTTATCAGCAAATGTAGATACTGATATGTACAGGGAGACTGGTCGGATACCATTTGTCTTTTTGAAAGCACTTCTCAAAAAATGACATCGTTCAACAAAGCTTTTATGACTCATCAGCAGTAACCTATTGAGATTTCTTGAGTTTTCCTTCTAACCAGATATTTCTAGACATGTGCCAGGATGTAGATGAGGACTCTACAAATTTTTTTTTTCCCTGTCCTTAATGTGTCTGTTTATCATAGAATCATAGAATGGTTTGGGCTAGAAGGGACTTTAAAGATCATCTGAGTGTGCCCTCAAATCCCACTCTCCATGTCATTGACAAAGATGTTAAACAGCACTGATCCCAACACTGACCCCTGAGGAACATCACTTGTCACTAGTCTCCACTGTTTTAGCTGGTAAATACTGTAGTACTAATTACACAGCATTGCTTTTATGTCTGCAGAAGTAGTAAGGCTGTTCACATTTCAAGTACATTTCATCTGTAGTCTTAAAAGATAGAAGTTTGATGCTAAATAAAATTAAACCAAAGTAATTTCTGAGGGATTTGCAATTGGAGTTCCTAAGATCACCCATTCCGTCTTTCAGGTCAGTCCTTGCCTGGGCATTTTTTCACATCTGCCATTGTAGAGCACATTTTGACCAGTTCTGTAGAGCTCTCCTGCCTCATCTCAGCACAGGGTAGCCCAAACAATCAGCCACCTTTGTCAAACTTCCCTCTCGCCAACCCTCCAAACCTCACAAACAGTCAAACATAGCAAATAGTTATATCTGTCAGCTCAACCACTCTTAATATTGTTAAGACATTGTGTAACAAGAATGCACCAACTCTTCTGTTTTCATCAGAAGCCCTTACATTCACCTTCACTGTCTGGAACAGCTCAAGTATCAGGAAACATTTCTCCCTAAACAATCACGCTTTAGTGAGGGGAAAGAAATAATATACTATAGACCCTAATCTCTTTCCAGCCATTACGGGTGAGTACCTTTTCTTCCTCAGAACTTGCCTCTTCAGATCTGCCCTTTTCCAGAGTTAGAATCCACTGAGAAGACCTAGGTGTGTTTAACCTAAACAAAATTAAGAGCTCCTCTTCTGTCATGAGCAATATTTTTACTTTAAAAGATACAGCAAAATACATGACATCAGGGGAAGATTTAATCAAAGCGGAAAAAAATATAAATTACTTTCTATTTCAGAAGACGATTCTTGAAAACTGTCAAGTCTAAATTGGTTTTACTTGGCTTTGACCTTTCCTGCAAAAAAAGCACCTGAATTCAGAGGCCAGTTTTGTAGCTTGTGTACAAGTGGAAAAGTTACCATGCGTACCTCTGTGCACTTTACAATCAACTCTTTGGATCTTTCGAAAGAGGAATAACCACAAGATACAGATTACAACACCAGGAAGAAAACCCAAACTAGAGTTAAGGTCGGATATCTGACAGACTTTTTCAAAGACTATGAAGGATTTTAGTACAGATGTTTTTACTCTAGAGGACTACGGGAAGCTGTGCATGCATTGGAGTACTGGAAATACCAGGCTCTAGAGGGTGACAATGCTCTAGACAGCTCATTGCAAGTTATGGAAAAAGTTCCCATGCTTCATATAAATTGCATTATGTTTGATGCCAAGGAATTCAAAGCACTCTCCACAACTGAAACTGAGCACACGCACACACAGAGTTGTTATTTTAATACTGCAAGATACTCTGTACTCAGAATATTCCATATTCTGTAGTTTCAATAATCCAGAACACCACAGTTTTTATGCAGGGTCACTCAGGTCTACATTTGATAAATCATAGAAGATGGTTAAAATATTGTTATTTTAATTAAAACCTTTGGCTAGACCTTTAGAATCAGTCGTCTGACTTCTTCACAGCTGTGAAAATGGCAAATTTCAACACATATATCTACATAGATATTGATCTATTGATTGACGGCTTGGCTTTGCAAATGAAGATTTGGGAAGGGCTTTACCCATGCTTACTACAAGCATGATGACTAAAGGCAATGTGAGATAGGCAAATCTGGTTGGAAAAAAGGCTGCTTGAGCATTCAGGATGTATACATAGATGTATACACACATAAACACATACCTGTGGCCCAGGTACTGAAGTCCTTAATCTCCTTATACTTGCATGGAAATAAAATATCACAGAATACTACAACTTCCACAGATTTGTCTAAATTCTGATACATTTCTTGGGAAAAAAAAAAGTAATTTTAGTGCGTTAACTACAGATGAAGAGTCAGATCCTCTAAGCATAAGGCTGCATATCTATTGAAGATGGTACTAATGGAAATAATGATTTGTACCCCATACTATTTAAACTGCTTGTAAAGACTTTTAGTACCAAACACTGCCTATGTTTATTTTCTCAAGCAGTCCTGGTAATTTTAATTGAATCAATTCCTTAAATAGAGCCGGGTTTAGCCTGTCTTCTTCTTGTATGACTTATGTACACTGATATTGTTTTGCAAATACATCAAATAAAAAAAATAAACACTGATCACTAGGCACAGAAACATGGGTTTGTTTAATTTTGGAGGCAGGCAGTTTATATTATCTGTAGTCTGTAGTTTATATGATGACACTTCTCTTTATACAAACTTCTGAGTAATCTGGGTGATTTAGGAAAGAGGCTGTTTAAAAATACAAATATCCACAACTTCTCTCCATTCTTACTTGCTTTCTTACAAAATGATTCATACCTCCTTTTCTAAACCTATTTAACTTATGCACATTTCTTTAGTAGCACTGAGTCCAAACAGCTATGTTGCTTCTGAAGCTTTACATTCTTATTTCAGAAAAAGGCTCATTAGCCACACTGAAATAAAAGCTTCTTACTCAGAGACAGACTGTTTACCTACAGCACCCACAGTTACAGGGCAATAGGTTCAATCATTTTTAAAACACACACAGCTCTTGACTCCCAGCTCCTTTCAAATTTGGATTGTGTTACCCACTTTTATTCTTGGGATGTTAACTTGAATTGTTATGCGTGAACCAAAATTGGAGCACACAGCAAATGTGCTTCTTACTTTTCTTTAGCTCACAAGAAATAATTAGAATTCAGTTGCCAGCTTCAAGCAGCATAGAACAGAACCCGCAGACTTGCCCTGAACACAGGAACATGGCGTTAGATGTAGCTTCACACCACAGTTCCAACAGGCAAAACTCAAAAACACAAATAACTTCCTAGCTTCACTTTTCCCACCCAAATATCTGGAATTCTACTTGTGCTTGGCATTCTTATCTTCTAAACCAGAAAACCTCAAAAGAGAAACTGTCTTGGATTAGATTTGTCACATGCAGAAATTCACTCAAGATCACAAAATCTGTTGCTCCTCTAAAATTCGGAAACCAATTTTCAACAGGAAGGCTTGGCACTGCTTCCAAGGTCTGAGTTTTCAGTGCCTTTCCTCTGTGGCCTCATGCAAACCTCAGTCAATAAACAAAGCAAGATTTAACTTCCATAAGAACTTGGTTTTTTTAAAATATATTGTTGTAATGAAAGCATGAAAACTGCAGGCAATTAAAAGGCAGCAGAATGCTTTGCAGTACTCAAATAAAGAGACCCCAAACTTCTGCACAATAACTTCCAGGTGACATAAACTCAATCTCAGGATAGTTTCTTCACAATCATAATTAGACTTTCTTAATCTGTTTTTCTGCTTTTACTCCATGTAAAAAGCACAGCTCTCATTTCATGTAATGAATGATGGAAAATGATTATTTTAAAGTAGGAGGGTCTGAAGTGACTGCTGAAGCTGATGGAAAGTGTTGTAAGCAGATTATATTTTATTGTGTTAATGTCTTGATTACCTCCCGGAATGCAATTTTGAGTGAGTACATTAGGAGTAGGTGGAGATTTTTAATAAGAAAATATGCTTACAGCTAGAGTCACAAAAGATGGCTTCAGCTATTCAGAAAATTAAGATATGTCTCAAAAGTTACAGCAAATTTGTAAACCCAAATTGTCACCTTAATACTATTATTATTTGTTCAACATAACAATAAAACAGACAAACTGAAACTCACACAAGTGAAACTAATAGACAGATGAGCCAGAAACAGAGTTACTTATACTCACATGGGGATTTACTTTCAAAATCAATTTTTAAAAGAGTCCCCAAAAGACTTTTCTTCAGTGCATCACTGTTAGCTTCAATCTCTTTTCTTACCTATTAGGACTGGAGTGGAGACAAAATGAAATACCCTGTTCAGTCACTCTGTTATCTCTATTGAGGAGCATCCAGATCTACACACCATGTCTCTTGCAAACATGATCCTCAATATCAATATATTCTCTTTGTTAAATTTTTATTTCTGGCCTTCATTGGCAGTCCTTTGGAGAAGAAGCCTCTCAAGCAGCTGTTATTGTTGGTACACGAGGTGGAGTGATAACATGCTATTCCCTTAAAGAGAAAATACCTGATAAAAATTCTAAGGAAAAAATTCTTTTCACTGTTTCAGTATAACACCACTTCACTGATATTCTCAAATTATTCTCTTGATGCATATTAGCAAAAGCCCAAGACATTCCACTTATAGCATTGGATGATTAAATAATAAGATAGACCGATACCCTGGATTAGGAACTGTACTCAGAGCTGCAGCTGACCTTTTTGGTGATGTGAGCAATGTCATTTCATTGCTGCCATCTCTTTTCACCTGCTTTTGTCTGTCTGTCAGCACTTACTGTAAGGTCTAGGCAATAGGGGATGTTTCTTACCATGCATTTATACAGAGCCTGTCACACTGGTGTTTCTGGTTTAGTGGACACAAAAAAAGTTACCGTACTGTTAAAAACAAAAAGAAGAGGTACAAAGCTGACCTTTTCATTGCTTCATCTAGCTTGTGTACAGTATGCTAGGCTACACTGTTGTCATTTGCTCATGTGCATTAGCCTTACAATAAAACATCCTAATTTCACACATGCAAGAACCATGGGTTCAGAAATAGCATATTGATCAGGTTGTATTGTAAATATAATATGACACAGAGTGCAGATCAATATACTGCTGCGCTTGCTACTACAAAGCAGAGTACAATCAAATCATTATTTTTAGCTCTTAATAATGATGTGGGCTTAATTTCATCATTTTAAAGGTGAAGACAAGTGTCTGAGAAACAATGTCATTGGTGGCTGCTGTGTGAGCCCCTGTCAGTGTAGATGTAGCAGCCAACCAGCCATGCACAAGCACCCCAAGAACCCATTTGCCTTTCACAGGTCTGAGGCATAGGAACTGCTCTGCTCTCCCCACACAGCAGCTCTCTGCCTTTTCTGCCAAGCTTTCTAGAGACACACAATGCTTGGAGAAGGAGATTTACACTTGTCATCATGGTGCATTTCACCCTGTGAGGCAGGCTGGGTGCAGTTCCTGCCCTGATGCCTTGCTTTCAACACACAGAGCCTAGATGACTTTATTCTTGGTACAGCTGCAGACAAGATGACACAGGGATGGATTACAGTGCAAAGAGACCAAAACTCACTCAGAATAGTTCCTTGCTTTTTGTTTGAACATCTCCTGTTTCATCCTTTCCTTCCAAATTTGAGAATACTTAATTGAATTCCATTTCCTTTAACATAGGCAGCAAAACAAAGAACTGAGCAAACCAGCACTTTATGAAACAGGGAAAACAAAAAGCAAACCAGAAAAACAGCCAAGATTTTAAAAAATTCAATAAAAACCTACAACTTTAGTAACACCTATGAAATCTCTCCTAAAGAGCAAGTGCTAGGACAAGTATATTCCCTCCCATGCTATTACGTTCCATGAAGTCTGAGACTGTCAATGCTCAGGGCTTATGGTCAACCTTCTGACCATCAAGGTCTTATCCATTGAACACAATAGCACAAGTTGCCAATGATTCATTCAAAGAGTCACAAACACAAACTACCATTTGTAAATATCCTCTCTGATGCAGAAACCACTGCTTTTATTTAGCTAAAAGTGGCCTCAAGTAATTGTCTTTTCTGTTTTCCTAAACATTCATTTCTGGTGTTTGAACTTCATTTCCAATGTTCTTAATTCAGTAATTGCTGCTTTAATCTTTTGCAGCTTCACATGTTCTTGGTAATGGAGAATAATAAATGTAAATGTAACATTTAGGCCATCAGTAATTTATCCTGGGAGAGCAGTTCAAAGGGAGCATCAGCTTGAAACTATTGGTTCATTTGTGAAGTTTGAGGCAGGAGACCCAACTGTCATCTGACTTCAAGGAGCCTTTGTACGGGACTAATTACAAAACAAAGCCACCAGACTGGTACTGATTAGTTATTTATATTTTTGATGAAGTTATCTGCAGTTATTTTTTGATCTCTAATTAGAGGTGACCTCTAAAGCAGGGTCTCACTTCATTTTCCAGAAGAGCAGCTCAGGAAATAAATACCGCGGTGAACTTAATGCTCCCTAGAGTTGATTCTTAGTTAACAAGAGAAGAAAAGCATCTGATTAAGTTCACAAAGCTGGCTCTCTGAGTGACTGAGGGCTTTGGAAAAATATGTCACACAGATGGAAAATGTTTTCTAGTAGTATCTACAGCGAGGCATGACACTCTCTTTTAAACCCTTCATAATTTGTGACATAGAATTAACAGCTGGTTTTGAAGTAAAATATAACCCATGGGGAATGGGAGGGGAGGATGAATCCTGACTCTTCTCTTTCTGACATTCTCAGACCAGAAAAGGAAAGGTTCCACTTTAGTCATTTAAATGCTAATATAATTTCATGACCACCTGCCATAAAATGTTTTCCATTGCCTTAATCACATTCTGCTCTCCTCAGCAGAAAATTAGCTGATGTTAAAATACCAAAAGGTTATTAGGAAAGTTTTATTTTCTATGTGTAGATCATTTGGTATATAAAAGTGATCAACTTAGGGCAATATTTTAATCAAATGCTGATGTATGCAGCAGTCACTTTCAAATACCAGGGAAGATAAAACAGCCTGATGCCTTTAAACATCTTCAACAAACCTGTATATATAGCGCTCCATCCCTAATTTCCAATACTTTCATAGTAAATTCCAAGTCCATGGGATAGTGCAATAACCTTTCAATCACAGTGTGCAAGACAGCTCCTACTCCACTTTAGGGAAGCTGCTCCAAGAATGGAGAAACTTTCCTGGATTTCAGGAAAACAACATAAGCAAGCTGTCTTCTTCACCTGTTTTTTCTCACTACAAGTAAGGTGCCTTTTCAGTTGTTTTGACTGGTTACTCTTTTCAACTAGTCAAATGGGAAAAATATTAAGATGCTGAATAAAGTCTTCCAGAAAAATAGGAACTAGCAAATACACCAAATATATCTGGAAGGATCAAATGATAAAAACCTGGAAGCAGCAGTCCAGCAGATATTGAAGAGATCTGTTTTTGTAATGCAGTAGAAAGTTTTATCTGATAAACACTGATAGGTAGCTTCGTCCATGGAGTTCATCCAATTAGAGGAAAAATACAGCACTATGTTTTATCATTTACCTGATCACTTCCCAGCCAGCTGTCTTATTCAAACAAATGTTTGCCATCAAGTCTTAGTTTACAGTAACTCTTAGTGAAACCCACCAGCAACATACTTGTTAAAAATTGTAGACTGTTCTATATAGTACTTTCCACTCTTTGGAATTGTATACTGTTCTATATATTACATTCCACTCTTCTTATGTTACGATATAAAGTAGGAAAGTACCTTTACCTGAATCATCTGAGAAGATGAAATATAGTTCTTAGTATGGTAGAAAAAAACCCCAAACCAAATATTAACCTTATTTGTGGCAAAAATAGTGATAAATTCATCGTTAGAATTATAACCAAAAACATAGTCAAATTCTTCCAGTCATCTCACTTGATAAATAATAAAATTGATTAAATAAATGCTATTAAATTTATTTTAACATTGAGACTAACCATATAATGACAACACAATTAACTTTAATACATTAATACATATAAAATGTTACTTTCCTAATGTATACTAAAAAACAAAATCATATTTAACCTCATGTATTAGTATTATCTAAGATGATGCTCTTTCCTGGTATAAAGAAACTCAAAGACTGAGAATCTAGTTTTCAGATAGTCATCCTACAAATATTAGCTCAGAATGAGTCTTCAGTATTCCAGATATATTTTCTGCAGACACAAGTAGCAGTAGTGAATCTCTATCATCCACTGACAGCAGACCGCACCAAATTCCTTCTAACTCTATTAGTATCCTTTAACAAACAGCAATGCTCAAGAAGTTATGACTGCAGCTAGTACAGGCAATGATCTAGTTTGGGCTTTGATCTATAACAATTCAATGACATGGGTTCATTACTGATGCAACAAATTCTAGTTCTTTTTAATCTCAACCTAGTTCATTACATTTGCATCAGTTATTAATTTCCCATATATTGTTTTTAAAAGAATTAAAGGCCTTCAGAGGGACTGGATTTTTTCTAAATTCATGCTCCAGTGCTCAAAGACGTAAATTTTTTCCCAGATATTCCTGAGCAAGGCTGCAGTTTTAACTGTAGCTGGGTTTTATGATTACATTTAAAAATGGCTTGAAAGATTTCTCTAGAGATTTTCCTTTATGTTTTACAGAAATCATGTAACCAATGTGCACAAAAAAGCTGTAATTTTCCAGGCTCCTTCAGACTTTCATTAGTATTTATTTGTCTCCATAACCACTACAACAAATCTGAGTTTTCCAGTGGAAACTGCCCTATGGAAGCATTGCTAACCATCTCTAACAAAAAATCCTGACTATGCAGGTCCAGTGTGTTGTGTTTTTTTTTTTTGTTTCTTGTTGGTTTGGTTGTATTTTTGTTTTGTTTTTTTTGTTTTTTGTTTTTTTTTGCAATGCTACATGTCTTAGATTACAATAATATTATCAGAAAAATCTCATGGCTCAAACTTTTCAAACAAAAGTGGACTGTGTTCTGGAACAATGCTATGTGATACCTGCAATAGAAGCCACACTGATTTTGAGTTAATATTTACTCTGAAGGCAACCTGACAGCATTTTGACAGTCCCTTTGACACACTTTAGTTTCTTATTCTAAGATCTTGAAACAAAACATAAGAAACTAGTGAGAGCTGCAGAATTTTGCACTTTCAGTTTTAGCAAACATTGCAGACAGTTTTCATCAGTGCCGTTCACACATTGGGAAACAAGCAAAGGCTCATAGTATCTCTTTCATCCATTGATAAAGAAAGCATAAGCTAAGTTTCATGAGTATATGAGAACTTTGGGATCCTTTGGCAAAGATTCTGCAAATTTAAGATGTTATGATACTGTAATTGTATGACAACAAATTTTCTCAAGTGATAACACAGCATTTCACACAATGTGCAACATCTCGGTATTGAGATGTTCTATTTTATTATTTACCTTTGCTGCAGTGCTTCCAATCCTTAGGAATAAAGTGGTACCAACAGAACATGCACATAAATCACTTGGGTGTCATAGTGGTAGATATTAAAAAGTCAAGGTTTGCCACAGTACTGGAATCGTTATCTCCTATTTATAAAATGCTGGGGCCAGTCTTCTCTCCTATGTAGCTGCTGAAGTGTAACCTCTGGCGATGCTGGACTATAGCTGTAATTGTAAATTTTCAACAATTTCTGCAGTATACTTTGAACCAGTATTTATTATGCAGACCACACACACTTGTGCTTATATAGGTGATGGTGTTGCACATAAAGTATTTATATCTGTGAGTGTTTGATGGCTGCAAGATGAAGAGGTGCTCTGTTATATTCTCTTTGTACATTCTATGGCAGAAAACAACATCACCTATTTTATAATGATCTAAAATAACTTCTCATTCTCTAAAAAAGAAGCTGCTGGACATGCTCCTGCTTTTAAAGCTTGGAGTTAGTGCTTGACTGCAACAAGGCAGCTGCCATCTATCTTTTCAGAGGTATCAAGAAGAAAACCCATGTCAAAACAAGCTTGAACTGAGTATCTGATTAGAAGTAAACTGCAGCCTAATTTTTTCTATATCAAAATAATAATCTGAAGACAGCATTGTTTTAGTATTTGCATACTAAACAGACGATCGTATTATCTTTTGAATCCTGAGAGAGAGCAGCAATATACAAAGAAATCAAGATATACTGTAAGAAACAACAATGAAAGAAAATAGTAAATATAGACAAAATTATTCTGGGAGCTCCATCCAGTGTAGTCAAATACAACACAAAGATTTGAATGGGAATGCCTAACCGACCAGTATTGAACACTTCATTTTTTTAATCATTTTTTTAAACTTTTTTTAAAATCATTTTAAAATCATTTTAAAATCATTTTTAAAAAATCTTCTATACCCAAGTTTGCAGATTTATAAAAACTAAAGCAGTGCTAGTCCAAGAGACTAGAACACAACAACCTGAGATGATCAAGGAAGGGAATAAAAGTTCAAAGTGTGATAGCTTCTATCACAGCCGAGGGTTTGCTCTACTGAGCTATTTCCTGAGCTACAGAGATGGCCAGCAGAGTTTTAATTGAGGTTGGGAGAATTTTTTCCTACATTGGCATTTAAAATAAAATTAATTAAAACAGAGCCCAAAGTTTGAACTATAATGAGGCTATAGAGAAAGAAGAAAAGTAGGTATTTGTCCCACATAATCCCCATTAAGGGTTCACATTTTGCTTTCTCAGTGAAGACAGCTGTAATCGATTTGACTGACCATCAGAGAAATAGCCACAATTGGAAATTGTGAGCAAAGCCTACTCTAAAATATGGAAACCTCCAAGAGCTGCTAAAATGGTTCAAGATCAAAGGTCCAACTCACAGGGCCTATTCTGTCTTTGACAGTATCCAGATGTGGATACCAAGGGAGAAAAAAGCACCTGTCTTTCAGCATCCAAACACCTTCTGTTCAGGGGCTTCCTTGGCCTGATATAGTTTCTAGGTATTGAGTAGTCCTCCATGAGTTTATCTTCCCTGAACTGGCTCAAAACCATGCAGACTTCCAGCACTCTTAGGTATCCTTCAGCTTCCTAAACTCAGCTGTTTTTTCTACAGGAAGAAGAGTTTTCATTTATTCTGAGCACAGCTCCTCCCAGGTTCACTGGACGGCTCCATTTCTGTATCATAAGAAGCCTTAGAGTGCTTCTGCAAATAGCTCATCATTCTATAAACTTTTCTTGCTTTCCTAATTGACTTAAAAAAACCTTGTCTAATCAGTCATTCTTTAGAAAGAGGCCGCAGTTCCCCAGTATGACTCACACTTTTGATGTGTAAAGGAAGATAGGAGGACAGTTTTCCCATTCAAAATTCCTCAGAAAAAAATAGTTTAAATTGTTACATCTTAAGCTGCTTGTCTCTTGTGAGGCACTAACTTAACCATCTATTCTGCTAATACCTGTGTCATTTTACCCTAGTAAAACTACATAAAGTAACTCCCATGTAACTCTCAAACTCACTAATAAATCATTTGCACTGGTTGAAATTATTAGGAAACTGCCCTTGTTTACTGTATTACCAAGCTGTGACAAATTATGTGCTATTACATTGCAGAGTATCTTTCTATATACCATGAAGCTGAATTTCTATATGCCATGTTTCTGCACAAAATCTTCAGTCAGTGGAGTAGCAACATCAGCATATTAACAGATTTTTGCCTCATGCTCTCACAAGGGTGCGTGCTTTAACAGAGTTATACTGGCAATGTAACACTCTAGCACTCAGCTCTCACTTTTGCCTCTGTCCACAGACACTGGAGACTCAGACAGTGGAACTCCACTCTGATACGTTGCTGGGGCTAAATGGAGGTGAATTAATTACAATAGACCCATAGCTTTTCTTTCAAAAGCACTGCTAAAAGATACACATGTTGTGTCTTTGCCTACTGCCCTTCCCAGTGACATGAGCCAATATATGGGGCCTCTGGAACAAATCTATATATTGACTATAAATATTCCTGGTGATGATACAATTTTCTGAAAGTTCCCAACTTATTTTTCTAAGCTCATAAAGACTATACTGCATTTGTAACAATCAACTATATATATTAAAAACAGTTTCTACTGGAAAATACCTTGGATACATTAGAGTATCTGTATGGGGCGCTACTAATACATCACTTTTCTCACACATGGAATACTACAATTCCAGCTGCTAATTAAATCACTGTATTCTCAATTTAAGCTATTTTAGCATAACTGACTCATACTTTTAGTACGCAAAGAAAGATCAGAGGACAGATTGCCTACTCTAAATTCCTTTGAAAAACTAATTCAAATCATAATATCCTAGACTGCTTCTCTCCTGTGAGGCACTCGCTTAACAATCTATTCTTTTACATAAGTCAAAGAGCAATTCAATTTTAAAATCACAGACCTGGAAGTTTTACAACTAGCCCAATTATCATTTTAAAAACTCATGATTTAACCATTAAAGTATACCTAATTAGAAATGTCACATGTGCCTAATTTATATAAATGCTACATAAATTACAATGAAATGGGTTAGTTTTCAAGATAATTATATGTAAAATATAACTTAATAATTTCAAATACTGAACTTTATCCTTGCAACTCTGCCTATTTACTCTCCTTTCCTGGGTTGAAGTACAACTTGGCCATATTCTTTTCTCAGTCCATGAAAGGGTTGAAGTACAGTATTTTGTGATTAATGGAGATTAAAACAGAAACTTCTGTAACATGGAAATGGGAAGAAGCTCTGTTCATATGCTCTGAAGCATGTCTGTTCTGAAGGACAGACACTGGCCACCACCATATTCAATGATATCATCAATATTGTTTTTAATACAAAAGCTGAGTGTAAAGAGATACCATTTCAGAGAGACATTGTGAAGATAGATCCACAGAAGTCTGAACATTACTTTTTTGTTTGACAGTAAAAAAAATTGCCTGCACAGTTAGATGAGTCAACTGACTACGCTGATATCTTCAGCTTTGCAGGGATTGTTGGATGCTAAAGCATATTACATCATTTTGCCGCCTTTGGAATAATGTTTATTACAAATAACATTGGAAAGCATTTAATATTTTCATGAACAAAAAGTTAAGGTCCCATCACAATCATTGTGCAATAAAATAGCATTTCTTCTGCTTCAGGTGATGATTTTCCTTTTTCATGTAATGAGCTGTCATGGTTTTCTTTATTACTATTTTTTTACTGAGCAGAAAGGTGCAATCTAGTTGGTGCCTAGGTTAGTTTGTCTCCAGAGCAGTATTTGATATGCAAAATATATCTTATTAATTTTCAATTTGCCACTAGCTTAGTTAGGAGACGCAGTTGAAATTCTTCAGCAGCAGGTAATACTTCTGCAGTATAAAATAGTGTTGTAAGGGATGTGTGAAGAAAAAACATGATGCAAACTTAGCTTCACCAGGTTTTACCCAGTTTGCAGTATGTATCACTCTTGAAAGGCAGTAGAAAGAGAAATGCAACTGAAAAAGCAAGGATATCTTATGGCTACTATATTTAACCTGTCACAAGGGGTGAAGTAGGAGTCAGTAAGGAAAAGAATTTATGGTACATTGGTCTTTTTTCTTTGACAATAATCAAGAAGTAGAAGGTGAAGATGTTTACTAAGACAATGGTTGAGGCACAACATGGCGATTCAAAAGTTGAGACATGTTCACTACCCTCTGAATATATTATAGAATCTATTTATCTGTGGAGCATCAAATGAAATTCCTGGGAAT
The DNA here is from genome assembly GCF_028554395.1 of Pezoporus wallicus. NCBI lineage: Eukaryota > Metazoa > Chordata > Aves > Psittaciformes > Psittacidae > Pezoporus > Pezoporus wallicus. The sequence continues at coordinate 1,784,214 of NW_026640647.1, forward strand.
TAAAAGCAGTTAGAGGTTCAAAGATGGAATTTGAAAAACTGAGGAGAAAAAAAAAAACAGCAAACATCTTACTTTAGTAAAAAAGTCTTCAGTACTGAAGAATAAGAAGGGGAAAGGAAGCTCAGTATTAGAAAAGTCAGAAAGCAGGTTTCTTCTGTAAAAAGGGCTCATTAATTAGAAGTCACAGTGCAGAGATACAGTTTTCTATTTAGCAAATTACACATAAACACAATGGACCTCAAAATTTGGACAAATGCACTCCTGAAATTACTCTGTCAAGATTTTTGTGATGAACATAAAGGAGCATTCATGCTACTATATTGGATACAGGTTTCCTCTAGAATATTGTTTGCAGTTCTTGTCACCCTAGAATAGATCAGTTCCAACTAGGAAAAAGAAAGATTTCCAGAACAAAAAGAGAATGAAGAGGCTATTTTATGAGAACAGACTAAAAGAGATTGCCTTATTTAGCCAAGAAGAAAGTTAAAAATGTTATGCTTTCTGTCTCTGAATAAATCAAGGGAGTAAAAACAACAGAGCAGGAGGAGTTATTTAATCTAGAAAGATAATGATTGTTGGAGAGCAAATTGTTCAATAGACAAGAAAGAATCTCACATTAGAAGTTAATGGTCCACCAGCAAAGTACGGTTTTGAACAAGAACATGCTAGCAAAGCTATAGGGGCTGGGGTTCACTGGTACAGGGGATCTTTTCTGGATCTAGCTCTTACAGCTTATCTTTGAGGGGGGAGATACAGCTCAGCTGAATTCCTGAGAAACTCCTTGAAAGCATGATTTGATTTTCAAGTGCTAACAGTCCAGTAATAGTCAAAGATAACATATTTCAGTAACTACATGTTTTCCTGCCCTTAAAACTAACAAAATACCACTAAAAACAACACCAAAGCCATTTTTGGGTGAAATCAAGCTCTTGGTCCTACCAATACTGTCAATAGGGAGATAGATTTACATGCAGATCCAGCTATGTTCTTTGATTTTGCAGAGTAAAAAACTGGTTCCCCCCATGCACAGATGCTACCAGAAAGAGCTTGATGACATCAATGTCCTACATCAGAATGTCATCAGTTTTCTTGAGGTCAATGACTATTCCTAGCACACAAAATACTTCCCCAGTCTTTGAAATTACATGCAATATACTGCGTGTCACAGAATTATCCTGTTCAGTGTGGCCTGCTCTACATGCAGGTTTATAGCACGCTTTTTGTTTAAATAATGACACAATAAGCAATGATGATTCAATGAAATAACGTCAAATGTTCCATAAAGTCAATAGGCTTGAAAATGGAAAAAAATATTACTAGAGTGAATGACTCTAAGGCACAGTAAATACATTCCTTTTATTAGTTGTTTACAGTGGTGGCAATAACATGGGTGTGCTATAATGTTGTATATGTTTATTTGCTGCATGGAAGATGTATTGCCACAAGCTATTTGCAGCTGACAGTCCCAGCAAAACAACATTTATAATGCAAAATCAGCATATAAAGGGGCTCATCCTCATCAAGTATGCAACAAGGCATGACAACTCAATAAAATATAACGACGCTCTCAGCAAATGTCAGATCTGTCTGCCTCTTGACTGATTATGATCTGTACTTTTACATGCTTGTGCACCTGTACTGGGTCATTTTTTTTGATGGTATTGCTCTAAGATTCATGTTTTGCAGAAGATTTGGTTCAGCAGGATAAAGCCAAGAGGATAACAAGGGACATACAAGGAGGACAATCAGCTGACCCTGTTTTAGTTCTTTGCCACACTATAAGAAAGAGGCATTTACTACAAAGAACTGCATGCATCAACTACACACAGAAATTCAGAAACTTATAGCTGAACAACATACATCTTTCTACTAATACAGCAGCCTACTACTTAATAGTTGCTTTTTTGACTTGATAGTCTCCAGACTGAGGTGAAGAGTGAAGGATTTGCATGAAGTAATTCAGTAAGTCAGTTCCGGAACAAGAAGAAGAATAAAGCTATCCTAATTAATAAGTCACAATCACAATGATCACACTCCAGAAATGTAATAGGAACATTTTACAGTGTGTGTAGTGAAGAAAGTGGATCTAAATTCTAAGCTTGGTACAGAGAATACTTTGGTATTTTCATCCTAAAAGAAGGATTCACATATCTGGATTACCAAGGACAAAAGTTTTCAAGAACACGATGATCCAGAATTGACAGGCTTTGTATAGAGCCTTGATTTCAGGTCATTCTTCTCTTCAGCCACATGATTTATAGGTGTTTGCAATACCAGTTCTTTGGCAGGTCTTACTCCCTCTGTTTTAACAACCGGCATCACGACTTCAATGTATCTTGGGAGACAGAGTCTGGAAATAGAGTAGGTAGCACAGGTACAGACTTGATCATGAAGAATTCTCATCACATCTACCCTTAGGTTTTCAGATAAAAGCAGAGTTGAACTCTGGATGGACTAGAGTCACTTCTGACACATGCATTTCTATTTTCTGTGAGAAATTTCAACTAAAACTAATTTCTGAAAGATCAAATTTTTTTTTTCATTTAAAAACTATTCCACTTTCATTGAATTCTTCTGCCCAGCATGAGCATGCACATGTTCAGAACTTAAGCTATTCAACCTTTCATTAACTTCCTTAAACATCTGGATACCAAACACCTAAAGATGTTTTGGTGTAAAAGTCTGAAACCTGATATTTGGGTAGCTACTGCCAAAAATCACTACGCATTGAAGATCTGGAAGAGAACAACAAGTACTTTGTAATCTTTCTTTTAATCACTTTGCTTACAAGTAAAGCCACATGCTTAGCCTTGTAACCATAAAACTGGTGATAGCCATTCCTTCATGTTTATAAAGTTCCTATATAACTCCAGGTAGCAAAAAAGTTACAATAAAATGGATGTTCTCTCAGGGGTAAATGATTACAAGTAATTTTCAGACACAAATATAAGCTTGCAGCATTCAACGCTCTGGACAAGAAAAGGAAAAAAACCCCTAAATAATGAATTCAGTTATATGGTATAGCTCTCTTGATCCCATGGTCTCTATTTACTGGGTGAGAATAGTAAGAACCAATTCAGTGGCAAAAATCCTACTTCACAGCAGTAGCAGAAGGGACTTGGAGGAATAGGGGAAATATCTTGTTAGAAGCTATTAGACAAGGTACATTCTCCAGATGATCCTGGAGAGTATCCAAAAGGAAGGATCCGACAATAAAGATCTTATTCCAAGTTCAGCTGCACAAGTTTCAGTATATTAAACATCCAGTGTGTATTTGGAGTGATAAAACATTAGTTTTAAAGAATACTTAGCAATTTTTGGTCCCTGAATAATGGACTTAATCATCTTTAAAGTGCTCATTTTATACAAGCCACGTAAGAAGTAAGTTTTGCTGAAAAAAAAAATTATATTTGCAAAAGTTACCAAAAATTTTTTTTTTACACACTTATGACACTTGTGAGATTGAAGATAGAACTCTCATAGGTGACTGCTAATCATTTTCGTTACATGTGATACACTTGAAAACATTTTCTGAATTACTTTTCTTTCTAAAGAGACACATTGTTAGAAGATATATTTTTATCTTACTGCAATTTTCTTTTCATTAATAACAGTGGGAATGTTGTGTAATAACCTGGCATTTATTGCATTTATTATTATTTTTTTTTGCTATGGCAAACTAAATTGTATATGAGCTCATGTAAAAGCAAATGTGGATTTTAGAAATAAGACTCCGACAATTACCATTCAGAAAGTTTTGTTTAGTTAATTAGGTAACTGGGAGTATCATACTGATTACAGGTACATTGAAAAGTGCTTTTGTATATGTGCTTCTTCCATGAAACAGTGTAATTATCAGTGGCAATGCAAAACAGGGTTTCTAGCGCATAGAGAACCTGAAAGAAAGAACTTGTTAGTCCCAACTATTAATACTCAATAAAAGTCCAACTGTGAAGATTTCTTCTTTTACTTTAAAGGATTTAAACTTGCAGTCAGACTAACACCCTAATCCAAAGGGATCAGGAGGTTGGGCAGTGATTTTTGTGTGAGGGAACACAACAATTGGAGTGGTACAGACTGACCTTCCGAAACATGACAAGAATCAAAGACCTCTGAAGGGCAGAACTGTCCTTTCTCTGAGGTGTAATGCACATCCACTCCTCAGATGGACATCCCAGCTTGTCTGCCTGCATCTACATCAGCGTTACCTCTAGTGAGACAGCAAACTGGAGCACTGACTGATGTAGCAGACTACAAGAGAAACATGGATCACACGCTGCGGGCTGAGCAGCCCTGCTTGCAGCCTCTGCTGCCACCCTTCCCTTTCACTCTTCCCAGAACAAGTCTACCAGGTGCAAAAGGATGTGCTCCAGGAGATTGGGTGCTCTTTGCTGTGCTGAGAATAAGACTGATTTGGAGTCTGTAAGAGAGTGAAGGGATGGAAAAGGCAGTTTCCCTTTATTTTAACATCTTCTATAACTTCGCAGGTTTTTCCCCTACAAACCAGGCCAATGTTTCCTTCTTACCTTAGCAAGGATACAACCTCTCTGAGTGGTTGCAACGGATGTTAAAAAAAAAATTATCTAGAAAATTAGACAAGTCAGTAATAAATCTCTGTTACTCTGTTCAAGTAAAGAACAGAGTATGAAGGATGGAACATGAGTTACACAATTTTTTTACGAAATTATTTAATATTTTTAATTTTTATTGTCATATCTTTCCATTAAAGTGGTATCTTTCCAGGATGAATTACAATGATTCAGTATTTGGCTTGTGGTCTTATTTCTAACTCTTCTGTCTGCTTTTCATATTAGCTGATGCACTGATGAGTATTACACTTATAAAATTATATGACATGGATTCTACCATTTCATTACTGCAGCGGAACAGACCCTGAGCCAGCTCTGTTACAGCCAAAAGTAAGAAGAAGTGGCTTTCACATTTAATTCATTAAACTGATGTGACAAGCACCTATTTAACCAACTATGGTGCTGACTGTAGTGCAAAAGGGTTTAAAGTAGATAAGCTAAATTATTTATATTTTATAGAGACTGGTGTATGGCTAGAATTATCTCTAACACAGAATTTGGAAAATGCTATACTCCACTGCATCAGCACTAATTTGAAACACCCTCATAGCTAATGCTCAAGATTTGGAACTCTGAATATGTGTGAAAACGAGAGCAAGTCAGGTTCATTTTTTTGCAAGAGCTTATTGAAAGGCTTCATAGCACAGAGAGGACAACAACCATGAGCAGCCCCATATCAGGACTGCTCTCAAACAGCCATTAACTACTGCTCCCACATAAAAAGGACTGACAAAGATCATAAATTAGGACCAAAAGTATTTCAGTTATACTACCTGGCTCTTAAAACTACAATTAAAGAAAATGCCAGTGGGATGACATTTACATGTTTGAGAACCATATCAAGGTTCTCCTAATCCTGGGAGGGCAAAATGCACTGCTGTTCTCTACTCTTCCTGCAGTTAGGACAGAGCTTCACTTTGCCAGTTGAATAAGAGAAAGGGGTTTAAATGGCTTTTGTCTTCTGCCTTGCCAAGCTGCTCATTTTTGTCTGTATAGAAAAGCTGAGATAATCTGTGATAATTTGACTATTTGTGGGCTTCACTGCAAACACAAGGTTTGAAATGACCCATGTTAAAAATAAAAGCCTTTAAACAACTCTTTGGATTGTTTTTTAACTTATACCTGCATACATCTGCCGCTTGGCTAGCTGTCAAATAATTACATACACACACGACTGCCCAGCAGTCCCTGAAGAGTTTTAACCTGAGTTATGATGCTTGTCCTTCACAGAGAAAGCAATAAGAACATTTTACTAAGGAAAACTGTCTCAAAACCTGCTAGCTGCCTTCTCTCCTACTTTGACAGCACAAGTGATTAGCTGCCATAAATAGTGCTTCCAACTATGTTAGTTCCCTGTTTACATAGTAATTAACTGATGAGAAGACAGCAACCATTAGCTAACACCCATTTTGCAACAATACATTTATTGAATACTAGTAAATGATTAGCAATATTCACTGTGTACTCCTAACATCTCAGAGCAGACAGCCGGCTACAAAGGGAAGGCATAACGTTTGTGTCACTGAACTTTAGCTTTGACCTTGATCACATATGAATAAATTTGAAGCTCTGCTTTCAACACTTTGACTCTTTGGGGGAATATGCTACTAAAGCATTTGAAATATGTAGAGAAACTCAAGCCAGAATGACACAGATTCACTAACTTCCACAGATAGTTTAAGAAAGATGCTGAGATCAACAGAACTTCGAGACACACTCTTTTATGACTATGCAGTGAGTATTGATGTTCCCAGATATGCCAGGAACAAGCGCCAAATCAAGACAAAGTTTATTGGTTTATTTTGAGCTATGCAAAATGACTTCTGGTACAGAAAATTTATGCAACTGAGAAGTAAAGTGTTAACCTTCTTGATCTATTCTCCATGTGGCCTGGGGAATACTAATCATTGGAGAAGTTCAAGCGCTCATTTTAAGCCATTACAGTTGGACATTGCTTATTTTGAACTTCAGAAACTGCTATGGCTGCTGACCTGGCTTAATTGCTTTTTCAAGTGTGCACTATTCAAGCAGGAACCACAAATAGTGCACAACACCCCATTATTCTGTGCATCTCCTGTAGTCTACCTCAGTAAGAGAGAAGGAGAAAGGGACACCAAGTTACTCAGGAGAAGTAGCTTCTTCTGTAACTACCAACAATATTACTAAGGGCGTCTAGGGATGTTTAAAAGAGAGAAAAAAGGAAACCTGCAGCATAGAGACCATCATCTAACCATGGGTCAAAGGAAATAATACTGAGCCTATTGAAGTCTTCCAACACAGGGACACAGTCTCATGGGACATATAGAAACATAACAGGAGTCTGATGAAAAAAAATCACCAGTAGAACAGAAAGGTGTGGAGATGAGGAAAAGCTAAACTCCACAGGGAGCAGATCAGTGGAATGAAAGAGAAAAACAAAATCCCAGGCTGTTGCACACTGCTGAGAGATCAGAGATAAAGGAAAAAAAAAGAAAGTGATGTGCAGAGGGTTCCAAGAAAGTCGAGAAATGAAGATGTGAAAGATGTACCGTAAGTCTGCATGAGAAATGAGGAGAAAAGGAAAAAAGAAGACAGAAGGACCCCCCAGAATAAGGATTGAGAAGGCATCATTAGGACAACGAGATGGGTAATGGTAGGCAAAGGGTAATAATGAAGAGCTCTACTGATCATCCAGAAAGATACCAGAAGAGAGGCAGACAGTGGAAAAAAGCTGTGTTGGGAAGAAGCAAGGTGGCTATATAGTTTGCTTTGTGAAACCTCATATATTTTGCTCAGACTGTTACTGCCCTATTTAGTTTCTCTTTTTTTTTCTTCTGACTCCAGAAACTACTTGAAAACAAACTTTCAAAGTACAGATATGCCTATAATTCAACTTTAGAAACTCATTTTTCTAAGTACCATAGATTATTTCCACAGTATTTTGTTGAATGAAATGCTATTTCTAAAGCAATCAATAGGCAGAATTTGAAAGTCATTCCAGACACTTGACTGCACCATATGGAGCATACCATGTGCTGCCAGTGCTGCAGGAGAAAGGACATCTCTGTGGCTGCCAATCCTGGAGCTACAATAAATTATGCTGGCTCACATATAACTCCAGGGCCAAGCTTTACTGAAAGAAATTAATGATAAACTGCAGTTTTCAATTCTCACCTTAGTCTGCAAGAAAGAACATACATATGGCCAGTAAGCCATCACAGCTAGGAAAGCAGAAACTAAGCAAGAACATGTAGGTGATACTACAGGGTTGATACCAGTTACAAAAAAGTTAAAAATGAATAAAAGGAATCATGAGGTATTCCAGGAAACGAGCACTGATATGACAGATTACTAAAACCCTAAGAGAATAAGCAAAGCGAGAGAAGAAAAAAGCTGCAGCAGAAGGATTAACACCTTCCAAGAGGCCACTGGTCCTTACCCATTGGGCTGAAGACTGTGTGGCCAGCAGGGATTCACTAGATGATGGCACTAAAAGTATGACCACATTAATGCCCAACTGCATAACCAGTCTAGTTCAGGCCACAGCTCTGTACTGTAGATAAACAACTGCACATTCCAAGGTTTTGTGTGCATATGAGCTTGCCCTGAAAACTCCAAGCTTGGTAAAAGATTCCCAAATAGAGTGAGACAAAAAGTTGAGGGAAACTCAAGAGAATCATGCACCAATCTGTGAATTGATCAAATTTGCTTATTATTTTAAGAAATAAAACTTTTTACTTTATTATTTGGATAGCTGAACAATAAAGCATTGTTTTGTTAAATTCAGTTAATATTGTTTAAATGCATCTGACTACAAAAAACAGACTTGGTCAAGAATCATTTCCTCTGAAATTTTAGGGAAAAAATATTTATCATTCACTGATTTGAATTTATCCACTATGTTTAGCTGGATGACTTCAGCCCACAGAATAAATTTTTCCATGAACAGTCTGTAAATTGAAGATCATTGTTATATTCCAATGCTCTTCATAACATAACTGCAATTTAATTCTTCTTCCAGCACTTATTCTATATCTAACCTATGCCTGTCACAATCTAGAAATCTAAAGACATTTTACTTCCAGATGGACCCAGCAGGGCAACAGATTTTGTTGCTCCTGTTCTTCTGTGTGCTCACATAAATGGTAGTTGAAGAACAAGAAACCTAACTGCCAACTGCATGCTTGACTCAGTGCTGTAGAACGTTAAGAGGCACTAACATGTTTGGTAAATGGCTCAAATCTGAACAGAAAAACTACAATACAATTCCCTCCCCCAATTGTTCAGCATTATGCTTGTATAGAAATAGGCAGAAAATGTTTCAGCACTGTTTTCTATTTATAGAACAAAATGATTTTGCTTTCCACCTAAACATTTTTGTATCTGAGTAGTACCTGATTTCTGATGGCATTTTTGCACTTGTATGAGAAAGGCTAAATGTCCAGCAGTAACAGTACAATGCATAACATCATTGAGCTGGACATGCTGTCATGATTCATGGGCAGAGTCAAATTTATGAGGCCACAAGTAAGGAAGTTTGTAAACTACGTGCCACTCATTTGCTTACCAAGCAGATGTGATCTCTCAGAAAAAGAGTAGTCACACACAGAAAAGTTCAATGTGCATTCTGTGGTGAATTTTCAAAAAGTTTGAGCTCTACAAATTGTATTAACCATACACAATTATCAAAGATAAAGAGATTTTTAAATGTTAAACTAAGCCATGACAGTTCTCTTTCAGTCCCACAATTCATATGAAACCTTGTTTAGTTACACTAAGTGAAAAGAGAATAGTCTGAATAGTCTGCCACTACTATAGCCACTTTTTTTTGCAATATTGCTTTTTGAGCTATTGTCCTTTCCCTCCTCCCCCTTTCCTTTTGTATGATCACCCTTCAGTTCAGGTCATGAAAGATTTTGGTTCCACATGTTTACAGCTTCCTTATAAAAAAAATATGCTTGGACTTAATCCCAAAAGCTGGGTATCCCAAACAATAACATCCAAGAATAGTTTGAGTGAGATACCCTAGGCTGACACAAAGGGCTGTAACATTGCTAGGATTATGTCATACAGTACCTTTTTAAAAAATGGAGGTGCATCATGGCAAAGACTGAAATTCCATCTCAGTGAGTAGTTTCAGGAGGGGAGTTGGTTTGATGGCTAAATGAAGACATAGCCACAAGCACTTAACTTCATTGTGCTTACTGGTACATTGTTAGAGAAGAAATAGAATTGCTGAACAGAAGTAGATTACCTCGTCTCATACAACAGTGACATCAGTAGGAGCTCTGCCACTGACTTTAATGGCAGTAGGACAAACACATTCTTGGAAAGGCAATGTAAGTCTTGGTTCAAATCTCTTTACTAGAGATCAGTCTTAGCAAACTAAAGAAGGCATGGACTGTTTCCCTTTGTAAGAACTTTTCTCTATTGGTTATTCTGTGAGTTTTAGTAAAGATTCATCAAAATTACAGTGACTCAAAATCATGCTTTTCATTAATTGATATCTTGAACTACAGCTTGTGTGAGAACTGGGAGAGAAACCTCAAGTAAGAAGTAAAGTTGTATGGAGAACTCCAAGATATATAAACTCTTCAGAGACACAGCAAGTCACTGAAAGAAGTTCAAGCAAGAATTTTATATAAAGGAAAACTGAGCTCCTGAAATGAAACAAGATAAAAACCCCATCTTACTTTAATCTTGCAAGTTAAGGGCACTGACTTGACTTTGAGCAATCTATATTTAAAAAGATACGTGATAAACACCAATTCAATTATCAGATGAAGATTGAGTTATCAACTAAAGATTAAATAGAAATTACAGAAATTTGCAGAATGCTACACTCCTAAAAATAATACATCTTCTGGAAGTTATCTGCTTCATGTGAAAAACTAAGAACAAGGAGATTTAATAGATTTGATTATGCTGAGGCAAACATGCTGCTTTAAACCATTTGTGGAATTGCTCATCCAAAGCCAGATGGTAAAGGGGATCAAAGTCTCAAAAAACTGAAAAAGATCACTACACAGCTTAAACTTATAGAAAGCTATTAAAATGTGAAGAAAACAGAATAAACTGGACCAGATTGTAAATTTTGAAAATAACAGAATGTAACATTACTCTGGGTTAGCGAAAAAAAAAAGAAACCCAGGGCAACCCAAGACAAAAAAAAAAGGTAGTAAAAGTACCATGGAGAAATCTGCATAATAAAACCAGACTGAATTTGAGGTAAGACTGATAGAAGCAAATGAAGACCTAAGCAGAGTCCTGGCTTTGAACACTTGCTGTAGTTGCAAGAAGCAAATCAGTTCTGCAAAAGCCTTCAAGAGAAGCAGAACTTGATAAAAGAAAGGGATATATTCCTGTTCTGCACAGTGAAAAGGACTTTTTTCCATCTGCTCTGAAGCCCGCTGTGATATTTCTGCTCCCTGCTCTTAACAGTTTTCCAAACCTTTAGTTATGCTGCACATGCGCTCCTTTCTCTCTTCCTCCAAACTGTTTTGGAAAAGCCTCTCCCTTGGCTGAGCTTTTCCCTTGCTGAAAACAACTGAGTACTCCCTGCAGAAGGTCTGCATGACCCAGTACAACAGCCAGAAGCAGGCAAACAGTTGGCTTCTTTCTTTGCTGTGCAGTCACATATTTTAAGAAATATAACAGACTATAACACACAGCAGATAGTGAACAAATAGGACATGTGCACTATCCATGAAAATAAATGAAAGTGGAAGAACAAAATTCCCAAGGAGTTAACATATTATGTTGTAAAAATAATATTGATTTGTGATGTGTGCAAAACCAGAGCAAGAATTATGACTGGTGTCTGACACTGCTCTTTAAAATACAGTAGAAGAAATTTCATCTTGAAGACACCCTAAATAATGCAGATTTGTTTTTCTGTACTAGAAAAAAGTTGAATTGTGGCTCTAAATCATCAGTTCTAATGTTGATTATTACAACTTTATTACAGAATAATGTTGCTGAATATTTTGTTTCAGGTATAAAATATCTATTTGCAAAATACGACAAACCAGTGGAGATAAAGACAGAAAACATATAATAATCTGACTGCTAAGGATGTAAAATATTAGCAAGAGAGCATGTTTTTAGAGGTTATCTGAAGTCCAGGGTATCACAGTGCTTCAACCTATGGTAAATAATGGTTGACAATTGTTGCAAAAGTCTTTTAAAAGTGTGGGTAATCAATAGCATATCTCTATATGATGATTATATATCAGACAGTCACCCTCAGAACCAGAGTTATCAGATGTGAAACCTTGTTTAAGAGCAAGTTTAGAATTTTTACTCAAGAATTGAGTGCTTTTCTCAACTACAGATCTGCAGAGGCAAACACAGCAGTCTTAAACTTTCTATAAATGCCTTACAAAAATCAAAGCACACACACATACACCAACCTTGCAGCCATGTGACAATTTATACAAGACCAACTGCAGAAAAAGGGATGAAACAGCTGTATTGCTACAGTAGTTTCATTGAGACAATTATTAATCAATGACATGTCTGTAAAAAGTTAGGAGAAACTTATTTTTTTATTTTTGTGAAATAAACGCCTGAGAAAGATTCTGAACTTCCAAGATCCAAAACAAAACCAACGGCTGAAAAGCAAGTACTTTGGAAAATACCAAGGGATTGGAGCAACGCAGAACTAACTTGAAAAGTTTGACAGCCTTTGATACATATGTGTATTGCCAAGGTTTTGATTTCGCCTTCCTCTTCCCCCCCCCCCATGAGAAGGAGAGAATTACATGCCTTTTAAGAAGCCGGCAACAACCCTTGAACAGTCTAGATCAAATCAGTTGCTACAGATTGGTGTTATTGTAAAGGGAGACAGAACTCCCCTTTCTCACATATTTTTCTTTAAGGGTTTGTTATCCTACTTGTTATATGAATAACTAAGCTGTACACTCTGATCTCTCACTAATAGACTCACATTTACATTGCATTTTGAAAAATGGAGAAAACACTAAACAACATAACCAGAGAAATAAAAATACTTTTTATGCAGGACAGCCCTAATAAAAGCAGATTTTCTTGAAGGCAGAGTGGAAGGAGACAATTTCTTCCTTGGAATACAAAGAAGATATAGATGTCTTATTTTTTATATAACAAAACTTCTGAATGCTCAAGGAGCCTTGATAACTGTCCTGTTGTGGTAGCTAACCTTTTGAGTCCCTAAGTCTGATTAACCTCTGCTCCCGACCAAGTTGACCGCCTTGATCAACGAAAATTGGTAAAAAACCCACAATTTTCAAAGTATGTATTTTGATTTCTATTTTAAGTAGATTTTTGAGTGTTGCCATACCTAATGATAAATAACACTCTGGAAGAGAGATAAAGCTCCTGTACCACTCTTTTACTGAAAGAAAAAGAGATCAAAAGATCAAAAAAGATCAAAAAAGCAAAAGAGATCAGGATGAGGTAGGTATGGGAGGTGCATTCTTCTACGATTTGTCTGGAGCTATCTGCTTTTAAGTGGCAGTTCTTGTGGTTGCGAGTTTCTACAAAAGTAACTGTGTCTGAACAAGAGTTCATTCAAAAGTAAAGGGCAACAAGCATGCTGAAAATGTTTTTTCGTTATTCTTCAGACCTGGAGATTATCTATGTAGAGTGTATACCAGTAAAGATCAATTCTTGTTCTCCGGGAGCTATAATTTGTGGAGTTTTAGCAATGGGTTTTCAAAAATTTTAAAGTGTATTTTCATGTTTGTATTAAATCTTAGTAGGTGAGCATGGTTTGGCTGTGTATAGGTAGTATAGGAATAGGAATACTTTTATGATTTAACAGCTTCCTAAGTTTTAGATTTACAGTTCATTTTTCTTTCTTTGGACCTGTTCTTCCATCTTTCTACTAGTTCCTCCTTGTTTTGAACTTTGGTCTTTCTGCTCCTTCTCTCCCCTTTCCTCCTAATATTTATTTACTTAAATATTGACAATGAGGACAACATTCATTTAGGACTTAAAACAGAAGAAGCATTCTGATCACTTGACTTGAACTCGTCCAAAGTCTATGCCTTTGCTCAAAAATGTTACAGGACAGAGAAGAGCCTTTAGAAGTAAATCCAGGTCTTCTGAAAGTTTTCCTACAATACTTAGCTCTACTCATTCATTGATAATTTTCTGTAAGACTTATACTGTAACCTTTTGAAATGTTTAAGATAATTTCAATTTCCCTAAGCAAGTAATTCAACTGTTTTCATTTTGGAGCACACAATCAGGATTCCCATGGGAGGAAGACAAACCAGAAGATGTGCTCCAGCTATTGGTGGGTATTCAGTACTAGAGACTAGGCTAGATTTCTAACAAATTGGTAGCAAGTACTGTAGAACAACAGAGGACCTGTAGAATAAAACTGAGGATGACGATTCAACACCTGTGTAATGTGTTTCAGTGACTTTTATTCTGGAATAGGTAACCTAATCTGAACTAGTGGCATCTATGGAGGTGGGGCAAGCACCAAATTTTGGTTGGAAATCCAAAGCAGGCTGTAGCAATTTCCTATGTCTTCTCTAGTATATCATCATTTTCCTTCTTGAAAACAGAAGTTACTCTTCTGAGATCACATCAGCATGCAGCTGCTCCCCAAGGGACTTTACCTTTCCATCCAGTATTACTTTGGAGTTTTACTTGCATCTTTGCACTTTTTCATTGTTGTCAAACATAGCATTAGCATCAGGGTAGGTTAGCTGCAGAAAAAAGTTAGAACCATTTCAGTGTATAAGACAGGATTAAAAGGAGAGATTTCATTTGCCTATAGATGTAAAGCACTATTCCTGCTGAAGTGCTGAGGCTACAAAGCAAGCAGTACTCCCAGGATACCATTGCATGACACATTTGGAGAGCTTGTGCTGAAATATCCTGTTCCATCAAAGCCAAAATATTTTCACTTTCATAAATCTCTTCACAGAGGGTAATATGAATAAGACTTGCTTGACTTGCAGCAATCCAGGATGACACATTATGCCCTGGATCGGGAAAGAATTTCAACATCTCCCAGAGCTCAAGTCAGTATCTAAGACTCCAGATTATAATCACACACATACTTCTATTTCTCTTGAGCACTGTTCTTCACACGGAAACACTGTCACCTTCAGCAGGCTGTAGAGATAAGTCACTTCCATTGAGCAGGGACTGACATCTCAGGAATACCCTAATTATAACAAGGTTTTGCATGTTATATTTAAGAGACATTTCAGTATAATCATTTACTAGTTGAGACAATAAGGAATATAATTAATAGTTAAATGGCAAGATTTCTGCAATTCGTAATTCCCTAATTGCTATTTTGGATTTCTAACTGAACATCAAAATGTCATAATCTAGTGGCACCAAACACAGAACACTTAAAATGTCAGTGATGGAAGAAAATGACTTTAGAAAAGGGGTTCAAGAAGTACAGATCTGTGATTTAAAATGCACAATACCTCATGGTATGAATTGCATTATGCAGGAACAGCTCTTTTCAGTGCTATATACTCAAGATTAGAGACTGCAAATCACCTGTTTTCAGAACCACAGCTCTCCACCTGCTGAGATTTCAGATGGGCTTGGGCTAAATTTGATGTCAAGTGTTCCAGGTCCTGTCTGTCAGGTTCTATCATGTTTAACGAGCAACATACTCTTTGATGAAAATACTGTGTAAACAATGAAGCAGCTCATCGAAGATGTGTAAATTAACTTGTTTCTGCAAAATTTTCAGTCAGAGAAGGGTTTAGGACATTTAGACAGGCCTGCAAAACCCTGTTGTGTCCCTAGAACATAACTGGTTCCTGAGAGCAGCAGCATGTATTAGGCACAGTAAAGCAGTTTAGAAAGGTCTTTCAGTAAGCCTTCTATAAATGCAACACATTCATTTTTATATGAAGCCTGTGGTTCCAGTGGGTGGGCTATAAGAAGGAGTTGCCTAAACTCTTGCTTGTTTTTATTTCCTATAAGTAACACCATCTCACTGTAGGTACAGTGAAACGGTACAACTACTTTGGACAAAAGAATACACAAAGACCATCAAATATTCTTTTGTGCATGGATATATAGTCATGTTCTAAATTACCACTCCTAAAAGTCACTACTCTGAAGGATATCTGTAGCATTAAAGTTTCCAGGCATCAAAGAAGGGAACCCCACAGCTACTGAAAAGATTATATTTTCAAGAACGACAGGTTGATCAGCTAGTAGTGTGTGGGAATCTCTCTCCTGGCCTTGGTAACTTAATGTATCTAGTGAGTTATGGAT
Organism: Pezoporus wallicus; assembly: GCF_028554395.1. NCBI lineage: Eukaryota > Metazoa > Chordata > Aves > Psittaciformes > Psittacidae > Pezoporus > Pezoporus wallicus. Next base: position 1,800,029 of record NW_026640647.1, read on the forward strand.
TTTAGGTTATTTCGCAGCTTCACAGAGGCTGGGTTAGTCACTGGCTTCCCAGCTGTGGTTTATGAACAACACAGAAAATAGCAGCAATTTGTAACACAGGCAATCAATATTCATCCCTGTTTTCCCCCATCTTCCTAAAACACCCATGCATACTACTAATATCAAGCCTTCTCAGACATATCTATTCTCAAATAGATCTATTTAGATCTATTTAAAGTGGCTTAATTAACACAGTTTAATATGCTGAATTGACACTACTATAGCACAAGTGTTTCTTTGTTGCTACACCTACTTATTAGCCTAGGATAGAGAACACTGAATTTACTGTATGTTATGTATACTGTAGCACATGGTTTTAATGTTGAAGAGGTTCATCACACATTTTGGAGGACGGTCCTTTAGATTATTGAGTAACAGGCCAATGCACTGGCCAGATTAATTCTTTTAACAGCAGTGCTCAAAAAGAAGCTATAGAAAAAAAGGATTTGCTTTGGGGGGGGGAAAATAAACAGAAAAAAAGAGTAAATACCACAGATCTACTTCCAGCTAATATCTTAAGTTAATTAGCAAAACATTTACATCAGGACCATGGATAAGTAGCAAAAAGATTAAGTTCTGAAATGACAGACCAGTTGATCAAAATTAGCTGAAAAGAAAATAATTTTTGCAGGAAGTAAACCCATCATATCATGAAAGCGTGTTACCACTTCAAAGAATACAGATGTTTCTGGTGAAAAAAATAGCACAGCTGTTTTTCTGTTCAAATCACTGTCCTTTTCTATGAATACGCACTTTGCAAGTGGTCAGAAAGGAATCCCAGGGCATCTGCTTTGCAGCTATTTCTGCACTGTTTCAGTCTTATCCATGAGCAGGGAAATTCGGTCTCATCATAGTCTTTTTCTGTTTGAAAGGATTGGCTTTCACTGTGGGGGAAAAGAAATCTCTCTTGTTAAATAAGAACATCCATCATAGTTTAAACAGAATTTCAGGAATGACAGGTACCTTATTTAGATAAGGTGACACATTACTGCTTCCTTTTTCCTCCTTTTTCTTATACAGTAAGATCTATATGGAGAGTAAATTACTCTATCACACCAAGTAAGTGTTAAAATCGAGCCCCATTTTTTGAGTTTCCTATTCCACATCTCCTTGAATTCCTCATCTAGCTGTTTGAAGGACATCTGAAGTGGATTTCTGGTTCCACTGTGCTTAGTATAAAATATTTCTGTTGGCTATGCTGAGTGATAAGGCTTACCGAAATCCTTTTTCCTAGGAGAAGGTTACTGGCAGAACTGTATTGCAACTGAACTGCTGTTACTGGTTGTTAGGGGCTTCAAAAAAATGAAGCAGCTATAAATATCACCAATTTAAAATACTTTTACATGTCTTCCAAATTGTTTCAATATTTTTCCTTTAAGACTGAAAGAGATTATTGCACTGAATAGAAATTAAGAAATTAATATTTCTTTGAAGCTGCTATTGCCATGACTGTCAGAATATGCCAGTCCATTTGAGCACTGACCCATGCACTGTGGAGCAAGGGGTACATGTGCCTTGACCATGGGATTTAGTCACAAAGTAGAGCAATGCAGCTCTAGCTACAGGACTTCCTTGTTCTCTAATCTGACACATTCATAATTTTTGTATTTTAATAGCTATTTTGCAGACGAGCTCCTAAACATGACATAGATGGGAAATCATAGAATCATAGAATAGTTAGGGTTGGAAAGGACCTTAAGATCATCTAGTTCCACCCCCCCTGCCATGGGCAGGGACACCTTACGCTAAACCATATCACCCAAGGCTTCATCCAACCTGGTTTTGAGCACTGCCGGGGATGGAGCATTCACAACCTCCCTGGGCAACCCATTCAAGTACCTCACCACCCTAACAAGAAAGAATTTCCTCCTTATATCCAATCTAAACTTCCCCTGTTTAAGTTTTAACCCATTACCCCTTGTCTTATCACTACAGTCTCTAATGAAGAGTCCCTCCCCAGCATCCCTATAGGTCCCCTTCAGATACTGGAAGGCTGCTATGAGGTCTCCAAGCAGCCTTCTCTTCTCCAGGCTGAACAGCCCCAACTTTCTTAGCCTGTCTTTGTATGGGAGATGCTCCAGTCCCCTGATCATCCTCGTGGCCCTCCTCTGGACTTGTTCCAACAGTTTCATGTCCTTTTTATGTTGAAGACACCAGAACTGCAAACAATACTCCAGGTGAGGTCTCACAAGAGCAGAGTAGAGATCACCTCCTTCAACCTGCTGGTCACACTCCTTTTGATGCAGACCAGGATACGGTTGGCTTTCTGGGCTGCAAGCGCACACTGCTGGCCCATGTTCATGCTGGAAAACACACAGATACTGTCACTGATTCCAGGAATACACACTGTTAAATTGGGCAGTTTTACAGCATACAACCCTATGTATGGGAGAGCTGGGAATTAAATGGATCCTGGTGGAAAAGACTACCTTACCTGACAGGCTTCACAGACACTTTGTGATCCTATGCATAACTTGACCCCTATTTACTATAATGGGTACTAGTGTGTGATTCAGCATACATGAAAATGTGAACAGGAAAAGCATAGTAAAATGAACTTTAAAAGGAAAATTACTAAAAATGGACTCAGCATTATATGCATCCATAAAAACATAAAGAGTTACACTTGTTGCTCCACTCCTAAAAGCAAAGTTATTACTTTATGTAAAGAGTGGACTGAAACAGAAATGCATGTGTTCCATAAAGCTTTTATGAGAGAATTACTCAAGGCCCCTAAATGTAATTTATTGAGGGTAGCTAGCAATGGGGAGAAGACTGAGAATTAAATACTACTTTAAACAAGGATTTAGCTGCAGACTAAGCACTCCTCTGTAAGTGCCATGCCAGCTTAGAGAAGTACCACACTGATGTAAAGTCCCTGAGTCCCTATTAATGAAGTCCACAGCACCTTCTCATCTGGTTTATCTTCAAGCAAACCTATATGAACGTCTTCAGAGCTATGAAAAATACCCCTCAATGGTCTTCTGGCGCTTTCCACAAAAATCCTTCATATATCCTGTAGGAGCAACTCCTTTCATCTGAGTACAGTTTACTCACAGGACAAAAATCAATTTTTATCAATACTCTGCAAACGGTCACATGGACTGGAAAGGAGATAATACAGATACATGAAAGATCCAGGTAACCAGAAGCAGGAGAAATATTTAGATGAAAAATAAACGCTTTGCTTCTTATTGACAGTGCCCACAATACAGAGGCAGGGAGTGCAGTCACACTGAATACACATGCCGTTATGTAGAAGAAACAAATACTCATGACATACGGGCTAAAAGTATATGGATCCAAAAAGCTGGACTGACAGAAAGCATAAGTCAGCAAGTTTCAGACAATGAAAGATGAGATACCTGAGTCACAATTTAAGCTGTGGAATGAATCCTGACTTGTAATAAAGAATCTGATGAACTGAGTTTGCAAGAGCTTAGGGAATGAGCAGAGGTAGGCATTTGTTTTGTGTTTTCTGGCTGTCAAAATTATTTTCTCATATGTCTGTTGTGACCACCCTGCACTCATGTAACCTGTGAGCGTAAGTGTCATAGTTTAAGCCAGTCAGCCATGCAGTCGCTTTTTCACTCGCCTCCCTTCTTTACTCCCCGCTCCCAGATGGATGGGGAGGAGAATTGAAAGAATGTAACTCCCACAGGTTGAGATAAGAACAGTCCAGTAACTAAGGTAAAACACAAACTACTACTGCTACCACCAACAATAATAATGATAAGGGAAATAACAAGGGAAGAGAATGCAACACCTCACCACCCACAGACAGATACCCAGCCCAACTGAGCAGTGATCTGGCCCTTCCGGGTAACTGCCCCTAGTTTATATACTGGGCATGACATGCTGTGGTATGGAATACCTCTTTGGCTAGTTTGGGTCAGATCTCCTGTCTCTGCTTCCTCCCGGCTTCCTTTCCTCCCTGGCAGAACATGAGACTCAGAAAGTCCTTGGCCAGAGTAAACATTACTGAGCAACATCTAAAAACATTGGTGTTATCAGCGCTGTTCCCAGGCTGAAAGTCAGAAACTCAGCACTGCACCAGCTACTAAGAAGGAGAAAAATAACTGCTGAACCCAGGACAATGAGCAATATAAGCACTAGTATGGAAGGACTAGGGATAAGGATACATCTGAAGTTGTGTTTAAACAGAAGGAAGTTGCAAGTATCTACACACATTTTTTACTGCTCATATGTGCACCTCAGACTTCACTGGAATGGGTCTTAAAATGGTCAGCATCCCTGTTGGCATGATTTAGTTTCTGCTTGCCGGACCTGCAAAATGAATCATGTATGGTATATCAGAAGCTCTCTAAGCCTTTGGCCAAAGCAGGACACACTGGGCAGATGAAGAGGACAGTTACAGACAGTGGAAAACACTGAGGGAACTGATAAAGATGATAGCATCAGAGAGGACCAAAAGGGTTAAAAACTTGATAGAAAAGATGAGAAGGATGTGAAGGGATATAGAAACAAACTTTTCTGGGAAGCCTTTAGCACATCAATTGTAGCTGACAATTAACACCCCTACTCAGTAAGCCAACCTTTTCAATTTCACAAGCTGCACACCCCACACACCCCCTACTCCTGCCCCCGCTCCCCCCCTCCATGGCAAGATAAAAGGGAGAGAGAAATAAAGAAATAGGCAGTAAATTATTTTTGCGTCTTGTTACTGCTGGCTTTCCCTTGCCCGGTTTATCATCAGTCCTAACAGAGAAAGAGATTGCTGGAAGAATCCCAATTCCACCAAATAATTTAGTATTATTAAAAAAGTGAAAACTAACTTTTAGTTCATGTTATTCTCTATCCTGCCTGGGTAGAGAAATGGAAATGGAAAGCTTTTCGGACTGTCACAGGACAATTCTAAAATAAACTCTTGAGATTTTCCTATAAATGACTTTTCTATAAATCCAACTCAAGAGCTGAGAGAGGCAATAAACAGTTAAGGAGCCTGTTTTGCAGGGCACCTTGTATGTTTCATTCCCTGAAAATACTCTCCATTAAAATGTTTTAGCTGAGATTTTCAAAGCAGTGTGGGCAAATCCTTTGCACATTTCACATTAATTAACAAGTGTGTGGGTAATTCCCTGTAGTGCTTTGATAATGTCAGGTTTTGGGTTTTTTTTTTTTACATCCATTTAGCATATCCATGAGGAACAGGAGGGGGAAATGTGTATAGTGATTCTAAAGCTCACCTGAAAAAACTACACAGTTTTGTTCCGACCTTATGAGTCTCTGATCTGTTCCAATGGAAGGATTCTGATCCAGAAACATGGAATAAATGTGCTCCATCATCATGGAGACCCAAGCCTAGTCATTATCTCATCTAAACAATATTTTTCTGTTTGGAGGGCTTGGGGGAAGGGTGGGAGAATAAATCTTTCTGTTTACTCTTAGCTTTGGAAAAATCTACTGGGAGGGCTGCACAATTAACATATTAATGAAGGCTGGCCTCAGATGTGATGCCTGGAAGCAACTATGGGCAAATAAAGAATATAGATGCAAGAAAAAAAACCCTCATGACTCTTTGGGACGGGAGGAACAGAGGCTGTTCAGCACTGAAACAGAAATATAGTTTTTTCTTTGTCCTAGGGGAAGGAATCCCATCTTACTATGCTTGAAAAATGCAGCATTTCTAATGCCATATCAACTATAAAACAACAATAATACCATGACAACTAATGCTAGGTTTTACAACCAGTCACTGAGCTTGACAGTGGTGTTTAGACAGTTAAAACCTGGAAGTGTGAAAAGCCTGAAAGTCTGAACCCATCTAAAGTATAGGGAATATGCAATTTCCACCACATTGATCTCTGTACATTAACATGATTGAGCTGAATCTTCTGGTCATCATTTTTCTGTGGGATTTTTTTTTTGAGGATACTACTCATAAATATTTATAATTTTTTGCATTAAGTCTTAAATGCATTAACAGTGATGAAACTTGAACTGATCATATAGAAAATCAAACAGAAGTGGGTGTAAATGCCTCCAGTACAAGAGACTCCAATTTTCTCTTCCTCATTAGCACCAGGTGAGGGCCAGAAAAAAGCTGGCTGGAAAACAGGGTTTTCATTCATGGATGATTTTGTTTTACTCTTCTAAGTTACAGTCCACATCAGACCAAAAACTAACATGTGCTAAATTCCCCAGGCCCCGCAACCACTTGGTGATATTGATGTTCCTGTCAGCTTTCATGACCAGAGCAAAGATGACAATTTCACAGAGGAGCAAAAGGAAACACTGGCTCTTGGGCCCCAGCAGCAGAAGACTGACCAAAGTCTGAAGCCCTGGCAGCCCCCTGCATCTGTGTCCCATAGGACAGCCCATCAATGCCTAGGAATCCAGGCACTCTTCACCTGGCACCCTGCTCTGGGCTTGGCAAGCACTCAGACCAGGGACATTACAAATGAAACCTTTGAGGCTCAACAAAATGGCATTCTTACATGAAGCATTTTTTTTTTTTATGTCTGCAGATATTCAGCCAACTCTATTAGCAAAAAGCTTTACAACTAAAGAAAAAGCCAAATGACCAGAAAAAAACTGGAAGCAAGGAAAGCACATTTCTGAACTCTCAGGCATCTCCCCCAAAAAATTAAACACACATGAATCAAACCCATCACACTATACCACAGGAAATACGTTTTCAGAAAACAAAAGCAGTTGAAAGTTGTTTCCCCACACCAGAAGACCAAGAGGTTAGAATGAACCGGTTTAATAACTGGATCACTAATATTTCCCTGACTATACGAGGAACACATTTCTAATTGGTTTCTGCTGAATATGCTAAGCGGCAGCTTACAAAAGCCTTCTTCCTTGATACCAACTCCCAGAAAACTCCCCTCAAATACAAGCCTCTAGATTAATGTTTTATTTATGTATTTTAAACTCCTATAAACTAATCTACATTAAAGGCCAGGCAAATGTGGTGTCTATTGTCTCTTAATCTGTTTTTCCAAACCTAAAGCTACACGCCCAGAAATTCCTTTGCTGGGCTTTGATCACCTTGGCCTTATTCCTCAAATGAGCCGTTGGAAAATCATCAGGTACTTGGCCATCTATGGAATGCTCCTGGTCAGTCCCAAACTTACTTGTTGACAAACACCCCCTTAGTTCCAACACCCTTATCTTAATACAGGTAACAAAAACCAACACTTTTAGCATCCATTTTTGACAGTGAAGGCTTAGTTTGCTTTGCCTCAATGTCCCTTCATATGACTTTCCACTGAGAAGAAAAACTTGTTTTCAAATACACCTATTCTTGACACTGGTAGGTCAAATACATTCTTTTCCATGCAGTGTCACTGAGATATCTTTTTTAACTTATAACATTCAGCATTCCTCCTCTTAAAACCATACAGCCTGTGAATCAGAATTGCCAACAGGGTCTCTGCTCCCTGCTGATTTGCTCAAAGATCTCAACAGCCATGGAAAAACCCCTGCCAATGAAGTAATTTTCTATGTAACTGTAACACAACCTCCTACTGGATGGCTGCTGGGGAGCCTGGCAGCACAACGTCAAGGAGCCGAAGCTTATATCTAACTTGAAGATCCATTTGCAGACAGCTCAGTCAAAAATCTTATTACCTCTGACAGATTGCAGAACTGTTTGATTCATTTGTTCAGAGTTAATAGCAGGTACTGCATGTACCACTTCAACATACAAAAAGGGATAGCTAGGCAGTAGAGAGGAAGGCTGCCTGTTTTCCTTGGACACACTGGGTCAGGCAGGGGCTTCTAGAGGGAGGAGAGACTGTCTATTCTGAGAGCAGCATGTAAAGACCATGGGAAAAGCCAGGACGGCATTGGCCAAGTGACTTAGAGTGATAGTGTAGAATAAGATTGCACTGAGGGAAGCCAGAAACATGCCAAAACATTCTTAAGAAGCAACGGGAAGACACTTGCTTAACATCCAGGAAATTGTAACCTTCCCTGCAGGAATGCAGCTGCATGTCTTACTATACAACTTGTATAACCTTGGCTCAAACTTCCCAATAAACCAGGTATTAGAAAGTACGTAGACAAGAGCCATGAAAGATCAGGTAAAAGGTAAAACTTCAGACAGAGATTAGATTGTCAAGATGGAGAGAGATCACAGTTCAAGGCAGAAAAACACTGATGTGAAGAAGTATGAAGTCCCATAGAAAAAACAGTTGAAGGATGGCAATTTATTGATACTGAAAATCAGCCCCTTGCAGGGAGCCGTGGAGGTTGACAATTACTTGCCTGACAACTGCAACATGGCAATAAAGACACCAAAGGTGGCATGCAAATTAATGCCCACCTACTAGCTAGCCATTATGTATAGTAGCCAATAAATGTTTCTTTAGTAGTAGTATTTTTAGCTACTACATTGCTTACCTTTGTTCCTAGTAAAAGCTGCCCAAAGTGACTCAAAGCTTTAGAAAGTTGTTTGATAGAAAACAGGGCTTAAGGAAAGGTCCTGACTAGCTATGACACAATGAGGAAAGAACATGTTTATTTTTAAGACTTATTTAGCCTGCAGAGCAAAGTATCTGGATTTTCTCTATTTAATTACCTCTTTTAGTAATGCTGCTAATTTTATATATTTTTTTTAACTGAAACTTACTTTCATTAATTACAGGCATCTGATGTCTCTTGGTTTGCTCCCTACAAGAAAAGGGCAATGGGATAATTTCACCTCAGGGCTCTATCAACCTGAAGTTTCTGTCACACAGCTACAAAGAATTCTCCTTTCTTTTTTTTTCCTTCTTTCAGATAAGTATAAGGACTTAATACCTCTCACAGATATGTTGATTAGCTTTGTGATCACCCCACAATTAAAGGAAGATACGGTGCCAAGATCTGCAATGATAGAACCTGATGGGCTCAGATCACCCTGTTGACTTCCATGTGCACTGGCAAAACTTTCTTGTACAAGTCTGCACGCTAGGAGAATAGGATTAGAGCTGTAAGTTTTTCACATTGAAAATGCTCCAATATGCCAAATAGATCACTGGAACGTTGGAAAAAAAACATGAATACATTTGCAATACTAATACATTTTTATATAAATTGAGCAGAAAATATTGAAATAACCTTAGCAAGCAGAAATAGTTAATGTTCATATAAAAAGCATTATGTACTTAGATTGGGGCTGTGAAAAAACCTGTTTTGCTACAAAATTTTCTGCAATCACAAATCATAATTGGGCACTATAATGAGTTACTAGAATCAGCCAACAAGGTTTCTATTACCTTTTTTGCATCTGGAGGAAATGAACAATTGCATGATTTGTTAACAATTTAGGAACAGTAGGTAAGTAATTATGTCTCAGCAGCCTATTGATTCACCCTTTGGGGATATACAGACAAGACTGTAGGCCTGGCATCTGGCAGAACCAGCTTTCAACAGAATCAGTAAAAGGCGACACTTGCACCTCTTTTTCAGAGAAACCCAAGGACAAGTGACACAACATATTCCTCGCCATTCCTTTTCTGTCATCTCCCTTGTTCACAGTAACATGGCTCAGGGAAGATGAGTTATAGAGCTTACTCAGTCATTGTGGAACTGCTCCCTCAGTTGTGATCCTCTCTTTACACAGACAGTGTAGGAACCTAAGTATTAGTCTTCTACCTTAAGCACCTTCATTTGGTACATAAAATTGGTTTATTAAAACCATGCCTTCAAACACATCTCATCCCCCTTCTTCTGCTGCAGCACAATCTGCTGCGGGGAGCATCCCAACAATGAGACTTTGTACTGGGATGTATGCCTTATCACCTGCACAGACAGAGCTTATGTACAAAAAAAAAGTGGAAGAGAAACTAAGAGAACAACATTTGAGAAAAAAGGGCCCGAATTTTTCCTAGCACATACCTGTAGGACATGGGAGTGCAATGTCATTGATGGAGTTCCCAGCAGTAGTAACTTTGGAGTAGGACATTAGGGCTTACAGATAAAATCTCTGCCTGTTTTAAGAAATATATCTTTAAAACAACCCCATAATACACTGTCAGCCTCTTTTCTAAAATCAGTTATAAAACATCTTAAACGCCGCCATGCAGAAATCCTAGATGGGAAAAGACAATGCTGTGAGTAGTCCTATCGTTTTCATAACCCCACACATTTTTCCCCAAGCACAAATCTTTGAGAAGGTAAATGTCAGAGGTGTTCGCAGTAAAATAAAAAAATATTTGAGTGATACAGAGACCAGTCCAGACAGTGCTGGATCAAGAAAAACCCAGTTTGTTTTAATGTGACTCCCATCCAAAACTGACTGTAGTATTAGATTATTTTAAACCTGTATTTCAAAAGCCACAGGACACCAAAAATATTCCAGTGAACTTGAGCATTCTGTGCTGCCTTCAGGGCATTTATTAATTCAAATGTTGATCATTTGCTTTAAAAGAAAAGGTGAAGAAAATACTTAGCTCCTTAAGGTCAGTTCTGGATTTATTCCGAAGTCTCAGCTTAAGGTAGGGAATTCACATTCATTTAAAATGTCTTTTTCATCCTGAAGTCCTATATTCAAAAGGCTGCCTTCATTTATATGTGGTCTGGATGAAACTCATTTCATATTTGTATACGTAATTTTCAGCTAATAGCAGTAGATTCAACAGAAAAAAATATAAAGAAAACACGAAGGGTTGTTGATGAAAAATGTGGCTGTGTGAATCCCAGCTGTTGTGAGAAGACTGAAGAGATCTGTTGCTCTCTGTAGCATCTCAGTCCAAGTAAGAGACAGCAGAAGATTGTAAGAATATATGTTCCCAACTGTCTATCATCTGGATTAACTTACACTAGCAAAGAAAGCAAATCAGTGCCTTGGGGAATCATTTGTCATGAACTGTTATCTAAAGAATTATTTCTTGCTTCAGGAGCACAGGAGCATGTTAATACAGAGTAAAGGTCTTTAAAACAACACAAACACATAAAGAAATTGAGAGATATGCTTTTGAGAAGATAATTAAAACAAAAAGCAAAAACCAGCTCTTGTTCACTTTATTAAAAAGCTCTTTGAAACAACCTATAATGCAAGCTTGATAATGTTGAAATTGCCAAAGTTCACAAATTTGAAGAACTGCACAAAAGCAATGTTGCCAGCTCCTGAGACACAGCTGCTATTCCTTAAATTATTTGTTATATTATTCCTTAAACTATTTATGAAGGAGATAACAAAATGTGGTTTCTGAAATGAAGCCACATGGGACATATGAACAGTAACTATTCATCATATTGATAGACAAATACTGATATGACTAATTTTCTGCCTCTTTCATATGTATTGTTTCAGTTGGAGACTTTCTGATTTTCGAAGGCATATCAAGACATACTGTAATGGTGGGGGGGAAGCAAAATTCATTAGCTTACTGGAGTAGCTGATGAACGGCACAGATGGGTAGGTGCAACCTCTGACAGAGCATGAACAGTGCTTGGGAAACATGGTGAATTTCTAGCAAAAACTCAACTGGCAGTGCCAAAGCTAAGTTCACTCCTTCTCTACAACATCTTTCAGAAACTGCAGGTTGCCCCAGACTGCCCATTAATCTGAAAGTCATTCTAGATCAGGGTGAAAAGGTGGAAAATGTAATTAAACCACAAGTGACATGCTCACTTTTGTTTTCAGTTTTGCTCAGTGAAACGGGAAGCGATCACAATCTTCTCCAAGCACGAGTAAGATAGTTCTCATGTGGAAAGGTGTTGACTTGGCTCTGACAGTTCTACTTTATCTTTTTCCAAGGTAAAGCTTTTCATAGTGATTTCAGTTTTCAGGGTTCAGACATTTTTGAGAATGACTTGTGGCCACGAAGACTTGCCTATTAACTTGCTTGTACATCTCGATGAACAGAGCATGAACAAAAACTGAACTGAAAGCTACATCTTTTAATATTTGTGACAAAACAAGGACAGCATTAAAGACAGAGTAATTCATAAAACACAAAGGAAACAGGGAACATATGGCAAATACTAAATCCTTCTCTAAAAATAAATAAGCTGAAAGTTCATCCCAATGTAACTATTGATATCAGTGCATCATACATATGTGTGCCTACAAATAGAAGTACTGCCTGAATTTGGGCACAGAATTTATTGAATACTGTACCAACAGTGAAAAATCAGGGTTGGATCAGGGGTTCTGTTTTCACAGAAGACATTTTGTCACCTGGCTTTGCAACAAAGGGAAAAAATTCTTTTTATTGAACTGTCAGGTGATGATGAACTTAAGTTCAAATCCAACAAAGTGTAGCTTAGCAACTTTCTGTGGTGGAAGAATGAATTTCACCTGGTGTCTGACTGAACCCTTAAGCTCCCCATTTCTCTTCAAGACCGGCTTTCTTTGCCTTATTCACCACTGAAAATAAGTAAACCAGACTTTTACCTGAAGCTTACCAATATCTCAATTGACAAAAAGCAACTGTGGAGCAAGCACACACTTCCTGCTAGTACTAGGCTTTGATTTCCCCAGGTGCTACTTTAAACCAAGTTTTTCTCTTCATTTGAATTTTGTCAAGAGTGAGCAAGGTGAACTTTGATGTCTGCTCACTGATATTGTACTGAAGAATGGGCAGGAAGCTCAAACAAATTAAAGAACTTAAAAAGGCAAACCACTGTCGTAGCTTGTCAGCATAGTGCAAGACAGCAAGTCATTTATAGTACTTTGATTGCTTCTTCTAATTTAAGCAACACTGAAAACATTAATAATGCTTGTTTCATTGTGTTTCCCTTTGATATATTGTCTTTGTACCTGCAGTGTTTAAAAAGAATATTATAAATTGAACAGTTTAGGCTTTCTCGGGCATTTATTTTAGTAGAGAACATAGAAAGACAAGTCGGCTAAAGGCACAGGTGGAACAAAATGAGAGACCAGTTTTAAGAATACAGAACATAGTAAAATAGTTTGGAAGCTGCTCATTTATAACACATTCATTATCCTTTATGATTCACTTCAGCTCTTTCATCACACTTTTAATACTAGAAGGGAAAAAGGCAGAATACCTAATTTTATCTTATATTTCCTATTGTCTGGCAAAAAGTGTTGGATTCTAATAACATGCATACAAAATAGCAGGGTGTTTACTCAATCAGGAACATGTGATTACACCTGTAAAGAGGAAACCACAAACCGAACTTCCTTGCAAAATCACCTTAATGAAGGCCATGAAACTGGTATTTATGGTAAGAAACAGGCTGTATAACTATATTTGCAAGTGCAGTTTTCAACCCGAAAGTTTGCATGCCATTTCAGAATCACCTGCCCAACTTGAACACAGAGAAAAGAACTGCATCCACAAGCCACAGAACTCAGGGTTATCTTTGTTCGGAAGGACAATTAAGGTATGTTCCTTAAGGAAGCATTTTAAAACATTATGGAATAATCCTGTATGCAATTATTGCATGCTGGCAGCTGCAGGAAGGGATACTGCAGAGGTAAGTAAAATGATCCCTTCTTGCTGCTTTTGCTGTGCTGAGGTGTGATAAGTCTTCTTCCTCAGGCTTTTAAAGCAATTTCAGATCTGAAGACAGACACCAGGGATGAACAAATTGGAATCTGGGTTTTCTTTTAGGTTTGTTGTCCATTTTTAGCAAGACACTGTTTTAGAACTGGAAAACAGAGAATGGGCAAACGTGGGACAAAGAAAACAGAAAGGTATTAATTGTTTGCACTTGGAAAATGTCTGTCAGCTGATGAAGAGGTAAGGAAGACCTTTAAAAGTAGGTCTGCCAAAATTGAAGCAGAGCTCAACACAGCACAGTGTAAAGAAAAATTCTCTTGGGGGAAAAGGAAAGAAAAGAAAGACAGGAAAGACCTAATTAAAAGTGAAGCGCTTGCAGTAAATAAATGATTAAACTTGCTTCGAAAGTGTGTAGAAATATTATTCCCTGAGAAGAATACCAAGTTACAATACAGCAAAAATGCTCAGTAAAATTGGTGGGAGAGGTGGTGGTCTGTTTTTTATTTATAGCCTTTTTTTTTTTTTAATAGAGAGTAGCACTGAATTCCTACTGCTTTATAAACAGAACATCAAAGCACAGATATGCCTGCTTAATCAGTTACATTAGATCCCCATGGCTTTTAGGTGACACATATATTAGTTTGGATACAAAATATCCAATAAAATAAGTTTATTATTACAATTTTGGGGAATTTCTTCTCTCTCTACAGTAAGAAAACTCCATCTTTTTCATTTCAGAAGTATTTTACATATAACCACAGTCATGAATCAGTATCATATTAAAGCACATGAAAAAAATGTACCAGTGGGAAACAAAATTAAGCCAGCACTTAAATGCTTTCTTGAATTATAGTTCCTACTGCAATTTCCCTAGTCCACTAAATTCACTTAAAAGCTTTGGACAAGCATGCATTCTGTAGGGTTCCTAACTAAATAGAATAGAAACCCTGAGTATTTTATGTTCCCTTTCGAGGAAATTTAAGAGTGACAGGAAAAAAGATGGAGTAGCAGTCTACAAAAATACAACTGAAAGAATATGAGAGAGGAAAAAAGACGTATGTTTACATGTACGCATCTTAAGAAAACAGTTGCAATTAGTTAAGTAAGAAGGAGCAGAAGAAACCAGGTTTTGTTTTATTTTGTGGGGGGTTTTAAAGCTTATAATTGTATGAAAAATATAGTTGATATTTAATAAGTTGCAGCCAGTTGCATTATTTTAATTAGTTTATGGTGATAAGGATGAATCCAAAGCAGACAGCTGTGAAGATTTGTTATTTTAATTAGCTAAGTAAGCAGACAGGAAAATCAAGAACAGTCCTGATCCACCACAGCAGACTTTGCTCAGCAGGGCCATGAGGGAAAAGAACCTCAACACCAACACATCATAACTTCTGTACTGAAAAGGGGTTTACTGGCTGCTTTAGACAGGTAAAACGCTCCAAATAAATAGCATCCACTTCAAAACAGCAAAGCATTTTTGAAAGACCAATACACATGACAAAGAACTGCAAAGACCAGAGCTATCAAGCTTATTACAGAGCAGTAACTACTTGAACATGCTTGCAATGTGACTTGTGTGCAGATTTATAATCCTAAAGATAGAGTATAATTATTGATTAGAGCTCTACCTGATTTGTTTTGGGACTTGGGGATAAAATAGTTATCCTTCAGTCAAAAAAGTTTATTGTTTCAGAGAAGTAAATTGGATTAGAAGTAAAAATAACTAGCTCCTACTTAAAAGGCAGTGTGGAGTATTTCCACACGAGGTATATGGACAGACCAGCTAATGAAACAGCTTCATATCAGAATTCAAGATTTTCTGAAACAAGAATACAGTTCTTGGTATCACTGGAAACTGAAACAAAACAACAACAACAAAAGCTTCTTTTACAATGTCCATCACCTTGCCTTTATTTTTGACTGTGTCTGCTGGAAGAAAGGCATCTGATTTATCTTAACCTCACAATTTGCTTTCTAGCAGCTGCTGCACTGGTAGTAATAGCCTTGGTGTGTTCATGACTAGCAAAGTGTCCTTCAGATAGGCAAAAGTCTGACGTCTCCTGTTAAGCCTAACTTCACAATTTGTCCCTGTGTCTGAAAACAACAATTTCTGACTCAATTCACATTCTCTTCATACACGTTTTCAATCCTACTTAAAGATAAGTTATTACAGTACACAAATTATAACACAGACTTATGAGTTAATAATTTACTTGTCTAGCTGGGGAATTTTCCTTTTAGTGCATTATAGATGAAGCACAGAAATTCAGTACTTTCTTGAATTAAGATCATCTAGCCAATCTAATCTGAATATATCAAGCAGTGCTGCTCTCGATGGGGACAATTTAGAATAAAGTGTGCTTTGGTATAAGGAAGAACGTCAAGTATTAGCTGAGATTGAATGGAAATCTATAAAAGTTGTCAACACCATGAGTAGCACAGTTTGGATTACTAATCTCTGCCCTTCCACATCAAACATTATTATTTTTTTTTTGGCCTCTACCAAAAAGGTTGCTGGTCCTTCACAGATGTTAAGAAGGATCTGCAATGTAAAAATGTTTATATAAGAATCAACACAGGCAGATTTAAACTAAGCTGTTCTTTCCCTACATTCAGATATTAGTCAAGAAACGATTAGTTGACTTAAGACTGACAATGGCACACGAGCATTCTTGTTCCCAAAGAGTGCCTGCAATGCATAATTTTAGGTACACAGCAGCCTTGTTATGATGTTATGTATCTTGGATGTTCTCCACCTTCAGAAGTAATGTGGACATCTAGTCTTAAATAGTGCAAATAACATCTGGTTCAAAGAGGTCAGAGGTATAACTGAAGCCCACAGACATCAACATAGGCATACTGAGTGCATTTTGAATCAGTTGTCAGATTGGTAGCAGAGAAATGGAATGGGGCACTACACTCTTGCTACTACAGTAACAGTAAATATAAGTAGAAAAATAGAAGCTTATAAAGTCATTTTCCTTCACCCTGGTTCATCCTGAAGTTGGTTATTAAAGCCCACTAAGTACAAAGAGTTAGGCCCACAGTGTATTTTCCCATCTGAATAGGGCACCTTCTGTAGCCTCTAAAGCTTGATGTCACTTCTGTGTCTTCCTTTCATTTTTGAATCTCAGCAGTGCTGGACCCACTTATTGTTGCTAATTGCCCTTCATTAGTTACCTTGCAGTTTTGATTGGTTTGACTCTTTAGCCTAATTGATTTGCTACTGTAATTGACTTTCTCCTCCACTGATTTGCCTTGTGTGTTTTATCATTTTAAAGTGCAGAAGAAACACAGAATGGAATTAAATTCCCAGTAATTGCTTATTACCATCCTGTGGTGCTTTCATTTCCCTCCCTAAAACAACTACGCATGGCTTCAAGGCTGTGCTGTGCCATATTTTTACCGGTACCACTTGTGTTTCTGAAATACCATTTTACTTACTTGATCTTTTCCTTTTGCTTTTCAGTTCTGACATTTGCAGATCTTACTGTACCTCCCCAATGCTTCCACAGAGCCCACCTCAAATTCATCAACATTATAAGCTTTTGCTTTATCTCTTCTACTTTGCCTTCCTTAGTATGGAAGCAACGAGATTTTCAGAGGGTACATGATCCACACAAGCAAAACACCTACTGGTTTACATCCTCTGCAGCACTAATAGAATGTGGACTCTCTCACAAGCCATAAACCGACAGATTTTGTCCAAGTGCTTCTTGCAGTATTTTAACAGGCTGAATTGAGGAGCCTCTCTTTTTTGATATGGAGTTACCTTTAATCTGTAACTATGCATTTCCTGAAATACCCAGCCAAAAATACACTAAAAGATAAATTACATCTGATGCTCAAAGGAAGAATAAACAGTGTTATTAGGCAAGGCATCGCCTTAATCTGGTCTCACCCATTCATGAACTAGTAGCAGCACTAGAACTGGATGAACACAATGTTTTCCAGAGTCCTGTGAAAGGGAGAGCAGAGGAAATAATTCAATGTGCTGTTCTTAGTCCCATACCATCCCCTTCTCTTGCTTCTCCATTAAAATCCATTTTGTCTCAGTCCTGCAATATGGCAGTCTCTCTCAAATTTCATTGCACAACTGCTTTTTATCCTTGTTCATAGTTTTGTTGCCTTACTTAACTACAGCTTTAACACTTCACCTTTTCTTTCCTTCTTTGCTTCCACCTCCAGTTCAGAAGTGTCTCATTTTCTTGCCCTCTGAATCAACCTGCTCCTTTGTTCCCAGCTGTCCTAAACTCTTACCAACCACACTCCTCTTCCACACCTGTCGCTGATGTGGGTATTTGTATCTATGCTTGTGACAAAAGAATTATATTTCTTGCCTTTTTTTTTCTTTCTTTTTTAAATATCATTGCATCTTTCTCATTGATTTTTTTTTCTCTGTGACTACAGAACTGCTTTATTTTCATGTAGGTGTAGACTTTAAAATGCCTTCTGAGGACACAGAGGCGACATCCCTGTTCCCAAATCAACTTTAGAGCTCACCTTATTTTTATGGCCCTCCTACCAAGATGAATAACTGCTTAGTAAATGCTGAAAAAATTATATATATATATATATATATGTATATATTAAAAAAGAACTAAACCCAAGGTGGGGACAACCACAGACATAGACATCAATGAACTGAAAAAAAGGCATGTTACTAACCATGCAGGGAGAGACTGAGGGAGCTCAATGTAAGTTAAATTGAGCACAGAAAGAGGGCAGCATAGTGAATGAACAACTGGAGAACATACTGATTCAGACAGGACTGGTCAGAAAATGAATCTCTCGAGTTATAAAAATTTCAGTTTATAAAGAAAAGAATCTATTCTTATCTGTACTGGGACATCCCCTAGACTTCTTCAAAGGCTTTTTTCCTGTGGCATGGAAGAGTTGGTTTTACTCTTTAATGAAAAGAGACTTAGAAAGCTCTTCACCAGTGTAATTACTCATTTTATATACTCAGGGGAAATCATCCCTTTGCAGTAGAAATTAATTTTTGCTGTTCTGTTTACATGTGAATGACAACAAGCCTGAGTCGCAGTCAGTTGTTACGTAGGGCACCTTATTTACTGGGGGAGTTCAACCCATAAAACCTTCCTAACATAATTCCATTTATTGAAAATGGGGCATCTACAGGGAAAGGACCTGAGGGAAGTTGATCCTAAAATAGACAGTTATGACTAGCACATTAAAGAGGTGCACTATCTGAGTTCCAAGATTCTTATCTAATTCAGAAAGCATACAAACTGAGTCTTCTGTAGTGGAGATGGTCTTCTTCTAGTGTGCTCCTTACTAGAAATCTTGGGACTGATAAAGAGCTCATAGGAACATTTTTGGTCTCCTGTATCTTCCAATTAAACCAAGTAAAGATAAAAGAACTGGAATACATTCTTCTCAGATTCTTGACTGGTAAAATCCTAAGAAACAGCACTAATTGATCTGGGTCAGTTCATACTGCTCAAAGATCCCATAAAATCTTAGAAAATGTGTACTTAAAAAATGTATTAAATTATCTTCTAGATGTAGCCAAGCTATACCCAGTCTTTCTTCCAAATCTGATACCAGTTGATTCAGAGAAAACTCCAGGAACAAACTTGCCAACAAAGTTTTCAAGCTGACAAGCAGGTATTCTTTATTGTGGCGCCGGGAGACACAGGGGATAGCTCCTCCTAACGTGTGTCTCCCCATTGTCACACAAGCTGTCCTTTTATAGCCACTGGGCATACATACATATTCATGAGGCTATGTATGGATTACATCATTTTCCAGAAAGTTCGCTGCATGTGTACAGAATTGTGGTGGTGGTCTCTGAGGGTCGTTTACTTCTTCCAACAATCTTCATCACTTCTGGCAGCCTTTGAAGCATGCCCAGTAGATGCTCATACCAGTTTAATTGGTTCGTTAGCACCAGAGACATAATAATCCTCCTAGCCTCCTACTTATCAGTTAGTTTAACTGTAGCCCATCCTGGACACCTGCGGTTCCCAGATACTCCTTATCCCTGTGTCCTGTTCTTCTAGACTGTTTTTCTTAAACTATGTCAACTATAACGATTTATCTTGTGAGAATTCTCAGTATATTCTCTAGCTGTACTCTACCTTGTTCTTTTTTCTGTGTATCATGCGCCTCAGTAATTTTCTGTTGCTACTGTTACAAAGCCATCAAATTTAACATTACTTAAATCTAATTCTAAAGGTTTATATATTCCATTTTGTGATGTTGTGCCCCCTTGTTTCACAGTTTATAGTGGACAACAGCAAGCTTGGTCAGCTGACCAAATAAGTAAAATATGAAATTCCATGAAAGAGGGTGGTATTCTTACCACAGATTACCTTCTTTTTTGTAATCAAAATGTGTATAGGTATTTAATGACTAAGTCCACAAATAGTTACTTTCTCAGTTTCTTACTTAATTACATGTTTATAATTTTCTAGATAGGTTTTAGAATCTGTTTATGGCATGCTGTATTTTTAAAACTTCATTTACATTGTTCTGCTCTATTACAGAACTGTACATATTATTTGAAAAGCAAAAAAAGACATTTCATTTAAGGAGAGCCTCAATTTTAATTGCATTTTTTCACTTCCCCTTTTCTTAATTAGAACACTTGCTAATTGACAGTTCTCAAAAGCAGAACCAAGGAGATCTCATAATATCCAATATCTCCTAACAAACATTTCACTGTATTTATACTCTGGAGCTATGGAAACAGAAAAATACTAATAAGAAATTTACTTCAGTTTATAGTAAATTGATGTTTTCAGTAAGACACAATTAAAGTTACTGTGCAAAGTGAAATAAATAAGAAATTACTCTGAAGCGGTAGCACCCACTATAACACATTCACATCTTAAACACACTGGAAACACTATATACAGTGGCAGCAAATTAGCAGGTAACTTTGGAGAAGTTGCTCTGCACAGTACCTGTATTTCCCATGGAAAATTGGATTTTGGATACTCACACCTACTTCATAGCTACTCTTAATTTGTTTCAGTCATCATTAAATTAGGTAACAGTAGGGGGTAATATTTCTTTAATTCTCAAACCAGATAATTTCCTCATGTGAAACATGAATTTGGGCTATTTTTATTATATAGCCCAAGAATGTTTGCAAGTTAATTTTTCATGAGATCTGTACAGTACACTACAACACACAGTAGATTTTGCTGTAACATGATTAATATGAAGTTCTGCGCTAAGCACTTATGAAGTATGAAATGCTTTCCATAGTCAACATCACTATTTCTCTGCTGGCTCATTTTGAACATGACCTAGAGCTGGGTAATTTCTACAGGGATTCCTTCCTGTGAAAACTAAAATACATACCACAACATCCTTGTGTGTATAGAGATATATACATTTATCTAGGCAGATATACACAGACACGAGATCTTAACACTTGTGTAACCTGTAAAGACAGAACATCAAACTGGGACTCTTGATTCTATATTATGACTTGCTTTTTAGATGGCGAGGAAGCGCAGTGCCATACTTTTCAACAAGTAAACAGGATTCATGGAGGTTTCTTCTGGTAGTTTGACCTTTCCTATGGTTTGAATTCAATTCCAGCTTTGGTGATTTGGGCTGGTCTCTGCTTTATGAAAATTTCATATGTAGATGTAAGACTTGATACCCCCCAACACTGTGCAAGATGGGGCCACCTCTGCAATTGTGATCAGGTGCATGGTGCTTGATAGAATGCAGGTGGACTGCAGAGCTGGCTCACTTCTCCCATCTGGCTTTTAAAACAAGGCGCTATTTTGAAGGGTAAACTTGACCTCATTCACTACTTGCAAAATGTTAATTACATGCTATTGAGAACAGCATGCTGCAATGACCTATTTCAACAGGGTGTGTCAAAAGGAAATAGCCAAGAGACTGAAAGCCTTTAGGGAAACAGCCTAATAAAAATCAGTGGAAGACTATACTAAAGGAGAACTATTCTTTTGTTTAGAGCCCCAGTCAGGAAAGGCAGGAACAAAGAATGACAGGGGACATTTTTATATAAAATTCTCATTTAAGGGTATAGTAAGTTTCCAAATTTGTCTCTCCAGTAAACTGACCCATGTGCATATTGTAAGTAGCTATTGGCATTGCTCATGTACTATGCAGTCAGCAAGACTTTGGATCCCAAGGGATCATACTTACAACCTTCCATTTAAATCAAAGGCATCATTAATGTCATGCTTTCATGGTCCATCAAGATTTTGACCTGAACTTGAATATAAAGAAGATTAAACATTTGAAGATTAAGTCAAATTTAGAAATGTATAGATCAGTATGTTCTTTGCCTAAAAGTAGATACATGCTTGGGAAATGCCTAATTCTAGTAATACTCACACTAGGTTATCAAAACCATTCTAATCCTGGGAGGTCATGGGCCTTCTGCCCCATCATTATATCACGATGATCATTATTCACTTGAACAGTAGCCTGGCTCAAACAATTGATGTCATGCAAACGGTTAGAGGAAGAATCTGCTCCAGTGGGAAGCTATGTTTCATAGCAATAAAAAACACTAATGTATTGCATTGTTTGACTCAGATGGGATTGCTTACAAACAAATATCAAAGTCTCAATTTTGGATTAATTTGTTTTTCAATCTCTGATTAAGGAATCCTTCCTTCCCCTCCTCCACCATACTTCAACAAAAATCTTCAGATTTTAAGACATTTCCATCCTTTACTGGTTGGTGTTGCTGCTGCAGTGTTACATGACTGCTAGAAATGAAAGCTGAATATCTTCTAAGCATATTTTTTTCTACCTGAGAGTAATGGCAGCAGGCCTGCAGAGACAGCAATCAAACATATTGGGCATGCGATCAAGGCCACTTCACAACACTGATCCTCTCTCAGAAATTTCACATTTCCACTCACCCTCTCAATCAATCTGTTGTTATTTTATTTGCCTTATGTTCTAACTCAACATGTCATCACTGTTCAAAATACATCACTTCTACCCTGGCACACTACTTTTGCCTGTCAGCTGTCATAGAGAACTTGTGACCAATCACTATTTTGCTTTTTCTGCTAGCCACCACTTAAAACATCCTTCAATCACTTCCTGAGAGAGAAAAACTTTGTCTGTTGCTAAACTAAGTCACCAGGGTTTTCACATACCACCTATGAACCTGAATCAGAAATACAGAATATGGTTTGCCAATGGTGAAAAACAGAAAACTTGTGTAAGCTGACTACATAAATTTCATGTGAACTAAACACCAACAATATTGATTCACCTCAGTAAAAGACAATATGATAAAAACAGTGATGCAAATATTTGCTGCACTAGCTAGTAGCCACCTTTTCTTAAACATAAGAACAACAGTTGGTGCAAGCAATTGATAGAATATGCTGGATATGAAATACATGGAATACATGCCACATATGAACAGAGGCATTGTTAACAGTCTTTGTGTTTTGGCTGTAAAATCATGTAGGATTAAGGGACCCTCAAGAAGCCATCAAGTTTAACATCTAGGTCAAAGTATGTCCAGTTAGAGGAGATTGCTCAGGGCCTTGTTTATAATACTACTATCAATCAGCAGTCTTCCAGTATTGCCAATGTAATCTCTTCTGTCAATAAAGAGAAATTAAGTACCAATTCTGTTGTAACCTAAAGTACTCTTATGAAGGCTTCAAAGCACACACAGATGATGCACTGCAAGACTTGACTATCATCACAAGCCTCCTTGAACCTAGGAATTTTTAGCACTGCGTCTCTTATGCCTGGATATATGTCCTCTATGTTATTAACATTTCGTACCCTTACAGAAGGATTGCCAGTGTTATAGTCCTGTAGAACTTCCATTTACTTTAAAGTATAGTCAGCTGTATTATCCAAGGTAATAAGGGACTGGGACACTGAATAATGGCAAGTAATTCGTGTACTATCGAGTTGGGCTTCAGCCAGCTCAGAAGCCTCCATCCTACATTCACTGCTCTGGGAGGGTTTATTTGCAGAGGCACGAAAGCATGACTTGGTGCATATCCAGGAAGGCTGGCACTGAACTGAGGCCAACGAGCCCTGTTGAACCTGGTCAAGCTCTGTGTAGAGGCTTACTCTCCATTCAATAGACCCCCCAGCATGTTCCCCTTACTCTTTGTTCTGGGAACGCAGCCCAGACCCACCTGAGCAGGCTCTGCACAATGCCAGGGTTGGTTGGGAAAACACGCAGCCTGCCTCTGGGCCTCAGTCGGATCTGAAAACCACTTAACCATATTTGTATCGTGTTGCACCTGCCAGACCCAGACCCATCAGTGAGCCAATACAAAAATAACCTGGCTGGCTGCATCCATGGCATTGCTCACATAAGAGGAATCATGTGCCTATGGAAAAACAGAACACTGGCTGTAATGGTTCATTATACAGCATGTTTCTCCTTAAAGCAGTAGTGAGTTTGCAGCTCTAAAAGAAACCAGCCTGAATATACTCAGATTGCATTACCTGATTACGATGATAATAGTGAGCTTTATTGTCTGAAGTAGGGGTGCCCCAGAATGTAATATAGCTCTTTTCTAGTTTCATTGATATTCATGAAAAGCACAGAATGATGCTGTCATATGTCCAAATTAACAGCAGTGTTTCCCCTCCTGCTTTGCTCAAGCACTTCTAAATGATGGCTAATAGCTGACCAATAAGAGGTCATTGATTTTTTTGACTTTTATTTGCCTATGTCCAATAACCTCATTCCTTGAAATTCATCAGTGTGCTGAAAAACAAGCTCTGATTCCTGGTATATGAAAGCTTGAAAGGCTGCTGCTCAACCTTATAAAGCTGGAAAAAACCTAGAAATGTATGTATTCTGCATGAAGTAGAAAGAGATAGGAATGTTTGCCCAGCACAGAAGCAGAGATACAGAGTTCGATTACAACATTATTATCAGTGCTACAGCAAGAAATATGTAGTAAGTTCAGTTAACCTCCCACATCTTCATTAACTTACCAGTTTCTAATTTGCTGTAGCTATAGTTTATGAAGTGTTTTTACACATCAAAAAGGAGTTAATTTTAATGAACCAAACTATTGAGACATCTGGACAATTCATTACAGTATAACTGTTATACAGTGACAGTGTCCTGCAACACCTGACTATCACCCCTTGGATAGTCTGCATTTATCTACCATCTATTGCACTTATATTCTACCAGAGTTATTAAATAACCCAGTTCCCTCTTTGGAAATGTCTTCTTTAGGGCATTCAAGTGTATCCAACTTACAAATTAGCTCAGATAGTATAAGTAGTTAAAATAAAGGCAAATAAGATGGCTTTGCCAGGGAGGTATACAAAGCATCTGGAAACCACAGCATTGCAACCATTTCTGTCTAAGTATTGTAGAAATGCCTGCAGGTATCATAAGAGAGCCACTTTTGCAAATAACTCTTGTTTTATGCAGGAAATAAGGATAAGAGCACTGAAAGGCATGGACTAAACTCACTTTCAAAAACTTGCTTGGAATGACTGGTAACAGTATAGACAGTGTCTATTTGCTAGAAGGTCCAACTTGAGAACTTCCCCTTAACACAAGCGTAGCAGGAATTGATATACACAATTCAGTTACCAAATTCCAGTGCCACGTATTTGGTTTTTGTTCATGCTGCTTAGTTGCACATCCATCATTTGGATGTGGCTATAAAACACATTATTTATATAAGCAACTAGGGCAGCCACAAAGCTTGACTTTCTGAGGTTATGTCTTTCAATGCATTCTAGATAAAATGCTTGCATTTACACAGATTATGTGAACTTTTCTCTTAATATACATTGGCTTTTCAGCTACTTTTCACTAATGAATTACAAGGTTTTTCTACTTGGAGCTAAGCCATCTTCACCCATCAGCCATAAGCAACATTAAACTATTTTGCTACTGATAATTCTGGGCTTCTGGGGGACGCTCTTGCTGTAGCCTGGGAACTTGCTTAGTAAGGTACAACAATTACTTGTTAATGCTTTTTTGTCATAGATTTTTTGCATAGAGTCCAGAAAGCAACACTTAACCAACAGGCTATAGGGGCCTAGTATACAAATACTGAAGTTGTTCCTTAGAAATAAATAATGTAAATTAGGAAATACTGGATAAAACTCAGTAACTTCCTCCATGCTCAGTCTAAGGACTTTGTACCCATGAGAAATTCCACTGAAACTATGCATGCTTTTAGAGACAGGAGTGCTAGGATGCCCTGAATAACAGAGCTGCAACTGAATTTCTTACGACATAGGCTCTGCAAAGTGAAGTGTCAACAATTTTAGCTGAATCCTTTAGTTGCCTGAAAGAAAACATTCTTGATCCTTTGTCAAAGGAGGATGAGACTGGTCAGTAACTTGCAGGGTCATCCTCTTCTTGCTCCCTTTGGTGATTTTTTTGCTATTTTTATTATCTATTTATTTTTGTTTACATAAATTAGAAGCACTTTAAAAAACACACAAAATTTATGTAATTGCAGGGGGTTTGTTATCCTCAAATTAACTTTTTGAATCAACAATTCTAAACACACTACACACTTATAAAGTTGTAGAGATTAATTCACATGGCTGTGAATTGATTTATTCTTTACTGATTTGTCTATATTGATTATTCTGACGCTTTCTTAACTGGCTTAACTTTGGGTGTCATTTTTAGGCTATGTGCTTACCATATCCCTCTCATCTGATTAAATTACAGCTATGAATCAATTCTGTCTGCCATGCAACTGAATTTTCATATATGGTTTCGTTTAACTTTAGATGAGGTTATCTAGCTTTCCCCCCCTCAGACTGTTTCAATGAATGTGTATTCATTCTAAAGGGTTGCAAATAGGAACAGTATTTTAATTTTACTAATTTTAATAGTGAGGCTCATGGGTAAATCTCACCGAGTGTTACAGAAGGGATAGGTTTGCTAACTTGCAACATCTTCTCCAATTAGATAAGCTTCTCAGTTTTTGTTTTTTGTTTTTTTGTTTTTTTTTTGTTTTTAATTAAATCCCTGCAAATTGGGTCGAGTTTCTCATCCTTATGCCGTTCATGAAATTTCCTTCCTCTAGCAGTAGAGGGCAGAAGAACTTACCTGCACAGCTCTGCCTGCCGGGGCAAATACCAGACCCTCACAGCTGCGCTGGGGCAAGAAGGGGCTGCCAGGGAAGCTTTGCTAGGCTGGGAGGGGTATCAATCACTAGGCAAAGCATGTGATAGCTAACAGTTTCTCTTTTGTCTCTTCATGCATGTCCTACTCTGACAAGCAAATGTGATAATCACGCAAAAACAAAGTCATTAATGTCAGCACAAGCCATCCTTCCGTAAGCATGACAGAGGTAGAGGATGCTAGTAATGGATCCAGATATGAATCATGAGTGTTTATATCAGCCCATCTCCTGCAGGAGCCTTCTGCAAGAGGCAAGGCATTCTTGTATTGGGACCTCTTTACTAGGAGTTGGAACACTGTGAATAAGAGCACAAAATTGTATAATTGTATTTAGTCAAATAAATATGCAGGCGATCTTGCTATCAGTGAGTTTGTAAACTGGTAGATACTTGAGTAACCGTAAATGGAAGAATCACATACTGGCTTCTGATCATGTTTATATTTACCCTCAACTCTTTCTTTCCTATTCCAACCTTCTTTTGTTTCATATCCCACAGGAAGAAGAGGAAACAGATTTAAAACAAGCAAGCAAACAAAACCCCAGCAACAAAACCACAAAAAAAAAAAAAAATCACAAGCAAACAAATGAACAAAAACCAAAGATTTTTGCAACAGACAGGAACAGTCTGTAAAACTGTTCCAAGATTGTTTTTTGCAACACGGTCCATGTTCTCAACAGAGGCTATAGGCCCTCATGAATAGGCACACAATGTTGTAAGCTGTACTGCAGCTGTAGATGCAGCTGTATGCAGGAAAGTTTCTAAAAGCTCTAAATATCTTAAAGACCAGCTCTTCTATTTTCCATAGCCCCAATCGCAGGTTTAAAATTTTTATTTTATAACATATTTGAAATAGAAAATTTTCCTGTAAAATGTTTTATTAGGTATTCAGTAATAATAAAGGATGTGCAAATAAGTGAAGCATAACAGTGTTTTTATTTTAAGTGAAGCTTCCATAAACAGGAAACAGTCATGTCCAAGTGGTTAGTTATAACTGATACTTTTTATTTATTTGAGAAATAGATATTAAACAGAAACTAAAGGTTAGAAGTTATCCACCTGCATACATGGCTGTTCTCAACTGAATAATGCAATGAATTCTTGTCACCACTCACTATGGTCTCTATTTCTAGAGCTCCATGGAACATATCCTCTGACTATCTCACTATGTAATCCCAAAGGTATGAGCATTTTTTATATGATGCTCAGTAAATAACATTGATCCTGTACAATTAAGGTCTACATTTGCTTCAGAGACACTCTGAAACTTTACAGAAGGGGAAAAAGCACGGAATCCATCATCTTCTAAAGTCTCCTATTTTTCTTTTTTATAAGTCTTTCTACTTTACTGTAACTCTAGGGTTTTATGTAGTTCCCTGCATAATCATTATAGAAATAAGTGCCTTACAATTTGTTTTAAAAGAGATGGAGTACAATAGCAGTTACAGAAAGGTGGAGATGTACTATTACAAGACTTTTTTACCTAGCACAATACCATGTAATATTCAAAAATCATAAGTTGTAAGATCTCTACTGAACTTCACAAAAAAACCCTCAACTTTGGTTGCAGCAATTCCAGATTTTATCTTCTTCCCAAACATTGCTGCTTACAGCTTCTGTTCTTAGAATCTCCTCTGTGCTGACACTTTGAACTGATCTAGACAGGACTGACAGTGGTAGATGGTGTACATATGTTGACAGAGAGGCCTGAGTGTCTGTAGCTTCCAAGCATAGAACACATCATCTTTACATCAGCAAAACTACCTCAAATGCATTCATATCCGTCTTAGACATAATTACAACACAATGTCATAATTTACTTTGGGTTTCTTTATAGGTACACAGAGCTATATTATTCTGATCAATGCAGGGAAATATTTAAATAAACTTCAATGCATATATTTTTATTGCTAACATTAAATCTAGTTTACTATGTTCACAAGCTATCTGGTGCTAACTACAGACACGGCAAATTATGCTAAGCAGGAATTACTACTTTTTAAGAATACAGATTGATAGTCAGAAACCAGAAAAAAACAGTCAGGAACCAGAAAATTCTGCTGTGATAATACAATGCTACTGTATTTTTTGTAGAAAGCTGTGTAACTCCTAACACCTCTGACTTTGGTACACTTCTTATCACAAATTCATACCTGTATAAATCTTAAAAAAAATAGAATCATAGAATGGTTTGAGTTGGAAAGGACCATAAGATCATCTAGTTCCAACCCCCCTGCCTTAACAGTGCACCTCTTCTCCCCAAACAAACATTTTTCTGTTTCCTTTATGACCTTAGCGTGCACTGAAAGGTCCAAAATCAGGAGGTGTTGAGGACACTTGTTAAGATCAATGGCAGCTTTTTAACTGGTGGGAACCTTCCCCTAGCATTAAAGACAACAGCATAGGCACAGTGCATTTATGGCACTTCTTTATATATAGCTCATTCTCATTCCTTCTTTCTGCCCCTGTTACGCAGAGCCAGGCTTGGTGCTGGCAGGTCTACTCACTGCATACATAGCATGGCACGGAAATGAGACTGATTTTGCCGAGAGTTACATTTCTGGTAGGGACAGGCCCCACTGTCACCAGCACCACAGCCAGCCTCACCTAACCCCGGGCTGCAATTTATAGCTAAGGACTGCACAGGGGGCAGTAGCTGGCCATCCCTAGTTTTGGCAAGCTTCCTGAGCCCCATTCCCACCAGGTGGTCTTGGATTTCTCATTCTCAGAGCTCCAACCTTAATCTTAACCCTTAGGCGAGTCTTAGGGCAGGAGCTCAGCCACATGCACTGATTAATGGGGCGAGTTTCACCAGCAGCCCCCAAATTACTTTGCCCTTACCCTTAAACCGCACTCTTAGTACATGACTAAGCTACAACTTTCTCTTTCTTGGAATAGTAACAGATACTGAATGATTTTTGTGTGCAGGAGTCCTGGTGTCAAATCAAAGATAAATCCTGGTTGCATAGTTTCACTTTTCCTTACTTGAGTTAATCAATTTACTTTAATGATGTTAAGCAGTCCTACCCTAAGAGTTTATTCACAAAGTCGGATCACAAATGTCCAGATTAATGTTAACTGCACATGTTAACTACAGCCCTGAGCACTTAAACCATCCTGTCAATCCATGCTCTTAGGGCAGGTGACAGAAGCAGAGATAGTCACAGTCCTCCCACACCCCAAGGTCTGGGAATTAATATTTCAGAATATATTGTGATGCTAACTTGCTATACATTTTAGATGAACTGACAGGGCACAACAGCTGGCTTGGCTGAAGTTATGGTGGTTGTGAGCTGTCATAGGAAAACTTAGAGGAAGACTGGCTATGAAGACAACTGAATATGGCTTAAATAATTTAATAGTTTGTATAGTGTAACAATGAGAAAGAACATATCCTCTGCAATACAGTTTGTTTACTCAGAGTAAATAATGTCCTCAAGAAGATGCTGTTCAGCCAGCATATGCTACAACTTGAGGTCCTGAGCAACAAAACCTAGAGGAAAAATTAAACCTATTGTAAGCTTCCTGTTTCAACTGCCTTACATCTATATTCCACAAGAAAAACAGAGATTCAACAAAGGTGTCATATTACTATTTATGATTTGCAACAACCTCTTAATGACTTGACTGTGTTTTCTCTTGTACCTGCCATCCTTACACTGTACTGCAGAGCATGTGAATGTGTTTTTACCATTAGACAGATAATCTTCCAGTGCTGCTTTTGCTTGGTTTGTCAAAACTAATGCGTTGTACACTTCTGCTGGGAATGCTGATCTGGCTGCTGAATACAGAGCTTGGAGGTCTAGATATTGGCTTCCTTCCTTTTAATTATCATCTCACATGTAAAGGAGACTGTTTTATCTTTCAGAGCACCAGGGTCATATAAATAGTCTTTAGTACAGAAGAGAGCTAGACAGTTTCATGGTTATAATTTAGAATCTAGTTCCCTTTCAGTTATTTAGTCTTGAAGCCAAATGAAGCAGTGAAATGTGAATTTTTATGATATTATCTCTTCCCAAAATATTGTTTTGATCTTATTCAAATCCTCCATCTTGATAAGTCAGAAACGTTTTGTTGGGACTAGTTTTTATATAAAAGGGAAAATGATACATTCCAGCAATTTCCCAAACACAATTTCAAAGAAATAAGGTCACTTCTTTTTTTTTTTTTTTATTTTTCTGACAGCTACACTAACAAAAAATGATCCATCAAAAGAATTGAATTTAACATTTTAGAGTTCACCTACAGTGTAAGTATCGTTACTTAAACACAAACTATTAGAGTCTTTGAACATAACCATGATTTATCCTTTTTTTTGAGATTGTGTTTAATTGAGGAATTTCACTATGTAAATGTGTCGTGGTTGAAACCCAGCCAGCCAGCTCGTTCACCCACTCACCCCCTTCTTCCCCTCCCCCTACTCCTGGAGGGACGGAGAGGAGAATCGAAAAGAATGCAACTCCCATGGGTCGAGATAAGAACAGTTTAGTAACTAAGGTATAACACAAATCACTACTGCTACCACCAATAATAACAATGATAAGGGAAATAACAAGGGAAGAGAATACAACACCTCAGCACCAGCTGACTGGTAACTCGCCCCCCCCATCCCAGCCAAGCACCCACTGATACCTCCTCCAACCCCACAGTCTCCCAGCCCTCTCGGGTAACTCCCAGTTACATCCTAGGCATGACGTGCTGTGGTATGGAATACCTCTTTGGTCAGTTTAGGTCAGGTGTCCCGTCTCTGCTTCCTCCTGGCTTCTCCTCCTCCGTGGCAGAGCATGAGGCTCACAAAGTCCTTGGCCAAACCAAAACATCATTGTTATCAGCTCTGTTCCCAGGCTGAAAGTCAAAACACAGCACTGCACCAGCTACCAAGAAGGAGAAAAATGACTGCTACTGCTGAACTCTGGACAAAATGTAATAGACTTTTCTAAGTCATTTGACTGAGCATACCATGGCATTCTGATTAAAAGATTAGTACTGCACTCTTATCAGTAGAGCACATTTTAAATGTGTCATTCAGTAAAAAGGGACATGAGGAAAATCTGAGCATCCTTCAGAAACATGCTGTAGGAAATTTCTTAGGCAAAAAGAAATTGAAATTAAAAAGCAAACCCAACCCAAACTGCCACTCCACCCCCAAATGGTCAGTTCCACAACCCATTCAGCTCTGATTGCCTTGTGTGAAAAATCTACTATAACCATTCAGTCTTGCATGTTATGTGCTGCATGCATAATTAAAGCCTTCCAATTTTTATTACACAGAACAAGTGGCTAGATTTTTACCAGCAATAAAAAAATAACATGCAATTTGCTTTGGAACGCTAGTAAAAATTTTGTTATCAAATGCAAGGTGTTTTATGGAAGCTTCCTTTCTCTATCATTATCTGTCATTTTCAGTCAAAACACAGCTAATATTGGACATCTGGGAAAAAGGCTGCTTTTGCAGGCTTTGCTTCATGAGCAGAATATGGCAAATAACAGAATATTTTAAATTTTTCCCCTTTGTGGTCGAAATAAAAAGCACAATAAATATGTCAAAAAGGGCTAATGAGTCCCAAGCAGCAAGATCTTCATCTTTTAAATACTTTTATGGACTGTAATTATCTAATTACTGTTAATTGGTTGAGTGGGATGAGGGAATACTGTGCGTGTAGGAGGGCATGCATTGTGCTGCAGATTTGGTACTCATCCTGACATCACTGGGTGTAGTACACTACTTGCTCAAGAATTTTGTCAGTTTACTTGCAAAGTTTTTAGTTGAATTTGTAGTTTTCACCTGTTGTTTAAGAACCATTGCTGATTCTTCATGTTCTGTGTGTGCTAAGTCAGAAAAGTTGACTGTCTTCCCCCTCATACTCTTAAGATCTAGAGGAATCCATATAATAATCTACACTAGATATTCTACATAGCCATCTTCTCTCTAAAAAATGCACACTATAACCCTGAGTGACTTCACAATAACTAGCGTTTTGCATTATGAATCCCAGGCGTAGCAAAAAGCTACCTCTAATGTAATGAGTCATAATGGACCATTTGAACCCGTCCTGAAAGCTTAATTTCTGAAAATAGGAGGCTTGGCTCACAATCATGCTCCTCAGTGTTTTTATGAACATGAACTTAAGGATCTCTAGCATACTGCTGAACAGAAGTCATCATCACCTCCACAGTGAGGATTATAGCAGTGCTGTGCATCAAGAATTAATCCCTTTAAAAGCAGCTTGATGGCCCTGAGATGATCAGAAAAGGATCAGTTATGCACAATAATACAGTTTCTGATACTCAGTTTTGGGCCAAAACACTTTATGCAGGTATGACTATTAAAATCTCAATCTAAGCCCCATTCAACATGAAGAGCAAAATTATGCACTTAACTAAATTTTATGCTAAGCTAGCAGAACCTTAAGTGACTGTATGACTATGTAGAGTTGGGCATTTTCCCCAGAAATGAAGATCAAGATAGTAAATGACA
The DNA here is from genome assembly GCF_028554395.1 of Pezoporus wallicus. NCBI lineage: Eukaryota > Metazoa > Chordata > Aves > Psittaciformes > Psittacidae > Pezoporus > Pezoporus wallicus. Next base: position 1,833,104 of record NW_026640647.1, read on the forward strand.
ATGCCAGACAACTGGAATCCCTGAATACTATCTTGATCTTTGATCAAATGCATTCTTTTTCTGAGGAAAGTCAGTATGAATATTTTCAAATCTCTGGTGCATTAGGAAAACAAATGGAAGGGAAAACAAATGGAAATGCCACTATCTGGCATGTATCATTACCTGCTCACCCAGTTAGGCAAGGCACAAACTGAGTCTAATAGCACTCCTTTGTCTTCTAAAACACAGTCCAGTGTCCTAAACACATTACTTACTGCCCAGAAATCAACTGTTTCATTAAACAGCCACTTTGCTTGTTAACACATACAGCACTGACACCAACACTTACATTCCAACAGTGTAAAATACCTGGAAAATCACTGACATTAGAAGATTACCAGATATGCAAGAGTTTGAAGAACAGGCTATATCTGTTGAATCAGGGAAGGATAGATACATCATTGCCGCCTACTCCTCATCTCAAATAATTGAGCTGGTAAAGTGCTGGCTATGAGAAGCTGGCTATGCTGGTATGTGTATTGGCTCCTTCAAAAACAAAGAGCTCCACTCAATTAACAAAATGCTGTCAAGGATGAACAGAAGCCTTTTTTGTAAGGTGACAACAAGGTGTGCTTCAGCAAGGGAGGACTTAGTAAGGAGAGGGTGAACCTGGAAGAAATAAGAAGGGTAACCTGAATGCAGAAAAAAAAAAAAATACAGCTATCTACGTAGATCTCACACTTATATTTAGCAAACTACCATAGCTGAAAATAGCCACTGCTTTTATCTGTTTAATTGCACAGCAAAGTTGGGATTAAGTGACATTTGGAGGATCATTTCCACATAACTACAAAAACATTACAAATTTGTATTTGCTACCATAATTTGTGATTTTTTTCTCCCCATTTACAAAGAAAGCTGTCACAATAGCTAAATTCTCAGCAAATAGATTGATTTTTAAGAGATATGAAGATATAAGAGTTTAATGAAGATAGATGTCCTGATTTTGGTTTGGATAGCACTGTTTTTGGCCTCACTCTGATAATAATGCTGATAATACATGGATGTTTTAGTTGTTGTTCAACAGCACTTACCCTGATCAAGGACTTTTCAGTCTCATGCTCTGCCATGAAGATGGGCACAGGAAGCTGGGAGAGAGCACACAGGACACATGACCCAAACTAGCCAAAGGGTATTCCATATGTACGTCATGCCCAGTATATAAACTGAGGGAAGGTGGCTGGAGCTGCTGATCTCTGCTCAGGTCAGGCTGGGCATCAGTCATTAGGGGGTAAGAAACTGTACTGTGCATCACATTTTTTTCTTAGGTTTTATTCCTCTTTTTTCTTTTAAATCTGCCTTTTCATTACATTATTTTATATACATTGTATACATTATTTTATATTTACATTTTATATATGCATATATAACTTTGCTTCAATTATTTAGCTGTTCTTATCTCAACCCACAGGTTTTACCTTTTCCCAATTCTCCTCACCATTCCACCAGTGGCAGAGAGAGTAAGCAAGCAGCTGCATGGTACTTAGTTGTTGGCTGGGGTTAAACCATGATAGTAGTTAAAGTATAAGCTTAAAGAGCAAGAAGAGTACTACAGGTCAGCAGTATGAGGAGGTGCATTTTTTTTGGCTTGCATTTTACTCTAAAGCAAGACATTTGTAATGAGACAGAAGAGGCCTCTTGAACTTTTCAAATGTTGGAAAAGTATGAAAATTATGAGGATTTGCCATTAAGATGTCTCCCTAACATTCACTAAGAGAGCTAAAAATACCTGCATAATACTAGACCACACAACTATTTTCTTCACTTTCAGTGTATGAGGTTTATATTTCTGCTCATTTCTGCCTCTAAAAGCTTCCAGATACGGCTATAGACTGTTAAATACTATGATTGCAAGACTAATTCAAGATCAGACTCTTTTGTACTAAAATAAAGTAGCTGGCAAAAAAGCCACATGACAGCACAAAGATCTGTCAGCCATTAGTAGTGCATTTTGGACATTATGCTTTATATAATTCTTGCTTTCACAATATTACTATTACTGCACTATTTCATGTCATATGTCTCAAACAAAATGCTACACTCAAAATAGTTACTCTCAGATTTTGTTTCGTAACATTTCCCCCTAAAATTTCTGGTACAGGCTGGCTTCACTTCCTGGGGAAGTGAAATTCCCACATGTAATTGGAACAGAGAAAGCTAAACAAGGTGCTATGCATCCAAAGTCTCCGCAGTGCTTATAAGAGCTTCAAAACGTGCAAACAGATTAAAACTGTCCATATCCTTTGGTCTCTGGGGTTGACCAAACAACTTTGAGTCTTCCATAACTAGAAGAGGCCATTTTAGCATCTGTAACAGCACAAAGTCAGTAGTAACACTAACTTACTCACTCAGCCATAGCCTCTTTCAGTGTCAAGTAGGCATACTGAGTGACTACTTGGGGATTTTTCACCACAACAACATTAAAAAACCTTCTAATCTCCAGTGCTATTTAGAAACAACTAGAACAACTGTAAAAGCAGTTTAGGTAACTAGTAGGAAATTCGTGTTCCTGATTTCCACTATCAGTCTTGCATGGTAATAGCCTAGCATTCAATAGTGAAAAGTACAGACACAGAATTGAAAGCTGTACAGAGCAGAACTATTACACTTCATCCATGTCTTTTAAAAGGCTCATCCTGAATTCTTTGACAAACCAGACACTTGTTCTCTTTCTATGCACCAACCTAAAAAAATCTGAGAACTTCATGCTCTTTCTACTCTTTTCTATTTAGATGCTGATATCAGATTTATCATAATAGTTTCTAAGCATCTATGATTAATATAGTAACGTATAGGACACTACAAGTTAATAGCACTATAGGATAATCAAAACCACATTCTCTTAATTTTAGACCTGATTATTCAGCAACCATCATTTTCTCCTGAAGTGTTATCCATAAAGAAATTTAAGAGTAGGAATTAACATGGTCTTGAATTAATTTCCCTCTCCAACCAGATGGCCTAATTACTGGCACTGAAAGAGCCAAGAAGGAAGAGTCCTTGTTCCAAGCTCAAAAGACCATAGTATATAGCATACCTTATTTTTTAAGTCTTAGTAGAATTCAAAGTATTAGAACCCGTGTGGAGAAAATTCACTTAAAATCATGATACTTTTTCTGCTCTTCCAAAGTGCAATATATTAAATAAAAAAATAATTTCAGAATCATCTGTTTTCTACAGAGTGACAAGAATATCAATATAGTCAATATCACTCCAGTCCCCGTTTGCATCTGTGACTCACACTGTTATGCAGGTGCTTATGAACTTCACATCCTAATATCCTGTAAAGCCTGCAGGTATTCTTCATACTTTAGATGTCTTAAGAGTCAAGTTATAGCTTCCATTTATTCCCCCTTCTGCTCCCCTCAGTAAAATTAAGTAAAATTTAAATAAGAAAAAGGTTGATGCTTAAATGAGAAATGAGGATTTGAGAATTTGAAATATTTGTTGACACTTTCCTATTTCTTTATAGTGTAGTCGAATACATAACTGAGCCTTTCAGTTAACACCAACACGGATGCAGTCTTTCAAGAGAAGCAGTGTAAGACTACAATTTGTGTAGAAGTACAATATTATAAACATAAATTAAAAATATTACCCCAAAATTTCTTTCATGTAATGGCTTTAAAATCACCAATGTTTGTTTTAATCTCTCTGATTTTCCAGCATGTTCAAACACAGCAATACAAAAGGATTCTAATCAATTTTACTCAATTAAAATAACACTGTCTAAATTTCAGTCAGTAGGCTAATCCAAGTTGAAATCAGGTAGTCTCCTCTATCTTTTCTTCTTGCTTCTTAATCATTTTGTTCTTCCTGACTGACCAGATCTTAGCAAGGATAAGTGGTAATGGTGGCCTGCTGCTCAGTGGCTGGTATAATGTAACTGCTCTGATAATTACAGTTGTCATTTCTCAGCATAAAGCAAAACCACTTTCTGTCTTAGTTTCTGTGTCCTGACTTCTGAACAGGCTGGGAGGTTTGATTAACTTGTAAAGCTTTGAGGATCTTTACCAAAGGCAGCAGTGCAGAGTACTGTTTTCCAAATTGCATTGCAGGTAGAAGCTCATAAGATTTGCTATAAAGCTACCTGGATCACTGAAAGAAACAACTCCCATTGGCTTTAGTCGATTTCAGTATCCCTGAATGAGCACAATCTCATTTATTAGCATCCTTTGTTCATGGCATCATTTTTCTCTCTGGCTAGTGATTTTTTTCCAGTTCTTTCCTGATATGCCCCATAGTAAGAACATTTTCACACAAAGATATTACCTTCCCAAATGAAAACATTCAAAGGAAGGAATCATTTCTGACCACAATTTATGAGCAACTGCTTCATGATTCTAAAATCATTTGCATCTGGATCAGTTTCCAAAATCTCAGCTGAACCTTCTTGTGCTTACAGAGCTGCATACAATTTTCATACCATGAAATTGTCTACAGTACTGTAACTTTCTCACTGGGGTTTATCCTATTCAGAAATTGTAGATATTGCTGAAATCTAGCAAAGTTGAGTTCATCTGAATGTTTCAAAGCTCTATACAATTATATTCAATGCAGTTAAACAGTCCCCCTCAGGTATCCCTAGGTGTAAAGGGGCTAAAAGCAACCCTAATATTCAGAAGCTTTCTGCTTCTCAGTACCGATATTGCTTTACTTAGATTCAGTATTGATTCAACTACTGAGGGAGAGGACAGCAACATGAATTTAAAACAGCCTGAACAGATGGGTTCAAAACACAGTGACCAGCAGCACAAATTGTAGCTGGAGGTCAGTCACTGGTGTTGTGCCATAGGGGATGATGCTGAGGCCAAATTAATATTTCCACTAGTGGCATGGATGATGGGACAGCATGTATCCTCAACAAATTTGCAGAAACATAACTTGGAGTGATAGATACAGTGGATTATTGAGGTGCCAGAGGGATCTCAGAAAGCTGAAGAAAGAAACAAGCGGGAGTGTAATGAAGTTCAAAGGGAAATGCAAAGCCCTGCAACAGGGAAGGAATAACCCCATGCAGCAGTACAGGCTGAAGGCTGTCTTGAAAGCAGCACTGCAGAAAAAGACCTGGAGGCCCTGGCTGCAGCAAGCTGACCATGAGCAGTGATGTGTCCTTGTAGCAAAGAAGGTCAAGACCACCCTAGGCTGCATCGGGAAGACCACTGTCAGAAGATTAAGGGAGGTGGTTCTTCCCCTCTACTCTGCCTTGGTGGGACATATCTTCATTAAGACCTACCTAAACTGACTACTGAGAAGCAAATCAGGACACTTAATCTGAGCTCTGGCATTCAGTTTAGTTAAACTGAAACCTTTCCAGTCTAACAAATCCACTTTTATGTCTCAACGTAGCTGGGCAAAAGCCACAAAGCATCTTTCCACAATAGAAAGAGCTAAATGTTATGTCTGTTATGTTCAGCTTCAGGCTGAAACAAATAGTAGGCAACCAAAAAACTGTAACAATTCCTTCTTATTTGAAGGTTGGGTTTGTTTTTTTTTTTGAGATAAGATTTGTCATGAGATATTTCAAAGTGGCAAACATCACCTAATTTGAAGCTCAGGGATTCAATAGTCTTAGCAGACCACTTTTTTCCCCCTCCTGTCCAATAGAACAGCTCTGTGTCTTGTCTTTCAGGCACTATTCCACTGCAGCAAGGGAAAGAAAAAAGAGTTCTTCTTTATGAGAACTCAAGCAATGATGTTCTGCTCTTCTGTTCAGTCAGCTTTCTGCCAGACCAATGAACCTGAACTTCACATTGGTCAAGAGGACAGAGTTAGATAGTACAACAGTTTTACTGTGGTTAACTAAATACTATCAAGTGAGATTTATCCTGTTCTCATCTATGGCAACGAGCAGCATACCGTAGCTTTTTCCCCATTAAGTAGTATTATTGTGGGTCAGGGTTAAAGGGAGGGTATGGGGGACATTATTGTGGGGATCTGCTACAAACTGCCTGACCAAGAGGAATCTGTGGATGAAGCACTCTACAGACAGATAGAAACAGCCTCATGCTTGCAGGCCCTTGTTCTTGTGGGAGACTTCAACCACCCCGATATCTGTTGGAGCAATGGTATGGCCTGGCACAAGCAATCCAGGAGGTTCCTCGATTGTGTGGAAGACCACTTCCTTCTGCAAGTAATAGAGGAGCCAACAAGGAGAGGTGTCATGCTTGACTTCCTGCTCACCAACAGGGAAGGGCTCGTTGGAAATGAGATGCTCCAGGGCAGCCTTGGTTGCAGCGATCATGAGATGGTCGAATTTGAGATCCTCAGGACAGTGAGAAGAGCGTGCAGCAAGCTCACTGCTCTGGACTTCAAAAGAGCAAATTTTGGCCTCTTCAGGAACCTGCTTAGTAAGGTTCCATGGGATATAGCCCTAGAGGGCAGGGGAGCCCAAGACTGTTGGATGATATTCAAGAATCACCTACTGCAAGCTCAGGAGTGTTGCATGCCAACTAGAAGAAAGTGCAGCAGGAGGGCCAGGAGACCTCCTTGGATGGATAAGGAGCTCCTGAGGAAAATTCAAATCAAAAAAGAGGCTTCTAAAAGGTGGAAGCAAGGACAGGCGGCCTGGGAGTAATACAAGGATGTTGTCCGGGAAGCTAGGGACCAAGTTAGGAAAGCCAAGGCCCAGTTAGAATTGAACTTGGCTAGGGATGTTAAGGATAACAGGAAGGGATTCTATAGGTATGTAGCAAATAAAAGACAGACTAAGGACAACGTAGGCCCCCTCCGGAAGCTATCAGGAGAACTGGATACACAGGATTTGGAGAAGGCTGAGGTTCTCAATGACTTCTTTGCCACAGTCTTCACTGGCAAATGCTCTGACCACACCACCCAAGTCTTGGAAGGCAGACTCAGGGACTATGAGAATGATGACCCTGAGCCCACTTTAGGAGAGGATCAGGTTCGAGACCCTCTTAAGAACCTGAACGTACACAAGTCCATGGGACCTGATGAAATCCATCTGCGGGTCCTGAAGGAGCTGGCAAATGAAGTTGCAAAGCCACTGGCCATCATATTTGAAAAATCATGGCAGTCAGGTGAAGTTCTCGATGACTGGAAAAAGGGAAATATAACCCCCATTTTCAAGAAGGGGAAAATGCATGACCCAGGGAATTACAGACCAGTCAGTCTCACCTCTGTGCCTGGAAAAATCTTGGAGCAGATTCTCCTGGAAGGCATGTTAAAACACATGAAAAACAGCAAGGTGTTTGGTGACAGCCAGCATGGCTTCACTAAGGGGAAATCCTGCCTGACCAATTTGGTGGCCTTCTACAATGGGGTTGCGGAACTGGTGGACAGGGGTAGAGAAGTTGATGTCATCTGCCTGGACTTGTGTAAAGCGTTCAACATTGTCCCACACGACATCCTTGTCTCTAAATTGGAGAGACATCAATTTGATGGATGGACCACTCAGTGGGTAAGGAACTGGCTGGATGGCCGCACACAAAGAGTTGTGGTCAATGGCTCAATGTCCAGCTGGAGATGGGTAATGAGTGGTTACCTCAAGGATGGGTGTTGGGACCGATCTTGTTCAACATCTTTGTCAGTGACATGGACAGCGAGACTGAGTGAGCCCTCAGCAAGTTTGCTGATTACACCAAGCTGTGTGGTTTGTTTGAGACACTAGAGGGAACGAATGCCATCCAGAGGAACCTTGACACTCTTGTGAGGTGGGCTGATGCCAACCTCATGAAGTTTAACCATGCCAAGTACAAGGTCCTACACCTGGGTAGAAGCAAACCCAGGCACAGCTACAGGTTGAGCAGAGAAGAGATTCAGAGCAGCCCTGTGGAGAAGGACTTGGGGGTGTTGGTTGATGAGAAAATGAACATGAGCTGGCTTCAGTGTGCGCTTGCAGCCCAGAAAGCCAACCGTATCCTGGGCTGCATCAAAAGGAGTGTGACCGGCAGGTCAAAGGAGGTGATCCTGCCCCTCTACTCTGCTCTTGTGAGATCTCACCTGGAGTATTGTGTGCAGTTCTGGTGTCTTCAACATAAAAGTAACATGGAACTGTTGGAACAAGTCCAGAGAAGGGCCACGAGGATGATCAGGGGACTGGAGCACCTCCCATATGAAGATAGGCTGAGAAAGTTGGGGCTGTTCAGCCTGGAGAAGAGAAGGCTGCTTGGAGACCTCATATCAGCCTTCCAGTGTCTGAAGTGGCCTGCAAGGATGTTGGGGAGGGACTCTTCAATAGAGACTGTAGTGATATGATAAGGGGTAATGGGTTAAAACTTAAAGGGGGAAGTTTAGATTGGATATAAGGAGGAAGTTCTTTCCTGTTAGGGTGGTGAGGCACTGGAATAGGTTGCCCAGGGATGTTGTGAATGCTCCATACCTGGCAGTGCTCAAGGCCAGGTTGGACAGAGCCTTGGGTAACATGGTTTAGTGTGAATTGTTCCTGCCCATGGCAGAGGGGTTGGAACTCGATGATCTTAAGGTCCTTTCCAACCCTAACTATTCTATGATTCTGTTGTAAATAATCTGGTACTTAGACTTCTACACATAAGATCTTTTCAACAAGTGAAATGAAAATTCAGAGTATCATAATACCTCAGTTTGTCTCCTAGGGTTCCTATGACTGTATAAGTCTTAGCATTCATTTTTAAATTAGAAAATCAGTTTCTAAACTTAGTAATTAAAAAAAAACAACTTAGAAAAAATCTCGAAGGACAATTATGAAAATGTGTCACAAGATAGTTTCTTTAAAATCAGCTTTTATAAGCAAGTCTCAGCATTTTTAATGTCTGGTTTCAACAATATTGCTTAGCTGTACAGCATAAAAAAATTGTATTTCTCTAGAACCAACTCAATAGTTCATGTTTCAACACACATTTTAATTACTAACTAACATGGTTTGGGAACATGGGTCACCTAAGTTTCTCATTTTATTTTTACCAAAAATAACATACACAAGCTTCTGATACGACTAACAGGTAAATAAAGTCTTAGCCCTATGAAGTAATTATTTCATCAAGTTTTTCGCTGAAGCACCAAAAATCTGTTTCTCTCCTTGTATTGCTGTTGAACATACATACCCACCCATTTAAGAATGCAAGATTCCTGTCTTAACCACACTTAAAGTTTACAGAATGTGAAGAAAGTTGACATCTTTGGACTTTGCTGCCACGGATACAGTCACAGCCAATAATGTTAATCCACCATAGGAGGAATGTAGGTGGTGGAGCAGAGTCTCGCCTCTCGCGGCGCTGTTCGTGGTGCTGAAACGAGATCCCCACACAACCGCCATGGAATCCCAGACTGATTTGGGTTGGAAGGCACTTTAAAGCTCATCCAGTTCCAACCGCCTGCCATGGACAGGGACGCCTTCCTCTACACCAGGTTGCACAAAGCCCCACTCAACCTGGCCTTGAACACTTCCAGGGATGGGGCAGCCCTAGAACCCTATACTCAATTTATTCTTCCATTAATTAGAAAGAAGTATTAATTTGTCCAATTCTTCACTGCAAACCAAATCAAATGCACTTCCCACTGAACTTTGGAGAGCTGCAAATTACTAATACTTTGAACTTATGGCTCACAGTGCAGTGAGAGCAATAGGAAAAAAAAATCAAATCAAACACCAAACGCCCAGCTGATTAAAGCAAGTTTTTTAAAAAGTCATATATCATTGGTTCCCTGTAGATAAAGAAAAACAGCAAAGAAATTCTGGGCTCCTCGATACTAGAGAGATGTGGAGCTCCTGCAGCAAGTCCAGCAAAGGGCTATTCGAACAATTAGGGGACTGAAGCATCTCTCCTATGGAAAGATAGGGGTTATCTGATCGATGTATCTGAAGGTCAAGAATCAAGTATGTGAATCAAGCATCTGAAGATCAAGATAAGTATCAAGAGGATAGTGTCAGACTCTTCTCAGTGGTGCCAGATGTTAGGACAAGAGGCAATAGGCATAAATTAAAGCACAGGAAGTTCCAATGGAATATGAAGAACTGCTTTACTGTAAGGGTGACTGAGCATTGGAACAGGTTTCAGAGTCTCCTTCCCCGAAGATGTTCAAGAGTCATTTGGACACAATCCTGAGTAATATGCTTTGGGTGATGCTGCTTAAGCTGGGAGGTTGAACTAGACGACCTTCAGTGGTATTTTCTGTCCCCAACCATTCAGTGAACTTGCCCATGCAAAAGGATCTGGGCCAAGATCTGAGGCGTATCTTCCTGCAGTCCAAATTTACATCTATATCACTAGAACTTACGGCACTTTCAAACTCTCAGGAAAGAAGATCCTATCTGCATCAGAGCTCTAAATCATCACAGTCAAACTTCCTTTCCACCCCAGAGTGCTCTGAGGGAAAGACATACAGGTATTATAAACAGAAGTCAGAATAATGTGACCTTTAAATATTTAGAGGGTAGAGGGTGAGGGAAGGCACTTCACACTACAACTTTTCTGGAGGTATTGTTATCCTTGACTTGTTGGTAAGATTTAATTCTTGTTTCATGCTATTAACATTTTCAAACTGCCACAGTAAGCTTCAAGAAAAGTAGCACAAGTAACCAGCAAAACAATCTCCAATTTAAGCTACTAGGCCCTACTATAGGACCTAATGCAGAGCAATAGCAATTTCTGTTCATGTTTTTGTAAACTAATTTATTTACGTAGGGATGTTTTGGTACCTATCTTCTCTTGTCTCCATTTTTCCCTTTCCTATCCTTGATTCACAGTACCACAACTTTTTAGGAAAAACAAACAAATAAACCAGAAAAAAAAAAAAACCACAAAACCAGGATATGACTAAAACTGGTGGCAGAAATATATCTGTGGAGAAAGAATAGCATCTACAATAAGCTGACTCAAGCAATCCTTTCCTAACTTTTTTTCTTCTTCCCCAACTACAGACCTAAATTATGCGCAGAATTTTTTTCTCATCAGATAGTTGTATACAGAAAACACGATTTTTTTAAAAAAACAAAATTTTACAGAGCAACCTCACTAAGAGGAAAAACTGTACTTGTAACTTACAGTTGAGCAACTCCAAGTGGTCTTTTAATGCACGTTTGCTCAAGAAAGACTGTTAAAAATAACAGGTCCACAACACCTAAGCACGCAATTCAAAAACCAACGTATTCATGGAAAAATCTTGGATAACTACATGCCATAGCAACTCTTACTTCTAATAATGATACAAAAAGTTTTTCCTCTTAGATGACTGGTTGCATCAAGTGACTACCAGAACATATACAAGGATTTACCAAGACTGTGGGCTTTTTCCACCTTGCAGATGCAACTGACAGTTTTCTGACACTCCTAATGGTATTTTAATTCGCTTCCTGCAACCTTTAAAAATGAATGCCAACCAACTTGCTGAATGAGGGGTTCTGCTTTTTTTAAACTTTCCAGCACTATGTAAGAAAAAAATTGCTAAAACTGGAAGCTTTTTTTGTTTCTTTTAAAACTCCTGATGTATGTGCCTCTTCTTTGGGAAAAGAAGTGTAATGTAAAGCTGGAGCAATGCAGGAGTTCAGACTCTGACTAGCACTACGTTGATCTGACTCTAATTAAATTTTCTGGCACACCTAAAAATAAAGCCAGTAGAAATTAAAAATAACTTATGATAAGGAGATTCTCTTTTTGTAAGCCAATACTTATAAGATTTTAAATACATAAATATCAGCATTTTATATAGTCCCTGGGGAGAGAAAGCTCAAAAAAAAGCTTTGCTTGAGCATCCCATCTGTTGCTCTACCTGCCCCAACACTCACTGAGTTTCAAAATAGGATTTTCTGTTTACAGTGAGGGCCTCTGATTAAGTTTCCCCTTGCCATAGCATCTTTGTGAGAAGTCTGCAGTCAGAAGCACAGTGCGAAGTCACTGGTTTCCACTTATCTTTATTCTGCCTTTTTTTTCTTCCCTGTCCTATACCCTGCGCTAGGCAGATGAGGTCCATCTGTCAGACTTAGACATCCACAATCAGCAAGCATATTTCAGCTGACAAGGGGGTCAAGGCGCAGGTTCAGAGTACTGCTTATGAAGAGAATGTGTCTTTGAATTTGCAGGCACAGTTAAGGAAAAGTTCTGGTGTCAAAGATTGTAGTGCTGTGCCTGTAGGAAATAAGCCAAACTAATGAGGAAAAATACTGAAAGGTATTCCATTCTCCAGGCTTTCCTGTGCATCCAGTTTTCTCTTTTTCAGCCTATTAGTCTTCATTTTGTGTTTTCTGCAGTGGCCTTTGTTAGCACATGAATAATTAATGTTAATAGTCTCATCAACTTCAGGGCACAGTGCAAGACTCATTGAGAAAATGTTGGTTGGGTCTCATGATGAAGACTTGTCTTTTACACAAGAGATTCCATGGAAGAAAAGCTCTACTCTACTTCTTTCGTGTTCCTTGAATGGGCAACCATAGCAGTAAGCACCACATGTAGTATCTTACAGTATATCAATGCAAACATTCAGTGAACACCTAACATTTGTGTCTCGTACTGACTGCAGCCAATACCTGGTTTTACTTTAATATCCTTAAATCCATGCATAAGATCATTTTTGTTGTTATAACATCACATGGTATTGTAATACCATGGTTACATTATATTAACCTGTGATTACTTCATAAATTTGAAATGGAAAAAGCAGCAGAACTGTACTGAACATGAAGTATTTCTAACACAATCCCCAAACAGGCTTGTCCACTGAATACGTCAGCACAAAACGGATGAATGAGGAGGATGTTAAGGAACATCAGATCCATTAAGGCTGACTACTGCTGCTAATAGTAATGTAAGCTCTTACTATTTCCCTGTATTTCTTCTACTTTTTAATCCCTTCTTGAACCCATAATGGAAAATTAGAGCTACAGTGAATTTTCCCTTTTTGGCTGTGACTGCAAATGAGGCACAGATAAAGTAAGCACCACATCCTACTTTTGATAAACAGACTACCAAGTTAGGTGGCAGGAGGCAAATGCTTCTTATAAAAGAATCAGTGAGATGAGTCTGCTTGTTAAGTCACAGCAAGCTTTCCTTGGAAGTGAAATACAATTATGGCTAACAGTAACACCTGAAGTTCCATTTAAGATACATTTTGCAAAAATGTGACAAACTGTTCAACAACAATACATTTGAATAAAGTGCTATTTTATTCCCCAAACTACTGTAAATTATGCCCATTCATCTTATTAGAAAAATCTAGAACATGTCAAAATGAACAACTGGGAATTTCATGGACTCTGACTCAAGAAAAATAACCCCCTGAAACAAATCTCTGCTTAAACCTGCCAAGAAACAGTAAATTCACTCTTAACCACAATAAGACACAAATAAAAAATTGCCCAGATCTCCAGAATTTGAAAATAAAGGTAATTTGAAGAAGTTTCAGAATACTTGAAGTAAATATAATATTAATCTATTTATGAAATATACTTAATGGAATACTATCGTGCCTTCACCTTTTTCATTTAGCATAAGCATAAGAACATGACCTCCAGGTATTAAAACTGCATTAAAAATGCTTGAATTTTTTTTTTATTTAAAAGGAATCTGTACTTTTCATGATGATTTTCAAGTAGGAATACATTCTTTACTATTGAGTAGAACAAGAAAAACTCTAGCGTAGATTTGAAGTGGGTCTAAACATGAGCAAAATACCAAAATAATTTGACTAGGTGGCTATCAGCAGTAGAAAAAAGTAAATTTAAAAAACTGGAGAAAATAGTGCATTAGCATATTTTTGTACATTAAAAACTGAAAGCTGCCATGCAGTAGGACACACAAACATATGTCAGACTGAGCATGCACTTAAGACCTTAGTCAGACTCTTAAGTTTTGTGAGTCTTCACACAGTAGCAGGAACGAGACAAAGACCCAGGCAACTGGTAGGCAGAAGTTGTCTGAAACAGCCTCTACTCCCTGCCCACAGCTCAGATCGACATTTGGATTGACACTGTCCTCTAAACAGGGGGACAATCCAAGCTCCCACTTCTGCAGTGTATTATGATTCAGTTATGAACGCTCTGCTGTTCAACTTCATAAATATTTTGCTGATTTGAATTGTTTCTTTTTTCCATCACAGTACATAAATAAAACCAGCCCATTATAAAACACTCCATACATTCTGGTGACTTACTTTTCTGGTATGCTCTAACTGGGTAAACTTGGGTTGGCTTAAAAGAAGGAAAAAAAGTTTGAGAGGCAGGCCAGGAAATACATTGAAATTCACTTTGCCTGCTTAGTATATAATGAATGATGACAGCATTAACTTTAAGGAGATAATTAGTTTCATAGTCCACAACAGTGAGTGTTTACTGGGGTTACATAGAAGAATTTCTTTGCGTGAACAAACTAATAAAGTTTAATGAAGACAAGTGTTACATTTAGGGTTACACAATTAAATGCAAACATACAGAATATTTAGCAAATTGAAAACCTACTAGCTTGATGTATAAAATACACATTTGTTTTAGCAGTATTTTGTCATTTTTAAAACTATGCACCCACATCTACTTTAATTAAAGTTCTAAACCTCTATTTTGTTAAGTTTAACCAGTATCCATAATGCCAAAAATATAGATGTTATAAGAGATGAAACAATTTATTAAACAGTCTAAACAAAGAGCAATTTATAAATAAACTCAAGGCTTATCAAGATGCCCAGAAAATCAATACAACAAAAAAAATCCACAATCTAATATCCCATCAAACAGAAGGCAACACAGTACACCAAAGTAGATGGCCAGCAGAATGCTGGTTTGTTGTGGACTGGGCCATGAAAATGAAGCAATTTGTATTTTTAAAATGTAATAACTTCAAAAGAAGTTAATATTTTCAGCTGTTTGTGTCTGCTTGTGACAGACATGATATTTTTTACTACTTTCTTGTCACTATTTATCATATACACTGCAGTCCACTGAAATGCTCCACCAGTCTCACACAAGGACTTTGAAAACTGCTAAACAATCAGGCGATTCCCCGCTCCAATCCCTCTAGTGATACATTGGCTTTAATACTCCTGCAAACACAAAAGGCCTAATGACTAACAAATAAGTAAGGCACTTAGAATACTGGCACAGCACTGGTCCTTTCTGTTTTTCCATGGCAGCCAAACACACTGCCTAGCCTTTAAGGTACCTAATAGCTTCTACAGCCCAGTAGACCCTTTAGTTTACCTAATAGTTTCTACAGCCCAGTAGCCCCAAACCAGCCTAGCAATCTGAAGTCATTCCCATTGCATTTCCCTGCAATACAAAGTAAGTGCCAGGCTGTCTTTGTTTCCCTGTAAGAATAGGATTTTCCTCTGAAATCCCACTTACTTAGATAAGCAGAAAAAGTGACACAAAGAGAAGAAAAATGATGCTAATTGGGTGCATGGAAAAATCTCCTTGCTGAAAAACATAAGTCTTCATTATCTCAGAGAACTTTTCAAGTTCCAAAATATACTGTAGAGTATTTAAATACAACATGCTGACAGCCCAGGCAGGTCTAGTAGAAGGGCAGAACAACAGTGTTGGCAGTAGCACATTTAGACAAATTCAGAGGAGATGGATAACACAAACAGCAAAAGTATTGTAGAAAGAAAATATTGCACCACCCTAATTCTATAGAAATACAAATGTCTTGACTGTACCCTGTTAGAATACTTACAGAATTCTAGCAGAAACTGCCCAAAACACTGGCATAAATGTTGCCATTTCTCCCCTACATTTATCTTCTGGTTAGGACATGCAGCATCATTTTTGTGAAGTCCACCTATTCCTCCTCCAGTCTGGCAGATATATTGTCAAGTAGTTTATAGTCTCACATAATTTAGCAAGGTTATCACCAACCTAAATTCCTGTGTGATAATTTTGCACAGAATCAAAAATGCTTCCAAGTCAGGCATGCAGTGGCATAAGCCATTTTCCTGAAATCATAGGATTTTTCCATAAGTAAATAAGCAAGCCATGCAATATTGCTTTAGGAATTACTCCTCTATGCAACATAAGTAAAATGCCTCAAACCCCATGTAAAAGTACTGCTGTTGTGGTTTATATTTGTGATATTTTTCATAAACTACACATTGTGTCTGCTTGGATGATGCTAAGCCCTGTATGCTCTTTTTTGAAAAGCAAATTGCGTTCAATATATCAGATTAATGGCACTTATAAATAAATAAAAATCTACAATTTACTGTTAACAGAAGACCAGCTGCCATCCTACTGAGGAGCTGAAGGTTCAGCATGCACTGACAGAGATTGGTGATAGGTTGCTGACTCATTTTTCATTTATTTTATGGGTATTTTTTAGCATAAGGAGCTTGAAAGCTATGATGCAGCTATCTCTGTCCAAGTGTTATCTCGGCCCCATAACAGAAATCAGTAATTAATGTTTAATATGCAGCATCGAGACTATCTGCATCTCTCAAGGGGCCACTAGGAGGAAATTAGCAAAGAATGATGCAAGTTTGCTAGAAGGATTTGATAGCCAATTCTAATTTCATCAGCTTTGATTGGGAAATTGAAAAGGCACCTCTGGGGGCACTAGCCATGTGTTTCCTGCAAGTTTCTCATTTAATTAAACAAGGCACATGGCAGATTTTGAACTTACCCAATGTAAACTCCTGCAATTGCCATGAATTTTTCCTGCAGAAGCTTCCTGCTCTATTCTGATAACCCAAACTTCCTAGCATAAAGCACTGTCACAGAAGGCTGAGCGGAAGAAGAGCAGACAGACAATTGAAACTATATGCTGATTAGATGCCAAGAGAAGATTGCTTCTAATGCTGTGCCATGCCAGCAACTGAACAAGACAAAACCCTTTTAGCTGAAACAAGAATTAGCTTGTAGCACCTTCGGGTTTTTTTGTGCATGAGTAAGATGGATTTTTTAAAAGGTTCAAGTGTTTTGAAAGATTATGGTCTTATAGAAAACTCCCAAGTTTCAAGCACATCACCAGCTCTTATAGTTTTCATTGAGCTCAAATGATGCCAGTTTCTTACCTGCACTGTTTACACCTTGTACTGCTACCAAGCTATTTCTCTTGATGCAGACCATGTAATGCCAGCAAATGAGCTTTGTACCTTGCTAAGATGACTTTGCTCTGAATTTTCCACTGCTTTCAGTTGACAGTGTAATAACCAAAAGGAATACTTCTGAATCCTGGGTATAGAATATGTAATTCAAAGGTGCATTTAGAGAAGACTTTCTGAACTGGCTAGCAAGAGAACAAAAGGGCTGGTTTAGACTGTTCCATATCTCCTTTTCTTCTAGTTCAGCTTCTGTTATGAACAACTCTGCTGCACATGACTACAAGTGGATATTTTAGTAGCAAAAGTCCTCGAACGTGTAATTTAAAAATCAGTCTTCTGGTATGACAAGAAAGGGATGTAGCAAGGGGTCTTTCGTCTGGAACTCTTGAACAGAATTTTCTTTTCTGCAAGTAGAAGGTTTACATTGTTTAGATTTCTGTTCCCTGCTTCTCTGTATCTCAGAAAAGAACGAAATCCAGTTATACTGCAACTGTATTCTTTTCAAGCATGTAATAGCACTTGGTATATAGAGGAAGAAGCTGAAATGAAAAAGTGAAAGACAGACTGAAGATCTTAACAGTTCAGCAGACATTACTCTATCCTGTGTCAGGTTCTGGAAAATAAACATTGCAGCTGCTGGCCAGACTAGTACTTGAAAGACTGCCTCCTCTGGAAAAAGCTTGCAGCTTTTGTGATGCAGTTCCTTGGCTATGAAAAGCCAATTGCTAGTTTTACAACAAGGTAAACTCATGCTCCTATGTAGGTCAAGTAAGGACATTTCAGGTGTCAGCTACTAATCTGAGCAGATCGATGTCATTTTGTTTAGTGCTATGTGAATTTGAAGAAAGATTGCCAGGTTAGCAAATTAACTTTTCTCTTCGAAGTCCCCATGTGCACAAGCTTATGTAAGCTTAATTGAAGCCAACAAAGTGCAACTTTTCAAAAACAATTTAAATACCTTTTATTGGCATCTAATTAATTATTATGGTCACCAGGGTAAGTTTTCAAAAGAAAAATTAATGAAAGACAGAGGGCCTTGTGCCATTCTTCATAGTTATGGAAAGCAGACAACAGTCCAGAGAGAAAGCTTCATTTTTATTTGCCACATTCAACTTCTAATGAATACAGCAGTTTTGATTCTAGTAGGGGCCACTAATTTTAATTTCAAATATAAAAGGCTTATGTCAATATCATTAAGTGTTCCAGAGAAGTACTAGTGAAACAACATTTTTCTTTAATAAGGAGAAATTCATGCTGTTTTGCTGTTCTCTGTTTGTGGCAAATGCTTCACTTTTTTTGAACATATTCTGACCGTAATACAGTTTGATTGGAAGGAGGAAAGGGAGAGGAATTATTCATTTTAGACTTTTCTTTTTTCTGGTTGAGGAAAGGGCAAAAATTTAAAGGTTTGTTTTGAAAAAAACACTTTTCTCCAACAAAAAGTTTCTTAACTTCATAGAGTTCAAAACAAATTATTTTCTTCATAAAAAAACTACTTATTTTGATAAAGGTACGGTCTACCAGAAGCAAAGAGCAAGGAAGACAACATACTGATCTGACTCAATTTGCCTATGTATGTTAATCCATATATCTGAGACTTTCAATTGCTCCTAGTGCTTGATGAAGGTGTGAAACTTTCCTAGTGCACCAGGCTGCAGTAGTCCAGTAGTCCAGAGGACCTGAGGAATTGCCTCAACATCCATCCCTGTGGCATCAGGAGTCATGACTGGCAGCAATAAATCATAAATGCATGAAGTGCTCCAAAGGACAAGTTTATCCTCTCTTGAGGCCTATCTCTTCCTTCTGTGCTGGTGGTGTTTTATTCATTTTTACTAGGCATCCTTCATTTCAGTCCCACAGTTGAGCTCCGCAGTATAATACAGAGCATTAACCAAAACAGTCATTTGTATAGGTAGGGAAAAGACTCAGAAGACTGTGATTCCTCCCTTCCCCCACCCTCTGTTCACTTGAACAGGAATGCACTTAGGACACTTGTTTCTAATCTCAAATTTTCCATGTTCCTTTTTACAACTTACGTAACTGTTTCTAACCTGACTCAATGAGATGCAAATACAAAAAAGTTTGCGTAGCACTGCTTATTGCTTTTCATTTTGTTGTTTTACCTCTTCTAATAGCTTCAGCAATAATAGCATTATATATTGCTAGGCCTCTTGTGTGCTGTCAAAATTCAGTGGCAAGCTGAGGGCAATGGCAAACTCCACCTAACTAGCCTGGGTACTCAGTGATCCAATTATCTTCAGGTATGTGTGCTGCCTGCAGGTATTAGAGATGCTTCATAGCTTCCCATCTAAAAATTTTGATCCCTGAAATGAAAGTTCATTCATTTTTCTTCCCCTCCCCACTATCTTAACGCAGTGTTTTGAAACAGCTAATGTGCTAGAACTGATTTTTGCTGTGTGCTTCTTTTACATAAATAAGTTACTTTAAAAATATTACCTTATAAAATAATACTTGTCATTGCTCTTTAAGAACCCAGCTAATCATTACACAGATTTATTTACACGGTTAGCCTTCAAGCTGGCATAATTATCTCATTCTCATTGTTTGTGTCAGAGGACCACTGAAGGCAATAAAAGAACTTGCAATAGGTGGTCTTTTCCATTATTTTTTTTTTTTATCCCCCCTTCTTCTAGTGAGACTAGTATTGTCACTTAGTATCACAGTGTGTGTGTGAGGGGATAATTTTGTTACCTGCTTCAAGGGCAGCTTCATGAAGGTGAAAAACTCCATAACCAGGAGAGTTCACCAAGGTTGCAGACATGCTAAACAGCAACATCAGAATTATTCAAAGCTTGTTATTTCATACTTTTACTTAATGTTTGTCAATATAAGCTAGAAAAGATTAGTGAAAAAGTATTTCATAAAGAGCAAGACAACCCTTTGTGTTCAGAGGGGATCAATGAAAACATACTCTGAGAACTGTCATGCACAAACTGTCTTACTTGATGCTAATTTAATAGGGAATAGGCAGGGGCTATACCACTGTCACTTGCTGAACCAATAAGCTTAATGCTGAGTTACTAGTGTTTTAAATATAACCCTCAAAATTTGTTCTGAAATCTTGCTCAAGTAAAGCTGAAGTTACAACATAAAGTCATCTGAAACTACAAAACCACAGCATTTAAATACAGCATTTAAAAAAACACATTTTTCTTCCATTTAAGACTGAGCAAAAATTGAATGTCATCCTTCTTGAGAAGGTTTGCCTCAGTTTTAGGCTCTCATCTTGTTTCTGCAATAAGCTTTCCATGTGTGTAACAGCAACCTAACACTTGTACAGAAGCAAATTCTCGTGCTTACAGCATTTGCTTGCATGCAACTGACACTCATTGGGACAAAATAATCTGGTCCCTCTATGACAGAGTAGAACCATCAGCAAGCCAGATCACACAAGAAAACCTGACCCACTGTCATTAATATTGTGCTGTCTATGGACAAGTCTAAGCATCATTATGCTATAGCGCCTAATCACTTCCCCCTGTGGTGACATGCAAGCCCTTCTAGAAAAGCACCTACCACTGTTGTTGTAGGAGACTGGTTAACTTCTGCACAAAAATCAGGCAAGATCATTGCTTAATAAAATAAAAAGCTTATTTCTCAGGGTGAGGAAAAGCCTTTTCTGCATAAACAGTGAGATAAAGCTTTTGCAACCCTCCTGCTGTCAGGCACCATTTTGTGGAGACTGCAACATCTGAGGCATTGGAATAGCAAGAACCTGGCAGAAAGTCTGACAATGAGCTACCATACTGTGGGTGTGAGGAGCTACACGTCAGCAAAACAGCATTCACCAGCTGGAGGCCCACAAATGCCAATTTTAATTATAAACTTTATTTGAAAATAGAGTTCACAGTTTATACAGGATACACTTTATGCCATCAGAGCATTTGAGCACTGCACCAAATGGGTGGCATGTTATTGTCTTAAAAA
Source organism: Pezoporus wallicus (assembly GCF_028554395.1). Classification (NCBI taxonomy): domain Eukaryota; kingdom Metazoa; phylum Chordata; class Aves; order Psittaciformes; family Psittacidae; genus Pezoporus; species Pezoporus wallicus. The sequence goes on from NW_026640647.1 coordinate 1,854,050, forward strand.
TAGAGCTGCAAACAACACGATATATTTGATTCATTCAGGAAAACAATCATCTTTTCCAGGCAGTTTATCAAGGACTGTAGCATGCATTATCCAGATGTGCAAGTAAAATACATAATGATTCCTTCTGCACACATAGATGTTATCTCTGCTCTACTTCTGCCTTTGGATTCATGATTATTAATGTCACACTTTCAGTTCCTATAGAAATAATGTTCTAAAAATTTACTTACATGCACATTCACTTAAAGATCTATTTAAGTGTTTATTTTGCTCAGTTTCACATACCTGGATTCCATTGTACTTGTGCCACAACTCAGGAGGCAGAGAATACATAGGAAAAGAACTAGCCAGCCAGTTATTTCATGTGTGCTTTCAAATTTTCCCTTGGCAGGAGTGCACCATTCTACTGCTGCTCTAGACCGCATTCCTCTATTTTATAACCATCTTTCTTCTTCCAAACCATTGCGGTAGCACATTTAATTAAGGAATCCATTCTAAAGTTTCTATATTAACCTTAGGAAGGTCTTAAAAGTGTCAATTCCTTCATATACTTATATGGGGTCTGACAGTCTTACCTGCATATATAGCTACAGATTCTTACATGCATACATATATATATATAAATGATAGACATTGTGTTGAAGAATTTTGGTAACATACTAATAAGGTATAAGAAGCAATAAATAAAAGCTTAAAAGGTATTATTTTCCTGATGTACTCCAATTAATTCTGATCCACTAGAAAATGTCTGTCCAATGTGTTACCACAAATTCTACCGATTTGCTTCCTACTTGCTACTGTAAGCTAGTATGAAATTGTATGCAAAGCAGGCCATAGGTAAGGAACTCTCCTGACACAAGCTGCTTAATAACACTCCTAGAAACTAGAATCTGATATAAAAATATAATTAACATGTTGTATCCATTTTTCCATAAATTGGAAAATGAGGCAGTGTTTTTCACCTACATAAAACAGACCTCATGCATTAATTAAATACTTCTTAAACTGTCCATTTAGATTAATGGGGAAAATTCCACTAGAGATAAACTAGCTCACTACAAAAGAAACATCTGAGTGACAGACTTGTAATCTGCATTAAAAAAATGGAGAAGATATGAATGAAAGGACAGAGATATATCAGATATGTGCTGTCAAAAATCTCTCCTAGAACTTGCTTCACTTAATTCCTTTATAGCACACTGACAGGAATGATGTATCATTTAGTACTTTAAAAGGTTCTTCAGTAAGCCAGAAAAGTGATGAGCAGTTCTTTTGACCCTGGAGCCCAGAATAATTATGATTATCTGCACTATTTAGCCTGAAACGGATCGGACACTGTTCATGGTCTGTTAGTCCAGCTGTGATATTTGATAATCTATACACACAAGTCATTGAAGGTCACTCAACCTTAGAGTACTTCAAACACACTTAGTTAGCCTTTACTGAATAGTAAAGTGCAAGTGCCCCATTTCTATCGCTATGACACTATTGAATGACCAAAACTGCTGAAGGATGAAAATAATTTCATTTTATGCCTGCAATGTAGAGAGATTTGACTAAGCCCAGTTGTTTTGTTGGACTGTAAATATGAAATACCTGCTATGATGTGAAGACTAAGCAGAAGGAAAATGAAGCTGAAGAAGATAAAGCTGATTCTGTACAACTGCTTAGAAGTGTAAGCAGAATCTTCCCCTTCACCTAAACACAGAAAACCCCAACTGTATAAGCATTCTTTAGATTTGATTTAGTTGACTAACACGGGAAACTGTACTGGTTCTTTATAAGACTTTCCTGAATATCAAATAAAAAGCTAGCTTCTGGATAGCTTATTGAAAAGTATGTTTATAAAATTGAAGTCATGCCAGAATTCTGCAGGCATCTTAAAATTCTAAGAGATGTTGCTAAAGTGTAATGCAGGAAACGGACAACCAAACCACTAGATTATATTTAAAAGTAAACAACATTTACATTTGAAAAATACTATGGACCATCTATCTCTGTAGACCTACTCAACATACTTATGGAAATTTGGCTGGACTTCTAACTAAAAGCAGCAGCCATGGCATCATCACAAAGGCAATTAAAGTGACACACCAAAAAAACTGCTTTGGAATGAGAAAGGGCTACTTAATTTATCTATGCTCACTGAAAAGGACAATATATTTTCGGGTTACTTTGCGGGACAGATCTACTGGTCTTTCAGAGATGATGTCTTTTTTCACTGTTACATATGTAACAGAAAGCATCAGACTGAGTGGGCAGAAAAATATCAGTTCATGACCAAATTTACACCCCAGATTTGAAAAAAATGAAAGAACCAAAGTTAAGATTACACTTAATTTTTCATTGCTACAGTGACACAGCCTTCCAACTTCTCCAGAAATCAATATTCTACACACTGATACAAAATTAACATTACAGAGCAGAGACTCAGCCCTCAGTATTGATTTGAGTCATCTCAATGACTCGAGCCTGCTCGTAACAGCAAAAAACTTCTAAGTGTATAATCTCTTTACAAGTACATTATAATCTTTTAAGACTGTCACAGAAATACATTTTTGTTGCTATTGTATAGTCTGCTTCTACATGAAAAAAAAACCCTACAGTATGAAAGATGCTGAAAGATCAGTCTGTGTCTGATTTTGTGAGACATACCTAACTCCCAAGGTAACTTTCTTTTTGAAGTTGCAATTTCACATTTGTAAATCATCTCTATTATATGTGCAACTGCCGACTTCCAATATTTTTCATCCTTTTAACCTGGCTGAGAGAGAGAGCAAGTGTTTTTGTGTTCTGCAAGTATCACCTCTAACAGCTTTACTTACCAAGTTTTAACTACTGAGCCATTGTGGAAGATACATGAAAAGCCAGGCAGCTCTCAAATAGCCCTTATCTAGTGGCACAGTGAGAATTTCAACACAACCTTGCTTTAAGTAAGTTGGAAATGCCACTAAGAACAGTCTGAATAGGTTTTTGCTTCTCTCCAAAACTAAGAGTGGTAGATTAATAGTCCTCCAGTAGGTGTTCCTCCCCCACCATCCTTCATGTGTTAAATTTATTAAAATGTCAGTCTTAGGATAAAACCCTGAGATGATTTTTTATTTTTTTCCTATTCTTATATACACCCTTAATATTTTGCATAAATAACCAAACTGAACAGACACAGTTTTGCTGAAGCTTATGGTGGCAAGGCAGTGTATTTAAATCAGAAGTTAAAAAAATCAATACACAATTATTTTTTATACAACTGTATTATTCAGTTTTTCTTTGAATTTATTAATCTTGAATTCATTTTCTGTATGCAATGGTTATAATGCCATTATTGGGTTTTATATTGAAAATACTTTTAAAATAGAAAAAAGTATCAAGTATTTTAATGTATGATAATGGAATCTATATCCAGGTAAAATATCAAAGCTGTGTATTTCATTTTTACAGCCAAATAAAATAGCATATTCCTTAGTTTAGCACAAATAAATCATGCTGTGGTAAAGAACAACATAAAGAGCTTCCAGCAAGAATGAGGGTATTTCCTCTTTTTTGGTCTAAAGTGGTACATTTCCTGTTCTATCAAATATATGTGATAACTAAGGAAAATACTAACACTTCAGCATTTATTCCATGTGACCATGCTCACCATGTCTGCATTCTTATCAAAGAAAACCTTTTCACTAAGCTCAATCAGTAGCATACACTGCTCTTGAAAATTCAAACCTAAACATGTACTCATGACAACTTCCTAGTCAATCACCTCAGAATAGTGTTGGAAAAATGTTATCAAGATCCGGATAACTCTCCATTATACAAGGTGGTAATTTTTTCTTCGTAGTGCAATAAAGAAAGAAGAGTTCATCAACTCTTCAGGCACTGGTCTCTGCTGCTCTCTACATCTCCAAAATGCAGCTCCCTGGAATTTAGTGAATGGCTCACAGGTATATTGAGTTTTCCTAAAGCATTGCTATTGTTGATTTCTTGACTTTGAAGGGTTTCTCACCTGACACAGAAATTTGACTGTTCTATCCCAAGTTTCAGTCACTGCAAATTAAGAATGCAAGCTGCAATGCATAATGCAAATTTAGGAGGGAGAAAAAACACATGACAAAAAATAGTTTTGATTTGTTTATATACATTCTGCTGTCTTCATCTGAAGCTTGATGCTTCTTCTTCCTCTTCATTCTTGTTCATCTGTATTCTTCCTTAGTTACCATCTTCCACAATGCTCCTTAATATCAAGGAATAATAAAGATCATACAAGTCAAATCTGAGATATTAAAACAAAAAATGCATCTCAGTACACAGAAGACAATTCTACTTTCCTTGCACTGCTCAAAATTCAAATCAGTTTGAAATCTTAGGCAGGGTTACTTACTCACACCTACTTTCCCATACCTACTTTCCCCTCACATTGTAAGAGGAGAAAGAAATATGGCTTTTCAATTCTCCTGGTTTATCAAGCACCATTGCCAGTTTCTAGATGTGCAGACAAAACCTCTAAGTTCTCATAGGCCCACGAAACTCCATTTATGGTACCAGAAAACAGAGAGTTCAATGACAGCAAGTTTACTCTGATAATCTTTCCTATTCTATGATACTCAACTACCCTCAAATGGTGAGTGAAGGGTCCAGAAAGTACAACAGCCACAGAAAATAGCGTGATCTTTGTCATATGATGGAGCAGGAAACAGTTTTGTACCATCAAGACCTTCATGCAAAGTTATAGCTCTATAATTGCTCTAATGTCTTATTTTCCAGGAAAACTTCAATGTGTATTTCACCAAATAATTTCAGCTGTTGATAGGGAGCCAAGTGAATGTGATTAGGAACTTATATAAAATGAACTAAAAATAAATCAGAAATTGAGTCAATAGCAATAAAACCCAGGGCTGTTGGCAGTACAGGAAAAAAAAAAACAAACAAAACACATCCTAAACAATAAAGAGAAATTTTGGCTCAGAGTATTAAAGCATTTGTGCTACAGATCACACAGTATCACAGTATCACAGTATGTTAGAGATTGGAAGGGACCTCGAAAGATCATCTAGTCCAATCCCCCTGCCGGAGCAGGAACACCTAGATAATGTTACACAGGAATGCGTCCAGGCGGGTTTTGAATGTCTCCAGGGAAGGAGACTCCACAACCTCCCTGGGCAGCCTGTTCCAGTGTTCCGTCACCCTCACTGAGAAGAAGTTTCTTCTCAAGTTTAAGTGGAACCTCTTGTGTTCCAGTTTGTACCAATTACCCCTTGTCCTATCATTGTTTGCCACTGAGTAGAGCCTGGCTCCATCCTCGTGACACTCCCCCATTATATATTTATAGACACTTATAAGGTCACCCCTCAGTCTCCTCTTCTCCAAACTATAGAGACCCAGCTCCCTCAGTCTTTCCTCATAAGGGAGATGTTCCACTCCCCTAATCATCTTCGTTGCCCTGCACTGGACTCTCTCCAGCAGCTCCCTGTCCTTCTTGAACTGAGGGGCCCAGAACTGGACACAATACTCCAGATGCGGTCTCACCAGGGCAGAGTAGAGGGGAAGGAGGACCTCTCTCGACCTACTAACCACCGCCCTTCTAATACACCCCAGGATGCCATTGGCCTTCTTAGCCACAAGGGCACAGTGTTGGCTCATGGTCATCCTGTCGTCCACTAGGACCCCCAGGTCCCTCTCCCCTACACTGCTCTCTAACAGGTCGTTCCCCAACCTATACTGGAACCTGGGGTTGTTCCTGCCCACATGCAGGACTCTACACTTTCCCTTGTTATATTTCATCAAGTTATTCCCTGCCCAACTCTCCAGCCTGTCCAGGTCTCGCTGGATGGCAGCACAGCCTTCTGGCGTGTCAGCCACTCCTCCCAGCTTAGTGTCATCAGCAAACTTGCTGATAGTACACTCAATTCCCTTATCTAAGTCATTGATGAATATATTAAATAATACCGGTCCCAGTACTGACCCTTGAGGCACTCCACTAGTTACAGGCCTCCAACTAGACTCAGCCCCATAGACTACAACTCTCTGTCTTCTCTCCTTCAGCCAGTTCGCAGTCCATCTCACTACCTGATCATCCAGTCCACACTTCCTCATTTTAGCTGTGAGGATGCTGTGGGAGACTGTGTCAAATGCTTTGCTGAGGTCAAGGTAGACCACATCCACCGCTCTGCCATCATCCATCCACCGTGTCATTTCCTCATAAAAGGCTAAGAGATTGGTCAAACATGATTTCCCCCTGGTGAAGCCATGTTGACTGCCCCTCATAACCTTCTTATCCTTGATATGCCTTAAGATGGTACCAAGGATAAGGTGTTCCATCACTTTCCCAGGGATGGAGGTGAGGCTGACCGGTCTATAGTTACCCGGGTCCTCCTTCTTGCCCTTTTTGAAGACTGGAGTGACATTTGCTTTCCTCCAGTCCTCAGGCACCTCTCCCGTTTCCCAAGACTTGGTAAAGATGATGGAGAGTGGTCTAGCAATGACTTCCGCCAGTTCCCTCAGCACCCGCGGGTGCATCCCATCTGGACCCATGGATTTATGGATGTCCAGATTGCTCAACTGGTCTCTAACCCATTCCTCATCGACTAAGGCAAACCGCTCCGTCGACCTGACTTCATCTAAGGTCTCAGGGGTACAGGGCTCTTCAGGACTTCGGAATTTCACTACCGAACAACTGCAAAATCCAGAAGAATTAGTAAAACACTTAAATGAGGTGTGTGGTCATTCTGGCCATACCAGAGATGGACAAATCATGGCAATGTGCTGGGGCTTGGCCTATGCTTACAGGGCCTTGTTCAACACTATCCAGCACCTTCAAAAGGAAAAGAATGTCGGCGGATCTGAGGGCAAAGCAACAGTCGCTACTCAAACTTTGGCTGCAATGAACTGCGCAGCTACCCCAGTGGCAAGTACAGCAGCTGCTCAAACTTCAACTGCAACAGACAGCGCGGTTACCCCAGCTCCAAGCACAGCAGCTGCACCAATCCCAGCAACAAGTACAGTCGCTACTCAAACTTTGGCCTCAATGAACAGAGCAGCTACCCCAGTGGCAAGTACAGCAGCTGCTCAAACTTCAACTGCAACAGACAGCGCGGTTACCCCAGCTCCAAGCACAGCAGCTACACCACCCCCAGCAACAAGTACAGTTGCTACTCAAACCACAGTGATAATCACTGCAGCCAAACCAGAGGACCAATTCGTACCAGTATCGGTTGCCCCTGTAGGCAAGAGAACAAGCAAAAAGGAGGCAAAAAGGGTGAAGCGAGATGAAGAAACAATAAATTCACCACCCGGTCCAGAATCTGATCAGGAGTCATCATTACATGACGAAGAGGAAGAAGAAGAGGTAACTTCTCGACCTCGGACCTCAACCGAGCTGTGGAATATGCGAAAAGATTTTACCCGTCAACCAGGGGAGCACATCATCACCTGGTTACTCTGATGCTGGGACAATGGGGCCGATGGTCACGAACTAGAAGGTACAGAAGCCAAGCAGCTGGGATCACTTGCTAGAGAAGGGGGAATTGACAAAGCAATCGCAAGAGAGAAAAAGTCCCTCAGCCTTTGGAGGAGGCTCTTGGCAGCTGTGAAAGAAAAGTTTCCGTACAAGGACGATGTTACGAGTCGTTCGGCCAAGTGGACTACTATAGACAAAGGCATCCAGTCTCTGAGGGAATCGGCCATCGTAGAGATGCTCTATCACATCAAGACGAATAAGGGGGATACACCTATAGATCCAGATGAAGTTGAATGTACACGACCCATGTGGCGAAAACTTACACGGACTGCACCATCATCATATGCTCATTCATTGGCAACAGTAACCTAGAATGACATACTACCACTAACAGTGGATGAAATGGTTCATAAACTCCGAGAGTTCGAAGACAATCTCACCCCTTCCATCATCTCAGCTGTGAAAAAAACTGTCCCAGGGCCTCAAACAATTGAGGGACGATCTATCTGATTTATCCAGCTCCTCATGTGTACCAACACACGTCTCAGCTATTAACAAAAGGTCTCCTATTGTTCAAGAGAGGAGATACAGGAGGTATATGCCACGGGGTACCCTATGGTTTTACCTGCGGGATCACGGAGAAGACATGACAAAGTGGGATGGAAAACCTACTTCAGCTTTGGAGGAACGGGTGAGTGAACTGAAGAGGGGAGCAAGGGCCAAGACTGATCGTCCCATGAGAGCTACGGCTTCAGTCTCTGGTGAGCAGTTTCCCAGAAGAAGCTCGGAAGAGCTGATTTTACTCCAGCTCCTGTGATAACGAAGAATAATCCCTTTCAACACGACTTAAGTGTCCAATGCTGTGACGACCATTAGAGGGGCCCTGCCTCCAGCCAGGTGGAGGTAGGGGACAATCGGATTTACTGGACTGTGTGGATCAGATGGCCTGGCACATCAGTCCCACAGAAGTATAAGGCTCTAGTAGATGCTGGTGCACAGTGTACCCTGATGCCATCAAGCTGTCAAGGGGTGGAACCCATCTATACTTCTGGAGTAACAGGAGGATCCCAAGAGTTGACTGTGCTGGAGGCTGAAATCAGCCTGACTGGGAGGGAGTGGCAAAAGCACCCTATTGTGACTGGTCCAGAGGCTCCATGCATCCTCGGCATAGACTACCTCAAGAGAGGGTACTTCAAAGACCCAAAAGGGTACCGGTGGGCTTTTGGTATTGCTGCTTTGGAGACTGAGGAAATTGAGCAGCTGTCCACCTTGCCTGGTCTCTCAGAAGATCCCTCTGCTGTGGGGTTGCTGAAAGTTGAAGAACAACAAGTGCCAATTGCAACCACAACAGTGCACCGGCGGCAATATCGCACCAACCGAGACTCCCTGATTCCCATCCATCAGCTGATCCGTAGACCAGAGAGTCAGGGGGTGATCAGCAGGACCCGCTCACCCTTTAATAGCCCCATATGGCCAGTGCAAAAGTCTAATGGAGAGTGGAGACTAACAGTAGACTATCGTGGCCTGAATGAAGTCACACCACCATTGAGTGCTGCCGTTCCGGACATGCTAGAACTTCAGTATGAACTAGAGTCAAAGGCAGCCAAGTGGTATGCCACGATTGATATTGCCAATGCATTTTTCTCAATTCTTTGGCAGCAGAGTGCAGGCCACAGTTTGCTTTTACTTGGAGGGGTGTCCAGTTCACTTGGAACCGACTGCCCCAGGGGTGGAAACACAGCCCTACCATTTGCCATGGACTGATCCAGACTGCACTGGAACAGGGGCAAGCTCCAGAACACCTGCAATACATTGATGACATTATTGTGTGGGGCGATACAGCGGAAGAAGTCTTTGAGAAAGGGAGGAAAATCATCCAAATCCTGCTGAAAGCCGGTTTTGCCATAAAACGGAGTAAGGTCAAGGGACCTGCACAGGAGATTCAAGTTTTGGGAATAAAATGGCAAGATGGACGTAGACAGATCCCCACAGATGTGATCAACAAGATAACAGCAATGTCTCCACCCACTAAAAAGAAAGAAACGCAAGCTTTCTTGGGTGCAGTGGGGTTCTGGAGAATACACATCCCAAATTACAGTTCGATTGTAAGCCCTCTCTATCATGTGACCCGGAAGAAGAATGATTTTAAATGGGGCCCTGAGCAGCAACAAGCCTTTGAGCAAATTAAACGTGAGATAGTTCATGCAGTAGCCCTTGGACCAGTCCGGACCGGGCCAGATGTAAAAAATGTGCTGTACACTGCAGCTGGGGAGAACGGTCCTACCTGGAGCCTCTGGCAGAAAGCTCCAGGGGAGACTGGAGGTCGACCCCTCGGCTTTTGGAGTTGGGGATATAAAGGATCTGAGGCCAGCTATACCCCAACTGAGAAAGAGATACTGGCAGCCTGTGAAGGGGTTCGAGCTGCTTCGGAAGTGATTGGCACTGAAGCACAGCTCCTCCTGGCACCCCGGTTACCCGTGCTGGGCTGGATGTTCAAAGGCAGGGTCTCCTCTACACATCATGCAACTGATGCTACATGGAGTAAATGGGCTGCACTAATTACACAAAGAACTCAAATAGGAAATCTCAGTCGTCCAGGCATTCTAGAAGTCATCATGGACTGGCCAGAGGGCAAAGATTTCGGAATGTCACCAGAGGAGGAGGTGATGCGCGCTGAAGAGGCCCCACCATATAATAAACTGTCAGAAAGTGAAAAGCAGTATGCCTTGTTTACTGATGGCTCTTGCCGTATTGTGGGAAAGCATCGGAGATGGAAGGCAGCTGTATGGAGTCCTGGACGACAAGTTGCAGAAACTGCTGAAGGAGAGGGTGAATCGAGTCAATTTGCCGAGGTGAAAGCCATCCAGCTGGCCCTGGACATTGCTGAACGAGAAAAGTGGCCAGTACTTTATCTCTATACTGACTCATGGATGGTGGCAAATGCCCTGTGGGGGTGGTTGAAGCAATGGAAGCAGAGCAACTGGCAACGCAGAGGTAAACCCATCTGGGCTGCTGCACTGTGGAAAGATATTGCTGCCAGGGTGCAGAACCTGGTGGTGAAGGTACGTCATGTAGATGCCCATGTACCCAAGAGTTGGGCCACTGAGGAACACCAGAACAACCAACAAGTGGATAAAGCGGCTAAGATTGAAGTGGCTCAGATGGACTTAGATTGGCAACATAAGGGCGAATTATTTTTGGCCCGGTGGGCCCATGACACTTCCGGCCATCAGGGCAGAGATGCAACATATAGATGGGCCTGTGATTGAGGGGTGGACTTAACAATGGACACTATTGCCCAGGTTATTCATGAGTGTGAAACATGTGCTGCAATTAAACAAGCCAAGCGGTTAAAGCCTCTTTGGTATGGAGGACGATGGTTGAAGTATAAATATGGGGAGGCCTGGCAGATTGACTGTATCACACTGCCACCAACCCACCAAGGCAAGCGCCATGTGCTTACCATGGTGGAAGCAACCACCGGGTGGCTGGAAACACATTCTGTGCCCCATGCCACTGCCCGGAACACTATCCTGGGCCTTGAGAAACAGATTTTGTGGCGACACGGCACCCCAGAGAGAATTGAGTCAGACAATGGGACTCATTTCCGGAATAACCTTATAGATATTTGGGCCAAAGAGCATGGCATTGAGTGGGTATATCACATACCCTACCATGCACCAGCCTCTGGGAAAATCGAACGGTACAATGGGCTGTTAAAAACTACACTGAGAGCAGTGGGTGGGGGAACTTTCAAGCATTGGGATACACACTTACCAAAGGCCACCTGGTTGGTCAACACCAGAGGATCTGCCAACAGGGCTGGCCCAGCCCAGTCAGAACTTCTACATATTGTAGAGGGGGACAAAGTTCCCATGGTGCATATGAAGAATTTGCTGGGGAAGACAGTCTGGGTAATTTCTGCTTCAGGTAAAGGCAAACCCACTCGTGGGATTGCTTTTGCTCAGGGACCTGGATTTACTTGGTGGGTAATGCGGGAAGATGGGGAAGTCCGATGTATACCTCAAGGGGATTTGATTTTAGGGGAAAACAGCCAGTGAACTCAATTGTATGCTGTTGCCTGCTGTGTAATGCTTTTATAGCCCATCAACTAGATGTCTCCAGGTCACCAGCGACTGGCCCTGACTTCCCTCCAGCCATCATCCCAACAGAGAATGAACTTTGAACATCATGGACCGAATGGACTCGGCAGCATTATAGGGATTGGTCCATGCACTAAGAAAATGATCTTTTCCTCTTGGTCTGTATGTATATGGATGTATATATGTGGGAGAGTGATGGTGTATTGAAAATGTGGGATCTGAGCACGACGTGAATGGTATGGAATAAGGGGTGGATAATGTCCTGGGTTCAGCAGTAGCAGCCATGTTTTTTCCTTTGTGGTAGCTGGTGCAGTACTGTGTTTTGACTTCCAGCCTGAGAACAGTGTTGGTGAAGCCGATGTTTTCGGTTGTTGCTAAGTGATGTTTACCCTGACCAAGGACTTTGTGAGGCTCATGCTCTGCCAGGGAGGAGGGGAAGCTGGGAGGAAGCAGAGATGGGGCGCCTGACCTGGGCTAGCCAGGGAGGTATTCCATACCACAGCACGTCATGGTTGGGTGAGGGGTAACTGGGAGTTACCCAGAAGGACATGGGCTTCCGGGTGGAACTCGTTTTTCTTGGCCGGTGGTATCATATTCTCTTCCCTTGTTATTTTCCCTTATCATTGTTGTAGTTGATAGTAGCGGTGGTGATTTGTGTTGTACATTGGCTGCTGGACTGTTCTTGTCTCGACCCGTAGGAGTTGCACTCTTTCAATCCTCCTCCCCATTCCTCCGGGAGCGGGGAAGTGGAGAGCCCCGGTTGGGGGGGTGGACACGGACCTCAATTGTTGTCAGCTCAGCACCACTCGCTGGGAGTGAGTGAACAAGTTACCTGACTGGGTTTAAACCACAACATACTGGAATTAATGATCACTTTTTTAAAAAAAAAGGATTTGGCAATTACTTGTTACTTTTGCGTACATATTATTTTTGCCTAAGTAGCCAGTGTACAACAAAGATGAATTTATCCTATCAGGTAGTTCCATATTTATCGTTAAATTTCATAGAATACCAGGCTGGAAAGGACTTTGAGGATCACCAGCCTTTCTTGGCAAAAGCACAGTCTATAGAAGATGTCCCAGCACTCTGTCCAGATGAATCTTAAATGTGTTCAAGGTTGGGGAATCTCTCACCTCCCTGGGGAGGTTATTCCAATGGCTGATTTTTCACATTGTGAAAAATTTTCTTCTTGTGTCCACCCAGTATCTCCCCAGAAGTATCTTGTACCATAGCAAGCAGACTAGGAGCCTGATTATGAGGACTTACTCTGATACTCTGAAATCTGCTACTTGTCTTGTATTCAGATAATTTGGACAACTTTTTAACCAATATCGTATCAAATAGACTCTGAACTAGAACATACAATAAGTAGCGTAACAGAGTCGTATACACGTTTGAGGTCCATAACATTATCTTTTCCTTCTCCTTGACTATAAAACATGTTATGAAAATTCAAAATCTTGATCTAGCCTTATGCTGCAACAATTGTTTGCCCCTAAGTGACAGACAGCTAGGTAGGCATACTGTGCCATTTTACTATCAATCAGAGCTGGCACATTTTCCGTTAATCTCGTAAACTAAATGCAGAATGACCTATTGTTTTAAGAGAAAGACACTTTCTGTTGTCATTTGTGGCTAACAAAAGGCTGTCTCTGTGCACAGTATTGCAGAAAGGGTTTTTTTTTGCTTTTTGCCTTACCGAAGGATTAGCTACAAACCCTGTCAACAAAAATTGCCTGGTTACTGCTAGCAGCACAGACACACTTGGGTTTCACTTTGCTGAGGGGCTTGCCACATTCCAGCAGACGTGTAAACTTGCTTGTTTTTGCCGGCGGGAGGAAGCAGGGCTGCCATGCCACATGGCACTTGGAACTGCTACCACACACAAGCCATTTGCGTTCAGTTTACTAGCTTACAAGTTAAACTGCATTTTCATGCAAACATAAAAGTAGGTTTGTTGTTTTTTTTTCCCCCCTATCTAGCGTAAAGTACACAGGCACCTTGCCATCATAAAGCAGACACTGATTTAAAGACAGAGTCTTTGAGAGAGCGTTGCAATGCCATAGGAGCAAGAAGTTGCATTTGTTTTAAAACCAGTAAACGGATAACAGAAACTACACAAATAAAAGCAGGCTTTTGGCATGGTATTGGTATTCCTTAAGGCAGTAAGCACATGGACGCAGTTGGGACCCGTGCTCCAAGTATCTTCAGTACAACAGGCAGGTTCACTATGCATGGAAATAAGGAAACATCTTTCAAAGCTTTTTCCATGATTTAGATTCAAGCTTTAGTGATTCTAAATTCTTGCAGATGCCTTATGAAAACCCATACCTGCATTCACTGATAGTAACTCAGCACTTACAAGACAGAAAAGTCCAGTGAACTAGGAAATTAAGAACCTGTAATATTAAGTATGACAAGAATTCTCTAAACAGTGCTCCTTCCTGCAAGCTTATTAACTTCTCGTACTGAGAAATAAAGAAGAAAAAGCATCTTACCAAACCCTGCTCTTAACAGAATGTGATGGGTTGATGCCTGGCCTCACCATGGGCTGCACAATGGGCTGCAGGGGAATCCCTGCTTCAGCAACTGAAGCACCTCCTCCCTCCTTCACTGACCTTGGTGTCTGCAGGGCTGTTTGTCTCATCACTCTTCTCTCCAGCTGCCATTGCTCCTGGGCAGTAACTTTTTCTCCTTTTTAACTATGTTATTCCAAAGGTGCTACCACCATCATTGATGAGCTCAGACTTAGCCAGCAGTAGGTCCATTTTGGAGCCATCTGGCACTGGCTCTATCAGACACAGGGGAAGCTTCTAGCAGCTTCTCACAGAAGACGCTCTTACAGTCCCCCTGCTACCAAAACCCTGCCATGTAAACACAGTATACAGAAATTACCCACTGCTTAGCATTTTTCATAATGAGCCACATCTGGTACTCCCAGTTCCTACTATCCAACCATGATGCGACAACTGTTTCCAAGCAAATGAACCCACAGTTTTTCCATTTTTTCCACACTGTCTGGAAATATCAATAAAGATCCATTTTTCACACTAAAAGAATTCCTTTTTAACATTGTTAAGATTCACCCGCCTGCTGTAAATGTAATTTTAGTAACTGGTGATACATGAGGATTCTCACCAACAAATACCTTTAAATTATTCACTGTCTATAGGGCAATTGAAGTATTCAGGTAAGAGAAATGAAATAGCTCAATATTATTGAAATCCTTCCCAGATTAGGAGAATCAAGGAGCTCAGTGACATTATCCATCAATAATAATTTAACGATCATCATCTTCTCCAGAGTCTTTCATATCCTGTAGGTTTTATTTTTCAGATGTGGGCCTCATATTTGAGACATTAGAAGAAAAAAAATTGAATATCAAAGTTTTTAGGCAAGACAACTTGTTTCCTGAACAACTCTGCCCCAAATCTGTGAAGACCTTTTCAATCCAACTGTGCCAAGAGACACATGAGTTAGATACGCCACTACAAGCTTCTGTCCTTACAGTCAAGCCAGCCAACCCTTAAACCATTCCAAGTTTCAGCCCCTTACTAATTGCTCTGTGACTTATGAAACTTCGGCACTTCACCAACAGCTGACACTGTGGACAATAAGCGTGGCAAAGCAGAGAGACAATATGCTTGTTCAATGGCAGTCTGTCAGCCGTGCCATTTTCTCTGGGGATGGCTGCACAGAGCTGTAATTTTTTAAGCCCCTGACAGTTACAGAAGATCTGTGCTTCCCCTGCTTCCTCTGGCAGAAATAATAAGACCTTTAAGAATGGGCAAAAGCTTGAAAAAATGTTCTATACACTTCTAGGTTGATTAATCAATACTTAATTATTTAGAAGCTCTAAATGGCTATCTTCAGCTGGCACATATACAAAACATGTTTTCATTTGTCAATAAAGGCCAGCAAATCAGATTGCAAGCATGTAGGAAGGCATTGCTGTGTAGAAAAAAAAAAAAGAGTTTACTCCATTTGCTGCGCTTCACCGTTTCATTTCATCAAAGGTGTTTATGTCATACTTAATGAGATAAGGGACAGCAAAGGCCTCAACAGAAGGTCTTAGACACCACTGTCTGATAACTGTAGCAAACTGGGAATATATACTGCTTTGCAGAAACCATTTTTTAAAGCCCTTATAAAGTAATTGCAGGTCTTCGTAGAAATTGGTTAATTGGATCATCTACATTTTGTTCCAGCAGTAAAATGTGTATTCCTATGATTAATTCATTAGAGTATGTTTTTACTGAAGTTAATTTGATACTTCTGAATCAAGGCATCACGTTCCTGGGTGGCTATTGTGCTTCTGTAGAATTTAAGTACTAAAGTCTCCCAACATTTCTGCCACACTAAAATTGTCTCAAATGATCTGTTTCTCCAGATGTAATGGGTATCTTTTTCATTCAGCTTGTGGCCAGCACAGCTATTGCTTCCCGGAGCTCTAAGGGCAGTGCCTGATGACTTATAGCAGTATTTCTGAAGCAATAGGAATACCTGACATATCTAAAATGGTGTTCCAAGTTTTTTTTCCAGTTCCTTTTTAAATCTCCCCAAGCAGTGATGAGCTTTCCTCAGTATTTGCTTCTACCTGAAAGCTTAGAGAAATGGTGGCAGTGGACTCCATTTAGTCAGCAGCTATCAAAAGGAACATACTTCACTACTGTTTCACAAGCATGGACAAAACTCCAGCTGAGACAGTCCACCAATGCTGTTTTTTTTCCCCACAGAATTTTTTGTTCTTGTCTGGTTCCAGTTTGATACCAACCAATCTTCGCTGTAAGTCTCCCCCACCTGCTAGTGAACCTGTTCACAGACTCTTAGAAACATGATGTCATACACATCTTATACTCAGATATATCATCAGTAAATACTGCTAAAGTATCTATAAATGAGAAGTTAGCTGCTGTGTGAATGACTACAAACACTGAGTACTTGCAACTCACACAAACAAGAGCAAGTATGAAATTACTTTTCACCAAGGGAAAGAAAACAGACATCTTTTACTGTCCACTTCAAAGAAGACTATGACATCCTTTCCAGAAAGCAGTCTTATGATAGTAATGTCTTCTTATACCTTCTGAGACCTCTAGATAAAAAATACTAAATATTAATATTAGTTATAATGCAGTAATACTCAAAGGCCCATACTGAACTTTATTATTTACTGTACTAGGTATTGCATTAGCACACAGCTAGAAAACTATCTTTACCTTGAGTAAATCTGTCTCCGGACTTAGCTGCTGGGAAATCAACAAATACAGATATAAGGATAAAGCAAACAACTTCTTTCATTATTGCCATTCTAGCTGTCTCTCATATGTTCTTGTATGCCATAAATCCTTAACCCTATGAAGTAGACAGAAGCTAGTGTTAACTGAATTATTTATTAATCCTTAAATTATGACAGATATATATTTACCTTTCTACATACCTTCTATTCTTGAGATTTGATATGTTCTAAACAAAGAAAAGTTCTCTGTTGCAGAGTTGTGCTGGACAGGAGAACTTTCCGTTGCTTTGACTGTTTATCTGCTTGTTAAAATAAGATGTATTAATTAAATGCATACACATGCATGAATGATAAATTTTTGTAATAAGTGCACTGGGACTTACTATGACCTTATCAAGTGGGTCTAGCCAGTCATTAATTCAGATAATGTAATTTATTATCATAATCTTTTGCTTATCCTATTGTTGTGCATACAGTTTATCTTAATTTGCATATTCAGACTAAGATGCAATCATTTCATTAATTTTAATGCTTTTTCTTAATCCCACCAAGATGAAAAATTTGTCTTAAAGTTCTATACAACATATTTGCAACTGCCCATTAATGTTATCCTAATATTAGTATTGGTGAATTATAATGAATGAAGTGCATTAACTTGAATGTATTCATTATAGAAGAGAAACTACACTAATAAGGCATATACATTATTATCCTTTTCCACATATAGATACTTGTGTTTGTGGGGAACATTGTATACATTTTTGAGGAAGGCATTTTGGGGCATAACTATGACCACCACCTATCACCACTGCTATAGACATACCATGGAGTGAAGTTTCAATGCATGGTCATTCTGGCTGGGTAGGGCTGGAAGGCAGCTTAGTCACTGTTTCCTCATGCATTAGTGGAGAGGTTCTTTGTCTCAACATTAGCAGCATCAAAAGAAATTGTCTGAATGATCTTAAAGTAGAATAAATTATGACTAGTGAGAAGAAGTATTTTAAAGCCAGTTCTAACAGCAGTTTAGCACCTTACACATTACCAACAAATATTTGACATTCTTATTTTTCAGTAAGATACAGTGTGGCAGAATGAAACATTCATTAATACTTCAAAAATGAAGACTTGCAGAAAGCAGACACTTGAAAATGTTTACTAACTACAGATTAGGAACAGATCCATCACATTAATTCATGTGCGATGTTCAACCAAATCATAATCTTTAGTCTAATATTTGGTTTAATTCAACTTAATGAAATCTATTTTATACATACTCTGTGCACACAGGTATGCGAGTGCATATTTTTTTTTATTTGAATGCAGGGCATTGATTTAGCGTAAGGTGTCCCTGCCCATGGCAGGGGGGTTGGAACTAGATGGTCTTAAGGTCCTTTCCACCCCTAACTATTCTATGATTCTATGAATTACACTTCATTCACAAAATTAAGAATGAATGTCTTGAAAGCAGATTTTATAACCGCTGCAAGTCAAACTCAGATTATATTAACTTGCTAAAACTGCTGAACAGACATTAGCTAGGAATTTCAATAATCAAAAATCTAAATAAGTAGGTGCATAATCAATAGAAAAGCAAATGGACTTTACTGAAAAGGAAGTTTGATTTCTAAGATTGACAGAAGAAAACTAATCAGAACTTTCAGACAGCTCTCTAGACATATTTCCTTATATTATTTTGCTTAATTAAGAAAAATAAAGCTTCTGGATGTATAGTTTTGTTTCCTACATTGTCATAGATTAGAATAAGAAGTTGAATCATCCATTTCAATGTGCACTTATATTGGTATAATAAAGTTCAAGATTTGACCCATCTAAGCATATGCAAAAGAAAATATATCAAGCATTGAAATATATCAGACATCCTAATTAGGTATGAAGATTTATCAGTGATTAGTAGATTTTCATCAAACATGTAGATATACATTATGTCCCTAGTTATTAGAAAACTACTGGAGATGCTCAAGGTAACAGATTTAGGGCAGCATGTTTTATTCATGACTTAGAGCTAGTGTTATTTTCCAGCGGGAAAAAGCAAATCTAAGTTTGAGTAATTACCATATTGCTCTGACCTTTTGCTTTTATTAGCCAGCTGTGATAATATTGTGAATTTCACTCAGGCCTCACCTGAGTTGAGAGGACTCCTCCTGATCACCCTGTTTCTTCCCAGACCATTTCTGGCACTTGTCAACTCTTTGTAACAAGGCTTCATCAGAATTTCAGTCAGGTAGGGGAGCAGAGGATGTGTAGATCACTTGGACATGGAAACAAGTACTCCTGCCTGTGATCCTCACCTGAATGCATTTGTTAGACTTTGTTTCCAGCTTTACTACTTTTATCAGTAGCATTTGCTCTTCATTCCAAGACAGCATTATGTTTACATAATTGTATATATGCATCATGTTTACATTATTGTATAGAAGCAAAAAAGAACTGAGAGCAGCAGTGTGGTATTGCAGAGCCCTATACTTTGAGGTACAGGACTGTGTACAAGTTTATCTCAATCTTCATTAAGATGTGTGTTGTTAGCATGTGGAAGTAGCTTTCAACATTGTTATTATTTTAACATTGTCTGTTATTCAGGACCTTGTCCAATAAAACCCATTCTAATGACGGCACATCTATATGTGGCTTTGGTAGGGGAGAGCTTAATTCCACAGACACAATCATGCACAAAGTTATAGTTAATTATGAATGAAACTACAGCTTTCTTCCTTCTTTTTCACATTTACTTTTATAAGAACCAAATACTCAAAAGGTTTCTCAGTACTCATGAAGCTTAGTACGACCCCTGTTATAGGAGAGATGAGCAACGAATAATTCCATCAACTAGATTTCGAATAGGACAGCCCTGGCACATGCAAATTAGCCACTTATTAACATCACCGCTGCTGGTAAGGGTGGTGCAGAGGCATCTGACACACCACAGCAATGTCTGCAATGCAGACACGAGTAATTAGCCCCTGTTCTACGGAAGCCAATTTAAGTCTCTGCTTATTAGCACCAATTTCACCTCAGCCACGTCAAAATAAGTCAGCTCAATGCTTCCTCCTGCTGGACTCCAAACGGCACATGAGCCCCCCAGCAGCTGCCAAAGTGATCCTCAACATCCCTGTTACCAGCACTGGTTCTGTGCTCAACTACCAATTTACATTGGATAATGAGGTTTTGTTTGCATATAAATGGCACTGAAACCCTTTCCATTGAACCTAGAAATACAGCATATAGCATACAAACTGGATTTGAAAAAAAGTTGATGAACATTTTTTGATCCAAGCATATGCAAAATCCAACTGATTAGCATCTTTTAGCATAAGATACAAAAAAGAAAATTGAAAACACCTAGATATAGATCAAACTCCTCCATAGGACATGATGCCACACTGAAAGAGTATGAAAAGGACACATTTTGTACAGCAGAGTATTGATCTTTTTGATGTTAATTGCAAGCTTTAATTAAAATTTCAGATACCATTCTCATGCCACATAATTAAAAAGAAAAACACTAATCAAGGTTAGAGAAGATACAGGTTTTATGGCTTCTTTGTTTTTATTGTAAATAGGAGCAGGGAAATCCCTTAAAAGTGGAGGAATGTGTCCAACCACTGAAATGTTAAGATGGTTCTTACATTACCCTGAATAAAAAAATTATTCCATAACATCCAGTGTGTTAAGTTTCTCAGCTTTATGCAAGGCTGACTGCAAAGAATCCAGTCCTTTCTTTCATTCGCTCAGTTTGAGGTAACTCTAAATGTTTCCTTCCTTCAGCCATCACTGAGCCTGGAAAGGGGGGAGGACTGCTGAAGTGTTTGCCCCTCAACACCTGACTCAGCCATCAGAAGTGTGCTAAATGATACTGAATTAACCAAGGCTTTGCAAGAGTACTTTGCTCACAGATGTAGTTTTGTGTTGGAGATGTAAGGAGAGTGAGCTTATTTACCCAATGTTTGCTTCTGGACAACAGATAAATCCATTACCAGTGCATCCTCCATCAAGACTGCATCTTAAAGACCCTCCAAGACACTTTCATTCCAAATTCGTGCTAATTTTATTTTCATCCTTTAATGGAGTTTTTTTACCCCCAACATTGTCTTAGTTGTATACATTTTCTTCCCCCAAAAGTTTAAAAACCTTTTTTTTTTTTTTTAAGCTGGTAATGTTGATCTTATCAATCCTTTGTGTGGATTTGCTGGAATACTGTTTTCTGAGTTGCTTTTAGGTGCTGCTATTATTAATAGATTCAAAAATAGTAATTTTTACCAAGCAACTAAGAAGAAGAAACAGCTGCCCAGTGAAAGCATCAATTAAAACATATTCAACCAACAGGTTCAATTGCCTGCTACAAAGAGGAATTTCTCTGAAAATCCGTATCTAACATCTTCACACTAAGTAAAGTAACCATCAGCATGCATACCCTCATCAGCATGAGATGGCTCTACTTTGGCATGATTCATATCGCTACATAACGTGGTTAGTGGAGGTATGTCTGATAAGTGAATCATAAATGTAGCCACACTGCGCAATTTACAGTAATTTGAGAATATGGTCACCAGCACTTAGATTTAAATGACTGTGTGATCAACAAGCAAATCTGAAAAGGGAAAGCACGTGAGAACACTCTGTAGATGAGTTATTTGTAATGATTGTTTTATTACAATTGCATCATCACCAAACAGACAAGTAGTAAATGAATTTTATATCCAATTCCTAGAGCTGGACTTCACAGATAAGCCAGCAGAAAATACTTTAAAGACCTTATAAAGGACTTGATATTTCTTTAAAAATTCACCTTTAAAATCAGAAAAGAGAATTTAATTCCTTTTTTTGAAATACACAGAAGTAAAACACTTCTTCCTAATACCTAACCTAAATCTCCCCTCTTGCAGTTTAAAGCCCCCTTGTGCTGTCATTACAGGCCCTTGTAAAGAGGGCCTCTCCAGATTTCTTGTAGGCCCCCTTAAGTACTGGAAGGCTGCTATAATGTCTCCTTGGAGCCTTCTCTTTCCCAGGCTGAAGAAGCCCAACTCAACCTGTCTTCATAGGAAAGGTGCTCTAGCCCTCTGATCATCTTCACGGCTCTCCTCTGAACTTGCTCCAACAGGTCCATGTCCCTCTGCTCTCCTGAAGTCCAGGTTAGCAAGCTTGCTGCATGACCTTCTTCCCATCCTAAGGATTTCATACTCCATGTCCTGACTGCACCTAAGGCGGCCCTTGAGCTTCTCATTCCCCACTAGCCCCTCCTTGGTAAGAACAGGGTTCAGCATGGCACCTCTCCTCATTAGCTCCTCCATCACTTGGAGAACTTGTGATTGAGGAGCCAACTTGGAGAAGGAAGTTATCAACATATTCCAGGAGCCCTGCTGTGCTGTCCCTCCAGCAAGAGTGGCTGAACTTCCCCAATGAGGACTAGGGCTCATAAACATGAGTCTGCTCCTACCTGTCTATAGAGGACCCATCTCTTCCATCTTCCTGAATAAGCAGCCTATAGCAGACCTCCACTGTCATGTCACCTCTCCCTGCCATCTCCTTAATCCTGACCCATAAGCTCTCAGTCAGCTCCTCATCAATCCCCAGGTGGAGCTTCAGGCATTCCAGCTCACCATTGACAGACAGTGACATCTCCTTCTGGTATGTATTAGCTTATCTGCAGGCTTTGAGAAGAGCATTACTTAGCTGCTATTCCTAAAGACCAAGATGATTGCATTTAGTAGGTTGAAAACAATGACAAATGTGACAGCTTTCAGGGCTATGAAAAGCTGATATATAGAGGGAAACGTGGATAGGAAATCAAGTTGCTGACACCAGTAATCTTTCCTTCTTCTCACCTCCCAGCCAGTGCAGCAGGATGCAACCCCCAGTCTGCTACAGGTAGAAGACAGGTCAAATGTGAACTCCCCTTAGCAGGGACAGGAGGTCTTTCATGTACTGCCACATCAACTCTTCATCTCTCAGACTGCTCAGATCTAGCACTCCTTATGACTACATTTTGGTTCTTATTACTACTTGAAGTGGGCCTGCAGCAAGAAAACACAGGCAGAGCAAGATGTCCTACTACCACCCCACCCTGTAGGCAGAACAGGACACTGAGAGCGTATGCTAGCTTCTTCTTCCTCAGGCCGACCTTGAGCACAGCTACCACAGCCAATACAAGCACCAAATCACATTCACAAGACTTGAAAGAAAGCAAACTGAATACGAGATAAAGCACAGGGAACTAAACTCAGCAGCCTGCATATTTCTTTCTCCACTAAATGAACTCAGGTATACAAAGAGAGGATGATTGCAATTGCCTTGCTTTTGGCTTTCTTACTTTCCAACTCAAAAACCTACAACTTTATTAAGAAATCATTTCATTCTTGTAAGCAGTATATTAGCATGAATTAAAGTCAAGTAATTAAATATTACCAGTATTTTACATTATTGGGAGTTGCAGAATTACAGAAAGATAAAATACAGTTCTGAAAGTTTTGTGCCGTGAAAGTCATATGTTCAACATTAGTAATTATGACTCACTTTGGGATGAAACTGCATTATTTTAATGTTGCTAACTTTATTTTCCTCTCTGCAACATGAAGATTTACTCAACAATTTCACTGGCTGTTAATGATAGCTGTTCTTTCAATAAGAAATAATGTACTTACATAATCTATCTAATGTGTACTGGAGACACTAAGTAAATCATTATCTGATGTACAGGACCATTATCACTGTGTACCATAACAATCAGACTTAATGAGGCTTTCCTTTTGCTTCCTCTCTTGACTGCCACCAATAATATTCTTTTGTTTACCAAGTTTCTTTATGCTGATTGTGTGTTGAAATTACAATCCATTCTTTTCCCACAGTACACCATTTATATAAGTAGCTGAAAAGGAGAGAAAGGGCATTTTGTTTTTAAGGCATAAGGGACATCTTGGATAACCTGGGTTTAAAAGTATTTTCTTCACTGGCCTGGGCAAAATTGTTAAAGGTTTCAGTATCTACTTGCTATTCTGCATGGCACACTTCAAGGTCTCAGTGCTGTCAAACACAAACATGCAAAATGAGAAGGTCCCAGGGGTGAACCAGGACTTTCATTGTCGACCCAAAATTCCAGCTACCTTATATCTTGCTCTATGTTCTTTATACATTCATCTTTCATTAAAACATTCTGAAAGAAGTGTAACTTTACTATTTCTTCAAGTGCAATAGAAGATTAATGTTATTCTTTCTCCTAACTTTTGCAGGACATGCATTATTTCAGAAACTTAGGTATAAGAATGGCTAGATGAGCCATTTCTGGATTTCTGTCACATGGGCTTGCACCTTAGGAGCTTCATGTTCAAGCAAGGCCAGTACCTCAAAGCAACACTTAATGAAGACATTATCATTACCATCACATCACAGCTTTAAATCAGTGACAGCTGGACCAAGATGAGGCCTCGAAGGGCCCCTTTTGAGCTCCATGAACTGAGTGAATTGCAGTTTGCAGTGAAATACAAGTAAGCTCAAGAGGCTTTATATTTCACAAGAATAGTAACTTAGTTTTAGTCATAAGGTAAACTTTAAAAAATACCCATGACAGGATGCAATCCAAAATGCAAATACAAAGACTGTCATCTCCTAAATTTTAAAGATCAAGAATCACCTAAAAATTCACAATGGTTCCCTAAGTCATTATGTTTGGTATATCAAAATTAACTGATTTAGATCTGAGTGTCAAGAAATAGGATTTTCAAGAATTATGGATGACTTCAGATTGGCTGTAAGATATAAATAGTTTATCTGGAAAAATTATATCCTGAATACTACCTCTACACAAAATGATGCTGGTAAGGATCATACCCTGTGCAGAAAACTAGTTATTGTCATATAATGTTCTCAATTTCTAGAAATGTCATCAGTGAGCCTTTGTTACCAATTAATAAAATTCTTCAAGTTTTTACTTTCAGAATTATATCAAAAGGTCTAATACTTTAGATGGCAAATTAAAAAAAAAAAAAAGGATATGGAAAGCACTTCTGCATACACAGTTATCAGAATGTTTGCTTGCTTAATTACGAATGGTATCAAGCTGGGGGATTCCCAGGTGAACTGGAAGACAAGAAAAACTTCAAAGGTATGAAAAAAGCTTCAGCTTAATAAAGGTAAGTGACATGTGCTGCTCTGAGGCGACAGGAATAATCACCTACAAAACCACAACTGACTAGGTGTTGTAGAAAAAGATCCAGCTGGAATCTCGAACTGAACATGAGCTAACATGAGCATTGTGAAAAAGGTAAGTAGTCTATGTCTGACCAGAAGGACACATCAAGAGGTTGATGAGGCCTCATGTGAATTACTGTGCCTAGTTTTGGATACTGTATTTTTAAATAACTGAACACAACCCAGAGTTGAGTTCTCCAATTGCTGTCACTCCTCTTCTTGTCTGAGAAAAATCTGGAAGCACTTGACTGTTAAATTTAGTGAAGAAATGAAAATGGAAGAGAACTGTCTCTGCAGCAACTTTATTGTAGTTCAGAGACAGCAATCTATCCTCTATTTCCACAACAAATAAGACCAGTAACAATGCAGTTACAGTAGAGGATTCCTAACAGAGTTAAGCATTAAGTGCAAGAGGAGTGAACTAGTGTCCGAGATTGCCTGAAAGACTTTCTGGAAAGGCTGGGCTTCAGTAGACACTTTTAAAAAGCAACTTATCTGATGGACTTATTTATAATTAAATCTCACAAGGGCAGTTCAATAGCTAAGCATCTCTAAAGTGTTAGAGATTTCATGAGAACAGCGAAAAACAAGTGGAAAAGAACAACAGATTTCAGCTCACCACTGTAGCACTGGAATGAGTTTGGAGCAGCCTGGGTCTGTTATCGGGGGCTCTGGCAACTTTTGTCTTGAAGTAAACATGCCAGAAGTGACTAAAAGCTTCAGTTTCTAGATCTGGCTTGTGTTAGAACAGAAGATGTTAAACTAGAGCACCACAAGGCAAACTGATGTGCACTGTGTGAAAAAGTTGTCAACACAAAATCTCTCCCTTGCCCACTTTTTAGAGTACTTCCCAACTTAACTCCAGCCCTGCTTTTAACACAACAGCTGCTAGTGACTGTGTTGCAAGAAAACCTAAAATGTGTTGTCTTCCCACGCAGTAACCCACAAATCTCCATCACAAAGTACAGTTACTATCTCAAGTCTGTATTAAGAGTTAACAGGGGTAGAGTTTGTTGGGTTTGGTTGGGTTTATTTTATTTGTTTAAACCCCAGACCTCTCCTTTCTGGTCAGGTTTGGACCCATGTACCTTAATTATGTGCTTTAGCAAGAGTTAGTTTTAATACACTCAGGACTCAATTTCAGCATCTGTTAAGCAGTAGTAGCACTAGTTCATTTAGATACTGTGACCGTTGCCTCAACAGATAGTGATTAAAGAACATGCAGATTTCTTCTGTGGCCCTTAGTATAAAGCCAAGTTCTGTTACAAGTAAAATATATGTAATTTGTATAAATTACATAGGTGATTCCAACAGTACTACACTGATGTACATTGATTTGTTATGTTAGTGACCACCAGCTAAGTCCTAGGGCTCTAATGCAGATCTGTCTTTCGCACTTGTTGATCTCCCCCCGTGGATACCTGTGTTTATTGGGGGAGAGAGAAACAGGTTGCTATGGCACACACCTGCTTATGCCCAGGATTGGCACTATCTTTGCTCAAGAGCTATGAAAGAAATAATACAGAAACTCTAAATCATATTTTTTAGAGTTGCATAGAAATCCCTCCATCTCCCCACAGAGAAACATAAGACTGACAGGAAGGGTGAGAGTTAAGGCTGGGAGGGTAAACAAATGCACAAAGCAACCATGGTAGAGGGTTTCATAGCTTTCCTGCTCCCCACTAGGGATAAATAAGGTGAGGAATTGCTTCTGAAATGACTATGGTTCAACAGCTTGTCCATTGCCTCTTCTCTGGGTAATCTTCAAGCTTTGTCAGGATGTTATGTTCCTTGATACACATCATTTGTCATGATGAATAGTATTATGTAAAAGTTGTATTTTTCCCTTCTGTCTTTTAATTCATAATATGAGAGATCATAACATGGATTTAAAATTATGAAGCCTGAGTAATTTAAATCTTTAAAATACCTGAAAAATTGAGAATTTCCTATTTAAAAGTGTCAGAAGTGTCCTTTTGGATTTACTGTATTTGTACACTTTCTCAATCTGCTTCACTGTCGTGGTTTAAACCCAGTCAGGCAACTTGTTCACTCACTCCCAGTGAGTGGTGCCGGGCTGACAGCAATTGCGGCCCCCTCCCTCCCCGGGGCTCTCCCGTTCCCAGCTCCCGGAGGAATGGGGAGGAGGATCGAAAGAGTGCAACTCCTATGGTTGAGACAAGAACAGTCCAGCAACCAATGTACAACGCAAATCACCACCGCTACCACCAATGACAGCAATGATAAGGGAAAATAACAAGGGAAGAGAATACGATACCACCAGCCAAGAAATGAGTCTGACCCAGAAGCCCGTGTCCTTCCGGGTAACTCCCAGTTACCCCCCACCCCGGGCATGACGTGCTGTGGTATGGAATACCTCTTTGGCTAGCCTGGGTCAGGCGTCCCATCTCTGCTTCCTCACGGTTTCCCCTCCTCCCTGGCAGAGCATGAGCCTCACAAAGTCCTTGGTCAAGGTAAACATCACTTAGCAACAGCCGAAAACATCAGTATCACCAGCACTGTTTCCAGGCTGGAAGTCAAAACACAGCACTGCACCAGCTACCACGAAGAAGAAACATGACTGCTACTGCTGAACCCAGGACATTCACAAACAGCTTAAAAAGAAAAGAATCCCTCACAGCAAGTAAAGACCAAAGGGCTGTTTCCCATCCATAAATAAAACTGTCTAAACACAAAACTTACTGCTTTATTCTTGATTTCACAGTCCTTTCTCAATGTTAGTATCTGACACTGGTTGCAACATGGTGAACCTTCAGCATGCCCCTCTTATGCTCATTCCCTGTCTTGCAGGCTCATGACTATGCACATCTACAATACTGAGTACTAGAGTACCCCTTTCTTGCCTTTTTTATTTCAGCAGATATGCAGGTAGGCTGATTAACAGCAAGAAATATAATTAAATTGTCAATTACCATTTACACTGATCAAACTATAATCACTACTACTAGCTCTCAAGTGATAACTACATACAGTACTACCCTGTGTAAGCAATGATCAGAGGCTGAGGCCAAGAACAATCACACTGCTCTGGCAGGCGGGCGCAGGGCTCTTGATCTCCAACTTCCCTTTGTTCCCTCAGACTCCATACAGAAGTCAATTACGCATTTACTGATAGCATGGCTTGCCCTGCCAGAAGGGCACTTCCATTAATATTACATTGAGGATCAGAATAAATGCAGAATTTCTATATTTCTATGGTTAAAAACATGATACCTTGATCCCCATGTCTCTGAAAACAACAGCGAAAGGTACCTATAGCAATAACAAGGTACAGAATCACATGACAGATCTTCAGAGAAAGACAAAGTGCTTTGAAAAAGATCAGTTACTACAAAATAGTAGTGCACTGCTGTCAATCTTCTACCTTTCTTTATACTGAAAAATGACATATGAAATGCCTTTTGCAGTGAACAGGAGTACTCCCTGATTAAGGGGAAAGTTTGCAGAAAAGTCCAAGGCCAATTCTCCTGACTTCCATCAGCAGTGCAATGTCATATATTCATTCTGCAAGGCAGGGATAAATAACCATCACAACCCCATCACTTCCAGATGCCACTGCTGCTTCTTTGGTCAGCTCTAATCAGAAACCAACTCCTGAATACACAGAATGTGTAGCAAAACAAAATGTTTAGCCCACAATAAGAGCCTATGGAGAAGCCTTTTTTTGACAGGCATTTAAAAAAGGGAAAGACTATTTTAAGACAGAAGAAAAGAGCAGAAAAATAAAGTATTAGGCTGTTCCCTCACAGTAGCCACAAAAAGCATGCAAAAATAACAGAAGACTGAGAAAGAAGAAAAAGGTCATTGAGGCACTACTGCCTAAGAAATAGAGATGTCTCATTTCTATTAATGTCAATATAAAGAGGCCTAAATCTCTCAGGCTTCGCAAATGTCACCAGTGTTATTACCTAGTTGTTGAATATTATCAGTATGCTAAAGGTACATAGTCTTCTAGATGGCTTTATGCTGATCTTGCAGAATAAGCCCAATGAAGCATGAATAATATATTAATTTATACCATCATGAAAAATAGTCTTAACTACTTCTCTCCCTTGATATCTTCATTAAAAGGTATTTCATGAAAATACATTGAAGATACTTCTCCAACTTAAATTCATCTGCAAAGTAGAACAGGAATTTTGTTGCAGGCAGATGCAAGAAGCAGAACTGAAGCTAAACTGCATTCAACTTCAGGATAACCTGCTGCCAGCCAGAATCACCAGTGTGAGGGATAAGAGCCCATCTTCTGTGCTGGAATATTTCTGTGAGGGGCCATCCACCAGCAAGCAGAGGCGCTGGGTGCTGCCATTCAGCAGCAGGGCCACAGGAGCTTGAGGAGAACAGGGCAAGGCACCATAACCTGCCACTTCTATGTTCCTATATGCTCAAATGCGGAGAGCACATGTGTATCTAATATTGTGCATCCATTGTTTTTTGTACAATTTATACTACTGGTTCATCTCTACCTGAATACCTTTTATTCAGTCATCTTTGAATGAACTTGCACACTGGGCAGGACACAAACAAAGCACAGGTGGTTTGTTTAGAGTGCCAAAAACTGCTTGAGATTGATAGCAAGAATTAGTTTTGATTTAACCTCGAAGTATTCAGAATGAGTTCAGAATCTTTGCAAATCTAGAAAAACTGAGGAAAAGTGAATGCTAAATCTCACACAAGTAAGTCACACCAAGAAATAAGCATAATTTTTCTCTTAAACTACCAAAGTAATTTAAAACCCTTGGCGAGTAGCTTAATAGACAAGAGCACTCTAGCTTCAAATGCATTTTAATGGGAGGGTAACCACAAGAATAAAATCAATTAATGAATACTAAAAATAGATTAGTGAAAACTCTCAGCTCTTTTTCTTTCCAAACATCCTCCTACCATACCACCCATGGAACTATTTTCAGAATAATATGATAAACCAGCCCACATAAGAAATCAAATAATGCTACCATTTGGAGTTCTCAGCCCTGAATTTTCTTGAAAGTTTATGCAAGCTTACAGAAAAGTGGAATATTGTAACTAACAATACATTCACCTGAAAATACAGAGAATACCAAGATTTTGAAGTATTTTGGCTGCATTTGGAATGTCACAAATGAGATGCCTTTGAAGTCAAGCTTTTTAAGAGGCTTGATCTAACTTGCTGAGGTGAGTCACTTATTAGCTTTGTCAAGATACATCTTCTAAAAACACAGTATTTTGAAAACCTTGGCCATCGGATGTCCATTGCAATATACCCCAAATGAAGCGGAGAGGAAATTTTTGCCCTCGATTTTTTACCACCAAACCTACCCCACTTCAAGTATTGACCACATACATGCCTCTTACGTCTTTTTATCGAGTAGTAAAAACAGAGAACATGCTTCATGTTTGCATTTAGAAATGAGAGTATATAGTTTTTCCTTCTCTTCATCTTCCTAGCAATGAAAGAAACGTTAACAGACATACAAATGCCACTGTTGACAGAGATCATGAAAAAAATAATCAGGTTGTGGTTTGATATTGAACAATGCCCTATCAACAACCAGTAACTGGGTGTTGCATCCACATGAATGAGATTTCTTCATAAAACATAGCTGAAAAATAGATCTGACTTCTGTTGTGGTTGTAACTACACAGTGTCATCTGTAAACCAGCCAAAGGTATTTCTTGCAGTACTTAACCAATGAGCCCAACTCTTTTTCCCTTTGACAGCCTTTCAAGTGTATTGCAGAAATGTGTAAGCACCCTCAACATCCTGAGGCTTGCAACGTGAAGATGAAATGTGACATAAGGAATGAGAACAGTGTTAAAAGCGTGTACATGGCCAAGTACATCAGGTGTGAGACTGCTAGGATTTTATCTTCTGTTGAGGCCAATAGATTCAGACAAACAGAAAACTCCCATTCATAAAAAGTTTTGGGGAATTCAGTAAAATAGAAATCAAAGCTGTACAATGACAGAACTAAACAAAAGAAGAAAATTACATCTTCCTACCTGCTGTGTTTAGGTAGGGATTTACTTTTCCAGCATCTATGTGGTAACACTGTAACCATGGAAATAGCTTACGAATGTTTATCCTTAGACATTCTCTGATTGTGCATCACAGTTACTTCACTTGTAGCCTATCAAGAACATATATTAAGTTCTCAAATTATTCCATGTTCTTTTAATTGCTTCTATAGTGTTGCATCCTCAATGATGCTCCAGTATTGAAGGGAGTCATGCCATATAGAACCATTCACGGTAGAAAGTTCAGTAAAGGCTACCATGGAACGGATTTATTCAGTATTGTTGTGAAGGGTGGGAGAGTTAATACAGGCCTTGCTGGTATTTGCCAGGTCAAGCTAAGGTTAGGAAAAGTCATGTACAAAATTGGCTGACTTTTCTCAATATCTCAATATCTCTACCAGAAAAACATACTTGTGCATTGAGGATTTATAGTACTTATAAGGAAGTTTGAATAATAATAGTGCGTCAATTTTACCAATGTAATTTTCCCCCAAGATATATGATGCTGAATTAAGAATTGGTTATCTACTGGAGTGGTGGAGAGAGAAAGAGTGAGATTAAAAGAAAAAGAGACCGCAAAAGAGGAGGCACGTCCTAGGAGAGCAGCTGAGGACAGTCTCCACAATAACAACCTTAGCAGCTCCTAGGCTCACCTCTACAAGCTGGTGGTAGCACGCATTTTACCAAGCAGCATGCCCTTGGCACTCCATGTAACCAAATGTTGACTGATGTGAGGCTCTTAAGAGGGAAGGTTAAATTTAAAACAGCAGGTATGCCTACAGAGAGAATGGATCTCACCAAGCTTTTGGTAATGTTGAACTATTAAACTACTGATGTAAGAGCAAGGCACCTAAATTCTGGTTAGGGTTAACAAAGACCAGAACAAGCAAGAATGCACACACTCACTGCTCTACAGGAAGAGGCCAGTAGTTTAGTACAGAATTATTCTTTTACTAGGGCACAACAACTCATTCTCAGTGTTAAGGCACTCCAGATGCACCTGTTTTCACCTGCCTACGGTACACATTTGTACCTGTCCCATGTTTGTGTTTAAAGTTGGTGCGCATGTATCAGCCATTCTAGTTTTAAAATGTCTAGATGTATCAGTACATACTAGAAATCCATAGAATAATCAGAATCCCTACCTATATGAGTTTGTAACTCTTCATCAAAACATGAATTGACCATGAATCAACTCATAATCACTACTTTTTTGAAGTGTAATATACATAAATACGTGTATACAGGTATATCAAAATATATGCAGAAGGAGCAAGATAAAATATTGAAATAATCAGTTTATTGCAAATACGCAGATTTAATACAGGAAAAACTCCTAACCCTTGATGTATTAGCAACTGCAAAGCTGGAAGGTGGGGTGGGTTTTGTGTGTGTGGAGCATGGGAGATTGTTTCTGTTGGGTTTTGTTTTTTGCTGTTTAGGGGGGTTTTATTTATTTGGGATTTTTTGAGCACAGCCTGAACCCAATCTCCCACATGGGTCTGACTGGACCCCCACCTATATTAATGACAAGATGCCATGCCACTCCAGTGGAAGCATTTGTCTGAAGGCTAGCTGAACCATGTGCGTACCCCTCATATATCATTATTCCAATTTCATAAACACCTGTGCCATAAATTTCATTTAGATCCACCGTGAAATCTGTGTTCAGAGAAGTGGAGTATCTTCTGTGTGTTACCTGGGGCATGCTAGTCAAGGGGTTACTATTACAGTCTGTTAAAGCTACTTATTTAGAGCAAAGATTAGTATTACACTGTAGAAAGGCTGACAAACACAGCACACCTGGCCTCTTTGTTTAGCTGCATTTTGCTGAGTACAGGAAACAGTTTTTATTATGTGCCAGTGAAATAATTAGGAACTGTAAGAACAGATCTGGCTTTGAAACTGAGTCATCTGTACTGCAGCCAAGCACAGTGCCAACCTGGGACAGTTGTACAGTAAATGAGCAGGTGAAAAATAAATGCAATTGTCAAAAGCTGAAGGATGTTTATCTCATCACAAAGAACACATGTGTCTCTTGTATTAATTCATCTTTTACAGGGATTATGTTTTTGCTTGAAGACACAACAGAAAAATGGATGATCACAAAGAACAGTTTGGAGCCCTTCCTAAGTTTTAAATTAATGACCATTTTTGAGGCTGAGCTGTCTTTTCCTTCTGAATCTTAAGTAGCTTATTACATTTCTGATCAAAAGTAATTCCACAAGTAAAATTAAAAAGGTAAAAATTGTGCCCTTAAGCCAGTGGAAAAACATATTTAGTGAAATAGTGTTAAAACGAAGATGCTGCTTTTTCAGATCTTGCTCTCAAATAAGACCTGAACCAGTAAGTCAGAATCAAAGTCTGCAAAGGCTCAGGACAACCTTCAGGATTTAACTTACTCTATAAGACCATATTCCTACAACTAAGAAAGGACAGGAATTTATCATATGAAAAATCTGTGATATTATTTCTCAAAATCTGCAGTTATTACACAGACAGTAGAGGACTCGCTTAGCGCAGAGGACATAGTTATCTCAGTTTTATAGCTCATGTGCTTATGCTGGGGCTCTGACTTTCAGTCAGCATTTTTAGCCTAAGTGTCCTGGGTTCAGCAGTAGCAGTCATGTTTTTCCTTTGTGTTAACTGGTGCAGTGCTGTGTTTTGACTTCTAGTTTGAGAACAGTGTTGGTGAAGCCGATGTTTTCAGTTGTTGCTACGTGATGTTTACCCTGACCAAGGACTCTGTGAGGCTCATGCTCTGCCAGGGAGGAGGGGAAGCTGTGAGGAAGCAGAGACAGGGTGCCTGACCCGGGCTAGCCGGGGTGGTATTCCATACCACAGCACGTCATGCCTGGGGTGGGGGGTAACTGGGAGTTACCCGGAAGGACAGGGGCTTCCGGGTGGAACTCACTTTCTTGGCCGGTGGTATCGTATTCTCTTCCCTTGTTATTTTCCCTTATCATTGTTGTAGTTGATAGTAGCGGTGGTGATTTGTTGCTGGACTGTTCTTGTCTCAACCCGTAGGAGTTGCACTCTCTCGATCCTCCTCCCCGTTCCTCCGGGAGCGGGGAAGGGGAGAGCCCCGGTGGGGGGGGGGGGGGGGGAGACGGACACGGACCTCGATTGTTGTCAGCTCGGCACCACTCACTGGGAGTGAGTGAACAAGTTACCTGACTGGGTTTAAACCACGACACTAAGTCACACTTTGGAGAGGAAAATACAAAAGCAAAGAAGCAGCAAGTAAAATCAGGGAAATACATAGCAATATAGATGAAAGGAACAGCTATACTCCAAGTTCTTCAAACAACCAACATGCTTGGAAAGGTTAGAGTTGCATAGCAAATATTTCATAAAACAGTCAAAATCAGATACTTTTTTTTTCCCCTCACTCAAGGTAGCCAAACAATGAACTCCACAATACAGCTGGTCACTGTAACCAGTTTCAAACCAAGCATAAAGAATTATGTCCATACAAGCTAAGGGCAAGCTGTAGAGGTGAGAGAGAAATGCAGCCTATGCCAAGAACTGTACATCGAGGTCAGACTTTGTATTCTCCAAGGACCAACTTCCCACTTCTCTGAAGTCAGGTGCAAAACTTTTAAAACATAAGGCTCCACCAACAATATTTTACTTAAAATTCCTGTACTTTCTATTAAGCACCAAAACCACAAACCTTAACACAGCAGTTGCCATGTTTTTTAACTTTTATTCACCAAATCCTAGTTGAGAGAATCACACTTTATTTTGAAATCTATCCCTTACAGATTATAGAAACTTTTTTTTGACTGCAGTTTGTCTCAAGCAGAGGTGAACCATGAAGTGTAACCACCTTAATAGCAATTATATATGCAAGTTTCATCTTCATATCACTTTAGAAAGTTTCCCTAATTAATAACACACCTTCCTGCTGTGTTAAATATAGCAACTCTGAAGCTGATTCCACCTGCAATGAGAGATGAAAAACCTGCAAGATTTTTTCCTGTCTCCCACATTCACCACAATGCCTGGCCCGAAGTCTCTCATTTAAAGTCCAGAAGCACACATATCTTGTAGAGTGACCTGCTACAACACAGAGAAAATCATCTTTCCCCATGTTCATTCATCTCTTGCCTTTCAGCAGATGTTGAGTTCCAGTTCAAAATAAGTGTGAATGTCTGAAACCCTGGGAATGGTGCTTTATATTTAACAGGGCCCACATAAAATTGAAAAGCAGTGGGTCCTGCATGTACACAGTGCATTTCTCTCTGCACTGCCAAGAAGTCACCAGATCATAGAATCTTAGAATCATAGAATCATAGAATAGTTAGGGTTGGAAAGGACCTTAAGATCATCAAGTTCCAACCCCCCTGCCATGGGCAGGGACACCTTATGCTAAATCATATCACCCAAGGCCTCATCCAACCTGGTCTTGAACACTGCCAGGGATGGAGCATTCACAACCTCCCTGGGCAACCTATTCCAGTGCCTCACCACACCAAACAGGAAAGAACTTCCTCCTTATATCCAATCTAAACTTCCAATGTTTAAGTTTGAACCCGTTACGCCTTGTCCTATCACTACTGTCTCTAATGAGTCCCTCCCCAGCATCCCTATAGGACCCCTTCAGATACTGGAAGGCTGCTATGAGGTCTCCACGCAGCCTTCTCTTCTCCAGGCTGAACAGCCCCAACTTCCTCAGCCTGTCTTCACACGGGAGCTACTCCAGTCCCCTGATCATCCTTGTGGCCCTTCTCTGGACTTGTTCCAACATTTCCATGTCATTTTTATGTTGAGGACACCAGAACTGCACACAATACTCCAAGTGAGGTCTCACAAGAGCAGAGTAGAGGGGCAGGATCACCTCCTTCGACCTGCTGGTCACGCTCCTTTTGATGCAGCCCAGGATACGGTTGGCTTTCTGGGCTGCAAGCGCACACTGAAGCCAGCTCATGTTCATTTTCTCATCAACCAACACCCCCAAGTCCTTCTCCACAGGGCTGCTCTGAATCTCTTCTCTGCCCAACCTGTAGCTGTGCCTGGGATTGCTCCAACCCAGGTGTAGGACCTTGCACTTGGCATGGTTAAAATTCATGAGGTTGGCATCAGCCCACCTCACAAGCATGTTGAGGTCCCTCTGGATGGCATTCCTTCCCTCCAGCATATCAACCGAACCACACAGCTTGGTGTCATCAGCAAACTTGCTGAGGGCACACTCAATCACACTGTCCATGTCAGCGACAAAGATGTTGAACAAGACCGGTCCCAACACCAATCCCTGAGGGACACCACTCGTTACTGGTCTCCAAGTGGACATTGAGCCATTGACCACAACTCTTTGTGTGCGGCCATCCAGCCAGTTCTTTACCCACTGAGTGGTCCATCCATCAAATTGATGTCTCTCCAATTTAGAGACAAGGATGTCG
Source organism: Pezoporus wallicus (assembly GCF_028554395.1). Lineage (NCBI taxonomy): Eukaryota > Metazoa > Chordata > Aves > Psittaciformes > Psittacidae > Pezoporus > Pezoporus wallicus. The sequence continues at coordinate 1,890,458 of NW_026640647.1, forward strand.
TGTGGGACAATGTTGAACGCTTTACACAAGTCCAGGTAGATGACATCAACTTCTCTACCCCTGTCCATCAGTTCTGTAGCCCCATCATAGAAGGCCACCAAATTGGTCAGGCAGGATTTCCCCTTAGTGAAGCCATGCTGGCTGTCACCAAACATCTTGTTGATTTTCATGTGCCTTAGCATGCCTTCCAGGAGAATCTGCTCCAGCATTTTGCCAGGCACAGAGGTGAGACTGACTGCTCTGTAATTCCTCGGGTCATCCATTTTTCCCTTCTTGAAAATGGGGGTTATATTTCCCTTTTTGCAGTTGTCGGGAACTTCACCTGACTGCCATGATTTTTCAAATATGATGGCCAGTGGTTTAGCAACTTCATTTTCCAGCTCCTTCAGGACCCACAGATGGATCTCATCAGGACCCATGGTCTTGTGCACATTCAGATTTTTAAGATGGTCTCGAACCAGTTCCTCTCCTACAGTGGGCATAAGGTCTTTGTTCTCACAGTCCCTGCATCTTGCTCGATACAACTCATTCCAAATTAGCTATTACTTTTTAAAAGGACTCTCCAAACAAAAATAGCATGTGATATGATTTTTAGTATATAAATAGTAATGCTATATTATTAACTGACTTTGATTTTCAGTGCCATTTAATGCCCTTTAAAGAAAATGCTACCAGTTATTTTCCTTGAGTAAACTTGTATGTGTTTTGATACAAATAATGAGGGAGATGCTGCTAGCTTTAAAACATTTTGCAGCAAAAGCACCTTCTAAGATAAAAAACTTTTACAAAGTTTTGACATCATGAAGTAGTGACTGACTCAAGCTCAGAGGTTGATGTTTCCAGCGATTGCTACTAAATATTTTGGGTCAGGCTTTTAGAAATTCTCAGTTCCTGTGTAGTGCTTGAGAACTCACATGAACTATTGTTCTCCCTTAATTTTAAGTTCTGGTGGTAGCAACTACAGGCTTGTGACTGAAAATATAAACCTAATGATTGTTAAATGATTTTCTCTTAAAAAAAATATATATATTTTCTTTTGTAAGCTTACAGCAGAAGATTTGTTTTGAAAAGCTGAACCAGCAAGTGAAAGATTGTCTTTTTTCCTAAATCTGGAGTTGAAAAGGAGGATATTTGGAAATTACAGCAATAAGTACATGATTTTAGACAAGTTACCTATCACTGGCAACACATCATTATTATTTAAACTAAAACGTGATGGGTGTTTCATAAATAAAGATTCCTACTGGAATTATTCCTATAGGCACATGCTTCATTTGAGATGTTAAATAAACTGATGATAGATTGCAGAAAGAACACATGGTCGTGCAATAAAACACAAACAGAGTTTTATTTAATTTTTTCCTCTCCTTTTTTGCAGGTTTGGAAATAAATCAAGGGCTGGGAAGAGAGAAAATGGACTAAAGAAATAGCGACTAAGTTGTCCAAACTTCAGATTTGTGTAAATACTTGTATAGTGCCATTTAAACAGGCTCCAAATGGTTTCCCATACCAAGCAGGTATTATTTAAGCCTTAATATATAAACTTAAAAGCCAGTTGCAATGTACTGTTCACAGAAAAATGTGACCAATTATGCTGAAGTCTAATGATATTTTCTCTGTTTTTTTCACCTTTATAATAAGCATTTGCCGAATCCGAAATCCATACATCTAGACCACAAAATGAGAGCTGACTGCTTGCAGCTGCTTTTTTTGAATGCATGTGGAAGTGATCAGCAAGTCTAGGATCTCACTTGGAGACCTGCTTGCTTTAAGTTTCCATGAAATGAGAACATGTCACAGGGGTTCCTCATAAGCAATTCTTAAAAATGCCATTTTCTTATCCATACAAATGTAAGTCAAATAAAATTACTCCACAGCTGCTGGGTTTCTAGCTTTTCTAATTGTATTTGTTCACGGATTTCCCTGACATTTTAAAGTGGAACTAGAAACAAAAGCAAAAAAAAAAAAATCCAACCCAACAAACATAATGCATACATTGATGAAACCTCCTGAGTGCTTTAATGTAATCCAAGGCAATTTTCTCTAAGAAACAAAATGAATGGAATTTGCTTATGGAACCCTAAGCTTCACAAACCCTTCAACTATAACAAGAGAAATATGTGGCTGGAAGCCAATCAGCAGCCAAATGTGTTAGATGTGTTCCATTTATTATTAATGTGACAACATTCTATATAGCAGCAACAGTGCAGGCAAGTAAAGGGTTGCCATGGAGATAAGTTACTTGAGATGCAGCTAAAAATACTCCCTTCTTCCCTTACTGTAATAAATATTACATTATATGAAGGCTAACAATGATGATATCAAATACGATCTCAAAAAAAAATCCAGCTGTGACCATTATGGCTATCTGATGGATTGCCCAATGGTCACACTGCATTGCTTGTCCGTATGTGTGCAGCTCCTTCCCCCCTTTATTACATGGTTAAATGTTAGAAGGCAGTTGTTGATATTATTAGGACAAAATATTGCTCCCTAATCAGGATAGATTTCTTACACAATTGTGACTTTGGGGGATTACAGTCATGTTCTGTGAGAAGACGCAACTGAAACTGGAAAACAAACATATGGAAATGTATTTTGAACAAGATCACAGGGGGTTATTTAGGCCTTATCCCCTAGGCCTATGGTTGTACATTTCATCTTTTGCTGCTCTCTTAAGATTACCAAAGATACTAACACTACTTATTAATCAGTGACAAGAAAACCTGTTCAGTCTTTTTGAAGGACACCTTCCAGCTTTGGCTTTCATGGAGTTTTGGATATATGCAAACAGCAGTAGACTTTTTATATGTGGAGTTAAAAAAGGCAACATTGCAGCAATTCTTATCCTGAATAGAAAGTCTTTAAAAGCATCAAACTCCCGCTTTTTTAGTTTCACTTCCCCCCCCCAAAAAAAAGAAAGGTCTTCAATGATTCTGAAATGAAGTGAATCTGAATCAAGCAGAGATAGACTAAAATATTTAATACCAGAGCAAATTATTAAGATCTTTGTTATTGTCCTAAGTATTCTTCCTTTTCTCTTCTTATGGTCTTTAAAAGACTGTGTTGGTATTTGTTTCTTTATTTACCATTTAATTGAATAAAACAGTTATCTTTATAGAATCACAGATTGCACAGCTAGGAAAGGACCTCATCAGTCATCTAAGCTGTGTCCTTGTTAAAGCCTGCTACGGAGTGGTAGATTGTGTCTGGGCTGTTTTCACCCACAAATTCACCTTCAGTAATGTAACAATATAGCTTCTTGCCAGCACACACAATCATACATAAACTTCTCATATTTCCAGCTGAATTTAAATTCTCCTTGTATGATCCCCTGATCATGCACTTATTTTCCAGTAGAATAAGCTCTGTCTTAAAACATAGGATAACATTTATATTTGGAAAACCAAAGAGTTGCTTCTAGAGAAGCAACAGGAAGGATCTAAGTTTTAATTTTGTCATTCCTAGAAGTGCAATATTATTTCTGCTGTTTATAGGTAGCGCAAAGCACACATGGAAATCAAACCAGTGGATTTAAGAAACTTGGGTAACACTACAGAACACTTCTCTCTATGTGTCCCAGGTGCACAGAGCTCAGCATGTCCGCAGGCATTTCCCCTGCAGTGGCACACTTTGCTGAAAGCAGTAACCTCCTCTTTACAACATGGACAACCACTTCCTTCTATAACACTATAATTTTTCCTCTTTTTCTGTGTGTTCTCTTTTCTTACCCATGATGGCACAAAAATAAGCTACCTAACACTATACCCCCCAAGCACACTCAGCTGCTGGCTGAGTAAATACAGGAGCAAGTCTCTCCTACGCAGCGGGTGAGCATACAGTTAAAGAAATGCCTCAGTATTTTCTCAAAAGAAAAAGAACTATTCTTCAAAATAGGACTCCCCACCATGCTGAACTCCTGCTTCTCCCCTTTACATGAAAAAAAAATATTTCATTGTAAAGGTTCACCCGAGCTGAACTCCACAGGATCTTTGAGGTTTATTCATTGTCTATAAAGGACTTAATACGCTTTTGACACTGTATTAATATTATCACTACCACCATTATAATTATTTGACACATATGCACATCTGGTTGTATAATTTGAACCGTCATCTGTATACCACTGGTTAACACCATGTCTGGACACATACAGACACAAAACTACAGACCATATATTACATACCCCTAAAAAGCCTGTTCTAGTTTCATGATTCACCCTGTATAGCATGGAGCTGTTTCTGTTTATTTGCAGAAGCAGGTTGTTCTCTGGAAAGGGACTTTATGTTTGTTTGGCTTTTAATTTCTGCACTGCTGTTATGTACATTTACCCTGTCCTAGATTTTTTTTTTTTCCCTTTAAGTGAGATGTTGTCCTGCTTTTTACAAGCACCATAGCTCTCCTGTGACCCTACAGCTTTCCTCTGAAGGAAAAGAGGAAAGCAGCTCCCAGTCTAGATGCATTGCTATGCAGGTAGAATCACAGTGACCTTGGATGATACTTTTGCTGGACAAGCCTCCAGAGGATTGCCTTATTTCTGAAGCAAGGTTTCCTGTCAGATGTTGTACTACATGACACAGATGCCTGTTCCTAACAGACACTTCCCTTGGAAAAAGCATTATCTTGTTTTTCACATCCATTACATAGAGAGTTAAGAAAAATAAAACCACTTTTAACCATAACCTGATTGCATTTGCTTCCACCAAATGTTCCTCATCTTCTTTCAATTGATTTTGGCCAAGCCTTCTAATTTACGCAAGCCAATTTTAATAGCATAGGGAGTAATGTTTTAAGACCCCAGATATCAGATACACAGAAACTCTGGAAAATGATGGTTTTAGAAGACAATTGACTTGCATATTACCACAACCACACTGCACATACACACTTCAAATAAGAACACTTCAGTGGTTAAAGATGTACCGCTATAACAGAAGGGGTACTCAGAATGACAATGTTCATCTTTTGTGTACTGAGGACATTACTGTTAGTGGAGGGATACCAGGACACTGACTACATTTTTCAAAAGAATGCTGAGAATGTATCACCTCTTCAAAAGGGAAAAATAACCATTAATGAAAAGCAGAGTTTGGGTGTTGTTTTTCTTAACAGTTGTGGGTATGGGTGGGTTGTGTATTAAAAAAAGATTAGCAAGATTTAGAAGCCAAAAACTGAAGTCATACAAAGTCCAGGTGAATAATTAGAGAGCTTTGTAACAATGAGAGCAATTAATATTTGCAACACACTTTTAAACAAAACAGTAGATTGTTATCTCTTGAAGACTGGATGCCTTTCAGAAAGGAATGCTTTGGCTAACCACAAATTATGCCTTAAAGACAAGTTAGAGATGCAAGAAAATTTAATAAGTCATCATATATGTACTGGATTAAATTTAACGATCCCTTCCGAATTTAAATGCAAACTGTAAAGCATTTTTCATATAGTTCATATGGGTTATGATTTAACAGCCATTTTCACCTGAAACCTTTTTTCCCCCACTACCTTTTTTCTCCCAATTCTAAAGCAAAAAAGCTCTTCTATACAGCAGCAATATTGCCTACATATAGCAAAGTTTTAAGCATGGTTTACTTCATATCACATGTGAAGTCAATGACAGTACACAGTCCACACTAGAAGCTGTTCATATATTTCTTAAATAGCTTGAAGGCTTAAAGAGCTTGAAGGCTATTTCCACAGTCCTCTGAATGTAGAATCCTTCATGAGCAGCAGGGCTGAACTTAGATGCTTTTGTTAGTTCCAGGTCATTGCTTTCCTGTTCTTTTTTCTGAATATGAAGTTCTGGATTAGACCTTCATCATCATATCTGCATTATGCCAAGGACACCTTTTCACATATTTTCACTCACAGAAGAAAATGGGTTCACATATCCTATAGCTCAAATATCCTAATTAGTTGCTACCTTACTTGGTTCTGCCTCAAAGGTCACGCACAGTCAGGCCAAATACTTATCAACAACTCATAGACAGTTTAGTTCATTGTAGGGGTGATCAGACAGCAGAATAATGTGTATGGAAATTGTGTATAAACAGTGACAGAAAACTCCACCTTTCACACTTACTTTCACACTTTGTTCTTATCTGTTTCTCTCTTCCATATTTGAGTATTTTCTACAAGCATCCAATATGACTTAAGTAATTAATCAATAAATATCGTTTTCTAATAAAGCATATGTAATCATGACAAAAATTAGGAGCAACTAATAACCCAAACCACTATAATTACTTCTAATACAAATTCACCAATTTAAATTGTGGAATACTTCTTTAAGACAAGTGTGTGTTAATTGGGGTCTGCTCATGAAAGCAAGCTCCTGAGCTGGCATGTGACAGATAGACTAGTCCAATTGAAAGACAGACAATATTTGCAGTGTAACACTGATGTTAAAAGTTAACATTTTAATGGGAAAAAAAACCCTGCTATCAGGCTCATGTCAGTTCAATTAGTCACTCTTTCCCATGAGCAGACCCCAATTAACATACTTCTTAAAAGAAATATCTTAATGTTCAATTAAAACATGGAAGCATGATGATTGCACAAGTCTATTTTGATAATTAGTCTTACTTGATCTGTCTCAAATGTGTTGTGCCTGAATCACTGTATCATCAAACTTACAGATTATTTTCAATGCAAATGGGTTTTTTTTTGGTCTGTGCCTTTAAGCAGGCACTGTCTAACACTACCAAGATAGTCCAAATATCCATCAGTGGCAGGTTAGCATCTTGGTTCCCATTTTAGTAACAGCAGAAACTCACAGTACATGATTAGGATAAGATGTAGACACGAAGTAAACAGGCATTCTGCCATGTGAAATTTTTTGTACAATCCTATGACAAATATGAGTAAATACAAGCAAGCAAAGGTTGATCCAAAGCCTGAGATCAATGAGAGTCTCTCTTGACCTCAGTAAGTGTTGGATTAGGTCCCCATGTTCTATGTGAGAAGAGGAATAATTGCAGTGCATGAGGAACTGGGAGCTACCTACTTGGTAAATATTGATTTGGCATGGTAACTGCTATAATACTGATTTTAAACAGAACTTGAATATAGATTTATCAACCATTCTGTAGCTGTGTGTCAATACATAAGATAGCCTTTGGTGGTTCAGTATAGTAAGAACAACAACAACGAAGAACTAAGGAAGAGTCATGATCACTGCAAATGTTCACTTAGGAGTATCATGATACACCTACCTGGGGGAGCTCACCAGCTAACAGAGCTACTGAAAGGATCAGTAAGTTGTTTCTAATTAGCTGAGTGATGTCAATCGATAAAGTTACACAGAATTTGGGCATCTTCCCTGTATTTAGAACTGCAATATGAAATACGGTGATTTTCTGTGGAAGGAATTGATCTTACCTACCATAAGTTAAAACAATGTTTCTTATGCCATTGATCCCTTCAAATCAATATTATGCTTTCTGCTTGATAGTACGAAACAGGCAATTTCAAATTCACAAGTATAGATGGAAGCAGACATGCCATCAAGAAAGCAAGCAATGTGCAATTACAGTGCCCCTGCAGTCCACCACCAGTAATCATAGCTTCAGCAGGAGTCTTTCATTTCATGGTTGGACTAAACTTCTGTTATTACTACTTGTCAAAAGTAGTTATCCTTATGATTCCCTGAGGATACATTCTTACTGATCTAAAATGTCTTTAGAGAGTGCAACAATCATCCAGTCTGAAAGAGAACACACAAATCTATTTGCCTTAGGATATTACATGCTTGCTAACTTGTCACTGCTACATCTACTGGCATTACCTAAAATAGTATGCAGGTATACTTGTTACCCAGAATTTATATTAAGATAAAACCTAAATAAAAACATAATCATGCATTAGAAAAGTATTTTGGGTATGGTCAAACCAGAATTGTTGCCAGAACAATTAGGTAGCTACCCATATCCAAAATTTGAGTTGGGGTGAGACGCAAAAAACCTAATGCCATATGGTATTTGACATACATATTTACTTTCCCTGAGATTGTTGCTATGAAAGTACCACCCACATTGCTAGTATACAGAAATAAGGCCAAATGCAAAATGAAAAACAAGTTTGTTCCCTGAAACATTTTCAGTTTGAAGGAGGAGCTGCTCTTCCTCTTGGAAATCCATAATTCCTACCACCCCACTGCAGCAGGACAGCCCCAAAGGCTTAGTTTTAGCTAAGTGAGTAACAGCAGTGGGACTAAAACATCCCCAAACCTTTGCTGTATAACAGCCTCCTTATGCAAACAGGTTAAGTAAAGATCGTATGAATGTGGCACAAGCCAAGACCCGCCATCAGCAAGGCATACATCTGGGAGCCTGAGGTCAAGACTTGGCCTGGTAGGTCAGAAAAAGCATTGGATAGGTCAGAAAAAAAGGAGATCATAGCTGTCTTAAATTTGTCATTATATTTGCACTGGATAGTGTCTGCCTTCTCCCTCTGGCATCAATAGTAACACTTCTTTAGCCAGTGGACATCTTTCTTTGTTTTTGTGTCCTTCACCCCCTTTCCTTCTTTTTAAGACTTGGAGCAGTAGAAAACACAAGGTATATCATCCCTTTGATGTCAGTGGAGGTGCATGTCAGTGAAGAATTTGCCTCACTTTTTCTAATCAAGTATGTCCAGCTACTCTGAAACATCCCTGCTGAAACTTGGAAAGAAGGAAAAAAACACAGGCAGTGAGAAGGAATGAGAGCAAACTTGCCTTTCAGGAGGTGCTTTGTACTCCTCAGAATTCAGCTTTGCTCATATACATAACAACCATGTTCTTTGCCCCAGTATTGCTACAGTTATATCTACTTCCCCTCAACCTTTTCTTTTTTTAAAGCTGTTCAGTTTTTCTCATTGATGATGACACATTCACCATACATTGTTGCTGAAGTTGTGCTATCTCAAAGTTTAAGTATTTGGCCTCTGACAACATAAAAAAAATAATTCCATCTTGTTCAGAATGCCCTGTGTTCTCAGTTTGGCTGCAAATCACCAGAAACAGCACACTTAAAATCAGGAATTCAAACCAATGCAATAAGCTCCATGTTGAAAGACTTAAAATAGAATTACAAATTATGAGATTATGTTGGTTCGTGGCTTTTTTTTTTTGGCTGGAAATAAACAACATATAAAATAGAAACAAAGTACTTCTGTTTAAATCAGGGATTCAAAATCCAAAATACATTATCCTCAACTTTACATTTTAGGGAATCTTTTCAGTGGACTGAATATTTCAACTTTTACTCCAAATCAGAAAGGAAAAATCCTCCTTTTCAAATACTAACTTTTCTTACATTTCAAATTCTGTTCAAACCTGCTCAAATTCTGCAGAAATATCTAGAGACAGCAAAAAAAATAATTTAATGTAGTTCCACAAACTTTTGGGACCTATTTCCATCAGTGGCTCTTGATATACATTTTTATTCAAGTCTTCTTTTGGCTTATCAAATATAAAAATATTGTTGTGTGTTTAAAAAGCCCTTCAACATAAGCTTCATTTTCAGGTTTAGGAATACAAAAATTAAGCACTCTGCATCACATGCGTGCACTAAGGATGCAAAATAATGGCAGCCTGGGACTGCTCTAGTCAAACAAGAAGATTTGTTACTAATTTGAACATACTATGAGCCTCTTTTTTTGTGTGTATATATATATCATAGAATCATAGAATAGTCAGGGTTGGAAAGGACCTTAAGATCATCGAGTTCCAACCCCTCTGCCATGGGCAGGGACACCTCACACTAAACCATGTCACCCAAGGTTTGATCCAACCTGGCCTTGAACACTATCAGGGATGGAGCATTCACAATTTCCTTGGGCAACCCATTCCAGTGCCTCACCACCCTTACAGTGAAGAACTTCCTCCTTATATCCAATCTAAACTTCCCCTGTTTAAGTTTGAACCCATTACCTCTTGTCCTGTCACTACAGTCCCTAATGAAGTGTTCCTTCCCACTATCCTTACAGGACCCCTTCAGATACTGGAAGGCTGCTATGAGGTCTCCACACAGCCTTCTCTTCTCCAGGCTGAACAGCACCAACTTTCTCAGCCTGTCTTCACACGGGAGCTACTCCAGTCCCCTGATCATCCTTGTGGCCCTCCTCTGGACTTGTTCCAACATTTCCATGTCCCTTTTATGTTGAGGACACCAGAACTGCATACAATACTCCAAGTGAGATCTCATGAGAGTAGAGTAGAGGGGCAGGATCACCTCCTGGAGCTGGTCATGCTCTTTTTGATGCAGCCCAGGATATGGTTGGCTTTCTGGCCGGCTCGTGCTCATTTTCTCATCAACCAACACCCCCAAGTCCTTCTCCACAGGGCTGCTCTGAATCTCTTCTCTGCCCAACCTGTAGCTGTGCCTGGGATTGCTCCGACCCAGGTGTAGGACCTTGCACTTGGCATGGTTAAAATTCATGAGGTTGGCATCAGCCCACCTCACAAGCATGTTGAGGTCCCTCTGGATGGCATTCCTTCCCTCCAGCATATCAACCGAACCACAAAGCTTGGTGTCATCGGCAAACTTGCTGAGGGCGCACTCAATCCCACTGCCCATGTCAGCGACAAAGATGTTGAACAAGACCGGTCCTAACACCGATCCCTGAGGGACACCACTCGTTACTGGTCTCCAGCTGGACATTGAGCCATTGATCACAACTCTTTGTGTGCGGCCATCCAGCCAGTTCTTTATCCACCGAGTGGTCCATTCATCCAATTGATGTCTCTCCAATTTAGAGACAAGGATGTCGTGTGGGACAGCGCCAAACGTTTTGCACAAGTCCAGGTAGATGACATCAACTTCTCTACCCCTGTCCATCAGTTCTGTAGCCCCATCATAGAAGGCCACCAAATTGGTCAGGCAGGATTTCCCCTTAGTGAAGCCATGCTGGCTGTCACCAAGCACCTTGTTGTTTTTCATGTGCCTTAGCATGTCTTCCAGGAGAATCTGCTCCAGCATTTTGCCAGGCACAGAGGTGAGACTGACTGGTCTGTAGTTTCCTGGGTCATCCAGTTTCTGCTTCTTGAAAATGGGGGTTATATTTCCCTTTTTCCAGCTGTTGGGAACTTCACCTGACTGCCATGATTTTTCAAATATGATGGTCAGTGGCTTAGCAACTTAATTAGCCCCTCCTTCAGGACCCACAGATGGATTTCATCAGGTCCCATGGACTTGTGCATGTTCAGGTTCTTAAGACAGTCTTAAACCAGATCCTCTCCTACAGTGGGCCTAGGGTCTTCTGGAGTGTGTATATATATATATATATTCTATATATATATATCACAATAAAAGCAAAGAGAAGAACCCTGTGTCTGCCTTCCAAGACTTGCATCCCAAGGGCCCACCCACACAAACACATTCATGAGGCTATATTGTAGGGAGCCTCAGTTAAGAAACACAAGTATCTCCTTTTCCCATGTATTATATGAAATCTAACAGTAATTAGTACACAGCTGCCATTTTTTTACAATTCCATCCCCAGTAATACTAAGTTTTGTTCATATTGAAATATGTTTGTTAAGCATTAACCTGAAGCTCAAGCAAGTTCCTCAGCTACAGGAGAAAAGTCAGTTGGTGGTGCCAGGTAAACAGGTTATACAGGAGACTATTTTCCCACTTCATACCTTCAGTTACTAGCACTCCAGATGTAATTTCAGATACACAATACGTGTGTTTATCTAGTCATATGCTACAGAAAATTTTTAGATTTTTTTCAGGCACAGTCAGAAAACTCAATTATTCAAACACAGAGGCAGTGAAATTGTCATCTATAAGACCATCTTAAAACACAGTATACTAATAAGCAGAATATATGCCCACCATATATAAGCAGTAACTCTATCTTTTCCTTAACTTCTCATGTTTCAGAGACCACAGAATAGCCAGAGTGAATCACTCCATCTTTGCATTCACCAGTTTTTCATCTCCTTAAGTCCCTAACTCAGAAATTACATACTCTCTTGAGCTAATGTACCTCGCAGAAAAATCAGAATAATTCCATAATCAGTAATTCATCCTCACAGCTTCTCCCTGAAGGAAGTAGCACCATGAAGGACTATTCCCAGCTTTACAGGTAACTCCTTCTCCCTAAGCTGCCTACTTTCTGAGGAAAAAAGAATGCTGTGCAACAGTGTGCAAATAAAAAGTGCCCCCAGCCTGTCTCACCACAAGAGATTGCCAACACTTGAAATGGCTCTGCCACCCTTATCTGCACAGGTGTAGCTTTTTCCCTCTTTTATGGCAGCAGTTGGTGAGTTTTTGTTTCAGATTCCCTCTAATATGCTTTGTTGTGGTGGTTTTTGCAGGAAGGATCTATCCATCACCTGCAGATTGCTTACTGCCAATATTTGTTTAGGTCATATAGCAGATCCCTCTTTGACCGTGGAAGGTGAAGTCACCTACTGCTGTCCTGCAAGCAGGATTTGTGTAGAAATGGGCACTTGCACAACCTTTACTTTCTCCTTACCACCAGTGGTCATAAACAGCTATGCCACGGCTTCAGAAATAGTAAACTGAGAACTGCAGGGGAGCTGTACTCTATAGTTAGTACTGTCCTTTTCACACTAAGGGCAAACAAGAACATCCAGAGCTTTAATGTGAAATTATGAGAACTTCCAGACCAGAAAGAAGGACAGTGGCCAAATGGCACATCCCAGGAGACAGCAGACTCTCTGTGTTCCATCTCTGTCTTTGATGGCTTACAAAAAAGCCACCTTGTAAACACAGGCAGGCAGGCATTCTATGCCTAGACTTTTACCTCTGTCAAAAAGTGAAGCCTAAGCTGTGACCCTTTCCCCAGTGTGCTTTCAGTCCATGACTCCTGTGCTGCCACAGATTGGGCTGTGACAGGTTGGTCAGGAAATCCAGAGATGTTTTGTATTTTCTGCTCGACTTGCAGTGCTTTTACCAGACTGGGGTTTGGGACAGTTTTTCCACTGGTATTTTTATTATGTTTTAAGAGAAAAACAGGTCTGAGGTTGACATTCAGCATTACTGTTTCAGTACTACCCACATAAATTTTACTACTTAATTCCACTGAGCATTGGGTAAGTGGGGCAGCTAAACCCAGTATATTGCATGAAACATCTATCACTAACCACAGTATACAATTCCCTTTGCCATTTAGGCTTACACATTTTAGAGCATTTACAATCATACTGAATTATACTGGAATTCCCATTTCAAAGGACTTCAAGAATGTATTGCTTGAATGATGCCAAACTCATTTTTTTTCATTCATCCAGACTTTAAGGGGCAACTGAGTTCCTGTGAGGCTGTTTGTACATTGCTGGATACCAAATACTGTTGGGATGTCTGGACTTCACTGAAAAGTTAGTAGAATAAAAAGCAGTTTAAGTGGGATCTGATTAAAAGCCACAAAGAGAAAATTGATGTCATTTTTAAGAAGATAAACCATAACTATCAGTTAATGTTGATTTCTTCCTGGCATCTAATTGATAACAGTTTTAATCGTTTTTTTTTATTATTATTACGAAAGGTCAGTGGGGTTTTTTACACCATCAAAGAGCTATGTTCCAATAAATTATGAGTATCTGTTGCCGGATTCCCATAAATGTTCAGACCTGGATCAATGTCAGCAACAAAAACTGTCTAGAACCTCTATCTCTGCTTTCTGTTTTAGGTTGATAGTAATATTTCATGAAGCAAGCCAAGGCCACATCTTTCTTTATCAACACTGTGCACGTGCTCTGGCAGTGGAGATACATGAGGACCTCAGGGTCAGCACTAGAGGGGAGCCTTGCTGTGAAGGGCACAGCCCAGTAATATAGTAATATCTCTGGAAGATACTATTAGATGTATTTAAAACTCTTCCTTCTCCTCTTTCACAGAAAAAAAAAAAAAACGAATAAACTATAAAACTTTTATTAAAGCCATCATGGATGTGACCAGAAACAAAGGAGGTGGTCAGGAGATATTTCTGTTGCAGAGAAAATGCCCGGGGAGCATGTCTAATCAGGATTTTTAGGCCCTTAATACAGGTATTATTAATGCAAGTTTGCTTCCATGCTTATGCAAATAGGCCTTGAACATTACAAGAAATTTCCAGTCATGTTGCTTGTGAAAGCCTAGTGGGGGATGCGTGGCTGTCTGAAGCCTGAAGAGACTTCCTTAATGGAGTCCAACAAGATTAGCTGCCTTTACCCACTACATGACTCTGTGGAAAAAGCAAATAAATCACTAACAGTCTCCTAACAGACTTAGCTCTTTCCTGTTCTGAATGAATATTGTTTGGATTAAGCTCTACAATGGCTAGCTCTGATATTGCTACAGTGTCTTGTTTCTTTTCAGGGCTGTTTGAACAACTTCAAAGTTTCTGAAGATGCTGCCTCTTGTCCCATAGTAAGAAGCATAACAGGTGTTCTGCTAGTAAGTTTGCAGTACATTTACTGCAACTGTTTTCACTTAATCATGTTCTTCAGCTGAGTCTCTGGAGTGGAAAGAGGACCTGGAGTTCTCTCGCCTCCTGTGAGCAACCCAATACATACTTCCTCTCAGCCCTCTGTGTTAATGGATTTATGATATACTGTGTGATATACTGCCCTTTTACCCATGAGTTGGCCATATCTAGTGTAGGAGCCCAGTGCTGACCGGACGGGTTGCATCAATGGAATGAGCAGGGACAACGCTCAATGGTCAGGATTATGTACCCTTTTTCTGGGATTAGATTTTACATTTTATATCGTGATTTTGGATGTATCCTTTGGTAAACAGTATTTTCTGCTCAATTTTTGAGTATATTACAAGATGCTGGGACTGACAGCTGAATGTGACTTGTTTGTATACTTGAAGCAGTCTAAGAAATACAGGTGTCAATTGCCTAATTCTTTTGTTATCCTTTTCCCCAGAATAAGTAATGTTTAACTTCTCTTTTCCTTCTCTTATCTCAGTAATATTTTCCCAGTCCTCCTCTCCACATATTTTAAAAGGAGAGAAGCATCTCAGTAGCTCTTAAATATGGAAGAACAAGAATCACAATTCTTAAACATGGGAAATTGCAAAAAAACTGCTGTTAGGCAAGGCAAGGCCAGGGAGCAGAGCAGAAGCAGAAATTACACCAACCACTGCTTTAGGAAGCATCCTTACACAGGCATAGCTGAGCTGGCCAGCACAGCACTGCTGTCCAGAGGAGCTCTGGAAGCTCTGTCCCTTCCATGTTACTGCTCCAGGCACTCTCTCAGTTTTCTCATTTTAAAAACTGCTTTGAATTACTTTGGCTTACTAGATCAGTGCTAAGTATCTGTGTGTAGTCCGTGCCTTTGTTAGTTATCAATGATCCCAACAATTTGGTATGCCTTCTGGAATGGAATGCGTCTAAATAACCCAATTAAATGGGAGAAAAGTATTGGGATGAAGCTACAGCATAGGCATTTATCACTCCTAGGCAAAAGGACTGGGACTCTTTTTTAAATAAAAAGAGAAGAAAAAAAATACCAACCAAAGGAACCTATAGGATGTTTCCAGATGGAAGTCAGTTCAGGATGGTTAAGCGCAGCTCACTGAGGCTGTTTTTTTTCCAGTAATTGTGGCTGACCTGATTTACTTCCACATTTTTTGCAAATCTGGATGCCAAATGGTATTTCTCCCATGCAGGTGATGCAACTTAAAAGCCAGTTCCTTTTCCCGTGATGAATTTGCACAAGACACTAGAGCCTGTCTGTTGTAGCAAGTCTGAGCCTACCTCTTATTTAAAGATGTGTAGCCCTACATCTAAGGATCTCTTCCTGTCCTGCAATGCACTCTGTCTCCTGTGATTTAAATTACTTTGTGTACATTATCATGAGAGCAATTTATTTTCAAAGATCTTGCTCTGCAGTGAGGTTTGGCCCATTTCACATACCCTTTCTGATCCCATTTAGTAACCTAACATACGCTCAAACGTCTGCATTTGCAGCACACATCTGGAATTTCACAAATTTTATTAACTAGTGTTTTGATAAACACTTCTTTAATATTTTGTAGGCAAGCAGCACTTTTTTTTAATGCATATATCTTTTTATTACAAAAGAGTGGCAACTGCTGAAGTAATAGAAATCAAAGATTTTGATCATGATATACATCATTTTTTTTCCTTGTAGGAACTATGGGCCTTCACTAATGCAAGTCTGAAATCAATGAGATTCAAAAACAGAGACCAAAATTTGCCCTAGTTTTCTTCAAAGAGTTTTTTGGGTAGTGTGGTGTAGGGCCTGGCAAGTTGCTGTTTTCGGTGCTTATCCAAGAAAACCTACTAAATAAAAATGATTGCTATTTTGGATAAGAATAATACTGCAATTGACAATCAATGACTGACTTCAGGAGTTTTATGCCACACTCAGCTGAATCAGTGCAGATGTTTGAGATTTTATTATTTCATTTTTTTTACAGAAAGAAGTCCTTGGAAAGCAAAAAATTAATACAAACGTCACAAAAGTTTAAGCTGGAAAAGCACCAGGCCCAGATGGATTTGCCACTGACTTTTTTTTTTAACAAATAATATTTTGTGTTCAAAATCCAGAATTGCTTACTTCTGAAGTGGCTCAAGACATACTTTGTGCCTCATGGGAATCTGTTATTTCAATCAACCCCAAAGTGGGAAAAGACCCACTCTAACTTCCCCTGTCAAAACAATGTCAAAATATTATTAGCTAAAGCCTTTTCAAAACTGAATTGATAACACCCTGTCCTATATCCATGTCTATCTGTTTAAGTTATATGCAGCTAGGGATCTAACAAGTCTCTTTTCCCCATATTTGGCTATAGGAAAGACCATGTTCTTTATTTACCCATTTTATTTCTTATGCATTCATCTTTGGTACTCAGTTTGTAGCTGGGATTTAACTTCCAAATGATTCTCTTCAAAGCTGGTTACTAACTGCTTTGTTTCTGAACAACTCATGCTTCACTAATCCCAAGAGGGCTGTCTTCCCACACCAGTGCCACCGGAACTGTGTGTCAACTTGTAGCTCTGACAGACATGCAAATTAGCACTATAGGATAACACAACAGAATACAAACCCAACACTTTATGTCTGAAAAAATGCTATTCATGTTTTCATACATAAATGGAAGATTTTGTTTATAATGTGCTAGCCCTAATTAATGTTATTGGACACATCTCAGAATACAAAATAAATTTGGAAACTATAGATATTCTTTGAAAATGCAAGCATACTCCATGGGGAATATATAACAACTGGGGCTTCATCTGGCAACAAAATACTAAGGAATACTAGAAATACTCACTCTAGCTCAAACAGAGCACTTCCAAAGGTCCACTTCAATCTAGTCAGTAAAAAATTGCAATTGCTACGATAAATGGATAAGTAGATATATAAACTTATCAATCAATCTGTACTGTTAAACTATCAAATAAATTTAACATGACCAAATGTGGTTCCCAGAATTTAGTTGGACAGATTAAAACACCTCTGGAGAACTGCCCCAGTAATTTGTTTTAATTTTAGGACAATTAATGAAGTTTTGAGAGCTTTTCTGAAACATAGCTAGGGACTGCTTTCATGTAACACCTGGATGCCTCTACCTCTCCATTGCTCAGCAATTTTATGTACTCAAGGTTTATGGTATAAACACTGACAGTGCAGATCACAGGAAAGCAGACAACAACCTGGTTGCTGATGGACCCATCCCTTCCTAATGAAATGTTGAAATATTTTTGTTTTGATTATTCCCAGAAATGTGAAATACCTAACGAGCAGGGCTGTCTTTCCATCACCGAATCTCTACAAGAAACCACCAATAGAGAAAGATGGATTTGGGGAAGCAGCTACATTTACTTTTACTTGCTATTGCTTCTTCTTCCCATAGTTCTCCCCACACCTCCCCTTATCTTTTAGACATAAAATCTGTTAGCTTCCTTAACAGTACCATCTAGAGTAGATATACAGCAACACATGATTAATACTCCTGCCAAACTTGCAAAGCAACATCTCAATCACAGTTACTAGTATTTTCATTCTCTAATAAACACTATGTGGATTACAGCACATGGAATAGAAAAACAATATGGCAGCTATAAAATTACAGAGGATGTGTTTGTATATGAAAATGCTAAGTACAGATTTGGGGGACAAAAACCAGTTCCTTGTCCTGAGTACTTACTAAAGGGAAGCAGAAATTCTTAGGTTTCTTTAATTAAAACCTGGACTTTTAATTTAATAAAACAAGAATCAAGTGTTAGTTGCTTTATTCTTAAAGCACCCATGTATATAAAAGTGCCTGTAATTATTCATTCAAAATTATTAAAGGCACAAATTAATTTGTAAAAATTGAACATTATAATGATTATAGTAATATTATTATTGACAATTTTTATCATCAGCATTGAACTTCACACCCTATATGGTGCACTTGAATATGAGTAGCCAGAAATGTCTGTGCTCTCAGTCATCTCTTGCCCATACCCCAGAGGAAAAAAGTAATTTCTCTGCTAAAGGGAGTGTCAGTCTTGAGCCATAAAGTTCTACCTAATGTAGAACTTTTCCCAAGGGAAAAGAAGGCAGCTGAAGAGTGTTCAGAAACTGCTGACAATATCCTTCCTTGCCCTCACTTCACTATCACCATTCAGACCAAGAACTGGAAGATGAGTAGACTAAGCTAAGTAATGACACTGAGAAATGGAAGGGATATTGGTAGATGTGGGAGAACAACTAGTATATCTTGAAGACTGTGTGAGTCAGGTTGGCAAATGAGAGAGTGATTCAGAGAGAGTGACGGGAAAGAAAGTTCCAGAAAGTTTCAAATTGTGCTTGATCTTCCAATGAAGAACAACTATTTTTCTCAGGTGGTTTGCTCTTCACAGCAACTGTGATGATAATATCTTTGTTACTATTACACATGAGAGAACTGAACTTCATATCAACTTAGAGACAAAGTAATATAGAAAGCTGTGACCGACACATTAAGAGGACAGTGCTCTTCCATGTGTATTGACAGGCTGTTTAGCAGTAGTGGAGTGCAGCGTGCGTTTCTGAAAAATGTAAAAATGTGAATGGCTTGGAAGCTGCATGCCAGAGAGACCACATCTATCTTCTTGTGAAAATGCAGCCACAGAGGATATCTAATGAGTTTTCTTGGCATGTGGACTTTTTGCTGGCAAGTCTTTCCGCAGGAAGAATTTCAACTTTGGAATTCTTTCTAGTCCTTCTTATGAAATGTGTTCACTTTTAAAATTTGCTGGAAACCCCATTCATTTGGAGGCAGAAATAGCAGGGGAGGGTGAAGTTTTAGATCATGATGAGACATTTATTTTTCAGGACTGGATTAACAGTTTGGAGGGGTCTGGAAGTGACACCTTAAGAAGGTGAATTTTGAGCATAGGCTGACTTAGAATTTTTAATTTCTGCTTTTTCATTATTTTTGTTGGCTTTTAAAATCTTAGAGTGCTTGGGTTCTTGCATGAATCTTTTATTTCATATTTAACCACAGAAACTGATCAGTATAAAATGCCACAGCATTACAATAGCCATTTATTTTTTGCACAAAACAATGAAATTTCTTCCTATCTTCTCAGTGGTATCTATACAGTGTAATGGAAGAGATATTTTCCTTGGGTGATAATATTTTGATATTGTTCATGTAACGTTTTTAGATGAAAATTCAAGCACACCCTCCCAATTTTGTAAAGTTAACATTTTCCGTGTGGAAGGGTTATATGACAGCTTTTATCTTACAGATTGGTTTTAATCATTATAGTATACTTGGGTAAAGTATGAGGAAGATAATTTGTACATGCATGGAATATTAAAGATGTTTAGCTGTCTGAACATTGCCCATAATGGCAAATCAAATTCAGGTGTTTTAAAATTTTGCCTATAGAGCAACAGAATTTATATGAACTTTCCATAATGATGGTGTTAGAGTTGTGCTTTGTTTGCAGTATTCTCAGGAACCAATTAGTGCTAATAGTCATACAGGCTCAAAGCTGGAACATTATAAATTCCATCCTGGGCTCCAGATTGCATGCGCAAATTTGTAATTAATTTATACTTTTTAAAGTGATGCTTCTTGAAATCGAAAGTAGTTGGTTTAAACACAATTAATATGATCAGTATAATCAGGACAAATTTATGCCTTCCACTTGGAAATACTTGCGAATAAACAAGTGAGAGGCTTTCTGGGAAAAAAACAAAAAGATTTTTGTCTGGTTTTGTACTGGATCCTTTACTTTTGCTTGGAACATGAGTTCTAATGACCACATTAGTTTACCACATATTTGTAAATAGTGTGTGTATAGCTCCATTACAACATACTTTCCTTCAAAACTCAGATGTATTATTCACAGTTTATCATGGTTTTGTATCTTCTATCCATTGACTGTACGGTGAGCTAGGCAGTCTTTATCAGACAATGATATGTCTTTCATATCTGAAAACCATGTTGCCCAAAGATACTTACTTTAGGAGCAGGAGTGAATTGACAAGTACCAGCCACAGTGCTAAAACACTATGATCATAAAATACAATGTCAGTAGCAGGTGCTAAGTGACATAGATTCCTTTGTTATATAGGTATTGCCTAAATAATTTATAATGACTCATTTTTGTTTGTTTTTTTTTTTTAACCTTAAAAGAGATGATTTTGCTAACAGTGACATGCCAAGGGTTAAGGACTTGGATCTGAATTGGAAGCTGCAGTGTCAAGTAGCAATGCTACTGAGTTAGGTTTAAACTAGCTAGGGATATGATAATGGATCCAGCATTTGGTGTAGCTCCTGGGTTCCTTTCAACTATGCAGGGAAGCATTAGTCAAACAAAGGGGAGATCTGGAAGGGATTTCTACACCCCTTTAACAAATATTTGGAAGCAAGGCTGCTATATGAAAATCCCTGATGACAACAATATCTTTTCATGAGGATAAAATTATTAGCAAAGGCAAAAAAAAAAAGTATGCACTTCAGAAAATTAGGCAATAGGGAGGGAAAACAAAAACATTTTCGAAACTCAGTTTTTCTTACGTGCTTTAGGCAAGGACATTCACTGCCCTACACCCTCAGAAGTCACGTGTTTGTATTTTTTTCTGCAAAATTATCACTCATTCTACATTCCCTTGTACCAAGTTGTTATTTTCTGCAATTACCTTCAACCCATCAAAAAATCTTATTGTTAGAGCTGCATGAGAATATCAAATTGCATTTAAAAGGTGAGGAATAGCAACACTCATTGGCAAGATGAAATGATTTTTAAGCCAAAAGGTGAGATCATGCCTGCCTGAGTTTGCAGTGGAGAGATTAGTCTTAAAACTCTAAAAAGGGATTTCAGAAATTTCTAAATGACACAAAACCTGCATTTATGACTTATTTTACATCTTCATTACATCACTTGGACATTTAAAGGAAGTCTAGATAAAATTCTGATAATCTGATTGCACTTCCCATGAACAGCAGCAGGAATCAGTCCAAGAACAAACATCTAAATCATGATACTGCAGCAAGCCTTTTACAGAGGGAATTATTTTGATGTCCAAAGTGTGTGTGTGCACGTACACATGCTGAGAGGTTTAGCACATTCCCCTCTGCCCTATCCTCATCTCTCCCACAATACAGATGCATGCACACAGACAATTACCAGCAATGCCCATATTGGTTCCACCCCACATGTCCTTGCAGTTGCTGTGGCTCCTTCTCCCTTGCTTATCTTGAGCTCCAGAAGTACAAACAAGAGTCAACCATGAGCAACTTGGACCTAAGATAATGTAAACCTATCTCAGAAGCTGTGGCTGCCCCATCCCTGGCAGTGTTCAAGGCCAGGCCAGACAGGGCCTTGAGTAACCTGTCCAGTGGAAGGGGTCCTTGAGCATGGCAGGAAGATTGGAACTAGATGAGTTTCCTATTTAATGGCAGTTTTGCGAATGCAAATCCACAGTCACATCTCTGTGTTTCAGATGTGCCTGTCACATATCAAAGCCTTGTATCTCATATACTTTAAACAACATGGAAAACATGGATTTTGACTCATGAACTCATGATGTTGATGTCATGTTGATGACCTTCTACAAATCTTTTTCCTACATTGTTCCTTTCTGGAATGACACTGATCTCCTTTGTAAGGTGATTTCAGATCTATGAATTAATATTATGCATGTGTGCTTACTCACCAATCTCAGCAGTGGTATGAGAACTGCTGTACGCAAGGCAAGAGGGGCTTTGCCCAAGAATAAGACAAACAGGAAAATAAAAACCTTTATAGATGCAGTTTGTGAAGCTTTCTAGAAAACTGAATGCCATGAGTCTTCTGAATAATTTTTCCATCTTTGTTCTTAGCGAATTGCTCTCTTAATTGTGTAAGCAAAGCTTTAGCTTTATTTTATGTATTTTTACACTAGAAATATTCAATGATCAGATATTATGAAAAGATCAAGCGAAAAAAAATGTCACCTTGGATGTTGGTTGGGCTAGCATAGACTAGCCAGGCTACAGAGAAGGCACTGGCCTGGGCTTTCTATCTGCAGCTGGTGACAGGACAACTTGCAAGGGTCCCCCAAGATCTGGGGAAAGACTAAGTCTGCTGGCATGCACTAGTCATGACTTGGAGAAAAAAAGCAAAACACCACAAAACAAACAAAAATCACTTAAGGGTAATAAGTTTAATACTTATGAGTTGTGGGTTTTTTTCCCTATTTTTCTGAGAAAAAAATCAAAGTTGTTAATTTTCTCAAAACATTTCATTTGGATATGTTATTGTTGTTCACAATTAGAATTAACAACGCATATACAATCTTAAGTAGACACTAGCGTTTAAGTTACGGAAATGAAAGCCTGCAGAGAACAGCTGAAAATTTAGTTTACTAAATTTAGTTTACTAAATTTTACTGTTCAAAATTTGTTCTGTCCTGAAATCTCAAAATATACCTTTGAAAACTACATTTTACCTGGTTTTAAATTGTCAAATAAAAAAAAAAACAAACAACAAAACCCAAAAGCTGAAAAAGGTGCACATCCACTTGAATGAAAATATTATGAAAATCATAGTGCTTCTCTCTTGGCATTCTTTCTAATAAGAATGTAAATTGATTCATCTTTAAGGTGAAAGTATTATTCCTGAGAAGTTTCATCTAGTATGTTCAGGAAGAAAAAAGTTAAAATTGAGACTTAAGATTTAATATATTTTTTGCATAAAATGCAATGCAAAAAGTAATAGTGATAAAATTGTATTGGCTGGACAATATGAAAAGAAATGAGGATATTTTTCACTAAAAAATGTTTATTTCAGCAATGGTGAAGCTTTTTGAGAAACTAATATCCATAATCAGTGAGAAAATATAAACACTGGTGCTTCATGTGGCCTGACTCAGGGAACTCAACACACAACACAGAAAGTTATCCCTACTGCTGATCATTTTTCCCTTTTGCACACTTATGTAAGGTTAGTTTAGTTGAGTCTTATGCAAAGAAATGTGTCTTCTTCTGAAGAAGGAAACTTCCAGGTATTTATTTTTATTTAAGAATGCAGGTACATAGAGCACTGTGCAGATCAAAAAGTTGGTGGTCACTTTGAAATGCTCAATATATCGCTCACTGCTATTTTGAGGGGGCAACACATTGATGTGTAGTAACACCCAAAAATAATCTCCAATGCTCTCAAAAATCTGCAGTGGATGGCAAGCATTGTAACATCCTGGATTGTCTTAGTAAACACAAGGCTTGTAGGTACACACAATGCAATAACTGATTGACAAATAGAACTTTTACAGGCACAGTGCTAAACAGTAGAAACTAAAGTTTTTCAAGTAATTTTTCATAAATTCAAGGAATTTCTCATCATTCTTTGTAACTGGTGTGCCTCCTTCACAATTTGAAGATTAATTTACACTTACTAATTTATAGAGAATTGTATATGTCATCTTCTCTTACCAGCTATCTATAATGTGAGCACTTAGGTGATATAAGCCTGTTTGCCACTCAGCCACAATTGTTGCAATGGATTATTTAATTATAATTTAATAGTAATAAAATACTACTATTATTAAGTAATATTTTTGTAAGATTAGCTTTTAATGGTGATTGTCAGCATTATTCTGTCAGAGATGAGACTAAAAGGATAAATGCCTTCAAAGATGTACCTGATCCAGCATGGCTTCATGCATAGCCACAGTCCCTTCAGAAGTAAACCTGTTCCAGTGTGGCCTGACCCATGGCTGCAGTCCCTCCAGGGATGTGCCTGCTCTGGTGTTTGCTTATCCATGCCAGCACTTTGAGGAACTCCAACATGACCTCATGCACTGGCAGTGATGCTCCAAGGTGTACCTGCTGCAGCAAGGACTAATCCTTGGGCCACAATCCCTTCAGATGTACACCGGCTGTGGCACAGATATAACCACAGCCACAGATGCTTTGAAATACACCTGCTCTGCTGTGGACATATTCTCAGACACAGACACTTTGGGGTGTCCTGCTCTCATGTTGATTGATCCATAGGACACAGTCCTTTTGACTTGAGCTCACACTGGAGTTCCAGCCTCTCCAGTACAGCAGCACAGAAACAGCAGGGATGCTTTGGCTGTCTGCCAGCACAGGCACATCACCATTGCTGTTATCAGAAAGTTCCCAGGCACAGTAGCATAAGATGATGATCAGCACAGCACTACAGCAAGCAGTGAAAGCAAAAAGCTGCCACTAACAAACACTAGACTCTAATAGACAGTAACACAACCAAGCCCCATGGCAAGCACAGGAGCCTGCCAATTAGTAGCCTAACAGCAGCAACAGCTATAAATTCAATCTAGCACATCTCAGTCAAACCTGTCATTATCTTGAACCCTTCAAACCCCACACTGGGCACTGAAAAGGACTGTGGACAACTAAGCACCACACAGACAGACACTTGCTCACTCCCCCCCAGGTGGTATGGAGAAGACAATCATAAGGGTAAATGGGAGAAAACTTGTGGGTTGAGATAACAGTTTAACATGACAGGTAAAGCAAAAGCAGCACACACAAGCAAAGCAAAACATTCCCCACTCCCCATCAGCAGGCAGGTGTTCAGCCATCCCCAGGACAGCAGGGCTCCATCATGTATAATGGTTATTTGGGAAGGTAAACGCCATTGCTTCAAACATTCCCCCCACTTCCTTCTTCTTCCTGCATCTCTAGAAGCTAAGCATGACCCCGCAGAGTACAGAACATCCCTTTGGTCAGTTGGGGTCAGCTGTCCTGGCTGTGTTGCCTCCCAACTCCTTGTGCCACCCATCCTGCTCACTGCTGGGGTGTGGTGAAGGACAGAAAAGGCTTTGTGTAAGCTCTGCTTAGCAATAACTAAAACATCCCTGTGTTATCAACGCTGTTTTCAGCACAAACCCAAAACACATCCCCATACTAGCCACTATGGAGAAAATTAACTTGATCCCAGCTAACACCAGCCCTGTGTGCTATTAAGTAGAAAATTTTGATGGAAAATACCATTTCTGCTGAAATCAGTAAGAGATTTTCCAGTGCCACTAATGTGGCAAACATTTCGCCTATTGAACTACAGGGACAGGCTGCCAGATTTTTCAGAGTCACTTTTCCTGCTAGACCAGAAGCCAAGCGAAGCTATTTTAGTATTCAGTATCTGCCTGCTTATACTTAGTTTGTGCTTATTCCTCATTCGATTTCATTCCCAAGGGTTTATTATGGTTTTAAGGTACGTAGTCAAAAGGTATAGATATGTGTTGTGAAATTATAGCACTTGAAACTGGCTGTGGGCCTGGTCTTCTGAATACATCATGTATGTATAAAGAGTTTTCAGTGCGATTCAGAGTAAATAACAGTGTCAGAAAGAATGAGGATGAATCAACCACAGTGGACATAAACTCAAGAAATAGCTTCAGCTTATTCATTACGCTTTCACATCACATCTCAAACTAGCTATACTTCCATTTAGTTTTGGTCAGAGCAGCATTTTTTCACATTCTTGATGGAATCTGGTTTATTACAGCACTTGACCTCTCCTCCTTCTCAGGAGATGCTTAATTCTTGATATAAGGATGGAAATGCTAAGCCCCTTGGGACACACAAAACTGACTTTTATTACAAAATGTGATTGATAAAATGAGAACCCTGGTTAAATGGGAAATTTGAGGGGCCAGGGCGGCAAGCAGGTGGAGTTTGGATATGGTAAAGCTATTAAGGCAACGTTAGCAACAATATGCCCTAGAAAAAACAACAACAGACTGAAAGATCATATGCTGATTAATTGTGATCTTTCATGAACATATTCAGATGCGTGCTTCTGCTGCACAATCATTACAAAATACATTTAAACGGCATGTTTTATATGCCATTCTGAATGTTTTTCTAAATTAGGTATTTTTTTCCCCCCATTTCCCAAGATGGCATTTAATTACGTGAAATGTTTCCCATTTATTCACTAAAAGCTTGTAACTGCAGTGGAATGGTGGGATTTGCTACTCCTCCCAATCCAGCAGTTCATTCAAATCACTAAGTGCCAGATTCTACCTGCCACTTACACAGGAGTGTGATGGATACTGAAGATATGAGCAGAGAAAAGAAGGCCTTCCCAGTCAGACCCACTCTGTAGGAGATAAGGAGCCCAAACATGGCAAGAAAACACTTGATTCTGCTTCCCAAACACTCAGGCTAATTAAATGGATTGTAACAGAAGAGAGGCTAGATCACCAAGTGTGAGCAGCCGTAGGCAAATTGGAAGCTCCCAGTAGAGTGTGGGGCAAGGTAACCACCTGAGGTCTTTTCCAACCTGAATACATGTAATGCTCCACAATCTTCTATCTTTTTCTGGGATGTTGCAGTTATGAACCACATTTTCATGAAAACAGTGGCAACAAGAAGAAGGCTACAATGCATGACAATGTGGGAATAACTCCTCCTCCTCTACAGCAGATGTGATTCTAGATATAGTTTACATTACACGTATATCCCACTTTTTCAGTTGTAGGTGGTCTAAAGGATGACAGCTAGGTAAGCAATCTTCCACACCTCCCTCTTGGAAGCCCTACAGCTGCTTGTGCCCTGACATTGGTTTAGATTTCGACACACTGTAAATATCCTATTAAAATATTCCTTTCCCTTGTAAGAAAAAAAACCCTTGCAATTTGGAAAAGAATTGAAATGTCTGTTCAGTTCATTTGGGCTTGCTTGTATCTGCTGATGTACAGTTACAGTGGACAATCATTTTCACCTTCATTTTTAGTGATTTTCTGTCTGGTTCCTGCACAACCTACATGTATGGGGCAAATCAAAAGAATATTTACACCACTGTAGAAGCTGTAGCAAGCTGACAGTACACACAAATTATGTTTCAATTAAATATCAGTTTGCAAAACAGACAGGGAAAAGAGAGGAAGAACTGCCCTTAGCAAGAATTTGCCCTAACGTGAATATCCATGATTCAAACTAATTGAAAACTGAATAATCATATTATTATGATCCATATGATTCATTATGACCTCACCCATCTTTCATGCTGTCATCTAGCCAAAGCTTGAGAGCTTCAGTCTGATGTTAGTCTCCCTCTACATGCTGCAAATATCATTTATACACTAAGTTGTTCAAAGTGTGGCATGTCAAAGGGCTGGGTATATAAAACACTTAGGGAAGGCAATGTCTGAAGTGCCTCCTATGATTAAGAGAGAGGGAAGTGATGTTATTTACCATATATATATATTTAAGAGGAACTTAACCTTTATTAAGATTCCAATGATTTTATTAAGCTTTCCTCTTTGTAAGAAATATTTTTACTTGCGGGATTAAAAGAGTGCTATCACCTCTGCATTATATTCTTACAGCTTAATGTTGTCCTTCCTGTGTCTTTAAATATATCCAGCCTCTCATGAAGGAGATGTGTATGCATTAGTGCATATTCTGATCAATCTAACGTCGATGCACAACCCAATGCAACATGGATTTAGCACTTCTGTCAGAGCTGCAGTGAGCTCACCTGTTGGTTCTGCTACATGAAGCCTATACCCCTGAGAGATCTGCTCCCACCAAAGTATTCAAAGGTGTTCTGGAGCCTTTGGACATAATTAGTGCATTGAAATTTGTATTTACACATTTTTCCCCACAGGAAAACATTGCTTTTAATAGTTCCCACTGTGTCTGTCTAAAGAATGACTATTACTATTACTTCCTGTTGGACATTTGCTTTGGCTAAAGAGGAAGGTGATTATTACAGCAGCTAACTGCTCAACAGAGAAAGACAGACATTACAGTATTAAAATTTACTTTTGTTCATAAACAGTGTGCAAATAGTAAGTGTATCCATGCTTGGTCTACACAACAGAAGCAAGCAGAGTGATCCTTGTTCAGTGTCCCTCTGGCTCTTTCCTGATTAACCCTGTGACTGATACTAGTCCCTAAGCAAGGCTCTACCCTCTACGAGCTGGCCAGGAGCATCACCATCATGTTGGTCCTCAGCCCAACTCCTGTGCCAGGGCTGAGCAGCAAAAAATATTTATCACTCCCTGCAACTCATGGGGAACACAGCAGACAAACACTGTGGGAAATATTTCCTCAGTAGTCAAAAAAAGAGATTACAAAGTTGGTAGAGCCAGAAGAGATGTGAGATTTAAAAGAAAAGACATAAGACAACATGAAGAACTCTTTGTATCCAACTGCCTAACTTGCAACCAAGCTCAAAATTGCATAAGGAAATAAAGGTAGTGATCTTAAGAGTTATTATTTTCAATACAGTACAAGAAAACCACAGGTAATATTTAGAGCATATAAAATTATTCTAATCTTTGGAAGCCAGACACTGAATCCATAGGCTGAACTGTCTGGACTTTTAAAAAACCCAAACATATGAGATAGAAACATAATTTTTTCTCTCATAAATGGAAAAAGGTTTCATTGGAAATATCCTAATTATTCTCAAAAATACCCTTCCCACAGTCTCTTGTCCTAAATAAGTGGAGTATTATTACTATTGTTACTGAGGAATTCCTAAAAATAAAATAAAAAAACCCACCAACATATGCTTAAATCTGTAAAATATGTATATTGCACACTCCTGGTATCTTTATTTTTCATGAATGTTATATATGCTATTAGTTATTTCTTTCTTTGAGTTAATTAGGTGACTATATCTCTCCCTGCTTTGGTCAGACAATATAAAATAGTAAAGAACTGGAGCTACACAAAGGGAACTGGATGAATCACTAATGCAACCTTCCTAACTGCAATATAGATGAATTTTGGCCTTACACATACAAAGCAGAGAGAAGGAAAAACTTCAGTGATGGAAGTCTGCTACAAGTATGCAGTTTTTTCTTTCTTTTGACCGCTTCTTGAGTATTCTGTAAAAACCACTGAATATAGTAAAAAAATAAAAAAGATCATTCACCAAGATTTAGTTTCTCCGTAACAGTAATTAAACATTAAATAACAAGAAGAAAATTTTCTGTTCACATTACATCTAAGTCCAAGTTTCTCTGCAGTCTCTGTGTGGTGTATAGTTCTGCACAGCAGGGAAACCTGGATCATAAAGAAGAACCCCAAACATAAATCGTATTAGACAATTTGCAGGAATTCAGTGAAGATACTGAATTTCCCAAAGTTTCAAAAGAGCATTTCAGAAACAAAGCACAAAACTTGTTAACTTGTTGGCTATGCTGCTTGCTTTGAATAATCTGAGATATTTGAGATATTTCAATCCCCAGTGTTGTGGGTTTTTTGTTTTCTATTTACAGGGTAGACATCATGAAGAGAAAATCACAATGTACTGTATCAGTTAATACTTCAATTTGGGTCAATATTGGAAACGTCAGAAAGTGTTTGCATGGTTTTCCACCCTAAAACCCCACTGTAAGGGCTCCCAGATCCAACACATGCTTTTAAAAAAACCTTGAGTGAAATCCTGGCAAACCTGCTTTGACCGCAATGTAAACACAATTCTACACCTTCGTTTATGGTGTCAATTTTATCTTTTCTTTTTCATCCATAGCTTGACAAAAAAATGTCAATATCCCCCAGTTCTGACGGCTTCTTACCGACACCTCTACTGAATATAAATCTTTGTGCATCCACGTGCCTAAACTGCCCAATGCAGACAAAATAAGAAAAAAGCTTTTATCCAATTGGAGAAAATAGTTGGTTTTGATCAAAAGCTTAAGACCACCACAGGTCAGAGGATTTTCTGTGTTCTGCTTTATCTCATTTTACAATAATATGGTTTCAGATAAAACATATAGATTGCTTTGCCAGATGTGAAAAGAAAGTAAAGACATCAACTTTGAATAAGCTCATAGTATTATTTCAATGGAAATAAGAGAAGTACATCTTACCTAAGACTAAGAGCTACAACTGATATATTCTAAAGCTTATATGAAAGACTTTGGGACATATAAGTTCTCAGACTTAAAAGAGCAATGGTGTAGTATTAGAGACAAAATTGAATCGGTACTAATCTTAACATTTCATCCAAGTTCATACCAGTTTGAACCTGTGGGTCTCTTTTGGTCTCTCATAAATCTCTCAGAAATAGGTGTATGCTTTTAGAATACATCCATCTGGAACATTAAGCTCAGACAGTATGGTCATATGGAAAAATAAATAAATGGCTGGTGAAAAAGAATGATTTAAGTTGAACAACTGACAACCTACCTTCCCAGAAAACACTCTTGGTGTTAAAGATCAGAGTCCTAGGGGAAGACCTCTGCTTCTCTTCAGCATTAGGGTAGGAGTGGGTTATCTTTGTTAAAATATGTCTTTTCATTACATTTGTGGAAAAAAGGAGAACAAGAAAAGAGGTACTTCAGAAATAAGGTTGTTGACCTTGGACTTTCTCATTATTTATTAAGAGCTCAAGAAATATCTGAGACTTGAAGCTGACATCTTCATTTATTCTTCCTTCAGCAGAGACAAATAAAAGCATGCACATTTATGAGTACTGGGAGAAGAGAATTTTATTTGTAACTTAGCTGCAGTTCTGTAAGAAGGCAAATATGTTGATTCCCTTCCTGTTCAAAACAGCTTAGACTGGCATGAAATTTTCAATAGTATAATTGGGTTTATAAAGTGATCTTCCTGTGAAACAAAAGATCAGGGTGAGGCATTTCAGTTCATAAACAACTCGGCAATGACAGGCCTTCTTCCAGAGGAAGCAGTGTGGAAAAGCCCTTTACTGGAAGGAGCAGAATTTATCAGCATTTGCAAGAGAGTATGTAAGCTTCCATACTTCAGACTGCGTGAAGAAAGACTACCATTCATGATGATGACAGTTTATTTTACAGGAATAGTAAAATGTGATCTGGTACCCAAACATATCAAATGTCAGCCATTTGTTTTAATTTCCAACAGCCAAGGAAAAAAATTCATCTTTCTCAAAGTGAAGTTATGAAAGATGATTAGACATAAAACTAAGAACCATTGCCTCAGAACCTGGATCAATTTAGTCACTCTACTTGTATTTTTAGTCAGGAAAATGAGAGCGTTTGTTTTATTTTGTTTTGTTTTTTTTTAAAATCCTGCCTAGAAATTTGTGGCCTAATAATAGTCCTACTTGATATTTTATACTAGCAATTTACAGAGAGCCAGAGATTAAAGAATGTTTCTTCCAGGAACTAAATAAAAGATAGATCTGAGGATTTCATGACATATTTTCTCATGCACAGTACCCCCCATCTCTGATAACCCCAATTTTCTTAAAAATCCTACTTCATGAAATACTTTCTCAGAGAATGCCTATCCTTAGATAGCTCACGTACTCAGATGACCTGCTCAAAATCAGAAGCAGAATGCAAGTGAGTCACAGCCAGAGGTGATTTTGGAAGAGAGGAAAAGTTAATTATTGGAATCAAAAAAGAGAGTTGGGGGGGGGAGGGGGAATGAAGCATTACAAACAGTATTACTGAAGGCAGGACACTGCTGATGTGGAGGCTCTTACATAAATTATTTTCTTTTCTTGCTTGCCCATGTATATAACCCACATGGCTGCTCTGTCTGAATCTCTGAAATGCATGAAAACAAAAATCCCTGCTTTTGTTCATGTTAACATTCTTGTTTGTAGAAAAAGGTGAGTATTCAGCTGGTTCACACCCTGAAGCAGAAATGCTTTAAAATTTTCTGCCTTCCAGGACAGAGGATTTTAATTTAAATGTGTTGGTTTTGGGGTTTATTATTTTGTTTTTGTTGTTTCATTCGAGCAAATACATAACAGAGTCTGTTAGTTTGGCAACTTTTCTATTATTCGATGTGAGTCCGGAAGGAACAAGCATGTTTGAGCTCATAAAAAAAGTAGGAACTTGAAGGAATTAGAGTAGGAACTCTAATTCTTGTCATCTTCACCTTGCTAGGACCGAGGATCTGAAAATGTGGCACAATGTTGCAACACGTGAGAAAAATTATAAACCCTGAATCTAAAGCCAAATCCCATTTCCTGCAGCAGTTTGAACTGAAATTCCAATAAACTGCAACTGCTACAGGTGCTGACAATAACCATAGCTGCAGTAAGCTGGTTAGTGAAGATCCAGACTCAATAAACAAACCCCATTGGGCTTCATGAAAATCACTGTCTCATCCCTCTATTTGTTCATTAGGCTCACACTGAACTCTTTCCATTACTATGCAAGATATTACCTCTTTCCACGATAGCGCAAATGTGGTTGATCCTACTTCTGTACCAAACACTGCTGCTTGTCTTCAAAGTAGATCTGGGAACTTGGAAAAACGCACTGAGAAGGGTGTGTTTGCTTAAATTCTTCATGTTCCCTCAGCTGGACCCAGTGTTCTTGCAGAACAAGCACTTCTGAGTGCAAGAACAGAGATTACCATTTACCTCTCCTTTGCTGATTCTTTTTGGCAAGGTTTACTGCAACAGCAAAATAATAGAAGTTCTGCCTCAAAGATAAGGTAACAGCATGCAAAGCAAAATGTGAAGTGAGGCAGTTTCCCCATTTATTACTGAGGATATGAAATAACTGAAAGCAGTAACAAGTTTCCTTGATTTTTATGGCAGGAATGCTGCAAAATTTGGACCCAAATTTCCTCTGTCTTTGCAAGGAAATGTGTTTGTGAGTATGTTGAAATTTGGACTGAGACCAATTCACTGAGCTTGATACAGAGCACACTGAAATCAGTAGAAATGGAAACAATAATCCTGTTGGACTCACTAAACCCAGATTTTATGATCCATCATCTATCTTCTCTGCTGTTCCGCCCCCTGAAAGACCAATATGACTCTTGTTTGAGGACATACTTCATACCTCATTAAAGTCTGCAGATTTAACTTGATTGAACAATTCTGAGAGCATAAAAGCATCTGCCTTTGCCTGAACCACCCTCCTAACGTAAGTACCACATTTACTACCTCACAAAGCTCTTTGCAGAGCCACAACAGCTCTGATAATCCAGAAGCCCTGTACATTGCTAAGATAAAACTAGTGAATAGCACATAAGTATTCATGTATTCATTTATATGCTTGATGGATATCTCAATTTAGCTGTCAGATATGAGAATTTAAGCTACAGTTCTAGCCAAAAGACTATGTCATTTCTTGTTTTCACTATTAAACCAGAGATATAAACACATATAGAAATGAATGCTGTAGTAGATAAAACCTACAGATACAGAAGTATTACTCCAGAAAGTAAACTCTTTTGCTTGTATGATGAGTATTTGTAACCAACAAATGACTCCATATACTCTGTACTTACTATACTTTAAAAGTACAATTCATTTGCAGTAATGTGTTTAATTTGATGAACGTGTTCATCGATCTGTTACTGAAGGGTAAGTGAATAAAAAACAAATCAAGTCTTTTATTCTGTCAGTGTCCTCAGATACATTTCAATATGCTTTGCTATGACCTTCATGCACTTAACTGATTTCATTTTATGATTGGACTTGATAATCTTAAAGGTCTTTTCCAATCTAGTTAATTCTGTGATTCTATGATTCATATATGGGTGTTTACTTACGTATAAAATCTAATTTAGAATTTTAAAATCAACTTTACCTTACATATTAACATGTCTATAAATAAATAAATAAATAAATAAGAGTCATGGATTATTTGTTCTGCTTGTATTTTTAATCCTGCACTGTCACTTCGTAAGGAATTTCGTGGCTGTATTTATGCCTATGCACATGTAATCATACTTGCAGAGATATGTAGACAAGCAGACATGGGAATTCACATCTCCCAGATGAGAAAAATAACAACAGTTTATTAACACCAAGCCCTATACCGACCATCTATCACCATGCAGATTTCTTTCTCTGCAGTCTTGAAGTGTAGCTACAGCAATCTAAAGATCCTGACAGTTTGTGCTGACATTTTAGTGCTCGATATTAGCCAAGACTAATTATACTTTCATCTTTGTCTAGTAAGATTTTTTCTGTTCCTTCAAGCCAAAACCATTCCATGATTCCTGTTTTTCTGTCTAAACTTTTCTGTTTACTCTCC
Organism: Pezoporus wallicus; assembly: GCF_028554395.1. NCBI lineage: Eukaryota > Metazoa > Chordata > Aves > Psittaciformes > Psittacidae > Pezoporus > Pezoporus wallicus. The sequence continues at coordinate 1,924,836 of NW_026640647.1, forward strand.
CACATACTTTTCCACTCACAAAATTTGTTCTTACTTGAGCCTTTTGCAAGTAAATGAGTTACAAATGCACAGAATGTTTTGCATTTCAGAAAAAGGAGAGAAAAGAAACACCCTAATGTTTTGTTCTCACAAGCCACCTTAACAGATTTACTGAGAAGGACAAGGCAGTTCATCTTGAAGGCTATAATGCTATTTCACTTTGACATCTGTTCTAAGGTAATGGTATCTATCATTAACAATGTCATTAGTGACCACTTTCAGTCCATTGTTCTCAGTGTCTAAGCTGGCTATAAAGATCTCATTTTAGACACTTAGCTCTGTGCATATGCCCTTTCATGACATGGTACTCCGGGAAAAAATGCTTTATGACTGGTCATACTATAATCATTCATTTTCATTTAAAAATACAGCATGTGGGATTTCAAATGAGATGGCAAACTAAAAACTGATCAGATTTTTGACCATTTGTTATTATAATACTCAGCATCTTCAGTAGCTATAGTACCAAATGTGAGATGTACAAAACATGAAATCAAAGATAACAGCTGAAAAAGTGCAAACTATTTTAAGTGAAACTGTATTTATCTTTCTGTGTTAACTGTTTTTAAAAATGCCAAGCCATATTCACAAAAAAAAAAAAATTTACAACCCTCTGTTAAGCACAAAAATAGACCAAATGTGCAAAATCAGAGCTAAACTTTCACCCTGACTTTGCAGATGTTACCTTGTGTGAGATCATGAGCTTTACATTATTTAATAACCTACTTCTGTCACATTATCTATGAGAATATATCTAAATCAGCTCTTCCCAGTATTAGCAAAGCCACCTGCTCTCACAGAGGTTTAAGCCAGAATTATGAAAGACAACGTTGCTCAGCATTTCACCTCCACCTGGAAACTTTTAGACTACTGTAATTGAAGATTCTGGAATTACATCAATCATAGAATCATAGAATAGTTTGGGTTGTAAAGGACCTTAAGACCATTGAGTTCCATCCCCTCTGCCATGGGCAGGGACACCTCACACTAAACCATGTCACTCAAGGCTTGATCCAACCTGGCCTTGAACACTATCAGGGATGGAGCATTCACAACTTCCTTGGGCAACCTATTCCAGTGCCTCACCACCCTTACAGTAAAGAACTTCCTCCTTATGTCCAATCTAAACTTCCCCTGTTTAAGTTTGAACCCATTACCCCTTGTCCTGTCACTACAGTTCCTAATGAAGAGTACCTCCCCAGCATCCCTGTATCCCCCCTTCAGATACTGGAAGGCTGCTATGAGGTCTCCATGCAGCCTTCTCTTCTCCAGGCTGAACAGCCCCAACTTTCTCAGCCTATCTTCATACAGAAGGTGCTCCAGTCCCCTGATCATCCTCGTGGCCCTTCTCTGGACTTATTCCAACAGTTCCATGTTCTTTTTATGTTGAAGACACCAGAACTGCACACAATACTCCAAGTGAGGTCTCACGAGAGCAGAGTAGAGGAGCCGGAGCACCTGCTTTGACCTGCTGGTCATGCTCCTTTTGATGCAGCCCAGGATACCTCTTGATTCTTAATGCTATGGTTTAGACCTAGTCCCATACTTTCTCTCCTTAACACAGCAGAGCTAAATCCTACTATGTGTCTTCCCTTTGCATGTTCCTGAATGCAAGTAAAGTCTCCCTGTGCAGGAAGCCTTATGCTCGGGTGGCATTACTGAAGAGGTGGCTTTAGTTCACTGATTTCATCCAAATCATTCAAGCAGCAGCCCAAATTCCACAGTTGCCAGAGGAAATTGTGCCCATCTTCTGGGTGCTGATGCTTTTGTGAGTATAACCCCCATCCTTCCCAGTCATTTCAGTTCTTTTTCATTTATCTCTCTCCTGTTGAAAGACTCTAAGGCGGTCAGCTAAATTTGAAAGAGCAGGTGAACAAGACAGATGATATGAGATCACTACAAACAAATGAGGTATCCACCAGAACAGCTTACACTAAGATAACTGCAGATAACATAGAGCCAAAATGAACATTTTGTATATTTATAGTTTGAAAATGAAAGCTTGGAAGTACAGGAAAAGCTAATTGAAAAAATAAAAAGAATGGCAAGTCAGCTTATTTTCCACAGAGAGCTAGAAATTTTAGAGCATACTTATTCACGACAGGAACGGAACTATATATCTTTAAACTAATAAAAAAATGACAGCAAGTGTGATGATATTTGTATGCCTGCATAGAATAACTTCCTTGATATTCTAGACTCAAGGTATTTCCATAAAACATAAAAGCTACAAGGATGAACTCCAGGCTACACCAGTATGAGTTTTCCTTGTAGGTTCAATGCGAGTTGATTTTAGTCTGGCAATATGAATTTAAAATGATAAAACTACACAATTACTGAGACAAATCCATGCATTTATGCAGGTAGTTACTCAGCCTATTAGACATTGGTAGGCCAGTAAGGTTGTAATTTTGCTGTGCCTCTGGGCTCATAAATATGTTCATTTTGCTATGGGCCTAAACTGGGGGTTATTAAAGCTTAATGGGATCTCTGCATTGGCTTCATTGCACTTTAGACAAGACACATTAAATATGAAATCTGAATCAGCAACAGAATTTGAACAATGATCAAAACACTCTTCACTGTTTGGAGATAAAAATTCTGCTAAACACTGCCTGTGTGCAGTCAAAACTGTTGGGCTGATCTTCAACCAGTTAACCTCTCGTATGTTCAATTTTTGATGCCTGAAACTAGTTGTGTGTTTGTACATGAAAAAGGGGATCTTTTGTTCCCTTGCATTTATGTTATTGCCAAAATTTAAAGCACATAATTGATGGAAAAGGAAGCATTTCAGAAATTATCACTTAAAAATAATACAAACCACGCAACATTCTTTTTGCTATTTTTGTCATACTTCCTCCCGAATTTTAATTCATTCTGTACCATCAGTTTGTTAATATTAGTTGTTCATATAGCAGCAGAGCAAAATCCTGCAGATGGGAGGTAAAGGAAGTGAAGAGAGAAAATTCATTATCTTCTGCAGTTTGCAGGTGCTCAGCTTAGAACCACTACTGAGTTATTTTGATAAAAAAATGGGCCAGACAGCATTGACCAGATGGCTATCCAGAGGTTTTGGGTGCATCTAGCTGTATCTTTTCTTTACAATAAACAGAGCTAAAATGTAATAGAGGCTTTAAGTTCTAAGTCAGTGTTTTACCAAAGCACAAATTACTATACACACATTTTAAACAGAATGAAATAAATAGAGATAAAAGCCTGTGTTGAATAAATCTCTTTCCTCTGACGTGGCTTACAGGGCATGTCTTTGTTATTTAATTTTTACTTGAGTATCTTATAGAATCATGGAACACTTAGGGTTGAAAAGGACCTTAAGATCATCAAGTCCCTATCCCCCTGCCGTGGGCAGGGACATCTCACACTAAATCATATCACCCAAGGCTTTGTCCAACCTGGCCTTGAGCACTGCTAGGGATGGAGCATTCACAACCTCTCTGGACAACCCATTCCAGTGCCTCACCACCCTCACAGGAAAGAATTTCCTCCTTATATCCAACCTAAACTTCCCCTGTTTAAGTTTGAACCCATTACCCCTTATCATATCACTACAGTCTCTATTGAAGAGTCCCTCCCCAGCATCCCTATAGCCCCCCTTCAGATACTGGAAGGCTGCTATGAGGTCTCCACGCAGCCTTCTCTTCTCCAGGCTGAACAGCCCCAACTTTCTCAGCCTATCTTCATACAGGAGGTGCTCCAGTCCCCTGATCATCCTCGTGGCCCTTCTCTGGACTTGTTCCAACAGTTCCATGTCCTTTTTATGTTGAGGACACCAGAACTGCACACAATACTCCAGGTGAGGTCTCACGAGAGCAGAGTAGAGGGGCAGGATCACCTGCTTTGACCTGCTGGTCACGCTCCTTTTGATGCAGCCCAGGATACGATTGGCTTTCTGGGCTGCAAGTGCACATTGCCGGATCATGTTCATTTTCTCCTTGACCAACACCCCCACGTCCTTTTCCACAGGGCTGCTCTGAATCTCTTCTCTGCTCAACCTGTAGCTGTGCCAGGGATTGCTCCGACCCAGGTGTAGGACCTTGCACTTGGCATGGTTAAACTTCATGAGGTTGGCATCAGCCAACCTCACAAGTGTGTCGAGGTCCCTCTGGATGGCATTCCTTCCCTCCGGCGTATCAACCGAACCACACAGCTTGGTGTCATTGGCAAACTTGCTGAGGGCGCACTCAATCCCACTGTCCATGTCAGCAACAAAGATGTCGAACAAGACCGGTCCCAACACCAATCCCTGAGGGACACCACTCGTTACTGGTCTCCAAGTGGACATTGAGCCATTGACCACAACTCTGAGTGCAGCCATCCATCCAGTTCTTTATTCACTGAGTGGTCCACCTATCAAATTGATGCCTCTCCAATTTAGAGACAAGGATGTTGTGTGGGACAGTCTCAAACGGTTTGCACAAGTCCAGGTAGATGACATCAACTGCTCTACTGCATGTAGATGACATGTAGATTGACTATAGATGACATCTACTGCTCTACTGCATCAACTGCTCTACCCCGTCCTGTAGCCCCATCATAGAAGGCAGGATTTCCCCTTAGTGAAGCCATGCTGGCAGTCACCAAGCACCTTGTTGTTTTTCATGTGCCTTAGCATGCCATCCAGGAGAATCTGCTCCAAGATTTTTCCAGGCACAGAGGTGAGACTGACTGGTCTGTAATTCCCCGGGTCATTCATTTTCCCCTTCTTGAAAATGGGGGTTATATTTCCCTTTTTCCAGTCATCGGGAACTTCACCTGACTGCCATGATTTTTCAAATATGATGGCCAGTGGCTCAGCAACTTCATTTTCCAGCTCCTTCAGGACCCATGGACTTCCTGGCTTGCAACAAGTTCTACAAAATCACCTCTGCATTCCTAAGAGAGATTTTCTTTTTTTTCTGCCACCTCTGAGGCCTGTGCCTTGTTTTTCCCAATGGTCTCCACACCACTTTTCACCATCCTTTAGGCTCTCTCCTCTTTCCTGTTTTTCCTACAATCTTCATAGGCACCTGGAGATGTACCTGGCACCATCAGCAAACAAGAGACGCACCCAACATCAAAGACTTCCAGGTGTTAATATGACTCTTTCAGTGTGAAACTCTATGCAAAGACTAAACTCTTAAAATTTTGAAATTGGAGGCTAGTACATGTTTAGCTCAACAGCAGTAGAATTGGAGAGGGAAAGATGAAAAAAATCCATTGGATGGGAGTGGTTGTTCTTTGTTAGCTCAAACTCACCGTAAAATTAAAATATTGGTAGAATTGGAAAGACAGAAAGTATAGCTTGTCATTCCAGATCTTCCTTGGTCCCCAGCCTCATTTGGGCAGGACATCTTCAAGAAGCAGGTACAATAACAGGCTCTGTGGCAGGCCTTTCATAAATGGTGGGTCACGGCAATTAAAATAATAAAGTTTATTCCATTCCATTTACCAACCTTTAAGTAGCTTATTTTTAAGAATTTCAGCAGAGAATATCCTGATCTTCTTCTGCACACTCACTAATTAATTAATTTCTGACAGCTGACAATTCATTAATTAGAAATTTAGGGCCTACATACCTGAAGAACCACAAATTAAGAAAGTCACAGTAATGAGCAAAGTCATGTACGTGCATGAGCTCTGTGCCCTCATACAGACACATCATCCTAAACCTGATAGTATTTTTCTTACTCTAGCTTTGGTCCATTTGGAAGTAAGAAATATCCAAAAAAGGAACAGGAAATTTCTGTTTCATGCTGAATAGTTTCAAAGTCTGGACAGACTAGATAATAGTGTTGATATGTTCAGCTGCTTATTCAAACTTTTTGCTGGTTATCCAAGTTTTCCCTCTGAACCAGGGCTGATTGCATACTTCAAAATCGTGTTTGCAAACATTCTTCTGCATTCTGAGCAGCTGCTTCATTCGTTCATGGGTTTGCTGCTATTTATTTACTATTCATGAACATCTGGACTATTAAGATTCTGTTTGCATAAATGGTTGAAGAACTACTGCTCCCTATCTTAATACCTGTATAGCCCTCATGAAGAGTTAAGCATCCAAAATAAACTGTTATGCATTTGGTAGTGCTTTTTTTTTCCCCCTGAATATTTTACTTGTCCAATTGTGAAGTAAAAATAACAACAAACATCACATTATTTGAATGCTAAAACATACCTTATAAAAGGAAATAATTAATGGTTCATGAATGTCATATAGGCTAAAATTCATTAGCATAAACTTTTCATCAAAGACTATCAACAAATTAGCCATCTTAAAAGCAGCAGAAAAACAGTTAAATCTTTGGATTGTTTATTCACATAAAATACATTTCATGTTTCCCTAATGATAAACTTTTGAGGTCTGCCTACTGCTAGCTAACCGTGAACCTACTTTGGTGTCTTTGAAGTATTGCTAACTTCAGTTTGGGATTTGTGTTTGTTGCCAGGGTTTATATCCTGATGGGTGTCAGATGACAGACTCCTCCGCATTTCGGTAGGTACTTTGAGAATAAGATGTCTTTCGCTACTTCCTTTTCTACCCAACTCATCATTTTCCACCCTGACTCTAAGCAGCTGTCACATGTTCTTCCCAGCTTTGTAAGCAGTACAGATGAATGTGGGTGTTACAAGATTTGCACACTCAACTTTCAGGTTCTTCTACCTAATGTCTTCTATTTTTGTGGGATTTTAAAACTGTCTTTCAGTACTTTTACTTCAATTTTTCCCTAGATCTTCTATATTGCTTTTTGACATTTGAGACAACTGAAGTGAGACTATGCTTAATCTATGGAGGAAACGCCTGTTATAATTAGGCATGTCTTGCCGATGTCATGAAAAAAGGTGAATAATAAAACTGTTTAAGTATAATCTGGCCATTAATCCCAGGATTTAACCTCAGCTTGCTCCAGCTGAAGCAGCTATCAATACCACTGAGCTACAGTCAGTGTTGTTTTTTTATAAAATAGTATTAATGATACAAAAAATATCATTAAAAAATCTTCTCCAGAATATATAACTGAGAGAGAAAGACACACAGAAAGAAGGAGTGTCAGCTGCCTGCTAGAAAAGCAGATAAATTACTAGAATTGTAGTTAAGGCACTCCCAGAAACATGATAGCCAGACTGAGGTTTGAGTGCTTAAACCGCATTCGTCAGAACCAGCATATGCATTTCTAACGTAATAAGACACCCTGGCAAGCATGATACAGTAACTGAAAAGGACAGGAGATGTATTAGTTGGGATCCATGGCAAAATGTCTGCTCATACTAGCCATCGATGTTTACATATAGTTCATGTGAATCCATGGAAAATGAGGGTCATGATGTCTCTGTTAAGCTTAAGTTAAATATTTAATAGTTATTCTGAGAGTACTTACCAGCATAATGCTGAGCTGAGTTTTGTTGTGCTGCCCAGAGGCATGGTAACCAGGCACTTTCATGTGCAGCAGAACTTGCATATGAAATTAGACATACAAGCTTTTCTTGCATTATTGTGTGCAGTTTTTTGGCATCAGACATTTTCATTACTCTTGGGAGGATCACAGTGTCATAATAGGCCCTCTAGCACAGTTCTGTTTGGGAATTGGAGTTAAAATAATATGAAATTTGCAATTACTAAATTTCCTTTGTATGCCAAATACATAGCTCTATCTAAACATGGCAGGGGGGGTGGAGCTAGATGATCTTAAGGTCCTTTCCAACCCTAACTATTCTATGATTCTATGCTGTTTATTCAGCTCCAGTTAGTTTAGCAATATGCAGCATAATTAGAAATAATTATTTTCTAACACTTTGAAACACATAATTGACATAGAAGCATGAAGCATCCAAGTCTTGCAGATAGTAGTTAACAGTAATAACAAAACTATTAAAGAAATGCTTTGCATGTGAATATTTTTATACATTAATTTCAGTTTGGTAAACTGTAGGTTTTTTATTTAGCAAACAGTCAGATTCTCAAGATCTTTTAAAACATTTATTTGACATTTCCTCTGATGGCACACTTCAACACATTTTATGCTAGGTTATTCTGCTAGTATATTTGGTTATTATGTTTTAGAACCTACAGTGTCTTAATGCACATAGTTAGAGCCACTGTAGACAAACTGCATTCACAAATTAAGATAAGCTTAAATCCAAATTTCCTACACTTGTTATTTAGTTTTGGACAAGAATGTGACTTAAAAGGAGGTAAAAGTTATATTACAAAAAAAAATTAAGTGGCTGGAAGTAGGTAAAAGCTTCTAATTGTTGCTTCACATTGACAGTGCTAACCAAAGACATCCTAATGTCAAACAGTGAGCAATCTGGTATTGAATAATAACTTGCATATCTTTCTAGATGATTTCTCACATCACACACACTATTTGATGGATGCATTACACTTGATACCCAGATGTGATGAAGACTACAAAAAATATGTTTTTTTTAATGCTACTGGTAAAGCACTCACTTAAGATGACAGGGCTTTCTCATATTTTACTTGTAGCTTCCTCAGACTTACATATAGTAATTTTGAAATCAAACCAACCTTTTCAAATGCTTTCAGCAAGACATTTTGTCTTGTTATCTTATTAATATTAATTTGTTACTATAAAATGTGAAATAGGACAAAGAAATGGGAACAACCAATACTTTTATTTTCAATTAATAAGCATTAGCTTTTTTTCTAATTATGATTTCTAAATGTTGCTTTTAACTGTCATACCTTGGGAGATAAATTTAAACATTGACATTTAGGTATCCTGCTGTAAACTCAAATCTAATGAAATTGCTTATCAAACCTGCTTCTAAACATGCATTATTAATATTTATAATGCCAATGAATTTAGGGAGGACCTACTGTTTGGAAAAATCAGAATGCCTCTAATGGACTATCATAGCACAAGCAAGAGTAATAGACTTTGTAGTTCAGGATATTATTTAGAAAGAAGAAATCTGTTGTGAGCATTGAATTTGCTTAGTGTATTGCTACCTCCAATGCAAGTCAATGATTTCATTAATCAGTGTTGTGGGGAAACAGAGCAATTTTGGAACAAGAAGAGGTGCACAGAGAAGCCTCTGAGAACCAGGGGCTGCAGAGGGTGTGCAATGGTTGAGTGAAGCAGCTCGGAACTACTTGTGCAGAGTAAAAGTTCCACTCTACACATCGCTGGAGACTGTGCAGAGTAGAACCAACCAGCTTCAACAGGCTGTGGTTGAAGCCAATGGCCAAACTCCTCTTGAACTCAACAGGAGCAGGAAAAAGTTCCTCAGTCTTCCTCTCTAACGAAGATCCTCATCAGAGGGCTATGTTACATTCCTGGGTTTGTACTCTGGTTCTGTTCAGTCTGTACTCACGCAAATGCCTATTGGAGCCAGTAAGGTCAGATGTCTGCAGATACATCCAGTTCCTATTTAGCTTAATTTCTGAAGCAGTGGTAAAAGGATGCTGCAGATATACCTAAGGGATTTATTTGGTCACTTGCACCTTTGCAACTGCATTGCATTCAGTGTGAGTTTCTGCAGTACGGACTGCTGGGAGAAATTGTCTCTGAGATTTTCTTTATAAGTGTTTCATTTTAGTCCCTAATTTTTTATGTTGTTTTATCTAAGATAAACAATGACAATAAAACAATAACCAGTCTTATTTTAAGCCTGTTTTAACTATAACTGTATTTTTTTCTCTTAAGACCTCTTAATTCCTTGGTTATTAGTTTCTGGCGACTCATCGTTGTTACTGCTCATGCAAAGTAAGCACAGAATTACAGATAGTAGAGATAAGGATAAATGCTAAATTGATCAAATCCAAACCTTCTCATACTTTAATGCACAATTATTTCTTGAATTTAAGTTTCTAAGTATTAGTTTTATTAAAAATATACCAAGAAGAGATTAAAAAATGTCTGTCTTCCATTAAGTCTTGTGGAGTATTTTTCCATGACCAAATCATTTACTGTCAGACTTTTTTTCCTGAAATAAGTCTAAATTATTAATTTCTTGATTCCATTCTATCATTCTTTACTTTTCAAATAGGTGAATCTCTAAATAATTATTTTTTCTTCCTGAGACTTAAATAGTACTTTTCAAATATTGTAAAAAATTAGCTTCAATAAGAAATGAAAAATGAAGAACATGTTAATTCTGTACATCTCTAAGAGAAAAATGTCATAATCTGCATCAGTCTCCTTTCAGGCAATATTACTTTGTAAAATCAAAAGTAGTTTTGCTGCTTGCTATTACCTGCAGGGTTATTAGTGCTGAGAATTCACATATAGGTGACCTGGGGATTCACTTTACTTCTTTTATTAGGTGTAGGCAAGAAAACTGTGCTTGATAGAGTACATGTGAATAATGATGCTGGAAAAATGTGGTATTTTACTTGAATATCAACTATTGTATCCTCAAGCTTATTCATATTTTTAACATACTCAAAGATGAATGTACAGTATGAACTGGACACAGGAAGAAGAATATAAAGTTTGCAAATAATTATTCTTATGTGAAATTACAAAGTATTTTCTCACTGGGATTCTGTTATATTAAGTTCAGCAAACACCCAACATTCTTGTCTACCCTACAACAAATGCTTTTTCTTTAATAAAACATGACTTTGGCAAGGATCAGTTGACTAATTTGTTCTTCAGCATCCCTGGCTTGAAATCAGAAGAAGACTAATGATGCAGTCAGTAGATACTTCTCAGTTTGTACAGGTTTACCCTAGGCATTGGACATCTGTTTATGAGAGATCATGCTGAGAAAATGCCTACATAAGTGTCATCTTTCATCTTAACAAGTAGTGGAAATAACAATTAACATCCTTGATTTATGGCATTTTTTTCTCACATTTTTGTGCAGTATGTCAGCTATTATTTTCTTAATTATCCAGAATGGATATTGTTCACTATTAATCATCTTTATTCTTGTGCTCTGAATTTGTATCTAACTCTGACTGGTATGACAGTGGTGTAATGCAACTAACATGACACTTGGAGAGGCCTTGCAAGAGCTGGATGTAAATGTAATGAATGAATACACAGTTCTGCTAAAAAAGAATTTGGGAAAAAATGCCTGAAAAATTTAATGCTCAAAATTGTTTTGTGAAACTGGCTTAAAAAATCCTTAGGTCAAACCTTGTGTGGTTTTTTGGTTTGTACATTTGACATTTCTTTGACAAATGGAGTTGGCAGAGAACTGAGAAAGCAAAACACTGTAGAAAAACACATGGCTGGCTGTTGGAACAAGTCCAGAGGAGGGCCATGAGGATGATCAGGGGACTGGAGCAGCTCCTGTATGAAGATAGGCTGAGAAAGTTGGGGCTGTTCAGCCTGGAGAACAGAAGGCTGCGCGGAGAACTCATAGCAGCCTTCCAGTATCTGAAGGGGGCCTATAAGGATGCTGGGGAGGAACACTTCATTAGGGACTGTTGTGGTAGGGCAAGGGGTTATGGGTTAAAACTTAAACATGGGAAGTTTAGATTGGATATAAGGAAGAAATTTTTTCCTGTTAGGGTGGTGAGGCACTGGAATGGGCTGCCCAGGGAAGCTGTGAATGCTCCATCCCTGGCAGTGTTCAAGGCCAGGTTGGATAGAGCCTTGGGTGACATACTTTAGTGTGAGGTGTCCCTGCCCACGGCAGAGGGGTTGGAACTAGCTGATCTTAAGGTCCTTTCCAACCCTAACTATTCTATGATTCTATAAAAGCAGTTCAATAGGAAATGAGAGCTTGTATTACTCTTTCTTTTCAGTTCCTGATAGTTTCTAAACCAACTTATTGTCTGTAAAATATATCTATATCCATGACAATAATCATCATTATTCTGATAATGATGAGTAGTATTACAGGTATTTATGAAGCATTAATTTTTTTTGGATGGGATGTTTCAGCCCATTGATGGCTATTGAAATTTTTCTGCAAAAATCCCTATGAATAATCACTGCCAGTGGTTTGTAAGAGTGGACATCAACACACTGTTATGGATGTTGTTCATAATAATAATTTCTTTGAAAACTAACCATATCTTATGTAAATGTTGTTTTAATCACAAACCAAACTGTTTGTGATAATTAATGCATAGCTACAATCTGAATTTAGTTATGATCACTGGTAAAAAGAAACATTTGAGACTGAAGCACCAAAGCAGTAGATATAAGAGTAAAGAGCTATTTTTTAAAAGCCTTCAAAATAAATCATAGCATCATAGAATAGTTAGGGTTGGAAAAGACCTTAAGATCATCAAGTTCCACCCCCCCTGCCACGAGCAGGGACACCTCACACTAAACCATATCACCCAACTTAGCAACAACTAAAAGAATTTCCTCCAATCCAAACTTCCCCTGTTTAAGTTTTAACCTGTTACCCCTTGTCTTATTCACTGTTATGAAATCTAAACCTAGATTTCTTGTGCCATCTGCCCTTCTTTGTTTTTATTAAGTCTAAGTAAACTTTAACACTGTTTAAATGGGTAGTGGGAAAGAAAAGGACATATACTGTCATCCCCCAAATCTACCTGACCCATCATAGCAATCTCAGATAAACAAAATCCTAGCCATAAAAGCTTTACTGGGCATTGGAAGGAGACCTGACTTTTTAGTAAAATCTGAAAAGGCATAATTTGTTTTGATGAGCTTTAATAACATGAGCAGAAGTTTGTAGTGGAAGATGCTTTGTATGCAACAGTACATGCTAAGGATTAGAGTTTGCAGAAGTAATTCAGCTTAATGATTTCCACAGAAAACCCTCTAAGAAACTGTTAGTGCTATATATTAAATTTCAAGAGCTAATATTATTGATCTCTGGTGTTAGGAAAAAAAAAATAACAACTTTCTATTTTCTCCCAGGTATCTTTCTTTATTATCCTGTGGAGTTCCACACAAAAAAAGAAATGGATATTACAAGCTGAAAATCCTTGCATGCTTGCACATGGGAATTGTGGAAGAGACTTCTAGGATTAGGTCTGTAAGTCCATGGTGAAAGTAAGTTGGGAGAAAAAGTGGCCACACTGGAACAAAAGGCAAGACTCACACTGTTTGCACAAGGCCAGGATTTCATGCTAAATTTTCCTATTTTCCTGTCACAAGTTACATTTTTCATTTATCATTTTTTATATCAGGAGAATGGGGTAACTTAAAAACACTTGCAAGAAGAAAAAAAATTATCCTAAGTGCAGTTCGTCTTTGATCCTACTTATTGATACAGATATTTTACATTTCTCTCAAGAAAACACACTGTGGGTCTTTTTGGCTGATATGTATCATGATTTGCACACGATTCTGACGTTTCATTCTTTTGAAATCCATGATTTTAAAATATCTCACAGTCCTTCTGAACATCTTTTTGTTTGTCTGTTGCTAGGTATCAAAACATGTATTAATTACAGTCTGGTAGATTACAAAAATTATTATACTTTGTTAAGCAATAATACTGGTTATTTCACTGAGAGTAACAGGATATAACAGAACATGTTGAAATATATTTTACTGAAAATTATGAGGAAGAATAATAAAATGACTGACTTCATATTCATGTAGATAAATGTTTATGATGTATTTCAAAGTAAAAAATATAGATAGGTTATATTTAGTATTTATTAAGAAATGTTCTTTTTTGGTATTACATATATACACGCGTATGCACTCTATAGAGGTATATATCCCTGTGCCTGTATGAATATATGATTGTATTTATGCACATGCGTATAATTCTGTTGGTCATCACTTGCTGAGTGGGAGCAGCACCTGCAGGAGAGCTGGGCATGCTACTCATGAAGTTATCTCCAGGATGGAGCAGAGCCCCATCTCACCCGTGCCCTCCCTGCGAGTATCCTCACATTGCTCCCTCCCCAGCCAAAGGATTTCTGTGGGAGGCTGACAACTTCTCAGTACCAGTTAATTTACACAAAAACCCTCCAAGATTCTCTTGCTACTACAAGCGTGTACTTCGGTGCTTGAGAATTATATAAACTCCTATGTCAATATTCCTTTTGCCTTTTCTCCTTGTGAAATAAATGCTGTTTGTCCTATGGCTTGACAGGTTAGGTAGGTTATGCTGTGTTGATGCCTGCTTTGGAGAAGAACTGTGCATGTTAGTGTTGTAGTGGGTTTGCCTGTGCTTCTTTCCTTTTATATGTAGTCTGACGTGAAGTAGCTTCCTTCAGGTTCTAGGGCATCAGCGGGAGACTGTAACAGAACAAAACTCCCAAATCCTGCTTCTCTAGGAAGCAGAAGTCACACAGGAAAAAACAGATGATGTTTTGAGTTTTGCTTATGAAATTACAAGTGTCAAGTGGTATAATGTTGGATGGTATATTCTTTTACTGCAGGTGATGCTATTTCCCTGAACTCTCTTTTCCCTGCTCGAAATTGTATATATTTCCTGTTTTCCTTAGTGGCAAAAAAGAATAAAGGAAACAAAAAGCTCTTTAAATACTTCAGTCACAAGCACCTTATACCTATCGGGGAACTCCTCTGCTTACTACTTTCTCCCGTACAAAGCAACACATACAGGGTGAAACTGAAGACCTGAATTTTGTGAGTGAACATGCAAACATAATTACAGCCTGCAGCCCATAACTCTGTTAGTCCTTACTTTGGTTATCTATACATAAATATTCCAGCAGCAGTGTCAACATCTTAGCTTTCCTTCCCTCCTAAAGAACATTAAACCAAACTGTTCTAAATACATTAAAACCAAAGATGATGGATTGTGAGTCATATAAAACACGGCACAGCACAACTGTCTCATTTTTCATGAATTTTTGTTCTCATTGCACAGCTTACCTGTTTTGCCTACAGAACACACTACATCAAACTAGTTCTTAGGTTTTAGGAACAACCTCATTAAATGTTTTTTTTTTTTTACTTTTCCATAAGTTTAAAATCTAAAACCAATTGACTTCACCATGAATAACACTGGCTGTACTTGTTTGTTGCTTTTTCTGGAAATCTTTCTAAGAGACTAGACTTGTAAATGCAGGCTTCAATACAAAAATTGCTATTTATGACTCAATGCACATAGATATTACCAGTGATCTTACATTCATGCATGTATATTTGCAGAAGCAATACATGTTGTATAATAGAATAAATAAAATGGAGGAAATATTAAAGGTAAGGATGAAAAATAATGTATGTCATGGTTTAAGCCCAGTTGGCAACCCAGAAAAAAACACGCAGCCCGCTCTCCCACCCTCCTGCCTTTCTTCCCCCCACTCCTGGAGGGATGGGGAGGAGAACTGAAGGAATGTAACTCCCACGGGTTGAGATAAGAACAGTCCAGTAACTAAGGTATAGCACAAATCACTGCTGCTACCACCAATAACAATAATGATAAGGGAAATAGCAAGAGAAGAGAATACAACCGCTCACCACCCGCCAACCGATACCCAGCCCAACTAAGCAGTGATCTAGCCCTTCCAGGTAACTGCCCACAGTTTACATCCTGGGCATGACGTGCTGTGGTATGGAATACCTCTTTGGCTAGTTTGGGTCAGGTGTCCTGTCTCTGCTTCCTCCTGGCTTCCCCTCCTCCCTGGCAGAGCATGAGGCTCAGAAAATCCTTGGCCAGGCTAAACATGACTTAGCAACAACTAAAAACATTGGTTTTATCAGTGCTGTCCCCAGGCTGAAAGTCAAAACCACAACACTGCACCAGCTACTAAGAAGGAG
The DNA here is from genome assembly GCF_028554395.1 of Pezoporus wallicus. Classification (NCBI taxonomy): domain Eukaryota; kingdom Metazoa; phylum Chordata; class Aves; order Psittaciformes; family Psittacidae; genus Pezoporus; species Pezoporus wallicus. The sequence goes on from NW_026640647.1 coordinate 1,940,513, forward strand.
AAAAATGACTGCTGCTGCTGAACCCAGGAAAATGTATTAATATTTAGCACCATAGCATTAAATAAAAGAAAAAAAATGCCCAAATTCACCAAATGTTTTCTTTTTTTTTAACTGCATTCCTTGCATTATAAGACAAAGTTACATTATGCAAGGATAGGTATGGCAAATGGATTGTTTGCCAACATCAGAAAAAAAGACGACCTTATCTCTGAGAAACCAGATGGCACAAAAATCCCACCAGTATCACAAGAATCTTACAGACTTAAATGGTACCTAACCTAAAATTGTAAACTATTTCCAAAACATGAGATCAGCAAGCCTTTCAAGTATAAATCTTGCATACAAGTCAGTGAAAGGGAGCACAAGATCTTGTTTCAGCAGCCATGACTTTGAAAGTCACCCAAAGCTACTCAGACGAGGTAGTTGTAGCCTGGAATTGTGAAATGCCTCCAGTGAATACATTATTACATATTTATTTGGGGATTTTAATTTCTTGTTAAATGATAGGTTTTCACAAGTCTTTTAATGTCTTAGAAAAGAAAATAATCCCTGATTGCAAATTGTGTTATCAGCTAACATAATTTCTTAACTGTGACTATATAGACTATATTAATTTATAGACTTGTTACATTTATGTGAAAGTGCTACTTTGGACTATTACTGCTGTCACTGGGATTTGGAAAGATTTAACCTTTCTGAGACTGGTTGTAGAATCAATGGGTCATTGATCATGAATGCAAAGGTTTTTCCGTTCTCATTTAACCCCAAATTTTTCTTTTTCTTTCATTGTCTCTTTAGATCCCCTGTCTATCTCATATTCAGACATAAGAGTTTTATGTCTTAGTATTAGGAGTCCCAATTTTAGAGTTAAATGTTTCCTATTTGCAGAAGCTCTTAAAATGACTTTTTCAGTGTCTTGCTCAATTTACTGATTCCTCAATTCCACCAAATTTTGGCTGTAGAGGAATGTCACACCCAAGGGTTTCATGTTTCCTTTCTGCCCTCATATATCCACAGACAGTAGGGTTGCATTTTCAGACATGGCCATAATGTGGGTAATATGTTCCCACTTCCTTTCCTACAACCCCAGCAATTTTTTTGTCTGTTTCATGTGTCTCCACTTTGGCCAGCGTCAACCTCTAAAATGATCTCCTGATGTTAATATTTCAATCTTCAATCTTGTTTTCCCTCTCATTTTTGTGATTTCTTTCAGTCAGTACGATGCTCCTACAAGTTAATCTCCTGTTACAGCCCTCTTCAGATTGGCGTTATGCTGTAAGGCACAGAATGCTCCCTAGGACTTAAGTTAGAACATGACTGCAATTGACTTAAACTTGCTGAATAGAAGTCAATAGCATAGGTACGACATACACTGTGCCAGAGATGCTGACTCTGTTTCTGTTAGAGCGCATACAAGATCTAACAGCAAGAAGTCAGAAAAATAACTGTATTTACCTTGCCACGAGGAGCTCACAGGAACGGGCATTTGGGGGTGGATCAATGACATGTAGCAAGATCTTGCTTGCTACAGTGATGGCTTTGACTTCCCTGGCCCCCCACTGACCCATACAGGAGAGAAGTAATTGATGACAGCCTGTTACCAAAGAGCAGGTTATAGTACTCCTGTTGCCCATCCACACAGGCAACCTAATTTTCTCTTGTGCCTAAAAACCAGCTCATATTAAGCACCTGCATTCATGTATCAGTTTTGCAAGCGAACCATTTGGACGTAGTGTTGTTCGATGTTCCTAATGTGTCGATGTCAAGGATAAAGGGTATTATTATTATTATTATTATTATTACTATTATAGTATTGACTGTACAGATTTGGCAGTGCAGGAAGATTACATTAATAGTCCCCATTCTGTAGTTTATTTCTAAGCAATTTCCCAATAATGTTGTAACTCTAAGCCAGATACAAGCTTGGGATATGAACAATGTATTAGCTCTTTTTCATATTATTATGCATGACTGAGATCCAGTTATACATTAGCCAGCTGTTTTATGATTTAGTTGGACATTTCTTTTCCTCTGTTTCTTTTAGGGATGCTAATATAATTATTGTTACTTTTTAAAAATCTATTCTATAGTTTTGTTTCTTTCTGTCCTGTTTTTCTTCTATTTAATTCATGTGATCTTGCCACCTTCTTGAAGTTTCTCCTCACAATTATTTTACTCTCCTGATGACTCATCATAATACTGTCACATCTCTAGGACTGGCTGAAGTATAGGTTATAGAGAACTTGGTTTGAAAAAAGAGTTTATGTTTGAATGTTTGCTTGTCTTTGGCTAATCTGTCCAAAACACTCAGAAGGCATTCCTTACCGCAAAATGTTTACAAAATAGATTAGCTAGATGTATTTCTGTCTAGAGCCTACTTGAATTTCTTAAGACTTTACCAAAGGAAGAGATCTTTGTTGAGGAATAATTTTACAGTACATATAAAGAAAGTTAGGAATTGATTCAGCTGAATTTGGAGATTTCTGAGACACCAGTTTCACCATCTCTACAGTGTCAGTAAAAGCCTGCAAAACACATGCATTCCATATTGTCTAGCACGGCAAAGAGATGAACTAGTTAACAGAGGCTGACCTACACACTACCTCATTCATTTATCAAAACAGTTCACTAAATTGTGAAGTACACTTTGCATAGGCCTGTGTAAATGTGCATGTGGGCATAGAAAGCAGCTTAAAGACCAACAGATAATAGCTAAGAAGAATTGAATGAATATGACCAGATGAAAGAATCCCTTTGATAAATCTATTATAATCCAAGAATTATGCATTTTACTTAAGATAAACATATACATGTTTATATTACAATATATATTTTATATTACAGCTTTACTGGAAAATTTCTGTCTCTTCTATTTGTCTCAGTTTCTCATTGGAACTAGAAACTACTCTTGATGCTCCTTTAGCAATGTAGTCTTTATAGTAACTGAAATTTTCACTCATTTAGAGACAGGCAAGAGAGGTTTTACATAAAATGCACTAAATAAGACAGTAACTAACTAATAAACTAACACAATAGGATTAGTAATCACAGGACCCTGTGTCTCTGTGCATGTATATTTAAGTGTTAGAAAGTTCTAGAAGCAAATCTAAATTAAATCCTGGCTTGGAATGGACTATGGGTTGGCTCTCTATTTATTTGCATGATGATAGACTTTTTCTTTCCCCTCACAAGATCTTGATCTACTGGGGAGCTGGGGAAGGAAGGGTGGAAAAAGAGCCTATAGAGAAAAAGAGGTTTTACAATGAATTTACACTGTTTTAGAGAGCTAAACCACATAAACCCCAATTGCTTGTATAACACTTTCTAAATATTTTCAGGTGCTGTCTGGAAATAGTTAGCTCAGGCTGAATATATTTAGATAAGCGCAACAAGCTTAATTTATTTGGATACATGGCAACTCCTAGCCATACCACCTTTGACAAACCAGGCCACCCCTGTGCATTTAAAGCACATACACAAACAAAGGGGACTGAGTAAAATATCCATCACTGATGCCTCCATCCAACTCCCCTGTAAGCTGACAGAAATACTGGGATAATTCTGGTATCATCTGGACCTTCAGACAAAGCCCAGCAGATGTTTCTCCCAGGTTGCTGCCTTGAGCGTAACACACAGCACTTTCTATTCACATGCCCATGCAGCTGAGAAAGACTACACAGAACCAGTCCGTTGAAATACAAGCAGGCGCATTTATGTTCTCCTTTTTGGGGTGCATTCATCCACTCAAAAGCCTTCAGAGAAGGATGGATGACAATAAGAAAAACTAACTGAACATGCTGACTAAAAGTTTCAGGGACTTATAGGAAACCCTGGCTTTGTTATTAATGGTAGTGTCAAGAAATCAATGAAGATTGCATGTTTCTCCTGATAATATCCCAGACTACATCCCTCACTGGCAGCTTTCCGTGTTACTTAACACAATTGGTGTGTACTTGGGTATCACGCCAGCAAAGAATAGTGAAACTCTTCAACACTACAGAAAGCATATTAACATATGCATTATGCCCTGCATAGACTGTAGGAGTTCAAAAAGCAGTATTCATCTTTATGTGGCTGCTTGCCAGCTCCCACATACACACATCGGCATGCCCCCAGGAACCAATCCGAGACTTCTTTTATTTTTTAATAGGCAGATGAGCTGCCAATAAATTGGCAGGAAGGACTGAATTGGAGGAAGACAGTCTGCCTTTCTCATTTTCACCCCACATGCACTTGCGACTTTAGATCTAAAATGGAAACAAGATGTTTATCCACTGGCTTTATGTAATTAATACAGAGAATTTCCCAGACAATGCAATTGCTATAGTGACAAATATCAGAAGTGGATTACATGTTGACACTGGTTCTTGAGTTCAGCAGTTTGTGATACTATTGCCCACCAACAAAACATCTGACATAAATGGCTAGCCTGTTAACTCACCCTTGGAGGAAAGTGTCTTACAGTTCCCATCCTACTTGTCAAGAGGCATTTGCAAGTCTTACAATGCATTTAATGAATTCTCTAGTGCTTGCACATTCAATTTCCATCCTTTCTTTTTAATCTTTAGTGATTTTAGCAGCAATGTCCTGGGAACCATTTTGGTACAAAAACTCTAATAAGGAAAAAAGCAGGGTGACATTTAATTAACAAAATTAATTAGTGCTAAATAGTGAAAGAGCATTCTCTAGCCATTTATGAGACAACAGCTGAAAACGGAAGAATGCTGAGGATGACAGCTGGAAACTGTGCTCAATTAAAAGTTAAAACACATTGTGAGAATATGAGGAAAAACACAGTTTCTATACTTAATTTTTTCATGACCTTAAAGTTTTGTGATCAATGCAATTTTTAACTTTTCTTGAGGTGTCACCCTGACAATTCTCCACTAGAGATATGGTAGCCTATATAGAGAATTTAAGATTGCTAATAATAACCTTGATTTTCTTCTGCGGCCCTTTAGAAAGTATCTGCAGGGTCTCCCTTCCCCCAAGGACTTTGTGGAACAGAGCTTGATATTCTAATCGTGTAATTGAATATGAAGTTTAATGAAAGTAAGAGCTGAAAAGAATCAGTTACATCCACCGTTCCCACTAACTAAATATTGTATAGTTCTTGGATGGCTTTAGTTTTATGAAACAACTGAAATGATGTTCTTAAATGCTAAAAAAGCAGCATGTTTTATGGTAGAGATTTCTTTATTATTATTTTTAACTCACTTCTGTTTACTGCTCTTAAATCTCTACAACATAAAATTAGGGAATAAATCCTGCAGTTTAATCTTAGCCTGTGGTTATTTTTTTCTCATTTCTTCTATTTCTGATGTTTTGTACTAAACAATCTAAAGTCAACATATTGTAAATTAAGATAAAACCACAGTCAAACAATGACTTGTCTGTATGAAGTAATGATAAATGATCGTAACACATACTGAGCTGTTCAAAGAACTATGTAGTCTCTACTCATGCCAAAGTGTTCATGTGTTCTAGAAACTAGGCAAGGCAGATTACCCAATTGTCTTTGAGCATTTATACAGTCTTATCTCTTTCAAGACAAACTGTCATTTTCTCTGTAAGTTTTGTCCTGCCTGGCTGGGTCTGTATCACTCTGACAGAGGTCTCCTGGGCCATTGTCCTGGTGAGATAAAGCTGCACACCAGCCTGTAGATACTCCTCATATGACCTACTAATGGCTCTGTAACTTGAACCCCAATATTTATCAGTTTGTTTTGCCCACTTCTGTTCACTACAGTCCATGGCAACACCGAGCTTCTTTTACTTAAAACATGCCTGGATCCAAAATTGCTGTGCAAATTCTCTTTCCTGAGCTTCGTCTTTTTTTTTTTTTTTTTGTATAATCAAGATGGATTTTATTTTTTTTCCCAAGATAATCTAATTATTTCCAATTTTCTGAAGCTCTGTTGTATAAAAGGTCTTTTTAAAAAGTATTGATTTTAGTGGAAGAAAAAGTTGAAGCCAAAAAGAATATTGAAAATATTCTCTGCAGAAAGGACAAACAGTAGGTTGTCTACACAAAAATCCAGTGTCTCAGTAGTATGCATCAACATTTACAGAAGGATTACTGAATTTATAAAACAAAGAAAAAACACAGTGAGCTTAGGCATTGGGGATTTTAGATAGCCACATGAAATATATATGCAATATTCTCCTAGTGTGAGCTTTCACATGTTGACAACCTGCCTTCCACAAGACAAATATAAAATAAGTTGAGAAGTACTCAGGTAAATGGAGAGTAACATTCAAAAAGGAAAATATATGTAGCTTATGATCTGGCTCCCATGGAAGAATTATTGTCCAGAGTACTGGAGTAAAAAAAAGGTAATCTGAAGAATCTGATCCAGACAGTTTAAATCACATCATGCTTGTTGCCTTAAAATTTCAGTTTGTATTTTTTTTTCTCTTTTTTAATCTTTAATGAGAAGATAGAAATGTCTTCAGGACTTACATTTGTTGACTAAAAATTTGACCTTCCAGACAGTTATGAACCTGTGAAACTTCATATTTTTAGTACAGTTAAATAGACAGAAGTAAGAATAATTTTACTGTTTTCAGAATAGGCTCTATATCTACATTTAGATACTTATGTAGCTAAAGGTTCCTATAACTTTTATTGTCTTCAGTGGGAAGTACTCTAAAATGTGAAAATATTGGCACATCTTAAAAAATTTAAAAGTCAATAAAATTTTATTGTACATGTAGATATGCTTTATATTTATACTGGTTTTACAATTCTGAGTTGTTCAAATCTGTAAAGCGGACATAAAGTCAAAATCTAATGATTACTGAAATCAGTGGGGTTCTTTCCACTGCCCTCAGGACCAGTACTTTTCATTTGTCTACAGATCAATAACCTATTTTAATGTTATTACTATGCCACTTGGATTCCTTCAGAGAAACTGTCACTTTTCAAGTACATTCTGTTCTGATACTGAGGAATGATACTGTCGTGGTTTAAACCCAGTCAGGCAACTCGTTCACTCACTCCCCCCCTTCTTGCCCTCCGGCTCCTCCGCCGCCTTCTCCCGCTGCTCGGCAGCCGCCTCCTTTGGCTCCTCGACCGCCCCGACCTCCTCCACCGGCAGCCGTCCCCTCGCGGCCTCCGGCCTCGCTCCGGCCGCCGGTTGCTCCCCGGGGCCGCTCTCCTGGGCCGCTTCAGCAGCCGCCGGCTCCAGGGGCCGCTCACCCCATCGGCTCCCTGCGGTCTCACGAAGATGGAGGCGAGGGTGAGGGCCAGGACGGTGCAGAGCAGCCGGACGGCCAGGTACAAGTTCACGGCCACGTCCGTCCGCCCTGCTGCTGGAGCCCACCCGTATTACAAGTCATTGCCATAAAGCACAGTGAGACAAGAACCTTAGCCCAAGCCCCACACTTGATAAACACTAACACAGCAAATACCGGCGCTAAGTAATGTACTACATTCTGAAACTGTGAGATCAAGAGGAACAACTCTGACAGCCAATAAATCAGCATTGTGACGAGTGACTATTAATCCGGTCATATTTGTCGTTATCTCAACCCCTCGTTCCCCAAGTTGGGTGCCAAAAAGAACTGTTGTGTTTTAAACTCAGTCAGGCAACTCGTTCACTCACTCCCCCCCTTCTTGCCCTCCCCCTACTCCTGGAGGGACAGAGAGGAGAATCTAAAAGAATGCAACTCCCACGGGTAGAGGTAAGAACAGTTTAGTAACTAAGGTATAACACAAATCACTGCTGCTACCACCAATAATAATAATGGTAAGGGAAATAACAAGGGAAGAGAATACATCACCTCACCACCAGCTGAATAATAACTAACCCCCCAGGCCCGACCAAGCACCGACCGATATCTCCTCCAACCCCGCAGTCCCCCAGCCCTTCCGGCTCACTCCCAGTTACATCCTGGGCATGACGTGCTGTGGTCTGGAATACCTCTTTGGTCAGTTTGGGTCAGGTGTCCTGTCTCTGCTTCCTCCCAGCTTCCCCTCCTCCCTGGCAGAGCATGAGGCTCACAAAGTCCTTGGCCAAACCAAAACATCATTGTTATCAGCTCTGTTCCCAGGCCAAAAGTCAAAACACTGCACTGCACCAGCTACCAAGAAGGAGAAAAATGACTGCTACTGCTGAACCCAGGACAGATATAAAAGCATTTTTCCCAGTATAAAGATGATAATATTGGTAGATACATTATTACTTTCTGAATCACAGTGCTGTTCTTACAATTTCTCTTATGAACACTTTTTCAAAAAAACAGAAGTGAAATTTTCTTAGTAAATGCCCATTTTTTATTAAATGCACACTGGAAGATTCATTAGTGAACATTGGAGAAATGTTAATAATGTATTTTCCATACCTCTTTTATCCTGAAAGAAACGTTTCCTAATTAAGTTCAGTGAGCCACCATATATACCCTCCCAAGTGCTATCATAATAATTTTCATAATAATTTAAGTTTTACTGTGTTTTCAAAGGAGTAACCGTACTGTTTTTAGAAAAACAAAAGTAAGAAAGCATAACCCATGTAGCTTTTCAATAGGTCAAACATTGGGGTGATCAGACATGGGGAGACGAAGAGTTCATTTGCATACTGAGACATGTTAAGGTTAATCTCATGACTGCCATGAGCACTGTGCTACAGGGATGCATCTGTCAACCATCCAACAGCTATTTAGAAGTACAACTCAGCAGCCCTCACTTAGGGGCCCATGAAAGCCCACAGGAAATGGAACATTCCTGAGAATGCAGCAGCAAGGTAAAAAAGATATCCATTCACTGAATTACAGACCTCGTTATTACATGTTTAAGGCTGATGAGGAAGCTTATTATCAAACATATGATAATTAGTTTATGAAAATTCCTACTAATGAGATTACACATGAACAATGGGTATAAAATTTAAACATTTGTGTTTCAATTTATAAATAACAGCCAATTTTCCATTTAATAAACTACTTTCATATAAAGGATAGAAATAAATAAATCCTCTTCTCCCAAATTAAGACCAAAAATGTAAACTCATCAAAATCATAATGATTTTTGACTGAAAAATAATAAAATTTTAAGTTACCAAAATAATATGCAACCTGCAGTCTGTCTGCCAGATGGCAAACCATTGTCCTGTCAACTGATGATTTAAAGTGACTTGTAATTCAGCTTGGTTTCCCTGCTGCCCACCAGTGACCTGAGATGGAAAAATGCGACCATGTTTCCGTTAATCTGACCAGTACAGTATGGTCAGTTTTTATTTCTCCTGCTCACTGATGGCCAGCAAGGAAACTAAGAAAAATCATTTATTGGCTTGCATCTCCCAGAGTTTCTCATGTCGGCAGTTGTATAACATGTCTCAATGAAGTCAAGGAGCTGACAAAAGCCCTAGATTTTCTGTGGCTTGGCTAGCGAGCCCAACAGAAACCTGGAAATCCTGAGACATCCACCTTAGAAGCCCATATCCTGGCTTAGCCGGCTGAGAGATTTGGTAGGCAATCTGACCAGTTTTTGTGAAGATGCTCCTCATAGCCCACCAGAATAGTCTGAAATCAAACTGAGTCTTTGCAATAAGGAGAGTTTCACAAACACACAAATGGCTGGACAGACCTAGAATATACAGAATATACTCCATGACAAAACTGGTTGATTTAATAGTGACGTTCAAAAAATTTCTATTTATATCACATTGCTCAAATTAATTAAATTATTGCTTAAATTATTTTAAATTTATTGATATTTCAGAACTGTTTCAACAAAATGCCAACTGAAGCTATTTTTGTTTTGTCCTGACTTACAGTCTAAAACTGGAGCAATGACTTTGATCATTATAAAACCAATTCAATCCAATCCCTCAGTAAATCATTCAAAATGAATCAAGTAACTCAAGGCCTTGTGTTTCATTTGCTTTGTGTTTTTTTTAAACATAAGAAACAGACGACTTTGTGGGATAATCTTTGTGAGTGTAAAATCCTGACACAGTCTTAGACTGGCACTTCATGGTAACAATGAATTGGTGACTATCATGGAAAGAAAACTGCACTGAGACCCAAATGTGCGTTTTCTTCCCCTCCACAGGAACCAAAGTGCTCTAAAGTCTGACTCCAGCAGATTGCTTTTTTAATGAATCTTAAGTCAAACACCTCTAATTTGGAGTTTTTAGAGCTGGACATATTAACCGGATTCTTCTGGATTACCGGTCGGTAAGTAACTCAATACCCATTTAAAAACTGTGTCTCTCGACACCCATCAAAGGGTTCAAAATCACTTTGATGGTGTCATCTCTGTAGCCCACACCTTATCAGACAGGTTTTCAGTGGGCATAGAGTCTGCCACCAAAGAGCATTAGCCCACTGCTACTTTCTTAGCCAGTTAATTACATTGGCTTAAGGCTACCTCTGGGTTCTTTTGTCAAAGCTAAATTTAGCAAAATTTGGGGTGTGAATATATTTTACTTTAGTTCTGTTTATCTGACTGACTGCTCCCTTAGAGACTTATCTAAGAAGCTTTCCATCCTTCTCTTTGCCTTTGATCAAAGGCTGTCAGAATTTGCTTCATTTACATTTCAGACCCACTGATTAAAACAATGTCCTTTGGGTTACGAAGTATTGTTGGATGACAGAACTAAGACAAACTGTTCGAACTTCCTCATTGCATTGTATTCCTTCAAGATTTTTATCACCCTGCTGTTATGCCCTTCCTGTGTCTGCATGCATATTTGGGAAAGGAGCTTTCTTGCTGCAGAAGTACTGTCAACATTAGCCGACATTTACAAAATTCATTAAAGTCCTCCACGGCTCATCCACTGCAGATGCAAGGAACTGAATGCGAGTTTTGACTTTGCTTTTATTGCATCTTACATAAAAGAGAAAATGTTTTTACTGATACTTTTTATTACCTTTTTTTTTAAGAGTTCTCTACTTAGGAGCAATTCAAGGACTACCTCCTTTCATTCCTTCTTTACTCTGAATTTGTGTTTCTATATTACAGACAAAAAACCATGTAAATAAAGAAATAATAATCATAATAACTACAGATAAACCATTACAGGAAAATATTTTCATAATGTAAGAATTTACAAGAATATATTCATACTGCAATATGTTGCTAAAGTGTGTCTGCAACCCAGCATGAACAATAATATATCTAACTGGTTACATCCTTAGCATCATCTCGTATTTAAAAGGACAGGGGTTTTGTTACCAGTGAATGCAAATGAGAAATGTGTAATTTTACACGTTTATACATTAGTCGGCTCTAAATTTATTGAGTAGTAAAGAAAAATTCACTATTCTTGAATGTGATCTAGCCATGTGATACTAAGAATATGCATAAATATATTTCAGCATTTTATAGCAAAAATAATTGTTCAGCTTTCAAAGGTGAGGAAAGGCTGTCTCACAAATCCAGAGGCAAAGACTATGGTTCTATTTGGAGATTACCATATGTACCCTTTGGACTCTAAAAGCTATGGGCCCTTTTATTTGGGGGGATATTTCATATCTCATGCTCCTTTATTTTCCCTCAAATACCTGGAGCATTTTACTGTGTTGCACAGAGATATTTATTTTATTCTGGTAACTGTAAGAAATGGAAAAAAAGAGGACTGTCCATGAAACCATAAGTATATGTATATGAATACTATTGATACCAATTCATTCTCTCTTCAGAGAGAAGGGAACAATGTGAAAAAATACCCAAGAGTAAGCTATAACTGCTGTTCACAAAACGGATAAAACGTCATTTAACCAATACTAAGAACAGTTTAACCAGCAATATGTGCTGTCATACAATCCTACCAGACTACAACACTTTAAAAGTGGCACCTAAATGCATGCAGGGTGTAGATGGTCCTGTCAGGGTTGGTTCTGATCTGGTGAGAAAGTCTTGCTGAACCTCTTTTCTTTTGAATGGGCCACATCTATGTGTCAAGTATGAGCAACAGTATACATAGATACATGATTCCACATTTTTGATCATAGGCAGTCAGCTATTATTATTTTTTTCCAGTATTCTAATCTAGTTTCACTAGAAAAATTATGAATGGAGCATGTTCACAGTACAAAACAGTATACAGAAGTTGACAATAACAGAGGGTTAAAAAGATACATTCACTCTAATTTATAGGTTAGACCATTAAATGAATGAAATAAATATTTACCCAATATAAGCTTGCATTCTGTCTCAGTTTATCCAAGTATAAAGTAAAAGGATGCCATTACTGCAAGACAGCCAGCTAAATTCATTCATCATAGTCTTGCAATTTCATTGACCAATCAAAATGAAAATGATGCTTAATAGCTAACAATGCATGGTGTCATTAACATGTAAAATTATGCTTCTCGCTTTCACTTCAAACCCTCTTTCATGTTTCTCACTATCATACTGAAAAGGAATTTAGTTGAAATGAAATCCTTGTAAATGAAAAATGCTCTCAGGTTTATCAGGTGAAAAGGGTGTGGGTCCTGTATGAGTGTCTAAAGGAATTGCACTTCTTGCCTACTTCCCCCACCCTGAGAATAAATTCTTATTGTTTTTAAATGTTACAGGTTTTGTTTGCCTTAAAGTAGCTGCTTTAAGCAGGTGATGTGCGCCAGTTCAGGAAGCGGCAAGTGAACCAAAAATCCCTAGGCAGCAGAGACATTCAAGAACCTGGTAATAAGCTTCAGTCACATAAGCTTTGCCAAACAGAAGGAAAGATTTCCTGAGCTTAAAAACACTTTCTAAACCATTTTTTGTTTCTATTTTTCATAAACTCATAATTTTTTTTTTGTAATTAAAAATGTAATTTCTTTTACATCGTTAAACTGTGCTTATCATTACAACTGAAGCAGATACTACAGCATTTGAAATAGTTTCCAAGACTTCCAAGTGTCCATTTCACAATTTTCTCCTAGTAAGTCATAATCTACAACATACAGCAGAGATAATTCAAGGAAAGAACAACATTCCTGTTGTACTGCAGAATCTCTGTTGACCTGCATTGCTCTTGTATTTACCAAGTTCTTGATTAGACCAAGGGCTTTTGGAATCCCCAACAATAAATTACATGGCAAGAGTCTTGTACCTATTCATGCAACACAATATATGCCTCAGAAACTACATAGGAAAACAAAGTTGCGGCTTGCAAACCTGTCCCTGTTTCATGCATTGTTGGAATGAAATAAATTACTTCTCTTGGGGTTTCCTTAATATGCTATAAACTCCATTCTGCAAAGAAGTTCACAAAATATTTTTAATGGCAACTTCAGAAAACTACTTTTAATAGCAACATTTGGAAAAGTAGGCCATCTTTTCTCTGCAAAATGTAGTCATGTACCTCAAGTGCAAGTATGCTTGGTTGCATGAGTCAGTTCCTAGGCATATTTTCTTCAGTCTGATTTGTTAAAGAAGAAACACCCTAGTTATAATTGAGCTGTAATAATGAAGGGATGTGTCAACATAACTATACCTTCTGATGTACAAACAAATTACAAACATAAGATTCCAATTGCAAGCAGGTAACAATAAGAATGAAAACAATTGGTTTTTAATATTAAGAGCAAATAAAAATAATCCATAGAGTGTAGATACAAAAACCAGAAAGAATCATATTTGCCTGTGCTTATGCCATAAACTAATTTTTTTTTTCCCCATAATGTTTAAAAAATGGTCTCCATTAAATCACTCAGTTATGGAATTTTCTCAGATTTACATTTTGTTTCTAATGCACGCTACCAGATGGGATGATTGGTTTTTCCTTTCCACAGGAAGGAATCTGGAACATTGCCTCAGCTCTCAGGAAAATTAGCTCTAAGAACGAAGTGGAGGACCATTTCATTTGCTAGCAAGCTTTTGTTTGTACTGATTTTTGGTCTGTGAGATTAGTTTGAATTGAAATCAAAGGAAACTTGAAAGAGTTGTTTTGTTCAGTCTTGAAAGGAAAAAAATGAAGACAAAAGAGTACTAGTCACACACATAAAAGGTTACTCTGACAAAGCTGGTAATAAATTGCTTTCGATATCCATTGGAATAAGGTGAAAGAAGCAATGTGTATAAAATGCAGCAATGGAGGTTTAGCTAGATGTTATGAAAAAAAATCATCATTGAGAGAATAAAGGAATTAAGTTGGCTGTAAAAGTGAAAGAATCCAGATTTTCAAGGGCTGGTTAGACTAGCATCAGCCAAGAATTTTTCAGCTATGACTGCTTCTGTCCTGAGGCAAACAAATACACTAGGAGACAAGGTAAGGTCCTGTTCAGCCTTACTATTGGTTTTACAGTCTTCCTGAAATGAAAAATATTTTTATTTGAACATTTGTAAAGTTCAATATGTTAGAAAAATATGAAATATTCAATTTTTTTGAACTAGATTTCAAAATGATCTGTTAGATAATCACATAAAAGAACCCTAATCAAGGTTTCACTAAAGATTTTTTGGTGTGGATGGGCCCTCATCTTTCACACATGTAGTTTTGCTTAGCTAGTCCTGAAACCAAGTTAACTGCTCATTAATTCTTTCCCAGAGAGTTTCTAAAATCTGTATCACAAGTTTCCTTGGTAACAACAGCCAGCATAATATTCTGTGATACCTGGCCATTAAAATGCACAAAAGCATGAATCCTGAACCTCTGTGTCCATCTAGGAGAACAAGGAGAGGCTAGAGGCAAGTGTATTCCCCCACGTATAATGATCCTGCACCAAGCACATGTCAAATGCAGCTGATGCAGATGGTGACTGGATCCTATGACACACTGGATACATGGATAGATTCACCTAGGATTTATCACAGCCATTTCAGCCGTGAGAGTTGGAACTCCAGGCAAACACAGCTGCAACTTTTGATGTAAACTGTTTGCCCCAGCTGGCAAGGCTTTTGCCGCCCTGCATACACTTAATTCAGCCAATATTTATCAGAGAAAAATAAAAATGCTTTCATTTTTTTATTTTTATACTTTATAATCTCATCACAGTTATCTTTTATTAAGGAACAGCCCAAAGACTTCGGTCATTCTGAGTTGTTTTGTGCTGAATAAATACCTGAAAAAAAGAGACAATCTAACTCTAACTTAAATCCCAGGTCTGGTTCTTTATTTACTTCAGTTACTCACAATGATAATTGACTTAGTTGTAAGTCAACTAAACTATTATAACAGGTGGTTCACGACCTGATAGTAGAGACAGCACCTTGAAGATGATGGAAATCTCTTTTCTGAAAGTAAAGGAGGTCGGTATCTACCATGCCAGGAATCTGAGAAAGACTATGCTGAATCAGAAAACCCATACAATGGAAGATGGCTCTTAGCTACAGGCAAGGGCAATGTCCCCATCCATTTTAGGTAAGAATATACAAAGTAGCCAACCCCAGGTGGTACAAAGGAAGCTGAACTTCTCTTAACAATAAGAAATGGAGAGGGCTGTGTTTATTATTGATAAACAGCTACATCAGCTAAGAGAATCAACTGGCTGTGTAACTGTTTGTTCCTGAGTTAATCAAAGGAACGCAAATATATGTCTTCCTGAGACAGCTAGACCAGTCTGGGGAAGTATATGTGGCTCAGCCCAGCACTATGAGTATGAAAACTGAAAAAGGAACAAATAAATACACCTTGTACTGTACATTAAACCTTCAATATCCATTAGAACATGATCAGAGGGCAGTGGATTCAGGACAGGAAAGGTTATTTTACCATGAAAGAGTGGTCATCTGCATAAATACATTCAGTTTGTTTTTCCTATCCTGCTTTTGGAGCTGTGGAAGTATTCAGTATCAGATATCAACTCCTCCACCATGCACTTCAAAAAGTCCATATTAAATATTGTGTAAAACTGAAGTTTTTTCTACAGCAATGTCAATTCTCAGACAAATCTGTTTCTCCAAGAAAACAGAATATCCTGGGATGTGAAGAGTGGTGACTCCTTAGTTTGATTCTTTCTATACTGTTGATTTCAACAGAAATATGCATGCCATTCCACTGCTGAAACACTGCACGTGGCAACGAAGTTAAGAAAGATTAAAGTGAATCTTCCCGATCTCCAATTAAATGCGTTTAAATGTACACTTGACACAGTGTATTGACAGGCAAAAACCTGGAATTGTCAACAGCTGAAAAACCCGACCATCAAAAAAAAGCACTCCCAGTTTCTTTTATTCATTTTCCATGGATGCAGTCAGACTTCAAAGAGCAAATATGAACCGATGCTGGATTTTGTCTTTTTTTCTTCCCTCAGATATTGCTTCTTTCATATTCAAGTTTGCACAATGAATAGCAATTTCGACTCATTACTGTCTCAGTTGCTGTGGCCTATATTATTCTTTAACTTCAAAATTATGTTACCTTCTTTTCAATGCCATTCCTAACCATGGATACAGAATATGTCAAACTGATTTATGCCTGGACGCTTGCCTCATGAGTGAGTTATTTTCCCAAGCATGTATGGCAGCATAACATGTAATCTTTTAAAATGTGGAAGAAAAAATGAAATTAATTTGATTTAATTTTTTCTAAGGTGTAAGTAACATCAAGTTTCATGTCTACATATACACCCTAAACAGGTGATCCTTCACCAATTTCCTAGAAGATGAAAACGTACCAAGGAAATGCAGAAGATGATAGTTACTTTTTTTGAGCATATACTGATCACATCTCACTAAATTGCGTCAGTTATTCAAACTTATAATTAATTCAAACTCTGCTAAGAGAGAGAAAAACATTGCTCAAATTACTGCAGTATTCCTGTATAAAAATGGGTTTGCTTACTGTGCTTAACTGACATGAGACACATGGAGAGGAATTATTGATCAGAATGAACCCAACAATCTTAAGAGAATTAAGAAAAACTAGAGACAAAATATGTTCCCTGAAAAGGGAAATTAGGAGCAGACATAGGGAAAGAAAGGGACCTTTTCCTGAAAATACCTTCTGCATCACATCTTGGGGAGGTGGTGGTGGGAGAGTGTGTGTGATGTGCTAAGGTTGAAGGCAAAGAAGGATCATTGTGCTTTGATAAAATAGGGAAGAAAAGTACACTTCAAATTCCTTGGTCAGCAGGAACAGGTGGTTGACTCCAACAAGATACCAGACTTTGCTTTCTCTACTTTTCCTGGAATAAATCAGCTCTTCAGTCACACAGATCAGCCCTCTTGCCCTTGCTTTACATCTTCCAAGCTTCACCACTGGCTAACCAGAAAACAATAGGAAACTGAGTTGGCACAGGATATTCCACAATGTTTATTGCACTAGTGTTGCCAAGCTTACAGAGTTAAGACCTGAAAGGAAGTGTAGCACAAATACCAGCCCTGGGGCAAGTGATATTTTTGGATACTGCCTATCAGCTTCATTACCAACCAAGCATTTTGATGAGATACAAAATGTCTTTAAGCTATCACTCTCATAAATAATTCCTGATAAAAGCAGTTTTGAAATGATGGTGAATTATAGGTGAGAGACTCAGGGAAGGTGGTGGTGGCTGTCAGATCTGACAGGGCAAAGGAGGTCTTCACTTATATTTGCAGGTGTGGAAAATATGTACTTCAATTTAAACAACCATTTTTGGTGGCCCTTTTGATGACTTCAAAATTAATGAACTTGCACTACATCTGGCATATTCTGAAAATGGCAGATGTGCAGTTTTCAGAAGCAGCAATGTCCTTGACATTGAAATACTCTGAAGTTCAAACTGTGAGAAGGCCTAGGAGGAATGAAGAGAAAGCCCAGGTAGGTGACAAAATAGGCTAATTTTTTTTTTTTTTCTCATTGTCAAGAATCTGAAGGTGGCAACTGTTTAATCACATTTGGTTTATTTTTTAATTCAAAAGCAAAATGTTACTAACTTATCTAGACCTTAAGCAAAGATTAATGTCTCATAGTGTCAAGGAGATCTTAGACAAGAAGTGGAATTTATTGTCTGCTTATGTTCATCTCATCATAAGGGTCCTCAAGAAGTCTATGAATGACAGAAAATGTATACCTTTCTGGTTACAGATATATTGACTAATGTCTAGATTTGGTTTTGACAAACATTTAAAGAGATAGGGAACCAATTGAACAGGTAAATAAAGCACAGACTAAATGCTGTGGTTATAATTTTATGGAAGCAGTGTATATGATCTTCTGTGCTTAATGACTGGAACTATGCAATGACTGGATGAAGCTGATGCGCAAAAAAAAAACAAACCCAGAAAGTATACTTGTATAACTGTGAGAATTGCAACTCACAAAGATATCAAGGATTGGTAAGTTCTAATCAGAAACAGCATTACTTTGTTTTGAAATACTTAGGAGAGCGCATGAAAGGGAATCCTTGAACCAGCTGGAAAAGGTGGGACTGAGGAGATTGGGAAGTACACAGCAGCATCGTTCACCATGGAAGGAAGTTACTGTTTTCCCAGTGTAGCTTGACAGAGCTTTTCAGGAAAGATGAAAAGCGTTTTTTTTTCCAACACAGAATAATATTAGTTAAAGAACCATAAAGAATGAATTGGAAAGAAATTATGCAAGAGACTGATGGAGTTTGTGGCACTGTAAGCAAGCCAGGTTCAGTACCATGTCCAACACAGGTAAAATGATCTTGGATAAATTAATGGAATTATGGTGTTTATACAAGTTAGCAATTATTTTAGGGGAGATCTATAATTTAATCTATATAACATTTTATCTATTAAATATTTATGGGAAACAGGTAGGTATACAACTCCATTATTCTGCCTTCATAAAACTGCTGCTTACAGCTTAAGCTACATTTAAGTGTCTCTTAGGCTTATATTTGTGGCTTGAAAATGTGAGTGGACAGAGAACAGGGAGATTGGTAACATGTATGTGAGTTTTTATGAATCTGAATATATTAAGATTGATGATCTCCACACTTCCATCATTAGTAGCTGTGTTTTCTAAAGCTGAAATATGTTCCCAGCTATGCTGTTGTCATAACTGTGTGACAAAATACCTTTTCATACCATTTGTTCCCATCTGCTAATTCATTCTCCCTGGAACTTCCTAGAATCCCAAAGCTCAAATATTGTTCAGGTGGATTCTTCCTCCTCTCTGGCTGGTAATGTCACTGTTACAATTTATATTAAAGTACACTGAGTAGACAGAGGTTCTGACCTGCTATTTTCTTCTTTTTTTTTATTCACATTTGCTGTCCCACTTACTTACTCTAGCAAATAAAATTGCAGTGCTCTTGACCACTGAATTTCCAGCATGTTTAAACGAACTCCTCTTTCCTCCAATTACAAACCTTCTAAATAAAAATGTCTCCTTTATAAGTTTTGTGTTTCTCATCTTTCTGGGAGCACAAATATCTGAGCTAAATATTTTTATTAAAATCAGTAAACATGTCCCTGAAATCTCTTTTATGTTGTACTCTTCCATCCTGCATATAGTAAGAGGCAACTATAGACAATTTTGTGCTAAGTGACTAGACACATAGTAGTTAATGAGTGATATTCCTACTTATTACAGACATACCGGATGACTATTACCCTTCCTTTCACTCTGTTATTAATGGCCTGATTAGGAATGCAAATCAATGTCCACTATGTAAAATGGAAAACACAAAAATCAATGCATGTCCTGTTTTGTGTGGTTTAGATACAGATTTTTTTTCAAAGTGCCACAGGTTCAAGCCAACCTTGAATACTAAATTAATTTTAGTTGTTTGATTTACTTACAATTTATAGGTCTCCTGTAGATTTTTTTTTATATTAAATTTTAATGTATTTTTTTTAAAATACAGACAGAAAAAAGAAGTAGTTTTGTAAAATATGCTCATAAATACAATTTATAAATACAAAGTAAACCATCCAAAAGTAAAGCAAAAGTAAATCAAGGGTCTGGCTGAAAAAAATCCCATTATGACCCTGGTTTTAAATCTATTGCTTCAGTCAAAAAAAAAAAAAAAAAGAAAAGAGTAGAAAAAAAAAAAAAAGATAAGAAGTTAGAGCCCAGGTCCAAAAGTCTAATGCTAAAATGTTTTCTCCATTTATACATCAGCATCAAAGACAGTGTTCTGTCCAGTGACATGTTTTTAGTCAATGAACAAGTATGCTTGTATTTCTCACACATGATCTGAGACCTTTGCAGCTCCAAGTGGTACAATGTATGTCCTTTTAATTTTTTATGATTCATTTTTTAGCACTAGAAGACACCTGGGATTGCACCCCTTTTTAAATGATCCACAATCAAAGGTGTAGTGATGTTGAAATATAAACTTTCAGGTCCTCAACTGAACTGATGGTCAAGTTACAGAGCTCAAATCCTTCTTCAGAATGCTTCAGATTATTTAATCATTGAAATGCAGCTTACCTCAAATCTTGTTCTAGTAGTTCCATCTCATTTAACAAGCAAAATGCTGAGGAATCATTTAAAACAATAGCTGATTTACGAAGTAAAATACTTTAATTTCAAGCAAGTTTTGTGTATTTTCCTTTTCATGTTCTGTGATTCTTGGTCGCGGCTGGGACTAGGGAAAGAGGTGCCAAAATACTGCACATTTTCTTATATGGCCCATTGAAAATATTAAGAAGACAAAGTGTTTCAGTATTCTTCTTATCAAGTACTAGAAGGACTCAGGTTCTCACATGAGAGCGATGAACGCCCACAAAATGCAGCAAATCAGAACTATCTAATTAGTTACTGTAAATCTTTTAAAAGTAATCCTGGAACAGACAATTCTCTATTGGGTAAGAACTTTCTCTAAGAATAACTTCCAGACTGCAGCAGAAACATGTATTTCATTTTCTTAGCACTGTAAGAGAGTTACACTTTTCATGTTCTTTCAGCTTTACCTTTCTTCCTTTTTTTCAAGTAAAAGTCCTTGGTTTTTTATATAACCACAAATGCTTAGCTGAAAATTGAATGCTATATAAATTACATATTAATCTGTAAATACATGGAAATACAAGCGCGTGTGTTTTGCATGTATGTGTGTATTTTTCCTTTTAGTACTCTACAGAACTCTTAAGATTAAATAATGTCTAATCTGTGAATAAAATTTGTTTGCAACTGGAATAGAAAGTGATGTGGAAGTATAAGCATCATGTCACCGATCTTTTAATCTCGTTTTCCTACTGTGAACATAGGTGGAATGAAAGAGAGAAGAGAAACAAGGAACAGACCAAAAGAGAAAAAGGGAAGAAATTATGAAAGCTCTGTGATTTACCCTAGGATACTATGCAATCATTTATGGCAGTAAAATCACAGAGGAAGTCTAAGCCAGAGCTATGTAATATATCCTATGTATCCAACACACACATTGTTTTATCCATAGCAATATCATTTAATAACATATAAAATATGGGGTTTCTGAATATAAATATTTCATTCTCTCTTGCACTTTATTAATAAAATCATCAGTATTACCAATCAAAAGAGCTAACTCACTGGTAGATCTTGGTGGATATTTTGTGACAACCTGAATAAAGGATCAGTCACCAGATCCAGTAGGAAAGAAATTTTGTAACTGCTCTTTACTGAATAGTTAAACAAAAGTAGGCCTAATATTTAAACAAGACTAGGATAGAATGAGAACAGCCCTCACATGAACCTGTGAGCAATTTTCTCACACTTGAGAACTGACAGCAGCTCTTCCTTTGGATCATCTTTTGGAGATGACAGCTTGTCCTGGGTTCAGCAGTAGCAGTCATGTTTCTCCGTCGTGGTAGCTGGTGCAGTGCTGTGTTTTGACTTCCAGCCTGGGAACAGTGCTGGTGATACCGATGTTTTCGGTTGTTGCTAAGTGATGTTTACCCTGACCAAGGACTTTGTGAGGCTCATGCTCTGCCAGGGAGGAGGGGAAACCGTGAGGAAGCAGAGATGGGACGCCTGACCCAGGCTAGCCAAAGAGGTATTCCATACCACAGCACGTCATGCCCAGGGTGGGGGGTAACTGGGAGTTACCCGGAAGGACACGGGCTTCCGGGTGGGACTCGTTTCTTGGCGAGTGGTATTGTATTCTCTTCCCTTGTTATTTTCTCTTATTGTTGTTGTCGTTGGTGGTAGCGGTGGTGATTTGTGTTGTACATTGGTTGCTGGACTGTTCTTGTCTCAACCCGTAGGAGTTGCACTCTTTCGATCCTCCTCCCCGTTCCTCCGGGAGCAGGGAAGGGGAGAGCCCGGGGGGGAAGGGGGGGGCCCTCGGTTGTTGTCAGCCCGGCACCACTCACTGGGAGTGAGTGAACAAGCTGTCTGACTAGGGTTTAAACCAAGACACAGCTGGATTGCGTTTTCCTCCTTTTTTCATTCTTTCCTTCACATACCATTTTTCATTTCCCTTTTGCTTACTTTTCTGATAGCTGAATGTGTATTGATACAATCACTACTTCACATATTAGTTTTTGAATTGTGGAAAAAGTATTGTACATTACTGTTTATTTTGATTGAATAGTCTCTGTCTAGCTGTCTCATACTCAGCAAAATTGTATGAAGATATACCTAGTTCCTTCCTAATTCCATGGAGATTTGAGGAAATTCCATTGGGAGCCATACTATATTTAGGAGCCAACAGAATTTTCAAAGGCTTTTTATTAGCCTAGCTCCATTCACCTCAGTAGAGTCATTTCTGACTCCCAAATGCAAGAAGAAAATGATGCCACTTTATCTAAAATAGAGTTCCTAAAAATTAGCATTCAGGTTATACATATAAGCCGCTGAACGTACTGCAACACAACCCCTTTATTTCATGGACTATAAAGCTTGAGAAATACAGACATCCACAAGCTATGAAGCAAAGGCTCATAAAAATGCCATGAAAAGTGTAATTATCCACTAGGATGAGTCTTCAAACTATGCCTGGAATGAACTGAACTGGGGGATTTAGTTGAAAAGCCAAAGCCTTCACAGATCACATTGACAGTAGACAAAAATAAAAAGATACATGAAATAACAGAATCAGCAGGGCTCTCTGAATTTAATAAAGTAACTAAACACACTCAAATAATTCCATGCAACTGCCTATGAGAAAAGTAGTTATCTTGAAACTTTCCACTAGCTGAGTGCCAATGACTCCATAAACAATGGATTTAATTAAGGAAAATTACCCCTACCAAACATCTGATAATGGATACTTGTCACTTCTAGCACTCCTCCTTAAAGCTAACCAGAAATATTGCTTGGAGAATGGGAATGCATTATACAATGAACTGTAAGATGATTTTCTTTTGTGTCAGAATGTAGATTTATTGTCATATTATTTTCAAAGAGTAGAAGTTACTTACTCAACTTTAATATTTTCATACCACTAAGGCATCTATTTTTAGTATTTTTTATTACTATTCAATTATACATTTGACAAAACTAATGAAATGTTATTTTAATGATTTCAACCCCTTAAAATAGTTTCTGTCTCTCATATCTCCGTAACTTAAATGTTCTCCCTCTGTCCTGTTAACTCAATAGATCCCAAAGACATGATTGTCTAGAAATTCATCTTACTTTATTCTTTATAGACTTGCCTGCCAGAATCTATCTTCACACTATTACCCATTTCTAAATTTCTCTTGAAAATAAGGACTAGACGAACTTCTCTGATATTGCATTATTCTGCTAACGTTTCTCTTTATATCTCACACTTAGAAAGTCTTCGGTTCAACTAGAAGAAGAGTATTAATGCCTCGTAGAATTTTTTACGTAAAGTTTTCATGTCCTCTTCCTAGTTTCAAAGCTGTTCCTGAAAGCTTATCTAATTAGAGGCATATAAAGTACAATTGATAAAAGCTCTATAATACAATTCTGATTGCATCCAGCTGATAAAAATGAACAGACTTTTCAGCCTTTAACAAATGATGAGATTTCTACAGCTGAGTAGCAGGTGTCGGGTTTCTTTTATTTTATCTGAGTAACTCAGGACACCTGTATAAAGCGTGTAGTTCAGAGTTACTTTTGAGTGTAACATAATGAAATGTACTCTAGGAAACACTAGTTGGCTAGATGTGGTAAACTTTACTCCTTCACTAAGGTCTTACATGAGTTGTCACATCAAAAAATTTAATCCTACCAAAAGCAATGGTCCAAGGAGTGTACAGTCCAGTGTAAAATGACAGGTTTTTAATGCACCTATATATTTGAGCAATATAAGATACCTTATAAATAGGTACAGAATCCTGTACGCATCTAAGTCCTTGTGCAGCTTGATCTCTAGTGCATAAGATTTTCTATGTGCATAAATTAATTTTAATTGAACTATTCTTCTTATAAATATTCCTACCTGAATATTGTACTAGAGAGTCTCACAACTACAGAAATTATGTACTAATGTAATTGTTTAATGCAGCCAAGTGCCACAGTTGTTGCCTTGACTCCATATTTTTATCTTATTACAAGCAAGCAGTGCCAGCTGTTGAAGAAATATGATTTTGATAGTACAGAAGATAATAGGGAGAAAGGGACTGATCTAAAATCCACTCAAATCAGAAAACAAAAATTTACAGTTGTAATTAGTCTAGAACAGGTAAAACAGGAACTCCAAAGCAGAGCCAGCACTGCATATAACTCATGCTACCAATGCCTGACATTGAATTTGATTCAGTAAGACAGATAAAACCCGAACAGTACTGTTCTGGGGGGAACACACACATATGACTACATACATGCAATCTCAGTCTAAGTGCCCTTCCTTCAAAAGAAATTGCATGCATATCCCAGATTAAAGGCAATCACAGATGCAAAATAAAATAACCCAGCACATCATGTCACTCCAATTCCTGTCCAATGGAGCATAATCTGATTTGCAGTATTTTAAACTACATCCTGATTGGATTACTAATGAAGGCTGGCAATTCTGAGGAGTTTACCAATTGCTAACAGTTTCTGCGAAGCAGCTGGGCAACTACTTTTAAATTGAGAAAGACTGTAAGATATATTTACTTTCTACAAAGATGGGCCAGATGGTCCCATAGAAATTGGAAAATGAAGGAAGCATTAATGAATCACCCAAGAAACCAGAAATCTTTTAGTGGGTGGTTCAGTCCATTAAAAAGAAAAATCACCCCAAACCCAACACTACCCAACTCATAAAGTGCTGTTTTGCTTACTGTAATTTAAGGACACTTATACGCATATTGTATTTCTAAATGATCACAGTGAAGCATAATTTTGCAATGCATGAAGTTTTCTTTTGTCATGTTAATGGCATATTCCATTACCGGATGAGATTTAAACCTGAATTTTTTTAAAAGTATGCTACAGAAAGTCTGAAATAGAGCCTTAGGTTTAGCACATGCATAGGAATCCTTAGTGACAACAGGGGAGTCTGAAAGGGACAGACATTCTCCAGGAGAGAAACATTTCTGGAAAGAGAGAAAGCACTTTCTCATGATAACTAACACTTCTGAGTTGCCACTGGGACAAAAGCAAAACAAGACTCAAAAGTTCTTATAAGCTGAATCTCAGAGAGAGAAGACTCTCCCGGTTTCCTAGCCCATACAGTTCAATAACGCATGCTTGCTTTCTCAAAAGATCTTGTTCTCCAGGACAGTTTTCAGGCACTAATCCTTCCAATGACAAATGAAATCCCTGTAATATTTCATTATTGCACAACTAATTGCAGTTTGTTATTAATTTCACCATTCTTAAATATTTTCCAACTTTTTGGTTTTTCTTTCTCTTCTGGGAAAAATGCAATTCCGCTGTCAATCTGTTAAACTATCAATAAATTAGACTGAAAAAAGCAGTATCGCTATTCTATTGAATAAGAATTGCACAAATTTGAGAAGAAGCTAATGAAATGAGCAGTTAGCCTTGATAACACACTATTACTGAAGCTCTTGATGTCTTCTGAAGTTAAGTGCTAATGATCAAGCTCTATGCTGTTATTTTATTTGGTAAAAATTAAACACAAACAATTTCTATACTTGCAGAGTACGGTACTAAAGATTATCAGTTACAGAGGCATAATTGGAGCTTCTGTGTTATTTAAATGCTATCGTTTTTCATGCCTTTTTGAGACAAACTTAACTTGAACTTAAGCTATTTAAGGCACATTGATCTATTGCTTCATATGTAATGGAAAAGATGTTGGAGGTTTTTTATTTGTTTTTTTTTCCATTTCTGGGTTTTGATTATATGTCAAATGAGCTTTTGGGCTGAATTTAACCTTCAGGTAGTTGACTGATTACTCTTTCCTGACATACTGGTATGCCATCTTCTGATGAAAATTGCCATAATAAAAATGTCCTGAGACAAGGATTATTTAGCCCTGTTTAGCTCTGGTTATAGGACTTGTACCATTTTGCGCTGTAACTGCTATCTCCAGCAGTCTGGAAAACACATGCTTTCTTCTAACTCTTATGACCCATCTAAAACCAAAAGAATTCAATTTTCATTTTATATAACCATGAACTCACTGTTTGGCAATGTTCCTTCCTTCCACCAGCAGCTGTGTGCTGCCAAATGGAAATACTATTTTTTAAATGTGTGTTACATCAACCACTTAATTGTAAGAACACAGTAAAATCTGAATACCACATTAGCTTCATTATTTTTATTCCAATTATAGGTATATGTTTTAGAATGTGTACTGCAAATTCTTAATAGAAGATACTTGTTTCACTCTTTAGGTTATTTATGTTTTGGTATATAATTTTATATTTTCTTGCAGAGTCCACTGTGCCTTTTTAATTTTCTCCTCAGTATAACGCTATTATTTATTGATATTTTTCCTCAATAGTGTATAAGAAAGTGATATTAATCTCTCAAAAAAAATTATATAAATGAAGAAATGGAAAAAACCACAGTAGCTAAGATTCTTTAGAAACTGAGCTGATGAGAAACTGTTTTCAGACTCCATTAGAGTGCAGAATGGAACCTTGTTAATGATGGAAAGATTTTTTTCAGAATAGACAACAACCATATGATGGATCCCTCAGAAGATGATTGCAAAAGTTTGGCTTCATCGATAAGGTGAGCTTAATCTGTGGTCAATATTCTGCTTGCATTGATTCCATCTGTATTATGGAAAAGCAACATCACACTCCATATTTTGAACTCATTTCTGAATTGATTTAGCCTTGGAATATTTTCAAGATTATTTTTGTTATATTCTTTTTTTTTTTTTCTCCAAGTTGTTTGTGTTTTTCTTTCTTTTGAGTTACCAGCCATCATCTCAAGAGTCTAGATTTGCTACTTGAAATATGCAACATATGAAATGTGAAAACAGGACATATCATACTGCATCCTAATTAGAACTGGTGACTACTGGAGAAAAACAACGTGAGGCCTGATTTTGAAATTTGAATTTTGAAGTTAACTTACACTAATTGTACCCTTCATGCTCCCTTTCCATTAATATTCCAGCAAATGGATTTACAAGCAGGTATAAGTGCTTAAACAGCTAAGTTTAAGTGAACATTGCCGAGGCTGTATACTCTGTTTTGCAAAAGCCTTAAGGAAAACAGACTATTTTTGCATTAAAATGCAGAATGAACATAGTTTCCATTTAGGTCTGGCAGAGCTTTACCTCCATCACTTCAGGAAGATTTGGTTTAAATAAATTCTTACTTAGGTTTGGTTGGCTTTTTTTTTAGTTAATTAGGAATGGAACAAATATATAATTAGTTTATACATCTTAAGGTATATAACTCAAATAAGTATACCATACTTCTGAGAACTAATGACAAGTGTAGTCATTCAGACTTCAATAAAAATATATTACCTGTAATTAGGCTACTTCATCATTGTTGGATGCATTAAAAATGTCATTTATTTTAAAGAAAGTTATTATTCATTAAAATTCAAAGGGAAGTGAGCAGCAAACAGTATATAGTGTGATTTGTCTCATAATTAATACACTTACTCATTGTGAAATACAGCTATATTACCCATTATTTTTAACTGAAGCATAATACACTGAATTTTAAAGGCATTGGGCTGTTACCCAGAACAAAGTATTTCTAGCAGATAGGAGTGACATTCAGCTTTGGCAGTATAAGCACATGCCTTGGGTGAATAAAATAATTTTTGAACAAAATTGAACATTTACTTGAGAGCAGAAAATTATAAATACTTTTCATACCCAACAAGCCCCAAAGTATTCTTACTGCACTTGGATAGAGAGTATGGATGCATAAAGAAAATTCCTCTCTGCAAGATGCTTTCAGGCACAGTGAAATCTTGCCTCTTGCCCTCATTTCCTGGTGGAATTTTTGTTTTGTACTACCAGCGCAAAACACTTCTGAGCTTATGCTTTATGTTGTTATTGCTTTGCTTCTAGTTTGCTTGCCCTCCTTTTTTTTCTCCCCCCTTTTTTCTTGGCCTTGCTTTTCTTTCCTGTTTCTGCTCCATATGTTTTTTTTAGATCACATTTCCCTTTCTCTTTGCCTTCCAGTCAACTCTTCCTTCATTTTCAATTTACTTCCTCTGCAGGACTTACTTTCAGCTCTGCTTCCTACTCACAGTCCCTGTGCCAACACCTCATCTAGCACAGTGGCATGGGGATGGGGCTGAGCAGCCAGGCAGTGACCTGTTCCCAGGCACCGCCGGTGCCATCAGGGTCATCAGTACTACTGCAAGCTCCTTTGCTCCTCCACCACTGCCTTTTCCTACCTGCAGTTTCTTTGCCATTAATACCTTTGCTTCTCCTCAGTTGCTGTGCACCTCACAACATCAGAGAAGACTGAAATCCTGCAGACAGGTACAGCCTGACAGTGCTAGAGCTGGAGCTGTTACTGCCATGAGCTTGATTTAGGAGACTACAGGCTCTCCAGGTTGGGAACTGGGCCCTGCAGATCCTTCTGTCTAGCATAATTATAACAAGAAACAACTTGCCTGGGGAATATTCTGCAAGGAATCGGTTATGATTACTGGCACCGCAGTACGGAGAAGAACCTTTTCTTTCTTTTTTCTTCTTTTTTTAAGTGTAGTATCTTTCCCAGAGTTTTACATATCTAAAAGTCTAGCAGCTTACACTCTGGCACAACAAATTCCTGCTGCCCTTTGTTTTTCTCTATGCACACAGAGTAATGTCATTTCAAGAACAGAACTCCTCCAGTAACTTTAGCGTGAAAACATGCATTTAAAAAGCATCTAGAATAAAGTAGGATACCATTCCCTATCACATTTTAAAGGTTGAGGAAGTGAAAATGACCGACTAGGATTAAATTCTGCATTAGTAGCTGAATGCTGCGAGCTGCATTTAGCAGTGTTTCACAGAGACATTTGTGCTTTCCTTTACTCTGAATCACAGAGCACCCATGCCTTCTCTCTCTCACACACACTTTAGCATAAAGTTTTTTAAAACATGACTAAAAAATAATAAATCAGGCTACAAAACTTACACATAGCCTAGGCAGCAGAATATATAGTAGAATTGCCAGTTCTAACATCTACAAAAACAAGTATTGCATCCAGCACTGTAATGAAGTATTCTAACTGATTAAAAATGAATGTATTTCTCATGTATTCTCTGGTCGCTACAACTGTGTTCAAATAATTGACCTTACCTGACTTTGAGCGCAGATAAAAGATGTAGGTCTCCAAGCAACTGAGTTTCTCAGCGTCTATAAATAAAAAACAATAAAAATAATATTAAAATCATCAGGGCCAGGCAGTTTCCTGAATAAACAATGTTACATTAGGGCATTTGCATTTACATAAGGCTGTAATTTGTATTTATGTAATTCATATTTATCCCAGGTCCATGGGACTGGAGCTTCTTGCAATTTATTGGGGACTTATCAACCAAGGTGGTGTCAGGGCAGTTCTTAACAGAGAAGTGACCCTAAAAATGACCTCTGACAGCACAACTCGTCCCAGCATAAGAAGGCGAGGCTCTGTTGCACTGCCTTGTCACCTACGGCTACAGATGAGCTACAGGGGAAAGTTACTGCTGTTGACTGTACTGCAGCAGTGCTACAAATTGAGGACTGGAGATGTCCAAGTATTGATTCAGCTCTGTCAAGGAGGAAAATCTGCAAAATATATCTATAGGTCTGGGTAAATTTTTGGCTAAAATGAATAGTAGAGTGTCAGCCACCTTCACCTGTGCATTACTACCTTGGCAAGGCAGCTCATCCTGGCAAAATGCTTCACCCCTCCAGACTGGCAGCAAAGTCATACTACTTTGCTCTGCCCACTGCCAACACAGGTATTTTTAATCAGCATTTTATTTCTGTCTGTCAAAGGTGAAAAGCATTAAGCAATTAATTATTTGACGTGATTTAAGAGACAGACGGAAGCCAGGGAGACTTCAAAAAGTAGCCGATTATTATTAATTCATGTGGTATTCATTAGTGTGCCCCTAATGATGCTGCTTTCATTTGATATTTGATACAGAATGCAGTACTATTGGAATTTCTCTGTAATTTAACAACTGCTTAAGAATATTGACTGAAGTCTGAGACTAGTACAGGTGATTTTAAGCTAACATTTAACACTTTATGTGATACCAGGCATATTCTGCAAAAGAATACTCTTCCTCAGTACACATGGACAAATCCCATCTCCCTCCATGACCTGACAAATTGTCTCCCTCTCCAGTCCATCAGGCCTATCAAATGCTACATCACTAAGCAAAGACTTAGCCTATATTTAGATCAGGAAGCACCATTCTGTTACAGTCCATAAAACTTAAGGATGCTGACATCTAATATGTCAACAAATTCCCTGCACCAAATTCCTTGGTGATCCCAAGAGCATCCTTCAGCTCCAGGTGTCTACAGTAAAGGTACTATTAGCTTACTGCAATATACACTGCCAGCATTAACTTTGTTTTTGTGAGATTTTTATGCATCCTTAACATGTTGGAGCTATTTTCACAATTTACTTCTTCACAGTCCCACAGGCATATGTTTATTGTATAAACTACATTCCCCTTCCCACTAATATATTCTGTTTAATAAAGTTAAAGTTCATATACTTACTAATGGAAGCCAGATTTTTGAATCTAAAGAGAATATACAGTACAGTTCCTGGTAGAGTCTTAAAGATTAAAAGAAATACAGCCCTATTTTAAAATGAAAGAGCTCCTGCTGTTAGGTCTGATCCTGTAAAATGCACCATACCCAGACACAAGTTTCAACTCAGCTGCTCTCAGCACCCCTGGTATCAGGTTCTTATTAATTTGTCTAAACAAGTAACTCTGCAAGTAACACCCAAGTGATGTGCAAGTAGCTGTTGTCCATAAAGCCTGCCTGTCCACAGGGCTTCTCAGACCACTGGACTCTCTAGCTGACCTTTTAGACATTTCTGTCTTTACACAAAGGCTCTGTGGTGGGACTACACCAGGCATGCCTTTTTAAATGCTCAATTGCTCAGCTTAGCTACATAGGAGAGTATTAGTCACTGATAAACATGCTATTGTGGTTCCCCTGTCATTGACTAGGCTCAGCAGTACCCCTAAAGATAGGTTATAAGGCCAAAGATGGATAAAGAGCTCCTAGGTGATGAAAGGACACATTGTTACACATCACGTGTGTAGTTCACAAATTGAAATACACACAAGTATGTGCGTATTTTCTCTGGCAAGGTAACAAAAATTGAGTAAACCCTACCATTCAAGAGGCAAATGCTGCATTATGGCAGAGGAAGAGCACTGGAAAATAATGGGATTTTAATTTTCCAGGACTCCAAATAAGCTCCCAAATGCTTCTGTAATGTAACTTGGACAGATCCTTGCCTAAGAAATCACAAATATACCTGCATATGTGTCATGGTTTAAGTCCAGTCAGTAACTCAGAACCATGCAGCTGCTCTCTCACTCCCCCCATCTTCCTCCCCCACACTCCTAAAGGGATGGGGAGGAGAATCGAAAGCATGTAACTTCCACTGGTTGATATAAGAACAGTCCAGTAACTAAGGCATAACACAAACCACTGCTGCTACCACCAATAATAATAATGATAAGGGAAATAACAAGGGAAGAGAATACAACTGCTCACCACCTGCCGACCGATACATAGCCCAACTGAGCAGTGACCTAACCCTTCCGAGTAACTGTCCCCAGTTCATATAGTAGGCATGACGTGCTGTGGTATGGAATACATCTTTGATTAGTTTGGGTCAGGTGTCCTGTCTCTACTTCCTCCCGGCTTCCTCTCTTCCCTGGCAGAGCATGAGGCTCAGAAAGTCCTTGGTCAGACTAAACATTACTGAGCAGTAACTAAAAACATCAGTGTTATCAGCACTGTTCCCAGGCTGAAAGTCAAAACCATAGCACTGCACAAGCTACTAAGAAGGAGAAAAATGACTGCTACTCCTGAACCCAGGACAGTATGTCTCCCACATGTCCATGCTGAAGTGGAAAAGAATCTTTACACATTTCCCAATAAATCATGGAGAAGGATCCAAGTTCAGAAAGAGACCCTATTCCTTATTGTCTTTCTTGCTTATAAAATACTGAATTTCCTGGTACTCACACAAGTCCATTGCCTGCCAATTTAAAATATTTAGGCAAACCTAAAAGCTTCCATTAAATATCTGCCTTTATATCATCCTCATACTGAAGACAAGCTGGGTTACTACTTTCTAAGACACACCATTCTGAACAGCACCATATTTTTTCTGGAATACAGTAATACTGTCACCAGTTGAGCTGTGTGAATAGTTTCAGATATCTTTGTGGGTTTTGCTGATTAGTGAAATGACAAGATCAACAGAAGCTTTGACAAAAAACACTTCAGGTCTGAAGCAGAGTTATTAGAAAGAGACCTACCAAGCACACGCATAAGTCTGTGCACTTGGGGAAAGCTCATATTCAGATCAGGATGAATAAAAATGATTTATGGAACTAAAATAAGCCATCTCTTTTTTTAAATCTGTTGTATCTTTCAGGAACAACTGTCTCCCAGGTGAAAACCTCCTGGATGAACTTGAAAATCTGAAGATCAAACATTTTTCTTCTACATGTTCCAAGTAGATTTAGAAAGAAAATATTTTTTTCCCAATCATTAAGTGAAATATTTAACAGGGATATGATACATGTACAAAAACATCAGTACTTTTCTTATTCAAACTTATTTTCACTGCCATTCTCACAGATCACAGAATTGTATCAATGGAGGACCTGATACTTCCCCCACAGGTCTTGCTATTGAATTTTAATAAGGACACAACTAAGCGGTGGGGAAAAAAAGAAGCGAAATGGGAGCAGAAATAGAAGATAGGCAGCAGCTGTAATAGAGATAAGAATAGATGGTCATAGGCTAACATTGTGCATAATTTAATGGCTTTCTTGAAATGCTGAATTCCTTTCAGGGTAGATCAAGTATCTGCATAATAACTTTCTGTGATGTTGGAAGCGACAAGCACCTTAAAATATGTATGGAATATTAGAAAAATGAAGAAAAAGTGCAAAAAATTCAAGCCTGTTTACTATGCCCCAGTAGTTTTTTCTTTCATTTCAAGCAGACTGTATCTGACTGAATTCTTACTGTCTGAAGGCAAAAGGAATGGTCCCACCTTGACCACATTTCACTTTTAGTATCACTAGATCTAGGTATCCTAAATCTTAAGGCTTCACAAACATTTCAGATTGCACATAGTAGCTGTGGTACAGTTCATAAAGCACAAAAATCACTGGCAGTGTGCTAAAGTATTTCAAATTTTTGCCATGACACAAGTATGTTGCACTACTTAAGATTAAGGAGCATGTAGTTGAGTGTTCACTCATCAGGCTTGCTGTTCCAAATGTTTGCCTTACTTACGTAGTTTTTTTTTCCTTGAAATGGTGAACTTTTGATAGCTTTCTCCTATGAATAAATCACTAGACTCTAGATATAAAGTAGTACAATACAAAACCTAACGATAAAGGCAGATGAGCACCTACAATATTCTGTCCAGCAGATTACAAGGCTTTGCAAGATAAGGCATCAGTCAAATCTGGATCAGCCTTTCAAACATAGTTCAGGTCATGTCTGTTCCCCTTATATTCCCTCTTAAATTGCACTGCGTGGACTGCACAACACAAGGGCACTTGCAGTTTGGCAAGTGTTTAAAAAAATGGCATGGTGAGTGCTCTGGGAACAGGCAAAGGAAATATTTTAGGCTTTAGCATTTAGTCAAAATTGTAAAGTAAGACTTCAGTGTAATGAAAAACCCAAGGGCATGTCTAGATGAAGTTTCATATTTGTTTTTTTTTTGGATAAGAGGGAGTCACATGCTTCAAAATAGGCACATGCTTCATCACTGCAGAATATAGGCCTTCAATAGTTTTCCTTTTATTCTCTTTCAGTACAAACTGGCACTGTTTTTGAATTTACCTCTTACTCCTCTGTATTGCACACTATCATGCAGGATCATGGTTTGGTCTTTCATCCTTGTTACTTTTCTTGGTTTTTTTTTGAGATACTTTTTTGAGATCCTTATATAGCCCCAAAGTATATCAATGTGACATAAAGCTGCCTGTAATTTCTATAGACCATTTAGCTACTCTGTTTCATTTCCAGAATGGTAATATGGAAAGAAACCCAACTTGTACCACAGGTTAACAGATTGGAAATTAAGAGAAAATAAAATGCTTGTATAGTTTTATCTGCTGGAAGTATCTTTACAGGAGTATTTTTTTCACTTTAAGTACTTTAATCTCATTATTAGTTAGTGTTGTATCACAGATTAGCATAGGGAGGGGAGTGCTGAACAGGTACCTGCACAGAGAGATGATTAGGATTTCCTATCACTAAATGAAGTCTACTTAATATGAATTAAAATATGACCTTATGTACCATACTGAGTACTAAAATAGTCTTTAATGCTATTGTATCTGTGGTGAGTTGACCCTGGCTGGATGCCTGGTGGCCACCAAAGCTGCTTTATCACTCCCTCTCCTCAACTGGTCGGGGGAGAGAAAACAGAATGAAGGGGTCGTGAGCTGGGATAAGGACAGGGAGAGATCACTCACCAGTTACCATCATGGACAGGACAGACCTGACCTTGGGGAAATAAGTGTAATTTATCACCAATCAAATCAGAGTTGGATAATGGGAAATAAAACTGAACCTTAAAAACACCTCCCCTCTACCCTTTCCTTCTTCCTGGCATCAACTTCACTCCCTAATTCTCTACCTCCTCTCCCCAAATAGCGCAGGGGGACAGGAAATGGGGGTTGTGGTCAGTTCATCACATTGTCTCTGCTGCTCCTTCCTCCTCAGGGAAGGACTTCTGACACTCTTCTCCTGCCCCAGTGTGGGGTCTCTCCCACAGGAAACAGTCCTCCATGAACTTCTCCAACATGTGTCCCTCCCAGGGGCTGAAGTTCATCAGGAACTGCTCCACTGTGGGTCCCTTCCACAGGTCCTGCAGCAAGCTTGTTCCACGGGGGCTCTTCTCTCCATGGGGTCACAGGTCCTGCCAGGAGCCTGCTCCAGCATGAGCTTGCCATGAGGTCACAGCCTCTTTCAGGCCTTGCGCTGCTCCAGCATGGTGTTCTTCATGGGCTGCAGGTGGAGATCTCTACTCCACATGGACCTCTATGGGCTGCAGGGTACAGCTTGCCTAACCATAGTCTGCATAACAGACTATAGGGAAATCTCTGCTCCAGCACCTGGAGCAACTTCTCCCACCTTCTTCACTGATTTTGCTGTCTGCAGGGCTGTTTCTCTCACATATTCTTCCTCCTCTTTTCTGCTGCAGTTGAGCAGGTTTCCCACTCTCCCTTACCCCTTCCTTAACACATAAGTGCTGCCATCATAACTGATGGCCTCGGCCTCAGACAGCAGTGGGTTCATCTTGGCACTGGTTGGCACTGGCTCTATCAGACACAGGAGCAGCTTCTACCAGGTTCCTAAAGAAGCCACCCCTGTAACCCCACTTCTGCCAAAACCTTGCCATGTAAACCCAATACAGCTGGTCACCTTCAGTTTTAACACTTCATTAACAAGACAAGCCGTGATCTAAAGTCCAATTAGATACCAAGTTATTCAACTCATTAAGTCTGAATGAAGTAGCACACTCTTCTCCGACAAAGTGACTGCAGTGGAGTTCTTATAAAGTTGGTGTATAGCTCTTTAGTGTTGGCAGAAATGCCTGAAAATTCAAAATCATAACGTAAAGCTTTTGAAAACATCTGAAGGATCAAAATAAGCAGAAGTGTGCTGCGCAAGTATGTATGCAAATTCTACCTAAAGCTTTTCTGCTTTCCAAGTATGTGAAATGCCTAACAGGAGAAATAATTAAGAGACAAATCTTTCCTTTACGCTCAGAAGTGGATTCCCTCTTCTGCAACCTGGCAAGTCATACTTTAATGTGAAAACACATGGGGGATTATTTTGTGAACTGCATGCTCTAAGTGTTCTTTCTCTTCACTCCCCACCATGCCCCTGCTTTCCCCTTACAGTGGAATATATTTCTTTGTTCAAATTCAGGATTAAGAATGTGATTTCATGCCAGTAAAATAGTAAATAAGTCCATAGGATCAGTGGACTTACACTGGAGTGCAGAGGTAATACCAAAATCTGTCCTCTTTTTTGAGCTCATATAGTATTAGCCTTTATCCTGTCTTTGCATAGAGAAATCAGGTTGTCAGTGGGTACATTACTGTAGAGGAGATGGGTAATAAAATTGCTCACAATATCTCTCTGACAACTTCATATTTGCTTTTGGGAAAGGAAATTCTTTTAACCTGCCACTTCAAGCTTGGAAAGAGAGCTCTTTCTCAGTTTCAAGTTTACAGGATCATATTTACCACCTGGTTTTTTTCAGGTCCCAGCGTTCCTGCAGAATTACGGGTAAGGGGAATGCTAGCAATGGATTTTCATCTAGAAAAAAATGGACCTTACCGTGTTGATGGATGAATTTTAAACTTTCAACTTTCATTTCTGGTTTTATATTGCCTAAGAGGGAACACTGTTTTGGTGCTAATACAAATCTTCCTGCCCTTAGTCTTTTAGGATCACATCATTCATACACACAGTCCTCCTGCATGCTGTAGCATTTCAGATGTATGGAAGAAAACTAAAGAAAAATGCTCCCCCCTCTTTTTTCATTATTTTAACAAAGATCTTAATATGTAAAAAAAACCAAACCATCATGTACCAAGTAATAGGACAAGAGGAAATGGCTTCAAGTTGCATCAAGAGAGGTTTAGACTGCATATTACGAAAAACTTTTACACCAAATGGGTTGTCAAGCATTAGAACAGGCTGCTCAGGGCAGTGGTTGAGTTGCTACTCCTGGAGGCATTTAAAAGATGTGGTGAA
Source organism: Pezoporus wallicus (assembly GCF_028554395.1). Taxonomy (NCBI): domain Eukaryota; kingdom Metazoa; phylum Chordata; class Aves; order Psittaciformes; family Psittacidae; genus Pezoporus; species Pezoporus wallicus. The sequence goes on from NW_026640647.1 coordinate 1,977,591, forward strand.
GATGTGGTAGAGCTTAGGGACAGGGTTTAGAGGTAGACTTGGCAGTGCCAGGTGAGCAGTCTTATGGGTCTTTTACAACCTAAATGATTTTATGATCAAAATTTACCAAGACCTTCCTTTTTTTTATCTGATATCCCCCAGCATGTTCTTGAGACTCTGTTCTTTTTTGCAAAGCAGCCCTCAAGCTTCTTGCCTTAGCTTGTGCGCAATGATGAGCTCAGGTAAGCAAGTGCTGAGGAGAGGGTGTCATTAGCCTTCAGGTATAGGAAAGGGAAGAGCTACCTGGCCCTAGTAAACCAAACACCCACAGTGAGAAAGGGCTCTTGACAAAATCAGCTACACTCTTAAGGAGAGAAATATCTGTTCACTTTGAGCTTGGAAGAGAAAAAAGGAAACACATCTAGAGAGACGCTACAGAGCAAATGGCCCTGGGGAGCTGCTCAGCCCGTAAGGAAGATGATAATAGCATCAAACTGAGGTTGTTTGCTATCGCATTTATAAAGTCTCATGAAAAATGTCACTGGACTGCTGACTTTGCTGTAATGCCCTTGGCTGCCTCTTCTCACAGTCTAAATGTTTTGAGGTTTATTATAAGACACATATTTATTAAGCAAGTAGGAAAACTGATGTGTGTTTTCCATCATTAAAATTTCTAGGAACTTCATGAAAATATTTCTGCTTTAGTGTATGCCTAATGTTTAACAGTTTGTACAACACTAAAAATATATACTCAAAATAGGCCTGCAGAACATAGGAGAAATTTCACAAGCTCTGGAGCACCCTTTCAGCACTTTCTGAAATTGTGTATTTTCAGAATATTTTCTATATGTTCTAAAAAAAATATCCACTGCTTATCTGAATAGTATCCAGTGTTTAATGTATTCTGTTCAAATCTTTAGCTGTGACAACTGTCACATTCCCATCTACAAAAATGGACTAATGATCATTTACAACAGCTTAAGATGTGACAATGAAGTTTAGATCCATGCCTAAATTTTAGGTGCAGATAGTATTAGTAGTTTTACACTAGATTTTGAATATCTTCTCTATCCAGGACTCTCAAAATATATGGGAAGCTTTGGAATGGGAGTGACAATTAAAGAACAGTTTTCTTTGAGACTGACTGATTGAGAAAATGGTGGTTATTCGCCTGGCTATTGATATAGAACTTGAAGGAGAAGTGAGTTTGCTTTTGGAGAGCTGAAATATCTCTAGAAATACCTCTCCTAAAAAGGACTGGTTTAATTCTGAAAGAAAAGCAATTTCACCTTTTTCATTACCCACACCTCTATACATGGGTTAGGGATACTCATTTAGTACTAAGTCACCATTCTGATCTTCCCTAGACAAGGAATATTAGAAGAGATTCGTGTCACCCACTTGAACAGATGTTTACAGTAACTTGCTGTCATACGAGCCTTAACATGCAGACAGACCTGCTCTACTTGGAGATTTTGTGAGGAAGCCAAAGTCACTGCTGTTGCTTTGAGATCTCTGCAGCTCGTTCATAATCTAAGCTGCTTCAGCAATCATTCTTCATAAAATCAAGTAATTCCTTGTTTTCAAAGCCCTCCTGGCTAACTTGGAGTAAAATTTTCCAATTTTAACCCTGTTCTTTGCTATCTGATGCAGTTTATTTCCTGAAAGCATGCTTCAGACAGCTGGCAGGCCTGCTGGCTAGGATTCTTGGGAATATGATAATTTTTATTGACTTGTACCATGAATTCACAAGTTCAAAAAGGCAATATAATTTCCTCTGCTAACACTGTATCTGCATATACTAACAGGATATTTTATAGGACACAAACAGATGAACAAATCAGGCAGGTTTAGGCTGATAAAAAACAAATTGTTCTTGTAAGTGACCTATCTTTGCCTGAAGGGCTTATTTCTCTGATAGTCAATTCAGATTTTCAATGTTTCTCATCATTTTGTGCAAGCAAGAGAATTTTTAGTCATTTATGATACATTTGGCTCTCTTTTTTTTTAAGTTTGATTACATTGCTCAAAAGTTAATCCTTTACTAACTACTCTCTGGAAAAACTGAATATTTCTTAGGTGAATCTCTGTTTATCTCAAGTCTATCAGTATGAAAACTATTTGTTTCCCTTTAACATTTTTAAAGGCAGAAAACCTCATAAGCCCAGACAATCAGTCATTGACCAACAGCAAATGTTAAATAAATACTTACATGGTTGCCTTATCACAGTAATTCCTTAATAGTGATGATATGTCTTTTTGCTTTAGTGGATCATCTAATTGTTTAATTACATGTGATTTATCCCTTATTCATTATCCATTATTTATGTATTAAAAACTTTGTAGTCCTCTAGAAAATGCTTTCACTGAAAACTGATGTGACTGTGGGAAAGAAACGACCTAAAGATATAATTTCCTGAGTTCCAGGCCAGTTAAACACAGCTGATGAAGTGGCTGGGGAATAAAGCTAAAAGCAAGCAGCAATATCCCATGCAACAGGAGAACCTGGAGAAGGCTAAAGGTGGAGAACTAAATGGAGTAAATGAAGATGAGCTCAAAAGCACAAAACTAAGCTGTTTGAATGGCAGAAATATTGCCTGAAGAGGGGTCGGGAGTAGAGGTAGATGGCTTATGGTAATGAGAGAAAGGCCTGAGGCACAAATTAGAGGGGATAAGAGGTTTTACACCCATAAAGGCGGGAGATGGAAAAGACAGACCTGCCTGTGGGGCTGATCACAGGGCAAGGCCATCAGTGGGCAAACAACCTAAAGAAAAGCTTCTGTGGTAAAAGAGAGAGTGACCCCTGGGACAAATGATTAGACCAAATATAGCTATGAAAACTTAGCATTATCCTTCTGTTCTCCTGTCTATTCCTTTCTCTGTAATTTAAAAACAGGCCAAGAAACGCTGGAGTTGCTAAGAATTGGTTGAAAATAGAAATTACTTTTTTTCCAACTAATCATTTGTTTTATATGGGTTTCTTTATATATTATTAATGACTAATTTCTTTGTGATAAAGTTATTTAAAACTTAAGAAGTCAAGCAACCTATAAGGGTTCAAAATTACACAAGAAAGGGAATACTTTTTTTTTTTTCAGATTGAGGAAAAGCCTGAAAAAGGTATTTCATATAGCTTGAAAGACAATGTGAAACAGGTACATGGATACAGAAGTCACACAATTCTTCAGGGGAATTTCGCTGCTTTCTGTCAACAGTGGCAAGAGGAGGGTTTCCAATCCTGACAGATGTGTTTCAAAATGGATTTCCACGAGGGGGGAGAGAGGAACATATTGAGCAGACAAGCTTCAAATGGTGTGGGTATGTCTGAGCCTTAGAGTCACTGTAAGCAGTTTGTATCCTTTGACTTTTCACAGCCTTAAATCCTTACTTTTAGCCTGATGCCTGAGGGTTCTCCAGGTACGCATGTACACAACTCCCAGACTTGGAAATCTGGGAGGGAACTGTAATCTGGTTACACTATCCCTTTTTGTCTTTTGTGGTCAGATGTGACTATAAATTCAGAACGTGAGGATCAGGTGTGTCATGAGGATTTCTCTATATTCAAACACAGTAAATCCTATTTCTGGGATCAGGCAAAGTATGTATAACAATAGAACAGAAACATCCAATGTGGTTTCTATTTCCTGACTTCAAGTAGAAAAAAAAAAAGCATTTTTTCCCAAGTCTTTTTTATTCTCAGTTTATAGTAATTTGAAGCTTAGTTATTCATTATTTACATTTTTCCAAGAGTTTCTTGTTCATTTTTCTAATATCTCACCTGAAATAATTAGAAAATAGCAGAGGAAAACTGTAAAAACAGTATTTAATATTAAATGAATTGAATTTATGCCTTGTTCTAGAATAGCATGTATTACTGTAATGTTCAATTATACTGGGGGAAAAAAAATCTAAGCTCCCCCCAGGTTACAGAATGATTCCATAGTTGTTTTGTAAGCTATTACTCTGCTTCCTGGGGTATCTCTCATGCTCCATTCAGCACGGAGTCCATTATATACTGCACACTAGAAGAGATGACAGGTATTATGGCAAGCTTTATAATGATTTATAATTATTCCTTTTATGATGTTGAAGTTAGCTGGGCATATGCCTACCAACTCATTTCCTTTTGTTACTGAAGGTGTTGCTTTTTAACAGCAGTTGTTCTAGACATATCTCAGATGGAGGATTTAAACGAGAGCTGTGAACACACTGTTGCCGGTTACAGCTCTCATCTAGAGCTTTTCTTATGTGATTTACAGTCTGTAGTATCCTATTTATTTCCTGAGTTAGAGCAAAATCATCAACACAAAGAGTTGGTCACGAGTTGCTTTTGCTTACAGCATGTGATCTCTATTCCTTACTGGGGAAGTCAAATGGGAACACAGAACAAAATAAAGAAATGTAAAAGTGAGGGAAGTTTAGAAGGAAACTACAAAGCTGTAGCCAGAAAAATGACACACTATCTGCATTTATTTTTAACACTCCTGAATCACTTCACTGTTTCAGAGACAGATCCTCAGCAGATGTGAAGCAGCATAGTTTTTATTACCCGAACATCACCTGGTTGATAGAAAATAAAAGGTAAATATTTGAGCACAAACAGATAAACAGATACAGGCAGAACTTTGCTGAGCATTAGCAAAGACAAAGACTCTAGACAAAGGATCCTCCCTGATCTTTGTTTCTCCTTATTTCACTGCTTCCCCCCATTCTGTGAACTACAGTCAGATACTCTAAATACTCTAAGTATTTTAATCTCTCTATTGTCAGCAGAAATTTCTGCAATTGTCAAGAGCCTAGTTACTCCTCTTACCCTTCTGTTCTTGTTGGTGTTCTTCAAAGTGTATCCAGCTTTTTGCTGGATGTAAGCACTTTTTGGTCCCTGCAGCAGAAATGTTTAGCCATGCTACATATGTCTTGGCCTTATTAAGAAATAAACTTTTTTCTCTCTTTTCTCTCTTTCACTAACAAAAGTGAGTAAAGAAAAATCAACAGAACAGTTATAGATGGGCAAGAATATATTTCCAGAAAAATTCTGATATAATTACATGGAGATTTGTCACATATGAACAACTACTGAAAGCGCCAACTTTGTGCAATTTTCTAGTATTACTACGAATACCAACCAAGCCAAAATTATTTATTTGGTGAATAAAGGTCACAAATTGGAAGGAAAACCAGAGTTTACCTGTAAAATCAGAATCACTATTTCTTCCTCTGGAATCCTGGCTTCAGACTCAGTTCAGTTGTTTCTTACTGTTAATCCCTTTTAAAGATGAGAAGTTATCTAAAAATCCCACAGATCCCTTCATGAGAGGCAGAACTCCAAAAATATGTTGAGATTTCTAGGCATTTGAGAACATACTCTACATTGTGGCATGAATGGAAAAACATAGCAATGAAAAGATAGGAAGAATATTCCTAAAAAAGCCTTTCATTCAAGGATTTAATAATATTCTATGCAGTAGGAAAGCACCATCACTTTATATATTTAAAAACAAGGCAAGAGAGGTGAGCAACACTCTCTCTTCATATGACCCAATCTTGCAAAAGAACTTTACAGTGTGAAAGGCAGAGCATGCTGCTGGAGCAGTGACTGCATTTACATGCTGAAAGGAGCAAAGGCGATACAGGTGATAGAATGTGAGAAGTAAAAACCCTGGTGACTTTGATTGTATGTGACTGCTTTTCTGTGCGCTGTGTTAAAATGCTAGTTGTTTGTTTTCACAGTGCTTTCTTATTTCAAACAAATGATATCAACAGCTTTAGATTCCAATGTTTTTGCCTTGGTCTGTGAACAAATAAATTGTACTACACTTAGCACATTGAAAATTCATAGAATTTGTGGAGGCAGGCTTAAGGCATGCTTCCCATTACTCACTGCATATTTATACAAGCTCTGTCAGCCTGGTTACAGCCGTTGGCTGCACTCAGGTCAAAAGCATCACATAATAATGTTGAACTGTATTAACTGCATAAATAAGAGATTTTAAGAGTGGACTCCATTTGAAGAATGGGTCAGCAACGTCAAGCTCAGGACAGAATTATCTTCAGATCTTCACACTACACCTACATTTCTATACTCCAACATCCTAATGTACTCAGAAAAAAAAGAAGTGCTATGCTGGTACAAAGACAACTAACAAAAAACTCTGCCTTGAAAGCAGATTATTTTTTTCCTTCCCAAAGAAAGCATCAATGGCGTTATTACTTTTTGGAGAAAAACTGAATTTCAACTCAAGTTTTTAGCTCTAAATCCATTCTTCTGTGCTGATAGTATTGTATTCACTATAGTGATATAACTATAATTATTAAGATAGTATTATTAATTGTGAGTGAGATACTCCAGGCAGCCTGGAATGACAGAAAATCACAGCTCTGAAGCTGTAACTGAATTCTAGCTGTTCTAAGATAAATGTCCATCTATTTTTATTCAGCAGTTCATGCTGATTTAGAAGTGAGACCCTTTTAAAGCCCTTGAGGTGCCTTTATGTGAGACCCTTTAAACCCATCTTTTTCACTACTGAGAAAACTCCAAAGTAGAACGTAGCACATTTGTTTTATTCATTGCTCACTGGTTTCAAGGAAGAAATAATAATTGATAATATTACCTCAAATTCTATGTGCACAGTCAGCCTGAGAATTTCTATCCAAATATTTCATAATATAAAACACTATGGAGAGGGTGGAAAAGAAATATTGCTCCTAAAATCAAATACTGTGATTAACTGCATGGTCTTGACTGAGCTGAAATAAATTGACTCCATTCACTTTACCTCACAGCCTTCTTCAAAAGACAAATTTTTTTCTGCTTGGTGAAGAAAACTGTGGCACAACTAGAAATCTGAAGAGCTTTTTCAATTTAACACTGACTTTAATGACAACTAGCACCTTGATTACAAAACCAAACTTCTTACTCTAAGGTAATCCACAAGAATTGTAAGAAATACATTCATGATCCATATCCTGTTCATCCACCACTGTTTTAACATTAAAAGTAAGTTGGTTGGGTATAAAGTACAGGAAAAACAGTCCCAGTCCTCTCTCTCTCATTCTTCTTTGTCAATGTTTAGCCTTCCTGAAACCAAATCTAGTGTGTCAGTGAACTACATAGCAGAGATCCTTCCCTTGATTCTACTCTCTGGAGACTGAACAACATGTTCCTACTTTTTTCCCAAAATACTTCTTTAACAGACAAACATGGGCTTAGAAATCGCTCAGCTGACAGAGGCTGACTCACACGTCCCAGGAGATACCGCAGAAGAAATGAGAGAGACGGGTATGTTCCATCTTCAGTGACTTACTAAGCGTTAGCTTAACACTCTCCCATTCACAGGCTGCAAACTGCAGCCCTTCCTTACTTCTTTGTGTTCTGGGTTGGAATTTCAGCAGGCAGATCTAGCAGCCTGTTAGTCTGCCTTTCCTGTACTTCAAGTGTTTGACCTGCCTCCACAAGCTTTGAGCTGTGCCAGATTCTTCATGAGGGATGAACTGGGTGAGTAAGAAATATGCTGGGCTTTGCCAAAGCCACACACATCAGTTGTGGCTGTGAGACATGAAGTGGATATGTAGTTTCATTTAGTAACGTTTCTGAAACTGAGAAACGGCAAGATCTTTTACTCTTGTGTTAAGGGATTGTGTGGAAAAAATGTACAAAGTATGCAAGTAATTCCCTTTCCTTAGGGGGCGAACATCATTAAGAGCTATTTCTGAATTTGTAATAAAACTGTTTAAAGCTCACCCCTGGCTAGCACCACTCTGGAGCTGTCCTCAGTCCTTCATCACTAGACATAACTCAATGCTTTAATGAACAAGGAGATGCTGTCACACCTAGGAAGGTAACGTATCATAGGTAAGGAAGAGGTTGATATAGTTCACACTAAATTGAGTTAAAGGAGACCCCTGAAAACATATTTATATCTTTATAGCTGGGTGCGATATGGTGAAGCAAGGTGTATAGCCTTTTAACACATACTAATGTGTTTATCTGCTATTAAAATAGCACTCAACATTCAGAAATTATGACCTCTTCCTTATGTTAGAGTCCATACCTGCTGAAGATATGAAACATGTTTAACAATGGGATGTAAAGGGCTTTTGATTTTCAAAGTGTATAAACAGGATTCAAAATGGCTTACACTTTCACAAGCATAATTTTGCACTTGAATTGATAGCAGGTTAAAATGGCATTATTTAGCCACCTACTTCTCTAATTCGCTCTCACAGACAAATACATGGATAAATCTTCTAAATGTTTCAGAGGTTAACATTAAATCTCAGCCCATTGAAGAATCCCATCCAAAACCACATTTTACTAACAGTAATTTAGTAGTTCACAAAGCTACACACATTCAAACCACTAACTCATTTAACACATCAAGTATAAATAACATTGCTTTGTCTTGAGCATGACTTTCCATCTGAGACTGAAGACACACTTCAAAAGGTCACAATATAACTCTCATGTAACAGTGCTGGTCCTTTTTAGGAGGGCAGAATACTTCCTCTTTTCCCAAGTGAAAAATTCCTTGCAAGAAAAGCAAAACATTTTTTTTTTTTTTTCTGTCCTGGAAACAATATTCTAGCACTGTTTCCCACTGAATAATGCATCTTCTTAGGATGCATCCCAGGTAGTTATTCAGTGGCCAAGAAGTAGTTTACATAGACGTTTATTTATATATAATTTCAGGAAGGTAGAGAATAAGGGGAACTCAAAGGAAAAAAACAATACATATTTTTGCTCCACTGGTCATCATTTCCATAAAGATGAGATACTGGGTAAAAGAAGAGAGCTGAACGTGTGGTACCTGTTGAAAGGAGAAACAGAAGGAAAAACTTTGCAATCCCTTGCTGCACCTTGTTATGGCATTAACTGTTTGACCTAACAGGAATTCTATTTCTGTGAGTGCTATGGGTAAGAAGATTAGGAAAAGTTTGCTCCTTAACAAAATACGTTTGGACTGAATGTAAATACTTCCACATTCGTGAATGATTTTATTATTTTTTTTTTTTTATAATTGAAACAAAATACCCTCAAATTCAGATTTTTGTAGGTACTTTTGCAGAATTCACAGGATTAGTTGCCAAAGTAAATACTGAATACAGAAAAACTAATTTTGTTTATAGTTTCTTGAAAAGTCTGGATACATTGAGGTTTTTGAGGTCAGGGCAGTTTATTTATAAAGGTGAACCATATTATGAAGCTTAACCAGGTTTTGTTATTGTGTTATGGGCTTAGCTGCAAGCTGTAACTTAACTACTGTAAAGTTTCTCAGTTCTGGAGAAGAAGAGAAAAGCCCAGGCTGAGACTTCTATGTACACAACTCAGAATTACAGCTCACATTAACCAAAATCAGAAAAGTGTGCGTGAAACAGCACACAAAATTCAGGCAGTGTACTCAGAGGAAAATTAGAGAACAGTGAAATATACATTTGTATTTATCTGAAAAGGATAATAGAGACTTGCAATGAAAGGGAAATAGAAAATTAATTTAGGCAAGGTTTAACTATAAATAAAGTGTGATTATCTACAAACAATCTTATCTTTTAATGTTTTTGTGTAGCGCATCTATGAGATTACTCAAATACATGAGGGTTTTCAGATTTGGACCTTGATTTAGACTTAGAGACAGCCAAGAGACATAAGAAAGTCTGCATGGAGGAAATAAATACTAATCTTCTCTGGAAGATGAAAAATGTCTGACTGCACTGAGCTTTGAAAACTGCTTTAGTTTCATGCAATCTCTATTCCCTGCCAGTAGCCCCTTGCCAACACCCCAAACATCCCACAAGAAGTGAAACATGCAACTAAAGAATAACTCTAACTGCTGAAGCTGCTATTTCCAGGATTGGACTTGCGCTACTTGGGGATGCTGACACTATTTAGTAGTGACAATTTTGGCCTGGAACATGGGTGTTGGACCTCCAATTTGCCTGACAGACATTGGTTTCTTGAGCCCAGCAAACACTGAATCAAGCTGACTTCCAACTATGGCAGTTTTAAAAATTGCCTCTTAATTACTGTAGCTGTGCTAAGAATAGAAAGCAGCAAAACATCATTGCTAATGAGAAGTCATTGAACTAGCAAGACAGATAGATGCGTTTAATTCAACGACTTGAGATGCCAGAAGATTCTCTGATATAGGCATCTGGGAATTAAAATCTTCCTAAGCGTAATTAAAGTGTTTGTCTGCCCTAACCTATAAAAGGTTTATCCACAATACCAGTTATAATCTAATGAGAAAGGATATCTGCCAAAGAGAATGGTAGTCTATTTTTCTCCTGTATCTTTGCAAAGATGATCATCACAAGTACTTGGAACAAATACAAATAATCAACCTCCTATTATTATAATTGTTTGGATAATGGGGTTGCAGTTTAAGACTCCTGATATAAATCAACAGTCTATTTATGCTGTTAGTTATTAGGTGTACAATTACTCACATTTATTCCCTTGAGTAATTGACCTTAGCCTTAAGTGGATGCCCTCTCCATCATGTTTACTTTGCTATTCTTTCTCATCCTCTAAACAAAATAACAGATGTATAAATCAGCAACATTAAAATAGCTTCCAAAAGATGCCAAGCTCTTTTTCAGCCTTCCTGCTCTTGAGGCTGCCCAGTTAGTGGGCTGCAGGGGCCATTTATTTTGTCACTGCTCTGTCACCCTCTTTAATTATCAAGGATGGGTGATTTTTAGAATTACTTGGCCAAGCCCCAGACACAGTTTCTGCAACAGGAGGTGTAACAAGCCTACTGCGCTTATTTAAACCAATAGAACTTCATGATACACAGATGGCTCAGCTTTAATACAGCTGAGGTGGCAGGATACACTTAAATAAGACACTATGCAGATTCATCAATGGTCATGTAGGTACACAGAGAAAGCAGGCAGGACTGACAAGGCTTATAGGTACCCAATGGCAGACAGATCAATTACAATTTTATATAGCAGTTAGGAGGTAGCATACCATATAAAATTTAAGATAGTAGAACTTCTCCCACAATTAAAAAAAAAAGAAAAAAGTCCTTTGCAAAGTATTAGTATTATAATATTTAGGCCAGTGACATATTTAGGACAACTTTTCACTCATTCGGGACAATCTTTCACTCATGCAGCCTGACAGCTGATTTTGAACACAGCTGTAGCTATTGGTGTGCCAGAATCAAGTTCTCAAAGTGCTAGGAAACCACAATGAAAAAAAAAAAACCTTCTGACATTTTTGGAAAGAAAATACAATGTACTGAAGAAGATCCAGCCTCAAGAGGAAGGTTATTAGTTCTCTGCATTCTCAAAAGCTTCCTTTCTTCCCGAGTTTTGAGAAAGATCTCATTATGGGCAACAAACTGCAAGTCATTTTATCACCTATTTAAATGTGAAAGAAGCTTGAGCAAGCAGGAAAGAATTTAAACTGTTTCTTTAACATAACTTTCATGTAAGAAATTGAAACTAGACTTCTATTTGAAGAATTTTTTTTTCTTTTATATAATATTTATATAAACCCTTATTTATTATGTCAATTTAGGAATCTTTTTTTATCCTGGTATTCTATACCTAACTGCTAGCTTATTTTGCAAACTCCCTCTTTCTACCAGTGGCACAACACAAATGTTTTTAAATCTGTCAAATGACTCTCTTCAGAAAAGCCACAAAAGTAAGAATAAAGCAGAAGAATGCAACATATTCCAAGATGAGCCTATCCAGGTTGCAAGGATTCACTTCAAAGCTTTAAACAAGCTAAACCAAACAAAAAAAAACAACAAAACTCCAGCCTATAAGCTGGTGAAACCTGACCTCAGAAAGCTGATATGAGCTTAGAAAACATTAAAAAAACGGAAGGAGAGAAAAAGGAAAAGAGAAAAATGAAAGTGCAGAAGTTTTTCAAGACCTTATTTCCCTTTTCTTCAGCCTAAGCCACCAAATGGAACATATCAATATATTTTCCAGTCTATCAAAAGATACCTTTCCCAAATCAAAGACTTTTTCCTGTTCTGAATGGTTCTTCCTAAATACCTACACTACAAGAGCCAACTTAAATTCTACAGCTCACTTTCTTGGATATGGCTCTTTCAGCCTTTATAGCAATTAGGTACATCTCAGGCCATCACTTGATTCATTCTCAGCTGGGGCTCATAATCTTATCTATCAAGACTAATCACCTGCACTTGAGAAAGAACCAACTCTCACTTCAATAGTGACTTGGGTGGTCCTTGCCTTTCTATACTATAACAAGCTGTCAAAAGCTTGTTTATAATAAATTCAATGTTATATCCTTTCCACAGACCGTCCATATGCTTTTGATCTTCATGAGACCAAGCAGCTCTGTGCTTTTCTTGCTGTTATTTTGCTGCTTTGATAATACTGTAATTCTAAGAGCACCTATCAAATGAAGCCATGATGTAGGATTCTGTTCTATGGGTAACTGTCTTCACAAATACATTACAACTGTTACATATTGAAAATCAGTTTTAAAAACATGACCAAACAAACAAAAACCCAAACAAACCCAACACAAAATCAAGCACAACATCTGGGAGTCAAGTACAAAATTGTAAGTGCCCTGCTCAGCTGACTGAACAGAACCACACCTTATCTTCAGTTTTCAGTATTAAAGATGGCTATCTGCATGTTATTCTGCACCTGAGGAGCACCTCAGTCCTTAAAGGCCATGGAGAAACTCAGCTCCAGCTCAGGTGTCACCCTGGCTAATTTGAAGATGCTTGTCTTCAAGTCTAAACCTTCCTACGGGTCAGAGCTCGGGGAATATTCTTATATCAAGTTCCTGTGTGGAATTTTATCAAGTTCCTGTGTGGAATTTTACCAAGCTTATTTTACAGAAAAGAAACTTGCTTGGTTTTGATGTCTTTGCAGAGACAACTAGAAATTGCTTCTCTCGTTTTATTCTAGTAGCGAATCTAGTAAGGTGCCTGTGGGATGCACGTGTAATTTTATGGCATCAAACCACACAGATTGTCTTTTAGTTGCCTTGCAAATCCTTCTGAATGTCTATTTTTAATATGATAACTTGTAGATATTATATCTTATTATTCATGTTCTATTATTTTCTTATTTATTAACTCATATAAGGATATGATAAGCAAGTAATTCATCAATAACTATTATTACTTTACCTAGTACCTAATTTGCTGGCTGCAGACTCCAGAGCTGCCATGTCTATCTTCCCATTTCGTATCTAGGCTTAGCCTTAATTTCTATGTAATTTTCCTAGGCTGAGGAAATATTGTTAACTCCTTCATACAATTTTTCTAATTGTTTGATCTCAAGTCACTCTCTTTGGTTTGCATCACTTCTTAATTTGGTACATTCAAATACTTTGATTATTATAAAAGTTTTGTCCCTCAGAAAGTCAGACATGTTTGGTAATGTTTGTTGAACAAAGTATTGCCAAATCCCAAGAGTTAAAGCTTGTCTTGTTCAAGGGACAAGATAATGATGTTGAAAATGATTCTATTGTGCCAGCTAAGCATTACCCTTATTAATCAATCCTCAAAGCATGTTAGGAATGTTAAAATCTGTTAATACTTATTCGTTAATTGACATTACTGAGTTCGTACACTGCCTTCAAACTAAAATAAATATACAGCTTCCCTAATGCTGTAGGATTTCTGCTGCTTGCAAAGTCAGCTAAAAGTTGTATTTGCAAAATCACATCTTGCATCATCAATATTATTAACATCTTTAAAACATCAGAGTTATACTCGCTGCTGTATATGCCCTGCTTGATCTAAGCATCTCCACTGACATCTGTGGGTATTAGTCAAGTCTCTAGCACAATTAGTATGCTCCAAAGAGGAGAGAGTAATGTTGCCTAAACAAGACAAAAGTCTAGCTCATGGCACAGGCTGAGCGTCCTTCCTCTCTTGGCAGTGCTGGCCCCAGAGTCTCAGCAGAAACTCCTCTATGTGGAAATGCTGTACTTAATATCAACCCCCGCAGGGTCCTTCATCAGTGGAGTACTTTGGGCTACCTTCCTATTTTCCTAAACTCACTGGTTCTGTAAGCCAGGAGTCCTGGCATGATAAAATACCAGATTTTTTAAGAAAAATTGAGTATATGACTAAAAGCAGCATCTGACAAAAGAAACACCTGGAAAATGTAAATTGCTCCTACCCATTAAAGATTTTAAATTTCCCAGACAATCACTGTATTTTCATAACATCAAAAGTGAAGACCTTTTTGACCTCTTTGTCAGAAATTAATAAACCATTTCAACTGAAATAAAAAATACAACAAAAAGTGTTCTCAAATAGACATCTGGAATATAAAATTCCAGTACAAGTGATTAATATTTGGCAAAATAATTAGCAAGTGAGTCACTGTCTTATCATTAGGTGTGTCAGGCAGCCTTAATAGTAACTTGTCAAAACAACATTAGAAAATAAGTGAAAAATTAGATCATATTTAGGTTGTTCAAAGAAGGATACATTACAGTTATCCTAGAAGCAGGTGCAGCAATTCAAGGATTTGAGTATTCAGTTAAAGAATTGCATATAGAAGAAATCATTTCCTGTGGCTTATCCACAAGAGGTCAAATATTTCAATCACACTAATTAGTATCAGAGTTTAAGCTGATTAGTTTAAAATAACATTTTAAGATAAATCTTAAAATTTCTCTCCACACTTTCAGTATCATACCCAGATAAACCTAACATTGAATTTTATTCATGTGCCCTTCATCATTTCTCCTCTCTCCTGAGGCTTTAAAGTGACTGTTAATGCCTTGCAACACCAAGTAAATAACATAACAACATCCTGGTTACCAGGCTGGAAAGTACACTAACACTCCTGCTTCTGCAGATAATTTAGGGACCTGCGGAATCACAAGTTTAAATGTTTCCTGAAAAATCCTTTAGTCTTACAAGTGCAATAATGCCCTTAAATCAAAGTTCATCGCAGGTAATATTTTTTGTGGAATTTGTCTCTAGTAGAGGTGAGTTCAATATTGGAATAAAAGTGGAAGGCATTTTTTTTTAAAAGGTCAGCCTGGAACTAACGCATTTCCTTCTGTACATGTGCACAGCAGTAATTAAGATTACTTTACAATGTAGTTGTATAATTGCACCCACATATAAGAGATCTCATCATCTGAGAGATAATAATTGCACCCATAGGTATATGCAGCTGTAATTTTACAGTCAAATTGTGGCCTACCTAAGCTTCAGCCCTCGTAAAAATGCAGCAGGAAGCTGCCTTCCCTGCTATGATATTATTCCTCACCAAAAATACTGTGCAAGAAAAGGAATTCTTGTGATGTAAGAATTACAAAAATCTGGGGAGGCATTACGACAGGGTGCTGCATTTGAAGTAATTCCTACGTAAATATGTTCTCTATTATAATCAATAAGAAACCTGTCATCAGTCATACCAGCAGTGTACTTCCATGGCTAATGGTTACTGGCTTTAAAGTACAGCAGCTTCTACAGCTCCAGGGAGATTATTCTATACTATATTGATACACCTCAAAAGGGACTAGTTCCTCTGAAAGACGGGTATATTGAACAGAGCTCTGTGGTTTTATATATTTAGAGGCCTGGAAAACCCAAAAACCTGCCATGTGCTAATTCAAGCCCTTTGCAAACAAACTCTATTACCATTTTTCTTAAAAGGCCAATTCTGCCAACCAAAATAAATTATTAAAAAAAGTACAATGCATATTTGGATATATGAATATATATTAAAACCCCAAATACACAACTGAAGTAGATTCAATGAGTTTCTGACTTTCATTTTACCACTATCACACTGTTGTAGGCTGATTATCAAAATAGCTATGCACAAGGATGTTTATTGTCATTTCCAGGTCTTCCACCTCTTTGACAGGTAGATTTTCCAGGGAGAAAGTAAGGTTTGTTATGTCTGCACTGCCATTCAGGGCTTAATGATTTGAATGCAAGAACCCTTTTGATTCAAGACTGAGAATGATGTTACTTTTCTGTCTCAAGGTTTCTAAAATATACCTTTTATGAGAAGAAAGTCAGCCCACGGTGAAACATGGTATATAATCACTGATTTTGAAAACAGCCACTTGAAATGACTCTGGTGCTACCCACTGGTTGAGTCATTTGAGGTGGGCGATTCAGTGTAATTTTGAAAACATCTATTATGTTGCAGGCTTGCCATGAACATTTTTCATTTTCCTGTTTTTATGGAATTAGGGCACAGTTCAGGGACAAGATGTGTCATCTAGAATGAGAATGAGAACAGCAAATGAGAGAAATCCATGAATCTTGTAAGAAAGATATGTAACAAGCAGCAATTGGTACTTTCAGAAGAAAGTATCCTTTTAGAAAATAACATACTGATGGTTAAGATAAGCCTATACAGATGAAGCAGTATTTCCTGAAACAAAAGGATGAGACATAATTCCATACTACTGCCCATACTGAGTAAGAAGAAGCTATAAAACCTGATTGCAAAAGGTATGGGAAAACTAGTAGCGGTACCTGTTCATTTACTTAATTCTGATGCAATTTTTAAAAGGAATTTGAAGGGAAGATACATGCTTATATGCTTCTGCACTTTTAAAAGAGATAACCAGTATGTTTCAGTTTTTAAAGCAAAAAGACAAATCTGATTGAAAGTATTTAATTGATACTGTTTTCAGTATAAAACTACTGAATTGAAAAAATATCCAATTTCTGCAAATAAGGAAAAAATAAATGTAATTTTGGCTGGATTTCTGATTTAGGTGATTATACTAAATTATTTTTTTATCTTTATGCAGAAATTCTGCAGAGTTTTCTACTGGTGTGGTTTGGGTAGCACTTCTTTTAGCCCCAAACCACATCAATAGATCAAACATCAACCATACAAGCACATATCAATGGTAATGTAAAATATTTTTGGACATATTCTGATTTCCTTTCCCTACACAGCTGATATCTTTGATCAGAACACTGTGACTGTGTTACCATTTCCTGCATGCATTAAGTTTCAGAGGACAAACCCCTGCCTTGTCTTTTTGGGGCAAGAATTTTGGGTGAAATCCAGATGTAAGTCAGCAAATTTGTATTGTACTTTCAGAACAGGGTCGTCAAACACTGGAACAAGCTTCCTATACAGGTGGTTGATGTCCCAAGCCTGTCGGTATGTAAGAGGCATTTAGACAACGCCCTTAATAACATTCTTTAACTTGGTCAGCCCTAAATTGGTCAAGCAGTTGGAATTGATGATCATTGTAGGTCCCTTCCAACTGAAATATTCCTATCCTATCCTATACTACCCTACCTGTCTGATACAAAACCAGCAGCAGCAATGACAGAAACTATGGAAAAACAAAAGAACAGGATCAATAGTCATTCTTACATAAGACAAAATTTCTATTAGGAAGAAAATGATGATGTAGTTTTCTAGAGCCAAAGTAGAACCAAGACACTCATTTTGGATTACTCAGCTGCACTGAATACTCAGCAAAACCCAGGTACCAACTTAGCTGGAGTACTCAGTTAAGTCTTTATAGATGGGATTACATTCCCTCCTTTTAGAAAGGGTTGCAAAATAAATACAAAAAGTGCTATTTATTATACTGAGCCTAACTTGTACTTGAATCATACATGAAATCTGAATTGAACTACATCAGATAAAAATTTCTTCAAATTGGCTCTATTGTAGTTCTATTCAATTTGCCTTCCTCCAGCCTGCTTTTGTGAACCATATGTACCTAGCAGGTGATGATTTACCCAAGCTTCTGAAGAAATGAAGAAACAAATTTTGATACATATGTATTGATGGAATTGATTCTTTACAGATTTAATTTTTCTCCTTGGCATTATGATCAGGTTAATTTATATAGCCATATGTAGGGAAAACCAAATTTATGACCCTTTAGTGAGATGCTGAGGTAATTAGTGATATGATAGTATTTCATCCTTGTGAGACTTAAGATGCACCTCAATCTTTATGAAGAGTAGATACTAGAAATTCAGCCTCCTCCTCCTTTATTCTTAATAAATTATAGGATATATCACTTGTTTCTGAAAAAATAATAATAAAAATATGTGAAAGTGAAAACACTGCTTGAGATAGATGTTGGATAGTATCCAAGGAAACTATATCAATCTCTTTCTGTGAGTAAGGGAAAAAGAGTCATGCAGTAAAGGTCTTGTTTCTTTCATCATTTAGAACTATTACCTATATAACAGCAGATACACATACCAGCACCTAGCTTGCTGTAGAAAGAAAATACAAATATGTTTCCCAAGCTTTTAAAATGCAGCTGGGAAAAATCAAACATAATGGTCATTAGTAGATGCAACAACTGTGCAAAAAATACTGAGATGTTGCTTGTTTCTTAGATTTTGCATTTCAGAGCAGATTTATCAAGCATTTCAGAAAATAAAAATACAGAATTGTTCTACTACACTCTTTACAACTTGAGAATTTAAGTCAAGAGATCAAACAAATCACAGATATGTCAAAGCTGGGGGCTCTGACCATACAGACATTGGATGGTATAAATGGTAAAAAAGATGTTTGTTGAAATTGAAGGGTGTTGTGGGGAGTTTTTTAATGTGTTCTGTTTGAGGCAGCCACATAACACCTGAGAAAATCATCTAAAGTTCTGAAGTCTAGCAGTTTTATACTAGTGCTGTATTTTACCACATTGACAAGCTCCAAGTATATTGTAATTGTCAAAATAACATCCTTGAACCTGCTAGAACCTTGGCTTTTGCATATGCTGTTGTCAGTTTAGGAGTGAGGCAATTGAATTCATCTGGCTTTTATAAACTTCCTTAGTCCCCACAATTTACTGTTACTCAGCAGTCAGTCCTGTAGGAAGTAATATACCGATGACTGAACCCATTTATTTATGAACCTTCCTTTGACAGACCTCATAATTTATATCCATAAGGTGTCCTTCAAACTGGATAAAGATTGATGGTTGAACAAGAACGATACTTTGATAACCATTGCATTACAGGCTTTTTCTTTAGGCAAATCCAAGTCCTGATCTCAATTAGGCAAAGTGTATCTAAAACTCTCTTAGCGCAAACACTGTATGGATGCATGAGCTGGTACAGTGAATCACGACTGCCACAGCCAGGGTGGGGTTAGACTGACAGTGGAGGCTGAAAGCAGACCATATACTGCATATCCTTATGTACAATCAAATAATACACAGGCTGTTTTGCGGAATGATTCCTTGTTTTCTTGAATTTCTGTCTTGCACAGGACTTTAAAACATGGGTTTAAAAACACTGACTTAACTTTGGTGAATGGCAAAATCTATGCACTTTTTTCAGATGAGTGTAATTTGGGGCAAACATGCTCTTATGCCAATAGATGTTCAGAGTAGACTGTTTTAGAGGAGTTTATTTTCTATCATTAATTTTTAACTAAGGCCATTTCCTGGTAGTTCAGGAACAGTAAGTGTGTACTGAATTTTCCTTTGGCTTCCCAACAATTCTTTGCTATGTTTACAAGCAGCACGTAAACCAACACATGCCCTCTAGCTAGATCTCCAAAATTATCAACAAGTAATCATTCTCAAGTCCTACTGCCCATGGCAGGGGGGTTGGAACTAGATGATCTTAAGGTCCTTTCCAACACTAACTATTCTATGATTCTATGATTCTATATCATAATTTACACTACAGGGCGTTTCTGCATAGTATCTAGCTGTTTCCAGGGCCTGAATCATTGAAATACTTCAACCACCATTAATTTAGTCTGAAAATTCAACATACAGAGTGTGTTTCAGAGTGAATTGTTTGTAAAACAATTGATAGGCAGAGCAGCTGCTTTGTGCCTTGCTGTGATTAGTGGGACAAATGATTATTTTACTAGCCGGGTGTTGTTCCCCAGAGAGAGAGCAACTGTTCTAGTGAGCAGTGGGTCTGGGAGAATCCAGCTTCAGAGCTGTGTGTGCTCAGGAGTTGATGACCAAAAGGGTGGTCAGGCTTGGAATAGGCTTCCCAGGGAAGTGGTGGAATCACTGTCCTTGGAAGTTTTCACAAACCATGCAGACAAGACACTTAGTGACATGGTTTAGTGGTGGCCTTGGCAGTGCTAGGGAATGACTGGACTTGATGATCTTAAAGGTCTTCTCCAACCTGGTTGATTCTATGATTTTATGATAAAAAGATGTTTTCTCTGTTGAACACATGGGAAGGCTGTGGAGCTTCCTTTTTTATTTTAGGTCCTTGCAGTTAAGGATTGCAAGTAATTATTATTTCCAACTTGCCAATAGGACAATGAACCATAAAGATGAAACAACTTGCTTAGTCAGACAAGGACTGTATAGGAGAATAATTAATTGATATGTGCATGAGGATGCTCCTCCTCCAAACCCCTTATCTTTATCTTTATCTTATCTTTATCTTATCTTTATCTTATCTTTATCTTTAGTGGGAATATACGTCATGCTCAGAAACATCAGTAAAATGGATTGTCAAAGATCTGCCTCATAAACAGGGCTGGCAGCCCTGGTCTGACTGTCAGGCCTTATGGTAGAGAGGATGGCTGTCAGTTCTTGATTCCTCAGTACAAAAGCTTTGCTGCTCACCCAGATCTTGAGTTTGCTGTGGTCCAGGGTGACTCAAGCCTCTCTTTCTCTATGGGGTGTCTCCAAATGAATAAAAGGTAAAGTATCATTAAGCAGGATTCACTGAAGCTGCTGTCTGTATGTACGCTCTGGTATTCTGGTACTGTAGCACTCCACCAGATAAGCAATTAAAAAGAACCTAAAAATGTAATTTTATGTATGCACCCAAGAGGGCATTGAAAAAATTCTACAGTGCATAAGATCTTTTCTTTCTATTTGCTTCTTCATCTGACATTTAAACAGGTCTGAAAAAGTGAAAAATTGATGGCTTTACTGGTTTCAGGATGGAGTGTCCCACGTGAAGCACACCTCAACTGACATGCACTCACATTCATGGTCATCTGCAGGGAAGCAAATTGAATGTTAATGTAATAGATTATAGTGCATGCTTCACTTAAAAAATGGGGGCAGGTCTCAGTTGGGAGAATTTAATTAAAGCAGTCTTCCAGCAAGATAATTATATACCTTTTTTTCCACTGGACCTTTCTAGTCTTTAAATTTCTGTTAATAATAGCACAATAATAAAATATTTCTACATTTCTGGACAACTAGTAACATGGTGAACCTGAACAGTATCTGAAAGTATGTTTTTTCTGACTAATGATGCTCTCAAAACCTGAGATGAAGCTGACTGTTAGATTCATGCCTCATCTTATCCAAAATGAGCTCTACTCTCAACTATTTTTGGACAAAGCATGTATCATTGCTGTGGATTACCAACAGAAAAGCAATCACAGGGAAGGAAAAGAACAAGGGAGACTGGCCTTTTATAGGAACAGAAGGGGCAGATATGTTTCTTACTCAATATCCCAGGCTATATATTACTTACCCATGCATATTGGATATATAAACTGGAATGGTCTGACATAACAGTGGAACTTAAGGCTTGTGTGATTTGTTTACATGTGAAATATTAGGGTTGCTTACTCTCTTAGTAGAGGACGACATTACCCATCTACTAAAATAGGTGTGTGTCCTGGGTTTATCAGTAGCAGTCATTTTTTTCTCCTTTGTAGGTGGTGCATCACTGTGTTTTTGACTTTTGGCCTGGGAACAGAGCTGATAACACTGATGTTTTTAGTTACTGATCAAACGTTTAGACTGGCCATAGGACTTTGTGAGTCTCATGCTCTGCCAGGGAGGAGGGGAAGCCAGGAGGAAACAGAGGCAGGACACCTGACCCAAGCTAGCCAAAGAGGTATTCCATACCACAGCACGTCATGCCCAGGGAGGTTACTGAGAGTTACCCAGAAGGGCACTCTCTTCTCAGTTGGGAACGTTTTGGCGGGTGGTATCGTATTCTCTTCCTTTGTTATTTCCCTTATCATTATTATTATTGGTGGTAGCAGCAGTGATTTGTGCTATACCTTAGTTACTGGACTGTTCTTATCTCAAACCTGTGGGAGTTACATTCTTTTGATTCTCCTCCCCATCCCTCCGGAAGTGAGGAGTGGTGGGGAGGGTGGGGGAAGGAAAAAAAGAGGAGGGGTTGAAACTGGGTTTAAACCATGACAGTGTGCAATACTCCACTTATATTAAATTTCACTACATTTTTTTCAACTAGACAAAACAAGGAAAATTATGTCTATATGTACATTAATACAGTCATAAATAGCACTTTTTTTATATGCATCAGATACCTTATGGAATCAATTCCTAATTTATGAAGATGGTTTTGGGAAGGCACAACTATTCCAGTTTCTACAGAGAAACATCTAATTTAATTTCACAGATGTGAAATCAGAAAGATGTCTTAAGAGAATAAATTTCATAATGCCCTTGAGCACAAGACAGTTATTGTCAGAATTATCTCCTATGCCAGGGGAAGAGCAGTAACAACAGAGTGGTTTAAGACTTCCCTTTATCACACATGAAGATATACAAGTAGGATGGGCTGTATCTCTAATAAATAAACCTTTGCTAGAGGCTACCAACTTTCAATCATCCATACCATCATAAACACTTCATTTAAACTAAAGAACACCATCTAAGCTCGTCAGGGAAGATTTCTTTTCTCTGTGACTGGGTTGTGGACTGTAATATTACTACAGATAAAACCTGCCTTTTTTTAGCATAGTCATTAATTCCAATTTAAAGAGGAAAACCCTCATGATGCGTCAGTCATGTCATGTCTCCAGATTTCCTGGATTCCCATTTTTCTGTCGCTTTCTTTTAATGGCATTCGTATCAACAACCATTGCCAATTTCACCCTGTGGAACTACAACCTCCTTCAACTTTTTAGGATGTCAGTGGTCATAAATGACATTTGGGGAAAAGCAAGGGCCACCACATATTTGAGAAGGGAAAGCAAAAAATAAGACAGGTTTGATTACCACACTAACATGAAATTGCAAAAGCACAGAAGTAACAGTAGGATGTGGACTCAAATTTGTGCAGCCTACATTCAACAACCTGTCTTCCTTTTTTCAGTCAGATGCCATGTCTGCATCAGGAAATGGTGTTGAAATAATATTCAGCTATTTCATGTGTCACGATGCAATGTTTCTTTTGAAACACTCAATTTCCTCATCAAAAAGAATAAAAATCCTTACTACTTTCATGAAAGTATATTATAAAATCTATTTGACATGCATTGTTCTATAAGCTAGCAATGACTGCTGCATAAATTACCTAAAATAATATCAAAAAGAAGCGTGCAATACCTGTTAGCCTTACATAAATAGTATTTCTGTTCTTAGTGACACATGAAGGCAATGAAGGAAAAAAGTATATTTATTTTCTAGATGTTCTCAGTTTTCTTTTCTTGCTGCCGTAATGAACCACAGCACGTAGTTTCACTAATACAACGCACAATGCGTTTCTTTACAAAGCTGTTAAGTTTAGAACCCATTATTCCTCTTTTTCTATGCTGTCACTGTTTAGGGAATATGTAGCAGAAGTGGCGACAAAGTTTAACATGTTTTGTCACCCCAGGAGGCTCTACAGGTTCTTTTATCACAAATCATGGCAGATGGAAATATGGGAAATTGCCTTTCTTTTTATCTACATTTAAAAATATATTTTACAGTTCTATGTTTTTCCTTTTTTATTATATATGTAAATGCCACATTCACATTATGGGATTCAGACCTTTTCAAGCACTAGGATGAAGCATGAGCAGATTCACTGCTACTCTGAACCACATCTTTTAATAATCTTTACACTGGCATCTGCAATTTAGTGGGCAGAAACACTTAGGAACACAAAGGATAAATTTACATGTGTAACTCTGAGATTTGCAGGTAGATTTCTAAATTCTGTGCTTTGCATCTTTCACTGATTAAGTAAAATTTTCTTCCCCATTAATTATACCGCCAAATTCTAGGCAAAAATCAGAGATGAGTGTGACCTTGAAACAAGAGAATTCAATGGGGTTTTGTGCATTCTAAGTGGAACCTATTAGCAATTTTGTAAGGGCAAACAATCATCACCAGCTCTTTGCCAGTGGACTGACTTAATAGATACACTATTAACATTAAAACAGAAAAATGGTAAGGATATTGTAAAAACTATGTGGAGAAAACCTAAGCAGTGCTCATGGATATATGCACCTTGTATAAAACTAGATCAATAATGAAAAGAAAAAAAAGAAGATAATTTTATAAAATATTCAGTAACAGCTAAAATAGCAATTGCAAAATTCATTTTTACTGATGGTCAGTAAAACGTAGCTGTCCTTCAGGCAAATAACTTCCATCCTTTATTCTGCAAAGAATATATTATTCCTGAAAAATTTTTTCTCTCAGGTCAAAAACAGAGGAATGAGAGTTTGGGATTCACTATTTTGGAATAGATGATCCAGAGAGGAGAGAGTTCCATGAAAGGCAAAAGAAATATTAAAATAATATAAACATATATTAGATTTGGATAGTGAAAAAATTCAAGAGTTGGTTAGGACCATGAAGTTGATGAAAGATTGTAAAAACACTTTTTTCTTGTAGATGAAACAGGTATATGTATATTCTTACTCCTTCGATATAATTATCACCAGTGATTTTTACTGTGGTAATTTAAATTTAATTTCAAATTTAAGATTTTTTTTTTTTTTTAAATTAAATCCAATCATTATTTGGCAAATGTAAGACCTCAGTACCTCATAAACACAAATGTATTTATCTTTACAGCATTAGCTGTACTATAAATAATTTATTTAAACAATAAGCTACACTTTGATTAAGTGTGATGTGTTTGTACATTGCCCATGAGTCAGCCATTTTGATTTAGACAATTTTCCCAGTGCTTTCATAGCTATCTCAGTTTTTTCCACCTGGACATGCCCTGCCCACTGCAATCTTACTTTCTGAGCTTGACAACACCTCAGCATATTTCTGCAACTTGTTCACACCTTCCTCACTCCAAAGAAAGTTGTTCCATGTTGTACCATTGTATCACAACCCAGCTAAGGAATTTAATAAAGCAACTCTCCTTTTGCAGGTTTCGAAGCCTAAGTCACCACCAAATACTGTGAAGAATTACAAAATAATTTAGGTGGGAAGAGGCCCCCACAGGACACACAGCTCAGCCCAAATAGGTCAAGATAGATAGACAGCCAGATAGATCAGCCACTGTACCAAGGGCAGAAAAAGAACAAGCAAAAATAACCCTGCGGGACATAAGAGGCAAGTTTGAAACTATAGAGAAAAGTCATATACTTCCTGCACTATTATGTATCAAATTAAATGTAAGTGTCCATGTATTGCTCTTTACCCCAAGAAATGTGAAAGGAGACGCAATGAGACTACTTAAATTTTTTTGCCCTTGCAATATATTTTCTCTCTTAACAGAAGTTATTAGCCCAGTTTATTACTATGCTATCTGCACCCTCATGGCTTGTGGTCCCAGCGCTCCAGAGATACCCAAAATCCTATTCTTTATTCTCTGCCCTAAACACTTTATGGAAGAAAAGCAGATGCAAAATGCAGTTAAAGATGCTTAACAGATGGTAACAAAGTATATCTTGACTATCCCAAAGGCAAAGGTCTATTCTCATATCTTGAGTGATGTCTTACCAACCCACATTGGGAAAAGTCTCACAGAAGTCAGAAATTCATTCGTGCAACACTTTACCATTCCCATCTGAAATACAGCCTTGCTGCTCATGGGATTGTCTCTACATGGTCTAGCCTCCCTTTCCCTTGGAACTCACTTACTGCAGCCATCCCTCCCCCCTCGGAGCATCACAGCCTTCTTAAAAATCACTCCAACTGTTTTTAAGTGTGCCCTAATAATAATAACTACAACAATAATTAATAATACAGAAACAAAATCCCCAATCCACAGTATTTTGTAGGCTTTTCTTTAAAAAAAATACCCCAACCTTTAGAGGTGACTAATACACTGTCTTCACTACCCACAGAGAAACTCTGCTTGAAAATTACAGATGAGTTAAGTATGCTCATTTAAGATGCAGTTAAAAAAACCTAAAATCAGAAATCACATCAGAAATACCTCATAGGCTGTACTTTGCAAACTTTTTCTCACAGAGCAGATTAGACTGAGACAACACCTACATAACCAGTAGGTTTTTTCCACCTTCCTGTTTCCTGCTTTTCCCTCTAAACTGCCCCTTGGGCACCATCAAGGCACTACCACTCCACACCATACAACTGCCCCTGATGTTCCTGGAAGCATCTTTAACCCAGCTCTCCTCAGGCACCCACTGACTTTTCCCTGTAACCTTTGCCTTCACATGTCCACAGATGTGCTTGCTCCATCATTTTCCCAGGGAACAAAGGGAGACGGGCTGCCCTGTAATTTCCCAGATCGTCTTCCTGACTGTTTCTGAAGATGAGTGCAGTAATTGCCTTCCTCCAGTCAACCCTGACCTAACCCTTGCCCACTGCTGCTCACCTCCTCCTTGAAGGCAGGCTGTAAGCCCAGCGGCCTCCCTGCTCCCTCCACAGGGTCACTGAACATCATAACAGTGCCTACTGAGCTCAGCCCTCTCCACATTGACTTCTAAATGCTACCAATAAGTAGATATTCTTCTCTTAAGGCCTATCCTGTTATTGTTGCTTAAGAAAACACAGAACAGACAATGGGATCCTTCAGATGAAAAATCATGTATTACTTACAACTGCCTGGATTTACCAGAGGCTTTGCCCTAACCCTACATTTTTTTACTACATCCTCCAACATTAAAACCCTTTTAAATTTTTTCTTATTATTTCAATTATGTTAAGGTATTTCTTAGAGAAGCATAGGCTTTATTGCATTACTGCCATAAAAATAATAAGAACATTCATGTATTACCTGTTCTGGACAATCACAACTGATATAAAATTGGCATTATTAGGTACATTATGAGGTAAATTATTTCCTTTTCCTTATTTTCTTATTTTCTCTTTTATGAATTACCTATCTATCTACATGTTCAAGAGGTTTAAGAATGATAAATTCCTTGTAATCTACAGATACGATAATCTCCAGTGTAATCTATTTTAATTAAAAACTGTATAAAATCTAGACAAGGTGACAATCTGCTTGAATCCAGATAAGGTAGCATTTCCTAAATCCTTTATTCAGATTTCTTATATTTCTTCAAGAGTGAGAAGAAAATCTCTGTAATAGCAGAATGAGTTAAGCAGGCAGTCAGGAGAGAGCATTATTCTGCTTTCACTGTTGACTTCACTAGTTTATATTAAAGTTACAATTCCATTTCAAGATAGTATTTGCCTGTGTGAAAGAAAAAAACCCACAACTCACCTTTCTTTATTTCTAAAATACTATTTATAGAGAAATAGAGCTAGTCTCTTGGGAAAACAAAACCATGTCCGTTAGACCTGAGCATTACTGCTGAACATTTGTCAATTTGCTAGTAACTGGATCTATCTGTATGTAAAGATTTTTATCTTATATATTTATGACTAGACTTACTTGCTAAATTATAAACATTGCAAATGTAATAATATGAATGTACAATATTATTTTAAGCAGTACAAAGAAATACTTACAATTTGATTATTACACTATTTATACTTATATCTAAGCATACCCTTCTCAATCTTAATCTAAACTGTTATCTTCCAATCAAACACACTTTAGAGTAAAATGGGAGGAGAACCTCAGAAATCTGAAAATGCCATGTATAATATCCTCTAATTAAATCAATACAAATATATTATGAATGCTATGCAATATTTCTGTCTTGGTTTTAGGATTGCTTAACTAAAAACAATAGTCAAAGCCAGTTCAGCAACTAATTATAGGGTCATATATATCAAATTTGACCTTTTCATAATTCTAAATATATTTTTTTTCCTTTTTGCAGACCTCCTCTTGCAATCATCCTGCACTTCAAATACCGATTGAAGCCACAGGGATTTTTCTTGGAGCTGAAGCCACTGTAGGGTGCTTAAGGTTTTTTTGCCATCTCCTTCCCTCCTGCTAATGGCTGCAATACTGTTAAAGTCTGATCAACAGAGCTCTGCAAATGTGTCCATATTGCACAGGAGCCTTGGTATCCTAAACCCAACATCTCTTGGCCCTTACAGTGGGCAGGTCACTATACTGGTACGGCTCAGAATAAATGACAAGGCAAACCCTTACTACACATCAAAGAAACATGGTCTTGAAGGAGAAAGGTCCTTCCTTGAAGTTATGTCTGTATATTGTAAAGTTAAAGAAGATAAATTAAACCCATTTCTGTGTTTCAATAAGTAACGCTCCTGAAGTGCTGAATATTGAGGGATTTCATTATAGGAGCACCTCAGTTTCTCTCTGAATTATTTGAGTGTTAGTCTCTCTGGTACTGCAACATTTTTAACCCTTTCCCATGCACTGGAAGGGACAGCAGAGATGATCTGCAGTGCTATTAAGACCATATTATCATGGTTATCTAAATTTAGCTCCCATTAAAAAAAAAAAAAAAAAAGCTCATAAAAGGGTTTTTAATTAAGCTGGAAATGTATCAGAAATTCCAAGTAAAGGCCTGATTAGACATTGTGTTCCTTCGTTTTTATTACTCACAAAAACGACCAATATTCTGTCCAGAGCACTTTACTCCCAAGAGAAATGTTCCCACAGCTCTTGCTTGTATCAGCACATGACACATATTGGAAAGGTATTGCTGAGGATAACATTAAATACTAGGGTTGTAAAAAGGTTTTAGCTCTTGCTAATGAGTATATTTATTTTTTTGCAATGACAGCAAATTAAGACTAGTGTGTTTAAATAACATTAAAACATCCATAATTTTTATAGACTTTGAATAACAAAGGCATCAGCGGGCACAATAAAGTGACCATTTCAGAAAATGACTTGCAGGCTGTTCTTTTACAAGTCATCTGTCACAGGATGTTTTCAAGGTTGTACCATCAATCAAAACATAGAAAACTTGTTTGAATTAGTTATGGGGCTACAGGTAGATACAGAAATGCTGTGCCTCTATCCTGTTACAGGTAAACAGGAGCCTGTTGTTGACTCTGTAGCGATGAGATTAAATTCTAATGTGACTGTTAACAGTTATCTCAAACTTCCTTAATTCTTCATGAACATTTGCACCTGCTTTGAATATGTGTTTACCTGCATCATCAGCACACAAATATTTAACAAACTGTTTCCTTTGTTTTCCACTCAGACTCACCAAATTCAAGAAAACTGCTTTCTGAAGGAATGCAAATACAGAAAATACAAATAAACATTTTTGGTTTAAATCTCTGTGAGCAGATATATTTATGCTGAATACTTTATGTTGAAAATATTCTCCCTTAACCACTGCATATACCTGTAGAAACCAAAGCGAATTACATGGAAAAAAGCTTGCTGTTTTGGAATCATGAAGAACTGAGCCATTTTCAAAGCCAAAAGTGAAATTTTGAATCAAAAAAACTTTCCATTTCCTAACAGTCCTACTAATGGGCCCAGTATATCTGAAAATAATTATTTGGCTAGGGAGGGGGTAGATGTTGGGATTGGATGCACCTGAGATGCTGCTGCTAATGAGGTGAAAGGATTGAATTCTTAAATCAAGACTGCATGATACAAAGTAGTAAAAACCTGGAAGCTGGTACTCTGATTTTTCCTGAGTCCACCCTAAGGAATGAATTAAATTATTATCTCTTGCAAGAATAATGAGAAAAGATTAGAATCTCTGTTCTGAGAGTCCTCAAAGAAAATTTTTCCTTCACACAGGACATCTTCATAAATGAACAAAGCACACAGAGATCTGGATAAAGACAGCATGATACTCTCTTCCTCTTCACTTCCATCAGTCAGCAAAACTAATGAAGTTAGAAACTATATTTCCAAGTGCTTTTTCTTCTCCTTTGTCCTTTTTCAGATGGGTATCTCCATTGATGGATCTACAAGGACTGTTCTTAGCTAAAAAACTCCTGATGGTTTGGGCTAAAGGCAAAGTGTACGAGATAATAACAGTCCCAGCGTATCAGAGAGGGAACATGAGAAAATATTTGGGGCTTTCTGATTTAACCATTGACTAGGGAATTTGGCTTCAGCCTTTGAGCATCGATGTGCCAGGGTAAATCTCTCACCTTTGTCTGAAAACGTGTAAAGTAAATTCTCCCTGCTAGTATTTCTTTCCCATGCAACCTTGATACATAAGCTTCCCCACAGAAGATAAATTATTAGGTCTAGGCACTTATAAAGAACCAGTTTCTTCTTACAGGACTTAAATAGAAATAAAAGTTGAGCAACTTCATATTTTTTTAATGGTGTTGCCCTTGCTGGAAACCACCAAAATTCAATTTGTTTGACATCTACTGGAATAGCTGAACATTTGAAGGCTATCTGGTAGCTAGGAAACTCTGGAAATAACATATCTGAATTGGACAGTCACTGGCAAACGCACAACAGCATCATTTTAACATGCATTACTTTAGGCTGTGCCAGCTCTTGTAGTACCAGAAGACATCTGGTGAGTGAAAGAAATGCTGTACTGAAAGATTCAAATGCTATGCAAATACCTGGCATGCCAGAAGAGACCAAAGTTGCAATTCCTATTTGGCCAGCTGTCATAAATAAGGTGTACGTATATATACATTTCTCCCAGAGAGTCCAAGGAGCTGAAATGGCATCTAACATTCTGTGCTTACAAAATAAAATCCCTATATAACCATAGCACAAAGTTACTTATTCCCTCAGATATCATTTCAAAGAAACATATCTGTTTCTTTTTAAGAAGAATTTTAAATGGAACCTCTCCAAAGACTCAAAACTTAAGAACAGTGTTACAGCAAAAGGGACAGCATTCAAATTTAGAGCAGATGTTTCACTGTTAATTAATGCTACTATGAAAAATATCCTAGAACAGCATAATGTGATAATTATTTACCCTTTCAGGAAAAAAAAAAAAAGCATATACAGAAATAACTTGCAAGTTTTTGTGACATACGCAAAATTTAGACTGCTAGGATCAGATTCTTTAATCAAAAACAACCCCAAAACTCAATGGCACACAGATCATATTCAGTTTATGCAATCACCTCCCCTCCAGAAGACTGCTTGTGTTCTGTCATGTAGATAATGCCTTGGTAAAAGATTTTTCAAACTTTGCTCCCCACAAAGGAGATTAACAGTCAACTGGCAAAATCATAAAGGAGGAGTGATTCTCCTACCCTACCCTTCATGGTTGAGTGAGTCACACACTGGAGCATGACCCATAAATACTTCCCCACTTCCCATAGACACTGTGCAGTGTTCCTAGCCAGCAAGTGGCTAAATGGTAGATAATCCTTGTTCGTTTGTATACATACAACACTCAAAGATATATATCTTCTATTTGTATAGACATTTTTCTCTCTTTAAGGCATCCAAATCACAAATCAGTCTTGTAAACTAAATAAATTACCATAATCTTGCTCTGAGCTAGAGATGTAAGCCAGAGAAATTAAATTGAAATTTTGAAAGCAAATTTCTAAAGGTATTTGCACTCATTTTCCATGAGCTTTGGAGTGATGCTTTTTCCCATGGGTATTCAAACAAGCAAAGCAAATCTGAAAAAATAACTTCCAAGTAATTGCCTCACAGGTGATATGTCTCAGATGCTATCCTACTTGACAGGAATTGATTGCCCAAATTCTTGGTTGCAAATAAGAAGAAATTAGATAAGACAAGGCAGAATCTGATCACTTTTGGTAATAAAATCAGATATGCCACATAGACAAAGTTTCTCTTAATAAATGAGAAATATATGGCCTTCCTCGTCCTCCCTGTGAAATATAATTTTTAGAGAACTGACTGATAACATATCATTTTTTCTTGGCTGCCCTTTAGCAGAGGGATCAGGGTGGTCCAGTTGCAGGTAAGAGCCCCTGTACATGTCTTCTGTGACATTATGACATTACTCTGCAGCCTTGGGAAGGTGGCTAGATCATTTGATGGAAATTCACTCTGAGAACGTGCAGGCAAAGCCCTGCCTTCTTCAAAACAGAATTCATGATTGTCTCAGTCCAGGTATTGGGATACCAAACCACTGGGGGCTTTCCATTTGCAGGAACATTTGCAAACATAGAAAGTTATTAAGAGAAAAATGGCAGAATGGATTGGGAAGCAGAAAATGCTATGGTTTTGGATGACTATGGGATACTTAGAGTGTCAGCTTAATCCACTCGATATTTCATCTGCTCTGTTTCATTAAAATATATATTTTCAAATATTTTTCCTTTCTTTTTCAAGACAAAAATAAAAAGGGAATATTTTCAATGCATTGAAGTTGTTGTGCTAAGTAAAATAAAACTATTCTCCTATCCTTCTGAAGATGAATGCATACTCATATGATGATAAGACAAATAAACACAGCTGGAGACAAATTCATAATAAAGTTGTTTTCCTAATGTGCTGCTCTGCAACTTCAGGTTGTACATACCCAATATACCCATTAATATGTAGCAAATCTGTCATGCTATTTCATGCATTACTTGTGACAAATTCTTGCTCACAACACTATCTGCAAGGAAAACAGCAGAGAACATGATCTCAGGCCTTGAGCATGGATGGAAAACTTTGGATTTCTAATTTCTAATGCACTTCAGGCATTTAGAAAGAAAGAAGTTGCTATGAAGGCATTTTAAGGCATCTTTATAAGCAGAGTGACCAGATCTTTGCTGACCATTTAGAAAGAGTATACAGAAAAAGGACAGAAAATATGTAGATTTTCAAGAAAAAAAAAAAAAAAACAACACAAAAAAGCATATAAACAAAAAAAGCCCAAACAAATATTCATGTACATCTTTTATGTAAAATATGTCATATTTGGCATATTTGGAAAGCATGTTATTGTGATCAAAAGCAAGGACTATTTTATTTCACCTTCTTCCTGATAGAGAAGCTGTCTGCACAATTGGTCTAGAACAGCTAGAGAGGATGATAACATGGAACAACCTCCAGAAATAAACTTTCAACCCAAGCCATCAGAAGTGACATGCTGCATCTGTTTTTAGGTTGTCTTTTTTACTCTATGTGAAGATTCTCTGGTCTTTGTAGTGTTTGAAGAACTGACAGTTATTAAAAATGTGATACCTTACGATTCTTACTGTAACTGTAGATACAGTACCTCACAGAGAATAACGTTAGATGTGTGCTAATAATTAATAAAATGAGTCTGAGGAAATTATTTGAATATCGAAAGAGACTCTTGAGAAGTGCAAATAGATGTTTAACAATTGCTCTAATTGACAGCTGGAAAAGATAGCCTTTGACTTGGCAGATATGAAGAATGAAATTCAAACCTATTTGTAAGCCACTGTTTGAAGGCAGAAATGGTGACTTGAATCTTGGGGTGTGGTTTTATGTTTTTTTTCTTGATTAGCACTGCATTCAGGCTAATGTTCCCTGCCAGACACTCTGCTACAGCACGTTAACATAGACTCTG
Source organism: Pezoporus wallicus (assembly GCF_028554395.1). Lineage (NCBI taxonomy): Eukaryota > Metazoa > Chordata > Aves > Psittaciformes > Psittacidae > Pezoporus > Pezoporus wallicus. The sequence continues at coordinate 2,010,963 of NW_026640647.1, forward strand.
GCACCAGTATCTCAACTTGCTAGTTCTGAGGAATGTATTTCTTTAAAAATTGCTGGAATTACAATGAATTACAATAAAATTAACTCTGTAACAAAATTACAGAGTCCATAAGGAACTGAGTATCTGGCTATTATAATTAATTGTTGTATTTTACCAGGGTACCCCTGAAAACATATGTGTTGTCATACACGTAGATATATTCTTGGCAGATGCCAGTCAAAAATTTACATCATTGATCTTGGATTTTATTGAATCAATACAGTTTGTTGTGTGCTGCAAGCAATTCTCTTCATCATGCTATGTTTTTGGAGCTCTTAAAATTGGCAGAGAATATGCCTTGGGAAAAAGAAAGGGACAAATGGTAAAAATACACATACATATACATTTACACCCAGAAGAGTAATTCACACTGCCTACATTTGTCAAGATCAAACATCTTGAAAACATGTCTGATTGAAAACAGCATCAATCCACATTTTCTAAACAACACTATACACTATAGTGAAGTTGATACCAGTTTAAAACCCAAGAAGAAAACTGCATTACCCAGTATGTTTAACATTTACTGTTCATGGCTTTGGACACAGAAACAGTGCTCCGTGTAAGTAAAGGGAAATGTGTTCTGTTATCCACAGAAAACTTTGAAATGGTTAGCATGAATCATGAGATCCCTGTGCCCATTGAATAAACCCCAAATCAGTCCTGAACCACTAATTTTCAAAGCCTGAAAAAGAATGACTGACTTTTCTACAAAGCAGTATTTTTCATGTGAGCGCTTTTAACCTCACAGACTTCCCAACAAGCATCTGGGGAAATCCTCATGTAGCAAGGTCCAGTACTTTTTCTCACAGCATTGCTAACTTTGCAGAAAATATTGGGCATCCTGCAACCATGAATAACTTCCAGTTCTAATACAGCAAATTTTATACAAATGACCTGCAACTAGATTTGCATCTTTGGCCAGGATGAATTTAATTTGCATAAATGACAGAAGGTGACTCAATATTAGGACACTGGGATTTATTTCACTGCACCCACTACTGAACATTTTAATTCTATTTATTTGTCTCCACCTCTAGGATAGGAGATGCGTGATCTCTCTTTGCTAAGACAGGCAGCATGAACCTGACTTGAATGGGCAGGAGGAGTATGAAGGCAAAGCCTATGTCTCTATTCCTTGTTGCTCGAGAAAGATAACTTGCATGAGAACTGTGGCTCTACTCATGCCCACTTCTCATAGGCTCTTTAATGCTATACTTTGCCATAGATAACAGTTCTCTCTTGCACCCACCTGTGCTTTAAACCTAGTTTTCTGAGAAACTGCTAAATTGCAAGAATATGGACACTTGATACAGCTGTTTTTTTCTCTCACAGTTTCCTTTGCTTTTGCAGATTCAAATCTTGCAAATTCAAGTAAATTGTGAATCTCTCATAGAAGGTAATTAAAAATATCTATGTTTTAAAAATACCTTTTTAATATATTAAATGTGCTGTCAGTTCATGGAAAGATGTTTTCCTAATGCTAAATCTGACTCACTATCTCTTGATAAGTAAGCACCACAACTGAGTATTTGTGATAGGCATATGGTAGATACACACTCCCCACAAAGACTTCAACCCCCTTTCAATATGTTGAAAAGGACAGCTCATCCTTTCTTTTCCCCACCTCCCTCTATGTTAAATTTGCAGTTCACTCACAAAATAAGAGAAAAATTTATGAGCTTTCAATTTTGGGCAAAGACCAAGCTGCCATGTAATGTTAGAACTGAGCTCAAATTTAGAAAACAAAAAGTCCATGAGGTGGCATTCTCTTTTCTGAATAGCTTACTGTTCAGAATAGTTTACTGTTGCAGAAGAAAGACACTATCTTTTTCATTTATGTATATAATCCATTCAAAACCAAAGCAAAGAAGCAATAAATTCTTGGTCACCAGGTCAGTGATGCTTACGACTAGAGCATAAAATTGTCTTGTTTTCTGCTTGTTTTCACCTAATTTCATTTTTAAAACATCATATACCTTCATATAGCAGATTTATTTACATTAATGTGTTAAACCTGTTTTACCGCTTAAGCAATTTAATCCCAGTTTATCTGGTGCTTTTACTTAGTCATTTGTGATTTATAAAGATCTGTGATGGTAGGTTCACACCTCTGGATAGCACAAGCAGGATGTGAATTTTTCTGCATATCCCAGTGATCAGCAAGAAGCCAGGTATATAAAATAAATGATTTACTACCAGAATGTAGTCAGAAGTCTTTATTTTATTTTCTACTTCCTGTCAACTGCACATTGGAAAAAGCGATGACAGTAACTTTCTTTGATGCAACAGACTGGCAGTTTGACATATCTTTCTTTAGGTTGCATCTCATTTCTTGATCCAGAAAACAATTTCTGACTTCAGGAAAGCCATTCTCTTTATAAAATGCCCCTTAATAAAGAAAAAGGCTTTAATAAAGCTGTTGAAGCTGCTTAACAGTAATGTCTGCAAACAACTATGAAGAGTTATATTCCTTTCTCATTTCAATCACTCTAATTATTTGAATGGTTAGCAATATTAATGTAGTGGTGACTCAGAACATGATGATACAATGTTAGAATACAAGACTAGCCTCTAGAATACTGCTAAGAAGTCAATTGAAAATGACAGTCACCAAAAACTACTACTATTCCTTTCTTATTTAAGTAAATCAGAAGTCTTGGCCCTCTTACCTGTACTTAAAATCATAGTTTTCTCACCCATTGACAACTTTGTACTGGAAAGACTAGAGTTTTCTGAGTTGGGAGACAGAATTCCTTCATGTTATGGGAACTGAAGCAGAGGATCTGGCCTTGCCGTTGGCTACATGGCGCTTGTCAGGTCAGCAGAGAATGTCTCTGCTCCTCAAGGCAGCCAGCATCAGTTAACTGTAAGTAACATCTCCAGGAGACTTTGATTCAATTAACTTTCGTGATGAGAAGTGCCAAGTGCATCTTGTGGAAATAACTTAGGAGAATTTGCGATTACAGCATGTGGTCCACTGACTGGGGCAGGTTTAGGATTACTGGGGTTTGGAGATGTGTACTGTTTGAGCTGCTTAGCATAACTACTAGGAAAACTGAAAAGAAGAAGAAGCAATAGTTTCATAGAATGCTCTTCTATTAAACTGGGCACATGGATAAAACATTGTCTGAGAAAGAGGTCCACGCTTAACAGAGCTGCTTGCAAAGATCCGACCGATGTGAAACATACTCCGCAAGCACTAGATGAGCCCAGTGTAACCCTGTCTATTGGTTTATTGATCTATTGGTTTGGTATCTTATTTTATTTTTTTATTTTAATTTCCATGCCCTCTGTCCCTCTGCTTTTCCCTCCCAGTAGTAGCACCATGACCAATTATTAGCTTTATTAGCTGGTAACCTTATTAACCACGAGTTGCAAGTTATGAAGCAGAAAACTCTCAAGTACCAAGCTAGAGATATAAGCAAGGCCAATAAAAATAAAATGAAGTGTTTCCTTGGGCCTGGCTGCACAATGGCAAATCTAGGGACAGGAATTTGACTGAGGAAAGATAAGGGTGAAAAGGCAAAGGTACAATAAGATGACAACTAGTCACTAAACAGTGATATCTGCTCTGAAATATAGTGATTCAAATCATATTCCCCAGAACAGATATTAGGATTGAGACAGCTCTGAATGATGCAGTGAATGAATAAATGATAGAATGTTTCTCAATTGTGGCAGTGATCTGAAATAATAACAAAAAGACAGCTACTTTAGTCCCAGTTTTGCTTATGTCATTAAAATTTAAACCTGATTAAACTGAGTCAGTCTGGGTTTATAACCTGTCAGAATGACAAAGGGACTTTGACACATTTGCCTTCCAACACATTATGGGGATTTATATTTTGCACCTTACAATTATATCTATATTAACATGACTGAACACACTGAATGCAAAAAGACTGATTCATAATAATGGCATTAAAGGCAATAAAGAGTTAAGGACACTAGAAAGAAAATTAAGCAGAAAGTAAAAGATGTTTTATATAAAGCAGAATAGAAGGGAAAGAAATATCTCTTCACTCTTGCCTCTTTATTAATAGTCTAAATAAAAAAGATGTAAATGGAAGGGCTTTCTGCCTAAAGAATCAATACCAAAATAAAAAAGCCACCTAGAAATAGTTTTCAAGCCCTTCATCTCGTTTTGCACTAAACACAGCTCATCCTGGGATAGACACATATTACACTCTGAGTTCCACATATGCCTATAATTTGTTCTGTGAGTTTGGCTTTTTTATGGGACTTTGATCTAGAAGTCAATAGAGAAAACAGAGGTGAATAGGTAAATTGTTTTTCTTTCCTGTAAATGTTTTTGTCTTATTAAGCCACTTTTCCACTCCAAGCAAGATGGAGGGAAAAAAAAATCTCTAGAATTAATCTTTATTTTAAAATGTAAGTGGTTACATTTTTTCAGACTTTTAAATATTTAGTCTTGAGTTTGAAAATATCTCCAAATTACATCTTTATTGGTTTGCATAATAATAATAATTTTCCCATTAAAATTTCTTGGCTCTGTGGAGTTTATTATTTGTTTTTTTTTTTTCTTAATATTAACAAAACCCATTCTTTTTCAATGAAGAATGGTTTGGTTTTCAAAAGAACAAGAATAGAGAAAAAAACTGTAACTGGAACTGAGCCTGGCCCAGTACTTTTCTGCAGTCAAATAATATGAAAAGCATAGCTATTTGGGGAAATCAATCAAAACCAGTGGAGCTGCAGCAACTTATACCTGTTGTGAATCTGCCCTTTTAACCTTCAACCTCAGCAAACAACTAATACTATCACATTTTGCTTTTTAAAATATCTAGTAGTATTAAATTTTTAAACTTCAATTTTGTCACTTCCCTGCAAGGTTCAACCTAAATGCTTTTATTTTTTTGTGTTCACCTCAAGCTTCTCCTAAAAAAATTGTATATTTATTAAAAGCAAAGTCAACATAGCTAGAAGTTAAATAAGATTCTAATTACTTCTTAAGAATATTTGCATGGCATTTAAAATCTAAAGTCAAGGTTTTACGATTTTCCTTTTTATAAATTCAGTATTTGAAGATAACTAACAGGACATAATCTGAAGATAAGCTTGTTGGTCAAGAAAGCACAGGGCCAGGGCACTCTCAGAGAAGATATATGATTCATAAAAACATAACAAAAGGAAGAGAGCTATAAATAAGAAAATAAAGCTATAGTCGGCAGTTAAAATTCTTGTTGCTTGCAGTACATCATTCTATTCTTAAGTGTCTGTTGCTGGGCTGGAGTTTCTAAAATTAACATTGCAATAGCCTACATAGCCACCAAAACGCACACAAGAAAACATTGCTGAACTAGTTATTCTCAGTGCAAACATATATTTGTTATTTTCCTAGTGTGTTTCTGTCCCTTGAAAATATTTATCGAGATAAAATTTTGAATTGGCTCTTTGAACAGTCAATGTGCAAATGCTAAGATAGAAGTGTGCATTTTTTAGTGAAAACTGAAATACTGAGGAGTTTTAACAGTTTCCTGATATTTACAGGCATCAAATTTACACTTGCTAGAGTCGTCATCACTTATGAAATGAAAACAGTTTAATGCACATGAATCCAATGATACCATTAGGAAAGTAAGCATAATTGCTTTATAGCTTATGAATTAAGAAATTAAAAAGAATAAATTCCCATTTTTTACTTAATAGAGAAAAATATATTGCTGATATGTGCTACATATCGATAGACACATATATATATAAAGTGTTTGATGTGTTCATTCAGTGCATTTGGGTGCACTGATGTGTTTAAAAGAACAGCTTTCCCCTAAACACTACCGTTTTGTATCGCAATTCTATTCCCACATAGGTGTGTAAGAAGGGCAAGGTTTGATGCCTAGTTGATTAGGAAAGCATAGGTAGATTCCATTAAAAATAAACCGTGAAATAGAAGATTAATATGACCAAGAAATAGGGTAACTGCCACTCAAAGCACAGCAAATGGCAGCAAGATTCATGGCCCTCCATGGTAGCTGTTGTTAGAAGCCTTTCATGGAGCTTTCTCCATTAACACCTTGTCGCTCCATGCCCAACATCTGAGGAACACTGGGAATTTTAATGAGCATAGCTAAAAGTTCTTGGGAATGACAAAACCAGAACCCATCCTGATGTCTGCCAGTTCTGATCTATACAGCAGGTTTTGGAAAACATGCCATGCTCAGCTGTTACAATGGAAAAGATCAAACTGGAAGGGTACAAAGTGGCACGGAACATTCATTTTGATGGTAGTCCACACCGGTATCTGGACTATTCTCCTTTCCTGTGAAGCCCACATACACTCCTCTCAAATGACAACTAAACTAACAGATACAGAAATATTTGGCTGAGGCATTACTGTGGCTTTAGGCTACTTTCTTTGGTATTTTTTTGTGCTAGCTTTTAAACAAGAGATTAGACATGCAGTATAGTATTTGAGAATGTACACATTTGTGTTTTACAAACACAGCAAAAGAGCTAATTAAGTCAGATTTCTCTGCATTTCTATTCTGCATATGCACACAGAAATAAAAGAATACTTTTTGCCTGATAACTTGAGCATATTCAGACTCCTGTACATAATGAAGAATATAAAAAGGAGATTAAACAGCTAACACACTTGGTTTGGGGAAAAAAAACACCACCAAAACCAACACAAAAACATGCTTATGTATAGAAATGAATGAATTTGCAGTGAAAACAGATTTGCAATAAAAGGAGTTTATGTCCCTGGAAAGACACAACATGTGAAAGAATCATTAATTATTAGTGTATCTTAAAAGCATTTGTCAGCTTACTAGGGAACTGAAAACCCATAGGACTATGTAATTACCCACATTTCTTGTTTCTAGTAGAAATGGTAAAAATAGATTTATATCAAAAGTACCCAGCTATGACTAGGTCACTTTTTCACCTTCATGCTTTCATTTTTGTTTTAAAGTTCTATCCTTAACTGGGATTTTTATTTTTTTTTCCATGGAGATGTCTAGGTTGACTATTGCTCTAACATTACAGGATAGATGTAACCCAGACTGCATAATGCAAGTCATTTCAGCTGCACTTGCTAGAATTTAACCATAAAATGGGTATGGACACTAATGCAAAGAACAGACCAGATGTAGAGTTTGGTTCGCTTAAAGTCTTCATGCAGATGATTTAAAAGAGTAAGAACAGAAGTAAGAGCACCTTAGGAAAACACTAAATGTGATAGCTGAGTCGAAACCAGATTCTCTATATTTCACCTTACATACAAAATAAGAGCAGGTAAGCAACAGTCTGTCCACAAAGATATTTGCTTGGTTTGCTTGGAATTTATTAGGCAGCTCTCAATTTCTGAATACTGGGATGCACTAGAACATCTTTATTCAATACCTGAGACTCTGCTCTTTCAGAGGTAACATTTGGAATACTGTGACCTTCTCAAAGCATAATACCACTTTTGTTGTTGTTAAAGTGTTAGTTTCCACATTAGCTTGTGACTGTCCACCGCATGGCATCCCAGTAGCTATAAAACCCACAGTATTAGTTCTGCACAGTATCTTCTATCACAATCGCTTAGCTCTTCCTGTGTTATGACTGATCATAGTCTGTCTTTTAAGAATCTAGTTTCTTTATGTGATTTTCAGTTCAATATTTAGAAGCATCGTCAACCAGGAGATGTTACAGCCTCCAGGAAGAGAAGGTAGCTTCTTTGAACTTGTCTCTAGGTGCTCTCCAGAGCTCAGAGGCAGATACACTCCTACCCCCAACACCACAGGGCTCTGTTCTGCTCATTCAGTTAGCAGGAGTAACATGTCTTCATCCGATATTAAAAAACCCTCCACACTTCCAAGCCACACACTTCAAATTGCATCCACTGCTGAAAGACATCAAGTACTAATACCTCATAATTTGCTAGTTACTTCATGGTCCTACTTACAAGTAAGATTCAACTAAAAAGCCACAGAGAACGTTAGCATATTAGCACTACTGAATTATGGCAGGTCTTCCCATTGCTCCAGAAACCTTACATATTTAGTTGAGAAAGCATAAGCTGTTACCCAGCTAATAGGAAATAGTGTAGTTGCTGGGAGATGAATTTTCTGGAAGCCAGAAAATGCGTTGTTATTATTATTAGGAAAATGGGCACTTATCTTCCACAGGAGTTCCAACTATGGCTATGGTCCAGTTTATAAGCATCATGCTGTGCATGATAAAAATGTGTAAATGAAAGGATGGAAAACAGCTCTCAGGTTTTATTATTGCGGAATCAAGGATCATAAAGAGACCTCTCAAACTGGAAACTTCAAACTGGAAGGTTCTTCTTCCTCTATGGATCTCTCTCATAAAGGAATTATCTAAAACATTCCTTCTTCCATGATATTTCTGTGTAACCTACATGGAGAAGTGCAAGACTGCAGATCACTTCTGACCTTGTTGAATGCACAAGAAGTGAATAGTACTATGGCAACTTTGCAGTTTCTTAGTATACAGATATTCACAAGTCTGAGACGACTAAGCTTTTAGTTTTCTCATATTTATTTTCACGCATAATACAGAAACACCCAGAGGCCCTCCCTGGAACACAGAAATTGTATATGTACATAATAAAGCTCTGACCCTGAAAAACTCAGAGTCTAATATAAACAGTTTAAATAAACACTGTAAGAAGACAGATAATATCATGTTGCAGATGGGAGAAATGAAGGATTGGAGCCCAGAGGTAGCTGTCTGCCCAGCAGCCTGGTAATTTTTATTTTTGGCCTGCCTGTGTCTCCCCAGTTCTGGTTATGCCACTCCCCCATACAGCATCCCGGAACACTCAGGTATCTCACAGTGTGGAACTTGGGGTAATTCAGTTCAGCACTGCTGGCAGCGAGCTTCCTGTAGTGTGACAGATTGAAACCCAGGACTTTCCTTGGTCAGCCACTGGCCAATGTTATGGCTGCTCCTGGGAGCCTGATGGACTTTGTTGGGAGAAACTAAAACTTACAAACACCTGGAGGAAGTGGTTATTCACAGCTGCTGCCCCACTCCCCTTTTTAAGTAATAGATGATGGATTATGGTCCCCTCTCAGAATACAGTGCCTAGGAGCCAAAACCTCCCCTCTTCTGCCAAAAGGGATTCCGATACAAGTTTTCTGAACAAACAACTGATCTAACTCACAGATAACTGACTGCAGCTGGGAAAAGGAGGGGACTGATTTCCAACAACCTGCTGAAGTGACTTTTCTGTGCAGAAAACTTTTTGACCAGAAAGGGAGCATAAGGACAAGTATAAATCCAAGGTTTAGTATCATGTCTGGGACGATTCTGGGTTTTATTCAATGACATTTGGTGACTATTTCATGTGAAAAGCATAGGCAGAAACTGGGTGTCTATGCTTCCCTTCCAGCTCTGTCCCAGCTGTTCAACACAGAGCTTGAACCATGCCAACGTAACACTGCTTTGAAAGTCATGGGATTAATCCCCTCAGGACCTGACTTATACACGAAATATTTTCCAAGGTATTCAGGCAGGGGAAGAACTGAGCTCAAGCAGATATATACAGTACAAAATATGTTAAAATCCCAAATCTGAGAATATCAATACCCAGTTCCTGTAAAAGCCTTAACACTTCCTATGTCAGGCAGCGGCTGAGTAGGAGTTTTCAGAGCTGCAATTCAGTGCTTTCTCCCAAGTGACATGTCCAAGGTTTCCCAAGATACACCCTTCTGCCTAAATCCTGCCCTTCCACTATGTCTGGAGCTACAATAGAAATGAAAATGAAAATAAGTTATGTGACATTTTACATACCTTGAATTATGAGTACTTCTTGTTACAGAATTTGATGACAGTATCACAAGAGCTCAGTGCCCATAGGAAAACAGTAATAGGACCAGCCTGCCTTCCTTGTGAAGACCAAGGTAGCTAGTCTCAGCCAAACAGTATACATTACTACCTGCCTTGAGTGAATGAATACTTATAGAATCATAGAATGGATTTGGTTGGAAAGGACCTACTTCATCTTAAGTCTTTCCCAATCTCATTCCTTAAAAAGCTAAACAACAGTTTAATGATTTAAAACAAACACTAAAAAGCCTTCATTGGGCATGTAAAATGATGGGTTAATTGGCAAATAGCCACAGTAACTGCATGGGTTTCTTGAGACCTGCTTAAACCCCTTTCTGGTTGATTTTGCTTGTGAAGCTGTCAGTGTGACTAGAGCAGGCTTTGACCAAGGGTCACACCCTGGGTGGTTGTTAACCTCTGTGCATACACATACATAATCACTTTCTCTAGAGAAAAGAACCCTAAGTGACAAATGAGGGGCAGTGGAAAGTGGTGGAAGGACGGGACGACCCTCACGCTGGTGGGCAGTCACCTCCCCAAGAAGCTGCTGGTGTCAGGGCTTTTGAGTACCCTGCTAGGACAGTGTCTTTTTCCATCAGCACTCTGGGGACATTCTGGGGGACTCACTGCAGGAGGCATATGGCCGTGGCAGCTGGGGTGAGAGGTGCAGGGTGGCAGGGTGCAGGATGGGCTGAATGGCTGCAAAGGGAAGGTCATCCATCATGTGCAAGTGGCTGTGTTTGTGGCATGGAGCTCCATAGGCTTGGGAAGAAAGATGAACCAAGATGAGCCAAATCTGAGCCGGCTGTCTTGAGAATGTAGTGGAAAAATTGATTTCCTGTTTCTGTCACCCAAAGGATATGCTTAAAAAAGTCACCTTCTACCAGATTACAGTTCTTTGAAACAGTGAATTAAACTTGTCCAAACAGGGATCCTGAATTTCACAGCCTATGATGTTTCTAAATGGCATATGCTGTTAAAAGAAAAACCAAATGAGCAAGCACAAAATGCCTGACTGCAGAGACTTGGGATGAATTATGGATATTTTCTAACATATGCTACTGTTATGACACTATGCCATGTTGTGCCAGACAGCAACCAGGTCACAGCAGGGAAGAACAGAGTGTCAGAGAGCCTGTTCTCAGAGACCTTAGAGTTGTAGTGAAGCCCAAACTTTCCAAGCAGCAGGGAATGCTTCTCACCTTTGGGCTAAACAAGGCCGGAAAATGTTGTTTGGGGGGAGGGGAGTGTCCCAATTTTTTCACTGTAGGTTGTGCTATACCATGTGTATCAGGTGACACTGGAGCTGAGAGAAGAGGGCTTGTGGAACTTTATACCACTGATGAGGGTGATGAGCTATTTCCCACAGTAAAGAAACTTATTCCTAAGTAGGAAACACCTCTTACTTTTCCCTTAAAATTTCTTTCTCTAAAAATAGCTGCAAAATTATCTACAAATCATCTTCATCAGAGGAAAAAAATCTTTTTTTTTTTTAACCTCCAAATATATTGTACTCACACGTATGGAAAACTAAGCTTTGTATAATTTTCTCCCTTTTTTTGACAATTGGAAGCTTACTTCCCTATCTTTAAAGACCATTGTGTGCTCTGGTAGATATTTCGCTAGCAGACAGAAAATGAAGCCTAATTTTCTCCTCTATTAAATGTACTTACTACAAATGCAGATTCAATATTTTTGTGTGTGTGTGGAAAATTTTCATTGCTATAGTACTTATGCAAGTTCAAATTCAAATAGCACACGTTGGAAAATTTTATGGATTCATATGATAGCCTTTAACAACAGAGATGCAACCGATTTAACTTTTTTTCATGCCATTGTCTCAGCTAGAGCAGCTAATTGTTCTGCAAGTATGTCAATTTACCCTAATTCACCACTACCACAGATCAGCACCAATGAAGACTTGCTAAGGAACTGCTGCTGTGTACTTGCCAATTTTCAAGCTACGACAGCCTGTCTGTTATCAGTTCAGTATCAACGTTTCACACAGAGAGTAATAACACCTACAGCAGTCAAAGAATTATTTAGTAGATAAGGAGATATTATTTCTCTGTCACTGGCATTCCTAGAATGGTTTAAATTATAGTAGCCAATAATTCTAATAGGCATGCCAAACATTTACAAGAGTTAAGGCAAAAAATTGTGAGAGGCAACTGCAGCAACCAGACCTTCGGCCATGAAGAAGAGGCATGTGGTAATATATAGTAATTGCTTTCCAGCTTGCTTACGTGAGTGGCCATTTGCAAATGAGCTCATCCTTTCACATTACGTACAAGGGAGCATTGGTGTGGGTTCTTCTAAACAAATCAATAACTGTTTTATTAGCTTTTCAAGGCATGAGAATTGATACTCAGCGTCCTTCCTTGAAGTTTTAAGAAAATGATGGTTGTTAGACGCCTTCTGATAGAAAACCCTGTCATTTACTTGAGTAATTCTAATCATAAGCATGAGATAACCAGCTTTTCTGAAAGAGTTAATTATTTCTGAGCCAGTCTCCTAACCAATTCAATCAAAGAGATTTCTATTTGAGGAAAACGTAAACTAAAAGAGATAAATTAATATAAAAGTCTGAATTTTTGTTTCTCTTTCTAAAGGACAGATAATCTTAGAAGCAACCAAAAAAAAACAAAACAAAACCAAAACCAAAAACCAAACAAAACAAACCACAACAGCCCAAAGGCCAGGCTTATTTATAAGTAGAAAGAGCTGCATTTTTAATGTTTGTACAGTTTGTGTGATGCATCTGTTTGTCAGGTTGCCTGCTCTCCTGGAAGATATCAAGGTGTGCTCATACTGTCTTGTTTCTTCACTATAAATGACTATCTTCCATTGCCTCTCAATTTCTGTAGCTTTCCACATACTAACACGAAGAATTCGGAGCAAAGAAATGAGGTTTATCTTGCTTTTTCTCAGCCTCCTCTAAGGCAAGAATAAAAGCAAGATATTTAAGATAAAAGGATTTTAGATGGTGAAGAAGTCATTGCTTACATCCTAAGGTGCTAGCTGAGAAGATGAAGTTGACAGCAAACACCATATGAAATGTACATGTGCCCACTCCAATAGTAAAAAAAAAAAATTACAACAGTTTATTTCTGTCATAACATACAAGCTGTTAGCAAATTCAGACAATTCTTTCTATATAGCATCTCCAAGTCCAACCGTCTTCCTCACCACCCCTACTGCTAAACCCTATCATCTCACACACCAAATGTGGTACCCTGCTGGTCCCTTGGCTTCTCACAGTTACACCTTCCTCTCCTTCTGGTTTGCCGACAGATGAAATGTCTCGCTGTCAGAATAACTTCCCTCACTTGTTGTTGATTTTACTCCCTTTTCCAAAGCTTTTCACTTCATACCCCAGTGCCTTTCCTGAAAAAGGTTTAAATTTTTGCAATCATATGATTAGACAGAATAGGCTACATACATCTGAAGTAGTAGCTCCACCACTAACTCGAAAAACATTGCCTTTGTGAACACCAATAGCAACTACTCATGGTAAACAAGATCTGTACAGACTGTAGAGGCAGAAACACAGATTGCAGGAACAGTGATTTCAAAGGAGTCACCATGAAGACAATTGTATGCAAAAGGCTGAAAAAAGATACACACCTGCAGAGTAGTTCTCTGAAATAAAAAGCTGGTATATTTGCCAAAACAGGGACTCTTCTTGTTACTTTGTACGTGATACATGAAGGAAACATTTAAAGACAGCTTGAAACTGGATGTTTATATTTGGGAGGAAGAAATGTTTTCTTCTAGAGTAGATTGTGTTTAGTTACAATAGATTCACAAAGAACACAATAGATACTCTTTCCCTTTTATAAATTCATCTTGCTCAGAAACGTGTATATCTTTACTGAACAAAAATAAAAGTAACTACTTCAAATACATGACAGAATCTTTCATCTTCCCTCATGGATGTCCTACATACTGCAGCAAATACTAGTGGCACCAGTAAAAGAAGACTGAGTAACTTAAATCCTGTTTCCCATAGGCTAAAAGGTGAACTTATCTGAATTTTTTTTTCACAGAATGCATCTTTAGTAGAAAGCGACACTAGAATTTTCAGTGAACTTATGCAGGAAAAAGTAACTCCTCCAACAAATGCTATAAGCCTGTTGTTATTTACCAGTATGATTGATGATCCTTTAGCCATAATTTTGAATAATTCCAAAACAATGAAGGAATTATGCATGTATTTTTTAGTCATTACAATGAGGCATATGGGTTTCAGGGTGTTGTAAGGAGGAGAAAAAGCAACAGAAACAATGAGTTTTACTGGCATCACAAGAAATGGAGAACACCTTGCATGCACAGTAGCTGTTGGTCTCATGGATATCCAAGTATTTCCCCCCACATACATTATGGTTACCTTCACTTGTAAAAAGAATGAATTTAGGTAGGGAATGTTATTACTATAAGAATTTTCAATCTGTCTTTGAAATACCACTGCTGATTTATACAGTTAAATGAAAAATACATCTGGTAGGTATGTATATATACATCTGGTAGGTATGTATATATATATCAACCTTGGGGGTGAAATATATAAGCTAGTTTGCAGAAAGACCTCATGGCCCTCCTTCCCCCTTTAAAGATCCAGGGTTGGACCTGGTAACCTGGACTTTTTGGAAAGGGCACTGGAAAGGTGTTTTCTGTTCTGTACATATGAGCCTAGCTCTCACAACAGTACCTCTGTCTTCTAGCTCGGTGAGCAGAGCATTGGAAAGGCACATGTGATTCCCAGCTCTTTATACACTGCATTCTTATGGCATAGGGTGATGCCTTCCTTTCCGAGGGAGCGTAGGAGCTGAATTTTTTCATTTCTTGAATACGAAATAAAAAAGGAAGAATAAGTCAGAACAACTGATAATGTGTTGTGCGAGGCTGCAGTTTCAGACTTGGAACTCGTTCTGCTCTCCCTCGCTACCACCATCTGCTCTTCCACCCTCCCCATCTGCCTCTTCTGCCACTGCTAAATACTCTCTTGACTTTCTGCATACACTTAGCATCCCTCCTGTATGCTTCTCCCTTGTTTCTTCTGGGCAAAATTTGGCAAGATTCTTTCCAATGGATCTTGGCTTTTGAAGCTGCTGAACTGGACCAAAGCACCACCGTCCTTCCAAACTCCTTCCATTGTCCCTGGGACCATTAGAGCTCCAGCTGTCCTACCGCAACCATTCAGCTCTTCCTTAGAGCTTCCGTAGCTCTGTAAACTCTCTGTATACCTGCCATCATTAATCTTCCTGGGTAATTTTCGGCCTCCTTTTTGGGTTATTTCTTATCTACAGTCCTTCTGGTCCTTTTGGCTCTAACTCTCCCTTTAATTTTCACCCTTGATGTTCTCATTCCTCCTCCATAGGTCCTTGCCTTTTTTCACCTGCTAGCTAGAACAGGGTTGCCTATGCAGTGAGGCATAGGCAACACCGTAATATTTTGCTTTTACTTTTGTTCTTCAATTCATGTAAAGCTACACTTTGTCTTCCCACAGACTTTTTTCCTTCCATTTTGTAAACAGGTTTGACTTAATTTTTAAACAAACAGAGGTACCTTACGTATGTTATCTCTTGGAAAAAAGAATCATTTAAGGTGGAAAAGACCTTTAACATCATTGTGTCCAGCTGTAATATGTTTGGTAACATTATAATACTACCAATATTTTCTGTTAGTTGCAAAACATGAATACTGCAGCATCACAAGTGCAAACAGGGCTTTTTGATATCACAAGAATAGATATTAAATTACAATTTATGCAATATTTTTACTCTCCTGATATCAGTATATTGTTCACAAGCCTTTCATTGGACACAATGAGCACTTATACTGAAAGCTGTCTCTGTCAACCATTAATCTTTAACACTTTTCTTTTTCTCCCCCAAAAGCCTTATTTTCCTAAGAATATGCTGCTGATTTACATTTCTGTGAATAGCTTATTCCAAGGTCTCCTTAAGCTCTGTTTGTGTTGCTGGGATGTAACTGGCCTCAATTTTACTACAAATTTATATACAGAATATTTCATTTATGGGGGCTGAAGAAGAAAAGGCAGTTAGAGAATACAGAAAGGGAGAAATAGCAAATGTTGGCTTCTTCTAACATAATTCATGTTGGCCACTATCCATTTAGGGACAGAATTATCTTGATGACAACAGGGCAGCTCCAGTGAAATGTTCTAGGTACAATTGGGCTAGGCAGCCTGTGGTGCCTTCTGTTTTTACACTAATGACAGAGTGAAAATCTCTACAGCTCAGAGAAAATGAGAAACCATGGTATTTTTTTAATTTTTGTTTGGTTTTTCAACTGTTCCGGAAACCCAGAGCAGAGGAATTTGAAACTTTAAACAACGATTGCAACTAAAGGTGTCAGAGGCGAGCAGGTGCATGGTTTCATTATGAGCCCAAACATATTTCTAATTGATTTGAGAATTAATATTAATTTAAAAAATTACAAATTGCAGACTATTTACACGCTACATTCTTTCACTACTATTTTTTTTTCTTAACCACGTTAACTTCTGATCTTTAGGCTTAAAAGTTAGCTCCTGGAGCTATTTCTTTCCAAGTACCTAAGAGTTGAAATCTATCTCCATGAGGTGCTGCAGCAAGAGGCTTGGGCAGCTCTTGTATTTCATTAAGGGCGTGTCTCTACTGCAGTAAACAGGGTTCTGCAGTCATTTCCATGGCAGTAAAAGAGTTTGACACCACCGGGTTGTGCATTCCCCGGGCCCCTTCCATTTTGCAGCTAGCACTACTAGAGCAGCAGCAGCTGCAGTGTTCTAAGTGACCTGCATCAGTGAGCTACTGTGTAACAGTTCCTTGAAGTATTATTCTGATGTATGGACTTGCCTTCTATCCTCTATCCATACTGAGACTAATTCCACCCAAGGAATATACTTTATTTCAGAACAATACTGATAACATGAATGTTTTTGTCATGTTTAGCTTGAACATATTCAGGACATGACTTTTCTCCAGTCCTGTGATAGCTGAAGTTATGATTCTATGAGTTTATGGAGCCATATAGCAGCAGTATTAACTAGTGCTTTGGTTGCGTATGCTTAGTAAAAAAGTATGAGAAACAATAAAAAGAAGAAAGAAAGTTTATTTCTTATTGATTAAATTTAGATTATTTTTGTACGGCTAGAATGCTTTAAGCTTCCTGGAAACCAGAGGAAGTGGTTTAAGCACTGTAAGTATCAACAAATTGTTTATTCCCTTGCAAGTCAGACTGCTGGAGAGCATATTTAACTTACGTCATTCCCACAGTTACCATTTGCATCAAAGAGATGATTATTTATGCAACAAGAAGTAACTGGGGAAACAGTTTTTCTGAGATAATCACACCCCTGGGACATTGCAAGGCTCAGGGTTCATTGCTGTTGAGAGGAAATGTGTATTTTGTTCTAGAGTTTCAAATTCCAAACTGCAGTTTCATCCAAGCAGCATATTTCATGTGGATTAATATATCCCTTCAGGTAGCTCACCTCACCTGTCAATCAGAATATTTCACCTAACCCAAATAAAATTCTTAACCCCTTATTTACCACACTTACTTTTTTGAGAACTCAATTTGCTATTTTAATTTTAATGACAACAGATAAGCAGAAGATACCCTAAGGGTATGCTACTATTAGTACAGAAGGGAATAATCTACAGGAAGTGCCAAAGCAATAGCAAAATAAAAATATGGCAGGTTTGCCTATATAATTCAATTGTTTAATAAAATGAACACAGATAAAGTACATGTACTTATTTTCCAATTACCAGAATTATCAAAAGAAATACACATATTTTCTTTTGAACAAAGCATTCTTGTAATTTAATGGTACCCCAGGAGCATCCAGGATGTAACAGCCGTTTCCAGCACACGGTCTCATACAAGCTGCAAGTCAACATGCCATTCAGCTCTCAAAGAATGTGAAGGCAATAAGGAGCTCACAAGGAAAACTTTTTATGCATTACTGCATGGTTTTACAAGTAAATGCACAGAGGCCTGTTTAACTACTTCTCCCAGGAAAAACACAATCCAGTTAATCATTTCGGTAAGTAGGGACTCAAACAGAAACATTTGCAGCCTCTTGCAATTTAAAACACGCATCAACCTCAAGAAACATCAAGAAAGTAATGCAATACTTTGGGCATTAAAAAACAATGTTACTGTCTCTCCTATTTGTTGAAATGGAAAGTGAAATAAATATTATCAGTTGTCTACATGAATGCGCATTCTACCCAGAAGTAATGGATGAGAAATCTCTATGGAAGTGACATATAATGACTATGCACACACTTATCTTTCTCCCAGTGGGATAATTGTTTCTGCTCCAGACCCTCCATACTTTCTCCTTTTTATATTTTACAGACACAGCTTCCATCTGTTCCATAAGCTAAATCTCATTTTGAGCATACAGAGTGATTTGAAATATGACTTCTACCCCCCTCCAAAAGAAACAGTTTAATACTGTCATCTTTCTGGTCTGTTTGCTTATGAATCGTATTTTTCCTTAATCTAAGGCAGCAGTTTGCTTTCACAGATTTTCTCTTGCTTTAGCTTTACGTAACTTCTTTTAGTTCTAATTTTTTAAGTTTAGCTGCTCATTCATTAACTTTATGCTTTCATTTCCTCCCTCTGATCTGTTTCCAGCTCTAATTTAGCTGTAGTAGAGGGTTTCTCTCTTTTTCGCTTTTTATTTTACCTGTGCCACAAGCAATTATCGTTTCTCAAACACAAGACTTGAAGGCTTCCTGTAACACCCTCCATGATGAATTTTATTAAAAATTAAGTTATTAAAGAGGAGATATAATTTCTGAATGCTACATCTCCTGATCAGTCAATTTTAAGCCTCTATAATTTTTTGCTGCCATCATTAGCATACCACTTCAAAGACACACAAAGGACAAAATATCCATGGAGGGTAGCACCAGTGGTGAGAATTCCAGTAAGAGATTTCATCTCTTGGAGTCCAAGTATATTAAGTCTGGTACTAAAGAAACTATCAGTCCTTAAAATAATTGTCAAAGATAGAACACCAGAATGAAAACCAACATGCTATGCACTCAGTATCTCTAGAAGCATATTTATTGCACCCACTGATGTATTTGCTTTTGAAGTATGTCTATATCTATGGGGCAATACAACTTCTCATTTAGTACAGTATCAAACTACCTCTCCAGATTATTAAAATATTTAATGGACTTTAAACAAACAGTTCTTCAAAAAAAAGAGTTTTCTGCAACGTATCAACACCATATGAACAGGATTCTGGGCTGGTAGAAATAAGGACAAATGTTGGCTGCCTGGCCCCACAAAAATGTCACTTTGCCCACTTCTGTAATAAAGAGTCAAAAAAATAGTTGATCTACAATCTCACCTGGAGTTAAACTAAGAATACTCAGCTTCTAAATACCAACCCCTGATATGACAGGTAGTTGGACTTTACAGTTAATTCAAATGGAATTGATGTTTTAAATTGTCTTATACAACTATAATTTTCCATAATACAAGGAAATATAAAGACAGAGGAAGTGTTCCAAATTAATTAATTATCGACCTAGTTCCAAAGGAGTTACAGGCTTCAAAATAGCTTCCCCTTTTCACTGAAAAAAAACCAAACCCAGCACATACACAGTATGTCCAATGGGAAGGCAATCTTACTGCTATTAACATTAGACTTTAAGCTCTTCTTGAACAGGAAGAGCTTATTTTCTTTAATTGGTCTGTAAAGCAGAGCACAGAGGGGTCCAGTTCAGTGATTTTGCCCATGTCTCTTTCCAATAATAGTAGCAATGTGTCAATTATGCCTCTTTTTATTGAGTATGAAAACCAAGGTGTTTATAAGTAAGATACTACTAGCAGTTTATGAGAAATCATGAAAACATGGAAAAAAGCCATTGATAAATAATTAGGTGAATTCTTCAAGATAGAAATAAAATCAGGAAAACAAACATTGAGTGCATCTCTCTAGGACTTTGAATAAGTGCTATAAAAATATGTCTGGTTTAGCAGTCTCTACTGCTTCTTTGTCATCTGATTTTAAAAATATTCTCCCTGTTGCACTACTGAATAATCAATAAATTCATTTTCTTCATCAGTGGTTTGTTTCCTCTTTTCCCCAGCTATCATAATACAAGAACTCTTCTAAGCAGGGCTACTTTTTCCATTAGATTTCACCTAACTGAGTCACATAATGCTTCTTCATGGAAAGGCAACCATGGGGATTTTATTTATATGTAAATAATTTCAGGCAGATAAAGCTGATATAGGTCAGGTCTCAATGTACTTCTAATTTTTTCCTCTCATCTTGAAAAGAAGTAATACATATTAAGGGTTCTGAAATTTAGTTTGCTCTGATGGTATCATTAGTAGCAGCAGCAGCAAGTACTGCATTTACTTCAGGCCCTTTCTCCAAATCTGGGTATTTCAAATAATTTTCCTGATTGATATAACTTCTAAAGGAATGAGCTCAAAACTATGGAAGCCACAGAAAATGAAGGTGTACTTCACAGCTCCTGTGAGCTTTAAATAGGAGTTAATTGAGATGTTCACTGCCTACAGGATGGGTAGATTTTATTATGAAGGAATGGAGAAGCATCCAAGAACTTTCTCCTTTTAAATAGCAAGGATGTGTATCATCAAAGAGTTTTGAGGTTAGCCAAACAACTGCACAGAGCTCCTGGTATTTGCGAGCAAGCAGAAATACCTTTAACAAAACCAATTCTATTGTAAAGTGGGAGAAAGTGCTTCACTACTTTCCTATTCCTTTTCTATGGATTTGTGGACAAATGACATAATAACTAAGACAGATTGAACTCTAAAAATTCTACCAAGAAAAAGAGCTTGGTCAGTCTTAGTGTCTCAGTCTCCTCCTGTGGACCATCTGTTCTGGCCATTTAAGATCACCAAAACTAGCCTTACACATTTGTTCTTCATGCTGACATGTTCCCATTGCTACTGCTATCACTTTCATAGCATCTAATAGTGAAAAACACACCAGATCCACTGTCTGATTGCTGCTCTGGCTTTCACTTTTCATACACCTATATATCCCCTAATGCAGCTCCTTTCAGACATGAGTCCCATGTCTGATGACTTCATCTTCCATTTTAGTGTCTCACTGATTTACATATATTAACATTGTGATCACCACAGTAGTTGAGTCCGTGACAGGCTTAAAACTGTATAAAATGTCTCCGAATGAAAACACAAACACAAAAAAATATATTCTTAGTTATACTTCTCAGAAGGAAAAATCTTTTATTCTAACCCCTAACACATGGATATTAAGAGTTCCTGGGGCAAAAATAATCATATCAAAACAAACCCTCTTTTCTGAGTATACAAACCTATTGCTTAAATTCTTAAGGACATTCTTAACCTACCTCTGGGTTCTTGTTTTGTAGGGGGGTTTGGTTGGGTTTTCGAATGATGCTTTTTATACACTGGTAATAAAAAGAAACACTACAGTTAATTTTCAAGGAAAAGTAAAAGACTACAGCAACTACATACTCTTATGGGGTTTGTGATTTTAAATAGGCTTATAATTTCTGCAATTAAATCCATGTTATTTCTTTTCTGAGGAATGCTTATCACAGAGAAACATAGATATTACATATAGATATGCTAGACATGGGTGACTTATGTCATATAAAGGCACTCTTGCTTCTCTAAAGCTATAGGCTGCTATAGTCACAACCATGGCCAACCCCTGAAACTGTTGAAATCTTCTCTTCCTGTCTTTGTGATGGCAACTTTTGACTGAAATACATCTGAAATGGTGTCTACATATTTACTAGAAAAATATTACTTGTCCATATTTCACATTGCTTCTTTCTTTCACATGAAGAGGAAGAAAAGATTTTAAAATAAATCTCTCCTGCCCAATTCTTTGCTAATATAATTTGGAAGTTACTGGTTGTCTTGATGGTGCACTGGAATAAACAGAGTTTATAGCAGCTCGGCAGCATATTTAATTGATCATCTTCAACGAAGCAAGTCAAAAACAATCTAAAAATACAAGATCTAAATAGTAAAAATTTGTCACATTAACCTGAACTATTTTCAATGAATGTGTATTCAGGAGCAAATCACATTTTGATCAGATCTGCTTCTCAAGTTATCATGAACAGATAGCATGAACATTGTTTATTTTTAAATGAAGAGTAAAGCCTGCAATGGCTAAGCTAATTGCCTGATCATCTGGGAGCTGTTGCTGTGTCTCAGCTGGCTGCAAACTGACAGAATTGACACCTGTGGGCTGTACCTGCTTGTTTTACAGCATTAAAAGTAAAACCCACATCCAAGGAAAGAGATATAGAAGGAAGTTCTTCTTTGTTTTTGTAAACATCTTCAGTTTACTTAAGGCTGACAGAAAAGCAAATAAAATAAATTAGAAATAATCCAACAGGATGATTTATCTGGAAACAGGCTGTGCAACCAAAAAAAACCAAAAAAAAAAAAACCCCAAAAACTGTAAAAGGTATGATGCAGGGTTTTTTTTCTCTTAGTAAAAGGAAGTAAGGTAAGGATCTGCAGCTGATCTAACACAGTGCATCAATAAGAAGTCAAATGAATTTAGGATGTCTTTAGCATTCTAAACAACAGGACTGTGTATGGAACTGTTAACCACATACAGGGCAGAATCCCATCCATGAATATGCCACTGATGTCTACAGGAAGTAAATATCACTTTAAAGACTGAAATGAAAGAACTCATGGAAATGGAGCTAAATATGTTCTGGTACTCACTGGAAGGAAAGTGCAGGAGACTTTGGGTGAAATTAGTTATGAAGTGTATAAAACCAAAACCAGTTAAAGGTGCGCAGAAACCACTGTATGTCTAGCAGAGAGAACTCAGTGAAACTGAAAATGTCTCAGATTTCAAGGTCAATCCAAGCATCCCTTTAGCAGGCTTTAGATTCAATGTTTCTGTATCTATATTCTTCTGATACAAAGAACTGCATGTGGTTCAGCTTCTAGACTGCTGTGCCTCTGAGCAATGTTTTTCATTTTATTTCACGGTCTGTGATATAGTCCATAATTTTAATAACTATTCTAGTTTAAACAGAGACTATAGCTGTCAAATTACTATTAAAAAATGTCTAGGAAAGGAAGAAAAAAGCCATTTATATCCTTAGGTGTGGCTCCTCCGGTGTGTGCTCCTTCTGAGCATTCCATGGGTAGATTTGCAACTTTCTGTTTGGTTTTATTCTGATGAATCAAAGTACAGGAGAACTTGTTTCTGGCAAGGCACAAAGAGCAGAATCCAGACATTTTCTTTTTGCTAAATACTTAGATTTGCTCAAACAACAAAAAGGAAGCAGAGCAAGCATAAAAAAAGAATAATCTGTAGATTGTGGAAACGATTGATGACAAGTGTGCTGAGTGCAGAAACACCTTTAATCAGCAAGGTGCCATACTCAGAAATTTCCCTTTTTGTTGAATAATAGCACATGGCTGCCACAAGAAAGCCCCTCCCTGCTGGGAAATTTTGAAGCCAGGCGTAAAAGTTCTGTGTCTCTCTACAGAGAAAATTTATATCCGAAATGACAGCTATGACTATACCTTTGAGATAGCTTTCAGCAAAGGAAATAGAGTGCACCTGCGTGTCAGAGCGTGAAATAGCATGAGAAATGGATAGTTATTAATACAAGGTCCTAAATACTTTAATGGGAAGAAAAATTTACCATCCATGGATGCATGTTTCACTTTATTAGAAGCTTTATTGCTTCAAGGATGAAGGGAAACTCCTGTTACAATATGTTTCAAAGGTGCTTCTCATTGTTCAGCAAAAAACATACCCAAACAGAAAGGAAACTGCCTGCTGCTTAATTAGAGGGTTGCCATTTTCATCGTCTTCTAAATCCACAAATACATCCAGGGTAAGAATTGAAGGAGCAGCTCCTTTCATGCAGTATGGCTTTTTCGTTTGTTTCACTCAAAAAACACATTTCCCATATGAGCTTTTAACTGACATGACAATTATTTTGCCTAAAACAGATGCGAGGAAGTTAATTCAACAAGGAACTATCACTTTAGCCTGTCTCAGGACTTCCACAGAGGGGGGAAAGAAAACACCAGCCCTGGAGTGAGAGACCATTATGAAAGTATTCAGATAATAAAATCCACATCTAACTTAAATTGAAAGATATAATTGAAGGAAGGAGGAGATGCTAAGCTGGATCATATGGAAGACTTCAGAAGGTTCACTCTAAGAAATGTGTTCTGTCACATAAGTCCGAGAATGCACAAGATTCATCAAACAGCCATAAAAATCTTCAGTGAATTATGAAAAGCTACCAGATTGAAAAAGGCTAGATGAGAAAGGTATCAGTTACTTAAGAACAAAATGAATTCAAAGGAGGGAATAGCAGGAACTCAGGTGGAAGTTTAAAATAAGAATGAATTTCTGAAGACAAAATGATAAACTTTTGCTCAAAATCAGGAAAAATAAAATAATAAAGGAAAGACATTACCATGCTCAAAACATCAGAGACAAAACTAAAATAAACCACACTGTATGCAGACATGAAGGAAGGAAATTATTCTCCATGCCAGCTGGCCAATAAAAGGTCCATATCTCTGTATTGTAGATAGGAGATATAAAAAGTGAGGAGGCCTTGTAACATCTGTCATGAGTGAAGTCAGACAGCATAGGACCTGTTGCCTTGCAATGACTTAGAGTGCTGTGCCCCAGCTCTGTACAGAAGTGGGTTTTTAGCCTCCTGAACTGCTCCAAATGCTGACAAAGAGCAAAGGGTCAGGAACTGCCATTGGTGCTCAAAGCTCTGACTGTGCTGGCATCACTCTCAGGCTTGTTGTTCATTAATGTTATTTTCTGTGGGATGATCCTCTGTAGATATATCAGTAACATTTTCACTACTATTTTTGGTATGGCAGGAGTTTCTATGGATTTGGAGTGCTGTCAGGCCTGCTGGAGCTGTGCTGGTGATATGCGAGGCCATTGATTCAGCCTGTCAGTTTTCAGCAAAAATGAATGCATCAGAAGGTGTGCTCCAGCACCGCTGGCTTCTCATCACTTTATTTTTGACCCAGATGATTCTTTTTGTCTTGCAATGACATCCACTGGAAAGCAGTGGTGTATGGATAGAGTTCAAGAGGAAGCTCTCACATTTCCCTTTGTGTATCTCTCAGGATCATGAGCTTCCCTGCCTCACAGCAGCATGAGAAATAGCTTTTTCCCAAATGTGTATCAGATAAAAGTAAAAAGGTCACTTTTTTGATGTGACTTCACAACAGCGATAGAAAAGAAGATAACACTGAGGACACCCACCTTCTAGTTATCTCCAGCTACAGTCCTGTACCTCATAATAAAGGACCATTTTCCTTAACATATTAACATCCTATATCGGTCTTTTAGTTCTCTACTTTCCTTAGAAAACAAGCCCAAAAAAACCCCACCCTCCAAGAACCACGTGGGTTTCAAGCTGCACAACATACAGAAACTACAAAATAACTTAAAAGTACACAGACAGTGCTTGAAAAGTTTAGACTCAAAAGTAAATCTTACAGAGTGTTCTATATGAGAAATGTGATTAATTAGCCTCTTTACATCAAAATGACAGCCCATTTGAACTCAGCCTATTAAGATTTTCAAATATTACAGACAACACCAAAAATGTTATTTACATACATTTGTGACAGATTTTATATTGTAAACATTGTGACATCTGGAGCTTATACACAGGAAATATCTCTTAAATCACAGTTCAGAAGTAATATGGGAGTAATGTCTTGAGTGTTAAACCTATACTTTATGTAGGTCATTTGATATTTTCACACAAAATGACAGTGATATTAAATGTCTGCACACTTTTGCAATCTCTTTCACCACTTCGTTACCAATCCTCTTATCTCCTATGGCTGTTGAATGCAGTTGCTGTTACAGCCCAATACTCACAATTGTGGAATCTGTCCAAGAGGGACAATCAAATCTCTGCCTTACTCTGTGGTTTAGTTGTCTGTCTGCAGCCCTGAGTGCCCTGAAGGGTAATTCTTCTGCTCCAGTTACTAAGGAAAGCTTTACAGAAAAGGTGAGTCTTGCACACCAAGATGATCAGGACAGGGCTTTTAGTTTGATTTTTGGGGATCCTGAACTTAAATGTTAATGGCATCACAGGATAGCTCCAGCAAAGCAGATTTATTGTAACACAATTTCCACCATGTCTGCTATCTCCATTAAGAACTGAAAAGCAATACTGTATTTATATTTTGGTTTTTACTATGAGGGAGTTCTTTAAGCTAAATCATCTGACATCAGACAGGTCTCCCAAATGTGAGCAAGGACATTTTAATGTAGTATTTCTAGCTACAAGAAATCTAAGGTTTCATATAAGAAATTTCAACATCACAATGTAGATTAAATTTATGCGAAGACTAGTATGTTACAGTCAGAGGAAAATCACTGCATTGCACTGTGCTAGTGAAAAGAGAATGCCTGGGCAGAAATGTATTTCAACTTTATGTATTTAGCCAAAAATGAAATTCAAAAAACCCAATTATTTTCTTACAGATTTACTAGAGTCCTTTCCTTGAAGCATCAAGAGTAGAATCTTGAAGAAATAGCAAGTCAAGGTAAATAAATTGCTCAAATGGAAGCAGAAAGAACTGAGACAAGCTCCAAGGCAAACAAGTTTACTTTAGAAACAATTTCTACAGAATAAGTTTATAGATGGGTTCGGTCGATTAAAACCAATGAGAAATTTTAAAGAGACAAAAATGAGAACAGTGAGTTTCCTCTGATTATTTTATCTTTCAGCCAAAATCACAAATCATGCACTACAGCAATGCACCACAGAAACCACCAGCAGAATTCTCACAAAATTATCAGACCAGGGCTTCAGTTTGGGTAATTCACTGAAAGTCAATTAAAAACAATAAACAGGGTGAGTATTATGAAATTCATAGGAAAAATAATTTAAGCAGCTCTGCTGAATATTTGAACCTTTATTCTAACATACAACGGGAGTCTATTGATGGCCTTTTGTAGTGTCAAATCCCAGTACTTGCAGATTTACTTTTTTCTTCTATTTTAAGTTGAAGCCTGTCTAGATCTTGAGCCTTTCATCCAGCTTTCAGCAAGATTTTCAAATGTAAACCTGATTCAAATTAATCACAAGCGAGCATCATCTGTTTTGTCAATTGATGCCCACTACTTAATGCACTGCTGAAGGAAGAGAAAGAAACAGCTGCAGAGATGAGAATCAGACACTTTATCAATCCCTACAATTGTTATGAAGTTAGAATCGTTCATGCAGTTTTTCTTAGAGATCTTTTTCATCTATGGGATCTTTTTTTTTCATTTAGGTATTTAAGGAGTTACACCGTACATTAACAATAGTTGATTACCATCAGCCACCTTATGCTGCATGACGGAAAAATATAAGACATCATGTTTCAGTATTTTTCTTTTTTTTATATGTGTAAGATTAAATCAAGATGCATGGTAGATCACATATCTGAAAATACTATGTTGGTGCCTATACAAATATTATGGCCACATGCATAATGTTAGGAATTTCTGCTTGACTTGCATCTTAAGTGACACCATTAACACCAGTAAGATAGGTGGTTCAGGGCACAAATTCACAATAATGCTACAATATTTCCAATTTACATTCATTTCATTAAGAAGAAATATTTAGTTAAATATATATTGCAAATAACTGTCAAGGTGGTGAGCACTGGCATAGGGTGCTCAGAGAAGCTGTGGCTGCCCCATCCCTGGAGTGTTCAAGGCCAGGTTGGACAGGACTTGAAGCAACTTGGTCTAGTGGAAGGTGTCCCTGCCCATGGCAGGTGGGTTGGAACTAGATGACCTTTAAGGTCCCTTCCAATCCAAACCAGTCTGTGATTCTATGATTTTATAAATACTAATATAACTATGTGGGATTAGAGGAAAATGTGTTCGACACTGAAAAACATCAAACCCAACAACAACTCTACAGCCTTATTCACAGCATTTAAAGAGACAATGATTTTTGTAGGCACACTGACAAAAAAAATATCAAGTTGTGTCTGCTTGCTCTAGCTCTTACCCAGCCACCTCCCAGGGAAATCCCTCCTCCTGTCTCTATCTCAGATTCCTTTCTGAGGTGAGAGAGGGCTGGTCTCAGGAAAGCTTTTCTGATCTCACAGGCATCAGCTGTGGCTCCCAAACGTACATTAGGCTTTACTTACACTTATTTAATTACCCCTCCCCCCCTTCAAACACCCTGTTTTCACAGCTGTGTACAAATTGCAGTAAAAGACATCTTTTTTCCACAGTCTGAGCAAACTTGTTAGCAAACATACTCAGAAACCAAAGCAATCTCCCATTCTAATGAAAATTCAAGATACCGAACACTGATGGAAATGTTCCAGCCCAACTGGGAGAGTGGAGCCCCTGAGTCCCTCAAGAGCTGTACGGTTAATATAGGCAAGAACCAGTGGGGAAGCAACTGAGCACAGCCATATGAAGCAGCCAATATGCCAGATCAGGCATGTTCTTTGTTGCAAAATATAACTAGGAGAGTGCTGTAAGCAGGGTTTCTGCAAATCAGATTGTTAAAGCTGCAACAACTGCTAACACCATTCCCAAATAGAATCTTTAGATGAAGTGGCCCAGCAGGTAGCAAAGCATGCACCCCAAATGCAGCAAACTGCAGAAGAATGTCATAGAGTGTCCTTCCAATTACCTACTTTCAAGAGAGTGGCTGATGAGCTGTGTATGTGAAAATAGAACCAACACTACTAAACTAATTTGAGTTGGCCTGTGGAAAGAAAACTGCTTTTTATTCGACTACATTATCATTCACGGAGTAATAAGTAAAATCAGATTCCACTCTCATTCATTTAGCATTCGTTCCTGTCTGGGTCTGAATACTCTAAGTGGTGTCTGTGTTGTTCTGTTATCTCCATCGTTGCAATTTCAGACTTTTCAAGCAAACTCTGAACTTTTGGTGCTGTGAAGTTGTCCATCTTCAACCAAATAGCTAAAAGACCTGCATGACCGGCCACCACTAAAAAGGCTTTAGAAAGCCCAGGGTATTATTAAAATCACCATGGCCTCTCTTTGGAAATACAAGCTTGCTTTTAACTGTCTCAGTTTTATGTACCTCACCCAAATGTTGAGGGCAGGAGTAGGAATGATTATAATTTTAATTAATAGAAAGTACGTATACAGATCTAAACTCCAGGTCACCAAACCGCGCTCTGAAGTATGCAGTCAAAAACTTTTACTAGCTGTAAATGGCTTAAATTTTTCTTTAATATACTGTCACAAATTTATATTACATTGAATACTCTGAGGTGTAGATCAGTGAGTAGACAGTGAAAAGTTCAGATATGGATAGGCAGGTCAGTAAGGAATGGTGAATTCCACATAAGTGTATAACTAAATAGACGGACAAGTAGAAGTTCAATGAAGTCAATTTAAATCTTTCCCGTAAATTCAAAAGTTCTATATTACAGATATTTTGTATGTGGTGCACTTTGCAGTTGTTAATAAAAAGGGTAAAAAGTGAACTAATTTAAGAAACTACATAGGTAAAAACCAGTTATTCATGTGGGGAAAATCATAATTGTAGTCCCCATGAAACTGACTGCAATGAATTACTGGTAAGACTGGAGTTGTCTGTGAGGCAAGGGCTGCACCCTGACAAAATGGGTGCTGTTCACAGTCATGCCATTTATCTGATTGTTTGTAAGAGAGCTCCACACTCAAGCCTAGTAGCATAGGACTGAAAACTACAAAATCAAGTGCTTCAGAAACATCAAAGCCTCAAAGATTGACCCTCTCCTGAAAATCCATACACATCAGTAAGCTGCAGTTCTTCAGTGAAATGAAGAGCCAGAAGAGCCAGACAACAGCTCTGTTACTCGCTGGTCGTTGTACATGCCCAGAGAGTCAACCAGCAGCAGGCTTGAAACAGCCTACCTTTATGAATAGAGTCAAGACATTTACAGTAAATACCCTTTTTATTTCTAAAGAACGGCGTCAGAGATGACCTCTCACTGGTCTGTTTGTGTCCTGTCTAACTGTTACATCCCAAATCCTTGTTATTAAGAGACTTAAAATACCTCAGGATAAACAACTCCTAATCCCAAACCTTATGTACCACAAATGTGACTTTTTCCATCTGCGGAACTGTTGGGAATTGCAGGTTTCCGTAAAAAAACTGTCACCCAGTGAAACAGGGTGGAGAAGAAAACTAAATTTTGAAGAAAGCTTTTCAAAATCAAAAGCTTCGTAAAATTTTGCACTACATATAAAATCTAATCACTGTTATTTCACTTTTCTTCCTAAGTGTAAAGCCATCTTTCTAAAAGATGTCTCATGTTCACACTGGTCATAGGATCAAGGGAATGTCAATGACACTGCAGTATACTGTCTGACCTACGCATCTGAAAACAGAGATTCCTCTACTGAAGCAGTTTTGCATTCATGCATCCATAAAAAGTCACACATACTTTTGGTCAATATAAAGCATAATAATCCTAACAGAAGAACAGTCTATAAAATAACATTAAGTAGTTGCTGAGATACTAGACTACACAAAGTCCTCCCTGTGTGAAAATTTTTAACAAACCCCCTTTATAAAAGGTTTATACTGTATTGTTCAATAGGAGCAATAAATGTTAGGTGTCCTCTGTCATGGGCAGTGCTGTCATGGACACTGTGAAATAACTGATGGAGTCACCTCTGTGTCAGCACAGAGCTGCCCTGCTAGAAGGACACAACATGGCAAGAGAACTGAAACCATCTCATCTCCTGTTAACAATATGGCTGCTTCGCTTTCTTGTTACAATCAAATACAATAAGCAATTTCTCTGCAATGAGACCTCCTCAGATTGAAAGAGCTGAGCATTTTCATTTTGGTCCTTAAGACTTTGCACTGAAAAGCCACAACAGCACAAAAAAAACCCCTAGGTTATCAAGAGCAGAGCCCTACAAATGCGACCCACCAGGTGCTGAGAAAAGACCTGAACAGCTTTAGAGAAACCAACAGTTTGTGATGTGGATGCTTGCGCAACATAGATTTCTTTCTTGCTGTGTATCTTTAATTTGTATTACAACAGTCAGAGAAGAAAGCCTGATCTTTGTTTGTTACAGCCCAGCATCAGTCATTTACACCAGTATCAAATTAATCTAAAACAGTTAAAAAAATGTGGGTTTTTTGCAAGTACATAAAGTAGTATTACATTTTAACTGCCATTACCTTATTTAACCTCTTAAATATTAAAGCAAGAGGAAAACAACACCTTTATCAACATATTTTTATGTTGATAAAGGCGTTGATATATAACATACAACATTTGTGAAGCATATGCAAATGCCTGTTTAAAAAAAAGGCACAAAACAAAAATCGTACAATATAGTAACTGAAAGACAGCTTGTTGCATCTAATTTTTTTTCAAGGTGGGGAAGCACAGTGAGGAAGCAAGATGATATTTTAGATTAGAACTATTTTTTTCACAAAAGCCTTTTTTTTAAACTTAAATTGTATGTGACATTGCAGGGAGCTTGAAATTCAATGAAGAAAAATGCATGCGCATGGGAGCATTTTCTTAATTGGACTCTTGAGCAGAAAACTCAAATGTATTTCTGGTAGATGAAATGCTTCATATTAAATGTCAAGATGTAGTAAAGAAGTGACACTTAAAATGAACTGAAGAAAGCAGCAAAAAGGAAGAAATTTAGGGACATGTTTATTAGCTGAGGAAATTCTACGCATAAAGAAATTCACTTTCTTAAACTAATTTCTGCTTATCTAGGATAATGATTGAGTGTCAGGAGTCAGGAGTACAGCGCAAAACCAGTATCAGAAGGGATAAGAAAATTCCTGTAGAAATAACTAGAAAACACATAACAGATTAGAGGAAGACTACAGTCTTCTGCAAGTCTAATTAACACCAATTCCACTCCGTTTCCACTCTATAAATATACCCTAAGGAATATTTTTCCAAAAATATATCCCTAGAGACTGATTCATGTCTGTAGACCAAGCAGACAACCTCCACAGCCACAGGCAATTTCCCCTCCTGCCAACTGCACCCTGATGCCTCCACCCACTGCAGGATCTAGGAGGGCTTTAGTGCCCTTCCTTTCTTCTTGGCTTCTCTCCACAGGGTGCCTTCTTCCCTTACCACTTGATGTCTTCTAGCTCCTCTTATTCTTTGCAGACCTCTGAGCTTCCAGACTTACTAGGAGCTTCATTTCTAAGTGACCCTGGAAGATCAGTGATTCTGACCTCACCTTTACATCTTGTTTAAAACTTCTCCAAATTTTCATCCATTCGGTGTACCATTACTCTCTTGCTGCGGACACCTCCAAATCCCATTCAGTGTTTGTATTATTTCCTTTTACTCATCACCTATTTTAATTCAGCTGCACCAGCTTTCTCTTTTCACCCTGTCAGACACTTTTCACATCCATCTTTCACAATCCTCTCTCCTTCTTAAAATGATGCAGTTTCTCCTATCACCTCTGACAACCCATCCTTTCTCCTGTTGACATCATGGCACCATCACATCCTAGGATCTGATTCTCCTCCTGCTCCTCCTCTCACACTGCTAAAGCATGCGTGAGAAAGTGCTCTGATTTTGCTGCCTTCCTGCATTTCACATTGATTCTTCTCTTTCGCATCTTTGTACTTTTTCTTTTGGAACACCCCAGATTGATCCTTCTGCTGTCAGCCCTTGTTACTACTACAGCTCCCTCTTACGAGCCACCACTCCCATGCTCCTCTGTTCAACCTCTCCTGACATTTAATCTAAAAATCTAACAATCTTCTCTCTCCATTTCTTTCTTGATCAGTGAACTCACTTGTGAATCTAGAACAGACTTTTAAAATCTCACTTACCCTGACTTGAAAAAGAAACTTCAAAGTTATGATTTACTCATATAACCCAGATTTCTTTAACTTCCATGTTCTAGTCATTATCTGCTCATTGGAATTGATGCAGCTGAACAGGTATAGCTCATTTTTGGCAGTCTCCAATTTATTTTTTTCTTCCTATTTTCAATATCTTCAACATCTGAGGGGCACAATGTCTTTTTTTCTTCTTCTCTGTTGATCAGTCCTTAGGAAAATCAAGAAAAATCAAAAACTAGAGTGACTACTCTTATTAAAATAAGTCTTAGGTATTATTATAGATTGACACTCTTATTGCTAGAAATGACAAAAACCAGAAAAAGGAGTAAGGAGGAAACAAGCAAACAAAAAAGAAGGAAATACAAGGCAAGTTGTAGGCTACACCAAGATTTAAGGTGGTTTTGGAGCTAGGGAAATCAATCTTCCTGTCTTTACCTACCACTGAGTTCTAGAGGCAGCTTCTCCCTAATGTCCCTCTTCCATTTTCCTTCTCCATTATCAGTGTATCATGCTTTAGAGATGACGATGCAAACACAGAGGTTCAATGTTAGAAAGCTTACACTTAAAGCTATCAGAGCAGATTATTTTTATATGGAAAAATAAAGAGACAAAGTTTATTTATTTTAACAGATGTCCATCCCAACCAGCTGGGAGTAGAACAACTGGCACATGGGTGGTAGCAGCATGCAGATCAACACTATGTGAGAATATACATAACAGAGGTGTATATTAATTATATATTTGCTGGAAGGCAGCCAATAGTCAGTCTTCCAGGGAAGCACTTATGTAATGGTCTATATACAGAAAGACTTACAAAGTTAAAAAAAGCCCAGAATTCCCCTCCTTCTCTCCTGTTCATACTAATTCTCCAGCTCCATGCTAGAAGAGCAGTTGGAAATCTGGATGCTCACAGAGACTCTTTGTAGGATTCATCAGATACTGAATACTTTGACCTAGCATAGTAAGATACCTACTACAACAGAATTATCAGGCTCAATATTTTATCTTCAAGCCCAATTAAAATTCTTTTGCTAGATCTGAAACTGGCTTGTACACAGAAAGAAACTTCTAGTAAATGTCAGGAGTGACATAGCATACACATAATTGTAACATGAACAATGAATCTGCTTGACATTAATGTCATTGTCACTTATAGGTCAGTTTTGCTGCAGAATAGAAGAAAGAATCTGCATTTACTCACTCACAAAACTCTCCATTAAGCACAAGCTTTAAAAAGTTTAAGGAATTTGGAAAAGACTAGGATAAAATGCTGGTTTTGTAAAACTAAATATCTGATACCGCCAAGAAAACAGAAGTGTTCTTGTATTTCAGAACAAAGGTATCAAAAAGTCAGTCTGAAAATGAGAAAATTGTATCGCAAATACTAATCAGCCAGGGGCATGTAGTTAAATAATTTGGATGGAGCTAAACAGATTTTTACCAATGCTGTAGCATATTGTGATCACAAAACATCATTGCTCTTGGGAGAGATTCCTGCAGCTGGCTCTTCTCAGGCTTCATGCACAGCCACAATGGAACCTGGCCCAGAGGTACAGCTCTGAACTCAGCTGGGGTGGTAATTTAACTCTGCTATAAAATGCACTTTTAAATTTCTCTCACTTCATATAAATACTCTAGGTTTAAAACTCTTTTAAAGCAAATATAATTTATATTTCTTTCCAAGCACAAATATTATTTTTTTTTATAAACAGCAATAAATATTCATCATTGTTATTTATTTTAAACTTAACGATGGTTGTGTTTAAAAAAATAATTAAAACCCCAGTATATCATAACTCAATTTTTATTGTAATAACATTTAACTTCTAAGCAGATTACTTCCAGAAAGCCACACATGTAGGTATAAAATGTGTTTGTATTTCAGAACCTAAAATACAGACTTTAAAAAACTTAAGTTAAAAATAACCAGTCTAAATCCATGGCAAGCCACTGTGCTTTGCCCATACATAAAGTTACACGTACTACAAGAGGAAGCACTTTTTTACAACCCTGTCATCTGTTGTGCATCAGCAACCACGTTTATGCCATTTGTATGTGTAGGTAGTACGAGAGCTGTCTTTATAATTGCAATTTAGAGAGATAGACATAATGATATTTGCATTTTCACTTGCAAGATCATACGGTTACGGAAGTCTGCCTTTGAAAAGTGGATGGAGGGAGAGTCTGATTCTCCCTGTTAGTGCAAGAGGAGAGGTGAGGGTGGATTTGCCTTCTACGAATGTCCCTGCAGAATAGTGGTGTTCTGCGATAGCAACCTGAAACACTCTTCAGCCTGCCACAATCCTGAGGGAGACCAGCAGCCGCTTCTAATCCTTGCTGCTGAGTGGCTGAAGTTCAGAGCTCTGACATAAATTGTGCCTTCAGCCAACAAAACGCAGCAATAAGAAAGGCTGAAGATTCCTCCTATGCCATTGGCTTTAAACAGATCTCTGAACTTTCATGAACAGACCTTGTTTGGTTGCTTCTTCAGAAGTAAAATGCTCACAGTCCTTTCCTCCTTTCTGGTATGACAGGCTTGACCATGGCTCAGCCTTTTGCAATAGAAAAATCTAATTAGCTCCTTCTGTGACACTTTATAATTGAGATCTTTTCTGAGCTGATCTTTGAGACTGCGCAATAATATTTCATTCCTATTTATCAGCAACATGTTCACTAATGCATTACATGGCACCATTAACATCTATATACTCTGAGATTAATCAGTGTTTCCATTACAGAATTATAACTCATCCTTACAGTTTGACTCCAGACAGAATTGTAGCTTTCAGCACCACAGCCCAGAGTGATTTAAATAATGGAATCAGGCTATAAAATCTGTTCCATTTCCAGTTTATATTTTATATTTAAAAAAAAAAAAAGCAAAAATATTGAAAGAGTTAAAATTGGGTTATTGTAAAGCACATTTAGGGTGCAGTTCCACTCATATCAAAGATTGCTGGTTTTGTGCATTTATCTTTTTTTAATAATGTTATTTCTATGTTGAGTGTTCTACAAATGTGTTTCTCAAAATGAAATTTCACAAGGATACTTACAATACAGATTTGCACATCCATCTATCACTGTACAGATAACTAATAAATTACATGGGTATTTGGTAAAAGAATATTTTGAACGTATAATGTCTATGAAATTCTGAAGAATGTGTAAAGAGCTCTGCTATTTTCTAGTCAACAGTCCTATGCCATCATATTGTATCAAAGACAGCATTTTACATTCAGGAAACAGCTTTTTGCAGAAGAAAGATGAGAGTGCCAGGAAACTCATTTAGAAAATGAGCAGCAATCTTTGACCGAGGTTTTCAAAACTGTATGCTTAAATGCAGGTTTTAAGTGCCCATATATACATCATTCTTTATGAACCAGTCATTCTGGACATGATGGGTAAGACAAGATGTTGGAAGTCCCGGGGAGAATTCCAGATGTTTCTGCTACTCTTTCAGCAACATGGATAAACTCTACTTTGATTTATAACTAATTCTGATCCAGTGACCTACTTAAAACAATGTACCTAAAAAAACAACTTCCCTGTTGGTTTTATTCCTTTTATTCTGGTTTCATTCAAGTTTTATAAAATTATTGGTGATGTATTCATCACTGAACTCCAATAATTTCATTTTATATTTGCTATTTATGTATGTATCACAGAATCACAGCCTGGAAAGACCTCCAGGGATCATTTATTGCAACCTTATGTTCAAGGCAGGGCCACTTATACCAGGTTGCTCAGGGATGCATCCAGGCAGGTACTGAAACCGTTGAAGGATGAAACTACCATCACCTCTGTGAAACCTCTTCCAGTACATGGTCACCCTCATACTAAAAATATTTTTTCTTAAATCTAATCAGAATTTCTCATGTCCATTGACCTTTTTCCTACCATTGAGCATTTCTGGGAAGAATCTGGCTCTGTCTTCTCTAGACTGTCATGTTACTGTACATTAAAAAAAAATAGAGATTCTATTATGGATTCAATAAATACAGCATTTGATTAAAATAGTTAAATGTCTGTGACACACCACCAAGAACACTAGGAAGCAAAATGATAATTGAGCTGTTTTCCAAGGGGAGTCACGTGTGTCATTCTTACTAAACAGTTTTAATGTAGCAGTAGAAACCATTACATTTAAACTTTGGTATAATATTCATGAAGTTTTATAAGGAAGGTAAAGTTATAGGAGTGTCAGGTTCCAGTTTAGTAGCACAAGGCTTCAATGGTCACCCGACCCCCAGCCCTTGACAGCAACCCACAGTGAACATAATGCAGTCAGCCGCTTGTGAAGCTCGCCTATAACCCAATGCAGTCAGTCCCACGTGGAACCCACCTGTAGTTATATTGGTGTGCTCTGCCAACCTGCAGATAGAGGGCACCCCTTTCTAAGAATCCTGACTGGTAAATTAAGGTTTGAGATCCCTGAATTCGGACAAAGAACAGACAAGTCACGGTAATGGTAATCTAAACTCATATTGTTTTATTAGTTACACTCCTGAGGGTAATTATAGAATCACAGAATCATAGAATAGTTAGGGTTGGAAAGGAACTTAAGATCATTGAGTTCCAACCCCCTGCCATGGGCAGGGACACCTCACACTAAACCATATCACCCAAGGCTCTGTCCAACCTGGCCTTGAACACTGCCAGAGATGGAGCATTCACAACTTCCTTGGGCAACCCATTCCAGTGCCTCACCACCCTAACAGGAAAGAACTTCTTCCTTATATCCAACCTAAACTTCCCCTGTTTAAGTTTGAACCTGTTACCACTTGTCCTATCACTACAGTCCCCAAGGAAGAGGCCCTCCCCAGCACCCTTATACACTCCCTTCAGATACTGGAAGGCTGCTATGAGGTCTCCACGCAGCCTTCTCTTCCCCAGGCTGAACAGCCCCGACTTTCTCAGCCTATCTTCATAGGGGAGGTGCTGCAGTCCCCTGATCATCCTTGTGGCCCTTCTCTGGACTTGTTCCAACAGTTCCATGTCCTTTTTATGTTGAGGACACCAGAACTGCACACAATACTCCAGGTGAGGTCTCATGAGAGCAGAGTAGAGGGGCAGGATCACCTCCTTCGACCTGCTGGTCACATTCATTTTGATGCAGCCCAGGATACGGTTGGCTTGCTGGGCTGCAAGCACACACTGAAGCTGGCTCATGTTCATTTTCTCATCGACCAGCACCCCCAAGTCCTTCTCCGCAGGGCTGCTCTGAATCTCTTCTGTGCCCAACCTGTAGCTGTGCCTGGGATTGCTCCAACCCAGGTGTAGGACCTTGCATTTGGCATGGTTAAACCTGGCATCAGCCCACCTCACAAGCGTGTCAAGGTCCCTCTGGATGGCATTCCTTCCCTCCAGGATATCAACCAAACCACACAGCTTGGTGTCATTGGCAAACTTGCTGAGGGCGCACTCAATCCCACTATCCAGGTCACCGGCAAAGACGTTGAACAAGACCGGTCCCAACACCAGTCCCTGAGGGTCACCACTCATTACTGGCCTCCAGCTGGACATTGAGCCATTGACCACAACTTTTTGTGTGAGGCCATCCAGGCAGTTCTTTATCCACCAAGTGGTCCACCTGTCAAATTGATGTCTCTCCAATTTAGAGCCAAGGATGTCATGCGGGACAGTGTCGAACACTTTGCTCAAGTCCAGGTAGATGATATCAACTGCTCTACCCTTGTCCATCAGTTCTGTAGCTCCATCTTAGAAGGCCACCAGATTGGTCAGGCAGGATTTCCCCATGCTGGCTGTCACCAAGCACCTTGTTGTTTTTCATGTGCCTTAGCATGCCTTCCAGGAGAATCTGCTCCAATATTTTGCCAGGCACAGAGGTGAGACTGACTGCTCTGTAGTTCCCTGGGTTATCTAACATACAAAGAACAGGGTAGAAGAGAGAGAGGAGAAGAGAAAAAGAGACTAAAAGTAAAAAGAATTACCACCCTGGATCTTGCGGCATCCCATGGTATATGCTTCACAGTAGAGATCCTTGCTACCTTTATGCCCCCTTTTAATATGTAGTCATTCTAACAACCTTTCCCAATTTTCCGTTATGGGTTCATTTTGTAGGGGAGCCAAACAAGGTAATTCGTCTGCTTTACTGTTCCACTGACTAGTTTGATTGCTTCCATCCTGATGGGAAGCCACTCAGGCTATGGCAAAGTTGCCTTGCTTAGCAATTGTTAGGATATCTTGCCATTTTTCCTTTTGCCATACTGGCACCTGATTCACCTCCCATTCATTTTGTTCCCAGAAGGGGAGTCATTCCGTGCACCCCTTAAAGACAGCAAAGGAATCAGTATAGACATAGACAGGAAAAGAAGATTGAGATTCATGTTGGAATCCACTCCAAACTGCAACTAGCTCTTCTACTTGTGCACTGCCTTCTCCCTCTGTTAGAAATTTTTCCTCAGTCCCAGTTGCAGGGCCACAGTTCAATATTTCCATACTTTTCCCTCATGTCTAGCTGGGACATCAGTAACCAAACCTTTCCTAACTGTTCAGAAAATGGGGAGGGTAACCTGTATAACTGGAGATGGAGGATCACCCATATGGTTTAGGGAAAATTCCTCTTGAATAGCTAATTATTCAGGTGTGCCCTCTGATACTTTGGTACAATAATGCTCGATCTGTGCATACCATTTCTGTACGGAAGCACATTGTGCCACGCCATCAGGGGATGGGGTTCCAGGTAGGATGGGTTTTATTACCTAAAAATGACCTCTAAGTGTGATTGGCACATTCTGCCTCTTGTAATGCTTGGCTTACCACAGTCCCTTTTCCCATACTGCGTAGCATCCTTTTCAGCATCCTTAAAGCTAAGTGAATAAAATCCAAGGCCTTGGGGGTCCTTCTGGTCACTTTTGCCAAAGAGGAATCAACATGCCTGACTGATCAAACCCCCATTCGATTTGAATTGGGTCAGTGGGGTGAATGGAACCCAAAGCTTGATAACTAGAGGCCTCAAATATTAATGACTGCAGTGCTTCCTCATGGACGGGAGTCCAATCCCAAGAAACACCTTTTCATAACAAATCATATAATGGTCTAGCTATTATGGAAAAATCAGGAATGTGTTTTCACCAGAAGACTAAGGTTCCTAGTGCTTGTTGTAATTCTTGTGTTGAGATAGGTAGTTGTATTTGGTCACCTCTCGGGGTAAGAGTGAGCTGCCTAATGTACATCCATTCTTCTCCTGTCCGCTCACTAGAGACTGGCAAAGGAATTAGGTTCCCTCCTTCTGAGGAGAAAGTTCAGGGAACATTTCTCCTATGGCAAAAGGAGGGGAGGGAACCTTTTTGTCACCCACAGCAGTAGTTTGTATTGTCTATTCCTTACCACTGATAGTCATTTTTGTGTTTTTCTCTTACCATTTTAATATTAACTTCTCTAGTTGGTCCATAGGGACCCCACCCATATACTTCAGAGGTATCCCCCTTCATTTCCCTATTGTCCACAGCACTTTTCCCCAAGACATTCCTTTTCTTTTAGCCTGTCCGAACTTGGAGACACTATTTTTGCTTGGGGAAACTGCCCCTGCATGCCTTACATTTTTGGGCTCAGACTTAATTGGACAGTATTTCTGTCCGTAATTGATTAATTTCTGATCCACCTCTCCCCAGGTCCAGATGTTTTGTCCTGGAGTGGGGTGGTCTGGGGTCAGTACTCCTGCTAGGGCCACTGCTACTCGGGCACTTTGCAGAGTGTTGGTAATAGCATTTTGTAATTGGATCCCTAGGGGTTTTAAAAAATCGGGTAAGCCTCTAATGAGGGGAGTCATTCTTTCTGGATCGACTAGTGTCATCATTGGGGATTCCTGCCTCAATTTTAGTTCCTGATCGTACATCATCTGTGAGCAAGATGTCTTTTGTATATTTTCAACTATCTGATCTATGGATCCTGTGATCGTGAGAATCTCCTCATTCTAGTGGATTTAGGCCTCCAGCCCAACAGGCTGCTCGCTGTGTGAGTAACCAAGGGGCTCTACGATCTCCAGTGGTCATAAATACTCCCAGCCCCCAATATCCTTTAGTTTCTTGATTGCTTAACATCATTTGATCTCCGCCAATTAATGACACTGCAAACATACTCTGTCTCAGATTCCTTGGGGTTACATGAGTATTCATTTTTTAGTTTAGCTAATTTGGTTCCTGTATGTGGTACCTCCTTGGTTAATATTTTAAGGGTACAACTCTCATCATGTTCATAAGCATATTCTACCTTAACCAATGGTTTTAAAGATTGTGGGGGTTCCTGTGGGGAGTCATACTGACCTTAACTTCCTCTGCTTCTTTGGTAGGGTGTACATGTTTCCTTTTATGGCAATTATCAGGAGGATAGAGCTGCCTTCAACTTTTCTACCCAGGCTTCTTGCAAACATTTAAGATCACGTTGCTCCTTTTCTGTCTTTTCTTGCAAGGTTCTAACCTCTTCCTTCAACCCTTCATTCTTCTGTTTCTAACCTGCTATTTGCTCCTGTAAAGACTGCACAAAACCTTGCAGTACTTGCGGTGTTTGAGTGAGATCTTTCAGATCTTGCTCTCTATCTTCTACAACCACTACTAAGATTGTGCCCAAAACAGCACATATCATAGCTTTACCTTTGCCTTTTTTTGCTCTAGTTTCCCTTCTCTATGCCTCAATTTGCTCTACAAGCTTTCTGAACTGATACCATTTTTTTTGGGCCCACTCATCCCCTGGTGAAAAGGGACATGCCTTAAATTTCCTTAAGAACACGTCATGGTTTAAACCCAGTCAGGCAACTCGTTCACTCACTTCCCCGATTCTTTCCCTCCCCAGAGGGATGGAGAGGAGAATCGAAAAGAATGCAACTCCCACAGGTTGAGATAAGAACAGTTTAGTAATTAAGGTATAACGCAAATCACTACTGCTACCACCAATAATAACAATGATAAAGGAAATAACAAGGGAAGAGAATACAACATCTCACCACCAGCTGAATAATAACTCGCCCCCCCAGCCCGACCAAGCACCGACCGATACCTACTCCAACCCTGCAGTCTACCAGCCCTTCAGGCTAACTCCCAGTTACATCCTGGGCATGACGTGCTGTGGTATGGAATACCTCTTTGGCTAGCTTGGGTCAGGTGTCCTGTCTCTGCTTCCTCCCGGCTTCCCCTCCTCCCTGGCAGAGCGTGAGGCTCACAAAGTCCTTGGCCAAACCAAAACATCATTGTTATCAGCTCTGTTCCCAGGCCAAAAGTCAAAACACTGCACTGCACCAGCTACCAAGAAGGAGAAAAATGACTGCTACTGCTGAAGCCAGGACAACACATAAACAACTTTCCTGTTTTCCATAGCTGTAGCCATTCCTTCTAGATTACCAGTACATTCTGAGACACAAGAGATCCTGTTAGTGATGCCAGTTTAAAATGTCAGGTTCCAATTTAGTAGCACAAAGCTTCAATAGGTGTCCAGCCCCTGGCCCTTGACAGCAACCCGCAGTGAACACAATGCAGTTGGCCCCCATGTGGAGCTCTCCTATAGTTATATTGGAGTGCTCTACCCGCCTGCGGATAGAGGTCACCCCTTTCTAAGAATCCTGACTGATAAATAGGTTCAAGATCCCTGAGTTTGGATAAAGCACAAACAAGGAATAGTAACAGCAATCTAAACTCCTATAGTTTTATTAGTTACACTCCTGAGGGTAATTATCTGATGTATGGAGAAGAAGAGGGAAGAAGAGAGAAAGGGGAAGAGAAAAAGAGATTAAAAGTAAAAATAGTCACCACCCTGGATCCTGCGGCGTCCTGTGGATCTATTGATGGTCCTCAGCTATCGGCAGTGGGTGCACACACGGGTTCTTCAGTGACACTCTTTTATAGGTTTTAATTTAGCTGAGTCATTCCGCACAAGCCATCTTCTGCCAATCAATTTCTCAGTGATGTCAGCATTGCTGGGCACGGCCAGGAACTTCTCGCCCCCTGCTGTTGTGTGCTTCACTACCTCTCCCTTATTCCTAGCCCCCCATACAACTTTATTACCACAATACCAAATTATTAGTTTATTCTGCTTCCTAAGCTTCTACCCAGTGACAGCCCCTTTAACCCACCTTTGTCTTCTTGAATATCTAAATCTCTCTAGATCTGCTGTTAACTGTGCAATATATACACATTTATATAAACGTACACACAAAACACCCACAGCATCTGCAACAAGCAATATACTTGATACAGGGAAAATGAAAGGTTACAGAAATATTAATTTTAGCCCACACTATTTAAAAATTCTACTATGCTATGACATTTTCAAACAGGAAACTTTCTTTCAGTTTATTCAAGGGCTTTAAAAGTTCCCTACTATACTTTTCTAGATCATGAAGCTGAAAGTATATAAAGGTAAATCTGTTACTATAAAACTACTTAAAGTTTATAACTATAAAGATGTAAGATTTTTTTTTTAAAGCCACTTTAAACTGAGTATGAAAATAAGCAGTTTCTATTTAAACTTCCATGTCATATTACAGAAGTTGAGTAGTTATATTTGTTCACCAAAACTTAGAGTCCAGTTCAAGGTAAAATTCTCTCCAGAGTGTTAGAAAATGAACAGCTGAGCAGCTCAGAGAAAGTCTC
Organism: Pezoporus wallicus; assembly: GCF_028554395.1. Classification (NCBI taxonomy): domain Eukaryota; kingdom Metazoa; phylum Chordata; class Aves; order Psittaciformes; family Psittacidae; genus Pezoporus; species Pezoporus wallicus. The sequence goes on from NW_026640647.1 coordinate 2,054,299, forward strand.
CTGTCAACCTACAAACAATTGAGAATACTGCAATCAGCACATGCGCAATGATCACACATTTGATTAGTCACTATTCAGCAACACATAGAAGGAAGCCCTGCAGACCATTTTTGCTGCAAGTAAGTACAAAAGGAGAGAAAAAAAGTTGCAACGAACAAAAGCAACATGATAATACTTATTAGTGCATCTACTATTCCGCTGCTGCACATGCTGTAGAGCCAAGCTCAGACACAAAGACCTATAAAAGTATTTAATGGGATTCCACTGGCTATGAATTTTACCCCTATTCGGAAATGTCTTTAAAACTAAAACTATTATTACCTCTAAATGGTCAGAGTATTATCATTTGGGTATTATAGTCAAATCACAAAATCAGCCTTCACCTACTGTTGTTGTCACGGCCTTGGTACTACAGACATGAATGCAAGTCTCATTCATTTCAAAAGCAGCAGTGGTGGTTAAATGCTGAAAGACATTGTGTAATTGATTTAAGCTAATTAAGGGGAGCATATAGCAAGACTTCATTCCCAGTTTTATCTTCTGTTTCTGTTTCTATTTTGCCAAGGATTTAAAAACGAATGGAGAAAATATGGTATTTTCTCTAGCCACAGTACTAAAATATTTCTATTTTGTTTACGGAAAAATGGGTATAATGTTTGCATTAGAAAAAACATTTTTTCTCATGAATGGATTTAATTTTACCAAGACTTAGTTAAATTTTAAGCCTGAAGGAAACTGTTTCCAGTCAAAAACTGTATTATACAAGACAACACGTTTTGCTTCAGCTTGTTCAGTGACCTGAAACACTATCATATTTAAAAAAAACCTGATGCTGTGACAGGAACTGAAGCATCCGGTAGAACTGCAAATGTGCTGTGGTGGGTAATGCTGATCAGGAAGCTGGGGAGAGAGAAAGAAGGCTGGCAAGTGAAGACACCCTGATTTCCCCACCTCCACTCCCCATCCCCTGCTCTGTCTGTGCTTGGGGTTTGCAGACGCAGCCCACAAAACGCAGCTTCCATGGAGCTACTTGATGCCTGCTGCCATGCCCTGGGAATATGATGGGCCTCCTGAGGTTAGGTCACAGTGCAGTTTTTGTGCATGTCAAGGGCTGTGCTGTAACCAAACACTATGTCAAACAGTTGTGGGACATCCTAAACATCTTCCATCCCCTGGACTTCTGACAGTTTGGGCCTACTAGGGTGTACTCTCTTGTGTAATCATTTACCATAACCATCCCCAGGAGCAGAGTTCAGGGATAGTAGAAGTGACAGCAGAACATGGCAAATAAAATATAAATAGGATGCACGCATATGAATTACCTTTTTTTCTCATTAATAATGTTATAAGTAAATTAGTAACATCAATCTTCTTATTGAAGGAAATCATGTTGCCTCACCTTCAGAAGTGTTAAACAGCCATCTAAGCTTTTTTTTTCTATTATGATACCTAAAACATCCTTGGATGCAAACAAAATAAGAAGTTGGACAAGAACTACTGGCAATTAACAGACTAAGTAAAATACCTTATAAAAATATTTTAAAACTGTGACTGTCATATCAAAGATAGTTGCTTATCTGTGTCTATGAGAGATGGTTAAAATAAATACATCAAAGTAAACCAGTAATAGATATTCTAATCCCCAGGTAAAAATTATATTCACAGAAGCCTGAAGTATGTGTATATGATATATAGCAAGATATTGCTAATGCTGGAGAGAAAACAGGTTCTACAAAGGAGGTTCTGGAAAAGGGAAGAGTAGGTATATCAAAATTTGCATTAGTTCCCCTTACTAGTGAAAATGAGGCCTATCAACTTCTCAGCTAAATAACAGACAGCTAAAATAATGACCTAGAATAATTCTACTAGACAGCAGAGTCCTCCACGTTTCAAAGGCAGGCTGAACAAACTCCTAAACCCAAACTTGTTGGCTACAGTACCATATTACTCACACCAAGATTCTTCCATGAGACCAAATACACATACATCAACAAAATTGCAAGATTCACCAATTTTAAAATTTTCAGGGTTCAAGCACCTTATATATTCCGAGATGCAAAAATACCCTGAATTCAGCCAATCAGAAATTGTATAAAGAAAACCCACAAGCAAACAAAAAACCACCACCACCCAAACTGAAAAGCCTTCCTTCCCCTTTTGCTGACCTAGCTCCACATGCAGCACATGATACCAACACCCCAGGGATCCACTGTTGAATCCTAAAGTCTTTTTGGAGACACCTTCTTGTATTCGTCTTCCCTACTTTTTACCTCAGTTACCTAAAATAATTCTTACAGAAGGAGTGTGAATTAGCTTCACACCAAGAATTTATGATGTACTAGCAGGATATTGCACAGAACATACAAATAAGTGTGATGTAAGATTAATTACATTAAAAAATACTAGTTATAGGTCATGTGGCAACATTAGGCTGCAGAGCGCTAAATCGCATTGAAGCACAAGGCTATTTAACATGATGCCATGGAGTATCAAAACGTTTTGCTCAAACAAGTATGTTACCTTCACTTTGGCAAATCTCTTTAGTGAACTGAACACTCAGTATGTGTTGGGAATTTTGATCAAGAGGGACTGGAACAATAGGCCTGTACAGCACAGGACACTTAATTTATAGCTTGGTATATCTAACATAGAATTCAACAGACTAAGAACAACTTCAGTACTTCTAAATAGCTCTCTATGTATGGCTTGAGAGGTTTACAATGATGACAGAAGTGACCAAAGTGATTAGTTTTGTTTGCATTCAAGTTGATAAACAAAAGTTACATGTGTATCTGAATAAATCACACATCACGAATTATGAAATTATACAACATTGGAATGATGAAAACCATTGATTTTTGTGTCTGCCTAAGGGTAGACAAAAAGAGCAAAAGAATGAGATTTATAGCATATTCACTCAGAATACTTCAAAAGTTACATACATTTTTCCTGGGAGAGCAGATCAATACAATAACATTATTTTTAAGCTAAGACATGAGTATGGCTAGGACAGCCTTATCTCTTGTTCTGTCTAGCCTCACACATCTGCAGTGATATTCATAATACATATATACTCATAATATATATATACCAACAAGGTAAAACTTTTGAAAACACAACACTTTGCTGTGAGCTCTTGGCAGCAGAGAGCACGTTTTTCCTCTACATCTTGCACTTAGTGCAAGCATCCTGGGGCTAAGTGACATTTGCCTTCTTCACTCAACAAAAGAAAATGTTACTTTACTTCAAGCAATTAATGACATGTTGTGAAGGACTGACACAAAAGTATATGTTTCCAATTTTTTATGCAATATGGAATAAGACAGAAAAGTACGCATGAAAGAGTCTAAGTTCTTCCCTAGGAGGAAAATATGCACCAAAGTCAGTTATTTGGTGGGGGGTTTGTTTGGTTTGGCTTGCTGGGATTTTTTTGTTTGGGTTTTTAATGGCTAATAGCTCACAAACAGGCCTGCATGAGAGCTTGTCTGTAGGTCTGTCTACACACAGCCCCTTGGTATCACACAGATACTGGACACCACAGTTGTACGGAGCTCACACATGCTCCTTGGGATGTGCAGTCCTTCGGTTGCTCATCAGTCCAGTGGGATCCAATGGAAAAATATACACCACTAAGGCTAAAAGCATGTGTATAAGCTGCACAGTCAGTGTCTTTGGAGAGGCATTGCTAAGTTTTCAGCTAGGCAGAATGATATGTCTATTTTTATTGATAATGTTCTTTCAGCCATCACTGCCTCAGGACAGGATTGAGTAAAATTTTGCAGGGGGAAGGAATATCTTTTCTTAGATCAAGTAATACAACTGAAGAATAGACAAGCTGTCAGACATACGACAATTTTTCAGCTTCTGTTGGATACCAAAATCATAGACTCAGGAGCGATACTGTTCTTATGGAAATTTATAATCTCTGTTATCTTGGCCCTTTCCCCACAATCCATCTCTTCAATGTTTCCTAGTAGATAATTTACCCTTTTCTCTCTCCTGTACAAATAATAGCTTGCCCCATTACCTCACCTTTCTTTCTCTTTATTTAATTATTCAGTTAGCAGCACCTTTTTTCTCTCTGACTCATATACCTACTTAAACTCATATGCAATTTCTTCTTAACTTCTGTTTAGATTTGAAGTTTGCTGCTCCTGTTTGTTTCAGAGGGGTCCCAGGCATCCCAGACTCCAGCAGAGAAAACAGCTGTAAAGTCTGGAGATGCTTTTCCTATCCACTCCTCTCTGCTCACTGAAGAAACTGTTATTGTGAGGCATAAATTTGGTAATGTTGCAGATGGTAAATCAAATTTTTGTTGTCAGGAAGGTACAAGGTAAGAGCCACTTGCCGTAAATCATTAATTGGCCATTAAGGTATGTTTAGTAGTTGCTAGAAATTCTTCTTTATTAATGGTTTGAGGCTCCTTAAATAGAATATATACATAAAAGGTGCAATGAAATATATATAGAGAGTATGCCTACAGTGTCTCAGAAGCGAAGGTTGTTTGGTGGAGACAGAGACTTTAATTGCTTGTATTTGGGGAAAAAAAGGCAACATTTCTAAACAAACAGTGTGATTCAGCCCTGTCCTTAGTACTTACAGATCCATATCCAATACAAAAATATTAACTATAATTTACTATTGATGGACGTAGAAACATAATCCCATTTTTTTCAGATATTAGTGCCTGTTTATTATAATCTGAACAAAACTGATAACATTTATGTTTTATCTTCGTAAAAGGCACTGGAAAAATCACTAATTTCAACAGATTTTTTTTAAATAGAACTAATGGAGTAAAAATAGACTGTTATCTTTCGGAAATTCTGATGAGAACAGTTCTGATGAGAATCGTAAATATGTCACATTGTTCTTCATTCTACAAAATAAAAATTTTGCTCAACAGAAGAAAAGTCCTTATTAAGTTTTGGTGCTTCACATGTAGAACAAAAGAAAAGATTTTGTGCACTTTCATGTTACTAAACCTATCAGATATTTGAGAAATTTTGAATTTCAGATTAACAGGCTTCAGGTGATCACAAAGTGTACTCAGAATTATTACCACAATACGAAATTCTTTCTTTGAGGAAAAAATAATATTCTGCATGCACCTACAAAAGCTCAAGTACCCTTGATATAATTTCAATTCACCATTGTATTTTGTATATGATTATATTATTATATTTTATACAACTAATTACGCACAATATTGTAGTACTGGAACAGTTGGAGAGCTGAGGAACAAGCTAGTTGAAAGGAAAAGAAACCAGAGTCTCAGACTAAACCACTAGAAATGTGCATCTTTGTCAAATCCTGCCCTCACACTCCCCAGGAAGCAGGACAGGATGAGACTTAATGACAGACAGCCTGTAGCTCACTGTATTTGGGAGAAGAGCTTCTACAGACACACAAGAGAGAGATGCTTACATGGAAGAGAAGTTGAGGCCTGAACTTCATAATGATTTCTAATAAACTTCTGTTGTGGTTTAAGCCCAGCCAGCAAGCCAGAACCACGCAGCTACTCGTTCACTCCCCACCTTTTCCTCCCCCCACTCCTGAATGGGGAGGAGAATCAAAAGAATGTGCCTCCCACGGGCTGAGATAAGAACAGTCCAGTAACTAAGGTATAACACAAACCACTACTGCTAGCACCAGTAATAATAATGATAAGGGAAATAACAAGGGAAGAGAATACAGCTGCTCACCACCCGCCGACCGATACCCAGCCTGACCCGAGCAGTGATCTAGCCCTTCCAGGTAACTCCCCCCAGTTTATATACTGGGCATGACATGCTGTGGTATAGAATACCCTTTTAGCTAATCTGGGACAGGCGTCCTGTCTCTGCTTCCTCTCATCTTCCCCTCCTCCCTGGCAGAGCATGATACTCAGAAAGTCCTTGGTCAGAGTAAACATTACTGAGCAACAGCTAAAAACATTGGTGTTATCAGCGCTGTTCCCAGGCTGAAAGTCAAAAACACAACACTGCACCAGCTACTAAGAAGGAGAAAAATGACTGCTACTGCTGAACCCAGTACAACCTCTTCAAGTAACTGCATGTTGCAGCATAAAGGCACTAAATATTGGGAAGACTCTGCTGGTGACACTAACCAATGTACACTTTTTAGAATACAGCAGAAACAGCCTTAGGGAAAAGGAAATGACTGGATCCATTTCCCACTGTATCTTTCACCCTCTGTGATCAAACAAATAATCTAACAAAGTGAAGAAATATGAAGTAAAAAGCAAATTGAATCTTTGATATAGCTATAGACATGACTGAAGTCAGCAGGACTATTCCAAAATGAACTAAGGTCTGCCTATTCCAGTAGAAGCATTTTATAAACATGGATGATAAATCATTATATATTATGGTGTCTCGAAGGTAATAATAACAATAAGAAATAATTTACAACCAGTGCCCTGTTTATGGCCTCATAATAGTATGACTTAAATGCCACATAGACCTTGGGCTGGCCCTCAACGAAAAGTAAAATGTTCTATTCTTTATGAACCTTGCATGATGGCTATTTTAGCTGAAGAAGAAAGCTGTTTAAAGTAGAAGAGCAGGACATTTTTCCTTGGTGTCTCTCTTGCTATATGACTAACATGCCCTTTTGATTTCTATTGTATGAAAATCCACTGGGAGTTTTAGGGTAGTTTTATTGCAGAAACCTATCAGATCTTATTGGCCTTCTAGGATGATTAGTCGTAGGTTGTTTCTCACAGCTCTTCTCTGTTCTCTATCATTGTACCTCTCCTTGAGCTGCTGTAATGAGGTTTACAATGGTAAATCTTGCTTTGCAGGAATGCGTAGGATGGTTTCTATAGTCATGAAAAGCTGCATAAAGTGTCCTTAAAAGTGACAGAATTGGTTGCAGTGGATCTCTCTTTTTAGTTCAGAAACTTTATTGAATTCCGCCCCCTGAAATACAAATATGCCATTAAATTCAGTCAAAACCAGCTAGATATTACAAGCCTTCCATGGAACCAAATTATTAGATTTCTGGATGTCTTCCAGCCACTTTCTCATATTAGACTGGTTGAAAGCAGGCTTGAAGCTGGTGATGCCTGCCAGGACCAGTGCTAGATTTTTCTCTTATATGGCTAGAAAAAAATCCTTAAATAAGGTTGAAAGAAATGTGTGTGAAAGATACAGGTTTAAGTGATGTGTGCCTCTCCCATCCTTAGCTTCAGAGTGGCACATTGGTAGCAAACAAAATCCAGAGAATCCCTCAACCTTCCACTTGCTAACCAGACAAGAGAATAATATTTTACATTGCAATGATACCGTGTGGGAGTCTGAAATTTTTGCATTGTTGCTTATCCTGAGAGAAATGGGGAAAAACAAAAGTCGCCAATACTCTAGAGGTACACTGCCAGGCAGGAACTTGTGTGAGATAATCCACAACAATCTGAATTCCAGTAAGCTTTGGAAAAGTCTGGAACTACAACAAAATTTTGTTGTTAATCCGTATAATCTTTCACAAAAAAAATTACTTCCTCATTACTCCAAACTCAAAAGATTGGGAGTAAAATTTCAGAATATTCAAGTTTTGAAGCTCCATACTCTATAGTTAAAAGCATAATCAGAAATATATCTCCTACAGTGAGAAGCTCGAATGCAAATCGTTTGTTCTGGTCATTTGTATTATTAGCTGGATGAAAATCTTTAAGATGAATAATTCATTTGTTGATAAAATAAAGAATGCCTAGCACTCTATGAAAGCAGCTTAAATTTGGCAGAGTTTTTAAGAGGAGAGACAGGTGAGAGATAAGGACACTCAATTTCTGTTTTCTTGTTTTGAGACTATATTTAGTTAATTTTAGAAAAAATATCCAAGCAAAGAATATTTTATTCCAGATTAGGCCAATTTTTCACATTTTTAAATGGTCAAACACTGATAAATATTGCAGACTTTCTCCACATATTTCTAATTATTAAGACCTGGTTCTCTGCAAATGCATTGTTGTATGTTTGTTCACTGTTCATTTCTCACAGTGTTTCTTTCTAACAATCCCTTGTTAACTCATAAAAAGAAAGTGAACAATTAGCCCAAGCAGTAATGTTCAGTAACACCTGAAATGTCTTCTAGTACCCCATATTAATTTAAAAGAAATAACAATGAGAATGTCACCACATCTTAAAAGAAGTTATTGCTACTTTCTATGTGCAGAAGTCTATGATTCATTGGTTGGCACAAAAAAAACCTTCTGCTGAAATACTAAGCAGGTTATAAAACATTTGTGTGTTACTTCCACAGTGGCTTTAATCTGTCATTATAAAACCATCCAATTAGGACAACAAAAAGCACGGCTGCATTTTTTAAAGTGCTGTTTCTGCTCAAATTAACCGCTTCATTTTGACATAGCACATTTTTGCCTCATAATTTTTCAAAAGTGTTAAATTTCATTTTTATGTCACAGAATTACAGAACACATTTTATTTTTGTTTTAAATGGAGCCCTGATTTACTCAGAACTTAGAAGCTCATTCTAGCTTAGCACAGAGTTTTTAAGCAAAGGCAGCATTTTAACCTATTTACAGAAGACTGTGACCAGCATGTGGTAGGTTTGTTCCCATTGCAATTCCAAGCACTTTGAATTCCTGCTTTTTATGAACTTATGTTAGACCATTAATTATCTTATTATATTTCACAAAGTACAACAAAAAGGGAAATCTTAGTTTATAACTTTGAGGCAAACATCTGCTTTTATAGTAAAGTATAATTTACTTGTGCACTTACAGCAGATGGAACCTTGCTTTATAATTGCAGAAATAGCAACAGCTCTCCAAATCTAGCTTCTGGTTTGAATTTTTTTCGACACTGTCGCACACGATATCCTTGTCTCTAAATTGGAGAGACATCAATTTGACAGGTGGACCACTTGGTGGATAAAGAACTGCCTGGATGGCCACACCCAAAGAGTTGTGGTCAATGGCTCAATGTCCAGCTGGAGACCAGTAACAAGTGGTGTCCCTCAGGGATCGGTGTTGGGACCGGTCTTGTTCAACATCTTTGCCGGTGACCTGGATAGTGGGATTGAGTGCGCCCTCAGCAAGTTTGCCCGTGACACCAAGCTGTGTGATTCGGTTGATACGCTGGAGGGAAGGAATGCCATCCAGAAGGACCTTGACATGCTTGTGAGGTGGACTGATGCCAACCTCATGAAGTTTAACCATGCCAAGTGCAAGGTCCTACACCTGGGTTGGACCAATCCCAGGCACAGCTACAGGTTGGGCACAGAAGAGATTCAGAGCAGCCCTGCGGAGAAGGACTTGGGGGTGCTGTCGATGAGAAAATGAACATGATCCAGCTTCAGTGTGTGCTTGCAGCCCAGAAAGCCCACCATATCCTGGGCTGCACCAAAAGGAGCGTGACCAGCAGGTCGAAGCAGGTGATCCTGCCCCTCTACTCTGCTCTCATGAGACCTCACTTGGAGTATTGTGTGCAGTTCTGGTGTCCTCAACATAAAAAGGACATGGAAATGTTGGAACAAATCCAGAGGAGGCCACGAGGATGATCAGGGGACTGGAGCACCTCCTGTGTGAAGATAGGCTGAGAAAGTTGGTGCTGTTCAGCCTGGGGAAGAGAAGCTGCGTGGAGACCTCATAGCAGCCTTCCAGTATCTGAAGGGGGACAATAGGGATGCTGGGGAGGGACTCTTCATTAGTGACTGTAGTGACAGGACAAGGGGTAACGGGTTCAAACTTAACCATGGGAAGTTTAGATTGGATATAAGGAGGAAGTTCTTTCCTGTTAGGGTGGTGAGGCACTGGAATGGGTTGCCCAGGGAGGCTGTGAATGCTCCATCCCTGGCAGTGTTGAAGACCAGGTTGGACGAGGCCTTGGGTGATATGGTTTAGTGTGAGGTGTCCCTGCCCGTGGCAGGGGAATTGGAACTAGATGATCTTAAATTCCTCTCCAACACTAACTATTCTATGATTCTATGAATTATAAATACATTCACTCATTGAGTGAGTCCAGGTTTTTTTTTCATGCCATAGTAAAATGAAGAGGGTATCACTGAACCATGCTTTTACACTCATGTGCTTCTGAGATGGCAGTATGTGTCAGTGCATTATTTGCTCCTTTGCTCTAAACTGTACAAAAGCATTATTTTAGATATATATCCCTATGTTCTCCTATCTGTGAAGAAAAAGGATTTAGGGTGCTTTGTTTTAATACTCTTTCAGGACTAGTTACAAATAAACCAAGATCTCTTTCCAAGATTCCTTGGGAATGGTCTCCTATAAAGTATTTCTCGGGGTACTGACAAACACACACGTATTTAAAATATACAGCATGTCTGATGAGGTAACATGTATTTGTGTTGTAGCCCCATATTTTTGGTAGACTCCTACTCCTCATGTTGCAACAACATAGAGTTTTACAGTTCTCTCATCACTTCATCTCCTTCCAACAACATCTCTACATTAATGATCAGAAAAGAGAGAACAAAAATAAGTTTAGGAAATAAGGTCCAGAATGAGAAGCACACTCTCTTTTCACATGAGAGAAGTAGTAGAGAGTCTGTTTAAGCTAAGCTAGCAGCCCAGGTGCACCATAACAACAAAACACTCAAGGATCAGATTGTTCTAAAAAGACACAGGAAATCCTTGTACACATCACTGGACTTAGTATATGAATATGTGACGTTTTCCACTGTCTTGCTTCTTAACATTATGTGTTGTTCTTTTGCTGTTTCAAGTTTATAACTGTCCTAACCACCTGGTACATGATATAAAATTGTTTTCCCAGGGAGAACACAGCTTAATTAGCCTCTACATGGTATTTATCCTGCTTATTTCCTTGCCAGTTAGAGAAGTAAATCATCTGTCAAAAAATGTCTCAAACGTGTTTCAGTTTAAATTCAGATTTGTCTCTTGCACGCGGTTTGGGTTGAGTCTCTCACTCATATAAAACTCTTCTGCTGTCAATCTTATTCACAGCAGACGTAAAGGTAAACTGGAGATTCATTAAAAGCTGTCTGAGGTGGGGAACCACATCCACACATTTCTTGGTTCTCCTTTTCTTTTATTCCTTATTTGGATTCACTGATTGTCCTACAACAGTATTTATGCTTCATGGTTACAGTTTTGTTGGCCACCTGCTTCACAATAACAGGTAAAAACAAGGTAACAGAGCAATGTTACAGAGCTCAGGATGTTACGGACAAATATTCGAAGGATTTATGCCTGTCTGATAATTACTGAATCAAAATCAAACCAGCAAATATTTGATATGAGAAAGAAGCTTTTTACTGTGAGGGTGGTGAGACTCTGGCACAGGTTGCCCAGTGAAGCTGTGGCTGCCCCATCCCTGGCAGTGTTCAAGGATAGGCTGGACGGGGCTTGGAGCAACCTGGGCTAGTGGAAGGTGTCCCTGCCCATGGCAGGGGGCTAGAACTGGATGAGCTTTCATCCCAAGATTCCAACCCAAACAATTTTATGATTCTTTGTGTCTTCACATAATTTCTGGCACTTTATTATACAAAAAATTTGCTATGAGAAGAAAATGTGTCAATGCAGAATCCTCTGGGGTTCAGGAACGGAAAGGTGGGTTCTGTCACTAATATCACTGAATTTCTTTCAGGAAATGATTTTGCAGTGCTTCTGGACCAAAATCTTGATCTCCTGTCAGGATATTACATTGATAACATGATAGCAGCTATCCTATTCCTTGCTCTGAAACTCTTTGAGCTATATTTTGTATATTAACTCTTTGTATGATTTTCATTACTATTTGGAAACCAAAACAACCTAAAAAAAATATAGTGTCACAGAAGGAGCCTTATGGAAATCTCAGTGTTACAGGTCAATGCCCAATGCCCAATACCCTTTCTATAAGGTTCGGAGAAAAAGTACACATAGAAGGTTTGAGGCAGTGGAATGATTTCAGAACACTTTTTATAGTCAAAAGCAAATAAAAATGCTTATAACAACTTTAAATTTTTGCTGTGATTGCTCCAATTTGGGTATTAGTCAAGCTGAATGCTCACAGCACAGTTCAGGACATACTGAACTTATTTAGAAATACAACCATCAAACAGAAAATAAATAGGTAGGTCAGGAAGGAAAGCTGGGGAAAAGTAACACCCCAAAAATAAGAAATCAGTTGTGGTTGAATAAAAAGCAGCAATCATAATTGCTCGTGGTCAGCTATGGATATTGAGCTGAGATGAGAGAAAGGAAAGTGAGTCTCTCACCATGGAAATAAACTGAAAGGAATGAAGCTATAAAATCTCAGCAATAACCAGTTATTTCTTTCCAGCTGGTAACATTCTCTTTCTAGAATGGTTTCTTATGTGCAGGTGTCTGCATGCACATATTTATTTTTCTCATATGACAACACAGCACTGGTCAAGCTTCTTGAAGGGGCTATTTTCCAAGACTGCTAAGGAGAAAGGGATATGTGTTGCACCTCCTACAAATTCTCTTTCTTCTGCAGTCAGCGGGGCCCAAGCCAGTGCAGCAGCTAGAGGATATACCAAGCCAGGCAGGACAAAAAAGGTTAAACCAAGCTGCTACATCCAAGTCTTTAACCCCATTACCTTCTCTGCCTGCTTCCCACTGCCTACATCCAACTGAAGTGCCCTGTTCTTCAATATCACAGTATCACAGTATGCTAGAGATTGGAAGGGACCTCAAAAGATCATCTAGTCCAATCCCCCTGCTGGAGCAGGAACACCTAGATAATGTTACACAGGAATGTGCCCAGGTGAGTTTTGAATGTCTCCAGGGAAGGAGACTCCACAACCTCCCTGGGCAGCCTTTTCCAGTGTTCCGTCACCCTCACTGAGAAGAAGTTTCTTCTCAAGTTTAAGTGGAACCTCTTGTGTTCCAGTTTGTACCCATTACCCCTTGTCCTATCATTGTTTGCCACTGAGTAGAGCCTGGCTCCATCCTCGTGGCACTCCCCCTCTGCCATCTCTGTATCTTCTGTCACCAGGGCACCCATCTCGTTCATCAGTGGGCCTACATTGCCTCTGGTGTTAGTTTTATCTGCCATGATAGTTTTTATCTGCTTTGAAAAAGCTCTTTTTGCTGTCCTTGACCCTTCTCGCCAGGTTTAATTCTAAGGAGGCCTTAGTCATCCTAGCTGCCTTCCTACATCCTCTAGCAGCAGCCTTATATTCCTCCCAAGTGGCCAGCCCCTCCTTCCATGACCTGTAAACTCTCCTCTTCCACTTGAGCATACCCAGCAATTCCCTATTTAGCCACGCAGGTCTCCTGGCTCTCTTCCTTGACTTCCTACGTGTCGGGATGCTCTGATCTTGATCTTGCTTGTGCTGGTTGACCACCAGAACAGCATCTTGACAAATGCATCTCTATTTTTTTTGTAGGCAGTATATTAAAACCCTGAAGCAATGTTATCAGACTAAAACCTCAAATTATAAATCATCTACTCTATAAAGAAAGTTACAGAAGAATTAGATACACTAACTAGCAACGGCAATGAGACATGGCACTGATGACATTCTCACTCATGCTGACTTAGCATGAAGATAACAATTTATCTTCCACTCCTGATTTCAATGGTGATCACAAACGTGGAGAGTTCTAGCAGAAGAAGGTCTTCTCCCTATGAAAGTCTGTTGTATCAGCAACAAACTCCCTCATGGTGGAGGGGTGAGGGGGGTGGAGAGGATGTGAAATATAGAAATTACAAATGACACTGTGGTTAGATTTTATTTTTTTTTTTTAATAAACTCTTTAAATAGAGTCTATTCACTGTGTTCAGCAACATCTCAGTTCTCCTCACCTCCTAGAAATTTACTTCAAATAGATATGGTACTCAGGAAAACATTTTAGGTGAGTGGGAAGGAGTAATAAAACCAACAAAGCTTTAGAAGGGATGCATTCCTTCTGGCCTTACCTCTCTAACAGTCAAATTGGCTCTACTACAAAGCTTCAATACAGGGCTTATGCGTCACCTACACCTCAAATGACGGAGTCCTATTTTAGGGACTTGCATCAGACCTTCTGTTGGTACTATGTTGAACTGCACTCCCACCAGAAGCAGTACATTCACAATCTGCACACCAGACATTCACCTTTGCGCTGCTCCATCATAACATTTTCAAACTTCACTGAAAAACAGTGGAAGTGTCACACGTCAATTTGGGTTTTATTTCTGTAGTGTGCAATTCATTTCTGTAACTGTATTTGGTTACCTAAGAAACAGTCACTGGGTAAAATTTGACTGATTATGCTGTCAGGTTGATTGTCAGTACTGTGGGTAGAGTTTCATGGGGTATATACACGTGTGGGATGAAAAAAAGAAAAATAATACTTGACAATGTTAGTTCTTTTTAGCAGTCTTATGGAAAAAATATATGAAAATTGGGAGAAATTGCACTTTTAAGAAGTTTATTAGGAGCTGAATTACATTTTGAGGTTAATTTAGCCAAAGAAAGAAAAACAGAATAGATCTTCAAGCAGAAAAGAAGGATATTTTTAGAAAAGTAATCTGTATCGGAAAGTGAGTAAGACAATAACTTGATAAACTGCAAGATTTTTATAAGTACTGAACTGATTTTTGAATAACAGCAGTGCTCAATGCTTGCACTTGTTATTGCTTTACACAAAATACAGAAGCAGAACAGCCTTATTTAGCAGCATTTATGTCAGGATCTCTACATGTGTGATTACTTGGACAATGGGAATATGTGCAATTTTACTTGCAGCCCACATTATTTAGGTTGAAAGAACTTGCTAAACAAAAAAACACCCTATATCCAACTAGTTGAGAGATGAACACCTTCTTATAGTTAACCACATGCAGTATGGATTTTCTATGACCACTGCACTCTGTTCTCATGTGAAGTAAGAAGCAGCCACATCAAATAGAGTTAATTATGCAATGGTGGTAGCAAGGAATATAAAAAGAGGAAGTAAAGAAAGAACATCACTTTAATCATCACAGACCTAACGAAAGAGAACTTTATCAGGATTCTGATAATATTGCAGAGATTCATTTGTACTGAGAAACCTTTTTCTTACAGGTTTTTAAGTAAGCTGGGATGTGTGCATCAGATAATAGATTTTTCTGAGCAATCTAAATGTGTTTACCTTTATTATAACCTCCCCAGTATTTTTTATAAATGATGCTGTTGCACTCCCCTTGTCATAGTTCTAACTATAATGGGGGATTTGCTGAGCAAACTTGCCTTCACATTGTGTAAGACTGCTAGCACTGCATGTGCAATGTCAGAAAATATGCTGACAGAAATACATACTTCTGTGATAAGTAACATTTATAAAATACAGTTCTGGGAGGAGAAGAGGGATTGCTTTCATGTATTTCAGCATCAGTTCTCCTACCGTGGGTGCAGAATGTTTCAGCCAAGGACAGAACTGTACATAGGGGAAACAGAAATGTCTGGGGACCAAGCAGTCACTGATGACTAAGAGTGGAGAAGAAAAATCTGTCTTGTTCACTTGTCCTAAGCATGGCACACTTGCTCCTAAAGTGCTCTTCTGGCTGGCAAGTAGACAGAGGTTTCTGGGTGCAAGTCCCTACAAGGTCTGTTATATTTTTCACCTCATTAAAAACTAATGTCAGAATTGCTGTACCATGATGGCTCGACAGCCAAATGTATCCTGGTTAGTGCTCTGGCCTTCTGCTCTCAAACACCAGCTGGGGATCAAAATGCACATCAACAACTCAATGAATTTCCAGGTCTGTTGCACTGGAACAGAGAAGGGTCTTTGGGTTTTGATATGAAGATATTTTGCTTTTGGGAAGGTAAACTTACCATATGTTTGGAGAGATGACTGACTTCTGCAGGGATTTGAAAGAGCACAGATCTATTTTGTTGATTATTTCTATAATGAGGGTAGACTGAATAAACACATTACCAAAACTCCAATGTACTGGAAGAGTGCTCCAAATGACAGTACAGCTCTGTGTCATACAGCATTTACTGCTAGACATGATATTTTAATAGACAGACTACCTGAAAAGTAGGAATCTTGTTTTTCAAAATATGTTAACATTTCAGCATTTTTCCCTCCTCCTCTGCAATGGCAAAGAGATTTCTTTTTCACACTTTCTTTTATTTTATTTGTCTTAGGGAAAATGGATCTTGGGGAAGAAGAGTTAAAAAAGCAATCAAACCTTTCTTGTCATATAGGGAGCCTCAGTGACTTGTGTGATCCCCTGCAAGTTAGGAGACACAATCATAAGCTCACCATGTATAAAACAAGGGACTGAGCCTGGTTTCATACACCTATCTTGCAGCAGGCTTCAGAGTTTGGGGCTATAGAATCAAATTTTCCTTAGACTAATCAATATTTAATCAATTTTATTTAGCTGAACAGAAATTTTGAAGGCTGAGTCTAGGTCTGGTAAATTAATGGGGTTCAAATCTGTTTTGCAAAGAAAGTAGTTCAGTATAAACCAAGAGAACATGTAAGAAAAGCATTGGGACAAAGAAACATCAGGAGCTGAATCCCAGCATTTTTGGCTGATGAAGCCTAGGAGATGAAAGAGGAATTGCAGATTATATTTTGACATTCTCTTTTATCATACAGCGTCCAGAAGGCGTTTGCACTTACGAAAGGGTAATTTTCTGCCTGTAAGTAGAGACTAGCTGCTTCAGGGCTGTCTCAACAGGGCAGTGCCTGGGCAGGAGCGGACATCCGTTACAGTGGTCTGGAGTGGACTGACAGTTATAGGAAAATTGACATAAATGAAAGAGGCATTATGGTGTATTAAGCCATTTGCATATATGATTGTCACAACGAAATCCTGCATTTATCAAAGCCTTCACGCATAAGCATCTCATTGCCATTTAAATTTTGCCTTCTAAGTCACAACCTTTGGCCACTTATTTTGTCTCCTAAAAATTTTTGCTTTAAAGAGGCCTGGAAAATGTTCCACTATAAGGGAACACCATCCCGGAATACATGCACTAAAAGCATAAACACAGACTTAATGACAGGAGGATTGAAGCCATAGACTAGTAAGTCTCTGCTGTAAAACGGGGAGTAGGTCAGACTGGTTCACTTCGGAATGCCCTCTCCTATACAATACAGACCATATGAGAAGCAGTGAAATAGGGAAAAAGGGACAAAAGCAAGTTGAAGAGAATAAGAGTCCCATCCTGAACAGAAGAAACATCCAACCCTGTTTGAATGTAAGAAAGTGTACAGTATATTTATGTATTTCACTAAAGCCACGAGATAGGTTTATATTGACTGCAAATTATATTTGCAAGTAGTAAATAGAACAAAAAAAAATCACAATGCTCTTATAACACAGTAAGTTGCATGACTATGTTATGCAAAAGTAACTTAAGAGCTACAATCAATGACTTCAAAAGAAAGCAAAGCTGCATCTGTGGTTGTTTCACTCTATGTTGCATGAGGGTACACTCTTGTGTTAATCATCCAGATGAGTGTTTGCCAACTGTTTTGTGAAGAGGACCTTACGATCTCTCCATTAAAGACTGAAGGTGGAGCTCAGTTAAACGTGTCTCTACAATGCTGGGGATATGTCCATTTTCTACTGCTGTTTTATTTCTACAGCTGATGGTTAAATAACCCACCTTATACCCTTATGGCAGTCAGTACAAGAATTAAATATTTCCCCTCGCAGAGTTCATTAGACATCAGAGTTCCCTAGTTAATTTGTTACGCCTCTATGAATTCCTAGGGAATATTATAAAATAATAATTTTGGTCTATTCTCCTCCAACCTATTACGGAATACATTTCATTTTCTCGTATCTAAAGAACAGTGAATGAAACTATTAGAGGAGAAAACACATCTGGATCCCATTTACATTTCTTTTCACACAGATCAACATAACAGGATGAATTCAGCTCTTCAATATTCTTTATGAAGGGAAGGAAAAAATCAAAATGAAAGAACTACTAGATTGCCCCTCCTACTACATAGCACTAATGATATTTTATTTTTTTACTTTGCCCTGTGTTGCTTTTAAGGCAAAAGCCCTATTTCAAATTACACAGCACCTCCTGGAGAAGGGGAAAAGCATCTGGAGGAATGAAAAAGCTGCCAACTCAAATTCACACCTTAAAAGCCCCAGACATGCCTCTTTAATGCTGCCTGTGTTCAGCTGAATGAATTTAGCCTTGCAACTACTGTCCACAAGAGAAGTGATACCTTCACCTACACACTGTAAAAAGGTCCCAGTTTAGACATGGCAAGTTGACTCATGAGGCTAATATCAAGACCAGGAACATAAGACATGAGTTACCCTTCTGAGCCCTAGCACACACTGTCAAGTCCTGAGAAAAATAAAGAATTTCATGCACAGCAGAACATTCAACTTTTAGGTTATCTCAATTTTAGTAACAAACCCCAATCCATTTAGCATATGTAGAGGCAGAAGAGTGGGCTGAAGGAAAGCCCATCAATCTCTAAAAAGATCCCCATCATGTTCCAGGCGCTTATGAGGAAGGGTTAGGCGCAGAGAAAAGGGCAGGACTCACTACAAACAAACATCAATCCTCAGGTTGCAAGGGAATAATGAGGAGGTTACATGTTCTTTCTCTTCTGAGCAGTTAACTATCCTATCTTTAATACTGTGAGGAAAGTCTGCACTCTGCTTTAATGGATATAAGGTCTCAAAGATTATTTAGCAGAGAATATTGTGCATCCTGCCTTTACACAGGCATTTTAGGAGATCTGAACAGCTTCACAGTGTGTTTCGTGCAAAACAGTGAGCCTCCATAAATGACTGAAACCATTTTTGACACAAAAAATGAAGAAGTTAATTTTTCTTTCTGTCAATCCTATCAATACTTGTTCACTCAGAGATAAGGTCCAATAGTATTGGATATGCTGCTAATCTTATTTGCAGACTTAGCTAGCAAGCAGTTGTGCAGTCACTTGTCTCTCCTAATCAGGTAAGTGTCCTACCATGTGATGCACTAAAATTTCTTATTAGTACCCATTTCCCAAAACCATCCAACTTAAATACAGACATATTTACAGAAGAGAAAATTTTACTTTGGCAAGTACTTAAAAACAGGAGAGATGGTCTTAGAACTGATCATTGATGTGAACTGAGATAAGTTTCTTCCAAACTAACAGTTTCACTAAATCTTGAACGTTGATCTGGATATTAACGCACTTTATCCTGAATATTCATGTATGCAAGTGATGCTACACATACAGAGAAGCATGCATGTATGTACAAATGTGTACCTGTCTATAGTTCTATGTGTGTATATCTGGCATGCTTGCTCACCCACACGTGTGTCTTTAGTCTGGTAACAAATACTAACCAGTAAAACAAAATTCTCTTAAAATTTGAAATAGAACACCTCTAAGTATCCCAGAGCAGTGGAAAACATAATTAATCATTAAGGTGTACTGAGCTCTTGGGAATCTGATTTAGATTAATTTGGACAATACAGTTGCTTAGCATTGCATTTAACTTCAGCAGTCTTCATTATAAATGAAAGTAACTTACACATGCTGGATAAACCTAGCCTGAATTTCAGACAAAAAGCATTAGGTAGACATGCATTACCTTTTCACTAAGTTCTCTGTAATACTGATCATCACATTTTGCTGCAACATAAAACATGCATCCATACAATTTTCAAATTGCAAAACGCAAGGGTATTCAACAGAGCAGCACTTCTGGCTATTAGTGGCAGGCTTTGCTTTTCCAATTAGTATAACCCTATTTACACAAAGTACCATTGGCCAAAGAAAATATTAGCACAGTTGACTTTGTACCATGGTAATATGAAATGTGTGAGAGAGGGGGGAAAAAATAAATCACAAAGTTATTTGTTCCAAATATGAAGTGCCATGTACTTTCATACCCTCACATGGATGTGCCAAACACATGAAAAATGGAGCATACATTCCCACTTTCACCCACTTGCTTTTCCATAAGTCACAAAAGGACTCATGCTAGAGTTCTGTGGCTTAAACAATAGCGTCAAGCGCTAAGAAGCGTGCATAAGAACACTTTGTAGTGCACAGCAGTAAACCTGTGGGGGTCCCACAGAACCCCAGACCCACTCCTTGTAACCTTGAAAACAGACCCAGTGTTAACTGACAAAATATATTTTCCACAGTATTCTTGTAGGAAAGAGTAACAGGACCATGACATCCTGGGTTTCTGCATGCAAAGGCACAACTGTCAGGTTCCTCAGTGCATGGAGAGTCGTGCCTCCACAAAGCAAATTTCAGAACCCACCCTAGCATCTCTGAAGGTAACTGTAGTGCTCAGTGGTGATATATCTCTGCCCTTCCTCCTGAAATCATATATTTTGCACAAACCTGATATACTGACAAGAAAATACCACTATTTTGTCTTCAGCATCTGATTTTGATATATTTATAACAATCTCAATTAGAAGATTTTGATGGCTCTCTTATGGAATGATCTCTTTGTAGCATCCCTCAAATTTATGCACTTCATCATTCCTGACTTTTCTATGCCTTTTGTTCTCCTTTTGTTACGAGGAGAACAATAACAGTGGAATATACTGACACAAATTACAACAGCTTATTCTCATTAACTTCTCTAACAAAGAGAACAGAGACTGAACAATAACCACAACAGCTCTGTCAAGCATTGATTTATGTCATGGTATTGCAGTTCATGAAAAACGTGAATGTGAGACTGCTGTCATAAAACTAAACATAAAACAATTGACTGGATGAAGCACACTTGTTTTCCGTCTTGTACTAGGAGCCTGAAAACATTTAATGTCTTATTACCACACGTTGTGTCCCTTTAAGCTCTGCCTCTTCCTCTTCTGCACTGATTTGTTGCAAGGACACTTCTGCTATGGGATTGCTTGCTTTGTGGATAGCACCAAAGCATACACTGGCACAGAGCTGGTGGCTTATTTTAGGAAGGACACATGGGTACTAGAAATCAGCTTGATTTTACAGGTGTTTGCTGTCCATAAAGCAGTTCATGGTCACAATTAAATTTTGGTCTGCATTTACAGCTGTTACACAGCGGGAACCTGAAACCTTCCCAGGTCATGAACATTTCAAATGTTGTCAGCCAAAAAAAGCCATTAATTCTCAAAGGTTTGTTTCCAGGTTTCCTTGTATTTCTCCAGAAACAACTGTTGGCAGGTCTCTAAAATCCGCTTGCACTGAATTGCTTTGCTAATCTGCATATGCAAATAGAAGCAATTCAAAGTTAAGTTTCAATTTCCATAAACATTACAATATCCAGTTTGATAATGTACACGTGCATGTGAAACACTAAGCATAATTAGACCTTAAGAGTATATATAAATAAATTTTTGAACCTAGGCTTTCAAGCCCTTGAACTCCAAAAAAAAAAAAAAAAAAAAGAAAAAGCATTGCTAGAAGATATATTCTGCATCTGATCCTATAACATTAGGAGTTTCTGCCTCTAATCAGAACCATGCTAATTTAAACTAATTTACTACAGAAAATTTTTCAAGAGTTCCACAGGTCACTTTTGTTATGTGGGACTAAGTAAGAATTATATATCAATACCAAATATAGTTTTCTGCTACAAATTTCAGATCTACTTGTGGATATTTAATGAATAGGGATCATAAGTTATGTTGCAGAAGTATATGCTCATTTTCTAAGCAGCAATATACTCCTGACTTTAATAATGAGAACTTTTTTTGTGAACCACGCACCAGTCTTTGTTACATAAAGATGAAAATGTGAAAAGGAAAGAGACATAGATCTGGTTTTACAGTCCAATATGTGCATGCTTATTAACTATCATTACAAATATTATGATTCCTACCTCAAAGTTTATATCAGATTCATCTCTAAGAAAAAGTTAGTCCTGTAAACTTTGATCCATTTTAAAGCCTATTCCAATTTTCAGAAATACAACTTCCATTTTCTTCCCCCAAGGTTTTAAGTGAAAACACAAAAATCCAATGAAACAAAACCACTGTTCTTACCATTTTATGGAACACATATTTTCTTTAAATCAGTAAGAAAAAGCACATGCAAACATATGTAAAAATAAAACCTAGGGACTGACAGATGTGAGCAGGATTGATAAATTGCCAACATTTAACATTTGTATCACTTTTGTTTCTATTTATACAGTTAAGTGAATGTTTGTAGTGAGTACAAAACATAGTAGAAAATTAATATTCTAGAAATGTGATCTAAAAAAATATATATAGAATCAGATCTGGTATAAAATTATTTGTAAATTCTTCATGACAGGACTCCCTCTGTTATACAAAATAACTTGTCCAATGGGATTTTGACAACTGACAGACACCTTTAGGTTTCATTGCTTTTGACAGACCAATTTCTAATCCAGACAAACAAAAAACCTTAACTAATGAGTATTACAGATACAAGTGTTAAATTAATCAACACTTAAATTTCTAAAATATTTACAATATCTATGGACAATATTTTTTGCTTTTTGCTTTTTTTCTAAAGCAAATGAGAGAAAGGTTTTAAGACAAATTTTGGAAACCTTTTGGAAAGAAAGGAGAGAAAAAGAGAAAGAAAGAGAGAAAGGTAAAATACAGGCTGATGGATAGGAATGCTATGGGATGGGTCTACTGCTTGAAGAATGAGTTGAAGTCATGCATGGAGTGGAAACTCACTGAGGGAAGGAAAGAATGTATAGGAAGGCAGGAAAATAAAAATACTGACTGCAAAAGTGTTGGAAAGCTAAAATTACCTTAGTGCTATTTGTGACAGAGCTGCAAACATTTTCAGTTGAAAGAATATTGTTATTTTAAAGAGAGCACTGTTTTCCATCTGTGGTATTTCTCCCATGGAATGCATCATGGATATATTTGCAAAATCCTTAGGTTTCTTGCTTTCGTCAGCACCAAGCAGGAAATGAGACTAAGACATCTCTTTAACAACTTTTTTGCAAGTTCCTTTTGTGGCATTATGCTGCCCGATCTATGCACAAAGCTTTAACGGATCCACGTTTCACAACAAATCAGGGTTCAGCTCACCTGACAGAAGGGAAATATGACAGGTTTTAAAAATAGCAGCAAAGCTAAACTGCAATTTTCCCCTCTAACCAGCATGTCCTAATCTCTCAGCTTTGATCTCCTCTTCATCTTGGAAACTTGACACTAAACACTGCAGGCAAATTTGTTTCACCTAGCCGTGAGCATTTCCTTTGAGGCATTGCATAAATGAGTTTGAGGGTTTATCTTTCTCCCACTCCAAAGTTTAAAGTTATACAGCAGAGGGGCACACACTCTGCCTCCTGGGAATTTTTAGAATGTATGTCCCAGTGGGGCTGACACAAAGAGCAACTAAAACATTTACAGTTCCAGCTAGTTTATAGACAACTATACCTCTCATGTGAAGGTTCATCTGGCTTGCAGCTTAACCACGGAAGTTTGGCCATCCATGCCCTGGACAGAGTATGGCTAAGGCATCCCTCTGAGAGTTGAGTGCAGCTCCTGCCAGGTCTTTTGGGATATTTCACTTTTAACATAGGCGCTTTTTAAATAAACCAGGATTCAGTGTACTATGTTTAATTATTAATTTGACTAGAAGTATATTACTGTGGGAGAAAAGAAGGTATTTTGTTTCAGCATCCAACAAAATAATAACAACCACCACCAGTACCAGAGGACAAGACAGAAGTCTATTCATAAAGTTTGAAATTTGACTAGTGCCCAGTGGAATCTCTACACTTTGAGACAAACGTCTGACTATCTAAAGGCTAATTAAGAACTAATGTACTAATTAGTGTTATAAAGGATTTTTTAAACACTTACAGAAATAATTAGACCAGGTATCAAGATACAGCAAACATGGACAAGACTTACACATTGAGGATAAAATCTGAATCAACACTTTATTTCAGTTACCTGACACTTAATTGAAATTATTGAAGCATCCTTGCAATGACCACTACCAACGGCTTTGCTTTTTTGGAAGTTAGTTTTCAAGTCATTTGTGACAGTTGAGCACTTACGTTTTAGTTTCTAACTAATACCATACTAAGTACATTTTAAATCCACAAGATAATGGATTTCAACCAAGTACAGGAGAGCTTGCCCACAGAAGTAATCCGATATATCAAAAGCAAAAATTATCAAGCATAACAGTAGAAAGATATTACAAAAACTGCTTTTGAACACTGCTTTCTAAATTATGGAATCACATTACTATGAAAAATAAAAACCTAATATTTGAAATATAGAAGATTATAAGATTTATGAGAAGATTTTCAGAGCAGCAGCACCTTCCTGGCCATGCTGAGCTAAGTATTGTTTGCTTATGCTCACATTATCAAGAGCTCTAAATGAAAACTCTTCCATTCATTATTTTTCACTGAAATGGTCTGCACAATTACAGTAATAATTCTTCGATATTTCCAGGTCACTGAGCAAAATTGTAAAAATTTATTCTTGAAATCACATTATAGGGACCTTATTAGAAACATCCTCTCTTATCTAATGAACGCTAATGAATTCATCAGTTTTTATTTCTTTTAGTGACTGGGTGGCCATTTTGCATATTCTGACTTTTTCAAGCTTAATAATACTCAAACTAAAGATAAGTGGCATTTTAAAAATACATCAGTTCAACTGAGTGCACTGTAGATAACTATTAATTTGACTCAAAGTATAATATTGCAGAAGAAAGAATAAGAAGGTATTTTGTTTGTCTGAATATCCAACAAAAACATCTTTTATTCATATGTTTCTAGTTCATTAGTTAATATTTTCACTATTTCCCTGCATTTCAGGGCTGACAACGTTAACATTACCTGGGTCATTCTGACTGCACATTACCAAGAAATTGTCATTGCTGATGCCTCCAGATTTACTAAAGATCACCACTAATGGCCTAGAGTGTTCCTAGTGCAGCTCTTCCAAAACTCTTCAATATATACCAATCAAAATTACTATTTTTAATACTCCTAACGTGCAGGTTTGCTTAGCGTCTTCTTGAAGTACTACAGGAATGAAAAGTATTTTCCAAGGTACCAGAAATAATAGTTACAGAGAAATGGCAATTGTTATTCTCATAATGAATAAAATGCACTGTCAAAGTTTTTTTCAAAAGAAATCTCAGGCTCTTAATTACACTATGACAGCCATAGATTTCTTCCAGTACCCTTTGGTTTCCCCTGTCAATTTATTATAATCACCCATTTCTAATTTACATTCCCTCTACCTTATGTGCTATTTTAAAATACATAGAACAGACAAATCCAAATGGGAATTTTGTTTCTTAAAGTTATTAACTTTTTCTCTATATCTATTTTACATATATATGTGTGTGTAAGTATTTATTACACCCATCTACTCAAACTCTGGGTATTATGAAAAAATTTCTTCTATTTTTCCGTAAGCTTATCAGGTTCCCTACTGTTAAACTTGGTTTGTTACATGTGAATAAGCCTTGCTGACTTGTCTTCAAGTTTTTTAAGGTAGCATGGAATTTAGAACCAGAACTATGAAACAGCTTGAAAAGATGATAGGGGAAAAAAAAAAAAAACAAAGTGTTTGTCTAGGTACTACTAAATTTCATACTTTAAAATTAAATTGGAATATAAATTCACAGCTTTCAACTTCTGATGTATTTAGACGCAGTTTCAAATATTCAGTTCAATTATGAGTAATTTGAGGCTAGATTGTCTCTTTGCTGTCACTTTGAAAGTATTGTCTTTCATAACCTGTGGTGACAAGGCAGAAAAAAGCAATTTTTTATAAGCTAGTAGCAGACACATTTTCTGCTCTAATTAAAAGTCATAATTACATTTTTTATTAACTCAGAATGAACAATGAAACAGATTAGTTATCAGCTTGCTACATTTTGTGGAACAATATCGAATCTTAGAAAATTTTAAATTCTCTGACATTCTTGGCATAACCAGATAAAGCAAAAACATAAATGAAATTTATGTTTAACAATCTACATAGATTTATTTCTATTTTGTCAGCTCATTTGGAAGATGAGCAGAAATAGTAATTCAGACAAAATTCTATCGTAGATTTTTGTCTGTTCATGAGGTTTTGCTTGCATTATTTTAAATAACTTAATTTCACAATATTTTTAATAGTAAAAGGCATCAAGATTTTGAATGGCAAAAATGAAATTGCAGAAGGGTCATTTGATGTAATTAAACAGGGTCAATGCTCAACACTTTTTTTGATTAATGACGTCGATCAAAGAATATATCAATGAAGTGACAGGATCTAGGATATGCAGAACATAAGTTAGAAAGGCAGACTCCCCCACAATGTGTTGTTGAATTATAACAAAGTAATCCACAGTGTGCTGCTTCCTCCCCAAAACATGGGTGCACTGACATCTCTCATATATGCAAATCCTCTCATAAAGAGGAACAAGAGTATTTGAAGTACCTGAATATATAGCTGACACTGGTCAAACCAAAAGTGATGGTTGCCAGACACTTCTTGGCACCCACACTTCCTATCAAAGAAAAGACTAAGGTTATTTTCAAAACATTCTAATGTTTCTCCTGTGGTAAACTTGCAATTCAATAGCAAATGGTAAAGCTGGTATTCAGGAGCTATGAACATGACTGAAACTTTGCAGACACAAGTGAAAACTTTCCTCAGTTGGCATAACTTATTAACCACAAAAGTAATTTAGTGTTAAAGGAAATCTAATAAATCATAGGACAGAATAAAATACAAAATGGTTCAAAATGTGCAAATAAGAAGGTGGCTAGGGCAGCACAGGAGGAAACTCCTGCAATATTTCCTATGTCAGCCACTGCCAAAAAGTTCTTCCCACAGATTGATCTGCACCATAAAAGTCATCTGAACAATTTCACCTGTGGGAAGATGTTTAAAGCATTTCAGTAACTGAAATCATGCCACACACATGTAAGGATACAAACAAACAAACATTTATAAATAATTCAAACTAAGATGGACTTAAAGTCTCATTAAACTTTAGGAGTTGTATCAATGGTAAAATCCAATTCAAATATGCAGATTGAGCTAACATCTGATATGAACACTTCAAATTCCTGTAGCATAGACTCTTAGAATCATAGAATAGTTAGGGTTGGAAAGGACCCCAAGATCATCAAGTTCCAACCCACCTGCCATGGGAAGGGACAGCTCACACTAAACCATATCACACAAGGCCTCGTCCAACCTGGTCTTCAACACTGCCAGGGATGGAGCAACCTATTCCAGTGCCTCACCACCTAACAGGAAAGAATTTCCTCCTTATATCCAATCTAAACTTCCCCTGCTTAAGTTTGAACCCGTTACCCCTTGTCCTATCACTACAGTCCCTAAGAACATCAGAAGTCCTTATAGAGAGTGAGTTAGGGCCAGGGGAGAGGTTCATATTGCAACCTTGTAAAGTGTTAGACATCTGGAGGGGGTGCGTTTCAGGTACAACTGAATAGCAATGATTCATAGGGTAAAAACCGTTTTAGGGCTGTGGAAACTTACAGGCCTCAATTCACAAAGTAAATCATGTTTATATAGACATGAAAGAACCAGGGTTCTTGAGGCTTGACTGACAAAATTTAACTACTTGGAGGGACCATACCTATATGGCTACTCCAACCACCTCTTTTTCACCAACTTCTGACCTCAAGTTTGACTACAGCATGCTTTTATTTCAGAAATGGGAAAGAGAAACAAGGAAAAATAACAGTTTATCTACTTTTAAAAAGTTAAAAAAATATATTAACACAGTGTTCATAAGTACAAGTTGAGAGATTCACACATTAAGTTTCAAACCAATGTTTAGGCATTGATAGATATTGCTATGAACAAGAAATCTGGCACATTGACTTTCTTTGGAATTTGATTCTACTTTTGCAATGGCAGGGTGAGTAAGGGTTGGGAAAAGTTGAGTATTAATTATATTACAAGTCTGCTGGAAAAATCTTTACTATATTCAGGAGTTTAAAATAATTGTATTAAATATTATCAAGCAAAGGCCAAATGTACTTCTAATTATTTTATACATCTTTTAAAACTCTATTAATGTCAGAAAATAGAAGGTATCTATATTTGGAATACCCAAAAGACAATTAGCAGAAAATCTACATAAGGCTTAACAGGTTAATAGAAAATTATAAACTAGTGAGATTGCATATGATACCTATGTGCTATAATCTCAGTTTAAAAATCAGGATACAGTTTAGTATTCTAGAATTATAGCTGAATATTTTAGGATTTTCTAGATGTTTTTTCATTTAAATACATCTAAATACAGCTAATAATATTTTTGTTAACATATGAGGTAACACTTCTGCATAACAAGAGGAAAAATGTATGTAGGTAAACAAACTTGCATGAAAGAACATGATACAATTAAGAAAGGATGAGATCAGAAAGGGTTTTAATTATGCTGTGCCATCAAGGAAAAGGCAGAAGAAAGGTGCTACTGAGAACCTCTAAAACACTCCCCCAAAGACAGGGTTAGTCTCACATTGGCATAATGGTTCAAAGTCAAACTATTCTCTTTGCCCATAATTAAGAAAGCAAACATGTTGTTATTAATGAAGGAGGATTCAAGTTGTAATTCCAGAATGCCAGCTATCAATCCTTTTTTAACTTTCCTGGAAGACAGCAAAGTTTGTTTAGCAATTTGCATCTGATAAAATTTGTTAGTATATGTAAAAATAGAATCATAGAATCATAGAATAGTTAGGGTTGGAAAGGACCTTAAGATCATCTAGTTCCAGTCCTCCTGCCATGGGCAAGGACACCTCACACTAAACCATGTCACCCAAAGCTCTCTCCAACCTGGCCTTGAACACCGCCAGAGATGGAGCATTCACCAACTTCCCCGGGCAAACCATTCCAGTGCCTCACCACCCTCACAGTAAAGAGCTTCTTCCTTATATCCAATCTAAACTTCCCATGTTTAAATTTTAAACCATTATCACTTGCCCTATCATTATAGTCCCTAACGAAGAGTCCTTCCCCAGCATCCTTATACACTCCATTCAGACACTGGAAGGCTGCTATGAGGTCTCCACACAGCCTTCTCTTCCCCAGGCTGAACAGCCCCAACTTTCTCATCCTATCTTCATACGGGAGGTGCTCCAGTCCCCTGACCATCCTCGTGGCCCTTCTCTGGACTTGTTCCAACAGTTCCATGTCCTTTTTATGCTGAGGACACCAGAGCTGTACACAATACTCCAGGTGAGGTCTCACAAGAGCAGAGGGGGAGGATCACCTCCTTTGACCCTCAAAAGGTCAAGATCGTTTTGATGCAGCCCAGGATACGGTTGGCCTTCTGGGCTGCAAGCGCACACTGAAGCCGGCTCATGTTCATTTTCTCATCAACCAACATCGTTATCAGCTCTGTTCCCAAGCTGAAAGTCAAAACACTGCACTGCACCAGCTACCAAGAAGGAGAAAAATGACTGCTACTGCTGAACCCAGGACACAACCGAACCACACAGCTTGGTGTCATCGGCAAACTTGCTGAGGGCGCACTCAATCCCACTGCCCATGTCACCGACAAAGATGTTGAACAAGACTGGTCCCAACACCGATCCCTGGGGGACACCACTCGTTACTGGCTCAGCCGGACACTGAGCCATTGACCACAACTCTTTGTGTGCGGCCATCCAGCCAGTTCTTTACCCACTGAGTGGTCCATCCATCAAATTGATGTCGCTCCAATTTAGAGACAAGGATGTTGTGTGGGACAGTGTGGAATGTTTTGTACAAGTCCAGGTAGATGACATCAACTGCTCTACCCCTGTCCATCAGTTCTGTAGCCCCATCATAGAAGGCCACCAAATTGGTCAGGCAGGATTTCCCCTTAGGGAAGCCATGCTGGCTGTCACCAAGCACCTTGTTGATTTTCATGTGCCTTAGCATGCCTTCCAGGAGAATCTGCTCCAAGATTTTGCCAGGCACAGAGGTGAGACTGACTGGTCTGTAATTCCCTGGGTCATCCATTTTCCCCTTCTTGAAAATGGGGTTATATTTCCCTTTTTCCCAATCATCGGGAACCTCACCTGACTGCCATGATTTCTCAAATATGATGGCCAGCGGCTTAACAACTTCATTTTCCAGCTCCTTCAGGACCCGTGGATGGATCTCCTCAGGACCCATCTGATCTCTTAAAAGTGCACACCAATTTAATTGGTGTTGGGAGAGCTGTCCAGGCATTTCATCCCTTAACATAAAACCATGTGTGATAAATCAGTGCCTTAATTTAGAATGTTTTTTGGAAAATCCTCCTTAAAAATCATTGCTTTTATTTGGTAAGTAATATTTCCTAGTAAAACACACTACTTGTCAAATCCTTTAAAATTACTTGTATTTCTTACATTAAATAACACTAATGAACAATATGTCATAAACTAGTTACCACTGTTAACTAATTTCCACCATGAACTCTAAAGGCACCACATCCACAACTTCTGCTTTGAAGTAACAAGAAAGGAGCTTGAACATCAGCTAATTTCCAAAATAGTTATCTTGCACAGCGACTCATACTGACAACAGTAGACTCCTTCAGTACAGTTCTTCCTACAGTATTAATTCTGAGTGTTTATACCTCTACTAATATGAAGCGTTTTTCTTTGAACTCCTAACATTCAACAGCTGCTACATTTCCCTCTATATGTAACAAGCCGAGCTATTACAAATGGTCTCAAAACCTACAACGATATGTAATTATGCATCCTATTTCCATGCCAAGCCCTTACAATAACTGTGGCCATTGTGGTCCATTAATTCTTATTTCTACTTATTCAGCATACACAGCACTCATGGAAGAACGCAAAGGCAAAATATTCTTTTCAGTTCTACTACAAGTCTTCAATTGCAGTTGCTAATTATTTATTTCACAAAAAAATACAAGTAACAGGATCTCACACCAAAAAGAGTGAAGAAAAATTTGCACTGTAAAAGCATGCAACAGTCACTGACCAAGAAGAAATCATTTAAGCTCAAAACTGAATTTTTAGAGAGTATAAAACAAAAAGTATACGAGAAAGGTAGATCTCTTTGAAATCACTTGCATTGCACCCTCCTGATGAGCATGCTAGTGTAGGAAACTGCAGCATAACCTAATCTCAGTTTCCTGTGAGTTCCAAGAAATCCACTCTCATTCTCCATCATCTCATTGACACTCCTGGTTCATGTAACCTCATAGCAATTATTCTTTCCGCACTTCCATAGTACCAGAGATAACATAGCTGCATTTGGGTGCAGCTACACCCTGACCTTTCCAGGCTAGGTCAGCAATAGGGATTTTTTTGTTCCATACTAAATAATATAACTCTTTCTTTCTCCATCTGTTCACTGTTTTGCCTTTATAGTTTTCTCTATCATGCTTTTGTTTTATCTAGCTTTTTCTGCTCGTTCTAATACTACATGTTCAGCAACCTAAAAAGTTATCAGCCTTCCAAACTTTAATAGTTCTCTTACATGCTTTTGCTATTGAAGGAAGTGATATTTGTACTGCATCAACATTCAGTCCTTTCAGGCAGGAGATGTTCATACTGCCCCAAGTTCGTTAAGACCTGGTCTACCAAAAAAAAACCCACCAAAACCCAAACAAACAGAAAATTCAACTTACCACATTTTCAAAGACAAAAAAAGCAGCAGAAAGGTATAAATTCAACACACTGCAGCACCCCTATCTTTCTAGCTCTGGAGATGCTAGTAAATAAAACGTCTGAATTTCTGAAATCAAACTATTAAATTAGGATGGTCTTGGTAGCTTTGTATGAATATTGTTTTTTATTTCATGGCCTCCTAAATAGTCATTATAAGAAAATTTCAGCTACTTCTAAATACCTCTTTTTCTTACCGGTCTGACCGACAACACCGTAACAGACTGCAGGGAGGCCAAAAATATCCATAAATTACACTGTCATATTATGGCTGCAGAAAAAATATTGGTGGTTATCATATTAGTGCTCTCCAATTCTGTGTTTCTGTATGGGGAACTGGTAGAAAGAGGCTGAAAAAGCCTTCTTACTCTTCTTATTATAATAATGGCAAGCATACGCTCTTTGCGCAAATCATACCTGCACTGATTACACTCTGATGTAAATACTGCCTTTGCCAATAGTGTAAGTGATGGATTATGACAAAGGGGTTTAGCCTATGGTGGCAGAGGCCTCTCCCTGATCATGCCATTGACGTCTAAAGTTTTTAGGAAAATTAACAATAGTTTGTACAGTTGTCAGATAAATGAGGATATTATAACTTGCAATTATGCAGAAATAAATTTAGTTAGGAAATTATATTATTAACATGTTGCATGCTTTCTGACAGAACTACCAGGAGAAGCTGATCAATAGCATAGCGATAATTTCTAAACATTTCATAATACAGAAAGAAATTCATGACATGCTGAAAGACATCTCAGCCGAGAGGCTCAAAGTGATTTCATATTATTTAATGGCAATGGAGCAGCAGCAGTATGCTCTGTTCTTGGGTTACTACCTCAATGACAGTGCCTCTGCGAGCTAAACAGAGCAGAACAGAGCCCTGGTTCTATTGTGCAGGTACTTTATTCTACATTCAAGAGAATCACTTGGGCTTTGGTCTCCTACACTATCAATATAATCCCAGAGAAAAAAAAAAAAAAGACTAATATCCCCAAACAGAAACTATATCTGAAATTCTGCTTTAGGGAAAGTATCTAAAGAGAAAGTGTGGTTTTTATTTTCCTTTTCTATTTTTAATGTAAAAAGTCTTCCAGACAACTAAAACTTAGAGAAGCGTAATTATATTTAACAAAGTTGAAAGAAAAAGAAAGCTATGTAAAATGGATCATAGTTAGTTATTGCTCTGAATACCTCACAGCATGTACTGAACTGTGGAATGAGTTTCCCCAAAACAAAGGGAAGAGTCTGTCACTTAGGATTTTGAAAAATAATGAGTTTTAAAAAGCAATTCTACAGTGCCAAGAGTAGAAGCTGGAAGACTTCTAACCTCTCCACTTAACTTCCAGTATTAAGATTGCTGTTAAATGATCAGTGTGGCATGAAGCACATTTCTTCATTTCTTCTTGAAGTTATCATCATCTGTGTCTTTTTGACCATTTTTAGGTGTCATTTAGCTCCACAACATATATAAACAAATAGGCATTTAAAAAAAAAAATTCACTTTTTAAACTTTTTTTTTTTTAACTTAAGGGGTCCTTAGAATTGTGCTACTGAGAATGGAGAAAATAAAATCTAGAAAAATGCATTTGATAAAGCTAAAATAGAATGAACACTTAGAAACATGTCATTTAAATGAAAGTTTTTGCTTTAGAGACATGGAGAATAAAGTTGAGGAACTACATTATTTCACACCAATATATACAAGCCTTTAAGCTTTACAATATGTGGAAAGATAAAGTATTGTTCCAATAAAATAGAAACAAACAAATTCATCATCCAGAAAGCATGATTTTGAAGACTTTGTATTCTCCCAATGTAATTAATGACAAAACTCTTGGAAGAAAATGTCATCAATTAAGAGTTCCTCACCTACCATTCCCTCAACTCCCATTTACCTACTTGTTCAATGCATTCCCTTTGGAAAATAACAGTAGATGGACCAAAATGAAATCATAAAGTGAATTAATTTTTCCTGCAGTGTTGCCTCAATTTAGGTTGAAATCTTTGTTAACTCTTTTGTTAGGTATAGTAATCTTTTTTACTTAGATGTTAAGCTGACATTCTGCTTCCTTTTGAAATGCTGTTTTATAACAATATTCCGTTCATTGCTACACTCTCACCACCAAATGCGGTTTCTACCTTATTTTACTTAAAAGGGACTTGGAAAGTACTATAGCTTTATATACTTACTTGAGATTTTCAGAATTAGCTATTTCTCTTAGAAAACTAGAAGTTTCTGGTTGAAACATGCTCTGCAATGGCTCCTGATGGTTAAATTATTTGCTAATTCCTATTTTGCAGCATTTCTCAGGCTCAGTTATTTTCCCCTCAGTTCCCCTCCTTTTTTCCAGTTCTTCCCACTCCTCAATTGCCTCAAGTGAGCCAGAAGCTGTTTAGGTCATGGTTGGGGATGAAATTAAAATGTAAAAAAAAAAGAAAAGGGAAATTAAAAACAAAAAATCAAACAGAACATAGAAAGGTGAGGGAGTAACATATGAAATTGAGAGATTTTAGAGTTAAAATAATTATAGAAGGCTATAAACCAAAGCAACATAAGAAACTGTAGTAAAAGGGAATGTATTCAGATTTTTTCCATTTAAAAATATTTAATATATCCATATGCAAATTTGCCTTTCATTTATCCTATTTTTTTATAAGACTATAGACTTCAGTTTTCAAATGCCATTGTCACTAATATATAAAGTTGTTGTCAACAATGCTGCCATTCATAGACACAGAAATAACCGATTAAAAGCTTAATTAAGTGTGAAACATTTTCCACTTCTCACCCTGGCTTTTTACCTACATCTGCCTTTCTCAACTTGATTTACAATTGGAGACAAGACAAAATAAGCCTGTCATCTCTGCCTCCATCATATCAATTAAACATCCTTGAAACCGGTTTTAACAGCTGCCTTTTATTTGTCATCTACCATTTCTTGCTCCAGCACAACAGCAGTACCAAAACAAAATAGTAAATAAGCCAGGAAATCCAGCAGGCTATTATCAACTGCTAAACTCAAGGCAGCACTGAGCCAGTGTATGAGAAGAGAAAGTACTGAGAAGATCAGGAGACCAGAGTATAAGATCCAAAGCTGCAATCAAATGTGGCTAGGAAGAGTGTTCTAACAAAAAAGCCTTAAGCAGAAGGACATTTTGGGGCTGAGCATTGCCCAAAACTCTCATAGGAAGTTACATCAATACCTTCTTTTTTCAAAGAAAAAGGATGTACTACAACAAACAGCAGTCTTGAAGATCACAGTATCATCAAATGGTTTGGATTGGGAGGGACCTTTAAGGATCATCTAGGTTCCAGGTTGCTCCATGCCCTGTCCAACCTGGCCTTGAACACTCCCAGGAATGGGAGAACCACAGCTTCTCTGGGCAAAGTCTTCCCGTGTCTCTTCACAAAAAAAAAGTCTTCCTTATATTTAAGTCTACAGTCTTGTAGTTTAAAATCATTAATGATTGAATTCATCATCAAAATATTAAAAATAACCTTCAAAAACAATACACTGTCTGAGTGGATCTGAAAATGTAACAATCAGATTACAAAGTTTCATAGACTTCGTTTTCCAAGCAAGGATTCTAAATAAGAATCACAAACTCTTTTATCACTGCTGAACACTTTCCAGCATGCTAGAAGATTTCTCATGGGAGATATTTGCTGATATCATAGAAGGCTTTTCTGAAGATTTCCAGCATCCTTATGAGGATTCTAAAGTTCAGCAGTGCTTTAGCAAAGTCAGTCTGTAAATTCCAAGGTTTCGGGGATAAATAAGGGCTTCTGAGGTCTGGAGAGCAGTGAAACTCATGGGAGAAACCAATAAAACTGACAGAATGCCTTATGATCTTTTTATTCCTTGCACAAATGTCTTGCCTTATTTTAGATAAGTCAAAATGGTAGCTGGAAGAATACAGGCTTAGCATAACTGTGCAAGCACACGCATGTGAATAAAATGAGGGCTAGGAAGGATGTACTGCATCACATAAGTGACAGCATAATTTCTCATATATAGAATCTCATTGGTTTTGTAAAAGTTGACAACATAAAACTTTAATACCAAAAAATATTGATACCAGAAGCTTCTGTCAAATGGATATAGTGAAAGGTATCAGACTTGGTCAGAAAAAAAGGGTAAAATGTCTCCCCCAGCAGTCACTCCACTTCTGGACATCCAACAGAATGACCAGACACAGGAACTTTCCCCAACTCACTGGACAAATTGTAAACTTTCCTCAAAACATTCCCTAAAATAACTTCTCACAACTGCCAATATAATGTTCCTTTAAGGTACACTTTTTAAAAAAAACACACAAACACAAATAAGTAATCTAATTATTGCTTTAATGCTACATAAGACTTTGATAAAGTCCAGTGGGCTCTGTACACTGCTGGGCATGACTAGTGTTTTATATGTAAGCATTTCATATAAAGACACAATTTAAATAAGGAGTTGGATGTAGAATCTCCAACAAGAGATGATTTCTTCATCTAATAATTTTAGTGAATATAAAATTCTTGCATTCTGCATGGAATCACTGACAATACAACAGAGACCATAACATCTCTCTGCTGGATTCCATCAAACAAAAATGAATATGAAACTAATCCACTGACTGAAGCTTACAGAGTTCCCAATATCATAAGCAATTCTTAAATGCACTGTGAACTCAAAACATTGCATCAGGGGACTGGAGCACCTCCTGTGTGAAGATAGGCTGAGAAAGTTGGGGCTGTTCAGCCTGGAGAAGAGAAGGCTGCGTGGAGACCTCATAGCAGCCTTCCATATCTGAAGGGGGCCTTTGAAGATGCTGGGGAGGAACTCTTCATTAGGGAACGTAGTGATAGGACAAGGGGTAATAGGTTCAAACATAAACAGGGGAAGTTTAGATTGGATATAAGGAGGAAATTCTTTCCTGTTAGGGTGGTGAGGCACTGGAATAGGTTGCCCAAGGAAGCGGTGAATGTTCCATCTCTGGCAGTGTTCAAGACCATGTTGGAGAGAGCCTTGGGTGAGATGGTTTGGCGTGAGGTGTCCCTGTTCATAGCAGGGGGGTTGGAAGTAGATGGTCTTATGGTCCTTTCCAACTCTGACTATTCTAAATTCTATGATTTATCTATCCCCAAAATATATAACATTGCTACTACGGAGACAACTAACAGCAACAAAGTGAAACACATACTTAGCTGGAACATATCTACGGTGAATAAATATTAGGAAAGCCTATATAATTATTTTGCTTATGTAGGATGTCTTAATTGCATAATCTCAACAACAATTTCTTTTCAAAATAGTTATGCTGGAAGGAAATAATTCTGAAAAATATTTTGACTTCTCAGATAACATCTGCATACTCCAATGTGAATTCACAAGAGTCAATCTTTAAAGGAATAGTGTGCTTCAGATGAAGGCTACGACAAACATGAAACAACTTTACAGTAGCTTTTTCAAATGCAATACTTCATTCTAAAATTAGTTTGATCTTTGTACCATTCAACAGCTGGAGTATAGCAACCTTGAGATCAAATTGAAATGAGGTCTATAACACGAAGTTCTGCTGGTGTAGTGATATTCAGAGGTTAAGAAAAGGAACCCCTAAAAGTTACAATCCTAATGGACATAGATACAAAGCAATCTGTTCTCTGCTTTCCAAAGTACTTAAAGAGACAGTTTTCACAAACTGCGTTGAACTCCTGAAAACAAACAAGAGAGGTAATATTGGGCTATAGCTGCTGCATGTATTACTTTCCTAAAACTGCTCTGAGGAGTAGGATGATGTTAGATAGTAAATATTTTATTCATAACTCAAGGTAACTAAAGTGAAATTCATCTACTACTGTCAAACACAGTCACTTCTGCAATAATGTCTTGCCAGTAAGAAGAGCAGATGCCCTTTTGTCATGCCCAAATTAGTGTTTGCTGTGGGTATATGAAACTTGTGGCTTACTTGCCTATCAAAGTAGTGACAGTATTATGCTGGAAATTGGGGAAAATTTGAATTTGATGTGGCCATGTGCCAAATCATAAGTAGTTCATGCTGAAACATACTTAATGAGTATCCAGAGCAAGTGGCCTGTAATTGGCAGCTCTGCTTCTGTTGTAGCTAGTGCTCATTAGGAAGAAAGACTGATTAGTCAGCTTCTTCATTTATTCAGGTTTTGACCCATAATTTAAATATGCCAAATGGTTCCATTTTGAAATATAGGACAAAAGAGTGAATGATCTCACGTATGGAAGTGGCAGTTCCCAAATATTTACAAGTAAAGCAGTCAGTTAATATACTTTGCCATGCTTTCAATCATCTGAATTATACCTGACACTAAAACAGCAGTGCTAAGCAGTGACAAGAAGCTACCTGTTTCAGAGAATGGATGAGCCAGAACAAATTATGTTGTTTCCCTAAATAGTGTCTTCAATTTTATTTTCTTCAAAACAGGGTGCTGGAAACAGCATGCTCACTCAATGCTCCACAACTGTTTTGCACAGTTTGTGCCCAGGGACCAAGGAATCAACACAGGGCAGGTGTGTACTACCATGTTTACCACAAGCCAGATGCAGCCAAACCCTTTACCATTCAAGAAAATTGCTGAATCTAGTGGGCAATTTGAAAGAGAGTTTTATCAAGGGGCATTTGGAAAATAAAAGTCAATCAAAAAGCAACCAGATATAACAGAGCAAGATGACGTACTCAAAGGGTGATAAAATCAGGCCATTTGTCAACTGTGAGACAGTCCTCTTGCTTTTACACAAAACAGAAAATCTACCCTTACAGTTGATGCAGAGAAGAATGATAGCAATTTCTGTAACACGCTTGTGCCAGGACCAATTACATGCTGAAAATGGATTTGGAATCAGCTGGTAGTAAAGCAAACTATGCAAGTTCCATGATGCAAAATGAAATAACTGAAGCACCGTAAGAATTTAATTCCTAACAACTTTCAGTGATAAAATACATATGCATACATTCATTGCCCATGTGGGTCCATCAACAAATGTTCTGTTGAAGAGCCCTTCCCACAGCTTATATCCCAGAACTTCCTGTAAAGCATTCCTGTGACTATTTTAGACAAGCTGCTCTCCTTAAAAACATTTATGCATGTGCTAAAATCCATAACTAAACTCTGTCAATAAACACACAGGAAGCCTAAACCTACGCCAAAGAGTGCTCCATCTGCATTGTATACACTGCATTTCAGTGCGCACAGACTAAGCTTCACAATGATGTGAAATGTAACTCAAAGAACTGCAGATGGACTGTACTCAAACGTATGAATTTCTGATGCCTTCCATGAGCTGATCAGATCTATCGGCTGCTATCCAACAGGCTTAGCTGAACACAAAGCATGAAAAATTGAATAACGAGACTGTTTCTGTAGCCGCTTCAGCTACAAAATGCCTTCCTCATCGCCACTGGGGAAAAACCCACCCCAAACATCAGAGGTTCCAGAGATTTATGTCAAGCTATCCAGTTGCTGTGGAACATGCCACAGACCAGCAGGGACCTTCAAGAGACAGACACCCAAGAACATCGCAAAAGACATGTCACTGACATCCTCCCCATATCTTCAAATTGTTCAAAATCTTGGTCAGACTGCTTGTGTCAGTGTGCACTCCTGCTTAAATTTGAGCTCTCTGAAAGCTTGTTAATTCAATTCAGTCAAAGTCAGGAGAGCAACAGTTGCTCCCAAATACATGCTGGTTGTACAGGATGACGTTAAAAAAGCAAAAGCAGCCTATGTCAGTCATCTGCTTTTGAGGCATGACAGGAGTGATTATGCATACAAAATCGGTGTGAAAGTACTTTTTTTGCTATTCTTGTTTCTAAGGAGGCTCAAACCAACCCCATCCTTTCGCAGTGAAGCCCTCTAATCTTACTTTGTGTATATACCTAGCACCTGCTCTTCGAAAAGCTTTGTTTCCATACTTTGTTGCTTGGAGGGGCAACTTAATCTTTACAGGAAAGCATCTTTCTTTGTAAAAAAAGCTACATCAGCACTGCAAAGCTTTAAGGATAACTAGAGCACTACGTTTGCATGTTTCATGGGTTCTTTGGAATTGAACAAGGTAAACATTTGTTTTGAAGAAAGATAAACATGTTAGCAAATATAGCTACATAAACATAAAATAGTAATTGTAGTACCGTACATAATATAGAATGTTCTAAATATAGCAATGAATGACGCTAAGAAACACAGCATATATATGTATACTGTGTTATATATATATAAATATATATATATATTTTAAATGAAGCAATGACAGGAAAGCAAACACCTGACACTGATTCTGCACCAATTTATCTTACATAGTAACTGGATGTTTCTTCATCTGCAATCCTATTACTTATTACAAGTCCAAAATAAATCAGAAAAACCTCAAAGTAAAATAAATTTTATGCACAGATCTACCTTAGTAAACCAGCTGTCTTTTCAGACTAACGGTAGTCACAAACATGCCATTTGTTTCTGTGCAACTAAACTTCTTATCCCTTACTTAGGGACACAGAACTCAGAATACTGGATTTCAATGACTTATTTTTAGTAGTTTTTTAAAACCTGAATTATGTTTGCATCACCAGAAACAGAACAAACAAGCCATTTTGTTAACACTTATAATGTGCCTTCTTTTAAGAAGGAAAAAAAAACCATTAAAACAATTTCTATTGACTTTTTGTATTAAAAGAAACACTGATGAACACGAAGTCATTTCATCTTGAATTATTACCACTTGCTGATCTAACTCTGACAGAAGTGCTATCAAGCGAAAAAGTGCAGTTCTTCAGGTATGTACACATTAAAGTACTAATATGTACATCCTTACATACCTCCTCAATTTTGGTCCATGTCATGTACTAAACATAGTATTTCAGATGTAGAACTGACAGGCCACAGGAATGGAAGTCCTTTTTCTACAGATATGTGAACGCTTTACTACCAACACAAGCACAGGCTTCTCCACAATTTCTCACCAATATTCTGTTGTCTACCCCTGCAGAGGCCCACAAAGAAGATAACTGAATTAGCATATACAATGAATCCAAAGGCAGATATCAGGGCCCTTATGTTCTTATTTTAATTACAACTTAATTTTTAATGATAATCATCAACTCGATTTTTTAGGTTTTGAAGCATAATCCTGGAAAGGAAAAATGCCTCAAAAAGGTTACTAAAGGTGTTTTAAGGGTTTGCATTTCTTGTAGATCCATTATCAAAATAAATACATAAAAAAGTAGTCAGCAAACCCAACTGAGAGGTATGAGAGGGAAGAAATTTAGTCCAGATCTGTATCAGAAACTTTTGCCCGAATAGCATGCTGCACAAAAGCAGAGTAAATAAATGACATGACATATTTTGCTGTATGTCCAAGAGCAAGTTTACTGCATACATGTTTTCCATGTCTCTTTCAGGGAAAATTTACCAATTAGGACTCTTCAAATTTTAACCAAGAGTCTATTGAATGACTGCCAAAGAACTTCCCCAAGGGTTATCGTCATAGCTTTTTGAAAAACCCTTTGATCACACTTTGCATTTCCCTTTGAAGTCCACGACTTGGCCATTTCTGCACTCTGCAAGGCCCCACTGAATTCATGCAGCAGACCAACCACTCCTTCCAGTTCTGCCTTTACAAACTTGCTGAGAGTACACTCTGTCCCATCATCTAGGTCACTACAGAAGATGTCAAGCAGC
The DNA here is from genome assembly GCF_028554395.1 of Pezoporus wallicus. Classification (NCBI taxonomy): domain Eukaryota; kingdom Metazoa; phylum Chordata; class Aves; order Psittaciformes; family Psittacidae; genus Pezoporus; species Pezoporus wallicus. The sequence continues at coordinate 2,095,528 of NW_026640647.1, forward strand.
ATCAACCCTTGGGGCACACCACCAGTGACTGGCCTCCAGAAGGACATTGTGCTGTTGATCACAACACTGACCCTGGAAGTTCAAACAGTTTTCAGTCTACTGTGCTGGCCACCTATCCAGCCTGTATGATTTCATTAGTAAGATTACCACAGACACAGCACCTCAGAGTATCTGCATATCAAACACAGGATGATTGTAATGGGATTTTGGGGCCAACAGACACAATGAAAATGACATCTTCCAGTAGCAGTTATGTAAAAAAAAAACCCAAAACATTAATGATTAAGGGTTTGCCATTCATGTATGATATTAACTTTTTGATACTGCTCATTCATTTCCAGTATTTTGTTTGTGCGTGGAAGACTACTGTGCCCTGAGGAGTTACTGTAAATGAAGAGGTGATTTTTACTTCAGTAACTATTCAGATTTCAGACTTTTACTAGGAAACGCATGTGATTTAGGAAAAAAAAGCTAGCTTTTTTTTTTTTCACCTGAAATCCTACGCTGTTCTGAAGAACAGGATCTGATTTTCCAATAAAATGATAAATAAGTGAAATCAAATGTTAGCTCTGACTTTCCAAAGTTTATTAACAAAATATTCTCCCAAAATACAAAATGGTTTTGTACTAAATCCTTCCCTAACTCTGATACGCACTAATCATTTAAATGCACATGCATTTAATTTTTTCTGGAATTTACAGCTGATGATCTAGGCTTTATATATAGAAGTTATGTGACATTATGGGTTGCTCTGAAGGACAATTTTTCTTGCATATCTAGAGCAATTCCTAGCATAAATTCGTGTATTTAAATCTCACATGTAACACCTCTGGCTTACTGAGCATTTCTATTGCCTCAGCTGAAATTCCCTGTGCAGTTTGAAGCACTGTAGTTCAAGGAACATGCGAATAAGCCACAGAGGATGCAGTGAAATGAAATAAGAACAAGTAGAGGTCTAGAATGCATCTTCTATGGTGCTTTAAAAAAAGCTGGGGTGGTTAGCACCAAAAAATCCCAAAGAAACAAAGCAAGCCAAACCCACCACCAATAACAATCAAAAAAAGTAGGTATTGTATTAGTATTCAAGCACAAAAAAGCTCTTTGTAGAGAAATTAGGTTTCTATATTGTGGCAGGTAAGAGAACAAGTCACAGGTTTCAGTTTCAGCATGAAAGATTCAGAGTAGTCATTAGAAAACACACCCTAATGGCTATTCCGGTAAACAGTGGAATAGCCTGCCTGCAGCTATCCCATATATCCTCTTCTGCTTTAGTCTCCTAGCACCCCGACTGTCAAGCAGCAGTTGTGAAGAATTGCAACTGAGGCTGTGTATATATACCACTTGGTGTAACCTTACTACAGTTACAAAGCAAAACCATCCATATGGCTCGAAACCAAATTCAGGCCTCTGTCAAAGGGGCTTGGATTTACATCTAGATCTTGCCTCTAACTTTTGGGTTTGGGTGATTTTTTAATTGTGCTTTTCTTGTTTTGCTAAAAATCAGGTACACAAATATTTGAGTTCTACAAACTTTTTTTTTTTTTTCCATTAAAATGGTGCATTCAGTTTTGTAAGAATTACGTTACTGCATTGTTTAGCTGTTATTTCATTGGGAAATGTTCAACTTCAAATATATTGCAGCCTAGCAAAATCAAATCCCTTCAGTAAACACTCCTTACAGCTTGTCCATATCTTCCTACAAATTCTGTACACATTTAGAAGTTTTTGCCTTTGTTGTACCATTGTAACTCTTTCTTCAAAATGTCTGTGTACCGTACAAAGACACTGTTAATTCAGTGTACCAAGCTCTTCTATTTCAGTCTGGATTTCTGCTATATGTCCAATCACATTCAAAAAAATCAGAGCCTACATCAGCCATAGTTCAGGTTATAAGCACAATAAATAAAGCTTTTTTTGACTAGGGGTAGGAATTATTATGAATAATCTCAAATTTATATAGTATATCATAAGTCACTGCCATCTTTTATACATGTGAGCATGTACACATTTGTTTATGGAAAACAGTTCTTTAAAAACTATTCTCATAATGCTACACTATATGCTACACAGGGAAATGGCCCCTTTGACCTGTATAAATATACATGTTCATGTAGAACATGTACCTTCCTTTAATCTAAAAAACTTTCTCCTCTACCACCTGCTGAGAGTTTTCAATTGAAAAGTGTAATTACTGGAAAAAAAAAGAGTTAAAGGGGGGAAAAAAGTATATTTAAGAAGAAACTTGGGAAAAAGGTTTAAAAATTTTCTTCAAAATAGGTATAACTTGATAGTCTATTCTAATTATGAACACATAAGAATAGTTAAGCTAACGAATATTTTCCCTATTATAAATAATAAGAATAAATTTACTGATCAGTATTCACTGGAATTATGTATTAAGAAACTAAAGAACATTTTAAAATTATCTTTAAAAGATCATAGTGTGTTTTTTTTTTTTTTCATTTGTTTGGTCTTTTTTTTTTAATAATATAGATACATTCTTTTGTGGCAACAGAGAAAACAGCCTTAAAATTACATTAACACACATTACGTTTTTTTTTCCTAAACAAGAACAGAAAAGAGCACGTATTATATTTGCCATACCTCAAGCTTTTATTTTATTATCCTATCACTAAACCATGTGTTTTTCCCATTGAAAACTGTACACACAGGAGTCATAGAAGCGGGTTTACAGAGAAGCATCTGAAGTTACTAAAGGTCATTCTCAGGAGGATGTATCACTTCGTGCTTGCAAACAAGATTTCCACATAATGTTCTTCTGCCTGAATTTGATCCTAAGAACTTTGGTCATAATCCAGCCAAACTTCTAAACAGCATGCATTATCCCACTCCCCTTGGTGGAGGTTGAGAGGTTACTGGACCCCACTGAGTAAATGTGGTTTTGTCTTTCAGACCGAGTGACGAGGTAGATCCTGGAGGAACTGCCTCATAAATATGAGGACATTAAAAATAGGCAGGATGATGACACGTGTTGTCAAAAATAACATTAAGCACAAGAGTTGTTGAGCTAGATCCAGCAAGATCATAGAATCATAGAATACTTAGAGTTGGAAACGAGCTTAAGATCATCTAGTTCCAACCCCCCTGCCATGAGCAGGAACACCTCACACCAAACCATCTCACCCAAGGCTCTCTCCAACCTGGCCTTGAACACCATCAGGGATGGAGCATTCACAACCTCCCTGGGAAACCTATTCCAGTGCCTCACCACCCTAACAGGAAAGAATTTCCTCCTTATATCCAATCTAAACTTCCCATGTTTAAGTTTGAACCCATTACCCCTTGTCCTATCACTGCAGTCTCTAATGAAGAGTCCCTCTCCAGCATCCCTACAGGCCCCCTTCAGATACTGGAAGGCTGCTATGAGGTCTCCACACAGCCTTCTCTTCTCCAGGCTGAACAGCCCCAACTTTCTCAGCCTGCCTTTATATGGGAGGTGCTCCAGTCCCCTGATCATCCTTGTGGCCCTTCTCTGGACTTGTTCCAACAGTTCTATGTCCTCTTTATGTTGAGGGCACCAGAACTGCACACAATACTCCAGGAGAGGTCTCAGGAGAACAGAGTAGAGGGGCAGGATCACCTCCTTTGACCTGCTGGTCACATTCATTTTGATGCAGCCCAAGATACAACCAGCATAAAATTTATTATTTTAATGTTCTTTAAAAGAAATAATCACTATTTCATTGCTTTTTAGCTTCTGGACCAGTGTATATCCTGGCTACATTCTTGAGGTTTTCTCTGCAGCCACAAGTCAGAAGTTTTAATTTATGAGTGTCAACCGACCCTACCAGGTAATTATTTGGAAGTCCAGAACTTAAGAGAAATTGTTGATGACACAATATCCATCAGAAAAAAATTACAAGAGTTAGGAATAGCTATTTACTGAGGGTCATATCAGCATTCAGCCCTAATCAAATGGTCTCAGCTATTCAAATGCAGTAAAAATCCACTTAAACAATGCTTCTTTAATCAATGGATTGACAAAGCCCCAAGGAAGCTGCAAAAGGCAATCAGAATATGCTGGCAGGGAACTGGAAATGTAATTACAACCTGAGAAAAGAAAATTTCACTGTATCCTTCAAAATGAAGCAAACTCTTATCATTTGCATGATGTCTCTCCTACCAATAAAAGATATAGAATCACTATTCTTGCATGTGTTCATGTTAGCTGTGTAGTAAATCCACAAGCTTCTGGATCAGGTACAAAAACGGAAAATAAGTTTTGATTAAAGGTGTGCTTGAATTGGAGTTACACTTCTGAGTCCACAATCCATTTCCTGCAGTACATGGGGAATTCCACCACACAACTTGAACATTCACAAGACCCTTTTTAATTATGCTACTGCTTTCAGCAATACAGTATTAAAATATAAGGCTTGTTCATGCTGATGGTATGAACTTTTCAGTAACTCGGGTGTTTTGCATTCAAACATATTTTTCCCTTTTTATTCCTGATTATTGTATGCCTCATTAATAGAAAAAAAATCCACCACAACATGACCTGAAAAATCACTTTAGTCCAAAAAAAATGAAATAAAGCTGTGTTCAGCAGCAGAAGTACCTTAGTTTGCTTCTAAGTGAGAAACTGAAGAGTAATTCATTTTAGTCATAACAAAACCTATTTTATTATTTTAACTTGTTTTCAAAAATTTCATCTCTGAATAAGAGAAAACTTTTTTTTTTAAATTTAGTATTTTCCTTCATACATACATTGAAGAAATTTTAGAGCAACTAAAGTTTCAATTTCCTTCATGTTCAAAACTTAAGTCTAATTAGAATAACCTGCAAACTGGAAATTATTAAACTGGAAATTATTAAATTATAAGACAGAGATAGGGAAGGAGGGAAAAGAAGACTTTTCACCTGGTTGATTAAACGTTCTCAGTTATATTTCTGGAGTTAATTTTTAACTACACAGTTTTCATATTAGATATTTTACTGAGAAGTCACTAAAAAACTCAGCATCAGGAATACTGAGACTGTGTATTAAGTTTGAGGAAATAACTGAAGAAAAACATCAGACATTTGATGTTCAGAGAGCACTGGGTGTGCTTTCATAGCAAAATATTTTATACCTCTACTGTCTGGTTCAACAAAGCCACAGAATGCTGCCTGAACTCAGAAAGTTCGCAGCTTTGGTAGGTTTTTTTGTGTGTTCCGTGGCTCCAGGACTCCAATTTTGAGGGTAATCGGTACCTCCCAATAGTTTGGTGAGCTTTTCTTTTGCTCCAGTTATTGCTATGATAATTTCATCTTTCAGTCACTCTTCCAGCAACAAATGGTTGGCACTTTTTCCCTTCTACTCCTTTACATTGTCCTTCTGCTACATTAAAAGACATCCAGTTAAAACTTTCAACTCAGACCTGTCATTAAGCATCACTTAAAAAGCAAGATGTGACAAACTGTTCCAGGTCCAAGCCAGTAAATTGCTCTGAAGCAATGGGGGATCATGAGAATCTTTCTTGGGCTAAACTGAAATATAGTGAGGATCCCACCTTGTGGAGCCACAGAGAAGAGTTGGGAAACTTTCATGGCTCACACAGTTATACTCAAGCCTTCATAGGCAGCTTCTGAAAAAGCTTGAAAGGCAGCTACTGATGGAAATGCCAGTTCTTGGAAGCTGCCCTGAAAATAATAAGCAATAGCAAATTCCATTTCCAATAGCCAGAAATGAAAACTGATTACAAAATACCCTAGTGTTGGTTGACTAGAAATGAGATTTTTGTATGAGTTTAGTTCTGGTGAGTCAAGAACGAATTTCATTCTCTCTACTCCCCTTTTTATGCAAATCAGGAATCTTTCTAAGTTTTGCAGTTCTACTTTTTTTTAATAAACATTTATACAAAAGGACTCCACCTTTCCCCCATACGCATGCAAATGTTTTAATGGCAACAAGCAGATGCTGGAACCTGGTTCCCCATTTGTTACCAGGGAAACTGCACTAACTTCAAGATTCACATGCAAATTATTTCCTAATCTGCTCCCTCATAAAAACACAATCCAACACTCAGATAGTAATATGCATTAAAATGCAAAGCCCAGTATTATCAGTGAGCCCAGTCTTAATTTTGACTCTGCTTCTTATACTCACAGCAGAACCCTGCTGTGAAACTGTTGCTAAACAACTCTAATTTGGTGAACAAAGGTCTCATACAGACACTGTGCAAGGACCAAATCTCCCTTCCTGAGCACAAAAAAAAAGACTTTCCTGCCTCCAGTCAACCTGGAAGGGTGCACCCAGCCCTTGTGTTCATGCATCACATACCGAGTTCTCCTGGGCCTGAGACTCACAGAAGTTTACCCAATTGGGATCTGAACCTGCTGCTACAAAGGTCACTGCCCTATTAGCCTTAACATGTGGGTTTGCTGAAATAAAAACACTCACTAGCAAGGCACCAAATCACAACAGAAACAGAAATTAAAGTCTGACAAGCCCAACGTTAGCAGGACTATTCAGTCTACTTGACTGAAGGAGAGTGATCCTTCAGACTCAGACTTGTGAGTGCACATTCAGTTGATGCCTTAATTTAGCTAATCCATGGACCAGCATAGATGGAGTCATGGGGAAGATCCAGCAGCTGCTGGCAGAAGACAGAACCATCCAAGAGCTTCTTGCAGCATTTGATGGGCCCCAGGTGCAGTAGCCCTGACTGTGCCTCATGCCTGAGCTAGCAAGATTAATAATTTTGTACCCTGCCAAAGGCAGCAGAAGTACATATACCTTCAGGAAATGTGATATTTACATTAGAGAATGACAAGGGAAGATTCTTCATGTCACAACAACATTATAGGAACCTGTCTGCTCCTAACTCCTTCTGCTCACTCAAGAGAGGATACGTTTTCAGTCTAAACTCCTGGTTAAGTGATACTCCATCTTTGCTGTGATAGAAACTTGTCAGAACCTGACAATGTGCATTTAGCATTTGATTACATCACCCATTGGTCATTAAGGAAACCACAGTTGCATCTTCCTGTTACAGCCTATCTGATTAAGTTATATGATACATCCTCCAGCATTATTCACATCCCTATGCACTAGAAGCTAATTTCCTTTTCTGCTTGTCATCCGGTTTTTATTAATGTCTCCTCCAAAATGAACTTTTGGAATTCTATTTTCTCTTTCTCATACCTTCTCACAGTTCAACCTAATTACTACAGATATATATTTTTTTTAATTTATCTGAAGAATATACCAGCATTTAGGTATATTAATCAATTTAATTTCATATTTTAAGCAGGTTTAGTTTGGGTTTGACTGCTGTTTTTCCTTTTTCGTGGGGTGTTTAATTCACAAGTTCTTATATAGAGCAAATTCAGCTTTGAACTATACATGACTGTCACAACTTTTACAACATAGTAATTTGCATAAATATAACTGCTGATATTAGAACTGGGAAGATTAGCCAACAGTTCAGAGTACTGACTGTGAACATGAATAGTGCTATAAAATAGATGACTAAAAGCAAAATGTTTGCTTTTCTTTCAGTTGAATCCAATTTTTAACACAGATGTGCCAGAACCAGGATTGCTCCCCAGAAGACTTTGTATGCAGTAGCATGCACATGGTAAAAGCTACATTCTACAGGTAGAATCATCCCTGATTAGCACTTGAGAATTTGACCAAGAGATAGTTTAGCTTTGGTGGTAGGACCACTGTCTCTGCTTTCATGTATACATGAAACAAATGAAGTTAACATAAACACAATGAGACTAATAGATACAACTTTTCCACATTTTTCCTTGCCAAAACATACATGTTCTTGCAAGCACCTGCAGACTTCCAAATGCAACTGTATATATGCATATGCACAAATGTGTCCTAAATTTTTTCTTTTTTGAGCTTTGAGTTTAGGTTTGGAGCAGACTTCCTCCATTAATTGATCTGGATCAATCTGATCTCCAGCATCTTTTTTGTCCCATAAAAAACTGCAGAAATGAGCAGTCAGGAGAGGCAGATAATATGGTAAAATATTCAAGAACTTGACAGAGAAGCCAATATAGTGTGTGCTTTATAGATAGAAGTGAAGAGGAGACCAAGGGAAACTAGGAAGGCTCTTGAAAAGGGGAAGTTAATAAAAGGAAAATGTTTTGATGTGATTTACGTGTTTCAGAATTATTGTCTGGATGTAAGCATGGCTTAATTTACTCTTCCTTCCATAAATATGTCCTTATCTTTCTAGCAGAGATCTTCTTAATCCTTTCCTATCCTGTTATTTTGGCAAGTTTCAGATGTATTGAGTACACCTATAAAACCTTTCTTAATTGCCACTAAAATTAGATTTAAAATATGCTAATATAATAATTGCCAGGAACAAAAAAAAAAAGTCTCTATTATAAACTGCATACAATCTTCTGACAATTTCACCAAATCTTGCTAACACAATGCTGTTGACAGCTAAAGGGTTAAAAAATAATTTGTATTACATGACAACGAACAATTACCCTAACAGAACTGTGAGGGAATAGGGTCTGCAGTGATGAAAATTGTCTGAACCTACTTCATCTCATTAGTGCTGAACTAATCAGGCTTTATTTATTCATATGACATTAATGATTATATAGACCCTATAATTGTCAAAGTTCAAGACATTTTTGGTGCACTTCAGCATGGGGTAGGTGTTCAGTAGCTTTGTAAAAGAGAATAATAGAAAGCTTGCATTCTCACTTTAAAACACCATGCTTATTTTTATTCTCGTCCTGAACTTTAAGATTCATGAAAGCTTCAGCCTTATTTTTCCCCCTGCAGTCATAGAACAGTTCGGTTTGAAGTACAAAAGGCACACCCATAATGAAAGGCTTCCATAAGAATTACAAGTTCTTCAACTGCATGATTGCTGTATGATTCATTATGTTCAAAACCAACAGCAGATATTATGAGGATACCATTTATTATATGATTATTGTTATTGAATTCTTGGTATTTAATCTTTGTGTATTTAGTATTCTTACTTTTTATTTAGCTCCTTTCTAAAGAAATATTGCTTGCATGTTATAACAAAAAAAGGAAAAAGAAGAGGAGGAACAAGATTATTATTTCTTGGGAATGTGTGCCATTACTTTGAATTGTGAATGCATATGAATAAAAAAAAATCTTCAGGAACATTTGTCTGTCACGCATACATACATTAGAATTTAGCCTAAAAAAGGAAATTAAAAATAAAGTATGAGAATTAAATATGCTTTCAGAAAAGCTTATTTTGGAAAGTCTTTGACTTGTATTTTATAAAATATTAAGTAAAATATTATATAAAACACATTTGTGAGATGTTTAAATGTCAGCTAATTCTAAGAGAAATAATAATATAATGCTTAAACAGAACAAAGGAAAACATAACAGAGCTTAATATACTTATATGTCAGCACAGAACACCAGAAGCTCTCTGACTTGGACTGAAAGAGGGTAGATGCTTATAACCAGCAAAGCTCTCTTTTGTGCATGAGCAAAAACAATGGTACTGGAGATGTATTTCAGAAAGGGATTTACGAACAGTTTATCACCAAAAAAGAGAACAAGAAACCCAGCAGTGCTCTTGTCTGTTAGTCCAAGCGCCTATGAATACAGCTACAGAATTGCAAAGAGAAGTACCAGGAACACTCTAGTTGTCACATTGTCACATTATTACATTTCTGCTTTGACCCTTGAAGAACTCCGTGAAAAATTAAGTTTACAAAATGCTATCAACATTAAAAAAAAACCCAAACCTAACATGTCCATCACATCAGACAGCTATCAACAGCAGGCATGTACAGGCACATTACAGCACCTGACAAAAGACCCACAAAGGTTCTGAGGGTGAGCACGAGCGAACATTTCCAGCCATGCAAAAGCCCTTGTTATTCTGTTGTTTAGATTATGTGGGTTTTCTAATAGTTGGAGGAACTGAAATACAGAATAGACGTTATCACTTGTACTGTATTCATCACAAGACTACTGACTATTATACATTTATCCTGAAATGCTAAAAAAACAAAACCAAAAAAATCCTACAACCTAAAACACCTCCTTGGCTTTCTCGCAAGTCCTGCATGCAAACTTAGGACAAAATAAGCTGGTGAACAAAACACCACACATTATTATTCCTATAAACCTTCTAGGCAATGTTACATGTTCTCAGAGGTACCTTTTTAGCACTTCACAATTAATCAGCAAGGAGATATATACACGCATGGAACTCTGATAACATTCTGGAATGTCTGGGTTTTTTAATGAAACAAACAGCGATGTATCAAAATAAGATGACAAACTTTTCCACTGCTTTGTCCTGATTTGGAGCAGAAAGAGATGATCTCAGATGTGTTTTTCAAGTAAAGAGAATATGTCAGATAACTTCAAGCTAATAATTTATTTTTTTCATTTAGTTTTACTTTTTTTTCCCCTGATTAGCTTGCATTCCTGAATGAGATTTTAAAACTTTTTTATGTCATATAATAGATTGCATTGAAAAGTACCTTAAAGATCATCCAGTTCCAACCCCTCCTTGCATGGTCAGGGACATATTCCACTAGAGTTGGTCAATCAAAGTCACATCCAACCTTGCCTTGAACACTGCCAGGGACAGGGCAGCCACAGCTTCTCTGGGCAACGTATGCCAGCCCCTCAGCACCCTCACACTAAAGGAAAAAATAAAAAAGAACTATTTTCACCCAAAAGCATGAAATGCAATGTGAATTCCTGAAGAATTTGTAAACTGTGGAAAATATTGAAATGGATCTGTAATTAGTTGTGGTTTCAGAGAACTGGCAATTTGTGAAAATGAATCCCAAAGTCCCAGCCAGACAAAAGCAAAAAAGGCCACAGTAAATAAGGACTGAGGTGTATGCCTTCCCAGCTTCAGAACAGAGAGACAGAAAGAGAAAAGAAGCAGCAGTACACAGAAGGTGCTGCTTGATAAGATTTCCAGAGAAAGCTATGGATTTTTTTTCTCACAGTAACAACAGAATTGAAAGTCTCTACTGGAGGTTGTCTGGATGAGTTCCTATTAAAATAATTAATTCAGCATTGCTGGATGGCACTGTTGTTGATGTGTTGAGGCACCAAGAGATTTGGACAGGAATTCTTTAATTATTTATAATCTAAGCAAATAAATACAATTAAGTAATATTTACCTGCATGAAATGCAAATTGAATCTCAGAGGTACATAAGATCACCTTTGCTTAAAGTTGATCTTTGCTCACAAACTGATGACTTAGATAAACTTTTAAAGATCCACTAACATTTTTTTGACACTGAAAAGGCTTTAGTTGTAGGAATTGGGAAAATGCGATGGCGATGTTTCGACCAATATAAAATCCTGTCTTTCAATAGAAAGTCAGGCAACTTCCTTAGCAAAGAGATGACAGAGAAAATAAAGGAGAGATGTCCAAAGGTTGAGAAATCTGAAGTCTACATGAAGCATTTAAAATGCACACAATTTCTTACTTCTCCTTTTTGGAGTTTCAGGGCATATTTTAGCACTAAAGTGAAGAGATTCCTTCACCCAGGCTAAAGTACTTTACACAAATTAATTTATCATGCAGAGAAGCAGAAATGGCAGCAGTTGAAAAAGGATGGCTCTAATTACGTCATGAAAAGTAATAGCATAGAGAAGGTATACAGAAATATATGCACAGCCAGGCAGTTTCCATCTTTCTCCAGAACGAAGTATCCCGAGTTCACTATCTTCAGTCTGCTCACCCAAAGGATGCAAGATTGACTTAAGGATCATTTTTTATTTTGGTTGCTTAATGTTTGACTTTTTTTAATCTCTTATTGTTCATATCGGTCATCTTAAAACAAAGCAATATCTTTTTTCTCTTTAAATGACAGCTAAAGTTCTTACATTATAACCTGACCCCAGGACATGAAACTTTCTGAAAAACAAAAGCATTACAAAATCTAAAGTGAGTCACCTAAATACTGTAAATTTCTAAGGTTTCTTCAAATACATTTAGCTAAGAAAGCTGTTAAAGGGAGACAGAGTGTAGTAGAATGTAGAGGAAGCTCCTTAGAGGAGGGTGGTTGGTTGGGTTCTTTCTAGACTCCAACCCATAGTCCACTGAGGTCAAAACAAAGCTTTTCTTAGCCTCTGTAGAAGTTGAATCCAGGTTCTATCAAAGCCATTGAAAGAGATTTAAAAAAATGCATTTAAGAATTTTCTCATTTCTCCAACCATTTCTATTCTATTGTAGGCCCTTCTCAGAATCTTTTGTGTATCATAGTTGACAGAGAAATTAAAGCACAAAAGGGCCTACTTAGAAAGTTGCAATGGTGGTATACGTATCCTCTCAAACCAATGTAAGTATGATAACTAAATGCTGTCATGTGCATTTCCAATCTGATTAGGCATGAATTTAAGAAAAGTAAACATCAGAAAGACCAAACTGCAGTCAGTATAGGGGGGGGGTGTGTTTGGAACAAAACACATTCTTAAGAAATACACACATCACTGACATTATCAGCACAAAACATAGTTCCACTGAGGGCAGAATTCAGCAAGTTCATGCAGATACTTTGAAGTGAAACTGCTATACAATTTACTCATTCAAACAAGGGACCAGCACATGCAGTTCCAGCTGTCTTCCTGGCCTTTTCTCAGTACGCAGGGGATGACCGTCTTATAGCTTCCCTGTCCAATTCCTTTGCTGCTTAAGGTAACTGGGAGCAGGCAGCATTTGCAGAGTGCCTTGTGTAGCCATGGAGGGAAGCAACAATGACAAACAATTTGTAACAATGACAACTATGGTAGGTGAATGCCATAAATGCTAAAAAGAATAATGATAGTTTATGGAAAAAAAAATTGAGATCTATAATGGTGTGAAGTGAGGCATCTCGGAGAAAATAAAGGAAAAGGAAGTAATTTGAAAACATTGCCCAATTTGTGGGGGCACAGGCAGGAGCTGACAGCCCTGCTGGAGAGATGCAGGTCTCATGATTCTAGAGGGGCCTTCTGCTTTCCTTCTAAAAGCATCACATGCAGATAGAATAGCCAGTTTCTGATATTTTTTCTTGATCAGTCCATCAACAAGATGGAAATAGTTTCACACTTCAGGAGTAAGACAGGACATGAAGAGATTCTTTCTACTGCAAACTCTATTCAATATTTTCCTCCAAGTCGAGATGGAATGTATAAGTGAATTTCAGGGGCTTTTTGCTGTTCTACATTGTGTTTTGAAGTTTCTGCAGACTGGTGGATGGCATTTGATTTTCAATTGTTTCAACCTCACCAGAATCTAGGTAAGCTTTACACATCTATTTCCTAGCTACAGTACTTAGTTACCAAATACTGTACTGTAATATTGATATACAAAGCTAGATCTTCAAACCCAGTTCATAACTAAAGACTGAAGGCCCCATCTGCTGCCTTAGTTCTGTGGCTGCTATACTACTTAATTAATGGAGCACTGGGACATACTCCCAACTTCAGTCTAGTGGAAACCATGTGCAAACATAAATGTAGCACATAGTCATAGTATGATTCCTTGTAGCACATACATCTTTTCTGTAACATTTGAGGACCATTTTTGTAGTTGTATGATACAAAGCAGGTTCACTAATGAATTGGAACCATTACTGTGCCTCCCCCCCCCCCCCCAGTATAAGAAGCAGTATAAAAATGTTTGTTCATTTCAGTGTGCTCTTTTCAAGCTTCTTTTCCATTTCTTCTGCATTTTCAGTGTTTATTATATACTTTATCTTGAGATATTTGCCTATCAAATTGTCAGACTTTAGAAGATGCAACAGCAACACCACAACCAGGCCAGTTCAGGATTCTTAGCAGCACCAAATGCTCAGCAGTCAAACAGGATGAGCTGTCAGCTCCGCTAGCTCACTCAAATGTCATGTCAGTTCTCCTTCAGGACAGATATTCCAGCAGTAGTGCCTTCATGCCACTGCACCAGACAAAAATCTTTTAGAAAGATTCTCTTTGATGTGTAACCAAGGGAGAGCACAGTTTCCAAGTTCAGTTAAGCACATTATAAACATTAGCAGGTTTAGCTCCAGAAAGCAAACATAAGTGACAGCCTGTAAGTCAAAATATCAGTTTGGAAGGGTTGCTGCAAGAAAAGTACTTGTGAGACTGGGAAACTATAGATGATGTGGGTTTTTCAAGTGAACACTGGAGCCTGAAAAGCACTGCTGCCCAAAGCTTTGCTGGTAACAGGAGAGGTATTAAACAGTGTGTGCTTTACAGTGCTACCTTTCCTGTCCAGAAATAAAGGAAAAAAGGATAGGTATGTGTATGTGGGGAGCTATTTCCTTTTCCTTTACTAACATTAAAACCAACATTGAATTTCGTCTTCTATTTACAGTAAGCAGTCTGGACTTTAGTATGGAACACATCCTTTGCTTATAGCACTCTGCCTTCTTCAGTCTTGGTATGAAAGTTCATGTCTGGTGATGCTGGGTGCACTCAACTGGCTGCTGTTTATTCCATGCACCCTTCCAGTGCCTTCCAGACCTAACCCTCAACTAAACACAGGTCAACCTAGGTGAGCAAATTGGTGTTAAGTTCTGGTCACCAGTTAGGTCTATAAAAATCTTCCACACAGATCAGCACCTTGCAATTTAATTAATGGGCACACTGTCCATGAGACAGTACACAGTCTTTTTCTACCTCATTACGAGAATTCCTCTCTTGAGCAAGAGTTTAGTCATTTTGAAATTTGTGGGTCTTTCGCTTTCAAGATTTCAAAGGAAGTTCTGAACTCAGTCTATAAAGGATTAATACATGTTTTGAAGTGCAACCGGGACTTCCTAGGCCTGTGGTGAGAACAGAAGCACAGAGCCATCACTACTGCTGTTGATTTAAATTCCTCATTTACCCCTTCCAGATGAAGAGCTGTTAAATAAAGCTATGGTTAACTAATGACTTAGCACATAGAGACAGACTTGCTGTACATTGACCCCTAAGCAACCATTTTAGACAATTGGATCTCTGTCAGTACAGTCAATGCATCAGTAAATACATAAAATGAAACCATGCCATGGCAAACTTAGAAAACAACAGAAATTTTTCCTACTACTCTAGAATGAAATGCAATCATTATAAAGTAACTGTATATTAATTGTGGGTAAAGTCAATTTTAAAACATATTCCTTTTTTTTTTTAAGCGCTGGTAGAAATGTATTTTTAAATACAGGAAGAATAAATATCAGCCATATTATTTGATGAAAACAGTAATAGAGGTATTGCAAGAAAAATTTTAGCTACATATTCAAATCTGTATTTGTCACATGTATATCAACGTAGCATTATACACAGCTCAAGTTTTGCAGAATGAATATATTGTTTACTCAGATTATGCATATAAAGCACTGATTGCAATTATTCTAAAAGTGAGCTACACACTGAGATCAAAAGTGAGGGGAGGCATAGGCTACTCCCTTGTCATTCCTAGCTGGTATTTGTTCAGCCTGTTCTTAACCCCCACAACCCTCCTAGGCGGTATCCTGCAAAACTGCACTATGGTTATTGCCAGAAAACTAGGTTTACCATTGTGTTTTTTTTCTCCTAATGATTCTTTTTTTATCTCCCTGTTCACAGGTTAACTTGTGTTACAAGACTTAAGCATAGGAACAAATTATTTTCTTCATTTTTGCAATAGTCTTTCACACACTTGAAAACTGTTACAGTGTCTCCCCAAGATTTTCTCTTCTAAAGGTTATATAACTGCAGTTCTTTCAATCTCCATTACAGGTTGCTCTTCTCTAAGAGTCAACCAATAAATCTATACCCTCCTTGAAAGAAAATCATTGTATTTTTACATAGGATCACTTCATGCATTTTTGCAGTCTACACTGTTTATGCAGTCTAATAAGATATTTACCCTGATCTCAGCAGCATGACACTGTTGACTTATGTTCTGCTTGCAGAGAAGGAACTGCACTTCTGCCCCTTCACTGATGCATGTGGTACTGCCTTAGCTGGCTAAAACCTTACATGAGAGTTAAGCAGAACATTGCAAGCTCTATAGCAATGTTTTCTTAGGGGATTAAATTCAGCCTCTGACAGAAAAAAAAAAAGGCAATTTCTCCCAGAGAAGGAAGAGAAGAGGGAATTGGGAAAATCAGACTGATAGATAAGCAGAGCCTTGATAAATCTTGGTTTTCCACTCAGTTCATTTCTTTCCATCTGAGCTCAGCACAGCCAAACTGAAACAATTCCTTTAAGGCACTGCCTACACAAGTGATAGCATTTTCGGATGGGCAGCATTCACAAGTAATCACATCCTACCTCAGAATCTGCCCATGCATGCAACTGTAAGAGGGAAGGCAAAATTACGAATAAACTAAACTTCATTCACTTGGCGGGGAGGAAAAAGAAATCCTGTGGAAAATTTATTAGCATTCAAATTTGTTCTTATGCAAATACACATTTTCAGAAAGAGCACAAAGTAGAAGGTGCCCTTAAGGCTGCATCAGTTGTCAGACAGAATTGTATGATTTATAGGAGCTCTCATAGCTGGGGCAGGTGGCACAAAATTATTTATAGCCATCTTCCCAGCAGAACAGGTGTGCTTTGTGAATAAAGTTAATTTCACACAGTTTCATTAGGTAAATTTTCACAGATAGGGTCATGGCTCATCAGATAATTTTTTCTATGATTATATGTATTTAAATGCCTTACTGAATAAACTTATTGCATTCAGAGTAAAGCTCAAGTCTGCTGTCAATAGCAACTCTATCATTGCTTTCAATGGCAAAGATTTTCCCATTATTTCTTCTGAGACCTGTTATCTCAATACATGATGCATCTGCTTAAACTTTAGTCTTGAAAGAAAAAGTTTTTTGCATTTTGATTCTGATGGTTTTGCCATGTGCAATGACTAAATTAAAAGGTACAGGATTAGATGGAATTCACTTCTGTAAGAAATTGGGTTAATTTATTCTCTTCCAGGCAATATTTATACTCCATTCCAGCAGTACGCAGGGTATTTTTAGCAGTTTAGTACACCCATGGGATCTTAGAATTTGTTTTATAGCATCTATGTGGTCAGTGACCTGCATATTTGCTCTGTTACTACCTGTGTTGACAACTCTTAGCACAGACTGCCTGCATTACAGGATGAGCTGCTCCAAAGATTGATGAGTCTAAAGCTAGATTTGATTACCACTTCAGGTCACACAGGGGGATGGAAGGCGGGGAAAAAAAAAAGCACTTGGACTGCCACACTGCTGTAGCCAAGCATTTTCAGGAACAATGCAGATTGAAAGAATAAGCACTACACAGTGCTGCTTCTTATCCAAATCTTTTTGTCCTTGTAAACTAATCTGAAGGGGGGGGGGGGGGGGGGAAGAAATAAAGGTTGCCTTGAATAAACTGGTAAACCTAACACTTTAAAAAGTAAGATTTTTTCAAACCTATGTGAAAGACAATGAAGAAGCCATCTTTTCCCCTGAACGTTTCCATCTTCTCAGTCATCAGAACAATCTTCCAGCAGTCCTGACAGTTTGTTAAACTATTTTCTCTTCCGTGTGAAGAGATCTGATACTATAAGGATTGTCTCAACATATGTCCCCTACGAAATTATTCTGACTTCTGACAGGTTGCACAAGACACTGAAACTGGAAAGCTTACACAGAGAAGCCACAGTACTAACATATTTCATATAAAGGAAAATTTAGATATACACACAGAGATAAAACTAGACCTGAGATAGTACCACTGTAAGGCTTTACCACCATTATTACAACAGAGTTCATGAAACCAAAACCCTCAGCTCGCTGATATGATCCCAGTCTGCTCTGGATTTATGCAAACATCAGATCCACCTGTTCTTAACACATCAGCTCTCAAAGATGCCTTTAAACTGGCATGATTTCTAAGACAAGTTATCATGGAGAGACTGCATACACAGACTACTTTTGGATATGGAACTTCACAACCCAGTTGCTCACTGGATCATCTCTGTTGTTCACACACTTTTTTTTTCAGACTGTGCTTTGCATTTAACCCCTTCAGATGTAATTTATGAAGTCTATTACAGAATTTTATCCTTCAGAGTGCAGATAAGAACAACCAGTGATCATGAGCACACCTGTTTTGGTTTAGTCAAGACCAAAGCAAAGCACCTTCATCTATTCTGAGAGGTATTTCTCACTTTGAACATTTTTTATTTTGAAAGGCAGATTATTTTTGCCATGACTTAAAATTCCATCCTTTTTCTCAACCGGGAACAAAATACATGGTCCATCAAGCCAGAAACTTGTGGAGAGATAATCAGCACAGAAGGATTCTCAGATATAGCGAAAATGGGGGCTACACTATGAGATTAACATCACAACAAATGGCAGAGTTTTACAGCTCAAAGTAGATGTGGACACATGGTAACATTTACAGGTTTGATACAAACTTCTTCAACTAGTAGTCTTACATTTCACAAGAAGCCAAGAGTACTGCATGGCAACCCGATCCAGTTTATGCTTTTAAAGTAGCAAGTACTAAAGCTTAGAGTATCTTCTGTCGTGCAATATATACTGCATGAAAACAGATTCTTGCTACACCAGAGTAACTCAAAAAGGTTTAGGAAAGAGTTAAATACTCTATAACAAAGAAAAGTCATACAGCTAATAGAAGATCCACAAAACAATCTCAGTCTCTCAATGTGGATAGGGGTCCCTGCATCACCAAATCACCAAGTTAAAAAGTTTCAGTATTTCCTTAATTTCACTAGAAGGACTAAGTAAAACCCCATAATAGATCAGAACTAATCTCCTTGTGTCTTCTTCTTGTGCATCTTCTGTTCTTTTTACACACATATATATATATATGGAGAGAGAGAGAGAGTGTACACAGATTAACTCCAGATTATAAAGCTTTCAGAAGTTTTTTGGAATGATTTCAATAGTATCTTGCACTAATAAAATTATTCAAGAGGATAATAGATTGAATTCTCTGTTACTTAAAGACAAGGTAATGCCTATTGGATGACATCAGATGAATGACTTCATGAATTTCTTCCTGTATTTAGAAGACAGAAGAAATAAGAACTTGAAATTTTTAAAGCTAAAACATATTCAAGGGAGATATCAATGATGAATGAGGATAAGGTATTTCTATCTTGAGGCACTTAATTTTTGCATGAGCGGTAGAATAACTGTGTGGATTGCAGCAATAAATGCAGTCCTGTTAAGGCAAAAATGCAATTGCAAACAGTTGTTGTACACATACAGTATCCTACATTTATTCTAGTGCTTTTGTGTCACATACTTTAGTGAAAGATTTTCTCTTACTTTCATCACCCATTCTTACAATCTTTTTTTTTCCCAGTCCCCAAAATATCTTTTCTTTTTCCAAGAATAATCAGTACCAAATCTAGCAGCTTGGATTCAAGCCCTTTTGAACTTCTTTGACGTTTTCCCTTTTTGTCTATTTACTCTCATTTTTAATGACATCAGTAGTGAGAATTGTCAGGTATGTCTTAAAAATCCATGTCTCTTCTGTACCATCTAATTTCAGATATTCTAAGATTTTGATAGCTCAGAAGCTTCCCAAGACACACCACAGATTTTTAAACCCATGAGCTCCCCTCACATACATACACTTTTGAGGCTACTTCTGAAGATACTGCCAGTTTTTCTCATAAATCAAGCTCCTAAAAATGAGAGGTCAGAGACAGTTCACAACATATATCTGTACAGCATGTAAAACTTGGACAGGGATACAGCTAAGATGGGAAAAGGTTAAGTCACCTTTTTAAAAGTGAATTACTAGCAAATGCATAAAACAAAACCCTAAGCAATGGCTCAAGTAGTAATGTTTTCAGAGCTTTTGTCAAGTAGTGTGTCTCCTTTATCCTAAGGCATGAGGACAAATTACTGATTTTTTTTAGTTTTGCTTAGTTTTGACATATTTATATAGTCAGTGCAACATAAGTGATAAAACTACAAGGTTATGAAACATTATTTCATTTCAAATGATATTAAGCACACATGCATTTTCACTAATTTTTAAGTGGTTATTCACATCTGTATGAGCAGGTTATTATTTTAAATTGATGGCAGATTCTACCTGCAACATACATTCCAGGTGCATATAAAATATGATGATTTCAGAATACTTTGTGTTTACAGAAAATGACAGCTAAAGTGGTTTGCCACTACACTGTGAGTGGACAGAAAAATTTCATTCAAAGCCTTTTAGCTGTTATCAACAAAAGGCAGCTTTAACAAGTGAAAAATTGCCTTCATCTATTGAAACCCTATTTTTTACTCACTTTGCACATGAAGGTCAAAGTTGAAATGTATCTTGCTGTGTAATGAAGGCATAATAAAAATGTGAAGTCATAAAAGAGAAAACTATTAGAACCACTATAACAGATGCCCTGTTTACTCTGCAGGTTGCATTACATCATGTAAAGCTAAGCTATGATACAATCCATTACTGCCTACAGCAGATAATTTCAACATCTCTTCAGAAATCATATCTTCAAGAAGAAAAATATGGTGCCAAGGCTGGTTGCTGGCCTGAAAAAGCCCCTCAGTGTTAAATACAAATATATTCCCTCTGTTGCCATAAAAGAAGCTGATGCAAACAACTTCCAATGCACATAAGCAAAAGTATGTAGCTTGTTACAGGAGAAAAAAGGACAACAGTGTTGTAGTGGAAAAACTAAGAAAGCAAACAGCACCCATGTGAAAACAATGGGCTATAATACAGAAGAAAAACATCCTTAAGCAAATAAGGTTAAAAAACAATTATTTGATTTCAGAGAAGTTATAATAGGTTTGAACTACTCAAGTTGTATCATGGTGAGATACTTTTTTGAACCATCTGTATGTATATCTTTGGGTACAGATGATGTGACATACTTATGTGTTTACATTCAGTCACAAGGGAAAATGCAGTGGAGAATGAAGAATCCCTCAGTTACACACAGCTACCACGCACGCCAAGTTTTAGGCACACCCTTAAAGCTTTTAAACACCTTAAAAGTGGGCTGAATACTACTTCAACATGAAAACAACAGTGGATTAAAACATTGCATATCAGCTATTTATGTTTTTAGTGAACAGAGAACATATGTGAAGATAACTAATTGTACAGCACAACTTGAGTGATTTTTTCCCTCCTCACTAGTTTTATCTTCTCATCATTCATGCTTTGACATCACTTCTGATCTGCCTGCTCTATGAAGTGTTTATTTTGTGCAAATATGCAGGTAATCAGTCAGTTCTCATAACTAATCCTATTGCCTGACGCTGCCTGGGCAGTGGGCAAGTTCAGAAGTGAGCTCTCCCTAGGGCATTTTATTTTTGTAGTGTTTCCAGCAGATGCAAGCAGAAACTTAGTTTTTGGATTCTAGCTCATCAAAAGACACTATCACTACATCATTTTGCATTTCATATACAACTTTGATTTTTAAACAGGAAATAAATTCATATGCTAATATTTAATGTTTTGTTCTTGATTACTCCCTGTGGCTTCTCCCTTGCCTCCCTCCTTCCCCCACAGAAAATAATACACACCCCCTAACCAGCCAACAGAAACACACCACCAACCAACCAAAGGAGAGGAAAGAGGGCACACATTTACAAAGACACAGAACCACTTGTAGCAAGACAGAGGCAAAGACACTTGTTCTACTGCAAGCCTACCAGATTGCTCCAGTCACTTCAGTAGCACTTCTTAGAACTGACTCTTAACTGTTATTACTGATCACTACCTCTTGACTGATACTGTGCTACACTAGGCAAAACAAGTACAAATAAATACAAAAGTTGATTTTACTTAATTTCTCTCACAGTACATCACAGAACATTATATTTTTAACTTACCAATGCATAAAGCAAAGAAACAACTGACCATAACAAATGGAAATGACACTGCTACCTCTCCTAAATACCCTGCCAGAAGGCAGAGCAGAGTGATGGGGGGTATGAACTACGCCATGTGCAGATAAATACAACCTTGATGCTGTGGCAGAGTACAAGAATAGCTTTGAAGAAGCAACCATTCTCTCCAGCAAACAACACACTCTTTGTGCCACTCTTTAGATGTCTCAGTCCCTGCCCACTAGCTTCTACAGCAAGTAGAAAGTTCCACTTCACCTGTTTGTCCATCACAAAGTGACTGCCTCACTGTGTGCACATTCAGCCTATCACTCCGCAAGGAGATGATGCCCACCAGCTCCCCTAGCCTATTCTCACAGGTCTGGGATATTTGTTTAGCATTTGTGCTACAACATACATGACCTCCCTTACTACAAATTCTTATTACAGAATAGAAATCCAAAGTGATTTCTTTTCATCAGAATAATTGTTGGGAGCAGGGGTACTACACAGTCATTTGCCACAACGTATAGAGCATCTCAGGGTTTCTTATTTATTGAGGTCTTCACTTCCAAAACAAACTCTTCCCCCTCTTCCTTGCAGTACTTATCCACTGGGCAACACTTTGCTAAGAGATGGCCTACAGGATTGTTTCTTTTACTGGATTTACTTGCAGTTCACATAAGGAATTCCAGATTTACTTTTTTTTTTTCATTATTTTAATAAGTAACAGATTAGGTTTCTGAAAGCAGCAAACAACTTTACTGAAAATGAATCAGAAATTAATACAATTAAAAACATAAGATGCCAGTGGTCCCTCTGCTCCAAGGGGGAATTCTACTCTGGATGTCTGTTGGAAACTAATTTTTTAATAACTCTTGAAGATCTGTTGGAAAACGAAATACACTATGTTAATAGGAATTCCTCTCATTCGCATGTTGCTTGACTTGAATAGAAATTCAGTGGCGCACAATTTTCTCCTGCAGAAACCACGCTGACTCTCCCCTAACAGACTGTGTTTATTCACATTCTCAAAGATGTCATAATTTTATATCCTACATTTCTACCAGCCTCAGAACTCACACTCAGCCTGCATTTCCCCACAGTCTCTTTTGTGAGAGGAAAGTGACAGGGAATTATGCTGGCAGCCTTCCAGCCTTCCAATATTATGGCTGTCTGCAATGGTCAGGTAGAAGCCTTGGCCAGCCTCTGTGCAATTTCATATTTGAGTGTATCTTGGGGTGAGTGCCACCTGACCTAGTGAGCTACTGACAGCTAATACATCTATTTGGTCCAAGAAGTTCTATATATTTACAAAAAACTCACCCAGTTCATCTAATCATCACCCTATGTACTAGAAAGAATAGTGCAGAAACCTCCATGACATCTTCAATCGCAAAGAGCAATAAAAGGATTAAACTGAACCTGTCTGCTACAGTTTTTTAAATCCCAAGTTCTTCCTTACAGTCTGGTCATTAAGGGCCACTTAGGCCCTACCCAACTTCATACTTTTGATTTAAGAACCTTTGGCTAGAAGCTTGATCACCCCTTGTAAAGTGCTCTTCAAATTTTCAGTACTCTATTTCATGTCTACTTTTGACCTACTGCAATTTATGGGCTTTCTAGTTCTCGTTTGGTCAAGCTTCGTACTTTTTAAAGGAACTTTTGCAAGCCTTCCCCTATGATACAGTCTTTGCAGTCATGATCCCAGGAGCTGGATCACTTTGATGGCTGTTTTGTTTTGGTTTGTCTTTTTTTCTTTATTCTTTTTCTTTAAAAAAGAATAATAAGTGGCTGTTTACCTGGGCTTATACTACAACACTGAACACTACAGGCTACTTTCAGGCATCTTACTTGCCAGAATACTAGTATATTTTATTGTCATCTTATTCATATATATGTATATTATATACATATTTATATATACAAATATATTCTTAATATATATATATAATTCCACTTTTTTTACATTAAGTATTTGCAGACTGGATTTATTCAGCTTGCTGTCTCCCACCACAACATAAACCTTCATTCTATTGTGAACACTGCTATGGAGGCATCTTCCTTTAATTCACCTTGAAGTGGGCTGTGTGTATCACTTAAGACAAAAAACATCCAGCCCTTTGCAGAGTACAAAGAATTTTATCTCTTCATCTCATAATGATGAAACATTCACCTAGTCTGCACATGTGTAGATAAAAATCTGTCACTATTAACAAAGATCCTAAATTCACAACTTCTGAATTCACTTCACACTACCTGATCAGTGTGCTGTGGTCCTGAACAAGAGTTTGCAATACAGTCTGCAAACTGTTCTTATGTGGACAAAGTCCTGTACAAGGCCTTTGCAGTGCTTTGCTGTTTCTGCAGTATTGCCAGTTTTACATTTCTCCTGCTGTGACACTGCCCTGCCTGTACATAGTACTCTTTCATCCCTGAAAAGCTGGTAACCTGGCAACTATATACCCTACTGATACCCACCCCATTGATCGTCCTCCTGAACCACATTAGGGGTGTATATCATACCTGTCTGTCATCTGCCAGTCAGCATTCCTGCTCTCCTGTCTCTTTTTAGGCTTCCAACACTGCTAGTTTCACCCTGCACTGTTTAATAGTGCACACAATATGACTAAAGGCCCTTCTCTGTTATTGGCACTTTGTTTTTTGCCTCATTTCTCTCCAACCCTCACTTTTTGGCCTTTTCAGATTCAAACTGTTAGCCAAGTCCACCCTACAGGTAGTATCAGCAAATAGCACATTCTCCACCTAGCACTGGTTTCCTTGGTTTCTTGTTAGAGCATCCATACACAGGTTTACCCTCTAGGACCTCCCAGAAAGACAGATCATTACCAATACAGCAAACAATCACCAGCTCTCCCTACAACTCTGAGTAACTTTACACTTCCTTTACACTTGCCAGGCAAGTTAGCCTGCAGCCCTCTTGGATGTTGGCTATGCACATAAGCAGCAAATCTACCACCACTACCAGCTTCTGCCATTTGACAGTCTCCCATGCTGCAGGAACATCCTCAGTGCAAGATGACACTGATACTCCAGGTACAGCTTTGATTCGCCCCACTGCTTCAGGCCAGCTGCTTTCACCACAGGAGAACATACATGTTTTCTCAACACTAAGAACTTCTTACATTGCTCGCACACACTAAAAAAACCCACCCAGGTAGGCATTTGCACATGCTGCACATTGCACTGTGTTCTGGGCAGCCCTCAGCTCTCACTCTTGCTGGGCCCTATAGCATCAGAAGCAGGAAGATGTCTGAGGTTTATAAGGTTTTAATTTCACTTCACTGTCTTCCCCTCCTTAGCTACCCTGGTAGCTAGGCAAAGCTAGTAACAGCAGGCACATATGCACAGGGAGGAACATGTCAGTATAGAGAAAAACAAAAACCAAAGCAGCAAGCAGACCCAGTGATCTCGGCATTGACAGTGGAGATCCTTAGCAGCACTACAGCCCCTGCTCAGAGACAGCCTTTTTGTCCTCTCCTGGACCTGGGCAAGCCCCACACCCTTGATGGAGACCTCTGCATGTGCCCGTTTAGCCATGCATGAGGAGCAGCCTCTGAGGGGACAGTCACTTGTCTGCCCAGGTTACACACCAGTTTCCCACACTGACAGCAAGATTTGAACACCTTCCAGCTGTAGCTTGACTACTAGCATACCTGATGAGTTTGAAGAGTCTGCTGCTGTAGATGCACAACTGCGAGAAGTGTCAATACTACCACTCATCTGGTGTTTCAGCTCTTTACCAAGCCAGCATAGCTAACTTTTTTCAGCCTTAATCAAGTAAACCACTCTCCTTCATAAGTATCTTAAGAGGCAAGGAAAGAAAACAGCAGAGATGTCTTATTTCCACTGCAATAAAGTCAGAGTACAGCACTGAATAGGGCACTTGGTTTGCTTTTATGCAAACTTTTAGGACTAGATTCTTTCACCCAATGCCTTCCATTTAGAGCTTCTTAAACATTAATCATTATCTTTGCAACAGCATGGCATTTTTGCTCGCATTTTCCACCATATGCCGTAATCCACAAACTGAGTATCTTTTTATGATTATTTTATCATCTTAAAAACACCAAAAGAAATGGCATGCACTACATATAAATGAACATCATTAGCATTTACTTTCAAGTATGCCACTGACAGCAAAAGTAGTATTCTGATCTTTTTTTCCTCCAGACTCTTATTTCCTACTTTGTTACGGTTTAGAACTTAAAAATAAACTTAATGCATCTACAGGCTTACCAGCATTGCAAGTACTTTAGCTACTTTCACCATCGCTCTTCCTGGATCCTGTATTTCAATCATCATTATACAGGCTTTGTGAATTCAATATTGTCTTTTATCACTATTGTGTTTGTAAAGCCTTATTAAAGCTTAATAAAAACACAAAATCAGATAATATTTGCATGTAAAATAAATTTGTAGTCTAAGCAATGCAAAGTATCTATAATCATCAAAACAAATTCTTCAGCAGAAAAGACAATAAAAAGAGAATGGAAATCAGGGAAGGAAAATATATACAGAATCTCTTCCTAGAAATCAACTACCAGAATTTTACTAGCCATAATAATTTAATGCACAAAGCTTCATTTATCAAATAGATTTGCCATTTAGATAACTTTTTTTCTACCTAAAAGCCCCCCCATATCTGTAAGACTCAAATGTATTTAAGTGCTTCTCCTACTTTTTAATTATTTCTAAGAGTAAAACACCAGAATATATCAATGATGAATAAATAATCACATATGTGGGCTACATGGCAGAAAGAAGATCCCTTTACTGAAATTCTACCCATGTTATGGAATAACAGGAAGGAAAGAATCAATTTCAATACACCTCTAAAATTTAAAGAAGGTTATGAAAATAGAGATGAAGGTGCATATTCTTTGCTCTTGTACTATCTGCAGGAGATATAAGCAATCTGAGACATAATTTATTCTAAGATCAAAGTTGTCCTAGTTCAAGTCTCTGCTAGCAGAAATTATTTTACATTAGCAAATTATTTTCCTGTTTTTGAGTGATTCTCTGATGGCTTTTTATGTTTTCATAATGTAGTAGGTGATTACTGAAGACCAGGGAAATATTTTGGCTGAGTCAAAGCTAGATCAGAAGTCTGCTTCTCCTTGAACGTAAGTAAAACAGCACTTGTTGTTCTTAACTATTATAAACACAAGTAATGCTTTCAGTAGCTAAGGAAGAAAAAGACAGCATGTCCCCAGTGAACTGCCACTAGAATTAAGCCAATGCTGCACAACATTATCTATGAATACTCATTTGAATTTTAAAACACATTTGCTTTGATTTCAGTTTTACATCCCTTTTGTGTTTGCTTTTGGCATGTTCTAGTAAATTAATTACTAGCAGAAGCATTTGCTGAAACTGTGGATTTTAAGCAAAAACTACAAAATATTTACTGAAAGTACCCTTTGCATTTACAGCTGTGGTTATAGCCCGCAGCAATCTGATTCTTGAGGTTAATTTAGACCTGTCAATGGAGAAGAAAAGAGCAGGTAACCCACATCTTTAAATTCCTACTATTAAAATCAGCAAGAAACCATTAATGAGTCATAGTGACTCAATTGCATAGATACCGTAAATAATTGTGGGTGATAAGTACTTCAGAACATGCAAACAGTCCAAAAATGTACTGCAAGGTAAAGACAGCACAACCTTTTTCACTTCAGCAGTTATACACAAGGCTTTACAACATTTCTGCTGCTGGAATTGCTGTGGGAATGGCAGTTTCTGCTCTATCAAAACATACACTTTGCTACTGGCAGTTTTTGTGACTCCCCAGCAAAAATCAGAAGCTTTCATCTTAAACTTTCACGTTAATACAACTGAAAAAAACCACACTTGCACGTAACCTGTATATCTCAGGTTATTCAGAAAAGCTCAAGATGCCATCTTGAAACACAAGGGTAAATCCACTCTCCTTTGCAAAAAAATGGGGTATAATCTGCTACCTAAAAACAAGCTGTACTTAAAGTTTCTAAAATGGCTGAAAAGCCTAGGATTTCAACTCGGCATATTACAACTGTTGACATCATTTGGGTTTTTCACTTGCAGCATGTGCAACAGACTTGCTTTTCTAAGCTGAATACTTTTGAATACTTAACTTTTGAATACTTAATGGTGGCAACAGGAAACATATTCAGTGATGTACCCATTTATTTTCATCAAGCCCATGTTTTTTCTTTTTTTCTTTCGTTCTCTGACATGCATATTACAATGCTCTCCTCCCGACCCATATATCCTCACAACTGGACTTAACTTTGAAAAAAGTGTACCTTCCTCTCTCTAAAAATTCATGCTAGAAAGGAAATAAGGCAATCAAATATATATATGCCTATATTGATACACAGTAGATAGCCATTTTAACAGAGAGCACAGTCTCTTCCCTGCTTAGGAAGGTACCTTGCTAACATAAATGCCTTGACCTGGCAACCTAACTATTGTCAGAGCAAGACAGCAAAGTCGTACAAATCTTCAGGGTCAGGTCTGCAGAAAGTCAACCTTGTAAATAGTTAGCTATATATAAGTCTTTAAAAAAAAAACCCAAATAAACAAAAGCCCAAAACACATTTATCTCCCACCCCATTTCCATTTAAGAATACCAGCGCAAGTTTGCAGTGGTGTATCCACAAAATGAAAGCAAAGAAATGACCTTCAAATACTTAAGTCTTTGATCAACCCAAAACAGCATGAGAAACAGGTGCTTGTAACAGATCAAGAATGGTGAATTATATTCATCTCCTTGAAACTATATGACTGGGAACAAGTGGCTATTAAGAAACAGCGGAAAGATTCCCTTCAGAAAAAAAAATGTTGTAAGGAAACAGAAAAGAATAAAAACCTGTTTGCCTTAATCATTTTTCATGTAAAGAAGGTCAGAAATTTGAAATATTGAAGGACATTTATCTGAAAACTTCAGTAAACAGGAGGAAAAAGTGTTCTGCTATGATGTGCAGTGGCATGTAACACTAAAGGAAAAATCATGAAGCAAATAATGAATTTTTTTGGAACTACGTATGAGATGAATTCTACTTTTCAAGTTATGGCACTTCAGTTTTTGGCTACCCTTGTCTAAATGCATTTTATGACTCTAAATGAAAATTTCTATTTTATTGGGATGGTTACACAAGCGAAAATTTAAACTCTTCATCTTTGGTAATGAACCCTCAGAGGAACTCTTCAAAATCTTATGGATTCTGTCTACTAAAAGGTTATGGCAAACTGTGAGCAGAGTGAAAAAAGACAATTCAAAGAAACTACCACACTTCACAACAATGTCTTCACATTTTCAGGTTGTGAATGTTGAGAAATATAGCTACAGGTTTCCATGAAAAAACAACAAAACCCATCTATATTTCCGTTGGTGTTTAAATACATGAGAAAACATTTAAGCCTTTCCATTCTGATATGTTTTTATGTAAAGAGTAAAGTGTACCCTCTTGAAAACTCAGTATGAATGGCTGCAGGGAGTGGACGCTGTTTTTGTTGAGCTTTGAGTTTTCAGAACAGATGCATCTCCCTGTGTGCAAAGACGCATAGTGGAAGGCAGATTTTAGCAGGATAAAGACCAGGCAGCTTTGTCCTTCTCCAAGCATGTTACTGCTGGACCTGCTAACACAGGCTTCCTGCAGACAAAATCCACATGTGAGGCTGGACCCCAGGCTACATGCTGTTCCACCAGCCAGCTCAGGCACTTGCATCAGGACTCCAGAGCAAACTGTGGCCTGTTCAATAGTGCTCACTTTATGAGTAGGGTTTGATTGCACCCTCCGGCAGCAGGGAATATTACTGGGCTGTTAAGAGCATTCATTTTTCAGATATAAAACCCAACCAACTTATAACAGTATATATATATATATATATATACACACACATATATAATATAGTCTTAGTAGTATTTTCCTATATCCCAAAATGTGGCAATAACTGTCACACCATTTTAAAATTTCTTATCATTTCAATTAGTCATGCCATATATATTTTATAGCTTCTTCCAAGAAAGTATTTTTAAATAATTACTTCATTAGTAGGAAATTACTCCCCCATTTCCTGTGATGTAAGTTAGTTACAAAAAAAAAAAAAAAAAAGAGGAGTAATAATTGATCTAAAACTAATTTCTCAAACTTTCATTTTATATGATCTGACATTAATAGGCTTTATGTCTTTCAAGTGATTTGCTTTACCTGCCTTTTTCAACATACTGCGGAGTACTGATGCATGTAATTTAAACCTGCACTTTTTTTTCTGCTTAGGTTTCCTCAGACACAACAGCATTCAATGCACATCAGTACAGGCTGATCCTGAAAGAGCAGAAACAAGGTCTTGTGCTGTGCTTGAGTGATGCACCAAGAAAAAGATCTGGAAAGACAGAAGGCTGTTTTGGAAACCTGTGATCCACATCCAAATGAGCAGAGACTTTGTCTTGGACAAGAAACTTCTCACTCACTAGTGAAACAAGGATCTTTAAATATAGCTGGTTTGGGTTGTACAAGTTTTCATTCAACCAGATAACTCTCAAGATGAAAAGAAAAAAAAATAGTTCCCTTCAGGGAAGGAAAAGATTAAGTCACGGTTTATCCCACATGATTCGACAGGATTTTTGAACTCACACTGACATCCCATTTCTGACAAGGCATGATGAAGAACAAGGCATACACAGAGGGTGCAGAGGGTAGCTCTGCAGTTCATAATGCAAGAAATCTACCACCTGGCTTCCCTGTCTCTCTGCCTCTTTCCCCATCAAAATATTTTCATTCAGTGCCTCAAAACAGGCATGTGAACCCATTCAGACAGAAGAGAATTAAAAACCTCAGTGGGGCTTGGATTCTTTTTTTTGCGCTCAAGATCACTTGGCATCCCTTTTTCCCCCCTCAGTATATAAACTAGGGCCAGTGACCCCGAAGGGCTAGATCGCTTGGGTTAGACTATTGATTGGCAGGTGGTGAGTGGTTGTATTCTCTTCCCTCGTTATTTCCCTTATCATTATTATTATTGGTGGTAGCAGCAGTGGTTTGTGTTATACCTTAGTTACTGGACT
Source organism: Pezoporus wallicus (assembly GCF_028554395.1). Lineage (NCBI taxonomy): Eukaryota > Metazoa > Chordata > Aves > Psittaciformes > Psittacidae > Pezoporus > Pezoporus wallicus. Next base: position 2,126,371 of record NW_026640647.1, read on the forward strand.
GCTCTTATGTCAACCCCTGGGAGTTATATTCTTTTGATGGAGAAAAAGAGGAAGAGTGAGGGCTGCGTGGTTCCAAGTTACCGACTGGGCTTAAATCATGACACTCAGAAAAGCTAAGTATCTGAAGCATGCACAATCTGGAACTTGTGTTTCCTAAGGACAGATGGACACACATATTTCAGAGCTCTTTGAATTCAAGTGCATAAAATAATAATATATAATGAAAAGTATCAACCATGAATTTGCTGTGAAAACCATTTAAAAGGATTTTAAACTTATATTTTCAAGTTCCTTGTGCCATAATTGAAGTTAATTCACTTTTGTCCTTTCAACTGGCCTGAACAATTTCAAGAGTCTTACCTCCTCAAGCATAAATCAGTCATATACTTTTCCTTAGCATTCATTCCTGGTTCCTGAAAAGTCTCCTGATCCAAGTTATTCTGTAAAGAAGCAGAGCTAATGCTGATGAGCTTTTGATAAACTAGGAAAGAATTTTTTCAGCCACCAGCTTTCTGATGCAATGTCGGTACTCAAACAGAAAGGGTGATGCAAAGTTCATTTTAAAGGTGTTGAGTGCTTTTAGAGAAATATCTGTAACTTGAAGGCAGAGACATCTTTTCCCCAGAAATACCAGAAATGGGCATGAAGGGGGTAGAAAACAAGCATGTGTCTGAACATCTAGAACAGTGAACAGTCAGTCTTTTCCAGCAACCCTCAGCTCACAGTGAGTGGATATGTGTTGTTTTTAGGGGCATTGCAAGGACCAGCTCAGCAGTGTGAAACACAGGAAGAAAGAGATTATGAGCCATATGACTTACCTGAAATATGGCATAGCTGCCTAAAGCCCCAGGTACAGATATGATATCCTACCCATATCACAGTCACAAAGTCTCTTCTTTTTCCATTCTGAGTGAGTTAACATGCTTCATACCTTTAGTTAGTGATTTTGGCCTTTGAATTGAGGAAATGTTAAAATGTTAAAATGTTAAAAGACTTCCTGAGCAATCTGCGATTAGAGATAGTAAATAAGGTTATGTTCTACACCATTTGTTTCTAACATCTTGCTTAGAAGTATCTCATTACTGAAGAAATGAAGGCCCACCTGAGGTGAAATCAGACACCAATCTAGAGCTGTTAGTAGTGACTACATGCTTTCTTTAATTAACAACTGCCCAGATAATACAATAGAAGCAATTGCTAATAAGGGTTAAGATGTTGTTATTTATTCTGCTTGAACTGAAACTCTTTTCCAGGGAAGCTTCTGTTACAAATGAATGGCTTGGTTACGTAAGTTTTAAGCAGCACAGCTATTTCCACTAGCTTATTTAAGCAGCAAGACTAAACCTAATGACCATTTTAAGGAGCGCTAAAGTACAACTCTACATATCCACATATATCTTAATATTTCTTTTTCTGATTCATGGAATTCCTTAGTTCACTAATAAACTTAACAGTAGTTGACAGCAACTATACCCTTGACTTCAATATTCTTTTATTTTGTACCAAGTTAGCTGAAATAGGTCTGTTAACCATCACTCAAGTACATTTTGAGGTGTTTTCACTTTCATCTTCTACTCTGACAAGCATTTTGAACAGTCTGATAAGTATCCCTTTTTTTTTTTGTTATAATCCTGTACTCCACATGAAAACTTTTTTGAATATATTAATGAATATGTAAAAAGACTTAACTGTCTAGTTTATGGGCATAGATATACCATCAGGCATTAAAAATAACACCATCATAGAATGGCTTGGGTTGGAAAGGAGCTCAAGATCATATGACAATTCAAAAGAATTAGATACATTACAATGAGAAACTAAAAGTTTTCGAAGCTTTCTCTGGAAATAGAAGATTCACAGGTGGCCTACATACAAAATGAGAACATTGAGTTCTGTAGCATCTCCTGTTTACCTGCCATTTCTAGCTTCACAAGCAAAAATAACCACTGGCTGAGTAGAGAGATATAACAATCCTGTAAATAGTTTTGTTCAAGTAGCTACATTTTGCTTTCAGAAGTCTTTTAGAGCTGCAAGATTAAAACAATCAAGAAAACCAACAACTTCGTAAGAAAGCATTTAAAGGCGAATTTACAATTATTGAATAATAAAGGAATAGTCTGTTGTTTTCTAAACATGCACAACAGTACTGAAAACTGCCATAGAAATTCCCTTCAACGTGAATGTTCACCCAACCATTTCCAGCTGCAAGAGAGATAAGGTGTGGGATGCAGAAGAGATCTTTTACTTGCTTCCTCAAGTACTCCATTTATATAGGGAGTCAGATAAGACTTGCACAAGGCTCTTAAGACATTGAAGATTTCAAGAACTATATATTATAATTCGATTTGTTGTCTTAATTTATAAAAGGAAGTTATGGTTTACATGCTGTATAACAACAAATATAGAGTTGCCTGACTACTGAGATTCCTGACTGTTACCAGGCCAGATTGGACAGGGCTTTGAATCACCTGGTCTAGTGGAAGGTGCCCCTGACCATGGCAGTAGGGTTGGAACTGGATGAGCTTTGAGGTCCCTTCCAACCCAAACCACTCCATGATTTTATCATCTAGGGTAAGACAGTGAGATGGCACAATTGGTCATGGGACAATTATAAAGCTTAAAGTTTGGAATGAACAGAAAGATGTAGGTTACAGAGGAAGTGGCCTTCTAATCCATTTTTGCAGAATGGTAGAACTGAACACAAAGTAAATGTTGTGACAACTAACTAAATCAAAATGCTACATCATAGTAAATCAATGCAGAAATTACAGTTACATAGGCAAACAACCCCCTCAGCTTCTTGTATATTTTGAATGAACATCCTAAAGTATGGACATGTTTCTTAAACATAGCTACATTGTCACAGCCTCTTCTTGGTAACATATGGAAAACTGTCCTCCTTTCTTTCCTGCTAAAATTAACATGCCCACTACAAGAGGAGAGAAGAAAGAATCACTGTGCAGCCCACACTGAAATAGCAACTGTCTGGGCAAGATACTACACTAACAGATAGGAAGCAAATTACTCCGTGCAACAAGTCTTGATGGGAGATGGAGTCAAGCGCACACAAGGAACACAGAGAAAAATACAAATTATCTCAAATATATTCCAAGTATTTCTTACTGACAGGAAAATATTGAGAAGTCTTGAGATTGGTCTGAACATCAGAGGCTGAGCAATACCAGTTCCTTCCAAGTGCATGCATAAGTTAAAAGAGATACCACTTAGTAATGAATACCAACAACTCACCCATCTGACAGTGGCTGGTCTGGGAACAGTTTTCCTTGAGTGCAGAACTTCCCTTTTATAGTTTTCTCTGATTTCATGTAATCCTTAACATGTAGCCAAAAATGCATTGAGAGCATAGGAGTAAACCTGTAACATGCAGTAGTGTTTGGCTGAGCAGTTACTCTCTTGGAGATACATAAACATATTTCTCCTTAAAAACGAATGAAGCTGATTCTTAGAAATAGTTTTGTCAAGGACAAAGTTCCTGCAGGACAACTGAAAGTTTGCTGAATTAAATTTTTTTGTTAGAATTGTGCTCAAATACCAAAGCCAATTACTACATTAGTTTCTGTCCATTATGCTCAATGGTGTGTAACAGCTTCAATGAAAACAACTACAAAAAAACCCCCACACAACAAAAAATTAGTTAGACAAGCATGGATGGAAACCAAACAAAAAAACTGGAGACTTACTTTTTCATAAATACAATTTTAAAACCAGTATATATTAAAAATACTATGAAAAAGCTCAATATTATTAAATGCAACAATCACAAAATTCTCAAGTGTATATTCTGGTATATGTGCATGGCATGGCAATATTTGGAAATTTACAGCAACACAGTAAAGGTGTGAAAAAAGATGACAGGGGATTGGGCCAAGTGCCTATTTCCTTCCAGATGTATTTCATCGCAGACAGACATTGAGTCTTCTGTTCAGCTAGGTTTAGGAAAACTGCTGCAAATAAACTGGAGTTTTCCCATAAATGACCACCCAGTATAGACGGGAAAGTGTACATGTAGATATGTAGATAGACAGATAGATAAATGCAGCTCTCCAACTGAAGCCAGCTTTCTTGCATGCTGTAGAGTTTCATTTTTAAGCTAGTAGATAGAGAACATAATGTAGTGACAACAATGTAGAAAAGCACTGCCACACCATCAAGTCCTCCAGACCAGAGCACTACTACTGCTTATTTTATTGTTTCTAATTACAACAAAGTGCACTACAGTTTGCTTGGAGATGTTTCAAGCACTGCATGAACTACCGTAGATCCCAGGACCCTCAACTTGGCCATGTAGTTCTATTGTGCTCTACAATGTACAATTGCAGAGATCATTCCCTGTCATTCTGGTAATAAATCACTAATTTTCACAAGGACGTAAACATTTTGTTCTTCTGTTTCTAATACTTAATAATCAAAGCTAGGTCACAGATACCTTCCCAAACCCACCTTAGATTATCTAAACCTAATCAGATGTTATCTCGGAAGATGCAGAGAACTGCAAAGAGAAAAACTGAATATATATTCTGCAATAGAAAATGTCATACACTAGCAGTACACCAGGTTAAATAACACTATCTTATCCAATTAGTAGAGGGAAATTCAACATTTTTAGAATTATCTACCTTAACAAATAAAAAGTCTTCTACTCATTGCCTACAGTTTTTGAAACTTCCTTCAAATACCATAAAAATCAAGACACAGATTCAGATTATCTGTTATCACTGAGAACAGCCACAGCTTTATGACACAGAAACCCTTCACTTCTCCTTGTGGTTTTGGATTTGAGGCAGGCAGATGGTGGTGGTGGTGGTGTTTTTCAGTTGGTTAGTTGTTTTTTTTTAAGTCTTTCCAACTGGATTCACGTCTGCATAGAAGGTACTTTCTATACTGCTTGTATCTGTTTTTTCTTATTCACATGCTACAAATAATTTATCATAGCAAGACCTCATCCTCTGCATCAAAAACTATATAAAGTTAGTTGTTAATCTTCCAAGGTCAGTTACTTCTCCCTCACAGACTTTCCAGAAGATAAAGATCAGCAGTACAGTATTTTAAATATAATACAATAATTCTGAAATTCCAGAGTTTACTTCTACCTCTAATCTTATATCCCCCAATTCCAACAGCACTGTAAACCAAATAACCACACCAGGAAAGCAATGCACTGCACCTGCTGAAGTTTTTAATGTGACTAGTAATGTTCATTTATGTGATATTATTCACCAGAAACAGAGCACATTTTTTTCCTATGGTTAAAAATAGAGATCTGCAAATACTCCTAATGGAGGAAAAAAAAAAGGTATGAGAGACCAGTTTACCAGCTCAAAGATTTTACCTGTGAGATTACATCTGTATGTTGTGAATACAAAAGAAAACTACCAATAAGTAGTAAGGAAATGAAACCACCCCTCTAGAAGATGAAATTATGGAAATATTTCAGCATGAAAAGGGAGGGTACTCACACTGCCTATGCAGCCAACGTAGTTGTCTAAGCAACTGCAGAGAGCCATCAATATCAAAGCGAGACACTTCTCCAAAGTAGATTCAAAATATGTAACTTCCCAGCATACTTATTTTCTCCTCACAATTTAAGCTGACTGCTAAAGTGCAGTTATGCATAGACTAAGTTATTTCTGCTTTGAGTTACACTATGGATTCTCCCTCTCGTTACTGACTGCACAGAGAAGCTAGGAAGACTAAGTCTCCCTGCTACTCCATTTTCTGTTGGCCACAGCATGGCTAAAATGTGCATCCACAAAAGAAGTCTTTCAAAAGTTTAATTTTCATTTGGTCTAATAGCAATATATATATACAAATAATAATAATAATAACAACAGCAGCAAAACACATTACTACAAAAACGATAGAATTATCACATTGGGGATAGGAGAAAGAATGAGCCAGACATGACAGATGCGAGTCACATCACTTAGTGTCTAGCTGCCAGGCTCCTGGATACTAAAATAGTGAAAGAAACCTCACACAATATGATTGGAAAGGTAATGGAAAGCAGTCATGAACCTCTGATTGATGGTTAGCTAACCCACTAAATCCAGACTTCAGAAAGGATGAAGGATATTTAATTCTTCATTAAAACAGTGCTGAGAGAAGTGTGTCAAACTCAATTCACAGTTAGCATTTTAGCTAACTGCAGTCACACATTTAAAATTACTACAACTGTAGGGGGAAAGTTTGAAATTAAATTTGTGTAGGGAAGCATGACAGTTAAACAGTGATTATCAAGGAAAATTTTGTGGCTTCTGGGAAGTACTGAACACATTGATCCCAAATAACTTGCCATTCATGGGTAAAAGACTATGCACACTGTATAGTGCTGTATTCACTTTTATTTAGTGAAAGAAGAGGAATGGCCCTTAATGTATCACAATAAAACCACACATCCTGCTATAATAAGCAGATTACAAAGAGTGAAAAACAAGCTTGAGCCCTGCATCAGACTCCACATTCATGCAAAATTATGTAGGGTAACTCTTATTACCTCTGTTGAGGCAAGTGAAATATTAATTCCCTGTGACTGTGTCTACACAGGTAGGCAGTGCAGCATGAGAAGAACTGCAGAGAAAAACACTAGGTGCTGAGGACTCAATACTCAGACAACGTACATTTTGAGGTATTTTACTTCAAATTCTCTACTAAAAACTACTAATTGAATGGTCATTGGTGGTTGACTGACTGACTGACAAGACTGACTCCTGGAACAGATCTATCTGAGCATATTTGCATTTTGGTCCATCCAGGTCAGAAGCAAGTATTCCAATTGCCTTCTCTTGCTGTGCCTCATTTCACCCTACAAATGATCATGGGACATACGGAGTGTATTTCTATCAAGTTAAACTAATCAAATATTCAGTCCAGGAAGGTACCTGATGATACAGGAATAGATATCCACCAGTATAGAGGAGCAAGTAAGAGCTAATGACTGAAATATTTAGTTAGGCCAGATCCTCACTACAAACTGTCCTGCTATAAAGGTCTACTGCTCCCACTGGGCCACACTCCTTGGTTAATACAGTTACAGCCAGTGTGCTTGCCTTAGGCTAGTGTTACTTTGCCTAAACGGCACCAAGTTATACAAGAAAAGATGAAATCTAAATGAATAAAAACTGAACTGCAGCAGGCATCAAGCAACCCTTACTGTTTCTGGATGAAAAGCTGTTTCTGCACATTACATCCATTCTGATACTTAAAACAACTCTATGCAATGAGCGAGAAAAAAGACAGACTGTGGAGAAGAATGCAGACATGATTAGCACATTTAAAAACTTTTTTAGCAAATGACTTCTGGGGTAGAAAGCAGACATTTTTCAGCTGCACTGTTTAATTGCGGAACCAAGTTGATGGCAAAGGTTTTCAAGGGAAAATATAATTAGCACTGACTCAAAAGGCAAATAACTTCTGTTTCCCTCCCACCAAGTAGGCAATAGCTTCAAAGCTATATTTAGGCTTTAATAAAGCCACTTTGCAATCTGAATTTTAAATGAAAAAGCCACCAATGAAGTTAAAGTTAGGGAATAATATGCTGTTGAAGACAAGCTGGAAAAATTTGGTTGTCTCTAACAGCCTCCCTCCAAGAGATTTTCAACTGTTTTTTCCCAGTGGCCAGTCCCATTCTTCAGACTCCTACCAGACTTTCATCTTTTCCAATACTGGGCTAAATGCGCAAGAAGATACCACCCTCTAACCACACAAATGGCACCTGTGTGCTTTCATAACAAAATTCTACTCTTAATCTTCTACTTGCAGTTCCAGCCCTCTTCTCACTTATCAGGTAATAGGAATAAACCCAATTAAAACACAGAACTCTCATTTTTGGGATGGATTGATATGCTGAGGCCAACTGTATGAAGTTTAACAAGGCTAAGTGCTTGGTCCTGCACTTAGGTCACACCACAACCATGCAACACTACAGGCTTAGGGAAGAGTGGCTGGAAAGCTGCCTGGCAGAAAAGGACCTGTGGGTGTTGGTTGATTTTGGTTGACAGCTGGCTGAATAGGAGCCATCAGCATACCCAGGTGGACAAGGCCAACAGCATCCTGGACTCTATCAGAAACAGCATGGTGTCCTGGGTTCAGCAGTAGCAGTCATGTTTCTCCTTCTTGGTAGCTGGTGCAGTGCAGTGTTTTGACTTTCGGCTCAGGAACAGAGCTGATAACAATGGTTTGGCCAAGGACTTTGTGAGCCTCATGCTCTGCCAGGGAGGAGGGGAAGCTGGGAGGAAGCAGAGACAGGACACCTGACCCAAGCTAGCCAAAAAGGTATTCCGTACCACAGCATATCATGCCCAGGATGTAACTGGGAGTTAGCCGGAAGGGCTGGGGGACTGCAGGGTTGGAGGAGGTTATCAGTCAGTGCTTGGTCGGGCTGGGGGGGCGAGTTATCAGTCAGCTGGTGGTGAGGTGATGTATTCTCTTCCCTTGTTATTTCCTTTATCATTATTATTATTGGTGGTAGCAGTAGTGATTTGTGTTATACCTTAGTTACTAAACTGTTCTTACCTCCACCCGTGGGAGTTGCATTCATTTCGATTCTCCTCTCCGTCCCTCCGGGAGTAGGGGGAGGGCAAGAAGGGGGGGAGTGAGTGAACGAGTTGCCTGACTGGGTTTAAACCACGACACATGGCCAGCAAGACTAAGGAGGTGATTTTCCCCCTGTACTGGGCACTGGTAAAGCCACACCTTAAATGCCACGTTCAGTTCTGGGCCCCTCACAATAAGACAGACACAGAGGTGCCAAGATGTGTCCAAAGAAGGGCAGTGAAGCTGGTTAAGGGCCTAGAGCACCAGTCTTCTGAGCACTAGCTGAGGGAACTGAACTGTTTAGCCTGCAGAACAGGAGGCTGAGGGGAGACCTTACTGCTCTCTGCAACTCCCCAGGTAACAAGCAATAGGACAAGGGGAAATAGACCCAAGTTGCACCAAGTGAGGTATAAACTGGGTGTCAGGAAAAATTTCTTTACCAAAAGGGTTGTCAAGCATTAGAAAGCCAGGGAAGTGGTGGAGTCCCTATCCCTGGAGGTATTTAAAAGATGTGTATATGTGGCACTTAGACAAGGTTTAGTGGGGGACTTGGCAGTGCCAGGTTAATGGCTGGACTCAATGATCTTAATGTTCAACTAAAAGATTCTATGATTCTGTGAATGTGTCACCAAGTAAACTGTGGAGCAAAAGGTCTTCCTTAGAGGACACAATATTGTAATTACCATCAATTACAATTTGTAAATTGTATACAGTTTTCCAAGCCAAAGTGATGGCATGTAAGGACTAAAATCGTTGACCACTTAGAATCAAGTCTCCCTGAAAACATAAGATCTTGAATAAACAGGGGAGTTAGTTACTTCAGTACATCTATCCTCATTCTTCCTCTGTTCAGGTCTTCAAGAAAACTTACTGGTATCCGAATAACTACAAGTAGTTTACTGATTAAAGGAGTATATTGATACAAATCAGCTTTTGATAGCCAAAACAAATCATTATAAAGCACAAAAATATCTTTCAGTTCTTCTACTATCCTTCAGTTCTATTCACATCCTGACACTTTTTAAATGATAACAAAGAATTAGCTTTGTCAATTGATAAAGTATATAGCACAAGTCATGGATCTCAAATACTTGCTGGGAAAAGTGAATCCTTCAGGGGAATGTTTGCTTTGCTTTGTTTTTCAGCAGAATGCAGGAACAGAACCAATAACTTTTCTTTATTTTGGGATTATTTTAGTTGTTTTTCTCAGGTTTCAGTTGGGTTGTAGGGTTGGGTTTTGTTTTTTTTTTTTTACTTAGATGACTTCAAATGTCATGCATTAATTCTTGGCAGGCAGTGCAAGTACATTTTAGTGACATTCTGGAATACTTAGGTGAAAATTTCAAACATCCATAATTCAGAAGCTTAAGCTCCCTAAAAATGAATTTCAACAGCAAAATATTTACCCTATGTTATTTTAAAATAAATTTAAAACTTTTTATTAATTTAGCTAGAAGAATACAGAATGATGCAAGTTCAGGGAAGGAGCTCCCGTAGATAGAATCATAGAATCATAGAATAATTAGGGTTGGGAAGGACCTTAAGATCATCTAGTTCCAACCCCCCTGACGTGTGCAGGGACACCTTATGCTAAACCACATCACCCAAGGCCTCGTCCAACCTGGTCTTCAACACTGCCAGGGATGGAGCATTCACACACAACCTCCCTGGGCAACCCATTCCAGTACCTCACCACCCTCACAGGAAAGAATTTCCTCCTTATATCCAATCTAAACTTCCCCTGTTTAAGATTGAACCCATTACCCCTTGTCCTGGCACTACAGTCCCTAAGGAAGAGTCCCTCCCCAGCATCCCTATAGGACCCCTTCAGATACTGGAAGGCTGCTATGAGGTCTCCACGCAGCCTTCTCTTCTCCAGGCTGAACAGCCCCAACTTTCTCAGTTTATCTTCATACAGGAGGTGCTCCAGTCCCCTGATCATCCTTGTGGCCCTTCTCTGGATTTGTTCCAACAGTTCCATGTCCTTTTTATGTTGAGGACACCAGAACTGCACACAATACTCCAAGTGAGGTCTCATGAGAGCAGAGTAGAGAGGCAGGATCACCTCCTTCGACCTGCTGGTCATGCTCCTTTTGATGCAGCCCAGGATACGGTTGGGGTTCTGGGCTGCAAGTGCACGCTGAAGCCGGCTCATGTTCATTTTCTCTTTGACCAACACCCCCAAGTCCTTCTCTGCAGGGCTGCTCTGAATCTCTTCTCTGCCCAACCTGTAGCTGTGCCTGGGATTGCTCTGACCCAGGTGTAGGACCTTGCACTTGGCATGGTTAAACCTGATGAGGTTGGCATCAGCCAACCTCACAAGCATGTCAAAGTCCCTCTGGATGGCATTCCTTCCCTCCAGGGTATCAACCGAACCACACAGCTTGGTGTCATCGGCAAACTTGCTGAGGGCACACTCAATCCCACTGTCCATGTCAGCGACGCAGATGTTAAACAAGACCGGTCCCAAGACCGATCCCTGAGGGACACCACTCGTTACTGGTCTCCAGCTGGACACTGGGCCATTGACCACAACTCTTTGGGTGTGGCCATCCAGCCAGTTCTTTACTCACCGAGTGGTCCATCCATCAAATTGATGTCGGTCCAGTTTAGAGACAAGGATTTTGTGTGGGACAGTGTCGAACACTTTGTACAAGTCCAATTAGATGACATCAGCTGCTCTACCCCTGTCCATCAGTTCTGTAGCCCCATCATAGAAAGCCACCAAATTGGTCAGGCAGGATTTCCCCTTAGTGAAGCCATGCTGGCTGTCACCAAGCACCTTGTTGATTTTCATGTGCCTTAGCATGCCTTCCAGGAGAATCTGCTCCAAGATTTTGGCAGGCACAGAGGTGAGACTGACTGGTCTGTAATTCCCTGGGTCATTCATTTTCCCCTTCTTGAAAATGGGGGTTATATTTCCCTTTTTCCAGTCATCTGGAACTTCACCTGAAGGATATGATTTTTCAAATATGATGGTCAGTGTCTTAGCAACTTCATTTGCCAGCTCTTTCAGGACCCGCGGATGGATCTCATCAGGACCCACGGACTTGTGCACATTCAGATTTTTAGGATGGTCTCGAACCAGTTCCTCTCCTACAGTGGGCGCAAGGTCTTCATTCTCACAGTCCCTGCATCTGCCTTCCAAGACTTGGGTGGTGTGGTCAGAGCCTTTGCCAGTGAAGACCAAGGCAAAGAAGTCATTCAGAACCTCAGCCTTCTCCAAATCCTGTGTAGCCAGTTCTCCTGAGAGCTTCCTGAGGGGGCCTACATTCTCCCTAGTCTGTTTTTTATTTGCTATGTACTTGTAGAATCCCTTCCTGTTATCTGTAATACCTCTAGCTAAGTTTAATTCTAACTGGGCCTTAGCTTTCCTAACTTGGTCCCTAGGTTCCTGTACAACATCCCTGTACTCTTCTCATGCCACCTGTCCTTGCTTCCACTTATAAGCCTCTTTTTTCATTTGAATTTTCCTCAGGAGCTCCTTATCCATCCAAGGAGGTCTCCTGGCCCTCCTGCTGCACTTCCTTCTAGTTGGGATGCAACACTCCTGAGCTTGTAGCAGGTGATCCTTGACTATCAACCAACAGTCTTCGGCCCCCCCTTCCCTCTAGGGCTCTATCCCATGGAACCTTACTAAGCAGGTACCTGAAGAGGCCAAAGTCTGCTCTTTTGAAGTCCAAGGCAGTGAGCTTGCTGCACGCTCTTCTCAATGTCCTGAGGACCTCAAATTCGAGCATCTCGTGATCACTGCATCCAAGGCTGCCCTGGAGAGTCACATTTCCAAAAAGCCCTTTCCTGTTGGTGAACACAAGGTCAAGCACGGCACCTCTCCTTGTTGGCTCCTCTATTACTTGCAGAAGGAAGTGGTCTTCTACACAATCGAGGAACCTCCTGGATTGCTTGTGCCGGGCCGTACCGTCCTTCCAACAGATGTCAGGTTTGTTGAAGTCACCCATGAGAACAAGGGCCTGTGAGCGTGAGGCTTTTCCTATTTGTCTATGGAGTGCTTCATCCGCAGGTTCTCCTCGATCAGGCGGTCTGTAACAGATGCCCACAGTAATGTCTCCCATAGCTATATTCCCTTTAACCCTGACCCACAAACTCTCTGTGGACTGCTCACCTGTCCCCAGACAGAGTTCCATACTCTCCAGCCTATCCCTAATAACATAAAGGGCAACTCCCCCTCCCTCCCTGCCAGGCCTGTCTTTTCTAAAGAGCCTGTAACCTTCCATTCCAACACTCCAGTCATAGGAGCCATCCCACCATGTTTCTGCTATGCCTATTATATCATACCCCCGTAGACGTGCACACATCTCTAATTCCTCTGGTTTGTTCCCCATGCTACAGGCATTTGTATAGTGGCATCTGAGCTGAGCTCCAACTGAAGCCAGCTCATTGGCTGGAGAGGCTGGGATATCTCTACATTGCTCCAAGCATTTATTATAGGTTCTGGCAACTGACTGGGTGTGTTGGGATGGAATGATGCTCCCCTCCCCCAACACATCTACTTTAAAGCCTCCTTGACAAGTCTGGCAAACCTCCTACCAAAACTGCTCTTTCCCTTCTTTATCATCAGACCAGCTCCACCAGCCCCCACTAGACCTGGCCTACAAACTTGGGTCCTGTGACAGCACCCTTTTAACCATTATATTAACCTGGCTAATCCTCCTAGCTTTTTTTAGGTCCTCCCCTGTATCCAGGAGAATTGACGAAAAGACTATCTGAGCTCCAGAGCCCCTAACCACCTCTCCCAGGGCTCTGTAGTCCTTTATGTTACCCAGGCTACTACTATCTATATCCCTAGCACCCACATGTATCACCAGGAGTGGGTAATAGTCCGTGGGACTTACTAGAGTAGGCAGCATCTCTGCCACATCCCTGATCCGGCAACACACCTCCCTTGAGACGGGGTCAGGCAGGCAGACAAGTTCTTCTGTCCCTTTCAGTGTAGAGTCCCCTACTATGATGACCCGCCACTTTTTCCTGGCAGCACCAGTAGAGATTTTGATCAGGGCATCAGCCGGCTGTTTCTGGCTCGAGTGCGTTTCCTCATTAGCCCCCTGCAGGACAGCAAAGCGGTTCTGTGTGGGGACAACAGATTTAGGGGGAAGCCCCTTGCTTTTGGTTGTTCTTTTCCTTCTTTTTTTGTTGTTTTTTTTTGTCACTAATTCCCAGCTTCCCAGGTTAACGGCCTCCTTCTTTCCTTCATGAGCTAGAGGTGAAGCTCGAGGCCCCTGCACAGTTTGGGCCGGGAGCAAGCATTCCTGCTTCCTCTCAGCTTCCCTGACATCTCGCAGTCTATTAACAGCATCCCGCAGCTCAGCTCCTGCTGCAGGAGGACCTCCACCAGGGAGCACCGAGTGCAGCCCTGCCCATTGTGCACCATTCCCTCACAAGACCAGTGCAGGCACTCTCTACACTCCGAGCTCTGCACCACAGCTTCCCCTCTCATCTGCTCTGTCTGTGTGCCTATGCTGGCCACCACCGGGGCAGCCAGAGCAGAGCTCCCGGACCGGAGATTGTGCGGTGTCTTGCATTACTATTCACTGGGAACCTGGCAGTTTTTACTGTCAAGATAAATGTACCCCTTTAAGAAAAATAGTTTCTACCGTTCCCAGTCCCCTGGCACCCTGCAACAACTTGACCACCACTGAGCAAACATGCGATGCTTTTAATTAGATGGCATAGGAGTGATGGGTAGATAATATAGCCTTCTGAATGGATAATACTTATTGTGGCATTCAACATTTAGAATATTGAAGAGTTTTGTGAAACAAAATAGTGCCTAAAATCACCTTACAAATAAAAAAAAACATTTTATCTTCACGGTTCCTGTAGTGGTTTAGGGACTTCATCTGAAAGAGCAGAACTAGTGGATTCATCAAAATGCAAATAACAGCCAAGAGGAAGGTACGGAATAAGGCAGTTCTGTTTCCTGAAACAGTACCAGATGGCCCAATGCTTACCTTTCATTAACTAGTGTGCTGGAATAAAGCTGTGTTAATTAAATCACTAAACTACTGCTAATTCTCTGTTATTTACTAATTCAACAAATTTAATTTTTTTGTTGTGTTCAATACAGCAAATTCTAATTAAGTCTTGTAAAGTTGAAAGGATCAATAATTAAATAAAATAGATGAAAAATGATATGCAGTTTCCTGTTATAACATTAACAGCAAAATACATGTTCGAGGCACAAACAAGCTTACATGGAAGAATTTTACACTAAAAAGACCCAACAGAAGAAACTATTAAAGCAAGAACTTCATAATATACTTGCTAGAGTATTTCAAATGCTGCCAACACACTGAGATGTAAGCTGTTTACCACTGAGCTGCACAGCTTTTTCTCCCTCACAACCTCACAAATGGTACCATCTCTTCAGAACCTGACTTTGTAACTTGCCCTCCAGTTACAAAGCTTCAGCTTCCCTTTATCAGCCAGAAGTAAATACATAGTAATCTAAACTATAAAGAGTAGATCTCATCTCTGTTCAAGCTCTCTTTACCACAGTGTCAAAAGTCTTGTCAGGAAAGTAGCTAGAGTTGGTTTTGCTACCCTTTCCTCCCATGTGGCTTTTTGGGAAAAACAGCTGAGTAAGCCAACTCCTAACTGTTCCCAGCAATTCAGAGTCTTACCTGAATGCTTCCCTTCATTTTGGACTCCACTTGCAATAAGCAATCCTGGGAGTACAGAACAGTAATTATTAGGAGCTGTCCTTCACTCAGCCATAGTCAGTCAATAAATCCTTTGTTAACTTAATGTGCTAAAATTTGAAAACCAGTAGAAATAGCAGTCCATACAAAAATCAAATCTATTCTTCCCACACAAGGCCTTGGGCAACCTTCTGGGTCCCTGTCAACAGTGGTACAGCAACACTAGGACAACAGCAGGCACACAAGACCCTGGAGGCTAAAGACTGAGGTCAAGAAACACCAGTAGGACCATTCCTATTCCAGAAGGACTAATTCACATCGCTTAAAGAGTAAACACAGCATAACATAGGTTTTTTTTAGAATACAGGCATATTTTGGAACTGCTCAAACAAAACTTGTCTTGTTGGAGTGCCAGCCTACATGGTAACATTAGTAACATATGGAATCACCTCTAGAAAATTTTTGCAAATTCACAAAAAATACTGGGAACTTTTTCTGTATTTATTTTTGAAGGAATACAATTGTATGGGAAACTGATACATCAATTAAAAAAAAAAATAACAAAAAAACAAAAAAACAAAAAAACCTACCATAATAAAAAGAATTCCAATGATACTTCGTGTTTGCATTCCAGCTCCATCCATAGTGAGAACCTTTTTCATACTCCTGTTATGCATGGGAAAACATCCACTACTAAAACTTCTTAAAGACTGGCAAATACATAAAACCAATATAGATAAAATCAAATTTGCCACCAGGACAAGATAATCTTCTCTCAGGAGACAAAAATTACTGTTAAGAAAAGAAGCCTACTTAAGAACCTATTTTTTTGAAAAGACTGGACTGGATATTGGGAATAGTACCCAGGGTTAATTATAAATGTTTCTCTAGAGAAGAGAGATTATTACCAGCACAGTGAATGGACAACTACATCCTTTGGTAACAGCTGTGGTTCTAATACTCTTAGAACTTTGGCAAACAAGCTTCCATCAAATATTTATGCCAAAAGTTCAGCCGTGTGTATGAGGTATAACTAAACTGTCCAGCTTTTAATTCTTTCCATATTTGTATTTATGATTCTTAATTAAGTAGTTTGATACACTCACCTGTGAATTAAACCAGTGCCAAAGAAATAGAAGCTCAAATTGTTCGCTTGCATCCTAGTAACAAATCATCACTTGACTCCTAAGAAATAATGAGATTCTAGGAAATGTACTTGCTGTTTTGTTATTGTGGCATCTTTTTAAAAATATAAACACATATAGGACATATTTGCACCATTTTCCTTCTGAAACATTTAAGAAAAGAAACACAAGAGCAAGCACCTGAATGACATGGATTATTTCTCTGGACTGTTTTCCCAAGTGACTGGTTCAAGAATTTGAGTTGTCAGAGACACTTCCCAGGCACAGAGCCTGCCCATGCAGGCACAACCCACGGTGTGTCCACACCTAAGAAGAAGCATATGGCATTTCTTCCTCCATCATTCTGAAACTGCCTAGAAAGCAGAGTTCTAAACTCCAGGTGCGGACTCAGAATGACTCAAGGCTAAAACTCTGACTGAAACTCATCCCTGCTGCTTTTGAGAGCAACACATCAGCCTACCTTCAACCTCCCAGCTATGACCAACTTTTGTTTCTAGGAGAGCACCTTCCTGCCTCCAGCTGCACCTGGGTTTAGGACAGCAGTCAGGCTCACTGGCTATGGAATTCTGAGAACTACATTAAAGTTGCTTCTCGGTTACGTAAGTGAAGAATATCCATTCTCAGAGTTGATGCATAAATCTCTTTAACACATGATTCTTTGAGAATGGTTAAGAAGCAAATACATACCAAAACAGGAATCCTGGCAAATTTTATATTGGATATAATTGGGAAGAGTAACTTGTAGACAATTTTATTTATGTAAACTAACATTTCTCAAGGTTTGTTTTTTTTCCGCCTTATATTTGCCTAATTAGGCATCAAGTCTCATCAGAAATCCCTTTTTATTATTTATTTCTATTTTAAAAAGGTGGTAGAGTGAGAAGTTCAGCAATCAAACTCCATTCCAGGTCAGATAACTCTTAAGAAACAGCTGATATAGTTGACAGTATGTACATATGATACATGTGTATAGACGTATATGCAAAAATAGAGAAACTCACCTGCAGCCTGCATTCAAAACGGAGCACCCAAAGTAAGATTTAAAAGTGCTACTATTCCATCAGCCAACTACAGTAATGAAACAAGGCTGCTTTACATTGTGTACTGACTGGTGACATTTTCTGTTCTGCTTTTCCTCTAGAAAAATTACTATCCTAGATATGTTCCTCTCTTGGGAAGAAATTGTGGAAGGAGGTGAAGTGTGTATAATTATGTTTTATTCTAATTGTTTGTGATGCTCAAGCTGAACTGCACCTCTATTAACTAAGGAGTTTAGGAAGGTCAGTCCTCAAGGGATTATGCTCTACTGAATATCAAAAAGTAGGTCTAAAATATTCTTCACTTTTACCAGTGCTTCACCTGTACCAATGTCTTAGAAGTCAAACATAAGACATTTCAAGACTTACTCGAAAGTTTCTTTGTAGGTTTGGGGGGTGGAGGGATATGTCCCATGTGCCTTAAAGATTTTTTGGTGCTGGAATCATTATCAACTAGGTTGAAAAAATCATTATCAAATCCAACCATCCCTGCAGGACTGCTAAGACTGCCACTAAACCATGTCAATAAGGGCCTCATCTCCTCGAAAGATGACTGTGTTTGATATACTTATTTTTTACTACTGTTCTGGAGTTGAGATTATCAACAAAAGAGCTAAAATTATTACAGAATATTTACAAGTTTAGAGGAAAAGAAAGTATCCCTTGTACAAAAGAAAACACAGGGAAAGGATAAAACACTTCAGAAAGACAACAAAATGCCTTCAGAAAAGCACTTGACATTTCTTTTAGAAGATAGGGGAAAAGAAGAATAAGAAAGTGAACAGAACAGGAAAAAGCTCACTCTTGTCCACACACCCTCTAACTGAAGGAAAAAAATAGAGAGAGACACAATGAAAACAATCTAATTATCTTGAGAATATACTAGTGTTGCATTGTGTGAATAGAATCATAGAACAGTTAGGGCTGGAAAGGACCTTAAGATCATCTAGTTCTAAACCCCCTACCATGGGCAGGAACACCTCACACTAAGCCATGTCACCCAAGGCTCTGTCCAACCTGGCCTTGAACACTGCCAGGGATGGAGCATTCACAACCTCCCTGGGCAACCTATTCCAGTGCCTCAACACCCTTACAGTAAAGAACTTCCTCATATGCACTATATACTATATAATACTATACACTCAAGGTATCATAATTTAAAAAAAAAATAAATCACTAACACATTCCTGAATAAATTAAATGATCATCATGTATCACACAAATTTTATTTTTTCAGTCTTTAACATGCTTGCATTTCTTTAAATCTGAACTTCTTAGATTTGCAGTAACTGATTTGGAGACCATTAGATTATCTGTTAATTGCATTTCATCCTAAACTACTATCAGTGCAAACTTCCTGTCAGTCAAACTCTACTTGGGAAGATACACAAATTACTTCTAAACCTATCCAAACATCAGCTGAGTACTCAGAATGCACTTGTTTAACGTGTAATATCAGGTATCAAATCTGATCTGTGCAGAATCAGAGATTTTTGCTCTACCTTTGAAACATGTAGAAACACTTTGCAACAACTGTATACAGAAATAGTTTGTACCAATTATCAATAGCGCTTTTCTAGAGTGGAAACTACATTTTAAGCCAGAACTGCCTTGTTTCTCCTTACTTCTTGATCTTAGATAAAGCACTTCAAGTTGCCCATCTCTAGTCAAAGAAGTCAAAGGCATAAATAAATCGTTTAAATAGCCTAAACGTAATGTCCAGTCCCTCCAGTTTATCAGCGTCTGAAGGTCTGTATATAACAATAAATATCTGTCTTAACCAGACAGTAGTCCATTCACAAGTTGTCTTTCTCCAAGTAATTTTAAACGAATAATTGTACTTTTATACAATTATCAAAAAATAGATATTTAAAACTTCACTGTATGCACTGTAGTCTGCAGCCTGTACCAGTAATTCCGTAGACATGAAGTACTGTGTGTACTCAAACTCTCCATGCATTCCACCTGTCTTTTAGAAAGCTAAGGTCTTAATTACAACCAACTTTTTCCTACCCTATAATAATCTCACTTATTAATATTTGACCCTACGCATCCAATTTGTCATTTGCTAAATTAGTTGTCTGCAGTATCATTCTAGTCAGATTTTAATTCATGTGGTTGCTATTGCTTCTTTCATAGTCTCTAATAGCTGCTTAGATATTTTTCAAACAACAAAGTGCAATTCCGAACTGTACAGTGATTTGCTGATTGTGTCAAAGTATGAATGGCAAAAGGATTTGCTATGTCACACAGAATAATCTGTTTTATATACCTTGCAAATAATTGCTTTGACACGTAAAGCCCATTCATAGTCCAGGAGTAGCATGTTAGTCATTAAAAATTTCAAATTGATTCATAATAAAACTTGCAATAATACTATTTGAACATCCTAAGCAGCAAGCAAAAATCCATACTTAAGGGCTGAACCCGTCATCATGCCTTTTGCATATCCAGTTACAGTTCTCATCCATAAACTATCTCCTATCTTCAAATATTAAGTGAATGTACATGTCCTTCTCTTAAATAACTTTCTTCTTCTGTTCATCAATACGTACTGATTCTATTTACAGACCAAGGAGGAAACAATCTATTTTGCATCCTCCACTATCAGAATACAATAATTCTGCCATGAGGAAGCAAACAGGAACCAGACACTAAGAGTATTGAACACAGTAAATTAAGATGTTTATTTTGAAGAGACTTGTTTTAAAAGACAGATCTCACTCAAACAGAAAAAAAAAAGGGTACCTCAAGATACACAACTCACCAGTGGATGTATCCTAGGATAAAGAACAATTTGACATTTTCAAGATCTGAGCTGTATTATCCTTCAGTTGAAGAATTATGACTTCCTTTCATTAGGAAAACAGGGAGCTCAAAGTAGGGAGGTGGATTTTCATTTGCAGATGAAACCACGATCAGTAGAACTTGGTTTTTAACCACTGGGGAAAAGAGTTTTTATACTGAGCTTAGAAGTTCCCACATAAAGTTAACATAGCAAATGAAGAATTAATGAAAAGTCTGTCAGAGTTGTTACTAAAAATCTACTTTCCCTGAGAAATTAGATGTTCAAGCGAAATGAATTCCCAGTCTAGTAAAACCATTGTTGAATGACTATAATCTGTTAATTAGAGCTGATAAGAAATTTTGCTCTCCCTCCCCATCTTTACTTTCCATGAGAATTACAGATTATCTTTGGTTTTGTTGAAGTTTCGTACAATAATATGTAATCAAAAGAGTATTTTTAAAGGAAAATGAAACACAGCCTTGTGCTAAAAGCAGTTCTGCAAATAATTTATATCAAAAATTAATAGTAGGTGTTAAGGGATATATCAATTCTTTTTCTTCCAAAGAAAATTATGGTAGGACAGCCATTTGAAAGTCTAATTCAAGCCTAAATCCAAACCTGACCTAAACAATTTCCTTTTTTTTTTCTAATTAAACTACTCCTTCCTGAACACCACTACTACAAAGAAATCATTATTTTAACTCCAAAGCACTAATTTTAAGAGATAATGTATTGTTTGACTTTCTGATTCGCAGGTGGAAGCAACCACTGAATTGTACTGCTAGCTGTTTGTAAACTGATTCTTAAAAACAAGCTAGTGCTGCAAATACTTCAATCAGAAGTTATAAAAGGCAACAGAAAAAGCAAGCTTTATGGTGAACAAAGTAAGCTGTCATGCTGTTGTGCCCTGAGGGTGAACATAATGCTAGATACTTTATCAAATAAAATAAAAACAGCTTGTACCTTTCTTACATTAATTGGTTCATGATTGAACTTAAATAAACTCAAACTGTCTTTAAAAGTTTCCTTACATTTTGTAGCTTTATCTTTTTATTTAAAGTTTCACTAGTTAATGTAATTTCTGAACAATTTCAGTGCAGTGACAGGGTTTTATTGCAATTCAGTGCTTTATCCTATTTCAAAGTGTTTGATGCCAGCATACACATCCTTACTCCAGATATTTTGTCAAAATTTTCATCATAATTCTCAGTTATCTTTTCAGATGGCTGTTATGTGTTTCTACCTCTAGAGCTAACTCCTTCACAAGTATATTACTGAAATGTCCTCTAAGACAAGAGTAACTATTTTGAACAGATTAAAAAAAGGAAAATAAAAAAGGAACCAATGGAAATTACACATTTAAAGTAACTCTTGCTCTAAAATCCTGTTTCTTGTGACTAGCTTGTACAGTTAGACAACCAAAGCTGTGTAGCACATAAACTGCTAAAGCTAGATTAGGTGAAATTCCTCTGTGTGTTTAACTCCAGATTCAGTTATTCTGAGGGGAAAATAATTTTATTCTTTTTCCATCTGCCTCCATATAAGTAAATTTCTAAAACTGAACAGCTGGGATATTACAATACAGATAGTCAAAACAGAGCAAGTAATAGAAATTAACTTCCACCCTAACTCTAGAAAAGCAATCCTAGAATCACTGAATAGTTAGGGTTGTAAAGGAAGGACCTTAAAATCATCTAGTTCCAAAATCCCTACCATGTTCAGCCTGGTCATAATTAGTGAAATGGCAGATGAAAGTAAGGGGCTTTGCAAAAAGCTGACAGGCTTCTGAAAAAAACGATGCTGTAGCATCAATAGACAATAAAAGTATAATGAAAGCTATATTTCAGTCTTTGTCAGTATATTGCACTAATGCTACTGATTCTTGTTGACTTAAAAAGTAAATATCAAAACTGAACATTTTTGAGCTTCTAAATTCAATCATATCACTGTTGACAAGATCAATCACAGTGACACGAAGTCTTTAATCTATGCAAAATAGTTTATTCAGTGGAGGACCAAGTAAAATTGCACCTCCTATGCAGAGAAATGTATTCTAAACCACTCAAGCTACATGCCTACTGCAACATTTTTCTCCTTAGTAGAATTTCAGAACAGGCACAGGGAGTGAAAGGGAGTGAAAAACAGAGTATGGAAGAGTCTGGGATCTGCTCCCATCAAGTCTCACTCAAAAGTTTCAATATCCCACCCTTCTTGTATGTCAGATGAAATTTATCTGGTCATTCATGCAGCTTCACTACTACCCATTTTATGAGACACTTGTATGTGACAGTTGTGTGAATTATCCCTTTATTTCTACAGGTCTGATACATACTTGCAAAATTAGGTGTCATTAGGTTTATAATGCCACAATACACTTATTCTGAAGACTGCAACTCTTATATCAATTTAAATGAACAAGAAAAACAAGTTTTTTTGGAGACCAAGGCTTACCTCTAAGTTTCTAAGAGCCTATTAGAAGCCCAAGCATTTTTTAAAAGTAGGTGTGATGGTCAAAATTTAAAATCCAGCCTCATGAATTCTCCATTCTCTGAACTGTGAAGTGAAAGCTAGTTTTGGATGTGTAACTACTGCAGGATCGAATCAAGCAAGCTCATAAAGCCAGGCATTATTTTAAGACAAAGATAATAAGACAAAGTTGCTAACTCCTTAAAAAGCATCAAAATATCTAAGGAAATATCGGTTGTGGTGTTTGCTGAATAAACCTTTAGAATTAGGTAAGATTGACACCATTTGATTATGAATTAATGGAGAAGTTTCCTACCCATTTGACTGCTGATTTGTGAGTTCTGAGTGTGAAGCCACTATTTTCCTATGGCTCTACATTGGAAGAAAAATACATACTTTTCCTTTTTATCTATACGATTGTTATTTTTATGCATTTTCCTTGTACTCTCGAGAGAAAAAAAAACACCATCTTTTCTGAAGGTAGCATTTAATGTTAGTAATCAGCAACAACTGCTGTTTCAAGGACTAACAATTCAAACTCTGCAAAATAAACAAAACTGTTCTAATACAAAAAAACTTCAAAATAGCTTTTCCTCTGATTTTAAACCAATACAATCCTTACCTTGGTATGATTTTACAGCCACTACATTGTGAACATATTCATCTGCATTCACAATTATGCATCAAACAACTAAGGCAAATACGTAACAAGTCAAGTAAACTGACGAAAAAAGAAAATCACAAGAACAAAACAAGTGGTTTTCAAACATCATGGCATCTAAAAAGTATCCCACCTTCATACACTCTTCTTGCTCTAAAAATACATGCAATGACAATACACCATTCAAAATCTGTTACAGCCAACAAAGGAACCATTAATGTATCACAGTCACCACTGAGGAATCACATGTTGACTAATCCTAATGCTTCGGTAGTGAGTTTATAAAAAACTGTCAAAAATAGAATGATTCGTAAATAAAGGTGAGAAGACAGCTGGCCACACATTCAGTTGTGATTGCTCTCCTTGATTCAAATATCTGTACCCTCAATTTATATTAATTTCCCTATACTAAAATTAGGTCACACTAAATTTTGCCTTTTTAATTGTCAACTCGATAGTGAGTGGCTGGAGGACCTGGCATGCCCAGAGTTTGAAGAACCACTTTATGAGGTAACTTATAAATTTCAGCAGTTATAGCTAAAAGCCAAAAAATGCAATGTGGGGAATTTCATATGCATAAACACATTTCTATGTTAAAGTTCCTTAATGAAGTTCATGTCATCTTGTTCATCAAATGACTTAAAAAGCTTGTGGGCATTAGCTCATTTTTTCCTCCATCAGAATCACTTTCAAACTTCATTATAGTGATAGTTGTGCACACAAACAGTGGATTATTTTAAAAACCCAGTTAAAATTTTGTGTTGTCTTCAGTAGTAAAGAAAAAAGTAATTTCAGTATTAAAGACAAAAGATTTGATGCTGCCATTACTCTAACCATCCCAAAATAGTTAACACTAAAACACTTTGTCAGCCTAGAGACAGATTTACGGAGTTTAGCTAAACTGAAGACTACTAAATTCTCAAACATTAATCACTCATGATTCAACAAGAGGTTTAGAATGAAGAATAAATACTCTGGTTCAAAAAATTGTATATGGAGTCCAAGTACAGAGTACATTGAAGATCATTAGATTAATAATTTAAAATAAAAAAGTAAAGGATTTTCAATGATAAAGCTTTATTTGCCTGTGCCACTGCAAGCAATTGAAGCACTGAATGATTTAGGTTACAAGAAATGCTTAATGGTCATTTATAGTAAGGTCCAACTAGAGCAGACTGCCAAGAACCAAGAGCAAGGATGGAGACTCCACCACTGCTCTGGGCAGTCTGTTCCAGTGCTGACCACCTGCGAGATGAAAAGGATTTTTCATGTATTCTGTTGGAATCTCCAGTTTTTGTTTGCTCATTTCATTGCATGCATTTGTGTGCAGGCATTTGAGCTGTTCTCCCAGTGTCACTGCTCAAGGGAAGCCCCAGACTCCCTTTTCATGCTGTCTTCCAGCTCTCTTCCCCTATTATGCTAGTAGCATGGCCATCTTTATCCAAATCAGGAAACTAGTTTCCCTGGATGAATACTGAAAGCCTTTTTAGAGGAGCTTTTCTCTTTTCAAGATGTGCAAAGCTTCCAGATTAATGAGTTGTACGTGAAGAAGCCTACACAGAAATGTCAGTGTTAGAAAAGAGTTAATGCCTACTGAATGTTAATATTGTACAGTATTTCCACCACCCCACAATATTCCTAGTAAATTGTTCTAGTCTTTTCAGGCTGAGGCATCAGAGGATTCTTGGTCATGTATCAATACAAAACTATTGCAGAAATAATCCATTGTTCAAGGAAGAATATGATGAAGTTTCAGTAACTCAAGAAATAAAGATATAATATAAAATTATCAAATCATTAACATGCAAAACCATGAATATGTGAAAATATATCCCTGACACACAACCCTAAGGAGTCAACAGCAAATCAAGTCATACTTGACCTGGAATGATTTATAACACCGCATAGAGAAAAAACAATAATCTGGGAAAGGAAGAAAGTAGTTTAGCAAACTCAACTGTTTGAGCAACTGCTGATAAATTTGTGTCTCTAATGACTGAAATACCAGCTCAGTGTCATTGAGGTTAATGAAGCTGTACTGGTACATTCATGGAATCATAGAAGAGTTAGGGTTGGAAAGGACCTTAAGATCATCAGGTTCCAGCCCCCCTGCCATGGGCAAAGACATCTCACACTAAACCATGTCACCCAAGAGACTATTCCAGTGCCTCACTACACTGCCAGGAAAGAATTTCCTCCTTATGTCCATTCTAAACTTCCCCTGTTTAAGTTTTAGCCCATTACCCCTTGTCCTACCAGAACAGTCCCTAATGAAGGGTCCCTCCCCAGCATCCTTAAAGACCCCATTCAGACACTGGAAGGCTGCTATGAGGTCTCCACACAGCCTTCTCTTTCTTCTCCAGGCTGAACAGCCCCAACTTCCTCAGCCTATCTTCATACGGAAGGTGCTCCAGTCCCCTGATCATCCTCGTGGCCTCCTCTGGACTTGTTCCAACAGTTCCATGTCCTTTTTATGTTGAGGACACCAGAACTGCACACAATACTCCAAGTGAGGTCTCACGAGAGCAGAGTAGAGAAGCAGGATAACCTCCTTCGACCTGCTGGTCATGCTCCTTTTGATGCAGCCCAGGATACGGTTGGGGTTCTGGGCTGCAAGTGCACACTGAAGCCGGCTCATGTTCATTTTCTCTTTGACCAACACCCCCAAGTCCTTCTCTGCAGGGCTGCTCTGAATCTCTTCCCTGTCCAACCTGTAGCTGTCCCTGGGATTGCTCCAACCCTCCAAAAGTTTAGACTCCCACGGCCATGTCCCATCTAGCTCCTCAAGATAGTTCTAACTTTTAACACCATCCCTGGAAATTATTCAATTGTCTTAGTTAATTTCAGCCTAACTCCTTTCTTGCCCTTTATTCTAGCTGAACTTAAACAAGCTCTTGAAAATATTCTTGTTAACAACTGAAACCAGAGTCTCCAATATTTATTATCAGCACCAGAACAAAGTTTTATTTTGCCTGATCAATAACAGTTTGAAACAATTAGGTCTCAATGAACCACAGAACTACATACATTGCTTACTAGTATATTATTGCCTGACAAACCCTTAAGATCATTCTTAATGCATTGTAACCACATATTTAACAGATATTCTGTTAGCTTTTGCATATGGTACAAAACAAACGTAATACCTTGTAGTAAATATTCAGTTATATGTGGAAATCTAATACACCACTCAAACTATGAGTTATGCTGTACCCCAGCCACTTTCCTGAACAGTGGCCTTCATCCAAAAAGAAACTTGTTGGTTGAAAACCCACATGACAAGTTACCATTCTCCCACATTAGGGGAATTCAGATAAATCATTTTTCTAAATACCACTGTTCAACTTTTAAGTACTATGAAGATAAAGCAGCAGAAACAGTATTTTATTACCAAAAAAACCTGAAACTGAAGCATCCTGTTGGCTGTGAAACTTACAGCTACAGAATAAATACATCTTTTTCCAAAATGCAATGTTGCAGCTTGTAAGGAGAGGCAATAGTCACCTGAAGTTTAGAAACTAGAAGCTAAGTATTTTGTTCCCTGACACAATTTACCAGTGACTTTGCTGTATTTCAGTAAAAATGCAGTATACTATTAGATTACATTGGTGAGTTTCTCTTCCAGCTCTTCTTCAGGAAAAAGGCCAGGCCCTTCTGAGAAAAACAGAGATGAGATTGACAGTGAAGAGCTGTTACAAGAATATTTTGCTAAGTGACATCTGTGCTACTTACTAGAGTATCATGCAACTTTGCTGCACAACAACAGCTTTTACGAGATGTGACCAGACCTTAGGAGCATTTAGTTATGAATATATATTAGTAAAGTTTTAAGGCAGAACAATTCATACCTCCTGTTTTATGCTCCCAGCAATTCTTGATAGCAGAAATGAAATAAAACTGAGCAATCTTAGCATTGACAACTAACTTGAAAAATTTAAGAGATGAAACAACAAAAACTGAAAAACAATATAGAAAAGGCAAGATAGACCACAACTAGAACTGAAGATAATATGACCATGGCAAGTTCAACCTCAAATCATAAATTCTCAGTCTTTGCAGTTCATTAGCATATGGAATCAAATGTGCTAATGAGCTACATAAGCATCAACATATTAACAAACGTTATTGGCCTAGAAGGATGATTTTGCCCTTCTTTGCTGTAAAGCTATGATTCTGAAGCCAATAAAGAAGATGTTTGTATGTGTGGAAGAAATATCTCTTAAATATTTGTGGCTCACACTCACAAGAGCATCTGGGATTTAATTATAAGGAATAATGGGACAAAGAAAAATAGGTGCTTTTGTCAGTCTGCCATGAATTTTATGATTTCCCAATGAAAACTGGTTCAAATCCAGGCATATGTATCACCACACTCAAGCTGTCAAATGGAAAAGAACAAGAGGGAAAGAGCTGGCCACTCTGAAAACCCAAGACGACAAGCTACGCATAGAAGTTTAAATTTGAACTAAAAAATAATGGAATCTTACAAAAATACAACATAATGCTTAAGACCAAACACAGACTTTTAGCTATTTTCTACTTGATTAATATTTAAATTACATGTTACAGTCCAAATTCACAAGCCAAAACACCACGGTTTATCACTTTGATGAAACTAGCAAAAATGAATTTATTATTAGAAACATGCTATTTGAATGTTCTTACTTCTTCATCCAGCTCCTAAACACCATCTTATCTTGTTTGGACATAAGTTTCCATTTTCTTATTTCTAGGGCACATTTTTTCTATCTTCCCCCATTGAATTCAAAGTTCTGAGTTTCTTTCACAGATGGCATTAACATTGCTTGAAAATGAATACACTTCCCAGGAAAGCAACTGCTAACAGCACTGGAAACCAAATCTTCAAGATGGAACAGGCAATGGATGTCTGCACCAATCCCCCGTCCAGGCCTATTCAGGGTATATAATTCAGTTTCTATCTATTCTCTGATCTTCTCCCAGATATTTTTCTGCATGCCCTTATTCCACAGGAGCAACCTATTATCTTCAAAGATACATCAAACAAGCAGTCCTACAGAAACTACTGAAAATGCTTGGGCATATAAAATTTCACATATTTAAATCCCTTATTTTATCTTCTGAGATTTTTAGTAAGACATCAAGTCACAGGCAATGCATTTGTTTTCCTTAGATCAGCATTTCTGATACTGATCCATTCCAGCTCCATTTCTACAGAGTATTAAACACCAAGCCATTGGCATCTCATTGGTTTTCTCCAATATATTTTAATCTAAAAAAAAAAGAAAGTAAAAAGTTACTTCTGAGGGATTCTAGGTCAACATTTCCTCTATTATTCACCTATTGTCTCCCACTGTACCACTGCTACTTCTAGAATATATTAAACCTAGCAATAACTACTGTGCAGCTGAACTGTCATATCTTCTTTCTATTTAATCACTGGTTCCCCATCTTTACTCCATTAGGATTTTGGAAACCAAATCTAATTTCCTAAAACAAATGAGATGAATATTCAATCTCTCAACTCTTTCAATCCAGGGCCTTTTACCTCAAAGAAAGCTAACAAGCCTGGAGAATTAACAGTAAGTACCTAGCAGCAATCACTGAGTGGTTTTAGCAGAGACTGTTTTGCTCATCTGTGTTTTCTCCAGCAAGAGCTGTATAGGAAGCTATTACACATCCTGCCTTTAAGAGGAAAAAGGAATTACATCTGTCCATAAATAATTTGACACTCTTAAGATAAAGTCATGATATCAAAGGATGGGAAAAAAAAAGCAGAATATGCCAGAGGGATGCAGATTTATTAGAAGTGGAGCTCTACAAACCATTGCTAGTTATAGTGCAAGAACACAAATCATACTGACTCACCAGTGTAAACAGCTGTTTCAGAGCAGCAGTGTCTTATTGAAGCACAAACATTTGTTCCTAGCTTGTTGTTTTTAGTGAGAAACAAGCTCAGTACAAAACACCTATTTCATTGTATCTTGCAGGCTTTTGACTCGGCATACCCTCCCTATATCGTTTGTTTTTCCACAGGATTTCTGTTACGGTATCACATCCGTTTCTCATGTGTCTTCTATAACAATCTACAGGCATCACTTTTGCAGTCACACCATCACACAACCCTTGTGATTAGAAGGTTTAATCCAGGCTGCCCTTAAGACATGCTACAAGAATCTTTTTACCTTTATTATTTGTGACTATCATGTAATAGCTAAGCACAGCGAGATGCATTGTCTCAAACAGGTATAAAAATAAATTATTGCTCCTCCTCAGCATAGATATTTTTGGAGGTTTGGGACTTGAAATACAAGGTGTGGGATTTCTTCTCTTCTGCGTCTACTTGTTAAAAATCTAGTTTGTGATAATATATGGTGTTAAAGAATAAAAGCAACTGTTCAAACAGACAAAATTCACTGATGGCTTTGGTAACAACTTGAAAAATCTGCTATACATCAAATTTGAAATAAGGAAGCTGGTCACTGGCACTGCAGATATAAATAAGCAGCCTGCAGTCAGACAGATGCCTACTTTCCAGTACGCACTGGACAAAAAATAGCTGAAGAGGTGTTTGAAACCTATTGCTTCCAAAAGCAAAGCATCTCTTCATGAAGAAAAACAGTCAATAAAGGAAATCAAAGACCTGAGGAGGCAACTTATGGGTGAGTAGCCTGGGCATATTTTGCAGGAAACTCCTTCCACAGAGGGAGATGACACACTGAAGGGTGTAACCTCGTTGGGGTTGAACTCAAAGCAGAAGAAAAAATCACACTAAAAAGAAGGAGCTGAACAGGCATCAGACAAAGGCCAAAGTATTCACTAGCCCTTGATAAGCAGATGTTATTTAGACAAGTGACCATCAAGCACTCAGAAATATAACACATCACAAGATGTTAGAACTGGACAAGGAGGTAACAAAGCCATCCATGCAGCAGTTGCTCAGAAACTGTAGATAGATTACATGACAAATACAGGGTCGCGCACTATGAAATGAAAACAAGCTTACCACAACACCTAAAATAATATGACAATAAGTGGCACAGCTCTGAAACCTTTCACATTAAGAGGAGCACTGCAATACAGAGGCAGGGTGATCAGGTGTAAGGTAGAAAAAACTGGCCAAGCTCAAGCTACATAATTTCTTTTTAAGAGTACTGCCTAAAATAAGAGAATTGCTCCTATCTGTACAGTCACGCCTAACAAAAATACAGCCTGTGATTTATAAAAATGATGTCATCTGTAACCTGAAGGACTCCTTCAAGCCATTCCTTTTGTGCAAGAAATCTGCAAGTCTGTCAGACCCAGAACAACTGCAGCTACCAGGTGAAATGGCTGTAGCTGTAATCACAGCAACCATATTCACTAAAGGCAGGAAAAAACAAAGTCTAAAGAGTGTAGGGAAAAAAAAATAAATCACTGGATGACATAATACCATTATTAAGCAGGAGTCTTACTAATGACAACTCCAAACATTAATTTTTTTATTAGCAGTTAATAGAACAGTACTTTGGTCAGGCACCATAAAGGATGAATACATTCTCCAGGACACTGCTCTGATCACTTTCTAGGGGTGTGCTGATCTGTGGCACTGATAGCAAGATCTGACTTTGAAAAGCCTTTTTAATGATGATAATGGCAATGAAAAGCAGCTTCATTTACTTTATCCCACATGAATCTCCATTACTGTGAGCAACCTAAGCCATAACAGTACTAGTGGTGAGTAGCCAAGCAAAAGCAAAAGCCATATTCTAACAAATCTATTAAGAAAGGAAAATTAGTAAGATCAAATCTCAGTATCATGGTACTCACTCTTTTCACACAGCTATACAATATACACATATCAGCTTCTGCACTCCTGTGTTAATAAAGAAGCTGCAGGTTTAACCTGGATATTCTTATCTCTGTTCACATCTGCAGTGCTGGTCTTCTTCCCCCACTCTTTTCTCTTAAAGGATGCCAAGAAAGCAGCATTTAAGTCTTTTGTTTTCTCTTTTGCAAATCCTGCACTGTGATCAGTTCCTGAGCACAGAGAGTTTGCTGTCCAGCTCCATGACCAAAGCCTTGGCAGCCAAGAAGGTTTTAACTCATTTCAGGACAGATTCGAGTATTCTGTATTGAATGGAAACTAGATGAGTCACAGAACCCAACAACTTAAGAAATTTAGGAGAAATAAATAAATTTACTGAAATAAATCTCAAACTGTTGTTTTTAATACCCTCTCCTACTGATTCTCCCTCTCATCATGTAAACCCACCGTATTCCTCATAAGTTCCTTATGTACTTCCTAGTACACTGAGCCACAGCTAGCACTTGATTGTCAAACTGACTGGGGAAATAGGAAGAGCATATCCAGGTCTAACTGAAAGGCCAATCCTTTTTTCATACACAACTTCAAGCAGCAGAAGGCAGGCTTGGATGACTCATCACACTATCATTGCCATAGGCTCACCTCAGCACCAACAGACCTGTGTTTGCCTTTGTGCTGCTTCATGGCATGGCATCACAATTGCTAACCCACCAAAGGCATAACTTGCTGTAGCACTTAACACCACACTCCTTCAAATCAAAACCAAGCTTTTAGTAGTATGTCATTTTTGATAACTCAACCACAATTTATGCCAAATGGGAATTAGCATATACTGTGAAATATGCATTTGGCTACAGCTTTAATGGCTTCCTGAAAAAAAAAATAAAAGAAATATACAATGTGGATTCAGATTGAAATGGTGTAAATAGAAGTTAATGAATATTATTACTTCAGTTATTAGAACTTTCTGCTTCAAAAAATTTAATCTAATATTCCCATTTTTAGCATTGCCAACAGCAGTGGGGCATGCAGTTCAATAGTTCAAAGTTACCAGCTTTATAATTGCTTTCTACAGACCTTAAAAAAGGCATTTATGTTTCAGGATATAACTGAATGGAATGAATTACCATAGTCACATCATATGCAAGAAAAAAGTTATTACCATGTTTAGTACTTAACATGCCTTTTCCTTTGAGGAACATGAGGAAGAACTAAAAAGCATGGTAAACAATAGAGAGAAATCCGTAACCCAAGAAGCAGGAAGCCTTGGGCATTTTTATCTCAAACACTATTTAAAAACTTGAAATTTTTAACTTCTATCACATGTTTTCATTGAGACACAGCACTAGAAACACTGAATTGCAATTATTTTTATCTAAGCTTCATGTACTCAGTAGAATATGACAAGTAAGATTCCATTACCTAATGCAGCTCTTGGAGCAAAAGGTGTTTCTGCTATCTTCAGATTAAGTGATATTATAGTATATTGACAAATTTGTTTTAACTTCATCAATCAATACTGCATGTGTAGAGCATGTCACTGGAGGGAGGAATTATTTTGTTCTTGCATTGAGAGCTGTCTTCTTGACAGTATCATCAGATTTAACATTTCAGTGGTGCTCATGAGAATACCTGAGTGGTCATCTATAGGAAGGACACGTAGTTTTCTGAGCAACTACAATAACTGCATAGTTTCAATTATTAAAACATGCAATTAAAATAACAGACACAAATACTAGTACTGGTAGGAAAAAGCCCTGGGCAACTAGTCCAATCAGTACTATTTCAAAAAATCACTTAGACGGTATTTTTAATAGGAAATCAACTTTAAGCCTACAAGCAAGCAATCTGGTCTTCACAAAAAAAGACTTTTCTTTCAGTTGCCAGCATGGTTTTTTGTCCATTCCTTTACAACATTCAGAAAAAAGATTCAGTTGTTAACACAGATTTTATTGAGTTCATTGAAGGGTTTCATCATCAGTGAATTCAGGAGTTCACCAGCCTGAGCAACTTCATATTAGGTGCTAGCCTCACTTCTGCATACACAGAAACAAGTGTCTACTCTGCACAGTCATGGCAGATTATAGATAAATCACACAGAACAAGTGCAAATATGAATATTTGTGATGAAGTAATAAGTTGCAAACTGCAAATTTAGATCTGCTGCTCTGCCACTGGACAACACTCTCAACCCAAAAATCATTACTTTAAACAAACATACTTTTCCAGTCCAAACTTTTCACCATCTCACATTTGCATAAATTAAAGAATCAGAGAAACCATTCTAACTCATTTGTAGGAACAGATTGGCAGAAATTGCTATCACATAATTAGTCCAACTTGTTTCAAAGGCCTTGTTTCAGCCAAAGTAATTTGGTCTCCTAATCCAAAAGGTTTTCTGAGATTTATGGAATTCCTGGGAGATGAAAAAAGGTAAAAAAATTAAAGAAAGATCATCCTTGACCTAGCATTGCTTTGGATGTTCTTACTTCACTCATTTATGTCAATAGCGGGAGTATCATTTATAAAAAGGACACCACCATGATTTTTACTGAAGCTATTACTGAGATAATTGCCTCGTAATTCTGTGTTCAAATGTCATGATCAATGGCTCTGTGAGATTTTAGGAGAGGAGAAATAGTTCCAAAGAGATGGTAGGACTTTCTTTCCTGCATCTGCCATGAAACAAAACTGAACTGAATTCAAGGACTTATGAAATTAATAAAAAAAGTTGTAAAGTTGAATGGGGACCACAGAACCATTTCCCAAGGAGTACCTCAGGTTGCAAGTTTTATGCCAAAAGACACGATTCGGTGGACAGCCCCAGCATTGTTTGTTTTTCAATTCTAATGTGTTTCTGTGCAATTATCGAAAATGTCAAGACTGTTTAAGCCTGCAAATCTTCCTCACTATACAGACCAGCAAAACTTGTATTGACTTCACTGGGGATTTGAACCAAAGTTTTTTTTTTTAAATTACCTTTGAGGAAAAGCTCAGATTTTTCAAAGTTAACAAAAAAAAATTGGGAGAAAAGTAATACTCAGGAGGTATGTAACTAGTTTTTCTGGTTTTTGAAGGCTTACCAGTAGAGCCTGAATCAACATTTCAACACGGCAAACCACTCCTGAGAAACTGCTTAAAAGTTTTTGTTTGTAGTAAAATATACTTCTTTCCTTTTAGACCACTGTGCATCATGAAAGGAGAACATGTATGTCTGTGTTTCTACCAAAAGACTTGGGATGAGGCTGTTGTCTCAATGGTCCAGGAAAGCCTTTTTCCATTTGGGTACACTTCTGACATCAGCAGGTGATGCTTTGCCTGAGAGCACTGAAACCCAGAGCACTGATACAGCACAGAATTTAATTATGCCCTCAATATTCACTGGGTGCTCATGTTGAGTATCAAAGCCTTCAAGGGACAGATTTTTCATTTCACTTATACCAGTGGAGAACTGAAGTATGTACAGTCATTTTTATTCTTTTTCCAGTTGTTTCTAAATTGCACTGACGTAACTGACAGTGAATTTTGTTGGATATTTCCGAGGCAGTGCTCTTGAACAGTATGGCCACTGCACAAAGTCTGGTCATATAAACGGGAATGTTTCCATTTCAGGAGCAGTATATTAGTATCTATCATACATGGAAATATGATTTTAATCAAAGATCTTCTGCCAAATACATCTGTAAAAATAATTCACTGTTGTTTGGAAAAGTCAAGAAAAATCTACTTATTAAAAGAAAATGTTATATTTTATATCTTTTAACACACAAAATTCTCCATTACCCCCCCTTTCAAGACAAGGATATTGTAGAGCAAGTTTGGTTAATTCCCAGATATTTTAACTGATTTAATTAATTAGGTGGGTGTGTAATGGAAGGATGAGAGCAAACAAGTTACAAATTAACATGTTAAGAGATTCCTCCAGCAGAAAATGACAAAGAGAAAGATGACGAAAGATGTACGTGATTCTAGCAGGTTGAACTGTATCACCTAGAGAATGGCTGTTGGCTGCCCAAACTGTACAGGAGGATGAAGGCTGTGGGCTGCCCAAACTGTACAGTAGGTCAAGTTTCAGAGGCTTTGCACAGACAAATGCCCCTAAACACAGAGGGTGCAAATCCAACAGTGCACACAGAACAAGAGCCAGTGAACTCCAGAACCTCCAAGTGACAAGGCACTGCTAACACCAACCCGGGCATTGCTACCATTATAGCTGCATTAATACTAGGGGAAAAATTGCCTTCATGTCAGGTAGTACCGTATCAGTGTCACAAAAGCCTGAGGCTAAGCTTCCCAAGGGAGAGAGCTCTAAAGTGAGCAGACTAGAAGAGAACATAAGTCCACCTAAGCTTCCAGTGCCTCCTGTACAGACACAACCAGAGCAGTTCTTTAAGGAGAGCTGTTGGGGGTGGGGGGTGAGAGTTGCAGTTAATAAAGGAGAAACATGAAAAGTCTTACACTTCCCCAAAATTATCAAAAAAAAAAAAAAAAAGAAAAAAGGCAACAAAACCTTGACAAAAGCTCAAAAGCAATAAAATATACAAGTCCATAGTTAAACTGACATTATAATGATTTCCTTATTCTATTGAGAAATTTCTCTTAAATTTTCCCTGAGGAATCTCAAAAAGGATTGACATTCACATTGGAGGAGAACTGGAAAATGTGGAAGTCCAACTGGTCTGGAGAATAAATGAAACAACAAATTTCAATCAGAACAAGGGGCCATCAAGTCCAGTGAACAGGCAGTTGAAGCTTCTTGGAATTCACTATCATTGAAAACAGAGCAACCACCAGCAAACAGAAATAAAACACAAACCAAGAAGAAATACACAGCTCACTGCCTCTTCCACAATAATTATGATCTACTGCTTTTACAAGGTAACACCATACAGTGAATCATCTTAAGCCTCTTCTTATATATACAAATTCCTATCACAGACGCCATGCTAGAGAACTAGTCTTTTCCCAATAAATTCCCTTTCAAAAAAAAGTCTAGAATTTCCTCTCATAAGGTAACATTTATAATAACAAATAAGATCACTGAGCAGGTGGATAAATACTGTTTGTTGTGAAAGTACCTGGATGGTTTCTGTCAGGGGAAAATCCTGACAGTCCTAACACTATAGAAAAGTGTCTAACGTGAACAAAGGGGATTCTGTGAACATAGCACAGCTGTAATTCCAAAAGACCTTTATAGTTATTTAAAAAAAGCTCCAGTAGATTGGAGAAAACATCCATTTCTGGACTGAACACTAATCTAATAATCAAAAGCAAATACTAGGGCTTAA
Organism: Pezoporus wallicus; assembly: GCF_028554395.1. Taxonomy (NCBI): domain Eukaryota; kingdom Metazoa; phylum Chordata; class Aves; order Psittaciformes; family Psittacidae; genus Pezoporus; species Pezoporus wallicus. Next base: position 2,162,754 of record NW_026640647.1, read on the forward strand.
CCGTTGCTGTACTGGGAGAAGGTAAATCAGTAGCACACTCCCCACCCCACCCCCCCGGTCTCAGCCAACACCACCTATGAGATAGAAAAGGAAAGGTGTAGAGGAGTCCAAGCCTTTCCAAAACAAATACGGCAGCTAACAAGGAGGAACTCCAGAAAGACCTCTCCAAAGTTGAGAAAGCAGGCAAAAAAAGTGACAAACAAGCTTCAGTGGGAATAAATGTGTTGTAGTGCCCCGGGCACCATAACGTAATGCTGGAGCTGACAGTTCCAGCTGATAACAGAGAACTGGGAGCTGACACTGACAGTATTGTGAAAGTAAGAGTCAGGCATTGCTGGGCAGGAGTTTTCAGAGACCTAGAAAGCAACATAATTTTGCTAGGATATTGAGCCTTGGTACACTGAGGTTGGTTAAAGCAAAACAGCCAATCTTTACACAGCATGTAGTGCCCTTCTGGAATACGATGCAGTTTACGGGGTAAAGAGTGTTGGCATATTGAAAATTAATTATCCAGGGATAACAGTTCCATACATACATAACACCCCAAATTTGGATGTGTAAACTAAGAGGATACTGACACCAAAAATAGGTCATTTGATGCATGCTCTCCCTAAACAACATCTTATTGTTGCATGATGCTAAGTCAGATGACCAGCACTGAACCAATAGGACATTTTTTGTAGTTTTATGACTTCAACACTGTTTCTTCCCTTCAGATACAAGATCTTTCCTGTAAGTGTTTCTTCTTGTTGGTTTCACGTTTATTACTTTTAAAATGTAATGTCTATCCACCCCTTTTTTCTTACATAATGGGAAAAGAAAAACACCCAATTCATCTTTTTTATGCCATTCACCATTTTATAAATTCCTGTTACTGCAATGAACATCTTACAGTAAAGGTAATGTCTTGGAAAGATTTCAAGTTCTTCAGTATGTATTTATGTAAGCAATTAGTATTAGCTACTTTTCCAGATCGTTTTACATAAGAGACATCATGAAACTTATTGTCACTACACCGTATACCTTTCTAAACTTGCTAATCATGATTGTGCCCTGAGCAGAGGTTTCTACTGAGCTGTCTAGTAAGACCTCCAGGTAGGCTTCCTAAGGATACATCATTTAAGCCATACAATGTAAATGTTCCCCTCCATTGCTTGACCTTGCATTTATGAATACTGAACATCCTTTCTCACACAGGTATTTCTTAAATATCTCAGAGTCTTATCTAGCAAAAAATAAATCAACAATAATCTTCTGGACTTGATCCTACCTTCTCCTTCCTCCTTATACAAAGGCATAAGTAAATACTGGATTTCATAGAGATTTCCAAGATATTCCCAGTGCATCTTTTCTCTCCCTTACTGGGTCTCACATTTGACTAGTTTTCCATTCTGAAATGAACTAAATATTGGAAACCTTCTTTTGCCCTTGTTTGTTTTGGTGGGGTTTGTGGGGCTTTTTTTCCAGCCACTTGAGCCAGCTATCCATTCTGGTCACCATAACTGTTTTATCAATTCTGATTAAATTCTGTGAGCTCATCACTTCCTATACCATTCACAAATAATTGTATTTCTCAGCCTTTCAGCATAAGCAGACCCGTTAGCTGTCCACATGCTATATTAGGCTATCACAGTGGATGAAGCCAAATACAGTCTCTGTTGCTTTGGTGAATGATGACTTTTATATGCTCTAGCACAAGGATAGAGTAGCATGTCAATTAAAATATCTAGAATTTAATTTGTCTCTGTTCAAAATGAATTTCAATTATTTTTCAGGGAGAATATTCATGATCGCACCAGATTCATATCAGGATAGTCTAGTCCATTTCTTGGGAAATAGAAATTTTTGAAACTAAATTTTAAGAATTAGCTGGGAAGTTATTTTCAGTTAATTTTTTTTCATCATTCTTTCTCATGTAGTACTAAACATAAACCTTATATTGTTTTAATTCATGGAAGTAGCTATCTTGCTCACTTAATGTTATGTCTGAGGACAGAGCATATTATGACTTTAGTGATATTGCTGCACATATGAAATTATTATAAAGACACAGCAAACAAACTCAAACCCACTTTGGATAGGTGTTTTATGAATGAACACAAACTCCAAATAGGAAGATTCATTGTCAGATGTTCTCCATGCCTGGTGGTATTTTTAACTCATGGACTTTGAGCTATTGAGTTTTGATTTTGCATTATGTTTTTCCTCTTCCTAGTGAGAACAAAAATGTTGCAACATTAATGAACTTTTGGAACGCCAGATACTTCCATATTTTTCCTACGTGTCTTTATTCTGCCCATTTCAGTTAAAGATATTTTCATATTTTAAATGAGATGTTAGTTATCCATGTGATTCTACAATACAGCTTAGAAATACTCTAGGTGGTTGTTATATAGTAGTTCTTTAGAAGAAAAAAATACCCAAAACAACACACAAAAAGAAAGGAGTCCTCTACAACATACTTGAAGTTCAACTAAATAAAAGCTAAAGTAGAAAATAAATGTTAGAAGGGACTGTGACAAATCAACCTTTAAATTTAACAAATATCCATAAATACTCCTCACATATTTTAAACTCTAGAAGTGTGTTAACCTTAATGATTACTGAAAAAAAAACCAGCCTGACTATCCTACAAACTCTACTTTATAGCAGTTTGTCTACATTCTAAACAGAGAAATAACATACTCCTTGAATTTCTAAGCAAGATATACTAGCAACTTGCGCTAAAATGACACAGTCCTTATTCCTTCTCAAGAAATTGCATTTCCGGTGGAAAATTTGTATTTTGGCCTGGGCAAACGGTCCCTTTCCATATTATTATTACTTTCATAAACACTGAACTATACTTACTGTGATTAGAGTCACATATATCCATTTTCAGGAATGAGCTCTAAAGATAGGAAAAATACTTACAAAAGGAAATTAACAAATTTTTGCGCATTAATTACAGATACAGAATGTAACTGTGGGTAGGCACCCCAGCACTTTTTGCAGGCCTTATAGAGCAAAAGCAGCACTGAACTTTAAGTGGTGTCCAGCAAATGCAAGAGGGCTCTTACAAAACAGACCTTTTTTAGCACATCGCATAGCATTTATATATATATACATATATAAACTACTGAGTCTTAGCTGCATGCTTTCTAAACATTATTCCAACCTAGCATAAAACTAGAACTCTACATTAGAAAGGATGGACAAAGTGAGAAATATTTAAATATTAATGTTTAGTAGTTAAAGACTGCTTATTTTTTTACTCTGATCTATATGATATTCCTGATACTATCTATTCTGTACTGCAGTCATGCTCCAGTGAAAACCTTATAATCTCACTTCCCAGACTGGTTAGCTGAAGGCACAGATTCGCCTCTGCTGGCAACTAAATGCCTACAGGAAGCTAGACCACACTGATCTCATCCTTACACTAAGAAGCTGCCAGGAACATACGTAGCCTGGGGAGTCAGACAACGTGCCTGGGATATGCCTTAAAGGCAGTGTGTGGCATCATACCATTGCACAGCAAATTTCAGTTATGCAAGTAACTGCAATTAAGTGGACTTAAAACTCTGGAAAAAGACTGACTGTGGACATCGCAGTAGTTTAACTCATCTGTATTTGTTCTGAAATGAATTAAGTATTTTTTATTCAAAGAAAGTAGGAAATAAAAGCTGAAAGAGCTGAAAGCCGACTATAAAAAAAAAAAAAACAAAACACCTAAAATGGAGCTGCAGAATGAGTTGTATGACTCAAGATGAAGTTTTTATTAATGTATGGACTATATATACACTTATTATTTATCTGATTAAATATGTGGAAACCCAAAACTAAAAAAGTACTTGCCGTCATTCAGGTTAAGAGAAGATGGCGCAAAATACATTTAGCATAGTCATTCTAAGAATAGAAGCTCATAATCTGTCTTCACTGCTAGATATTTTAATGGCCTGCAGAATATACATCTAACTACATAGAACAGAAGCTTTAAAGGAAATTAAATACTCAGGGAAAAATATGATCTAATTAAAGCATCTACAAACATGTTTCAGAAACGGGAGAGTATATTTAATTCTATAGGCAAAATGTTCTAATATGAGATGTATAACTTTCAGATTTGCAGATTGTCAGAGTGTTTTACAAAATACATTATTTGAGTACAGCAACATTTTGAGGCAGTGCACACCATTTCACTGGGGATGGAAAAAAAAGAAACCCAAGAAATTTGGGCTGGCTTTGTTTTGCATCAATAAACTCTGCCTTATCCTAATGGTACTTTATATTTGTCATTATAAAAGTATTGTAGACTGTAAAGATGTTACAAAGGTACACAGATTTTAGCTTAAATTAAATTTTGGCAGCTTTAGTTTCAGAAAGTCTCTTGCTTTTGTGGCTTGTTGTTGGGGATTTTTTCCTTTTATGAAAGGTATTCCTTTTGCTTGAGACTTTCCCTGTTATTTCATGTTCCTTTTCCTGAGGGCAGTATATCAGCTTAAAGAAAACACTAGGCTACAAGTGTACATGTAGTTGAAATCTCTCCCGTCTTGGAAAATAATTGCTATAAGGTTGGACAACACCAGAGGTAACAAGACAGATGAGAACACAAGCGTACCGCTCCATACTGGCAACAGAAAGAGGGTGTATGTTTTATTAATTGGTCTAGCACAAAATCCACACAGGGCACATTCCAAAGGAAAGACAAAATGGCTTTGCCTACAGCAAAATTTTGGCAAGACCATTTTCTCAAATATTTTATTCCAAAACATGCAGGAATTTAAGTTTTGTCACCTTTGTTTAATTTTCCAGGGTCAAATTGTAATTCAGGGCACCGCTTTGACATAACACTTCTCCCTCAGGAAGATGGGATCTGGGTGGGGATTACCACACTTCATGCAAAGGCAGTGTCAACCATACATACAGTGCAAATGTAAAATGTTCCAACAGGATAAGTAGGGAAAACAGAGACTAAAGCAACCTGCTTGAAGCAATCCATAGTCTCTTTAGGACAGTCAAAGATACAGGTCACTAGCTTAACACACAGCTCTTCTAGCAACTATTTTGCAATCCCTCTACCTGCATCTGGTAGGATTTTAGAGCAAAGCATTGTGCTCTTGCTGTAGTAGGATTTATCATTGCAGGATAGCTGTGAATGCCTTTAGAAAAATTTAATTTACTCCCAGCCCCACTTCAATTAAAAGTTCATTCAACTGATTGCATTATTATCTTCATATGCTGGTAATTCAGGATACTTAATATTGGTTTATTGCCATCCTAAGTATTCCCGCAGTTTCTTGTTTCCAAACACTTTACAGTAAGCAAAATATTTAGATCTTGAGTCCTCACTCACTGTGAGAATATCTGACCCCTTTCTTAAGATACCAGCAACCCTACATTATTATTACTAAATCTCTGTGAACTCTATCACACTTATCTAGAACAACTCAAAGAACAGTATATAAAACTTGAGCTTCCACTGTGTCCAAAACCAACGGTTCAAACCTAAACCAACTCAAATACCGTATACATGCATGGGAACCTCCATGAGATGAGCTTTCAAATTCACTCTTTTTTATCCTGATAAGGAGGGAAAAAAGCAATGGAGAGAGCCTGCTTCCCAAAGATGAGATCTTCTCCTGACTGCAAATAAGGAACACTAAACCTTTTGATAAACAAAAGGGTTCTGTTTTCAGAGCTGTTAGCCTGGTATCCTCTGTTATCATCAAACCAACTTTTCTTTCTTCTTTTGAATATGAAATGAAATCACCTGGAATTAATAGAAGTAAAATGTAAATTTATCCTGCTTCCTGCAAGGTGACCACTTGTCAAACATCCCGTTGAGATTCCCTACAAGCCTGAAAATAAACTCCCTAAGCCTGAAAGCAAATTTCAGCTGTATCTAAGTCTGAGAACTTAATGCATGAGCATCTGTTCCCACAGCTATTCCATTTAAAGCACACTGTCATTTCCAAACTGCAACAGAGGTGTCCTACGCCACCAGTCCTATCTGGAGGCTTCCTGTGTACAGAAATATTTTCTTTCTATTGTTACTTTTAATCGCATCATGTGGAATTACACTAAATAATACATTGATTTCTAAGATTTGTACAGATTAAGAAATAATGCAGTTGGTAACACATCCTACTATGTTTTATTGGATCCTCTATGGCAATTTTATAAGCTTAATATGTTATCTCCTGGCACATAACATGTTAATGAACGTCGCACAAGTAACATTCCATTTATGTACCAATAGTTGGCAGTGTTCACTCAGTGTTTTACAGGCATGACAGCAATTCAAGAGGATAGCCAAAAGCATCACACCATCTGAGCTAGTTACATGCTAAACTTCAATATTTTATCCAGGCACATCAGGTCATTCCATTATTATTAATTTCTTTAAAAAACCTATAGGGTTTAAGATTTCCATTCTGCTTCCTTCTCTTTTTAATAGTTCAGGCTTAAGACATTATCTTGTGTTCAGCTCAAGCACACCTCAGTGCTCCTGGTAGTATCCTTTTTTGCATCTTAGTTTTGATTCCTTCTTCACCATTCTTCCTAATTTAAGTTGTCATTAATACCACCCCTCCTAAATATTAAAAAGAAGAAAGCACTAATAATTGGACTATTTGTCTTATTATGCCTGTGGAGCACCTCCCATTTGAACACTGGCATAACTAAAGACTATCATCCTGGTTTGTGTAATTTTAAACAAACATCTTGTACATCATTGTGAATCCATTAGGTCAACATGTGTACGTTATCAAGTCCAAAGATAAGTTGGTACTAGCCAGTTTTAAAAAAATCTTAATTAAAAAAGCAGATGGTTTTATGAAGCAGTTGTAAGTTTCAGTTCACGTCTTCCTTCCTGAAGTGTTTTGCAGAAATATATGCATCTACATATTTCTGCATCTAGATATATATATATATCAATATACATTTCTATTTTATGAATTTCATTCTTTTGGCTAAGTGTATAATTCCATATTTTCCTCCACTTGCTAATTTTACTTTGACAAGTCTTGACAGATGACAAGAAGTCTTCCCTTCTGGCTTTCCCACATTCCTTTGGACCTGATTGCATATCCACAAAGCTGTCACTGAAGTCACCTGCTTACTGACAAAGCAATGTATAATGGAAAAAAAAGCTACATGGTTGTTCAAATTCCATCCAAAGAACTACACACAATCCAATGTCGTGAACCAGTACTTGTTTCAGAGAGGTCCTAACTTTATTATCTAAACCGCAAGCACCTTTGTGTATGTGTGAGACAATGAACTTAAGGCAGAGAAAACTAAAAAGATGTCTCCATTCCGAGCATTCTCCAAAATTCTTTCCCCATTAAAGTCAAATGCTCCAGGTTAGCATACAGAGTTAATTGGATGATATGGTGCTGATCCTACCACAAGCATAGTGGCATTGGAAACATCACAAAATATGGTGGTTATCCTAATAAATAGCAAAACTCAAACAGCAGCGCTGGCTGGTGGCTGACCAACTGGAAGCGTAAAGGGCTACCAACACCTGTATCAAAATTGACAAAGAAAAGACTAGAAAAAACAAGGTCTGTTTACACGTCATACAGCACCTATTCTATACCACTTCCCATGTAGCATTTCCTCGTCTCTTAATATTAGAATAGATATATCCGGGAGAATATAACTTCCTTTAATTTCCTTACAGCATTTACACAGGCAATGACCTGATGGATTTCACTTTCAGGACACATTCTGAAGTTAAACAGGCTATCATAATGCTGTTCTTTCCTTTCCCATTGTCCACTACAGACACAAGGATTTTAACCCAGGCTACAGATTTGCCAAAATTTGTGAAGCAGTGGGAAGAAATAGTCCGATTTGAGATGAAACTAAAATAACCTCAGGACTGCTCCACTTTGGACCAGGGCAGCAGTTGAAAGCTGAAGCAAAACGTACTTCTGCATGTCACTGAAGGTACAAAATGCAGACAAGTGCCCTTGCATCCCCAAACACTTTGATCAAGATGGGACCCATCAAGACCATGTACAAAAGTATTCTTACAGTCTAACCTAGAGCTGAGCAAGCCAGGTACCTCTGCACTTCCTGCTTCTTAAGCGCTGGGAGTAGAGAAACTGCTGCTCCTAACCCCTAGCTACAGTGACTGACTTTACTTGGACAGAAAAGCAACAGAATGAGTGGAGAAACAGCACATTCACTTTTGGTTCTAAGGTGCACAGGAAGACATACCTCATACTTCTACAGTACAGACACAGCTGATGCCTGTATTATTCTTCACTGACTCGTGCTTTGACAATTATTGTTTCACCTGAGGAATTTAGAAGGTTTATAAAATAGAAATGCATTTGTCCCCAATACACTATGTTAAAATACGAAACCAAAGCTATCTAGCATTCTCACTTGATCAAATGAGAGATTGCCTTTTCATAGTATATTACTACAAGTTGACGATTACTAAATACTTGTCTTCAGAACTGCAACTATTAGCAATTCATTTCAAAGTATAACAAAATGTATAACAATGTATAACAAAAAACTCAAAGTAGTCAGTTCTTATCAAAAGCATAGGTTAAATGTACAGAACAATCACAAGTTATTATAGGAACAGTAGATGAGGCATACTGTACCTATAAAACTGAAGGGGTCCGGTATCATGAGTTGCTAGCAATGACAAACCTGTATCTGCACTAAAATGCAATTGTAGCTATAACAGGCTGTATCATTTGAAAGGCAAGGGAGAACTTGTGGCAGACACACAGGACTGGTAAGCTGTTTGTACTTCATTTTATAGAAGATTTTTCAACATTATTTCATTAGAAACATATTAAAATTGGTTTAAAATTATAATATTAATTTAGTTGGATACACTCTTAGGAAAATAATAGACTACTCTGGATTGGAAGGGACCTTCAAAGGGCATTTAATCCAGCCCCTCTGAAATGAGCAGATATTTAACAGAGAATTTACGTACAGCTTTCATTGTTTTGCTTTCTACCGTCAACTACTTAGAGTCACAAATACATAAAGATCAAAAATCAACACGTAATTCCCAAAGTGATGTTACCTATAAAAATGTTATGTTATCAGTAACAAATGTGAATTAGTGACTTGACACATGCAATTAAATAGTGATCCTTGACATTATCCTGATGAATGCAGAAGCACTGCCAGGAACCCTGTCTGTAGCCATATTCAGGAAAGATAGCCAGCCAAAATTTAAAACTGTCGGGTCAGTTAGAAGAGACAGAAACATGAAACAGTTGATTCAGATATGGAGCAGTCATGAGAATATTTCTGCTCAGGACCTTACAATTGATATTGATTTTGATATTCCATCAACTTAAATTTGACACGGCAAAAAACATGCGGTTAAAAGCAGCAACTTAAAAGAGTGGTGGTGAAGGAAGATTCAATAAACAATAAACAAGCACAGAAAGACCTACATTGTCTTACAATTCTGACTCAGAAGACATCTGATAGCAAACGAATCCTTCAAATCTGACTCATATTAACTAGTTTTACAAGACAACTACTGAATTGAACTAATTGTGCATAGCTACACCTGGCTTTACCTTAAAACACAAGCTCACATTATTTCCTTTACATTTTAATAGATTTGTTGTCTCTAAGCAAGAGCTGCATAAATAAACAATTACATTAAAGATGCATAAGAAAAATTGACCTAATTTACAACAGGACTCCAACCTAAAACAACACAGCAACTTCCTGCTTCAGCATATGAAATGCAATGAACCATTCACTCATCATTCACGAAATCAACCATTTTATTTCTCCACAGAGATTATCATCCCTCTTTGGAAGGGCTCTGCCCACTTTGGTTTCTCTATTGCTTGCTCTCCCTCAAGGTTATCTAGTATTTACTAGCCCCTCAGGAAGGCAACAACATACAAATACAATTACACAGAGCATCAACATCTGAGCAGCTAAAGGAAAAACAAACATCCCTACCTTCAGTGGCACACACACAACAGATATTAACACTTATCCCCACCTCATATATGTAGTCCAGCAGGTTGTAATCTAATTTCCCACCTAATCCTTCAGATCCTGGCCATACCATTTCATGCATTTTACTCCAGAAGTAAACTAGGTCTTATCTCTCTGCAAAATCTATTTAAAATTACCTGCCCATGAAAAATTTCATCTCCAATGTTAACCAGATATGATATTCTTCCTTACACTCTGAAGTATAAAGGAACTGGAGCTGGGACTCTCATCTTTGCAGGGATTAAGCATACTAGGTGCGTTCAACTCCAGTTCTCTTTAATTACTTCCAAAGTTTGGAGATGGGAAATACTGGTTCTCTGTCTCAAGACTTTGCAAATTTTGTTTTCATATGACTACAGTGAAACACTCACTAGCAAATCTCAGCTATTAACTGAAGGCAAAATATTCTCTAAACTGTGGATATTCACATTCTTCATCTCCATCCTGAGCTAGCTCAAGACTATTAACTGTACTAAACACATCCAAGCTCAAAGATCTTCTACGTATCACTTCAAAGTGGCTTCTTTCCACATAGGGAAGACAGAAACATGCCATTACTCTCATCACTACCAAAAGCTATGCTGCTTTGACAGCCCAGAAAAAGAGTCTTTTTCAGTTTTAAAGGAAATATGACTATCAGAAAAATACATTTTAATGACAATGTTGGAGAGTCAAAAAAAAAAAAAAAAAAGAATCTAAATGAATATTCACATCTTACACCAAAGGTATTAATCCATTATAGGTATTTTTAAATGGTTAACCATTTTTCTGTGCAATGTCATAATACTTCCATCCAGGAAATAAATAGAACCATCCCTGACCCTTTAAAAGCCTTACAAGCAGTTCCTAAAAGAATTATAAAAATTCTTCAACATGTATTACAGTGCAGTTCATGGTTCTTGTAAATGAGCTCTGCTCTGTATTTTGCATGTCGTATCCCATATAATAATTGTGGAGATTTCAGAAATGCAGCAGAACTTACTGATCTCTGCAGTACCTCCAACAGCAATCATCCATAAGTTGCTGTTAAAGCCCTGAAAAGATCTCACAGAAGTAGCTTCCAGTTCAGGAATCATGAAAGTGAATGAGGAGAACAAACAAAACCTGCACAGCAGGCTGACTCACTGTTACAATGGCATTATAGAAGCAATGCTTAGTGGTACATTCCAAAGGACACCTGCATTATCAAAGGTTAAAAGCAAGTACATGGATTGACTTTTTCCTCTAACATGATATATCAAGCAGTTTAGACCATCTGGTACAGAAGAACTCTTGCTTATCACATAGTTTAAATGCATAGGAGAGATATAACTATTGAATTATTTTTAGAACTATAAATATCCAGCATGTTATCTTATTCAAGACTGCTAATTTACAGTTTCAGGATATCCATTGCCTTCTCCTGTCCTCAAAATGTGGTATAGGCATTCCCTAAAGAAAACATTCCCTTCAGTAGTCAGGGTTATTTGGCATGTTTGCTTCATCTGGGAGATGTGTACCTTTCAACCAATATGAATCTCATTACCAACAGACATTTCTTCTTCAGGAAGAGAAAAGTTGGAGAGGAACACAGATATCTCCTACAAGTATTCAGAGATTAACAGTGGAGCTAGCCCACTTCTTGGGAAGAAATGCATTGGAGATGAATGCAAAGAGTATCTGCTCTTCACAAGCCACCATCGTCTGCAGACTGAAAGTCATCAGGGAGGGAGTACTGTTATCATCTTCTCTCTACCATGAAACCTCCCCGCCAGCTGTAAGTTAGGAAATATTTGATGCAGAGCAGTGCTGCAAATGTGCTACTAACATCTATTGACCAATGGTGGTTCCACAGCCTCACCCTCTTTTGGTGGTTTCCAGGTGACCATCCAGGAAGATGCAATTACTTCCCTTTCACTTACACACATACAAATAAGTTGAGGCAGAGAATTTTTGCAAAAGCAAATCTTGACCATGAAGAAATAGAGTAATTGCAGGGGGACCTAGACAAGCTGGAAGAATGAATGAAACTCTGAGATTCCAGGACTTCCAAAATCCTTCCCTTGGAAGGGACAAACCCCAGCTAAAGTACAGGCTGGGGAAAGACTTGCTGGAGAACAGTTCTGCTGCAAAGGATTTGGGACGCCTAGTAGACAGCATGGTACACACATATACAGCATGCCCTTGCAGCAGTGAAGCTTCCTTGCTTCACTCCTTGCAGCCAAGAGCTTCCTGGGCTGTATCACCTGAAGCACAGTCAGGTGTTCAAGGGAGGCACTTACTGCATCCAGTTTTGGATTCTCCAGTACCAGAATAATATCAATAAATTGAAGTAAGTTCAGGGGTCCACAAAAATAGTGCACAGAAGCACATGTCCTTTAAAGATATATTGAGGCATCTGGGCTTGTTTGACTCAGGGAAAAAAAAAAGTAGAAGGCTTTGGGAGGGACCTAATAGTAACCTTCCAGTACTGCCTAGTACTAGGTGGCTACCAAACAGATAAAGCCAAGATTTTTATTGTGGTGCATTACAGGAAAGTGAGAGATAGCAGGCATAAGGCATTGAGGATTTCAAAACTCAACTGGACAAAGCCAGTTGAGCGAGCTATGATGATCTTCATAACTGACTTACTTTGAGCAGGAGATTGAGCTAGATACCTCCAAGGTCCCTCCTACATGAATGATTTTGTCATTCTTGTCACTGTTGGCTCTACAGACAGGAGTTTACAAAACCACTTAACGGGTTTAAGTTACCAGTTTCCTTGCTATTCAGTAATGTTCAGGTCTATATAATATTTTAAACATATTATTTTTATCTGACAAGCTTACAGTAAAAAAAAAAAAAAAGGCAAAAAAAGCTTTCTGACTGTGATAAAATTTCTATAGAAAATTTCAACTAGTTACACAAACTGATTTTTTTACTCTCATCTTTGCTACCGAAAAATAGGAAATGCAAACAGTCAGATATTACAAGCTCCAAAGTCTGAGGTTTCAGGTTTAAATGTGTACATTTTCATGTGGAAAAGGGCATTGACTAATTTTCAGGAAATTTTTCTACCTCCTTACCTAGTGCAAGTTACCTCAACATTTGACTCTCCCTGAAATATGAAAACATTGTCACCTTTCTCCCAGGCTTAGCAGTAGCCTGGCCACTACCTAAAAAAATTCATCCTCCTTTGTCATAGACCCAAGTGTCAGTGCCCAAAAAAAGTAAATTCCTGTTCTTCCTTTGCTAAATTTGACCCTTAGAAATACAGTATTCCATTTCTGTATGTGAAAAACTGGATGTCATTCAGAGCAACATCAGGAATATTTAATCTTTTGTCAACAGGCATGTTTATAAAGAGATAATCCTCTCATGTTTATGAAAGCTGAAGCAATCCATAGTACTAATGCAAAATCCCTCACTCATCTCCCATTTATGCCCTGTTAACCATACAACATTATTACAAACAATACAGTAAACTAATTACTGTTCAGTCACTTTTTTCTCCCACACTGTAAACTGAATTACTTCCTCACAGAAATATTTTATTAGTGCAGTTGAACTGTTTGTTTATTCTCTTGCCTTTCAGGCTGTTTAATATTATTTAAATTTGGAGATAACAAAACCTTAAAGATGTCTTCCCATAAAGCAGGGGTGAGGGTTTTTTGGGTGTGGTGGGCTTGGGGTTTGTTGGTTTTAGGGTTTGCTTGGGTTGGGAGGGGCGTTGTTTGCTTGTGGGTTTTTGGGGGGGTGTCAGGCAGAGCAGCAGTAGGAAGAAAGAGTAGGAGCAAAATAGTGTTAATGAGTTCTCTCTTGATTTTCAGAGTCACATTGAATTCTGATTGTAAAATATTCTACAAAATACAGGAAAGCTCAGCTGATTCATTATTGTCAGCCTTCAGAGATTAAATTGGGGCAGTAGTTCTGTAACAGAAAGCACAAGGTGAGTTGCACGTTACCTCATTTGCATACTTCACTATCATTGTTAGAGGCACACACAGTCTGGGATCAGGCAATATTCAGAAAAATGATCAACTGACAGGATGAACATACAGTACAGCACAAAAGCACAGGGTAAAAGATATATAATTGAAGAAAATACATGTAATAAAATGCTCCATTCCATGAATTTGTAAGAGTCCACAGAATCAAAGGCTGATGAAGAGACTTGTTAAATCTCACTCTTCCTTCTTTTAAGCAGAGTAACTCCACACATGAAGTGTTACTCTGAATGAAGTGTTTTGCCTAGTCTGATTTTCCTATATTGAAGGGCTGAGCCTGTCTCACCAGGGTTAGGGATTTGAGCTTTACAGGACTGCACATTACCTGCCACTGGGTTTCCACTAGAAAGTTGCTCATAACCTGATATTTATAATTTACCGTTACAGAAATCATCCAGGGGGATATTAAAAGCAATGGCAAGCCCACACCCTCCACAATTCCTCAAAAGCAAGTTCATCCAAAGGAACAATCTGCAGCAGATGACCACTAGCTTCCACAAATAGAAAACCCAAGCATTTTTGCACATGTCAGTATTCTACTGAAGTGCCTATAACTGTAGTATTGTGAGCCCTGTATATTTGAAACACACCATAAAGCAGAAAGTTTTAGCTTATGAAAACAGAAAGTAGGCTTTCCAGGAAAGATTCTGTTTTTTTTTAAAGATCCTTTGTAGAATACTGAGAAAACAGAATCAAGATAAAATTTCAAAGAGACAGCCAGGTAAAACCATGCCAGCATTTTATGTTTTGGATTACTGAATACTGAATATTGAGTTCAGAATATTAGAATAAATATTGACTATATTTCAAAACATTGGTGTGTTGAATCTGATCTACTCACTATATTTAACACTATGAAAGCAAATCAGGATGTGTTCAGGTTCAGAATATAACCCTTTTTGGGAGACATGTATTAATGCATGATTCTTCTTGTATTTGACAGATAAGTACAAAAGGCATTAATATATGAAACACTGTACCATTCATTTTTCATAGTATGATACTGAATATTGTCTTCCATTTTTGACGACAACAGAAAAATTTTATACATGGAAGTATATGTAGAAGAAATGCAGTATGAAATCAGTTCCAAGCTTCTCAGGTCATTTAAAAAACCATATGTTTTTAAATGAACGTATTTAACATAAATGAAAAATTCCCTTAGTATTATAAATAGCACTTTAAGTCCACTCTGTTTATTTATGAATAAAAAAATATCATAAATAAAATGATATATCATTTGCATGCACAACTTCTGTTTCAACAAAAGGCACTCCAGATACTTTCAGCAGAGACTAAGAGACACTTTAAAGACAGTAACAAAATCAGTTCACCTCAGGTAAGTTCAATTTTCTTCAAAAAAAAACAAGGCTGAAAAAAAAGATCAAAATATAAGAGAGAAAAATCCTCAAAATTGAGTTGCAGATTACAAGGAAGCCAAGTGGGGTGTCACAGGAGGCTCAAGAATCTATGACATGATTTTTTTGTATTTCTAACACATTTTTCCCTTTTGGAATGGCCACAGCTTCCACAAAAATATATAGCCAACCTGTCCTGGGTTCAGCAGTAGCAGTCATTTTTCTCCTTCTTGGTAGCTGGTGCAGTGCTGTCTTTTGACTTTCGGCCTGGGAACAGAGCTGATAACAATGATGTTTTGGTCTGGCCAAGGACTTTGTGAGCCTCATGCTCTGCCACGGAGGAGGGGAAGCCGGGAGGAAGCAGAGGCAGGACACCTGACACAAGCTAGCCAAAGAGGTATTCCATACCACAGCACGTCATGCTGAGGATGGAACTGGGAGTGCCCTGGAAGGGCTGGGGGACTGCAGGGTTGGAGGAGATATCGGTCGGTGCTTGCTTCAGCTGGGGGGGGCGATTTATCGGTTGGCTGGTGGTGAGGTGTTGTATTCTCCTCCCTTGTTATTTCCTTTATCATTATTATTATTGGTGGTAGCAGCAGTGATTTGTGTTATACCTTAGTTACTAAACTGTTCTTATCTCAACCCGTGGGAGTTGCATTCTTTTGATTCTCCTCTCCGTCCCTCCGGGAGTAGGGGGAGGGAAAGAAGGGGGGGAGTGAGTGAACAAGCTGTCTGGCTGGGTTTAAACCACGACACAACCCTCAAAGTATTTGTACATCATGACTTTTCCTAGTTTAACGTGGCATATTTAAATGAGAAAAAAAAATGATGCTTTAATAGAAGTTATCTTCCACCTTAAGCTTAAACACACTTCCAAAGTGAGGTTTATGTTCAATAGGATTAGAAAGTACATTATTATCAATGGAAAAAGAAAGCATCAAGCCCATGAACATATAGTACTGCTTTCAGCAACGTTTTTTTGTTGTCTAGATTGGTCCTGCTAACTGTGTCTGAAGAGAAAGGCTGGTAGTTTTCCAATTATATATTATTTTTAGTACACTGATGAAAACAGAGTTAAGAAAAAACACTCAACTGTTAGCTGAGGTCTAGTTACATAACACACAAGTATTTCCAAATTTCAGGGCTCCAAAAGAATAACTGATTTCCTTACTGCTTCTATCTCCAGACTTTTGCCCATTTTAGAAAGGGATTCAACACCTATTACAAACCACATAGTTTATTTCTGAAAAGGTTGCTAAGTTTTAAAGAAAGCGACAAGCCTATTATTTTTCAGAATGATAGCTATGTATTGACCTATGCAGAAGTCACTTCAAAAATCAAACTATCTATGCGCTTAGGTAATGGAATAAATTGCTTTCCAGCTTTCAACTTGCTCAAAAATAAAGACAGTACGTGTCTATTTCTACGTGTCAAGTAAGCACTACATGTCACTTCACATTAGATTTTACACTGATTGAGAAGTGTACTTCCTGTTCACTTTTGAAGAACTAAAGGCTTATCTCTTCTACTACTAATGATTTATTCATTACTTTATCTTAAAAATGAGGATGATCAAGATGTTTTCTATATCTTGATATTTACCTCTTGATTTCAGCTTCAGAAAATAAAAATGGCCTTTTCTGAACACTTTGTAGGAGCTCTGCTCTTTCTAAACCCACTAGTACTTTTTCAACTGTGATCAGGTTTGGGTAATCAAAAAGCATGAGTCTACCTGCTATGTGCAAAAGGAAAACTTAGTTTACTAAATAGTTTGGGGGGGGATTAGTTTTTGTTGTTGGATTTTGTTTTGTTTTCCCAAAAAAAAGAATAAGCAGCATCACATTATGACTGTGTAAAACATCAACTTTCAAGGTACTGCTTGGAGTTACAAATCCCCAAAACATTAAAGTCAGTCTCTGCCCTATTCCTGAAGTTGAGGTCAGCTGATCTGCTTTCACCAACAGTAAATGCATATGTTTTATTGCCCAATGGCAAGTTACTCGCAAATTCCCTAACCCCAACAGCCTGTCAGAGTCCATGATTACAAGCCTTCAGGGCATGCTGCAGGGCTTATCTATTTAGTCAGGCTTTCGCCTGAGGTGCTGGCTGCAGAAGTAAAAAGAAGGTTGTTAAGCTCTCTTTATTTGACAATGAGGTCATTTTTATGTATTAATTTGTGTACATGTGCCTAGGGATTATTTCAGGCACATTTCAGACAACAACAAGCAACTTCAGTCATCCTAATTAACTAGACTAAATAAGAAAAGAGCTAGGTTTTCATTATAGATATATTCCTATGAAAAAACATGATACTACAAAAGAGAAGAGTTGGTCAAAACCAAAAATAAAAGGGCAAAAACATGGCTTTTCATAGATTGAGATATACTTGCAAAAACCTAAAGCCAATTTGTAAGTTTTATGGCAGTACGTAGGTGATTTTCTGTTTGGTACTATCAAAGTCTTTCCTTCAAAGTCCTTTGAATTATTATGAAATAACACAAAAGAGATTATTCTGTCCTCTTAGAATAACTCAGTGCATAATTTTGCAAGTGTTCAGAAGTTTGAGATATTTTAGTTCATTCGCCTTGCAAGAAAATAAAAGGAGCTTCTCAGAATAAAAAAGTACCCTAAAAAGAAGTATAAAATGGTACATTCATGGGTGTTAACTGAAATAACACAATCAGTACAAGAAATCAACTGGAAAGTGAGGTTGATTGCTGAATACTTTCTGACAAATCTAAAGAGACTTTCCTACAGGTGTTGGCTTGACCTATTCCCTGAAGAAACAAGAGAAGCATATTAGATTGCCAAGTCTAGGGCACAACTTAGATATAACACTGTTTTAAGGAGAAGAAAGAAATGAAAAGAGAAAATGTTTCAGGTGACACACATCAGTTCTACAAATGTAATGGAAAGAAATGCAGTGGGTCTTAAGGACCCATTTTCTATAGCGGTTAAATGTTATAGACTCTAACTTGTATGTTACTTAGCAATGCCAAGTATCAGCAAAAAAGATGTTGCTTCAGTGACAGCTCTCCCTAACCTGGGAATGTTCACATCCCAGGCCAATGTATTAAACTACAGCAGAACATGTGTAATACAGCAGTATCAGCAGTATTCAGCAGAGCCAATAAAAGGCTCTATGAAGACTTTAAAGTGGCCAAGAGAAGCTTCAACCCTATAAAATCTCTGTTCTACATTTACAGTTTGTCAGCAGTCATTCTGATTCGGGTGGCTGGAAGCACCAGTTTAAGAATGGTTTTGCACTGATGGAGATGCAAAGTGACAGAAATGCAACCAAAGATCATATCAAAAGTTATGAAGTGACCAAGTACCAAGGTCTCATAAATCTGGAGCTGCAAAACAAGGGCTCATACTGTGTTTCAAAACCTATTCAAACCAACAGAATAGCTCATCTACAACTGATTGTTACTACCAAAGGGAATGCATGGCAGGGTTGCACTTCTAGTGGAGAAGTGAGGAAGAAGACCAATTTTCACACACACTCCAAGTATGAAATCCCACATATGCCTCAATGATGATCATCTTCCAAATACCTTTGAGAAATATCCGTGTCAATCACACAGAAAACAGCATATACGAACAGAAATACAAGTAGAGCAGTCCTCAGGAATAGAGCTCATTTAATGAGGGGGAGAATATATGCTGCATTGTCACAAACATGAATGTAAAATGAAAGCAGATTCTATGCTCAGCAGGTCACACTTGAAAGTTCTCTCATCCAATACCTAAATTACAGAAACATTCCAAACTAAGTCCTATTCTTTTTACGGAGGATATAGTAAATGTATAGTAAATGAGATCTTTATCTTTAATTAACCAATTAACCAAGCTTTATTAATCTGTGGCTGGCTGACAAATTTGTGGTTTATGCCATAATAACCAAACATGTTATATATAATACAGAACCCATTCAGTAATTTTCTCAAGCTCCAGATATCCACTCCCCTTAATACACGAAAGATGTTTCAGAATACACAGAGTGATCAGAACTGGGAGCTGGAAGATTTGGAGTGAAAGCCTGTGGGGATTTTCCCATTTGTCACCCCTTAGGTTGTGGTAGTGACTTATGAAGAATGTCATGTTCCTCTACAGACTGTAAAGTTAAGTTCTTCCTTAAGCACAAATGGAAATTCAGGATGAAGAATACAAAGATGACTTTTAATTTCAAACCTATCTTCTACCTCCCTGTAAGATAAAGCAGCCCACAGCTCAGCTGCACAATCTGTTGTGTGCCTGCTTGCCAGTGTAAGTAGGGGAACATGTGGACTACCAGCTTAGCTAAGAGCTGTGTGGAAATGCCACATAAGATTTCCTTACTGTGAACAATCATCAAGCTTCAGGTCAACTGATTTCTATGTACTGTAATGATTCTGAGAAGAAAGATAATGTAAACTGAACTTCCTAAAGTGGACTTGGAACCTTATCACTGCAATTTCAAAATACGTGAACTTCTATTTTTCACAAATACAAATATTTTTGTCTTACTACATAAAGATTTAACAGTGTTAATTTACATTGTTGGGCTAAAGCCTTCCTTAACAATAATGAAAGTTTGAAATATGAAATCCCCTAGAATATCATTTGTATTGATAACAGTATTTTTTCTGATAGCCATAGGAAAGTACAACTCTTGAATTTAACTGATCAAGTTTCTAAAAACAAAGCTGGTTGCCGAAGAGTACTGTTCACTGTGAAAACTTTCCTGCTTCACTTCAAATAGCAGAAAACACTCAACCATGAAGACTTGAACAGTGAGCATCTAATATCACAAGGTCAAGGCTTTTTGATCATCACCTATTTTATTTACTCAAAAATTCTGACACAGTTGTCACCAATACTGAAATGATAAAGAGATTATGTTATCCAGCCAACATTGGCTGGAAATGGAAGGAAAGGAAAAAAAGATGGTTTTTTTCCAAGGTTTAGGAACATTAAGTTCTTAATCTGCCTACTTGTTTATCATGAAACCACTCTGTCTTTGTAGGGATGCAATACGAAGCATAACAGATGGTCCACCAAAACCCTATCACGTTTGCTTCAATTATTTGTGGAAGACTGCAGAGGGGGAGGGAAGAACTGTGATTATACAATAAAATCTGAAAGGAATACAGAGCCAGGTACTAAGCCATAGCAAGAATTATATGCTGAAGGAATAGATGTTTGTGCACAGGTTGCCCTGAAACCACTCCAGAATATTCCACTTCAACAGCAATTATGAAAATACAGAGCCAAGCAAGCACAACACTAAAAAATGTTCCATTGCTCCTTTTACCCACTTTTTTTTTTCAAGCACTCCAAAGGCACATACACTTGACTTTGCCTAGTTTGTCCATAGAATTACTAATTTAATGCCATTAAAATATATGCAAAAGAGAAAGATACATTACTAAGCATAGTAATCTAATTGCAAAACCATCTAAAGGGCAAACTTGTAATGTGAAAACAGAACAAACGACCTTTTAAATGTAAAGCAATGCTCAGCACAAGAGAGATGTGCTTTTTGATTCTCCTAGGCCCTTAAGAATGCTTTTTCATAGGCCAAATGGTCAAGAAGCTCCCATGCAGGAGCGTGTCTAGAACAGACTTACCAAATTCTTGTCTATTTCCATTTGTCTCAAATTTGCTGCCACCACCACTCTATCAAAACACAGATGCCAACAATGTGGTGCTACTTCAAACATGCAAATATTAATGATAAAGGAAATACATCAGAAAAGCTGTGGCAGATTTTATAAAGACACATTCATACATTATTTCCTCTTTTTTTTTTTCTAAGCTAAAAGGGTTTGAGGCAATAATTTGATTTTATTATATAACATATTTTCCTGTGTATTACAAATCAGTGCACTTTAACCCAGCTACCTTTCCCTCACTGGATCCAGTAAGGTACATTTCTCAAGATTATACTCTTCAAGGTGCCAATACCTCAAAGACATAAAAAACCTGAAAGGCAACCAATTACTACTGACAACATGTTCCAAAGATTACTCTCTCACATATGGAAGAAGTCCAAACACTGATGTGATTCACTTCCCTTCCTGCTACTGTCCGTTGGCAAATGCTCCTCTTTCGAAATTCAATATTCAGAGCTTTCTTTGTCAGGATACACTGGAAAAATCACTTGTGATATTTCATGTATTGGATAAGTTATATGCACAGCAATATAATTATATTAAATAGATTGGTAACAGCTTAAATCTCTCTTTATTAGAAATATTTTCTCTACTCAGAAGATCCAGAATGAAGTTTTCTTCACCTTGCTCAAGTTTACCATTCAGTTTTGAAGTACAAACACTAAAACTTTCATTGACTTCATTAAAAATTTCACAAAAGTTACCTCTGTATTTGTATTCATATTTGATTGGACATTCAAGGGTAATTGCAAAATTTGAGCGATATTCAAACCAAGTCAGCCACAAAGCCCAGGGTCTTCTCCCAGTCATCAGATTATGCCTGTTCTGTGCTGTGACATTCTATATCTATAACCCCAAACTAGGCTTAGTAAAACATGATGTCTTTTAACTGGGTCCATTTTCTTACATCAACCTAAACTATACAACCTCTCTGACTCCTCAGTTATTTATGCCTCACCATTAATTCGCTTCCCTTTGTTAAGCCCATATCTCTTCCAACTTTTCTTTATTTTCAGATCATTGTGATATACATTGAATGGCACTGAACATAGCACCAGTCTTCAAAATTCTCTAGAATTATTCCTTCTTTAATTAATATTCCTCTCAATATTTCTTCTGAACTATAACACCTATTCACTTCTTGGGTGTACTGAACTGTTACTGTATAGGAGTAAATATTTTTCCTCCCCAGAATGTATGCAGCATGAGATGAAAATACATCACATACTTTCACAATATTGTCCCAATTGAAGGCTCAAGATATAAAACCATCTTATTTCAGAGGGCATTTTCTGTAAATTCATCAATATTAATCCATATTGCCTTCCTTATTATTTCACTCTTAATGCCAGCTGACTAGACTACAGGTACTCTGTGCACCCAGCTTACTTACTTTAACCATCAGAATGACAGCAAGGCTTCAAGCCTTTTGGATTATTCTTAATTGATTAGATCTCAAAGGAAATATTCTGGTCAGAAAAGGGTATTGCTCATTCAAAACTGGCAAAAAAAAAAAATCTTTTTTTTGATATACATATCAAATCAGCATTCACAGAATCTTAAGTGTAACCTATTCTGCAAGTGGTACTACATAAATTACATAAGCTAGTCAGAGAAAGCAATTTTCTGTTGAGATAGCATGTCACTGATATGAAAGCCACATCATCACCATAGGTTTGCAGTCTTACAGGGTTCTAAGAGAAAAGCTAAATCCTTTTCATTACATTTCTGGGCTCCTTCAAGCAATTAACCACTATGATTCCCCAAGTTTACTGGTCTAAACGATAAATGAAAGAGTGAGATTTCCGTGCTCCTGCTTCCCACTTTCATATAGGTCTACTATACTGAGCTGTTCCTTTCATGTACAAGGGAGATAATAAATTACATGACAAAAATAAAATTATTGCAAAGAACTGCAGTGTTTACTACCATATTTCTGTGATAACGAAGTTATGTATATTGAGGTTTTAGAATTTGTTTCACAGGTATTTGTATCCTTCACAAGTGAACTGGTAGTTCTGACTGAAGCCTTAACTGTCTGTTTAGAAATGACCAGATCTTGCTTTTTGGAGTGAAACACACCAGAAATCTGGAGTTCATTTTACCAGTTCACCCTGCAACCTATATATAGTAACAGATCTCAGAAGTTACTCCAAGGCAGTGCATTCCTGTGTTGTATTGAGTGATTCCCTCAAATGAAGCTTTCACCTCTACTAGTGAAAAGGCTGCTTTAAAGTCAAACTACAATGCAGAAACCTCAATTACAGTATGTGCTCCATTAGCCTACAAAATCCTTACCCAAAATGAATCACAGCTTTCAGGTTCTGAAATAAAGTTTCACATTCATAGAGGGCTTAAACTTGAGAGTTACCTTTCCTCTTCACTATGCACACATCTTGTTTTGTTCTTTGACTTGTAACACGCATCAATATAATACTTCTCACCATTTGAGGCAAATCCATAGTGGTATAAGAGTGCTTCAAGAGCATATACTAATTTTCATCATGTTAAGACACTTTAAAAACGCATTCATTTTCCATTAACTCTACTATGACCGCTTCAGATCAGGCTTTTTCCCTAGAAAGGGTGTCAAGACAACTTGAGTTTCACTGGTATTTTTTGATGATAATAATGACATTGACAGAAAGTGATGAAGCTGCAGTAGGTATAGAGTTCTCTACAAATGACTATGGAAAGCAGAAGTACAAGGCAACACAGGAATCACAGACTGTGATGAAAATTATTTAAACCATCTCATGACATCTAAATAAGCCAAATTTCTTCCCTTTCACACCACACCATTGGTGTAGTGATAACTTCAGCTTTTACCAATATAAATGTTTGGTATGAAATCAGAGCTGTCACAGGATGTTGTTTCCTGCTCATTTGGCTAGCACTGAAATCCCCCTTTGGCCATTAACAAGCAATTGCTTGTTCAGCTGAGCAACCATCTAATTTCTTAATATAGGAAAAAAAGTCTAGTTTACCCGTAAAAAGGATTGAGGCAATGTCTGTAAAATTTACAATTGTCTTTTTTGAATTCAAATCAATCTTTTCAGTGTCCTGTTTCAAACAAATGTGTTCCATCACGTGTTATTGCAGATGATAATTATATTCAATCCTATTTGTCTTCACTGTAGAGAAAACAAAATATACTTTTTACATGTATATACAAAGAGTTAACTGCAAAGAGTGTTGTTATTTGAGCATATGTAAGTCATGTCTATCTGTAATGCTCTAGAAAAAAAGATCATTCAGCATTTTCCACTCCATTTCAGAGTAAAAAAGAAAGCAGTTAAATACCAAAGTTATGTAACATCAGAACTCTTTACAATTGCCCTATTTCAGTTGTAGATGTGCACTTTTCTTGTCAGTCTAGCCTTATGGAAGCTGTCCCTGCTCTAAATAGTGTGAAATTCAATAATTTCAAAGAAAATTTAACTATCAGAGCAGCAAGTCATTATGTTCCTCCAATCCATCATTTCTATAGAAAAAAAAAAGTATTTTCTTCACAATGAGCAATTTATAGATGCAGAACCCATTTGGGATTACTATTTGTTGTCTATTATTTCACAAAAAATATTTCTAGTAAGAGTAAGGCTAGCTACATATTGGAAAAGGTTGACATTCTTCGCAGATTATTTCTTAAGATGTGAAAATAATTTGGTAAGTATTGCACCAAACAGTGAATAGAATAAGATCTGAACCTGTTATTTAAATTTTAAAATTTAAATTTTAAATTTTAAAATTGAAATTTAAAACCTGTTATTTTTAAAGAATACTTACATTCCCAATAAAACAAACAAAACAACATTAAAGTAGATGTTATTTGAACCATTAGCTTTGAGAGTATAAACTGTTATGACCACTAAACCAGTAGGACACCTTTCTGGTGTTTCACATTGCGTTACCTGCTCTCAGACAGCAGGGCATGGCAAAACCCACTCCATCGAGAGTTAATGATAAAACCATATAGGGATATACAGCATTTTTACCTGTGACAGAATAACAGATCCTCTCCCTTAACTTTCCTGCACACATGCTCTTGACAGCCCTTGGGAGTCATTTACACACAAAGACACTCCAGTCTGAATGTCTCACTTCCTCCCAAGAAAGGAAGGTAGCCAGTGAGAGATTCTCACTGCTCCTTTAAAGACAGTTTTGGCATCTCCACACTGTACGCACTATTAAGGATAAACCTGAAATGAGGTTTCCACCCAAAGACAGAGGGCTATCACCTAAACCATCTTCAAGATTTAATAAACAGTAATTTCACCTTGATGCTTGTAAATTGATACTCAAGCTACATGAGTTATCACTGACAAAAATGTTCAAGAAAATTCTTCTTGACAAAAAAATTGGCACACAAAACCAAAATCTTTGACTGAAGACTAATGGACTTCAACTGCTATATTTTAATACATTCTAGAACTTTTAATTCAAAAAAAACATTTGATATGCCTTTGAATCACTGCAAGAGGACTGTGATTCGACAGAGGTGCTAATTGCTCACAATTGTTAAAGATCTTGTAGCACATTTGCACAAGTGAGAATGTTAGCTTTCGTCTGGTTAAGTTCCAACTTGGGTAAGTAAAGGTCACCTGCTTTAATTCGATTTACCACAAATTTGCCATTAGATCAATCCATCTTCACATCTTTCCAAAGAGCCTCAGGTACAGCATCATATTGCAGAGATAAATGCATGTCATCCATACAGTGCTGTCCTGAGTTCAGCAGTAGCAGTCATGTTTTTCCTTTGTGTTAACTGGTGCAGTGCTGTGTTTTGACTTCTAGCTTGAGAACAGTGTTGGTGAAGCCGATGTTTTCGGTTGTTGCTAAGTGATGTTTACCCTGACCAAGGACTCTGTGAGGCTCATGCTCTGCCAGGGAGGAGGGGAAGCTGTGAGGAAGCAGAGACGGGGCGCCTGACCCGGGCTAGCCGGGGAGGTATTCCATACCACAGCACGTCATGCCCGGGGTGGGGGGTAACTGGGAGTTACCCGGAAGGACACAGGCTTCCGGGTGGAACTCGCTTTCTTGGCCGGTGGTATCGTATTCTCTTCCCTTGTTATTTCCCCTTATCATTGTTTTAGCTGATAGTAGCGGTGGTGATTTGTGTACATTGGTTGCTGGACTGTTCTTGTCTCAACCCGTAGGAGTTGCACTCTCTCGATCCTCCTCCCCGTTCCTCCGGGAGCGGGGAAGGGGAGAGCCCCGGTGCAGGGGGTGGGGGGGAGACGGACACGGCCCTCGATTGTTGTCAGCTCGGCACCACTCACTGGGAGTGAGTGAACAAGTTACCTGACTGGGTTTAAACCACGACAAGTGCTCAATGTGCAGTAGTATTTGTTTGTTTCAAAAATCCACTTATGGAACAGAAACCTATTCTATAGTAACTACCACATCAGAGTTTGGAGTTACAGGGATCTGCATAAGCTCTACTTATAGCACGCAAAATATGCAGTGGAAGACTAAGTTTTTGCAGACGTTGCTAATATAATGAGAATAAAGCAAAAGCACACATAGTATAGAAATTTATTTATCAGTCACTACTGAACTTCATTGGATGCCTAAAGCAGGTGGAATTATAGGCCATGCCCCCAATGGCAAAATCCAAAACAGCTTTGAAGGCTTCAGATTAAAAACTCCCGATCACACATGAAGCACTATTACACTCTCCTTCCCCAGCCAGGATTCATGCAACGTGGTGGATTTAGCTTCAGTTCTTGCAGTTGTTTAAGGAAGTAGCAAGTTTGAATCCTGTAAACAACACACTGATTTGACACTACTCACATGCTTATATTTGGGTGCAGAAGCACAGATCCACAGAAATTGTTTAGGAGCTTAATTCTTATTTCTTCTCTGCAAAGCACAACCACAGGAAAAATATTACAAAAATAAGGGGTTCAGACCCAGTAGCTGTGCTACTGTGTCCTCCATTATGTCAAAACATCTTGCTTCATGTGAGCATTTAGGGGTTTCTTTTAATCCTTATGCATTTCACAATTCTTTTATGATCTCTCACCCCACGGTCTTTCACTGTATGTACAAATCCTTTTGGCTACAGGTTATAGACACCACAGCTTCCAGGAACCACTTTTCCATAAATAACAGTGTCCTGCGTTCAGCAGTAGCAGTCATTTTTCTCCTTCTTGGTAGCTGGTGCAGTGCAGTGTTTTGACTTTCGGCCTGGGAACAGAGCTGATAACAATGATGTTTTGGTCTGGCCAAGGACTTTGTGAGCCTCATGCTCTGCCAGGGAGGAGGGGGAGCCGGGAGGAAGCAGAGACAGGACACCTGACCCAAACTGACCAAACAGGTATTCTATACCACAGCACGGCATGCCGAGGATGGAACTGGGAGTGCCCTGGAAGTGTGGGTAGACTACAGGGTTGGAGGAGGCATCGGTCAGTGCTTGGTTCAGCTGGGGGGGGCGAGTTATCGGTTGGCTGCTGGTGAGGTGTTGTATTCTCTTCCCTTGTTATTTCCTTTTGTCATTATTATTATTGGTGGTAGCAGTAGTTATTTGTGTTATACTTTAGTTACTAAACTGTTCTTATCTCAACCCGTGGGAGTTTCATTCTTTTCGTTTCTCCTCTCTGTCCCTCCAGGAGTAGGGGGAGGGCAAGAAGGGGGGAAGTGAGTGAACGAGCTGCGCGGCTGGTTTTAAACCATGACGGTTCTTTTTGGCACCCAGCGTGGGGCACGAGGTGTTGAGACAACGACAGATCTGACTAGATTAATAGTCACTCGTCATAATGACAATTTATTGGCTCTCAAAGTTGTTTCTCTTGATCTCACAGTTTCAGAATGTTGTAACTTACTTAGAGCTGGTATTTGGTGTATTAGTGTTTATCAAGTGTGGGGTTTGGGCTAAGGTTCTTGTTTCTCTGTACTTTATGGCAATGACATATAATACGAGCGGGCTCCAGCAGCAGGGTGGGATGGACGTGGCCGTGGACTTGTACCTGGCCGTCCGGCTGCTCTTCACCGTCCTGGCCCTCGCCCTCGCCTCCATCTTCATGAGGCTTCGTGATGCAGAGCAGCCCTGGTAGCCGGCGGTGACCGAAGCAGCCCGGGAGAGCAGCCCTGGGGACCCATCAGCAGCGGGAGCGGGGCCAGAGGCTGGTAGGGAGCAGCTGCCGGTGGAGGAGGTCGGGACGGTCGAGGAGCGGAAGGAGGTGGCTGCCAAGAAGCGGGAGAAGGTGGCGAAGGAGCCGAGCCCCGCGGAGGAGCCGAGCCCCGCAGAGGAGCCGAGCTCGGCGGCCAAGCCCAGCCCCGCGGACAGCCGAAGGCATTCCCTGCAGCTGCCCGCCGAGCCCTAGGAGGATGCAGGAGACCACGCAGCATTTCCCAGCAAGGCAGAGGAGGAAGAGCTGGACTCAGGAAAAGAGAAGCCGGTGGTGGGAGAGCCGGCAAGCACAGCAGCTACACCAGCCCCAGTGACAAGCACAGCAGCATCGTTTGAGAGTTCTGGAGGTTTTGAATGGCCTTTGTGTATCCTTGGGACCTGCCTGCTGATGGTGATGGGGTCAGCATGCTGGCACACACACAGCGTGTGTTCTACCCACCACCATTTTGTCTGATCTCAAAAGTTAAGCAGAGTCAGGTTTGGGTCTTGTCTGGGGTTAGACAACGATATAGGAGGACCAGGAGATTTTCCCCAAGGCTGGACAGTCATGAGTGGCAGGGTGTGTGGGACAGTATGGGCAAGTATATAGTCCACTGGGTCCCTCCAGTACTTTGGAAGCATCGGAGATGGAAGACAGCTGCATGGAGTCCCCAGTGATAACTTGGAGAAACTGCTGAAGGGGAAGGTGAATTATTTTGAGCCTGGTGGGCCCGTGGCACTTCAGGCCATCAGGGCAGAGATGCAACATAGAGATGGACTCATCATAGAGGGGTGGACTTAACAATGGATACTACTGCCCAGGTTTTTCACTAGTGTGAACACTGCACACAGCCTCTTCTGCTCTGAAAGACTGTTACAAGAGATGGAGCCCAACATCATGGACAGAATGGACTCAGCAGGTTTATAGGGATTCATCCATGCACTAAGAAATGACCTCTTTCTCTCTGTCTGTGTGTGTATGTGGATGTATATATATGTAAGAGCAATGGTATATTGAAAATGTGGGATCTGAGCATGATGTGAATAGTATGGAATAAGGGGTGGATACTGTCCTGGGTTCAGCAGTAGCAGTCATGTTTCTCCTTCTTAGTAGCTGGCACAGCACTGTGTTTTTGACTTTTGGCCTGGGAACAGAGCTGATAACACTGATGTTTAGTCTGACCAAGGACTTTGTGAGCCTCATGCTCTGCCAGGGAGGAGGGAAGCTGAGAGGAAGCAGAGACAGGACACCTGACCCAAACTGACCAAAGAGGTATTCCATACCACAGCACGTCATGCCCAGGATGTAACTGAGAGTTACCCGGAAGGGCTAGAGGACTGCGGGTTTGGACTAGTTATCCGTCGGTGCTTGGTCAGGTGGGGTGGGGCAAGTTATCGGTCAGTCGATGGTGAGGTGTATTCTCTTCCCTTGTTATTTCCTGTATCATTATTATTATTGGTGGTAGCAGTAGTGATTTGTGTTATACCTTAGTTACTAAACTGTTCTTATCTCAACCCATGGGAGTTGCATTCTTTTTGGTCTTGTCTCCATCCCTCCAGGAGTAGGGGGAGGGCAAGAAGGGGGGGAGTGAGTGAATGAGCTGCCTGACTGGTTATAAACCACGACAAACAGGGAAGGGGAAGAGTGCTGAATATAATTTGTGATGGGATTTTCTATTTCTTTAATTGATAAATAAAAAAAATTTTAAAAAAAATTTTTTTGAGAGTCTTTTTTTTTCCCATCTCTTTATTAAACAGAAACTTGAAAGTTTCACATCTGAAAATGCTCAGCAAGTGCTACTATTCATATAAAAAAAAACAGTAAAATTTTAAGTTCCACTTCTATATGACTGTTCTTGGACCACTGTAACACGTGGTAAAACACTAAAGCAACTCAGAGTAAGTCTCCCTCAAGGCTGGAGTTAATTATTATATGATAATAGCTATTTCATATATTGAATTTGTCATCCACACACAGTAAAAATAGCAGATATCTAATAGGGTTTTTTAGATATTCTGGAAGAGAGGAATGAAGAGGAGAAGACAGCTCCCAAAGGACAAGAAACTGAGAAAGCAACTATTAATCCTTGGACAGAAATGCTGAGATTTAAAAAAGTGATCTCCCTGAGCTGGTTGATCAGACAGTTATGCTTGAAAATCTTTCTTTTATTTAAGAATGCAGCATTGTAAGACTTTCATTGTTAAAAACCAATTATTTTATTAATATTTGTTTAGTCTTAACTCACTGTTAACTACAGCTTCTGAATACCCAACAGCTGAGCATGGTTGCACCAGCCAAGGAGCGATGAAAGGAATAAAAAAATCCATAATACCGAGCCTAGAATAAGACAGCCAGAGCTACCTAATTCCTAGACAGATGGCAATAGAAACTTGGTGAATGGGTATGAATTTTTAGAACTCCAATATTGCCAATATAGGGAAAGCCTCTGAAGCTTGAGCACATGCAGCGTACATCCCTCTAAGCCCGGCCTGTCAGGCAAACCAGGACAAACGGCCTAAAAATAAAAGAGAGACTGTGGCTCACTTACACTCTACAAGTAGCAGAGTAAACAGAATGATTGCCAAGGTTTTTCCTCTCTCAGTTTTAGGCATATGCAGCTGGCACCAATGTGTTGTTCTCATGCACCAAAGGCAGCAGATGGAATGAATTACATGTTTCAACAGCCTTTGACATCACATCAAACACCTTGGCTTTTAGCTTCAGAAGAGTAACTCTTGGGACTTCTTCTTCCCCCCCCCCAGCTTTCACCATTTAAATAGAAGTCATACACAGTTATTTCCTTCTTTATAGGACAATATAGTCATGCCATATGTTGTAGACTTGCAAGTCTTGCATAGTAAATCAGTGAAACAGTAGCAAAGGCTTTGTAGCTAAGACACTACTCAGCGATGTGTTACAGGTAACCTCTGAAAAGGTCTTTACAATGCCCGTTGTATTATAAAAATTAGTGCATTTAGCATTTATCTAAACAGTAAAGATATTTCAAGTCTTTAATATTCACAACTTAGCCAAACTGATCAGCTGTATTAAACGTTATCAATTTCTTCCTTCAGTTTCATCATTATAGCTACTTTGGGCAAGTGCACCACCAAAGTTGGTGGGAACCCTTGCTGCTGCTGACAATGACAGGCTGGGAGCAGTGTCTAGCACAGCTGAACATGACCCACAGCACATCATCTTCATCCACAAAGTGGAAAAACTCTCTTAAGGCACTGAATTCAGCTGAATGTCTGTCCCTAAACTGGATCACAGGAAGCCTGTGTGCTCACATCAGCAACTGTAATGCTAAACACAGATCAGACAACAAGCCTGCTCCAGCACCTGAGTTTTCTCTTGCTTTCCATTCCCAGAGTGTCTGTCAGACAAGGGGAGTCGCTGTGAGTATCCACTCAATACATAGTGCCTGAACCATTCACTTGTGCACTTCCTCCTTCCTATCCCTCCAGAATCATGTGCTTGTGCAAGACTCAGACTTCAGTCAGAGGCTGCTTCAACACAGAAAGGAAGCCCCAGCACAGAGCAAACACAGTGTGTTCTGAGGACAGGCAAGCTGGGAGGTACCACATCTGCACAGGGTGAGGAGAGCACACCACCTAATTCCTCTAAAAATCTCAAAGTGATGAAGGTGATTAAAGTTTTCCTATCCTTAGAAGCTTGCAGACCTTCAGTCTTTCTGGAGTATGTTATCAAGAGACTCTTGCTTTTATGTTGCCAATCATTTCTTCCAGTCTCAGGTTTTCAGCATATCAAGTAAACATACCTTGTTATGACCTTGATTCCCTCCACTTCTGAAGTGTGATCAATGCTGGCTATTCTGCTGTTTTCAGAAAATGAATAGCTTCTGAGACTTTCAGGCTATATCAGACCCATATATCCTCCCATAGCTTTTCTGCTGGAAACTCTGCATGTACAAGTGACTTTGATCCCAGCAAGCTCAATACCTCTTTGAATTACATCACTAGTAGCTACTAACCCTGATGTCAATCTCTATCATACTCAGTATTCTCTTTCCTCGTTTCAAATATTAATAGCAACATTTTCTACCCCCCCAAAGCAGTTTACTTGTATTTGACTATTTATACTTTGACATGAAGCCCAAAATGACCCAGCTTTCTTGCAGCCCAGAAACCCAACTGTATCCCAGACTACATCAAATGAAGCATGACCAGCAAGCTGGGGGAGGCAATTCTCCCCCTCTACTCCACTCTTTTGAGACCTCACCTGAAGTACTGTGTCCAGCTCTGGGGCCCCCAACACAAAAGGAGCATGGACCTGTCCAAAAAGGATATCCCTCATCAACTGTGAAAAAAAGTTTGAATACCTACTCTTTGGAAAACATATCCCTATGAATTTCCTTTTGTTCAAGAGCTGCTATCCATAGTAATGGATTTGGAGTAAATTGACAGTATGCTACAGGTGCATATGGAATTGTTTCCATGCATCTTCAGTCCAAAGGGTATCAATTTTTTCCAGCTTTGTTCAAGACATTCTCATTTTGCTTCTTCCCAATTATTCTTTGCCTCTGAAGTTTCACTCTCTGCCCAGTTACTCTTTCTAGCAGGAGGGACAGCTGTGAGAGACAGGATTTTTATGACAAAGATTTAATACTTCAATTCATCTCAGTTGTCCACTATCCTAATCTCTCAATTTCCTTAAATCAGCCACTCAAAGTGAATAGATAAAATAGCTCCCAGAGAAAGAATAAGAAAAAACCCAAAGCCCAGCATACATATGTAAGAAAGGTGCAAAGAAAATGGATTACTAAGAAAAAATAGTAAAACACCAAGTCAGGCTACAAAATGAGGCAGAAATTAGCAAGACTTAAGCAAAATGTCAGAACTGAAACAAGAAGACGGTGAGATGGAGTTCTCAATCTGTATATTCAAAGCTACTTAAGTATCCCAAGTACTTATCATCATTGCATCAAAATAAACCTATGTCATCCTTTGTGTTCCGTACCATGTTAATCTAATAATAATTTCTGTGTAGTTCTTAACAGGATATAGTTAAAGATGTTATTGAAATAGAAAACTCAGTTGTCACACACAGTCTAAATTAAATACCGGATGTGACAGTGTATCCTCTTCTAGGAACCAAGCAGAGAGGGGCATTTTTTTTCTTTACCATTGATCAGCTAAATCACCAGCTGTTTACAAAGAATTGCTGGCAACCCTGGAAGTATCATTTGTCTTCCTAAGCTGCACAAACTCAACTCACCCATTTGTTTAAGAACATGACAGGCTAAGATTGTCAACGTCTTCATTATTAGTACATAAAAAGGCTCAAGGAACAGCCCCTGCTCATGCAAAATTTTAGCTGGAAAAAAATCATACCTGTTGAACTACGGCATCGAGCTCTCTAAGTTGATTGGAGCAGAGACTGTATGAAGGTTTTTAACTGCTAGAATAATCCAAGTCTTTCAGATTGTTAGTCAGCTCAAATCAATATTGTCTCAGATCTTATACCTGGGGTTTATTATAGGTTCATCAAATCTGCACAGGTGCACACACAGCCAATAAAATCGTATTGCTTCCCCACCACATTTGAAAATCCTTTTTTAGCGCTTTCTTCTTACCCACATTCAATCCAGAAAGGCGAGGGCAACCATCCTAAGTCAACTGCAACTTTCCAGGGACACTGAGGTACATGAATGTCATTTTCAGGTGTACAAATCACCCCAAATCACAGGTTAAAAAAAAAAAAAAAAAAAATCGTTAACCCACGTTCTCAACTTATATTGACAGAATAGGGAGAAGCGTGATGTGATGGTGGTCAAACATCAACACATGGAGACTATACCCATACACAACCTGCATATTCTAATCCTCGATATTTATGACAAACATATAGTATCTTATGACAAACACACGTGGAAATCTCATCCTTCCTCTTTCATAGTTGAAGTTCCAATCTTAAATGAATAGTTCGTGTTTACTCAATCCTTTGCCTTCTTTTTCTAACCTTGTATTAAATATAAAAACATTGTTTTAAAAGGGATCTTCCAGAATGTTAGTCACTTTTCCATTTTAGTATGCTTAAGATTGTTCTGAAAGTTTAAGGCAACCAAAAATAAAAAGCTTAAGATACGCTTAAAAGCTGCTGCAGTTCTCAGTCATGGTCTAGCACAGCCCAGCATGCCTACCGATTCTTTTCAGACCATACATATGCTGATTTGCAATAACCTGTGACATTGGCATCATATTTACTACTTCCTCACAAGATTATTTTGCTTTTTCAAATACATAAACATAGCTCTCCAAGTCACCTTGGAAATACTGTCAGCTATTTCCCATTCTAACTTTTGGTAAGAGTCCATTCTTAAGTCACTCACTTCAGAACTTTTTAACTCAATGTACACTGGCTATACATTTACTGTTTGCTGTCAAATCCTACCTGGAAGCCAGTTTTCTTCCACCCAAAACAGAAAAGCAAGCTTAGCTTAACATCTCACATTCCTGTACAAGACCTTCTCTAACAACAGCTTTACATGTACAATCAGGTCACATCTGATAACCTGGCTGGATTAAGTTGAACAGCTGTGACCTACACATTTTAAGGTCAAAATACCTATATTTTATGGATATGCCATGAAAATTCTGGCTGTAACAGATCTCCATTGAGATATTTTATAGTAGATTGGACCAGTCTCAGAAGTAACATGTATGCAGGAGAGAGAATACATATGCACAAAGAGTTGAGCACATGGTACCTGTCTTTTCCAAAGCTGATTATTCTGATGCAGTCTGACAGAAGCTACATCTAAGCAGTATCCTTTTCAAAGGCTCTCTTACAGCGTGAAAGTCAACAGATGTGGTAATGGAACAGCATTTGGAAAGACCAAAAAAAACAGGCATAGACCACTTTTTCTCTCTCTGCTCTAACACAAACACACAGTAATCAGCAAGTGGAGCCTCCTGTAACCCCAGTTCTTTGGATAAGGGATGGGAGCAGCAGGGAAAGATATAAGGCGAATGGCAGAAATATATCATTCTGTCTATAAAGTAAACTAGAAAGGAAGCATATGCCAGTGCCAGCAACTTATCATGAACTAGGTGATGGAAAACAGACAACAGTGGGAAAAGATGACAGTTTAAAGACACTTTCAAAAGATAATTTACAGTTACAATAGAGATCCAAAGCACTGAGAAATTATACCTGTCAAATGACTAATTGGTGATGAACACCACATGATGGAGTGAAGCTGTTTGACAGTAACTGTCAGCATGATCACAAAAAACAAACACCAGCTACATCCACAACAGTCCCACCCAGCATATTAATATGGGCGCTGGGACAATCCTTTAACATATTCTGAAGGACTGAGGTCAAGTGACAAGCGATTTCATTTGAGGTTAAAAAAAACATACCCTTTGTAATAGTTTATCAGCTGGTACCTTTTTGTTGCAGCACTCACAGACATAAATCAGTTTCTTACCAAGAATAGCAGTCTATTCTAACCAAACACAGTGCTCTGGTCTGAACCTGCAAAATAGTCTCCTCCTCAGATCATAAAGGAAAATAATTTATACTTAGGGGATTTTTGGGGGATTGACTATAAAGTCCTTTTTAGAAATCTACTGTTATGTTTTTAATCAAATTCATTCACCCCTACATACGGCAACATGAATCTAATCACTTGTTTTGCAAGTTTAGTATCCAGATACACTACAGAAGTTTCAACAGCTGTTGGAAAAAAGCTGCAGCCTCTGACTTTTTTCACTAAAGTTGCTGCAGCCAAGGTTTACTGTAAATTGACGATTTTGCTGGATTAGATGTTAATATGCATCTTGATACATTATTTATGAGAATGAGTCACAGACCTAACTAGAAACATGACATAAAAAGCTTTTGAGTCCACAATCTGGATTTTCCCTGACATGAAAGATTCGACATGTGAATACATTTTCACTGAGAGAAAAGAGATAAATAACCTCTTACATCTAAATGTAAAAATGTCATGTTGGAGATGCATCACTCTCCTTTCTGAGTTTGGGAAAGACCAGCAAAGTATCCAATTGATTAGAAGCCCTTCAGAAACATGAAGTATTCACTCTTCCATCCTTCTTTATCAGCTTGTAAAACATGCATTCTATATATCTGTCCACTCAATAGACATTAAATAGGTTTACAGTCCTCTGCCAGGCGAGCATTTCTGGAGCTTCAGTAAGGTGGCCCAGGACCAGGCCTCATTTGTACAGCTAAGCAAAGCCACATCATAGCTACACAGCCCTAACTACCTGTGTACTCCAGTCAGTATGGTGTTTCAGCTTTGCAGGCTTAACTGATGATTAAACTAATCTTAGAGCATCGTTATTTAACTGTTTTGAAGGGAAGTACTGTGCTAGCCAAATCAGTAACAATAGAATCAGACAACAGCAGAAGGGAGCCGCCATTCAATTAGTGATAATGACTAGCAGTGGTCAATAAGTGTACCTGGGAAAGCATTAGTTGCACAACATATTAGGGGACTATTTGGTGCAGTGGATTAATTCACTAATTTATTTCTTGGGGCATAAGCCAAAACCCAGCTTGTTATAGGTAACAAATGAAGTCAGTTTTGTAGCATAAGCCTGGCTTATTTGCCTTCCTGAAGGCTTTGTTGTTTATTCAGGATTGATTTTGAGAGCCCACTTTCCCATACTTGCCTGTTTCCTTGCACATTTAACTGTCCATCAAGCCACTTAGTCCAAAATATATTAAAGAACTATTGCTGTAAAATTATCTTTTTTCACCGTCTGGGTTAATTATGCCTTATGTCACTGCACAGAAATTGGATGATTTAATTTCAACAGCAATTATTTAAATATTGCGCTTACATTCTAGGTTTTAATCTTACACAAAATGAGACCAAGTTTCAGATATGAAAAGATAAAGGTATCACTGGATACAAA
The DNA here is from genome assembly GCF_028554395.1 of Pezoporus wallicus. Taxonomy (NCBI): domain Eukaryota; kingdom Metazoa; phylum Chordata; class Aves; order Psittaciformes; family Psittacidae; genus Pezoporus; species Pezoporus wallicus. The sequence goes on from NW_026640647.1 coordinate 2,199,748, forward strand.
TATGGTCTGCCACGCAGAGAAAGAGAATGATGAGAAACATTTTCTTCAGTTCACAAAACAAACTACCATGATACACTAATTAGCTGTCACAATGAAAGCAAGCATTTTAAACAATTTCTAGTTAGACAGAAATTAGCGTGAACCTTACTGTACACATTGAAAATATATATTAAGAATAGTATCACTATTTCTAGCCAGTACTGATTTGCTCCTGGTAGAAACAAAAGCTAATTCAACGTAAGCACAGCTTCCAAGTCCAGGAAAACAATCTTAAGTGGCATATAAACGACTGCAAGCTTTTTCCAGACTTTGACAGCATTGAGAAGTAGAACAGCACTGAACAAGAAAAGTCATTACTAATAAACAGCCAACAGATTGCAGTCAGATTCCCTTGTATGAGGGCAGTACTGAAAAAGACAGGAGAGGTCAGGATGTCCTAGCTTCCAAGATTAATAATTCATTAAAAACTTCATTTGAGAGTTACTACTAAAAAAAAAAAAAAAAAAAAAATAATCTTTAGAAGAAAAGAGAAATGCTTCAGCATCAACGATCTATGTTCTTACTTGCCACGGATCAGCTCCTGAGCTATCTGTGGGATACACATACACACACACATTGTGCTTACCCTCAAGTTGCTTTTGTTTCCTGCAAGAAGTAAAACCTTAAGTACTGTGACAAGGATATAAGGCTTTTTTTTTTCATTCAGAGAGATCTTTAATTGTTATTATTTGTCCTTGAGTTGAAAACATAGCATCTATTGGTGATACCATTCATTCCCCTCTGAATGCACCATGGAGCAAACAAGTGCTAACTAGACAGAAGATATGAGCAAGTAGGCATTGCCTCGAGCTACAGTTGTGATACCAGCCCAGCTTTGTAATGTTTTTCTGCAATTTCAAAATAAAAAATTACATCCTTTTCTAATCTGTCATTTTTCAGTGATATGCTTATTTTCATTCTTGGTGAAAATGTTGTTTTTTTTTTAAATCAATGAAATTCATATTTCAAAAAATAATATGCAAAGATTAGAGGCTGACAATTTTTATTTATAAATCAACGTATTTTAAAGCTTCAGCAACTGTTGTAGAGATTGCTGCTATGTTCATAATCCAGAGTTAGAATTAAACAAACTGAACCCCCTATTTGTAGTGATAAAAAGCTCAACTAAAAAAAATCATGAAAACCAAAAGGAAGAAAAAACATACAAACACAAAACCAATACAAATCAGAACACTACATCAGATTTGGCAATTTAAGCCCTATAAGCTCAATTTCAAAGTCTGTCATCCAGCTGTAACGTTCACCAAATATAAATCCCCCAAAGGGTACAACTCTTGATTCTTGGGGAATCTCATCTTATTGAAGATAAAAATGAACAACTCACACCCTTGACATTGTCAGCAACAGGAAATAGACCTCAATCTGCCTCTAGTCTGATGTGTATTTGGTCTAGAGAGGGAGCTCTTCTCTTAAAGGACGTGAAAGAGTTGCTTTTCTATATTATTACCAGACAATCACAGAATCCTAAGGGACCTCAAAAGATCATCTAGTCCAACCCTCCTGCAAGAGCAGGGTAACCTAGAGTACATCACACAGGAACTTGTCCAGGCAGGCCTTGAATATCTCCAACGTAAGAGACTCTACAACCCCCCTGGGCAACCTGTTCCAGTGCTCTGTCACTCTCACAGTAAAGAAATTTTTCCTGATGTTCACATGGAACCTCCTATGCTCCAGTTTACACCCATTGCCCCTTGTCCTATCACTGGACATCACTGAAAAAAAAACTAGCTCCAATCATCCTGACACTCACCCTTTACATGTTTGTAAACATTGATGAGGTCACCCCTCAGTCTCCTCTTCTCCAAGCTAAAGGGTCCCAGCTCCCTCAGCCTCTCCTCATAAGAGAGATGTTCCATTCCCTTAATCGTCTCTGGGGCTCTGTGCTGGACTCTTTCAAGCAATTCCCTGTCCTTCTTGAACTGTGGGGCCCAGAACTGGACACAATATTCCAGATGCGGCCTCACCAAGGCAGAGTAGAGGGGGAGGAGACCCTCTCTTGACCTACTAACCACACCCTTTCTAATGCACCCTAGGATGCCATTGGCCTTCTTGGCCACAGGGGCACATTGTTGGCTTATGGTCATCCTCCTATCCACCAGGACCCCAAGGTCTCTTTCCCCTTCACTACTGTCCAGCAGGTCAGCCCCCAACCTGTACTGGTACATGGGGTTGTTCCCCAGATGCAAGACTCTACACTTGCCCTTGTTGAATTTCATCAAGTTCCTCTCTGCCCAACTCTTCAGCCTGTCCAGGTCTCGCTGAATGGCAGCACAGCCCTCTGGTGTGTCAGCCACTCCTCCCAGTTTAGTATCATCAGCAAACTTGCTGAGGGTGCATTCAGTTCCCTCATCCAGGTCGTTGATGAAAATATTAAACAGCACTGGTCCCAGCACTGACCCCTGAGGGACTCCACTAGTCACAGACCTCCAGCTAGATTCTGCCCCATTGACCACAACTCTCTGCCTTCTTCCTTTCAACCAGTTCTTGATCCACCTCACTACCTGATCATCAAGCCCACACTTCCTTAGCTTATCTATGAGGATGCTGTGGGAGACAGTATCAAATGCCTTACTGAAATCAAGAAAAAACACATCTACCGCTCTATCATCATCCATCCACCTAGTTACTTGCTCATAGAAGGCTATGTTGGTCAAACATGACTTCCCCTTGGTAAAGCCATGTTGGCTGCTCTTAATGACCCCCTCATCCTTGATATGTCTAGAGATAGTGTGAAGAATAAGTTGTTTCATCACCTTTCCAGGGATGGAGGTAAGGCTGACCGGTCTATAATTACCAGGGTCCTCCTTCTTTCCCTTCTTATAGACCGGTGTGACATTTGCCACCCTCCAATCCTCAGGCACCTCACCTGATTCCCACGACTTACCAAAGATGATGGAGAGTGGCTCGGCAATGACCTCTGCCAGCTCCCTCAGCACCCGCGGGTGTATTCCATCCAGACCCATCGATTTATAGATGTCCAGATTACTTAACTGATCCCTAACCCAATCCTCATCTACCAAAGCAAACTCCTCCTTTATCCTGACTCCTTCTGGGGCTATAGGAATCTGGGTCCCCCGGGGAGAGTCTGCAGGAGTAAAGACAGAGGCAAAGAAGGCATTCAACACCTCTGCCTTCTTTATATCCTCTGTCTCCAGGGCACCCACCTCATTCAGCAGTGGGCCTATACTGCTTCTTGTGTTAGTTTTATTCGCTATGTATTTGAAGAAGCCCTTTCTATTGTCCTTGACCCAACTTGCCAGATTAAGTTCCAAGGAGGCCTTAGCTGTCCTAATTGCTTCCCTACATCCTCTAACAGCTGTCCTATATTCCTCCCAAGTGGCTAGCCCCTCCTTCCATAATCCATACATTCTCTTTTCCCGTACAAGTTTGCCCAGCAGTTCTTTGTTTAACCATGCTGGTCTCCTGGCTCCCCTACTTGACTTCCTACTCATTGGAACACTCTGATCCTGAGCTTTGAAGAAGTGGTCCTTGAATGCTGACCAACTACCTTGAGCCCCTTTACCACCTAGTACCCTTTGCCTTGATACTTCCCTTAGCAATTGACTGAAGAGGCCAAAGTTTGCCCTTCGGAAATCGAGAAATGTGGCCTTGCTAGGTATTCTATTCCTCCCACACAAGATCCTAAACTCCACCATCTTATGGTCACTGCAGCCCAGGCTGTTGTTGACCGTCACTACTTCAACCAGACCCTCCTTGTTGGTGAGTACTAGATCCAGCAGTGCTCCTCTCCTAGTTGGTTCGTCCACCATTTGCATTAAGAAGTTATCATCAATGCACTGGAGGAACCTCCTAGACTGTGAATGACTGGCTGTGTAAGTCTTCCAGCAAATATCGGGGTAGTTAAAATCCCCCATAAGGACCAAGGCAGGTAGTCGTGAGGCTGCTTTCAATTGCCTGTAGAAAGCCTCATCAACTCCTTCGTCCTGATCAGGAGGTCTATAATAGACCCCCACAACTGTGTCACCCGTACCAGCCTGTCCCTTAATTCGCACTTTCCACTTGGTCCTCATCTGCCCCTGGACAGAACTCAATACATTCTAGTCGCTCTTTCACATAAAGAGCAACTCCACCACCTCACTTTGCTGACCTATCTTTCCTAAAAAGGACATAGCCATCCATGACCACATTCCAGTCATGTGAGCTGTCCCACCATGTCTCTGTCATTGCCACCAGGTCATAACCCTTAGACCGCACACAGACTTCTAACTCCTCCTGTTTATTCCCCATGCTGCATGCATTGGTGTACAGGCATTTCAGGGAGCAAGCTGAGCACGCTAGTGGCACCCTTGGAAGGCGGGAGGCCTTATGGTCTTCATTCATACTAGAACATTGCCCCACTAGTTCAAACCCAGCTACAAACCCCTCGCACTTTGAATCTAACCTAGAGCTCTGTGAGTGAGCTCTACTAACTCTTGCCCAGGTACTCTTTTTCCCCTGCAGGACAGGGTTTAAACAACTACCCTTTCCCTCATATGAAACAATAGATTGAGAGTCCTCCCTAGTCTGCCATTCTTCAAGCCCTAGCATGTTTCTCTTGGGCTTGTCCCCAACAGGCCCAGTTATCTCCCCTTCCCCCTTCCTACCTAGTTTAAAGCCCTGTCAATGAGCCCTGCTAACTCCTGCCCCAGAAACCTTCTCCCCCTCTGGGACTGATGTATCCCACTGCCACCAGCAAACCAGGTGTCTCATATAGCAGCCTATGATTGAAAAACCCAAACCCCTGCCTTTGGCACCAGTCCCATAGCCATACATTAATCTGCAGTCTCTTCCTATTTATCTCTTCACCTTTGCTTGTAACAGGTATGGAGGCAAACACTACTTGCCCTCCAGACCCTCTAACCAGTCGTCCCAGGGCCCTGAAGTCTCTCTTCATTGTCCTTGCCCTGCTTGTAATAATTTCATCACTGCCAACCTGAAAAACCAGCAGCGGATAGTAGTCATAGCGCTGCACCAGATCAGAGACTTTCCTTTTAACATCTCCAATCCGAGCCCCAGGCAGGCAGCAGACTTCCCTGTGGGATGGATCAGGTCGACAAATGGGCCCTTCTGTTCCCCCTCAGAAGGGAGTCACCCACCACAATTACTCTTCTTTTCTTCTTCGTTGAGGAAGTTCTAAGGCATGGGGGTGAGTGACAAGCCCTAGATGACCCACTAGATGGATCAACCCCTCCATCACCATTTACCTGGCCCTGTAGTTCCAAGACCTCATACCTGTTACTCAAGGGCAACTGGGAGGAAGGAAGGGATTGTGAGGGTTTTCGCTTACCTCTCCGAGGAGGGACCTCCCTCCATACTTCCTTGTCCCTTAAGTTTACTCCTTCTATCTGATGGTAGGAGGGAAGGGGATCTATCACTTGTTCAACCACTTCCCTCTGCCCTTGCCTTAGGCTGTGGCTCCACCAATCTATTTCACTTTCACACTCTCTGATAGCTCTCAACCTTTCTACCTCCTCCCTCAGTTCAACCACCTGCTTTAGCAGGTCATCTACTTGCTGACAGCGCACACAAGCGGAGTCACTGGCTCCCTCCGATACATGTGCCAGGCTCAGGCATTCACGGCAGCCAGAGACCTGCACGGCCGCATGTCTGCGGCAAGGCTCAGTCTGGGTACCCACGTTATTCCTCCCTACAGGTTTTGATCTAGGGGTGACCATGAACCCTCTGGTTGATCGGTCCGTCTACGTCTCTCCGCACAAGCAAGCAGTCCTTCCTCCTCCTGCACTCCAGTCGAGTCCTCTTGACCAGGCGGTCACCCCACTCACCTGCCCGCACAAACTGCCTCGACCCGCTCTGTTCTCCGCGCTCCCTGCTCACAGCTGCCGCCGAGCCTGCTGGCTCCGCCCCCGGTGAGCGAGCTGCTGGCGAGAACTGAGCTGCCGGCTCCTGGGCAAGTCCTGTTGAAGACTTGAGGTTCCCTCCTCAACGGCTTTTGTCGCTCTGGGTTGAGGCTCGTGGACGCTGATCTCTCCCTGCTCCACTCCGGTTTTGCAGGCGTCCTCTCTCAATCTACTCACCTCAGCAATTGACCCAAATCCAGTGGTTCAGAGCAGTCGCAGGGCAAGGGGGAGAAGAAAGAATATAATAAAAAGTCCATCATTCTTGTGTTAGTGATAGGTGAAATTGTGCTTTGAAACAATACTGCAAAGAGAAAAGATCATTATATTTGAAAATCTGTTAATCAGTAGAGGGTTTCTTTGTATTAAGAACAAGTTGAAATTCTGCTATTATGTATCTTAGTTACTTTATAACTAAAAGTTACAATGGTAGCTATAATGATAAGCAATTAACATAGCCATATATGGGGAAGGGTATATGGGTGGATCCAGGGGAGTATTGTGAAGCTCTACCGAAGCAGAACTCACGAAGGTACCAGGAGTAGTCAAGTGAAAATAAGAGAATGCTGGCGTCCACATAATGACTGGGACATGTCCAAGGAACAGAAAAGTGAACAGGATGACCTGAGGAAGACTTCTTACTTCATCCAAGGAAGACTCCTTACTTCATCAGGACGACCACCAGAGGAGGGCTGTGCAAGCGCAAAAGAGGCTGATGTCGTAATAGACTGATGTGGCAATCCTTGATGCATACGTATTAGTCAATGATGTAATCTGTGTTGAATATGTATTAGTGACAATATTTTTAGTGTACAAATTGCGAGCGCGATGTAATGAGGTTGAAGCCAGATTTGGGCGCGTGCCCCTGGCTTCCCAGCGCTGCAATAAAGCACCTCATATAACCATTCCGGTGGTTATGTGTCAGTTCTTACGCTAACACTAGTAAATTACTTTTTAAAAGTTTTCTTAGCTTTTCTCCTATGTTTGTACAGAATTTACCTCAAAGAGTAAGATAAAGGTTTCAAAAAGTCAGTATTCTGCTGGAGGTGGTCTGTAATGGTCATTTTCAAACTAAACCTAAAAAGAAACCCTGTCACATCACATGCTAATGTACCATAAATCATTACACTAGAAGTGTATGGCAAAGCTGATGCCGAGTCTGGTGCTCCTCCATTTTTTTTCTCCAAGCAGTTTATCATTGTACTATCTGTTCTTAACTCTCTCAAAAGGTGGTCAGTAAGGTAAGGACAATGAGTCTGCCATATCTTTAAAACAAGCTCCACCTCTCCTCCTACCCAGTTCTTTGGTTTTTTTTTTCCCTCCATGCCTCCTACACTTCTGTGCTTCAGTGGTAAAAAGGAGTCAAACCTCAAGAGGGAATATTGGCACCAAGGCTTCCATTAGAGGCACATTTTGTGTTTACAATGCTTAAATAAGCATTCCTGTTGATTCCAAGAGGAGAATGAACATGATGCTGTAACACAAAACTTGGAGATTTGATTGGTCCCCCGCCCCACCCAATAATACAATTTAAAGGAAAAAAGGATTTGTACAATCTGTCTAAATTTGTCAAACTACTGGCATACTAAGCACCAATACAATAGCTCTGTCTTGCACAAGCATGGAAGTGTATAGAACCTATACAAATGAATATAAACCTCGATTTATTCTTAACTACATGAAGTCATTATCCCTCCCTCCTCCAGGAAACATTCCAGTCTATCTTTACTCTTTGGAAAGGAAAATAACTTAAACATAGGTTAGAGTAGAAATACTATCTCAGTAGTTTTGGAGCATAAAGAAATGTCTACAGCAGAAGCCATTGTTTTTTTTTACTTCTAACAAATAGAATTATTTTTACTAGATTTCATAAAAAAAGTACTGTTAAGGAAGGAAACCAGATTATTATAAACAAACAGGCAGTAGGAATGTAACTGCCTTATGCTTTCATAGTGTTTCTTGATTTATTAATGGACAGACTTAAAACTAAAAGATACTATTGCTCTCCTTAAAAATGCCAAGCCTCATAACTCAAACTTTTACAGTCAAATACAGCATGGTAACACAGGTTACAACAAAAGTTTCCCCTGTAGCATATGTGACAGCAAAACCAAGGAGGAATGTTTTATATCTGTTTAGTCTGTAGTCTCATTAACACAGTTTCCACATCTTCAATCCCCCATCCAGTCAAGTATTTAAGAGACACCTAACCTGAACTCCACAAGTAGCCTCATTCAAGTTCCTTCCCCCCCCACCCCATGTTCCCATTTCATTCCCCATACAGTGACCTTTCTTTCAAAATAGTGGCAACATACTCAGGTCAATGAAACTACTCATGCCCTAAAAGATAAGAATCTAGACTGATGCTATAAAGCACCCATTCGATAAACCAAGGAGAGATTCTTGAGTGCAGAGGTGAGTTCTAATGGAGATGAATTAACTTAAATTAACAGTGAAAGGACTAACTGCTATCAAATAACATTGAGCATTTGCTGCGATCAAAGTGCCATTTATTTACAAAACAAACAGAACAGCAACCCAGGTCAGTCATTGACTAAAAAGCAAACAGTATCAACATTTTGACTGAAACGATCTCTCTTCTCTTGAAACAGTAACAATAATATTGAGAGAGGTAGATGCATAGTTCTCATTTTCTGCTAGCTATTCATGGCCATCTGTAACACTCTGCTAATTATTATGAAAACAATCTCAAAGTAACCTGTGTGCAGAGACATACTGAAGTTACTGAAAATGAGGAAGCAGAAACAGTTACAGATAAAAATATAGTGATGCAGCTGATTGAACAGTTCCTTCAGGGTTTTGTGAAGAAGTTTCAGATTGGAAATTATAAACTGACCATGTATGCAGAAAATTCAGACTTTTAGAAGTGATTTCAACATTAAGCCCTTCTGATGATGCATTCTGTGCCAGTGTAAGCCACTTAAAAAAATGGATTTCAATTTCAGCTCTTCCAACTTCTATTGCACTTAAATTAAAGAAGATTATATTTGTTTAATCTTACAAGAGTTTAATGACGACAAAGGTTTCTACATTAAATCATTCTAATCCTCATTAATACAGTTTGTTTATATTTAAGTAAACCATTTCCTTGATTATCAGATATAACCAAGATTGCCAGAAGTGCTTAATCAAGGAACTTCTCCTAGAATTACCAGTCAACATCACAGTATCTACTGCAGTAACCATCCAAGGCATTTCAATTTAACATTGCCCCAGACTGTATTTCCCTTAATTTATTCATATCAGTTTAATCCCAAAGCTTTTATAAAGCAAAAGTAGAACAAGCCCCCTTGGAGGTCATCAAATAATGTTATATTTGGCTTTAGAATGCCATATAAACACCTGCATGTCACAATGTGTCTGGCTTGCATTTGCGATCATTTTCTTTTCATGTCAGCATTTCTTTCAATAGACGGCAGCATTCACACACAGCCAAGCTCCCATAGAGCAGAGCTTGCCAGGAGGTGAGGGTACCACAGTGTAGTCACAGCTATCTGCCAGCACAACTGGCCATAAATTCAAGAAAAAAAAAAAAACAAAGAAAGGTCATCAGCCTGGTTACTAACAATATTAGAACAAAACTATTAAAGATGATGCCCAGGAAACAAGCTTGCCAGGGCCAGTTCCTCTTTCTCCTGTAACTTGCTTTTCAGAGTAAACCCTGGGTTTTGAGTTCTCAGCCTTTCAGAGGCTGGAGGTCACCAGAGATCAGGTTGAACATTCACCAGTGTCTACTTGGTTATCTAAAGCATTCAATCAGTAAACCCATATTTCTGAAATGTGATACTTCATATTTCCTATAATCAAAATTGATTAATTCACATAGACTCATGAGAATGGTCTTAAGATTTACTGAGGACATGGAATGGTTTGGAAAACAAACTGAAGAATGAGGCAGAGCAACAAATTTGAGTGGAACAATGGAGAAAAAAATAAATGAGAAAAGAGCAATTGGACTTGTGTTTTTATTGCATTTTCATTACCTATCCCATGGTTATTACAAGATATAGCTAATAGCCTATTCAGGTTAACAATCCAAGTCAAAATTATGGTTGTTTTTTTTTCTTCTAATCCTGCCATTGAATGCTTGAAATTCTCCAAGTCCTTCTATCCCAGCTGGATCTTGCAAGTGTAATATTTGAAAACACGTTCTTTATCAGAAATAAAAATATATGGAATCATAGAATAGTTAGGATCAGAAAGGACCTTAAGATCATCTAGTTCCAACACTCCTGCCATGGGCAGGAATGCCTCACACTAAACCACGTAACCCAAAGCTTTTTCCAACCTCTCCTTGAGCACAGCCAGGGATGAGAAGCATATGCAAGTATAGTTGCAAGCATTTCATAAATGCATACAATCCTCAACCTACTACATTAATTCCCAAGTCTATTTTTATTCTCTTGCTCTTGTGCTTATTGTTGTCTTATTGTATATGCTGTTACAACTTGTAACTTACATTAATCCTACCTCATTACGGTGCAATAATAAAGCAAATAATTACCTAAGAGATGAAAAGTGTATCCCTGAGTATCTTGCATAAGGATGGAAACTAAACATTCCAGGGACTTCAGCAACTCATTTCTCATTATAAAAAAAAGAGCTTTGAGGATTTCACAAATTCTAGCTCAAGAGGCTCACTAAGGGCACTAAACCCAAAAAAGGCACATGTGCACCATTATGTTACCAGTCTGCAAGCAGTACCCCTCCTGAATAGAATCTTCGGCTCGTTTAATTTAACAACGGGGAAGGTGAACAATGACCCTTCCCCTTATGAGCTGCAGCTCTAAGACAGGCCAGTTCAGCCCGCACCATAGGTCCGTGTTTGCTGTCATGCACAGCCTCAGCATACTAACACTTATTCCCAAACCAGATGCCTCAGGACACCACAGCTGGAAAGAGGCTCTCACTACAAGAAGTTCCTGCTTCATAAGATGATAAGACAGCAGGTTGCTGATAGATGGGTGCCACAAAACAAAATTCACCTGCTTTTCACACCACACAATACATGGGCACAGATTCCTTCTGCAAACCCACATGCAAGCAGTGTCAAGGCACATGAACTGAGAAGGGGTCATGGGGAGGTGAATTGCAGGATCCTACTTCAGAGCCAGACTTACTGAAGCAAAAGGGTCTTGAGTTCTCTTTTTCTCACTTCAATCCTTATTTCTTTTTCTTCAAGATAAAGTTGAGATGGACAACACCTCTTCTTCTCCTCCTCAGGAGGCAGCATTTAATTGTACCTGTTTGGCAAAGTGAGCTTTTAAGATAAACTAGGTGGAAACATCATGCACTTAAAGGATTTAAAACCTAAAACACTAAATGTGATGGGTTTTATTTTCAGTTAAAAATGGCTGTCAAAGTTAGAACTTGGCCAGTTTTAACTATACTCACTACAATGAGATGAAGACCCTCTTTGTCCCAGAGTATCATCCAAACACACCCTCATTTGTATACAAATATTGTACCATCTGTGTGTCTTGACTACAGAACTAAAATATTTAAGATCTATTTGGTATTGCTTAACACTGACAATCTTCATAACAGCAATACAAATAGTTGTGCAAACAACTGGAAGAGACTAAGAAGTTTAATTTTTTGTTTTACAGGGAGGATTAACTGGACTGTAATAGAAATCAGCTTTCTACAGAAGCACAACTCTCACAACTAGCATTTTTGAAGACAGCACAAATAAATACTAAATATGAAATCTGGTTATGTTACATGCCACCAATAGCATATGAAACTGCTATAGTAAAATATCACAGATAATTTCTTCTCCTCCTTTCAGTTCCAAAGTAAGTCTTACATAAAGGCCATCTGTCTCCCTAGGTAGCTACATATACATACACTGACCAGCAGAAATGATTGCAATCACACTACTACAATCTTCTGCAGAGGAGGGCAATCATGCAGATCAGTTACCTGTCAAATTGCTATCTACTTTTAGTAACATCCATTTAGTCCAGATACCCTTATTTTGTGTTTTGTTTCCAAGTCATCACAGAACTGATAGCTGCAAGGAGAAGAGAAAGAAACAACATGAATGGTCCTTGGGCAAGAGCCATCCTGGGCTATTGGGAACTAGAAATAGCAGATAGCATCCATATTGGCTCTATTCCACTCCCCCTCACACCACCTCCTCATCCAGTGTCCATTTCAGGCACCCTGCTAGCATGATTTCAGATTTTGAGTCTCAAATATAGAGGGATGCAATTTAAGAAGCTACAAGAAAATAAACCTTATCAGACCTCTTGTCAAGTGGCAAGTGTAAAGTATAAAATGAAGTGACAAGAAAATTTTTAATTGCTTTTTTTAGAAAAACAAATTTCATAAAAATCCCAACACTATTAGCATATATTTCAAACCCACAAGAGGTTATTTATTGCCACACAATTGCTGACTGTGTGACCCTTTCAAAGAACTATAGTAGCAGCAGCCTGAACCACAGAAGCTAGCCACATGGAAAGAACCACTTTTTTACAGCATGCCTACATTACTGAGTGCAAGATCTATGGGCCACTTCAGCATCCTTGGGCTTCAGTTTTTAACAAAGAACAGCAACATATGAACTTGCATTCTTGATGTCCGTAATCAGTTTTCCATGTTTTTGAGACAACTTCTAAGCAGAATATAGGGAGATTGCATTACATGCACTTGATCACATGATTTATGAAAAACTGAACATTTAACTACAAATTAGAACTTACTTGCTGTTGTAAATACAGCTTTTAAAAACAGAAGAGGTACGCAAACTCTCCACCAGTGACTTGCTCTCAAAGGTACGTAGATTTCAGCCTGAAAGGGACACTTTTTTTTTTTAATTACTACCCAACTTTAAAATCAAAATCATATAATCCAGATTATACTTTTCTTAAAGCAGTAGGGACATGCTGCAAAGCACACAGGAAAATTCAATAGGAATTAATTTTAACTGGAAAAAAAAAAATGTTTCCTGTAGCCTAAGATTAAACACAACTCAGAGACGCGAAAGCTTAAGTTTAAAAAGGTGTCACAAAGCTGCATATCAGCAGCTAAAGACTATATTTTTAATTTATTCAGACACCTGCAGATAGGGATAGTTACTTGTTGTTGGACCAGGAAAGCACAAGCCAGGTCAGAGCCAGGGCCTCTTCATGGTTCCACTAGTACCTAAACCAGTTAAACACCTACCTACACCAACACCTATATGTGCTTACTGGTGTAACTGTAGGACTCCCCATTCTGCTCCTAACCCTTCTCCCATCACAGAACCCCAGAGCTTCATGTCCTCAAACCCTCAGCCAGGTACCAGCTGACTTCCACCTCCACAGGCACTAACTTGCACCATGTGAGATGCTGCCATTAGTTAACAGGTAAGCACCTGCCTTACCCATTGCAGCTGTGCAGGCTCGTGGCAGCCTGCAGAACAGTTCAGAAGTGCAGATGAAAACTTGGAAGAGAAATATTACAACTTCCCTAAATAATCTGAAACTAGTAAAAGAGGTAATAAGATATTGAGACACTTGTCTATCCCCTTTAGGCTACTCAGAATAAAAGTTATTACATCTTTTTCAATGAAAGGTACAATTTTTGCAATGCCTTTGCCGGCCAATTAAGCAGAAAATACCCTGTGTGCTATTAGATCAGGCTCCTTCAGCATTTCCTCCTCCTCCCACAGGACATCACTCACTTTGTATATAAATATCTGAAAACAGATCTACACAATGGCATGACTTGCACTGGAACAGTTTAAAGCATAATTTTTATTGCATGATGATGCAGAAATCTGTCTTAGAACAGGCACATTTTATGTAGCTATAAGTACCCTGCCACATATCTACTCTTAAAACAAAATTCCAACTCAGCAGCATCTTCAGTCCACCAAGATGGAAGCGTTGCTTTATCAATGCATAAACAAACTACTGATGACAAGCCCTTTTTTAAAGTTTGATTGAAGGCTTGGTAAGTGAGCTTGCCCACAAAGGGCAGGCACAAGCAGGCAGCATTTGCCTACTGTGAACCTACAATTTCAACATTATTATTATCACCATTCAGACAACTGAGCAAGCTCACAGAGCATATATGAAGAGTTATCATGCATACAAAATCACAGAAAGAGAAAAAAAGGAAAAAATATGGAAGATTACAATGGGAAACATGATAAAGGAGCATGGCAAGGGCAGAGGATTCAGAGACACAAATGTGAAAGGACTGTGACCTTTGACTGTGAGTTGCTGAGGGAAAACCGCAAGTACTTGCACATTAGAGCTCACCACCCTGACTTGCAAGCCTTGTTCTCATTCCTATGATTCAGATAAGATCTGGAAGTGCTTCCAGGACTCCAGTGCCTGTCCCAGCTCTATTCCAACAATCCCCACCTGGGCAGAGAGCTGAATATATATCGGGACTGCCTTTTATACCACAAGCATTCAAAACAGCCAGAGCTTCAAGAAAGGTAGCAGACAATGTCCAGGATAAAAAAAGTTATTAAAGTGGTGGAATAAAGAAAATACTGATTACAGGTAACAACAACACTGGGCTTTAACCTTCTGTTCTGGGTTCAGCAGTAGCAGTCGTTTTTCTCCTCCTTAGTAGCTGGTGCAACACTGTGTTTTTGACTTTCGGACTGGGAACAGAGCTGACAACGCTCAAATGTTTGGTCTGGCCAAGAACACTGTGAGCCTCATCCTCTGCCAGGGAGGAGGGAAGCTGGGAGGAAGCAGAGACAGGACACCTGACACAAAATGACCAAGGAAGTATTCCCTACCACAGCACTTCATGCCCAGGACTTCATGCCCAACTGTGGGAGTTGCATTCTTTTTGATTCTCCTCTCCATCCCTCCGGGAGTAAGGGGAGGGCAAGAAGGGGGGGAGTGAGTGAACGAGCTGTGTGGCTGGGTTTAAACCATGACAGTTCTTTTTGTGTTGCCTGAGAAGGAGAAAAATGTTGTGTAATTGCTAAGCACTTTTATTATATACCTCCCAAAATATAAAGGTGGTGACCACACTAGGAACATAAGTCATCAGTTTCATGATCAATGATTCTGTTGTATTACAAGTCATTACCATAAAGCACAGTGAGACAAGAACCTTAGCCCAAGCCCCACACTTGATAAACACTAACACAGCAAATACCGGCTCTAAGTAAGTTACAACATTCTGAAACTGTGAGATCAAGAGAAACAGTTTTGAGAGCCAATAAATCAGCATTGTGACGAGTGACTATTAATCCGGTCAGATCTGTCGTTACCTCAACACCTCATGTCCCATGTTGGGCGCCAAAAAGAACTGTCGTGGTTTGTACCCAGCCACACAACTCGTTCACTCACTCCCCCCCTCTTGTCCTCCCCCTACTCCCGGAGGGATGGAGAGGAGAATCAGAAAGAATGCAACTCCCACAGGTTGAGATAAGAACAGTTTAGTAACTAAGGTATAACACAAATCACTACTGCTACCACCAATAATAATAATGATAAGGGAAATAACAAGGGAAGAGCATACAACCCCTCACCATCCACCGACCGATAACTCATCCCCCCAGCCTGACCAAGCACCGACCGATACCTAGTCCAAACCTGCAGTCCCCCAGCCCTTCCAGGTAACTCAGTTACATCCTGGGCATGAAGTGCTGTGGTATGGAACACTTCCTTGGTCATTTTATGTCAGGTGTCCTGTCTCTGCCTCCTCCCAGCTTCCCTCCTCCCTGGCAGAGCATGAGGCTCACAGTGTTCTTGGCCAGACCAAACATTTGAGCATTATCAGCTCTGTTCCCAGTCCGAAAGTCAAAACACAGTGTTGCACCAGCTACTAAGATGGAGAAAAAATGACTGCTACTGCTGAACCCAGGACACCTTCCAGACGTACATTGCTTCCGTATGAAAAGCAGCAGATAAGAAAGCCTAGGCAAGAAAAAAGGACGAGGGAGACCACACAAACAAAACCAAGTTCTGTAAGAGAAGAGAAGCAGAGTCCATCATCAGCAGGCTACGAAGAGCGGTTTCATTTACAAAAACACAAGATATACATTCTCCCACTACATTTAGGCACTACAATATTAAAAAGACACTATAAAAGCACTGCAATAAATCAGAAAGCTAGAAGAAATAAACAGGGCACAGGTTAATGGTATTTTTATATATGTATTTTGGAAGATGAGAAACTTCAATTTGCCTCTCAGCACATGCCCAGTATTTGCTATAAGCTTAAATAACAATAAACTCAAACACAACAGATCACCGATGCTCCTACCTTCTACTTTTCACTTGTCACAAAGGACAGCAGCAGCAACTCTCCTGTGCTGCTCACACAGCACTGAAGTTATTCCAAACACACCTACCTGAGACCAGACTCAGGCTGTACAAGCAACCAGAACAGGCAGAGGAGCACATCCCCTCCAAGGAAAGGGTGGCTCTGTGCTCTTCTTCAGCTTCTCTAACTTCTCCCTCAACTTCTCGAGGAGGAAAGCAAGCAGATAACCCC
Source organism: Pezoporus wallicus (assembly GCF_028554395.1). Lineage (NCBI taxonomy): Eukaryota > Metazoa > Chordata > Aves > Psittaciformes > Psittacidae > Pezoporus > Pezoporus wallicus. The sequence goes on from NW_026640647.1 coordinate 2,216,145, forward strand.
ATCCACAACTACTGGAGTCTATACCTAACAAAACTTCCATTTACCAGGCTAAAAACAAACAACTTACACAGACCTCCAACAAAACATCATCCTCATCCCCAGCACACCCCCAAAACTGGCTGCTGTCCTTTAGCAGCTTCAGCTAGCATCACCCCCACCCACCCAATCAGGTTCTATATGGAGCACTGCACTCATTCAAGAGAGCAATTCCAACCTTGAGATTGGCACAGGTTCAAAGTCACCTGGGTTGCAATGGAGGTGAGCAAGTTCTGCTCTTTGGTCAAGTGTACTGCATGCCTCGGGCTAGTGTATTGAGCTTCCCTCTGGTCTGCAGCCCTGAAACTAGAGCTGGGCAATGTGTTCTCTGGTAGTTGGGTGTCACAATGGGGAGCCTCTGGTGGCTTTGTGCTGGAGCCTCTGATCTTTTGCAGTTCCTGTGGTATTAGGTCCAAGATCACAAAATAGACTTTTAACCCCTGCTCCGGTCTGGCAGGAACCTGAAGCAGAGGGGACTGTATCGGGAAGGTGCTCTAAAATCTCAGGGCACATGGTGAGGCAGCTGGAGCTTGGATGGGGGCTTGCCTGCACCTCTTCTGTACAAAAAGCAAACATCAGAAGCACAGGAAAAGTTTTGTATTGCAAACCTAAGGTGCTGTTAGAACATAAATTACATATATTTTTAGCACCAAAAGCCTAGGTGTGCTGGACAGTGCAAAATATACATAAAAAAATCTTAAAACTCTCTCGTCCCTGCTTGCTATGAACTCACTCTGTTTAGAGCCCTTTTGAAGAGTCCCACAGGCTTGTTAGCTGGACCAGACCCCCAGTCATCTCTGAATTCTGGAGAAGACCTTTTTACTACTTAGTCTGTAGCAACTGGTGGTTTAGGTATTTCCCACTCACTGCATAGGCCACACATTTCTTGAAATCCTGCCATGCCCTGCCCAGGTACCTGCAAGATCTGGAATTCCTATTCAAAGCAGACTCATCAGTGTGTATGTTAGCAGCCTTTACATACAAATAGGACTGGGTTGAGTTGTTTTCTAACAAGCTCCCATGCATACTAGAGACTTCTTTCTAAATTCTTTCACGTAGATTTTTATTGTGAAGTAATTCAAGAGAAATTTATCCATCTTATTCATCTTCAACAAGACAGCCCACCTGCCTACTGCTGTGATAACCCTGAATGTGCCAAAAAGCTTCACAAAATCTAGTCCCACTTTCCAAGGATGACTGACCAGGTTCCTGCTTGACTACTTGAAGCCTGTGACCTTGAGTCTGTGCATTTGCCACACGGGAACACTTAAACAAGCTGTAAACTTTTCCACTGGCTCTGCTTCAGTACAACAGTACCCATACATTTGAACTAGTACTTCTTGCCATCAGACACAGAGCTGCACCTAAGCAGCTTACAAACATGAAAATTTGCTAGAAGATATAACTGAAATTCTGCCTCTGGGCAGCTTGCTACCAAGATTCTTATCTATAAAAATTGTATGTGGTTCCTATACACTTGGGGAAGATGAAAAAAAATATATAAAAAGGAAGCCAAAGGGCCCATGAAGAGCCTTGATGAGCTAGATAAACATTGTTGACTATCATCGTAAAACTTACCTATTGTATTGGACATGGTGTGCTTTTAAGACACCAGAGACACCAGCAGATGCATGCATGGAATATATATGCAGATTTCTTCGCTGTATGTATTAGATTTTGCAATTTCCATTGTGAAAGACAGTCACAAACTGGCAGTTTTGTGCAGCTTAGTTAACACATTTTTTGTTAGTTCAGCAAAGCACAATATTGCTGCCCCAAGAGCAAGACCATACTGGCCAGAAATATGCCAATCTATTTGCAATATTGTCAGGCAAAGCTGCACTTTTTAAAACACCTAGTGGGTTTGGTAACAGCTGAATAGAAAGTAGACTGGTCTGCACCATTGTTTACACCTATTTCTGTTTCATGGACATCTTGGATTCTTTAGAATATATATTTGTAATTCTGACATTTTCTGATGAGAAAATGAGAGGAGAAACGGGATAAGTTCAGCCACTTGAAGTTACATATTGAGATTTGCAGAGGTAAATCAAAGACACAAGAAAAGCTTTTCTATGCAAAGAGTGCCATGGCAAATTAAAAGAGATATTGACAAGTATAATCAACACAGTAGAAATGAAGAGTATCTGCACCATAATAGAGGCTATATGAAATCAGGCTCTGCATCAAGAGAACATAATTCATATTTCTGCAGGTAGATATCGTGTATTCAGATCTTATTAAAATACCTAATACAGCGTTTCATACTACATTCTCAGTCAGACTCAAAAGGAGGTGGGGACACCGGAGGTAGTAGATGGATTTTCAAATAATTATTAATATATTACTGAAGATAGCAACTCTATATTTAGGAAACATTTTGCTGTGGTGTTCTTTCAGAGGAACTTTATGGCTCCAGAAGAAATCACTAGTTAATAGGTCAGGTAATACAACCCAAATTGGGGCCCATTGGTGTTCCTAGTGGAGGTGCCTGATGCCCAGTCCTGGGGCTGCCCCTGGCTGGGACAGTGGGATGGCTGCAGCTGCTGTAGCTGAACCCGGCTGATTTGGGTTTATATGAGTGGTGAGAAGGCCTATTCTTCTGTTCCCAAAATACAAAAGCAAAAGAAACAAAGCTAGTGACAGTGATGACTTCAATACATGCTGCAATTTCATCTGCTACGCTGAAGGGAAAAATGGGAACAAAACAACAGAAAGAGTAGGGAAACACAGCAGTGTGTTACAGAGCAGTCTAGAGAATAATATATATATATTGTGTCTGCAATACGAAATTACTTATCATTTAACAAAACCCCTGTACACTTTATATTTGCACTGATGGAACCTGTGCCAGTTTGTTACGTGCCCATAAAAGCCTTCAGCCAGTTTGACAAGGAATGGCTGTAGCTGACTTCAAAGGACTGGTAGTAATGAAGGGTGGAGGAGTCAATTCTTCATTGCTTTCAAAGAAGGAAAATAGAAGTACTGAGCTAGGTTTAGACTATTTCTGCCCCTATGGATTTACTGCACATTGTAATACAATTATCTACAAGCAGGAATTCAGCATGCTGATAAAAAATGGCAGTGGAGGGGTGAATAAGCTACCTGTAGGTCTGAAGGACAATGGATTAAATGTTGTAAGGATTTCATTCTGTGATAGGGTAAATAAACAAATTACAGGTAAAATCCACACACATCCGTGTTGAGAGCCTCTGACTGATTAGGTGACAGGATGTTGTGTGCGTAAGAATCTCTAACCAAATACTAAATTCTAATTGACTTTCACAAGTCAATTCATACTGGATTTCAGAAAGGCAGTTGTCAATGCTCTATGGTTGAACAGCTTATTGAATCAGAAGAAAGTCACTCACAATTCTGAGCAGACTGCATTCTGCAAGTATTGGTGAAACAGCTAAAAAATCCCATCAAATATGATTTAGCAGGGAGAAGATTTATAAAAATTCCATTGTAAACAGGAGAATATTGTTCTGGTTTTACTGCCATTGTTCTGTGAAATTAAGATGACATCTACAAATAATGAACAAATGATTTTTTTGCTTATTGAACATAAGGAATATTTTTTTTTCCTTTACAAATGACCTCACAGATTAAGCAGTGTTTATATACTGCAGAAAGCTGTAGAGAGTTCTGTTTAAATCACCCTAAGTGATGTGTAAATTACCTCTAAATTGTTTAAATCACCTCCAGCTCCTAAGAGAGTAAACTTTTTGTGAGAAGCAGCTAACTATGAATTTCATACTTGGAATATTCTGATGTTTTGAATAATACATGAACAGTTGAATGCTTATCCTCCACTTGAGACCCAACTCACCTCCCAGTGTTTGGGGATACTGGGGCTTGGAGTTCTGCTCAGCAGCTTGCTTTGCACAAACCAGTTCCAAACAACTTAAAGAACATCATCTGTGATGGTCAGTTTTTAATCTTCCTGTCTCCAAAGTCAAACTATTTAAGATAGTAGTTTAGGATTAAGATAAGACAAAGAATATATGTTTAAAGAAGCTATCAAAATGGCCTGTGATAGAATGGAAGTCAAAGTAGGTGCTACAACGGTACCTCTTTGCTGTGGAAGCACGAGCCTATTGTTACTCAGAAAAAACATACTTAATTGTCAGGGAAGAAAGAGTTTCCACAAAGGAAAAAAGAGCTCTTAACAATGCAAAACAGCACCACTCAATTGCACCAATTACAAGTCAGCACAGCCTTCAGTCATTGTTCTGAGTTTCATATTGAATGCTCTCATTTGTGTTTTTTTTTTCCACTAAGTCATCTACAAAATGTGAAGATCCTGCATAGTTTACACCAACCAATCCCTCAGGTTTGGGAATACTGCGGAAAACAATACACATCACAGACCCCTTCATCCTTTTATGATATACATCTCTAATATGCATTATTATGGCACGCAAGAAACCTAACTTTAGTGCAATCATGCATACAGAACACATGTCATCAGCCACTGAAAAGTGGGCCTGCGGGTATTTAAGGCTGAGTGGGTGGGTGTTTTATTTATGACATGGATATGACAACTCTTTCAATGTGGTAGGAGAATGCACTAATGATTTTATTCATTTGTTTAATGTAGATAAGGAAAGCAAAAAGTATTTTTTGACATTATTTGTTTTTAAAAATAATCCTATGTATTCTACTGAGTAGCATGATGGATACTGAAAGCCGTGATGATTTTTTCGACTGTTTTCTTTGAGGAGGTCTAATAGCATGGTTAACACAGTTGAATTTTTTTTGCCATTTATGAATTTTCACTTTAGTTTTTGCGTTATGCTTTCATTGAATTCCTTGTTTTCAAACAATTCATTGTTTTCATCAGGTACCAGCTTGCTGTCCAGCAAGTCAATCTCATTCCATATTGATTTGTGGTGAGAGAAAAGGACAGAAAATAGCAAAATGAAATGGCAAAAGGTAGCAAAAAAAAAAAAAAAAAAAAGAGAAGACCTTGACCTCTATTTCTTCCCTAGTGTGGCAGTCTGTCTTGGCTGAAAGTGTTGTGATATACATATGAAGGAATTCCTCTGATATAACTGGTATAAACTTCCTTCTAGACCCCTCAGGATGATACTTCTTTACTAGATTTTTCTAGTTAACATTGTGCAGCATGATTACGATTCAGCAGAAAATATTTTCTAGCAGACACTTGAAAAACCCACATGATCAATAGCTGAGGAAGAACAAATATATGTAGCATGTTTTTTTGCCCCTCCTCTCTGAAGTGTCTTACTACTGATATTCTCCAAGCTCAAACATTCAGACCATGATTTTATTCAGAATGGTTTGAGCCTGTTCTGTGCCTATTGAGGCGTTAGCACAATGCTCTCACTCTGCTAAGGATGAGTGATTTTCAACACTGCTGATATCTAAGCACTCTTCAAAATAAAGGTTCTGATCATGTGAGCTACTGAAATGCTCAGATTGTCACAGCTGTTGAGGACAGCTGTGTTATAACATGTCAGAAACATTTAACACACTCATGGTCTTGCAACAGCTCTATTTGGAATCAATGTATGTAATGCAGTAGCAGTTCACTATAGTATAAGAACTAAAATTACCAGGTACCCTTGTTACAATTACAAGTAAATTATGTGCAGAAAGTCTAACTGGTGAGAAATTGAAGCAATACCCTTGTGGATGGCTCAGTTTAATGAAAGATCATTAGCAGAAAGACACATTATGAGCAGTCAGCTCTTTTCTTCTTCTGATGCATATGCTTATGTCCGTCTGATCTTGAAATGACATCCATCAAAACTGGTTTCCAGACAGAATTTCCTAAGGTGGTGATCAGATGCAGATTTCACAAGATCACCCTGACTCAGCTTTGAATCTGACCTAAAAGTATCTGTTGTCACATGGAGGCAAATTACAGTACAGCAGTAAAATAACAAAAACACTACTGCTGCCATTGTTGCCAGGGGTGCTGATGAACATCACAAAAAACTGACAGACCAGAAACTGGGGATTACAAGAAGATAGGAAACCAATAGCTTACATTGTCTATAGCTGTTTTGGCCATCTTTTTTTTTACACAGAAGGTACTATATGCTATATGAAACTGCTTTAGCACGTAGTAATCTAAAATTTTAGTTTACCTTACTTCTAATTTTATTTCAAAATTAACCAAGGCCTCAAATAGGAAGTAAACATGCAAAAAACTTTTGTTATTGGATAACAGGCTGTCAAGAGGGGTACACACAGTAGAAAATGTTATATTCCATTGAAGTTGAATTCTTCACTTTGAGGAAAACTGAAAATACTTTAGAAGAAAGATTTAAAAGTTAATATTCTCTTCCATTCTGAATCATCACCTAGAAATCTGAGCTGGTGGCTTGTTGTTTTTTTCTTCATATGTGTACATTCCGTTTATTTTTACTCTACATACAAAAAATACAAGAAAGGTGAAGGATGGGACCAGGAACATAACCCTAGAATTGGGAAGGCTTCACATTATCTATGTAATCTCATATTCATTATATGCAAACCCTCTAGCAATCCATCAACTCTGAAAGATCTGCAAACATTTAAAAGATGACAGCTTTAATTCCAGTACCATAAATTCCAAAATATGTTCCCAAGTGCAGCTCATGTCCATCAGATATCAAGAAAATAGGTGTTGTGGGTTGGTGGTGGATGTTGTTTGGTTTTTTTCACTTTTTAAATTACACTACATTATTCACAGACCAGCAAAATGTTTATCCAGGGAGGGCAGGTTTGGTATTTTTTCCCCCAGAGACTGAATAAAACCTCTGAGGATGGCCAAGAACACAACAGCAACAAATAATATGAAAGGATTTGAAGTCTGGAGATTAAACTTTTCTTTCTCTATCCCCTCCCTTTTGGTACAGGTTTGGTGCAGTTGCTGGCAAAGAATATTACTGATTTATTGTTATTGATAGGGAAACTAGTTTCACAGTCCTGGAACATAAAAATACTATATCTACCAGTCAAGAAATGAGTATCTTCAAATTTATGGACCTACTGTGGAAAAAAAGGGAATCATCCTTCTACAGTTTTCTACACTCATTGTCTTTATTTTGAGGGAGAGAATCCCCAGCACCTCTGTCACTGAACAGTACATCTACATGAGTCCATAGCAAATGGAGTCATGCATGAAACTGGAATACAGGGTGCCTTTCAGATAAACTAGCCTAGTTTACCTGTATGAAAAAAAACCCAAATTTTTTAGATTCACAATACACCTTCCGGAAATCTCAGAGCACCACCTGGTTTTAAGCAAACAACTGCAATTCATAAACTAATATACCTACAGTGAGTTACAGAGAACAGCTCAGACCTTTATCTCAAAGTACGATGACAGAAAATTACATACTTTTCTAAATCAATGCTTCCTGGAGATTCAGAATCAATGCAGATATCCTTTTCTTTCTTTAGTATTGTATCTATACCTAAATTGGATTAGATTAAACAATATTAGATTAATAGAAAATATAGTGCATGTCTTTTATCTCAATTTGACTAAACAACATTTATGATGCTCCTAAAGCAATGCTTTTTCATTTGAATCTTCATGTACAAAACTTGGGATTCAACTGAATTTCAATTTCCTCTTTGTCCTGCTACTATCTTTGATGTAGCTTATTTGGACGCCTGAAAATGGAAGAAGGTGATGTGGAATTAATTCAGATCAAAAAAGAGAATGGGGAATAACAAGCAGAGGATCTCCATTAGCCCATTCTCCCCTTGATACATAAAAAGGAAAAAGTGCTGATATACAGAAAGTAAGGGAAGGCTCTTTACTGACAACTGTAACTCATCTGTAATGACTCAGGATGATATCAACATTTCACTAGGTGCTTGGGCCTTCCTAGTATAAATTCGATGCTCCTAGTGTGATAACAAGCTCCACTGTAAAAATAGTCCTCACTATTTCATGCCGGGTAATACACACCCAAATTATGTTGTGCTTTGACTGAATGTCCTGCTATTTAAGTACTTCAAAACCTCATCTATCTACTTCAGTTCTTCCATTAATAACAGGTGCCTCAGATCATATAGATTTTTGTATTATATACAATAGAAGAAGTAATCTAACCAGCTACAGATGTCTTGGTTTTATTATGCAGTGGTGCTAGCAGCTGGCATTTATGTTATCCTTCTTACTATTATTCTAAAAGGTGCTGGTTCTAAAAAACAGAATATCTGCAGATAAGATTCAGAATTAAAAGTGTTGATCTGAAAGTATTGTGAGAACTTGCATCTCAGTTCTGGTAAGTGAGGAATAGCACTGTCATCTACAACCCTGCAAGAATGGTACACAGAAATACTTGTTATATTTCAGATGCTACACAGATATTTTGCCAGTTCTGAATCTGAAGATGACTGGATTCCAGGGAAAGGAAATTATTTGGTAAGGTGAATTAAGCTGAAATGTCAGGACTTAAGCATGGTGTTGGAAAGGTCTGAAAAGTTTTCATAGAAATTTAAGAATATTGCTGTTCTTTTAAAGTTCAGGCCACTGTCAGTTCTTCCGTTCTTTTTCTTAATATAATATTCTAGCTTTTCATTCTTATGACAACTGCCACCAAAATAAAAAATTGTTTATTTGAGATTTAGTTCCTATCTCTGCGTTTCTCTGTGAACCTCTTCAGATTTTAAAGCTAACCCTGCAAAGAACTGGACAATTGTCACAGGTAGCTTGAAGCTAGATCCAGAGTTGTAGCTAAGAAGTCAGGGCTGCAAAACAATGCCTACTTAGTTGTGCTTTCATCATCAGTTAGCAAAGCCTGTGTCGTCTAACGAACGTTTGATATAACCCTGATATCAGCAGGCTTTGGGATACCCCAGCCATTGCTTTCTGTCCTGCAGGTAGAATTTCTTCTGCAAATAGTTGGTGAATTTGTGAAGTGCTGTTACTTCTCTGCATTATCTCAATACTAACCTACAAAAGAGAATGTACCAGTAACTGGCTAAGTGCATTTTAGGCCCATTCAGGTTACTATGATAAGTAAATTATTTTTAACTCTAGATACTAAAGTATGCCTGTAAATTTAGCAATATATTTTAAGAGATCTTTATGATACTGGCAACCTGTGAAGGATAATTTTATAGCAGGTTTAGATCATAATTGTTATCTTATAGTAAGGTAAAAATAATGCAAGAACAGATGTTCTAAGGATGTAATAGACTTTTGATGCTGGTGTGAACTGGAAAATGGTAAAGGTATGAAACTAAAAGATGATTGTAGAAGTTTGGGAAGGAGAACAGGGAAACAATCACTACAGAACCTTTTAAGTAATAATTAGCAAGAATTCAAATAACAACCCCTTCCAAATGAAATGTTCATTCCTAGCCACAGAGTTTCAAACTGATACCAAAACTGTTGTAATAGTTCTCAACACATAGTTTTCAATAGCCTTTTAGTACTGGCGTATTTCTAATATCAGCTGACAAGCAGATTCATGTGAGACAGAGCTGAAAAGAGAATCTTTCCCCTGGTGAGGAGTTCAACAGTTTTATGTATAAGTGTTTAAAGCTGAAAGGTAAATGGTAGCTAAGATTATTTAAGAAATCTGCTGTCTTTTTCCCAACAGGGTAGCATTCAAACACAGCACCTTGGAGCAACAGCTTCTTGTTCAAATCTTTTTGGGGGTGGCATTTGCTCAAAACTTAAAGGACTAGAAGAATCCTAACAAAATAAACCTAACTTTATATGCAATATGGCAGCTAAAAAATGAAAGACTCCTAACTTTAAAAATAAAATGTTTTGAAGAACCCACCTAGTGCAGTGAAAATACTTTGAGCTATTTAACAGATAGATTTGGATGTTTAGATTCTAACTGACCTATCTCTTACCATTAATGTTAATATACTAAAAAAAAAAAAAGTACAGGCACACATTCATTTCTGTGTTGGGCTCCCTACAGTTGGGAGCCCCTCTGAGCAACATCTCATAGTTGCAAATAAGGTATTAAACTGAAAAGTATGATCTTAAATGTGCTTCTTACAAGCACTAGTTTTAGAAATAAAACAGGTATTCAGATTCCAAAACAAGCAAGGACTTGAAAGAAAAAGGACTTTGTTATATATAAAAAAATTACATTATTTCATCCAGCTTTCACCATTATGTATCTGAAGACGGCCTATATGGATGCTGGGGATGGACTATTCATTAGGGACTGTAGTGATAGGACAAGGGGTAACGGGTTAAAACTTAAACAGGGGAAATTTAGATTGGATATAAGGAAGAATTTCTTTACTGTAAGGGTGGTGAGGCACTGGAATGGGTTGTGAATGCTCCATCCCTGACGGTGTTCAAGGCCAGGTTGGACAGAGGCTTGGGTGACATGGTTTAGTGTGAGGTGTCCCTGCTCACGGCAGAGGGGGTTGGAACTGAATGATTTTAAGGTCCTTTCCAACCCTGACTATTCTATGATTCTATGATTCTGGTTTTAGCTTGCCACAACAGTACTGGTCTACTGTGGCATGGCGTGTATCATTCTGGAAGAATGTGTTAACATGTATAAATTAGAAAAGCTTCTCCCATTTCAGTGTATAAGCTTTGGAGTAGAATGTGAATATCAAAAATCAGGTAGAGACTAGTTCTCCAAAGATACTCTGGGAATAAAGCTGTAAATAAGACATGGCCTGGACAGAACTATGATAGTCACCCAATGATCTGAAGATGGAAGCCTCACAAATTGTTGTGTTTTCTGTTTAAGTCAGACATCTTGAACAGAGTTCACTAAATGCTATAGTGTCCCAAAGAAAAGGCTGATCATGCATAAGAGCTATTCTGTTATGATATAAGCCCATTTAAAAAAACGGCACTTGGGGGCTATATATGATCTATGGTTAGAGTTAATGGAGCTTTTCTAGGGGAAATTTCAGAACAGTACATTACAGAATGATTAAGGACACCTGAATTCTCTTTGCTTACCTCCTGTGGAAACCCTAGGGATTCATGAGAAATTAAATGTTAAGCAATGCCAATAGAGCTGGGTGAAGTCTCCATCAGTGCCTTCAATGAAGAGTGACCATATCCCTAACCAATTTTTGCAGAAAAATTTTAATCACCATTTGGGGATGGGAGGTGTTGTGGAAAACAATTTTTACATTCTATTTTTCTATAGTTGTTTTAATCATTACTTTTAATTTCTCAAAACGAAAGACTTCCTGGCTTTCAATAAAAATGTTAATTTAGAACTATAATTCTTCTTCCTGCTTTTTTCTAGTTTTCCGTAAGTCATAGTTGAATACCTCATTTGTTGGTAATTACAATGCTGTGGAGTAAAACATTTAAATCAGATCTCCTTCTACTTGCTTCTGTCACACAGTTCTGTTGATGTAGAAGTCTTGCTATTTCTATATACTCTGTAGTCCTTAGGCTCTTCTTTTTCCATCTTGGTACACTACAAAGATGTAGTGTATGCATTATAGCTAATGCACGTACTAATAAGTTGAGTTTCTTCCCTCACCAAAGTATATATGCTTTACACAGAGCTTAAATTTTTGTATTTACCTAGTGTCTTTTAATTAAGGAGAAACCTATTAAATTACACGATTACTTTGGTCATCCCTTCTTTTATGTGATAATATTTGCTCTCTCCAACACTTGCAAGCCATGCCAAGGTTTTCAGAGCACGCGTAGCATTTTCAGAAAGGTAAGAGGCAGTAGCAGTAAACAGCATTACAAGACTAATTACCTTTAAAGAAAATATTTTTAAAGGATTCTAAAAGCAAACTTGATTGAGAGCATTTGTGAAAGTGCTGAACAAATTAGAAGAACATAATAGAAAATTTTGACCACTTTAAAAGGAGCAAAACACATTTTTCTCCTTGTACAGTAATCTCAAAAAGCCTTTTAAATAAATAATACTATGACATTTGATATAATTAGGTTCAAAACCTATCATGAAATGTCATCCATTTAAGGGTTTCTATTTAACAAACTATCAGGGCTTTGGATAAAGGGAAAAAGAGAATCCTGATGAACAATTAAATAAATGTCATCTCTTTACTCAATTCACTTTTATTTATTTAGCAAAGAAAACATTAATATCAATTCAGATACATTAGGACATTATGATAACTCCAGTACATTAATAATGCAAATAGCCTAAGAAGGTTAATTACTTCTCAAGATAAGTAGTTATTGTATAATTTTCTTCCTTTGCAAAATATACCAACTCATTTGGAGACAAAAGGCTTTTTTTTTTTTTTTTTTTTGCTACTGTCAAAATACACAAAATACACATAAGCATTTTGACCTGTTGGATTTGAAAACAATTAACAGTTGACTGTCACAGGCTGAAGTCCAGCATTCAAAGATCAGAAACACATTATCAGTGAGAAAACGCTAGCCCTTCTGCATGATCGAAACCAGACAATTACTTCTGTGCAAAAGGGTCATGTGATTGCTAAAATGTACCTTTCCCCAAAAGGCTGAAATATAAACACCATATTTGACTTTCAAATTCTCATGCTGCTCTTGAAGACAATTAAATTACAACTGCTCTATTGGTTTGGCATTACTGCATTCTCCCAATTGTTTTAACACTGTATGAGATCCAACGTATAAAGTCAACTGTCTATGTCACATTCAGATAATTATCTGAGTTTACTTTCCTAGTTAAAATTGGAGCAGAATTGTTTGAGAACTGGATTTTCAAAATCTCAGGATTTTGTTAACTACTCATAACAAGAAATGCTTTAAAGTGTCCTGCCACAAAGCAGAAGTTGTGTTCTGTTGCGGTGAGATCAACATTTTAGCAACTGTCACACATAAAAGAGTCACAGACATAGATAAATCTCAAATGAAACTTTATATTTATAATCCTGTGTATGACTAAACATTAATTAGTATCTGCTGTGGAAGTGGTTTGGAGGCCTAATTACACTCAGTGCATAGGTGTATGATTTCCATTTTTGTTATCATGATAACAAAAAACATATCCAGACTCTTCTAGGTAAAAACAGCCTTGTGTAAAATGTTAGAAGACGTGGTCCTTGAAAATGAAAAGTCTATATCTATATTTCCACAAGCTCAGAATGTACTGGTCGGTTCTGAGCTAAAAGGCCAGCCCCATATTCCTCAGAGATTTTCTTTACTTATTGTTATCCTTAGTCCTCTGACTGCGCTAACCCTATGATTAGTGAATTTGACATACCTCTCCATCTGACCTGTACTGTATGAGTTTCTCACTGCTATATTGTTTTAAATCATGCTTTATTTATCATCAGCCCTTATGCCCAACCCCTCACATTACAACTTAAAGTACTTGGACTCTGAAATTATCTTATCAGGAAACATATTTCGTGTTTAATAAAAAAAATGTAGAATTTACCAAGAAGTGGGCTGGAATAGAATTATGTTCTTTCTTGCTACAGACATGATGAAGAAATTACTCTGAATGGACACTTACCTTAGAACAACATAAAGGTATTCACTGATTAATTGAATTCAAAAATCTCACAGTGACTTTAGACATTTCAGAGTTATCACAGACATTCCAGAAGCAATAAGCAATGTGTTACATCATTAAGGACTAAATTTTAATGCATTTTGCATTAGGAGGTAAGGTGCTAAATATATGGGGGGATTTATTATTATTAGTGGAATATTTATAGGCTAACATGTCCAAACCTCAAGAGTTATGAGATAGAAAACTAATAAATATTTTTAAACATTTATTGTGTCATAAAAAAATTGATCTACTTGCAGAGTTAGCTGCTATCCATGTGAGTGTGAATGGCAGAAACAGACCTCTGAACATTTGTCTGTGTAGAGCAATGACAGTTTCACTCATGGTCTTTAAAAGTCTTTCTTCAAACAAATGTCTTGGAAATGAACAGGATAGAATTTGTCTTTAGATCTGGAAACTGAAAGATAAAATTATTGAACAAATAAGTTTGAGAAATGAGGCATTCCTCAAAATTCATTTTGAAGTCTCCCAAATGGTATGATTCACAGTATCAAAACAGAAGAAAACAATTTTATGGCAGTAATCTATATTTTTCCTATCTGTAATTATAGTATTTGTGCTAACCTACAAACCTACTTAAAATATATAGTATAGAATACAGTACCCTGCATGATACCTTCATTAAAAATACTAAAGTAATAATCAGGATATTATGGACAGGTTACATTTTTGTATGTATGCATATACATACATATAGACACACATATACTTTTAAGATTTTAATCTAACTTTAAAGTCTCTGTGTTAGTCTCCAGCAAAGAAGCTGAATGAAACTAATCACAGCAATAATCACAGTCTACAAAACAACACACCTCAAATGTTCATGTGTCAACAGCAGAGCATGGGGAATTAGAAGTAAAAAAAGTCTGAAAAAAAATGTATTTTGAGGAAAAATGTGCTAAGTTCATAGTAGGAATGCCAAAAGCCAAGCATCACAGCTGTGTTGACTGAACAAAGCATTCTTGAGCAAGAATGAAGTGCTGGAGGACGTGAGCAGGACAGGGATGGGGAGGGCAGCTGTGTGTCCAGGCATGGCCTGTAGGTCTGTAGTAAGGGGGCTGATCTGTGGCCAAGCAGGCAAGCCATGTTAGCAGGTCAGGATCAGGGGGCAGAAGGTACAAGGGATAACTTGCAGTGAAAAGCAAGGGTGAGAGCCTAAGCTTAAAAGCAGGTGGGGAGCAGAGGAGGAATTGGCCTCCACTGAGCCATCTCACTACCCACACCCTATATGAGCTGGCCTTGAGCCCTGACAGCTAAACCACTAAGTGTGACAAAACATGCTTACAGTCCTGAGGTAGACTGAGAGAGAGTAGAAGTGTAAAAGAACCAGAAAACAAAACAACCAAAGGCCATTGCAGGAGAACTAAATTAATTATTTATTATTTAATTTATTATTTATTATTTAATTAATTATTACATTGTTTTCTCTAAAGAGGCAATTACAAAGGTTGCCTCTCCACATTGGAGACCTTCTTCAGAGATGAAACTTTTGAAAAGTCAACAGAAGATACTCCAGTGCAGATTAGTAATTTGAGTACTAGCAAATAGCCAGGATTAGGTGGTATCCACCACAGCAGCTCTATTGTGGATCTCAACCTTTTGCTTAAAATCCACTTTAGTATGAAAACAATTGGAAATTGTGAAGCTAGTGTAAGGAAGTACAAGATCTAACAGCATCTCCAAAATCTAACTCAAAGAAAATGCTTGAGTTACCAGCTTAAAAGAATAGACAGGGTTTTTTTGTGTAACAAATATCAGAATTCTATAATTCCCAGCGATGGACCAAAGCACAATGATATTCATAAAGACATGAGACAAGAGTCTCTTCTTGCCCCTCTAACCACAGTAAGTATAACTGCTACATGGTTTCACCAGTCCACCAGCAGGTATTACAAGTCTCTCAGTGGATATGCCATTCATTAACATTCAAAAACACTAAGGTTCTGTTCCACAGTCAGCTGGTTATAACAAAAATCTGCAACAGCTTTGTGTTGTGATGACCATTGATAAAATAGGAATCATCACAGAGTTAAAAGACAAAGAAATAAAGGGAAACTATATTGTCTTTTGCATCTCCAACAAATTCGGCTTAAGCATATGCAGAGTTTCATTGATCAATTCTCTTTTTCATAATGGAATTTTTCATCTATTATTACCATGGGAAAAAATGAAACTGGTATTCATATTTTATAATGTATTATCTCACTCTCTTGTGATATTCATTCTGAATATAAATATTTATAATATTAGCTGGATAGCTCAAAAGTATTTCATGTTTTGTGGGCTACTTTTATAAAAGAAGTTACAAAGGACTCATTGTTTTCAGGGCAAGCAATAACAATAGAAAGAGTTTCCACTCTATTGTAAGCATGCCTTTTTGCATTTATTTCCTTAAGTTTGTCTCATTTCAACATGTTTTTCTCCCAGTCTTGCAAAACGATCAACGTTGTATATTTGTTTGTACTCTGACATTGCTCTCTTTCTGCCCATGCAGATCTCCTTTTAAGTTCAGGGCCTTAGTTTGTTTCGCTGTTTTTCTTTCTGATTCTTGTCAATCTCCAGGATGATGTACTGTGACAAATATCACCTTGTATTAACATCTTCCATGTTATTTGATGGAAAAAGTCATACAATGAAATGATAAGCTGTTTTCCAAAGGAAGCTCACTGCCAGAATTATGATTTACTCTTAGGTTTGTAGTCACTGTTTTTTGTTTTAACCTGTAATAAATTTTGTAAGATTTCCTAAGCCACAAGCAGAAACAAGCTATCCAATACTTCAAACAAGAGGGAAGCTAACTTCTTTAAAATGTTGTAGTAGGAACAACAGTCATGCTGCTACTTGCAGTTACTGATCCAGTGTAGGATGGAGAAATCCAAGCTGACTGTTGTCCTTTTACAGAAGGTAGCACATTCTTGCAAACTGATGTTCTTACTGGAAGAGTTTCTGTATATTCCTAGATATTTTCTCAATTGAAAGCTTAATTTTCCTTATTTCAGTCTACCCAGCAGGTATGCAAGCAAAGGCAGTGAAGTGACATATTTAAGTACTTTCCTAATACTCCTAGAAGCCATCAGATGTGGGCTCCTAATGAGCTGTAAGGTCATCAACTTTCACAAGTCATTTCACCACACAGGTCTGAAGACAGAAGTAAATAGAATCATAGAATCATAGAATAGTTAGGGTTGGAAAGGACCAGTAAACAAACTCTCCACTCAGAGGTGCAATCCAACACTACAAAAAGTGAAAGCTAGCTCCTAAACACTTCTAAGTACCTAAAAATACTGCACTAGCTCAGGTTTGTTTAGGATATTTTTAAAATATGCGCATAATTAATAACATTTACTCGGGGTTGGAAATTCTCTACATGCTTTTTCAGTTCCTTGGAAAACAGGGCTCTGATTCCCTTTGGCCCAAAACAAGCACAATGAATATCAATATTCACTATTAACAATAATAACAACAAAACAGCCCTGTGGACTGCTGTACTTAATAGCAGTTGTTGTTATAAGCACCTTTAAGTATCACTTCCAAATTAAATATTCCTGTAAATTTTTCTGTTATGATTTTCTTTTTTTTTTTTGCAAACATTTTTTCATTTATTTTGTGGATTCTTAGATATCATTTTTTTCTCCTTGCCAGCGCACACTTTATGTATGTTCATAATATTGGCATATCTAAATTTGACTTTCTATGGCAGAAATGGTTTTAAAAGAGCAGTATTTCATGCCAAGCAGTAAGCAGCTGTAGTATCAAACTTCCATAAAAATCCCTTTCGTTCTTCATACCAGGACTTGCTGATCATATCCTGCTTTTTTTCAGAGAGTTGCAGCCTCCATATTAGAATATTTCATCAAAGAAGATAGTTTGGCAATGTCATAACGAATTATGATGACAGAATCAAATATAATAAAGTCCGTTAGCTCTCTCTAAGTCTCTCTAACTCTGAGCTCTTGGCTGCTCTCTCTTTTTCGGTCAAATATCTTCAAGTTCTTATATGTGGGATAAAATACTGAGTTTGAAAGATCAATATTTTTTTTTCACAAAGTGACGTTCCCTGCTTTGTTTCCCTAGGTGCTAGGTATTAAGATGAACCATACTGCAAAGATGGAATAACAATGATTCACTTCAGAGGAAGATTATTCATCCATTTCATAGAAAAAAAAAACATTGTAGAAGCACACTTTCTGAAGTGAAATATATGGTTGTGATTTCTATAAGACAACATTGGGTCATTTTGTTTTCACCCTAGGATTTGGTATTACACTCACCCAATTTGGTGTGACAGCAGTCAAACACCCAGGATGCCTCAGCTCTTTCCTCCTCCTGCCTTGTCCATGCATCAAAAAACTACCATGTTTTCAAAAGGAAACATTTTTCCAGCAGTTCTGCAATCTGAACTCAACTGCTCTTGTGGTTGCATTTCTCTAATCCTTCTGAAAGTATATGGCAGGAGTGGGAGCAAGCAGAGCAGGACTACATCTACCAGTGGTGTTCCACGGTGGCACAGATGAAGCGTAACATTGATGCTATATCTTTATCCCTAACGAAAATATCATGCAAATTCTAAACACCAGATATACATGAACAATACAATTAAGTGAGACTGTCATGAAACATGAATATGGCCCCCACTTTCTGTGACTATGTCTCTTTTTAGGACTTTCAAGTCACTATTAAACAGTTAAGAAATGATCTTGCCGCGTTTCAGATTTGTGTCTTTTCAACACAAAAAAATAATGCAGTAACTGCAGACTATTTTGGGGTATAGCTAAAAGTAATTTTTTAACAGGTATAAATTCGACTCATACTTTTTTTGTGGGTTTAAAATATTAAATAAAAGAAAGATGGTCATTATTAATATAGCATGTTGGAAAGAAAATGAGTTCATAAATATATTTGCATTTCTTAGTTATAGCATTTTATTTCTATTCCCCATGGAAGATGTATTAATATTAAGCATAATTTTTAAGCCCCAGAATGTATGCAGCAGAGATAAAGCCCACAATAGTATAAGCTGCAGCAGAGTTATACTGTACATCATCCTGATGTATCCTAACCATTTATATCCTACTCTTTACCGGTTACTGTAAGCAAGAGCAGTAAGTTTGGCCTTACTGGAACTGGACAAGAGACCCACCTTTTATACTATAGATTAATCTGCCTCACAATCCCATGATAAATATGCTGCATTTTTTTAATACATTATTTACTTCATCTGTTTTTCTACTCACTGGATCTAAAAAGTTGGTATTGAATTTCTAAAGTTTTATCTTAAACTTTATATACACATATCTACCAGGAGAGGAGAAATGAAACTGGTAGTGTATCTTAGGTAAAAAACATTTTTTGGTTCTTATTTTCTCATACCTGAAAAAATGCACTCAAGCAAACCACAAACCTTGCAAAGCTACACTTTTTTCACCAACTACTGATTTTTCATAGAGAAATCTCAATTTTAATACTTTGTGAAATATTGTATTTTTTTAAGGAAAATTAAACTTCTGAATGAGTGGTTTATTCACATCTGGCTTAGGTCATAGGAAGCTCAGAACTACCAATTGGATCAGCTATTGCCTTCTTTGTCTACTGTTCAGAAGGACCTCTTCATTGACTGAGGCTCATCACCACTGTCATATGATGCCATTTATACCTTACTCAGGAGAACACACAGTTTCAGAGGTTTTGTGCATTTCTGGAATGCTAAGTCATTTGAAAACTACACAAAGTATTTTTTCCCCAAATACTAAGCGTTTGGATCCCGTTCTAAATACTATTAGATTTAATTAAAATTCTCTACTGATTTCAGTGATATTGTACCAAGTCAAAACTGGTTACTGTTTAAAAGCCTGAAGGCTCAGAGGAGGCAAAAGGAGGGAATCACAAGTATTTTCAAAGTGATTTTTAGAACCAATCTCAATTAGGCAGTTGTATTCATCCATTCCCAACTCCCAGCTCACCAAGTCATTTCAGTTTATCAGCTGCAGTACATGGAAAAATATGCCTGTGTTTTAATCAGCACAATCCACTCTTCATTTCATTCACATTTCCTAATAAGAGGTACACTCATCCTCTTTAACATATACATTTGGCAAGAGCAGAATGCAGCTTTGGGGAGTAGAAATTACAGAGGAGCTGTAAGGTTTGTATTCTAAAAAGAGTATGTGCTTATGGTCATACCCATCAAGCCTGCTTTTTAACTAAGCCTGCAAGCAGCACTACTGGAAGCAAAGGGCCAGTTAGTAACTCTATTGTAAAATTTGCTTTTGAGAGACTACATATGAGAATTCACTGTGGGATGAAATTTGGCATCAAACGCCCTGGCATAAAGCATTCTTAAAATGACACTAGTGCAAAAGAAAATCATTTCAGATCTAATTCAATATTTCAATGGGGAACTGCAGAAACTGTCCAAATCTGCTAAAAATCTGGCTTTTATAGTATTGTCTCCAGGAAGGTGTCTGATAGAAAAGTTTCAGTGCCAAGCAAAAACAGAATTATCCTCCATTTAGAGGGAAGTAAACAGATCATTCCTCTCTGACCTCCAAAGAGGAAGAACTATTCTATCCACACGTCGGTAAAATGCAATAAAAAGAATGACACTCTTGGGATCACTTCTACCAACAGAAAGCCACTGAGCACACTAACAGCATAGATAATCAAGGTAGTTGCATGAAAAATGAGGAATTTAAAGGATTGCTAGGAATGGGACTCTGGCCAGTGAGAAAAAAAAACTTACAGACTAGCTAGGGGCACTGAGGATAATTTAATATATTTCTGGCAGAAAACAAATAAGAAAATACTCATCTGAAATTACAGAACATGTCATCTTTTTTGAACTACAGTTTGCAGAATCTATTTGTAAATACTTCTGCGTTTTCTCCTTATCTCCACCCTTATCCCAGCACAAAGCCTTTGCTGTACAGTGGCATTAATAACAAATACCCTGAAAAGTTCAGGAAAGATTAGTACACTTTGAAGCAGGGTAATATTTTACATTTCCACTACACTGCACATTATTTGCAAGTTCATTCAGATAGATATGGATAAAATAAGCATTCAGAATTTTGAGATCAATAAGGCTTTTTTCATAGCCCTATGCAAGAACATATTGATTTTGCTCCAGAAAAATCCTGGTGGCTGTAGATGGCTTCCAGGCTCTCCCTGCCCTATTGATCTATATTGGGCTGTTATCCAGTATAGTTCATTTGTCTGGCCTTGCTCCATGGGTGTAACATAGGCTCTCTGTATCACCCACACATGTGGGTGGTTGGAACTAGATGACCTTAAGGTCCTTTCCAACCCTAACTATTCTATGATTCTGTGGTTGAAATGAGTTTTCATAGGGCCAGCAGCCATCTTTGTACCACTTTGTACCACTTTGTTATGTCTGGCTTTTGTCTGGAGATTGTCAGGAAGACAACTGATCTGTATGAAACATGAGGAATGCTCACCTGTGTCCCAACTCTCTGTCTCACCATGAAGGTTAGAGCACTGCTTACTCACCAGACCCAGCATGAGGTCCTCCTGTACACACCACAGTATGCTCTGCAGTACTGCCCTCCACATTTAGTGCTGGTGGGAGGGTTTGGTCCTGCTTCAAACTCTTCTCTGAATATTTTGCTAGGAAAAAACACCTCTGGGTGAAGTGATCCCAGCTGTGATTTCTGTGAGGTCTGCCTGAGCAGGGTGAATTGTCCTTGAAACATTTATATAGCTGGAAAAGATTCTACTGATTTCTCTTAAAAGGGCTTACCTAGACTCACATTAACATTGTACTACATGAGCTAAGTAAGTTAGTGCTTTCATATTCTGCTTGTGTAATGTGAAACTGAGTGTTCCTTAGGCTGTGCTAATTCATGTTGTGGTAGCTGTTTTGCTGTGTGAGCTATGGCTTAGCAAGCCATTATTCAGCATCAAAAGTTTTCTTATGATTATAGCAAAAAGATAAAACATGTAAACTCCAGTGTAAAGCACTGATATATTAAATTAATATCTCAAATTAAGAATACCATCAAACATTGCTGTTGTATCAAAATGCTTAATATATGTAGGCTAGTTGCCATGGAGGTGGCGAAACTTCCAGAATGATTTTGTAGTAAAGGCAACAACTTTCGAACCTAAATACTTCCAATTAGGCTATAAAGCTGCATAAACAGGGAGAAAAATGGCAATTGTTATTCTTGATACAAGTCAGCTATCTGATATATTTCTGAGCAGGTGTTCCAAGAACACGAATATTAACAGTTGCTGCACATATACTGTATATTTTGTTTATAGAGGCCTCAGCTTTTGCAGTGAGTAGTATGGTCCATACTACTTGGAATTGAATTTAAGGTGTACAATAACCATAACATCTACTTTATGCAATATTTTCTGCTCTACATAAGCACTTTTCCACAATAAGGATGAAAAGAGCCATCAACAAACTGCTTATCTGCAGTCTGAGTAAAAAACTTAGGGGCTTGTGAGGCTTAAAACATCACATTTGATCCTGGCAGGTGTGACATCCTGTTCTTCTATTCAGCCACATTTTATATCTTTGTAAACCAAGTGATATATAAACAACTTTTAAGGCAAATAAAGGCTAAGTCCACTGAATTTGCTAGACCTGCATACCAGTAACCCTGACATGGGGGGGGGGGGGGGGGGGGAATCAATCTCCCTGTATCCTTCTAATTTGAACATTGATGATACTCTTTTCTGTAATCAGAGAAAGGTATATATGCTACAAAGGGAACAAGGAGGAACAGAAAATGAAATTATCTCAATCTAGCACCCACAGTTTGATTTTAAATTATGATATTCAATGGCATTTTGTGACAAAGAATCTTACTGGGGGCAGTTCAGATCACCACACTATTCAAGATACTCAGTAACCAAAAGGCTGAATGGTTGATGCATATTTTAATGGACAAAGTCTTGCAGCAATTAGTCTTTCTGTATGAGTACATTATTATTATATGTAAATATTAGTGAAAAAGATAACAGGTGAGACAGTTCCTGCTTTCCTCCAGTAAACTACTGACAAAATAGCTATTTCCATTAGTATGAGCCCTTCAGTGATACTTGAGGAAGTGTAAAATGAAGAAGCTACATTGTCTTCATATAACTTTGTCTGAAAGAAGGCTTAAACCTTAAGGGGTTTTGAAAAGCACTGGCCTAACAGTACAGGAGCTTTAAATTCAATTCTATTTTTGGGGGTAAAACCTATTATCCTTCATCTGTTCTGGGATGACAAATAAATGATATCTTTTGTAAAGTCTATCTACTTCTGTGAGAGCAAAGGCAACCCACGGTTTCATGAAAGAGTTATTGTACACATCTTTTGTGAAAGCAGTTGATGCTGAGATCTGAGATACATTTGTTTTGGGAGAGCACAGTTACAGGAAGCAGACTCAGAAATAAAACACTAAACCATCTAACTTCACCAGAGAAAGTCAAATCAGAAGGGAACATTTCCAACATAAGTTAATGTCAGTGTTAACTGAAATAACCTGTGCGTTTTAGCAGTTGCGTATGTGTAGTTCCTGGGGATTTTTCCAGCTACATGTGGTATTTTTTAGCCCTGCATCTGTCAGATAAATCACAGAGCCAAGTGAAAATCTAGTACTCAGGAACATTATGTATTATAATATTATGTCACACCCCCTGGAGAGTTGCAGGTTCATAATGAAATGAATAAATTACAGTGAAGCAGTTTGAGATCCTGAAAGTTCCACCTGTCCTCTAGGACAAGCATGTCAGGATAAATACCTTTTAATTACACTGAGCAGAGGTTAAAAAAAGAAGCCAAAAAAAAAAAACCAAAATAAAAGCATTATCTTTCTGTTTGAAGTTCCATGTGCGTAAAAGTGAATTGACCTCATTCACTGTGGCATCATATCATTATGTTATAACTCCACAAAAAATGACATTGAAATGGATTTCAGCTAGCAGAAAGACCAAGCAACAGTGTTGAACAATGGGGGTTTTTTTTATATTTAAAAACAGGGTACATGGACAAATCTCATCAAGTGTCAATTATTATATTAATATAAACCCAAACAATTGCTAAGAGTTTTTTTCTCTCACCTGCATAGCCTTCTCTTGCAGAAAGGAAAGCACTCAGCAGTTCGCCATAATCAGTGTTTGAAATTTTAAAATAATTAGCACAGCAGGAAAACATACACAGCAACCAATTTGTTTCCATGTGTGAAAAATCTCATAGAGTAGACAGTACCTATAATTTCCTTCTTTCTGTTTTATAGTGGTAATTCAAAGCAAATGCCAAAAAAAATATAGTAGACCTTGTTTTGATTTAACTGAGGCTCACAATGGAGCTACTTCATTGATTTCACTGGATTTCTTGCCAATTAACATATCTCCTTAGGATAATAAAGCTAGCTTTTCCAAATGTGGGCTTTACTCATAAGTTTATGTCCAGGATGAGAGGAATTACTCCATGCATCACTCTGATATAGTGCTACAGAATACTTATTAGAAGGGCAAAGACAGATATAAGACACATGCTGTAATATACTTTATACAGTGCTTCAAAATATTAAAACACCAACAGCTGCGTATCTTATTCTAAACAAGACAATAATGCCATGTCATCTTCAACACCATTTCTGAGCAACATCCCCGTGCAACATCAAAGATGATAGCTTTTCAGCAAGAGTTAAAAAGAAAATCAGCTCACAAAAGACTAACATGGGTAGGAACCTGCCATCCACACCATGGATTTAAGGAAGGGATCTTCCAGGCAGCTTGTATTTGGTTTTAATCAGTTCCAACTGAAATCAGCAGTGAGATACCAACTGACTTCAGTGGGAGGTGGCTAAAGACATGAGTCTGTTGTTCTGTCCTGCATCCTATCCTAATAAAATAGGGGATTTTGGGGAAAGTGAGTCTTTGCCATGGGGAAAATAAGAGGTTTTATAAAACTACAGCTTACAGGAACTGGAGTCTTTCCACCGAGGAAGAAGGGAGCTGAAAAGATAAAAGAAAAATATTTGAAAGCTGCATCTCTATGGTTTCAGTTTGCCTGGCTTGATTGCAGAGCCATCTTCTGGTTGAAAATAACAATTTCATACTTGCTGAAAGTAAGTACTGTATGGGTGTTTTAATTTAGCTATGCATTGTGAGGTGTTTCAATTGGCTGGTTTTAGCTGCTTTAGTAAAATGACACAGAAAAGAGTCAGTGTGGATTCTGTTTTGTTCTGAAGCCAAATAGTTCAATGACACATTTGGATTTTAAACAAAATCTACCTAATGCTCTTAAGACCATTTATGATTGTATAAGAAACTAAGATTGCATAGACCCTGCGAAGTGGGTCTATGGTAATGAAGAATGATAAGAGTCAATGGAAACAGGATAGGGAAAGTTCTGGATAGATCCCATGAACACTTTCTTTCTACAGTGCCTGCTGTTTTGACTTCTAATAATGTTACTTTCTGAAACAGAGAACCACCTTGTTAATTTTCTGTTTCTTGATTTCTGAGCATTTTCTGTTTGGGGTTGATTGCTGTAAGTTTTAGCTAATACAGCATTAAGTTTTGAACTGATTACTGTGTTAGAGGTGTCTGCCAAATGATCATAGCCCAGATAGAAAACTAATCATACAGCATCTCAAGCACAGCAAGAGTGTTATAATGTCACTCTAGTTCACAATAAGTTTTTGTTACAGTTGTGTGATTAGATATGGCTGATCTGATTCCAGTGTAGGTCCCGCCTCATATATTTCAGAAAGGCCAAGGATTGCAAAGGCACAGAGTTAGCAATTTCTCAATGGGATCATTACTAGAGATGTGAGGGAAATATTAGGGGAGAAATGTTATATTAAAAAAAAAAACAAAAACAACAACCCTCTCTGTTTTCTATTCTGGAATAAAAAGAGACTTCTATATTTTTGAAGCTGAGACAGTAAGAGACTGAACATCAGTCCAGAACATCAGAGATCCAGTAGCTGTGGCTCACTATGGTTCAGAGGAAGCAATAAGCCCCTCACACTCTGACAGTTTAAGCTGCATCTTCCGCGTTCCAGGTAACTGCTCAAATCACAGACCACCTCATTTATCTTGGAGTTGTTCCAGGCTCTATAAGCAATTTCATTCCCATTAGAACAATGATGTGAACCTCAATCTGCCACCTACATGTCAGATAAGATTCCTAACCACAGGGCCCCCAAATTCTTTCTCTTTTCTTCAGACTCTAGAATTATTTATAGGAACTTAGACAACTCCAATAGAAGTGAAACAACAAGACTGACTCTTTAGCCTCTAGACAGCAGATTAGAGCTTTTCTATACATACATGCCAAGCAATAAACAAACCACTGGGCACAGTAGCCTCTTTCTCCCAAATACAAATTGAAAATTGAATAGTGGTTAAAGGCCTTCATTACTAAAATTAGCATGTTCTCACAAAGTTATTTTGGTTGGTATGGTGGCAAGAAAACACACACTCCTGAAATTCATTACTTGATGTAGATGAGGCCAGCTGAGAAGACACAAGATGGGGAGAATCTATACAGATAGGCAGCCCCAGTGCTCTTGATCAGCTCTGTGGCTGATCCTGAGGCAGTTCTTAGCATAAAGTCAAATGCTATTTCCTTAGCCACTCTGCAGCCATCAGGGAATTCAAGTTATTAAAGTCTGATTTTTATAAAAGACTTAAATCTTAAATTCAATAGTACCTAAGCCAGGTACGAATGAAACCAATGGGGGAACTCACTCTGATTTAGCAGGGCTAGATTCTAATAGCCAAAAAACACACATTTGTTGCATTTGAAGGGTCCTTGCACTTTGCCTTATGTGTACACATGCAAGTATGCTTGCAAGGTAGCAAATGTATTTAAGCGAAACTTTCAATATTTTTGGTATCTGATAAAGGACATATCACTACTTTTCATAATTATTTTTAAGTTTCTATATTGTTTTGATGTTTAGCAGCTGCTGTGAGACAGGCTTTAAACCAGAACGCTTTTATGTTCACAGTAGCACAACTGATCTATTTAGTTCGCATTATAATGATTGCTGCTGAATAGAGGACTTTTGAAGTACCACTTTAAATCTGTTTGATATCTTAAAAACAAAACTCCTGTATGTGTTATCTTCATAGTAGAGGCTTTCAAAATATTTCCTGATAACAATTAAAATGTTAAATTATAACATTAAAAAACAAACAAACAAACAAACAAACAGACACCAAGTTCTATTAGGACTTTTAGATCAGTTCCGAACAGAAATTGTGCTTTGTGTCGTTTCCACTGCTTGCTTTTAGAAAGTGTTTTAAAAGCATACTATTTATGAGCTAAAATACAATTTTACTAGGAGCTTTTATTTAATGCCCCCTAATTCTTACCTCTACTTCTGCTAAAGAGGGAGGTTCACAAACTGTATCAAAAGAACAATTTCTGAAACCAGGCACTAGTTCCTCAACTGAATAAACTCAGGTTCAGGAACTTCAGCTCATCTACAGTAACTAGAACTGGATAAGATTCAGTGCTGGCAGAAATAGGAATACTTTCATAGCAAATCAAATAGAACTTGTTGGCCCATGAGTCTTACCTGGTCACAATACCTATTAAATTCATCAGAAACAGGTATCAGGGAGCCATGCTACTGCTGACAGTGAATGCAGCTTAGAAACCCTCCCAGAGGTGGCATTTTTATGACTGCTTTGGTACTTCTGAGGTCTAGCGCAGATGTTCTGGGAGCAGCTGTTTATGGCCTGCGTGGTCTTGACAGCCTTCCTGCATGCTCTCTCACTGCCACAGCACTTTGACAGCAGGCAGGAAGAGAGTGAGAACAGTTCCCAAACTACAGCTTCATTTCTACATAACAAATCCTTGAATACAGAGAGACAAACATTAAATGTATGCTACCTTTATCTATGTATACACACACGTGTGTGTATTTGTATAATCATGTCACATACACTTATGTATATGTATAATCATATCACATACACATATGTATATGTGTTTTTTATCTATGAAAAACCCTCCACATGTATGCAGGGTTTATACATGTACTGTAAAGGCATTACTTTTGGTTACAGAAAGTTTCTTTCCAAGTTCTATTAGCAGAAAAGTCAGAAAAGTTCAATTAAAATGAGTGGGCTAATTTTGAAGTGCTGTATGTAAGCTTTTCATTCTTCTGAAGTCATTTTGGATGCTCAACTCATGCTCTTTTTAAACTATTTTTAAAAGTATCTTTGTCAGTAGGGTTTTAATTTCTTATATTTTTCAGTCAGTTTTTGTAACACTTCCAAGTGGAAATTAATACAAAAAAGGAGGAAAAAAAAAAGGAAAAAAAAAAGGATGCTCAAATTCTAATAAGGTGCATGTGCAAGAACATTCTACACTTGCATGTGGAAATGGTAAAGGAAGAAAATAAAATCAAAAGGACCTTTATAATTACAAAATTGTTGGTTTTGTTTAGCTCTTCTCCTATTCACAAGCAATATTATCACATATTCTTGTAAGTAGTGTCTATTTACAAGCAGAGTATTTGTTGAAAATTAAAATAATCAGTGTTTGTAATATTTATTTTATTCTAGCTTGATTATTAATTTCAGTTGATTTTTCTTTCTGTCATCAGGGGTTGTTCTTCTCTTATTTCTAATTGGAGGTTCAGAGAAGTAGAATCAGAAAGGACACAAGTATGAGACAGATGAGTGAATTAAACCGAATAATTTGTCATGTCACAGATTTATAAAATATCACATCTTCCAAGAATTACATACAAATTATAGTAAGTTCTAGTGACATAGATGAATATATTTAATGACTTTTCCTCTAATGCAATTCGTTGTGTCACATTATTTGAAAAGAAAATAAATTGTCAGTCTCTTGAAAGAAAACGTACTCTGATTGGGGGCATGTTTTTGATTACTAGGTGCTATATTCATTTAAGCAATTGTCTTCTACAGTGCTTTTAGAGGAAGGAAAACTTGGGGCAATGGAAGGCCCGATAGATGGAGTGGCAAGGAGAGCACTGCAACATCCCTTGTTCATGGGAACAAGATCCATGGAACAGGACCTGAGGGAACAGGACCATGCATTTGCAGCTATTTCATATGGGCTTGCAAGCACAAATTGCTGCTGGGGGTGTGCCATGCAAGTACTTACTTCATGCAGTGTTAAGAGGTTTTGACACCGATTTCCAAATAACATTTGTGTCTTACACTTTCTTATGTTGCTTCAGGGGAAGACATTCGACAAGCATCAAAATATTTTGTCCCTTAACCTGACACCTAAAAACACCTATCTGGAATCATAAATCTTCAGCAACATTTCTTCAAAGCTCATGTCCAATTACAGTGAAGATTTGTAGAAATCAACAGCAAAGGAATTTATGAATTTGCACAAAGCTGTAAATTACTTATTTTAAAACACATTAACATGAATCTTCTGAAGAGTTTATTTCCTCTTACTATTAGACTGCTAATATATGACTTGTGCACTGAGATCAGCAAGGAATAATGAAGCTCTCCTTTTTAAAAGAAGGGACTATGAAATGCTGTAACACTGAAAGCAAAGGGAAAAAAACACTACACAGGTCCATCCAAACAGTTTTCCAGAAAAATGAAAATTAAATACTATAGATAACTGTCTATGTTGTTCTTTGCTCAGGAAATCAATGTTAATTCCAGACAGAGTAAAAAAGTTAAAATTATCCTCACTTGGAAAAACCTTTCTAAAAATTACTGTAGGTTTGCACATATACTTCAAAATTATTTTTACCTTGTCTTTAAGCCTACATTTCAACTGTTTAAATGCCTTGTGTTAATATAGATGGACTTAAATATATGCTTAAGTGTTTTCTGGAAACAGGATTTATGCTACAAATTATGCCTTAGATCATTATATTGAAATAAGTTTCTAATTATAATGTATTACCATTTATGTTGTCTATTTTCCTGCTCCATTTAATCAGTCTGGAAGGAAAGACATTCTGGTAATTTCATCTTTTGTTGTAGATGGATGGGAATTAGAACAGAGGCTGTAAGCTGCCATACTTTGGGGAAATTAGGATTCAGATCCAGAAGGGTTTAATCTATGTCTTTAAGATTTTTGTCACCTCTTGTAATGTCTGTGTGGGTTCCAGCAATTACATGATACTGGCCACTTGTGGATGCTATCATTCTCATTCCCTTATTTTCAGATTTACAATGCTGTAACCCTCAAATGATGCCGCTTTCTTTTTTCCTGCTTCCTTAATTACATTTCTACCATAATTCCATAGGAGACTTCTTTCTACTTTGGTTTTAACCAGACAAGTTATTTATACTGAGCTATTAATGCAAAGCAAGAAAAGGAAATTACACTGCACAGATGACAACCTTGAAATTAAGGACTGGGAATAAACAAGACATTCAAATGAAAACCTTAGCAATTTTTCCTTAATACACAATGGATTAAGGGCACAGGGTAAATTTCATCAATCTAATTAGGAAACATTAAGTGATCTTCCTCATTATTCAGCTCTTTGTGTTTTTCTATGAACTCAGTATTGAATTTTTGCATAAAAGCAGTCTTTTTCTTCAATTTTTTCACACCTGACTTCACAGTGAACAAAATGAATCATCTGTTCACATGCCTACACAGCCAAACATATGCACATGCACATATCTACATTCTCACAGCTGCATAAGACAAAACAAAGAAGTAAAAGGAGATGGATGCTGAGCCTGGATATGTCACAGAAGCCACGGCATGACACCAGGCACATGGCTTTTGACAAACATAGGATTCAAAGTCTGAATGGTTTCTCAAAGGAAAACAAGCCAGCTTGGACAACTCTTCTCGACTCGGTGAGTCAGACGAGTAGAAGGGATGAGGTGTGATTAACTGAAAAATTCATATGTGTCTAGATCTGTCTGAAGATGATTCCCCAGGCTGCATGTCTGAAAGCCTCAGGCAGAGGTTAGGCACAAATAAATACACCAATATAATTTTAAGACAAAAAAAAACAAATTCTGTACTGGTTTCTGAATAAAGTTTGTCACTAGCTCTTCTCTGCAGTTGTATTTTCAAAGCTTACTTCAATTCTCTACCTTCACGCATTTTTTTCCAAGTTGTATATTCCCATTTAAGCCAGCTCCTTTAGTCAAATGAATACTGCCATAGATCACTGCAGTTCATGTGCTTATGCACATGGTTAAATGCCCAGTAAATCAGATTTCAGGATCTGTAAACGCCTTTTTACTTTTTTTCTCTCTCTCTCATAGTTTCCGTGTCCGATGTCTGGAAAAAGCTACTTTATTTGAACTAGCAATAATTATCTAGAATATAATCTAATATTATAAAGCTAGTCAGATATTCTGACTAAAAAGCTTTCTGTAGCGAAATACAGCTTCATCAACCTGTACCAGATGAATTAAAAAAAATTATTGTCAGAAAAATATCCACATACTTTGTTTAGCTTTCTTGTTTTGACTTGTTAACATTATGCAGTTTCTTTCAGGTATCTGTCAGCGACATTTTAATGGGAAAACAGTAAAACATCATTTAACACCACAGTTTAATGAACATGATATGTCACATTACTTGATTTAGTCATATGCTATTTGTTCTCAATACTGCACAAGATTCAGGAATTTTCATCTATTCCTTTTCTACATAGCTAGCTTTGCACCAGTCTTAAGTCTAATTTCACTAAGGCAAATCCCTGTATTTGGACTGACAGAGAAATTTTGTCATTTCAACACTGGTTCCCATCTAGATTGCAGTGAGAATTTTAATGGTTAATGTTTGAGAGAAATGAAAATTCAGAAACATTGTTTTGTATAGATGCTGATACAACTTTTTAACACTGAGAAGTTTTCGTATGGAACAGCCATTTTCTAGAGGGTGTTCGTAAACTGACCTTTCTACTTTGGGAAGGAAGGAATTAACATCACCTCCCAGCCACTTGATAATATATTTGTTACAGTTTCGATTTTGTAGCATCTACAAAATTGTTTTACTGCCTGAATCCAATTAACTTTCTCAATAAAATTAACTGAGACTATAGCATCAAGGAAGAGGCGTCCAGCCCAACAGTCACCACTTAATGTATTTTACAGAGGAAAAGGTTCAAGTTAGTGCTGGCAGGAGCAGTTAGCATTATAAATGCTAATGTGTGCAATCCACAAATGCAGAACTAAATGAATCAATCAGCCCATCAGATGGTCAAACCCAATTTGCTTATGAGGTGAAAACAAAGCCCCTCTGAATACAAACAAATAGCGGTTGGTGTTTGGAAAGATCTGCATGCTCAACGGTACCTGCAAGGATTATGTAGCACATCCCAGCTACCAGACTGAATGTCTCACAGTTGCTCAGTCCTGATGCTTTAAAAGTCCCTGGCCCATGGGCTGTATAATGTGCATTAATTAGAACAGTGACACAGCAGAAAGCATAAACCCAGGCCAGAAGACTGGAGCTGGCCCTGAATGCATGAGTGGAAACGAAAGGGACCAGATACAATGCCTCTCTGTGAGGTGAAGCTACTAAAATAATCAGAGAACACTTGAATGTCAGGCACTTGAGTTATGACCTCAGACAGAGATCACTATCTCAGGTAAGACTATCATGGTAGGAAGTGTTTTGAAATATCTGTAACTTCCTGTGAGATTTATTAGCACAGCAATTCAATTACCCTGAATCAACTCCTAAAGCATTAAGAGTCCCAATGGCAATGGCACTGAACATTTTCTCCTCCCTTTCCTCCCGTGGCTCCCATACATTATTACAGTCACATATTTTTATTTTCAAGTCAGAAGAGTGGAAGAATAGATTTACATATATACCCACAAAATGCAGCATTAACGTACCACTGAGGTAGAACAATACAAGTCTTAAACTGAAGAGGAGTAGCTTCTCTGTGCTGCCCCATCCCTGGGATTTTAGTCTAATGGGAAAAGCTTCAGTGCACTTTACTGTAAGCTGATACCTGACCCAGTAGATTTGAATTAATACAGAACTGATGCAAAAAGGGTCAGAATAAGGCCATTGAACTAAGTACTGGCTAGCAAAATGAACATAAATATCTGGAAATACTATCAATAACTTACGGAAATACAGATTTTGCCTTTATTAAAAGAAATGCGTACAATAACTTTAATTTGCATTCCACTTGAGCCAAATTCATTTATGCTAACAATATGGAGAATCACTTTTACTTAAGTCTTGCTGCAGAAAAAGCACATTCTTTTTTTTTTTACATAAAAGAAGTTTTTTCACCCCTAACAAGCCAGTAAATTTAAGAAAAAAACCCTGCAGCTTGTCCGTTTGACATTGCTTAATTTGCAACAAACTGTAAACAGAGTACTGGAAATGGAAACTTTAATAGAGACAGGCAGAGACAAACCATAATTTTTTGTCACTAGGAAAATCTGTGTGACAAGAAATGAGTCACATATATTTGCATTTGTCCCTGTGACACAATGTTAAGTTTAATTACTTAAGTGTGAAGCATCCTTTTAGAAGGTATGCACTTAAAAATAAATAAATGTTAGCTCGGTTAACTGCAGTCTAAATTCTAGTCAATGAACGAGTATTCTGTACCCATTCATAGATGCTTCCAATTTACATACTTCAGGAAGCATATAAGGCTTTCATTTGCTTAAATGTCAAATGGCAGAATTATCTTGATAAATACCATTTAAAATCAAGAAATATTCAGAAACCCCTCAAGTATAGCTTAGCATTTTTTTAGAATCAGAATGTCTAAGTCAATATGTAGGAGGAAAGCATCATCTAGCTTAATTTTCCACTGAGGAGCTGGTCCTAAATTTTATGCTAATGCACTTAAACATGTTAGTGTTTCTTATTCACCGTAACATTTATTATAGCACCCAGTCCTTCCAATTACTATCAAATGATTTGTTAATGAAAGCTAGCCATGAGGGAAGTTGTATACCCATATTCCCTTAGTCAAGCAGTTTGCTGCATGAGAAGCACTCCTATTTATCCTGAAGTCTTTTAATATTTCCATGTGTTTTAAACATTAGCCTTCCTTGCTCGAGGTTGCTTTGACAAGCATATAATATGTGTGAGAATGATGTGAATACAATACTTGGGGCCGTTGAACGTCTTTGAAAAAAATTTTGTAGTACCAAAATGATTTCAGTAACACAGCTATGGATCATGAATACAAATAAACTTAACAGATCCCCCAAGCAATTGTTTGCAGAAATGTACATTTAAATATTTAATTATTCGTAGCCAAAGTATTAAGAATAAATATCCTGAGCAGCAGTAAGTCATAAGATAAAATCAGAATACAGATCTCTGGTCATTTCCAATTCTCAGCCTTAGAAGGATCTTTGAGTGGCATCTAATTATGGTACTGAGGTCTCAGAAGCATTTAAAGATGTGAGGTAATAAAATGTAACAGTAAGACATTCAAACAGGAAAAAATGACACCTCTGCTGTGACCTCATTCAGAAACCTGTAACACTACTGGCATATAGCACAAATCCGTATCCAAAGTCTGTATTGTTTATACTCCTTGGTAATCTGGTATACGGAAGACAGTATGATGAGTGAGCAACTAATTTGCTAGTTCACATATTTGCAACAGCTGGGGTTTTGTTCTTTTGCCTTTGCCTCCCTTCCATTTACCTTCACTAAGTGGGTGTTGTGACACTGAGCTGCTAACATGCAATTTCAGTTGCATAGGCTAGCTGTAAACTGTCCTGTCATTCATATTTTTCTTCCCCACTCAGCCACAGTGCCTTATGCTGTGTCTAAATTTCACCTGGCAACTTTTCCACTTTTGAAGCCATTTAAGGCAAACAAAAATGTAGTTAATTTGGAGAGCATATCAGAGCCTTTACACAAACTATTGTTGCATCAATTCTTCAAGTGAATAAGGTTAAGCATGTTGAATTAGGCAATGACTCAACATGGTCAAGCCAGGCTTAAATAAGTGTTGATGATTCCTGTTCTCTAATTTGAGCCATTAAGAATAAATGAAACCAAAATAATGGGCAAGAGAAGAATGCACTGAGGGAAAGCAAGGTGGGGAGAGAGAAAACTTATTAATAGCATACTGAAAACTGAAGAAAAAAGTTTCCTGAATAGGAACATCACGTTAAGAAGAAACCAAAGAGAAATGAAAAACACCTCAGTGACATGAGCTACAAAGAATAAAGCCCAAAACCAGGATAAATTGCAGAGCAGAATCAAAACCAAACCATACTTTTGTAATTAAAGTTGGCTTTTATTTAATCCAGCCAGTTACCTAAAATGTGTTTCAAGAATACTTGACTTCAATGAATTATGTTCCTTAATACTTTCATTTCTATCACTCTCAAAAGTCAAGTTGCACTTAGAACATTTCAGACAACCAGCTACATTTCCTAAACAGTGGAGAAGGGAAAAAAACCCTCCAGATGTAAACCATCCATTTAGCTTGAAGTTCCCTGGAGTCTGGGGGTGTTTCCATATACTCTGCTCTTGCCAGGTGTCCCACTGCTCAAGACTGCATACACCAGTATGCTGGGTACAACTCAGGGCAGCACTGTGTGGCACAGGTCACCCTGGGCTGCTGAGCTGGCCAAGCCCAAGGTCAGCCTCTCCACTCACAAAAGGTGGTGTGAAGAGAGCTGGAGAGGTCTGGCCCGTTTTCCCTTGTGAACAACTTTTAATCTGCACTGCACTACAGGTCTGTTTCTGAACCTAACCTCTGACTCCAACCCTGATCCTGACCCAGGTTTGCCACACCGCATGGCTCCACAGTTCCTGCCTGCCATGCACTCACACTTGGCTCTCTGTTCCTTGCAGAGCTGCAACCTGTCAGCAAGGGTGTGCAGTCAGAGTTTCAGCAGCAGACCTGTATAAATGGGTCTTCTGGAGCCCAAGATCTGTATAAAAGCATTATGTGCAATTCTGATGTCCTTCAAAGCTTGTAGGGTAATATCAGGTTGTAGGTCTTGATTGCCATTAACCCTATTCTGATCCTCTTCTGATCTCACAGGCACAAACAATCACCCTGGTTACCTCAACAAGGGCAACAGTCAGAATCATACTCATGAATTACTCTCCCTTTTTGGTCAGGTCACCCAAGGGAGATTTTGTGAGGTGAATATTCATTTTGACAAACTGTTGTTTTGATGGCAGTTTGAACATGTTGCTAGATCAAGGCATGAACTTAACATTAGGGAGCTCCATTCAGCCTGGTAAGGCAGAAACCACTTTTCTTGTGCTGTGAGAAGAGCTGGGCGCGTAACCATTAGACTTCTGAGGTGTGGTGGCAATTTCCCATCCACAGTCAAGATCTCATAAGCTGTAAACAGACTGTAGAGAAAGTGCACATTGTATGATGTGTATAAGATATTGACGTAATGGGAAAGTCCTTGAGAATGGAAATCTAATTATTAAACCAGGAGACTCTGTAGCAGTGGAAAATCTCCATTCTTCGAGCAGCAAGAGAGAGTAGGTTTCCTCTAACTTCAGCACTTTAGTAAGGCGAGCCTGGGAGAATTACCCCTGTTCCCCTAGAGACCATCTTTCTGTGGCTGTTGTGAGGTTTTTCATGCAAATTTGGTTGTGCTTTCCTTGCAGCTGGTTTTGCCTCTGAAGACACTGCAGGTGGCGATTCTTTGTGTCCTTTGATGAGAAAACACACAGTGCTAGGTGTCCTGTGGCTGCCGCTGGTAGGAAGTAGCAGAAAAACAGCAATCAACCTGCATCTGTTGTGCAAAGCTGTCGTGGTTTAAACCCAGTCAGGTAACTCGTTTGCTCACTTCCCCCGCTTTCTTGCCCTCCCCCTGCTCCCGGAGGGACGGAGAGGAGAATCGAAAAGAATGCAACTCCCACGGGTTGAGATAAGAGCAGTTTAGTAACTAAGGTATAACACAAATCACTACTGCTACCACCAATGATAATAATGATAAAGGAAATAACAAGGGAAGAGAATACAATACCTCAGCACCAGCCGACCGATAACTTGCCCCCCTGAGCCCGACCAAGCACCGACCCATACCTCCTCCAACCCTGCAGTCTCCCAGCCCTTCCGGCTAACTCCCAGTTACATCCTGGGCATGACGTGCTGTGGTCTGGAATACCTCTTTGGTCAGTTTGGGTCAGGTGTCCTGTCTCTGCTTCCTCCTGGCTTCCCCTCCCCCCTGGCAGAGCATGAGGCTCACAAAGTCCTTGGCCAAACCAAAACATCAGTGTTATCAGCTCTGTTCCCAGGCCGAAAGTCAAAACACAGCACTGCATCAGCTACCAAGAAGGGGAAAAGTGACTGCTACTGCTGAACCCAGGACATTATCCACCCCTTATTCCATACCATTCACGTCATGCTCAGATCCCACATTTTCAATATACCATCACTCTTATCTAAGTGCATGGACCAGTAGCTATAAAGCTGCTGCGTCCATTTTGTCCATGATGCCAGGCTCCATCTCTTGTAACAGCCTTCCAAAGCAGGAGAGACTGTGTGCAGTGTTCACACTCGTGAATAACCTGGGCAATAGTGTCCATTGCTAAGTCCACCCCTCGATCATGAGTCCATCTCTGTGTTGCATCTCTGCTCTGATGGCCTGAAGTGCCATGGGCCCACCAGGCTCAAAATAATTCACCGTCCCCTTCAGCAGTTTCTGCAGCTTGTTGCTAGGGACTCCATACAGCTGCCTTCCATCTCCGATGCTTCCAAAGCACTGGAGGGGCCCAGTGGACTAGATATTCACCCCTACTGTCCCACACACCCTGCCACTCATGACTGTCCAGCCTTGGGGAAAATCTCTTGGTCCCCCTATATCGTTGTCTAACCCCAGACAAGACCCAAACCTGACTCTGCTTAACTTTTGAGATCAGACAAAATGGTGGTGGGTAGAACACACGCTGTGTGTGTGCCAGCATGCTGACCCCATCACCATCAGCAGGCAGGTCCCAAGGATACACAAAGGCCATTCAAAACCTCCAGAACTCTCAAACGATGCTGCTGTGCTTGTCACTGGGGCTGGTGTAGCTGCTGTGCTTGCCGGCTCTCCCACCACCGGCTTCTCTTTTCCTGAGTCCAGCTCTTCCTCCTCTGCCTTGCTGGGAAATGCTGCGTGGTCTCCTGCATCCTCCTGAGACTCGGCGGGCGGCTGCCGGTGAATGCTCTCGGCCGTCTCAGGGCGGGGCTCGGCCGCGGGGCTCGGCTCCTCCGGGGGGCTCGGCTCTTCCGCGGGGCTCGGCTCCTCCGCCGCCTTCTCCCGCTGCTCGGCAGCCGCTTCCTTCCTCTCCTCGACCGCCCCGACCTCCTCCACCGGTAACCGTCCCCTCGCGGCCTCCGGCCCCGCTCCCGCCACCGGTTGCTCCCCGGGGCCGCTCTCCCGGGCCGCTTCAGCAGCCGCCGGCTCCCGGGGCCGCTCCCCCTCGGCTCCCCGCAGCCTCACGAAGATGGAGAGTAGGGTGAGGGCCAGGACGGTGAAGAGCAGCCGGACGGCCAGGTACAAGTCCACGGCCACGTCCGTCCCGCCCTGCTGCTGGAGCCCGCCCGTATTACAAGCCATTGCCATAAAGCACAGTGAGACAAGAACCTTAGCCCAGGCCCCACACTTGATAAACACTAACACAGCAAATACCGGCTCTAAGTAAGTTACAACAGTCTGAAGCTGTGAGATCAACAAGAACAACTCTGAGAGCCAATAAATCAGCATTGTGACGAGTGACTATCAATCCAGTCAGATCTGTTCTTATCTCAACCCCTCGGGCCCCACGTTGGGCGCCAAAAAGAACTGTCGTGGTTTAAACCCAGTCAGGTAACTCGTTTGCTCGCTTCCCCCCCTTTCTTGCCCTCCCCCTGCTCCCGGAGGGACGGAGAGGAGAATCGAAAAGAATGCAACTCCCACAGGTTGAGATAAGAACAGTTTAGTAACTAAGGTATAACACAAATCACTACTGCTACCACCAATGATAATAATGATAAAGGAAATAACAAGGGAAGAGAATACAACACCTCAACACCAGCCGACCGATAACTCGCCCCCCCAGCCCGACCAAGCACCGACCGATACCTCCTCCAACCCTGCAGTCTCCCAGCCCTTCCGGCTAACTCCCAGTTACATCCTGGGCATGACGTGCTGTGGTCTGGAATACCTCTTTGGTCAGTTTGGGTCAGGTGTCCTGTCTCTGCTTCCTCCTGGCTTCCCCTCCTCCCTGGCAGAGCATGAGGCTCACAAAGTCCTTGGCCAAACCAAAACATCGCTATCAGCTCTGTTCCCAGGCCGAAAGTCAAAACACAGCACTGCATCAGCTACCAAGAAGGGGAAAAATGACTGCTACTGCTGAACCCAGGACAAAAGCGTTTGAAGATCAGCTGCCAGCTGATGCATTTTGATCAGAGACAATGAGGGAGCACTTCCTAAGGCATTTTTCTTTGGAGATCTGTGAAGGAAATTGCTGGACATGGATGGATTTCCTCCAAAGCTGCTTTCACTTTTTCCTCCTCCCTCCTCCTTAACTGGTAATCCTACAGGGAACCCTAGGGGCGGGAACTGAGCATGCATGTAAGCAGTTCTGTTCATAATCAATAGGCATATGGTATCAGGAAATTAAACTAATATTTCTAGCAAGGCAAATGACAACATGAATTCAGTGTTTGGGTTTGAAAGATTGATGTGAACTTCAGTAAGATAACAACCCAGATTCTTCATAGTGACTTCGGACTCAGGTTTTGAGGGCCAAGTTGCCAGAACTCTGAAAGTATTTGTTCTGTCAAAAGAGAAATCAAACTCCTACAGATCACCCCCAGAAACGCAGTATGATACGTGAGTTTGAGAATGATTGGAATCCCAGGGCTGCTGGAACTTTTCCTGCCAGCTTCACATGGATAGTCCTTGGATGGTTGGATGTTCAGCTTTATAAGGGTATGTCCCATTCCTCCTTCAAGTGATTTTTCTTTCTTGTCAATTACTGTGGTAAAATATTCAATCATGTTTGCTATTTTAATTTAGGTCTGAGACAACTTTCTGGCACATAATTCTAATCTCAAAATGTCAATGATCAGGTTCTTTTCGGGGTAGGATCACCCTTTCTTGGGTCAAATTGTTAACAATACCATCCCTAAAAAATAGGGGATGTATTTTTATGTCTCTCTGATAAGGAAATAAAACTTTAGGTACTAAGATGGATTTTAGTTCTAATGATTATGTTGACCATTTAGTTCACACAAATCTAATCACTTTCTCTAGGTTGCTTTTTGAATGCTTTCTGCACTCTTAGTTTCTGTCTTACCTGCATTTTCTGAATTTGTGTAGTTCTGTGCCTGTGCTTGAGATGCATATGAAGTAATATCACAGGACAATCATTTTTCAGACAAAAACTCCAAGAGTTTAAATATTTCACTGAGAAAGAATTAATTTTCCCCAGAAGTTCATTTGTTCATTAATAATTCCATGTCGGGGCAGCTGGAATTTTTTTTTAATTCTAGTACCCACTGAATGATTTCTGCTGAAGTAAAATTGACAATTTCGGGAAAGTTGCAATAAAAGTCTACTTCTTCTAGTCTGCTACTCCTATCTTTCTATCCCTGAAGTGGAAGCAATCTAATGTAGGCCAAACTTGGTGTTACAAGGAGACTACATTTAATTTTTCTTGTTTGTTTGTTTCCTTCTCTGAAAGAAAAGAAAATGTTTATTTTTATTTGATGTGAATGTTTTTCAGGCTAGATATACACTTAAATTCCACCAATTCACCTAGTGTTACCTGTCACAGACCACAGCCATAGATTACAGTCTTTGGACTTTTTAAACAGCAATATTTTGCCAGTCCAAACCAGAGCAGTCTTAGCCCTCTGGAGAATAGATAAAATAACTCACAATTGATCTTGCAAGCCTGCAGCAATGGAAAAGAAATATTCCTGAATCAGAGGACATTCAAGAGTGCCTGAAGCACACTGGGAGGCACAAACTCAATAAAACAATAGAGTATAAAATCAGAGTGCTTGAAGCTGTGGGAGGAGGACAGGGAGAAGATTTGCCTTGCTACCAGATACTGAAATGTGTTGTGTGCTCCAGCAGCCCCTTTTACAACCCCTTCGGGGAGAATAAGAGAGCCACAGAGCAGTTATCAGGGCTCAGGCCTGCTGGGGAGGCTGAATGCCACCCCTAAGAACTTGCTGATTTTTGTTAAAGTTTGCACTGGAAAGGTGGATAAGACTTTAGTGCTAATAGATAACAGTTTGTTTCCAACAGGTTCACATCAGCATATCCTTTCCTATTCACTCCACTCCAACGGATGTCAGTTATTTTTCCTTCAACAAACAGAGGTATGGAGCCTTTTATTCATCCACCCCCCACTGAGGGGGGTGATAGCATCCCCTTTCCCCTCATTGCAGTGGTTGAGTGATGATAACAGAAGCAGTATAA
Source organism: Pezoporus wallicus (assembly GCF_028554395.1). Classification (NCBI taxonomy): domain Eukaryota; kingdom Metazoa; phylum Chordata; class Aves; order Psittaciformes; family Psittacidae; genus Pezoporus; species Pezoporus wallicus. Next base: position 2,256,989 of record NW_026640647.1, read on the forward strand.
AAGCAATCAGGTCATACGATACACTGAAAACAGGGGTCAAAGAAACACAGATAGCATTTTTCAAAGGCAAGTATAGCACCAGTTCAGGATACATTTCATTTTAGAATGAATTCCTTCCATTCAGAGTTGGAGCTGAGAAAACAAACAGCCATTAGAGAAGTCCCAGCTGTGTCAAGGTTGAATAACAACTAGAAGTCATCCCCAACCATTCCTCTGTAATCCACAGATGTGTCTCTGGAGATTGCAGGACAGTGATGAGATTAAAAAATTATAAAAAGGACCCACCAGAAAGTGCTGCAGTCAGCAAATGCCTCAGGCTTTTGCTGTGGATAAAGCAGCTTCTGTCACGCATGGTCAGCATGACTTTGCTGTAGGACCCTTTGGCTGCAAATGTTTTCAGTCACCTGCATGGTGCAGCAGTGAGAACCTTTCATTTATATACTCATTTGTATTAAAACACCAATAACAATGCAAAAAGTTTTGCTGGTAATGCCAATAAAAATAACATAAAAATCCCCCAAAGAAAACATTACACAAGAGCAGTGCTACCAGGTAATGTTCAAGCTAATGCACAGACCTTCTCTAATGTTGGAAATGTGAAAGGCTTGTTGTGAAAAGCCTTTCTACTCTGTCGAAAATATCAATACCACATGCTGGGGCTGGCACTTTCCAAGAAATAAATATTGATTTCCATCTTTCCCTCTGTACAAATAGCAGACAATGGCTTTCTGAACTCTGAATCTTTTAATTGTTTTGAGGTTGACAGATTCTGTTTGTATTGAATTTTTATTGTTCTACTATTCTCTTGCTTTCTGGTGCCCCCTCCCCCTTCTCCCTCTCTCTCCTTAAAATCTTTAGGGAGGGTGGGATGGGTTTTATTTTGCCTTGTGTGTGTGTGTGTGTGTGGTAGCAAGATGCCAAAGGAGTAGCTGAAATTAATGTAGCACTCCCTTTATTGCCTTCTCTGTCAGGTCCGACTCATCTGATTTTAGTATTATGATGAGAACACAGTAAACTTTTGACAACACAAGTTGCTAGTGATGATACAACATTCTTACTTTTAAAAAAACACACTTCCCTACAAATCACACAGTAAGACATATATTTGTTCTATAATAGTGATTTGTGGATATTATGTTCCACTCAAGTTCAAATGCTACGAACACCGATCTCATTTTCTGTCCAGTAGAATCTGTAATTTCACCAATTATCCAACCAATGTGACTTGCAGAATTGAAACAAAGACAGGGGACTATGTAGGCACGTGTGTTTCAAATGATGAAAAGCAGAATTTGGAGCAGAATGCAACGGCTAGCAGCAGCATATTCTTTTTTTCGATTATTATTTTATGGAATATCTACTATTCTTCAATGTTAGGTATCTGTCATGAAAAGCTTACAAAATAGTTATTCATTTTCCTGAAGGTCATCCAGACACAGTAAGTTCATTTCATTTTCTTGACAAGAGATCTAGGCTTGTTATGTACTCTATGAAACATGACAGCAAGTGACTGTCCTTCCAATCCATTTTCAAGCAAATATGATTTTACCTCTGACAAGCAGGGAGAGAGAGAAGGTAGCTAAATCTGATCAAACTGTACCTGTGCTCACCCAGGGACAACAGCTGGAAGGAATGCATTGGAGAAATATCCACATGAGCTAGAAATATCCACATGAGCATGTTGATGTCTGAATCTGGCCTCGCCATGCTCACAAGGCAGGTGGCAGGGTTCAGTTGCAGAACAGCTGGCAGGTCTGCCCCTCACTTGTGCCCAAGGACCATGCTGACACCCACAGGCTTAAATCCTTTCCTCCCTCAAACACAGAGGACAAGCTGTCACTGCCTTGGGGGACATGGTTTCTGCCCTGTGCTGCCTTCTGATGCTGGGGAAGTGTCTAGGTACTGCAGTCAACATTCTGCCAGGAAATGGGCTAGAGAACATGGTACCATGGGACAGTGCTCAGCTCTATGTCCTGGCCCTTGCATGTACGAGTATAAGGGCAGCCAGCGTGGGAATGTGTGAAGGCATAAAAATGTGTTGTGCATTCAGCTCGGGTTCAGCTAGCTCAACATACTGTGCTCTGATGCACACACAAAAAGAAAATATGGACCTGTGCTTTACTGTGATGCCAGTAGCTCACAATAGGTATATAGGATAAAATATTTTGGTATTTTATTTGAATCCTGAGGTTACTTATTTTTCTTTCATGCAACATCTTTGTTAACTTTATTTCTCTTCTCCTGCCGCTTTCATCCCACTCAAATTATCCAGGATCCTTTTAAATTTTTCATTTATCTGGACACAATGTCTTGTATTCTGCCTGGACTTGAAAATGTGTGTCATCAGTGGCTTGCTTTTTTTCTTGTCACAAGTTTTTAATTACTGTCTACCTATCTTATGGCACTCAATAGAATGGGATCTGTGGAAATATGGATGCAACTCCCATTTGGGAATTACCCATATGCACACTGACAGTGTAGCACAGGCAATTGCATAAGCTTTTAGAATCTTTTCTAGCACTTTTGTTAGCAATGTGATGAGGATTAAGCAGGTAGGTCCTTTCAGAATAGAAAATCTACAGAAGCACCATGTTGAGATATGGGCAAACACAGCAATTAAATGGGGTGTCAAGCTTGTATGCTTATGATAAACAAACAGACAAAACTAATTAGTTAAAATTTGTCTGGGAATTGGTGAATAATAAGAGCTGTGAATTATAAGGCAGCTGTTAAGTGTTGCCAAATTTTCTCCTGTCTATCTTTATGGCAATGAAATTTTAAGATGATAGTGAGCTGTACTTGATATTTATCTGTTATGATCGTTGAGAACGGAAATACAAAAGAAAAGCAAGAAGCTTTCTTACCAAAGACAGGCACTGCCAAGTATGCAAATATAGTTATGCAAACTGTTAATAATTATATAGTTATAATCGTATAAATATGGTAATTGAGATGTTGAGCGGCAGGAAATTTTTTCTATATTGTTCCTGAGGAGATTGAGCTTGTGACCTCTTCAGTGTCAATGAGCGTCTCACTGTTTTTCACTTAACCTGCTAGACTTGCCTGGTTCCATGCTGACTATATTGTGGCACATGGGATATCTTGCCTAAACCAGAGACAATTGCATTTCCTGGCTGCTGGGTACTGAAAATTTAGTATTGATACTTTACCTTAGTGTATTTTGTAATGAAGGAAATTAAGAAAACTTCTAAACATTAAATCAAATAGATATTTCATGTTAAAGTCATTGTGGTGTTCAACTTAAGGAGGCTGGAGACAAGAAGTTAAGTTCACTTATAAGTTAATGGGAACATCACATAGGGACCAAGACAAAGTTAACATGCTAAATCATTATCTTTGTATTGAAATGTGAATTTTTTAAGTGTGAAAAAATGTTTTCTGGGAACAAGGTACACCCTTTGTTTAACAAAAAAAGAAAAATGGGTGTCCATTGCTTTCCCTTTTTAAATTTTGGCAAAATTCCTCAAATTTATCTGCCAAATTCTAGATTGCCTTTTTATTTTAAGCCAGCATATTTTTTACTTCTTTTTCTCTCTTATTTTGAAAACCCCAGAGCGTTAATGTCATTTTTGTATAAATTGCTCTAAAAATCATTGGAATTCTATGTTCAATTTGAATGAAATGTTCTAATATGATGTATTAAATAGAAAGAAGTTATGTTAAGAAATTGTGAAAACTTGTATGAATAATTGCAATCATTTTGTCTTGGCAAGGTCTGGGAGAGCTGCCAAGAAAATTCTCTGACAAAAGTTCCTAAGCACTACAGTTACAAAAAGAATAAACAGGTAAATATTAGTGCCAGTAATAAATCTTACAAAGAACATATTTATAGTGAAGGAAGAGGTGATTGTTGAAATTTTGATTTTGCTCCACCAGCACTGTCATTGCCAATGAAAGCTAAATATACTGTAACATTTTATGAAGAAACTCATGTGTCTACTAAGATTTGGGCCAAGCTTTTGTAAGCATAATGCGGGATGATGAATGACCTACTGAAAACATTTCTGACTATCCCTAACCTGGCCAAAACCCAACATATGGCATTTTCGCAAAAAGGAAGGTAAAACAAAAGTCTGCTAAACCTTGGAGCAGTAAGCAATTCAGAGCCGAGAAAAGCAGCAACAATTCCAAGACAAACAAGATTCTAATGAGATTGTCTCCTGAACATTTGTCATCTGAATGATCCTGGAATAAAAATCTTGCTAAATGCAAATAAGGGTTGAAATTAGATAGTGGGAGGTCTGAAGGAGGAAATTTCATCCGCATTTAGGCTTCCAGCAGATTTTGAATGTTTAAATTCAGATTTTCAGTTACTAGCCAGGCTCCTTACTACTCAGTTATCATTTGCCTTTCTAGGATATTTTAGTTCATATCATATAGAATAGATTTGTGGAAATGAGTGGATGTATAGCAATTTACACCAACTAAGGATCTGCTCTTTTAACTTTTAAAAGCACAGATTGCAGAAACCTAATTTACTACTCTTTATCATAACGAAAATCATATGATTGATGAAGCTGGAGAGTCCCATGAGTATTCATGTTTCAGAAGGGAACTGAGATTACAGCTGGAATGTGGATAATATCTCCAGTATCACTAGGCAATTTCAGACAACTACAGTGCATTACTACACTTTCCTGTGATTTGGTGCTTGGATATCCTAAATTACATTGACATACCATTAACATAGGTAAATAGAGTAAATAACTGATCTCTCCATAGAAACGTTAGAACCCACTGATCATAACTGAGATCTGCAGCACATGTGTGCAGATCTCTGTTGGAAACATATATACCTCAACTGGTTTTCTTTTTTCATACCTACAGCTAAGCCAAGATTACTTTCCTTTTTGTGTCTTACTTTTGGGCTGCAATTACACTAATGAAAATATGATTGCTCTTTAATATGTAAAATAAGAAAACTAGATTACCAAAAGAAGCTTACAAGATATCCATGGAATTACATGTGTGGGTTTGTTTTGTTTGGTTTTTTTTTGAAGTAAAATAAAAAATTAGATTATTAGTTTATGCTGATAGCAGGTGAGGTTTTTCCTAGTGAAAGAACAGGAACAAACCCATAAGGTAGACTGCTTTATGCAGAACAGAAAGGAAATGGAGCAATTGTAGAAATGGATGTCTACTCCTCAACACAAATCCAGGTGTAAAGTAGCGCCACTGTGACTACAGTGTTGTGGCTCTTGTTGTGACAAAGGCCCTACAGAGCTACATGCAGAGCTCATTCAATTCATTTGGGTCAAAAACTGTGTTTTTCCTGATGTTTTTGTGCCATTATACCTCTGCTAAGAGCCACATTAATTACTGTGTTTTTCTTTGCTCTCCATTTAAAACGTTGCATGGATTAAGGCGTGTGTTTGTTTAAAACCCCCAAACAAAACAATAAAAAAAACAAACAAGAATGAAATAAGATCAGACAGTAATAAAGAAGTAGCATCCCTGACTTCTGTGAATGAAGACAGATGTTGAAGTTTCAGAGGAACCAGCCTTGGAAGAGGGAAGGTACAGAAAATGTAGCAACTGCAAGAAGAATTTCAGTAGAGACTTTCAAGCATGCCTAACCTGAAAGCGCCGAGACACGTGAAGGTGAATACTGGTGTTTGTAACTTCAGAATACACAAGGTGTTAACACAAGCATTTCTGGAGCTCACATCCCCTCATTTCTGGCTTCTTGGAATTTGTTTTGGCATAAGCAGCAAGCTATGAGATCATAAATAGGGGGCTGCACCTTTGGCCAGTGTAAATTTGGACCTATGTAAGTTTACTCCAGTTGAAGGTTAATCCCCATGTGCTTTGCTCTGGTTCCATTTTTAGTTGACCAGCTCTGTTAAATATTGCTAATTAGCAAGGAATCCATGTGTATCTAGCGCTAGTCAATGGAGAGAAAATTCTTCAGTATTTTCATATAATTCTTTTCTGCCCAATCCCAAGTACTGTGAGAACACACACATTTTTTCCCGATTGTTACCATATTACATTGCCATTGTGAAAATGCTTCACAAAGATCCAGTTAGGACTGATATTTAACAACAAAACTTCCAATAAGTCAGTTGTGCAGAGCTTCACGAAAACTTCAGGACATGAAAGTGCAAGCTAGCTCTTGACTTTGTTACCAGCTACCTTGCTCAAGTGTCCTTTCAAGAACTTTTTGGTTGCTTTTGTCTATTCATATGCTGCTATAGGTTTGTGTTCAGTACAGGATATATCCATATGTAAGTCCTCAAAAAATTGTGAATAATGCAAGAAAAACTGGGACCTGATTTCTGCTGTTTGCAATTACAGTTGTTGCAATCTTTTCTGCAATGTTTTTTTTTGTTCAGTATACTGTATTCTTACAACTGGATGCAGCTGAGTTTTTAAATGATCCAGTGACCTAGTACTCACCATTCCTTTGTACATGATTAGGGATCACTGGTATGTAGTTAAATTCCATGGAAAATATTTTAACAATATAAGAAATATTTTTTTTTCTTAATTTACTGATCATATCTATTGTTCCAGCACATGGAAGAAAAAATATTGATGATTTAGAACACATTCACCTTTTAGAGAACCTAATTTGTCTGTGACTTTCTTTATATGAAATACATCATTGCTTCATTTGTGACTAGAACTGTTTGAAATAATGGATCGATATGCCAGAGATTATAAAACTTGTAGAACTCTTACACTCTCTGATAAAGGGGTTATTATGAAGCAACCCACAGAAGCTAAAATTCACCAAAGAGAACAAATAGGTGTTGCAGTCAGTACTGTGTGAGGTATGACAAACCAGGAAGAAGATAAAGCAGCAGATTGACTATTTGAGAACAGGAGAGGAGGAGAGAATGAAAGAGAGCAAGATAAAGCAAAAGAATGTGAGAAAATGAGTGAGAAAGCAAGAAAGCAGGAACTAATACACTTCAACCATGCAAATAAGAAGATGGGTATGGGAATTTCCGGCACAAGTGGATTCACATTTTGGAAATTATGACAAGTCCTATAGACTTATGATAGGATGTTATTCCTCATCAGACTAATGATATTGATCCAACAAGCAATGTAACTAAAGTTACACAAAGGTTTGAGATAGATAACAAATTTAAAGGGAAGAAACACTGGCCACTGGAAGCTCAAAGTACAGTTTACACTTGTGGTTTTCATACCTTATTAAAAATATGTTGGTGGCATATGTTGCTTGAAGAACAGAAAACATTTTAAAAACTGGGTTATTAAACCAGCTCTTAGCACAAGTGATGAAAGGTAGCCATGTGTTCAGATAGCTGAGGTATGAATCATTTCAGGGCTAGGAAGTTGTCCCAGATTCATAAGCCATCTGTTAAGTGAAAGAGCATTAGGTATACACAGTGCTAATAATTCTTACATTTGATAATTATACTCAGCATGACACATCATTGGGAACAGCAATAAAGTTCACAAATATTCACAAAACCATCATACAGGATTTTAACTGTAGTAGGTCATGGTAAGCTTGAGTGGGCCATAATAAGTAAAAGAAGCTTTGCACATAAAATGGTCTGCTTTGAGAACATTCCTATTTTATTTTCTCACAAATTCCAAGTATTAATTTCATCAGCAAGGTCGTATGTTTTCTTCTGAGCTGGAAAAAGATTCTCAGAAATATAAGTCTAAGAGAAAAACAGAATGCATAGAATGATAATATTTTGACAGGCTCAGTGTGTTTTGACTACAGATTAAAGTATTACAGGGTTTTCTCATATATCATATTCCATTATAAAATCTAGTGGATAAATTCCCAATCAGCAATCCACAGCTTTGACTAAGCAAGCATTGGCAACAATACTGAGCAAAGGATATCCTGATGGCAACATCCTTTCCCCCTGCTCTGACCACAGAAGAACTAGTGTCATCGTTATCCTTAATTTCCTGAAATACGAAAAGTTTTGACAGTCCTGTGAACAGTCTGTTGTATCCGAGCTATGGCAGCAGCCTGCTTCCTTCTACATGAGCTACAATTAAGAACCACTCCACTTAACCTGCTTATGCCATATTAGTGTAATCAGGGCACAAATTGTATATTAAATTTAATCCTTTGGGGCTTCAGATGTGTCAATTACAGTCAAAATGCTAGCAGAAGTTTTTGTTACTTTAATTTCTTAAGGACAGAAAAGAAAGGACACCATCTCAGGAAAGAATACATCTTCTGAGTCCAGACTGCCATCACGTGTCAAGGCAATATTTGTTAGACATGTTATGACATGGCTTCCAACTGTGGTAGTGGATTGCATTCCCAGAGAAAGTGACTCTGTTAGTAAGAAACTGTCAGCTCACAGGGAGATGCAGGTAAACCGCTGCAGCAGGACAAGAAAGTTGTCTCCCTCTTTGAATGATGCAACCAGTTGAAGGTATGTGAAAAACAAGTGAGCACTTGCTACCACATTGGCTTCAGTAAATGTTCCTATATATTTCATGGCACAGGTACCTTGTGTTCTTAAATTCAGAAAGAACTAGATAAATTATTCATAAACCTGTAAATAAATGCACACATATCAGAAGGATGATCCTTTTAATCTTTCTGAATTGTAACAGGAACTAATGTATGTAAACTGTTTAGTTTATGGAGCAAAATGGTAACCTAACCCTGCTGGAAAGCTAAAGAACAAAGACTAGTAAGTTAAGCATTGCAATCGCCATTTTAATGTATGAAGTGTTTTTGCTATGTGTTCAAATCTCTTTGACATAATCTAAGCATATGACTTGTTAAATTGATGATTTATTTCATATTTACCCACCACTATCATCATATCTCTCTTTTTATTTGCTTTCTTCTGCTATGTTGCAATACATTTTTGTCTTTTTTTGTCTTAATTTTCTGGGAAACCTGAAAGGGCTTCAGGGGAGCCAAAGGCTTCTTTCCAATAAGACTTGTATGAGTCCAGTACTTGCAATATTGTACTTGTATGGTCAGGTGTAGAGTATAAAACCTTAGCAACATAATATTTTTTTCCTCTCCATGACAAAATAAATTGGTTCTTTCTGAAAATGATGTCTCTTGAACTCAGGGAAACTTCAGAATATCCAAAGATGCAGTGAACTTTTCACCACAGATTTAACTAAACAAGCAAGTTGAAATTCCTCCCTCCCTCCCTCTCCCACCTCTTTTCAAGAATAAAAAGAGAAGGCTCAGGAATAAATATTGGAAAATGGAAAATTTCATCCGTAGGTCATTATTCGCATCTTGGAAAGGTCAAGGGTAAGGCACTCATTTCTGAAAACTAGTTGCAGTCCATTGTGACCTCCTGAAGCCAGTGGATCTCAAGCAGTTCATGCCAGCAAAGATCTGTGACACTACAAATCCTGCTCTCAGATTCTTTTTTGTCCACTGCACCCCCAAAGATGCTTCCTTGGGAAGTCCCACTGCTGACAGTCTTGAGATCGAGGACTAAGATTAAATACAGAGAGTGAATAATCCTCATAGAGTACTCCATTATTGGTTGGTGATACCTGGGAAACCCATAAAGATCACACTTCTGTCTTTGCTATAACGACACATGAATGAAAATCACATAGGTTTCCATTTCACTTCTGTAGAATCACTCTGAAGCATTATGTTATGATTTAAAGATGACTGTGAAGAACTCAAGGCATTGGTAAAAGAAGGCAACATGTAGTTATAACTGCCATTTTGTGCTTGGAGAGCTGGAGCATGGAAATAACCCATGCTGACTTATTTTTTTCAGTGGAAGAAGGATCAGTATCTCAGTTTCTGACATTTGTATCCCTACCCTTTTGATCTTACGTGGACGTATAATTTCACAAGATCAAAATGTATCTAGGCAAGAACAAAGAGGATCTGCCATATTATTTTGGATATTTTATTAATTGAGACTGGCAATTCATGAGAAGAGCAATAAAAACAAAATATAGTTTGACTTGTATTCAAACACAGGAAGAGTTTTAGTTTAATCTGGTTCAAGCGTGGAAGTTCAGATTTTTGCTAACTTTTCTCCCTCTTATAGCTTCTGTACATAGTAGCAAGATGCTATGTTTGTGAAATCCTGTAATCCACTAGGATGGGGTTACAAATACCTCTAAAATATTATAATTTAATACCAGTTTTGGTTTCATGCAACATTAATTACACTGAATTTAGTTTGCTATTTTTAGAACTGATGCTTTTTAATGAATTGGGGTTTTTAGGGAGAAAAATATTCAGAAATATGTTTTAATCATTAAAAATGCTGTAAAACCAAGAAAAATAATTTTGATAAGTGCTGCATTGAGAGAAAGATGAAAAGGAAAATCATATACAAGAGGAAAAATCGCATTTATGTGAAATGTACTCTAATTTAACCCAGAATGTTTTCACTGTTTTTTGATAGTAATATTTGGCTGTTAGATACTAACTCCTATACTGATGAACAAACAGTGTTGACAATATAACTTTTTGTTCAGATTCCTAACTTAGAAGTTATTTATCAGTTTCTCATTCAAACATTGGTTTAAACACATACAGGGTATTTAGAGCAGATTGGTGCCTCACAGCTTAATGTTCTCTCTATTCAGAGGGGGTGTAACTGTCTGCTCTGGGGAATAAATTTTTTCTCTGCTCCGTGATGTTTGAACTGCCCTTCCTAATGGCAAAGTTTCACAGTAAGACCAGAGAATACTTCTTTAGAGAGTTGCGCTATGACTAAGCAGTTGGCTTACTGCTCGAAAATGAAGATCTGAATCTCTTGGGTTTGGAAAGGGAACCAAATTACTCTTTCTGCCTAGAAGCATGAAGATACTGTTTAAAGAAAGCCACCTCACACCTCTCCTCTTTGTGCTTTAGATTCCAGGCATGAGAAGTCTGGCAGCTGGAAGGCTTTCATACTCCCCTACATTTTGCATTTCATTAGATACTAGATGCTTGCTGGAGAAATATGCTATGCAAAGGCATTAAATATCCCATCATGCACTACACAAATTGGTGGAAATATTTCCTAATCCTAGACCTCCAGTTGGAATGAACTTTTACAGTATCACAGCACATATTGTCAAATACCTTCTTATTTTGCTTATAGAATGTAGGTTTAATGAGGATCTGAACTGTGATCTTTTAATGTGATCACTTAGTTCATTAAAACACTGTATCACCTACTCACATCTCTTGTTCACGAAGTTCATTGCAGTGAATCACAGCACACATGAGTAACTGCAAAGTAACAGAGTTTTCTTATATCTCTGTGATGCAGTCCCCATTGGGTTCTCACACTGAGGGCTTTTCAGAAACTGCTGTTCTGAAATAATAATGAGAAAATGCATTAAAAAGATCTATTTTTATTTTCAAAGAACAGCACTCATTTTATGGTGAGTAATCACACTACAGCATGTGAAGTTCATCATTCTGTTCTAAAGTTCCTGTTCATCCAATATTGCAAACAAATAAGACTTACTGCATTTGGTCAAAGTTTGGTATGGTGAGATTTTTCTATCATCCAAAACAAGAGGTCAGAGAGAATGAAAGGATGGAAAAACAGACATAACAAGCTAAAGAGGGGAAAGTATTTTGAAATGGAACTTGAAACTGCTCTACTGGTGCCTTCTAGAGCTCTCCAGGAATAAGCCATGTTTTTTTTTACAATAGTTGAACATCTGAAAGCAACTAGTTCTGCATTTTTTCAAGGATTTCTCAATACATCTTTTTCTTTCTGTTTTCATTATTTTCAGTTTATTCTTTAAACTTCCTGATTGCCCCATTGATTTGTATAGCTCCATTTGTATTAATGGAGAACTTATCCTAAGCACATAATAGGGACAGGACACTTTGAAGTTTGTTATTCATTTGCACAAATAACCCTGATATTGCAAATATTAGAGATTGAGAAGACTTTTGTCCAGTCTCTGGAATCTTTGCTGTCAGGGTTAAGTACCTGCTTTAGCCCCATCCCACCCCAAGGCTGCTGGGAAATAGCCTCAAGGCAAACAATTACTAAATTCTTTGCACCTTCTTCTGCCTTTCTGCAGGAAGAAAACCAGGGCTGATGGGCTGCAGATGACCAGTGGGATCCCTGGCAAATTGTCGATTGATGAGCATTCAGCTGAATATTTGGGTGACAAGGAAGGTGGGCTGCAAAGCAGTCTAGAAGAAATGTCTATTACTTGACTGAGTAACTTGTAATACATAACCTCAATTTCCATCAAGATTCAGTGACTTGACTGAGAATTATCCATATATTTATTTTAATTTTTACAGAGAAATATGTTTTTCTGTTAATAGGAAATCGATGGAAATCTTTCTTTTTATTTTTATTTTCAATCAAAAGTCAGTATTTATTCATTTAAAATCATTTAATTTTTCACTGAAAAGAAAAATAGTTTAGTGACAATGCTCCTTGTCTACTGGTAAAAGCAAAAAAATCTTGACATTTGAATGAAAAAATATATAGAGATATGTACAAAATACATACACATACAGAAAGAGTGATTCTTTCTGTAATAACCTTTCTTTACCCTTTGCGTTTTCAAGCTAACTCTAACTTCATTTAGTACTTATATAGTCAAGAAGGAAAGCATGCGTTATAACACTTGGCAAAAGCCTGAAGTGCCCAGGGGTAGATTAGCGTGCAGAGTGAAGAGATGCTGCACGGGATAAATGCAGTTCATCATATGGTTGTCCAATTTATCACCCTGATACCACCATGTATGGAGGGTGTATAAATTATATTAACCTAATCAAAATCCCTCTATTGAAAGTAATTGAATAAGAGAGCTGCTATTTACAAATATGTGATCTAGCCATGAAACCCATACTAATACTTCATAGCATCTGATTCCTGGTTGTCCTCCTAACATGTCAGATAAGGCACCACTCTGGATGATTAAATATGACAGAACTCTTCCTGGAAAAGTATCAGCTTGTATACGCTCTTCAAGAAAGTGTTGACTATATTTACCTGGACAGTGTCAAGTTATGCTGCACTGTTATTATAAAATTGACAAGTAAAATGCTAAAGGTAAACAGCAGTGGTTAATGTAAAAGGGCAGAGAAAGCCAACAGTCGACAAGACACAAGGAAGTAAGAAAAGGATTTTAGTGGAGAGTCCTTTTTATGCTAAATATCTTTATACCTTTAATGCACACAATAGGAGAAAAACTCCACTTTTTTTTAATAATAGCATTGTTAGAGATATTCCCATGAATGAGAGTTCATTGAAAGAAGCATTTTTAATCTGATAATCAGAGGTAAAGAGAATGCAATATCAGAAGAAGGTATGTCCCAGAAAAATTACTATTACAAAAAGAGTCAGGGTCCTGACCTTGAGGACCCTGCAAGTGGCAGTTTCTGATTAAGCTGAGCTGGGAGTCTCCAAAAGAAATAAAGGAAAAACCAAATTTTTTAAAATAGCTCAAATCATAATAAATTTAAAAAACCATTTATTCTGAAATAAATGACTAATTTATTCCCAGAATTCTTCATCATTTCTGAATAATATACGTGATGAAGTGTGAGAATGATGCTTGATTAAATGAGGTCCCTGGAGTGCATCAGAGGAGATTTAGTCTGGAAAACAGCATCTGCTGTCTCTTTCTCTCCTTCTCTCAATGCTGTGTTGTTTCCACGTCTTACAGCATATTACCCGCTTTCATTTTTAAGAGAATGGGACAATATTTATTCAGATTTTTCTGTGGTGGCCATGCAATGGGTCTTTCAGTGTGAGGGTATGAAAAATATTGCTGAATACCTATTTATTTTTCCTGTCTGGAATAGTAATTGCCTTCTCTTAGTCACAGGTTATACAAATTTAAATCATTATCTGATATAATCATGCCAGTAAATTTAATTCAAATGGCTTCTTCCCAGACTGTGTTTTCTGTATTTCTATTCTAACCAACACATTCAACATTAAGGATCACAACTTCAGTATAACAGTAATGAGAGCTAAACAGATATGTGAGTAATTAACAGTTGGAGATGTCACCACTTTTATCCTTTGCCACTGCAACCAGTTTTATAATTCTGAAATGCATATGTATTGTCTGACACATCTGTGTTGTACGTATCTAGTCTTACCTGGTTCTAGAAGCTGAGGCCATTAATAGCTTATTTGGAAAGCCAGCTGAAAGTCTATTACTGGAGTTCAGATGCAAACACTCATGGCAAATTCTCAACCGCAGAAATAAAACAAGTTAGGAGATACTACTAGCCCCACTACTGCTGGTATTTGGGAAGATAAAATTGCAGAAGAAATACCGAGTGATCACTAGAATGAGGGAAAAGTCAATAGTGTAATCACATCTCATCTAATGGGCATTTTTCAACCTTTAAATTACTATGTTCTCCCCTTCTTGCTCTTCTAGACTGTTAGTGGGACTGTTGTGCTTGGTACGCTCACTAGGCTCTTGTTCTCCTACGAAATCTAATGCCATCCCCTCACAGACCTACTGAAAATGTGTTATTTGCTGCATACCTCAAAATAATTTAACTGGGGAAGAAATCACTTAAGAATTGCTGAGGTTATCCTTAATAGAACATGCTTTGTGTTTAGTGTAATCAGTAAAGATTTGGAACAACCTTTCCTGCTTCTTCTGTCTTCTGACAGAACCCCAAAGCAACCCAACTGAAGTGAAGCCAGAAAAAGCAGCAGAAGCATACAATACTGTGCATTCAGAACTGTGTCAACCTTTTTATCAGACTTGCTGCTTGAAAGTAGTTATTTTAAATGACCCAAACAATAATTAGGACCAGGCTTCTCTACATCCTTTTGTGGAGCAAAGATACCTGTGCATAGTCTGCCTGGAACATAGGAGTGATACTGCTATAACTGGCACACAGAGTAAGGCATTGCCTTTCTGGGAACCAAACCCAACTGCTTGATAGTAACAGTCAATGATTTTAAGCAGAAAAGCAGTGAACAAGGACATTGTAGCAAAGTGCACAGTAGTGAAAACCGTGCCAGAATCTGGGTGCCACACAAGAAAGAGACAGACTGAAAAAAAACATTGGTGAATACCTCTGGATAGTTGTCAGATCTCTAAAACATACCAGCCTGTCACCAACCTTCAGCAGTGTCCCAGCCCACTCTCTGAAAGGGATTTTCATCCCACTTTCTCTTGCTGTACTCACACCATCTGCTAGCAAGTCATAGCACTATAGGAACATTCAGTACCTGTGATACCAGTAGCTTAGATTAAAAAAAAATCCCATTATAACAGTATACTTATTCAGCATCAGAAATAAATGCCAAAAGAGGACTGTTATGTAGGTGGCCAGATGCTTGTCCATAAATAGTTTTGGATTAATAATGGGTTCAGTGGATGATTTTGGTTTGTTGTTTTTTTTTAAAAGCTGAATGTAAAATTGTTCAAACACTTCCAGTATGCACTGCTTCTTCATTATCACACATTTTCTCCCTACCATGTACTACATTCGATTAGAAAGACAACCATTTTTACAAGAAGATGTTATGCCAATATTAACTAGGAACAAAGATAATATCAAAGATAAAACTACCATCATGTTATAACAAGGCTGTAATTTGCTTGAACATTTTTATGAAATTATAAAATTGGATATCATATCTATATCTGATTATGAACAGAAACATATCCCCGTGAGTTAATAATTATAGTCTTGTTTTTACTTGTTGACAGTCTGTGACTAATTGCTGTCTGAGGAGACTTTAAACAGATCAACTCAAAAACAACCTCTAAAGAAAGTTAATAGGCTTAACATATGTTTACTTGGGACTGCAAAGTTTCTGTACTTTATTTGTATCTCTCTATTATATGGTTGGTCCCTAACAGAAAAAAACCAAAGTGCATTATCTTAAAAGAGACCATAGACTACTTGTTAAATTTCTTAATTCTTTGAGTTTCATAATGCTGCTGTAAATTTCTCACTATTTATAGTAAAGCAGAAAGTAGAAGGATTACTTCCACTTAGATCTTCCACTATCTAGCCACGAGCAACAAATTGCTGACAAGCAAACTCTGCCCCAGTGACTGTTTTTCTTAAAACTTTAGAGAACCTCAGATCTGGTCCCATGGGCTGAATATCTTTTTAGAGCTGGTGTGCATTAGGCATTCTCTCAGGGTGTATTTTCCAGTTTTGTTTCAGCTGAAAGGAATGCAGGTCATACTCAGAGTGTTCTGCAATGTGGACCTGGGAACAGTAAACGTGGGTGATGCAGAGATTTGCTTCAGAAGCATGACCATCATCTACATTAGGTCAGAAATGCCTATATAGTGTTGCACTGTGTTTAGGAGCAGTAATATTAAAGCCTGACTGAGTATTTGGGTAAACAGGAATGACAGAATCTTATCTCAAACTTTTTATCACCCAGCTTTCAGAAAGGATATCTCTATTTAAAAATAGGCACCTTTATCACATCAGAAGGTTTTTACTATTTTTATCTGGAATGTCATTTGAAATCCAGGTCTGTGTGTGTTCTTTAGCAATCAGGCATCACCAGTGCTTCTAAAAGTCCCAAATATTGTGTGAAAGGTAAAGCAAAGCTACACAAATATATCTTCCTCCTATCAACCACTTTCTCTTCATTAAAATGCCAAGTCTGATTTCTGCTAAACATATTATTTAAGCTGTAGTGAATGGCTGAGCTATAGTAAGCAAGCATACTACCCAGTTTGGAGAAACCTGATTCTGCCTGAAAACCGTTAAGATATTTCCTGCTCGACAGTGTGCATTTTCTGGTGAGAAAACTCTTCTCTTTTGTATTTATCTAATGTTGCAGGCTCTGCAGCAAATACTAACCATCTCTTATCGTTGCACTGTTGCTTGTGGTTGCAAAACAAATCTCATACATAAGTGATCTAATATATAACTAATAAATGCATATATACATTTATGCAGTAAAATCAGCACAGTAAAATATAGTTATTTTTGTGTTATTCTACATTTTGATTAATGTCCTGGGTTCAGCAGTAGCAGTCATGTGTTTTTTTTTTTCCTTTGTGTTAACTGGTGCAGTGCTGTGTTTTGACTTCTAGTTTGAGAACAGTGTTGGTGAAGCCGATGTTTTCGGTTGTTGCTAAGTGATGTTTACCCTGACCAAGGACTCTGTGAGGCTCATGCTCTGCCAGGGAGGAGGGGAAGCTGTGAGGAAGCAGAGACGGGGTGCCTGACCCGGGCTAGCCGGGGAGGTATTCCATACCACAGCACGTCATGCCCGGGGTGGGGGGTAACTGAGAGTTACCCGGAAGGACAGGGGCTTCCGGGTGGAACTCGCTTTCTTGGCCGGTGGTATCGTATTCTCTTCCCTTGTTATTTTCCCTTATCATTGTTTTAGCTGATAGTAGCGGTGGTGATTTGTTGCTGGACTGTTCTTGTCTCAACCCGTAGGAGTTGCACTCTCTCGATCCTCCTCCCTGTTCCTCCGGGAGCGGGGAAGGGGAGAGCCCCGGTGCGGGGGGGGGGGGGGGAGACGGACACGGACTTCGATTGTTGTCAGCTCGGCACCACTCACTGGAAGTGAGCGAACGAGTTACCTGACTGGGTTTAAACCGCAACAATTAAGAATTCTAGAACGAAAGAAGTTGAGAAATGAGAGACCCAACAAGATCCTGGACTGCATTCAGTAGGTGAGCCTTCCCCTTGATTCAGCACTGCTGACACACCTGGAGAGCTGCACCCAGTTCTCAGCTCCCCAGTACAAGACAAAGAAATGCTGGAGCAAGTCCAGCAAAAGGCTGCAAAGATGCTGAAGTGATAGAGGCATCTGACAGATAGGAAATGCTAAGAGGGCTGAGACTGATCAGCCTTGAGAAGAAAAGGCCAGAGGGAATACTAGCAAGAGTAAAGAAAATGGATACAAGCTGAAGTACTTAGAATTCCATTTTAAAAGGGAAAACTGCTTTATTGTAAGGGTGGTCAAATAAAAGCACAGCTTGCCCAGAGGAGTTGCAGAGTCTCCATCCTTGGAGATATCCAAAACCCAGTTGGACATGGTCCTGGGAAACCACTACTCTAGCTCTGAGCAAAGGGCTGGTCTAGATCATCTCCAAAAATGCCTACCAACCTCAGCCATTCTGTAAATCTGTGAAAGTCAATGGTAACTAGAGACTAACCCTGAATTTCTTGCTTGTATCATTACAGAAATAAAGATCATTGGACACAGCCCTTACATTCTAAAAATACTTTCAGCAGTAATATTAGAATAATTACTCTGCTATCAATGAGTTTCTGAAGCAGATTTATTGTAATTATTTTACCAGGAAACATTAAATATATTTAAATAAATATCTAATCTCTTCAAATTAACAATAAAGGCTTAATATAAAGGGAGATTGGAGAGGATTTAGTGAATTAGTATGCAGAGTGACAGGTTAATTGCTCTGCGGATCATTAAGCAACGCATTTATTTAGCAACAAATAATTTAACCAGTGAACTCAGCCTGTTAACAGGGAAAAAAAGTCTTTTTTAGGCATTTGCTCATATTTTGGTGAATAAATTTAGTTAGTGAACTTTTCCACATGCAGTTTGCGTTCAGCTTTCATTCAATATTTATTACTTGCAACTTAAGCAAGTGGTGGGTCTCTGTAATTGCATTTTAACTATCTGCTTCTTAAGAAGACTGCAATCTTGGCTATTTTCTGTTGTGGGGTGGTGTGGGATGGGTTTCATGTTTGTTTCCTCCCTCCCTTTGCAGGTAGGCTGAAGAGCTATGAAGACAAAGAACACAACAATGTACAGCTGAAGTGCTTAAGAAGTAAACCTGGAAAACAGGGCAAACAATTCTTCTCTAATGAAAAAGGATTCTTAGGAATACTGAACTGAAAAAGGCTAGAAACCTGGAAAGTCCCCAGGGCTTCAGACTTCCTAATGTAATATTCAGCCCCCAATATTATTCATGTTTTTCCACATTTTTTTAAGGTATTCATCTGATTCTATGCATATTTAATGTTCATGAAAGTAATGGAGATAAATGTGTGCCATTATTAGCAGACACTATTTCAGTTCATTTGTTCTTTCCCACCACTTCTACTGAATACATAAGAAAATAGAAATGAGCATTCATCTTTAGAAGAGAAAGGGAAAATAACTGAAACATAAGCAGGGAAAATTCAGTCTTAGGCAGACTGATATTTCAGAAGGCTTCTGATTAACCTGTGAAAGAAACATCGACCACACCAAGTATAGCATGCGTTATGCAGGGTCACATGAAGCAGGGGGAAGGTGTCTCCCAGGTCTCACATGTAATAACAGATGTTCTTTCCCTCACTTGGTTACTGGGGGCCAAGGAATAGAAGGGAAATTCGTGACTACTCTGGGAACACGTTAGTTTCAAGTCTTAAGGCAGGCAACCATTATATCTGACAATGACCCCTTATTCTCTCTTCTTAAGAAATGTTCATAAATATTACCAAACTTCAAAGAAAACACATACGATAACTTTTAAAGGAAGAATATGGAAAATTTCAGGTGCTTTACTATAACTGGTAAGGCTGAAGATGCTACGCATTCTACTGAGAAGTGGTTTTTAGAAATTTAACTAAACCATTAATAGAAATTTCTTGGAAACCCATTATTTGCTCCCCATATATATATCTAATTCCCACTGATTTCAATAAATAAATATTGATCTTTGTTTGGATATCTATTAAGATTAATTGAGTCAAGGACTAAGTATTGACCAACAAAAAGAGAGAAGGTCAATATTTACACTGAAGGAAAATCTATCTTCATCTTCACTGAAAACATGAAGCCAATAGGCCAAATATTTGCCCTAATTTATTTATCCTTTGTAACTCCTGAGATAAATATGTATGTGCATGTATATATGTATATTATCTAGTATATACAACTCACAGGAATTAGCTGAAATGAATTCTCTCTATTTGGTCTGTTTCAAGGGAAGATAAGGCTAATAAACTCATCCTAGCACCACCACAAGACTCAGCAGCAAAGCTTAACTGTTCTCAAAAAATACTGCAAGTTTTGTTTTTATGTTGGTGTCAATGCATTATGGAGTATGAGAGCTGCCCTAGGGCAACGTATAATCTCAGTGTCATTAAAGAGCTATCCTGCAAATTCTACAAATGATAAAAACTATAATGCATAAAATAAAGATATGTTCTCTCCCTTCTATGTGGAATCTTTTCCAGTGGAGCATATAACATAAACGATCATATATAATGAAGTCTCCAACAGATATGTCATGTAAGATGGACTGGATGACCTCTAGATATCTCTTCCAACCCATCATTCTACAAATCTATAGAGAAATAGTAGTATCAAAAAAATCCCATATTGTTACACACCTGTAAGCAGTGTCCAATAGCAAGGTAAAGGCTCATTCAGTGTCTCTATGATAAGAATAGTTATTTTAGATCATAACTGAAGTTGCAATAGTTTTATTCTTATTTTTTTCTTTTTCATAATTGAAATTCAATTTCTTCCTGTATTTAAAGCTTTTTCTATTTAGGAACAGAAGTCATCCATTTGGTGTAGAACAAATACTGTGCTTACTGATATTTGAGTCATTATTTTCCTTGCAATTTAATCTGACATAAATATGTAGCCTACAATGACAAACATATTATAAATGAGCAATAGGTGACATTTTTATCACATCTTATATGGAACATTTTAACATAATCTGTTCTGGGTATTATATGCATTAAATATGCACTCATCTAGCATATTGCACTGGAAAAAACTCATATGGTGTGTTTAAGAAGCAGTATTTAACATATTAATATCTCTAAAGTCCACTTCCCATAAAGAAGGTTTTTGCTGAAAAGAAATAGACATTGCATGGTAGGGGAAAACAGACTACATCTTTTTCTGAAAAAGAATTAATTTTGTTAGGAATTAAAATTTTCATAGACTGTTAGACTGCTGCTTCACTGGAAAAAAGTCTGTGCCTTTTAATGAAAACACTAGTAACATAGGGGAAATTGCTAATTTATACAGAACAGAGAAGATTTAACACCTGGCTTTTGAACACATTATTTAATTATGGTCTTAGTAGGAAAGCAAGGACCTCTTTGTACAAAGCATTCAATTTCAGGTAACAGCTTTTATCTTTATTTTTCAACCTTGTGCAATGAGGAAGGAACACATCAGCTTTTTTGTTTTATTATTCACATTTTGCTTGTGGGTGGTAGTCATACCGTCTCAGGCAAAGTCTGCTACAACACTATTTCTGAGGGGAAAAAGCCCAGTAAAGAAAAAGGGATCTAAACAAGCCTACGCTTTACCTCTTCAAAAATCTCATCTTCTGAGCTATTTCTTTTCTCTTTGTTTCACTAAAAAAAATCCCTTACATATTTCATCTGGATTGTGGTTAGCCTTCCATCTTCATCACTTTTCTGGGGAAGAGGAAAATAACTGTAGAGATTGACATTTTAATTTCTATCTGTCAAGAATGAAATATCTGAATGAGCACACACTCTAACAGGGCAGGGGAAACTTGACTGAGATCTTCACACTACATTCAGGTGAAGAAAGATGAATTGGAAATAGTCTGTAATGATCCACACTGAGGAAAATCTGTATTTTACATAGTTTGGATGGAATTTTATTTTTGTGTAAAATCAATAAATTCAGAAGTGTAAATGAGAACAAAATATATTATTTGTGTGCTACTTGCTGCTGATTATGCCAGAGTCAAGGCAGGTTTTCCCAGTATCAGCTAAACTTTTATTTCTCCACAGATGTCTAATATCTCTCATCCAAAATACTACAAAAATGCCTCTGTATTCATAAAGTCAAGCTATAAGTTAGGAGGCACATGTTGGTTTTACATAGAGTGAGGTGTATTTAGGCTGTATCCAGAACCTCCATCTCTCTTATGACCTTAGAGAAAGAATGAGGATATTAACTTCCAGATGCTAGCATCATGTTTTATGAACACCTGTCTCTCTGGGGATTTGTTGACCTCTTACTAAAATGTCTTTCTTTCTTAAGTATTTATCATATATAATTTTGTAATAAAAGCAGGAAGATAAAAATGAAAATATTTTGGTTTGTTTTTCTTCTCTTCATAAAAGAAGAGAATAAAAAACTACCACAACCCTTTCTAGAAACAGATTGCATAAATTGTGGAGGGAAAAACAATGGTAACAAATGATTGCTAGGGATCTAGCCATTTGACAGCACTATATGGAAGAAGGTAAGAAGGTCACAACAACACAGCAATGAGACTTCTTAAAAGACTAACTGCAATCAGAATATTTAGCTCATCTTAAAAAAAAGCTAAGACCTCTAGATTTACTTAGTATTAACCCAAATTATGCCTATCATTGTGATTAACATTATGATGAAAAAAATCCCAAAACTGTGTGTCATGAAAGAACTATTTGCGAGCCAATAACTAGCTCCAAATGTTCTAGCTTGACAGAGTTCCAAAGGTATTTCACGATGAGGTGTGACCAGTAAAAACCCTGTGCATAGAGAGACTGGACTATTATAAATGTGTTTTATGTATTTAATTTATAAGTGAACACCATATGAAATAGTTTTAAAAGACCTAGGGTTACCGGTGTCAGGAACAAGTTGATGAGAAATGACTGGTGACACGGATATTCAGGAAAGTCCTGTTTTGATACATCTATTGCTCATATCTCACTTTAACAAATGTTTTCTATAAAATCTGGCAAAGTAATTCTTAAACATGGTAACAGTTGATCTACCATGTTTTGATTCCTCACAATCTGTGTAACTAGCTAAATCATTGAGATAATGTACTAGGAACAATAAAACCTAATTGTAAATGCTATGAAAACAACCCTTCCTCACCTTAAATCTGCAGATTTCTAGGGAGTATGATAACCAGTGCTTTTTAAAGAATTCATTGAAATTTTGATTCTCTGCAGATGAGGAAGAAGTGCTCATGTCAATTATTTCTGGAGGAAAAAGTAATGACAACAGGCAAAAAATATAATCATGAATCCATTGCTGTATATTCTTGCATAGAATCATGTTACTTATTGTACATTTATAAATGTCAAGTGCAGTTTGCCCCATATGTATTTCAACACTGAGAAATATGAGAGATTTTGTATTAGTTTATTGGAAAAGTTCAGTGATTTGGGTAAGAAACTCAGTTAAATTGCAAATTTAGTGATTTGATGAAAAAGTGTGTTATTGATGTAGACATGAGTAGACAGGAAGACAAATAGTTATTCCTCCAAAATGAAAGGTTTCCAAATTACAGAATCATAGAATCAACTTTGTTGGGAAAGACCTTTAAGATCATCAAGTCCAATCATTACCCCAGGACTGCCAAGACCACCGCTAAAGCATATCACTGAGGGCCTCATCTACATTGTTTTTGAACACTTTCAGGGACAGTGATTCCATCACTTCCCTGGGTAGCCTGTTCCAATGCCTGATCATTCTTTCTGTGAATAAATTGTTCCTAATATCCAATCTAAACCTCCCCTCGTGCTGCTTGACACCGCTTTCTCTTATCCTATCACTTGTTACTTGGGAGAAGAGATCAACCCCCACCTAACTACAACCTCCTGTCAGGTAATTATAAAGAGTGCTAAAGTCCCTCCTAAGCCTTCTCTTCTCTAAACAACCCCAAATCCTTCCTAAAGTGTATTTCTGGTCACCAGAGGAGAGAAAGGACTTACCACAGTCATGGCTCCAGCTCTGTAATCATAAAGTTGATTCTAACTGAATGAGTGTGGAATAGTCCAGGACTCTTACTGTAACTGGCAGAAAAGCCAAAAGGAAACTCCCACCACCAGACTTCACTACTTTATTCCTCTACAATGGCAGAAAATTGGCAGAGCTCTGCTGACCTCTGTTTGCAGAGAAATGTAATTTCAACAGACTGGATGGAGAAGTTTCTGTATAAAATTCTTTTCATGAAACAGACTTAAAGGGTTATATATCTTTGAAGAACATGAATAAATTATACTATTTTTCTAAGTTAAACAGAGCTTTTCAAATTTTTTGACCCTTTTGATTAGATAAAAAAATACATCACATCCCACAAAAATGTATAAGCTGCAATTCCAGAAGCTACATTAAGGGAATTAATATCTTCAAATGAAACTAGTCTAATCATCATTCACATTTCATTTACCCCTTCATAATGACTCCAGTAACATTGATCAGGATGGTAGTTTCCCTAAAATATTACACGGTACTTCACCAGGTAATTAACTGTATCTCTGGTAGGGTAACTCCTCCATGTTATCCAGGAAATATCCAGAATTTAGTTATTACTGCTGCAAACAGGTGTACAGTTTGTCAAAAGACCTACCTGATGACCTCCAAACAAATTTTCAAGTAAAGCTTCATGAAGGAACTAGCATCCTCAAGGGATTAAAATACTATCCTTGTTTGTGAAACCTTGTGTAGGTGTCTGCCAGCTCCCGTGCCTCAAATTGCAACTGTGACTCAAGGTAGGAGGTCATCAAGTACGAAGTGACAGAAGTGTGTTGACTAAAGGTTACTTGGTAGTAGCCTACTTTACAGCCATTGGAGAGACACGTTCCTTAAATAGAAATTAAGAGCAAGAATGTAATTTAGCTGTTCTGATTAGTCTTGCACAGGAATGAATCCCCCTGTTAGATTCCCTAGGTCAGATTAGATGTTCTGTATCTCTTGCTTTAGTGCACCTCACCATTTCCAACAACAGGGAAATCATAAATAAAGAAATTTAGTCATGGTCTATAGGTTCACAGTACATCTTTAGATTCACTACAATTTTATCATGGATATAATTCTAGAAAATATATCAAAAATTACCAGGATAAAGTCACATCATTGACAAAATAATCACTGGTGTAACTCCATCAAGTTCAGAAAACATGAACCACATTTTAGTGTTTTTTTTAGATGAACTTTTTAGATTCATTTTAGATGAATCACATATTAAGTGATTCAAACCCAGCATTATATGAGGAAATTGCATGTCTATAAAAACTATTCATTAATATACAACTCAATCAAGAGAATAACTCTACAAAAAGGACTGTAAGGGTGGAATTTCAGAGTTTCTTGAAAGGAAGGACTTATTTTCCTTAGGTCAAAAGTATCCATGGAGCCACTGTATTAAAGTTTATGGAATTGCACCAGAAATTAATTTGGTTTTCAGTGTTGGGAGCATAAACAATGGCACTATTAGTGTGTTCAGACCTCTGGTCTTAATAAACTGATCAGATTATTCTATTCACAGGCTTCACAATGATGAGGATCATTATGTATTGTCAAAAGATTCAGCACATAGCATTCATAACAATGAAGCTTTGCCAAAGTATCCTAATGTTAAAGGCTGATAAATTAAGCAGCCTCAGAATTCTCATTAAGTATGTCAAGCTGAATTGCTGTGTGTTTTGCCTTAGCTAATGGGTTGGGTGACCAACAGCAATTCACAACTGAGAGCATAATAAGATTATTTTATCAAGGTAGCTGAATGAGTGTTTCAAAAGGTGCCAGGCAGAAAAAGCTGTTCAGTTTTGAAGTGGGCTGCTCATATTATAGAATGTAAATACTTCTAAAAAGAAAGTTTCTTTCATCTACTTAGAAAGAGACAGACACAAACAAGTGAGAAAAAAAAAAAGTCTTTCCAACAACTAATGCAAAACTGAAGTTAATTCTTTCTTGGTTATGGCTAAGTGTGATTCATGCTGCTTGTCTTCTACTGGTTTCAGGCACTGATCTCATGCCCAAGAACTCTCATTACCAATTCTTCCTTCCAGGTAAATGTTAAATATCACCATGCATCACCTATATTTAATTTATTTTTCAAGCAAAGCCTCTCATAATTCATGTCTACTGTTAATGCCTTAATTTTTTTTTACTTTTTTTTTTTCCTCTTCTGAAAAGAGCTTTGTGTTTCTCAAGTCCCATCTCCATGCACAACAGAAGCAAGGAAAACACCAAAGACTGAGAAACAACCATAAAAGCATTGTTGCTCTGTGGACTCCTTACAAAAGGCCTAGACCACTTTCCAGCCCTGCTAAGCCTCTTCTGAGATACCCAGTCTGGTTTTATTGAGAACAGTTAAAAGACTGATCTTTCACCCTCACTGTTATTGAAGCTTTAAATACATTTAGACAAGATGAAGAGAGAGGATCCTATTATTCTTATTATATTAAAAAAAAAACACCAAGAGGCCTGCACGGATTAACAAGGAGCTCCTGAGCAAAATCCAACAGAAAGGAAGCCTTCTCAGAGTGGAAGCAAGGACAGGCAGCCTGGGGGAAATATAGAGAAATCGCCCAAGAAGCCAGGGATCAGGTTAGGAAACCTGAAGCCCTGATAGGAGTATATCTGGCCAAGGATGTCAAAGACAAGAAGAAAAGCTTTTACAGGTATACTGATAATAAAAGGAAAACTAGGGAAAATTGTGGGCAATCCCTGGAAGGGAACAGGAGAGCTGATTACCCAGGATATGTGTCGTGGTTTAAACCCAGTCAGGTAACTCGTTCGCTCACTTCCAGTGAGTGGTGCCGAGCTGACAACAATCGAGGTCCGTGTCCGTCTCCCCTCCCCCTGCACCGGGGCACTCCCCTTCCCCGCTCCCGGAGGAACAGGGAGGAGGATCGAGAGAGTGCAACTCCTACAGGTTGAGACAAGAACAGTCCAGCAACAAATCACCACCGCTACTATCAGCTAAAACAATGATAAGGGAAAATAACAAGGGAAGAGAATACGATACCACCGGCCAAGAAAGCGAGTTCCACCCGGAAGCCCGTGTCCTTCCGGGTAACTCCCAGTTACCCCCCACCCCGGGCATGACGTGCTGTGGTATGGAATACCTCCCCGGCTAGCCCGGGTCAGGCGCCCCGTCTCTGCTTCCTCACAGCTTCCCCTCCTCCCTGGCAGAGCATGAGCCTCACAGAGTCCTTGGTCAGGGTAAACATCACTTAGCAACAACCGAAAACATCGGCTTCACCAACACTGTTCTCAGACTGGAAGTCAAAACACAGCACTGCACCAGTTAACACAAAGGAAAAAACATGACTGCTACTGCTGAACCCAGGACATTATCCACCCCTTATTCCATACCATTCACGTCGTGCTCAGATCCCACATTTTCAATACACCATCGCTCTCCCACATATATACATCCATATACATACAGACCAAGAGGAAAAAATCATTTTCTTAGTGCATGGACCAATCCCTATAATGCTGCCGAGTCCATTCGGTCCATGATGTTCCAAGTTCATTCTCTGTTGGGATGATGGCTGGAGGGAAGTCAGGGCCAGTCGCTGGTGACCTGGAGACATCTAGTTGATGGGCTATAAAAGCATTACACAGCAGGCAACAGCATACAATTGAGTTCACTGGCTGTTTTCCCCTAAAATCAAATCCCCTTGAGGTATACATCGGACTTCCCCATCTTCCCGCATTACCCACCAAGTATATCCAGGTCCCTGAGCAAAAGCAATCCCACGAGTGGGTTTGCCTTTACCTGAAGCAGGAATTACCCAGACTGTCTTCCCCAGCAAATTCTTCATATGCACCACGGAAACTTTGTCCCCCTCTACAATATGTAGAAGTTCTGACTGGGCTGGGCCGGCCCTGTTGGCAGATCCTCTGGTGTTGACCAACCAGGTGGCCTTTGGTAAATGTGTATCCCAATGCTTGAAAGTTCCCCCACCCATTGCTCTCAGTGTAGTTTTTAACAGCCCATTGTACCGTTCGATTTTCCCAGAGGCTGGTGCATGGTAGGGGATGTGATATACCCACTCAATGCCATGCTCTTTGGCCCAAATATCTATAAGGTTATTCCGGAAATGAGTCCCATTGTCTGACTCAATTCTCTCTGGGGTGCCGTGTCGCCACAAAATCTGTTTCTCAAGGCCCAGGATGGTGTTCCGGGCAGTGGCATGGGGCACAGCGTATGTTTCCAGCCACCCGGTGGTTGCTTCCACCATGGTAAGCACATGGCGCTTGCCTTGGCGGGTTGGTGGCAGTGTGATATAGTCAATCTGCCAGGCCTCCCCATATTTATACTTCAACCATCGTCCTCCATACCAAAGAGGCTTTAACCGCTTGGCTTGTTTAATTGCAGCACATGTTTCACACTCATGAATAACCTGGGCAATAGTGTCCATTGTTAAGTTCACCCCTCGGTCACGGGCCCACCTGTATGTTGCATCTCTGCCCTGATGGCCTGAAGTGTCATGGGCCCACCGGGCCAGAAATAATTCACCTTTATGTTGCCAATCTAAGTCCATCTGAGCCACTTCAATCTTAGCCGCTTTATCCACTTGTTGGTTGTTCTGGTGTTCCTCAGTGGCCCGACTCTTGGGTACATGGGCATCTACATGACGTACCTTCACCACCAGGTTCTGCACCCGGGCAGCAATATCTTTCCACAGTGCAGCAGCCCAGATGGGTTTACCTCTGCGTTGCCAGTTGCTCTGCTTCCATTACTTCAACCACCCCCACAGGGCATTTGCCAGCATCCATGAGTCAGTATAGAGATAAAGTACTGGCCACTTTTCTCATTCAGCAATGTCCAGGGCCAGCTGGATGGCTTTCACCTCGGCAAATTGACTCGATTCACCCTCTCCGTCAGCAGTTTCTGCAACTTGTCGTCCAGGACTCCATACAGCTGCCTTCCATCTCTGATGCTTTCCCACAATACGGCAAGAGCCATCAGTAAACAAGGCATACTGCTTTTCACTTTCTGACAGTTTATTATATGGTGGGGCCTCTTCAGCACGCATCACCTCCTCCTCTGGTGACATTCCGAAATCTTTGCCCTCTGGCCAGTCCATGATGACTTCTAGAATGCCTGGACGACTGGGATTTCCTATTCGAGTTCGTTGTGTAATTAGTGCAGCCCATTTACTCCATGTAGCATCAGTTGCATGATGTGTAGAGGAGACCCTGCCTTTGAACATCCAGCCCAGCACGGGCAGCTGGGGTGCCAGGAGGAGCTGTGCTTCAGTGCCAATCACTTCCGAAGCAGCTCGAACCCCTTCATAGGCTGCCAGTATCTCTTTCTCAGTTGGGGTATAGCTGGCCTCAGATCCTTTGTATCCCCGACTCCAAAAGCCGAGGGGTCGACCTCGAGTCTCTCCTGGAGCTTTCTGCCAGAGGCTCCAGGTAGGACCGTTCTCCCCAGCTGCAGTGTACAGCACATTTTTTACATCTGGCCCCGTCCGGACTGGTCCAAGGGCTACTGCATGAACTATCTCACGTTTAATTTGCTCAAAGGCTTGTTGCTGCTCAGGGCCCCATTTAAAATCATTCTTCTTCCGGGTCACATGATAGAGAGGGCTTACAATCAAACTGTAATTTGGGATGTGCATTCTCCAGAACCCCACTGCACCCAAGAAAGCTTGCGTTTCTTTCTTATTAGTTGGTGGAGACATTGCTGTTATCTTGTTGATCACATCTGTGGGGATCTGTCTACGTCCATCTTGCCATTTTATTCCCAAAAATTGAATCTCCTGTGCAGGTCCCTTGACCTTACTCCGTTTTATGGCAAAACCGGCTTTCAGCAGGATTTGGATTATTTTCCTCCCTTTCTCAAAGACTTCTTCCGCTGTATCGCCCCACACAATAATGTCATCAATGTATTGCAGGTGTTCTGGAGCTTGCCCCTGTTCCAGTGCAGTCTGGATCATGGCAAATGGTAGGGCTGTGTTTCCACCCCTGGGGCAGTCGGTTCCAAGTGAACTGGACACCCCTCCAAGTAAAAGCAAACTGTGGCCTGCACTCTGCTGCCAAAGAATTGAGAAAAATGCATTGGCAATATCAATCGTGGCATACCACTTGGCTGCCTTTGACTCTAGTTCATACTGAAGTTCTAGCATGTCCGGAACGGCAGCACTCAATGGTGGTGTGACTTCATTCAGGCCACGATAGTCTACTGTTAGTCTCCACTCTCCATTAGACTTTTGCACTGGCCATATGGGGCTATTAAAGGGTGAGCGGGTCCTGCTGATCACCCCCTGACTCTCTGGTCTACGGATCAGCTGATGGATGGGAATCAGGGAGTCTCGGTTGGTGCGATATTGCCACCGGTGCACTGTTGTGGTCGCAATTGGCACTTGTTGTTCTTCAACTTTCAGCAACCCCACAGCAGAGGGATCTTCTGAGAGACCAGGCAAGGTGGACAGCTGCTCAATTTCCTCAGTCTCCAAAGCAGCAATACCAAAAGCCCACCGGTACCCTTTTGGGTCTTTGAAGTACCCTCTCTTGAGGTAGTGTATGCCGAGGATGCATGGAGCCTCTGGACCAGTCACAATAGGGTGCTTTTGCCACTTCCTCCCAGTCAGGCTGATTTCAGCCTCCAGCACAGTCAACTCTTGGGATCCTCCTGTTACTCCAGAAATATAGATGGGTTCCACCCCTTGACAGCTTGATGGCATCAGGGTACACTGTGCACCGGTATCTACTAGAGCCTTATACTTCTGTGGGACTGATGTGCCAGGCCATCTGATCCACACAGTCCAGTAAATCCGATTGTCCCCTACCTCCACCTGGCTGGAGGCAGGGCCCCTCTAATGGTCGTCACAGCATTGGACACTTAAGTCGTGTTGAAAGGGATTATTCTTCGTTATCACAGGAGCTGGAGTAAAATCAGCTCTTCCACTCCATCTGGGAAACTGCTCACCAGAGACTGAAGCCGTAGCTCTCATGGGACGATCAGTCTTGGCCCTTGCTCCCCTCTTCAGTTCACTCACCCGTTCCTCCAAAGCTGAAGTAGGTTTTCCATCCCACTTTGTCATGTCTTCTCCGTGATCCAGCAGGTAAAACCATAGGGTACCCCGTGGCGTATACCTTCTGTATCTCCTCTCTCGAACAATAGGACGTCTTTTGTTAATAGCTGAGACGTGTGTTGGTACACGTGAGGAGCTGGATAAATCAGATACATCGTCCCTCAATTTGTCGAGGTCCTGGGACAGTTTTTTCACAGCTGAGATGATGGAAGGGGTGAGATTGTCTTCGAACTCTCGGAGTTTATGAACCATTTCATCCACTGTTAGTGGTACTATGTCATTCCAGGTCACTGTTGCCAATGAATGGGCATATGATGACGGTGCAGTCCGTGTAAGTTTTCGCCACATGGGTCGTGTACATTCAACTTCATCTGGATCTATAGGTGTATCCCCGTTATTCGGCTTGATGTGATAGATCATCTCTACGATGGCCGATTCCCTCAGAGACTGGATGCCTTTGTCTATAGTAGTCCACTTGGCCGAACGACTCATAACATCGTCCTTGTACGGAAACCTTTCTTTCACAGCTGCCAAGAGCCTCCTCCAAAGGCTGAGGGACTTTTTCTCTCTTGCAATTGCTTTGTCAATTCCCCCTTCTCTAGCAAGTGATCCCAGCTTCTTGGCTTCTGTACCTTCTAGTTCGTGACCATCGGCCCCATTGTCCCAGCATCGGAGTAACCAGGTGATGATGTGCTCCCCTGGTTGACGGGTAAAATCTTTTCGCATATTCCGCAGCTCGGTTGAGGTCCGAGGTCGAGAAGTTACCTCTTCTTCTTCTTCTTCGTCATGTGATGATGACTCCTGATCAGATTCTGGACCGGGTGGTGAATTCATTGTTTCTTCATCTCGCTTCACCCTTTTTGCCTCCTTTTTGCTTGTTCTCTTGCGTACAGGGGCAACTGATATTGGTACGAATTGGTCCTCTGGTTTGGCTGCAGTGATTATCACTGTGGTTTGAGTAGCGACTGTACTTGTTGCTGGGGGTGGTGTAGCTACCGTGCTTGGAGCTTGGGTAACCGCGCTGTCTGTTGCAGTTGAAGTTTGAGCAGCTGCTGTACTTGCCACTGGGGTAGCTGCGCAGTTCATTGCAGCCAAAGTTTGAGTAGCGACTGTCACTTTGCCCTCAAATCCGCCGACATTCTTTTCCTTCTGAAGGTGCTGGATAGTGTTGAACAAGGCCCTGTAAGCATAGGCCAAGCCCCAGCACGTTGCCGTGATTTGTCCATCTCTGGTATGGCCAGAATGACCACACACCTCATTTAAGTGTTTTACTAATTCTTCTGGATTTTGCAGTTGTTCGGTAGTGAAATTCCAAAATACTGGAGGGGCCCACTGACCTAGATACTTGCCCATACTATCCCACACACCCTGCCACTCATGGCTGTCCAGCCTCAGGGAAAATCTCTCGGTCCTCCTACATCGTCGTTTGACCCCAGACAAGACCCAAACCAGAATCTGCTTAACTCTTGAAATCAGTAGTGGGCAAAACACACTCTGTATGCATGTTAGCATGGTGATTCCCATCACCATCAGGAAACAAGTCTCAACAGCATTAAAAGGCCATTCAAAAAATTCAAAACTCTCAAATGTAAATGGTCTGGGGGGAAGACTAGGAGGGTAAAAGGATGTCTCCTTCACAGGTTGAGCACCTGAGAAGGAGAAAAAAGATGTGTAATTGCTAAGCACCTCCATCATATACCTCCCAAAGTATAAAGGTGGTGACCACACTGGGAACATAAGCCAGATCAGTTTCATGATCAATGATTCTATTGTATTACAAGTCATTACCATAAAGTACAATGGGATAAAAACCTTAGCCCAAGCCCCACACTTGAAAAACACTAATACAGCAAATACCAGATGGATGTAAGATATGATATACTGAAACTGTGAGATCAAGAGGAAAAACCTTGAGAGCCAATAAATCAGCATTGTGACGAGTGACTATCAATCCAGTCAGATCTGTTCTTATCTCAACCCCTCGTGCCCCACGTTGGGCGCCAAAAAGAACTGTCGTGGTTTAAACCCAGTCAGGTAACTCGTTCGCTCACTTCCAGTGAGTGGTGCCGAGCTGACAACAATCGAGGTCCGTGTCCGTCTCCCCCGCCCCCCCCCGCACCGGGGCTCTCCCCTTCCCCGCTCCCGGAGGAACGGGGAGGAGGATCGAGAGAGTGCAACTCCTACGGGTTGAGACAAGAACAGTCCAGCAACAAATCACCACCGCTACTATCAGCTAAAACAATGATAAGGGAAAATAACAAGGGAAGAGAATACGATACCACCGGCCAAGAAAGCGAGTTCCACCCGGAAGCCCCTGTCCTTCCGGGTAACTCCCAGTTACCCACCCACCCCGGGCATGACGTGCTGTGGTATGGAATACCTCCCCGGCTAGCCCTGGTCAGGCGCCCCGTCTCTGCTTCCTCACAGCTTCCCCTCCTCCCTGGCAGAGCATGAGCCTCACAGAGTCCTTGGTCAGGGTAAACATCACTTAGCAACAACCGACAACATCGGCTTCACCAACACTGTTCTCAAAACTAGAAGTCAAAACACAGCACTGCACCAGCTAACACAAAGGAAAAAAACATGACTGCTACTGCTGAACCCAGGACAATATGAAAGAGGTGAAAGTACTCAATGACTTCTTTGTCTTGTTCACTGACAAGAACTCCAGCCACACTGACCTGTCGGAGAGAGCGACCGGGATCAAGAGAATGACTCAATATGAGTTATGCTTCTTGTTTGTTTTATACAAATCCTTAACCCCTTATATACTATTTCTTACATGCACTTACAGTGATTTGGCATATTATGATTGGATACATGTCTTGAAGGCCCTTGGTGACTAACATATAATTGGTTAAACACAGGTGTGAGAACACGACCTCGAAAGCTTGCCAACAGTCCACAGTTCTCATTCACTCGGTGAATTCCAGCCTCTTGTTTTGCTTGCTTAAGCTTCTTTGGGCCTCTCATGGCCTTGCTGTATCTTTCAGGATTATTCAGAGTTTATGTACCAATTATGCATTCTCCCATGAGAACACTGTCTCCACACTGACCAAGTGACAGAAGGCAAAGGCAGGGACTGGAAGAATGAAGAACCACCTACTGTAGAAGATCAGTCTCGAGACAGTCAAGAACCTGAACGCCCATGGAACCTGATGAGATGCACCCACAGATCCAGAGGAAACTGACAGATGAAGTGGGTAAGCCACTGTCCATCATATTTGAGAAGTTGTGGCATTCCAGTGAAATTCCCACTGACTGGAAAAGGGGGAATATAATCCCCATTTTTAAAAAGGGCAAAAAGGAAGACCTGGGGAACTACAGGCCAGTCAGTCTCACTTTGGTTCCCAGCAAGATAATGGTGCAGACCCTCCTAGAAACTATGCTAAGACACATGGAAAATAAGGAGGTGATTGGTGACAACCAACATGACTTCACTAAGGATAAATCATCCCTGACAAATTTGGTGGCCTTCTACAGTAGGGATTACAGATTTGGTGGATATGGGAAAAGTGACTGCTGTCATCTACCAGGACTTGTGCAAGGCATCTGACATTGTCTTGCACAACATCCACATATCTAAACTGGAGAGGAAAGGTGTTCGCCAAAAGACCACTTAAAATCTTAGAATAGTTAGGGCTGGAAAAGACCTTAAGATCATCTCGTTCCAACCCCCCTGCCATGGGCAGGAACTTTGAACTGGCAGGCACTTAGAACTGGCTGGATGGTCACCACTGCATGCTTAGAGGTACAAGGAATTGCTTCTGGTAAAGCAATTTCCCGTTAACTTTATTACTCCAAAATTAATAAAGCAAATTGTTCTGTTTGTTTTTAGTGGATTGACAGTGTGCATATCAAGTATGGGCTGCAAATTTTGGGATCATTTATCTGTCTCATCTCAATAGTGGGTGAATATACACCCCCTCCTTCCTTATTCTTCTATTACAGCTATATGGATTGGTATTGACACCCCACAACAACCTAAAATATTTCAAATGCTTGTCTTGATCATATACAATTAAAAAATGGAAATTAATTTTATTACAAAGTTCTTCTAATGTAGATTTCAATTCTCAGTGCATGCATCTGACTGTCCTAGTATTGTCTGTACTCTGGTTTAAGTTAACAAATGAACATGAGCTTTGGAACTGGGGTGTGTCGAGTGGCTGTGATTTATTCTCTGTGTACTCCAGCAATGTTCAGTTAGTGCAGAGGATCTAAGCCAGGAACCACGATAATTTGTAAGTGATGTAGTAAGCATATCAACATTCATATGAATAAACAGAGCTCCTTACAGCATTCTTAGAGTATGTATGATTGTGCATAGGCATATTCTGGTTTAAGTTACAATCCACTTTTTCAAAAGCTTTCAAAACTGGAGAAGGCATTGGCATTCAAGAACCTGGAATGGGACAGAATGAATGATTTGGAGTATAATTTCCTTCCTCTCAGCAAGCAGATATGTGTTTCAAAACAGAAATACCACAAAGCAATTTACGAAATGATAGAAAACTCCTGCAATACAAAGTCTAGGTGATGGCCTTACTCACTGTGGCTCGGAATAATTAAAAAACATTACTGCCAGTGACAATTGCTTTGAACTTTATTAAATCTTGTGATGAACCCATACCTATCAGTTCATCATAGGAGTGCTGGGAGGATTGCTCAGTGCAATATCTTCTAACTGTCACCCAGGAGCACTGGAGACCGTCCCCCATGGTGACCTTACTGACAGTTGTAAAAAAATGTAATTCACTGTGTGTTAAATGTAGATTTTTCTAGCTAATGGCATGGTTGATCTTTAACTCTTACACTGCTGAGGGTAGTCTACATTAGCTTTTTCCTGATTTGTTGCACATGTACCTCTGTTGAGTGTTAAAATTCAACCCATACAAAACTAAAGCATTGTAGGAATAGGGTGTAGGGGGTCTCAAGTTGCAGGGACCAGACTCCCTTCAGAGGCTTTCAGTTTTATCCTGGCCCAGGATAAAACTGCTCTTGCAAATTCACTCTAAACATTATAGAAGTACTGAACTACAAGATATAGAGGTAAAGCTGCACTCTAACATTCAGCTCAAACTCTGACTGAGGCTATTCTTTAAACATACAAGCAGAAAGCCTCCATAAGATGGCAAGGTCTTTAAAGAAAGAAATACTTAGCTTCAAACATGTCCTTTCATTTTAATTCAGCTGAAAACTGTCAACTTGATACTGGACATTGTATGATTCAAAAAGAGGTCTCAAAAAGCCATCTCAGCACTAAGACAATAAAAATACTCTAGTAACATTCCTCGGGCATGGACAGACGATTTCCAATAGGGAATGGTAGCAAATCTTTAATGCCAAGAGCCTTTTAAAAGGTATCATCAAGAGCTTGTCTTTGCACTGTACAGAGATAGCAAGAAACTTTTGAATCACAAAAAAATCCTAAAATTGCATTGAAATTCAAGTAATCTCATGCCTATGATTTTGAAAATTAACAGTTATTTTTCACCTGTCTGCCTAAAATGTGACCTCTTATTTTGGTAAAATCCACTATCATTTTGCTCTTTCAAGAAACTGGTCCCAAGTTACCAATTATTTCACATAGATCTTCTTTAACATAAATTATGGAACACAGTGTGCATTCTCCTTTCATCTTTTAAACTAACATAGTCCCCAGATGTTCATATCACTTGGGAACAGACAACCTAAAAGTTTGCCATGAGAGAGTCCATTGTTTCAGGATTCAGTGCAGCTCCTGATTATGCTGTCTTTCAAGGTTTGGAAGAGTACCAAGTATTAAGACCTTTGTCTTCAGTATAGGATTGTGAAATCTCAATGAGTTTTTAAATCTGCAGATAATAAAGCTTGTAAGGACTATAAATAAGCTGGACAACAACCTAGGAATTCAAATGAACTTGACAAATGAGAAAGCAGATGAACAGCACAGGGTGTTTATTCAGTTGGGACAAAGGCAAGGTTCAGCACCTCAGCATGAAAACTAGCCATACAAATGTAGGATGTATGATTCTATGATTCTATGTGGATCAAATAGGTAGCAGTTTTACAGGAGAAGATGAGGTTTGTTATGCATCAATGATGAACATGAGCCAGTAATGTTACACTGCTGAGTGAAAGCCAAATACACCACTCAGACAGCTGAAAATAGAGTTACGATTCATCAGGCAATCTTTCCCTATAGACAGAACAGATAAAGGTTTAGCTGGAGCATGCTGTCCAGCTCTTTGCTTTGATTTCCAAGAAACATGGACAAACTGGATAGAATAAAACAAAGGCAATGAAACAGCCAGAGTTTATTACCTAGGAAGAGAGAAGTAGTTTGGATTGTTCAGCTGAAATAAGAGAATGAAGAAAATCATAATGATAGTCTATAAATATGCCCAAGTACTTTGTAAAACAGAAGTGTCTCTATCTGTGGTCAACAAGATAAGAAAAGCTTACACTGCAATAATAAGGTCCCTATTACCTCTCCAGAAAATAAGCCTCCATTTCAGCCTTTCACTGTTTTACCAACAGGAGTGATATGGACATAATCTCTAATATGAAATCCTTAAGAACAGGTAAAAGAAATGGCTGTTAAGATAAAGAAGGTATAACAGATCCTGCCATAGTACTTCTTAAGGTCCCTTCCAGTTTTGTTTCTATTAAAAACCTAGCAAGTACACATTTATATGTGAGTGAAGTAGAAAGTAAAGGCAGTAAAAACGTGGCAAGAAATCTTACACAACTTTTTTCCAGTTTTCCTTAATTGTGGCAGAAGCATGCAGGAAGTCTATACCAGGCTCTAGGTTCCAATGATTGCTTGGTATTAGAAAAAAAAACCACCAACCAATATTGCCAGTTTGGGTTGCCATACTACAGTTGGGTTTTCTGCCTTCTCAAGAACACTGAATATTTGTATTTAACAGTTTAGTCAAAGCAATAACCTGACACTACTGATTCTCGTTTGTTACCTGTTTTATTCCCATGAGCACTGTTTAGTATCCATAGGCTTGAATAAGGAAGGCACATGCTTTTGGACTATAAAAAAGTAGTAAGCGGGTACTTGCCTACTAAGGGAGGAACTCCTCATTTCCATTCATTAGTTAAGAGAGAAGCCTTGGTTGAAGCACTGCAATGACTCCAAACTGAAAAACAGGAATGAGACCGGAGCAGAAAAGAGTTTCTCCAGACTTGCTCTACAAAGAGAACATTCTCTAGGTTTTTAGTTTGGGAGCTTGGTACTTTGGAGTGGGTATGTGTGTTTGTTTTGCTTTTTAGCATCCAATGTTTGTAGACTTCATGTGTAGACATCACAGCACATTGGACTGAATTAAAAGTCATATATTTTGCTGCTAGCAGAAACTCTGCAGAGATTGTATAGACAACAGAGGAGAGTAAATTATGGGACTAAATGGTAGAGTTGTGCCACTCCATATTTCAGGAAAAGTGGTTGATTTCTAGGACTACAGCAAATATTAAATGCAGAAGTCAGGAAGACACACAGGTTTAAGAAACATGTAAAATCCAAAGACTCAGATGTTTTTCATAGTATGCACCATCTCAAAAGGGGATTTTGCTGCCACATGAGAGGATCATTACAGAGCAGAAAATGTCAGAGGTAAACATCACAACTGACAAGCAAAGCCAAACAGAAACAAGCCTTTTGAGTTGCACGCTTTCGATCCTCCTCCCCATCCCTCTGGATGCGGGGAAGGGGAGAGCCTGGGGGGGGGGGGGGGGGCTCGATGGCTTTCAGCTCAGCACCACTCAATGGGAGTGAGTGAACAAGCTGTCTGGCTAGGGTTTAAACCATGACAGTTCTTTTTGGCGCCCAACATGGGGCTCGAACCCACTACCCTGAGATTAAGAGTCTCATGCTCTAAAAAGAACTGTCATGGTTTAAACCCTAGCCAGACAGCTTGTTCACTCACTCCCGGTGAGTGGTGCTGAGCTGACAGCAATCGAGGCAATCCCCCCCCCCCCCCGGGCTCTCCCCTTCCCCGCTCCCGGAGGAACAGGGAGGAGGATCGAAAGAGTGCAAATCCCACGGGTTGAGACAAGAACAGTCCAGCAACCAATGTACAACACAAATCACCACCGCTACTACCAACTACAACAATGATAAGGGAAAATAACAAGGGAAGAGAATACAATACCACCGGCCAAGAAACGAGTCCCACCCGGAAGCCTGTGTCCTTCTGGGTAACTCCCAGTTACCCCCCACCCCGGGCATGACGTGCTGTGGTATGGAATACCTCCCTGGCTAGCCCGGGTCAGGCGCCCCGTCTCTGCTTCCTCCCAGCTTCCCCTCCTCCCTGGCAGAGCATGAGCCTCACAGAGTCCTTGGTCAGGGTAAACATCACTTAGCAACAACCGAAAACATCGGTATCACCAGCACTGTTCCCAGGCTGGAAGTCAAAACACAGCACTGCACCAGCTACCACGAAGGAGAAACATGACTGCTACTGCTGAATCCAGGACAAACAGTAAGGGTTTGTTGTAGGCAGATGGTCTGTGGTGCTTCAGCAGTACCTATATTTGTTATCAATTTAAAAAAATCCCTCACACCTAGGCTACTGTTTTGAATTGAATTTT
Source organism: Pezoporus wallicus (assembly GCF_028554395.1). Lineage (NCBI taxonomy): Eukaryota > Metazoa > Chordata > Aves > Psittaciformes > Psittacidae > Pezoporus > Pezoporus wallicus. The sequence goes on from NW_026640647.1 coordinate 2,296,224, forward strand.
TCCTATCATTTAAATTCTCTTCATTGATCTAAACATGCTGATGATCTTTTAAGAAAAATCACCACCCAAAATAGTCCCAATGCCTTGTACAGCAAATGGGACAGGAAGAAAATGTATCTCCAACTCAACAAAAGATAATCCAAGGCAGTCAGCTACCAATCTTCATATAATATTTTCTTGGCTATAATGTTTTGTAAATTAGATTTTTTTTTGACAGGAGTTTGTACGTATAAACACAGCAAGCAGTACTTAGTTAATCCATAAATGTATTTGCTTTAAGGGACAGTTCTACCACATGGTGTTATTAAGAAATCTGTCAGGCTTTTAGAAATTCAAAATTCCATTCTGCAGAAGAGCTTTAATTTCTGTTGCCCTGAACTTTCCTAGTCTCAAATTTCAGGGTACCTATTGGCAAATACAACAACATTGATTCAGATAAAGTGTGATTTATTGTTAAGAACACAGCTAGATAGAGATTAGACTTCAGGCCATTCCCACTTGAGAATGTGATTGTGTGCTTAATTCCTCTCAGAAGTAAAGGGTATTATTTGCATGCTTCCCAACAGACTATATGCCCTTCAACTTTATTGTAATACAGAGGTTCCATTTCAAAATGAATGGGTGTTAAATATAAACTAGTACTTCAGGTTACCCAATGATACAAATAACATGACTGCACCATGCCATAAGGGTTCAAAGTATAGCTTTGAGGAGATTTAAGCGAGAAGCAGTCTCCATCATTTGTATACCAACTGTAAGGTCATTAAAGTGTTTGTTCTTACTCACTTGTACTTACTGTATGTATCAGAACCAAGTCACATTCTCCTGCACTAGGACTTGCCAAAAAACAGGCAGTGCAAAGAAATGACACCAGCAACATCCCCATGCTTTAAACTGCTTAAATCAACATGTTAAATACATTACATACATTACATCTTGCTTTGAAGAAAGGTATTATGACAGGAAAATAGTATTGCTATGTTAATTCTTCATATCAGTCACTAATTATATACAGCTTTGGACAGTTAACATTTATGCCTCAATTCACCTCTGATGGATGAGAGGTTTAACTAATGACTGTCCACTATTTGGGAGCATCACTAGAGAATAAAATGAAAAGGCAAATAAATAAGAATATTGGAATTCACTGTGGGTCCATTCAAATATATGACACCATACAAATAATCAAACTTCTAAAGAGGCCCACCTGAAGCAAGAAAAAAACTTCATGTCTTCTTATCTCTTACTATATTAGAAATGAAGCAACATGCTGCACTTACCTGAGAGTATAATCTGTTCCAAAAGTGATAAAAATTTAGAGCAACAGGAAGTATTTGACAAAGCTGCACTTTCCTCAGAAATTTTACTGAGTTGAATGACACTTCCAGGAGGAAGAATGAAAGGTAGAGCTAAGTAAAAAGCTTCCCTGAATAATTTTAAAGCTCTCTTACTATCACCAAAGAAACTATTACTGATCTAGATTTGCATCCCCCCTAAACGCAGTAACAAATGGAAACAGGACGTATAACAGAAAACTGAAATCCTTAAGTGACTTTTTAACAGGAATGTGACTTCTGAAATGTTAAGAGACAACTTCAAGACAATAACTGTGGGATAAAATACACAAACTTTTTTTCCCATTCTCTTCAAGAAGATGAAAGAAGACTTGCTTCAAAACTTACAGAAAACATTATACAGGGAAAAAAAAAATACCTAAACCAGTATTCATTGCAGTTAATTGGCAACATGATCTCCTTCCCTAAGGGATGTTCAGGTTGAAAGACTCAATCCAAGGGGCTGGCAAAGCTGAGGGAGTGACGTTTCCTTATCTCTCCTACAAACCTATGGTAGGCTGATCCTGTTTGGCTGCCATGCACCCACTTCCCCATTCCCTCCCTTCCTCAACAGGGTAGGGAGAGAAAACAAGATTAAAAAGCTTATAGATAAAGACACAGAAATTGCTTGCATATTAGTGTCATAGACAAAATAGAACTGAACTTATGGAAAATTAACTGAATTGTTAATTAAAATAGAATTAGCTAGCAAAAAGCATAGGCAAAATTTAAACCACCTTTCCCTATTTATTCTAGATTCCATTTCACTCCCTCATTGCTAACTCCTCTCCCTTCCTAAGAGCCACAGGACATTGAGGCGAGGGTCAGCACACAAAAACACCTTTCTGTAGCTCCTTTCTCCTCACAGGGTTTTTCTGCTCCAGTGTGGGCCCTCTCCGTGAGCCACTGCTCCTTCAGAATGAAATAGCTCCTGCATGGGCCTGTCTACACAGGCCACAGCTCCTGCTAGAAGCTTGCTCTTCCACAGGCACCCCAGCAGACAGAAGCTTATTGCACCATCATCTCCTTCTTTCACCTAAATACCAAGAAGACTTCTTCTCAACACTTTTATCTGCTTTCCTCATCACCTGAAGACTGGTTTTGCCCTTAAATAGGTCTCTACTGAGGTTCTACACCTCTGACTGAATAGTATGGCACTGCTCTCCAGTGAGGTCCTTGCAGATGGCTGGAACCAGCTGCATGTGGGAGGTCATTCTGCAGCTTCCTGCTACCAGCATCTCACTACATAGACCCAATGAAGACTAGGAGAGCTATGTTATAGATCTGAACTGCTAACTGGAATCCCATCAGTTGTCTTAATAATCCTAAAACTGGGGGCTTCATCTGAAGTAGTGGCCCTGGGCATGGCCTTTCCCAGGGAGCCCAGAGAATGTGGGATGTTTCCTCTCCCACCCTCATGCTGTGCCAGCAAGCAGCCCCTTGGCCTAAACTGTGCTCTGACAGAAGCTGCTCTTAAATCACGGCATTAAGATTTCTGTTTAATTAGCGTGTTTGTCCTTTCTCACTTCAAACTGGTTATTTCCAACTGTAGTGCTCAGAAGACGAAGAACCTGTGGATATCGACGTGCTATTTAGTAAGTGTGGATGAGCATGATCCTTGTCTTTCTGGGATGTGGTCTCACTCATTTTTATTCAAAAAATTCAATGCCCTTTTGATGCCTAACCAAGCTAGTAATTAGTTGTCAAGGCACACCTAAAATGGCAAAATAAAACGTGTAGATTTAATCAGCATTCCTATGGTAGCTGAAATTATACTGCTTAATGGGTAGAATGGGTTGCAGTAAAAATGAGTTGATTGTGTATTCCCAAAAAATTGGTTCCTGGAAGATCAGTGAAACATAATATCTTCAGGAAATAACATTAAAAAAAATACTAAACCGCAGGTGTCTCAGTGCCCTTAAAACACGAGAATAAAATCTAAATCTCTTTAGGAATATACCAAATTTAGACTTGGATGTAGCTGGAGGAAATAAATGTTAAAAGGGAGGTTTTTGTTCGGAATAAATCTTCAGAACAGCCAAACTGACTGACTTTCATAAAGGCTACTTTTATTGGAGAAAAAAAAAGTTAACTCTCCCTGGTGCTTTGGATGTTTGGGGTTTTTTTGGTGGAACATCTCATTGTCTTCATTTTACAGCCACAGACAACAGCATCCTCTCATCAGGACAACATAGACAAAGAAAAGGTAAAAAAAAAACAAACTTGTTTTAAAATAATCCATTTCATTGAGAATTTGAATGAAAATGTCCCTGAGGTGGTGCTCTGATGAGTGCTGGAAACATAGATGTGATGTTAAAACTGTGCTGTTGCCATCATTTGAGATATGATGGACTTAAATTGGACATAAAGCATCCAACAAACCTTTGGAAGGTAAAATGATTTGGTAAACAAGACTGTTGTGTCTATGTTACCACAGACACAGATTTTCCCGATTTCTCAATAAGCAGGTGCAGATCGTATTTACAAATTTTTGGGGGTGAAATACTGTTCTACCCATGTTCATTCATAGAGACTTTTGCAGTTTGACAGTTAAGCTTTCTATGTTTCAATACCTTGTGATTTTATACAAGGTCTTTGGCAAAAAATAATGATGGAAATTAATATTCCTTTGCACTTCTTCTGGATAATGACATAGAAAATGCTTCCATTGTGCAAATTAATCTTTTGGAAGGATGTGACAGACTGATGTGAACTGTCTTGCTGTCAAATTTTAAAGCAGTATCTCATTTTTCTTTAACTTCTTAGAAGTGCTTGAATCCATAATTATGTTTAAATAGCAAAGTAAATTAGAAAAATAAACTTTATTAGCTTTATCTACATGTCTATTTTATGTTGGTAATACTTGAACGCAAATTACAAGCCCAGTGGGCTCTGCTGCCAGACTTCTTTGCCTCCAGGGTCTTCTGCTGTCTCACATCCAGCTTCTCCCAAGGTGCCTTCCTGCAGAGATAGATAGCAGCCACTCTGCCCCAGAGCTGTGTTGGTGCATGGGGTTATTCTGGCCCTGAGGCATTTGCCTTTGAACTTCAGGAGGTTCCTGCTAGTGCACAGTTTGCTGATGTCCCTGTGAAGGTCAGCCCTTGCCATCCATTGTGCAGACCATCCCTCTCCTTTTCCGGATAACCCACACACTTCACACAAGCATATTTTATCCTATCATACAGGTCACTAATGGATATGAATTAAGTATCTGAATTTAGAGACAGAAGTCTGAACGCAGGACTTAGAGAGTTCACTATTTAACTAGAGGAATAAACTTATACTTTCTGCAGCAAGGAACTGTGCCATAGCTCATGATACAGATACGTGGCGATTGAACAGGATTACAGTGGGTGAAACTGTCATAAACAGTGAAATATTTTTTTCAATAAATAGACCAAAAAAATCAACAAAACTTCAATATATTGGTCTAGGAAATAATGAAACTTCTACAAAGAATGACTCATTATTCACCATCCTGAGAAGCATTTTTAAATGTTAGTGATAGAAAAACGTCTGGCGCTCAAATCTGAAGCTCTAGAAGTAACAGGTTTGCATTTTGTCATTGTCTGTGTGATAAAAAAGGACAAGTACAGTAACAATACAGCAGATATTAGAATTTTCACAGTTTGCAGCCTGCCTGTCACACCCCTCATTATCTTACTTGCATACAGATGGCTTTCACAAGATTTTTCCCAAGTATCATGCAATACTAGAATGCATTCTATAAAATGTTTAACCATATGTTTACAAATACTATGTACATAATAATTACATCTTGGCTGAAAGAGAGGGACATTTGCACATAGAAGCTACCAGTTATTTCTCTAATGGACAATATTATATATACATAAACACACCTTATAATTAATTATAGGTGAAGATTACTACCAGGAGAGGAGTTGGTTCAGCACAGTCTGACAGGCTTCATATAGATGCGTTTAACTACTTAAACACAATTTGGAAAGTCAGTAAATATAATGTGGATACATACTTTGTTACTGCAAATACATAGCCAGTCACTTATCTCTTTAAGCCCTAATTAGTGTTTTGGGAATAGTAGAAGTACTGTAACAGGTAATTTGAATCAAATACTGATACCAAAACAGTAACAATGAAATATTTTGGTAAATGTCAAGTCTAAGGGCTGCAATGACAAGAACTTCTGGAAATAGTGGGAACAGCTGCCCATCAAGAGAAATGTTCTTACACGTATGCTTAGTGAAAGGTGTGGGGTAAAGTGCTGAGCTACCAGTGACTTGAGATGCATGTTTTCTTATTAACAAATGAATTGTAAAGCTACTGTAGCACTTTGTAGCTCACAATTACACAGAGTAAGATCAACAAGCTGATGGGCCAGCAAGAACCAAGTATGCAGAATAGATTGCAAGACATGGAGCAGGTGAATGCAAGAAAGGCAAGTTTACCACATCGCCTGCCGCAACTGCCTCAATTGACAGCTGATTTCTTCTGTAATTCACATAGCATGTTGCAGTCGATTTACCTGGTTTCGCCTGGCAAAGGGAATGGCTGGAAATGTGGCAATGTATTCCTACCACTTTAATGCCGCTGTATACCATTACTATTGCATTTATTACTGGCTCCCTCAAGGCATATGCATAGTTAGATCTGTACCAGCATTTTTCTATTATGTGTAAAAATTCCCTGCTCCTCTGGGTAAATTTACAACTCAAAGTTAGAAATATCCTCATTAGCAACCCATTTACATTTATATTTTGCATATTCTTAATGATGGAAAGGATTTTTCAGAAAAGCACTGAACCTTGGTCTTAGACTAAAAAAGAAGAGGTCATGCCCATGTATTTTGCTGCTGCTTCTTCCAGTGGTTAACTAACTTCAACTAAATATACCCAGAACTGCTGAATATGAATTTGTTTTTATCTTTGGCTCTAGTTCTTCATCCTTCCTAGTAACTCACAGAATGTTCTGTTGTAAACAAGTCACATCTTTGTTTTGATCTCTGTTTAATTTTTTTCTCTAAAGGACTTTTGTTGTCTCTGTCCACACAACATGACGGTGACTCTACTCTGTGACCTGTTATTTTCTCTCACTGTATGTGCTCTGTAGTAGCCATTAACGCTGTATTGAGAGATGTCCCAGAACAGAGGTGCTGAATTACTAAGGCACAAGCATTCAGAAAATGCACTATATGAATCTCAAATAGCACCTAATTAGACATTATGGCCTATTCAGCATTCAGTTAGCCTCAGGTAACAATCACAGTCCACAGTTGTGTTGTGCTAAGAATCATACAATCACATTGTTAGACTCACTTTCTGAAAAGCTGTTTTTCCTGTGTAACACATAAGCCTGAAAATAACATCTTCATGTTGGAAATTTCTCAACAATTATAAATACTTTAGAAATAAACTAACAGATATGTCATTTAACAAAGAACATCCTTTTTGACTGATGCACGTCTCTAGTCATCAACATGGAATAGCTGGAATAGCTCTGTTTATCTTCTATGGAAACACCAGTACAATGTAACTACCTTTCATCAACACATCAGTCCACATCTTGAGAACTGTTTCAGGGGAATTCATGCCAGAGATGTGTGTGCTGAAACTGGTTACTGCAATCATTGTTAATCAGTCATTTAAAAAAAAAAAGAAAATGACATTTGCAGACATTTTGTGAACAACACAAGAAACCAGACATTCTAGGATTAATTATTCAAAGCTGTCATTTACTTCCTTACACATGTTCTGCAGAAACTTCCACAGTGTTTCAGATGATATGCTGCAAGAAAGGACACTGACTTCACTCCTGAATTCTGTTTGAAGCCTACAAGGTACATGGATGCCTGCATCACACAGGCACCTCTAGAAAATGGTTTGGACACAGATTTTACAGGCTGTATGTACTAAAATGCGCAGGTACCTGCTCTACACTTGTAAGGATAAAAAAACAGGAAGAAACCCCACCTACTTAATTAAAAATAAAATGTCTCACTAATGCAGCATCACTTTTATTTTGTTCTCTGTAATTTAGTAATTACAGGAATCATCACGCCCTAAACTGACTCTTCGGAACATCAGACTTCTCATTGTGTAGAGTGATTTGACATTAAAATACATTCATTGACTAGCTGCAGAGCTGAGACACCACACGCTATTCCCCATGTATCTTTGTTTAGTGGCTCTGCACAACAGATGGAATTTTATGTCATGCAGCATTAGGCTACTGTTAAATTTTAATTTCAATTAATGGTCTTTATACTCCTTCTTTATGCACACCAGGGATATTTTAGGCATCCATTTCCCTTCTAATTAGCTTTTATTGCTGAATTCATTCTGAATCTCTGGAAGTCATTAGATTCTCAAACATTCACAGCTGAATTTACTTACTCTCTAATAAAATTAATTAGTCCCTCACAAAAAATGGCTAAATTTGGTCCACCTCTATACATGTAGGTTAGTACTGAATGTCTGCAGTTTCTAAGTATCCCTTCCTAGTACAGTATCTCTTTTAACACTGACTTTCATCCTTGTTATTAACAGCACTGTTTCTCAGGTTGATGCTTGGTCTACACAACTTGAAACCTATTTCAAGGGCTTTGTCTCCTAGATTATGGCGCAACATCACTTATACACTAATCTCTGACAAAAAGCTGTTACATGTTGTGAGTTTCCTTAGAATATTGCGTTCACTGTAAAACTGCATGGAGCCTTAGAACCTAAGGCAGAGGCAATTTCCACAAACACTGAGAAACTCAGATGATTTAGGCTGATAAATAGCATTACATATAAAGAATCTTAATTGGTCTGATTGATAGAAAAGAAACAGCCAAGGTAATGCAAGAGAAAAAGAAGTAAAAATATCCCGTTCCCCACTGATTTACTAGAAGAAAGGGTCAAGCATTTTTTTTTATTTCTGGGAAAGGAGAAAAAATGATGTTTTGTTGCATGACTGCTCTTTGTATTTCTTTGTATTTTTTAACATTTGGAAATTTGCTTATAAAAACCCTTGTGTAGCTTAGTGGCACAACAGCATTAAGCTCTAATATATCATTGTGCTATAACTAAGAAAATTGAAAAGTACACCTTCAGGGGACAGGCAATGAAAGATTTAATTTATATGGATTACAGTGGAATATGTATCACACCAGTTAAGAGTTAACTTTTGTGGTAGTCTCCCATTTTAAGAAGTGTAAATCATATGTGGTTATTATATGGCTGCAAAACACTGATTTGTATAATATTGCACTATTTTTAAGATTCAGAATTTAACTTAGCAAATTATCAGTTTCTTTTATTTATACTTTTCATGCTATCAACACACAAACCGCATTACTTTTAAAAACTGAGTATGAACATGCTATAAACTTTTATTCATGTATCTAAATAAAGAGGTACATTCATAGTAGAGACAACATATGTCACATATATATATGGTTGTATGCGTACTGTTATCATACTTATGGACATAGGAGTGCAGTGCTAACAGTATGTTTCTAGTCCCTTTCTACAGTCAAGTGCACATCACGTAATTATTCACTTCATTCAAATCCATCATTTCGAAGGGCTTGACTTCGCAGAGGTGACACACCTTCCTCACAGGCAAGAGACATTCTGGTAGCAGACAAGCAGCTAAAGCCAGGAGATTTTAGCATACAGGCAATGGTGTAAATACTGGCCAGAAGTATACAGGTAGTGCAGAGTAAATGGTGTCAATGGAAGCCTATTATTTATGTAAGAAAGAGCTGTGGCAGCAAAGATTGTGGTTTATTTCCTTGTCTAATTTAGCATTCCCATACCTATGCTATTCTTTCTGAATTTACTCCAAATTCCCTGTTTAGTCCACATGTTGCCAGAAAGCAACAGTATGTGGCTTCATTCAGCATATTCCTCTTTGGCTCTTACTTGTCTGGCTAGTTTATGCTCTTGCAAAGCCCAAGCCTTTTCTATCACTGCAACAGGCTCAAGTGGATGTGAACAAAAGAGCAAAGCTGGCTTTTGTGCTCATGAAAAAGTACACAAAATAAAGGTACAGCTCTAAGAATGTACAAAGTAAACTGGTACATCCAAAAGAAATGCTTTATGTTGTATCATACCACAGTTTTGGTGCTCAAGCTTAAATTTACAATCCACTACCTACAATACTGTTACTTAACTTACAGAAAGATGAAGGGAGATAAAGGAGACTAGCTGCATCTCAGAAGAGAAAACCTCTGGAGAGGGGCTAATTGTTCATGTTCTTCCAAAAGGAAAGTACATTGAATGTTTCAGAGCAGAAATTAGATTAGATTAACTGGGTAGAAAGCCTATGGCTTTTCACAAACTTATAAACACAAGGTGGGTAGAAGGAAGGGTCTATAACATCTGAGCATCTCAAAAATTATCAGTTACTTTATAAGGAGCAAGAACAGATATAAGAGATCACCACACAGCAAGGGTAAGGTAGCTGAGCAGCTATGCACATTATTAACTAATTCAAAGCAGCTACTAAATTAACTAGTTAACCGTGTGTGAACTAATTTGATCTGTTTTAAAGATTTTAACTTTTCTTTTAAAGTCTCTTCAAGATTGTTTTTGAAGTGTAATTTTTATATTCTGAAGGATTTCCCAATTTTCATCCTTTTCAAATGGAAAAAAATACTATTTTTTTTCTACGGGTAAAAACTCTTTAATCATCCCATGAGAAATGGGAAAATGAAGATATTTCTTCCACCAAAGTCTTTCTGTCTGCTTTGGGGGAACTTCAGCTTACATACATAATGGACAAGATTGAAAAAAGATCTTGAAACTCACTTGGTCATATTTTGATGAATAATACTGTAACTCAATATAAAAAGTCAGTACAGAAGTAGCTTAAAGAATTAGATCACTCAAGGAAATTAAAGGACAAATCTGCTTTGCCTTTATGGAACAACTGTTAGGAAGAAAAGCAAGAATGATTCCAAATGGTATTTTCTTAGGCTTCTTCATTATCATTTCCAGGCAGTGCTTTGTCACAAGATTAAACCAGAAGTAAGTAAATGTATTTATAGATATTGTTTAAATATGCATGGTCATGAAGCATGGCACAACCTCATTTTATGTTATTCAGACTTATAGAATGTGAAATAAAATTATATTTTCCCCAATTCAACCTTTTTTAAAAGGAAATGCTGATTAAAACAAAAGAATCATGCAATACAGATGATTAGAATAAAAGGATCATCTGAAGTATGGATGCTAATTGAAAGGCTTTAATTTTTTCCTCTACAGCTATCATGTATTTCCATCTAGAGTTTTTTGTTGTGATTTTTTTTCATAAATAAGTTTAAACAATAGATAATACAGATTTATTTATGAATTTGTTAGACTGGCATTTTAAATAGTCTCAAGAAATCAAACTGGTCAAAAATGAAACAATAAAAAATAAGCCACATGCTCCAGTTAACATACCAATTTTTTTTCTCTGCTTTATGTAGTCTTTTTTTCCCATGAGCACATTCCACATGAAAAATTTGGAATGCCAGTGTGTTTCTTTCATTTTGCTTTTCCAGTGCTATTTAATTTTCCGAGTCTTCAATTCTCACTCAATCCTTATTCAAGCAATATTTTTTAATGATAATTAAGACTTACTGGTTAGCAAAGTTGGGTTTGGGTTTTGAATCTGATGCACATCCCTGATGTACGCTCAATTTCTGCTTTAAAGCACTGAGATAGCAGTTCCTGGAAATGTTTGAGCGCTTTTCTTTGAAGTAACACATGTGACAGCATTTCTCTTTGAAACATGCAAACCTGTTTGTGCTACTGTGGGCTATATAGTCACTTTACCACAGAAAGCCATAAGCTGCGGCTGTGTGTCAGTGGTACACTTTCAAGCTTTTTTCCTTCAGCAGCTTTTGTTTGGGATTATTTTATTGTGTCAGTGACTAGCAGGCCTCCTTGGATTGTCATCCTTTATTGCCTGTTCCTGACAGCTGCAAAAATACCGGCTTCCTTTTTTAATCATGAAATGAATTGTTGCAGCAATGGGGAATTCTACAGTTTCCTCCACATAACATTCTCCAATCAGAAAATTATAATTTCTCAGATGCATTAGCACAATATACTAGGAAACAGCTGCATAATTTAACTTAATTGTTAAGCAATACCTCATTATAACTAGACAGTAAATTCAGCAGTTCACATTTTTTGTGTGTCTCTCATCTCTTCAGTGCCCGCATTATGTTCTCTTTTTCATCTGCCTTTCTGCTCCCAAAGGTGCTGAAAAAGCCATATTTGGAATAAAAATGAAATTAATCTTCTTTAAGAACCAGCTTAAATTCATGGTAGGTGCCTGAGATTCAGATTTATAGGAAAGTAATTCCTTCCACATAACCCTGGAATGTCTCAGAGGTCATCCATTTTATTCCCCCCCAAAAAAAAAAATCAAAAGAAACATCAAAAATCCAAGATCAACAAAACATTCAGTTTTGAAATACATCTTTATTTCTAAAGCCCTGTGATAGCAGTAAATATTGTTCAGCAGGGTAGAGGTGGAAAGCTGCAAAAAGAACACAGTTCAATGTAAATGTGTGTTGAGCACCTAGTGAACGAATTGTTTTAAGACGCTAAGAGACTAGAACCCGTTTACATTACCCACTAGTTCATCTTCATCTAAGGAAATGTGATTGTATGGACTTGAGCAGGCAATGTTGTCAGGCTAACACCATCTCTTCTCCACACATTCAGTGAATTTTATCCTTTATTTCCTTTTGCCTTTCTTTCATATGCCTTAATAAAGATTTCATCCTAACCCAGTTTATTTAAACTTCCTTCACTTCCAAGGTTATTTTTTTCAATTCAGTACTTTCTGAATCAGTTTCAATTTATTTATTCACTTGTATTTGAATTCAGTGGCCAGACTCAGCTATTTGCATAGTGTATTCATATTATACATCTACATGCTGATTCCTAACTCCTGTGCAAATTAGTGATTTACCAGATTCCCTAGGTTGAGGGTGGAAAAATTACACTCAGTTTCTGTATTGGATATATTTTGTGGTTTAAGTAACTATTCCAAGCATGTGTCACTTTTACTGCTACCATTGTCTAATCCTGTTTAGGTACCTCTAGAATATTTCTAAGGTATCATAAAAAACTACTAATGTTGCTAGTAACTTACAGGTGTGCTATCAGGTCTTTCTGCTGCTGGGAGTTTCTGCCTGTTTGGTCCAGAAGTTGTCTTGTGTTCTTGTCATGGTTTAAGACCTATTGGCAAGCCAGCCACACAGTTTCGCTCTCCCCCCACCTCTTTCATCCCTTCCCACCCCACCCAAACCCCACCTCCCCCACCCCCCCACCCCCTCTCGGAAGGATGGGGAGGAGAATCGAGAGAATGTAACTCCCACAGGTTGAGATAAGAACAGTTTAGTAACTAAGGTATAACACAAATCGCTACTGCTACCACCAATAATAATAATGATAAGGGAAATAACAGGGGAAGAGAATACGATACTACCCGCTGAAATGAGCTGGACTGAGCAGAGCGTGCCCTTACAGGTAACTCCCAGTTACATCCCGGGCATGACGTGCTGTGGTATGGAATACCTCTTTGGTCAGTTTGGGTCAGGTGTCCTGTCTCTGCTTCCTCCCAGCTTCCCCTCCTCCCTGGCAGATAATGAGACTCAAAAAGTCCTTGATCAGACTAAACATCAGTGTTATCAGAGCTGTTCCCAGGCAGAAAGTCAAAAACACAGCACTGCACCAGCTACTAAGAAGGAGAAAAACTGACTGCTACTGCTAAACCCAGGACAGTATCCACCCCTTATTCCATACCATTCACGTCATGCTCAGATCCCACATATTCAATATACCTTCGCTCTTACTTATATATACACCCACATACACACACAGACAGAGAGAAAGAGATCATTTCTTAGTGCATGGAACAATCCCTATAATGCTGCTGAGTCCATTTGGTCCATGATGTCAGGTTCCATCTCTTGTAACAGCCTTTTGGGGCAGGAAAGGCTGTGTGCAGTGTTGGATCATTGCTGGCTGATGCTCATCGTTCCTTTACTGCAGAACTCCTCCAGTTCTATCAAAGTTCATTCTCTGTTGGGATGACGGTTGGAGGGAAGTCAGGGCTAGTTGCTGGTGACCTGGAGACATCTAGTTGATGGGCTATAAAAGTATTACACAGCAGGCAACAGCATTCAATTAAGTTCATTGGCTGTTTTCCCCTAAAATCAAATCCCCTTGAGGTATACATCAGACTTCCCCATCTTCCTTCATTACCCACCAAGTATATCCAGGTCCCTGAGCAAAAGTAATCCCACTAGTTTGCCTTTACCTGAAGCAGGAATAACCCAGACTGTCTTCCCCAGCAAATTCTTCATATGCATCATGGGAACTTTGTCCCCCTCTACAATATGTAGAAGTTCTGACTGGGCTGGGCCAGCTCTGTTGGCAGATCGTCTGGTGTTGACCATCCAGGTGGCCTTTGGTAAGTGTGTATCCCAATGCTTGAAAGTTCCCCCACCCATCGCTCTCAGTGTAGTTTTTAACAGCCCATTGTACCGTTCGATTTTCCCAGAGGCTGGTGCATGGTAGGGGATGTGATATACCCACTCAATGCCATGCTCTTTGGCCCAAGTGTCTATAAGGTTATTCCGGAAATGAGTCCCATTGTCTGACTCAGTTCTCTCTGGGGTGCAGTGTCGCCACAAAATCTGTTTTTCAAGGCCTAGGATAGTGTTTCGGGCAGTGGCGTGGGGCACTGTGTTAGGTTTCTAGGCATCCGGTGGTTGTTTCCACGATGGTAAGCACACGGTGCTTGCCTTGGCAGGATGTCGGCAGTGTGATACAGTCAATCTGCCAGGCCTCCCCATATTTATACTTCAACCATCGTCCTCCATACCAAAGAGGCTTTAAACGCTTGACTTGTTTAATTGCAGCACATGTTTCACACTCATGAATAACCTGGGCAATAGTGTCCATTGTTAAGTCCACCCCTCGGTCACAGGCCCATCTATATGTTGCATCTCTGCCCTGATGGCCTGAAGTGTCATGGGACCACTGGGCCAAAAATAATTCACCTTTATGTTGCCAATCTAAGTCCATCTGAGCCACTTCAGTCTTAGCCGCTTTATCCACTTGCTGGTTGTTCTGGTGTTCCTCAGTGGCCCGACTCTTGGGTACACGGGCATCTACATGACGTACCTTCACCACCAGGTTCTGCACCCTGGCAGCAATATCTTTCCACAGTGCAGCAGCCCAGATGGATTTACCTCTGCGTTGCCAGTTGCTCTGCTTCCATTGCTTCAACCACCCCCACAGGGCATTTGCCACCATCCATGAGTCAGTATAGAGGTAAAGTACTGGCCACTTTTCTCGTTCAGCAATGTCCAGGGCCAGCTGGATGGCTTTCACCTCGGCAAATTGACTCGATTCACCCTCTCCTTCAGCAGTTTCTGCAACTTGTCGTCCAGGACTCCATACAGCTGCCTTCCATCTCCGATGCTTTCCCACAATACGGCAAGAGCCATCAGTAAACAAGGCATACTGCTTTTCACTTTCTGACAGTTTATTATATGGTGGGGCCTCTTCAGCAGTTTATTATATGGTGGGGCCTCTTCAGCCATTCTGTATGTGGATCGAGACTGCATGTGCTATTTCAACTATGAAAGACACACTAGACTCTGGTTTTAATAGTTGTATATTTACCTTCTACATTTTCAACCAAGGGTTCATACAGTATCTGGGAGAAGGAAAAGATTTTTACTGAAAACTCACCCTTCACACTTCCAGAAGAGATCATCTGGAGCATGGCATATTCAAAGCTGAAAATAAATGAGAGAGCATCTTCATTTGTAAGTCTAATTTCAGTCACACGAAGAGCATACAGAACTCATTTTGAGTGTGGCCAGAACAGTAAATATTAAGAAAAACCACTTACATTCTCCTTTGCAAACTAGGGCTATTATAGAGAAGCACTCAAGAGAGAGTAGGAAAACTTCAATGACCTTTCTTCTTGCCAGTTCTGTGTAGTATGAGCAGTCAGTAATTAAAGCTTTTCAGTAACTATATCCAAACATTGGACCCTTGTAAGAAGATTTGGGGGTTTTGTTCCTGTATTATGGTTCCATTTTATTCCACTCTTTGTTCAAGGAGATTAAAATAAAATCACTTGAATGCAAGAAACAGTAACGCTAAGAATCAGAAAGTGTTTAGTCAGAACATGTAATTACTGATAATAATCAATCATCCCTGTAGCCTGTACTCCATGTAATTCTCCACCCACTGAAATTCAGCTAGTTTCTAATAAACGTTTCATTGCCAAGAAAAAAAAAAAAAAAGAAATATTACATCATATTTATAACCATTTCACAATCAAATGTTGGGTGGGGTTTTTTTGTTTATTTGTTGTTTTTTGTTTGCTTGTGGTTTTTTTTTTCTGATTGCTTCACATCTCAATACAGCCCCTGACTTCATAAGCTAGATTTAGACATTTCACAATACTATAGACTGGCTTTCCTACTAAGTAATATCTTCATCATCTAATTTCACTAATATCTGTGTATTAAAGCCAAAATTACTGACATAAAACTGGCATTCATAGGGAATTAGGACATTTCTATGAAGTTTTAACTTAGTTGCTGATTTTCCATATTGTGGACTAAAATAATACTTGCTCTTTTTCCCTCATGAGGAAACAAAAGAGACCTAGACTTTTATAACCACGATCTGACAGTTCACAATCTGACAAAACATGGTGAAAATAGCTAGCTGTGTATTAATATGCAATTATACAATACAATTTGCCTGTAGTTATCACTAAGGGGCATGACTAATTGTCTTCCTAACCTGATCATCTAATTAGAGTAAGTAGAACTATAGTCATTAAATTCAGTTCTTGGGAGAGTTGGTTACTTTCTGTTGATAATTACAGACGGATAGCAGAGAAACAGGCTTGCCAGTGCTTGCATAAGTGGAAGAATATTTCACTTCTGCATTAGACAAGTGAAAGAAAGAGATCATCGCAAATATGTGATGAGATTTAATTTCAAAATATATGATTTATGCCAGGACTATATCTTTGCTACTTTAAAAAGGCGCTGTTTTATTTAGCAAAGGCAACAAAAAGAAGGGGAAACGTGGGAGAAGTGAAAACCTGCAATGAAGTATTGCTGAGATACAAGAAAATAACTACATTGCAGCTAGTTCATGGATCATAGTGGTCTGGGACACTGTAGGCCCCAGAAGGGTTCAAAAAGATCAGTCATTTGTAGGCACCTCATAAATGTCCACAGCTATAGAAATAATGTTTTCAATATAGGATTAACCTACGTGTTACAAGCAGCACCTGACCTCAGTGATGATAATTAAGAAGAAAATCATAATTTTCTCAAGAAAACTGGGGACTAACGATCCTGTAAGAAACGGTTTTTTGCTCTGTTGAAACAGGCTCTGTGTCTGCAGACTGCAGAGTTACATGCTGAATATTCTTGAATGTATCTTATATATACCTTAATCACATATTTGTAGCATATTTGTTGTGTAGTGAATTCCCTGGTCATGTTATGGACTATTTTTGTTCTCCCGTTCCAAGAAAAACTTGGTTTTGACCAAGTCAGACTCCCATTAAGATACCACTCAGTATGATTCAGCATGTCTGGACATGATACAATGAATCTGATTATGAGCTCACTGTTCCTAGCTAAAATTCAGGTGTGTAGCATAGATGAAGCAATTGCACCTGTTTAACCAGGAGATGAATCAGGTCTGCTGATGAAGAGATGTCAGGGAAGGACAATAACTTAGCAAATTGAAAAAAGCTAAAGTGACAGCTTTAAAAAGTTCCCCCAGAAAACCCTTTGTCAGTCAGCTGTTGTACCAATATACACAAACAGTTCTAATAAAATCTGTGGGTCTGCTTGCAGCAGAAAAAAAAATACAGTTTTTCCGTAGCACAGTAGCAGCTATGGAAACAACATGAAACCAAAACCACATCTGAAATGCGAAAGCTAAAAACAATTATTCAAACAAATGTAACCTATGCCTAATATGCTAAGGTAAACAATAACTCCATTAGCATGTTTTGTAGTTCCCTGATACCCAACCATAATTATCAACAAGGAACCGGGTCTTCGTTCTGCATGAATTAACCTTCATCTTTATCTCTCAGTTTTTGAATAGCAAACACTACAACAGTGATCGAGATTAAAATGTTAGCCTGAAGTTAGATACCTGATACAATGGATGAATCTTTAATTCACTTTTAAATTGCTTAAATAATGTTACATTCAAAATTTTCTGCATGGATGAACATTAATTCATCCAGGAAAGAAATGTTGCCATGTTTAATTCAATAGTTTTAAAAATTTAGTTATTAAAAGATTCTAATTTAGCATTTCCTTTGGTATTTTATGCCTTGCATAGTAAGAAGAAGCATCAACAGGCCATGATAGAGAGATTAAACAAAGCTGTAAAAATTCTGCCTAAACCAAGTATTTGCTTTCATTGCAGTAGCTTTTTACACAGGCAACTATGATATAAATGAATGACATAGTTTGATAGAAGATTAACACAATCGTGGCCTCTGTTTCTGCAGCAGCTCACTGGTGGGTATGTAATGACAAATAAGGAGGACTGTTAAAGCCTAGTGGATTTAATTTTCATATTTGGCACTTAAAACAGATGCTGCTCCTTGAAAAAAGAAAAAAAAAGATTGACCCTTGGTAAGAAAAGTGGTAATAAAAAGTCTTCTAAATCACAAGCTGAAAGTCTCAATTCTGGTCAATGATTCTTAAAAATGCATAAAACAAATCAGCATTAATCTAATTTAACATGATATTTATTAAGGAAAAAATATAGGAAAGTCACACACTATTTATAGAAATTTATCACTATTATCATGGAACTTTTAGCCATATTTCTCATAAAAACTCTTTAAAGGTAAACATCCATGTTCAGTAAGAGATTGTAAAATTAGAAGAAATAGATCCTTTCCCACCATGTTTGGAAACCAACATTTTCATTTCTTGTTCTAGAATTTAATTTCATAAATCTTCATATTCATTATAACTGACAACAATCTAGCTCTCCATCTCCCTGCTGCAGCTTTAGAAGTCTTGAAGGGGGTCTAGTAGCAATCTGAATTGAGGGTTTGTTTTCAATTGGCTATCCCAAATGTTTTGGGTATATAAGGAGGAAAAGATTTTCTATAAAGTTCAAGAACAAACTTTCTCAGTTTCAAATTCAGTTATGTGCTTTTAATCACTGATATATCCCTGCTGCTCTGCTAGTCAAGATTAAGCATCACAGTGCTGTTACGACAGTTTTTACCTGAGCTGTAGGGATCTTCTACCAAAACTAGTTTTTCAAGCTGGGAAATTGTAAAGAGCTTTTGGTAGGAAAGCTGTAGTGGTTCCACTTCCCAGATCCAATTTTCTCCCAGATGCTTTTTTTGGCCAGAGGAATATGAAATTCATCCACCAATATCAGTAAATTGTCTGTTAAACAGGGTACTCCAGGCCATTGAAAGCGCTGGGTCATTTCTTTTCTGGACAGAGCTTTTTGAGTGCCGTCTCTCAAGAGCATGCTTCCTTTGTTGTTAGCTGGCATTGAGCATTAATTGTTCTTCATTTTTATACTTCATTTCAGCATGACCTAAGAAGTAACCTATGAGTGGGCAAAGATTCATTTGGACCTTTAGCTTGCAGATGTTTCCCTTCACTACTTCCAATTGCTGTTAATCTGCTGAGTCATACTGATCACACACAGTATGCTAGAGATTGGAAGGGACCTCAAAAGATCATCTAGTCCAATCCCCCTGCCGGAACAGGAACGCCTAGATAAGGTTACACAGGAATGTGTCCAGGTGTGTTTTGAATGTCTCCAGGGAAGGAGACTCCACAACCTCCCTGGGCAGCCTGTTCCAGTGTTCCGTCACCCTCACTGAGAAGAAGTTTCTTCTCAAGTCTAAGTGGAACCTCGTGTGTTCCAGTTTGTACCCATTACCCCTTGTCCTATCATTGTTTGCCACTGAGTAGAGCCTGGCTCCATCCTCGTGACACTCCCCCTTTATATATTTATATACACTAATAAGGTCACCCCTCAGTCTCCTCTTCTCTAAACTATAGAGACCCAGCTCCCTCAGTCTTTCCTCATAAGGGAGATGCTCCACTCCCTTAATCATCTTCGTTGCCCTGCGCTGGACTCTCTCCAGCAGCTCCCTGTCCTTCTTGAACCGAGGGGCCCAGAACTGGACACAATATTCCAGATGCAGTCTCACCAGGGCAGAGTAGAGGGGAAGGAGAACCTCTCTCGACCTACTAACCACCCCCTTCTAATACACCCCAGGATGCCATTGGCCTTCTTGGCCACAAGGGCACAGTGTTGGCTCATGGTCATCCTGTCGTCCACTAGGACCCCCAGGTCCCTCTCCCCTACACTGCTCTCTAACAGGTCGTTTCCCAACCTATACTGGAACCTGGGGTTGTTCCTGCCCAGATGCAGGACTCTACACTTTCCCTTGTTATATTTCATCAAGTTATTCCCTGCCCAACTCTCCAGCCTGTCCAGGTCTCACTGGATGGCAGCACAGCCTTCTGGCGTGTCAGCCACTCCTCCCAGCTTAGTGTCATCAGCAAACTTGCTGATAGTACACTCAATTCCCTCATCTAAATCATTGATGAATATATTAAATAATACCGGTCCCAGTACTGACCCTTGAGGCACTCCACTAGTTACAGGCCTCCAACTAGACTCCACCCCATAGACTACAACTCTCTGGCTTCTCTCCTTCAGCCAGTTCACAGTCCACCTCACTACCTGATCATCCAGACCACACTTCCTCAATTTAGCTGTGAGGATGCTGTGGGAGACTGTGTCAAATGCTTTGCTGAAGTCAAGGTAGACCACATCCACCGCTCTGCCATCATCCATCCACTGTGTTATTTCCTTATAAAAGGCTAAGAGATTGGTCAAGCATGAATGCCACAGACCATCTACTGATGAGCATCCAGCTCCAAGCCAGCTTTGCAACAATATCAGAGAAAGACCCAAGCCGTACGGTTTTTCCATAACTAATCATCCAGATCCTGGCTGTACAGAGATGTCCAGGGTATGACTGAAGAATCACAGCAGTTAATGCACCAGTGAGTAAGTCCTTGTCTCACAGTCTGCAGCTAGGAAATTAAGAAAAAGATAAACCAAATATGACTCTGCACATTGCAAGATGGCTTTAAGGTGTCATTTGTGTGTCAGAAACACATAGTGCAACCCCAGATCAGCTATCTGAGTCAAAAACACCCCTAAATAAAGTGTCCTGTGTGAAAAGTGTTATTAGCCCTATCCATTGTTGTGGTCCTACAGAAGGTAAAAATGAAACAAAACCTTATGCTTAGGATATCTTCAGTAAAAACCTGGTTTGAAATGCTATGGGTTTATAAGGCAAAGATTTAGGACAGAAATTGAAACTTCTGGGAGGATCTTTTGTTTGTTTTGCTTTGCTAAGCCTGAAACAGTTTATATTGTTCAACTCTTAGCAAGAGAATTAAAGACTAAAAACTATCCAGAGAGTTTTTGCTTGAACTTACGGTTTTAGCCTATAGTCAGCAATATGGAAAGTTTCAGCTATTGTTGTCTTCCCCTAGAAAAAACTCTACAATAAGCTTCAAGTCTACTTTTAGGTGATGTTAAAATCTCACAAAACATACTGATTTTTCATAGGGGTAAATATGAACCTGGTTTCTCAGCATGGTAGAGCTAAGAATCAAAAGTAAATATAATAAATGTGTCCAGAATCCTAAATATTCAATATAGTATTTTTCCACTCTCAAGTTGTCCTACATATCATCACAAAGCTCACTATAAACCACCACTGGGAATATTTGTTTTGATGCATGTGTGCCCACAATTGAATTCTGTAACCTCAAGAACATCATCATCATTTATCTTCCTCCTAAAGTGGTCAGCAAGCTCAAAATGCATCTATGTGATATTTAACTCAGGCATAGGTTCATGTTTATATAGAAATATCTGTGTATATATAGGCCCCTGTAAATGAAGCTTCTGTCCTCACCTCATTTTCCAACAGGCTTTTTGGTGGAGGCAGAGTGTAAAGCAGGAACACCTTAAAAGACTCAAGCAGTGTTTCATTGTGCCACATAAATAAATGTGACCATTCCGTATTAACTCAGACCTTTTTATCCCACTATCTACTGTGGAGTATGAAGGTATATTCCATTACAAACACACAGGTATTCACAGGGCTGCACTGCTTAGTGTTCACAGATCAGTGAACAGTGTGCTCCCATTTAGCAGTGACACTGCTGAACAGCAGTGGATATTCTCTAAGGAGAAATGCTTTTCTGAACAGGCAACCTGAACTCTGGAAGATGCATTAAATGAGTTTGCATGAAAAATTGCAGCTGACAAAGACAGCAATACTCAACTGTCCCTTTCTTGATTGCAAAGCCAAATTAGGGAAATTTAGTGTCTTTCAAAACAAAGGGGAAAAAATCAGGATGTTCCTTAGTATCTATTGTACTTCCTCTCACCTTTCAGTAAATGCAACTGGTTAGTACACAGTCATTCACCACTCTGCTTCCTATTGCTAATGCAGTAAATGCTATCGAAGCAGATGATGTAGGAGGAGGCTCTCCCTGAAGTAGTTGCTGTTACTGGTATATCTTGCTGTATTGTTCCACATTACACACCTCACTAAAATGGTATGACATAAAGACAAAAGCAGCATCTGTACCATTCCAGACAGGAGGCAGTGAGAAAACCTGCTTCCCCTGCATCAGCATGTCCTTAGATGTTTGAGTCAGGCTGCAGTAAATGAGATAGTGCTGTTCCAGTTTGTGTTAAACCTGCCTTGTCTCAACTGCTGACAGTCTGCACAAGGGCAGCTGGCCAAAATGCTCTAAAGGGAGGTAAGGTACATACTCCAAACATCAACATTTTCTCCATGATGTTTTGGTGGTGGTTTTTTTTTTTTTAAGTTTTGGAAGGCTTTTGGTAAGGATCTGTTCATAGCTCTGCACTCATTACAGAGGAAGATCCACTTCAAGAAAAAAAGAGGCGCAAAAAGCAATACAAGCTTCTATGGTCTTTTAAGCCCTCTTTAAAATTTTGGTAATACATGACATTTGTATAAAAATGTGACTATTTTCAGTCCAAGGCAGTCATGTCAAAAATGTGCTAGGAATAAACCACAGAAGGATAGGTACTAAACTTGTTTACTTTGTTTAAAAAAAAAAAAAAGTTTAATTTATCAAACTACTGCTAAGTAATGCAAGGAAAACCTCTATAAATACCGATTGTTTTAATTAACAGCTGGGGACCACTGATTTTGTGACTGGACAAAATAAATTAAGAAATTACTCTGTTAGCACCTTGCTGTAATACAGCTATTTAGCGGAGGAAAAGAACAGCGTAGATGCATTAAGTTAAGACCCTCTAGAGTATCTGTGAGACCTCAGCAAACAATAACTAAATTAAATGTATTAATGCATTTAAATTAAAAAAGCAAACCCTAAATTGTTTACTGACCTGAAACATTGAGGAAAATTAACCAGCAGAAGCAAAATCATCTTGTTGTACCATTTACATAATTAACCTAGCCTAGCTGAAGGCTTCTGAGTTATAAATAAAAGAAAAGGGTATGTTGGGTACTTAGCCTGGTTTTTAAAATGACTTGTCCACATAATTTGCAAGTCCATTTTCCATGTAAGTGCACATTCACGCCAAGACCCTGCATATTCTCAGGACATACAAAAGTACTCTTGTCTGCATATTACTTACCCTAAAAGTTGTGATTCTCTGCAATAAAGGCTGAGAGTCCTAGGAAAAGAAGGCAACAGGAAGAAATAATTGACTGATATTATTTTACATCAGAATAATAATTTGATTCAGACCACGTAGTCTAAAAATACCCTCTGCTGTACCTAAGCCTATGCCTGAGGTAAATAGGAGCAGGAGACACAAAGCCAGAGAAGACAAAGAAAATCCCAATTTTTTCTGACTACCATCAACTCTATGTATGAGGAAGCACATTAAAAAAAGGAGGTTATCTTCAAGCTAGGTATTGGAAATGCTGCATTTTGTTGAAAAAAATATTACTAACATCACAAACTAGTTTTTTATGATTTTTTTATAAGTCTTTGCTTTTTTAAAAATTCCAGTTTACTCAATGTTCCCTTAGTTTATGGTTTCTTTTTCAGACTTCTGTATCAGTCCAAGCAGTAACATCTAAATGTTGATTCAACATTAAAATCTAAATAATCTGTTTAAATAGTGTACATTTACACCATAGGTATAAAAATGGATGTTCTCAGGTCATAATTTCTCAACGGTATGGAGAGGAGAGTACACGTGAAGCACAGCCCCATATTCCCTTTCCAGCACAAGGCCTTTCTGCTCCAGTGCAATTCGATACACATCAAAGGTTCACGCCATGTCAGGCATTGCAGTGCTGAATGTACTTGATATGAAGGCATCTGAGAAAGAAGCCTCTGACAGCAGCTATGATTTGTTTTTCACAGGTACGCATCTCTTTATTCTTCGAATGGTAGAAATATGTCACCATTTGAGAAGGAAACGTTGAAGTAGGAAAAAAACCCTCCTTCTGCATCTTTGCATATACTAAAAATGTCACTTCTGAAATGAATTAAGTCCAGAATAAGGGTAATAACATGTCACCCCAGTTTGATCCTCTGCCCCTTCATCATGGCCTGCAATGGGAATGCAGCGCTCCAAGAAGTACAGGCATTCAGGGAAAGCCCTAATGAATGGAGAAGGCACACTAGATCTCCAAGAAAATTATTCTGAGAAAGCTGTGTTTCAGAACCATTCATTTCTGCGTGCCCTGCCTCCTTGCTGAAAAAGTTTTCTTCTACTCCATCACCTCTTTGCTTGCATCTGTTACATGGCTGAGCAGCCTCTCACTACACACAGTATGATTTAGGGTAGCATCAAATTAAACTTGTTTCTTGAAGGCGTTTAATATGTTTAATGGAGATGTTTAATACATTTCAGATTCATCTGTATTCCTTATCTAGGGACCCAATGCTTCCATAGCTTGTTGTAAAATAAAGATGGTTTTCTTTTTTTCCTACTTTTACTTGTCATCCTATAAAATAAATTATTTTGCTATTTTAGTGATCTTCTAATGTAATGAAAAGATTCCTTCTGAGTTCTTTTTTTTTTTTCCAATGCTGAAAAGGTGTATGTCAGTAAGTTTCCAGGTAGGTAACATAGTTTATAGCTGAACAACAGTTGTGTCACTGTTATTTCTAGAATTAGCAGTTTTCCTTGTTCATCAGTAATCTTATTTCATCCATTCTGAGATACAAGTTCCCTGCAGGAATGCACCAAAAGTAACCATGTCAGTTACTTTTTTTATTGACCACATTCACATTCACAGCCTTGAAAATTCATCACTGGTCCAGCTTTTGAGTTATCCTTCTCATAAAACTGTAGCAGGAGGATGACTGGTGTAGGAGAAACACAGAGAAATTTTCTCCTGCTGAACTGTGACTTGGGCACCAGGGGCAAGATACTAATCTCATCACTCAACAAAAAGTGAAAGATCCCTCCCTTTGATTTTTAATACAGTAACTCAGAATAATCTAAAGTGTCAGTACACACTCCTCCTTCCTTTCAAGGCTACAGAAGATGAGGACCAATTGGATCACAGAGAGTACCAACTTGGTTTAGGATAATGCTTTAAGTACACAATGATAAGCAGGATAAATAGGAAACCATTTCTACTGGGACACCAACACAAGATGTTTGCATGACTATAGAATATAGACTTGAATAATGCACCCCTTGTTACTACCAGAATTAACTCCTGAATTGTACCCTTGGAACTCCAGGAAAAATCACTTTGAGTAAAAAGCATTTTAGTTTCTTTTTTGGAGTTCTCCCATACATCAGGCCTTCAAGAGCCAAAGAGGTTTAATATTCATTTGACATGGTTACTGTCACAATGGAGTCCATACAAGTCCAGAGAAGGGCCACGAGGATGATCAGGGGACTGGAACACCTCCTGTGTGAAGATAGGCTGAGAAAGTTGGGGCTGTTCAGCCTGGAGAAGGCTGAGTTGAGACCTCATAGCAGCCTTCCAGTATCTGAAGGGGGGCTATAGGATGCTGGGGGGCGACTCTTCATTAGGGACTGTAGTGATAGGACAAGGGGTAACAGGTTAAAACTTAAACAGGGGAAGTTTAGGTTGGATATAAGGACGAAATTCTTTCCTGTTAAGGTGGTGAGGCACTGGAATAGGTTGCCCAGGAAGGTTGTGAGTGCTCCATCCCTGGCAGTGTTGAAGACCAGGTTGGACGAAGCCTTGGGTGATATGGTTTAGTGTGAGGTGTCCCTGCCCATGGCAGGGGGGTTGGAACTTGATGATCTTAAGGTCCTTTACAACCCTAACTCTTCTATTCTATTCTATGATACATAATTCTTGGGAGGCAAATGTAGGGTCTCACTTTAATCAAAACCAGAATGTGTTTATTTTTATCTCTTACAAATGTTCTGATCTATCAGTCCATAAGACATCTTTAACTTTGGGACTCACTACTCCAATAGGATTGATTCACATGCTGTATCCACAAAACTGAAGGACTGACGTTAAGGACAGCAATCAATTGCCCAGTGAACGAGCCCATGTGTGCAATTTCTGTACAATGAAATGAGTGCATCATTTGAAGTAAAGACTGTCTAATTAGATAATTCGCAACCAACATTTACAAGCTAGACTGGCTAACCTAACCTATGTGAAAAGTTTCTTTCTTAGTCTAATTTGTACTTGTGTAAAGTGAAAGTTTTTAGCTTTTTTTTTTTTTTCCTGCAAGAAAGATAATGGTGTTCAAAATAGCTGTAATTAAAGATGCAAGTAATATCCAGACCGATTTAGAGCACATCAACTTTGTTCTAAAGCAAAGGCAGGTAACAACTTCCACTTAAACTTGAGAAGAAACTTCTCAGTGAGGGTGACGGAACACTGGAACAGGCTGCCCAGGGAGGTTGTGGAGTCTCCTTCCCTGGAGACATTCAAAACCCGCCTGGACACATTCCTGTGTAACATTATCTAGGTGTTCCTGCTCCGGCAGGGGGATTGGACTAGATGATCTTTTGAGGCCCCTTCCAATCTCTAGCATACTGTGATACTGTGAACAGTGACATATCGGTGAGAAATGAATTTCTTTGGGACAGTTAATTATTAGACCCTGCATGCCAATACCAGTGAAATAATTCATGTAAGAAAATGCTTCTATAAATTGTTAGGTGACACAGTAAAAAGATGATTATAATACAGTACATCATAACAAGTGATTGGCATCAAGAAGGTTCCCTTCAGCCCTCTGCTATACACTTGGATATAACACAGTGACTCTGGGTGTGTGCACTAGATTGTCTTTTAAGGTGCCTTCCAACCCAAACCACCATGTTCTGGTGTCGATGTGCTAAAACTATGGAGGATCCTGAGTAGGTGAGAAAAGTATCCAATTTAATGAACTTACTCATTTCTCAGCCTAAGCTTCTCCATATACACCGCCTCTCTTCCCAAAACAAATGAAAACAGTGAGAACCTCCAAGATGTCTTTCCAAGACGAAAAGTATAAAAATAAAAATTGTGGGAAATCATATTCAAGAATATTAAGTGCTTGAACACTGCATGGTTTTAAGAGCTTCCTGGCTTCAAAAGTTTTACACTTTCCCTAGAAAGGAGCCAGGTTATCTGCTAATCTTAATATCCTCCCTTTGAATTCCTCTTACACCAGCAAGGACTTGGCCAGAGTGAACGTGAGTGAAAGAGTTTTAATGTATTAACACATAAAAAGCAATTTCAAGTGAGAAATAAAAATAGTTGCTCCAGAGTAAGGAAAAAATTTATGGCCAGAAAGAAGGTTTTAGAAATTAAATGAAAGCTTGGCACATTACTTTTCCACGTTTCCTGAAGCCAGGGAAAATCCTAGCAAGTTGTCCTGGATTCTTGAAGGGCAAAGTAAAAAGTAAAAATTCCAGTAAAAAGTAAAAATTCCAAAGTCAAACTAAGTAGAAGCAAAAGAATCCTTTGCTGAAGGTATAGCAAAAAATTCAGAAGTAAAAACCCTGCAGCAGTGTGAATGCTTAAGAATGAAAATGGAAAAATACAAAACATTAACATAGTTCCTTAAAAGACAAAAAATTATCTAAAATTCCTTTACTGAGATTCATTTCAAAGCTACCAAAAAAGATATGAGACATATTTTCCATATTTTGAGATTAGATAGACTGATCTGGGGACATTCTGATCTTTTTATTTCAAATGCCTTTAACATCCAGTTGAAACAAAAACCTAGAGAAGATTCAGTAACCCAGAAATTTCATCTTTTTCTGCTCACAGTCTTTAATTTCCTTTAGTGCTTTCAAGTTTTGCACCCAAAATTAAAGTTTAATTGAAAAAAAACATTATACATGTCAACATATCAACTCAAGTCACATGTACTCTTCATGGATTCAAAATGAGTTATCTGTTAGAAAGACCAAAGAAACAGCAAAGCTCTTCAGAACATGTCTTCCAAAACTGAATCCATTTGGTAGGCTGCCACAGTAAATCTTCTTGTTCTAATAGAGATTTTACAATCCTGAGACAAAGTCAAAGAGGGGGAAGGTTTTAGAGTTTTAGAGTAGGCAAAATGACCAATGGGTTATATTTAGTAGGATTTTAATCTCACATTGAATTAAAAAAAAACAATTAATTTGCCTGCTTTTCCAATACATTTTCATGTATAAGATCGTATTTAATAGAAGTCCTTTCAAGGACTTTCCAGTTTCATTTAGTATTCATATTTCCACATATTCGCCCTCAGAGGCTTTGGATTCATTCTATAATTGCACAAACCTACTGATATTTTTCTCACTTCTATTTGGGTGAATGAATAATGCTGTACTGAAAGAGCTTCTGCGCAGGACAAAATCTATCAACATTTTTACCAACATATATTTCATGCAACCATATATTTTCTTTTCCCTCTTTCACTGCTCACTAACTTAAATCTTCAATTTCTTGAGCATCGCCAATAGAAAGAGTACCTTTCTTCTAACCCTGTTTTTATTTTTATAGTTTTGATACTTTACATTCAGCTTTTGAAATCAAAAATATTGAAATAGTTTGAATAGACCTAAGATGTAATATAGATAAAATAGGTGTGAAAAAGGTCAGGTGCCTAAATTTAGATGTGCTACATGAGATTTTTAGAAAGGAAGAACCAATTAATTCTTGAAAATACCCTCCTCTTCAAGGCAAAACCCTGAATTTCTTATCATTTTTGAAAATTTTGTCTAAGCAGCAAAGAGTGTTTGACATTTATTCAGTTACTATATCACACCACCCTAAAAATAGTAATCTTAATATTTAACTATTTTTTCCCAAATGTAGAGAAACCGACATTGAGTCATCTACTACATTACTCCCCCTGCTGGCTCGTTTTCTTCATTACAGCTTATTATATATCAGGCCACAGTAAAATAGGTGCCAATGAATGACGAGAAATGATGTCCCATATCACCTTTCATGTAATAAAATCCCCCTTGCACTGCACCTGGAAAAGCTCTTTTACTACTAACGCTGTAGATGAAAACATGTGGCTTAATTTGGGATGGGAAAGAAGAGGAAGAGAAAAGATAAGGATAGGATAGTAGTTTTGTCTTAATATCTCATATTTGGTAATCAGAATGCATTTACTTTGTGTGGTAAGATGATCACTGAAATCTAACACAGTAGATGAACATAACTTTTTATGCGGTGGATATTTTTGTTGTTTCTTTTTAACAGGAATTTGCCATGTTCCAAAGTTTTTTCCAGCAAGTTACTTTTGAGTCTATGCTTTCCAACCTAGTATTCTGCCTCCTGTTTAAGATTTTCAAATATATATGCTAAAGGGAGCACATGACTTGATAAAGACTTTAACATATGATCTGCTAACTCTTGACATCCTAATTCCACTTTAGGCCTATTGTAAGCTTAGTATCTCAAATGAAGGCAAAGGTTTTCCAATAGCACATTCAATCAACTGCAAGTAAGCAGGGAATGGGGCTGACCAACATATCAAATAAGTGAACATTGAAAAGGTCAAAATGGTCTGATTTACAGTACTGTCATGTTATGCGGGATGTGTGAGGCATTTTAATGCTCATTTCACATTCTACAATGACAATGTCTGTAATGAATAGGAAATTATATATTATGAATTCATTCTTGTGATGATAATTGTAATGAGAATAGTGTATGGTACAACAAATCTAATCCATCTTCATGACAATTTAAAAACTGTAATCTGGTTACAATCCTGGGGTATTTTTCAGACACTTTCTAGAAGAAAACTAAATACAATTAAACAGCAAACAAAACTATTTTATTCACCAGATATGTTAAACCCATGCTTAAAACTAAGCTGAAGTTGTGCAATCTGTGTAAATCTTATACAAAAAACTTTCCTTTCATTATACAGAAACTTTGGTTTCCTTTTTATTTCAGCATACTATGTTATGACTTTATTAAGAGAACTTTAAGGTCGTCAATTCTAAATCATGCATTAACAGAGGATAAAGAAAAGAATTACTCAGAGAAACCTGAGTTATTCCAATAATAATCAGATGTTCTGTATGTAAGATAATGCAACATAGTGATGTATTGCGTTTAATAAACCTAAGTGTTTAGAAAATCAAACTCTCCATTACAAAACACAAGGCTTAGTTACTTTGCGCATTTCAGAATGTTTTTCTTAGCAGCAGGGGGGTAAATAGGCTTTGTTCCAGTGAAAGACACAGCAGTGCACTCCCTGCAGATTCAAAGGCAATAGTTGCTGTCCCCACAGTTTTACTAGAAACAGGAATAAGAATGTTTGCTTGTGCAAAATTATTACAGTTTGTACCAAAAAATTTAAGCTCCCCCCTTCCTCCCCGCCTTCTTCTCCAGACATCCTACATCTGATTTCAATGCTCAGATTTAAATACTGGCTCCACAGCAGCCTCTTGTAAAAATCAGACTGAGTGACTTTGCTGGGACCAGGACACTAGCACTGCTTGGTTCTGTCATCCCCTCTGTCTACCACTGATGACACTCACACCACACACCAGGTCTGAGCTTTCTCAAACTGCTCTCAGAAGTCTAGATTTAAGTCCAAGGACCACTTCTCTTTGAGTTATCCTGCCTTTGCTCCGCCATAACTTCAAGGTTATTTTCTCATTTTACTTCTATTGTTTACTTACTGTCTGGGTAACGGAATCAAGTCTGGACTATACTCTTGCTCCTAACCCAGGCCTAAAATCATGTATAGGAGGCCTCGTTTAAGAGATCATTGCTTGCTATGTTCACACAGTATTGCTTGGCTTGCAAACCAGATCTGTATGTATCTTGTTACACAGCTGATGTTCTTGTAACCATGCCGCTGCATCAACTGAAATTTATGGTTGTGCTTAAGATTTACTTTGGGAATGATTTATTTTGTTTTCAAGAGTAATTTGTATTCTAACAGGGCTTGTTCTAGTAAACGCAGAAAGCATTCTCTAAAAGGTTTACATAAGCAAAAAATGAAAATTATAATGACAGTCTGTAATTTTCATGGTTGAACTTTTAATAGAAGTGCTCTGGTAAACAGCGACAATTTGTGTTCACTTGTAGAATTAAAATCACTTGTTATGTTGATTGTTTTGAATTAGTCACCTGTATAAGTCATGGGTGTTGACTATTGAATTTTTTTAAAAGGTCTTTATTGATTTGTAAGGAGAAAATGTATTTAAAAGGTGGCCCACTAGTGTAATTCTGCTCATTATAAAGTGCTAAATAGCTGAAGGGTACTGAAAGAGTATATGGGAAAAGAGAATCTATTTTTAACTAATTAGCTTTGAATCATTTGTCTAGCTAATCCATGTTTTCAATCTATAGTAGTATTTGGAAGGTAATTGGAAACCAGCCTTCTAATAAATGTGCAGAGTGCCCTAAATAAGAAAGATTACAGTGCTCATGAAAGGGGACAGAAATAACTGCAAACAGGTACTTCAGGACTGGGGGCACGACTGATGCCCGAGCGGTCACTAAGATGCCCTAAACGTGTACATCTGAGTTACTACTTACACCGCAAATCAAAAACCAGCCTTTAAAATTATAAACTATTGACAATAAGATTACAGCAATTAAAGATTCTTAAGATGAAGAATGATTTTGGGTTAGGTAAACTGTATCCCTCTGACAGGAATAGCTTTTTACACATACTCAGGAAAGACAAATAACTTCAGTTTGGGAAGAGAACCCCCCCCCAAAAAAACAAACAAACAAACAAACAAACAAAAATATTTGGGGAACAATGAATCTTATTTAACTTTTTTAATTCTAATATTTCTCTAATGATATAAATGTTATTGGTGTTTCAACTGTTAAATGCCTTCTTCAGTCTGCCTACACAATTGAACAGTAAAAGTAAAAGTGAACAAGCTTCCTGTTTCTGGGTTTGGTTTTTTTTATACTTAAAACCAATCAATATTGCAGTCCAGGAAGATGATGAATAAGGTATGACTTGTTGATATATGGTGGTACAAAGGACATTTTGAGATGCAGAGACTAGCAGCAGACAAATATGATAAACAAACAGACAACATAAAGCCTTGTATTAAGATAAAGCAACTAAATAGAGAAAGAAAAATAAAGGGTTATTTAGCAGAAAGCTAAGAATTGGATAGAAATATAGAAAGCTATCATGATTTGACAAACTTCACTTGGGTCAAACCAGAAACAGAGACATAGCTAATGAAATGAGGTATATCTATCTGCAAACAAGACTCTGCAAGTACCCAGAATGTTTATTAGTTTCTTTCAAATTTCATGGTATCAAACTACTTTTTGTAGATGATACCTGAACTCTTCCTCTGTCATTCCTTTGTTTATTGGAAATTCTAAAAAAAAATCCTGTTATAGTAGATATCTCCATGTTCTAACAACCCGTTGAGTTAATTGCTTTCCAGCAAGCCTTTTTATTCCCTGTTAAATGCATTTGGAAATTGGGTGTATTGCCAGCTGCAAGGTGTGATTTCTGGAGGATTATGCAACTGCTGTAGTTACATCTCACTTGCTTTTAGACTTGTATTGTCTGAAACATTGTCTTGATAGAACCAGCCATTATGGTGGGTTCATGAAAAGCTACAGAACTATTGTTTGTCATCAGCACCAGCAGATACAGTCTCCAAACAAACATAGTATCCAAAACCTACTGTATCCATCTCATTTAGAAAAGTGGCCTTTATTCTCTATGTTGCCCTGTGTTCCTTTGTTCCAGTATGATGCAGTGTCTGCATTTAGTTTCCTCACCCTTTGAAAAGCTGCAGGAACATACCAGCAAATGGTTTTAGAGCTTTGGATCTAGTAATTGCTATTGTATTCACCATAAAACTAACGTGCTACTTCCTGACTTCGAAGCACTTTATAAAAGCCGCTTACTGTTGTTTTCTTCCACAAAGAAAAAGGAAACCAAGTCGAAATATTTTTAATTATCTGCTATGACAAAGCAAATGTTCTTGAGAAAGCTTTAGTATCAAAACAACTCTACACTAATTTGAGAAGAGAAAAACCAAACAAGTAGCATTTACTAAATTTTATTTGTATTTCTAGACATTCTGCAGAATAGTCAGTCATATTTTAAGTAACCTCACTTAACTTAAACACACAGTGCTTGTAAATAATACCCTAAGTGCAACAAGCACAACCAAACATCAGTAAACTAGACAATGTAAACACTGATATTTTGGTTCTCTACTTTCCCATTACAATTTCCGCCTCAATTTTCAAACAGGAGAACTTTGATGTCTACAGATCCATTATTTTTATCTGCTGTTATTTTACTTCCCCATGAAAGAACTATTCATTTATTACACCACCTATTAAATGTAAGTCTGAACTATAAAGAAAACAGTAGCAAAACTGAAATGTGTTTCTCTTTCCTGTAGCTTTGACCGAATAGATACTTGTCTTTCTCATTGTTTAGTCACTCAAAGAATCAACACCAACATTATTAGCAAAAATAGTTTTAATAGGAATTAATAACAAATTTCAATGGCAAGGTTCACTTTGCTACTATATGGAAGAAACCTACAAAAGGAGGCAGAGTTGACCTAAATTGAATTATACAGAGACTGAATATGCAAAAGAATAAGGAAGACTTTCCCACTGAGTCACGCGGTTCAGAGTAGACCCCCTTGCTTTCTAAACACCTGATAGAGTTTAGGTGTGACTAGGTTCAGTCTCAGTCCCAGACTTGGTCAATGGTTTATGTCTAAAGGATGACAGGTGTAATCAGTTAGAATCACCAAGATACCAGCAAAGGGTAATCAGGTAATATAATATGATGTAAAAGTACCAGTTCACCACAAATGTGATTTTTACAGAGCTTTTGACCTAGCAGCAGTCTGAAGTTTTAAGGACTGGACAATCCAGCAGTCATCTGAGGCTTACTCAGAGCTGCTAAATCCTGTGGTCCACCCCAAAAATACAAAGTGAGTCAATAAGATTTACTACAGCCACAACAGTAGCTTAATTACAGGTCCAAGATGACAATATTCATAATATACTTGCTGTAGGGTATCTAAATCAATTTACATGCACACAGACAGTAAGGTTGCACGATAACTAGCTTTAGTCATCAGTAAATTTCTATACTTGCCACAATCCAAGCTGGTAATTGCTAGAATTTTTGAAATTCCGGTAGCAATGGTACTATTCCACTCAGGCTACGACCAAGGTGAGGAATGCTCCAAGGCTGTCAGGTCTGATTATTCCTGCTTTCACTTCCCACCTTGGCCACGCAACAGGAGTTCCTGGTACGATCAGTTCTGCTCCCACCTTAGCCATGCAAGAGTTCCTGGTAGGGTCAATAGACACTCTACAGCCCAACTTCTTAAACAGAGGCCAAGGCCTAGTGGGATTTCCAGAGATCGTAGAGTGCCCAGAGTGGGGGAGGCTGGGGGGTGGGGTGTGTGTGAAGAAAATGCATCACCACAGTCATCCTTTGAAAGATGATGATCCTTGGAAAATTGGCTTATGCAATCTAAGATGCTATGAACAAGCCTGAAAAGTCCACACTGTACATCATCTATTTTGATCCAACTCCACTGAAGAGTTGGAACTATGCTTGTTAGAACATTTCAGTGAAAAATGTTCCACTGGAATACCCTCAAAGCAAAACTACCTTTTGCACGGTATTAGTGTTGATGTATTTAGCCAATATATTTTTCTTGTAGGGAAGGGGCAAGTATTACAGTATTACATGTATTCCTCTGGGATGCAAAAGTTTTTCTTTTTAGGTCCTACAGGATCAATTCATGTACAAAAAGTAAGCAGCACTGGGGATTTAAATTCTGAAGTATATGGATTGTGAACACAACCTGACAAGCAGAGCCTGTAGGGAGCCTTTCTTCTTTGGCATGCTCTTGCATGCTGACACAGTTCTGGTTTTCCCCTGGGAGCTATGTTTTCTCCAAGACCTGCAAGGACACAGCAGGGCAGGGGAATGCTGTAGTACTTCTGAAGACCAAATATTACATGAAGCTGCTCCACTTAGAAGTTCACTCAGTCTTTGGGACATTTTTTTGTCTTAGGAACCTCCAAGGCAGGACTACATAGTTCATGTTCTACTGTGATGTTAGCATGAATAATCTGCCTTTTCTTTCTGCCTCCCTACTCAAAATGCTCATAGTGGGTGTTTGGGGTTATTTTTGGTTTTCTTTTTTTTTTTTTTTTGTTTTCCCCCCCACAAATGACTATCAATCATATCATCAGCCCTGTATTTTCAAGAGCCACTTGAATAATAAGAGCTTGTATTGTTTTGTCACTTTTATTGAACAAAAGATCTCTCAGCACACAGCAGGCAGTCTAGTGTCACTGGCCATCATTTAACTACTCATGCCCTCTCTGATTCATTCCTTGCAGTTGTAGAATTGATATTAACTTTTAAGAATTGGGCAGTAAGATAAATGATTTGGATTTTTTTTTACCTTGAAATAAGAAAAAGGTCAGAAATAATTTATCTTAGCATGAAACAGCCTAACCAGGCAGACAGAACTGCCTGACAATTTGCTTAGGGAAAGCGCTTGTTGCTACCACTAGCTGACACATCTGGATGTTGAACCCTAAAGCCCTCTCCCCAGCTCTGTTTTTTAATTCTCTTTGGTGTACACTGATTTAAAGTGAGCAAAAGGTGATTGAGTGCAAAACTATTTCTGAAGATGCCAGAGACATTAGCTATTTCCTTCTGGTTCAGTCTTCTCATCCTTTGTAGTGCAAAGAGGACACAAGTCTCCTCTAATGCTAGGTTTTAATTGACAAAACATAAAGCAACACTAAACAGTCGTTGTAATCAGAAGCATTAGGCCTGTTTTCCTCAAACCCTATGCATTGCAAGAACACACTCCTCAGATCTCCCATGTTCTGTTCAAATATGACTGTCTACTTCCTTTTGGATTTTTCTTTGCTTTTCCATAAAAATTTGCTTGAAAGACAGTATGAATGAGTCTGGTTTTACAAGATGAGTCACAGTGCATTAACAACATTCTAATGATTTCAATTATTTACCAGACAATACTAGAACTGGAGAAAAAAATTGACAGCCTGTCGCAGACAATGCCAGCTGAGTTGTTTAAATCATCTCTACGCATGTTCTAATTTAGCTCATTATTAATTTCCTGCCAGGAAATCACTGCCCTAAACCTCTCTTTAATTCAGACATAAGTCATTCTAAACTCTCATACAGACAGCTGATTGAACCCAAGACTTTTGTCTCATTACAAAGCCCAGATGCTTTCAGGCAGAAGACTGCTCTAGACATTTCATATTTTGAAACAAAATGCACTGTATAATTAATTATGAAATGCGTAGCTCAGCACAGAATTAGTTTATCTTTTCAAGAGTTTTTCTGGCTGTATGCAATCAATCATTCATATTTCACAAACTGCTGTAGGTTTATGAATTTTCACTTTTGATACAATTGAGTTCTAACTGTGCTGCAAAATGAATACAAAACACTATCTGGAGGCAAACAGAGTGAAACCCCTTTCGTTTTATCTGGTAAAATAAAATGTTACGTCATTAATCACCCTCCTCTTCATCACTTCTCATTTTTTCACACAAATGATTTGTATTCCAGCCATGTGGGGGATACTAACAGAGAACAAATAAATCTGAACTGACAAAGCAGGAAATATTTCCTAATTACCAAGACTGCTGAAGAGGGCTAGGAAGCAGAGACAAAGGAAACCCATGAAAAGATTGCTTTGTGAATCATTTTGTTTGCTGGGCATGGGATGTGTTTGTCATGTTAACTTCGGTTGTTAACTTCCTTCGAAAGACAAGGAACTATAAATGGGGGTGCCACCAAGGAGGAAGTAGCCAAATACCCTTCAGAAGTGACAGCCTCAGCTTGTGTCAGGGTGTTTGCTTTGGCATGATTTGAAATAAAAGAAAAGGGTCATATTCTTACCTATTTATCATTTTCTTGAATGGGCTGAGTAATAGACCGGAAAATACTGCTTCACAACATTGCTCTGTTTCAGCCAGCTTTGCAAATTTATAGTAAAATAACTGACCACAGCGAGAACTGTATTTTCCTTTTAGCCTTCAACCTGTCTGACCAGAATACATGGAAGCCTAGGTCATTTAGACACCTTTTTTCCCCTTCCCTAACACCTCTTTTTCTGTAAGATAGAAACCTGTGTCCTCTCATCAATACTAAAAGGGGAGATTACATCCAGTACTGCAGTAACAGTTCCATCATGAAGATTGTATTTGCATACTATCCATGTACCAAAAAATACTGTGTGCAAGCTACTGAGATATGATGATAGTATAAATTTGTCTCCACTGTTACTCTGAACAAGAAATAGTGAAGAACTTTCTTTGACCAAGACTCTCATGCCCTAGAGAAACTGTAAGTTTCCTTTACACAGAGCCTTTGTTACAAAGGGACTGACAGCTGCAAGAAAAATGCCTGCAGAATAAATAACGTTATACTCCAAGAGGTGCTATAATAACACCCCATAGTCTTTTAGGAGATCTTGCTGGTGGATTTGTGCTATTTTGATGATAGCTGTCGATTCACAGTTCCTCAGACCATTTGACAATAGGGCCCCTACTGTGTTATATAAAACATGTACTTTAGCTTTAAAAGCTCAAACCTTTAATCAAATCCGAAATGCCTGAGTGGAAATTTCAAATCACTGTCAGTATGACTTCACTCATGTCTCCAAGTCTGACAGTCTCAAAAATTCTTTCTTAGCTGTACAGTATCAAATGGAATTAACTTAAATAAGGTGGTAAGAATTTATAATAAGGGACCTTTTATTGCTTTATTTCTCTGTTCACATGGATAGCAGTATACTGAGCCATGTTATCACTATTCTTGCTTTTTTTCAGTAGAAGCCTTAAACTGTTTTAATCTTCACCATTTTGGTTTTCAATGACAGGACAGATATTTTTAGGGTTTTAAAATAGACTGACTGATAAGCTGATATTAAAAACAAATCCTCAAGACTGCTATATGACATTCAGCTTTTGACATTTAAGGTGATTCAGTTACTCATGACTAATACTGAATTGTACCACAACATCTTTAATGGCCAATCTTTAACACTCTTCCACCATAAATACATATAAAACAGAATTCATCAACCAAAAAAGCAGATTTTAAAATTCCACATTTCTATGTCCCACCCAGGACCCAAACTCCATAAGATAATGAGGTTTCCTGTCATTATCATTTGGAGAGGAATACAACTAAGATTGAGATACACAGACAGCTTGTTATTTTTTGATTGCTCAAGTATTTCCTGAGCTCTCATCAACCAGATTCCTCCTGCCAGTGTTTGGAGGTAGTTTTCCTTGCACTGATCGTGGAGCATCCTTCTGCAAGAGGGGAGGACAGCTTAACTTTGAGCATCCAATAAATTCTCCTGCATGTGTTATCAGTTTCTGAGTAACTGCCACAAAAACACGTGGAAGCAATGGCAAATGCAGTGGTCCTCAATGTGATATGAGAGCTTCAAACCAACTGCAGTGCAGTTCTGTCACCTTGGTCTCTAGGTTCAGGTGGAGGGTTTGAAGACCTGCACCCTATTCACCCATCACATAGCAACCCCAGCATATGGGTCTTGCTAGCCTGAAAATATGCCACCACCATGGAATAACACCACAGACATGGAATAATTCTGCATACCTGCCTGATTCCAGGAGTGGCCAAATTTTTAACAAGCCTCTTTTTTAATTCTTCATTAGTCCAGCTCCCATTATGAAACCAGCTGCCTATGAGAGTCTTAATGAGATCAACTAAAGGAGTGACAACCAGTTCAGGTCCAGTTGCCAGACTTACAGGTTTCCTGTTGAAATCCCTGTGGCACGGTTGTTCGCCTGTATTGTTTAATGTGCCAAGAGTGACTTATCCCATGCTTTCCATCCATGCAAAAGATAAACTCTCAAGCTGAAACTCTGGACCTAGCTAGGTTCAGTAATAGACATTTATGGCCAGGATAGGATAGGGTGTTATATTACAGCTGCCAGAGTCCAGCTACAGTGACTCTACTGAAATACAGTTTCAAGCAAAAACTTAAATCCTCTAGTCACCTAAAGTACAAACCTCTCATAACAGCATTATATAACAAACATAAACCTCTCAGTGTACTAATGCAATTCATAGATAATGCTAAATTAAAAATTCTGAACACTACAAGAGTGGAAGAGGATCAAAGAATCAAACAGACCAAGAGAAGAAAACAACTGAAAGATGAAAATCTGAAACACAGAATGGAATACTATATGCAGAAGTGAATTAATAAGGCAGAAAAAAACAACAGGTGCTTTAGACGTCTTTTCAGGTGCAGAAGTGAAAAAAAAAAAGGGTATGGAAATGTCATGGCAAAATCCTCTTTTCATTTCAGAACAACACAGAAAGTTACAAAACAGAACTTAACAAAAAAATAAACCCACAAAAAAAAAAACAGTGAAAGAACCACAGAATACAATTCACCAAAAAAGATTAAATAAAGCAATTACCAGGCAAAACCATGACAGCAACCCACAAAATATTCAAAGAATGCTAATGCAGGGAATAATAATTATTTACTGTATGCAGTACATAAAAAATAATGAAATAAAAGCAGAATAGGGAAGGCTGCATTTCAGGAAACAACTCTGATAGTGAGCTTACTAGAATGTGTCGCAATGTTGCAAAAGACACATTGAAATCAACCTATCACCTGGGACATAAGAATGAATTCCACATATGTAAGTGGCACCTCTAGCACATTTCTTAACCTATTTTGAGGAATATATGTATATAGCTGGTGAACAACTGAATCCATAGCCCATTTTACCTTTAAGTCATGAATTTTACCTTTAAGTCATGAATTTACCTTTAAGTCATGATGAATTTTACCTTTGTTTATGAACTATTTGTAGGCAAAGATACTTAATGAATATGTATGCAAATATATAGTGGCAAATACTCTGATGAAAATTCAAGGCACATGAAGTTCTCGCAAGTATTTCCTGAAAACTTCTAATTAGGGACTCACCCAATCAAAGAACAGAAATATTACTTAGCTATGTTCACAAAGCAAATGCCAAATTGCAGATCAGGAACACAATATGTTATAACCCCTGAACTCTTTCTGTAGACTCATAAAAAAGAATACAAATAAAAGTAATACCAAATTAAGATCCATTTACAGATAACTTGCTTTACTAGCAAAACCCCTGCTTTTCCTTTATAACAAAGCTGGTTAGTATTTACTGAGCCTAAACCATAATTACACAGAAAGCCATGCACTGTCTCAAGCTTGTCCAATGTAGACAGGTATTGCCTTGCATTTCTTCCTTAGATCAGAAAACATTGGTCCAAAGCTCTTCTCTACCAGCATTCAGGAGACAGCATGTATACAGGGTCTTAGGAAGGTCCTGCTCTGACTACCACTTGAGTAAATTTGAGACAGATTACACCACTTGTTCTGTTATTGAATATTACATTCAACTTAAGACTTTTCTTTCAAGGGACAAACTTATAAATCAGCTTCAGATGACCATTAAGCTTGTCAGGACTTCACTTTCATGTTTACATTTCTTGTGACTTGACTCAACACAGGAATTGTAATGATGGCCACATGATGTAATGCCAGTCTGACCTTCCCAGTTAGGAAGGTCTCCCCATTAAGCACTATCATAGAATCATAGAATAGTTAGGGTTGGAAAGTATATTAAGATCATCTAGTTCCAACCCCCTGCCATGGGCAGGGACGCCTTGCACCATGTTACTTGGCCTTGAACACTGCCAGGGATGGAGCATTTACCACTTCTTTTGGCAGCCTGTTCCAGTGCCTCACCACCCTCACAGTAAAGAACTTCTTCCTTATATCTAACCTGAACTTCCCCTGTTTAAGTCTGAACCCATTAACCCTCGGTTTATTGCTACAGTCCCTGATGAAGAGTCCCTCTGTGTCCCTGGCCAGACTCAATTCTAACTGGGCCTTAGCTTTACTAACCTGGTCCCTAGCTTCCCAGACAAAGTCCCTGTATTCTTCCCAGGCTGCCTGTCCTCACTTCGACATTTTATAAGCTTCCTTTTTCCTTTTAAGTTTCCTTAGCATTTCCTTATCCATCCACAGAGGTCTCCTGGCCTTCTTGCCCCATTTCCTTCCTGTTGGGACACAATACACCTGAGCTGTATCAGGTGATCCTTGAATATCAACCAACAGTCTTAGGACCCCCTGCCCTCTAGGGCTGTATCCCATGGAACCTTATTAAGCAGGCTCCTGAAGAGGCCAAAGTCTGCTCTTTTGAAGTCCAGGGCAGTGAGCTTGCTGCACGCTCTTCTCACTGTCCTGAGGATCTCAAACCCGACCATCTCATGATTGCTGCATCCAAGGCTGCCCTGGAGAGTCACATTTCCAATGAGCCCTTCCCTGTTGGTGAGCACAAGGTCAAGCACGGCACCACTCCTTGTTGGCTCCTCTATTACTTGCAAGAAGAACCTCTAGAGAGGAAACCAGAAATAGGCAGTATGAGCATAGCCTGTATCATGGGTGCTGTGGAACAGGATCCAGGCAATACTGTGTACACTGTGCATACTGAGAACCTGACCAAAAACTACCACTGCAGCTCATTGCCATTTTACATAAAATTACACAGCTGACACACGTGCCTGACAGCAGTTCAGAGGGCTGAGCAGAGGAGGACAGAGATAGTCTTTTAATGAGCCACCCAAGTGTTATGAAAAGAGAGCGATGAAGATAAACTGGGCTTTCATAATTGATAGTTTAATGGGGTGTAAGATATTAAACATGAAATTAGAAGCATGACAGCAAGTTTTATGTAAACAACAGTATTGGTAAGAATAACTAACTCACAAAACCTTTAAAAATCTGGACACCCTCCCCAGGATTTTGGTTGAACATTTTCCCATAAACTAGACTCCTGTATGACCTACCAAACCAATTGTGCTATTGTTGTAACAGTGAAAAACAGATTGAAACGGGGTGACCGGCTCTCTTCTTCCTAGCAGATCACTCAGCCCCATGGGGACAGGAAGGATCTGTGAAGGAGGGATCCTCCACAGAGCAATGGCACAATAAAGTGTAACAGAAGCTTAATGCAGACTGTAGATCGGGCCATTTTAACCCAGTGACACCAATTTGAGCATCAGCCACTTATACCCTGCGTACACAGCCCCTCATGGCGCGGACATGGGTGGGAGACAACTCCTGTCCTGGGTTCAGCAGTAGCAGTCATGTTTTTCCTTTGTGGTAGCTGGTGCAGTGCTGTGTTTTGACTTGCAGCCTGGGAACAGTGCTGGTGATACCGATGTTTTCGGTTGTTGCTAAGTGATGTTTATGCCCGTCGTGGGGGGTAACTGGGAGTTACCCAGAAGGACACAGGCTTCCGGGTGGGACTCGTTTCTTGGCCGGTGGTATCGTATTCTCTTCCCTTGTTATTTTCCCTTATCATTGTTGTAGTTGGTAGTAGTGGTGGTGATTTGTGTTGTACATTGGTTGCTGGACTGTTCTTGTCTCAACCCGTAGGAAGCGGAGAGCCCCGGGGGGGGGGTGCCTCGATTGTTGTCAGCCCGGCACCACTCACTGGGAGTGAGTGAACAAGTTACCTGACTAGGTTTAAACCACAACACTACTGCATCCATAATGTCAGCCATTCTGATTGGCCTTTAAAGTGGAAGTGGGTACATGACCTGCTCATCAGAGCTAATGGCCACTTGTCCCACAGGATGGGTTAGCTTGAGGCGGGTAGCATTGCATGGTAATAACCTAATCAAAGTTAGTGGGTTATCCCTCACAGTCCATTTCTCACTGTCTTATTCTGACGTGATTATTTCCCTGTCTTCACTTTTAATTGCTAAGTAATCTTTAGGTTAGGAAGGAGTGGAATTTGGTATTTTGGAAATGGGTGCAGTGTCCTAGCAGAGCACTGCAAGGCAGCCTTTTTTTGGAGTAGCTAATGTGCTGTGTCTCAAGCTGGGGGCATATCCAGGGAAAAGAGAGCAGATGATAGATGTGTTCTGGGAAATGTTAAATTGGACATTTCTCAGAATAGGTAAATTGGCATTAAAGCCATTGTATGACTATGATGTGTGAGGAAAGGGTAACATGTTCTTTCCAAGGGGGGATTTAAAGTCAACTATGGTATGCTGCATTGAGTAATATGTTCATAAGAACAAAAGTGAAGTCCTTTGACACCTGAAGCATTCCTGGGTCATTCAAATTCTCATTTGCTCTTTCTGTCCCTCTTTACACCCTCATCTAGGAAAGGTAGCACAAAGCCACCAGACTCATAGAATGGTTTGGGTTGGAAGGGACCTGTCCTGGGTTTAGCAGTAGCAGTCATGTTTTTCCTTTGTGGTAGCTGGTGCAGTGCTGTGTTTTGACTTCCAGCCTGGGAACAGTGCTGGTGAAGCCGATGTTTTCGGTTGTTGCTAAGTGATGTTTACCCTGACCAAGGACTTTGTGAGGCTCATGCTCTGCCAGGGAGGAGGGGAAGCTGTGAGGAAGCAGAGATGGGGCACCTGACCCGGGCTAGCCGGGGAGGTATTCCATACCACAGCACGTCATGCCCAGGATGTAACTGGGAGTTAGCTGGAAGGGCTGGGAGACTGCAGGGTTGGAGGAGGTATCGGTCAGTGCTTGGTCAGGCTGGGGGGTGAGTTATCGGTCGGCTG
The DNA here is from genome assembly GCF_028554395.1 of Pezoporus wallicus. Lineage (NCBI taxonomy): Eukaryota > Metazoa > Chordata > Aves > Psittaciformes > Psittacidae > Pezoporus > Pezoporus wallicus. Next base: position 2,339,751 of record NW_026640647.1, read on the forward strand.
GTGATGAGGTGTTGTATTCTCTTCCCTTGTTATTTCCTTTATCATTGTTATTATTGGTGGTAGCAGTAGTGATCTGTGTTATACCTTAGTTACTAAACTGTTCTTATCTCAACCCGTGGGAGTTGCATTCTTTTCGATTCTTCTCTCCGCCCCTCCAGGAGTAGGGGGAGGGCAAGAAGAGGGGGGGACGGGGGGAGTGAGTGAACGAGCTGCCTGACTGGGTTTAAACCACAACAGGACCTTAAAGCTCATTCAGTTCCAGCCCCCTGCCATGGGCAAGGACACCTTCCACTAGAGCAGGTTGCTCCAAGCCCTGTCCAGCCTGGCCTTGAACACTGCCAGGGATGGAGCACCTACACCTTCTCTGGGCACCCTGTGCCAGAACCTGAGCACCCTCACAGGGAAGAGTTTCTTCCTCCTATCTGATTTAAATCTGTCCCTGGAAACCTAATTTTCCACATGAACCCCAGGCTTTTGTGTTTCTTATGTGCAACAGCAATAAATCACTGATGTTATTTTTACTCTTACATAAAGAAATAATTCTCTTGATCATTATTGTAGTTGTGCTGTGCATTTATATTATAACTATGTTTTATTATCACTTAATGATCTTTCTGTTGTACAAAAAAAACGGAGTGATTGAGTTTGGTTGTGGCTGTTGTTGTTTCTATTTGCATAGTATTGAAGCAGTTGCCAAGCGTGGCATAATAAATCAAAATTCTGACATAATAAATAGATAATATGTTGTAATTGGATTATTTGTAGGCTGTCTCACTCAGCAGAAATTTGCATAACATTCAGAAAGACTGCTGCAAATATAAAAAATAAGAGAGCTAATTAAAGGGTTTGTTTACATATATCTTCCTGAAAACACAGTAAAGAAGGAATTAAAAGTACCTTCTCCTTAGCTTTCTTAGGAAGGCTTACTGTAGACCTTGTTTTAAAATGGCTGCCTCCTCACTGATTATAATGTATGTGAGAGATGATGGAAAGTAGGACATAGCTTATATGTGATCTGTGAGAATAGAGATTACTACCCGAGGATGTAGAATTAATGACTCTCATAACTACTCTTTTCAAACTCAAAATTTGAAATTCTATCACTAGCACATAAAGGACAGAGTAGCCCATTTTAGCAGCATGTACTAAAACTTTTCTAATAGCTAGACCTATATCAACAGATCAATAGACATCTCTGTTCATGTAGATAGCGGCTGAATTAAGCTAAGAGAAGTCTACTCAGTTGTCATCTTAACACATGCAAGACAGAGACTGGACTTTGTGGCTTCAAATGCTTATTGTCTGTAACCTAAAATGTGATCACTGATACCATTTTTTGTGTTTTGGAAGTCTGGCTTTTTAAGGATCAACACTGCAATGAACAGGCATGAATAATTATACCTGAGAAAGGCCTCTTAGATACCACTGTATGGTGTGATTTGGAGACTGCCTTTGAGCTCAGCTGTTGGGACATCCTACTTAAGTCCTAATCAAAGTATCACAAATGGGCATGCTGCTACCCGAGGAGCACTAGATTTTACTGATTCTTCAGACTTTCAGGCACAATGAAAACGTAGAAATACAGCTTTTTTAAAAAATCATTGTCTTAATGGTGACTGCTGCTTTTTGATGCCTTGTAGAGATGGTACTGTCTGCAACTATGGGCATTTACCTCAAGAGCTGTTGCAGGAGAAAACACCAACTGAACTCTAGACTCTTAGTTTGAGACAACTGAAAAACTTAGTCTGCCTCATACTGACCCTTCTGCATGAGAGGGGTCATACAAATAATTCTGACTGGGCTTGTACATTACAGTTCTTGTTATGGAATTATTTATAACTTGGGTTATAATGTTCTTCTGTGATTGTAGTGTTTTTATTCACAATGAGGCACTCCATGACAGTACATTAAGATGACTTTCACCAGTGGCAGAAATGGATTGCAACTCTGGTAACAAAAGAATCTTAACCTGCTACTATTGGTGTAATTTACATAAATCTTTAAAAAGGCAGCATCTGAGCTGGGAGAAACTATTTCAGTGACATGTCAATATGTGCATCATAATCTTACCCCATGTCAGTAAGGGTGATGTGTCTTTTCTCTTCTCTTATGGGCCATACTAAGTTGGAGGTAGTTATTTTATAATACCTCTAGCAGTCCTGAATTATTTTAGTTATAGAATCATAGAATCATAGAATAGTTAGGGTTGGAAAGGACCTTAAAATCATCAAGTTCCAATCCCCCTGCCATGGGCAGGAACACCTCACACTAAACCATATCACCCAAGGCTTCGTCCAACCTGGTCTTCAACACTGCCAGGGATGGAGCACTCACAACCTCCCTGGGCAACCCATTCCAGTGCCTCACCACCCTAACAGGAAAGAATTTCCTCCTTATATCCAATCTAAACTTCCCCTGTTTAAGTTTGAACCCGTTACCCCTTGTCCTATCACTACAGTCCCTAATGAAGAGTCGCTCCCCAGCATCCTTATAGGCCCCCTTCAGATACTGGAAGGCTGCTATGAGGTCTCCATGCAGCCTTCTCTTCTCCAGGCTGAACAGCCCCAACTTTCTCATCCTATCTTCATAAGGGAGGTGTTCCAGTCCCCTTATCATCCTCATGGCTCTCCTCTGAACTTGTTCCAACAGTTTCATGTCCTTTTTATGCTGAGGACACCAGAACTGCACACAATACTCCAGGTGAGGTCTCACAAGAGCAGAGTAGAGGCGCAGGATCACCTCCTTTGACCTGCTGGTCACGCTCCAGGATACGGTTGGCTTTCTGGGCTGCAAGCGCACACTGAAGCCAGCTCATGTTCATTTTCTCATCAACCAACACCCCGAAGTCCTTCTCTGCAGGACTGCTCTGAATTTCTTCTCTGCCCAACCTGTAGCTGTGCCTGGGATTGCTCTGACCCAGGTGTAGGACCTTGCACTTGGCATGGTTAAACTTCATGAGGTTGGCATCAGGCCACCTCACAAGTGTGTCAAGGTCCCTCTGGATGGCATTCCTTCCCTTCAGGATATCAACCGAACCACACAGCTTGGTGTCATTGGCAAACTTGCTGAGGGCGCACTCAATCCCACTGTCCATGTCACATGTCCATGTCGAACAAGACCAGTTCCAACACCGATCCCTGAGGGCCACCACTTGTTACTGGTCTCCAGCCGGACCTTGAGCCATTGACCACAACTCTTTGTGTGCAGCCATCCAGCCAGTTCTTTATCCAGTGAGTGGTCCATCCATCAATTGATATCTCTCCAACTTAGAGACAAGGATGTCGTGTGGGACAGTGTCGAAGGCTTTACACAAGTCCAGGTAGATGACATCAACTGCTCTACCCCTGTCCATCAGTTCTATAGCCCCATCATAGAAGGCCACCAAATTGGTCAGGCAGGATTTCCCATTAGTTGCTGTCACCAAGCACCTTGCTGTTTTTCATGTGCCTTAGCATGCCATCCAGGAGAATCTGCTCCAAGATTTTGCCAGGCACAGAGGTGAGACTGACTGGTCTGTAATTCCCCAGGTCATCCATTTTTCCCTTCTTGAAAATGGGGGTTATATTTCCCTTTTTCCAGTCGTTGGGAACTTCACCTGACTGCCATGATTTTTCAAATATGATGGCCAGTCTTAGCAACTTCATTTGCCAGCTCCTTCAGGACGCGCAGATGGATCTCATCAGGACCCACGGACTTGTGCATGCTCAAATTTTTAAGATGGTCTTGAACCAGATCCTCTCCTACAGTGGGCCCAAGGTCTTCATTCTCACAGTCCCTGCATCTGCCTTCCAAGACTTGGGTGGTGTGGTCAGAGCCTTTGCCAGTGAAGACTGAGGCAAAGAAGTCATTCAGAACCTCAGCCTTCTCCAAATCCTGTGTAGCCAGTTCTCCCGAGAGCTTCAGGAGGGGGCCTACGTTGTCCATAGTCTGTTTTTTATTTGCTATGTATCTATAGAATCCCTTCCTGTTATCCTTAATATCCCTAGCCAAGTTTATTTCTAACTGGGCCTTAGCTTTCCTAACCTGGTCCCTAGCTTCCTGGACAATATCCCTGTACTCTTCCCAGGCCGCCTGTCCTTGCTTCCACTTCTTATAAGCCTCTTTTTTCATTTGATTAATTATCCTATAATACTCTATTTCATACAGACTTTTGTTTAGGTGTAAGGAAAATACTGTTTGGGACTAAATGAAGGTTATAGTAACTCTCATCTCACCACTTTCTACAATTGACTGGAAGGAGACTGAAGTGAGTTGTGTGTCAGTCTCTTCTCCCAGGTAATAGTTGGTAAGACAAAAGGAAATGGCCTCAAGTTGTGCAAAGGGAAGTTTAGATTGGTATCAGGAAAAAGTTCTTCACAGAAGGGGGTGTCAAGAATTGGAACAGGCTGCCCGGGGCAGTGGTGGAGTCCCCATCCCTGGAGGTATTTAAAAGATGTAGATGTGGCATTTAGGGACATGATTTAGTGGTGGACATGGCAGTGCTAGGTTAAGGGCTGGACTCGATGATGTTAAAGGTCTCTTCTAACTTAAATGTTTCTGCGATTCTACTCTCATCAAAATTGTGTCCCATGACTATCCAAAGTTTCAGTATAGTCTCAAGAGGAAAGAATGGTGTTAAATAGGATTAAAAGTTAATGAAATATTTTATGACAGTATTTTACCATAGCAACTGACAGTTAGATCTGAGCATTGTATAAATATTAATATTGCTCTCCTCATCTCAATCACTAAAGGACTTGGGGAAGGTGTATGGAGGGGCAAGAATCTAATTTTTATGGTTCTACAATTCAAATGCAAAAGAGAGATTAGGTTAGAAAAATAAGGTATTGCATAACTAGCTTAATGGCATGTAATCTTCAGGAAGTACAGCTGCAGCGGGCTTTTAAACAGGTGCTGTGATTACAGAGCTTAAGAAATATGTTAGGTTTTGTAGTGCATTTAATATCTTATAAACAACAAGGCTAATTTGGGCAAGACTAATGGATTAGCTTAAATGGTACTCAAGTAAAAGATTTGCTATTATAGCTGTGTACATTAAAGCTAAAATTTTGGTACTTGTGACTTCCCCAACCTGCACATCTCAAAGCAGAGTCTGCTTCAGACACAGGTGATGCCAGGAGGCTGCAGCACATTCACAGTGCCTGCCTGGTCAAGGCAGCAGGTGATGGAGTGGCTCCTGCTTCTGATCATTTGGTTTATTTTTTGATCCCCTGCCTGTGTAGTCTTTCGTAACAGGAAAGAAGTTGGAAATTAGCTTGGTGTCTTGAGATATTCTGCTGTCATTTGTATTTGCTTCCTCTGCTGAAATCTGACTGTATTTTTCAAGCTCAAACCTATCAAATATGCTATCCCCATTTTCTGATGTTTACTTTATCAGGATACAGCAAGCCTCTGCTACCCTGGGACTAAGTGGGCTATACTTCCAAAAAAGAAATAAAAATCTAAAGAAGTGAATGAAGACTAACTCTACGGTGCTGCAAGATGGATTTCACTGGTGTTAGGGGAAAATAATCACATTGAGTTTCTTTGTGTGAAAAGAGTCAAGAACCCAGTTCAATGCCCTGTGTATCCAACAGCATTAGTCTTGTTTGGAATGGCAGCTCCTCAGCTTGTTAACACCTTGAGCACTGTCTGCAGATGCTCAGTCTCAGGTATGGGTACCACTGTACCAGAGGACAAATCCCAGCTGCTTGCTGCCTGTGCATGGCTGCCTGCCTTGCCAGCCAGTGCAGGCACTGCCCTCCAGCCAGCCCCTGCAGCACATCTGGGAAAGACAGTCTGCATGTGAGCCCACTCATCCCTGTTTTGTTCTGTCCAACTAACTCTTTATGCCTGTAGTTAAAACTGTGCTCTCCGTAAGCATAAAAATGAGGTGTTTAAATATTTTATTAACTGAATCATAAAGCCAACATCCAAAGGGTGAGCCTATATAAGGCAGTAAGATATACTGCCCTCAGCTCTGCTTTACTGCTGCACCTTAGCTAATTAATCCTGCTTGAGAGGTCAGCATAGCAAAAAGAGAAAGGATGTGTTGGTTTAGGGCAGACCATAAAGTAAAAGCAGATTTTGTGGATGCAGAAGGAACAGGGCAGAAGGAGTAAGTGTTTCACAGGAAATTACAGTGATACCTCAAGAGGCCCAAACTGGAATCAGCGCCCCACATGTCAGCTGCAATGCCTAATCGTAACCCTAGGATTTGTGAAGAGCAGCATTTTATAAAAAGTCACTTTTTTAACAAGATTTTTTTATCACATTTTTTTGTTTCTTTGTTGTTTTTTTTTCCAGAACAAATCTGTATACCCTAGATGAAATTCAATTCAAGTATAATAATAATTTTCAGTAAACTACAGTGACCAATATACTGTAATTCATTGCATAGTCAGAAATGGTGAAGGGACTCAGACATTTTTGCAGGTCCTGAGAGTTTTTTCTAACAGCTGACACATTTAAATTTTAATATTTATGCTCAGTTGAATTTTGACACTTAAAATATCAGGAAGTGATGTGACCTTTTAAGGTTTCTATTTTGTTTTTATTTGAATTGCTGCTGCTCCTTCAAGCATCTGTTTGGTGGCATACTGCGGAGGAACAGTTATTATTAGGTTGCTTATTTTAAGAACAATGATATAATAGATATGTCATTGGTTGAAATACAAAATATAAAAAATAGGATATAAAGCTGGCAACTCAAATACGTGTTTCTGGGAGGCGTCTTAGTGAATCCAATTCTTACTCGTTCCACAAAGGAAGAGAAGTATGTTCTTTCATAGCTACACTAATGCCACATGTGCCATTCTGATTTTAAAAATGTAGAATTTCAGATCTAATGCTGAAATCCAAAAGAACAATGAGATTAAAAGTATGCCACGTCTTCAATGTGGCACTTCTTATTTAAGGAAGAATATTATAACAGAAAGAGATTAACCTTCTCGTGCTGTAAAAATTTAAAGGTTAAGCCCAAAGGATTTAGAGCAAGCACACATGGTGGCTTAAACCAGAAAACAGTTTTTAGCAGTGAATCGCAGAGCTGCAAAGACACTTATCTCAGCCCAATTAAGTTCCTTGAACTCTAGATGTCTATGGATGTATATAAATCTCCCTGAAATCCTATAGTAAACCAACAGCAAAGTATCCGCTATTCTAATGGCTGAATGATTTAAGTCATTCTCCTTTCTACCAGCAAGATACAGCAGCAGCGTAACAGTCCATCCTGGTACTGTATCACTTTTTAATATATTGCATCATGGATATGCTACTCATGATCATTTTAGATTTTATGTGTGCTTCATTATGCAATCTTAAAAGCCTAAAATGTGATATAATGGAACATTTAGCTCAAAGATAAGGAAACGAGCTCGCTGCACTTTGTAGCCATTTGATAGCCTGACAGGAAAGAGAACTGACACATGATAAAGAAATAAACAGCACTAGTAGTGAATTATTGCTAGCACAGGTCCATTCATGTATTATTTAACTGGTATCACAACACGGTTCACTTTAGAATTGGCCAGGCCACCATTTTGCCTTCCTTCAAATAGAATTGTATCCTGTGTAAAAAACTGATAGGAACAAATAAAATGAAAATATACATGCAAATGGCAGGCAGGAGTATGAAATAAAAAAAACAAGGACAAATGTGCACATCCTGTTAATTCCAAAACCATGAGGGAAATAAAGTATTCAAACATTATGGTGATTCATAATGTATAAAGGGCAGATAATGTAAAGAAGTTGTGATGATCCTGTATTGCACAGGATGTAGAACTTTCCTGAATTGTGTTTTCCTTTTTTTCAGGTAAAGATTTTTATAAAAATCACCATTTTAAATGAATATTGAGGGAAAATCTGATACTGTCTATGTTAAATCACATTATGATTAGTTATCCCCACTGTCAAGATCCTAATTCTGTAACAGTGTCTTTGATTAACAATGCCACTCAAGCACCTTGATTCTTTCTGTTAAACATATTTTCTATTTCTTCCATTGTTCCTACAACTGCAGAACTGTTTTCAATTTATTAACACCCAAAAGTTAAGTGAAAGCCAGAAGCTGATTAATGATATGTAAAGGGGAAGCGTCGAGAATATAAATGCAGGAGGTCCTTCCTGGTGCAAAGAAGGGCGCTAGCATAGGCTCAGGGTTTCAGAGCCAAAATCAGAGAGGGAAAAAAAAGAAAAAAAAAAGAAAAAAGAAAAAAAATCCCACAAGTATTTTCTTCTGTTTATAATTTTCTACTGGCTGTCTTAGGTGTCTGTGCAGGCACCAGGCTGCTGATGGCCTAACTTGTCCTGAGTGTGCCAACAAGTTTTGCTGCAGCAGCACAGTCTGCCTCTGCCCTCCCTGCCCAGCCTGGCAGAGCATTTACCCTCTGGTATTACACCTCTGATCCTGCGTTATGGATTCACTTTTGTGAAGACGCCCATTCTGTTCCTACTCTCTTGTTTTTTCAATGCCACTAATCTCAAGACATCCTGGCTATCTGTGTTATTTTTGAAATTACTATTTTCAAGGAGTTTGACACACATTCTTTTTCAATTATTTCCTATGTTTTTGATAACTTTATCAACTGAAATAAATGTCATGACTTTATCCTTTAGTTTCATGACTCTGTCCTTTGGTACTTCATTTCAGGTATGTAAATACAAAGTACGTTTAGCTAATTCCTGTTCAAAATACAGAACATAATAATAGGAAATTTTTTTCTGGATTAATTTGTTAAGCATGGATCTTTGCACAGAGTATCTGAGGTTTTGTAGCATTCATCTGAGTTGCTGCTGTTAAAATGAGAATATGTGAGGTTTCACAACAAGAACATAAATTCCAATTAGCAGCCAAACAGAAGAATTAATTCAGCAGACTATGTATGCCAAAAGAATGTTGCAGTTGTAGCTTTTGAAGTAATAAATATTATAAATATTTCTTACATTTTCATGGTCTCCACATGCCAGTAGCTAAAAAAGGTTGAGGAAAAAATCAATAATAAATTACACTCCTTGCAAACATTAATAAATATTCCTGTTACTTCTACAGCCCCTATACAAGAACCCACAATAATAAATCATAAAGCTTGTTTCATTTTCCCAATTGGCCACCACCCAGACAAAAGTAGGTGGAGAGATTAAAAAGGGTCACTGGAGAGTTTTTTTCATTCACTTATCTGTCTGTCCCTTCATTGTTTCATTGATAGCTCTACAGTTTTCATTTTGATATACAGCACAGTTGTTTGTGTCCCATTAGAGTTTTGTAATTTATAGAAGACTAGCTCTGGCGACAGAGTATGATTATATACATGACAGTAACTCCTTGGGATAAACAAATGTAGTGAAAAAAAGGTAGTACTGCTAGCTAGAGGATTTTATCCAGGGCAGGAATTGTATCTGTGATAGAATATATGCAGTTAATTCTACACAAATCCATAAGTTCATGAAACTCGCCAGGGCACATGAAGGAATGGGAATAAGTATTGGAAAGGAGGTGAAAAGAATTCTGAAACTTAATTGTATTTTATGGAGAAGTTTTCTTAGAGGAAAAAAGGAAAGGAAATTATATAGTTGAAAATGAGCATAAATACTACAGCTTTGTTCAAAAACACTCTCAACCTAGCTCTTTAGTAGCACAAAGAATTAATACAATCAGTAAGACAGCTCATGTGAATGAGTCTGGAAACTGGGTTAATATAAAATATTTCTAACTTTTTAAGATTTAAAAAAAATGTTGTTTTAAATTGAAATATATTTATTTAAATGAATTTACTTAATTTACTTGTTTAAGGTATGGAAAGAGCAGAAACAGGACTAGTAGTTTCAGTACCCATTGAAATAAAGTCTTAGCAGGAAAATGATACTGTCATTTATCACTTCCCATACACACAGAGGGCTGTACCACCCAAGGAAAACTCAAATTGGACTCTTCTTCCACATGTCCCTCTTCCACCTGCCCTTACTCTGTGGTACTGTACATACTGATGTCACACTGAAGAGGTTGCTCATGCTTGTGAGAGGGAGTTTTTGGGTGCTGGGGCCATCTCTTGATAGATACTGAGGCACAGGAGGAGACACTGCAGCTCAGGGATGCCCCTCAGTGAGTGGTGGTGGGACTCCCATAGGTGACCAGGGCAGTGGGACTCCCATGGGTGACCAACTGAGACCTGGCACTGTGGGCAGAGGAAGGATGGGCCGGGCAGAGCAGACACCACACTGAATCCAAGGTATTCCTTTTAACTTGGGCAGCACGACTGCCTTAAAGGCACTTTCCCCTGTTTCGTCTCTGCAAGGGATGTCACATCACCAATCAGCACGTTAAACTTTTACCTGAGTTTTAAATCAGAAAATTAAGGGTGCTTTGGCCTCAGTTTAGCCTGTGATAGTGTCTGTTGGGCCAGGAAAGAATCTTTGGCTTTAAGGGTTAAACAAGAGCCCTTTTCACTGGTACTTGAATGACTGAATGATGCTAATGTAAAAAAATCTTTAAAGCCATACCTGTTACATAACTGTCCACAACATTTTGCATAGCCTTTTTTCTCCAGATAATGGGAGAAGCATTAGTGCTTCTGTTCCACCATAAAGGCAAACCTTTTCTCATGCTACATCCTGTTTATTTTCTTACAATCCTTTGAGGGGGACCTCAGGGGAGTGTAGGGCAGAGTGGAGGAGGGAGGAAGGGGGAAGATCTGAAGAAATAAAACCTGGGATCTCAGAGTGTTCTGCAGAACCTGAGCATTATGTGGGATATCTGAATCTGTGAAAAGACAGTTAATACGGTGGTTTCTTGAAACAAATACTGTGCTTAAAGGTCATTCCATGACAGGGGCTTTGAGAGCATCTGTTGCTGGGAACACACAGGCTGAATCTCATTATTGAAAACTATCTGAGTGACAATCATCACTGTGTTTCACTATTCATTATCTTTTCTGCTTGGGAAGGGACCTGTACCCTCTTTCCATCATTCCTGCTACCCAACAAATACGCTGGCCATTTTTCAGTTTGACAAATGTGACCTCAAAATCACCTATTTCAGGTTTTATTTTATTTCCATGTTACACTGCAAAGTGAAATATTTATTATCTTGAAGCAAATGATTAAAGAGACATTACCGCATTGATGCTCTAGCCACTGAGCATAATAAAGAGGTGAATGCAGTTCAGACAGTGCAATCATATAGCTCATTTAAGCAAACTACTGTTTGAATGTTTCCTCAATGAGCTGAGAATAAGAGTGTAATTCACATTTGAATCTTCATCTAAAGTTCATTTCCATCCTGCTTAGAAACCCCCACTGCAGCACAGAATGGAAATACGGGCTGTGGGGCGGAAAGCTGTACCAAACGTTCAGCTCACAGGTCTACATTGTGTTTACTTGTAAGAAAGAATTTAGTACCTTTACAATCTGAGTGTAGCAAAGATTTTTCTGAAGCCAAAAAAAAACCAGACAACCAGGGATTGTTGGCAGGCTGATTCACATTGTTTCCTTTATTAGATTATGTAAATATGCTTATCTTTAATTAAAAACATATATTAGGTTTTAATTCTTTAACATATTTAGCAATGTACATGTTAATTTTAAAACCTTTTCATTCTCCATATCAAAATACAGCTTCCAAAAAATGTATGATGCAATGTCATCACACACAGCTCTAGTGGTTTAAAGGATTTTGCTAGTTCTGCTACTATTCCTCCATTAAAAGCACTGGAAATATCATCTGTTCATCTAACAATGAAAACATCTTTTCTGGTTAAAAATGTTCTTTTCTCTTAGTCCACTGTGAAAACATGAGGGTCAGTCAATTCTGCCATTAGCTTGGAAATTTTAAGTGTAGAAACTGTTTTGTTAAACACTTAGTTGAGCATGAGAAAAGGCACCACCTGTGAATCCCTGCCTGCAGTGCCACTAACCTGTACAGCTGACCTTGTGGAGGAACTCTTTACAGTGTCTGAACACCATACAGAAGTCACCTTAACTGCAGCAGCTCTTCCTTTCCTTCTGAAATAACTCCCCTGCCTGTTAGGGCACAGAACTCTGCTTGTCCAGCCCCACCATGCCCTCTCATACAGCTGGGAGCTTGGCAAAGATGCTTAAGATGAAAGAGCTTCAGCAAAGCTAACTGAGAAATAAGAAAGGTAAAATTATGGGGAGACATAGGTTTTTGAGATTGGGTCATTGGCTCAAGGATTCAAGAGGAAGAAGACATGGAAAGACTGGTGTAACATCCATGTTGGTGTTGACCACAACCAGTCTTTTCTCCAGGTATGGTGGTAAAACTTGTGTTCAGCCCAGCTGGCTGGTTAGAGCCTGGGTGGTTTTTGAGTGTGTTGGCTTACTTTAGGCAGTAGCTTAGTACTTTCGCATTCCTGCTTGCAGAGGCATTTCATGCACTCTTGAAGAAGCCCAAACAAACTTGCCCAGGAGTGGGGAGCAGCACTGCATGGTCAATAGGAGTTTATGAATTGTCAGCAGGATTTTAAAAATTGGTCTCATCTCATAACATCCAGCAGTCCTCTCAGAGTACAAAGGCACTGAGTGTGTTGAATCATAGATATTATGAACCACAACAAACCCCTGAAACGTAGAATGCATTTAAATGCTGATGTCTTACAATCTCGCTTACAGTGTAACTCACAGCTACAAGCAAAACACACTGCTATACCTCAAAACAGATTACCAATAGACTACACAAATCCTGTTTGACACTTACATGTCTGTCATATTATGTTTTGTGTACCAGTGCAAGGATGACATTTAATAACTTAAATTTGCAGCAGCTGAAATAGTAATACTAGTTCTAGCAGCTAACACAGAAACAGTATTAGGAGTTTGAACACTCTGTCATTTATTATCGAAATCCAGAATGGTATAGCTAATATGGATTTTTTTTTTTCTCTCCCATAAATACGTAAGATATACATTCACACATGGCACTTCTGAAAAAAATTCAGGACAAGGATCCAGTGGTGTCAGCAGTATTACTCATTTATTGACTTAGTGACTACCATACAATATACATTGCAAAACTTTGTTACTTCAGTGTTTATAACTGTTTAGTTTTCTGCCACATTGTCTCTACACTAAATCACTGAAAATCTCATTTACTGTTTTTTTACTGACAATGGCAGCAAATGCAGATTTCCTATTTCATGTATTATATGTGTACATGGGAACAGGATAGCCACCCTAAATTATTTAGCTTCCCAGTATATGTCATATTTTTACAAACAAGAGTCAGCACATGCCAACACAGAATTGTTAAATAATGTATTGGTTTCCCTTACACTGTGCATAAGTGTTTTCCCTAAGCATTATTCTGTCCAAAGAGAAAATCATGAGTGCTCAAAAATCCAAATGCATAACAGGACAAGGATCCAGTGGTGTCAGCAGTATTACTCATTTATTGACTTAGTGACTACCATACAATATACATTGCAAAACTTTGTTACTTCAGTGTTTATAACTGTTTAGTTTTCTGCCACATTGTCTCTACACTAAATCACTGAAAATCTCATTTACTGTTTTTTTACTGACAATGGCAGCAAATGCAGATTTCCTATTTCATGTATTATATGTGTACATGGGAACAGGATAGCCACCCTAAATTATTTAGCTTCCCAGTATATGTCATATTTTTACAAACAAGAGTCAGCACATGCCAACACAGAATTGTTAAATAATGTATTGGTTTCCCTTACACTGTGCATAAGTGTTTTCCCTAAGCATTATTCTGTCCAAAGAGAAAATCATGAGTGCTCAAAAATCCAAATGCATAACAGTACAAACACAAATCCCTGTGGGCATATTCCCCATTGTCTTTCTACCTGTGTCATCTTTCATCTTTTTGTAAAGTGGGTCTATAAAACAATCAGAGATGAAAGCAGCTGATTTATTCCTCTTTTCACAATGGTAAATGCAGATAAAACATGCAAAACAGCAAGAAATTTAATCTTTGGTCCTCCATAAGCCTCTTTTATTTGCTCTGAAGTACCACCTCTATTTCAGGTCAGTAGAGATTAAAGTACATAGGAGCAGCCATAGCAGTTGCAATAAAATGGCTTTCATTTCCCAGCAGTCACTAAAGTGATCATCGTCTATTACCAAAATTTTTTATGGTGTCCATAGGAGGTAGCTAACATCTGAAACAAAACAGTTGGAAAATATTGATTCTCTCCTTTAGGAAACTGGAACATGATCACTACTTTCCCACTTTTAGATACAATCTGTATTACTCTCTTCAGTACTGTTGAAAGGTTTATTTCCTGAGGTGGTCACTAAATTTCTATATACATAAGAGAAATCTAGGCCCAGATTTTCAAAAGTACTTGCTGTATGGAGACATCTCTTGGAAATGCAGTAGTTGAGCTACTTTATGTTTGCTAGAAACAAACTTAATAGGACAAACAATATCTAGTGAAGAGAGAAAACCTTAAATAGCATAGTCTTCCATTTCTTTAATCTTCAGAGAGTGATTATTTTACCTGTTTGCATTCCATGCAGTAATATAATAATCTTAAATTACTGGAGTGGTTATTTAAAGTACTGCTTTGCAGAAAATATGTCATCTGAATACATCATGATTTATGTCCTATTTGTGAAGGCGTTAATGGTGTCAGAGCTGCTTACAAGCTATGGCCCTCACAATCCTGGGTCCACGGCTGTTATCTGAACTATGCAGGGTTTATTTTATTTATTGTTTCTGCAAACAAATATTTGCTTCAATATACAGTAAAGATCATGTGCCACTTACACACATACCCTCCAAACGTTGTCACTGTTCACAAGTGTCTTTTGTGGGATGTCCACTCCTTTGCAATGTAAATACTTTTAGTGAGCTTAAATTTCTTCTGGTTTCAAAATTAGTGTAGGAAAAATAAAATAATTGTAGGGAAAAAAAAAACCAACCAAAAAAAAACAAAAAAAAAAAACAAAAACCCAAAGTTCTTACCCTTCATTAAATCATTCAAACTCTTAATAAAAAATAGTTTGCTTTGCTTCTACTTTGAACTGCACAGTTCAAACAGTTGGGATATTATATATCAGAGATCTACAAAATCACAAAGGCATGGCTAATGTGCTTTCAGAACTGAGAATGAGAAGGCAATTAGACAAATCAGCAGAAACCATTTTAAAACACATAAGGGAAGGTAGAGTAGATAGCAAACTTCTGGACTTCTTTGCCATACAGATCTTCTGTGGAGGCAGAGCAGTTAGAGAAATTAATGAGTTCAGCTTCATAAACAGACACTGTAACATATCACTTCCTATTGCATCCATGGGCATAGGGAGGAAAGGTGCATTTCCTAGTGGCCACTTACAAGCCAGAGAACATCAGAGTAAAACATCTCCACCTAGAAAAGCACAGATGAAGGATTGCACCTGCTTAGTAGCCCTGGCACAGCCATAGGGCCTCAGGGTAACACCTCTTGCTACTACGAAAACATTTGTCTGGTTCCCACTTCTGATGGGGGAACCTTCTCTTGAAGATGGGAACACCTATGTTATGACCTGTGAGAGAAACATACACAGTCAAGTATTTTAGCATATTTTCTAAAACTAGATTTCATTTTGCAGCTTTTAATATTGTCTTCTGCTTCCCTGCAGTACATTTGCAACACACATTCCCTGGGTAGGAGTTTGATATGTGCCTAAAGATCACAAAATAAGATAGTTTTGCATGTGATTTTAATGGTACAACATTACTTCTGCATTGCTAAATAGAAAAGATTTCAGTTTAGTCTTTATGCAAATCTTTGCCCCTGTGTGTATCCTTCCTGTCGGATTGCTTTTCTTATTACACAGAATTTTATACCTTTCAGTTCAAATGTGAAGTTACACATTGAGGTATGGCGTTGGTGTGGAAAAGTCACTTTTGAATACTGACATAATAAAAGACAGACTTTTGCCAGACTATTTCTAGAAATAAGCTTGAGTGAACACTATGAAATTAAGGTGAGGAGGGTTGATTCTAAAATATGGCAGAGAGTTCTTCAGGAAATGTCTCATTTTTAACAAACTGCCTGGCACAGAGACAAATATCATTTTGCTGATTAAACCCAGCAAATGTAATGAGAATCTAGTTTTCATAAAAATAATACAAGCTGTGAGAGCTGAGTGAGATAATTGTAATTTGGGGGTTTTACTTGTGATTGTAGCTACACATTAAGATATGAAATATTACTAAGAATTATAATAGTTATCACATTTCACATTTTGTCTAGATTTTTGCCACATAAGTCTAATTCAAATAAATACCAATGAACTGTATTAAAAATAAATCTCCCACAAATGGAACAGCATGTACCTTTTTCTTTGAAATTACTTTACTTAAAAAGATTAATTTTATTTGCACATGTTCCACTTTGATTTCTGTAAATAGTGTCATTATTAAATAGTCAGAGATATAATCAATAAATATATTTGAATTGACCTAGAAAACATGAAATAGCTGATTTTGTACAGAGAAGAGCGGAGCATTTTGTTATTTAGCACATAAAGATGACAGAGTACCAGAAAGGAGAACATGGAAGTGGGAATCATAAACAGCATTCCTGCTTTGGTGATTTCTTGTTCTTATTTTGATACTGAACTCTTGGCTAAAAGTCTCATCTGTGAAAAGGCAAAGGCCTGGAGTTGAGCAGTTGCAAAGGAGCCAGTTTTTGTATGCAAGGAAAACTTTCTGCATTAGACATAAAGATTAAATTGTAGGTGGAAGAAAAGGTTGCTGTTGCCTACAAAAGAAAATAAAGAAAAAAGAAATAAAAAGAAAAACCTACGTATTTTAGCCTGTAGTATGCAACACATACAGTTTTAAAGCAATATAGGTGAAGAGGGGTGGCCTTCCTGGCTGTAGAAAGTCCTGCGCACTGATTTTGCTTTAGCTATGACATCCACAGCTCACTTCCATTATTTCGTGCTGAGTGGACAATCCTAGCTGATGTGCAAAGAAGCAGAAGCTGTCAAAATACCAGTGAGCAGTTGTGTTCTCAGAAGAACTGCACCTCTGCTGTCTTAAATCCAGGCATGGACAAGGGAATTTCATTGACACAGTTGCAATACTTGACAGCACCTAGGAACATAGAATCATTTCGATTGGAAAAGACCTTTAAGGCCATCAAGTCTAACCTTAAACAGAACACTGCGAAGTGCACCACTAAGCCACGTCCTTAAGTGCCACGTCTACATGTCTTTTACATACCTCCAGGGATGGGGACTGCACCACTTCCCCAGGCAGCCTGTTCAACTGCACAGAAAGAAAAATACACATTTCATCCTCTATTTATTCTGCATTTCAATTCATCTCCATCTCCTACTGTTTTATTTCTGTAACCGCATTACCTTATTTTGCAAAATACCTTTGGGATGTAGTGTCAGGAAAGACAAAAAAAGAAAAATACATCTCTTGATTTAGATGAATTTGTTAGAGATATAAGATGTTTCAAATATTTATTAACATCACCTGTTACATTGTTCCAAAATGACTTCTAGATCATAAAGAATGAATTAGTTACTGGAAATGAAAGTTCATTAAAATGTTTTGTTCACAAAGAAATCAACAGTATTCCTTCAGTTTAAAAATCTATCTTTGTAATGGCCAATGTAATGTTTGCTTCAGGTTAAAAAAGCACATGTTTCTAGTTTCCCTGTCACAGGAGAAGATGATGGTATATTTGCAGTACACTGACACTCCTCCTTATCTCTCTGCACTCCTGTACTTGGAGAAAATCACTAGCAGTTGTGATAAGCAGGTACCTGAACCTACAGCTGACAGATGGTTGCCTTTTATAAGGTAAATTACATTTCTTAAAATGTACACCAGAGGAATTTTTACCCTGTGAAAAGGAAAGTGACCTTTGTGGAGGTATGTCTCAGTAGTGGAAAGCCAGAACATCACACTGATCAAAACTACCACTTTTGTGTGAATCATAGGGAATATTTCCATGTTATTACAATAACTTATAAAACAAGGATACACATGCACCTGTAAAACATCATACATTCCTACACACTTCCATTTTCTTTCTTTTCTCTCCTCCTTTACATTCAGTAGTTGCAATTTAAGGGACTTGCCATCTTCAGCTGTTCCTTGTTTTGTGATGTGTGTTTGTACATATGCATATAGATTAACATACCAGTTATAGACCAGCTATGTAATGACTGGACTGCAACGGATTAAGGAGTGTAGGTGTTCTACAGCAGACAAAACACAGAGGTAGATGGAAGAGCTTGGCTTTTTTTAGGACAAATTTTCTGTTTAAACTTAGATGGAATTACAGCAAGAGTTCTGTTTGTGTAGTACTTAGTGTAGTGGTGCACCCATGGTAGATACCAGGGAAATGGCAAGACACATATAGTTATTAAATCCAGCTATGGGATGGGTGTCAAAGTTTACCACATTATCTCCAGGAGTGTCCTGGGTTCAGCAGTAGCAGTCATGTTTCTCCTTCATGGTACCTGGTGCAGTGCAGTGTTTTGACTTTGTGAGGCTCATGCTCTGCCAGAGAGGAGGGGAAGATGGGTGGAAGCAGAGACAGGACACCTGACCCAAACTGACCAAAGAGGTATTCCATACCACAGCACGTCATGCCCAGGACGTAACTGGGAGTTACCCGTAAGGGCTGGGAGACTGCAGGGTTGGAGGAGGTATCGGTCAGAGCTTGGTCGGGCCTGGGGTGCGAGTTATCAGTCGGCTGGAGGTGAGGTGTTGTATTCTCTTCCCTTGTTATTTCCTTTATCATTATTATCATTGGTGGTAGCAGTAATGATTTGTGTTATACCTTAGTTACTAAACTGTTCTTATCTCAACCTGTGGGAGTTGCATTCCTTTGATTCTCCTCTTTGTCCCTCTGGGAGTAGGGGGAGGGCAAGAAGGGGGGGAGTGAGTGAATGAGTTTCCTGATTGGGTTTAAACCACGACAAGGTGCTACTTTGAAATCTTCAGAAATTAATAAGAGGGTATAGACTGTTGGTATCTGTTTTGATGCACTTCAACAGGTCTGAATATACTACAGAATGAAGGGCAGTTGGAAACTTACCACTTCAGACACACAAAAGATGGGACCCTAGATCATTAAAATAAAACCTGTGAAAAGCTGAGCAAGTAATTGTGATAAAATAGAAAGCAAGAAGCATACCAAAAGTAATGAGTAGTAAACATATTAAAAAATTGTGGTACTATGACAGACTGTACTGCATCTACGTTTGAATAAGGATTAACTACTGCTCCCATTGAATTAGTGAACAAGATACAAATAAATACCACCTTCCTTACAAATACAGAAATAGGCAATAGAGACCAAATAAAAGGAGAAAAAAAGCATACCTTAGTATAATAGATCTAAACTCTACTGTTGCTGTTTGTATATGAGTGAGTGTTAATATGGGGAGAAAGCTGCACTGCTGAGCAGTAGATTTTATTTCTGTCTGTATCCTGTAGTTCCTGTGGCATGGATTCACGCCAGCTGTGACAAGGTGCAGCAGAAATCTCCATTTAGCTCTATTTCCTGACCAAACAGTCCATTTGCTCCAGCTGTGCGTTCTTTATCAGGATTTGGCCCTTTGTATAAAGGTGAATGCTTCTTTGACTGTGGTCCCAGCGGGGTGTTTGATAACTTTGTCAGAAAGAATCAAGGGAATGTAATGACTGAACAAATAATAGGCTGTCAAGGAGACTTAAGTTACAAGAGCTGAAAGATAGTCTGAAATGCTTTGCTCTTCAAAGAAACCTAGAAAAACTTTGTCTTAATTTGGCCCTCAGAACTCTGACATCAGCCTTGGCTTGTCTGCAAGCATCAACTCAAACATGGGAATTTATATGGATAGTTAGTCCTCATGAGAGATTTCTGGCAGGCTGCTTTCCCTCAGGTCAGTTCCATATAGCATAAGTAGCTGAGGGAACTGCTATTTTACTTCCATTCGTTTATGAAAAGTCCTGTAGATTGTATTAGATTATAATTCCTCTAGCTTTTGTTAAAACACTCAAACAAGGAATTATCCCTATTATAGAAGATTAAAAACACACAGAAAAACTATCTATTTCTATGGTTTTCAGTATATTTTAATAGCTCTCCTGAAGCACATTTCAACAAGCAAATCCATCAACACTGAAGCCAATGGATATTCTCTACAGAAATAATCTATAGTTTTTATTTTATAGGGAGATGCACAGTAAGAGGCATATAGAGCAAAGTTCAATGCTTAATATGTTTAGACAACACTAGCATTTGACTTTTTAAAGGGTTTTGTAGGGCAAATGCCCATTGAAGACTACAACAAAATTACTTCCCCAAGGCCTGGGGCCCTGGCTGTCAACTTCCCCCAGGCCAGGTGGGTGGATGATGTTTTGGGGAGGGCAGGGGGGAGGCCCACTTCTCTTAGAGAACTGGGAATGCCCTTTTGGGGCTGCACCAATACACTGCTGAGACAGAGGCTTGACATTGCTCAGATGGACAAACAGGGGCTAATATGGTTGTTCAGAAAAGTGATTGCAATCACAACAGTAATTTAATTAGGCCTAGCTTTGAGCTGCAGGTTAGTTTGGATGGCCTCCAGAGGTCCCTTCTGTGATTCTGAACACTGACTGCACCCTGAAAGAATTTCTGTGTTCCCCAAAAGCCCCAAGAACTCCGACTGCACTCATACTCCTCTGAAGGAAGGGGAAATGCTGATTCTGTTTGCTTGTCTTCATACTGATAGCCATCATCTCAGTCAGCTCTAGCCATTGGGCTAGAGGCTACTTTACTCAGATTATCCCACTCTGACTCCTGAAGCTGCAATAAAAATTCAGTTTCATTTGGCTGGATAAGGGAGAAGACACTTGCAATTAGGGCAAATGTGTAGCCAGTTCACTTCTCTGCAATGACAGATACGTAGGTCCCTTTTTCCAGGATGTCCATGGTCAGGGTTGGTTGTAAAACACAGGAAGAACCTTCAGGTGATGGCAACAGCATTCCCTACAGCTTCAAAACCAATCAGCTCCAAAATAAAGTTTTGTCACCCAAATAAGGAAAGTTTATTTACAGAATAAATTTTGAACTGTACATATTTTAAGCTTAAACACCTACTCCAAGTTTGGGAACTTAAGCTGTTCTTATTTCTAAAGAGTGTGTCAGGTCACCTTCAGATGGTTCACCTTTGCACATCATCAGTTCTCTGCTACAGGAAGTATTTCCTCTCTCTTCATATTATGGTTGCCCAAGAAGTCAAATGTGCAAGACGTGACATAGACACATCTCTCATTTCTGCATTCAACACAATAAAAGAATGAAGAACAGGAACAACATGCAGTGCAAAGATTAAGAAGTTGCATTTGTGTGCAGGCCTTTTTCCTTACCACTTAAGGCAATAAATCATTTCAATTAGACATAATTAAAACAGTTTGTACTTGAATTGTAAATTAAAATTGGAATCAGTATTATCCAGTTCCCCCTTGCACATTCATCTCAACTATCAGGAGAATACTGCATATCTGTCTACTCTTGGCATAGATTAAGTCATAACTTGCATATTTTAGTACAATCTCTGGTTGTAATCAGGCACTCATATATGGACTTTTATCATCAATTCCACAGTTAAACAATCTTTTCCAAGTTCCTGTCCAGATACCTCTGGGCTTTAAATCGTTTATTGCCTTTTCTAATTTTCCCTTTTCATCTAAAATTAATTAGAGTACAGGCTCTGTTGTCTTTTTTTTATTCCATTCAGCTTTCAGGGCATTTTTGTTCTCCACCTAAACAATGACTCTTCGAAGATTTAATGTGCTGCCCTCATGTCTGTGAGTGTGAACTCAACAAGAACAGTTAGCAGCCATGGCAGATACGGGCCAAAAATTATATAAAGAGAAAAAAACAAAGAAATCTTTTGTACTCCATTACTCAAAAATGTGATGTTATGATATTAGAGTGCACAGCAGTGAACTGATTAATTAAGATAATAAAATGGGTGTAATTAAACATGACTTGGATTCCTTTTATTAGCCCTTCTGTTGTCAAATAAACCTTTCAAACCCTGTAAATAAGCAAACCAAATGACACTTTCAGTTGGTATGCAGGGGATTTGAGTTACTTGATGTAATTTTTTTCCTGATTTTCACTCTTCTAGAGCATCAGGGCTAACACTTGGAATAAACACATTGATTTGGTTGTGCTGTCAGTGGGTCACTAATCAGAGAAATCATTGATTAGACAGTAATCTGACAATTAAGTCTGACATTATCTCTGGTGCCTTGGAGATGGGGGGGGGGTGTGTGCATTTTTCTTTAAACTCAGACCTTGACCTTGTTGTTTTCAGCATCTGGAGACTAAAATGAGGATTTGCATTGAGGACAATTCTCTTACACTTTGTTTTCTTCCCTTGTTTGTTTTTCCAGCTCTGGGCTGATTGTCATGTGTTTTTCTGCATTTCTCTCTTTTTAAAATGAACACACACCATTCCTGCAAGTAAGTGACATTTTGGCAGGATGTTAAAGCACTTCAGCAATTACCTACCTTTCTTTTCCTGAAAACTGATTTTTAGGATTCATTCATCCAAATGATGAAGTAACAGTTTATAAACCTTCATTTGGGGAGGTCATTCTGATTGCCTCTTGAGGAACTTGGAACATCACTCTGTGGCAAGTCTGATTGAGCTCTTCCAGCCCCCAGGCTCAGCCCATCCAATGTGTACCAGCAGCATTCATGGAGAAGGGGAAGTGAAATGTGATGTTCATCTCCCTGAAGACTACTGGAATGAGTAATTCTTCAAGACACAATGTTAGTCTTGAAATTAGACACTTGGGCTCCAGTTCATCATTAATCAGAGAAGCACTTGAGCATGTCTGTACCTTTAGGCATGTGCTTAAGTGGTTTGCTGCAGTGGAGCAGGCCAAAGAAAATGCTTAACTGATTTGTCGAGCTTGGGTTTCAACATGTTGTTGTTAACATTTGTATACAGCTGCAGGAATGCATGTTTTTTTTCTACACAGAGGATGAAGAGAGATATCAGACTCTCATTTCAATGAATTAAATCAACATCACTTTAAATTAACTCAATTACATGAAGCTGTCAGTGCTGTCGTAAGAAATCACTCTGTGATCCAGGGGAAGTCAGTGATACCCTCTCAGCTCACCAGAAACAAGATTTCTCTTCAGTACCACAGGGTTCTCATCAATGAGGTACCACTCATTTTCAGAGTGTATTTCAGACCCAGCTACTTTTTATATATTTTAGAAACGTGAATGAGAAATAGAATTTAGCTGCCAGATTTTACAAGTTATTTACCTTTACCTTAGAACAAAGCTGTTGACAAGAGAAAATGAAAATCAACTCTACTTGAATACTACTTTTATTTTTCCTGTCTTATTGGCCCTCATGATGTATACCATAGTGGCATCTCATTATATACTGATGAATCTGAAACCCAGAGCTAGAATATAGAGTTAAACTGGTATTTAAAGCTATATTTCGAGGGGTTTAGCCTTTCCCCCCACCTTCTCTGTCTTAAAAAGTTTTTCCATTAAAACAAGCCTAAGAAGCTAAACATATTTTAGCATTAAAAAAAAAAAAAAAGAATATTTTTCAGCCATGCAGTAAAATACTCAACCTGCATGGATGAGTGCTTAACTTAGAAAATCTTCTGGTATTAGTGGACTGAGAGTTTAATAAAATAGTACTTATTGCCTAAGAAGCCTGTACAAGCATTAATCGCGCTGTATGAAGGATGGTTCTCACTTGGTTTGTATGTTTTGTTCCTTCTATAAGGAAATGACTGAAAGAAGAGGAAATGGCTGTTTCTGTAGGGAGCAACTAAGCACAGAGAGGTGCTGTCAAAGGCTTCAGGGTGAGGCAAGAGATGAGGGACTCACAGCAGGACACTGTGTCCTCACAGTCCTCCGCAAACAAGCGTCCTCTAATTAAAGAGGAGCTCTAGTTTGTTTGCTGGTAAAACTAGCCAGTTAGTGTGTTAGGACTGCTTTGGGGAGTTCACTTTTAGATGAAGGTCTAGGCAGATCCACCTTGACTGTCTGATTGATTTGACTTCTGCAACAACATGTACAATGTGCTGAAGTAGTGCTGATTTTCCTCACCACAAAATAACCTACAACAGTGAAGGATTGTTGCTTAAATTTAGGGAATCTGCTTCAGGTTTATTAAAATATAAGGCAGAATTTTGACACATATCCAATCGCTTCACTGCTCTTAGTTATTAATGGAAAGCTATCCGTGCAGAACTAAATATTTGTATTTAAAAGGAATATGTAAGCTTCATAATTATTTGAAAAAAAAAATCTGACTTTCTTTACAAGATCTGTTGCAATATCCTGGGCCCTCCATTTTTTTTTCCTCCTTTTCTTCTTTTCTTTACTTTTTCCACTTCAACCAGCCAGCATCCTGTTGAAGTTGTTTACAGCACTGATATCAGAGCACTGGGGTCTGATGGAGTGTTCTGAAGTACTTTGGTATGTGGTTTTCCAGTGGGGAAAAAATAGTATCTGACATATTCTGCTTACTTAACCTTCCTTTTGATCAGCTGTCCCTCAATGGAAAACCATCAGATTTCTGTTCTTTTTCTTCAGTGAGAAGCTAGTGGCCTTTACTGCATTTCTATCTCCCACAATGAGTATCAGATAGTAGACATATAACACATTCAGCACTATCA
Source organism: Pezoporus wallicus (assembly GCF_028554395.1). Lineage (NCBI taxonomy): Eukaryota > Metazoa > Chordata > Aves > Psittaciformes > Psittacidae > Pezoporus > Pezoporus wallicus. The sequence continues at coordinate 2,364,367 of NW_026640647.1, forward strand.
ATTTCAAACACAATACACAAGAGTAATAGATGTTAAAAATTGCCTCCACCAAATAGTATATTGTCAAAAAATAGATTTCTTAGAGCAAACTCTGTGTTTAAATAAAAAGTGACATTGTTAACGAATGTCGTCAGAGTGATAAAGTGATAGACGGCTCACCATTCCTCTCTACAGACCTTCTTGAACAGAATAACTGTATAAAAGAAAAGGATATTTATCAAGGAAAATTGGATGGAAAACTAAGGTTTTATGACATTTATTGTCTTTTCTTCAGCTCCTGTCTACTACGCTAGTATATTTAAATGTTTGTATAACTTATCTGGTTTAATTTTGAAGTAGATAGTGATGAAAGATATAAACACAATTTAGAAAACTCTCCTCTCTCAAGTTCATTTCAGTTATATTGCCTTATCTCTGTCAATGTAATGAGAAAAAATTAAATGACAGTATTTAGAAAGTCTGTATTACCCTATGCATCTACATATAGAAGAATATAGCAGGAGAAAGAAAATAAACCAAACAAACACCAATAGTCCCCCAAACTAATTTCTGGAATTAAATAAAGCTTTCATGCAAAAGGCATCTTCCAGAAAACAGTGCTTACAGTATAATAGTTTAAACATGTGATTAGTTTAATACATTCCTTAGATCTTGGTTACCAGATAACTGATAACAATACAATGACCAAAAAACCCATGTTATACTTTCAATGCAATTTTATGCAAATATTCACCTTTCTGCCTCTGTTTTGAGGACAGAACATGACAACCATCACCACCAATCATGCAAAGAAACCCAGATACCCCTCTTCTTGTATCATCCTTTCTGTAGCAGTGCTGGAACTCACATAAACATTTTTCTGTATATCACAGTCTTGGCTGGCTGTTTATGACTAAGGTCCTTTTTAAAAAACAAAAAACAAAAAACCCTGGTCACCCAATGATTTTCTTGAGCTGCCCAAGAGCCAAATTGATATAGCAGTTCCTCTCTGAGAGAGCTGCAGAAATGAAGCTAATGAAGGCAATAGTTCCATACTGGGTTTTCCCTGTACTGTAAGTACATTGCAACTGCAGAATAAATGTTATTTACAGAAATATGCAATCTAGAAACAGCTCATTTGTAGGCAGCATTGGCAAATGCACTTATTTGCAACATGTAATAATTTTGATATTGTTTGCTCTTCTAATTCACAAGCCAAAATGCTTAAAATTGCAGTTGACAAGTCTGTCATTATTATTCATTATGCTTTGTTAAAGCCACTTAATCATGTGCAGGCCCTACAAAGGATTTCTTTCCCTTTCTCTTTTTAACAAATATGCTTTTGAAGGTAAGATTGCATAGCAAATAACTTATCTGATAGAAACAATTACAGACTTCAACGTGGGAAAAAAAATCTAATCTGCTGGGAATTGTTCTTTGCTTTCATTGTCCTGCACCCCATTTTTACTAGGAAGCGCTCTGAATAATTTAGGGGTTGTTAATATGATTTCAATGTCTTCCAATGTTCACCACAACTGCTTGAGGTCACTATGCAATATGGTTATAGCTGATGTTTGAGGAGAAAGGAAGCTCCAAAATTGAAGGCAGCTTATCAAGTAGAAAGACCATTCCAGTTGGTTTTATAGGTCACATAAGGTGGACAGTAAGAAGAGGCAGATATTCAGAAATATGATGATTTTAGGAGTTTATTTTAATAAGAACCCAAAATGAGAAAATTAATTATTAGACTCTCCCTACCCATGTTTCATGTTAGTGAACCAAGAGCTGTTGCTTAAGTCAATAAACACAAGCTATTAAGAGAAGTAAGTTAGAAAGCCATCTTGTCACTAACAAATTAATACTCTGGAGCATAGTACCCTACTCAATCATGAAGAGCTGAGCCAGGAGCTTTCAAGTCTCTTCTCTTTTTCTCTCAAAGAAGGTGTTTAAGTTGAAAGAGGATTAGCCACTTTCAAAGTTACAAATAGACTGCTTGCTGCTTTTAAGGACCTGCTTACTTTGCCTTCACCTAAAGCAAACCTTCACTCTACTGAAGAGTATCTGCTCAGATCTATAACTGTTCTTCTAGTTTGTTTTCCCTGAGTACTGTAAGGAATCCATTGTCACTACTTTTGCCTTTGGTGTCAGGTATGACACCCTTCTGCTGCCTGCCTCTCTCAGGCAGAAAAAGGACCTTCTCAGCTGTGTTTATTCTTTACACTTGAGCCCATCAAGCTCATAAACTTCCTGCTCAGTCCCATAAACCCCTACCATAACCTAGTCCCTCTCCAAGCCATCCTTCTAGCCTGGCCTCGTTTGCTCTCCTTTAATCAGGGTTTTATTTATTGTCAGGTGAGTGCTCAGAAGGCCTTTGTTGCTGGCATGGCGCACCAACGGGATGAGAAAAGTGATTTTGAATTTTTCCTAATCTGAGCTTGTTCCTATAGTTATCTCCTCTAGTAGAATTTTATTTCTTTGTTTTTGCATAAGTGCTCTATGTTGCAGTAACTGATATCATGAATCTGCACTCTGTTTGGTGCCTGCAATATTGAAATGATTTGCATTAAGTGTTTGTGCCAGAGTACCAGTTGGGTTAGGGGAGCTATGAGACTGCCCCACCAAACACAGCCCTTCCAGCCAACCTCAAATGGCCTCACTGCAAGATATAACTATACCCATCAGTGACAAGTGTAGTACCTCAGGAGAGACCTATTTCAGAGTAAAAACAAGCTGCAGGTGGTGAGGAAGGTAGATAAAAGTGTTGAGAATAGTTCTGTCAGTCTTTAGCTAAAAAAAAAAGAAAGAAAAAAAGGGGGGGGGGGGGTATTGTAATAAATTCCCTTGTGGTAGGGAGCCAGTGTAAGTGTATGTGGTCCTTGAAGAGGAGTCTGTGAGGGAGCACGTTTATCATGAAGGATTTGTGGCCTGTAGAGAGGACCCATGGTGGAGCAGAAGAAAGCTGTGAGGAGGAAGAAGTAGGAGGACAGAGGTATTGCTATGTGCCGACCCCCATTGCCCCAGCACCGCTCAGAGAGGGAGAGGCATTGGTTATGGATGGGGAGAAACTGTTATGTATTTTGTCTTTGGTTTTCACTATCCAGCTCTATTTTGATTGGCAATCAGTTAACTTTTCTTAAGCTGATTATGATTTGCCCTGATGGTATGCAATCCCCCTGTCTTTAGCTTCACCTTTTGAAATCCTGTTTTCTCTCCCTGGGGTGGGGGTAGCTGGAAGAATGGCTGGTTGTGGAGGTATGGTAGCCCACCATGGATGTAGATTAGGTAACTCAAATCATGTACTTTGGATAAATTTTTTCATCATTAGGTTCTTATTTATTGCATTCATCAGCCAAACTGAAAAGTCGAAGAGGACTATTTTTGCTATCCCGTTCTGTAACTAAAGACCAATGAATTGAATGTCATTTGTTTACAGTGAAGTGAAGATGTTGGAGGAAATTGTACAAAGTGAGCACCTTCTAACCTTTAGGATGCTTGTAGAATCCTTTCAGTTGCTTGGGGCCTGGGATAAGGCTTGTCCCTGCTGTGAAGTCTGTTGCATTCACCTTCATGCTCTGATGATCCTGGGAGTCTCATGTAGAGTGAGACCAATATAAATATGACCATGAATGTGATAGTTTTTCTTAGATATTGCAGGCTATATGTGAATCACTTCTTTAGCTGATTAATCTAGCAATTCTGTGCAATTAATAAATCTGAACAAAACTCACACCCCACCTGTTGCATAAATGTGCAAACCCAAACAAACAAAAAGGTAAAACGTGCAATTAAATTGTTCACTCTGAATGATTTCCTCAACTGACTGATGTGTTGATGGGTGATTTGAGCTAAAAGTACAGTTGCAGAGGCTTCCTGGAAGTGGAAGATTGCTATTGCGTAACGTGATATGTTCAGAGTTAGTAACTAGTCCCGAGTCCTGGATGTTGAGTGTCTTGGAGCTGTACAAGAGTAAAATTCAGATCTTTCTACCAGACTTCTTGCTTCGGGTTGGTATGTGTAGTGTTGGAGGTGGAGAGGAAAAGGGTTCCTTTAAGATTGTTGTTGTTTTTTTATAAGGACTTCTTTGACTTCAACTGACTCAAGGTTGTTGTTTGTTTGGGGTTTTTATTTGACGGAATGATCCAGAATGTCACAGTGGGGATCTCAAATCATACAAACCACTAAGGTGTCTACAAACCTTATGTATTAATACTTCCAACATCATCTTCCAGATAGATTAATCCATATTGTACTAATTCTTGACAGTTTTTTGGCTCTGGGTTTCTCATGACATGAAAAAAATATTTTAAAATGTGAAGCAAAAGCCCTTGAAGGAGAGGTCCTGAGGCCAAAACCTGAACCTAACAAAGTTTATGTGATCCACAATTTAATACTGCCATCAAATGGCCAAATGTATTTATTATTGTGCAATGGTATCTCAGCTGACTGTCAGTTAGAAGCCCTTCTAATTCTAGACAGCCCAGTTGAGTGTAACACAGGTTAAAAGGAAAACAACAGTGGCTTTCTGGTTTCAGGGTTTCATGGAAACAGAGGCCTGATCCTGCAGCTAGTACTGGGGAGAGGGTTCAAGTCTACATGCCTACAGGGCTCTGTGCAGGTATGGATGTTTATTCAGGTGGAGTCATTTATAGGATCTGAGTGTTTTCTTTATTATGAAAATAAGAGTCTTAGTAATAAGAAAAGTACATTTGTTCTGTGGCATATCAGTTGTTTGCAACTTCTATACTGTCCCCCTGAAGAGGTTTGTATTCTGTCCCCAGAGTTCTGTAATAAACATGCGAAGTGGATATAGAATCAAGTAGTGCAAGTTAATCATGGTCTGTCACTGCAGAGGCAAATTAGCAAGTGTACAAGGACCTGCATACCAGAGTGAAACACAATAGGGAAAAACAGTCCAACTTTGATGGCTGTTAGTTACAGGCAGCTCTTGGCAAAAAGCTTTGTGATAGCACAAGGTGGGTTTCCAGATGAGTGAGGAAACTCAGAAGTGTCCAGCAATGAGCAGAGATAAAAAACTGTGCTTATCTTTCCTTCCCATATTCTGTGTTACTGCTGAACAGCATCTTACCAGCATTTATTGCTGCTTTGCTGCCTCTTGCTTCTGCTCCATCTACCAATGGAATGCAGGCATATGTTGTGCTCTCAGTACAGACCTACATAAGTAGTATAGCTAAACAAGTATGTCTGCATGCATCTAACATAGAAGCTGTCTAACACATGTGTAACATGTAGTTCAGTAATCACTCAGAACCAAGAAGTGTCAAAGCTTTTTCTCTATGCATTAACTGTGCTGATGAGTGTTGTGCCGTAAAACCCTGAGGAGGCAACATGGGTTTTAATTCTGGCTGCTTACTTAAGAGTCCCTTGGGAAACCTTACAGAGCTACAACAGCCCCTGCTTTTCTTCCCTGGCCAGTTGTAACGTTGTTCCCTAATGCAGAATTTAAGCAAGTGGGGACACCAAAATGAATCTCCATAGTGTCCAGGGTATCCTTGGCATGACATTGAGACATACATGCTATGGCTGATGTCCAAGTCAGTTATCTGTTTGCAGCAACAAATGCTGTCTGTTGTGGCTGTTTTCTGTCCAAGCCCTCCAGGCTTTGCAGGGGATTGCTTCAGGGATTTGGAGAAGGTGTAGCCTATGTCTGTTGTATGCATTCACCTGGAACTGGCGCAAAACCTCTCATGGTACAGATACTCCTTGCCATGTTCTGACAGTTTGCCACAGGGGAAATGCATGGCATCTTTAAAAATGTTTGGCCCATCATTTTAGGGTTGGTTTCACATTGCTGGTTTCTCTATACATCTTCAGACGTGAGAAGTGCTAAGAGGACTTCTAGTTTTTTTCATTGTAGAAAACACCAGCAAGTACTGGCGCCTAACTTAACGTCTGTATATATCATTGGCAATGTCTTCGATCTTAACAATTATATCTTGATGAGATTTGGGGTCTGTGTCACCTTTCAAAACATTATCTGTTTTTTAAAACAGTTTTCTACATCCAGGGGCAAAGCAGATGAATAAGGTGAAGAATAATGTATCTAATCTAAACTGAACTTTAGTAGTTAATTAAACTGATCTTTATGGTAGATCATAAACATTGGTTGATTGTCAGTCATTACTGATAGGGTAACATACCAGTTAAATTCTATTGGAGTATGATGAAATTGCTTGTTCGTAATATCCACTAGTAAAGCAACTTCAACAAATTAATGCAATAGAAGTATATATTTTTTCCTATTTATACTTATTGCTCGAAGCCAGAGATCTTTTGTGGAACCAACATGAGCTCCTTCAAGTTACGCAGGCCTGTTTTTTTTGTGTTATAGTATACAATGAGCCTTAACCCCTCAATATTATTGTTCATTTGTGTTCAATATAAAAAAAGCCCTCTGAACTTCTTGTGGATAATTTGATTTCATGCATTTTCCATCTTCTATAACACTTCAGAAATAATCATCTTGCAGTCTTAAAATAAAACTGCATTTAATATTGAAATCTCCACTTAAACTTGTAACAAAGTGCTCCTTGCTACTTTAATTCGGTTCTGAAGGGCCTCATCCTGGGAAGATGCTCTGACAATCACCATCCACATTCTATCTAGTCTTTGAGAATTTTCACGCCAAATACACATTAATATGGTGTAGATGTAGACTTTTTTCTATTGCATTTCTCTCAGCTGCTCTAGAGAATTTCTGCTAATGCTATCTTCCTTAATCTTTGCTTCAATATATTAAAGGCTGGGAAGGGAAAGATGTCTAACACATGGATTTTATCAAAAGCTTAATGGTTTATATTCAGCTTTACTGACTACTCCCACCTTTTTAAACACAACTGTTAATTCTTGGGAAACAGGCTTGGTTGGGGTTTGAGTTTTTTTTTTATTGTCCATCTTCTGTATTACATTCCATTCCATGACCATTCTGAAAAGAGTGGGCATTTTCCGAGTTCTTTGCTTCATGGTATTTATTGGTAGACTGCAATATTCAAGCCTAAATGAGACAATGCAGTTGGTCCATTAGATGAACCAACTCTTTGCTACAGCATCAGCAGGTAGAAGAAACCATGGCTTACAGCAAGATCCCTAAAGGAAATTAAAACCACAAGTATTTAAATGTTCAACCAGGTTGCCTTATTGCACTCAAATGTTTGTCACAGCTGGTCATTACCGTTTTTTAAGCAAAATTGGGAAAGAAGTGGCAAGAAGAAATCCCAAGGTTAGTTGTTTCTGCCAGTTGACTTTACTATTAGTTTCTTTGGCCATCTGTATAAGATTACAAAAAGCAAGCATGAAGTGTGGGTTTTGGAAGTCCTCTGGGTTCATCCAGTTGGGCTGGGTTTCCACATCTCTGAGCCTAGAAACCTCAAAGATCAAGCTCTCAATCTCAAGCAGGATGTGCTCCTCAAATAAATGACTGTGAATCTGTTTGAGGTGAGCAATTTCCCTGTGTTTTTCTTTTTTTGCTCTTTGTACTTATTTTTAGAAATGCCTCATCTGTTTTCCCTTGGAAAAACATCCTAAAAACACTAGAGCCGGAGAACAAAAATGCCCCCATATTAGAGAAGGTCCATCTGGTCCAATACTTGGTCTGGAAAGCAGCTATCAGTGTCTAAAGGAGAGCCTATGAGCAATGCAGGTCTACTTCTACCAGGGCCCTGGGTGTGCTCAAAGGCTTCAGTGGCTGGGACTGGCCTCCCCGGGACCAATTCCCTTGCCAGGAGTGCCCCCTTATCCAGAGACCTTTGAGGAAAGAAGACAGCCTTTAAGTACCAAGGATTTAAAACATGAGGTTTTATGAGGTAAAATTGATGTTTTGAGTTACGCTTGAAACAAACTGGTTGCCAGTGTGTTTTAAGACCGACCGAATTCAATTCTCCACTCTTCTCTCTTTTATATTATCTTGTAAATATCTCTCACAGGTAGTGACGAATGAGCTCTGAAAGTTTTACCCCATCGCTTAAGTGTGCTTTGTATCCCCTATAAGAACAGACAGTGGTTGTGTTTAACAGTGGAGCTGCACAGCTTCGTTTCAGTGGGACACGGGAATCCTGGGTAGAGTTGCAGCAGGCAGTGCTGTCTATGGGGAGCCCCGTCACCCCTATGTCACAGTGCCACCACCCAGGAACACAGCAGTCACAATGCCCCAGGAGCAGCCTCCTGTGCCCCCTGGCAGAGGTGGCCTGGGTCTGCCCAAGGTATCTGAGAGGAAGTCCTTGAGGAGATTGTGAAATTACTTGAAGGGACTGACTTAAGAAGACCAGGGGCTAGACAAGGTTGCTGGAGGCTCTCCACTGCAAGGCCAGCTCCTGGGAGGGCCCCATTCAAAGCCTACCTGATATATGGAAAGACTGCTTGAACCTCTGGGGAACAGACAGGAGCTCCTCAGAAGAATCACTGAACCCGGTAGGTGCCCAAGACTGTAAGGCATTTCCAGCCAGATAACAGTGGCAAGACCAAGGGAATGACTTCTTGAGAAGCACTGCAGAGTTCACCATCCTCATCCCCATAAAGCCAGGGCAGCAGCTGTAAGAAATGGGTTGCAGAGGTGTTGCTTTGGAGCACCGCTAGTGCCCTAGTGCCCTGCCAGGCATGGGAAGGATTCTTGCCCCTAAGGTCAATGAGGCTGGGGGATTTGACAATTCTTGGAAGCTCCTGAGGTGGCTCCAGGTTGAGGGAGAATAGGGTTTGGGCATCTCTTGGGAGACTTTACCAGCCTTCACTCCCTTTCTCAGTTCCAGTGGAAAATGGGTAACTTTACTGCTGGCCAGTGTGGTGCTGCTAATGCTTTGCTGTAGATAAGAAATCACCTCAACCCACTTTAACTGCTATATATCTCAAGCTTCTGGGGTTTAGTTTCAAGGCATCACCTTGTACACTGAACAGAGCTCATGAGAAACCAAGTTAATTGTCTTTGTCCTTGTCATCTATTTATGAAAATTATGGCAGGTCCTCTGCAGAACTGGAAAAGAAATGTAGATTAATCTGTGGGCTGAGACTGCCCAAGGCATTATACTTATGTCTTTAAGGTCTCTCTATTCCTGACTTAGAGTTGTAAAACAAAGCAAGTCACAAGAAAGTCTTCCTAATATTCTTTAAAGGGGCTCTTAACTGGTTTTATCTTTAAAATTTATATGCTTCTGAGTGAGTAATATTTCCCTTCACATCCCAGGTGCCTCTTCTTCTTTGACCACAGGTACCTTCTGTGCCCAAATAGTGACCGTTTAGGTAATTGATTTTTACCTTGCTCTGTTCTGAAGACTGACAGATAATGTGATCTTCAGGAATAATTACAATGTATAGCCCTAAGTCACAATAGACAAAAAATGCAATGTCTTTAAAGATACAGTAGGAAATCCCATAAATATAAGAATTCCTCTGGAAGGGTACTTGTGGGAACTGCGAGTGTCCTGTTCCTGCTATGTGGGTAATTAAAGAAGAAGAAGAAGAATAGCTGATAGTGCACCTGGGTCTTGAGTAAGCCAGGGAGTGTTTGGGTGCAAGGCCAGGCTGGGAAACAGCCTGGGGAGTGATTGTTTATAGGATGGAATTTATAGTGACTGAAAACAATCACTGTGAATGACATAGTTTCTGTTTGGCTTCATAGCTCAGACCCGTATCTGTGTGCTATATATTACCATGCTGGAGTGAATAAAGTAGAGCTAATTGTGAAAGCAGTGTGTGTGTGTATTTAGCCTCTTTGTGCCCTTTGTGCACTCTGTGTCAGGTAACTAGACTGCTCAACATTGTGGTGTCCATGTGATCTGATGGGGAATTTCTGGTACCGACATTTGCCTGTTAAAGGTCATTAATACCCGTTGAATGGGGAATTACGGAATTACTTTAGAAAAATGGGACAAGTAACATCAGCCGAACAGAAAACATATTTGAAAGTTTTACAGCAAATTTTAAACTCCTCTGGATATCGTTTGTCTGAGAGACAAGTAATGAATCTTTTGTTATGGGTGAAAACAAATTGCAACTGGTTTCCAGCAACAGAATAATTTCATACTCAGATACGGGAGAAAGTGGGAGAACTTTTACAGACTCAAAATCGCCTTGGTATGGAGGTTCCTGCTGATTTAATAGTGCCCTGACGTTTTGTCTATTCTGTGTTATCTAATTTACAACCTGATGAAGTTATAATTCAGAAACATGATAAAACAAATGATCAAAATACTGACAATTTGAAAGAGCCAGAACAGAAGGATGAAAATATCTTTCCTGAGAAGCCTGATGATCCCTTTGATCCTGGCTCAGTAGATTCAAAAAGGAGCAAAATTCATACCCATCTTTGATGCCGTTAAGGGTTTTCACATCGAATATTCCTCATGCTCCTCAGCCTACTACACCTCCCTTGATTGATCTCAATAAAGAACCATTCGGCCACCTGTTAGTTAACCAGAAGGCTACTACAGATGGGCAGGGACAACAACAACCGGTACGTGAAAGTATTCTGTATGCAGTATTTAAGGAATTGAAAAAATCAGCGATGGAAAATGGAATTCAAAGTCCTTATACATTAGGTCTGGTAGAAATGATGGCTAGTACTGAATCTATGGTGCCACAGGACTGCCAAACTTTAATGCAAATGATTTTAACACCTGCTCAGTACTTGGTGTGGATATTGGAATATAGTAACTTAGTGGCTTTATAGTTATTAGATAATGTTCAAAGAGGAATACCAATAGATGCTGACACATTAATAGGCTCTGGGCAATGGTTGCAACCTCATAATCAAATTAATCTAAACCCTCTAGTGTCCCAGCAAGCTGCCCCTATGGCTGTTCAAGCCTGGAGGCAAGTGCCTGAATTGGGAAAGAAAGCTACTTCTTTCAGAAGTGTTCTCCAAGGGTCTTAGGAACCCTATGTGTCTTTTATAGACCAATTAAACAATGCTATACAAAGGTAGATTGATAATCCTGAGGCTGTTCATGTGCTTTTATTTCAGCTAGCATATAGAAATGCAAATGGAGGTTGCAAAGTTGCTTTAGCCTCAGTCAGGGAAAAATTTACAGACATTGCTGAGTTTATTAAAACATGTCAAGATATCGGTACGGAGACACATATGACTTCTGTATTGGCTGCTGCATTATCGAAAATTCATATGCGTCAGCAAAAATGTTTTAACTGTGGACAGGAAGTACATATTAACAAAATGTGTCTTGAAAAGGAACAAAAGCAGAAAGAAAAAATGCCATCTCAAGTCTGTCCCAGATGCAAGGAAGGATACACCTGGAGCAATCAGTGTAAATCTAAATTTGATAAGGATGGAAATCCTTTGTTGGGAAACTCCAAGCAGGGTGCAGCAAAACCCGATACCCCTCAAAACAACACGGTTTTTGCAGCAAACACTCCATCTTGCAGCTGCCACAACAGGCAGTGCTGGGTTGGATTTGGCAAGAAGTGCCGACATGGAATTAGATTGCTCCACTGTTAAATGCTATAGCTACCAGTGTTTGGGGATCTTTAACAAAGGGATTTATGGGTCTTTTGTTAGGACACTCAAGTACAACTCTCCAAATCATCATCCAGGAGTAATAGATTCAGATCATACAGGAGAAATAAAAATTTTAGCATCTGCCTTAAGTGGCTGTTATAAAATTTCCAAAAGTCAAAAAGTAGCACGACTTGTTTTGATTCCATACTGGGTGCCAAAAGTAGAAATTAACACATGGAATACCTCTAGATTTGGAAGTTCTGGAAAAGCTAAGGTTTATTGGACCCAGGAGATTATTGAGAAACAACCTTTATAAAAAAAAATGAAATAAAATTTATGGTATTCTGAAACATAAATTGCTATTTTTTTTTTTTTCCAGATTTTGATCTACAGGAATGATCTGTATTTCAAATGCAAGCCATTCAGGATGCTAAACCCATTTTTGTTTATGGCTCTGGAAAAACTGGCAAAGCTGCTGTTGTTTTGGTTGAAAATGATTTCTGGAAATTCTCTTCTATACATGTGGGTGGCTCTATGCACCTTGTTGAAATTGCTGCAGTCTTACATGGGCTAGAGTTGTTCCCTGTAGCCTTAAATATTGTTTGTGACTCAGAATATGTTGTTTGATCATTGCCGCACCTTCCTTTTAGTGTGTTAAAAGAAATCGATAACCGTGCACTTTTTGACATTTTGCTGAAGTTAAAGCATTGTTTGGAAATTAGAAATTATTCTGTTTTTATTGGACGTATTAGATCACATTCCAACCTGCCTGGCCCTTTAACTGCGGGTAATGACATAGCAGACTCCTTGACTGTTAACACTGTGCAGTTTATTTCTGCAGCTGCTTCACATTCCTTTTTTCATCAGAATGTCTCTGCTTTAAAGAAACACTTTAACCTGTCTTCTTCTCAAGCAAAGCAAATTGTCAGGTCTTGCCCTGACTGTCAGTCAACAGCTCAGCCCTCGTTTGCCATAAGTGTAAATCCTCGTGGCTTAAAGGTGAATGAGATTTGGCGAACAAATGTTACACACGTTGCTTCCTTTGGTGCCTCTAAATATGTTCATGTCTGTTGACACATTTTTACATACGATTTCAGCTTCTGCCCATAAAGGAGAGAAGGCTCTTGATGTTATCCAACATTTAACACTTGCATTTGCTATCTTAGGATTTCCACCCCAGTTGAAAACGGATAATAGTCTTGCATATACCTCATTAGCTTTACCATGATTTTTACAGCAAAGGGGTGTCACACATGTCACTTGTATTCCCCAGTCCCCTACAGCCCGGGGGACTGGGGAATGAACTCATGCTGTTCTGAAATCCAGGCTACAAAAACAAAAAAGGGGGACTATCATCTCTCAAGAACGATTAGACAGTGCCAGCTATACATTGAATTTTTTAAATTGCACTCAGTATTCCATGAATACTCCTGTCACTGCAGTATAACATTTTGGCTCTGACAGCCTGCCTTCTGAATGTGCTAAAGTGTGATATCGTGATATTTTGGGCCCGCAGAAATGGGAAGGGCCAGTGGAATTGATAACCTGGGGGAGGGGGAATGTCTGTGTCCTCCTACCTATAGGTCAGTGATAATTGCCAATTAAGGGAGTATGAGAACACCACTGGTGGGAAATTTTCTTTGGCTGGTCCCCCATTGTCACCAGCATCTTCAACTCACTGCTGCACCCTGTAGTAGTTATACTGCTAATGTAAATCTGTGTGTGCTTTGCCATAGTAGCAACTTGTTACTGGATGAAGCAGGTGAAACTCTGCAATGGCAACAAGGTGCAAGGACTGAAGTTGGCCAAATGCCTCCTACCATAAGCAAGGGCAAGACTGGGTTGACCTCTGCATTTGCCACCAAGAAGAACCTTTAGCTCCACTGTTGGCTGCAACCCAGCAGGCTTTGAGTGGTGGGGACACATGCCAGGACAGACCCTGATGTGAGAGATGGCCTCCTCTTTTATAAGAGGGCCATCCAGGAGGGAAGGGCAGGCCAAGCACCCTGCAGTTGGCATGAGATATGATCTAGTCCAAATCCCCTGCTCAAACAGGGTTACCTAAAGCAGGTTTCATCACCCTCACAGTAAAAAGGCTAAGTGATAATAATATAATAAGTATTGTATTTGAACCTTCCATCTTCAAATGCTAATGTCAAGAAACTGCTCTTGTGTGATTTAAGACTCTTTAAGCAGAGAAGGGGATAAGGAAAGCCAAAGACTGTGTCTTTGGAAGTAACGGCATTTATCTTCAGGTTCCCAAGACTCCCAGCACATCTGGCCAATGCATAGGTGAGATCTTGTCTTTGGAGCCTGGACATCACTTCTTTGCTTTGCTTTTCCTCAATATCTTCTAGAGACTTGTTGCCAATTTGCAAAGAACTGAGGCCAAAGTATAGTGCAAAACAAAAAAAGGGGGAGATGTGGAAACTGCAAGTGTCCTGTTCCTGCTATGTGGATAATTAAAGAAGAAGTGGAGTAATTGCTGATAGTGCACCTGGGTCTTGAGTAAGCTAAGGAGTATTTAGGTGCAAGGTGGGGCTGGCAAACAGCCTGGGGAGTGATTGTTTATAGAATGGAATTTATAGTGGCTAAAAACAGTCACTGTGAATGATGTGGTTTCTGTTTGGCTTTACAGTTCAGACCTGTATCATGCTGGAGCGAATAAAGCAGAACTAGTTATGAAAGCAGCGTGCTTGCGTGTGTGTGTGTTTAGCCTCTTTCTTTACAGACGCCGCAGTACTATATAGATGTCAAAGAGGCTGTGGAAAGCTCGGTGCAATGCTAACTGAACTGTTAGTTCATTCAGTCAGAAGGGGACCAGATCCTCAACGTGCAAGGTAGCCTAAATTCAGTAGTGCTGCTCCCCTCTTGTGTGAGCAGAGGACCTCTCTTTTTCCCTTCTGTGTTTGGCACACATCAGTCTGACTCCTTCCCAAGCTACATATGTGAGAAAAGAGACACTCCTTCTTCTGAATATTGTGTCCAGTTCTGGGCCCCTCAGTTCAAGAAGGACAGGGACCTGCTGGAGAGAGTCCAGCGCAGGACAACAAAGATGATTAAGGGAGTGGAGCATCTCCCTTATGAGGAAAGACTGAGGGAGCTGGGTCTCTATAGTTTGGAGAAGAGGAGACTGAGGGGTGACCTTATTAGTGTATATAAATATATAAAGAGGGAGTGTCACGAGGACGGAGCCAGGCTCTACTCAGTGGCAAACAATGATAGGACAAGGGGTAATGGGTACAAACTGGAACACAAGAGGTTCCACTTAAACTTGAGAAGAAACTTCTTCTCAGTGAGGGTGACGGAACACTGGAACAGGCTGCCCAGGGAGGTTGTGGAGTCTCCTTCCCTGGAGACATTCAAAACCCGCCTGGACACATTCCTGTGTAACATTATCTAGGTGTTCCTGCTCCGGCAGAGGGATTGGACTAGATGATCTTTCGAGGTCCCTTCCAATCTCTAGCATACTGTGACTGTGACTGTGACTGATGGAGTGGAGCCCTTCCCCATGGATTTAATCTGCCTTTCAGAAACTGGACCTTCAAATCCAAACACTTCAGCACTTGAGCCCCTGCTCAGTACAGGGAGCTCATTTGTTGATAATGCTGTCCCATTGATTTAGTAGTATTACAGTAGCTGAACTAGGCCCATTATGCCCTATTCAAGTGACAGAAGAAATTGCAGTGATAACTCAAATTTCCCCTTTATCCCTGAGCCCTTCTAACAACTTAACCAGCTCATCTTCCCGACACCCCCCTCAATTCCTTCCCAGGTGGTTATAGGTTGAGCAGCACATAAAGGTGCAATGCTGTTTTCCTCATAAATGAGAACTACAGTCTGGATCTATAAAAGGAGTACATATTACATATCCAAGCATAGAGAAACATAACAGAGCACCCATGAGAGCTGAGAATGGCTTCAGAAAACAATCTATAAATCTCTGGTGTTATCTTTCTGACAGCTTCCTAATCTCTGCAGGTTGTTGTTAAGAGCTGCATTAAACTACCCTGTCATTGATCCTAGCTCTCACTGCTTCTCAAAGAGATGCACTTCGTGTGATCAATTAGAAAAAGAGGTAACAGCTGCTTAAAAGGATCTTTACAACAGGACCCTGCAGTAACATATCTTCCCAAAATGCATGTATCTGACATTTACATCATACCCTGTCAAAGTACAGCCAGCATCTGCACCAACAACATAATTCAGACTTCTGAAAGAAGTAAGAAAAGCTTAGGTTCCTCATATTGAATCATCATTCTCACCTCCAACTCCACCCCCAACAGAAGCACTTGCTTTAAAATAGCAGTTGCAATTTCTTGCCATTTATTTAATTTCAAGTTACTCTTAGATAAGCTCTGGATAGGAAGTAACTTCCTCTCAGTGACTTAAGGGGGAAACAGAATGTGAACCTTATGCCTCCCTGTTAAATCTCTGACAAGCAGTTTGGCTTACTGCCTGGATGGGGCTACTCCTAAGAAAAAACCTTCTAAAACGGATAGGATGTGGCAGTCTTTAGCAATAAGGGATTAGCTTTGATGAACAATTACATTCTGTTGTGGAAATCATGTTTCTGTACCTTCTGCAGCTACTGCAGAAGTCAAAAGTTCATTTTATTTTTTTACCCCATTGCAGCCAAGGTAAATTCCTATTGTGCAGATGAACTTAAATTCATTTAATATGTGCCTAACCCAAGGAGGTTGCTCTCCAAGGAAGATGATCAGCTCCCTGGTTTCTCTATGGGAACATGAATGTGGGGTGGAAAAAAGGTTATGGAGAGGGAAGATGCTATATCCTGTTGTATGGTGTAATGAATGTTATTTTATACTGGATTATTTAACTCCAGAATACTTGTAGCACAAATACCAAGACTGGACTTTCATGTGCTATTTCATTCTGTTTCAAATCTTCTTTTATGATTAAAAATTAATAAGAGCTTGGCCTTTAGACTACTATACCTTTTTGATACTTGGAGTAATCTGTCGCCTTAACAAGGAAATATAGTGGAAGAAGATAATGATCTTTGAAATGAAAATACATATTCTCCACACTTATTGAACTATGTCACGATAAAGTGGCACAAATTCTGTTGGTCCGGTTTTCCATTTCACATCTTTGTAGCCACTGACGCTCTGACAAAGAAGCCAATTTTGGTATGACTTAGCTTTTAGAAGTTTTAAGATGAGACATTCTAAGATTCCAGTAAATGGGTGGATCTGTTTCAGTGTGTGCTTGCAACACTCCGTATAATTAGCAGGCTAAGCGGTAGAGCTGTATTTAGCTCACTAGCTCTTAAGTGGAGTTACTTTCATTTGTTTACTGAATGTCTCTACCCACTAAAGGCTAATGAACTAGTAATGGATCTGTCAGAAAACGGAAAAGATAAATACCTCTAAATGTTGCTATTATAGCCTGAGAATGTGGCTATTATTGTTCCCTTAACTCATGATCTTCATAAGAAGGAAGGCGGCAGGAGATTTGGTATTCAATGGGTGTAAGGAACCATGAGTTTAATTTATGTACTGATGGAGTGGAAGGGGGGAGAGTAGCAACCCTCAGGAAACAATAAAATAAACCAGCATATTCTTCCTGCTTATTTCTGTAACAGCTTTTCCATCTTCAGTCCCTTGTTCTTGTGTAAAGTATATTAATCTTCCCAATTTCTATTTATACTATATAAAGCCTTAAAGTTTGAACCCATAGCAGTGTCCTGCCGCAGTTAGATACTGCAGTTACACAGAATCTAAGGTCTGTAAAAGTTGATGACAGTGATTGTCACTGATGTCCAGATGAGGAAGAGACGCAGGAGAAGGGAAGGATGAATCTCCTTTTCTAACATGAAACCATGTATTAAAAAAAGCTCCTACCTTGGGTTATGGGACTTGCAAGGAGCAAAGCCTAGGCCATCCTCAGTGGCTCCATATTTCACAGAATAGAGTATATTAGGTTGGAAGTGACCATTAATGATCGTTGAGTCCAACACCCTGCTCCTGCATGACTACCTAAAACTAAATTGTAGAATGTTGTCCAGCTGCTCAACGGTTGCCAAACAGCTGCATCTGGGTGCCCAGGGGCCACACAAAGTTGCTCAGCAAGGGCAGTAGGTTGTCCAGGGCAGGAACTAAGGCGCATGTGAGGGTGGCCCCGAGTTGGCTATTGAGAGCCCTGCACTGCCCAACAGCCTCATTAGGTTGCTGTGGCAGCTACAGGGAGCTGCCTGGGTAGAACCTGGTTGCTGAGCACCCTGCGCCTGTGACAACGCTGTCCTGGTTCTGTGTCACTGACACCAGGGGTGCTGCAGTGCCCGGCAGTGCTGCCACCGAGCGTGACAGAACAGCAGTTTGGGCATCTGCAAACCCCCAGGGCTCACCCAGCCAACTTTAACTGGGAGTGGAGGACTAAAAACCAGGTATTTCTTCTAATTTCCAGGGAAAAACACCTGGATGTAATTGTATGTAATTGGCTAACAAATGTAGCAGAATATCTAATAATGGAGTTTGGGGCGGGGGGGGGGAGGGGGGGAGGCAGGGGAAGACATTAGATTCATTGTGCCAAGTGATGAAGGGGTACTTCACTAACCCACTGCCTGAGTTAAAGTCAATAACATGGAAGTCAGAAGGAAAGTGCATGGTTGGTGGGACTTGCCTTCCTGACTGTGCAGTCATAGCTAAACTGACTTGTTGCAGGTTTCTTAGGATGCCCGCAATAGCTTCCTGAAAAAGCATCTATTTTTCCAGCCTAAATCCTTGGTCATATTTAACCAGTTAGGATACCACCCCCCTCCACGTCTTTCCCTTCTAAGACTATCCTTTCTAGAAAACCTATAATATACCAGGTATAAAGGAAAATGGATCTGTTGTGAACCTAACCTCAGTAAAATGTTGTGAAGCTGCCTAGAAAAATTATTAGCAGAAAATGTTGTTCACCTGAACACAAATGGTCCTACAACTGTTGAGGCATGAACAATATAGCTTGAAAGTGTTTTGGATACAGTTGTCATTCTCTCATTCACTTTCAAGGGAACCTTGAATAAGCTCAGCACTTGCAGCTAATTTTCTAATCAATCCTTACCTTTGCTTAGACAAATATACAGTCTGTCCTACGAATTTCTGTGGGGTGGTGTTTGCCTGAATTCAGCTCAGTGGGCAGTGCTTATACTTTTCTGTAAGTAAGAAAGCAGACCAAATGTCAAAGTAAATTACACTTCACTTGCGTGTAATTCATCAGTTGAAACAAAAGGCTAATCAGGTGTTAAACTCAGGGTATAAAGGGGAAATGCAGCATTCAGAGTAGTGCCCAAATAATAGAAGTACTTTCAGGCTGATTTAAATTAAGAGAAATTTCCATATGAAGAATGTGAGGAAACACAGGATCAAGAGCTGCCTGACAATCACTTAGATCAAAGCTTTTCTGCATGTCAGTGCTATGCTAGTCCAAGCAGATCAACGTTTACACAGTGAGTAAACAGCACTATTAGTACTTTAATGATAGAAGTAAATCATTCTTGCCTTAAAAAATAATGATGAAATTTCATAATATTCACACATTGGAAGGGTTCTTCTGTCTGATTCCTAACACCTCTGTCCTTTAGGAGCAACCGTTCCTTTAAATATGTAGAAACTTATATATTACAATTTTAGCATTTTTTTCCCTTAGTCTCTTATTATTCCATCTTTATATAGTTTGTTTTTTCTTCTTCAGTCCCCTCTGGTAGTGTTATTATGCATTTCTTAAAATATTATGAAGGGTTTATATTTATGATTCTTGTTACAGTTGATCTAGTGTTACTTCATTCCCTTTGCATCCAGAGATTGGGATGGGTGTAAACTGTGCTTTGTGGCAGCATGTGTCTCTGGAGAAGCATGGAAGAAGGGGGGGCTGCTGGCTGTCAATTCAGACCTTCCCATAGAATCAGAGCTGCTTCTTTGCTCTCTACCTAGCACAAGCAGTTTGAGTTTTTAAATGACCATCTGGAGACAGTTTACAGTTTCCTCACCTACATTCAAGGTGTAGATAATATGATCACAACGCTACAGTTTTCAGGGACAGAGATAGTTGTGACCTAATTTTTTGTGAAGTAATAGGTAAAGAATCTAATCAGACCCATAGTTTTTAGGTGTGGTGTGACCATTACAGAAACTTCCCAGTGATTTAATGACTCAAAATGAGGTAGACTTGGTTTCTTATTTGGGGGGCAGATCCCAACAATCCAAAGTTCATGTTCTGTTGAAATTGGGCTATTGAAGGGAGAGTCAGTCTTGCAGAAGAACATAGGATTGTAGAAAAGACTATATTTCTGTTTCCTCAGAAAACAGTAACACATGCTTTGCAGCTGTAATTGCTCTTCACACAAATACATGCACAGCCTCTATTTAAGAATTGGTATTAAGAACAGTCATCTAGGGACCATTATGAAAATGTTCTTTAGTTACTCAGCAGACCATTGTCACTCATTCCAAACCAATAGTCCAGTGTTTCCTATAAAAACTTCCTACTGTTTCTTTAAAATTGTTGGCAATAGCCCTTTCTGAAGCACTGTTTATTTTTAACTTGATTAAGTGTAAGTTTGACAGGAGCTAAGTCATGTTACACATCACTGTGAGCTGTGTGTTCCAAGGACGGAGAGCTTTGGTCCTGACACTGTGAAGTGTGTAAACCCCAGCTTGTATAAAGTGTTTTAACACAGCTGTTTGCAAATACAGATGTTGTGCTGCACACATCTTTGTCAAGAAATTTTATGTGACTCCATTCCCCCACACTGACACCTCTAGAGTGGAATAACTTGCTTCCGTTTGTGTGTCTCACCTTCTATTGGATTCATGATTGCATACCATCCCTATAGCAACCAAACATGGTTGCTAACTGGGAGAAGCAATTGTCAGGAAATATTAATGCATTTGACAGTCATACTTTACTCCTTTTGGAAAACCAGCTTACTTTCACTGCACCCTGTTTTCACTTTTCCCCTCCCTTCTGTTCCTGTTGAAAACAAGGTGGATGGTGTGATGAGACAAATGCAACCCATGCACCAATGGACAGTGTGTTAGCAAACCCGTGTCCCAGCTCTGAGTCAGAAAGGCAGTGATCAGCCCCAGCGTTAAGTCTGACCCTGACCAGATTTCACTTTCATCTTATATTTGAAAGTAATATGGAAAAATTCTGTCTTCACAGTATGTGACTCTTGTGTTCATATTTTACTAGCGTGTTGTCCCCTGTTTATAAAGGATCCAAGCTGTTCACAAGTAGACCTATGTGTATTTCATTTAAGAAAATATAAAGACCCATGTGGCTGTTTAGATAATTGGTCATTAAATGGCCGAAGTCAGATACTGCCTCTGAAGTAATGTGAAACTTGTCAAGAGATATTCTTTTTTTGTGAGCCTTGCTTGAACAAAGTACAAATTACATTACACTAACACATTAAACTTAATTTTATATCCCCAAAAATTCCTTATTGTGTATATTTTGCATATGAATTTTATTTAGGACATAAAACTACATTTTAAAAAGTGAAATTATATATATGTAGTAAACATTTTTAGCTCTAATGTTTTCTAAAATAATCTTTAGAGAAATATCCAATTTACCTTGTAATAGTTTTACAAAACCACTGCTTTCTCTTCATAAAGATTCATTAAACAACACCTACATTAACTTTCAAATATTATAAAAATGGAAAGACCATGGATGCTATGGTTTCTGGAGGATACCCCACAATTTCTTATTTTATGGTTTTTATAGTAAACAGGCTGTTGTTTGCTTAGCATGCTTAGAAGCTTTATAAATAGTATATTCCTACCACAAGTCTTACACGAAGAGTTTCCAGAGAAAAAAAACACAGTAGGACAAGAGAATCCTTCTTCAGAGCCTATGGCAATGTTTGCATTGTACTTCACAAAACAGCCCTGGAATGGATGTATCAGTGTATGTTTCTTATTTTGGAAGGGGCTGGTAGCACAAGGGCTTGTGTGCTTATATGTGTCACATACAACTCATAACTGTAGTTAGATCAGACAGGTTACAGCCACAACTTAGAATGATTCTGCTCCTGCTATCCTGACCTATGTTCTGAGATCCCTGAATCTTAGTCGATGAAACTGCAGAATTCCAGGGATATTCAATAACCTAAGGACGTTTGGTACCCAGTGGCTACCTGAACTGTGTTATGAGCAGGCAGCAGGGTTCCTTTGATAACATGATTTTGGTTTTTAATTCACAGTTCATACTGTGACCGATATTCACACAGAATTCTTTTTTAAGCAGTCTTCTTTCAGTACTCAGATAGCTTGTATGGCCTTTAGATTTTACTTAACAATAATTTGATTTTTTTTCTTATGAAAAATGGAAAATTAATAAAAAATTGTGTAATGATTTAAATATTTTGTTTGGAACTGAGAATGTGTATATAGTTTTAATAGTTGATTTCTTATTCTTGGAATTCATTGTATTATATGCATTTATTCAGCAAAACTGGAAGGCATTTCATGACAGCTTGCAAAAGTGTAATGCAATCTGCATGCATAATCAGAATAAAAATACTACTTGTTGTGGACTATAAACATTTTTCTAAGGTGCTTTCAGAAAAATAAATCTTGATGAAGAAATTAACCTTGTGCACTTTGGCAAAGCCTAAGATCCTTCAGAAAGTGACTGTGTTATGTAGGTGTTTTCTTATTTCAAAATGGAGGGTTTCGCTTTGAGGGATTTCTCAATATTTTTAGGTAGGGATCTCTTGTCATGTTCTTTTCAATAATTTTTCGTTCATTGATTTTTATCCTCAAAGATACTAAGAAATGTTCAGTTTTATGCACTAAGAAGAAGAAAAGTTCTAAGGCTTTTAGTGACTTTTGGTTTTCTGGTTTTTTTTGGTTGTTTTTTTTTGGTGAGAATTAAAAAGTTATAATATATTGCAACAGGCATGCTAAAGCCAGTTCAAAAAAGAAAATTTTGGTAATGCTCCTAAAACAAAGCAAAGTGAAAAGTGTCTCCGTACTATCATATTTTAAAACGCTGCCCTACTGAAGATTGAATGCAAGAACATGAGAAAGTTTCATGTGTGAGATTGAACGCTGTGAGACCACTGAGCATTTCCTAGATGGCAGAAATTCCCCTTTGGCTACACAGGGGTGATGCCAGCACAAATCAGACACGAAGAATAATGATGAGCAGAATATTCATACTGGGCATGACATAGCCTAGCTTGATACAGGCTCTGTATGTTATTAAGCATTCTGCTGTGTAAGAGGTGGAAAGGAAATTTGGCTGAACTCAACATGGTCAATGCACATGGCAGTCAGAAGCCAGTGTTGGGAATGTATCTCACCATGGCCATATGCATTCATTAAAGAAGCATAACTCCTGAAACTTCAGCCACAGGTTGCACACAGCATGAAATGACTGAAACCAAGATTAGGAAAGATGTGGAATCAGAAAAACATTATAGAGTCATAGAGTATAGATTTCAATTAAGCATTTAGTATATACCACCAGGGCAGCATAGACTGCGGCAGAGAATAGCAACATTAACAGAAGAAATCAACAGCTCCCCAAAAGCTCCACTGCCAATGCAAATATTACAGTTTCTCAAACTCTGGTAAAGTAGAAGTGTCTGTTTGTTGTGTCTGATTCCTCTTCTCATTATGGTATTACGTAAAAAGGTCTTGACAAGTTTTAATGAATTGTGCTCAGCAGAAACCTGTATCCCAGCCATATACAATCTATGTGATGAAGAGGATCAGAACTAGCAGATCTAGTGTTAGGTGATGTTGCAACTTGGAACAGAAACTGAAGAGTGTAGCTGATAAAGAGCTCTAATATACCATCTCTGAGAGAAGCTACTTGTATAACACAGAATCATAGAAAAGTTGGGGTTGGAAAGGACCTTAAGATCCTAGTTCCAACCCCATGCAAATGAGTATTCAGCGTATACATATGGAACTAGGGAGGTCTTGAAATAAAAGAAAACTTGAAACTGAAATGAAGTGCAGAATAACCTCATGTAAGCTCCCTCTCCCAGAAAAGACCGGGCAGATGATCTTTCAAGATCCCTTGGGCCTTTTCATGATGCTTCTCTTGGCAGCAGTATAGACAAAATTCAGAATCTTAGAAGGGCAAGAATTTCTCAGTGCATGTGAGATACAAATCCTTAGCATGATTACATTCTTTAAAAGCATCTATTGTTGTGCACTTGCACCTAATAATAACAGTGAAGTGTAAAATTTAATCCTTATAGCAGTAAAGAAAAAGCGTACTTTAGAATTAACAGAATATTAACCCTAAAACCAACTAAATAGTGAAAGTTGAACAGCAGCTCTCTTGTGTGGCTGAGTAGCATATACTTCCACATAACGTTTGGAAATCATGAATTAGTCCCTTTTAAGTTAGTCTAACATAGCTCATTTTGCCTTGAATATCTGATGGAATTGTGTGAGGCTTATGCTGCTTTTTAGTCACTATCAGCTCCTGCCACTTGTCTCCTGGAATAAAAGGGGTTCTGAAGAAAACCATGTCATAACACCCGCTCTAAATTTCCTAAAATGTGGAGTGCAAGGGGTAGCAAAGAGGGAAAATCTCCTAGTTATTTTCTTTAAAAGTTATCTGAACTTGGATATTCTTAGTCTTTCATAACAAGCTGTTGTCAAGGACTGGAAAAGAGTACAGGTGACAGCTGCCAATATTATCCGAGAGATTTGTGCCAAGGGCTGAACAATCCCTAACTAGCTCCTGGATTAACTAGAGCCTCATAAAAGCATTGTACAATTATCTTTCCTCCTTGCTTGAGCTCTGCACAAGTGCTTTGCAGCCAAAGCCA
This sequence comes from Pezoporus wallicus, assembly GCF_028554395.1. NCBI lineage: Eukaryota > Metazoa > Chordata > Aves > Psittaciformes > Psittacidae > Pezoporus > Pezoporus wallicus. Next base: position 2,388,615 of record NW_026640647.1, read on the forward strand.
AGGACCTAGCAAGGGTAGAGAACGCTGTGTTTAAAACTTGTGTCTTTCAAATAACGGGCAGACAGCAATTTCTATCAAACTGCTCTGTACATGAAAATCTGTCTCGCCAAAACCAGAGTTGGCTAATAACATGATGCTAGTTATTAATGAAAACATGTTCCAAACTTGCCTCAGACAACTACTGATTTGTTTTTCATAAAAGTCAGTTTCTTTTAGAAATTCCTCTTTTCTATAAGCTGCTATGATACTGGTGCTCAAGTGCCCATATCTCATCAGCATATGTAGCAATAATAAACATCTATGTTGTCTCCTCTTTTAGAGCTTGATTGCAAAGAACATTTTCTGTCAGGCGCTGGGAGTTTGTTTAAATATTGTGTTCTGCATCACAGTATCTTCCCAAAAGCACTTTAATTTTGTCTAAACATTTTAATTGTGATCCTAAGGGAAGAAAAGTCATTGCCCATATTAAACATGAATCCCATTATACTAAAATGTTTATGTTCCTCAAAGACTATTTATAGATGCTTTGCTAGTGTATGAAAATGCAAAACCCCAGAGCTGAGCAATCATCTCCTGGCTCTGCTCGCCAGTCTGAATCTCAGCTTGTTTATTCAAACAGTCAGGCGAGGCATAGGAACAGTATTACTTTCAGCATTACCATGATTTCCTATAAACATTTATGACTGGCTTGTTGAGTCAGGGCAGATGCCAGAGGAAAGGGGTATGCTCAGCAAGAAGAATAGAGATTAACATTGCAAATGTACAAGAGAACAGTGTGTGGCCGTAAGTCACAACAGGACAAAGCCAAGTTGGAATCAAATAAATGGTAGGTCTGCCACAAAACTATAGTTACAGAGGAATGAAGACATTTACTGTCATATTCTTGTCTCAGAAGTGTGCTGCACAAAGTTCTTGAACTTTGAACAAATTTCTCTGCCTGCTTGGTTCAAAATACATTGAAGCAGTGTTTAAAGGCCTGAACCAATGGCCATACAAAGCATCCCCATGTCCCTAGGGCTCTCTGTACATTTAGGTGTCTTTTCAGTTATGGCAGCAATGATCATTTCCTCTCCAAAAGTGGCCTTGAAAATAATAGAGTAGCAGACTGTCCAGTTTATTATGAGTAATTTCTATAGCAAACTGATTTGGTTTACAAATGTAAATATCTTTGTGTTAGGCACCAAGTAGTACCCTAATGCAGCCTTGGATCTCTTTCATAGCTTCTCAGTTTTCAAAAGTTCATAGTGAAAGTCTAGCTTCCTCTACTTAAATGGAACAGAAGAAGGAAATTGGCAACACAGCATGTAACAGTACAATCAAGGAAATGTGGGGATTTAACGCTAAGTATAATTGCAAATACTTTACAGATTCACCATCAGGAGAAATAGATTTTCTTCCGGATTATTAGTGAATCACATGCTCAGTGAGAATGAACATAATTGTTGAGATTTAATAAAAGTATCAGTTATAACAAAATAGCACTCCTGGTAATAGCAATACAACAGAAACCTGTTGCTGACCTGGAAACGCCTGAAAGTACAGCTTAACTTCTGTCGAATGCAAAACATCTAAGAAAGAGAAATCAATTATGTATTTCTTAGTACTTAGCGTAATCTCACATGGTTTTGTGTTATCGATAAAAATGAGTTTTCCTTCAAAAAAACACCTTCAATAAGGAAAAACATGTTTCTGGAAAAATAAGATCTATTTTTTATAGAAAAATTAGGATTCCTGAAAAACAATTTAATTTGCATTCAAAGACATTTATTATTTCAATCTATAAATAGAAAGTGTTTAATAGTCTCCTTTTTTACTCTAAATACTTCTTAAATGTACTAATGTTTTGGAATTTCATATTGAATTGTAGACACAGGGAATTTTATCCTCCCTGAAAGAACTTGCCCCCCTCCCCAGTGTACTGAGATTGTCTGTGAACATCTCACTGAGCTAGCTTGCTATAGACAGTAGAATTTCTTCCTGTCCTTATTTCATTACCTAGGAATGAACTATAAGAAAAACGAAAGAGAAGTGGAAAGTGCCAGTGAGAACCAAGCTGTATCACCAAAAACTTGTTCCTCTTTTTCCCTTCCTTTCTCCTACTTGACACTACTTAATAGAACACATGACCCTGCTGACAACAAAACTGTGAAACTGCATTTTCTAATATCCACGGCATCACAGGGAGCATCCATTTCTAGGAACCCCTGAGTGCTGAGTTAATATTGCAGCCTTATTTGGTCCTACATAATTAGTTATAATGACAAAAAGGACTACCAGAACATAAAGTCTTTTCAGCAAGCACTGTCATTGCTGCGTGGTGTTTTATATTGTCTAGACTGTGGCTCGCCAGCTCTGAGGGAACCTCAATTAATGTGCGAAATAAAAAGGGTGAAACATTTTGATTACTTTGAGCATGGAGACAAGAAACGATGCCAACAATATATTTTAACATAATACTTTAGCCTTTTTAAAAATAGTGTTCTAATTAGTTTTTTTTTTGTCCCTGCTGTTAAGAGGAATCTAGTGCATTAACAAAATGTAGAGAGAAAATTAAACAGGAAAAAGGCATGTATCATTTTTAAGGTGTTTGTAGCCCAGTCAACTATATATATATGTCTGTGTGTATGTATTTGTGCATGTTCATGCATGAATAATTTAGTGAGCTAAATAGTAAAGGGTGTGAAGTTGAAATTAGACATTGTTCCAAAGACATAAAGCTTTCCAAGTGCTATTAGCATTTAGTGCCATATCTACACAGCATAAAAATTGACAAGTGACAGATTTTAAGGCCTTTAATTTAAATGGTGTTAATCTTGCCCATTTCTTATATAATTTCTTAGTTAAAAATTGTATAACATTTTTGTCACTGTCAACACATGTTTCCATGTTATCACCTTGTTCCCATCTGGAATCATTTGTTTGCAAAGTTTAAGATTAAGAAGGGTCAGTTGTTTAGTGACATCAGACAATGACTGATTGTTACATCAGCTGAAAGATCTGTAGTGAATGGTCAGAAGGATCTTTACATTGTCAGGCAGCTGTATTTCTTTTTGTTAATATCGCAGATATTTCATTTCTCATGCTTAAAGTTAGCCTGACTGCTACAAAGGAGCTTTTGGAGAAAAAAAAACAGGCAATGGAAGAGTGACTAAAAGCAATGCTGTGTTACAGAATTACATGGCGAAAGAGTGTGGAGGCATTCACGAGGGGCTGCCTGTTTCTCTGCAGCTCTTCTTACCACTGGTGATGTTGCACAGCCACAGCTATGCAAGGCACATCTCCCACTCAGCTTTGGGATAAGAGGTGGGCAATGAGGAATGGTCACCAGAGAGCAGAGCTGCTGAGTAGGCAGCTGCCTCCTTCTCTGACAGCAAAAGAGAAACAAAGCTGTGATAGGAATGTATTTCTGCTGATTTTTAAGTTATCTTTTAAAAGAATAACTTTAGTTTGTTGTTATTCAGCAATTACAGATACTAAAGACATTTTCTATCAAGTAAACATTGTCTCTTGTGTTAATAAATTTTGCGAACATGAGAGGCAGATAAATGACATTTGAACCAATGTGTCTTACCTGGGAGGGGCCACTTAATCCTGGGATTTAAACTGAGTGGGAATGCTGGCTGTCAGCTAATAGAATGGCATTTTGCACCTTTTTTATTAACACTAATAATAAAGTTTGTAATTTATATGTTTCTTAACCTTTGTAATCTCCTTGATGCCAATTTTGTTGAGGGGTATGACCAGTAAGGGACCAGTTTCATCTATGATAATATAAAGGATTCATTACATGATTTTTTCTCTGTAATTTCACTTATCATAGTTATAATTGGATGAGCTTCTAACTTGAAATTCTAGACTTTAATTTGGTAATAAACTGTGACTATATTTCAGTTTTTAATGTACTTGAATAGGTGAATTTCTTTCCGAAGAAAGCCTGAGCAGAATGTCTTATGTGAAGGATTGAATGGTGCTACCCATATGCTTGTGGATATGATGGGTTAGAGAAAAAAGGGTATGCTTAAACTGCTGAATTATTATTCTGTACGTCTTCTGGGGGTGTTTCTTGATTTGGGTCTTTAGAAGTTCATTGTGATACTGTATCATAAAGTGATCAAAATAGAAACACTAATCAAATAAAGAGGATAAATTAATTAGATGTTAATTTTGAGAATTATATTAACAGCCTGAGACCTTGCTGTGGGTTAAGGCTAAATCACACAGATTCCTACAGGCTGGGTGAAAAAAGTCATACAAAAATGTATTTTCCTCCTAACATAAGGAAAAAAGGATATCCTATAGCATAAATGACATCTATTGGCAAGCAGTCAATACAATGTAGAGGAAAATGACATACCTTTATTATATTGTTTATGAAACCTGCATATTTAATTCCTTAAGGATTGCATAGGCAGCTGTACTCAGTCCGTAGACATGGCTCAATCAAGTTTTCTTTCAAATACTATTTGCCAACAGCTAGCACTGAATTACAAGTTTCTAATACAGACTATTGGCCAAGAAGTTCATTTGCATACAGGAAAGACTTTGAGGTTGTGAAGTTCAGTGTTCAGCAATTCAGTGTTCTGATTGAAGAGTCTCTGAGGCTTTTAATTACCAAATTTCAGCTGAGAGATTGAGAAGCAACAGCAGAACCCACCATTAAATGTCTGAGTTTGTCTCTTCCTCTTTTTTTCCCCCAAATTAGTGTTGAAAAATAATAAGAAAAAAGACTTATACTCTCTGTACATATTTAATGAGCTCATACTGTAATCCTGTATCTGTATAGAGTGATTACATTCATGTGTCTTCACTGCAAGTTGTAAGTTAATACTTTCTTTAGAAAATTCTTGCGAAGATTAGGGAGGAGAGAATCTTCTCTTTTTCTAAAGCTCTGCAAATACATAGCCATTTACGGTTGTGGTAAGAATGATCTAAAACGGTGCTCTCCTCTGCAAATTCCTCATTTTTATTACAGAAACAAGTGTCAGACTTGAGCAGTGACACAATGCTTTGACGGCTTTGAATGTTATTTATCAGTCTAGGTTTTCAGTGGTTCACATTTGGCTAGCACTTCTGTTCATACCCAGTGAAACCTGCTCTGCGCTAAGATCAGAGGCGTAGTGAATCATTATTCTGATTCACTGAGCGTAAGGAGTTGTAAAGTTCTTCTTATGACAGTCTGGCAAGGACAGAAAACCATGGCTCAACCCTGCACCACGTATGGGGTTGTGATTATAACATAATGACAGATGACAAAAATTCAATCCACTCCTAGAACATGACTAAAGATTTATATAACCATGGTCTGTAAGAGGTAATTTGCTTGTTCCCATTTGGCAGTCGGGCCAGTGAGGGACATAGCCAAGCAGAGGGGTGAGTTATTTGTCAGGCACTTGTGGAAGTTTAGCTGCTGTTTCATTCCTTTAAGCCTTTGTACCACAGACCTTCCCCCCTTCGACAGTTAAGACCAGACCCTGAGATCTGTAGACTCGAAGAGCAGGAAAAGGCACTGGTGTACCCTAAGATAGGGGTAGTCCTCCTGTTTAACCTTAAGAAACTTTTTCTAGGCACCTAAGTCTTTCTTTGCGCTTTCACAGAGAGTTTCCTTTGTACTTTTCCTAAGAAAACACTAAATTAGAGAAATGCAACCACTGTGAATATAATTTTCTGAAAATGATAATGCTTCTACCAAATATTCAAAATTGATATTACAGAATCATAGACTAGTTAGGGTAGGAAAAGACCTTAAGATCATGCTGAATTTCTTATGCCAAATCCCTTCCTGTTTCTTACGCAAAATATAAGTTAACACTACAGAAAACCCTTGGCAAAGTTTGCAGAGTGGGTGCTTCTCCACAAATATTTGTTGTATTTGACATGATACCATATGTTGTTGCATGTATGTCTGTAAGGACAGTGTAAAAAGACATATTGTTAAAATAACTTGAGGAATGGGACTATATGAGTAAATATGACCCCAATTACAATGAAAAAGCTAGGTTTCTCAAATACTTCCTAGCACTTACTTGGTCAGCAGAACTCCCTCAGAACTAAGAACATTTTTAAAAAGCCTAAATAATACAAGTATAAATTCTCAGTCATATGAAAAATTAATTGGGAACAAATGTTTCCAGAAATACTTGTAGTTCTAATTGAAAAGATATGTTTTCCAAAGTTGGAAGCTCAAGTTGTTCAAACCTATAAATTCATCATTTTCATTACTATTTACGTTTTGAGATGCTCAAATTTCTTTTATTAAAACTCAGTGATTAATAATACGGTGCATCTGGATTTTTATATTACCCAGAAAACTTGCATGTAATGCAAAGCATCTTCATTTAGTGGTTGCTCTATTAACCTTTATAGATTTTAATGAACTGATTTTTTCTTTATACATGAGAAGTGCAAATAATTTTAAATATGGATAAGTGAAAACAAAAAATAGTGAATATTTAATATTACAATTCTGTTTTTATTTCTAAACTCTCAGTAAAAAAAGAAATGCAGGAAAGAAGTTACTCCTTTCTCTCCCTTGAATACCTATGGAAACTGGTCCTGTAAAAGGCAAGTGTGCCTCAGGTCACAGTGTCAGTGAGGGCAGTGCCTGCTCTTTCTCCTCTTCCCTTGGGGATTTTCAGAGGAGGAAGGGGCAGGGAGAGATTTTTGAATCTCCATGAGCTGAGCCAGGACAGTGATGGAAAAGGAAGCTCTGTCAGGGAGGAACTGTTCATTTGGTGGCAGACTATCTTCTCATTGAAACATACTTCTAGATGTGCCTGAATTCATATTTTTCTGAGCTTGTCAGGTCTGATCCAGGGAAGTATAGTTTCAGCAAAAAAAAACACAGTTTCAGGAGAAAAAGGAATTTTGCATTAGGAATATGGAAGCCAGTACATTGTCTAGAAAACAGGCCTGGGGGATCTCAACCTATCATCACTGAAGTGTGAAGTTCTAATTGTATTGCTTTTCATAATGTATCTGCTACATAAATATTATTCAATACCTGCAAATTTGCACTAGTGGGAAATGGAGAGGTTATAATGCAGGGAAGATTTATGCCTGCTAGATGCTGGGCTGTCATGATTAAAAATTTTCCACCCATTATGTGAATCCTATTGATCGTTGCAGGAAGCAGAAAATTGTGCTGTTCATTGATTTTGTGCGGCTACAGAATGCATTAGGCCTGATGCATTTGATGGGTAGGCAAGTTTTCAAAGGAAGCTCAGTTAAGCTAATCTTAGTTCAGAGGAATATGCACAATGGAATAAGAAACCTTGTAATTGCACAAGCAAATAGAAGAGTCAGAGGACTATATTATGAGCCATATCAGCATAAGAATTAGACATGAGCCTCCCCAAGAGACAACAGTAAAACGCATCAAGGCTTTGATGCTGTTTTTCATGAACGTAGCAATTACTGGATGAATTGGGTTTTAGCTTCTCTCCCATCAACCAAGATAGTGAACAAAAAGCAATTAGTTCTTATGCCTCCTTAGCAAAGGGGGGTTATCAGGTTTTCATCGACTCCATGAAATAATACAGTGAAGAAATGAGCTTGAATCCAAAAGTACAACAGAAAGGGGACAAGGGAAAATCAGGGAGAAAAGGAAAGAAAATTTGCAGGCAGAGGGGAATTTTACCTTCAAAATTTGGTTTCTACTGATTTGGTCCTTATTACCTCTGTCTTTTTTTATTAGCTTATGATAATGCTTGAAGTAATCTCTGTATCACATGCTGCATTTCCTATGAACAAAGGCTTTGAGCAAGTTTAATCCCCAACATAAATTTTGTCAGCATCTAATGCAGGGATTAATTCCAATCTTAGAAATAAAGGGAAGAAAATGTTATTTTGCATCCCAGCTGGATGCTGTCTTACTGGAATGTTACTACAATGTAAAGAGTTACATCACTGTGAAAAAGGAAATATTGGAACATCATGTAACTTTTAGTAGTGTATTAACTCTTCCTGAAAGTTTGTGGTATCCAGACCCTTCAGTCACTTCTAACACTGGAACTGAAGCCGCCTGGGTCATGCAAAACTTTTGAAGGATACATATCCTTAAAAACCTGGACTAAATGTTTTTATTCTTATGTTCTTACTTGTTAGTTCTGGCAATTTTGTCAAGAAAAAGACACAATAAAATTAGTGCTTACAGAGATTTTGAGTGCATTGACGTTGTCATTATGTTAAAATGTGCCCAAAACAAAGTACTAGAAGCACTATTAATAAGTATTTTTAAATTGTAATGGATAGCTGTGCATTTTTTCTCAAATATTTTGTGGGTTTAGGTGAAAAAATCCACGTGGATGCTCTCATATTCTCACTGTTTTATGTCTTATAATGTCAGATTTTCAAAACAGATTTGTCACTGCAGCAGTGACAAATGTAAAGGCACAGCTCCTTTAGCTTTCGAGTATCATTAGATGAGCAATTTGTCATATTTGACCTTCCTCATATATAAACAGTAGCAAGTGACATTCAAGAGTTATTTTATTGTATTCACTTGTGGTTAGTAACCTTGAAGGAAAAAGAAGGTTTAGTCTTAATATTGCAAAGATCCTATAACTATAATTCTGTGAGCATTTTGAATAAAATGGCACTCAACATATTTCTATGATCAACATGAAAGCATAGGTTTGAGAATGCATCTTTCACATAGATAATATATGATCAAGTCCACTTAAGAATTCCTGTTAGGTATTTTTGTCCTACTGAGTTTGAACTAGCAGGACTTCTTTTTGTGTGTACAGCTAAGGCCATGCAAATAGTATGATATATAATAATGCCTGTAGTATGATATATAAATAATGCCTGTAACAAAATTTAGAATTGAAAGGGTTGTTATGGAATGCTTTCACCCTTTTTTGATCTCCATTAAATGCACAGATCACCACACCTATTTGATTTTACCAACAGATGAACAACATTTCAGCTAAACAGAAACTTTATCTGTGGTTAAGTCCTGCAAGTATTTGGAGGGCAACTCCTGAGTAAGTCCTGCAAAGATTTATCCCATGTATATGAAGCTTTGGAAAACTGGAATGCTAATCTGTAATGATGAAGCAAACCCTTGTACGGTAGTTTAGTTATTTTACTACTTGCTAAATCTAGTGGTATCTATGGGATTAAAGCAACAGCAACAAAAACAATGTTGTAACATAAAATGTCAGGCTTTGAAAGAGTGGGAAGTCACAGAAGGAGCAATGATCATAGCTCTGCTCTGAGGTCTTTAGCCACACAACCCAGAGGATAGATTTGCTCTTGTCTGGAAACCAGCCCAGCTCAATTTAAAAGACCAGGTTCAGGAATTACTCAGACACAGTGTGTCTGGCTAGACTGGAGCAATTGAAACCTTTGCCCACACAGTTGCTTACCAGACAATGTATTAATCTTTTGACAAACCTTTCATCAATATTATTTAACAGTTGTTTACTCCTTAAAGCATCCAATTACCAATTAAATGCTATTAAAAGGCTTGCATCACTTTTCATTTATTTAATCCTGCTGTTTCCCCAGGAAGCTGTCACAGACCACACACCTTAACTTTTTGCAGCAGGCAAATCTGAACTGTAATTCTGCACTGTGCATAAAACTGGATGGATATAAGTAACATGGGATGACAGACAAGCACATCCAGAAACCCAGGGGTAAAACCCAGATAAACCACCCGCTAGCTTGAGGTTCTCTGCTACAGACCTGAGGGTTCCCACTCTCATAGTGCACAATGTTTCACAGAGGCAGCCTCTGAGATATTAGACCTGTAGCAGCCACTCTCCTGCCTGTATTCCCTGCCTTTGCAGTAGTTGTCAAAACTCATTGCAAAGCAATTATGGTGATAAGTACCAAGGCAGAAAAGAGAAAATTAGATAAAATGTAAATGAAGGGAGCTGATGCTGAAGCTGTAGGGCATGATCTCAGTGACCTCCTGCGGGGCTGTTAAGAGGCACAGAGAAGAGTTACACAGCTTTGCTGTTCCATAATTTTTGTCATAAGGTTTATTTTGCTGAATCCTAAAAGCTTAATTCCCAGGAATAAGAAGTTCACAGCTCACTTGGCTCCTACTCTGGAGGGCAGGTAAGAAATTGAAAGGGTGGGGAGAAGGGAGCATCTCTGAAAATAGAAATGAATATTTCCATTGTGTAGCTTAATACAAAGAACTTCTGTTCTTAAGAATGGAAGCTGCAAACATCATAGCCAGTCCAATGATGGGCTAGACCATGGTGGCTGTTAGCAAAAAGAAATGAGAAAATGTAACAAGTGCCTTTAAAGTCATCCTGATGGAATATGTTACTGTTTATGTAAACCTGAAAGCTTCTTCCTCTACTCAATCAGGCTCATCTGCAAAATATGTGCTGCGTACCCTTCAGGAAAACTAACAACTCTTCTTCTGGTTGAGGCACTGGAATGGGTTGCCCAAGGAAATTGTGAATGCTCCATCCCTGGCAGTGTTCAAGGCCAGGTTGGACAGAGCCTTAGGTGACATGGTTTAGTGTGAGGTGCCCTTGCCCATGTCAGGGGGGTTGGAACTAGGTGATTTTAAGGTCCTTTCTAACCCTCACTATTCTATGATTCTATGATTCTGACATGAATTCATAAAGGAACAATGTTTTGGATTAAAAACCAAAGCAAAGTCAATATTGTTTTCAAGGGAAATAAACAACTCCTTTTTTTTTACAGAAAAATGATGAACAGCAAAGAGAGCCACACCCAAAATTCCATGGATCCAAGGGGACTGTTTCTCCCAGTTTCAGTAATTTCGGATCCGGCTTGAAACCCCTGCAGAGAGCAGGTAGTGCTACATCACTGCTAAACAGAAATGGTTGTATGAGACCATGAAAAATTCCCATGAAAGAAGAGAAATAATTATAATGAGATACATTTTAAGTGTCCAAGGTTGTGCTCATTACTATACTTCACAAAATTTGGGTAGGGTTCCACTGTTCAGTCACCAGGGATGGAATGTCTCCCGTGAGTCTTTCAGCAGGGAGGGATTCTTATAATACATAATGATACAATAATGTTATTATGGGAAAAAGAAGTTAACACAGTTTAAACTGGACTGCTCCAGTCCTCCTCACAGGACTTGCTCTGTGTGGACTGAGGTTCTCCACCTCCTCTGGATGGGATCCTATTAAGGTGCCATGAGAAAATCCACGTGCTTCTGCAGCCACATGTTCACTCCCCCTGGGTGACAATCCTGGCACTTGGCGACCGGTTTCCAATATAGCTTTTTCCTTTTCTTTCCTAAAACCTCATCTGTTTGTTTGTTTTTTTTTGTCCCCCTCTATTACCTGGAGATTTGCTAGCTGTATCTAATACATCTATTCAGAGCCTGCACCAAAATACAGCCACCTGTACTCTTTAGATAGAGGAATGCAAAGCTTTTTGG